>NC_134312.1:145984366-148384366 GCF_964195595.1 Calonectris borealis
TGATCTGAGAGAGATTTCTTGTTTTCCCCTTGCAATATGCCATTGGATTAACCACTTTTTAAGAAGAAAGCACACTTCTGTAATGGAGAAGCAGATATTTTTGGGGGGTATATGATCTATATGGCTCGAGGTCTGATTTTGCTCGAGTTTTCTCACATCTAGTGAGAGGTGATATCTCAGAAGACTAGACGTCTCACATCTAGTCACTGATGAGATATAACTGAGCCTGGGAGCCACGCGGCAGAATGACATGCCTGTTACGGCAGGGCTAAATATGATCATCCTTGGGACAGAATGGCTTTTCTCCAAGACAATGCTAATCCGATTCAGCTCCAGTGCGTCTCTCTGAGTTTTCACGAAGGTTTACATTCTTATGCCCCTTCCCCAAAGAATAGATCTCACCAACGTGAGTGTTGCCGTTCAGCCACAGGGAATTATGCAGCTATTCCAGACCTTTTCCTGTAGGAGATTCAGGTGTGCAGCAGAAATGGAAGGTGTTTGAAGTCCTTGTTGCCAAGCGTCTTAATACCTTTATCCATCTCACACCTACCCTACTACTCAGTGGTGATAATCTAAAATATCTCACTTACCACAAGCTTATTTGGCATCTGTGATTCCTTGCAACAACTCTAATAATTGCCTGGTAGATCCCTGTCACTTCTTTGGTTCTGACCAGCAAAATGCACACTGGGTGAAAGAGTCTGAGTTATTCAAACAGCTTCCCAGGTTCTAAATTAAAGCTGTAACAACTCTAGAAAAAGACAAGGTGAGTTCAGTGAAAACCTTGCCATCCAAAGGGCTGCAGCAGCCAGAAAATAAATACAAACCAAATTAAATGTTAGAACCAACAAGAATGGGAAAATCAGCCTGAAAATTTAACAATTCCATTATAACATACACTGTCACCTGAAACACAGTGCTCATCTCCAGCTGTCCTATTTTAAAAAATTTAGAATAGAGGGAGCTGAGAGATGAATGATGGGAATTGCTGGATTCAGAAACCACCTTTGTGTGAGGAGAGGCTGAAAAGTGTGGGACAGTTTATTTTAGGAAAAAAGACAGAGGTGTTGACAACAGCTTTCAAAATGATGCATGACATCAAGAAGGTAGCACAAGTGCTTCTAGATGTGTCCCCACAGAATACAAAAAGAAGGGAGCTTGCTATTAAATTCAGAGGGCAGAAAATTTAAAAAAAGGTAGAATTATTTTTCAGTGAAGTACACAATAAAGTTTATTGCCCATTGATGGTTATTATTAAAGCTTTAAAAAAACTCCAAGAACACTAAACAAGCCTACAGTTAAGACACCAGAATGTATACAGTAGGAATTTAAAAAATGAAATAGGGATTGGGAAAGAGAGAAACCCTCATTCCCTTTCAGGGCATCTCAACCTGTGCCCAAGAGCATCGGGAAGGAAGTTTCCATCTTGGGAGGACTGATGGGAGAGGAAGGCAGAAGGGCTACCATAGCTGCTGCCAGGAAATCTACCAGTGTTGACGGATGCAGAGTCTTCCCCTCCTCACCAGCTTGCCAGTTTTGGCAGTGCCTTTCAGCCTGAGGTGCATAAAATAGCAGAAATCGATGGTCTTGCCCTTTTATCACCTGGTTAGCCTCTGACATGTCTCTGGCTGCTGGGTGATTAATCTGGGGAAAGTACAGATGCTCGACCTAGCAGTGCTCTCTGGCCCTGGAAATGATGCAGAGATACCTGAGCCAGCTGCCAAAGAGCCACCCGGGCTCTGGGGACAGCCTGGTTTGGAGGTGCCCCAGCCTGGCAGCCCGGAGCAAAGGGGCACAAGGAATCCATGGGAAGCCCTGGGCAGTGGGATGCTGCCGCAGGGGGGATCCCAGCGTTTAACCCCGCTGAAGGGAGGCTGCACATGTCGCATTGCCACCGCACCTCTGCCTGGCAGCCCAAACCTTCCGAGGGAGAGAAGATTGCTATTGATATTTCTGTATGTGTCTGGCAGCAATGACCAACAGATGTTCACCATCTTCCAGGACTCTTCAGAACTGTAATTTAAGGCAAAAGCAAGACAAAGAGCCAGCACAGATCACCTTGTGATCTGACTGGGGTTTTGGTCTGATTCAGACCTATGCAGAATCCACAAACTTCACATAGACAGCTTCCCAAATTAACAAGATAATTTAATTTTCTCTTGCAGAGTTTCTCAGAAACTTCAGGTATGACCTGTTGCTAGAACATGATGCTGGACTAGATGTAGGGTCCAGTTTGATCTGGCAATTTTTGTATTTTTAACAACAGAGTACTTATGTTAATAAAATGCCCCATTGCTGCTGTCCTTGGACACTCATGAGGTGTGAGCCAAAATAATTTTCTTCCTTGCAATATTAAGTAGAGCTAAAAGAGTGAGTCCTTTTCCAAAATAGCTTGGAGAGACATTAATTTTTTTAGTGTTCTTCACACTTTGCTGATAATGCATTTCTTGTTTATGTCTGGGAAACAAATATACCCCTTTTTGGCATCAGTCTTAGGTGTTGCTGCACTTCTGCTAAGCTCTCCACCCTGGACACCATTCTAGCAGCTATGTTGTAAATCATTTCTTTGCCTCAGGACCTTATATTTGCAAGGTCAATTGCTGCTGAAACGATGATTACTATAAAGCTGCTATGTATAAAGAGGCTGACAATCACAGTGCCCTTGAGCATTGACTGTAGGATGTGGCTACCATCCCATTTTCTGCACCAGACAAAACCATAGTTAACTAGTGTACTCTTCACTCTACAGTATGGTCCCAGAGAAGGAAAAACTGAACAGCTGTCCTGTGATTTCATCTCTAGTATTAATATTAAACAAAAATATATCCAGAAAAAGTCTTTAAAATTAAAGCTTTCACAGACATACTCTTGATTCTGGCTTATAAATTTACCTCTTCTTAGATAATTCAAATAAATGTCTCCTTACTGCACATTTTCATATTTGCACCTGAAACCTGGACTGAATTCTTTACCTGCTATGGAAGAATGGAGTGTAATTTTTACTTTATAAATATAAAGCTGCACAATGTGGAGGAATAGGACTTCAAAATTTCACAAGGTAATTGCGTTTCTGGACTGACACTGTCTCCTCTTCTGGTAATGTCCACCACAACTTAGCTCTCCGGTCCCTGGTGGCATGGGACCCAGCCTGGGACCTCCTCCTTGTTTTGGACACGGACTAACAAGGGAAGGAATGTGGAGGAGAAACGACTGGCTGCAGGTTGTTCCACAAGACCAACAACAGAGTCAGAAGAAGTACTGGGGGCTCTGGTGTCTCCAGCCACATCTGTCACATTGCACTGCTTACCCCAATGGGTTTCTGAATGTACTGCTGCATGTTTGAGATGATCCTTCAAAATGTTCCTGTTGATAGGGTAAGCTTGTTTTAAGGTCCATACACTATGCTAGTCTCTTGACATTCAAGCTCATGGCCTTGAATATGTTGGTTGGTTTGGCTATTGTTAAACTTGCTAACAGTTCTCTCTGAAGATGATCTGGAAACCAGCTTAATGGGCCAAGGACAATAGCATCATCCTCACTCCTCAGTGGTATTGTTATCTTTTTTTGTTAATAGCACAGCTTTTTTTTTGTGCTCAGAATATCTCAAAATACAATGGCTATCTCAGTAAGGAAAGCTTAGGCTTTTGCCATCTGCTGCAATTATTAAATCTGAGGGATTTACATAATGGTAACACATAGTTAATTAAACTTCACTCATAAGAAATGAAAATAAAAAATAAATCATGTTACCAATCATCTTTCCTCACATAATATATCTGGCTAAACTGAACATGTAGAGTAGTTTCATCTACAGTTTGGCATTTCTTGGTGACTTTTTTTTTTCCTGTTTAAGCATTAAAAAAATTAAGGCTAATTTTTCCTCATCAGATTTTTTCCAGATATTTCATTAACAATCCACCCAAGTTATTAAGAAACAAGAAAGACAAAACCAGATGCATGAAGGAACAAGATTTCACAGCCTCCTCCTAGCTGGTGCCGGGAGCACAAGGGGACTATGGTACTTGGGCAGACGCAGGCACCTCCAGGCTCTTTTTAGGATGTTGTCTCTGGGTAATACCATTTCCCAGACACCTAGTTAAATTCCTCCATTTATGCCAGAGTGGCTAAATACTTTAGGATACAGCCCAATTCTAATCACATCAATGTGAAAAGGCCTTGAGACATCACTGAAAGGTTAGTAACCACCGCTAGCGCTGGTGTTGCTCACCAGTCAGGGGCTGGTGGTTTACAGCGTATTTCCACCTACAGTAGTTTAAGGGAAGAGCTCAGTTACTACTACTACTTTTTTTGCAGGGTAAACTGTAAGATATCCTCTCAGAGCTCCTTTGCCCTGCATATTTCCTTGCAAGATGAAGCAAAATCTACACTTTGGTTCAGAAGGAACCAAAACCAGTCAAGGAGTAAGGGCCACTCTGGGAATTTCATGAGAGATATTTGAATGTGTGGGATGTCAGTGAAAACAAACGGCATCTGGCCTGCTTCTTTCTCTGTGATAATTTAGAGCAAAAGGATACTGTAATAATGAAAAAATATTGATAGTCTTTCCTCCGCAATGAATTCAAAGTTTACAGAACACAGCAGGGACTCTGGCATAGCAACGTCGCATTCCTTGAGAAACATGGTTACTACAAAAGTATTAAATTATTTTTCAATAAAATATTTCATACACATAAACACATAAAGCAGCTGGAAAGAAAAATAAAATTCTAATTCTGTCTTTAAACCCCAGTGATAAGTGGCTTCCTTCAGATTCCAGGAGATAGATAAATTTAAAGACAGGCTTGCATGCAGCCTTGATTTCTGCTATCCTCTCAACTAGGGCTCAGGAATGCCATATTGAAGATAAAATTCAATTTCCATGAGAAGACTGGATGACTCTGGGAACTGATAATGGCACCTAGAGCCTTTTGCCTTTGAAAGTCACTGGTTCAAATAGAGGTCAAACTGTGACCGATCTTTGCTCCCCTCTGATGGCTGTTGGCAGAGGTGACCAGCTCCGGTGCAGGTGCATCCCAGGGGATCGCGGTGCGCAGGGAGGGTTCCTGAGCCAGGGAAACCCCAGGGGAGCGCAGAGACCCGCTGGGAGCCGGCAGCTCTCACGAGGGCGGCTGACAAGGCCCGGGCGGGGCCAGGAGTGATGGCGGCCACCCCCCGCTCCCACTAAAGGCAGCCCCAGGGAGCGCTGACGACCGGGAGCGCTGCGACCAGGACGGGCGAACAGGGCCTGGCGTGGCAGCCAGTTTGCGTGGCAGTTCACATGGGGGGGCACGCAGAGAGGGCGCCTCTTCGAAGGAAGGGCATTCCACGGGCTGAGTGGGAGACTTGGCGCACACATAACCCAGCAACCGGGCGCCGTTCTGTGACCACCTGCACAGGTCAAGGGCACGCATCCTGCCTGAGCCTCAAGGCAGAATGGTGGGCCCTCGTCTGAGAGCAGCTCTGGCTGGGGGGTCTGCACCATCTACCCCAGCGGTGGCCGATGACTCCACTGCTGAAGGGAGAGGCTGCAGTGCAGACCTCAGACTGCCTAGACCTTTCTCCTGGGGCAGGGACCTGCCTGCAAAAGGTGTGCCAGGTGGAGAACCTCCAGCAGCAGGTGGCTGAGCTGCAGGAGGCGGTGAGAAGGCTGCGTAACATCAGGGAGGCTGAGAAGCAGTCAGATAGCTGGTTCCAAGCGCAGCCTGCAATGGACCCACAGCCCATGGCCAAACAGCGAAAAACTCCCCCACCGGCAGACGCAGAAGGGAGGGGGCCAATAATGCAGAAGAATGGACGGTTGCAACAGCAAGGACCAGCAGGAGGAAGAGACATCCCCCGAAGCCTGAGGTGCTCTTGCAGAACCAGTTCACCCCTCTGCAGACTGAACAGGAAAGACCTGTCACAAGGAGAGATGCTAGAGCTCAGTCAGGCAGCCTGATCTGCCCCCCATAAAACAACCAGCGCAACTAAGAAAAGGCGACGGGTGATAGCAGTAGGCGACTCTCTTCTGAGAGGTACGGAGGGACCCGTTTGCTGACCTGATGCACTCTCTAGAGAGGTGTGCTGCTTACCGGGTGCTCGTGTCAAGGATGTCACCGAGAGACTACCAAGCCTCATACCTAGACTGACCATTATCTGCTGCTGTTGTTTCACATGGGCACCAGTGATACAGCCAGGAGCAGTCTGAGGAGTATCAAGAAGGATTACAGAGCCCTGGGAGAGACGTTAAGGGACTCTGGAGCGCAGGCAGTTTTTTCATCAATCCTCCTGGTCAAAGGGAAGGGATTTGAAAGGGCCAGTCGAATCTGGTGAGTCAACAAATGGTTACAGGACTGGTGCCACAGCCAGGGGTTCGGCTACTTGGACCATGGGACTCGCTTTGAGAAACCTGGTCTACTGGGGACTAATGGGGTCTATCTCTCAGAGAAGGGGAAGAGAATCTTCGGTCATAAGCTTGCCAAACTGGTGAAGAGGGCTTTAACCTAAAGATGCCGAGGTAGGGGAACCTCAATCCACCCCACTCCTACCAGTCTGATGCCAGTGCCAGCAATAGATGCCCAGAGCCTGGAGAAGGATCACAGGCCAGCAGAAGAGCACCTGAAGAGCAGCACAAGGAATTCCAGCCACTCCAGCCAGTAAGTCAGCTTCATTGGGGGCCCACCTTAAATGCCTCTATGCAAACACACATAGCATGGGGAATAAACAAGAGGAGTTAGAGACGTGTGTACACCTGCAGGGCTACGATCTTATCGGCATCACGGAGATGTGGTGGGATGGCTCCTATGATTGGACTGTTGGGAGGATACAGGCTCTTTGGGAAGGACAGGCAGGGGAGACGAGGAGGGGGTGTTGCACTCTATGTCAATGACCAGCTGGAGTGCATGGAGCACCGCCTGGGGGTGGATGAGGAGCCGACCGAGAGCTTATGGGTCAGGATTAAATGGAGGGCAGTGACAGGTGGCATTATAGCGGGGGTCTGCTACAGGCCACCCGACCAGGAAGGCCAAGCGGATGAGGCCCTTTATAGACAGATAGGAGCAGCCTCACGTTCACAAGCCCTGGTCCTCATGGGGGACTTCAACCACCCCGATATCTGTTGGAGGGACAACTCGGCAGGGCATAACCAATCCGAGAGGTTCCTGGAATGCGTCGATGATAACTTCCTTCTCCAAGTGACAGAGGAGCCAACGAGGAGAGGTGCTATTCTGGACCTTGTTTTCACCAACAAGCACAGCCTTGGCTGCAGTGACCATGAAATGACGGAGTTCAAGATCCTTAGGGCACCGAGGAGGGCGCACAGCAAGCTCACTACCCTGGATTTCAGGAGAGCAGACTTTGGCCTCTTCAGGGATCTGCTTGGTAGAGTACCATGGGATAAAGCCTTGGAGGGAAAAGGGGCCCAAGAAAGCTGATTAACATTCAAGGATCACCTCCTCCAAGCTCAGGAGCGATGCATCCCAACAAAGAGAAAGTCAGGCAAAAATGCCAGGAGGCCTGCATGGATGAACAAGGAGCTCCTGGACAAACTCAAAGACAAAAAGGAAGCCTACAGAGGGTGGAAGCAAGGACAGGTAGCCTGAGAGGAATACAGAGAAATTGTCCGAGCAGCCAGGAATCAGGTTAGGAAAGCTAAAGCCCTGATAGAATTAAATCTGGCCAGGGACGACAAGAGCAACAAGAAAAACTTCTGTAGGTACATCGGTGATAAAAGGAAGCCTAGGGAAAGTGTGTGCCCTCTCCGGAAGGAAACGAGAGACCTGGTTACCCGGGATGTGGACCAGGCTGAGGTATTGCTCTTCATCGGCCAGTGCGCAAGCCTCACTGCCCAAGCTGCAGAAGGCAAAGGCAGGGACTGGGAGAATGAAGAACCACCCACTGTAGGAGAAGATCAGGTGTCCTGGTTTCGGCTGGGATAGGGTTAAATTTCTTCCTAGTGCTGTGTTTTGGATTTAGTATGAGGAGAATGTTGATAACACACTGATGTTTTCAGTTGTTGCTAAGTGCCCTCCTAGTCCAAGGACAGCTCCCGTGCCTACTGACTGAGCTAGGTACACAAGATGGGAGGGAACATAATCAGGACAGCCAGCCCAGCTGGCTAATGGGGTATTCCACACCATGTGACGTCATGCTCAGTATATGAATGGTAGGCGTGATCCAGGAAGTACCGATCACTACTTGGTTATCGGTCAGCGTGGGTGGTGAGCAATTGCATTGTGCATCACTCATTTTGTATATTCTATCATTATCATTATTATTTTCCCTTTTTTTGTTCTATTAAACTGTCTTTATCTCAACCCACGAGTTTTTCTCACTCCTACCCTTCCGATTCTCTCCCCGTCCCGCTGGGGGTGGGGGGAGTGAGTGAGCAGCTGCGTGGTATTTGGCTGCCTGCCAGGTTAAACCACGACATCGGGTTAAAGACCATCTAAGGAACCTGAAGGTACACAAGCCCATGGGACATGATGAGATCCATCCATGGGTCCTGACGGAACTGGCAGATGAAGTTGCTATGCCACTATCCATCATATTTGAGAAGTCGTGGAAGTCCAGTGAAATTCCCACTGACTGGAAAAGGGGAAACATAACTCCCATTTTTAAAAAGGGAAAAAAGGAAGACCTGCGGAACTACAGGCCAGTCAGTGTCACCTCTGTGCCTGGGAAGATCATGGAACAGATGCTCCTGGAAGCTATGCTAAGGCACATGGAAAATAAGGAGATGTTTTGTAACAGTCAACATGGCTTCACTAAGGGCAAATTGTGCCTGACAAATTTGGTGGCCTTCTACGATGGGGTTACAGTGTTGGTGGATAAGGGAAGAGCAGCTGACATCATCTGCCTAGACTTGTGCAAAGCATTTGACACTCCTGCACGACATCATTGTCTCTAAATTGGAAAGACATGGATTTGACAGATGGACCACCTGATGAATTTTATCTGCCAGATACTGCAGGGCTATGGGGGCAGTGGTGGCGGTGGGGAGGCCAATGACTTCTTTGTCATTGCTGGATTTTTGGCCTTCTTCCTTCTGACCAAGGTGGAAGTTACACACTTGGCAGCATAATGAGGCTCCACTGCTCATATTACACTATTTTTATGGCTGGCAGAGAATTTAATTCTCCACTGTTGTTAGCCGAACAGCTTTCAGTAAGACTAAAAATCAATTTAAAACCAATGCCCTTTCCTTCTCCCCTTACACAGTATATTTTCACAAATATAAAAAACCCCCAACCCAAACCAAGACTAAAGAAACCTCCACGTCCCTGTATATGGGCTTTGAAAGACTATCAGTCATTTCAGTGAATTGTAGTTACCACTGACCTGATGTGGGAGGGGGAAAGTAAGTCTATTGTTTCAAAACCTGAAGGAGGATATGCTGCTGGAAGACTTTTCTCAACTGTGCAGCTATGAGCCTGAAAAAAACCTGACCTTTGTAAACGCTATAGGTTTATATTTTTATGCCGTGGAACAGCATCATATTAAAGGCATGAGAAGTGCAGAGCGAGAGGGTCTGTACAAGATCTGATATTATGAAGGGATAATAAAATGCAGTTTAAGTCTCTGAATGCTTGCTGTGTATCTTCTTAAGGAGGCATAATGAGATTTGACTCTAAAAATAAAGGCAGAAATAGAGGAAGGATGACGTATATCCTCATCTCCCTTCGTGCCCTTGCCTTGAGCTGAATCTGCCATCCGGCAGACCCTGCTGCCCACAGTTACCATCTCACAGAGTGTATGCACAACACCTTGGTGCAGGAGGTTTTTACTACCTTCTATGTTTTTCACATCTTACCTACCAGATCACCAAACTAGAGCTCTCTGTGGTATTATAACTTTGCATAGATCAACATGAAGTCAAAATCACATTGCTGTGGCCTAAATTTACAGTTGCCAGTAACGCTAGCCATACCAATGATTGGCTTTCTGCTTCTTTTGGACCATATCAGCATTTCAGCCTGCTTTTGTTATCTTATCAGCATGATACATCAACTAAAACAACAACATTAAAACTGTAGTTTTGGCAAGTGGAATTGCCTGAAACACAGCAATGCTATAATTTTCTACATCTCCTACTGTCTACAGATACAAAACGCCTACTGTGTTTAGAAGAAAAAAATTAAAGGGCATTTAGTATCTCTCTGAATAAGCTTAATTTTACATAGAAAACTATACCAAAACATTTAACAAGAACAGTTGTAACTGATGTCACAGGCTTTAGAGAGATCAAACATCCTATGGAGTTCCAGGAGGAAAAGACTGTAATAAATGAGGAATACTTACTACAGTCTGTAGAAAATTGCTGCTTATTTTTCAGGAAATATTAATTAATAATTATTTCCACAGCAACTACTCTTAGGCTTAGGGTGTTTCTTAGTTTTAATGCAAAACAAACATTAAAAAAAACCCTTAAAAGATTTGGGGAAATGATAATTTTTTAAAAAAATTTTGAATTCATTGAAAGCTTTTTAGAAAAAAACATCATGTAAACATGATTGTTTTTCAATCAAATAATTTTGATCAGTACTTGTATTAAATTTAATTAAAAATAAAGATAAAACCCAAATGCTCACATGCTAAAGAATATGCATGTGTACAGTTCCCAGGAAAGACAAACTTCAGCATATACCTAATTTGCAGCAGATGAGGTCCTTGGAATACCTCAGGCTTAATCAGAAGTCCAAAAGACTTTGCAACACATTTGTCTGGGTCACAAAGCAAAATTCAGGTGGCAGAGACTTGTAAAGCTTCAGCTGTGGAATAATTAAAGCTAGAACTTTCCCTTGGAAAGGGAAAGACCGGCTTCAGCAGGATGTGGTCTTTTCCCCACCACACAGAGCTCAGAGGTATCGCTGATCAGAGGTATCGCTGAACTGATCACGCTCACAATGCTTCCTACATATAATCAGTTGCAAATTTACTTATATGAATAAATAATAATTATGCAAATTTATATAAATACCTGAAAAACATCTTAAAATATTTTAATGTGTTATGATTAATAAATTATTCTTGATTATCAGCAAACTTTCAGCCTAATGACATGAACCAGTACATTTAATCGGCATTTCAAAAGAAAACACAAAACAGGTTTGGAGATTTACTTCAAAAGATTTTCTTCCATGATTTGTCTAACAAAATCTGTTTGCTTCCCAGAAATACCAACATGAGTAACCTCTTTATATTCAAATACTGTTTATATACCAACAAGAGCTTAATGTTGATGCACATGCAAACAGGAAGGGTAGCATGCAAGACATTAGATTTCTCACTTATTTGATTTTCAGGCATCCAGTCAGAAAGAAAAAGCAATGCTGAGATGGCTATGTACAAAAAAAGGTATGCAGTTAGTTTTGCCCAAGTAAAAGTTTTCTTTCATGTACATTAGCACAAAGGATTCATCAACTATTACAAGTAGCATACTAATAAAAATGAAAATACATTAATGAATTATTTTTAAAAGTAAAAGCCATGTTGAAATGTAGGGAACCTCTTTTACTTTAATCATGATGTGTCCAGTTCTTCAGTTATATAGTCAAAAACAAACAAAAAAATCCCCACTCTATAACTTCAAAAGGCCAATGTGAGACTTTAATTCAACAGCTAATATCTTGCTTTACCCTTAGTTCGTGATTCTATATCTACTAACAAATGCTTTAAGCTAATTTTGTTGAAGGATATCCATTTTCCTGGTCTGCTCCCAAACAGCTAATAGTACTTACTGATGTTTTTCTTGCTGTACTATCAAAAAATTTAATGAATGCAAATAAATGCTGTATTATTGACACAAACACTGGAGCAAATCTGCTGTATAAATCCAGGGTACCTTAAAGGACAGCAGCAGACTCAGAAGATGTAACTGATACCAGTTGCGTAATGTGTGGTAATATTTACGCAGTCTAATTAATGTCTCTGGGTTAACACTGAATTTTACTGGGTAAACATACGACTTCCTTCACTGTAATAGCTAAAATTGGTGCTGAACTCCATGCCACATAGGTATGGATCAGGACAAATTTGGAGCCTGGCGCTCCTGGAACACTGACCACTACCCAACACTGTTCCTGATGAGCAACGTTTGACCTTGGAAGCAGCTCCCTTGGTTAGGACCAAGGACAGATTGAGAAGATCTAGCCTGGAGTATCTTGACTGACTGAATCGCGGCATTAATTTTTCATTGTTCAGTATTGCTCTACAATAGAAGGAGGGGCTGTTATTATGATCATGCATTTCCTCGCTCTCTGTGTGTTTAGACAGCAAGCAGTACAGAGTGATAGCAGCGCTCTCCAAAGAGGTCTGTTACAGCCCATTAAGGACCAGCACCTCCACCCACTGTAAGCAGCAGATGAAAAATTTTCACTTTATTTCTAGTACAGCCGCTGGTTAATTACATTGATGTATTGGTCCATGAATTGCTCAAGGACGTCTTGAATCTTTTAAAGTAAACAACAACTAATTAACTATAATTGAGTAAATTAATAGAATAAATAATTGAATAAATTGAATTAATTAATTGAATGAATAATCTTGAATTTAACATGTATATTCATGTTCAAAAGCATCTGGGCTCATGCAAGTGTTCCTTACTGCAGAAGACTTTAAAAGAATTACATTTTGATTGAAGACAAAATGCGTCTGTTCTTTTTTATTTGTTGGTGGGGATTATAATAACAAAGACTGTTGCTTTTTGAAGAATAGCAAGCCACATAACATTAGGAAATGATTTTAAAATAAAGATGATAAAACTTCTTTGTCCTCTGCAGGAATGTATTATCTAAAAAAAAATTCTACTACTATCTTTTCCCTGGTTTTTTCTTTGTTTGTTTTTCTTTGCATGACTGCACCTCAGAAAAATCCATTTGCCTTTTTTCACCAGGGACCAGGTGGTAGCATATACTCAAAATCAGAAAGTATATTTCCTCTGGTAAAAGGAGCATCCAAGAACACTTTGCATTTGGAGTTTCCTTAAAGCAGCCAAGATACAGTTACATTTTTACCTCACATGAATTTCTTGGCATTCTTTAGGACTGTGTTAAACATGCTATTTTTTAGTGAAATCTGCAAATAAGCATCACTCAGCCCAACAAGACATTAATTATAAATACATCTTCTGCTAGATCTAAATATTGGATGTTTATGGAATTTATTTGTGCATGTTATGGAATTTATTTGTGCGTGTAAGGCAAAGACTGTAAAGCA
The DNA here is from genome assembly GCF_964195595.1 of Calonectris borealis. NCBI lineage: Eukaryota > Metazoa > Chordata > Aves > Procellariiformes > Procellariidae > Calonectris > Calonectris borealis. Next base: position 145,997,561 of record NC_134312.1, read on the forward strand.
TAAAACTAGTCATTAGCTTGAATAGTATGTACTTTTCTCATGTATTTCCTAACATTTTTTGATTAATTGAAATTCCTTCTTATGAAGTGAGTGATCTCTCTGGAAGCTGATTCCTTCAGCATCCATTTCTCTTCCCTGTTTCCTCAGGGCTTGTACATTTATTGTGCAAATTAAGATTCCATTTTTCTTCCAAATATTTAGGTGCTTATATAAATGCATGCATATGGTTATTCAATGGAATTTAAATGATATAATAGTCTGAATTAATATTGTGATTTGAAAATTAGGTTTTCTACAGCAGAGCCACTGAAAGTTAGTACAGATAAACCAAAACTGTGACTTAGATGGAGAATCAGGCTGGCTAGCTTAAATAAGGTTTCCCAAAACAATTGCTCAGAAGTTAAACTAAAATTGAACCCTTGGGGAGAAAGAAGGTATCATTATCTCCATCACTTTATTTTACACTGTTATGCTTTTTCCCACCTTCTGGTCTCCAGCTAGGATCATGAATGCAAAAAGGCAGTGAAAGAGGCTATTCTAACACCACCTGCTCAGCAGCAGAAACCAACAATGCTCACAGCACAAGCACAGCTGCTGCTGTAGGAGTTCCAGCACAGGTTTACAAATTGATGAGCGTGATGTTTGGGAGGATCTCGTTTTATAATAACGTGAAAAATTCTAGTAAAGCTCTCCAGTTGCTCTGTCAATGAATATAGTCTACATCTGGAGCCAGCCATATGCTGTCAGGGAATATATAACTTGTACCTAAGTTCTCAAATCAGGAATAATGTGGGTCTGATTAAATCTGAGCTCTTTAGGCAAGTTGGAGATAAGGCCAAGGAATTGCCAAAAGAAACAGAGGTAAGAAATATGTCCAAGTTTGTAATATTTTTGTTTAGATCTTTATGTATCTCCATCTAGGTAGAGTGATTGCTTTTGTAATGCCTCTGAAGCCTGTGTCTGTCTGAATGAACTAGCATGGAGAGTTAAGCTATGAAAAAAAGAAAACGAAAAATAATTCTGAGAGGGTTAGAAAGTTTTTAAGCAATGGAGGGGTTGGGAATGGCAGTGCAGCAGTGGCCCCGAAGTCTTTCTTCTATTCAGGGACTGCAGACAGACAACCTGTTCCCAGGGCACAGGCCAGAGGAGATGAAGAAAACAGCCAGCGCTGGAAGCCATTTAGATCAAAGAAAACTCTAAAAGCAGCTAAGTGCAACATGTTTCAACCAAAATGTAGGTGTCTGGAGAGTATCCAAGTGGCGGCGCTCCTGCAGAGCTCTATGGTAAAGGCACAAAGCGGGTTGAATATATTCCTAAAGTGAAATACTTCAAATAACAATGTCGCCTCATACCAGACTTCTTTATTCATTCCCCACCCTAAGCATGCACTGGTTCACAGGTGTCCATTCCGGCTCCCAATTGCCCCATACACAGATGCAAGGTGCTGTGTGATTTGCAGTGCTGGAAGTCCATGAGTACCACCCCCCCAAACTAGTCACGTTGCAGGACGTTTCATAGGCAGTGATGCGAGGAAGTTCAGGGAGCTGTAGTGTTCCAATACAGGTATGTCCTTGCGAAGCTCTGTTTGAAAGACTACAACTCCCAGAATATTCCACTTTTTCATTAACTGCTGCAGAGACTTTTGTAAGATGACACCTGCTGCAGGAGAAAAAGAAAAATAATGTGGGGAATCAATTGTTAGCGTGGAAAAAGTAGTTAGGAAAGTGTACTTTTAAACTGACACTCCAGAATCTGTATCAGGTAGGGTTTAGGCAGCTTGAGAAACTGAGATACAGAGGACTCTATACAAAGAGAAAAACAGCAACAGAAAAATGATTATTTGTACTTAATGGAATCTCCTTTTCAAAGTTCCAGCTTAGCACCGAAAAGGGGATCCTCTGAATCCCAAGAGCTGAACTCCAAAAAATCCACCCCAGAAGGCAATATTTGGGGCAGACATAATACAGTCTGAATGGAAGAGCTCAGCAACTTTATGGACTTGGGTACACACTCTCATCCCGGAGTCCAGTGACAGGACTACAACCATGTGCCATAAGGAGACATATATAACCTCTTTTTATTTAAATATATACATATATATATAATTTGGTCTCATCAAATCACGAAAGTCTTTTATGCAGTGCAGTGAACAGTGCACTTGAAGGGAGATTGAGGACTTTCATAAACTTCCAGTCCACTGTTCTGCAAATCCTCCCAGTCCTGATCCCCAAATATTCCTACAAGATTATTTTTGCAGCTGTAAAATTTCTTCTTTTTTTTTTTTTAATGCATAAATAATCTATTGAGGATTAGCTTCCAGTGTATACTGAAAGTTTCTATATCTTTCCCTTTCTTACCCAAAACTGAGTGCTCCCAGACAGCAGCACGTCTAGCATATTTCTTGCTGTGCAACCCCTTCAAATCATTTCCTGGGCCAAAAATTCTGAAGACTGATAATAACCCGTACCACAACAGAATGAAATACCTGAGGACTTACACTCTTAGTACTTTTCTGATGTGCAACAACATCCCTGAGAGAAGCCTGAAAACTGCATAGTAAAAAATGGAAGCTACCACACATTGTAAGGCTATGAAACAGATTCTTTCAAACTGTGAATGCCTCTAGCTTCATATTTTATTCAGTCTTTAACCAAGGACAGAGGTACTTCCTCAATATGCATGCCAGGCACACTGAGTTTTCTACAACTTTTAGTTTCTCCAGCTCTTTGGATTGGTCCCAGAGCTTCTGTGTGCATCCTGGACATAAACACTTTCCTGCAGATGAGGTTTCTTTTTTTACTCTTTTTACAGCGCAACGGCTTTTCCTTTCCAGAACGCAAAGACTACATCAGTGGCACAGTGATAATGATAGTGGCCAACCCATGAATTTTTTGTTACACTTCAATTGATCGAGAAAGATATGCACACCACTAGATGACAAGATTATCATGACTGTAGACATTCAGAGAACAATGTGTTATGCACTCTTATTGCATTTGCAATTTGGAAGAACATCTGGAAAGTCAGAGAGGAAATACTCTATGGATTAACATGCTCCACAAGTCTAAAGTCTACAGCATTGCAGGCTACGTAGTAAGGGCTTTAGCCTATGATTCAATTATGCTATAAATGCCTGGCTTGTAGTAAGGGGCTCCTGCAACTGCAGAGAGGGTTCTCCAGGCATGCGAGGAAATGAGCTTGCTTCTGCACATCGCTGAAAGGTGTGGTGTATCTTCCTCACTAGTATCAGACAACCTCTTTCAATAGTCTTCCTCTTCAGAGATCTGCTCTCCTCCCCTCGTTGGGTTTGATACCTGTACCTTGCGGAAGCAGAGAGGCAGCTAGTCCCACTTTGTACTGAAAAGCCAGAGCTGCAGCTTTACCTTGCCCTAACATGGTCTGCTCTAATATGGCAGGCTCTTGTACCTGCAGAAGATCTGACAAGATCTATCCTTCGGGATCTACCAAAGCTTTATGCTTTTCATTTTGTGATCTGTCTTCTTCCTGGAACTTAGCTGGAATTGGTCCGGGTGACAACTGAAGAGAAATCTCAGCTTTTACTCTTTAAAAGGTGCTAACCTTTTAAAGCTAAGATTCAGTCAAAACAACAGAGGAGCATTTCATATTTAAGGATTAAGGATTTCATCTTTTGATCTCACTAGAGAGCAGGAGAAAATTTTGTGTGTGTGTGTGTGTGTATCATAGTGCTCTGCAGAACGGCACGGATGGTTCAGGGCATGTGGATGCACTTGTGTCTGGGAAACCCTAGGAAGATAAATAGAATCTCTAGCTATGAGCAAGTAACATAGATTTTAATGTTCTTGTGTATGATGGAAAATTAACTTGTAATAACACTAATGATGACTGTTCATGTAACGTAGAATATGTGTACATTAAAGGTCCTCATTGGTGCAGAGTTTACCAAAGCGTCAACAGCCAAAGGGGCAACAACACCTTCTTCCAGCCCAAAGTGGAGTGTAGTCTGGTGCAGGAGCTCATGTTTCCAGCTGCAGGTGTCCTGTTCAGCCAGTGACATGTTGGACAAGATGGGAATTATGACAGTCATTTATTACAAACTGAACTTTTTTCAGATTTCTTAAAAGATAACTACAAATCAGACTTCAGATTTAAAAGAATTTTTCCTCCTCAAAATCCCATTTTTGGCTTTATATCCCCAAATGACTTTTCTACCTTTTTGTGCGTTTATATAATTTTGCCAAATCTGGAGGCACCTTAACCTTGCTGTTGTTGCCCCTTCATTGTCAGGTGATCTTTTCAGAAATAAATACAAATGTAGATCAGTTAGGACATGTTCAGTTCCCATATACATTGCAGAAAGGACAGAAAATAACTTTGACATGGGTCCATGTGTCTGTTTTCAGAATATGATCTTCAGAAAGGAATTAGCACTAACATATATTGAATTAGCAACTTTTACCTTTAAAAAAAAAGAAAGAAAATATATGAAAGTGTAAATTCTAGGATCTCCCAATGTAATGTTATTCTGATTCATCTGCCCCAATTTAGGTATCCAAAACTTAGAGAGCAAATTCTCAGCTAGTCATCTCAGACTATCCAGACAATATTTCTGTGCATGCTTTTAGAAGGTGATTCAGCATGTCCTGAGAGTTTTCTAACAGGCATCACGTGAACCATATTCTGGAGGTGTGTATTTTCCTCCATTTACAAGTAGGTGAGATGGACCCCATCCTCAGAGTCCAGAAATTCAAAGACGGTAAAAAATTGTATGTTTAAAACACATTAGTCATTTTATTCTCATGCTAGGTCTACCTGTGCTGTAAACTCTTAGAACAGGAGACCGTGCTGGGTACAAAGTGATTTGGATGCATTTCTGTATATCTCTAATGGTAAGGGGAACTGGTTTTGGTGCCAAGGAGTGGGGCCTGCTCTACAAATTAACTGGTGTGGACTGTCTCCTGTTCAATACTGCAGGTAGGGAGAAGAGACCCTAGAGCAAATGATCACCTATTTTTTGTCAGATTTCTCCCACCTCTATAGCACCTTGGTGCATTCCAGACTGAAGCCTACAGGCAAAGTCTGATGTAATAAATATAGGCTGGTGGAAATCAGGGCCAGGAGCAAAACAGGGAGCAAACCAAGCTGACGGTATAAGTTCAGTATTGCATTGCCCCACAGTCCTATAGCAATGGGATGAAAAAGGGCCTAAAGTCTCATCAGATGCCACCTATCACGTGTACTTTTTTGCAGAAGGTATGCATGCCTTGTCTGGTCTGAGAATTGCACATAACAGAGGCTTGGTACGTTTAATTTGTTTCCTGCTTCTGTTTTTAATTAGAGGGAGAACAGAAGGGACAGAAGGTGCATGTTCTGTGTCACCTTTTGCAGTGGGTTTTCTGTTATCTCTTTGTTCCTGCTGTCCTTATTCCCTGGCTATTTATTTTGTTAACAAACAATCTGCCTGCAACTACTTTTTTTTTAATTAGCACTATGTCTGATTTTAGTAGAAAAGCCAAAGAAGAACAATCTGTATGTGGAATAAATCCTTTTTACACTCAGCTCTGCAATACATCATTTAATGCTCTATTTCAGTAATCCTGCTTACAATCACTTGCTTTCATGTATCATAGCCATTGTAGAGGGAGTAGTAGTGTTACTGTATAAAAGGTAGGATGAAATGGCATTTGCAGTGTGGATGGCTTTACTTCGCTTGGGTGACACATGTCCATCCATCCATCCAACCATCCATCTGCCTATCTACTGTTATGTAGATACAGATATCTGCATTAGTACTGCGTTGTATTTCTTTCCTTAAGCCAATTAGTCTACCTTTTGGTCAGAAATATCTGTAATTTCTCCCATTGCTGATTAGCCGACATTTGCACAGTATCTATTCTGTTATGATTAAACGGTCTGCTATAGTGTGCAGAACTTTAGCCATGCTGAAGACAGACATTCAATACCTTTACTGCCAGAAAGCAGGATGTGAGATTTTCAGTCTGCAGAGGAGAAGACTGAGGAAAAAGGGTTAGAAAAGGAAGAATGTTGGCAGAGGTTCACACTGGTGAAAGGCAATTTGATTTTAAGTTAAATTTAAACTATGTACAGTACCAAGAAACATTACTTGGTGGAGGGGGATGGCTTCTTGTTCACCAAGTTAAAATCTTAAATTTTTTCTGCTCTCTATCAGATCAAGAAGCCAATCTGGCTTTCAGTCACACTGCAGAAATATTGTATTCAAAGAAGGTAACTGTGGAGAACCACTGATAAACCTTCCTGTTGTGAATGCTACAAAATCTATTAACCGACGTATATGTAGACATTGTTTTTGACACTTCATATTATTGAGTACTACCAGGCAGTTGGAGCTTAAAAATGTCAGATATTAAGAAAATGCCAATCTATTATATGTTTCTGATGGATGTGACTCCACAGGTCACATTTTATTGGGACATAGAGATGAACTGACATCTAGGAAAGTTAAACTAATCAGAAAAATTCTCTTTGATCGGTATAAGTATTCAGCCAAATTTAGCACCAGAATCAACTGAGCTTATGCTAAGCTAGTGATCAGTCACAAACCTAACTGTCAGTATTTTGATATACAAGCTGTCAAAGAGAGATTAAAAGTAATTTCCTGCTTGCATTGCATTTCTTGGTGAACACGATCAGGGTTGATCATGTTCAAAGTGCATCATCAAGCAAAGTGCTTCTAGATCCTGTAAATAATTTTCTCTTTTTTTTATAAGCCGAAACGATGGAAAAACACAAAAACACTTACAAAACATAAAGATATGCTAAGTTAAATGTGATAATGCTAAATTACCAACTTAAAGACGTCAAACTCGAAACTAAACCTGAACCTTGAGTTTTATGAAATTTGACTTCATAAAATCTGTTACAGATTTCATATTTGCATTCAATGAAGATGTTAAAGTTTCAGTTACATGCCTAAATGTATGTGCATTTGCAATAAATTATCTTTTAATACTACAATTTAATACTTGTACCAAATACTACAAATATAGAGAGAATATGAAGAGTACTATCACTGTCAGTGTTTTAATACATACATGGTTTTTCCAGTGTAAAATAAAAAATAAAGATATTAAATTTACCAATATGCTATACAAAATATCCTGTAAGAACTATGACTGCATTTATTTCTTTATTAACTCTTATACTGAGGAGAAAAAAAAGCCTCAGCTAAAGTTTCCTACAACTAACCCTTAATGACAGCTCAAGCTTTCTTCTCAAAATTCATACAGAAATTTCTCTCGGACTTTCCTTCTTCTGGGGACTTTTTTGATCAGTCCACCCAATAAAGTTACAGTATTTTTCAGTTATTGTCTGCCATCTCTTGGTAACTGTTTAAGGCAACAAGCCACCTCCATTAATGACTTAAATACCAGCTAAGGGACGTTTCAGGAAAATGACACCATTTTAAAGAACACTCAGATATTCATTGAACCGTGCATGCTTGGCGGGAGAAGGGAAGGTCACACTGCTCAAATGTTGTCATGGCAGTGTTTTTCGTAGCCGTCAGATAGAAAACATGTTCCTTCAGCTGTACTCTGGGAAGGGAATATGTGAGTTGAAAGAAAAGTTTGTTCTTTCACATGAACCGAGCTTCTTCGGTGAAAATGTGAATTCAAAGCAAAAATGGAAGCTTGAGCAGCCACTCCAAAGACCGCGGAGGTTTGGATGTGGGTCAGTACACTGGTGTTCAGAAGTAATACTCTTTGAAGCATCCAGACTCGTTATATAAGAAGCTCCAGAGTGCCTTGCTCATAAATGCCCTTCATCTGAGGGTAGATCTGAGCCTCTCCTCGCATGAAGTACGCAGTTACCTCTACAGACAGCACTCTCCTATGTTAAAAACGAGTGAGTAGCACTTTTCACTAGTTTCAGTGTGTGATGCTACTGTGCAAAAGGTCAGATAGAAAAGGCCTTTATTACTTAACAGGTACAGTCCTCGTGAGAATTCAAACTCATTTCCATTGGCTTCACTGACAAATAACTTTTTAATAATGCATGTTCCCAATAGCACAGTAAAGCTCACACAGAAAGGAAAGGTAAAGCTGGGTTTTCTACCATGAGCAACAGAATAATTTAGCAGTTTCCAACTCAATTCCTCAATCATACTGAAAAACAGAATTTTTGAAGGATCCATTTCTGGAAAGAATAAGAAAGGCAGGAGAGAAATATTTTGGATCTGATGCCAAGATGAAATTGCAGGCTTTGAAATGGAAAGAAAATATATCTTAATTTGAAAGTTGTGTACTATTACCACCGTTGTAATACACTTGACAGCCTCTTACAATATTTTTGTCTGGACATTTCTCTAACCAAAGTCCTGTTTTCAATCCTTTATGTTAATGGCATGAGGAACTCAGTACATTGCCAAGCTAGGATGCCTGCTAGTCTGCTCTACACTTTTGGAGGCATTCATACCTGTACAGTTAATAATACTTTTAATTTGCACTGGGAACAAGAAGACAAGGGTTTTCTTTGAGCTTTCTACATTTGAGGAATTATGTCACACTCCTAACATCTTTTTGACAACACAGAAGTAATTTTTACGATAGACTACTGTGTTGCTTCACATAATGGAATGCAGTAGTGAAGGGGCACTGCTTGTGAGGAGACCTTATTTTCTCTTATCTTTGGATTAAAAAAATGCTTCAAAATGGTTGACAAGAGAAAAAGAAAAAGCAAAACTTCTTGAGATGGTAGGGCTTTATCTGGTTATGAAACTGGGCTAGAGTCTCAGAGCAAATGCGTATGCCATTTGGTTTTTGGCTCATGGGCTATACCTGCAACTACTTTTCTCCTTTGTCATATATATTGACATATACAGTATATGTTATATTATATTGAAGGATAAAAAACCATGAAACCTTTTGCTAAAAGAAAAAGAGTTTCATTTTTATGTGGAAAATCTTCTGTATTGGTGTCTGGGATTCCTTACTTAGAGTATTCTGAAATTTCCTGTCAGCTCACATTAACTGCAGTGGGATTCTTGGGTGTTAAGAACGAAGACTATTGCCTTTTTATTTAATTTGCTTAAATATTAATAGAGCAACCTGACTGCAGGCCATACAATGAAGAGAAGAAATTGTGACTTCAAAGAAGTCATATGCATAGAGTCATAGAGATATTAAAATTGGAAGGGACCTCTGGAGGTCCTTCAGTTCAAGCCCCCTGTTCAAAGCATTGCTAGTTTCAAAGTTCGATCAGGTCCAGCTGAGTTTTGAAAATCTCCAAGAACCGAGATCCCACAGCCTCTGCCACAGCACTTGTTCCTGTGTTTAGCTACTCTGACAGGGATTTTTTTTCCCTTTTGCCTAGCCAGGATTTCCTTTGCTGCAACTTATAATCACTGCTTTGGTCCTTCTGCCGTGTGTTTCTGAGAAGAGTTTGGTCCCAGCAACAACATTCCCCCTTAACCTTCCCTTTTCCTGGCTGAATGAACCCAGTTCCCTCAGCTTCTCCCCAACCACCTTAGAGTCCTTCAGCTGGACTCTGTCCAGTTTGCTGACATCTGCCTTGTATCAAGGTGCCCAGAACTGGCCTCACCGGTGAGGAAGAGAGAGGAATAATCACTTCTTTTTATCTGCTGGCTCTGCTTTCTCAATACGGCCCCATGTTCAACATGTTCAACTTGCTATCTACCAAGGTACCCAGTTGCAGCTTCTCTTCAGAGCTGCAACTTAATCAGTCTGTGCCCAGCCTGAATGTTCCTGGATGTCCCTTAATCTTCCACCATACCATCAGTGTCAGAATAGGTTTAATCAATGTGTTCCCCGCATTCAAATCTATTCTGTGTAGGACCAGACATTCCTTAAGTTGTGCGGAAGACCAACCAAGCCACTGTCTGTGGAAACTGCCATCTGCATCTATCAGTACTAGGTATCGCTGGAGTTAACCTGCAAGTAAACCCTGTAAGAAGTGTTATTGGGCCTGAAGCCTGCAGAGCCAGGGATAACCAAGACCACAGGAATGGGGACATAGGTTGAGCAACAGGGTTTTTCCCAAAATCTCTTAAAGGATTCCTGTCAGTGCAAGGTTTCTTGTCAGCCTGTAACTCCAGTCTCCAAAGATACTCAGAGACATCTACTGGAGAATGAAAGTGAGGGAGCTGAAGACGTTTCTCCCCACACCTGCCCATATCATCTCTGTCCTGGATATTGCCACATCTGAAACAGGGAAGTAGAAGGAAGTTGACTTTCTCAGCCACCTAGCTTAAATAAGTAATAGATCCACTTAAACTGCTATTAGAGGGGCAGACATTGAGATCAAAACAATCTCACCAGTATTCACAAGAAGACATTTGTCTAAGCTCTTGTAATTTGGGGCTGTCTGAATCCTGGTACCTTTAGTAGTCAGTTTTCTGTGCTGCCTTAACCTTGTCTTAGCTCTGTTTCAGGAATAACCAGAGCTATGTTGCTCTTGCATCATGACTCATTTTCCCTAAGTGGTATGTAAAGCCTCCTTTATATATATGCTGACAGACTCAAGATGCACTTTTTCAACAGCATCTTCAAGCACTCAGTGGTCAATGAGATTCAGCAAGGTTTCAAAGTATTTTCTAAGGGCAGCTGGAGTGACTGTTTGCCGATTGTTCATCTGATTGCCACCCCACATATAGGTCTTACACATATATATAGGGAGGTTTTAAATTAAACTAGCAGGTGACAGTTCCAAAACAAACTGAAGATGGTATTTCTTGCCCAAAACATGGTTAAACTAGGGAATTCATTGGTACGGGATGCTATAGCTGCTAAAAGGTTACATAGAGTTTAAAAAGCCACAAGAAAAATTATGGAAGGAAAATGCATAAAAGCTATTAAACACAAAGATATCATCTTTAGCTCAAGATGTCCTTGGGCTGAAGATATATAGAGAACAGGAGAATGCGCAGAAGAGGAAATATTATAAACTTTCCATTTTTATACTCTTCTCTGAGCATCTGCTCTTGGCTACAGTTAGAAACAGGATACAGAGCTAGAACTCCGGAGCGGCCCTGTGTGGCCTTTCTTATGTTCTCATGCCGGTTGCTAACTACAATACATCACCAAAACCAGGAACAACAAAGCTGTATTTCCAGAGCTTTTGGAAATATTTGGAAAGATATTCCAGTCCCTGTACGTGTCATATTTTATAGCCAATCCTGTATACGTCATCTATATGTCATGAACAGCAAATCTGTGAAATTCAAGATCCTGCACAAAATCTTTTATTCTGAATCTTCTTCCACCTTTATAGAGTTAATCACCTACGTCAAACAGCCATTCATCCTGTTGGGTAACATCGGTATCAAATAAGAGCCTTGCAGTAACTCTCACTGTTGATCAGGGTGTGTTGGCACATGGGGCAATCACCATGTGCTTATTTTAGTATAAACATATTTCAGCCATGAAGGTCTACAAAGAGAAGATTCTTAAAGAATGATTATGACAAAAAAAAATAGTATGAACTATATACAGAGTTATAAAAGAAAGCCATACTCAATTCAGGAAAATGAATTGATTTCTTTGGTTATGGGGACTGTGGGCTGGAAATAGCAAAGCTTTCCTGAAAAAAACTGAAGTTGATTTATGCTTGCAAGTGTTCACAGGATGACATGGCAATCCTTCCTAGTATTATATGTGTACTAAAGAATCACAAATTCCTCGAGTCTTGGTCAATCTTTCACTTCAAATCAGTCTTATTTTACAAGAGTAACAAAGCTTTGGCTGTGCTCCTGGGGATTATATCTTTGAGATCTGCACAGGTAACCTTGTTTTAGGTCAATTTTGTTTTGCTTTTCCCTCCATTTCTTTCAAAACTTTGCTTTCAAAAAGCTTCCTGCTGGCTCTATTTAATACATAACTGCTGATAGACTAGCCACTAATGCATTATTTATGATGTAAATCCTTATTACATGCTAGCTTTGACATCCCATCTTTGTGGGTGTGTGTAAGTACTTCATAAAGCATTGGCATTTCTTCTGTAGTTTTGTATTTTATGAAAAATAAAAGTCTACTTGCTAAAAAAAAATCCCATAGTTCAGTGATCTGAGTGCCCAAATTATTCAGGATAAAGAATCTCAATCCAGTGGGTTCAACAGTAGCCCACCAAAGTACTTCTGAGCTTTTCATTCACTCTGGGTTTTAGCTGCTCTTTGCTCCCATTACGTGACAAGAGGATGACTTCACTAAATGCAATTTAGGGATTTCTTGTATAAGCTCATCCTTCTTATGACAGGCAATTCAGAAAAAAGACTTTTTCATAACCTGCTGGAATGCCCTACTCTATTTTTTCTGTACCAGACAAACAGTCTGCCCTTTGACAATTCAGTTTGCTGCAGAAAGCCATGAAATACAGTAGGATTTCCCCTCGACTACAAGAAACAGGCCAAGGAGCTACAGCAGTGCTGAGGATTACAGTAAACAGCTCTTGGTGTTGTCTGAACATTTCCACAATTTTTCCTTTAGGCTGATGTTAGTCTGGCCCAAGGACTAAGCTCCCTTTTGCAGTTGAAGTGTCTTGCTCTGGCGTGCTGGAGCACAGCTTCCAGTTCATCTTCATCTAAAAGCAATCTGGTTTGTGAGCTCTGAGATCACTCCAAAGTGTCACCAAAGCAAAGCACAGTTAGGGGAGGCAATCAGGAGATCCACTTCAAAAGGGAAAGCTCAGCTGATCTGAACCAGAACACTAATGTAGATGCAGCCATAAATGCTTACCTAAGCAGGAAAGTAAACCCTGTTAGCGGACGCATGTTGCGTTGCTCAGGCGTCCAGTTTGCATACAAGAGGTGGCCACCTTGGAAACCCGGCCAGGGGAGCTTGGCCCCTTCTGCTCCCGCTACATACATGTGCTCTGTGCACAGCAAAGGAGCATTTGCTCGTTCTGGTGGCCCATTTTGAATGTACTTCTAACAGGAATTTCAGGGAGAAAGACCCATACACACATATGTCCTTGGGACACTGAAATGCCCTGATTTGCCAGCGACATCTTGTGACTAGCTGTCCCAGCACAGCACATTGTAATGTATTGCTAAAAAAGGGATCTGCTCTACTCCATGCCGGTAAGTATCACTGGGAGAAATCTCAAACAAGATCTGATACAATTGTTTTCTAAATCTGTTTCCATTTAATATTTTCAGTAATGACATGAATCATGGAATAAAAAACACTCTCAAATTCTGTAAATGACATCAGCTTTCAAAAGAGTTGCAAACACTCTGGATTGGATCAGAGTTCAAATTATATGGATAAATTGGAGATAGGGTCAGTAGAATCCAAAACCAACAAGATGCAACTTAAAAATAAATGTATTAACTGGGTAGCTGTGCAATGGCTGTTCAGCAGCTTTGCAGAAAAAGACATGAACACCATTGAAGGCCTATGTCTATTTATTCAGTGTACCACCCTTTCTGAGAAATGCAGAGAAGCTGCAGAGAGTCCTTCAGAAAAGTAGAGTGAAAACAGGTTCAAGAAGCATGGGGAAAGGATGGAAGAATTTGATTTGTTTAGCTTTGAAAAAAAAAACCCAAACCAGTAAAGTTTTAGTAAAAGTTACATAATCTGTAGAATTTCCTCTTGAAGGTTTTTTTTTACAGCTGATCAAATGAACTTCTGTTAAGGTTGATGTAGGTGTCCTTGACCCTATTTCAATGCAAAGGGTACTGGATGGCCTCTTGAAATTTTCTCCAGCTTTACATTTCTATGCTTTAGTGATGTGAAGTACCACTGCCTTTTATGAAGAGAATGCACTCTCAAAGTCTCCACGCCATCAGAAGCACTCGTCTCCAGCTAAGAAAATGTGACATTCCTGAGACATACACATCTGGAGCTGTTAAAGTCCCTGTAGAAGTAGCCACTTAATAGATGCCATTTTTTTGCTCCTCCTCAGAATTAAGTTCACTCACGGGAATGGTGAGAGAAAAATCTTTCTTTTCAGATGCGCATTTGAGTATAATCAAGCTGATACAGGCTTTTCCGGGGAGAACAAAAAGTTTCTAAGTATCAACACAATCCATAAGAATCCGAGTCAGAGGAGAATATTTGTTTGGAGGGTGGCTATCAGAGGTCTTCTGCTAGCAGACCTTTGGCATTTGAATCAACTTCATTACTGAAGTTACAGCTAAATAATTCTGTCTTTCATAAGTAGCCAGAGAAATTTTTTTTTCTGCTATTTTTTTCTTAGTATCTTTTTTATTCTTACCTCGCCATTCACTGTTGGACTATTAAAACTGTAAGAATTTGCAATGGGGAAAAGCTCAGGAAAGTTATGACTTTTTGATTAAGAAAGTATTTTGCCCTCTCTATCTCTGCAGTGAAACCTTTCTTTCCTGAACCAAACCAAGTTGTCTTAGGGATAACTCCCTTTTCACAAGAGAAGTGATGTAATCGCAGCCAAGGCAAGGATGACTGGTGCCACTCTGGTTACTAATCCCTAGAGGGATATTCAGGCTGTGCTCTTCAACAGCGTGCCCCGGTGTGCCAGCATCCCTGTAGCCAGCTGAGCAGGTTTTGTGTTTGCAGCAGTAAAAATGCCTTATAGGGCTCTGGCAGTCGGGCAGAGTTGCCATGGTAACTGGAAAACATGGTGGCGAAACATCAGCCACGTAAACAAAAGCTCTAATAATACTTTGGGAACTATTTACCTTTTTATCTCCAGTATCCAGTGGTACTGCGGGCTCATTTGTTAAGTATTTCGCGTTTCATAAACATGTTGGTATTATTCAGCCTGCAAGGTCTCTAGCTGAGCTTTAGTGTCATTGTTAAGCAGATTTAACCGGTACACTTTCAGAGAAAATATGTATCAGTACAGAAATTTTACTCCTGAAAATCAGTTTGGAGCCTTGCGCGTACATTTTTTGTGATACTTTGATTTTGAAACCAGTTTAATCCTGCTAATTTTAGTCACTTTATAGCAGCATAAAACTGGAATAATATAGAGCATACAGGCCTAAACTAGGCATAATCCCCCAATCTATAATTTTGCTGGTTCCTGCAAAAAGTCTTAATTTGCACTATCTATTTAACTTCACAGTTCCACCATAGAAATGACAGAATACACCTTTACTTTTTTCTTGTTTTGTTAGGTACCAGATTAATTCGAGATCTCCTGTGTTTGAATGGGGGACATTTATTTCAAAACACATCTAGTACATAATATCTGGGAAACAAGCCAGGGGAATGCACCCACTGTGACTGCAGATACCCCCTGAAGAGGAGCTTCGAATTGTGTGGAATATCCCTACTTAAGGGTGACAGGTTTTCATCTTTCCCAAGAAAGATGGTAAGTGAAAGTCTAGTGAAAACCACTGCAATCGACTGACAACTTTTATAAACACAACTACATGACACAATTACTCTAAATATTCCCCATGAAAGTCTTCACATACCGCACGTTCCGGTTTTATCTCCAAGAGCTCTGTAACCCTTTATTAAAAACAGACCTCAGAGACGCTCTTTCAACAAGAACAGAGAATATTACTTCAGTAAATCAGGTTTGAAACCGTTTTGCAAAGCAGTTAGGCATTAATGAAATTGTTCCAAAGGTCACTAGGTTTAGTTCAATTTCCCATTAAGTGGAGATGAGAGCTCAGTGAATAATTAATAGCAAATGATTGAATGAATTTCATCTTCCCATTGTAGTTACAAGCTCTTTCAGCAAGCCACCATACTCTCAAGGATGTTCTGAAATTATTGTCTTGGTTGCTTCTCACGCTTTCTACTCGTGCAGTGTTTGAGCAGGTCCATCCCTTGGCATCACGTTGCTAGACCCCACATTTGGGGTCTGCCACGTTCCCTCATCTCTCCAAGTTGCATTCCCTCATCTCTCCTTGCACTGGAAATGCAAGCCAGCAGAAGTACACATACTGTACCAATGGTAGAGTGTCACAGCTCATCAAACATACCCCAAGGATGAGAATTAACCAAAAAAAGGGCTAAGAATTCACAGGAAGCTTTTGGAGGTTTTGCAGTTCAGGATCCACATTAAATCCATTGGCCCCAGGATGCGATACATTTGTTCATTGCATATTTTTGCAGGAAAAGGTTAAAGAAGAAGCCAAATATTTGATGGGGGTTGTGTGCAGATTTGAAGTCTAAAAAAGAGTGCTGTGTTATTGCATACCCTGTAATCAATTTTTTTGAAGCTGAGAGAGCAATTGAGCTGAATGATAAAACTGCTTACCACAGTGATTAAACAAAGAGCATGCAGCATCTTAAGAGTAGCAGTCCATTAAAATCAACAACTCCAGACTTCAGCAGAGGTTGCAAAAGTCTTATCATAAACTGGATAACCATATACACAATAAAAAAAGCTTCCTGAGAAGGAAAAGAGGAGCAGCCTGTCTCTAGCAACCTGTGATAAGTCAGCAGGAACTTCTAACGCTGAGCCTGAGGGACCTCACTGCAGCATAAACAGAGTGTAGATTTTCTTGGTTGCACACTTCAAACTTTGTGTATTATTTAGCTGGATTTCTTCCTACACACCAAACTCAGTGACCAATTTTAGTGTATATCACACTTTGGTTTTTTTTTTTAAACACTTCCACTACAGATTAACAAAAATGAACTGAATTCAGTGATTACCAAAAATAAACTGAATATTTCTTATAAGACTTAACATCACAATAAAGAACATACTGTATTATTGGTTTCCCTATTACATAAAATATTTGCCCTTTCACAAAGGACTGCACTACTTTGCATTTTCAGCTTTTCTTCTATAGGCTATCCTTTGTCTTTGAAGCACATCCAAGAAAAAATATAGACATACTTTGGAAATTCTTTGGTTTCTCCACTGAATGCTAATAAAACTCTTAAATCATATCTAAACCTGCCTATTTTAGCTAAAGATAAGTCTCCAAGAGCCTCTCTTGTTTGGGTTTGGTTTTTGTTTTGGTTTTTTTTTCCTGTTTTGTATGCAAGTAATATATATAAAACAAACATTTCTGCTGTACATGAGTAATAAAATCTATAATTTACTTTACTATAGGAACCACAGTCCAGGATGACCTCTAGGGATCCAGCTAGGGATCCTGTCACAGGATGACAGGAAAATCAGGTAATAGTGAGTGGAGAGTCACAATGAGAAATCCTGCACAGAAGACTTGCATTTTCAGCCCCGCCCTCCTGGATTTAGGCAGTTTTCTCTGGTACAAGGAAAAACACCTTCTTTCCCTTAGTGTTCTCTGACGGGCTAAGAGTCCCCACACTTCTTTTTCCTTAAAAACTAAGATAAACAATCCTTTTTACAAAAGCTTTCTGCAAGGAAGCTTCTGCTCACCAGCTACTGCAGGGCTATTATTCCATAAAGATGTGGGAAACGTGGGTTCATCTGCCTGGCTGAACAGACAGATCCCAGTTAACCTCTTCCCGTGGTAGGCTAATGAATTTATTCTTTGTTCTCTGGACCAACACCATATTCACTAAGTACCGAAGCCTGACTGAATGCAGGAATTGACTCAACTCTTTAATGTTCCTAAAGGAACTTTCGGAAATGGAAGTTTACATCTACGGTATTATATTTTTCTTTCCTCACTCACAGTAATGTTGGACTAAGAGGGGGAAAATGGAAGAATGCCAGTCAAGATACTGAAAGTCCCTGGAGTAGTTTACTCAACATCCCCCTCCCCATGGGCAAGGTCTAGGGAACTCCTGAACAGAAAAGGGACTTGATTTTAGGGTGCTCCTATTCTCCAGATCACTTTGACAAGTGAGGTAGTGACTAAGGATGCTGCACTGCTGCTTGTTGGCAGACTTGGGAGAAGCCTACCCAGCAGATGAGAAAGAGGAGTATCAAATCAGTGTTCCCCAACAAGTGTCAAAAGTACGAAAGGCACAGAACTTGGCCCCACAGTACTAGGGATGCTACTGGGTCTGAGGGTCACTGCCTTATCACACCTGGCAGAAGCAACTTTGTGCGCAGAGAAGTTTCTCTAGACTTAGAAAGCCTATGACAGTGACCTTTTGCAAAGCTGTTTGCTAGAGTATTTAACAAATGGTGTGTGATGCTCCCTACAAAAGGGATTACCATCTTGTCTAGAAAGACAGGCATAAAACACATCCTTGCACAACTAAGAGGCCCTCGTCTAGCTGAATTATGTTAAGGAAGTTGCTATGAACGCTGACTTGAACAATGCTTCCTTTGCAGAGTATAATGAAGGGCAGGCTCATTTCATTCTTGTTGGCACCTCTGATACAAAATACCTGAAGCCTGGGCTGGAAAATTTATCAGGAAGTTTTAGTGTTTTGTGGATTAAAGAAAAGCTTTTGTCCTTGAAACACATGAATATTAATTAACCGTAGTCCCCAAACATGGAGTTTGGACAGACTCATTCAACACAGCAAATTCTGTATTCAAAAGGTGTTCATGCAGGGATCAATGCGGAGACAGGGCTAATGGTTCTCCACATGCAGGCGTAAGACGCCTCTTTGCTGTAGCTCCTCTGGCTTGGCTGTCAGTTGGACTGTCATCACATTGAGACTAATGGTAACAGGAGTCTCCTCTCACCATCTAATGACATTTGTTATGGCTATTTCAGTCGTGAGGATGCTAAGAAATTCGGCCCACAACAGGCCATAAGGGATGCAGCCAGGTCCCAACAGCAGACTAACATCTCCCTGTTTAGAACAACCATGAGGAAAGGACTGGGGCTTCATCAGTAATGGAGGTTCAGCTTGGACCTGGAACTGGCAGGAGGTGCCATAGAGAAAGAAGAATAATTTGTGAAAAAATAAAGCAAGCTCGTTTCTTCTTCCTAACAAATGTTTTCTTCTCTCTTTTAGACTTCTGGATTTTGGGGGAGTGTCTTCTGCTGTGGGAGCAATTCCCTAGAGCTAGCTATTTTTATATCCTTATTTTGATGTTTAATAACTCTTGATGGGTTTTTCTCAAGGTCTAGCCGCATGGCTAAGTGCTTTTTGAACCATTTGTATTTTTAGTCTCCAAAACACCTGTGACAGAGAGTTTAAAAATCAAATTGCATGGCATATAAAGGAAAGTAAATCTGTTTGTTGAAAACCTGCCTCCCAATTGCTTCACTTGATGCTCCTGAGTTCTTACATCAGAAGAAACAGAGAGTAATCATTCCTTTTCTCTGGGTCATTGGTAATTTAATATACAGTAAATTATTCATCCAAAACCATCATGACATCTTTCCACAACTTTGCGATCTTTTGTTTTAATAAACCTGAATAATTTGGTAGCGTCCACAAATTCTCTAACCTCATTATTCATCTCCCTTTCCAGGTCATTTATGAATATGTTGAGCCGTAGATCTCCCTCTGAGACCTCACTGCTAACTTCTCCTATTGTGAGACCTCGCAATATGTTCTTCTTTGTTTCCTACTTCTTAGCCTCAAGCAACGGTCACATTTCTGGCTACATCTGGCTTCCCCTCCATACTTCAGTTTAGTCCCAGAATGATTTCCAGTAAACACTTCTAGAATCTTTTGCCTGAAAATATCCATAAGATTTTCTGCTAATATGTCTTGTGACTGTAAGAGAAAATAGGAGTGGAAATTTGTAATGGAATAGTATATCATGTTTCATTTACTTAAGTCTTTTTTTATTCTAATTGCAGATGTGTAAGTGCTGCACTGACAAGGTCCACTGAGGTGAGGAAAACAGCCTATTACGTATGTGATAAAGGAATTAATTTGACCTGTGAGTTGGTTATCCAACTCACAGGTCAAGGACTGAGTGATACTGAGGCAAATAACAGTAGGAATATCTCTGTTTAAGACTTGTGTCTGGTTTTGTGTTTGAAAAACAACTTTGAAAGCTGTGAGCTAGTTTTGGCTCCAGGTATATTTGTGCCTTTGTTTGCATTTGGAGTGTATTAAAAAAAATCAGAGCAACAGCTGGGAGGCAGATGATTAATCACAGAGGGAGCTAAGCCTGTAGGACCAGCTTTCCCTTAATGCACAACCTTGTTCATGCTGAGTAGTATCTTGCTCTGCGAATCATCCCTCTGAGATTAATGTTGCCGTTAGTTTTAGAAATGAAGCTCCACTGAAGACAGTGAAGTTTGCAAGGCACTTAATCAAAAGGCAATGAGATTATATGTTTAGCAGTCAAAGTACAATCTATCCTAGACTATGAGTGGCAATCATCTGTCATGAAATAGAAAATAAAGCTCACTCCCAGTTTTGAATCATTCTGATGTTCCTATTACTGCCTCTGTCCTTGATTTAGATTCGTCTTAATATTCTTGGACGAAAAGTTAATTGGTGCTAGAGCTGATTCACAGGTGGATGGGATTGCCTTAACTCAGGGCATCAAAGGCACAAGGTAGTTGATGAGGGGCACTAGCAATTTCAGCCATCTGATCTTAACTTGCCACCACATTTTTGCCAAAGCCCTCAGAGTCCATCTGAGCTCAGCTAATGAGCTAACACTAATTATTCCCAGCTACCTTCACTGCAAAATTCCTCTTTTCAGTACACCCAGCTCTTTTTTTTTTTCCCTTTTGTTTTTATTTTTTGTATTTCTCAGCTCATCCCTTCATTCACTTTGGGAAAGCACCAGATCTTTATCCACATATTCAGAAACTTCCTCATTAACGTCCTTAAGTATGTACAACTGGAGTCAGCAGGGCTACTCAGCTGCTTAATACAAACACATACTTAAGCACCTTGATGAAGTCTCTGAATTTGTGGATAAACAACTTATATAAGGTCAGATCCTTGATTAAGCTGGAATCAGATTAAGCAGAACAGAGTTCACATCTGTGTTGTAAAGACATACAAATGCAGGAGAAAACATATTTGAGAACTCAGTCTTTTTACTTCAAAACTATGGATGAGGAATATGGCATCACTGAGACATAAAATAGGCGAGAACTTTATGGCGCTAATGTTAGTCTGATTTCCAAAGAAATCAGCTATTCTGTGATCTTATTCCCCACTGGTTTATGGACCCACAGGCCAGTTTCAATCCAATGCAAAAAGCAAGAAGGAAGCTCAAACATATGCAATTTTCACAGGTTTCATGGGCCAGTAGCAACTACAGGTCCGTGGCCAGCTGAGCCCTGTGCACCCAGACAAAGTAAGACTGTATGTCCCGTTGTGAGCGTGCCCTAGGATTTGGGGCACAAGCTTAAGTTACTGTAGGTGTTGGGGACAAAGGACAAAGTGTGCTGGAAATGGGGTTTTATTAGCTCCATGGCCCACTGGAACAATTTGTTATCATAGCTGTCAGAACAGGCTATGCTTAAACAGCATGAGCAGTTGCTAAAATATAACTAGCATCCCAATTACTGTACAGTTGTTACAGGGAGTGATAGATTGCTATTTAAAACACTTGCTTTTTAATTATTATTTTCCCTAATTCATCACACGGACTTCAGAGACAGCAACACGATTTCTCTGAGTAGAAGCTACTTTAGGGTTTTAGATACACATTTTTCTATTCCAACTAAAAGAAACCTGGCATAAACCTGGCATTCAGTCAGTTTTGGCAGTAAGTTAGTGTCGTGGTTTAACCCCAGCCAGCAAATAAACCCCACACAGCCGCTCGCTCATCCCCACCTCCGGTGGGATGGGGGAGAGAATCGGGAGGGCACAAGTAGGAAAGCTGCCGAGTTGAGATAAGGACAGTTTAATAATTGAAAGAAAACGAAGTAGAACAGTAATAATAACAATGAGAACAACAACAATAGCAGAATATACAAAGCAGGCGATGCACAATGCAACTGCTTACCGACCACGTGTCATGAACAGGGGGTGAACACCACCCCCACCCCCCACCTGGTTTTTATGCTGAGCATGATGTCACATGGTATAGAATACCCCATTGGCCAGCTGGGTCCACCACCCCGGCTGTGCTCCCCCGCCCCCCCCCCCCCCTCCCCGGTGCAAGCAGAACCCAGCAACAGCCAAACCATCAATGGGCCATCAACGCTCCTTTCATACCAAACCCAAAACACAGCACACTCCCTCAAGCTACTGGGAAGAAAGTTAATTCTGTCCCAGCCAGAACCAGGACAGTTAGTCACGCTGGAAGAGACTTAGAGAAGACATGCTTATCTGATGTCATAAGATCCTGTAACTCTCACAGGTTCCCTGTGATTCTTTGTGGTGGAAGATTGAGATGTACCATTATATGGTCTAGTCTATGCCGGTAATGAATCGGTGCTTTCTAAGGCTTTATCTAATCTAGTAGTAAGTGTTCTCTGGTTCCAGTGCAGTCATTCACAGCTATTCTGTATCACAAATACGCATACTAACAGTATTTGCTCTTTGAAAGCAAGTGCAACAGCTAGGGGGGAAAAAAAAGCTATTTAGTGAATTCTACTATTCTGGCTACTTTGATTATTCAGCAGGAATATCTTACTTGGGAATCACCTCTTGTGGTATTATCCTGTGGAACATAATACCAGACATTAAAAAATATTTGCTCATTATCACACTGCAGATTAACATCCTTGAGGGATTCTATAGAGAGAAAAAGCAATCAAGCAATTCTCTGTCATTAAATTATACCTAAAAGATTAATGTATTATGAAGGAGACAGAGACTACATGCATTCACTATCTTCAGAATCAGCCAGCGGATGCCTGTTGAGCTGGGGTATGTACATAATGATAGATGTTATTTTAATTAAAAAAAAAAGATTATTCAGCTTTTCTCAAAATGCCAGCTAGCATGTATATGTCATGGGCAGATGGTAACCCCAACGTAGACATATTTATGCACATATGCTTTTATATTTGTATTCACAAATGGCTTTAATATTAAAAAATCACTCCGATCCACAAATTCTACTCCTGCACGCTGTGAATGTCAGACTGTGTGATTGCTGAGGACCTCTAACCAAAGAAAGCCCTACAGAGAAAGCTTTACAGTTATTATTTATGCTTGCACAGTGCTGGGAGATGGAGAAAATGTGGAATTCCTTTGACAGCCCATTTATAAGACTCAATATCTGTTAGGCAACTCCTCTTGTGACTGAATTCAAGATCAGTCAGTCTGTCAGGGCTCTATTGCAAAATCTGCGCTAGCCAGTGGTGAGAGTCCTCCTGACACTGAAATCCTGACAATGAAAAGGACAGAACACAAGACTCCATCAAACAGAGTCCATAGTTCTAATTACATAAAAGTTATTAGAAGAAATACAGAGAAGGTATGGTCAAAAACATGAAAAAAAAAAAGGTCTCTCTTAAAAAACAGTGGTCTCTTTCTTGGTAGTTTGTTGTTTGTTTCTTTCTTTCTTTCTTTTTTTTTGAATAAAACACACACATTTACACGCTCATACAGAGAGGAAAATAGGAAAAATGGAAGAGGGTGGGACTGAATGAAAAGTGAAGCGTCTCTTCCTTTGCCTCTGTGAGGCACAACTTGCTCTAAAGCTTTCAGCTGAAATGTCATTTAAGAATAATACAAATAGGGCTGCCAAAAGATAAGGGAATATCCCAACACACACGTATGCCATGCTGATAAACAGACTAATGGCTACCATTCCCGGAGGCAACAGTTTGGTATGCATGTTACTCTGCTGTAATCATAAAGTACTTAAGGTCCAGAAAAAAAAATGTAAACTTGATAAAATGATCAGAATTATCTTCTCAATTTATTTTCAGCTCGAAGTGGCTCAAGTACTTTATTACGCTTCCTTCACTACATACTTTTACAAATGAGCAACATATATTCACCAGGCTGATGCAACAATTAAATGATCACTGAGTTGTTAGACTGGCTTTACAAAATCTAAGCAGTATCTCCAATAATGAAATGTGACAGACAAAGTGTCAGTCAGATATATTCAGATAACATTCCTTAGGTAACTGATATGGAAATGAAGACTGGATTTAGTGTGCTGGTTTTTTGAGCAAGAACAGGAAACACAGTATAGAAGGTTTTTTCCACTTAAACTCTCTTTAAGAGATGTTGCTTTCAATTTCAGGAGGAAATAAATGATTCAGTTTTGATTGCTGCTAAAATGTGAAGGGAAAAAACCTCTTTCCCTTACTTCTGTTAAAAATAACTCGAAGTCCTTAATGCAATAGGAAGGTTAGTATATTAGTTTTCCCCAGCAATCTCTCCACCAAGGCAGCAAGATACATCATCAGCTAATAAATGATCCAAGGATGGTAACAGCAATCTCCAGCTGAAAAATAAATACCCAGATAGAACAGTCCTTTAGGAGGTAACAGAAAATAATTGAAAACAGAACATCTCTACTTAAGATAAATTAAACCGTAATTCTTAGCTGAGTCGAAGTGGCTGAATCCGGGGCAGTGTGAGAAATCCAAACAACAAAAACCCATCAGTCTTATTTAATAACAGCACATAAGAGAAATTATAACTGTACTCATTTATTCTGTCTTTCAAATAAAAAAATATATAGTTGTTCATCTATGTGACAGATCACATAAAGATGCTGGTGGGGGACTCTCAAACCAGGCTGGAGGTGATTTCCAGCGATCGCTGCCTGTCTAAAAGGAGCTGGACTCCACCAGTGGGAAGGCAGGTGCAAGGAGCAGAACGGTGTCAAGGTGGCCTGTGTCTTCTGACAGTAAGGAGCAATGGTCCTCTCACAAGGTCCCATGGGAAAAGGGACTAACTCCCCACACACCTGGAGCCTTTCTGGTGTCTTGACTGTGAGCAACTCCATGGGGTAACAGCTGAGTTCCTCACGCCCGTGAAGTTGTGTATATGCTTGACTCTGGGACGCTTTCAGGTTTCCAGATCTACATTTGTGCTCCCAACTGTGTGACATCTTCATACTAGGCCAAGATCTGGGCACTCTCCAGCCCCACTTGCACTCAAGCTTTCAGAGAAAAAAACCCCGTGGGTATAGAGAGGACTCCGATGTACTGTGAGCGAGTCTCCTGGATAACTGAGCAACCAAAATCCTGGAGGCACTGCAGCTTTCCCCAGTGAGGAAGACTTCATGCAAGTGCCTAGGGGCAAAAGCGTGCAAATAACACAAAAGGAAATTTTCAAGGAATCCATACATAATTTCTGCACCAACAAAATTTCTGCCTCACCCTCCTGAAAGCTGATCGCCCAGATCCTTAGCTATCTACGCCTCTGCATGGCAGCGGTGCAGAATTAAGCCTTCAGCTGAAAATTCACAGTTAATTTGAGAAGAAGCAGAGGAATGCAAGACACAAGCCCCAAATACAGCTGTTAGTCGATATCTCTGTGCTGGTACCGACTGAATGGTTATGTTCTTTACCTGCCCTCAGCCTCCCTCACCTCCAACAGCCAGCGAACAATTGTGCCGCCGAAGCCATTTCTTATCCTTCCTGTCCACTTAAAAGGGAAATAGCCTCGGCTATATCTCTGACCTTATGTTACAATCGATATCGGTAATGGTTCACCTTAAAGCATAATTGACTATAAAGGCTGAGAGACAGTGACTGTTCTCTCCCAGCTGTAAATACAAGGGAATGAAATGTTATTTCTATGTTTTAGCTATTTCTCTGCAAGTAAAGACATTCACTGAAATTGTATTTGTGTTTGTGTTTATTCTCATTGCCCGTCAAGTTTGGACATGCATAGTAATGGCAATGTTCTTGTTCTAATTGGGTTCCTGTCACTACTGTGACTCTTAATGAATGTTTTGTGCACGGTGTTCCTGCAAATTGCTTTCAGGAAGAAGTTTTGCATTTGTTTGGGATGCAAATCAGCCAAGAAGAGCTGAGAGGTATAATACCATTGGAACTGTTCATTTATTTCCCTAAGAATTCAATATAAGAAATCCTTTAGATATTTAAAAAAGAAATAAACACTATAAAAAATATTATACACTGAAAGAGTGACTTTATACTTGCAGGGCTGTAAGTGAAAACTGTAAGTCATTATAGAAATAAGTGACAGACCAATTTTATTAGTTCCAGTTATTAGACTAAATCATTGCAATTTTTTTTCTTTTTTGTTTTGTTCAAAGACAAGTCAGGAGTAATGAACCATAGTCTTTTTCAGCATTCTTTATACCTGTTTTATTCAAAGCATGCGATTCACTTTTGAGAGAAATTCAGATTTTGTACATTCTATTTCTTCACGGTATTTGCTCAGCTGTACCCTAGACTTACAACAAATAACTGAGTAAGAGAATCTACTGCAGAAACATTAAAGAATTTCACCAAATAACAGCGGCCAACTTCCTTCAGTCAGCTATTCTTCACCTGAGAAACTTCTGAGAAAATATGGCAGTCTTTTAAGCCTTTGTGAAATACCAGAAGAAACATAAATTCCTCTGAAAACTAATGACCCTTGCCACAGGACATAATCTTTGTTTTTCAGGAACAAAAAGAGAAAATAATGCCCTTGCCTTCCGAAGCCTATCAGCTGAAGGATGAATAACTCACTCTTACAGAAAAATGAGTCCAAATACAACTTATTTGTTCATTACAAAAAAACCAGAGATGTATGTTTGTGTCTTTGCCCGAGCTCCATGTACAGATGACTGTCATAACTCTCATGGTCTTCCTGGGGATTTGAAAGGGGAGATGACTGCTGTAACTGTAAAGGCAGTGTACTTCCATAGATGATGGAGTTATTAAAATTGTGTATATATATATTTGTAAATTTTACCTAGCAGAGGTGCTATACGGTAGTTCAGTTTATGCCCACAGGAGGTACTTCATTTCGATAGGTGGTTCTTACAGCACAAACACTTACAACAGCCATCCCTGAGAACAAACTACATATTCTCAAGAAAAAACACAAATTATTAGGATGGATCCTCAAAAGAAATGCTCTGGGAGACAAAGTCCTAAGAAATCGGAGTTCCCTAAACAGAGTATCCAAATGCTCACGTTCACAACAAGCCGCTACCTTTACTGTCACGCAGCTGGACTATTCCCAGGGCAGGTGCTGGGGGACCCATGACTGTGGCAACGGGGAACTGAACCAGCATCTAGTAACAAATTACCACTGCTAGCAGTAGCCTCAGGCAATCTTAGCATACATCTACTGGCCGTTAACTAAGCTCTCTGGTTAGCTCCCACTGCCTGGACCCGTTTGTCCATATTGTGTGCGTTTACTTCAAAACTCCCCTTTGAAGTAAAACCACTAATGTCCTCTGAGATGAAGATCCAGGACTCTTCTGGATTTGATCCACTCCAGGGACCACTCCTAACAGTCAGAATGGATAAATGTAGGCCAGGGTTGTCCCTTTCCACATCACACAGTCTTCCAGCTCCATCCCAGCAAACTATATCCTCGAATACTCCCTATATGTCAAACCCTGGTCATACAACACAAACCCTCTGTTGCAGTCTGTATAAATATCATTTTGGTGGTCTGCAACACACACACGTACTATTTCTGATGCTGATATGAAAAAGACCCTTCAGAAAATATTACTTGTATTTACAGGCACAGCAGCACAATAAAGGAAATTAGAAAGATCAGAAAGAAATGCAAAATATTATGCACCACTGAAGTGACTGAAGTTTGTACAGTACCTTTCATGTGTACCTTGCTCTCAGGTACTTAATCCAGACTCCCTACTCCTGGAAGAGTGGCTATGTGGCTACCTTTGAAGTCCAGCAATGAAATTGTCATAGCTGAGTGAAGTTATAATCCACAAACAAGAGAGAGGGAAAAAGGTGTAAAGCAGCACGAGCTTTATATATCCGCAGCTAAAGCTTCAGCTCACCCTCCAAGCATGCCTCCTTGCTTCACACAGGAGGAAGAGTGCAATAGCCGAAGAATCAGTTCAATGTGTAATGGCAGATTCTCCCTGGAGACTGGTAGTGGAGAGATGGTTTTCCATCCAGACCAACACAGCTTATTCATAGCTAATGTTATCTTAATTAGATGGTAATTAATTAAACACAATGATTAGATGCAGTAATTAAACCCATTAATTAAATACTGTAGCTTACCCACTTTTCAACAGTGAGTTTCATCTCTTCATACAAACTAGGGAAGTGATTGTCCCCCTGTACTCAGCACTGGTGAGGCCGCACCTCGAATACTGCGTTCAGTTTTGGGCCCCTCACTACAAGAAGGACATTGAGGTGCTGGAGCGTGTCCAGAGAAGGGCAACGAAGCTGGTGAAGGGTCTAGAGCACATAAGTGGAGCTTATGAGGAACTTATGAGGAGCTGCTGAGGGAACTGGGGTTGTTTAGTCTGGAGAAGAGGAGGCTGAGTGGAGACCTTATCGCGCTCTACAACTACCTGAAGGAGGTGGGTGTTGGTCTCTTCTCCCAAGTAACTAGTGATAGGACGAGAGGAAATGGCCTCAAGTTGTGCCAGGGGAGGTTTAGATTGGATATTAGGAAAAATTTCTTCATTGAAAGGGTCATTAAGCCTTGGACCAGGCTGCCCAGGGAAGTGGTTGAGTCACCATCCCTGGAAGTATTTAAAAGACGTGTAGATGTGGTGCTTAGGGACATGGTTTAGTGGTGGAATGGGCAGTGCTAGGCTAACGGTTGGACTTGGTGAGCTTAAAGGTTTTTTCCAACCTAAACAATTCTGCTCTATGATTCTATGATCCTATGATCCTATGATCCTTATAATTGAGATTATTTGTTTCACTTTAGTCATAAATAGCAAAATCCACCGAAGTGCTACGAGGAATGGAAGTGCATCAGTTCCACTCCTAACCCCCCAAAGCCTTCTCTTACTCCTGTGTAATGCAAGAAGGGCCTGAATTCATTAGGTGCTTCTCTGCTTAACTTTATTCCACATTACGGGCCTGCCTGTGAGAAAAAGATGGCTTGGACTAAGAACACCTAAACCTGATTAGAGCCCAAAACCTCTGCAGGGGAACACCTTGCCTCTCAGAGCTCATTTTGGTAGACATTTTGAGATCACACCTAAACAATACCGGCTGAAACTGTCAGATTCACACGGCATTTAGGTGAGACTAGAGGAAGGTGATTTTCACTTAATATTAGTCTAGAAGACAAGAAAAATTGCGAGAAAATTCCTACCTCAGTTTCTGGGGATCAAAATCCACATGATCTACTAACTGCAGGATTGCCCCATGTTGTAGACAGGGTTAGATGGACTAGGACTTCCATATCCTCCAGTAAGGACAGGCCCAATATAACCCAAAATTCTTTGGATCAATCAAGAGCATGGCCTGTGGTTAGGACCGTCTTGGTCTTTGTTCCCACATCTGTTTTTGTATTTTTCCACTGTCAGCGTAATATGGTGTGGGGAGATTTAAAGCCCTTGAAGCTGAAGAAGGAGCCGAACCCAGTTTTCTCATCTCTAGGGCAAAAGCTGTTACATGCTAGGGACGAAAATATTTTTGTTCCGTACCACTTGCACAAATCCTATACTAAGTTCTTTAGACCTAATTCAAAAGAGACTCCAGGGTATCAGTAGCAGACGTTTTCTGAAGCCCTGGCTAAGATGCCTAAGGACTGGAAGGAGAAACAGTCTTTAAACATCCCTATTCCTATTTTGTCTAGCAGCTTCCAGCTTTGAGGACCAGCCTGTGAGGATCTCATCAGCCTGTACCGAACCACCCCCACCACCGGCATGGGGGACCAGACGGCCTAGACGTGCTCCAGACTGTGCTGCAGGGATAAGCTGCCTCATTTTAAACTCAGAAGCACGACACTGGATCTAATGCAGACTCTCTGCTTGATTTGAGATGCCTTGTTAACTAATGCAGAGATGCCTATGTAACAGAGCATAGTATCAGTAAGGACAGGGAATGCGCCTCTCTATCCTAATCAAAAACATTCACGAAGCAAAAGGGAATTAATAAAACTGTCCCTGAATATTTATCTCCCTGAAACTCTCCAAATATAGCACCTCAACCTTCCTTAGCAACTCCTATCCACAGGCAGAGATTTCCTAATATCCTCCTAACAGGTAAAATGTGTTCCTTTTCCTTAAAATATGACCCATATATCTCAAAGTCACAAATCAATCTCCATCCATCAAACAAGGGTGCTCCTAGTTGAAAGTTTGAGGGTTACCTCTGTGCAGGGCTTGGCCAATTTCTTACTTCTTGTTTAATACTTTTCAGGCCACCAGAAGCCAAGTAGTAAACGAAGCTTTAAATCCCACAACAATTCCACAAACTTAGTAAAATAGGGATTCTCTTAATTCTGGAATGGTGCCATGTAATACCATCATCTTTGGCAAACAGGATGCCAACTGTGAAACAAAAGCTGGGGTGTAATTACAGTAGTCGTGAAAGGAAAAGGAGCAACAATCTGAGAAGCAATCACAGCCTTGATAAAGAATGTAAAAACTCCAGAGAAAAATGCAAATAGCAAACAAAACGAAAACCTCCCACCACCTCAAAGCATCTCCCACCCTCCCCCCCCCCCAAAAAAAAAAACCCACAACAACTCATCATCAGATATCTGGGGCCATACAAGAAGCCCAAAACAAAGATACATCATTGCGCATTATGTCTACTGCACTGTAGCATATTTAAAACCACGATCAAGGCGTTATCTGGACTAACATGTTAAAAAATGTAATTATATCTAAATAAAGTTAATGGGCTGGAAAAATGGCTGAACAGCTTAAAATATCTAATGACTTTGAGAGCAGCTTAATTATAACTACATTAATTCTAGTCTTAGCTCATGCATGTTCTCATCTATTGTAGCAGTCATGAAAAAATGTTTGAATCCTAGCACAGAATTTTTGTTCAAAGAACTTTGCAAAATAATACTATTTCTTTCTGATCTACTTTCCTTTACAAAATTCTACGTTCCAGCACCCTAAAGTAGCAGCAGTTTGAGCTGGTACAATCACATAGCAGGCACTACAATATGGCAAGGTGCCCGCCTGTGCAAAGCTCAGGAATTGAAATAGTTTTAGGCCAGCAACGTGCTAATGTGCTGGTTCTCCAACAGAAGAGTGAGTGCAAGGGCAGTACACCCTGTGTCTTTCAACGGCACTTATCAGTGTTTTGCTGCCAAAACAGGAGGTAGGGTTCCACCGGAATCTGTCCTGGATCCAGTGTTACTCAGTATTTTCACTAGCAGAAAAGAAACAAACCTAAATTAAAGTTTCAGATGGCATCAAATTCAAAGAAAAATGAACACACTGGGGAAATGGTTTGAGGAAAACAGGACGTAGTTCAATAGGAAGCAACACAGATGCCGAACCTGTGATGTTCCACTCTGAGCTGGTTGGAAAACTGTGTTTTTACTTGAACTTTAAAATTTGTAAAGTAATTAGAGAGAGTGGAATAACAAGAACAGTCTAAAGAATGTGAACTAGAAAAGGCTGTTTAGAGAAGATTATGGAGGGCATAAGAAAGCTAAGTAACTCTTTCAACTTCGTAAAAGGACAGATATAAAACGAATAAATCCATCTGTTTGGGCAGAACAAAGAGTAATGGCTTTAAATTGCACTAGAAGAGTTCAGTCAGGTATCAAGAAAATACCCAACAAAACCTAACTGTCACCTAAGGACCTAAGCGAGCCATGGGTACAGCCTGTCTGGGCAGGCTGGTTCCAGCCTCCAGCGATGGAAGCTCTAAACAACAGGCATGGGGTGCCCTTGGGGACAGCACACACACCTGGTCGGGCTTGACTTTGGACCTCCCAGGCTCCCTCCACCTCTATTGTCTTCAATAACTGGGAGCTATGGTAAGTTTGCACCTCTCATTTTGTTTCTTGACTAGAAGAAGGAAATGCGTCCTCCCCACGGAGGCTCCTGAGCGATGTATGCCAGTTCCCCGCCCAGTACTGCGGTGCCTCACTTACAGGAAGGGGGCTGCTTGTTTGCCTGTTTTACAGGTTTAAGAAATAAGTACTTGAAAAACAAACCAAAGCAACTTTGAACAAAACAAACAAAAAAAAGCCAAACTCATGATAACATAAAGGGGGGGGAACAAACTGATGGATTGTTCTTGTCAGCTCTTTGCTGAAGGGCATAAGTTTAAGACAGCTACAGTAACAGAAAATGAATTGGTACTTCACACTCCAATATACTGTGAAGCCTCCAGAGTGCTATTGTTATTATTTTCCAGATGTTACCACGAGTCCTTTCACATCGGAGAGACAAACACCCCCTTTCTGAGGCCTACACGTGGGGTGAGTCCTGGAGAAAGCGCTGATAAAGACAGCCGTACCTGAGCACGGGGTGGGCGTGAGGTGCACAGGCATTGCCCGTCCTCTGGATGTGCAGACCTACTGAGGCGTGACACGGCTCCTCTCCAGTCCCAACACCTGGCTTTCCTTCCTTCAAAACAAGGACTAAAAAAATCTCATTCGTTCTTCCCTTCTGCCCCCAGAAAGAACTGGGTGACAGTGAGGACCGTAGCCAGCCTCTCCACTATCACTGATTTACTTGTAAACCTGGACTTAGCATGGAGCAACATGCCAGCGTTTAAAGTACAAACACTATTGTGGTTTTAGGCTCATCTTTCCTGCACACCAGGGAGACTGAAACTCTTCTAGAGACATGAGAAGCACATCTGAAGTGGAGACATGACACTTTTCCAGATGCTGGAAACGTTAAGGCATAAGAACTCACACAGCACTCATGATTTAGTGCTGACATCATTTAGATCAATACTTGGGAAACCGAACATGGCTTTTCAAATGAATGTTAAAGCTAAGGACTTCAAAAAAGGAAACCTGAGTATTCAGTATTTCAGCTTTGTGTATTTTATGTTTGGTGACAGTATTTAAGTTTAGGATAACCGTGAACATTGTTGCCATGGAAATGTGATTGTAAAGTGCCCTAATATATTGTGAATCAAATGACACCACAGTTCAGAGACGAGGGCTCTTCTGGGATTTCCAGAGGTTAGTAAAACCAAAAGTCATCAAATAACCTCATTATGATTATTTCTTTGTTGTACTTGTATCCACACCAAGAGAAGGCATCCCTGCTGCGACACAACTGGACTGAAGAGAGAGCACTTCAGCAGAGACCAGGTAGCATTCGCTCTCCGGCATGTATGAAGTCCAGATCTGTGTGTGGTTTTTGTCCAGCAGACATGGGACAAAGGAAGAAAAGTCCTTCCTTACACTGCTCCCTCTTCACTGTTTGCACATGTCGGACCAAATCTGACTCCAGGCTGCAGAGTTTAATGGTTTGGATACATTGGCAGGGACTCCCTTTTGCTGTGTGCTATAATATCATGTACAAAACATAAAGCTTGTGTAAACACTTTACTGGGCATACTTCATATTTTACTTGTGATTTGCATCAAGCTGTATTTAAAGGGAAATTCGATTCAATTTTAAGTAAACAAAGGCAGCATTTACAGTCGTTTAAATAAAAATGCCTCAAATACGTTGTACATAGAAAAAAGCTTTATTAAAACATGTTCTAAATCTGAACATAAGCCTTTTGTTGAAGAAATGAAATATTATTTGCACTTAGATAATTGAACAATTTATATCAGACCATCCTAGCCAACTAATTCAGATGTCCTTGTATCTCAAATTAAAATAATGCATTACTACACGAAAATAAACATTCCTCTTTTTTTCAGCTTCTATTCAGTTTGACTAGAAATGAAGCATGTGTTGAACTGAACAAGACGGATAGCCTTGAGAGAAGAGAAACTTGTTTCTGAAGTTATGGGAGCAGTTATACCTGACAAGGGTTAAGCTTTGACCTTCTGCAAATCTTCAACAAAACTAAAAGTTCCCTGTTAGTGAAACTAATGTCAGAATGATTTGATCTTCCTCAAAACTCATCCTCTCTGTTTAACTGCCAAAGCGTTTTGTTGCCTTCCAGTACACATAACACTTAACACTGACTGGCACAAACACAATTTAAATATCTTCAAACCCAGAAATAAATAGAATGTTACTTCAAATAAAAAAGCAACATTTAAATCAAGCACGCACTATTTATTTAGGCTGCTTCCATAGACTAATCTGCAGCGGAGTACCAGAGATACGGTTGTAGAAAATGTCTATGACTACGGGTGTGCTTCGATTTCTGCCGCACAGGCGAAGCCTGTTTCTTCCCTCTGCTCTCACGCCCTCCTCACGGTTTACACCTCTCTGGCTGAGCATGTTCCCACTCTGAACCTGATCAGTGAGCTGAACCCCTACCTGCGCCCGCAGAGAGGTCTGTAAGCTGTGGCGGAGAAAGGGAGAAGTGACAGGCAGCTTAGGAGTGGGAGAGGGTGGAAATTCTTACCCTGGTTTGGTCTGCTCAAGGTCTCTCCGCGTGAGTGTCGCCTATCTCACCGCGGATATGTGCGCAGGCACGTGAGCCGGGTGGCGTTGACGTGCATCCCTGCAGCAACCGTGGCATTACAGGAAAACCGGCCTGACTCTCGGAGTTAATTATCATACCCCTTTCCAAAAGACTGGCTATTCACACCCTCTGCATCACATAGCACAAAGTGCGACTGTGATGTGTCTGTTCCGTACTCTCTTCTACCCTCTCTATGAGCTGCCAAGATACCCTTGGTGAAGCAACTATCTCCATTTATTTTTTGTTTTTTTAATCTCGGTTCCAACTAGAAATGTGGGAGAAAATAAGCTGAAAGGAGCAGGCCCTCAGGTACTGCCAAAAGTCAGAGCTCAGATGGTCAGTGAGCCTGTATTAGATTCATATCAGGCTGGAGGCATGCCCCTTCGGGAACCTTAACATTTAACTTCCATCACTGTACTGAATACACTGGTAAAAGGCTTAATATTTTATTAACAGTATTTCACGAAGTATCTTAACACACCGTTACATAAAGCAGCAAGACGTTTTGCTCCATCAGCAGAACTACCTCTTGCACACATGTGCACACTCACGTATTTTACCCATGCCTGATACCCACTTCGGAGGCCTTTCCGTTTTGCCCAGTGTGAGAGATGGGGAATCGTTCACTGAGTTCTTAGCCTCAGATAACATGTCTCTTACTGAGGTCAAGAGGAGCCGTATGAACACCGGAGGGCAGAATTTGACCCGTTCAATTCTTTATTTTCTTAGGAGACAGTGACAACAGACATGTCATTGCTGTAGAAGAAACAGTTATATTCACAGAACTGTATTTTTTTAATATCTCAGCTTTTTATCTAGTGCTCCTTCAGTCTTTCTGTAGCTTTTCCTTTGACAAAGTTCTCTGAGAGAGAATGTCCCCAAAAAATAGGGTGGGAAGGACATTGCCCTTTCAGAACAGCTTCCCATACAAATGCATGAATAAAGCACAAGTCACATTTGTCAGCTGGAAGGTTATGCTGAAGTCATGTGCGTATTTTTCATGATTTGCAGTGAATAAAGGCCCTTCTGATGAGATGCCACCTTTCACTCTTCGTTAACCAGCAGGTAGCCATTCTGACAGCACTGTGACAGCTGAATCCAGAAACTTTTCTTTTCTATAATCTCCAAAGCTCAGTATACGCAATCGTGTGCTAGGATCTAAACTCCTCTCATCTCCTGTCACAAGCTGTGGTTGAGTTACAGTTCATGAACACTTGACACACACTTTGCAGTTATTCAGAAATGGTCACTTTTCTGATTGTCAGATTTTGTTTACATATATATAAAAATTGTTGGGTTTTAGTTCTTTGTTTTCCACCCTCCAAAGTGTATCTTTTTCACATGTCAGTTGTCCAAAGAAGGTTGATTTTGCATTTGCAGAAGACCTTTGTATAGATTAAGGAGTATACCCCCCTCCCACTAGCAAACTAACATTTAGGTTGTGAGACAAACAGAAAAATGCAAGGGTTACAGTTATGAAAATAGCATAATACTATTATCAGTATTGTTCCTAAACACTGCAAAATGAATTTAGTAAATGCACTTATAACCATTCTGACATACCTGGATAAAATGTTATACTGTTCTTTTTGTAACATTTATACACCAAAAGCTATGTTTTTAGGAGATCAAAACACCGTATTGTGTTGTGACACAGTGAGGTACTACTATAGGAGTGCCCTGCCACCATCGCTTGCGCTAGTGAAGTTCCAACCCACGTACAACAGGAGACACACTGCCACTTCATGACATGAGATAAACCAAGGCAGTAGAAAAAAACCTGACCCCTACCCTTGTTCTATCCTCTTGTCACAGTGCTGACATACTTTTGGGTAAGTGATTAGACTACTGGTATATATTCAACAATCTTTCACTGAGTTTTAATTGCTTAAGGCTCAGCTTCGTGAAATGTTAATCTTTTCCACTTAATATTTACTTAAGGCTTATTATAGTTCATCCTTTGGCACAGGAACTGAAATTAGTTATCTAATTGTCTTTCTGCAAATTTGTATATTAAGTGTGGATTGATGATTAGAACTCAAAAAGCTGTGATTAATGCATTTTGCTGTACCAATCTGTATGCTCGGGCAACTTACAATTTGTCTAGCAATAGATGTAAAGCTCAAAAAGCTTCTTTTAAAAACACATATTAGAATTGACATTCTAGTCCTATGAAAGATCTTTCTCTGAGGTGCCTGATAAAATAACAAAGAATGTTTGGATTGCATGAGTATTACATTCGGTAGGAAAATCCACTAAAGCAGTTATTAAATTCCTATCAGATACCACTCAAAATACACAAAAGAGAAATAAAGATAAATCTAGGGACACATTCCATATGACGGGGAATTAAAATGTTTTATTCTTTTGATCAGAATTATATTTATTCAAATAAGCACTAACTTGACCATCATAACCACAGATGAAAGTCTATGGGAAAATAAAAGTTGTGGTCAGATTGATCTCTTCTTATCGCTCTTCCCACCTTCTTAGCTCATTGAGAGGTTTTTTTGTCCTAAGACTAGATATGCTCAGAATAGTTCCACAATATGACTGGATCATGAGCTCAGTGGTGTTATAACTCTGTAGCTTGAGAAACCTGCTGACAGCATTAGTTGCTACTACAATTCCATGGACATGATAAAGCTACTGAATTCACAAAAGATAAGTTTTTAAGGGTTACCTACAAATAACTTCACTGAACCATGCATGTTTTTAAACCTCTGTTTGCAAAGATGAACAAATAATACATTGTCTCCCTTCCTTGAAACTTTTAAACTCCCGAGCTGGAGAAATCAGGGTTTTATTTTAGATTGGTTTAAATATTACAAAAACCCTTATCCAGTCCATTCTGACTGCATTTTATAGCCAGCTTAAAATCATGCTTGGAGCAATCCTCTATGTTTGTAAAATTTTTTAAGATCATGCAGGAATGAAAGACAATAGGTTTTACATAAACCTAATATGGCTAATACAATTATACTTAAATAACAAATATACTCCGAGTTACATCACCTCAGTCTACAAAATCCTCAGTTACATAGAAAGCCAGTTAGATTTATTCTTGTTTATTTTATGTATTTATGCTCATTGTGCTTTTCCTAATCTTTAAAATATTAATTTATGAGTTGGCACAGTTTCAATGAAATTTTACAACAATTCAGGGAAAATCTTTATTTTAGCTTTCTGTAAATATACATGCTTTAATTGTCACCTAATTTGCTTAATAGTGTGTAATCTGTGGCCAATTGGGTGGATGATGTTCAGAAATTTTTCTTATGAAATATTCTGCTTTGTTCACAAAAGAACCACTTAAAATCCGATTTCCACAGCATTTACCAGCAGCCTTACTGTGAGAAAATATGCTGCTTCAAAGATGCTGAAAATTTGCTAAATCTAAATAGATTATCTCTGACTCCTGGCAAAAAAAAATGCCTGCAGAGGAAATACAGCAATGATATTTTGTTCTGTAAATATTAGTAAATACGGGGTTTTTTAAATAGAGAGCTACAAATTATGTTATACTACAAGTAATCTAGTTTTACTTGTACCTCATTGTTAATAAGAGTTGATGGTAGATATATGATGGGATAGCGGTACAGCTAAGATAGGCATGACCAAACTCCCAAACTCCCAAGCCAGAAAACAAGACTGGAAATCTGTGCCTGATTCATTTTAGCTCATCCAGTCATTCTTGCTAAGGACTTCCCTCTGTAACAATCATCACTCAATGCAGCAAAGTTAATCCGAAAGAGGAGGTATTTCTATCACTAAATACACCATTGTGGTTAATTTCTCCAACACATCCCTATTAACAGTTTTACATTTTTTTGCTTTGTTTTGTTTTGCTTGCATATACTGGAACATATTTTCCTTGGTAGTTGTATTTTACAATAATAACCCAATGGCAAATAAAATAAATTATTATTATTTAAATATTCTTTAAATATTTAGCTTGCCAAAATAATCTTCCTTTTTTTCTTTTGATAACTACTTAGTGTATGACATTTACATACATACTCATTCTTCTCTAGAACACATAGTGAAATATCCCTCTCTAAATTGCCATGTAACTTCTTGCTCTTACCCCTGTCTTTCTTTCAGTTGGTGCCAGGACCATCATGTGTTAGACCTGAAATTTCCTCATAAACTTTTCAGGACATAAGCTAAGTCCCTTGGATATAACGTGTATATAACAACAGTGTAAAATGGAATTACTATGTCATACTGAACTGTAAGGAATACTTCGTTCTGTCATTTTGAAAGTAATATCTTGGGATTTAAGTGATCAAGTGGTTTCCTCGAATTTGGACTTTTTTCCCCAAATATTCTAGCATATGAAGAGTAAATATCATTCAAATCTTGGACACTATATATCTCTATATTTATACAACTTATACAATCTCTATATTTATACAGCTTGAAAGAAACTTACAATGCAACATAACAAAGTGTATCTTTTTTTCAGTCACATCTGATATACTCTACTGAAAATTTTTTATGGAAGAACTGCAGCATGTCCAAAATTCAAATACAATTATTTTACTACCTTTTTGAAACAATGTAATGGAATGTCTCAGATGCTTATATTAGAAGATGGAATAGTGTTGCACAAATAACCTATAAAGAGTGTATTTGATGTTCAAACAAGCAGAAAAAATAGGAAATTCAGACTATCAATATACATACACTGAAAATTAGCAGCAATTTTATGACCTCTCACTGTTATTACGTGTTCAAGTTAGCCAAGCTTGTAAGGTCATCTGAACAGTATTTGAATCTCTATAATTATGTTACACAAAGTATGATCTGTCCTTTGCTAAAGCCTTCCATATACCTGTAGTAAATTTATGTCCATTGAACGCAATGTTACCTTATTTATTATGTTCCATTGCATTAGTCTATGTGCAATTATGCTATAACAGTGACAGTCTTTGAATTCATTTAACATGACTTTCTACTGAAAATGATTTAACAAGAAGTCCAATGCTTCTTGCTAGACAGCTTATTGAATGCTTTGAATAGAGAGAATTTCATAGCACAGTCATCTAACTCTACAGCAACATGTGCTTAATTCTTAGTTAGTCTTCATTTATTTGAGACTGCTTTCCAGATCCATGAGTATATTGTGTTAATAGGAGCAACATGAAGCCTGAGCCAACAAAACTAAATACTTAGGGTGAAGTTGTAAGGCAACAAGTGTCATATATTTGACTCAGAGTGTTATAGTGGCCCATACACTTCCTTTTGAAAAAAAAGTCAAAGTCCTGATGAATCTGGTGGTAGTATTTTTTGCTTCTTTGGTGAGAGATTACACACTCCATCACTCCCAGGAAAAGAACCTTAGCAGGGAAATGCAGTTTCATCATTTCCAGCAGATTTTTTGTCCATTAAAGTATGTACATAATTGCAGTAAAAAGGAGACACAGATAACTACCACCAAAATTATGAACAACAAATTCTATTGAGATTTGTACATGGAAAACACTGAAGAAGTGCAACTAAGGGCATGATGTGACTGTAGGATTTGGTAGAGCAGTACTTTCCACAGCGTTCCACAGGGATCAGTTCAGTTCCATAATATCCCAAGGGAATATGCCACTTTTTAGGTAAATTGATAAGAATTGATCAATTGAGCAATTGATATTAAAATTTATTTTGTTTTTAGCAATACCTCTGCCTGTTTGCATTCTGCGAGACAAAGGGATAAATAGATAAATATATATGGGTGGAGGTTAACAGATGACTAATAACTACTTGAGCTGCTATCTCAACAATAGTTAATCGGTTGAAATACATTAAGGTTATGACAGAAGTTTAGCTTACAACTATCCAGACATGAATCTACATTTGGCCATATGGCAAATTTAACACATGGGGGTGGAGGAATGATTATTTATACCATCTAACTTAAAATGTCTGATTTGTAGTCTCTATAAGCAGCCTGTATAGCTCAGATGCTCTGAATCACCCTGTTAAAGAGCCAAACTCTGTCCATTGACTACCTTGGGAGTCTTGGCTCAGATGTTTGGTGGTTCACTCAGATTATGCAAATCTCCCCATTCTCCTCCTCCATCTCTCCCCCCCCCCCCATATATACATATAGCTCATACCTAAGAACTTTTAGAGAGGATGCAGTAATGGAAGAACAGCAGGCTAATGCTGTGTAGAGCCCACAGGACATTTCAACGTTTACTGCTTCATCTATGTTGTCATTACTAATAAAAGACACAATATGGTTTAATAACTGAAGGGAAGCTAAGTAAAATAATTGACTCTCTCACCCAGAACTCTGAGAGCTGTGGAATGAATAAGGACAGTATTTTAAGCAGAATACTTAAGGGAACAAATGCATGCTCCACTTGTGCCTTTTTACTCCTATGCATGAAAGACTAGGGCACAGAACAGAACACTGTAAGTGTGAGAGATATAATACTGGGGTATGCAGAACAGTCTTAAAGGCACTTTCTTAAAGAAAGAAGTATATATAAATTAGGTGAGCAATTTTGTAGCATTAGAAAATTACCTTTTTCAAAGACTCCTACAAAAGAAAGCATTAATCTCAAATTAATTTGAGAGCATTTACTTTCATATTGTTTTTATTGTCCCAATTCAGTGCCTAACATTTGAAAAAGCTCTTTTCCTCAGAGTTCTACAAATCAGAACCTGGCCTTTAAAACATTGCAAAAGATGACAGCACTTGTGACTGTCAGATAATCCCTTCCAGTAATTCTCCACTTTATAATCAATCTTTGTAAAGAATTCACTTTGTAAATCTGCAGTAACCTAGCCTAACCTCATTGCTGGTTTCCCAAAGAATTCAAGCCACTTCACACACTCAGTGCCATTGCTTTAAATACCACTTTCCACAGGAACACCAGCGTTTCAAGCGTATCAGTGAATGATATTGAAAATATCCAGTTGGAAAAGGTCTGTTAGACCTCTGTTGCACTTTAAATCATTTCAAATGCAAAACATAGTTCATACTCTGTCTCGTGATGCTTCTAGTTCAGGTGAACAACACTTTCTTCCCTTAGTAAATAGAGGTAGAAAAGACTGGGGCAGCACCTGTCAAACTGCATGGTTATCCCTGGAGAGGTTGAAAGGCAGTAAGATAATTCAAATACTTGTAGGTATAAAAAGTAAACTGGGGAGCCACCTACTCTTCTCCCTTCCCTCACCCTGCTGTATGGCCTAGCTACGGTGATGACCTCTACCTCTGCTTGTGCCCACTGGAAGGAAGCGATGTCCCTGGGTGCACAGAGAATGAGACCAATAAGTACCCCCAGGTGGGGGGTCAAATTACAGAAAGCACCTACCCTGAAATCTAGACACAGCTAAAATATTGATTCAGTCTAAAATAAGATTTGGGGCTTGCTCGTAAAGATACTCTATGTAAATGGTAATACTTGAATGTTCTGGTTTCAGCTGGGATAGAGTTAATTTTCTTCCTAGTAGCTGGTGTAGTGCTGTGGTTTGGATTTAGTATGAGAAGAATGTTGATAACACACTGATGTTTTAGTTGTTGCTAAGTAGTGTTTACGCTAGTCAAGGACTTTTCAGCTTCCCATGCTCTGCCAGGTGCACAAGAAGCTGGGAGGGAGCATAGCCAGGACAGCTGACCCAAGTGGCCAACAGGGTATTCTATACCATATGACGTCATGCTCAGCTGGGGGAAGAAGAAGGAAGTGGGCACGTTCGGAGTGATGGTGTTTGTCTTCCCAAGCAACCGTTACACGTGATGCAGCCCTGCTTTCCTGGAGATGGCTGAACACCTGCCTGGGTGGGATGGGAAGTAATGAATGAATTCTTTGTTTTGCTTTGCTTGTGTCCGCGGCTTTTGCTTTACCTATTAAACTGTCTTTGTCTCAACCCATGAGTTTTCTCACTTTTACCCTTCCAATTCTCTCCCCCATCCCACCGGGGAGGGAGTGAGCGAGCGGCTGGGTGCTTAGTTGCTGGCTGGGGTTAAACCACAATATTGAACTAACTGAAAATTTTCTATCTGAACATTTTTCTGTCAGAAAAGAGTGTCTGACTACCAAACCTCCCTGCAGGAACACACTGATTTCTACAGCAACACAAACTGAAAGTCAGTCATGAATTTCCTTCAAAGGAAAATTGTTGGCTCTTGCACAGCTCCACCAAAGGCTGCAATTGACCTGTAATATATATATTTGAATTCAGACTGAAACCGCAAAACACATTTTCTTCATGCGATGTTACAATGTATAATGCTTTTAGACCATTAGACTATAGCCTGCAAATCTGAATGCAACTTGCATATGATTGACAATTTATGCTACCCCAATAATGAACAAAGCCAGAGCTACAATTGTTTTTCTCCCTCCAAACTCAATGAATGTCAGAGGACTTCAGGAGAGAGAACTTTTTTTTACTGTACTGATGCCAAAGAGTTTGCCATTGCCTTCAGAAGAGTAATTTTCTTTTTTTTTTTCAGATGCTTGATAAGTAGGAAAAGCCACCTTGCTTCCTCTGTTAGGGCCTCTAGTACTCCTTAACAGAATTAGTTGCTCTCTACTGTATCTTCATAGATACTGATGTGATTCCTGCAGACTCGTTCTAACCAGGTGATACATCCTTCTTCTCTAATTTGAGAAATAAAAAAGCAATAGTTTTAAACATCTACTCTTGTTAATCTACAACTCAGAAGAGATGGTTAATGAGGGAAGCAAATAATTTGACTGAACAGTTTAACTTATTCTACTTTCCCGTTTTGTCAAGCTCTGTCTTTGTTCCAAGTGAATCCAGGTAGGAACGATGAGCTAAGCACGTGTGACAGCGAAGAGTGGTGGTCTGAGTCACCTGCATACCATAAAATGATGGACAGTACATGATCTGGGAGAAGGATTTGCTGCAACATGCCCCCTTCCTTCTCCTTACTTTCTTAATGCATTGGCGAGATGCTGAATGGCAGTAATTACTTTTACATTACTCGTGTAGCTACAAAAGCTTGATAATTCCAAGCATGAATAGAGGGCTTCTTTATAACAGTGGCACTCTGGGGGTACACTGGTTGTTCAGAGATGTCTTCCCGGACTCTCCTGCATTCACGCAATGCATGTCATTGTAATGGCAGGCATCCGAAAGTACAGAGGGGTCATTCTAGCATTGTTGGCAACATCAGTTGGCCCAAAGGCAACACAGAAATCCTTCTGTTTCCTCTGCTTCAGTCACTGAGACTTCAGTATATCAGACAATGGAATGGATGGGGGCTACAGCAACTGTGAAAGGTGGAAATTGCACCTTCTTGTGTGTATCTCACACATGATCCTGCCAGAGGACTCTGCCTGTTGTACAGCAGCACAGCCGATCTTTTGCTGTGTGATGTTATGCTCAAGACACAGATGCTGATCAGGCGAAATAAATTACTTACCAAATGCATCAGACAGGTGGGATCTGCCACAGTTTTGCCCCAAAAAGGTAAAAAAGGCCAGTCCCAGCAGAGGGGAAGTGTGAGGACAAATTCAATTTCAGGAGTCTCGCACTCCGTGTATGAGTGGCTATCTCTGCACTATGATGCACTTACCCACAAGCCACTGCAACATGCAGTTTCCATGTTGATTAGCCTATTTGATTCAGCTCCATCCAGACAAGCCACCAGCTTTCTGACGTACAAGGAGAGGCCAAGAGAGCCGGGACTGTTCAGACTGCAGAGGAGAGGGCTTGGGGGAATCTTATATATGTGTATAAACACCTGATGAGGGGGAGTAAAGAAAGTGGAGACAGGCTCTTCTTAGTGGTGCTCAATGAACAGATGAGAGGCAACAGGCACAAACTGAAATACAGGAAATTCCACTTTAACATAAGAAAACATTTTTTTCACCATGGCCATGGTCAAACAGTGGAACAGGTTGTACAGAGATGCTGTGGAGCCTCCACCTGTGGAGATATTCAAGACACGACTGGACACAGCCCTGAGCAACCTGCTGTATCTGACCCTGCTCTGAGCAAGGGGTGAGACTGGATGATCCCCAGAGGTGCCTTCCAGACTCAACCATGGTGTGATTCCTCCCACCCATTATCACTGTGCAGGCTAACCAGAGTCATAAAATGCCCTAGTAACAATTGACATGTTAGTGGATGCTGGGATGAAAGTAAATAAATCAGAAATGTAGTCTTATTAGAGATATGAGAAGAGGAAGGGTTTGATTACATTCAGAGTAGATGACCTTCTATTACTAGTGGCAATACTCATGACACGATGCTTGAAGTACTGCTGAATGTGCTTTATGTTTCTCAGGTACATACAGCCTGTGTTTTCTTTGCACTACACACACTGTGATCTACTGTGCAGTGGGATTTTCTTCATTCAAATTGCATTCTCCAATTCATTCCTCCAAAGCAGTGAAAAGTATTCTCTACTCATTTATTTTTTAACTTAGAAATAAACTATTTCTGACTTGTCATACATTCAATTTATAGGGAAAATGTCATTGTCAATAATCAAACCACCTTTAATTCAGGAAGCCAATGAGCATATCTACTTTCACTCTCTCCTTTCTCTCCAGATATCACCTAATGGTTGGATACAATATTAAACACTCAAGGCAGCACAAGCACAGGAAAGAAAACTATAATTTAATTAAAGGATTGCTACAGCATTTTAACAGACATGTAATTGTTCCCTCATGCTTTTGATTTGAAACAATCAGTCTATC
Source organism: Calonectris borealis (assembly GCF_964195595.1). Lineage (NCBI taxonomy): Eukaryota > Metazoa > Chordata > Aves > Procellariiformes > Procellariidae > Calonectris > Calonectris borealis. Next base: position 146,042,338 of record NC_134312.1, read on the forward strand.
CACCATTTATGTCTCTGTGGCTGGGCTTAAAAAAGAGAACTAGTTAGGTGTACTTACATTATTCTAACTAGTTTAATAATAAGTATGGAGGCCATTGTGAAAGGAAAGTGATCATTGTGAAGAACTTAACCATAGTTATTTGAAAGTTTCAGTATTAAAATTAGACTAAAAAATAACCTTTAACGGCTCTTTCCATCCACGCTAAATGGAAACAATATTAATCCTTGCGCCTTGTTTCCAGCTGAAGTCTTCATTTATGCAACTAGTACAGTAGATACTGCACACTGTCTATGTAAGTCAGCTTTGTGCTGGGAAGTAAAAAGGAGTTAGAAAGGTGCATCCATAGTCTAGAGACAAAGCAAAAAGGAACAATCAATGGACTACTGTGCTAACCCAGGAGTCAGGAAAAAGTGGAAAGGGATTCTGGACCTCTCGATTTTCATGTGCATGAAACAACAGGTCATCTTCCTAGCTCAGATATTTTTCCTATGTGCCAGGCTAGCTGAAGCTGCTCTGGAGTTCATCCTCCAGTTTGCGGAGTACATCTGATACAAACGATCAGCTAAGCAACTTCCCATAAATTCACCTTATGTAGCAGTGGCACTTCCACAAACTCATTCAATCCCAAGTACCTGTGAGAGTTGCAATAAATAACGGCTTTAGTGCAGGTAGTTTTGGGTGTTAAAATGTTATGTTGAGCAAATCCTGAAGAAAACCTGTTCTTTTTTCAGTGTTCTCTGCCCACGCTCTTCAACTTTACAGAGGTCATACCTTTGGTTTCCTCTCTCTCAAAAAAAAAAAAATCTTTCCGTAGACCAACCTGGGAATATCCTGATAACCCATTTTAACTAATCGCTTTTCTTCTAGAAAATCCAGATGTGAGTTGGGTTTGGAAAAAATCTCTCTCTATTCAAAATGTAGAGATACTGCCATCAATAGTGAAATCATCAAAAGAGGTGCATGCACTTATGTATAGTTAAGGCATAGCACGATACTGTGGGTATCCATGCTCAAAATAACGTAAGAAGAGATAATCTAATTATTTTGTTTGTATGTTGTTGGGAAACTTTTTGAACTATGTGGGTCATCTGAGGAATCACCATCACTGTGATACCTGCCATGGATTGTGCCTGACTTGAGAACAAGAAGACATCACTGTTCTCATATACAGGGCATAAACTGAGCAAAATGGAGTTGGGAGACAGTGTCATTAGAAAATACATGCTTTGCAAATAACAATAACAACACTAGCAACAATCTTGAGGGTTTTTTAAAATGAAACTGAAAGTAGGAAGCAGCCCTAGAAGAGAAGCTTTTAGAAGATATGGACAGGCATACATTGGGGGAAAGTGTTAAAATGTTACTACCTGACAGAGTTTGGAAAACAGAAGATGTTGTCGCAAAGAGAGCTCACAAAAGGTTTCTTTCACACACACACACCTTTTTTTTTCTGCAAATTGTAAAATCCAATCGCAAATACTTAAATGAGATTTTTCTACTCCTAATCTGAAATTACAAGTAGTCTAGTCAGAATAATATGAAAATGAAACACCAACAAAAGGAAAAAATAATCACAAGATTCAGATGATAAATATTTGCTTGAGGTGTAGCCAATATCATTTTCATTTGCCTTTAATTTTGGATTTTTACTGTAAAGTCCTAAATCAGACAGATTTCAATCCTCCAATTTATGTGCTTTATTAACAAAAAAGCCATTTAACACTGTGCTATCCGGAGACGATATCAAACTGAGAGCCACAGGCAAAAAAGCCCTTTGATAAATGGCTAAATGGGAACAGGCTGACAGTGTTTTGATTTGTGGCAGGACTACTTTTCCCTTATCTACTAAGTTATTAAAATCCACATGCCGATGTATTGAAATAACCTTTTAAAGAAGAAGCTGGCCTTGTGCCTGGCAAAGTTTGACCTTACTTAGACTGTTTCAGCAGCTTGACACAAAATGTCCAGTGACACAGGAGCAGGGACAGAACAGAGCTTCAAATCCCTTTCCATTCTTTTTCCGTTCTGCAAATCTTCCTGGTCGCTGTATCAAACACAGCCAGGGTCGTTCAGCATACTGTCGCACATGAAAAAGTATGCGGCTCGCTCAGGCAAAAAGTGAAGTTCCCAGTCTGAAGCATGTAGGTACAGGTTAGACGTGGAAAAGGAAAAAATCCCAGTTCACTTCAGAAAATGCAACTGTCAAAGTAAGCAGAACAAAGGTTTAACAGCCATGCTCACTCCTGAGATTTCTTCCTGTTGATGAAAGTCAGGATTTCTCCAGTCCCTCTGTGAATGCAGAATATAGAAAATCTGATGTCTCGCTGATGGCAAGGGAGGATATTGCAGTGAGAGCCCAAGAGAAGGTTGAAAATAAGCTAACCCCCACCCTATTATTTAAGTTACTATATCTGTAAAAAGTAGAGTTCAAAGAACGAGCAAATAACCCTGATGGTTCTGTGAATTATTTTTCATACCAGTATATAATTTTCTGTACATTAAGTAGAATCACGTTCACTACCTGATGAATTCTCTCTGAATTAGAACACAGTAAGACAAAAGGTTTGCCAATTGCCCCATCTTGAAGACTGAATTGATTAGTGCTGAGTAAGATGACATCATTATATATTTTGAGAACATCTTTTGCCCACCAGAATATTTAAAAAATACATTTTCCGTATACAGATTTTAAAAATTAATACAAAATACTTCACTTCAGCCCTAAAGCAGTTTATCCTATTTTTTGGATGAGCTGCCTTCTGGAAACAGCTAGTCTAAACTGACTAGTTTAGATTAGATTTCACTTAGTTTTAGACAGTTATCCCATCCTCACTGTCCTTCTGGACAGTGCAATGTAAGGCTGTGATTAGCTAGCTAATGTCTAAGAAAGATGTAATTGGAATCCTTGTCTAATTTTAACAGAGAAAAGCCAGAAGTCTTTTGAGACAGTTTAACTAATACACAGTTTAATACTGTTCAAACACCTCTAATAGAATCCACGCAAAGCTTTTTTTATAAAAACCACTGATTTACAGGGAAACTATTTTCTATTAGTAACCTAAATGCACATCCAGCTTCCTGCCATTCATATAGTCTGATCAAAGGCTGCCTTACTTTAGTTTCTTCATCCACAAACTACCACAGATTAAGGTTTATGAGACTTGGGCTGAGTTGTCCTTGTTAGTCACAGGTGGATATTGCCAGATCACTGCTACATGTAGTCAAACAGGCATTATTTTTCACTCCTTCTCACAGCTCCCTGAAGAACTACTGCTACCTCTTTTATGCTTGCTGGTGCATGTTTGTGTGGGGGAAGGTGCTCTTCTAAAAGCAACACCTCTATATCAGATCAGGATATAGTATTCTCCAAGGTTAGACTAAGCCACAGTATATGGTTGACATAAAACAATGTGAACAAAGCACTACCACTCAAGTGTTTCAATTAGTGCATCCCATTAAACTAAATAAAATGCCAGCTATGAGACAGCTAAAAAAAACTTAAAAAAAAAAAAATTGATCAAAGAGTTGAGTTTACTAAAATAAGATTTGACAAAAAAAACCCAAACACCCAAGAAAATCACAATGTTTCCAAAATCTTGAAAATTTCTGTGGAAGCTCCCATTGTCAAACATGTTAAGAGAAAATTTCTCTATACTTCTCTATTTGCAAAGCTTAGTACCATTGTCATAGTTCATGACAGATGGAAAGAAGCAGTGAATGTAAACAGAATTGAAAACTGAGGCGGCTATTTTCATTGTCCAAAGTGGCAGAAATGCAAAGAAAAGAAAAACAACATTACTGGTGAAGAACAGACATGGATTCTTTCCTAGTCTTAACAACCTTAAGGACTTTAAGACTCACAAAAAGAGCACAAATTAGAAAAGCAGTGCATACTTTAAGCAAATATATAATATATAGCAACAATATATACATTTTAAGCAATTAAGTTCCATATCTGTGAAGAAGAATGGAAAGCACAGATTTCTATGTTACTAATCACCTCTGTGGCTGACCAGCTGCACCTGTCAGGAGAAGATGGAGGTTTCTGCATACAGCTTTTTCTCTCCACACAGGAAGGAAGTGGTCAGGGTCATCTCACATATGCTTATTAGTTAGGGATACAGTTAACTTCCTGAAAATCATGCAACTGATACTAAAAAGCACTGCATATAGAACAGTACTTGACATTTTGCATAAACAATGAATGTGAAAATCACAAACTGATACATCAGATAGAGTAAGCTCTAGGTGGCCCTGCTTGAGCCGAGGGGTTGGACCAGATGACTTCCATATGTCCCTTCCAACCTCAACCATTCTGTGATCCTGTGATTCTGTGACTCTGTGATCAAAGTAGGTTTTTTCTTCTACACCCCCACTCAATGCAATGAATTGTGATTGGCCTGTGAGTACGTACTAGTTCAGAATCCATAGATACCTATGGGTTGAAAACACTGCAAAAAAAACTAGTTTCTGTATTAAAAACAGTGTAGCCCCAATGGGTCCTTGTAAAGATCAGGCCAATGTGTTCAGTTCATCAACTGGCTGACTGATCCCAAGGACTCGTAGTAAGCACCATTCAGAGCAACCATCCATTCTAACATGGGCTGTGTTGACTCTAAGAGTTGAAGGATAGTTGAAACACTGATACTCAAGATTAGGTCAATGGCATTTGTCCAGATTATGCTTCCTTACAACAGTCAAAGGAACTGAGATAGATTTATTTTTATCTGCTATGCATTCATTTTGTATTTAGTTTTAAATAATGGAATATACAGAAGATGCTCATGGAAAAATGGAAATGAAGTGAGCAATTTTTTTAGGATAAATACAACACAAGTGGAATTCCAGGTGTGTGCTTGGTAAATTAATATCTTGCCCCTACACAACTTCTGAGTTAAGTCTTTAAGACTTCTTTAAAGCAGAAAGAGAAATTGTACTAGCCAGGCAACAGTGACTTGAAGGAGGAACGTGGCTGAAGAATCTCTGACTTCATGGATCCCAAGGCTGAAGGTCTCCTCAAGATGGAACACAATGATAAAAACCTTGCCTAAAATTTCGGTGAAGTAATAGATGCCAGGTAGCACTTCCTTTGACGTGGGGACAGGAGACAGTCTTTTCTCCCTGAACATACATGGATACACAATTTTTGTTCTCTTTTTTGTCCTCTGGTCTGTGTTTTGAAAAAAGAGTTGCCTCTACTTGCTAGTCAGAAGAATACTATACAAATGGAAATACATATCTGCCAAGAAGAACTATTGCTTATCTTATCAGTTCTTATTCATGGTTCTTGGTTGAATTTGAGATACAGAAAATATATTGATTAGATAAAAATATTTTTTCTGCCACTCAATACAGGAGATGACAGACAGAAAGTGATATTGAGTGCTGACATATGCCAGAAGTACAAAGATTACATCTGGCAATACGGTGTTTGGGTGACTAATACTACCTGGCCAGCTGCTTCTTGATATGTTGACTTTTGGCTTAGAGAAGTTGAAATAACCTTCAATGTTATTTGACATCTGGAAAATCAGAAGCACTGACAGAACCATGAACACTACATTAGGAGTCTGTGAGTTCTCTTTCTAAAATTAACTCAGGCACACAGACTGTTGTGGAAAATGTTCCAGAAAAAAACAAAAACAAAAACAAAAACAAAAACAAAAGAACAACAACAACAAAAATAGAGTGAAAAATAACTACACCCTACAGCAAAACCTGTGCAAGATATCCAAGAATTTCATTATAGGGAAGACAAGTAGCAGCTGTAGAGCACTGTAAGCCTATATTTAATGTACACATAGACAACACCAATTCTCTGATGCCCGCCTCATCACAGAAAAGCACCATATTCAGAATGGAAAGGCAGCTGGTGCTTCCTCCATGGTAACAGGTGGCAATTACTATGGAGACCGATGGTCCCATGCTCCCAAATTTGCTTGCTATGATGATTTCGATTTTGTAGGCAGAATGTTTCACCTGTAACAAGCATCGAGTCCATAGGGAAACAGAGCAGAGGTGGCATAGCCAGAAACATCCAGGCAGCAGCCTGAAGGTAATACCTGGTAATATCAAAGTGATCACAGAGCAACTGCGAAAACAGAGGAAGCAGATGCAAAGGCAGCAAATAAACAAAGAGGAAGAGATGGCAGTAAATGCATGACATAGGAGAAAGAGAAAAATGAGAAAGAGGGAAAAATAGGTGTTGCTGTGGTCCTAATGAGAGCACAATAATGGGATCTTGACGGAGAGTCTACATTCCCCAGGGATAGAACTAGGAAAAAATTTCCACCAGACTTTTTCAGGGTCATCAATTTTTTTGCAAGTTTGTCCTGTTCTTTTTTTTTCCTGAAACTCCTGTCGTTTTTACCTTGTTGACAATTATCTGGGTTATACACCATTATAGAATGTTCTTCTCAGTAAAGAAGAAAAAATGTATTATGCAGAATCCCCTTTAAACTTGAAGCAAAGACTTCTGTGAATCTTGACATTCTTTATTGTATTTGCTAACCATCAGGTATTTTTCTCAATTTCTCTTTCAATGCTATCATTACTGAAATTGTGAAAAACTGAAGAATATTTTTTGCTATAGAAATAACAGAATAAAATTTGAAGATTTTCTTTCACGATTCCCTCCTTTACTCTCTTGTTTGGTTAATGAGGTGGAGGATAACACAACTGATGAAGACTGAATAGCCGAATGAATTTGTTGAATAGATATAGGGAATCTAATTTCAATACAGACCATAAAAATAATAGTTGATGTAAGCTTTTGATGTACATTATTCAAGCTAGCCAAAAAGAAATAAAAAAGCAATTTCTAGTTTTCAAATCCTCTTTTGAATATTGTGTGCCTTCATGGGGAGTATTTGATTTGCAAATGAACTTAAATCTGGATACCAAGATTACACTTACTTTTGCCACTTTCCAAAAAAAATTATTACATTGCCCCTCCCTTTCTGTTTCACTGGTATTACTTGTCAAATATCTCGTTCATATGCTGGCACTTGAAATAACTTTCCTTGATTTTAGTTTGCTAATACATGCTTTCTCAAAAAAATTCTGAGATTTATGGCTTTTTACCTTGTCCTGGTTTTGGCTGGGATGGAGTTGATTTTCTTCCTATTAACTGGTATAGTGCTGTGTTCTGGATGTAGTATGAAAATAGTGTTGATAACACACTGATGTTTTAGCTGTTGCTAAGTAATGTTTATGTTAGTCAAGGACTTTTCATTTTCCCATGCCCTGCCAGGTGCGCGGGGGGCTGGGAGGGAGCGTGGCCAGGACGGCTGGCCCAGCTGGTCAAGGGGCTATTCCATACCATATGACGTCATGCTCAGCATATAAGGCTGGGCGACGAAGAAGGAGGGGGCGATGTTCGGCGTGATGGCCTTTGTCTTCCCAAGTAACTGTTACGGGTGATGAAGCCCTGCTTTCCTGGAGATGGCTGAATACCTGCCTGCCCATGGGAAGTAGTGAATGAATTGCAGACGACACCAAGTTGGGCGGGAGTGTTGATCTGCTGGAGGGTAGGAAGGCTCTGCAGAGGGACCTGGACAGGCTGGATCGATGGGCTGAGGCCAACTGTACGAGGTTCAACAAGGCCAAGTGCTGGGTCCTGCACTTCGGCCACAACAACCCCAGGCAACGCTACAGGCTTGGGGAAGAGTGGCTGGAAAGCTGCCCAGAGCAAAAGGACCTGGGGGTGCTGATTGATAGCCAGCTGAACATGAGCCAGCAGTGTGCCCAGATGGCCAAGAAGGCCAATGGCATCCTGGCTTGTATCAGAAATAGTGTGGCCAGCAGGAGTAGGGAGGTGATCGTGCCCCTGTACTCGGCACTGGTGAGGCTGCACCTCGAATACTGTGTTCAGTTTTGGGCCCCTCACTACAAGAAGGACATTGAGGTGCTGGAGCATGTCTAGAGAAGGGCAACGAAGCTGGTGAAGGGCCTGCAGCACAAGTCTTATGAGGAGCGGCTGAGGAAACTGGGACTGTTTAGTCTGGAGAAGAGGAGGCTGAGGGGCGACCTCATCGCGCTCTACAACTACCTGAAAGGAGGTTGTAGCGAGGTGGGTGTTGGTCTCTTCTTCTGAGTAACTAGCAATAGGACCAGAGGAAATGGCCTCAAGTTGCACCAAGGGAGGTTTAGACTGGACATTAGGAGAAATTTCTTTACTGAAAGAGTGGTCAGGCCTTGGACCAGGCTGCCCAGGGAAGTGGTTGAGTCACCAACCCTGGAAGTATTTAAAAGACGTGTAGATGAGGCGCTTAGGGACATGGTGTAGTGGGCATGGTGGTGTTGGGCTGACGGTTGGACTCGATGATCTTAGAAGTCTTTTCCAACCTTAATGATTCTATGATTCTATGAATTCCTTGTTTTGCTTTGCTTGCGCGCGCGGCTTTTGCTTTCCCTATTAAACTGTCTTCATCTCAACCCATGAGTTTTCTCACTTTTACCCTTCTGATTCTCTCCCCCATCCCACCGGGGAGGAGTGAGCGATCAGCTGTGTGGTGCTCAGTTGCCAGCTGGGGTTAAACCATGATATACCCACTCTGCAATATTTTTTCAAATGATTTCATCTTTGTGTTCCCACTGACACATGGTGTCTTTTGCTGAGGGTTCCTCAACTATAGAAAGTAACTCAGGACACCCAGGTCCTTTTTTGTAAAGGTGCTTTCTAGCCAGTCAACCCCCAACCAGTCAACTCCCAGCCAGTAACAGGGGGGATTTAATACAGGATTATTCCATTTCCCTGTATTAAACATCATTTAAGGTTCCTGTCATCCCATTTCTCCAGCTTGTATAAGCTCCCTTTGTGTGGCAGCTTTGGCCTCCAGTGTACTACCTCCCCCCTCCTTAAATTTGGTATCATCCTCAAGCTTGCTGAGAGTTCATGCTGTCTCATCATCCAGATCATTAATAATGGTATTAAACATGTTGATCCCTGAGGGACACCACTAGTAACAGGCCATAAGTAGATTTTGTACCACGGATCCTTTGAGTCAACAGCACAGATAATTTTCCACACAAGTTACAGTCCATTTATCCAGTTCATATCTCACTAATTTGGCTATAAGGATACTATGTAAGACTATGTCAAAGATCCATACAACATACACTATTCTCCCCTTAACCACAAAGCCAATCATCTCATCACAGAAGGCAGTCTGTTTGGTCAGGCATGATGTGCCCATGACAAATCCATGCTGGATGCTGCCAATCAACTTTTTGTCCCTCGTCTGCTTGGAGATGTCTTCAAGGAGGATTTGCTTCATAACCTTCCAAGGGACTGAGATTATGCTGAGTGGCCTGTAGTTAGCTGCATCCTCACTCTTGAAGATAGGTGTGGTGTTGCATTTTTACTGCCATCAGTAATCTGCCTCAATCACCATGATCTCTCAAAGGTGATAGAAAGTGTCTTTGCAATGACATTGGCCATTGGACACAGTCCACCTGGTCCCATGGACTTGTGTATATTCAACTGGTGTAAGTGCTTCCTAGTTCTGTCTTTCACAGTTTACTTCACAGACCCTGTCAATAGGCTTGGGGACATGGGAACAGTCCTTACCAGTAAAAAAGTGAGAAAAAAAGGCATTGAGTACCTCAACTTTTTCAATTATGTCCTTTGTCACTAGGAACACTGCCCTATTGAGTAGCTGGCCCACATTTGCCTTAGCCTTCCTTTTGCTGCCAATGTACTTGTAGCAACTCTTCCTCTTGCTATTGCATCACTTGCTAGTTTCAATTCTAGCTGCTCTTCGGCTTTCCTAACTATTTTGTATATTTTAGCAATGTCTCTATACTCCTTCCAGGTAGCTTCTTCCTAGTTCCACCTTCTGTGTACTTTCTTTTTGGTTTGAGCTCTGTCAGAGGTTCCCCATTCATCCATGCTGGCCTTCTGTCACGTTTGTTTGACTTCCTGCATGCTAGAGCAGACTCTTCTTTTGCCCTGATGCCAGAGCCCATTAGTCTCTGACTAGGTTCTTCTAGATACTCCACATGAGGAGGGCTCAATGCTTAATATCAGACTTACTTATTTGTAGGTATTTGACATTACATAGGATTTTGATTTAGCAGAGTGCTACAGCAATGTACTGAAATGACAACACAAGCACAATATAGCAATTGCAATATGCAGTTGAATCACAATTAAAACATGATTCCCATTACCAGTCTCCGTATGCTCCACCATCATGATACTGGACTTCCCCAGTCACTGGGAAGGAGTATGTGTCTTAAAGCCAGCTCAAGCCCTTTGTTCTCTTCAATGTATGTTTTGTTAGCTGTTCAGTTTTTACACTTTACATTGGGCTGAGTCACATATGCAATTCCCTGCTCTCCATGCTGGTGTGGCTAGCTCAGGAAAACATTATTCTCTACTAATTATCTCAGGGAAATTATCTCAGGTTGTGTTTACACAACCACAACCCAATGATCCACTGGTACAGCTGTATATCTAAAACAAAGGTCACCCTCCAGTCCCCTTTGTGTTGAGAGAAATTCAGATATCTTGATGATAATTGGTGTTTATTCCTCACATCCTTCCCTGCGCTCATCACTCTTGCCCATCTCCTCTAAGTCTTCTTCCACTGTAGGGTTTTGTTGATCAGTCACATCTGAAGAGGCTGTCCTTGAAGGTCAATGAGCTCTCCTCAGCCCCTTTGCCCTCCAGGGCAGTCTCTCACGGGACTGTGCCAGGCAGGTCTCTGAACAAGCTGACGTCTGCTTTCCTAAACTCCAGAGTCATGATTCCACTATTGTCTTGCTCACTTCTCGTAGGATTTTAACTGTGTCACCTCATGGTAGCTTCAGCTAAGGCTGTCTTTGACTCCCACATCCTCAGACAGTTCTTCCTTATTCGTGTGTAATACGTACACCAGAAACTGATGTCCTAGTCTGCATGTCAATCACCTGTGTGAAGAAACTGTCAACAACATGCAGTAGAAATCTCTTGGATTGCTTATGTCTAACCATATTGCCCTTACAACAGATATCAGACTGCTTAAAGTCGTCCGTGAGTGCCTGGGCTTGTGATTGGGCAGCTTCTTCCAGCTACCTAGGGAAGTCTTCACCTTCTTGATCAGGTGATCGGCATCAGATGCCTGACATGATGTCACCCATATTGGTCTGTCTTCTGATCTTTAGCCGTAAACTCTCAAGGTGCTTGTCACTCATTCACTGGCCGAGTTCCATGCATTTAAGCTATTCCTTTACATGAAGTGCAACACATCCTCCTCACCATCCCAAATCCATGCCTGGAAAATGGGAGACAGTCAATAAGCAAAGAACAGGACTCTGCCAAGGGGCTGCTCCAAGAATCCAGTCATGCCATCTGGTTCCAGCACCTAAAAATATACTCTGGTTTTGTTTAGTTTACTGATACAGATACAGCCTCAATGTTTTGGATGAACATGTGTTTTGTTCTCACAGAGTACTTACTGATAGTGGTACCTATTTATAAGTTATTCCACCTTAACAGTTCACATGGTTTGACCCACAGCCAGACCCTCAGGTTTATTTAAGGCCACCATCAGCCTTTAAATATTTAATGATGAGTTTAAAAATGTCATTCCTTAACGTATAGGCCAGTAGTTCATATGAAGTTATACACTGTTATACTTAGGAATTACTTGATATTCTATGTCATGTGCACAGAGGCAAAATTGAGAGGAATCCTAAGCTGGGACAACATAGAAGAGAAATGGAAATTGGGTGAGATGTTTTTCTTCCAACTAAAAACCAGATTCCCTTTCCTAATGACTAGAAAACTCAATACATTAAGGAAATAAAAATACCAAAGCCAGTGATCGAAGAAGTCCCCATGCTTTTCCTTTACTATCTGGTAACTCCAACTGCATGCTGTATAAAACTCTTCATAGAGTTGCTATGTCACTTAAAAACCCAGCTCCTGGAAACAAGAAGCACATGCACATTCCCAGGTTGCCATTTTAAAATTAAGTTTCTAAGTTGCACAGTTGCAGCAAGACAACTGAAAATATTACTCAGTGATTACAGAAATCCTCTGGAATGTCCCCTCTCATCTGATAGCTTAGGTACCTGGCACAACCTTCTTCCATTTGGTGTTGGCAGTTCACAGTAAACTAATTAGTCAATGCCTACAGCATCAAGAGGAAAGGCACTGAGGTTTTGATGACAACCCTGCATGGATTCATGGACCAGCTAGTTTGGCATTCAAAGATTTTTAGCAGATCTCCTATGCCATACCGCCAAGAAGATATCCACAGCACTAAACTTCTTAAGATTCACCTCTATGCCATCACAGCATGTGAATTTTGTGTCTCTACGCCATCACAGCACGTGAGTTTTGGGTTGGTTTGCAACATACCATGACACCTCTTCCAACTAATAATTTGAAGTCTTTCTGGCATCAAAATACTAGCGTTACAGACACTTGTAGATGTCTTACACTATTGGGGCGTAACACAGATGTCCAGACTAACACACTGGCATCTTATAAACACAGCAAAGACATCAGAGATTTATTTACTTTTGTACAAACCCTGAGCATATTAAGCCTGAGGTAAGGCTAAATGCTCAAGTATTCTTTTAATTTAAAAATAAAACGTAGGAAATCCAAGTTATCTTTACTAAAAATAAATATGCAGGTAATATCACCTACAAAACCTCAATTTGTTCATATCCATTTTGTTAGATCTCTGCTCAGTCTTTTTTAGTAGGTTTGTTGTGCTTTTAATTTATAAGATCACATGCCATTCACAATGGTATAAGAACAAAAGAACAGGCAACATCTAAGAAAGTAGAAAAAAAGACCCCAAAAGTGACATCAAACTCTGGTGTAGGTCAAAATCTACTATATGTCAGTCATCACCTGAAAAGTTTATCAGTTATATGAGGAAAGTCACTCCAACTGTTCAATTTCTGGCTTTACATTAAAAACAAAACAAAACAAAACTCTTTAAATGGACTTATTCATTAAAAATTAAAGATAAGGAATTGTGAAAAACTACTTCCGTTATTTCTTTCTTGATTGAGATAGATCAGCAATATTCATTTCATATGCTACTACTCTATAAATGTGATTGTGGTATATCCTATGCACATGCTAATACTGGTATAGTATAAGTTAATTCTTGCAATTTTAATGATCTTGCTAGGTATAAGATTTCTATAAGTTTGATATTGAGCATCTTAAAATCCCCCAAGGCTGGAAAGGAAAGTCATATTCTATAGACAGAATGGCTTAATAAAAAGACCTTGAAAATGCTGACACTTTAATGGAGTACCTAAGTACTTCAGGTCAGTTAACAAAGGCCTCTTCAGTTTCTCGAGGCATTATAGTTGGAAAAGTAGTAATTTATACACCTGAGTTGAGAGGTGAGAAGAAACTAAATACTATTTCAAAGACCATTCAAAAATCTCCTCGAGAGATTTTTAAAACCTTGTTTCTCTAACAGTCGTTATGAACTTTCTGACTATTACAGATATTCGTTTTTCCTACAGTTTCAAAAGTGTTTTAAGCCTGCGATGGATAATGGTTTTAAACTGAAGTTAAGATGAAAATGATGAAGCAGATTTGGAATTGCAGTCAGTTATTTATGATAGTATTTGTATGATGAGTTCTTTCGAGAACTTCAAAAGGTTTTGTTCTGACCATCATTGAGAAGTGAGTACATCTGTCTGAACAATATTTCAGTCTCACATTCAGTTATTACAGTTGTCCAGAAATTCTACAGAGGTAAAAACTCCAGTGAGAAATTTCTGCTACGCCCTGCCTTCCTGCCTTTCTTTATCGGAGAAATACTATAAGGATATTTTTTACAGTATTTCAGCACTTTTGCTCCAAGTTCTGATTAAAATGAAAAAAAATCAAAAGTATATCATAAGAAAATCACTGGAAAGATAAGTACTGGGTTTTTTTTAGTGAACTGCAAAAGCTGGTCGATTTGTTTGAGTAAAGGACAAAGATTTCAGATCAGTTAATTATTTGAACTGATACTTATGAAACGGAATTTAGAAAAACAAATTCACAGAAACTGTATGAATTTTGTGATAGGTATGTATATGACACTTTTATGTCTTTCTATGCTTGAGTCCTGAATAGTAGAATAATTACACATTTTCTTTCCGGTTTTTTTTTTTAGTCTTGGTTTGCTTTCTATACTAGCTCTCTATGTTCTCTCTGCTTCCTAATTCCAAGCTTCTTGTCACTGTGAATATCTTATCCTGAAATTCAGTCATAGTTCTTGGGTTTTCTATTCCTCTGTGGGTTTTACCTTATATCATCGATTTTTTGGATCTGTCTTTTCAAACAAGAACATGACTACCCATTTTCCTCCTCTGTCAACACCTGCATCACAAGAAGATTCTCTAGTCCTTAAATCTTCTTCTTCTTCTTGTTCCTGGTCTCCTTCTCTCAGCTCTTTAACTCTCCCTCCCTTATTGTATGTAATTGTCCAGCTGAATGTCACTTGAGACTTGTAGCTCCTATGCAGAGGCCACCCTGACCTTCCAAGCAAGAGACTCTCTCTATATGTTATCCTTATGGTTTCACAGGTGGAGCTCAGCCTCTCAACTCCTTTCTGTTTCTTGCCAAAGAATGAAGAAGCTGGAAGGAACATTTTCCCTTGCCAGACCTGAGGAAGGGAATTCTGGCCACAGCCATTCCATGCAGGAATGCAAAGAAAGATCAGGTAGGTGGAGGAAGGAAATAGTCATGGGTGGAAGACAATAGGATGAAGGAAAAAAAGCAGGCAGGGAGAGGAAAAAAGGAAAATGAGAAGAAAGGAAACGGAGGGGAAAGGAAAGAAGGAAAACGGGAAAAAAGGGGCTAGGGGTAGAAGAAAAGGAAAGGGTTATAGGAGATAGAGACACCTAGGAGTTTTCTGAAGAAAGTTGTGAAAGGTAGGAGATGATTCAGTGAGGACCAACTAGGTGGCAGAGAGGTGGGGAAGCAAATCTCATGTGTCTGACCTGTGACAAGAACCAGAATTAGTGTCTAATTTGAGCAGAATTTAAGGAACTGCTGGAGTTAGTGTCAGAGTCCTTGTGTACTGTTGTGGTGCAAATACTGACAGCTAATGGGTGGAAGAATGAGCTCTCTCAGTAGTATGCCAGGGACCTGAAAATCAATTCCTGGAATCTGCACAGAGTTGGAAGGGTGCTAGGGAAATAAAAGGATAAATTCTCTGTCCTGCTTGACTTTTGAACATATTGCCTGATTTTATTGTCTTTGGAAGAATCCCCAGGTCTTGATCCACAAAAATTTACCTTGTTTGCAAATAATATACCAGTGATTGCTGGTGGTAACAACCATTGTACAATGAAAAGATACAGAAAAAACATCACCATTTCTAATAGGACATATACTCAGTCATTCAGAAAAATAAACTGCGAAGAGCAAGCTGCAACAATTTTCAATTCTCCCCTCCTCCCCCCTTTTTAGGAATTCCTTAAGAAAGCCAACACTGAAAACTGATTCTCTTAAAAAGTTGTCAGGGGAAGATGGTTTCCACAAACACAGATTTTTATCTCTGAATATGAACAAATTGCTCTATAAGGAAGATTGAATACTTTAACACAAATCTTGTTTTGAATGTGAAAAAGATGTTATGATAGAGTCAGTCAGGTTGGAAGGTACTTCATAGAACCATAGAATAGAATCATAGAATAGTTTGGGTTGGAACGGACCTTTAAAGGTCATCTAGTCTGACCCCCTGCTGTGGGCAGGGACATCTTCAACTAGATCAGGTTGCTCAGAGCCCCCTCCAACCTGACCTTGAATGTTTCCAGGGATGGGGCATCTACCACCTCTCTGGGCAACCTGTGCCAGTGTTTCACCACCCTCACTGTAAAACATTTCTTCCTTATATCTAGCCTAAATCTACCCTCTTTTAGTTTAAAACCATTCCCCCTTGTCCTGTTGCAACAGGCCCTGCAAACTATAAAAATTTTGCCACCATCTTTCTTATAAGCCTCCTTTAAGTACTGAAAGGCCGCAATAAGCCTCCCTGAAGCCTCCTCTTCTCCAGGCTGAACAATCCCAACTCTCTCAGCCTTTCTTCATAGGAGAGGCATTCCATCCCTCTGATCATTTTTGTTGCCCTCCTCTGGACCTGCTCCAGCAGGTCCATGCCTTTCTGGTGCTGAGGGTTCCAGAGCTGGATGCAGGACTCCAGGTGGGGTCTCACCTCAGCAGAGTAGAGGGGCAGAATCACCTCCCTCGACCTGCTGGCCACGCTGCTTTTGATGCAGCCCAGGATACGGTTGGCCTTCTGGGCTGCGAGCGCACATTGCTGGCTCATGCCAAGCTTTTCGTCTACCAGTACCCCCAAATCCTTCTCGGCAGGGCTGCTCTCAATCCCTTCATCCCCCAGCCTGTATTGATACCAGGGGTTGCCGTGACCCATGTGCAGGACCTTGCACTTGGCCTTGTTGAACCTCATGAGGTTCACATGGGCCCATTTCTCGAGCTTGTCCAGGTCCCTCTGGATGGCATCCTGTCCCTCAGGCGTGTCGACCACACCACTCAGCTTGGTGTCATCTGCAAACTTGCTGAGCGTGCACTCAATCCCATTGTCTATGTCATTGATGAAGATATTAAATAGTACCGGTCCCAATTCAGACCCCTGCAGGACACCACTTGTCACCGACCTCCATCTGGACATTTAGCCATTGACCACTTGCCCTCTGGATGCGACCATCCAACCAATTCCTCACCCACCGGACAGTCCACCTATTAAATCCATATCTCTCCAGTTTAGAGAGAAGGATGTAGTGGGGGACTGTGTCAAAGGTCCAGATAGACAACATCGGTAGCCCTTCCCATATCCACTGATGTAGTCACTCCATCATAGAAGGCCACTAGGTTGGCCAGGCAGGACTTGCCTTTGGTGAAGTCATGCTGGCTGTCTCGAATCAGCTCCCTGTCCTCCATGCGTCTTAGCATAGCTTCTAGGAGGATCTGTTGCATGATCTTCCCAGGCACAGAGGTGAGACTGACTGGTCTGTAGTTCCCTGGGTCTTCCTTTTTTCCCTTTTTAAAAATGGGGGTTATGTTTCCCCTTTTCCAGTCGGCGGGAACTTCACTGGACTGCCATGACTTCTCAAATATGATGGATAGTGGCTTAGCAACTTCATCCGCCAGTTCCGTCAGGACCTACAGATGGATCTCATCAGGTCCCATGGACTTGTGCTCCTTAGACGGTCTCAATTTTTTCACTGCAGCAGGTGAAGTCAATGGATGTCTCTGGTTCAACCCCCTGCTCACAGTAGAGTTGATACCGACTTCAGACCAGGTGTCTCAGGGCTTTATCCACTTGTGTCTTGAAAACCTCCGAGGACAGAGACTTTACAATGTCCCTGGACAGCCTGCTCACAGTAGAGTTGATACCGACTTCAGACCAGGTGTCTCAGGGCTTTATCCACTTGTGTCTTGAAAACCTCCGAGGACAGAGACTTTACAATGTCCCTGGACAGCCTGCTCCAATGCTTGGTGATTTTTCCTTCTATCAACTCAGAACCTCCTCTGCTTCAGGTAATGACCATTGTCACATTACTCCACCATGCACTTCAGTATAGTATCTAAACATTAAAGATTACTACCATGCATTGGCCATGAATGTGTTTTGCTTTGGTACATACAGTTATGTAAGATAGTAGCGGGAAAACACCCTTTGGTGGCTGTAACGATTCACAGCGAACACGATTATAAATAAAAGTGTGATTGTCATTCTGGAATCACAGAAATAACTCAGCTTTCCTGCTGAAACTCCCATACAAGTAGGGACTAGTCTCAGCTTGCTTAACTTTTGAAATCTGAGTACCACAGACCAGGATTTTTGGCTGCCAATTCTGCTAAGCCTTGACATAAGAAATACTGCTATATTTTGCACATAAATCAATAGAAACCTACAGTATAAATCCTCCAAACAACTTTGAGGTTTGCAAGTTGCTGGGAACAGCCTTTTATCTTCCTCTCTGCAGTCTTGTGTCAGTTAGACAAGAAAAGCTTTAAAGATTTCAATATGGACTTTGGAGAAAGGTGTTGGGGACAAAAAGAAAGAAAGGAAATACCATGTTATGAAACACTTGGATATCTCAGTTTCCTTTTAATCATAAAAGACATTTATTCAAGAGTTTGCAGTTGCCTTCTCTGGCTGCCAGAGGCAAGCAATGTTGTCTTATTGAAATGTTGATTTTCAGACAACCGCTGTGAACAAATACACCGTTCAGATCTCAAAGTTCCCTTCTATTGAAAGTCATCAGTTGCAAACTTCTCCATCTCATTTGGTCTAGTAGCTTCATCTGAAGTCAATCAATAGAGGAAGAAAATACCTGTAAGGTACAAACATGCAATTCTTGCTACTTTTTCTTCTTTTTAACTTGAGAAGAGCAACTGACCTTCCAGAATTAAAACGTGGACAACATGGACTGTTTGCTCTAAATGGTTACCATTTTTTTTTCCTAAATGAGGTGGTATTTTTGCTCCCTTTCAGATAAATGCAAAGGAAGTACTGTAAGTGCAAAATAGCTACTATTTTTCCCTTAGGTGCTATAATTTGAAATACAACAAGCATATTGACTTCACCTGCTGCAGTGAAAAAATCGGAGAGTCAGAAATGATTCAAAAACTGTAAAATAGCCAGTGTGTGATCAGGCCACTTACTTACAGGAAAAATGAAGAAGTGTATTGACAACCTCTCTATTGTCCTTTTAAGATGAGATTTGAAACTAAGCATCACATATTCAGGATTCGGGTGCCTCAGGATGTTGCAGGGTGGATACTTCTTTCTGTTGCGGACCAAAAATTCCTAAATTCTTTCACAAAGTTAAAATGTATATTCCTCAAAAATAAAAGTTTATCTTTCACAGGAATAACCTCTTTCCAAAGAAAAAAAAAAATTCCTTGAAAATTCTTCGTCAGCTCTGACATTCATCCTTCATCAATTCAAATGGCATGAGATATGCAGAGTATACCATTGCAACCCAGGAAGACTGTAATATTAAGAGATTTTTTTTAAAGCACAATTATAGGAAATGTGCATTCAAATGTCAAATCAGTTAACACAGATAAAGGGAAGACTTATAAGCATAGCACCATCAGAGTGCCTCAAGAACATAACTAAATATTTAACATATATTCCATAAAGAAAAGTTAAAGGACAGTCAGTTTGTCTGTTTCAGAGGATTTACAGTAGGATTTGTTCTTCTTTTTGCTTCATCCTGTTTAATTCTATGCAGCTTCTTGCATATTGCTTGTTGCCTTAGTAGCTGAGCACCTGCCAGTAATGAAAAGATTGAAAGCTATCACATACCTTTTTTCTCATCCTTTCTCATTCTTCTAGGTGTGTCTGTATGTGAGTGGGTGTGTGCAGAAGGATGGATCCTGTGAGAGAGAGAGAACAACAGATATTCTTTTGGTAGGTTTGTTGTTGTTATACTCATGTTGCCTGTGTTTTTACTGAGGAAAAAACTGGAGCAGAACATGGTGAGATTAGGATGGATCTTTTCTAAAATGTTCATCTACAAATCAACGACTAACTTCATATCAGCCTTTCACACATATTATTTTCTTCTGTTCTAGTCAAGCAACAGTTTCAATTAGGAGTTTAGATGACTTTACTATATCCTGGGGCATGGTATGGAATATCTTGTGCTTAGGGACCCAGACCATGAACTTTGTTCATCTTTCTGTTGCATAAGAGGCCCATGTCAAGTATGGAAAAGCTCTGATGTGGTTTTCTAGTAACCTGTGCTGCTAAGGATGAAAATAGAAAGATATTGATGAAGGACCTAAATACCATGAACTGCAATTCATTCCACTTCCTGATAATTAGATTTGTTTTAATGAGGCTCTTTTAGTTTTTCACTGGTGATGGTTTTCCAAAGGGAAAAAACACAAATGTCAAATCAGGCTGCCAGAGTGAAAAAACAGACATTAACTGGGATGTTCTCCGATGCACTCAGGGCTGACCAAGCAGAGGAGACAGGTGCAGCTAACCTTGCTCACCAAAAGACATCAATGCAAGTGGCAGCAAAAGCAACAGACAGGATGAAGCAAGAAGTCTGATTAAGTTTACATGGCAACTGGTGGAGCTGGGAGAACTTCTGAGATCCTAGATGCTCTTACCCCCATCAGGACACAATAAAGTCACACACCAGCCCTCCCCATATTGCCTTGGTTTCCCTGGGAAAGAAACTCAGGTAGAAGGAGCTAGAAAGGAGCCTCAGTGTCTTCTGCACAAGCTCTCTGATTTGGCCAATTGCCCCAGAACAGCATGTACCTCTTGTTCAATCTACATGCCTCCCTATGTTTTCCTTCTTATGACTGATGGACAGGTTTTGCAGAAGAGTCAGCTATTCCTGAGCTTTAACAGCCAGAAGTCACATTATGAAAAAAATTAGGGAAAAAATAAATTACTTTATAATATGCATGGCTAACCCAAACATTAAATCATAACTTAATTTCCATTCCACAGGAATAATCTCTGTATTTAGATACACAAAACTGCAGTGTTTCTTAAAGAAGAATCAATTGAAAATCTACATCATATGGGAGAATATAAAAATGCTTATTTAAAAATTAAGTTAAAATTAAATTTGGTGTCTCAATTTGTGTTTCTGCTTTCTTCTGTCTAAATCTTAGCACTCATTTGTTTGTCTGTCTGAGGGGTTACCCAGCGTATTTTGTTTTGACAGACATACATGCTACCCAACTATGAAAAAGGATTACAGTTTTATTATCTGTCATATAGCATGCCCATTACACAAAGTTAATCACCTTTTAAGGAGACAGACTTGCCCTTCATAGCAAGGGATCCAGCCAGGCAGACCTCAGCAACATCCCTCTAAGGGGAGCAGATACACAGGACATTTCCCTGATTGTCCTCTAGCACTGCTAGCAAAACAAGCATCAAAGCTGCACGACTGCCTTACTTTCTTCCCTTTCTTGGCTCCGTGGACACTAGCGGTATGTTTTTGTTTTCCTGTTAATTTTGCAGAAGCGAGAGAAGGGAGGCGCTTTTTCTCATGGTAACATTTCATGTTTCCAGGCTGCTTTGGTTTCCCAGGATGTGTTAAAGGTAAACAAAACTGACAAGACAAGGCTAATGGGTTGAGGACTTGATGTTTTAGTCCTGTTTTTTGAGTGTCTTTCAAGTAAACCTTTGAGGGCTTCTACTAACCTCATTACCATTGGTCAGTCAAGCCTCGCCAAAGTAACATGCATCGACTTGGCTTTAGCCAAGATGCCTTTAATCTGAGAGTCAATAGTCGCTGCTTTTGTTAAACTTCAGTGGCATGCTGCAGGTTACCTGGCTGACCTTGACCATTCTGGTCTCTCCTCATTCTCCTTTTCTCTCCTCCTCAGCGATTTTACTTGGTATCTCTTCTGGTTCTGACAGCTTTTCAGTCCTTCTTGGTTCTCCAAGTGCCAAATGGTTTCTCTACACTGGGAAGCAGTTCTGCAGCAATTCTTCATTTCTCATAAGATACCAGTGAGTTCAAGCGCACAGTTCTCACAGTTGGGAGATGCATTAGTGTAACTTTCAGTGTGGCAACTGAGGTGGTCATGGAAGACAATAATACAATCTTTTTTTTTTTTTTCATCTACTCATTACAACTACTAAAGTAATTAGAAAACTATATGCTCTTTGTTTCTTCAAAAATATGTCATATACTCAAGCAAACTTGTCTCCTGCCTTTGGAAATGTGCAAATAAGGGTAGGAGAAGGGAACAGTTGCAGCTTTTAAGTTGCCTGGTGGTGGGTTACCTTGACTTGTACTTTCACGTTTGGTGTTATATTTTGTGAGGTACATTACAGTTACATCAGGGGAGGCTACAAGGAATAAACATATGTAGTTATATCAGTATTTGTAAAAATCTAACACTCCAAAAGAAAGGAACCCCAAACAAGCATATGATGTAACACCTGTGCACACACAATGGAGCATGTATCTTGGAAGGTGCCTTAGGAAATTTATTCAAGGAACAAGATAAGCACCAAAGGTCAAAATCTACCCATAACCCAAAGAGGACTGAGCTATGCACAGCACTGTTAAGAGTTTGGGCACTGCTGACTATTGATCTACTGCTGCGTGTTGCCTGTAAGAGCAACACCATGCAAGCCATTCAGTCTACTTTCTTATGTTGAAATAAAAGACCCATAAAGGGGCACTTCTATCTTACAGACAATTCTTTATTTATAGAATGGATTGCTATGACTCCCTAACTGAGAGAGCACACAGATTTCTATTCCAGGGCATCCCCACATTGTCCTGTGATGCAATTGTTACAGAGTGCTAAAACCAGTCACTCCTTCTTGTGTTAAAAAATAGGAGTGTGACTGTCTTTTGTTGCTCTGTATAGCACAAAGATGAGTTCTATATGTCAGAGCTGCCAGGAGTTTACAAGTTATGGACCAGCCTCTCCATAAAGATCAGATTCGTTTGCAAAACAGTTATCACTCACCTAAATAAGGAAATAACAATAATATAAATACGTAGTATATCATAGGTATTATATTACATTTGAGGGAGAAAGCTATTTTCTTCTTGCCTGTAGTGCATTTGTGTCACACTGGCAAATGTTTGTTAAAAAAAAAAAAGAAAGCTCACATTGGCACACGATAACATGCTTAAAGGGGTTTTGGCTTCAAGTAAACACCGAGTATCATGAGATCTGTGATGAAATCATGGGAACTAACAATGATTGTTGCATGGCAGAGACTCCAGGGCCTTTTGCTGATACATTCAGCTATCAGACATGCAACTAGCCACCTGTCTGGCTTCAGCATTTTCTCTTATTTTCTCCTGACACCATAAACATAACTTAGTCAGCTACATAAATTCTGGCAAAAAAAAAAATGGCTCGCAGGCAGGTTTCATCTTTTCTAAAATT
Organism: Calonectris borealis; assembly: GCF_964195595.1. Lineage (NCBI taxonomy): Eukaryota > Metazoa > Chordata > Aves > Procellariiformes > Procellariidae > Calonectris > Calonectris borealis. Next base: position 146,065,220 of record NC_134312.1, read on the forward strand.
GTTTTTGGTACTGATTTTTTTTTTTTAAATCTTACTAATAGAAAATTCAGAAAAATAAGACCGGTTGCTTTGAGAAGCTAGACTGCACTTGGGATTTTTGGGACTTCCAGTCTCCTTGTTGAAACGCAAGTCAGAGCTGGGGGTCCTATCCCTGAAATATAGTTGCCTATCCTAATCTTCAGATCCTGGAATAAGAGCATTTTTTTGGCTCTGCAGCAGATTGCCTGGAGAGTTTTCGCCGTGACACGGGCCTTCCATCTTCCTCAGGCAACTGTGCAGGGTAAATGGAGACACCAAGGATCCTTGGAAGACCGCTGCAAAACTGGGGTAGATGCCAGGTTCCTGGAACAGCCTACCATCAATCCAGACACTCTTAGGAAGAGTTTGCTGGACCCAAGATATCATGAGTTAAGCGTTTTAGGCTTCACTAATTAGCACTTGCTGCAATTTTACTCTAGGGTCTCATTTTTGCTGGAAGTAACGGCAGCTGCTGCCTCTCCAGAGGAGCCTTCAATCTTGTGGAGAAAAATCTCAAGAGTCACTATAAAAGGAGCGAGACATTTGGTCTGCTACTAGGCCAAAACCTTAGCTCTTTGTGAGGAGTAGAAGAGCAAGGCATAATACATGAATTAACCACTGCCATCAACTCTCCTTGGTCATGGACAACCCCCAACCTCAGGGAAGTTTCGATGCTTTTTCTACAAAACAGAGATCATTTGTGTATTGGTGGCTGTCAGATCTAATATCAGATTGTTTTAAAAGTCTATTACTCTTGTATCACAACTTATTGTATAAATTTGGAATCAACACTGAACCACATAGCTATAAATGTTTAGAAAGGTGTCTCTGATATACCTCATGCAATGAGACAGAAGACTAACAGAAAGAGTAGTGCCACACTGATACTTACACTATGCACTACTTTGGCATGAATCTACCATAAATTAGGTTTAGAAAGTGTAACTTTACAGTGAATGTACTTATACCATGGATGAATTTGACCAATTTCAAAGATATATAGTACATCCTCTTGGAGCAATTAGATAAAAATTAGCAGAACTTTCAATGCAAACTAACTTGTAAAATTTTATGAGTCTTGGCTTGGCTATAAAATAGAGTCATAAAAATCTAAAAGACACTTAACGCAGTGTCTCTTACATATTGAGAAATGTATTGAGTCACACACAGAAATGTAGTAGTGAATTAGCCAGTAGTAAGTAGTCAAGGAATTAGATAAATATCTGACTCTCTAAGAAACAATACATTATTTATGTTAGATAAAAAAGAAACACCTGCAGGGAATTTTAGGGAAACCTAAGGAGAGTTAACAACAGAGCAATGCAGTAGCAGATTACACTTAGAATGGCTATTGGAATGAAGAAATGAAATTACTCACCTAAGATTATAACATATTTCAAATTCACTATATCCAGGTGTCATTGTGGGTACCTCAGGAAAAAAATGCTTAGAAACATTAATGCTTACAGGTTAACAAAAGCAAAGAAGATCCCTACAGAATCATGCACTCTTCACAAATATTTGGAATGGTCAACTTGTCTTTGAATATTGCCTTGCACACCAGCCAAGGTATTTGAAAAAATGTGTAATGAAAACAGTAAAGTCTGAAAATAAGAAAGTAAAGTCTCAAAATAATATTTTAGAAATAAGAAGATATGAAAATATCTGTGTCTGAGAGGGATTAGCAGATGAACAGGAGGAGGGATTTATCACAGATATGCTTCATGTATCGTATTCATGAATTGTCATATATGACACAAGTCTTATGCTAAATACAGGGTTTGGGAAGAAACTTTCAAAGGCCAAATTTTCCATAAATATATTTCTTTTTTCCTCTCTATAAGACCTCTCTATATTGACTATTGTCTCAAAAAGACAGCCTTCTGAAGAGAAAGATGGATGCATGGCAGTACCTTAATTTCTACCTTCCTAGAGAAGGAAAAAGCTACAATATCTAAAATATGCTCGTGACAAAACCTGAATCAAGAATTCCATTGATGCCCCATGATCTGGTTCAGCCCATTAGAGACAGCACAGATGGGAACTTCAGAATGTGGATTAAAGCTTTTTCTGCACATTGCAATGCCTTCCCAGCATCTTTAATGAAATTCCTCTTGAGATATGAACATTAAGCTGTGTTCCTTCTGGCCTGTTCTTCATCAGGACTAAAATTTTGCCCTCAGACTTTATTAATGATTCTGCTGATGATACATGAGATGAAACAAAGCACAGCTCATTCCACAAAACCAGCATTTACTTTTCTAGGCTAGGAGAAACATATTAAAATTGGCGATGACAGCTAGTTCTGTTAGAAAATTAATGATATGAGGCTCAAAGTACTGATTGCATATCCATAAGAGGTTTCATGTTCAAAGGGCTAACATTTGATTGAACTGAGTTTATATTTAGAAAGATGGGATCTGTTTCTTTCAAGCACTATGTTAGATTTGGATGAATTTCTTTTAAATGCATTTCACGTTTCCTCACTTTTTTCCTGCAATACTTTGCATGCTTTTGTACATCACTTAAAAAAATTTTTTGAACTTTTAGAAGGCTAAAAGTTTTAAGACCTGACTGAGCAAACTGGACCATCAATAGCTGGAAATTTTGCTTTCCCCTATTTTCAGCTGAACTGAAAACATTTGAATTGTTTGTGAACCTTTGTGTATATTTTAGTGTTTGCGGTAGGAATGGCATTCTGGGCATGCCCACCTGTTCCTGCCTTGCAGCAATCCTCCAGTAATGGGCAACTCGGGACACTGTAGACCTTCTCACTAGGGAAAAGATAAGTAATTGGCTACAAAAAAAGTCATCATTTCTATTGCCTAAATCTAAGGTGCTTTTTAAAATGACCAACAGTGTCTGCAGTTTGATCAGAACAGCAGCAAGAAAAATAAAGCAATAAAAACCCAATAATCAATTCAGTCTTATTATATTTATTCTGGCATCTTGCACTGCAGCTCAATATTACTGCATCTGGTAGAGCCTAAAGCATGGCCTTACAGATTGTTTCAGACCTCAGGTATGCAGCTAGCACAGATTCCCACCATAAAGTTCCTTGTACAAAATTAGTAAGTTAGTTGACCAGATGCTCTAAACAAGGTGTAATGGGTTTGTCAGCTTCATTTTGGTATGGCTGTCATATGCTATCACCTAAAGGAGTGTCATGAATTTAAGTTAATCTTGAGCACACGGATGGGGAGAGGAGGTGACCATTTGTTTCTGGGCTGAAAAATGAACACCTTGAACAATTAACTGTTGTGCAGGCATGGGTGCAAACATGTTCATGTTATTCTGCAGTGTGCCTAGTCCTCCCAAATTACGAAAATTGAAAACATTCAACACTCCCACCAGTGGCTGACAAATCAAAACTAAAACCACGTAGGCAAGCTGGAAACCAGCCACATGGAAAAGAGCTCCTTCAAGTAGCTTAGCCATACGGCCACTTTTGCTTGCTATTTAATCTGAAATACTCTCACTCCCTCAGAATAAAAAAAAATAGTGGCCATTAGTACAGAGTAATTTCGTTATGCTTAATAGCTACCAATGCATTTTTCTTCCAATGATTTGTCCCAACACTTTTGAATCCTTATAAAATTTTAGCACCCACAGTATCCTATGGTAGGACTTCCACAGTTAATTGCGCTTAACTTCTCATTTCCAGCCTGCATTTTGCTGCCTGTGTCTTATTTGTTTATTCCAGTGCTGACATCATCCTTCAGACAGAATACTTCTTCTTCCTTATTGATGTTTATGTGAATCCTAACTACCTCAATAAACTAAATTTTAAGGCAGAATCCTGAAATTAAGTTATTTCCACAATGCTCAAATCAGTGCTGAATAGAGATAACCAAGACAGTTCAATATGCTATTTGAGTACCAAAAGTAGCATAGCAGTCTCCCTTGGCTCAGGAGGATAAATTAACCCAAATGAAGAACCACACTGACAGAATATTTTTATGCAGCAGTATATAGTACTTTAAGACCATATGAAGAAAATGTGAACATATAGAGCAAAATCTATCAAAGATTGCTACACTGGGATCAAGTCACAGCATCGATTCTTTCTTCACATTCACAGGGAAACACACATTCATACCATGCATTGGCATTGATGCCAATGTTGTAGTATCTCTGTATTAAGGAATCCTGCTTGCGAAATATGCTTGATCAAACCAATCTGGTACACAGAGTGGGAAAGAGCTGTTGCATCACACAGCAGCTCTGCATTGTGCCATTGGGCTCAACTTTTCACATAAACAGTGTGCTAAGCGCATGTCTATGTAAGGACTGCAACAACAGACACACATGTACCACGTGCCCTAATATGCCAGATGATTCATCTCATCACGTCACCTGAAGCACATACAAAACTTGCACAGAGAGTAAAGAGGTTTCAAATTATTTCAACACTTTCTAATTCCCATAAGCAAAGAGACTAGAGAGCTCCAGGAACTGTTCTTGAACAAGATTTTCAACAGGAAGGGGTAGGTAGGTTTTAGTAACCACTGTTAGCACACTGAGATGTGTTTTTTGTTTATAAGCCGCTGTTTTCTCTGTATTCATCCTGGCAACTGGACCAAGTAGAGCTCAGTATTCCCACCTAAGGAACAGCAACTGTCCCCAGAGCAACAACAGGGTTAGGGTGTGAATTAGTTGGCACTAGAGGAAAATACTCTAGAAACGATTTGAGATTAGTTTCACATTCTGAAATATCAAGGGAAATTTATATAAAAAGTAAGAAATTTCAAATATTAACCTTGTGTGTAGAGATGCAGGGAATATTGCCCAAAATTCATGCTTTTTTGTGCTTGCCTACAGTGGAAACTGCAGAGATTTGTCTGTGTGCTGGGGAACAAACGAAAGGGATGCAGAGGGAAGCGGTGCTGTGCTGTGAATTCTACAACCATTTTTATTTTATTCAAAATTCTTGGAATCCATAATCAGCGTGTCCCCTCAGAAACTTGTCATAGCAGGCAGTAACAAATCATTCAGGCATTCACTCAGTCATTCACTTCATAAGTCCCACTGAGTGCCATGTACCTTCAGACTGCTATGAACGTACGCAACACTGAAAATACAACCGAGTTATGAAACAAACAAATCACATAGGAGATGTCCTACTATTATGACAACAGTAGTGCTAAAAGTGTTCAAGGAAAAGACCACAATCAAGTATGAACCTAAAGAAATAAACTCTTGTTATCAACATGACCAAAAATGTTGACAAAACTATAAAACATTATTTTAATATTCCTCCATGGGTTTTTCCATCTGACAAGAAACAATAAAGAACGCACACAGAAACTGTGACACATTTAGCTTTTGTTTGATTCTGTGTAATCTCTATCTCCGTAGAGGGTAGTACATGTATGATGGTATACATGTATGTTTTCAAGGGCAGAAGGGCTCCAAGCTAATAGATCTAAATTAGGAGGAACCTCTGCAAATCGAGATGCATTTGAAACTTTGCCATGGAGCGGAGCCTTCTGAAGTTCACACTGATCTTCTCTCTCTTTAAATAAAAAACCCCAGAGCATAACTTACTTACATTCAGCAACTGTCTAGCTATTAGGGAATGTAAGGTTTGAAGCGACTTCCCTGTGTATTACAGTTCACCTTCTTTGGATATTGCTAGCTCAGGACCTATCAGATTTATGTGGTAGATTCAATTAGTATCTTTGGACTGGGATTTAATTTTTAAGATCCTTTCCCAGTACCTCAACAAATCAACAGCAGCTTGCCGCAAGGTAAGAGTAGCTTTATGCAGTAACTAAAGATGGCTGAAGTGCATATAGTTCAGTGACAAGTGTTCATTAGCAGTAAAGCTCATTCAGGAGGTATCAACTCCTCTTCAGTTGAGTATGCATATATTCCACACACATCTGAATTAAACACACCACTGCGTATTTTTGCCCAAGCTCACTTATGTACATAGGTCATAAAAAATAGCAACATAGTGATAATGTTTTGGGGGAAAGGGAGATGTTTACACTGGCAGAATTTTAAAAGAATACACCCTGGATCAGCTGGAATTCAAATCCGGTTTCTGATTATCACAGTAATATTGGACCTCAAGATTAACTTACCCGACTTTTGTTTTCCATCCATTTCACCAATGTATTTGTTTTGCCTATTAGGTAGGTTTTAAATATATCAACAACACTACATACAATACAACATAGGGACTACTGGACAAGCTGAGCTATAAAAGGAAAATGAGATTTACAGTAGTTACACCATTTACTTTTATTATGGAACAGACAGGCATTACCATGCTACTTGCTATAAACTCAGATGTTCAGAGATGGCTGGGCTTGTCCCCAAGCTGTGCACCTCTACAAGAAAACTGCAATTTCTATTCTCATTTGCATGTCACATGATTGTATATATTAACATAGCACAGACTGGCATGAATAGCTAGCTGTTCCTGCTGGAAATGTAACTATAGTATCAACTAAAAAGGCTGGTTCTAGCAAAAATAACACAGTAAATCTACAGAAAACTTCATGGCATAAGTCCATTGTCCAGGAGTGCTGGAGAGGAAGACAAAAATCCCCTGAATATTTAAGCAAACCTGAACTTCCTATACCTGTTGTGGAATGGTTGAACAACCTGACGGAAATCAGAATTAAACTTGTGCCTCTGAATACCAGTCATATACAACAATAAGGCATCAAAGCAGTACTTACAGCTAGAGAATATCAGTGGACACGAGTGTTCATCCATTGGGAAGTTGTGCAGCTGCAGCTGGCACTCAGCATTGATGGTAAGCCTGTGGAGAAACCAAGCGTCTGTTACTACACATCAGCACAATGAACAGTCGGAGGAGGAGGCAGAGTGATCTTAGGTATCAGGCAAGAGCGCTTTGACATCCGTACGTAAGGTCTGAAACGAAAGGACTATATTTGCAGGTTGTTCATTGGTTATTTAAGCCTGATCCAAACCAATAATAATTATCTAAAACCACAAATAATTTCATCACATCATTAAGAGTTTCTTGATCCCAAGAAATCTGCGCATATGTTTTTCTCTAGACAATTCATCATTGAAGGACATGGGGTGAAAATAACTATTCTTTACAAAAATAACAGGAGATATGGCTGATGTGGCGGTATGTAATTCCACAAAATTAAAACTTCATAAAGAATCTTACAAGGAATATTCTCTGCATTTACTTATAATGTGAACTTAAAATTCTTTCAGTCATTTTGGGCTGTCTCTCAAAAACTTAATAAATCTCTGTATGCCATTCTCTGTTATACAGATGTAACAAACAGATCAGCAGAAATTTCTTCAATCCCACTTGAAAGTGTGTTTTACGTGATATCCCTAACACAAAGGACACTATGAATGGAGCTGATTTTAAAATGACTATTAAACCACATAATCTTTAGTCTGATAGCTTACAAAGTAAATCTAGTTACCCAGGTAGATAAGCATTAAGCGCTAGTTTATTATACAGGCTTTTTCAGGAAACAGACACATTAATTGCATGCCTGAATTTATGCAGCAAGTGTGGGGAATGAGTTTTTTTTGTTGGCTTCTTTTTTTTCTTTCGTTTTTTAAACTGATTCAAAAGCTAACAGACCGGATGGGGAAAGGTTTGTGTCTCAGATTTAGGATGGCACAGAGAAAATCTCTGCCTTGGAGAAGGTCACCTGTGAGGAACTTAACAGCGTTTTTGCACTGACACGAAGAGGATCTGCAGTGTTACAGCAGGAGTGCATTCACACCCAAAAGTGGGCAGGGAAGAGGATGGAAAGGCATGGAGCATGATTGAGCCCCGTACACTTTCTCCTGAATACAGAACACTCATCAACACCTGACAGTACCAGGACATACGATAGTTACTGCTTCCATGCCATACCAATTCTGTGTGCTCACTTAAGTCAGATAAATTGTTATTGAATTACACAGTATTATCAATGAACAATGATCTTTCTAACAGCTTCTCCTATGTAAAAAGGAGGCTGACGTGAGTGGGCGAAAAGGAGTCAAAACATCTTTCACAAACTAAAAATGCTCATTCAAACAATCCACTGGGTCAAGTATTACTCCTTTTTAGCTGTTTTAGACCAAATCTGCAGTCCCTTCAACAAATAATTTCTTTAGTGATAGGTATGAAAGTCTAACTACTATTAGGTAGATACTTAACTTGCCCTGAAATAGGACTTAATAGAAAAAAAACAAAACAAAAAAAATCAACAACCCAACCAAGAGGGTATTAGACATCCTAATCACCAAAGACTTTAGCTAAAGGCTATTGAAATAAGGAAGAGCAAGCCTAAGAAGGGAAGGGCACTAAAAATGTCAGTAGCATTTCCAGCTGTTTAATTCCTTTCTTATTGTTTGCCAAAGACTTGCTGTTGGAGCCCAACTGCAATTGCAATTATGATCAGAATATGCTGAACACAATCACTGAAGAAAATGTAGTGTAAAAGGGATGTTTCTGAAAAAGTTTGCCATGTGGAATATGACTTATGGCAAAACTTTCTGCTGAGCAATTCATCTCTTCTGTAAGTAAACACATATTTTGATTTCCAAAAGCATTTCTTATCAAATATATACAGTATTTCTAATACCATACAGTTGATGGTATCACAAAGATTAGAAAAACTCTAAAAGCCTTTCCTCCAGCAATTCACCCTTGTGATGAGATGTGACAGACTATCTTTCAGAGTGACTGACTTGAACAATCAAGTATTGGCATTAGCATGAATCTAGAAATACTTTATCCAGCCCTGCATCTATCTCTGATCAGAAAAGTTTCTGACAGGTTTTATGGGACTACATGCTCCTGATTTTATTACGAGCACTAAAAAGCCCAACTTCTACAATTTAGACAGGCCTATTTCCAATTCTCAAGGTTTCGTTTTTAGAAAGACAAGACTCTGTTTTTTAAACTCTGCAGTATTGAATATTTCAGTATTTGTCAAGCACGGTCAGGTAAGCATCAGGAAGAAAACAGCAGAGGAGAACAAAGATACTGCTGAAAACTACTACTACTATGCCAAAGGGGGCAGAAGTTCTCAGCCCTGCACGCCGCCGAGTGCTCACCTGAGGGTGTACAAGATCTTGCCGTCATTCCATATGCGGAGGAGCTGGTTGGGGGTGGTGATCCAGTGAGCCTCTGCTGTCTTTGAGTTACGAAATATCGTGTCCGGGATCCAGATCAAGCCAACCATGTTGCTGTTCAGAGTCAGTATCTTCATGGTGCTGTTGAAGCGAAGACGGCTATCTGTCCACGTCTGGGCAAAAAATATATCAATTTGATATTCCTGCAATGAAAGCATGATACGCAAACTGAAATTAGTTCCACACTTCCCACTACTATTTGGTCTTTGATCAGGTCTATCTGGGTGTAGAGCGGCAGGATATGTTCAAGCCAATGGAGAATGTTTCCTTTTTTTACTGCTTGAGGAAATATTTTTTCCGTTTTTTTTTCTTGTTTTTTTTCTTTTTTTTTTCCTCTAGCTACTTTAGAAAGCAGGCCAAACATCTCACTTGCCTTGGTCCTGTGCCATAACAACATCTGCACTAGCGCATTCTTTTCCATTGTCTCTGAACAGTCACAGCTACAAGATACAATTTGCAGAGACTTCTTTGTCATAGGGAGACTGATAAAAGATGTGTGAAAGATGAACAGGAGCAACACATGTAAGGTGGAGAATGGTAAATTCCCCTGATTATGGAAATGCCTTTTGGGGGGGGCCTTGGGGTGTAAATTTAATAAATTAATTGTTCTGTTTGTTACCAATTGTTCAGCCACTCGTTTTTAGGTCACACTACAGCAGAATTGAAAAAGCATGTTTGTGCTTCTTTACAGACACCTCATGTACCCCAAATGCTAAGATCTGAGCGGTCACTAACTTACTGCCCTGAATAAGCTAATATCATAATTTACATGAATCTCATTCTTTCTTTCACTCCATGTTTACTGCTGTGTTTCTGTAGGTAAGGTGTCATAGTAGGTATAACTGCAGAAATTAAAATACACATGGACAAACAGATAAAATGATATAGGCGAACATACAAACATGCTGATTTATGCATTTAATACTCCATGGAAGAAACTGTGCAAAACCCAATATTTGAATTGTGAATTCCAGCCACCGGAGGCTGGGAAAGGTCACATTTGCATTTGCTTATGTTCCCCTCCCTCTTTCCAGACTGCTCTACCTATGCAGCCTGTGGAAACGGCCATCTGACTGTGTCATGAAAGACCCTCTCAGTATCGCAGGGCTGGCTGCATCCATGACAGGGATAACGTTTGCTGATGTGACACAAAGTGTATGTTCTACAACACAGGCTAATACAGGGGCTGGGAATAATCCAGAGGAAACCATCTCCTCAGCTCCCCTGGTGGATGCACTCTTGGTATATCTGAGCAAAGGAGAATTAAGGCTGTGCGGAAAGTCTGATATGTGGCCTTTGACCACTTTGAACTTGCTTTTATTGCATATTTATTTGTCTATTCCTAAATTTTAAAAGGGAAGGTGTAAAAAGAAATACTATTATACAAACAGTATTGTATATTGTTTTATTTATAGATAGTTAGAAGAGCTTGTAGTCTACGTTTTTGGCAGGTCATCTTTCCAAAGCTGATGTTCTAACACCAGGAAACCTAATTCACTGACACTGTGTAATCCTAGTCCAAAACACACTCTGGGCCTCTCATCTCGAGATGGCAAATGATCAATAGGTGCATAAGTGGTGCTAGCATGTATCCAAATACCAGGTAATAGATCACCTTAGGAATTAAAGCCTAGCCACCAAAGGCATTAAGGACCATTTTTCTGCATAGCCTATCTCACTACTGTTTTTCATTGTATTATTAGCTTTATTTTCTCAGGGACACTGATTAGAATCTGAAGAGACTTTTCTTTCATCTTGATGAGCACAAAGTTGCACATCTCCACACACTTAAAGGATACAATGTAATATACACAGAGTACCTTTATTATTCAAAAAGGACACCCTTAATTCACCAGGTTTAATATGGTAGAGTGCTGATCTTATTTCTTTACACTCAAATTTGTATCATTTTAGTCCTTGAAAGTCCAGTGACAAGAGTTTGGCAGATTCAGCTTCTGTAGAGAGAAATATGCCAGACATGTCTACGGGTTTCTCCAAGTGCTGAGTGAGTAGAGTTGCTTTTTTTAGCTCACATGTGAGAATAAGTATTTATAGAATCAAAGACCATTTGTATACAGCTGGCTAATGACAGCACTGCCTTTTTACAGAACAAGTTTTTGCATCATATTCATATTTGAGGTTATTTTATATGAATGCTTTATTTTGACTAAATTTAGGAGCAGCCATAATTCCCTTCTTGTATATCATATGTATTTAATGATATTTAGGATTTTAGAATTTCCACCCCGCCAAAGGAAAGAAAGACCTTGAGCTCCATAATACAGTGTCCTGAGAATGTACTGCAGCTAGGTCTGAGCAAAGTGGGCACCAGCAGCAGTATAGATGTATCATTGTGGTTTCCATCTAGGTAAACTACTCTGTCTGAGAAACAGATTACATTAGCCTAGAAGCAGGGCCATGCTAACACCACTGTCCAATTCCCATTTTGCATCTCCTTTACTTATTACTGCAACTAGAACACACCAGCAATGATCATTATTCAAAATATCTCTGCAATGGGCCACTCCAACTCCATTCACCTTAATAAAAACTTTTCGACTCAAATTAAATGGTTCACAGATCTTCTGAGTTATTTAGTTCTTTAAAAAATGTATTTTTCTTTTTGTAAACTGAGGTCTTAAAAAGCAAAGCAACATTTTAAAAATAAAAGTCAAAGTTGTTTGAAATTAGTTGCATTGACTTTTTCAACACTTTACCCCTATTTTTTTTATTTAAAGTGCACACAATGTTCAGTCAGAATATACAAACTACAAAACGAAATTTTCCCAGTAAAAATAAATGCACATTTCCATTTAATATCTGAATTGCAGTTTCATCCTTTATATTCTCTCCATTAATCCTTTTTAGAAGAGGATGTTAGATCAGTACATCCTTTACATTAATCTTTGTAATTGCTTCAGTCTTCAACCAAGCAGATAATGGGGCATGATATTCATATATTCACTCTACTAGGAAGGGACAGAGGTCACTTTTGAAACTGGCACTCAGTTCTTCTGAGCTATTCTGAGTTCTTCTTAGCTCTATGGAGCTAAGCTTGTGCACACTTCAGGAAAATTACCTTTATCTTCACTGACAACAGATACTCAGTTCCCAGTGAAGTCAACCGCTTCCTTATACTGCTTTGCACAAAGCTGGTACAGTGATCTCCAACACACAGCATCAACAAGAAACTGCCAGAGAAAGGTTTCTATGTTGGTCTCATATACAGGTCAATATAATATAATATAAGAAAGGAATGCTTTTCATTTGCTAGCTAATACCTGTCATTTTAGATCTTTATGAAATGTAACGGCTGCACTTACTTAGAGAGTTCAGGCTGGACATCAGGTTTCAGTGAAATGATGCCTCAGATGAAGCAACATCTTACAACTCTAATAATATTCTTTATGTTCTGTTCTACCACTGCACCAGGAATGTTGTTAATATCCTTCTGATTCTTTCTTTTCCTTTTTATTTTTGGCAGTAACCATTGACTACTATAATGAACACAGGAAGAAATAAAAACCAGCAAAATTTTCAATAAGACTTCTCAGCGGCAGAAAGGTGAAACTATATTCTCCATGAAATGATGCCAAGGTCATGTAGAGCAAAGTGTTCTGCCACTAAGTTTTCTTGTCTTACAGGCACCTAATTTGCCATGCTGCTAAAACAGACTCAAGATTTTTCCTACTTATACCACATATTCACACTGTGCCTGGACACGTTAACTGAAGCTACACTCCAGAGCAGCCACACTTCTGAAAAGACATTCTCCTTGCAAAGAAGTAAGGGCCAACCCTAAGAGGAAAAATAGATCTACATGTTAACATGAAGGGAAATTCTAGGGAAATCTTATTTCCTTTAGTACATCACATATTTCTAAAACAATATTAAATTTCTCTGATGCAAAATGCAGTTATAAACTTGAAGGAATTGATAGAAGAATAATTTATTATCAATTTTAATAGATTTCATTATGTTTGTCTTTAAAAGTAAATTCATAAAGCATGTTACATGTATAACCTAAATTCCCCACACTTAGAAACTTCATCAAAATGGAATCTGTTTGAGAGTTCTACAATCTGTCCAAAGTTGATTACATAAGGAAAATGTTTTTTTAAAATAAATGAAACAATTTTAAGAACTTGAAAGAGCAAAAATGTGAAACTAGAATATGAGAATGTTTCCAAATCAAAGACCCCTGACATACACACTCAGCTGAATCTCTAACCACATAACATCAGGCCTTTTAGGAAATGTTAAATTATCAATAATTTTTACTGTTTCTGGAAAGACTAATGATTTTCAGTAAAATTAAATCAGTTTATTTGTATTTTGTTTGATCATATGAAAATATAAAACCTCGTTTCTGGTAGCTAACGTGTACCTCTGAGTGAAACGTCTTTGTTTTCTTTCCCCCCGTCCGCCCGCCATGATGACTAGGTTATAACCAAAGAATTTGTCAACAGTTCTTTTTTGCAACTTTTACTCTTTAATCAATGTGTTATCTTATACATTTCATCATGTAAAAAGACAGTTTGTTCTACTTGCAAGACTTATTAAGAAACATTCAGTACAATCTGAAAATAAGTAACATTCTGTCACTGAAAACCTCTCTATCACCTCCAACAAGGTTATCTTTGAAAATAGGATTTTAAAATTGGTGCTTGACAATGCTCACTTAACTTCCAAAGTAACTTCTAAACCCAAGAAAACAGATTATGGTCCTTTTACCTGTACAGTATGCAACTAATTGTCTCATGGAGAACATTTCTTCCCATTCAAATTTTATAAGCTCTTCTTTAAATCTGAAACTTTTGCTGAGAAAAATGACTGAATGAGATAAGAAAAAGTGACTGGTTTTTTTTTCTATATCAAATTATGATTTAATTAGATGGTATTTTTCTGTTTTGTGGTTATGTACAGAGCAATAAGCTAGAGATTATTTTTCTTTCTTACTTTCTATTGATTTGTGGACAGGGGGACATAACCCAGAGTTAACAACAGTATTAGCTGCAAATAACTGTACATAGTCAGGGTTCCAACTACTTGATTTTAGCATATTTTTTACATTTTCAAATATTCCTAATGTGGTTTCATTAGTGCCTTGAAAATAATCAAGCCAGCAATGAATTATTTGCCCTTTAACTGTGTAGGAATGATTAATGATTGGAAACACCTTGAAAGGTTTCAGGCATCTGTAGTCACAGAGAAAAATACATGCTTTTCATCCAAGTCTTTCATTGTTTTCTCAATCAAAAGAGGAGCTAACATGTTGTTGGCAATACATGAAGCCTTTCTCCTACCATGATGTATCATTTTAGTTGTAGGTTAATCCTGGAAAATTCTACTCAATTGGCTGTCACAGTCGGGTGATCTATTTCAATGACTATGGATAATAGTATGGTCTGCCTTTGTTGCTTCTGCTGCAGCCTCCTCATTTTCTGCATTTTCACAATTCCTCACAACAACAGTAATAACAACAACAATGTCAAGAGTCTTGTCCTTGGAAAAAAAGCAAGAATTTCTTGCATGATACTTTCCAGGTTCTTACTATTGCCTACCAGACAATGCACCGTCACCTCAAGACTCCATTTTCCTATACTGTAGGAAGCCTTTGGGCAACTATTGCTGTCTTTTCTGATCTGTTCAGAATTATTTCTCTAACTCTTCCACAATGTTAATCTTTTTCATTGTAGAGCCTATATCTTGGTTGTTGATGGAGTGAGACTCCCTTTGATTAAATCTGTTACTGGGATTTGTATGAGGCTGTTACTCGATCAACTAAAAATACTTAAATAATTAGCGTCCAGTTTAGATTATGATCATTCTGTGCCCTCCGCACCTTTTGTATATCATGCCAACACACCACAAAGACAGTTCCCATGAGCTTGAAACAGTCTAATAAACTGTGTAAGGGATAAAATCTCCTTCAGTTACCAAAAGGCTTGACTTCAACAAAGTGGGCAATCCTATTTCTAATTCTTAAATTGTTCTGGAAATAAGTATTAAACTTCCCTTTTATATTTCAGTCCAAACCATTCAGTATGAAGTATGCTTAAAAATATTAATAACAGTATGACCCTTTACATGCAAACAGCATCAAAGAAATGTTAAGCATTATGGTTTAAGATTGGGACATGAGACAGAGCTGTTCAGGGAAACAGAAGAGAAATGCGAGCAAAACCTCTGAAGGGCGGGAGTCTCCCTCTTTCTGCACTCAGCCACAGACCACAGGTGAACATGCCCAGAAATGTTCTTTCTCTATGCCCTTGCCATGCTCAGATTAAAAGTACAAAGAGAAGGCTTTGATATACTGTGTTTTAATAGGAAATGTCCCAAACATTAAAGCCACAACCATGATGTCTGTTTATTTAGTCTGCAATTTGGTGCACTTGAAGAACATTAAGAGAGGGTAATCTTTTCAGAGTTTGAAGTTGATTTTCAATAGAAGAATATTTTTCCAGCCCAACTCACGACTGAAAGGAAAGTTTAATCAACAACTGAATTGCCAAAGATTACCCAGCAAAGGGCCGTCTGATTGATTCAGCCACCTCTTTAGTTGTGTGACAAATGAGTGAAAGAAGAAATGCTCCCTGAAATACGGGATGAGTGGTTCCCTCCTCCTGAACCAGAACATTCACACATCTGATCTCAAAACACGAAGAGTAATTCCGGGAAGCACAGGCCACCGTTAGCTTCCCTAATTCGTCATATCTTACCCTGGATAAGTTGGCTAGAAGGAGAAGAGAATTGTTTTGTTTAGGTGGAACATCTGAACAGGCTTTTGATCATTTGAAGAGGTATAGGCCACGCTCATGGCTAGTTTTGATCTTGATGGAAATAAATACTCCTACAGCAATTGCTGCATGATGTGTGCTGTTTGTTCCCCAGATTGCATGGTGTATAGATTATAAAAAGCCAGGAATGACGGTGATTCCAGGAGAGCCTGGAAGAGAGCCTGGAAGCCTTAAAATGTTACCTTAGCATTACTCCTTTACAGATGTTGCTTGGTTTTGCACAACGTGTGCAACTTGCATTCTAGTTTCAAAAATTGGTAAAAATTTCTCAGATATCCTGTGGGAAGGAACTGAAAATAGTGGAATGGTCTACCGTTTTCCAGTGAAGCCATTTTGTATCCTACACACTCTCATTTTGTGGAAATAATGCAGAAAGAAATAAATGAAATCTGCTGGAAAAAAACTGGTAAAATAAACAGTGTATTTCATATGCAGTGTATATTCAAAACCCTTGTGGTATCATGAAGACCAACACAATCCTTCTGTGAGGACAATAATTCTCACACGCGTGTCCTGAAAATCTGTCTTGCTTTCAGCACAGCTTGGGATGAGCCGAGTAGCACCATTAGGGCTGCCTGTAACTTTCCCTGAAGTAGCTCTGCCAGCGTCGAGCTTCATGTTTTCAGAGGCTGCTCAGGAGCCAAATGGGGAGGATCTACTTCACACTACGTACAACACTGGGTTTTGGGGCCTAAGGGATGGCACATTGTGGCTCACCTTCCCATTCTCCACCAGCCTCCTTTGTTTCCACTCTCTGTGCTCCTGCTCCCCCTCTAGGTCCTACCTTTATTCCTAATAGTCTCTGAGAGGTGGAATTGCTCAGAAAACACTTCCCCACTTTTGAGCTTTTTTCTTTTCTTAATCTGAGTTTATCTTTCCCAGCAGCATTGAGGCTGTACCTTCAAAAGATCCCCAAAATAAATATACAAACCAAAACACAGAATGATTAGGTTTACAGTGGTAGTAAAATATATATCTTTGAAAACTTTCCAACCTGTTTTATGTCTAGAAATACTTTGAATAACTTGGTTTTTTGTGAGAATTTGCTTTGATACTTTCATAAAGTTACAACATGGTGGTTACATGGAGAAAATACCATGAAAGAAGCAAAGTCAACATTAAGATTGTCGCCGCAGATATAATGGCTATTCAGGTTAACACTGGCAAAATATTTCAGCAAGCAGTCACAATTGTCTCCATAGCTGAAGTCAAAACCAAAAAAAAGCTCTTCTCATCACTGTCGCAGTAGGAGTCTCAGAGAAGGAGGATGGAAGCTCGCCCTCTTCACTATAGCATTGCCCTCTGGCTGCTGTAGGAAATTATTTCACTGATTTCTTGCTCTTATAAAGAGTGAAAGACAGCTAACCTCACACTAAAAACAAAACACGCAATTATCATGCAGCATTTCCTCTCCCTGTCTCACTGCGCCCATTTTGGCTTCTTGGCGGCTAGCTCCAGTCCTGCTATATTCCAAATAACTTCTTACACTCAGTTAAAGGAAGGGCTGGAGATGTTTGTCTTGGCCCATCCCCAGAGATCCTTTCATGCCTCCACCTCGCTCTGCACTGATGGATTATCTCTTCTGGTTCAATCAACCAGTCCACAGTCAGAAACACGGCATGAAATTAGAAAGAATGCAGCTCATTTTAGAAAACCAGCTGGAGATCTATTCTCTTCCCATCCCTTTTGGTGGAAGACTCTTGATTCTTGCTGAATATTGCTGCTTCCCATTTCTTTTGGGACTCTTCTGTTGGCTTCTGTTTCTCTTAGAGCATTCCCAGAGACATCCCGATTGCTATGATCGTGCCACAACTGCACTCCCTCAGCCTCTTCTCTTGGTGTGTCAGGAGGGCTAGGGTTCATGCCCTGTTGCAGACAGGGCCTGACGAGAGCTCTGTCTTTGATGAGCCATAACTATATGCTCTTAAACTGGGCCACTTTAGAAAAAGGGATGGCCAAAGCATGCAAGGAAGTCTCAGGGGAAGTAGAGGTGGGCGATACATTGCAGTGGGCAGACTTCTGGTCGCTGTTATCTGAGGATCAATGTAACTTGAAATGCTAATCAGAATAGTCACTCCTAAGGAGATTGCTGCTGGAAGCAACAATGCTGTTGGGATTGACAGAGAAAGTACAGTGCCCACTCTGACCTGTAATTTAAGGCTTACACAGCAGACAGGTTGGGTTTTATTTGAGAGACACAGACAGAGAGAGAGAGAGAGATTCCAAATGCATAATTCGATGTGGTAAGAAACCAAGGTTGTTAACTTGTGAATTTAGTAAGGAAAACGCACAAGGACAAGCTTAACTCCTCTGGAAACAGTAAAGAAATAAAAATGAATAATCACTGAACAGAAGAAACAAAGAAAGAGAAAATTAGAAGTCTCTGAACATATGTTAATCGCTGTACTTAATAATAAAGTACGCTATTAAGGTCTCCTAAGAATACTTGATATCTGAAAAAAATATAAAACAAATTATAAAGATACGCAATAGTATTCACATATTACAACAAAAGATGTATCAACTTTATAAGCATAGTTCTTGAGGCATTAGCTTATTCAAAACAGAATCTCAACTTCCCTGTTCACGAAAATAAATGCACTCTCGGAGACTGCACACAATAAGACTTTATGCACATAATCTCTGTATTGAAGAGTTTGTTTTAATGAGAGAGGGCCTTTTGGCCAAAGAAGTGGAAGAACATTTTGAAACATCTTTTATGCCATTGGCAAGCTAGAAAAGCAGAGGTTACCATGATGTTTTTATGCGTACTGTCACTCTTAGCACAAGAACAGCTGTAAAGGGACACAGGGCAGTGGTGAAAAAAGAGACACCCATCTCAGGCTGAAGGATCAGGTACAGCAAGGGTCTCACGCAGAATCATGAGCGAGAGGAAAGATGGTAAGGAGCACGTTGTAAGGAGGCAGGTGGCAAAATCAGATGGGTAAAAGTCCTGTTCCAACTGTTTCCCTCCAGTGTCGTTTTTAGGGTATCTCCTAAGGCTATGTTATATCTTAAGAACCCACATACCACTCTACTACAGTATCTAAGTGTCCCAGAAAGTTGCTCCCTTACCCTTACAACACTCTGGTTGGGAAGCTTTCTTTCTCAGAAGTTGAGATATTAAGGGCATCGGTGTCTTCTCCAGGGTTGTGCAGGAAAGCTACAGCTCACCAGGGATTTAAACCCCGTCCTTTTAAACCCTCTCCCATTTGAAACCATCCTGCCACCCATCAGTGAACATTTGCAAGGGTCAAAATAAATACATACATACAATTCTGCATTTGTCGTGCTTTTCCTCAAAAGAAACACTAACTCAGAGATTGCATCCCCACAGATGAATTAAGGGAGACGACAAACATAGCTCAAGCACCGCACACCCAGTCATTCGCCTTGCTTCATTGCCAGCTGACTTCCTTACCCTGTCCCTTCCAAGGTAAATCTGCCACAGAGGCAGCTAAAACTAAGAAATGTAGACATACACCAGTTGGTGCCACTCAGTCTTGGGGACAAGTATTGGTCCCTGGACATAGTTGATTTAGCAGAATAGACATACCCAGGTCACAAAGTCTAAATTCATTACAACACAAATAGGATCCAAAAGGAAAGCTTAAAGTGCTAGATGACAGAAATCAGGTAAATAAATGAAGCAACAGTGAGTGAGGGAGTTATATCCTGTATCCACAGGATGTGAATAGGTGTTACGGTCATTAAACAAAACGATGCACGAAAAAGCCAACTGTGCACAAAGCAGTAGCACAAGCTCATTTGTAAAAGCCCTCATTTGCATTTGAGGGAAATGCAAATGTTTAACCGCTCTAAAAATGCGAACAAGACTGTTTTGCCACATAGGCACAGAGAGACACTCTGCAATGAAAGTCTCAGCTGTGCTCAAGCCTTTCTTGCCCTTGGCCTCCAGAGGAGCTGGGGCAGCCCTGCACCCCTCTGCCCTGCTGGCTCAGGCATAACCAGACCCCTCTCTGCTTCTGCATTACTGGAAGCACGCCTTGAGGGGAGGCTGAGACTCCATATTTGAAATACATTATAGCCCCCGAGACTGTGCTGGCTGCCTTCAGCAGGGTGAGCCTAGCCTTCCCACATTTCCAAGCTGAGGACACTCCGGTTCACAGCTTACCTCTTCAGAGGAAAATACAGCAGACCAATGTCTTCAGGCTTCATCTAGGCTGCACAACACAAGCACAGAGGCATTTCAAAAGGGTAGGTATCTGGAGGCCTATCCTTGCCTCAGTTTCTTCCCTTCTTGTGCAGGTTTTTTTTTTTTACTTTGATCTGGTTTTGTGGGTAGTTCCAAGTAATCCCTGGGCTCCGCTCATCCAGGTCATACTTCCTACCAAGCCTTCTTGTGTTAGGTGGTTTGACACTCAAAATAGCTCTGTCTCCCTTTAAGACCCTACTTTTCAAGCCACAGTTGATCAAATTCCAGCTCCCCCTAGATTTCAGTCCATTCTTTTTTGAAATGAGACTGATATTAAATCACCTATTGACACTGGTAATTCTTCATTGTCCCTAGTCTGGGGGAAGAGCGACACCAGATGAAATAGCAGATGGCTGATTGCCATTCACTGGGCCATTCAATGATAGCAATTTCAGGAGTCCAGGCTGTCCCTATCAGTTTTATATGAGCACATTCCTCTTATACTCACAAACTCCATCACTCCCCCGTTGGGGAAATTCAAAAGGAGCCTACCAGAAATCTTCAATACCTGATATCATTAGGAAAAAAAAAAAAAAGAAAGAACCTAAACAAGAAATTGTAAGATCTATCTTGCAAAGCTCATTAGGGAAAATGAAATATAGCCATGTAATGATGCATAAGACAAACTCATTCCCTAACACAGTTTAAACTCACTCCCTAACTCAGCATCTCTTCTAGCACTGCAGGATTAATAACTGATACTGGAATATAATTTTTTACATTATATTAGAAAGAATAAAAAGTAATTCTGCTACTACTTGTGAATGGTTATACTGTCATCAATCAAAAGAGATTAAAATGGGTGTAGCTTGCATGGGAAAAATACTTTATCTCCATTGCAGTTTCACTTTCTAGCTAGAAATGAAATAGGTAATATATGTAGATGACAACACAGGCACTCCTGATATATTGTGCCTAAACCCCCCAGCACCAGGCAGGTAATTAGAAGTAAGGACAGCCTCATCTCCAACCCAAGTGAGGAAGGCGCTCCATCTGTTGCCATGGTAACACTCCCACCTCTGCTCTCCACCGCTGCTGGTCCCCTCCCCGTTGCTGCGGTAACCACTTGACATCAGTCCCCCTTCTCCCATCCCTGCATCCCCCCACGGCCCGCAGCCCCGCTTGGACACCCACCCATCCTTTGGCCACGGGCTCAGGGCACCCACTGCCATCGGCACCGCACAACTGGAAATTTAACAGAGGGAGATGTAAGGAAAGCACCGGCTTCTCTCAGACAGAAGAGGCTGTGGAGATGCTGTTTGTTTTGTTTGGACATACTTATGCAGGGTTATGCTATAGGGGAAAATCATGGGGTCAGTATAATGTCTGTACGTGGTACGGACTCAGGCTGATCCTTTGCCCAGCAATGAATGTCACTGGTAATTAACTCTAGAGCAGTCTTTTTGCTGGTATTTTTTTCCTTGTATTATTTAATGACAGAAGAGAAACAATAATATTGACCCCGCCACATTCCCTAACTCAATGTATTTTGGCTTATTCAGTCTGCATTTCTTTCATTTCTGAATACTGTTCCTAAACTGGTAGAGGTTTTATTTTTATTTCTGTTTTGTTTTTCTTTTTCACAATTTCAGTAAAAGGAAGATGAAAATAAATGTTTTGCTTGGGATCCTACAGTATTTCTTTCTGAATCCTGCTAAAAGTTCTCCAGCCTTGAACATTTTCCACTGCAAAGAATATAAACTTCATAAGCTTTCCAGCACAAGTTTTCTGAACTTTTCTTAACCACTTTAAAGTGGTTACTACAGCTCCTTTCACCAGCAGAATAGGAAAAATCTTTCATGGTCTATCCCACTGCTGAACTGTAAGTGGCAGACAACTGGAAGTCCAGCAAGAAGATAACTAGAAGTCCAAGGGCTAACACTGGTTTCCATTTTTACCTAATCTCAATACATATTCATGCTGTTTTCTTCACTTGAGCATCTCCAAACTTGGTGCTGTTGTAGCAGGAGAGAAAAACTCAGCTCTAATTCGACAACAACTTATGCCAATACAGGAAAAAAGAGATCTCTTTTCTATGGCAATTTTCTATTTCACTGTTATTCTCTAAAACATATTTCATAATGCCCAGCTGTGAAGTTTTGCTTTTAAAGTGTTTCATGAAACAATTCATAATATACATTTCAATTGCCTGTGAAAGCGAAAAGTTATTATAGTAGTTTCAATACCAAAAACTAGTCCATTGTGAACAACATGAAAGAAGTGGACATGCTTTTTGTTAATGGAACCCTGTGTGAATTCTTACTTTTTAATTTCCTAAGTAAGAATGAAAACAAAGGACCCAAAGTACAAATTCTTCTCATTTTTAAAATGTGAAATTAAAGCCATGAGAAAGATGGTTGAAAGTGTTTTGGAGGCAATAATTGCATGAAAAATGAACTAAGGAATGTGAGAATTCTTGAAAGCAGCTATTGAACAACTAAATTTTTAATTATGCATTTTTTAAAAAGCAACCATCAGTCCTAGTTGATAAATACATACATATAAGTCAGCTGTCATTAGAGTGAACAAAGCTTGAGGAGCAATCCTAATGCAGTTTATCTCTTTCTCTAAACCCATAAAGAAGAACACTCATCAGAGTTGCAAAATGGCCACCTGCTGCAACTTTGCTCATTTGAATTTAGTGACCTTCATAATAAAAGTGGCATTTCCATTCTGGGAGAAATGAGTGATCAAATATTAAACCAAAGAATTTTCTCATCTGAACCTTCATTTGAGGTTCTTTTCATCTTGTTCTTATTACAATACACAGATTTAGGAGCGCTTCAGAGATGAATGAGACTGAGCAATCACAACAGCAAACATGGGAACTGTTCTACCTGATTTTATGTTCTTTGATAATAAACCAACACTAATTACACTGCAAGTGAGAAAAGAACTTGAAGTTCTACAAATTAAAAAAAAAGGTTCCCAGGGGACAAACTCTGGACCATTGCCAGTGCTATACTGGTGAATGCATCTAAAATTAAGGAAAATTGATCATGATTGTATTTTAAAGAATGAAGACTAAATGTACAACTGATGGCTTTTTCCAAAGCCTGACAATCTTCATCTAGATCAGGGTCAGCAAAGGCAGGTGGACGTTTCTCAACGCATTTATGTACCCATATCATACTTTTAACAGCTCTAAGAAGCTTAAGTTCAGCAGAACAACTCAGGAAAGCTCTGACCAAATTTGCTGAGGTGCTTCAGACATCTTAAATGCCTAAAGATATGCTATGGAGCAAACTCAGCAGAATCCTTGGGACGTGACAGGTGAGTTACCTCAGGAGATAGGCTGAGGGGCTTGAGGTGATAGCTGAGGTGACAGGTGATAGCCAAAGGGGTTTGAACCCTGAGCTCAGAACAGAATATTGTTGGGTACAGGTTGAGGGAGAAGAATGTTCTGAATGGCAGCACGTTTCAGTCCTTCCATTGAAGATGTGTCATTGTGTCACCAGAAAGGTAAGTTTCACAGAGCCAGGAGAACAAGAAAAAAAGTCGCTTTGACTGCAATCTACTGCTACTTGCAAAGTTAGCTGAAGAGTGGGAGATGAGCAAGAGTTTACACACTTCACATTAGTCAATTACTGGATAAAAAAGAAAAATAACATGCTAAAGCTTTGTCCTTCTATCTTAGTTCTCCAACCCCGGTCTAAGAAAGCACTTTCGGGCCCTGACTTCCAGTTTCACAGAGGTATTTAGGGCTATGCAAACGTCAGTGTTTCAAAGCACGCCCTCTTCCTTCAAATGTACTTTTTGTTAATTTAGGTACCCCAGAACTCAGAATAGTGCCTGTTATAAATACTGAAATGGGAATGAATCTCAGAACTTTCCCAGTGTTTGGGTGGGCTGGGAGGCAGTCAAGCATATGAATTACGTTCCCAGGTCATGAATGCCGAAGCCTGGGATGTATGCCATAGCTCTGAAGACCTCTCATTTCAATTTGACAGGCATTGCAATAGATCAGCAAATATAGCAGAAAAAGGGCACATTTACACCACACCTTGAAAGTTTCCATAATATTTTAGAAATCAATTATTTCTCATAACAAAGACTGAAATAAAAAAGCCATTCAAGCCAGCTGAGTAAAACTTGATATTTCACACAGTTCAGTCATATTTTTACAGAGAAAACTAAAGAAATTAGAAATAAAGGCACAAAGCTGGGTGAGAATTCTGAAGTAGACCAAAAGATAATGTAATCAAATGGCAAACGGCCTAAACTGATCAAGATGAATAGCAAGCAAATGGAAGTAAATGATCAAAGTGTAACACCTGCTGCCAGAGACGACATCTATGTTAGAAGTATATTAATAACCTGAAGCATCATCTCTATTCCTATCAGGGACCCAAATATTAAATCTATTAATCACAAGCAAGCTTCCACTCCTGCCAGAAATATTTTCATATATGCACTCAGGTGACTTGCACTCCACAAGTTGATGGATAAGGAAGGTTTATAATGAACATTAGGAACCACATGGACAACTCAGCATAAGGTTGGTCTAAATTATACCCCCAGACTTATAATGCTAAAAGCCCCAAATCTGGGAGTTAAACAAGGTTCAGTTTAGATAAATTTATTAGGAAATACAGTTCTATTATGTGATTAAGAGTTTCTACATCAAAATCGTTTTAGTATATTGCAGGTGAGGTTCTTAATGTCACCACTTGTCCCATTATAGAAACCTATTTTCAGTACATATACCAAAAGCAGTATCAATGTCAAGTAAATCAATCAGACCAACTTCATAATTATTGTTTTTATTTCAGTCAAAAAAGTACAGCCATTTCTGAGTATGAAGTTACAATAGCAACATCATTTTATTTAATGTCATAAAAAAAATTCTTACAAACTCGAGAGAAGTTCTTGTGACTTGGATCAAGAACACAAAAGTTGCAAGAAGGATAGCTTTGTGTTAGAAAACATGCCTTTATCTATGCTGAAAACATGCCCAAACTGTGACCAAAAGAAAAGAAAACAAACAAACAACAAGCTCAAATCACAGTCTGTATATTCTTGGTAGACATTTTCTAGGTCCTTGCAGCTAAATTTCCCGAAGAATCTGTCCAAAATAGACAATTTTCTCTGCTGGCAGTAAATAGGACTTTCTTTATAATCATTGTTCTGAAGTGCTGAGACTTTAGCTACGGAGCAAAAAGCAAATATCCTGTCTTTTTTGACCTGCACATTCTTTTATTTCCATGCACTGTGGGTGGAGGACAGTTCTTTCAGATTGCACCCTAGCAGAACCCAGCAAAACTTCATTGCAACACTCCCAACCAGGAGAAAGAGAAAATGGGGAAAAGAACTTAGCTGAAAGAATTTCCATTAACTTTTGAGTTACACAATTTCACTGAGATCATTGCATCACACCAGGTATTTCAGAGGATATTCACTCTTTGCTATTTACAGTGGAATATGGCATGGAGAAATCACTGTGACTATGCACACAGGTATTACAAAATATACGTATACTGCCATGTTGTTGCAGGTAAATACTGACTTTCATAGCCATAAACTGATAAAACCGATAAATCAAACTGAGTAAAATATTGACAGATAAGCACATGGTTCTGACAAATGCTAGAAAATGAAGGATAAAGATAGGTTTCTGAGAAAAATGGGAGCAATTTGGGATTTAGAGAGACTTGAATTTCTATCAGAAAATGTACAAGCAAATTCTTTGGGCTTTACCAAAACAGCAACGATAACTGAAGACACTTATAAAACATTCTTGCTTCTGCAAAACCTATGGAGATTTCATGTTTGATAAAAGGAAGTTGAATCAATGGTCCCATTATGCATAAAACCCCCACATTCACGCAGATTTTCTTTTTTTTTTTCTCTGAGCATAAGCAAAACATTATTTTTCTTTTTCTAACTGATATTCATAAAGCACAATGGACAGAATTTAAGATAACTATTTAGAATTTTCATGACATGTTCAATTTAGAAATCCAAGTTCCATCCTGAACCTCTTGTGCTCAGTTCCTATTTTTATCAGGGTATTTCTCCATTCTATAAATTCACTGGATATATCAATGTTCTGTCTCTGGACTACTGCAAAATATGCTATATAATTTCGAAAGCTGTTTAAAATTTGTGATCCTCAGGTTCTCAAGCAGTGGTGCTATTCTTTTTTGTCTTTTACTACTGAGCAATTTTTTTTCTTCTATATGCTTTTAAACATTTTGTAGATCACTGTAACCTAAATAGGAACTAGTAAGAATTGCAAAGTTTTTCTCAAGACTGCACTCCAGGCTTGGCTATCACTAGAGATCATCCTTCTTAATTTATCAGTTGAAGATAAAACAGTTAGTATGTCATTTTACACTAGCACAGAATCTGAATTTGTATGTTTGATGGTTGCGCCTCTGTGCTAGAATCAAGCTCCGGCTCAAGCAAAAGCCGAGGTCTGTCCATGAGGAAGGTCTGCGCACCTTCACACCCCACTGCACTCTGCGGGAGTACGGTGCCCTTGGATGCCCTCAAAGTCTGCAAAAACTCAGCCCTTGAATCGATGATGAAACGGTGCAGACTGGTGTTCAGTACCTGCTGCGGGGAGTGTAAAACAGCAGGGATTGCCAGGCCAAGAGTAAGAGACTGGCAGAACAGCAGGACCCACAAGTGCTGAGGGAGCTGGCAGATGTGACCGCAAGGCCACTCTGGGTAATCGCTGATCAATCATGGTGATTGGGAGAAGTGTCTGAAGACTGGAGGGA
This sequence comes from Calonectris borealis, assembly GCF_964195595.1. Lineage (NCBI taxonomy): Eukaryota > Metazoa > Chordata > Aves > Procellariiformes > Procellariidae > Calonectris > Calonectris borealis. The sequence continues at coordinate 146,092,117 of NC_134312.1, forward strand.
AGCAAATGTCACTCCCATCTCCAAGAGAAGCAAGAAGGAGGAACCAGGGAACTACAGGCTGCTCAGCCTCGCCTCGATCCCTGGGAAGGTGATGGAGCAACTAGTCCTGGAAACCACTCCCAGGCATATGAACGACTGGAAAACCATCAGGAGTAGTCAGCATGGAATCACCAAGGGGAAGTCATGCTTGACCAACTTGATAAACTTCTGCGATGACATGACTGGCCTGGTAGATGAGGGGAGAGCAGTGTCTACCTGCACTTCAGTGAGGCCTTTGAGACCGTCTGCCGTAAGATGCTCACAGACGAGCTGTTGATGTTTGGGCTGGATGAGCAGACAGCGAGGTGGGTTGAAAACTGGCTGCATGGCTGGGTCCAAGAGGGTGGTGATTGGTGGCACAAAGTTGCCTCCTGACAAGAACCAAGAATTTACAACGACGTATCTATGCCTTCCTTTGCCTTTTTATCCTGCCTTTTCTGTCATTTCTTGATTATGAGGTAAGATTTGTATCTTTATGTATTTGCAACAACAGTGTATCTTCCAGTATCGAGCTGTTATTACATTTGTTATTGTCTTAGACCCCTAAAGGTTAAAGAGGATACTAGAGTGTTGTATTTCTCCGTGTCTGCAGGGAGTAAAGGCAGGATTGCACTTCGTTTTGTTAAACAGTGACCACACTCTGAACAATACTGCCTGTGCGTCATGCTAATTTATTCCCCCTTTCTCAAATGCTATCATAGAAAAGGGATCTGTCAGTCTCAAACTATTTAATTTCCTTAAGATCAGCTACCTAATCAGTAATATCTATTTAAAACAGCTTATTTGTAGTACGGCTCTGCAAATGGAAAAAAAAAAAACAAACAATAGATCTCAGGTGCAACAACATTCTTCATATACTCAGTGTGTGACCCTTTGCTTTGGGACAGGTAGGTGATACAACCATATTAACTCCGTGAAATGTTTCATGTGACAGAATACTATTATTTATCCTCTATATGTTGCTAAAAAGGATTTAAAATGTCAATTCTACTGAGATGGCAGCTTGGTACAAAATGAGAGAGACAGCCTGACTGTCTTGGTTTTCTACATGTACCATATGTATTTTTGATGCAACAAGTAAAATAATTTCAAAGTACTACATAATGATTTCTGACATTAAGATCTTCATATCAATCAGTATATTTGGAAAAAATGAATCGTTATGGTAGGCATTAAATAACTATGTAAAGTACAAAATACATAGCTCAGAATAAAATATTTTTTTTTCCATTACCAAAGACTCAATTTCAAATTGAATCACCTTGTGAAAAATTTGCCACATTCTTAAAGCAGTGCCTACATCTGCATTTGCAAAGGCAGTGTTACCTCTGAAGCAGTTAATGTCCGATACATTTTCTTGATGTCACTTGTTAGGTTTACTCCCAGGCATTCACTTCAGTGCCACAGATTAGAACTGCTCTGTTGCAGAAATGCCAGCTCGGACAAAAATTTTGTTATCAGACTGATCAATTAATTATATAAAAGGCCTGCTTATCCTGCAAAAGGCAGTCTCCAGAATGCCCTTCCAAACTATCAGTTATGGGTCCTCTCTGGATTAAACGAAGGGCAGAGTTTTTGTAATAGACCTCTCTAGAACGATTTGGCAAAACATTATAACAAACTCCCTTCAAACCATGATTTACACAATGGATATGAGTGACCCAATGGAAATTAGTTTTCATTTTTCAGTTATGAGCCCTTGAAATATTACCTTGCACATGATTACCTTTTCAACAGCAGTGCTACGCTTGTGAAGTCTGTGGCTGAAGAGCACCTCACTGCCCAGAGTGCCTGAGCACCAGATGCCAACTGGGCACAGCAGGTGAAAGCTGAGAGCAGGGATGAACATTACAAGATGACTAACAGCATTATATCATTACTTGTTTTCTCTAACAAATGAACAAAAACACCATCCAGAGGCATTAGTGTAAAAATATTTTTGTGATCAAAACCCCAATATTTGTCCTTTTTTCAAATACAACAATATCTCTGCTTACAGGTTCACAAGTTCTTCTCATCTGTTCAAGAGCAAAGGTCCCCTTGTTCTCGTTTCCCCCATTGTATCTGCAGGACATGAATTCTACTTATTCAGATATGACACAGATTAATAGTATCAAAGTATCACCAGTTAAAAATTTCCATGTGTACTGGCTACCTGACTGTATACTTAGGATGCAATCAAGTTATACAGACTTGCCTCTTCTCCAAAATTCTACTGGAAGACCTTTTTTTAAAAAAAAAAAAAATCAGATTTTCCCTTAATAAGGATGAACTGTTTGGGTGAAAGTTCTTAATACATATCTCCTGACCAGAGTGTTAAAATTCTCACAGAAGATTTATACATAGCTCTGTCCATAAAGATGGAGAAATTCTGCTGATATGATGGGAACAGAAAAACTACTAAATCTACTTATACCATAGAGCTAATTGATATTTTGTATTGGCTGGAAATAGCATAAAAGTTGCAGGAAGAGATGTACATGAACCATGTACTATCACGTTGAAATTATAGGAGAGAATGATTACTGAGGTTGCAATTCGAATGCTGCCATTTCCTTACACAAGTGCTTAACTAAGTCCATGTGTATATTCTCTTAACATATTTATAGATAAGACACTGTTGTTTGATGCCAACATAATTTTCCCCATAAGCTTCCTGGAAAATGTTTAAGTGTAAATCTGTGATCAGTGTTTTCAGATTTTGTTGCCTGTGTGTAAGTCCTATAGCAATAGTTATGCACCAGGTAAGAATCTTGCTTTTCAGAGCTGTGAGCCATCAACACATCACATGTGAAGCAATTGCTGGTAACTGATAGAAAAGTGGTGCATACTTTTGAAGACTGGACTATGCATCTGGCTGCATAAATATGATGTCATGTGCCAAAATTTGGGCACCCAACTTTGTATCTTTTGGTCTGTTTAACACTGAATTAACATATGGAGTCATTTCACTTTATATATGAAGCATGTATTTCAGGGTGTTTCTTCAGTGTCTTTACTCCATCTGGAATACCGGCATGAAGACAAGTCTAGAAACCATCCAGACATTTTACTATTTGGGTTATAGTGCTCAGCTGGACTAACAAATAGCACAGAACTCTATAAATTTTAGAGGTGACAAGTGTATTACATGAAATAGGCCAGATAACAAAACACTGAACATTGCTAGGGAGAACCCCGCCGAGGAAAATAAAAGTGAGTCATAAACCAGCAGCTCCCGTTCTCCCCGATGAACGGCAGCACCGCGGGGAAAGTCGGGGAATCGCCGGAGTGCTGCGACAGCCCAGAGGCAGGAGAAGTCCTGCTCACTGGGGTAGATGTCCGTGACTCTCACCCATGACTAGGAAGAGCTGACTTCACAGTAGGCGCATTTACTGCAGGAGGAAGCCCATGCAAGCTTCCTTGGCTGCAGGACAGCAGCAGGGAGAAAAGCATTTGAAGATCATACTTGTGTTACTTGAACTGTCAGTTACAGAAGAACAGAATGGCCCTCATGAAGAAATATGTCTGCAAACCTGTGACATGTCCCTGCTGTAAGTCCTTCTAAACAAAAAAAGCATCACCCAGAGAGTTCAGTTGTATGTTAGTGCCTAATCCAACGATTTGCCAGGCACACAGTGGTTCCCAAGGCAAAGGAGGAAACATCTTACATTAAATCTTTCATAGGAGCGTAATACCAAGTTTCACTGTACTTGCTGGAGCTGCAGCAATAGGCAGCAATACAGGTCTGAGTTGCTCAGGCTTTGTGCCAGACTTTGAGGACTGCCAACATCAGAGCAGTATCCTGGCAATACAAGTGCTCCCTCTAAAATTCCTTCATTACATTTCTTTCTCATTATTGATCTCTGACTAGCTTAATGCAAGGATTTATCCGATTCTGAGTTATGATGGAAACAATGTATTTTTATGTACAAGTCATCACTTCATGGAGCTTGGTAACAGAACAGGACTCATCTCCATGGGATAGTTTCATGGAGACTTCCATCTTGGAACTGTTTATTTCCATGAAGGAAGCACATTGAATTAGGAAATTAAATCAGGAGTAGCCTCATCTGTTTAATTCAGAATTATATTTAGTATTTGTGTATGTGTGTCAGTGCCTCTGCTATCAAATATCATTGTACAGTTAGCCAGGGTTGGCCAAAAATGATACTGTCCATGTATTTCAAAGCTTTAAGATATTAAACACTGTATTCATCATGAATCACTAAGAAAAAAAGCCAAAATATCAGAATTGTTCACAAAGCAAAATATCCCAATTTTTTTTTCAACCTTCTAGAAATAGTTTATCCATAATAATACATTAAAAAATCTGTCAAGAACATTAAAAACCTCGATAATACTTTGGCAAAACTCCTTTTAAATAAAAGTTATATTCCCTCATAAGGCCTTGATTTAGTTGAATCAATATTTTCCAGTAGAAAACATTTTTATGAGAAAATTTTCTCCCTGGCCTTAGGAAGCAACGTCATTATCTTATTTGTTCGGTAAATGAAAACTTACAAGATCACCTGTAGCAAAACTGGGAAATGAATGAGATTGACATCTTCCATATAATAGAACAAAATATCACCCATTTATCCACATGACCTTCTGCAGTCACTATGCCAAGCCTTACAGGCTTGGCTGTAGGGGTGACACCAGTACTTGATAGCAGACAACGCCTCCACCCCATCCAGCTACAGTCCGGCCGAGAAAGCTGTAATTCCAAAGCTTGGTATTGTAGGGTTGAATAACCAGTTCTGTATTTCTATAGCAAAATGTGAGTTATTACATTTTGCTAACTGCTCCACACTGGGGAAATTACTTTCCTTTATTCTAACCCCTCTAACAGCAGAGGGGCATTCTGAGGCACTAAATTAACCAGCCTGCACAAGACTGCTTCTTCCAGTTGAACACTATAGGAGTGCTATGTGCTATGTTTTCATCTCTCCCTGAAAAAAAACTTATTTAATTTACATAATAAGAGAACCAAATACATAACATTGGTTTTTAGTTATAGAAGCATCATAACATGCCACAGAATGTAAATATTAGTAACCAATTAGTAACGAGCAGTTAGTTATCATTTCTATTAGATTAAACAATGCTGTTAAGTTACTAAACTCCTGAAAAGGTCTGGGCTAGGTCCCCTTTAGTCACCCTCTCTCACCTTACTTCCTTAGATCTGCTGCTTCTCATGCCAGCTCAGATATTTGTGTAACTACAGAGCAGGCCAAATCAACTTTTAAACAAGGCAGAATACTATTTTCTGCTATTGAATAAAGGGGATCCAGTTAGTTCAGATTGTTTAACAGAAGCAGTTGTTGCTTCTGCAAGGAAACGTACCTGCAAAAAGGAGCAATGCAGATCTTCTTATTAACTCTAGGCCACCCACACACTGACTGAGTCTCAGAGGTGATGCACGAGTTGTGCTAGGTCTGAACACAGCAGCTGGTGGGAAGGCACAGCAGCAGCGCCAGATCCAGCTCAGGTGGCTGAAGCTGATGCCTCTGCATCTTCATTGCTTCACCTTCCCCAAAGAAGATGTCGTAAAGTTAACTCGGGAAGGTCTGTACTCACACCTTCTCTGAATCTCTGTGTGTGTGTGCGCGTGTGTATGTATTTATGTTTGTATATAAGCATATTTATATATATATATGCACTGCCCTTTCTCCATCATTAAAGTAGCATACACTGTTTATTCATCGTATGGTCATGCACTGCTGCCTCTCACAGTAGGGCATCTGGAGTTCAAAGACAAATTGACACTGAGTTCACTTATGTGTCTATCTAATTTTAACCATCATTTACTTACTGTGGCTTCTGCAAGGTGCTCAGTTATTAAAAATTCAAATCAAATTGTATCATCATTGGTGCTTTAAAGAATATCATGCTGACATATCAGGTACACAAAGCAGTAATATATAGCTGCATTTATTACCTATAACCAGAAAAAGCCATCAAGAAAGAAAAATCCTAACTATATTTAAAAATAATAAAAGCTACATATTTGCCTATGCTCTCTGCACAAACTTGAATGGGCTGTGGCTTATGACCAATTTAGAATAATTTACCATCCAGATAGTCTGCACTGGAACAATAAAAATCCCATTTGTTTAGATTTATTTTAACAGCAAGGTAATCATAGATTATAGACTAATCACTTATGCATCTTTTTCCCTATTGCACAATATATGTTTTCATTTAGGCAAAATTATAACAATTTTAAATTCACCGGCTTAGAAGAATAGAAAGGTAAAACCAATTATTGCAATGAATAAAAAAGCCTTTGGGTCATCGATAATTCAGATCTCTAACAGAGAAGAGGGAAGAATATTATAACATGGATTACAATATTCAAGACAAGAAAACAGTCTGGTTTATTTTTATCCTACGGACTTATCTCTGATTTGAAGATATGCCAGTATCATGCTAGGCACCAGTGTAGGCTTTAAAGTTCAACACTTTAAAAAAAACAGACAGGCATAAGTAAGTTGGCAAAGCTCGAAAGAAACAACCTGAGCAGCCATACTCAAATTGTCTTTGCTGTCTTCAGACTAAAACTTGAATTAATAAATATTAATTATTAAATTAATAAATATTTATCCAAGATTTAGGTCTGAATGCAAGTGGTTACATTCATGCTAATTTGCAGGATTAAGAGGATTGATTTTACGGGTATTTTCTTCAATATCAGAATTTCTTAGGTTGCTTTCCATATCTCCAAGTGACTCCTTCAGCAAATATTGTGAGTCAAATGGCAATGGAGTACATTCAGTCATTGGGAACGGCACCCAGCCGGCACTGCTGAATGAAGCAGGCAGGAAGGGCAACCCAGGGGACTGGCCCTTGGCTAGCAGGTGGAAAGTCAGAGTTGGAGATACCTTCAACAAAATGCAGGGAAGCCTTGTCCCACAGGGAAGCCTCCTGCAGCAGCTTCACTGGCAGTAAAGCAATGCTTTCGAAACAGCAGTGCCCAGGCAAAAGGTATTTATTCAGAGCGACTGATATTTTTTTGAAGCTTTCAGTCAGGAATTATATTCCTCGATACAGTCCTGCAAGCCCGTCTGCAGCACCGTCAGAGGGGAGGGATGTACAGATTCAGCAAGGCCCTGCCTTTCCCCCGGCACAGCTGCCAGCAACCCCCCCGCAAGAGAGCGAGCGTAGCCCCCGGGAGCAGGGCCTGAGCGGGGAGCGGGGGGGCGCGGGGAGGCAGCACCACCCCTGGCCCCTCACAGCGCTGCGCAAGCGCCTGCAGGCTCTGCCCGCAGAGGACAAGGGGCAGGCCTGGACGACAGACCTCCCAGAACAGGTTACACCTCAAAGGTCTCTTTGCCCCGAACAGCTGGTGGCACGTCCGAAATTTTGAGCAGAGGGCATGTTTTACCTTGGAGGCTTTCACTGCTCAAACACTTCTCTCTGATTTTCCAGGAACTTGATGCTCATTTCTCCCCCCTCAGCTCTCATGGGTGACCTGCGTTATTCATAATTATTTCTTGACTTGTGTGTTTGCAAAACAAATAACAGAAACCATGAAGAGTAATGAAACCTGATATGCAAGAGGACATTAAAATAGATACACATAATAGATACACACAAAATATAATGGTATCATTCTTTTTAATTAAACTTTATGGGAAGTGAGTGAACTATTCCTCTAACAATATCATGCAGCTCCGAGTGTAAAATCAGTTAAGTAGCTAAATAAGCATGCTGCTGGAATGGCTGCATCATGACAGACAAACTTGCCTGTGAAAACAATCCTGGGAAGAAGCTGATCATTTTTTTTAGTGCTACAATTCATCAGTAACTGAAGCATAATCAGCTGTGACTGGCTGAGGAACCTGCCTGCATGCAGTTTAGGAATTCTGGTTAATTATGTAAAATTGCTCAATATTTAATGCCTCGACGTGTAATGAATCAGCCATGAACTAGCTAAGACCTTTGTAAATTACTGCCCACTCTGTCTGGAAGATGAGCCTGTAGATAACGAAAGACAGAAGTTAACTGAAATATTTAGGGTTTGGATGAACTCTACAGTCAGATCCAAAAAAAAAAAAAAAAAAAAAGACGACCACTTTGGTCCTTATCTGGAAACAGGAGTGGAAGTGGGAGACACTTGAAAATTTCCCAAAGAGGTAAACAAGGTGGCCATTACAGAGCAGGGCTGACAGAAACAAAAGGAATTTTGGGGTAAGCAAGTAAGAAAAGGGACATGCTTTCATTGCTGATTTGGCTATGGGAGCAGCTGAGGAAAGAGAAAGCAACTGCGGAGAGGAGGAGGAAAGGGTTGATGACTGGCAGGAGATGCCAGGTGCAGAAGGGCATGCTGCCAGGGTAGGAGAGGACAGAGGGCTGCGGGTTTGTACCTCCAGCCATGAAGGTGGGTTCATGCCATCAGAAGGGAGCTGTGCCGCTCCTCATCCACCCCGGAGCCAGGTTCAGCTCCCTAGTGTCTGTGCTGAGAAGAAATGCCACAGACCCTGAGGAAAACCAGAGAGCTCATTTGCACCTAGACCAAAGAAAAATTAAGGAAATGGGTAGATGTAGCACCTGTGGACTCAAACACAAAAGCATGGTGGACATCAGGGACCTCGACAGGGGCTACGAGGCTGGGGAGGATGGCCTTTGCCATCTCTCACCTCATTAGCAGGAGCAAACAAACGTTCAGTTACTAAACTAGAAGAATTTAATGTTCCATGCAATTTAAATTCTCGTTCCTCAAGATCATTAACAGTTTTCTGCAGGATAGAAAACTGACTACTCTCCATTTCTACACTGTACTATCAAGTTATTTTTGATTGCATAAAGATGATTTTGAGGATACTGTCACTATAGAAACTAGTGCTAAAGGAAGTTCTTTTGCTCTATTTTCCCACTAGAGAAAGCAAAGAAAATGCTGTCTTTATTAAATGGATGTAGTTACATTTAAATATTTTCCTCCTGCTCCTCTTTAACCATTTTTGTATTTGACAATAGTGCCTTCAAAAAAGCTTTCATTATCCTCATTTAAGACTGGGGTTTTCCCTTTTCCCCCCTGCAGGTTGTTCTGTTTGTATGCCTGTGTGTGACCGTGCTTGTGTGTGTCACGAGTAACAGACACCACAAACAAAAATCAACACAAAATCCCTTTAGATTGAAGCTGAAGTTGTCTAAACACATTGTTAAACAACACGCACTTTGGACATGGGAAATCCCAAGATAATGTTCTTTCCACAAATCTTAAGTTTGTCTTCATGCATAATACACAATACAGTCAAGATGAGTAATGGCTTAGGAGCAGAATAAAACTGAGGAAATCACATCTTAAATTCTGATATTACTACGCATAGCACAATAATATCTAGATCTCCAAGCCCCTTCCCCCAGCCTGTTGTGCCCCCAATTGCATTAGAGTCTATATGTATACATTGTAAATATATTTCTGGCTTCTAAAATTTTTTTATTTCAGTATACAAGGACTTCGGAACGATTGTGCCATTCAGGTACCTCATACTACCTAAAATGTGAGCACAGCCACCGTTTCTCCTCGCTGCCTCTCTTGTGAGGAAAGCCTGCCTGTTTTGTGAAGAAGGTGCTCCCCATGCAGGTCTGAGCACCTTGTTGGCTGCTCCTGGCGCTGCAGCTCTCTTGGACCCGACGCAGAGGACGGTCAGGAGGGAGGTGTGAGAGCAGGCAGGGGCGCCAGGAGAGCCTGCACTACGGCAGGCATGCCGCCTGGGTGGTCAGCCCCGTGGGGACGCTGACAGTCACAGCCGAAAGGCCACACACCACCGCTTCTTCAACTGCCTCTCAGCTGCGGCTGACGAAGCAAGTGCTCCTGACTCGCTCTCCAGCAAAGCCAAACAGACCTTAACCCACTGGTGCTCTGACGCAGCATCCGAGCGCCCTAAACTGCACGATCAGAGCCCAGCTGAGAGGCAAAGTGCTTACCTAGGCATTAGCTTCGGCACAGGAACAACCGGGGAGCAAATCCCTGGGTCAAACATACCCAAATGTAGCTGTTGCTCCATGCGCAGGGCCCCTCCCAACCGCTGCATAACAGAGCATACGGATCCCGTGTGGACATGTGGGCAACGTTGATCAGCAAGGATTTTATTCCAAAAGCAATTGTCAAAGAGACACTGATTGAAAAGGCATATTTGCCTTCTTTGGGAGACATCTGTGAATGAATGAAGACTGACTGGAAGTGAACACAATTTCAGTAACTCAGACTTCCAAAGATCAACTTCCCTGTTTTTTATACCAACAGTAAATCTTTTAAGACCAAGAAGTTCAACAAACTTAGAGCCACTCTAGCATTATACAAACATCAAATGATGTCTAAGGCAATAAGAAGGAGCTGATGAGCAGCCGAGAATGTGCTTGCCTCCTTCCAACAGCCAGTCCTTGGTGATATTATCAAGATAGTTCAGAGTTGATCTGTTTAATGCCACAGACAGATGTAATCAGTTTGACTTTGTTTTCCAAAATGCTTAGGTCAATAAAAGTCCCTCAATCTTCCTTAAGTCTTCCTGGGAGCATCTGCAGTACTTGCAACTTAATTATGCTTTTTGCTTTCTGTTATTTTACAGGTTTCCTTTCCTTTACGTAGAATTTTCATGGTCATAGAGGACTGAGACAACAAAAGGAAATAGTGCGGACCACTTGCTACCAAAATAGGTTGCTACTTCCAGGTACATCTGCACTGAGTGAAGGACTCAGAGTTGACTTGACCAGGAGAAAAGAAGAGATTACGTTGTAGAATCATGCAGTTATACCATTTTATGTAATACAGAAAACTGCATTGCACTGGTTGATATATAGAAGAGTGCTTTTAGCATCTGCAGTGCTTTACGGTAAACCTGAACCAATCCGTACAAGAAATTAAATGGCCTACTGAAATGCAATAGAAATGTATGCTTTATTCACTACTAATATCCTGTCAACAACACATGTAGAATAAGAAAATGCTAGCCTGGGAATTACAGAGCCTTCTTAGCTCCAGGAACAAATTTGTGATGAAACACACTGATTTGGTCCTAATAGATTTTTTTTTAACACTGTTTTGGAATAATTTTTTTAAATTATGTTTTGAAGCAGCAAGTAGCAATGCTTCATTAAAAATTTTGTTAAGGAAAATTTAATCTACAGTGTCACACACAATTCTCCAAGCTCCTTCTGACCTTCATCTATACTGCTCCCACTGAAGCTAAATGAATGTCTTGGTCTTTGTATAGAATTTACACAGGTGGACAAGAAAGGCAAAGTGAGTTGATAAAATTATGCATAATTATTTGCACTGGTATAAATGACTTCAGAAGGCACAAGACATCAAGATACTAGCTATGCAGTCTATACAATTTGCCAGAGTTGAAAGATTTGTTGTTGTGACTCCAGAATAAAAATATTTTATGATTATAGGATGCTGAATATTGAGTATTTTGCCACTCACAAACAACACTAGACTACTATAAGCTGAATGTATATGGAATGAATAAAGTATTTTATGCTGTAAAATAATAACAAATGTTCATAAATTAATGGGAACTGCACTCCCGAGGTTAATGCACTACTACCTGGGATTCCTTACTTGTGTGTACCACAACTCCTACAGATCATTTGTTCTTGCACAAATGGTATGTTAACAAGCATTATACAGCTACCCAAGCCAATGACATTTTATCATGATTAGCACTTGTACCAAATAAAAAAAAACCAAAACCCACTAGCATAATACTAATGCTGGGCTTTTAAACAAAAGCTAAGGAAATCTGCAGGAAAACCGTATTTGTTCCTAGGCAGTGCTATTTTCAATTACCTGTTTGTGCACACTGACATTTTCTTTTTGAAAATTGTTTTAATAGAGACCAAAGTAGCAATTTAAAACTGTAATGCACAAATCTAAATAGAGCTGAAAATACCCCGAGGCGTTCACCGAGGAGGAGGCTTTTCAAAATCAAATGATATGCCTTTGGCAATCAGAACATCAACAGGTTGAACTCAATGAAAGAGGACAATAGCAAATGACGGGCAGGGGATGGCAGAGCTCCCTCCAACTGAAATTGAATTTGACTGAGAAGCGATGGGGTGATGTAGCTGGAAACACACTTCCATCATAATCAAAGATCGTAACAGGCAATCACATCAAGCTGTGGTGCTGCACTTGGAAGGCACAATTACAGGAATACCTGGAAGTGAAAGCAATGTGGTGTTCAGCGAAAGACTACACAGAGAAAACACAGATACTGAGTTCGGAGCTGAAAAGTAGTGCTATTTTCTTGAACAGCAAGAATCTAATGCTGATCCTTCTAGGGTCGGGAACTCAAAACATATACTGGCTCTCAGATTTTGCCTTGTAAAATTTATTAAGAACCTGCACTTGTGAAACAGCTCAACATCAAAAGAATGGGGGATGATGAATCATTTAACTGCACCCATTCTTCTGTTAAAATATATACAGCATCAAGGAAAAAAAAAAAAAGTAAGAATTTCATATTATTACACCTCTACCCCTTCCAAGATTGAGTATTTTTAGAAATATTCTGAAATAGAAAATGTCTATTCAGGATGCAAATGTTTATATTTAAAGTTCTTCTTTCAAATATGGCTTTGTACTACCAATTTACTACTCTTTAACAAAGTCTACAGGTTCAGAAGCTTATTTTTGTTTCAGGATTTGTGTTAATTCTCTTCCTTCCTCAGTCGTTGGGGTTACACAACACAAAAAAACCACCAGGAATGCTTCTTTTATCCAGAGGCATGCCAAAAAGAAAATGGTCTCATAGAAAGCCAGCAGAAATCTTTCCATTTTTGCTTTTATTGACGGAAAGATTTTGTTTAGGCAAAGTGAAGTGTTTTAACGTCTTCAATGAATGGCAGGGTTTGGAGAAAATGGAGCCAGATTCTTCTCAGAGGAGTACAGTGGCAGGACAAGAAGAAACAGGTACAAGTTGCAGCAAGGAAGTTTCTGGTTAGACGTTAGAACAACCATGAGAGTGTCAAGCACTGGAATAGTCTGCAAAGAGAGGTTATTGGAGATATTAAAAATTTGAGTGGACAACAGCTTGAGCAACCTGATGTAAGTTGTCCCTGCTTTGAATGGTGGGTTGGACCAGATGAGCTCCAGAGGCCCCTTCCCGTCCATGTAATAATTCTACAATGTGAGGTTATCAGATACAAGCTAGACACATCTATAACTGAAGGTGGCCTCAGAACAGAGGAATTAAACATGTTTTCTTTAAAGCAAACAAGAGCAAAAAAGTGACATTTCTACATAGCTTGGAACTTGTTTTCTAGTTTCCTTTGATACCAAATTCTGAATAAGTGTACCATTTGTGATTACAACAAAAACATGTAATTCCATGGAATACTGTTCCTTCAAAGTTCATTTAACTAGCTCTGCTTTTTTGATTACTATTCATTTGAAACAATAATTAATTTTATTTAAAAGCTACAGTTTTTTCAAAGTAACCAGCGATTTGTGACACCTTCATGTTGTGGTTTTGATGAAAGATACCCTTTTTTGATTTTCAAAAAAGATGAAGAAAATCACCACCAGAAGATTAGCCATTTATAGTGCTTCTGTTTTGGATTCAGAGGTCTTTTTTTTAATAATCCTGGCCAAGCAGAATATGAAGCAACATGATTATCCTTCCCCCTACCTTGCAGTATTCCTTGTCTCTGCTATTAAATATGTTATCTGGAGTCCTAGTTGGAGAAATATACTCTAGTAATGAATGATTTCTTATAAATTCACTATTTCTTGTTAGGATCACTACAGGTCGTAAAATTCAAGCAGCCAATATAAGATTTGACTGGCCTTCTTCAGGCCCTAGAAAAGCATTTTCTTCAGGCATGTCTGAACATTCAGGATAACGTAATGTGAATGAGTCATCATCATTTTGGGATTCAGATCTTTTTTCTTCTATCTCCGGTAAAATCCCAAGAGCAAAATATATGTTTTGTTAGTAAGGAATTAAATGTCTCTTTTGCTGAAAGTTAGACATCTGCATTCCACATGGTTTTCTTCTCACTTTTCTCCAAAAGAACACAAGTTACACAAAATGTACATTTATGTCACTTCTGCACAGAGGTGTCTGTATTACATATTATAGGGACATTCACCTGCCCCAGAAGGAAACTAGTATGATTTTGAATTAGACTGTTCTCATCTCAGCCAAACCAGAATGTTCTCAGAGCAATTCTAGAAATCTCCAGAAAGTTACAAATTAAAAGTTCTTGTGAACCTAACAAACTCCAGAGCTGGGAAGTCAAAAAGATCTGGCAAGAACTGAGCTACCTGCAGCTAAAAGGCAAGTGGATGGTGTGTCTCTAAATAAAATTAAATTTGTGCTTTGAGACTGTCGTAAGCAAAAAAAACAAATTGTGGATGCTTATCAACAATAGATAATTGGATGTATGGGGGGGAAGTAAATGTTCAAAACTGAACTTCTGAACTCTCAAGTACACGTGTGCAACTTGCTGTGTGCAACCTGTATGGACTGGCTGTAAATTTTGATGACACCACATCTAAACAGAAGTGCTGTATCCTGAATCCTCCGATTAATAAAGAGATATGAGACAGTACCACGAATTAGGAGGCTGATCATGCCTTGTGATTCTGGGAAAGCTGGGGGCCAGCAGCTAAAAGAAGGGCTAAAAGGTGAGGATCCTCAGTGGAGGAAAGACCCTGGAGGTGGGGGAAGATCCTGGAGATCGGGGAGTTGCGTGGAAACAAATGCCGGGGACTCCCAGGGACCTGGCCGCTGTCAGCTGAGGCAGGTCACTAACAGCTGAGGGGCTGCACAGCACAAACTGACACAACTTTCTGTCCCACCTTCCCAGACCAGCAGCCATCTCCCTGCTGGGGAGGGAAGCTGAGACTTGTCGAATACAGCGCTGAAGGGGGTGCAAGTGATTGCATGAGACAATCAAATATAATCTTGCTGGTTTTTAAATAACCACCAGTATCCAGATCCTCTACGGGTTGTTTTTCACTCTGTCTCACCCATGGCAGAGACCAAAAATAGTAACGGATACAGGCAGCTAGCAACACTGCCTGCCAAATGGAAGGTCTCGATCTTATCCTCAGTCATCCTGTTCTTCACATCGATACCCCTCAGGCTATGTAGCTATGCAGCAATGTAGCGAGACACAATACTCTATAGTGCACAGATCACATTGCCTTGTGTGCAATGTAATATCCAAGGCAATTTCCCACTTTCTGTAGCTGATCTGCACTCAGCAATGAGGGTATTTCCATTTATGCAAGGAGAAATCATGAGCACAGGTAATGGGCTGCACCTCTTTTTTGAGATACTGGCATCAATTTAAGTTAATAGTTTTCTTACAAAAGGAAAGCAATTGTTCAGCAGTAGCACTGCTTTAAGACATGCAGAAAACCAGCAACACTAAGCAAGAGTCAATGGGAAAAATAAAGGAGAAAGGGGAAAAACAAAAATACAAGTCTTCAGAGGAATAATGGAAGATGGCATGTAGAAAGTCTGTCCTTCCATTTCCATACATGCAAGTTGGTCAAATACACTTGTTCAACTATTATCTTATCTAAAGTAGCCAATAAAAGCACTACCTATAAAGGGTGAAAAAGGGCAGGTGAACTGAAAAGGGCAGACAGAAATGGAAAGGATTTAGAAGTAATTGAACCTGGTCTCTGTACCAGGACTTCATGATTTTTTCAGGTACTAAGATCAAATAATTTTAATGTGCAGTATAGAAAGAACAGCATTTACACATGCAAACACCGTCACCTATATTAATTAATGTTACTCAGACTCAAAACTTAGTGTTCTCTTTTCCTTCATTTTTTTCCCATTTGTGACAGAGTTTAACTGGCACATAAATGAATCCACTGGGAAGCCAAGCTGAATGGCTACTGTTGACCTTTCTGATTAATTAGATATGTTAGCCAATTAGATATGTTACAACTTCACAATTTACTTCTGGTATCAAACACAGCCTCCACTCCTGAAGGTATAGTTCTGGCAGTTGCCACTAAGTGTCACTGTTCACATAGCCTCAAAAGCCATATTAGCATGCAAATAAAAGTTGGGCTTGGGGAGGACCTTCTATGGTTGGGTGGGTTTAGGTGTAGAAGGCTCTTGGGTGGCATTCTCATGTCACCATAGTCAGCTACTGACAACGTTGCAAGCTGGGGCTGCTTCCCATTCCAGGTCACAGACTGGGATTTGCTGGGAGACAATGGTGAGAAATGATTATAGGTGTTGCAGGAAAGTACAAACACTATCTACCAAGCAAGAACGCTAACATGCAACACAAGAAACTTGAGGTGAGATACCTGAGGTTCAGTAAGGAACAGTGCCTCACATCACCTCTTTGTTGTAATCAACTGTGAGAACATTTCTAGCCAGTTTCAGAGGAAAGTCAAATAGGTTAGCTGAAAATACCAGTCATCATCATCATCCTGCTATACAGCAGGACCCAACTGTGCACTAATTTGGATAAAAAACCCAGCAGCTTGCTGAGGCAAATAGGCTAAGCTTTTCTCAGGAACAGGGTTCATGTGCATTAGCAGATTCTGTTCTGGGAGTCGAATTAAGTCCTAGAAACCAGATATAAACTAGAAAAAATGACATCAATGTTGTTTGACCATCCAATTTCAGAACTGGTATATGTGTGAACACAAATCACATTTACAATGCACCAAAACCAGATACCACCAACTTCTCTACCACAGAATCACTCTATCCATCTTTCCTCACTTAGAAACACAGCAGGGGTGTCCATATGGCCAATAATAATGGTGGAGAAAATAATACTATCTCTGATACACACAATAGTAAAGAGATCTTGTTTGGGCCATTTTTCAAGACATCTTGGACTAACAGAACCTGCTGAGCAGTGCTGGCTCTACTTATGAAGACCTGACAGCCAAGAGCTGTTTTATTCACTAGGATTTGCACTGGAATTTCTCTCTCTCTTAATACCTTTTACTTTTAACTCCATGCTCTTCAGAACTGACCATTCTTTCCATTCATTCATGGTTTATGCCAGGACAACATGTGTTACTGACAACTGATATGTGAAAATAACCAGTCCCACTGGGGTAACCAATAACATTGGAGTAGTTTCAGTTTGAGCTGTCTTCATGTCTTGTTTTCTTTACACCTTAGTAATGTAATAAAGCAGAAAAAATATCTTGCCATTTCAACTGCCAGACAATCCATTTGCTCTGCAGAAGCTATGTTTCAATCAGTATCTCTATACCAATATAGAAATATCTATCTAGGAACAGGAACCCTTTCAATCTCTTTCAGCTTCCTCATTTCTCGCATTTGGCCTCTATATTAATATTTATGAAAGCGTTATTTCTGGTAGATAGTAAAGTCCCATTTCATAGTATGAACCTAAGTAGTTGTGGGTCATTTTGTGCATCTATTGCCAATGAAGGACAACACTTATAACAATTCCCAAATATTACTTCAGCTTTTATACAGCGTGTCCCTAATCTCTGAAATATTCTCTAACTCCACAGTTCCATTGTCCACACAGTTTGTGTGTCTAAATAAGCATGCCTTGGGAAGATTTCCCAGTATCTTATGCTCTAGTCAGATGCTGTTCTGCTCCAGGCTTATTCTAATTTGGGGGCTCAGAGAACATCAGCATGATTGACGAGCCACATTCGTGCAAAGGAAAAAAATATGCAGAAAATTATAAAATGTGGTAGGAGGGTAGGGCTTAAAGGAGCTCCTATGGAGGAAGAACAAGACAAGGTACACCACAGACCTCCTGTATCTGACAGTGAAGAAAGTCTCGACATAACCTGGTTGACATAAAGAGAGCTGCTTACGTCTCTGAGTATGTTTTCCTTGGCCATGAATTTCATTGAGCCCAGTTGGTAGAAGTCTGTGGTATATTTCCTCATCATCTCTTAGGTGCATTATTCCTCACATCTTATTGCAGTACACTAGCCTTTAATCAAATAATCAGATATATTCATTGCCTGGGTGAACTGCAGGAACACAACTGTCTCCTCACCCAGGAGCCATGTCTGAAACCAGCTTTGCACAGCACTTTCAATTAACCTCTACTGCATATCAACTCCTCCCATTTCCTGCTTTCCAGTCTCTTGATAGCGTCATTAGCAACCAGTATTTACATAGAATCTATTATTTGTTTATCTCTCCTGTATTAAAACACTTACAGAACTCATAACAAAATAATCAAAGTGGCTGAAGATAACTCCGGTTCACTTGTTCAGTTAATAAAAACAGGAAAAAGAGGTGATGGAGGAGGATTTTAAAAATACCTCTTTTTCAAATGCTTTGGTAAGCTTGCTGAGGATGATTGTGGATATTTTTCCAGTCAGCTGCTCTTTTGATGTTTTTCTCACCTTTAAATGTGAATAGCAAATACGATTTTTTCTTTGTTGTGTCCTCCTGCTCCTATGGTCCTGGTGGTAAGCAGTTCTTTTCATTGCTTGTCTCTTTTCTATAAGATGGCAGATTTCCTATTTTTTTTTTCTGTTAATGTGTTGCTCCCTTACAAGGCTCTCTGGGCAAACAAATAATCAGTCCCCTGCAACTTCTGCCCTGCACCTTTCGATCTTTCACACCAGCAGGAATTTGACAGACAGACATTTGACAAATAAAAACTACAGCCTGTGAAAGAAATGCTGCAAAGTAGTTTGGCCTGTTGAACCTGTTGACCTATTTCTTTACCACTGCCTTCGTAATTATTATGGAACACAGAACACCAGAGGGCTTACTTGGAGGCCTATAGACAACACAATAAGAGTATAATTGAGTTATGAGATGCAAGGTTAAAGAGATAAGAGCTTAACCTCCTCAGTAATGAACAGTAGATAGGGGGGAGAGGGGATATTTATTTATTATAGTGAATCCTATCCTACCTCCTCCTGTCTCCCTCCAAGAACACCAGGTGCACCTCAAATGCCTTCAGAGCATCACTAGAATTGGAGCCAGTCTCCTTGCCTGTGTGAGAGAGGAGGCTGCCAACAGACTTAATTCAGATATGAGCAGAAGTGCAAAAGATAGCCAAGATAGAGGCAAGACAGATGATCAGGATATGGAGTTTGGGTTCAAGAGTCAATCTGAGCCCTAAGTTAACACAGTCTCTAAGAAGAAAGACTCAAAAAAATCTTAAATAATCAAAACCAGCCTTTGAATTCTGATTATAAAGTCCTTTGTCTTATGTTACTCCCATATTAGGAATACACTTCATGTATTTCAACAGAAACCAAGGAGGAGAATAATCTTACTTTCCTATTTCTAAACCTGCAGACCCATGAACAGTTTCAGAGTTTGCCTAAGGTCCAGTGTAAAAGACAATGAAAAGCATGCATATATTGCCCTAGGTAAAGTATCAGACTGGAATATGGGAAAACTAGATTCAAAACCCTACTCACAAAGCACTCTTGTGATTAGGACATTCATATACTATAGTGTCTCTCCCTTCCTTCCCCTCTCTTGAAGATTCCTACTTCGAACAAAAGCAGAATTAAGTCCTTACTGCAAAGATACAAACTCATAAACAGTTCTACTATAGCTTTCTTTCATATTTTCAATACATCTACACAAACTTTTGCAGGCAACGATAGCACACACTGTCTGAACTCAATGCCAAGATTATTAACCAAAAGATAGCATGACAAGCTATGTGGCTGCAGAGTTTCTGATTCAAAACCAGCTCACATCTGGCTGGTCTGGAGTCTATGCAGACCTCTCTTGAATCCACCTGTAAAACTGCCTATAAACAAAATGAAACTAAGACAGCTCTAGAACAAAAGATTTAGAGACACTTCAGAATACATGATTGCCTGAGCTTTGGACATTTGCCTAAGACGCCTACCTCTTCCTCTGAATTAACTGCACGCTTTGTATGTGTGAACCTATGATGTACTTCTTGAGCTTTAACTTAATTTTCAAATACCTTATGTTTCAATCTGATTTATACAACTATATCATGCATGGAAGTGTGCTTACAGGACAGCTGATTCCTAATGTGAGCTATGTCCCTTGGAAACACACACAGACCTATGTTGAGCTCAGCTGGTCACTGATGTCTCCATCAATCAAGCTCCTGGGAAATATTCTCATCATTATTACTCTCCCTCCTGTGGGGCATTTGAATATTAAAGCACATGGTCTACTTCCAAAATCCAAGATGGGAAGCTTTCTGAGCAGCAAGGTCCCAAGTTCCCAAGTCATCCTCCATGGACTTTTATGTGACAGTAATGCTAACAAAGAACAAACTGCTGTTAGCTTTCAAAGTTTGCATAGGTTCATCGATAGAAATAAGGTAGGAAAAAGAATGCCTTTGCCTTTTGGAAATCTGCTTTGAGTAACTGAACCTATGAAAAAGTATTTCCTTATCATCTAAAGCTAATGACAGGCAGGGCAAACTTCACCAGAGTTCAGGAAAATCCTGGGAAGCAAAGATAAGAATTTGGATCACTTATGCGGATGGACAAGGTAGAGAGAAGACTGTTGGTGGAATAGTTCAATTACATAAACGTGGCTGTCATTTACAATTACAAGGCAATCTGGCCTAGGCTTTGAGATCTGGCTACTTACTATGAGCCAACAGCAACAGCATGTCGAAGAGCTTCAGGGAGCTAAAAAGATTAGGAAGACTATGTGAACAGAGCTCACGTCTCCTCCTGCTCCAGGTCAGCGACCAAAGACTACATTGTTGGTTATTCTACTACTGACCTTGAGCACCCTCATGTCCTCACAAATGAGGTGGAGAAGCACAGCACTGACTAACTTGACTATGAATGCCTAATGGAAAGATTTTGTATCTGCCACCCCAACGCTAGGTGACCTCTCTGCAAAAGTCAGTTCTTGGTTCTTTTAACCCCTTTCTTTTGTATTTCTTCCCTGAGCAATTTAGGCAGTTCCCCCTCAGCTTGAGCCATCTCTTCCCATGCATCGTGTAAGGTGCTTGGCCACACAGCTCAGAGTTTAGGATTACGGCAGGTGGCAAGGTGTGAGGGCTTTCACTGCCACATGGGACAGGAGCTTTGCCACTGGGGTGTGGCTGCCAAGGGCTGTGGTATAACACATGGCGATCTGATGATTTAATTTTTACACTAGTGAGGCAAAAAGGCATATTAAAAAAAAAAAACACCACAAAGCCCTCCCTCACCTTTGCTGCCTCTCCAATCAGATGCAATAAGAAAAGAAAATCCTATTAAATGGAAAAGCAAACACTTAGCAAATGGATTTATTTTCATTAAATATACCAAAGAACAAGATAAGCAAAACGCCTAGCCAGCTTCCAGACTGCTCTCTTATCTGAGCAAGAGTTTCAAAAACATGCCTATACACAGATTTGTGTTCAGGCAAATTACAGAACGTTCTCCAGCTTAAACAATATACTACCTGAAGTAGTGGGTGGGAAGACATTTTAGCTTGTGCAAGTGTGGTGGTGCATTTCCCCCCTTCCCCTGGGCCACTCTACGATCTCAGGAACTCCTGTTAGGCCTTAGCCATTGTGTAACGAGTTGGGCGGTTGAGCGTCCCTTGACAGTACCAGGCACTCTTGCATGGCTAAGGTGGGGAGCGGCACTGATCGTACCAGGGACACCGGCTACCTGATCAAGGTAGGGAACAAGAACGGGGGGTAATTCGTCATCTCTGACAGCCCTGAAGCATTCCTTACCTGGATCATAACTCAAGTGGAATGATACCATGGTTACTGTGGAACTGTGGAATACCATAATTACCACCCCAGACCACCTCGGATAGTGGCCAAGATGGAAATTTACTGATGACTAAAGCCAATCATCTTGCAAACCTATGAACAGCGGTCCCAAGCGAGACCCTTTGACTTCTCCTGGACCGCAGCGGGCTGTGCCCAGGGTCTCCCTCTGAGTGGGACACCTCTCAGAGTTTGCAAACTCTCGAGTTTGTGATATTTGGAGGACCGTCGGAACCTGGGCTGAAACACTCCTCGGCTGAGACGCTCCTCAGGGCTCAACCCTTCGCCTGTTGAGAAATGCCAAGGCATTTAACGTGAGTATTTCACAGACTCGAGGGCAATTTTTAACTGGTATCTTCATCTAGCTATAGGCCTTTGTTTTTCATGAATTTACCTAGCTATGGGTCCTTGTGTGTGAATAGATCTATAGTGTGTGTGTGTGTGTGTATTGATTTAGATAACTAACAATAAGCATAATCTGTAATTAATAATTGTAGTAAACTTGATTAACTTGCTTTGTAACTGTTAAATTAGTCAATGATTAAGTGCTGTCAAAATCTTATGATCTACCTTAAAACTGTGAATGAACTTTAGGTCGTTGCTAAACATATATGACCCCTTAGGCATAAACCGTTGACCAGGTCTGAGACTAGGAGTAGATCCAGCCGCACCTAGACTCCTCTCTGAGAAGGAGTTTAGAAAGCAAAGGGATCTTCTCTGGACCTTGTGACCCAACAGGAGGGTCTTCTTTCCCCTTTTGTTCTTAGTCTTTCGGTAAATCATTCCAACATAATTCTGACACGATTTTCCCTGTATATATTTAATCCATGTAATGAGTAATAGAGTGAACCTTGCCATCGAATTCCGTTAAGTCACACTTTTACAAATTTCTGTTAAAATCACCTTTTGCTAATACCTTTGCCAGTGATTCTTTACGCGGCCTCAAAACCACTCATTCGCGACAGCAAGTTAATTAATCCCTCTTGTTAGTAGATTAAGCTGTGTATAGTAGGTCAGAGGTACAGGCTGAAATACTATTCCATAGTCAGATATCTCTAAAACAGTTTTGAAAATCTCTTAGGTCATTTCCCTCTGCTCTGTCAGTAGACAACTCTGATTTACAGACATGTCAGACCTGCATCAACTATTGCTATTGAAAAGAAAATGACTAGAGAAGAAGAAAACCTATAACAAGTGATTTGGGTAGTTACTTTACAGGTGAAGCATAAAACAAGTCCAACTGCAAGTGTATAATTAAGCATGAGGATAGATAATTGTGCAACAAGCTTTCTAAAGCCTGACTCCATTTGATTTCTTCAGACACAAACTGAAGAGCAGAAGTCATGGCTTTCCCTCAGTGCACATGAAGCGGGAGGTCTGTTGCCTTTGCCATTTGTCCTGATAAACAGGCACATCTTGCTTCAGCACAGCATCAGTAACCATTCCTTTCTAATTATCATTAGGAGTGACAGAAATATTGCGACTGCTTTACAAAAAGGATGCAAACGAATAAGCCAAACCAATCCCACTGCAGCATATGGGACTTACTTTTGATTATTTTGATTATTGCTATTTTGAGAGATCTGGATATTTGCTGCTTACAAAGACTTGCCATCCTTATTTCTTTTTCTCCCAATTTCCAAATAGCCGTACCCAATTTATCGTCAGGGATTTGGATTACTGTAAATTTACGCTCAGCAGTACTATGATACTGCTGACACAGCAGTAAGTACAGCGGCAGAAGTTACAGCAGAAGGCAATCACAGCAATTTACACACATGTCTTTGTTAACTAACACAGGCACATCAGACGTTAAACAGAGGTAGCCATACTGCAGAACAAGCAGGAATGTGGCGCACAGAATCTGTCATGGCCCCAGAGAAGCGTTCAGTCCAGCAGCTGCTATTATTAGCCCTGAAAAGAGTGAGATCTTATCTCTGCCAGATTCAAAGACACCCCCTCAGCGTCACAGCCACATCTTCCTTACCAACTTTAAATGCAGGCAAACATCAGAGTTTCCAGAAGAATTTTAGATCCCATTACTCGCTCATTCTGGTGGTTGGCGGCTTTCATCACAGCATACACCAACTAACGAGCCCATCGTTTTGGTGAAAGGAGTAATTATCTACATCTGGAGCCTACTAGGGGATCATTCTGTCCAGTGCTTGTTGAGCTTTCTAGTTGCTTGCTTTTGTGTTTTTTTTCCCTCTGACTTTAAGCTTGTCTTTTTTTCCTTTCTCCTTTACCTCTGAGGCTTGTCCTTTTCCTTATCTTTGAATTTAAGCCTGACCTTTCCTATTCTGTCACAATGTTAGACGAGTTCTTTGTCTTTATTTTGTTAGATTTTTATTTCCAGGGCTTTTCACACTTTGCAGCTCAAGGTTTCTCTCAACAAATGAATGCCTTGTCTTTAATAGACCATCTATCTGCATCATTAGAATTGGTAACTGCAGCTTTATAGTTGGGGTTTTTTCTAGTTTGAGTGAAGCCTAGCTATGGGGAAAAGAAATTCACCCTCTCAGCATGGTCTCCATTGAGCCCACAGACACCTTGTTCTCCCAGCTTAATTTTAACAGATGTCAGTCTTAGGAAAGAGACCAACAGCTAGGGAAACACAAGATAAAAGATCAGATTCTTACTTCCAAGGTAAGCTACTTCTGGATGGTGGAACATGTTACTTGAAAGGCTAAACGACATAATAAATGTTAAGCCAACAGATAAAAACACCCCACAGACTCAAAAAATGCTATGTATTGTATGAATATGATTTGTGAAATCACAATGTAGATAGTGTTATCCCAGCCGTTACAAAATCAGCTGGGTTTACAGGCATGCTAGCTAGATTTGCTAAACCTAGATTGCTTCACTCAAAACAGTGATTCACAGTCATGCTTTTCCTTCTTTATTTATTTTTAGTAGTGTCAATACTAATACCTTGCACTGACTCAGAACAGCTTGCTGGAGCCACTGGATTGTCCAGGCTCTCCAGAACCGAGGTCAGCTTTTTGTACTCTCTTGAGATATTGGCTGTCTTTAAAGTTGCTGCAGTTCTAAATTTCTCAAAGACTCCTTGGTATTATTCTTGTACACATGATCATATTTGTAGTGCTCTTTGGGTTTTTTTTTAAGTGCGATCATGTGCTTTTGTCTAGTGATAAAAATGAGTAGCAATGAAACACAAAGAGCTGTGCTTCTCTTACCACAGAGAAGACAACAAAGAGAAATAAAAAGGAATAGAAAGCCAAAGTTTAGCGTACCACAAGAACTGTGGAAATTGGTGGAGATTTCTAAAACATGCTTCCTAAGCAGCTGAATTTCAGCATTTCACAGTGAATCTGGGAAGTGAAAAAACTTTTGGGGTATGGGATTATTTTGCTTACTGTAGAATAGTGGTTAATATGCTATGACAAAGGAAATCAGTGACAGCAGTACACCGTATGTGCTGCTGAAACAGGGAATGAATCAAGTTTATTCTACACAAAATTATCTAAAACTTCATTATTCCTAAATCAGTCAGTTTATTAGGAGAAAGAGCTTTTCATATTCTAATAAGTAAATCTTCACAGTTCTTTTTATGAGTTCTTTATACAGAAAGCAACTCAAAAGACATTTTTGTGCACTCACACACATGCATGAACATGTGCACGCAGTTTCTTCTACCTGCTTCATATCACCTGTTGAGAGGTTGGAGAAACATGATGTGGAAAAAAACAAGACTCATTCCCAAACCAATTGAGCTACAAGCCTTAGGCTCAGGTGGCCCCACAGCAACCTGTGATTCGAAGACTAACATATCAAATGTCCTGGAACAAAATTGCCCAAATGACCAGACTTCAGTCCAAATCATTGCTTTCACAGTGGTGAGCCATCAGCACTGTGAATGGGTATCCCAGTCCTGTTCTCTCGGGAACTGCATTTTGCGGGATATGCGTTTTTGCACTACAGCGTTTTGCAAGATAAATATCAAAAGCCTCTCACAACCAACAAAACCAGTAGGCTCAGGAGTCTAACTGCTAGTGCTTTGCATGCAGTCCTATTGAAACATCTTTTTAGTCCACAGTGTTTGGTAGAGGTTTGAAAATGATTCTTCTTAACCAACAGAAATACAATGCTCTATTCCTGATCACTGTGAGTGAGAGATGGTTTGGGGAGAAGTATGTAACACCTCTTCAGCATGGAAGTCCAGCCCCAGAGCAGGACCAGACCTTGCAGCATTTGTTCACTGCAGCAGAAGGAGGGTAACCATGAAATGGAGGAGGAAAAGTATTAGCTACCTGCAGAGGAACTTCAGCTGCTCTTGATATAACATCATTTCTAGGTAGATAAAAGAAGCCTGGAGTGAAGGAAGTTATGCAGTCTTGGCTAACCATGAGAGGTAGCTGCATTTTAGCATGACAGCAGGTCTAAGTCTGGAGTTATCCATGGATATCACCCATCTGCTCTGTTATCAGCATTTGGTATGAGAGCTTTCCTAACCATCTGGGAAAATGGCTTTTAGTTGGCAATGGACACACCTCCTTTGCTGCTGGCAAAAGGATAAGAAGTTTGTTCTTGGCAGAGAGATTACTGCCACATTCCTGACGAAGACGTGAAAAGGTATACTTGGGATAGGCTAAAAGCAGTTCCTGATCTGACTCAGACCATTTATGGAACCATATTCCCTGTACCAGTCTGGGATACCAAAAACAGAAAGGGACTTTTTTTTTTTTTTTTAATTGAGCCTGGGCTGATCACACAAATTATATCAGAGTGAATTATTACATACCAGATGAAATAATACCCAGGGTGAGTTAATTCCAGGATGATGGTGAATGCTAATGGAGCTTACATTCTGCAACCCTCAGAGCTCTTCTGTGCTGGCTGATGAGGCTATTTACTAGCCGACTGGACTGTATTAAAGAACTGCCTAAATATTATGGCAAAGCATGTATTCAGGAGCATGTATTTATTCAGTGTTCCATTCATGTCTGGAACTAGAGGCTTCTGAGCAATCTCTGCCTTATGTTATGATGGATGCTGTGCTAAACACAGCATGAAATCAAAATAAGTGAGAAAACCTCACCTAATGTGAGTGCACTGAAGGTTGTTATAATCCATGGTGCTCTCCACCGTCTGGTCCCTAGCAGTTCACACTGGCCATATTATAATTGCACAACAAGACGAGATCTGGTTACATATCATACCTTCATGGTTCCCAATTTCTTTGGAAGGAAACCCAGGTGTGTGCCAGGATGATAGCAATGGTAAGCTTCTCTCGGTCTCCCACTTGACTTGATGGGAGGAGGGGTCTGGTGCAGAGTATACCTCCCCCACAACATAAGTTCAGCTGCTGAGGATTAGGCAGAAGGTGTCTTCCAAATGCTATGACACAGCTAATGAGATATCCTCTTTTAACATAACAGTCAGCAGAGGAGAGGAGGTGTGGCTAAGAGTTCTTGATATGAGCTGCTGATCTTTGGTTGTAGACTTTTTGGGAAATGAAACACAGGAACTTCTCAGGTGCTGTGTCGTTCCAGAGGAGGAGGTTTGCTAAGGTAAGATTGTCTCTGCTCAGACTTTAATCCTTTTAAGAACTGGGAAATCTGCCCTATTGTCAACCTGTCTTCACTTATTTGACCACAGGGAGAGATATTCTCCAAATATACAGCTTTTGCCTTTTGTTTCCCCTCAGATTTTCCAGCATCAGAGAGTTGATCAAATTTCTGTCCTTGAGGTTCAGGTAAAGAAGGGAAAAGTAACAAGTAATAGCTGGGGTTTGCCTATTTTTAGGGCAGAAAAAATATTTCAGCTGAATTCTGAGTTGGCATAACTGTAAGTCTTCTCCCAGAACCGATAATCTGCACAAATGGCACGGTCAGGCTTTCTTCTCCACAGAGTGCTGCTGCAAAGAGTCATGGTGCGCCACATCTTAAAGAGGCTAAGAGAGTGGCTGAGTAAGGAAAGTAAGTGAATTGTCCCGAGTGTTAGCGATAGGGTTTTACTTTGCATCTCATGTTGTGATTTTTAGGAAAAACAAAGGCAGTGTTAGAAACAGGAAGGTTGAGAGGAAAAATGTTAAGAATTGCGCATGTATTTAATGGCTGCCTTTCCTTTGGATGATGTGTCACTGATCCCTGTGACCAAAAAACAGAGGAAGTATCCGCTTAGGAAACCAAAGGAAAGCTCAACAGGAGGTGAACTAATATTATTCACTAGAATGGTCCTCCCCCATGAGCAGCTGAAGGATTAAAGGACAAACTTAAACAAAATAACAAAGCAGCTTTGTCTGGTCCCATTGATCCAAAAGAGAGCACTCAGTGTACCTTAAAATCTATTTTGTGTTTCCTGCAGAAAGTCTGCTGTGAAAGAAATGGAGTTTTATAACAATTATTTGGAGCCTTAGGGGCTCAGAGCATCCTCTGGTTCACATTACTGCTGCCTTACTACCTGAATGCATTTTCATGTGTATCCTAATCAGTTTATTTACTGTTTGAATGCTATTTTTGATGCCAGGAAGAAATGTCTGGGTAGAACATTGTAAAATCTCTCTTCATAAGGAATGATGAAAATCCTTCAAAATACTTTTCAGACTGTATTATAAACCGTGTCTGATAATGTGAAAGCTCTATCTCCTAGCAGTACATTGGACAAATTAGTTTTAAGCTCTACTTGCTCATTACAGGATTTAATATGTGGGTTTATTTTTTAAATCTGACATGTCAAAAGAGAGATGACAGGTAGTGCAAGGCTGCCCCTCAGATGTGAGGCACAAGGATGATTTCCTGCATCAAGCAATTGAAAGAAACAACATCTGGAAGTGAAAAGGAGGGGAGGAAGGAATATGTGAATATTTCAAGAATGGCAGCAAAACATCATGATTAGAAGCATGTGAAGCAAGAAAGGATATTGTGGCAGACATCAGGTGGGAAGGAGAGAAGATTCCTCTTACCAAGCCATTTGATCATGGGTGCAGTCAGCAAAATAGCTACTAGGTAATGTTCAAACACTGTGGTGGTATTTAGTAGACACTTATGAAAATACTTGATAAAAGTTCTGTGTGATAAATTTTAATTTAGGGTATCTAAAGGTTTTGGACTAGGTGTAGATGTTTTCTTTCAAGAGGTCTTGGGTTTCTTTTGTTGAAAAGAGTGTTATTCCTCACTGATGTCCTGGCTACTACTGAAGTCCTTAGTGGCTCCATTCATCTGGTGTTATGCACAATAAAATGCAAATTGATGTACTTCTGAGCAAGGTCACACTCCGTTCTCTGTAATGAAAAAAAGTAAAGTGCCATCTCTAGTTTTGTTATAAACCAGTATAGACTCCCTGACCTTCATCTGGAACTGCATCTTTGTAGCACTGACTTCAAATACATCCTTGTTGTGATGATTATGCTCAAAGGCTTCCTGACACTTTGCTTCAGAGCTCAGGATGCACCAGCAATGATCAGTTCCCCAGCCCCACGCAGGTGCACAGGGCACTCTACCCACCTGTGAGTGCCGTAATGCAAACCGCAACATGATGTTTTTAATCCCAGGAAACAAGAACTGGAAAAGGACTCAGCCATAGCAGTCCACCAGCCTTTAAAAAGGGGGGCTGGAGGACACCCAGCCAATATGAATCCAAAGAACATCAATGGACTTTTATGCTGAAGGAGTGAAAAGCAGCCTAGAACAGCAGCTGGGTAATCCCCAATCTAGGAAGCTCGCTAACATAACACCCTGTTGATCTAAATTTTTTTACAAAAGGTATCCATTACCTCTGCTAATTTCAGCATTTAATACACCGTTAACTTCATTGATGTGTGCGAAAGTCATTTCCATACACAAGTCCCTTACAAATTTAATGTGGGCTAACCCTCCTTATAACTTAATACAGAAGTAATATCAAAACTTCTCATTGAGTTTGAATGGGGTGAAAATATCTCAGAAATTAGAGGATATTGCAGATATCCTCTAATGATATTGATTTTCTAATGGAATCACTGAAAAGATGGAAAATGGCCTCCTAGAAAAATAATGATGACTTTTTTCGGGAAACAATTAAAGATGGGAATTTAGTGTAGAGTGAATTAAGGCAAATTTATTAGTCCATTGTGGATATGGAATTTCTTGTCATTTCATTGAGATATGAATCATGCGAAATATTAAACGTCCTGAATTTATTCATGGGATAATTCAGAGGCATTGCTAGTATTCACTGATAGCTCTGTAGAGACAAACAGGCACTGGGTAAAGCACACAGCCCCTGAAAAGGATCACCTTTTATCTACTTTCTCTGCCCACTTTAACACAACAAAATAATTTTTAAGTGGAAATGCTTGCAGGAAGCACAGTGTCTACATTAATGGAAGTCATATGCAAAGTCTAAATTTCATTTCTTCTCTGTGCCATCCTCTGGGAACCTTCTGTATTCACTTGAATCTCATGTGTCATATGCTGGGGGGGGAAGCTGGGAGGAACATGTGACATTCACCTCCTGTTTCTAATACACAGGAAAATGAAAAATAACATAAATGTAGACATAACAATGCATAAAATATTTTCAGTGGGTAGAATGCTGGATTTTACATCTGCACAAAGAAGTAAAGTACTAATCACGAAGACATTGGTTATACCAGTAGACTGAAATACAGTTACAGTATTTGTAAGTACAGTTTGAATGCAAAATTATGTGCCTACCCTAAGTTAAGTACATAGGTTATCTCTATAGTCACTGGAGTTCATTACACCAAGCAACCATGGATCTATGTATGTAAGCCAATTCAATTTAATGTTAGCGGCAGGACATAACTAAGCTTCAAGATCTTGAAAAGAGCGACTTAATTGGACTGGACAGCTTGAGGACTCTGATGCAGAGGCAGCCTTGAATTTCTGTAAGCCAAAGAGCTCATTATTGGTTCTTGACTGAGATTAGGGTTTGGCAGTAATCAAGCAACCTAGACTAATAATGAATGTGGGGACGTTGATCTGCAGTGTTTTCTTTGAGGAATATTACGGCCCCTGCATGAATACATTCAGGTCTAAAAAACTGAAATTGTTCTTACTGTAACAAGTCTGGCAAGACAGCTTTTCATCCACTCTCGCTAGGTGTTCTAGGTTGCAGCTTCTTTGAAAAGGAGAAAGGAGGCTTTGGCTTTCCTGCCTCATCTCGTGGCAGAGGGAAAGTTGGCACAAATAAGATACCTGGGTGTCCTGTATGTTCAGTCAAAAAAGAATTGAAACAGCATTTTTTCTTAGGTAGGGACAATACCATAAAAAGCGGTCAGACCAAACAGGTAAACTTCAACAAGTGTAAGTAAAGGAAAGCCAAATAATAATATGGCTAGAGAGTCAGACAATAACAGACACCACTGAAGAACAAATAAAAATTTAAATATCATGCTTTGAAAAACATAAAAGTTACAAGATCTAGTGTATGTCACGTATTTATTTCTGTGCTACATGGATTAAACTCTAAGTGTATCACCTAAGTTTAATAGCAAGAACTGAACCCACTGCTTGGGGTATTATAATTCCACTATCAAGAAGGACATATATATACAAAAGCACTGATACTTTCTTGCAGATGTTCCAGCAGTTATGAGATTGCTTGGGTAATCCACTGTATAGCTGTAGCCCTAGGCAGTTACATGATTTAATGATTGTCCATAATCATCAGCCTGCAATGCATGTTTAATAAATTTGTTTATTGTTCATCTGGTATGAAAATGCTTCTGTGTCCACACAGTTGACCACCAGAAAAGGTTCTGAACCAGAGTACCAGTAGGACTTACAGGAGAAAAACTTTTAACTACTTTTAAAATACAGCTTTGTAAGTTTGTGAAATGGATTAAGCCACATGGCTAGATACCAGGAGATACTTCTACTTCGAAGTTAATCAAGATACCATGCGTGTCTATAATAAGCAAGAAAAAAAAAAAAGCTAAGCTTCAAATTAGCAGAGTTTACCAACACTACTATTAATGCTAACTTTGTGCTACATTAATTTTTCGGTTGGAATCAGCCCTGATTATAAAAGATGCCAAGAATTCAACTTACTTAAATTAATTTTAAGAAAAACATCTTGGAAAGAGACTTGCCAGTTAGCTTGGTCATGTAATCTTTTGAAGTCAGCACAGACTGTAACAGTATAAAGATTTCACCTCTTATGGGCAAATACTCTACAGCTGTGAAGAATGATGGGGTTTTTTTTGTTAACTTACAGGATGCACCCACCCATATTTGTAAATTCATTCATGTAGTGCAAAAGTAGATACATTTATATCTGAAATAGAGACATTTCTATGTAGCTTTTCATTCTTTTTTTCCACAGCTATAGATTAAAAATAAGCTAAAATGACAACTAAGAGCCCATCATAATAGATATATACTATTTTATATGGTATTATAATTTAAAAGATATCTTTGAAAGTAGACTATGCAAATATATGAGAGAAAATCCACATGATGCGTATGAATTATCAACCACACACTTCACAGATGGGATTTTTTGGTCTTCAAAGACTAGGAAAAAAAATTCTCTGTTTTAAATAGTGTAAGTTCACTGAAGCTGCACAGGAAAATTAATAGAATTATAAAGAGAACAGCATAATCATTAGGTACAGTGTGTCCCAAACTACACAGTAACAAGACTGATGGGAGCCTCAGGGATCTGAAGGCTGAATGGAAAGAACTCCCACTTAGAAGTAAGGCAATAATGCAATAACAAAAGGATCATCCTCAGCGCTCTTCAGGATGACCCAAAAGAAGTTTAACAAGAAGCCATGGCACTCTCCTCACCACCCACACTGCCTGGTATGCCACATCTTGCAGGTCAGATGACAAACCAGCCACTGTACCACCATACCGTCATCACTCAAGTCACATCCCGGCTGCATCCAACCCTTGAGAAAGCGCAGAAATGCTTCTGTGCCGTTTGCAACCAACAGTGTGTTTCCTGGGAGTGCTCATATACGTACGGAAGATCAGGGAAAGCATTAAGTGGTTGTGAAGGCTTATACAAAACTTCACATTAGTATTCAGGCAAAATTATTCATATTGCTAAATTAGAAGCTCTTGGTGGGTTTAGGATTCAACCAGTTACGAAACAAACAAAAACTATATGACTTAGCTGAGCAGTCTCAGCATGAATAACAAATCAAGAACAGTCACAGAAAATAATTTGTAAGTAATCTGTAGGGTGAAAAGGCTCATATAATAGTCTATACTGAAAAAATCAAAGTAATCAACAACTCTAAAAAACCAATGCCTGACAGTAGACAATCCACATGTCATAGAAAATAAAACTAGCTTCAATATTGTGTTTGCTGTGAATAGCTGGTCTTTTACTGTTCTGCTAGCGTGAGGTAGAACTGCAGCAGTGCCCAAAGCTGCTACTGCCACTGGAACACTGGCATGCTCCCTGCAGACAGAAGTAGCTTGATCCGTGCATTTGTGCCATTGTTTAACCTTAAAAGCTCTTAAAACTTTTAGAAGTCACATTTTGATGTTCACAATCTATAGAAAATTTTTTTCCAGACAGAAATTAATTCAGAAAGAACCCACTGAAACAAACTTTTTGCTCAATGGACAAAAGAAATACATTCTTAAATTACTCTAAACGCACAAAGATAACAAAGACCATGACACAGTATATGGGTATGCTTTGGAAAACCTGATAAAAATATTTAAAGTCAGTCACTGTACTTTCACGGAACAAAATCACTTGACCACAACATGTTGGACGTGAACATGTTCTCCGCAATTTTTTATTTCCTGACACAACATTGCAAATGTGCGATCAAGTTATTTTAACTGTATCTAATTTAGTGTGGACTGTTGTGGGGTCATATATGATGAATAGTTGAGACAGGTGTTAGTCATCGAGGTGCCCCTGAAAATGCTCTATCATTTTTTCCACTGAACTGTAGTCATTTCACAGAAATAAATACAGCTGGTTAGCTAGATAAACAGATATTATTAATGTGTAACTACAGCCAGCGGGTGCTTCCTTCCTCTCTATTCAGCTCTTGTGGGACTGCATATGGAGAACTCTGTCCGTTTTGGGGCTCCCCAGTGCAAGAAAGATACTGGCACACTGGAGCAAATCCAGCAGAGGACCCTGAGATGGTCAGAGGCTGGAGCACGTGAGATACAGGGAGAGGTTGAGACAGCTGGGTCTGTTCACCCTTAAGAAGAGAAGGCTCGGGGGAGACCTTTACATGTCTACAACTACCTGATCAGAAGACAGAACCAGATTCATCTTGGTGGTGCACCAAGATAAGAGGCAAAGGACTGAAGCTGGAACATGGGGAATTATGATTAGATACAAAGAAAAGATTTTTAACCTTGAGGGTGGTCAAATACTGGGAAAGGGTCCCCTAGAGGTTGTGGAACCACCATTTGTGGAAGTGTTAAAGACCTGACTGGACATGGCCTGGAGCAACCTGATCTGACTTGCCTATTTGGGAATGGGGTTGGACTAGATGACCTCTGGAGTTCCCTTCCAACCTAAATTATTCTATGATTCTATGATTCTATGATTTTAAATATATAGATATACAGATATGTAAAACAAAAAGCTAAACGTGAGCATACAGAAGTTACTCAAATCAAATACTGAATCTGGTGTTTGGGAGCAGGGAGGAGGAAAGGAAGAGAGCAGATCAGACATTACCATTTGAAGTTATACACTGTGCCATGAATAAGCCAGGTGACAATTAAAATTTTCAGAGATATACTAAAAATCATGGAAACAAGTAAGAATTAACAAGACCTTTCACAGGAGAAGAGTGCAGGCTTTCTAAATCTAGGCATTTTAAATGGCTTATTGCTTTTGGACTTACATTCTCCCACAAAGACTGTCAAGAAGGGTTTTAATGGGATTTGAGAAATCTGTACTCTAAATATATAGTTCATCTCAGCTTGTCCCATGTACTCCAGTACAGCCCATGTACAGCCCAAACGGAGGAAGCCAAAGCCACTTAAAATCACACTACCAAGTTTGAGGATAGCTAACATTTTGTTCTGACTAATACCAGCTAGCCAGAAATGTAGGTGGGTAGCAATGTAGTCTTTATTCACAAATATGAAAAAATAAGACAATCTCTCAAGTTCACAATATGTACATGATTTCAGTCATTTTACTCTTAAAACTATCGGGGTAGGACAGGGCAGTGATTGCATTAATATGCAATACCAGACAGCTAAAACTATCCATTTGAGAACTAAGTTTAATACTGACTGCCTTAGTGAGTGAAAATAAATCCTAAGTCCCCATTTCTCCATCTAGTAAATTAGTATCTGCCTACATCTTTTGTAATGTGAAGGAAATGAAAATACTCAAATAAGGTAGTAAGGAAAGGAAATTACTAAATTACAATTTTGTTATTAGTAACAAGAAAGCCACTACCCACTGTTAAGAAAAGTCAAAAATTACATTTAGTAAAGGTTATTCCAAATGTCATAGTATTAAAACGTAATTAAAATCGATATAAAAATACACAGATAAACAATATTATCCTGCATTTCTTTCATTTTGCCTGCTAAAAGACAAAATAGATTCCCCAAACAGCTGCTGTTGGACTGGAAATATTTTGGCAATTTTTACTATCAATGGATTAATGTTTATAAGAAAATATTTTGTATTTTGAGGGAGCAGTCTCCTGGGCTATCACTGTGGTTTTAGCACTGCAGATGTCTCTGAATGTTTCCTTACAGCCAGTTGCTGTGAAAATAAGTGTATACAGATGGAAGTACGGCAAGATGATGCAGAGTTACAGTAACACAGGCACTAATATTTTATGCATTTTTTAATGTTACATTTAAAAATTTATGAGCATCTACTCTACTAACCAAGTCCATCTCTATTCCTGGGGGTTAAAATTGGCTTTATATACTACAAGTATTCCAGGTGAGTTGGTTTGAGAACCTAGCAATGAACAGAAGCAGCCTGTTTTCAGAATCCCCATGAGGGATATATCATATAAACTGGAAGTAGTAGATTCTACATTAATTCCTTAAATTAAGTACTGGAAGAAGCATTGCTTCTGTGGTCACTGTGATACCTGAGGTCAGCTGGATGATCTAAATATCATTTTCTCCTTGTAATCTATTAATGTAAGCATAACTATTTGATTGAAAGTGTCCAACCAAGGCAACAGACACAATATATATAACAATCAGAAAACAAAAGCAGCTCAGTGAGCCACGAGCAGCTTCCAAACGTTAGTTAAAGAAAGTGAAAATAGACTAAAGACACACTAATAGCATAACATAAAAACTCCTGTAAGTAATCTCTCTTAGGTAAGTCCTGCATTTGCCATTAAGCCTTTCCTTATTTATGGAGCCTTTCCAAAGTTTGATTACTCAGCCATTTACGCAGAATTTGTAATGTACAGAACTTACAGCAGTGGTTTACTGGTATATCAGAGATGGGAAAACGGAGGGTAGAAGAATGGCATGAAACTGCTAGCTTTGAGATATATCCCCATTCCCTGCTAGTACCTAACCACTTCCTCCATCTTCACAGAATACTTTCTAAGCCATTATGTGGTGTAGCTACGAAACGCAGATGTGATAACATGGGCAAAATGATATTTGAACCTGCTTCCCCAAACCTTAATTTAACCTTCATTAGCAATTATGAATTGGTTGATAGCTGTAATTCAGTAAAGCTTCTGATGGAACACAGTTTCAAAACATTAGCAGTGGGTGATTTACATGTAACATTTACTGTACAACTGAATCGCTACTATTATATTAAAGGTGTGGTAATTCATCATAACACAATTAGCTGAAAAGCCTGGCAATATAAATTAGTCCCACTTCAAGACACTAAGAAAACTCAAACTCCTACTGAGATCTTATTTTATTTTATTTATTAAAGCAATGTAAAATCTCTAAAAAAAATTCGCATGTAATGTCTGCTGACTCCTTAATTCTCTTCTGGGAAGACAGCAGACAAAAGACATGTCCATGAGGAGCTTAATCCAACATCTCAGTCTCTTACATAATCTCATATCCAAGCATGCAAGGATCACAAGTCAGACTAAATGAGAATAACAGTTTGCAGTACTCATTTTAATACAATGCCTAGTACTTCTAACAAATGCAGTCATCATTTTTAATATTACATTTGTCTATGGCAATATATAGCCATGTACATCTATTTAAAATAAAAAATTATAAACACTCTAGAGCTATTTTGCCTTCACATTATACTTATCCATAGCACCCACAGCATTTTGCTTGTGTACTCGAATGAATAGCAATTGAGTGTCCAAGTACTTCCAAAGCCTAAATTACCAATGTGTCACCAATTAAGCAAACATCTTCATGACACATTCAGATAAAAGTCCATATTGCTACAAGCGGAAAGGAAAATGAGGAATATATAATGAAGTGCAAGTATATATGCACTTGTTATCCTGCTATAGTGTGTCAGTTGATGCTGACGCAGAAGGTCTGCTCTACCCAAGCACCAATTTCTATATGCAAATGTTTTCATTGGTGTCAATACCTACACAGTGAATGCCAATCTCAAATGTGAGTGGGGATACTGTACTAAGGCAAATTGAAGAGTAGACCCAGAGGTGATAGTGCTTAGAATCTTAGAAAAAGAAACAAATAAAAAAAGTATATCTAAAGCAACAATATTTGCTTGCGGTTTAAAAGTCAAATGGTTGGCATCCTCATTCAACCATATATATTAGGAAGCTGATGAGATACAACCCATTTTGTTAATTTGCAAAAAGTCCTACATACATAAATAGGCCCCATTACAACTCATAATAAGTTCAAAATGAGAAGTGAAGCGTTGATCGTATTATAATGCTACAAAATGACATGCAGTTCATATCTAGGTATTTGATAAAAGAAACAGAAAGAGGTTGGTGAAGTAAGCCAGGGAAAGTGCTTGCTGACATAGATGTTGTTGCTATATCAAAGAATTGCTAGCAAAAGGAAGGGGAAGTGTCTAATTGAAGAGCTATACAGAACTATGCTGAATGGCAGGTTCTACTGTGTCTTCATATGTGTCCACCAATCATCTTGAATAGCTGAAGCCACCCAAATCATGGCTAGCCAATTTTTGAAAAAAAATCTCTTAGAATACAATCATCCGCTTCCAGAAGAATGACTAATCTCCACAGCAGACATCCCCTTCCCTCCCAAAACTATTTATGAAAGCAAGATGTAATTTATGACATTGTAGTACAGAGTAAGTAATTTCATCATTTCCATGTAACAGTGACAAAATATATAATCCATAGGACTGTTAGGTATAAAGGTAAACCAAACAATAGGACAGGCCCTGATCAAAATTCCTTTGCAGTGCAAGGATATTTTTAGACAGAACTCAGAAGGTTTTGTCAATCTCTGACCAAGGTAAGTAGTTGGCTGATTCAGATTCAGTGTGGAAAAGCTTGTACACCTGAAAACCTCCAAGAAAGAGATGTGCCTTTAAAAGACAATCTAGAAATTCTCCTCACCAAAGAATTTTATGCAGGGACAGTATATTTGATGTCTCACTGATGGCCAACTGAGTGGCCGAGTGCCCACTGGAAAGCTCTTTGAGCAACACCCTCCTTTCCCCTCTCAGCAATGAAGGCAGATATTTGTGATTGCAGTTTAGTGTACATTTGCAGTCAAAGTAGCAGTTACTCACAGATGACAGCAAAAAGCCATGATCAGTATGTAACCACGCTGAGGTTTAAAATTCTCTCCAAATAAACCCATAGGACAAGTGGGACAGAATATTACCCCAGAAAAATTAATGTCTCATCAAGGCATAACACACTGCCAAGCATCCATGTACATCCAGTCATTTGAAAGAGGTAATACTGCTTGAAAATACTCCACCAGAGTATCTGACTTGGCCTCTGTTTTAGCAATATACTTTCTTACACAAGATAGGTAAACATCAAAATAGCACGTGGTTTGTTGGTCAAGAGAATTCAAAAAAGAGTGTGTAGAGGTATGTGCTGCATAGATTATTTCTCAACTTACCATGCCAGACCTATGATGCCATCTGACTTCACCAGCTAGCCTCCTGCTCTTCTTCTCCTATGGCTGACAGTGGGCTAGATGCCCACAGAAACAACAATTTAGGTCAGTGTGTACTGACCCTTCCAACTAAGGGAGGAGAACATGCAGAAGAGGCCACTTCTGCTCCCAGAGATGAGCCAACTAACCAGAAATAACAGAGGAGGGGGTGAGTGGAAAGGACAAAGAAATCAAGGTTGATGAAAGTTACAAAAGAAAGAAGATACTGAAATACTGTCAAGATAAAGTGAGTGGTAGATTTAAAGCACAAGTAAGAGTAAGAAGAGAGAAGCCTCTCTGAAGGTAAATATCTCAGGTAGGATTCTTCTTATTCAGCATTAGCTGTTTACAAAGTAGCTGTCCACATATCAGCTACTCACCCCAGGCTACCCTGGAGAAAAACAGGTTCTTTAAACCATTTACACTCTAGAAGCATCTGGGTTTTTTTCTCCCCTGAATATCCAGGGAGTATAGACACCTATTCAGAATTTGACATCTACACTTGCGACCTTTGGGGAGGAATCACACCCATAACTGGCTAGAATGCATACAGTGTTGTTAATGAGAGGAAAAATACAGGAATATACAGAGGACTACCTTGAACTTGTGCATAGATTTAGCCAAATGTTTTTACCCTCAAATTTATCAAGGGAAGTTGCTTTTGTTTTCTTTTTGTTGGGATTTCATTTTCCCTATAAGTGTATTCTGGGAGAGGCACAAATACGCTGCATAATTTTGAGACACCAAAATATGTCTCAACATCAAAATGTCTTAACAGCTCCAGATACTGGAGCTTTGCAGGCATTCGTATTGTTTGGTTAATAACCAGTTAGAACAACCTTTAAGCTTTGCTGCATCTGGCTTTCAGACTGGTAATTGGTTTGGTCATCTCCACATTCCAAATAAGCCATTTCCTTTTGCTGTATTTTGAGCCTTTTCAGCTATTTTATTATTTTATCCTTCAGGGAATAGGGTAGAAAACTTCAAGGTAGCATTTTCTGCTGTATTCAAGGTAACCTACATACTCACTGCAGTAGCTAATTGATTGTCAAGCACTTGATACACAGACATGGTTTTTTCAAGGTCATTCTAAACTTGCAGAGATTTAACCTTCTGCCAATTTAACTAAAAGAAAGTGGAACAACTTTTGTCTAATAAGATGGCCTACCCTTGCAACATTTAACAGTGGTAAATATGACCCTCAGGGTCATATTTTTATTGATATGGTAAGGTCAGAATTTTATCTCAGCAAAAAAATTTTTGTCCTTAAGTGAATTGAAAAAGTAGGCCATCCCCCAGACATTTTCCACATGAAATGGACAAGTATCAGCTGGAAAACTTCAAGATACTATGTGTATCACAAGACATCTTCCCCGCTTCCTCCTTCAAAATCTGGGGGAAAAAACGGACAAAGTAATCTGAAAGGAAGTAAAATTGTATCAGTAAGGAAAAGAGAGGGAAAAATATGCATATATGTGGTTTGTTGACAATACTGTTTCTGGACAAAAAACAGCACAGAAGTTTTTGCCTTATGAAGGATCCAAAAATATGGCTGAAAGTAAGAATGAACCATCCCATGGTTCTCACAATATTTGCATCAGGTTCCACTGTTTGTGTAAGGTACAGCCATTATATGGTTGTAATAAGCACTGAAATACATTTAACTGTTTTTTCTAGTCTCACAACTGTAACTAATAGTTCTTAATGTCGTATATCTCATACAGTATGCATGTGCTCTGTTTTTCCAAATAATTTTTGTTCTATAACTCACACTCTGATATACTCCATAAATTCACCTCTTTAAGTTGGGCAGCAAGTGCCCATAGTGCTGATACAGTTCTCAACTCAATTTCAGTTTATAGAGCAGATCCACCTTATTTCCTCTAAAGGTAAGTTCTAATTGGTTTTGACTGCTCATGCTCTTTAATTAACGACACACTGTTTCACACCCATTGCAGCATTTCTAAGAAAAGTTATATATTTGCATTTCAAGTATGGCTTTGCAGTCTCTTAATATCAGTTAATGTATCTTTGAGAAAAAGTGCATACCTTTTCCGCTCCCTCCAAGCACTGTTAGATTTTCAAACATCCTGAGATTTTTTTCACTTTTCTTTAAAAAAAGACTGTTTAAAAGAACACCATATACTAACAATCATAGTCAGATTAAAACTGTGTGCTGACTAGTTGTATTTGTAACACTTGAACATTACTAAAACAAACTCAGAGAAGGAAAAAGCTTCTTCTATTCTTTCATATTTATTCGTACACTTCATGGGACTAGCTATTTTCCACCTAGAGTTAGCTAAGAGTACAGTCAGTAGGAAATTAATTCCTATTCCCAACAGAAGCACTCTGGCAGAAGCAGAGAATAATAGTATTTACATTTATACATTTATAAGAGTGGTTATACATTTATGTATAAATTTACATTTATACATTTATAGGAGTGGTTAGGAAGAGTTTACACAAGGCATGCCAAAGGACTGAAGTGTAGTATGCTGTTCCATCCCCACCCAAAGGGCAAAATAACCACAGAGGTGTACAGTTACCTATTTTTGACATGGAATTTGTGTAGAAGGTGAAAGCTAAGGTAAGTGACTTTACTTTGCTGGCTGACTAACCACTAAGACAGAAATAACTTTGTTGTTGTTGCTTTACTTGAAATGATTTGAACAAATTGACCTTAAAAATCTGTGTGCGACTGCCATTTGTTGGAACAAAGCTTGAATGAAATGACTACTATAGCAAATATAATGAAAGTGTATAAAATGAAAACCAGAGTACACTTTTATATTATTGAAGTATTTGGGACAAATTCCCCTTTCTGGCACCTGTAACATAACATGAAGTGCTAAAAGACAGCACAGTTTGGGGAGTTTTTCATGTCTTGTTCTTGATCAGAAGCTAAAGCAACAGGAAAAAAGAGCATTTTGCTATCAAAGAAAGTTGTTCTGGCACGAAAGAGATGAAATTGCTATAAGACTGCTGACCTATGTAGAAAAACAAGTTTTAGGCAGGATAGAGCCAACATCCATACCATAAAGAGTAAGATTTATAAACTCATCTGCCATTGCACTGGAGAGATCAGCACAATGCTGAGAAAGCCAGCATGCCTTTGCCACAGATAATTAGATTGAGATGGGTTTGCACTTCCAACCAGTGTTTGAGGGCATTCTCAGAAGAAAGGTGGCTGTGTAGAGGTAAGCAGAAGGAAAAAACTCCATTAACCCTCAAGACTCCCATTTGACTACTAAAAATACAGAACCACTCAATCATGCAACAGGAACAGTTTCTACAGAACAAAGAAACCTAAAGAGTTAAATGCCCAGAAATTAGGTACAAGCTACTTTTTTTTTTTTGGTATGAGCAGGTAGCAGACATCTATATTCAACAAATCATAATACTTTGGTCAATGTTGCAAGTGAGAAATGAAGTTGGTGCTTACTTGAGAGCTGTTGGACTAGTTCTGTAAGAATGAACAACATATACGAGACAAAAGAGCATCCAGAAGGCAATATAAATCAATGCTATTTTGACTGAAAATTGCTATCAGATTGCAGCACCAAAAATATTCCCACAGTTAAGAAACATAAGGGTAGCAGCCACTTGGCGGAAGGCTTGTAGACACTAATCTATTCATAACAAGCAACCTACAAGGAAATGTGCAGTGCTATGCAACGCCCAGCCCAAAGCAGCCTGGGAAATACTTGCTTTAAGTCTGTAAAAAAAGCCAAATTATCTCCATTCTCCCAGTAACAGTATGTGAGAGAAGACAAACAAGGAAAAGGTGGAGTTACTCCTTCCACAGCCTCAGATTTCCAGGCTGAGGAGCACAGTAGATGTTGAAAGCCTGACGAGTGTCTCATGCTCTGAACTTTTATAGCTTAAAAAAATTAAAAGAAAATCCAACCATTAGATAAAAGCTTACGACATGCCAGGGCGGTTGGACTGGCTGACAAAAAAAGAAGTTGGGAGGCATGCATGCAGCCATTCTTCAGGGAATAGACATAACTGGTGTTTTCAGCAGGAAAAAAGAGGAACCCCCCCTGCACTAGGGAATTTTTAAAAAGTAATTGTCAAGGTCTCTAAACACTTCAGTCTCAACAGGATTGTCAAACTCATAGCAAGCTACATAAAAGCTCCACAGATCTGAATTATTTAGGATGCTTGAGTCTTAAAAATCCAAAGCTGAACAGATCATCTTGAGATACTTTACCATCTTCATTTGTGTTGATTGCCAAAAATATTAAAGGAACAACTTTGCAGTAAAGAAGTAGAAGAAGTGGAAGTAAAGAAAGAGAAAAAGTAAACAACAGAAAAAAAGACCCCTTGAGTATCTAAAATATTGCAGGACTTTAAGAAAACTTTTGTTCTAGCACAAACACAAAGGCAGCAAAGCTCTGCTGCATCAGAAGGAAGCCTTCAATTTTTGCTGCCACTCAGCAAACAAATAACACTAGAATTATAGCTATAACTGATGTACTTATCTTTATTGCTCTAAATATTAGCTGAACTGGTTGAAACCTAAGCACGCATTTAACAAACATTTAAAAAATAAAAAAAAAAATGCAAACTTTTTAAAAAAAATTGACCACTTCTAATTATAAAGGAAGCAGAAGATACCTACTTTTCCTTTGTTTGTAATGAACAGAGACTAACATAGTTCAAGTTCACCTGTTTTTGTAATTAATTTTTGAGAGATCCTAAAAATATTTATTAGAGAGCATTGAATGAAACAATGTTTACTAAAGACTATGAAGTATTTTGATTCCTTAGACAAAATCCAAGCATAACTCCCTCAGCAGCTGTAGTGGACAAAACAACTAAATTATGTCATAGCAGAAACAATAATTGTCATTACTATTTCCGAAGCCCTCTGCAGATCTTGAAAGCACCACATCTAAACAAAGAAGGCAAAAAGAAGAAAGAAAAGGAAAGGTAAAAGGGAAAGGGGAAGGCAAAGGGACATCTATGATGTTCATATGTGGACATATGTGAGCATATGCAGACCTATATATTTATATATAACTTCTATGAAACCGAGTCGGCGCATGGAAGTTTATACTGCAGCCACAGGAAGTGTCTGCAGTGGCCATTCATTTGTTCACGAAGAAGACCCGTTCTTCTCGCTGTGCACAAGGTCCCGACCTTGGAAAGGAGTCCCCAGTGATCTCAGTCTTCATTAGTGGAGGAGCGTTTTCTGTCAACCATTCATCTCAAAACTAAAACTAC
The DNA here is from genome assembly GCF_964195595.1 of Calonectris borealis. Lineage (NCBI taxonomy): Eukaryota > Metazoa > Chordata > Aves > Procellariiformes > Procellariidae > Calonectris > Calonectris borealis. Next base: position 146,136,057 of record NC_134312.1, read on the forward strand.
TCCTAGAAGCAGTAGCCGCAGTGTGTCTCCTTTATTCACAAGCACGCAGCATTTGCTTAGCTCGTAAAAGCTGTATCATGGATCACTATGGTTGAGGCTCTTCCCACGCTGACATGTTAATGACATCCTCTGCCTCTCAGATGAACTTCTCTTTGGTCTCTACTCAGTCAAAATATTTTATCAACAGCTTTTTCTTCTGGCAGTTCAGACTTTAGCCTGCTTCCACTAATACATACCCGTAGGTAACTTCATTGCCATAAGTAATTCAGTGGATTTAAATGGAGATATCCAAATATTCAACTTCAGCAGTGTACAGACAGCATTTGTGGGATTGGGATCTTTGTACTAACATCAATACCTTTTAATTTCTGATTAAAAATTCTAAAGATCTGAATAACTGTGAAGCAAGTGCAGCTACTCTGAGAGCTGTCATGACACAGACATCAACAGCCTCCTCATTTAAGTGCCGTGTTACTATATTTCTTATTTTATTTTTTTATCCAGATAACCATAAGTAAGCATGCTTCCATAGGAATGTAGTACTATAGAAATATTCATTGCCCTGAACTTCCTCTAAACTTATCTAGGATCTGAAATATTATACCAGAAAACACTTGACAATTTGCTTCTTGCAAGATTTCCACAACCGCCAGTTTCTAGTTTAAGAATTCCTCACCAGCAGCACCACTTCCAGTTCTTCAGAACACTGACCACTCTCAATACAAAGGAGAAATAAGCAGGGCAAAACTGCTACAAAAAGTTTAAATACTTTCCAAGATTTTAAAAGCTCTACTGATGTACATGGATCTGAGGTGTTGGGAAGGAACTATATGATCTTTGATATGTTTGGATAGCTTAGGGATGACTTAAGATCCACTGCATGGACCTGGCCTCCAAATGTAACCTGTGGCCATGCCCTGACTATGCATCAGATGAGATGAAAAACATGACACCTCCAGCAAGTCTGTAAAAACAAGCATAATTGTATGAGTTGGGCCCATGTCTCTCGTTATAGATAACGTGGGGATCAGGACTGTGAAGATCCACCTGTCCTGCAGTGGGATCCTAGCAACTGTGATCTAAAAGCTTGAAGTAACTGCAAAGAGAAGGAAAGGGAAATGAGCTAACCCCTCGCCTTGCTTTAACTGTCCTTTGCTAAAAAAGTAGTTCTGCCACTCTGCAGAAAAAAGTAACAACTGAAAGACAGTAGAGGGTATAGCCCATCTGAAGATATCACCAATGGTATCAAAGTAAGATTGTTTTAAAATGAAGTATAAAACTAAAATAAGAATGCTAGATATTTCTCTCCTGTCAGGTGAGCAATAAAATGCATAAGGATGCGTTGCATTGTAAGTATTATTCACCTTGAACAGTTTCCTCTCTCATAAAGGGAAATTTTAAAGGTCAGACAAATATTAATTGGAGAAAAAAAAAGAATTATCACTACAACATTGTTCTCCTTGAGAGGATTAACACAGTTTCACTGATAAATTTATTTCTGCAACTACAGTAAGCAGCCTTTGTTAAAATTGAACTGATAAAAGCTACGCTTTTAAAGCTATCAGTTCTAGAAAATTAAATCTATGAGCTCTGAAAACTGCTTATATTTTTACATTCTCTGGTACATCAGCAGTAGAAAAAGACTATCAAGAGTTTTTATTTCAACCTTGCACTATTTTTTTTCCTAGGTAGTTACTGGTTTGCAGAAACACTTTTCCCATCAAAAAATGGCAGTCCAGAAAATGAAAGTCAGTGAGCAAGAAAGGAATCTGTCTATATTTTCAGAAATTCACAGCACTGAAACTTTTTGCACATCACTACATAAATCATTGGGCAAACATGCATATAATTCAAATACAGTAAATCATGTATTCATGTATATGAGTACATCCAGTTACACTTTTAGGACTTACTCTAAGCCCTTGCAAAAAATTCCTGTTGCTTTCAAAGGGATTTAGATGGCCTTGCTAGCTACTTGCCTATAGAAGTGCCTGGCTCACCTGTCCAAACAGAGATGTGTTACAGCAGGATAGAGAAAGGCAGAAAAAGAACGGAGTTCATTTCAGAGTGGCACAGAGTGAAATGGTCCTCCATAGGCACATGAGGAAGCTACAGATGAATACATGGCCCAGTGAGCCATTCCCACCTTCTCAAATTGTTGAGATAAGCTATCCTGCTGCTTGTACGGCTAGAAAAGTACAAGCATAACCATAATGAAAATTAAGATCTACCATATTTTGATAACCATGACTGCACACTATTCCAGATAAACTGAAGAATATACATTTGCTGGAAATTCTTCATTAACAATTTTGACTCAGTAGTGATCACACAGTTACACATGTAAACACTGAAGCTTTTGGGTGTGCTTTTTTATCTGCATTTACATAAGTGTATACTTAAAGTGAGTAGATACTGCATTATTTTCTTCCACAGGCAAGACTAAAAAAGCTTTGAAATCATCACCAGCTCTAACATACCACATCTGATACCCAGTACATTTTGTCAGGCATATGTCAGGTCTCTGGTTTCATACCCAGTGCTGCCACAGCCCTTTTAGAAGACCAGGCATGTAAGAGAGAGGAACTCACACAACTTGAAAATACCCGTTAACTTCTTTATCAATGGAAAAAACAGGCAACAGAATGGAGGAGAATAGAAGGAAGATCAGAACAGATGAAGGGCAATAGAATTGACAATAATACAACAAAATAAAATAAAGAGAAATATTATTGCTTCTTTAGTGGTATTGCAAATAATAAATAAGAGTATTCAGTAATCTGCAAGAACATAGGACTTTCCCAGTCTCCCCTCCCCAGTCTGAAAATGCCACTTCTTTTTCAAATTTTGCAGTGTAGAAATATAGCAAACATTAATCTGTACCTATATAATTCCAACATATATCATGATAAGTTGTCCTGGTTTCAGCTGGGATAGGGTTAAATTTCTTCCTAGTGCTGTGTTTTGGATTTAGTATGAGGAGAATGTTGATAACACACTGATGTTTTCAGTCGTTGCTAAGTGCCCTCCTAGTCCAAGGACAGCTCCCGTGCCTACTGACTGAGCTAGGTACACAAGATGGGAGGGAACATAATCAGGACAGCCAGCCCAGCTGGCTAATGAGGTATTCCATACCATGTGACGTCATGCTCAGTATATCCAGGAAGTACCAATCGCTACTTGGTTATCGGTCAGCGCGGGTGGTGAGCAATTGCATTGTGTATCACTCATTTTTTATATTCTATCATTATTATTATTATTATTTTCCCTTTTTCTGTTCTATTAAACTGTCTTTATCTCAACCCACGAGTTTTTCTCACTCTTACCCTTCCGATTCTCTCCCCGTCCCACTGGGGGGGCGGGGGGAGTGAGTGAGCGGCTGCGTGGTATTTGGCTGCTTGCCAGGTTAAACCACGACAGTCCTTTTTGGCGCCCAACGTGGGGCTCGAAGGGTTGAGATAACGATAGATCTGACCAAAGTGTGTTAAGGCAAAATTGTTATAAGCATCCATTATATTGATTGGTCACAATGTTGATGTATTGGCTGTCAAAGTTGTGGGGCTGGCTCTCAATGTTGGGTCATGTAATACCTTGCTTGCAGTATGTGTTCCCTTTTGTGCTGTTTATCATTATTCGGAACTGGGCCAAGATTATCATTTTGCTGCTGTTTTATGAGGTGATAAAATCATTGGTCGTAAGTCTAATCTGGTATCTGTACTCGGCACTGCCGTCATTTCTGTACCTCGGGAACCACCTCTTAGAAATTATTGGTAATTGCACTTGCTTCTCCTCGGAGCATGAATTTAAGGGGGAGACGGGATGGGACACTCTCTCCCACTTGTTCATCTTCCCTTCCATATCGTCAGAAACTCCTTTTTCTTCTATCCTCTTCACAAAGATGTCCACAATATTCCCTGAGAATTTTGAATATCCTTGGGATGTTCAAACAAGCATGTTCATATTGCTACTATGTCTCCTGAATGTGGATCAGGCCTTGTTTAGGGTTAAACAACTATTCAGGAATACTGTCCAGAGATCAACCCCCAGGAACAAGAAAAGAGGGAGGGCAAACGGCAGTGCCTCATCGGGGCGGGCGGAGCAGCGAGTCTCGGGGGCGGCTACAGACACGGTGGCTACTCAAAACCCCACGACAGGCACTGCGGCTACTCCAACCCCCACGACAACCCCTGTGGCTACTCAAACCCCGGCAACAGTCACCGTAGCTTCTCCAACCCCTGCGACAGGCACTGTAGCCACTCAAACTCCAGCAACAGTCACTACAGTTACTCCAACCCCCATGACAAGCACTGCAGCTACCCAAACCCCAGCAATAGGCACTACAGCTGAACTAGAGGACCAACCCTTGCTGGTATCCGTTGCCCCTGTACAGAAGAGGAAATCTTGGAAGCGAAGATCGTTTAGAAAGGGATGGTGGAAGAGCAGGGCCATCACGAGGAGAGGAGGAGGAAGAAGAAGAACTCATAAACGAGACGGAAACCACCTGATTCCTATCCCTGAGTGAGCTGCGAGATATGCGGAAAGATTTCAGCCGACGTCCAGGCGAGCATGTTGTTACCTGGCTGCTCCAATGCTGGGATAATGGGGCCAGTAGCCTGGAATTAGAGGGGAAAGAAGCCAAAGAGCTGGGATCCCTTGCTAGGGAAGGAGGCATTGACAAAGCAATTGGAAGAGGGACACAGGCCCTCAGCCTTTGGAGGCGACTGCTGTCAGGCGTGAAGGAAAGGTATCCCTTCAAGGAAGATGTTATATATCACCCAAGCAAATGGACCACTATGGAGAGAGGTATCCAGTACCTGAGAGAACTAGGTGTGCTGGAGGTAGTTTATAGTGACCTGAACGATGACCAAACGCCCAAAGATCCAGGTGAAGTCCAGTGCACGCGACCCATGTGGCGGAAATTACTACGGAGCGCACCAGCGTCATATGCCAATGCGTTGGCAGTACTGTGCTGGAAAGAGGAAGAAGCACCAAGGGTAGATGAGTTGGTTAGCAATCTCCGGGAATATGAAGAAACTGTCTCCTCCTCCCTTGTCTCAGCTGTGGAGAAACTGTCCCGGGAGGTCCAGCAACTCAAAGACGATAGATCCTATTCTCCACCTGTATGGACCAGTATCTCAGCCATTAAGGGTCAGCGTTCTTCTGCTCAAGAGAGAGGATATAGAAAGTACACACCATGGGGCACCCTGTGGTTTCACCTGCGTGACCACAGAGAGGACATGAGGCAGTGGGATGGAAAACCTACCTTGACCCTAGAGGCACGGGTACGTGAGTTGCAAGGAAAAAAAATCACACAAGGGGGTTCTCCCAGGAAAAATGCTGCTCCAGTTTTCAGGAAAAACCTGTCTCACGACAGTCCAGTTTCCAGTGAACAGTTCCCCAGACAGAGTAGAAGGGCTGATCTTACTTTGGATTGTAATGAAGGAATTCTTGACTCATGTTTGCAAGAAGTGAGAAACAGATATTATGACCAGGACTAGAGGGGCCCTGCCTCCGGCCAGGTGGAGGAAAGGGACAACCAGGTTTACTGGACTGTGTGGATTCGATCAGAGCCACAGGAGTATAAGGCTCTCGTAGACACTGCTGCACAGTGCACCCTGATGCCATCAAGCTATGAAGGGGCAGAACCCATCTGTATTTCTGGAGTGACAGGGGGATCCCAAGAGTTAACTGTATTGGAGGCCGAAGTGAGCCTGACTGGGAATGAGTGGCAGAAGCACCCCATTGTGACTGGCTCAGAGGCTCCGTGCATCCTTGGCATAGACTATCTCAGGAGAGGGTATTTCAAGGACCCAAAAGGGTATCGGTGGGCTTTTGGTATAGCTGCCTTGGAGACAGAGGAAATTAAACAGCTGTCCACCTTGCCTGGTCTCTCGGAGGACCCTTCTGTTGTGGGGTTGCTGAGGGTTGAAGAACAACAGGTACCAATTGCTACCACAACAGTGCACCGGCGACAATATCGCACCAACCGAGATTCCCTGATCCCTATCCATGAGCTGATTCGTCAACTGGAGAGCCAAGGAGTGATCAGCAAGACTCGCTCACCCTTTAACAGTCCCATATGGCCAGTGCGAAAGTCTAATGGAGAGTGGAGACTAACAGTAGACTACCGTGGCCTGAACGAAGTGACGCCACCACTGAGTGCTGCCGTGCCGGACATGCTAGAACTTCAATACGAACTGGAGTCAGAGGCAGCCAGGTGGTACGCCACCATTGATATCGCTAATGCGTTCTTCTCAATCCCTTTGGCGGCAGAGTGCAGGCCACAGTTTGCTTTCACTTGGAGGGGTGTCCAGTACACCTGGAACTGACTGCCCCAGGGGTGGAAACACAGCCCTACCATTTGCCATGGACTGATCCACACCGCACTAGAACAGGGTGAGGCTCCGGAACACCTGCAATACATTGATGACATCATTGTGTGGGGCAGCACAGCAGAAGAAGTTTTCGAGAAAGGGGAGAGAATAATTCAAATCCTTCTGAAGGCTGGTTTTGCCATAAAACAAAGTAAGGTCAAGGGACCTGCACAGGAGATCCAGTTTTTAGGAATAAAATGGCAAGATGGATGTCGTCAGATCCCAATGGATGTGATCAACAAAATAACAGCCATGTCCCCACCAACTAGCAAAAGGGAAACACAAGCTTTCTTAGGCGTTGTGGGCTTTTGGAGAATGCATATTCCAGATTACAGCCTGATTGTAAGCCCCCTCTATCAAGTGACTCGGAAGAAGAACGATTTCAAATGGGGCCCTGAGCAACAACAAGCCTTTGAACAAATTAAACAGGAGATAGTTCATGCAGTAGCTCTTGGGCCAGTCCAGGCAGGACAAGATGTGAAGAATGTGCTCTACACTGCAGCCGGGGAGAATGGCCCTACCTGGAGCCTCTGGCAGAAAGCACCAGGGGAGACTCGAGGTCGACCCTTAGGGTTCTGGAGTCGGGGATACAGAGGATCCGAGGCCCGCTACACTCCAACTGAGAAGGAGATATTGGCAGCATATGAAGGGGTTCAAGCTGCTTCGGAAGTGGTTGGTACTGAAGCACAGCTCCTCCTGGCACCCCAACTGCCGGTGCTGGGCTGGATGTTCAAAGGGAGCGTCCCCTCTACACATCATGCAACCGATGCTACGTGGAGTAAGTGGGTCGCACTGATCACACAACGGGCCCGAATAGGAAACCCCAGTCGCCCAGGAATCTTGGAGGTGATCACAAACTGGCCAGAAGGCAAAGATTTTGGAATATCCCCAGAGGAGGAGGTGACACGTGCTGAAGAGGCCCCACTGTATAATAAACTACCAGAAAATGAGAAGCAATATGCCCTGTTCACTGATGGGTCCTGTCGCCTTGTGGGAAAGCATCGGAGGTGGAAAGCTGCTGTATGGAGTCCTATACGCCAAGTTGCAGAAACTGCTGAAGGAGAAGGTGAATCGAGCCAGTTTGCAGAGGTGAAAGCCATCCAGCTGGCCTTGGACATTGCCGAACGAGAAAAATGGCCAGTACTTTATCTCTATACTGACTCATGGATGGTGGCAAATGCCCTGTTGGGGGTGGTTGCAGCAGTGGAAGCAGAACAACTGGCAGCGCAGAGGTAAATCCATCTGGGCTGCCGCATTGTGGCAAGATATTGCTGCCCGGGTAGAGAACCTGGTTGTAAAAGTACGTCACATAGATGCTCACGTACTCCAGAGTCGGGCCACTGAAGAACATCAAAACAACCAGCAGGTGGACCAGGCTGCTAAGATTGAAGTGGCTCAGGTGGATCTGGACTGGCAACATAAGGGTGAATTATTTATAGCTCGGTGGGCCCATGATGCCTCAGGCCATCAAGGAAGAGATGCAACATATAGATGGGCACGTGATCGAGGGGTGGACTTAACCATGGACGCTATTGCACAGGTTATCCATGAATGTGAAACATGCGCTGCAATCAAACAAGCCAAGCGAGTAAAGCCTCTTTGGTATGGAGGACGATGGCTGAAATACAAATATGGGGAGGCCTGGCAGATTGATTATATCACACTCCCACAAACCCGACAGGGCAAGCGCTATGTGCTCACCATGGTGGAAGCAACCACAGGATGGCTAGAAACATACCCTGTGCCCCATGCCACTGCCCGGAACACCATCCTGGGCCTTGAAAAGCAAGTCCTGTGGCGACATGGCACCCCAGAAAGAATTGAGTCAGACAACGGGACTCATTTCCAAAACATCCTCATAGACACTTGGGCCAAAGAGCATGGCATTGAGTGGGTCTATCACATCCCCTACCATGCACCAGCCTCTGGGAAAATTGAATGATACAACGGGCTGCTAAAGACAACACTGAGAGCAATGGGTGGTGGGACATTCAAGCATTGGGATACACATTTAGCAAAAGCCATCTGGTTAGTCAACACTAGGGGGTCTGTTAATCGAGCTGGCCCTGCCCAATCAAGACTTTTACATACTGTAGATGGAGATAAAGTCCCTGTCGTGCACATAAGAAATACGCTGGGGAAGACAGTCTGGGTTACTCCTGCCTCTGGCAAGGGAAAACCCATCCATGGGATTGCTTTTGCTCAAGGACCTGGGCGCACTTGGTGGGTGATGCGAAAGGATGGGCAAGTCCGGTGTGTACCTCAAGGGGATTTGATTTTGGGTGAAAATAGGCAATGAACTGAATTTTATGATGTCAATTGTTATATGATATTGTATATCATTATTTCTATGGTTGCTATCAATGGTATAGCAGTGAAAATCACCCAGATTAATGAAGAATGAACTAACTCCGATGAAACCGAGCAAAGTGCAACGATGATAGAACTGAACGAGTGCAGCAGTACCGAAATGAGAACTGGCTTCAGGATGCAACAGCCCAACACCACACACCATCCTTCTGGCCCTGAAAGACTGTTATGACAGATGGAGCCCAAAGTTGTGGACTAAAAGAACTCAATGGACATTTGTATATATTTATGTATATATATGTATGTATATGTATTATATGTATATGTATTATATATGTATATATATAAAAGATAGTGGTGATTAATTGAAATGTATCGAAAAATGTGAGACCTAAGCATAACGTAAATGGTATGGAATAAGGGGTGGATACTGTCCTGGTTTCGGCTGGGATAGGATTAAATTTCTTCCTAGTGCTGTGTTTTGGATTTAGTATGAGGAGAATGTTGATAACACACGGATGTTTTCTGTCGTTGCTAAGTGCCCTCCTAGTCCAAGGACAGCTCCCGTGCCTACTGACTGAGCTAGGTACACAAGATGGGAGGGAACATAATCAGGACAGCCAGCCCAGCTGGCTAATGGGGTATTCCATACCATGTGATGTCATGCTCAGTATATGAAGGGTAGGCGGGATCCAGGATGGCAAAGAAGCCTCCTCACACATAGATGGATGCCTCACTATGTGAAGGAAAAGAAACCTCGTCCTTAATTTCAGTGCCAGGGGCCCAGCCTCCAGAAGCTTGATAATTTCTAGCTTCTGCTAGTAGGTGCTGGAGTGGAATGAATGCCTTTCTAACTCTCAGAAATTAGACCAGGACTGAGGTGTGGAGTCTTACAGAGGCCTCATGCTGATTTTTTTTTAATTTATTTATTTTTAAGGCTAGGACAGCTGGGGGGAGGAATAAGAGACGTGTTCAGCTGCTTTCATCATTCCAGTGATAACAAGGGTGATGAGGCGTGATCGGCATGTCCACTACCAAAACAGCTACTGTGACTTCTTAGCACAAGCTGTGCATTGCACGATGAGCCGCTCATGGGGAGTCTACATCTGTCCTCAAGTGGATGGTGAAAAAAAGGTGCTGTACTTACTCAAGTCCAGCAAAATGCTAAGAACTTGGGTTTTCTTCCTCTTCTGTGTTTACACAACTTCTCTGGTCTAGCTATCTACAGTGTTGCAGCTCCAGCTATGCTTCAACAGCCACATGCATGGGAGAGTAGAAAAACATTCTGTGCCCGGTTACAAGTCTTTTCTCTCACCCAGGAAAAATCTTAAGACATCATCCCAAGTATTCATGAATTTTATGCAAAAATCAAAAAGGGAAACATTCTGAAAACAAAAATTTTAAAGTCGAATATACTGCATTGATTTTTCATTAAGCCAGAGAGAACTTCAGATATTATGCTACAAAGCCTCCCTACTTGAGATTCAGGCAATTCTTTCTTGTTTGTCTTTATATATATATTAATACCTAGAATTGAAAAGAGAATATCTACTTATAATTGAGATAGAATTTAAAGAATACCTGTTGTGAATTTGCTGATATTTTGCTATCTGCAAAATATCTTGAGCACAATTTTTCAGGCTCAGTAAATTGCATTTTCTACTCTAAAACACTCTAATAAATATTTGAAGCTTCATAATTTCTAATTTTTCCAACTACTATATTGAACTTATTGTAGTGATTGACTGAGATGGATATCAATTCTCTTCATAGATCTAATTTTAAATTTTAATTTTTAAGGCCAAGTGGCTTTTAATATATTAGATGGATCAAATTATTGTTCACATTCTCAAATGTAAAGTGTTCTCTTAATGTAAAACCAATCATCAACATTCAGATATCTTTCTAGTCTAATCAGAAATGTGCTCAAGTCATTTTTCCTATTGCAGTGGTAGCCTTTGAAGTTTGCTAATTATTTTATACTGTCAATTTTCCTACAATCTGCCAAGAATCATTCATGTTAAAGAGAAGTAAGATTAAATTTATTGATTCACTGGAGTAAAAATACTATGTTAAGAGATGCTAATTCAAACCAAATTGCATCCTGTACTATAATACCCTTTATAACCTAAGCATTTTGGTGTTCAAATCACAGAATTAGACAGTATCTGTTTGCTTTAGATGTTCACCAACTGAAACAGTGCTAATTGAATCACATAATCATTACTTTCAGAAAGCACGATTGTTCTACCTGTATCAATTTTATTATTTCAGTACAACCTGATGTGGCTACTTATTATCTATACAGAAGTGTATGTATATGTGCAGGTAGATATGAATCTCTAAGCAAACAAGACAAAAACATTACAATCATAATATAATATTAATAAAAAGTCGAATTAAAAACCCCCAATGTGTTCTAAAGTCAAATTCTGAAACTTGATTAAGTGTTACATAGCTAGTACTCCCACTGACTACTGATGTGCACACTCCAAAGTCAAGGTTTTTTTTCTGGATTACGACAAAAAAGACACAGCTCAAGAAATAATGTCAGTGAATGCTTCTTCTCTTCAGTTTTCATCATCAGGTGCTATTTCTAAAGAAATATATTCTAGGGATTGTAGAACAACACATTGATAAAGTACAAAGGCATATTTCACAGTGTCCTCTTGGAATAAGGCTACTTGAAAAGCTCTCAAGGGAAATAGTTTGTCTAGTGTTTGGTATATTACATTTCATCACCCACTCCTCATTTTTGTTACTAGTAGGGATTCATAAGAATTCAATATATAATAGCTACTCATTAAATAATAATTTTGTGATTCAACAAGAGTTAGTTTAGAAAAAGACTAAATTTTAATTTGCTTTTTCAAATCGATCCCTATTTGCATTTTATTTTCTACAGTCTCTGACCAATCAAGAATAAGGCCTAGATCTACAAAGGGACTTCAGCACCAAAATACTGAATGCAACCCGGCCAGATAGTGGATAGAATTGCCTTGCATTAGACACCCACATTTCCTATAATACAGGAGGAGTCTCATCAGCTAACTGAGCATTGCCTACGGAAAAGGTTAGAAGGACTAATTTTTAAACCCCGCTCTTATCAAAATAAAAAGTACTTCATACCATTATAATGACACATGTGCATCTATTCAGGACTCCCAGCTCCAAAGTTCCTCCTGCAAGTAAATATTTTAAAAGCCCTTCATTTAGAAAACAAACTAACAAAAGAGCTAGTGAGGCAGCAATAAGGGTCATGGCCTTTCTTTCCAAATATGGTAGAAAAGGAAATGGAAATCACCCATAAAGTTTATTCTATAGGTTAATGGTTAAAGCTATGGCTGTATACAAGAGACTTGAGCTTAATTCCCTCCTCTTCCTTGGACAGCTTGAACCCAGTCTCAGGAGAACAAACAAGCACCAGACCTGGACAACAAGATATATCAGTAATTGATGCTAGTGAAGCTATTAGGTCTTGTATACACTATATATATTGCACTCTTCCAGGGAAGGACAGTGTTCTAGCTTAGTGGTTAAAGCAATCACCTGTGAAGGGGGACTGGCTCTCAAACCTTGGAAGGCCATATCTTTTTGATAAAACAGATAGTTATTAGGAAAAAAAAAAAGCATGCACACACCCCCTCATCCTCCCATGCTGGCACATGGAATTTGCAGCGACTGAATAGACGCTTGGGGGATCTAGGTTTCCAACTTAGGTATCTAAGTTCTATATTAAATGCTTCATTTCTTCACCCTTCGGTTAATATTAAAAGCTATCTTGTCCTCTCTTTGTGTTTTCCTCAGTTCAGGTCAGGGACACCTCCAGGAGAATGACTACAGCTGCAGAAGTGCAAAATTTGACAAAGAAGAAAATGAAGTTTCAGTTTAAAAAGACAACATACAAATTGTATACTGTGAGAGAGGTTAGGCACACAAGCCATAGGACTTATTGCAAGCAGAGAATAACAGTCCTCAAGTCAGGAGTTTCAATATCATGCCCAATTTTGCTGGTCAGTACCATCAATGTTAGCAATGTTTAACCATCTGCCCTCAGGTCCCTCTTAAAAAGGCTCTGATAGTCCTTGGCAGGTGGTGGTAGATGGGACATGAAAGCAACAAGATCTCTGGGTCTGTGCGAGCTATCTATAAAAGAGGGTATGGACACAGGTGTTTAAATTATGGCAGTGGTCTTGAATTCAAAGGGCTCCTATGGATGGCTCCTAAGGCTACTCTAAACCATTCAATGTCAGTGCAACTAATCATAGTCTCAGCACTTGACTAGTTCACCAGGTTGCCTGCCAAAGAGGATCAGGTGATCTTAACCCCAAGCTAAAGAGCAATTTGGCAAAGTCATTTTTAGCTGGAAGTAACCAACACCACCTTTTCGAGTATACCCAGATCTTTACTTAGATAAGCAAAATTAGTTAAGTCAGCCAACTTTATAGAAAAGCCTTGAAAAGTAGCCTACACATAATTTGCACATGAATCATATACAGGGTGGGGAAAAGGAGGGCACACAGAAAAGCACATTTCTGATCTTTTTGCCAGCTATGCATCACTTCAGCCTGGATTTCATAGTGTGGGGCAAGGGGAGGAACACACCACTACTATGTTGCTCTGTGTATGAAGCTGAGCACTAAATCTCAGCAGGCACAAGATGCCAAAACTTCACTACATGGTATAAGATCATGTCCTGAGGATTATTCCTCCTCTGAGACATATATTCTTTGGAAAAGATTGGAGTGATAGACAGGACATCAATTCATTGCTGACAAAAACCCAGCATCTTCAAGCAACAAGTACGTATTTTTTTAAAAAAACTTGTTAAAATATATGGTGACTGGGAGCGCTGGAAGAGAATAATACAGTTCTATGGACTTAAGCTACCTCATGGCTTGCAGAGCCAGTGGCTTTTGAAGACTGTTTGTTAATGACAGTTTGCAACAGTGTGGTAAACCAAGGCCTGTAATTTGCAGATTTTATTTTTAGAAATACTTATTGGAGCACTGTGGCATTGATGGCTATGAAAGAAGAAATAAAAGAAAGGGGGGAGGAAAGAGCCCATGCAGAATTAAAAGCCTTTCAAGTTTCCTGAAAAGAGTTTTTCAGAACAAGAGGTGGGTTGTGTGGAGTTTTTCTTCTACTTCTTAGGGGAAGGATGGGAGCCTACATTCAAGGGCATAGTATATGCAAAGCACTTTCAGTGTGAAATGCCTGCCATTGTATCATATTCATAAAAAGCTGCTGCTAGCAAAATAGATAGCCAAATTGAAACACACATCCCATTTCTATAAAAAACATGGAAGGAAATATTAGCTTGAAAAAATGATGTCAAGATGAAAAGCAGGCTTTTTTCCAGCTGTTCTTACTCAACACTGTAGTCAGAATCATACCACAAAACCAGACAGTCCGGTCACAATTAACTCTGAATGGGGTCATTAAAGGCAGAAGATACTCCTTCACAGCTTAATTTAATTATAATTCCCAGCAACTGGAAAGCCTTTTAACATTTTTAGAATATAGGCTTGTTTTCAACAGTTTCTCCTCTTTTCCAATATGCTCAAACAGTCATTTTTTAATTGGTTTCTTTCCAGAGATGACAAGTCCTGCCATGCCACTTTTGTCAAGAGGCTCTGAAACCCCGTTAAGTCGTTGCAGTTTTGTTTTCTGAACTAGGTGTATTTGCGTTCACTGTTTTACCTCAAATTGTCGGTTGTAAAACTACATGCTCTTTTAAAAATTATCCTGACATTAGCAAATGCTTCCTCCCGGAGTGCCTGTTGAAAGCCATGCAGTTTGTTAATGTTACAGTGCAACTTGTTCCCTTTCTTTGGCTTTTTACTATTTCCTAAATACATTAGTGTCTTCCTTGCAAACATGCAGACATGAGCTGCACTAAACAGCCTTTAGAAAATATAAAATAACTAAACCAAGTCATGAGAAGTAAACCCGACATTCTTCTTTCAAATAGCCGTAAAGTAATTCAAAAGTGCCGGGTCAAAATTTACTGGGAAGGTGCTGATTGTGGACCTTAACACTTGGCTACCAGCCCAACTGTTGGATCACCTGTTTTCAGCAAAAGGAACTGAAAAATTCAGCCCACTTCCTCACACCTTCTTTGACCTCAAGAGCAATTCAACACTGCAAAAGAAGCAACAGGTTCATCTCTTACCTAGGTTAGGATCCAATATGACATAATGCGCAACTTCAAATAAAAGACAGTTCAGTCATTGGCAGCACTCTCACTGCGGTTCAAGGTTTAAGAGCACGCACAAATCTTTACAGTCTCAGGCTGTGTAAGTCACTTGTTCATCTCCAGTCCCATCAGCGGCTTTATGTGACATGAACTATGGGTTTCTGTGTGGTTCATAGCTTGGCAACAGCATTACTTCTAAAAGAGCACAGAGGAACAGCATCAGAAGTCCTTACGACTGCACAGAGACTTCAGGGGACTCGGGAATAGATAATATTCAGCAGCCAGAGCATCAGAACATTTTGGCAGCTTTATTCTCTTTAAATTACAACCTCCTTCTAAAAACAATTTCAAAAGATCTAGCACAGGAGATCTCATTACGACTCTCATGGGTGGCTAGAATAAAAAATAAAAATGAAAAGCTCTTTCAAGACTGAATCTTTTATTTTCTCACTACAACTACTATGAGACCACCTGTCTTTTATGCAGTGTTTGTAAAGCCAGTGTCTTAACTGTCATGAAATAGTTTCCATTTCTGTGGCTAGGAACTTTCAGCATCACTGGGTTTTCCTCTCATTCCGTATACAGAGGTTTGCGATGAAAGCAGTTCTACAATCTCTCCTCCTCTGGGTCAAACCCTGCCAAGTTCTGCCCATACCTCCCATTCGGTTTCTGGCATTATGCAGCAAGGCAGCATTAAATTGAGAAAAACAAGAAAACAAAACACACTTTGAAAAATGTGTTGACAAATGCGGGGTGCAATTTGTCCTAGTTGTACATTCCTCCTCTTCCTGATTCCTAAGCAACGTGTGCATGAGTATAATGAAGGTTTATTATTTTATTCCATGTGGTCCTAAGAAGTTGATTTTTTTCCTCTAGCTCTTTTAAAAGAAACTGTACTTGGGACAACTTTAAAATTCCTTCTTTGCAAATAACAGTAATAAAAGGCAACTCCAAACTTGAATGAGCTCTGTGCAGAACATCTCCTTAGTTTGTCTGAAATCCTTCCACTTGGAGTCTGCGCTGCTGCGGAGGGCAAAGCATAGAGACATCCAAGCTCTTGGTTGTCAGATGGGTGCCAGATGGGTTATAAATTGGTACCTGGAGTTCACGGTAGAATTTACACCTGTTTTGTTTGTCACAAGCCTTGTTCATGGCACGGTCTTCATTGTTTTTCATTGTTTCACTCTGCTTAGTCTACATCTTGCTACATCGTTCAAAAATAATTGAATGCCTTAGTTGGGAGCTAAAATACCTTTCAAAGTGTGTAAAGAGTCACAAATAAATTTGCCAGGACTGTGCTTTCACTTGCTAAGCAAAACAGCAAAAAACGTTTTTTCCATTGAGTTATCATCATTTCCTTCCTTTCCTTCCTGAATCTCTGATCTATTTATAAAGAACTTTATGTGCAAATGGTATTCATCTAGCATTAATTTTTTTTTTATTCCACTACAGGATAAGTAGTTAACTTCACTTCTTTCCTCTTTAATATCTTTTAGATTTGGTAGAAACTGTTTTTAAAATAATAGGTTTCTGTGATTTTGTAAGCTGTCTCTCTCAGTTCTACCACCTCCCTCCCTTCCTCCTCTGACAACTCTTGTAACTGAGTTATAAATAAAGAAAAAAAATAGTAAAAATAAAATCACAGGCTGGATTTCCACTAACTGCAAAGTGATAAAGTAATGGTTTATCAATTATTTAAATCAATGTGAATTCTACCATGATGTGGGTACATACTATTTTCCATTAGGTTTGAGGGTTTTTTTACTGTTTTAAATATCTACAATACAAAGGTAACTCAGATAATAAAGAAGCTATGCAGTGCTTCCGACTGAACAATACCTTTCATTTGAATATGTATTGTTCAAAAGAGCAGAGCAACTAGCAAGCATGCATGGAAGTAGTATAAGTGATATTGCTGTAACTGTCCCTGCATCAGCTAGCAATACCTTCTTCCACAGTACTCCCATTATTTCAGATGCAATAGACTGCTGAACTGCAGAATAACAGGACTTAATTAATGTATCAGACAGTCAAGCCACCAACTGGGAGGTGCTTCTGGCTTCCCAGTTGACCCTAAGCTCCCACAGAGCAACACAGATGGGCAGCACTTCCTACCTTCTTCAGCTGGCCAGGAAATTACCTCACTGACACGTGACCCATCCTCAGTTATAGAGGTCTTTATCGTCTTAACATTGACCAACACTAAGCCCCCGTATTCTCCCACACCTTCAGCTGGTACAGAACATGGCACTGTCCTTCTCCGGCAGCTCTGGCTATGGCAAGTACATCAGCTCCCTACGTTCACCTGGAAAGGAACCAGAGTGATGAGCTTGGGGATCTGGCCATACCGCCTACAAGTGCTCTTCAGAGGTGTATTTGCTGGATGTACCTTTACCAAGTGGCTCACTGTACTTTGAAAAGGCAGCCCCCTACTTTCTCTTGCTTCACATTAGGCTGAAACTTCACATAGCAGCAGCAGCAGCATTCACTTTCACACAGAAAAGAATCATTAAGCGAGCCTAGACCCCTCCTCAAATAGGACAGCCTAGATGATAGTCTTTTCTAACATAAAAGACAGAACACCACCTCCAAATACCACAAAACTAATCAACCTGTAGGCTGAAGGGAAGGGTGGTTCTGGGTGAAGTTGTGAGAGCCCCCATCCTCACTAAACCTCTTTTCAAGAGTATTTGCTTTTTCTGGAGTAGTGATAAAGGAGCATCCCTGAGCAGGGGCGAGAGGAGAAGCCTGTGCTGCTTTCTACTTCTTCTCCTTGCTGGAGAGCAGAGGCCAGGCAGGCAGCCCAACCCCAAGTAGAAGCATAGCAGGGGGAAGCACAAGGTTAGTGCATTACATACTGAAATAGCCACAAGACCTATGAAGATTGTTATTATTTGGTACCTGGGGCTATTTTAAAAGCATTATCATCATTGTGCTAAGTGCTATGGGATAGTCCAGTTAAGAAGTCCTTCTCCGTCAGGAGGGATGTAGAAAGAAGAGCTCTTTAGGCGGTAAAGTCACTCATCAGGAGCCTGTGCTCTCCTTGGCAGCGTAACAAGAGAGGGAAAGAGAACATTAACAGCTTTTCCAATAACTGGCCACTTCTTTTATTCCATGTAATGGAAATAGGGGAGAGCAATATTATGTCAAGAATCTGGTACTCTTGGCTTTTCTCTAATCTGGAACTGAATGTACCATTAAAGTGAAATATAGTATGGCCAGTCCACACTATCAGAAGTTTTTGTTTCCTTGTGTTTCTTTGCCATCTTAAAAAAGGAAAATTAAGAAATGTTGAGGTACGTTTCTTAAGCCCTTCCATAGCTGAAAGGGGTTGGAGTGAGGCAAATGGTTAACCACTTCTTCACTATTTATTAAGTTCTCTCATTGCTTTGACCACTGCTGCTTTGAAATGATGCCGCATTTCAATGATATATCAAAAATCACATTGATATGGGTCCATCTGCATGAAAATCCTATGTACAGATTCCTCATTGATGGGAACACTATAGGAATTGATGTTATAATTTATTATTATAAATTTCTAATGCTTCTAATAGAAGAATGAGATCTGTAAAGAGAGCTCTGATGAAAACTTTCAGACAAATAATCTTTAGGCCTTTCCTTTCCAAACATAAGCCAACTAAGTTTTGACGGATAAGTGCAGCTATTTTCCTATGGCACTCACACAGCTTTCTATGTATTATGCTATGCAACAATCAACTGAGAAACAACTGAGAGAGATTCAATGGCAGAGGTTAATAACCCGAGACAACACCACATCCAAGGCAGTCTATTTGTGCATGTCACAACAATGATAAATAAGTAGTCTGAAGGATGCAAAGATAAAGATTAGGCACTCTACAAGTGTGGTTTTATGTGCAAAGTCTACAACTTAAAAGCTTACCCTTTATAGAGGTTCAAAAGAATCCTTTGAAAGCAAAAAAAGAGCTTCTTTGAAGTGCTTCTTAATGCACCCGGCAAAATAGAAGTAAGAAATTAAACAGATTGGGTATTGGCAGGAAAAGAACTAATTAATGTAACCAGATAGGTGGCAAGCTTCAAATATGACCGTAGTAGCGCACTTCTATTAGCAACAAGGGATGAACTCATGTACTTAAAAAAGCATAAGACTGTGACTGAGTCTCTGGATTGATAGAAAAACTGGAGACTACAAAGCGCTTTAGGTTCTAGAAGTGCCTGTTTTCCTCCATTGGCTGCAAAGGGATTGCCTCACATGCAAATGGCATGCAACGTTGGCTGCATCCAACTAAAATGGGAGATTCTGGTAAAGCAAGGCCAAACTGTGCCAATCCATCCCCAGCAAAACTAATAATATTATGGTGATGTTACTACACAGATAAAGGATCAAGCAACCAGTAATCTCATGGAAATAATCCCACATCCTCATCAAATATTTACTGAAGGTATCACCTTGCCTTCCGCCCCATTTCAGTCCACATCATACTTGCTCTTGGCTAACATGTCTATTAACGATGTCAGCAAGCGATGGGTTGCTCAGCACTCAGATCCCACTGACACAGGAGCACCCACTTAATGCGGTCTGATGTTCCAAACACATCTTCAGGACCATTGCCTGAGGATGACTGAAAGCTTCAGGTCATAATGT
This sequence comes from Calonectris borealis, assembly GCF_964195595.1. Taxonomy (NCBI): domain Eukaryota; kingdom Metazoa; phylum Chordata; class Aves; order Procellariiformes; family Procellariidae; genus Calonectris; species Calonectris borealis. The sequence goes on from NC_134312.1 coordinate 146,155,567, forward strand.
AAAATCAAAGCTGTATTCAAAAAATCATCCTCCTGACTGCATGACTTAGATGCTTACATATGATAATGTAGTCCTTGAACAGCATTAAAAACAGAATACAGTTGTTTCCAGTTGACAAACAAAGTGCAAGAAGTCTATTAGCCCAGCCCCTGTGCTTTTTATGCCCCATGCAAAGAGCATTAGAGTCAGTGGAAAAGCTTCTGTTGAGTTTGGGGTAAGTACTTACCACAGCAAGAGGTGTTCCTGGGGCAGGGCGCATAACTTAGGTTCAGAAATCTCTCTCATCTGTCATTTTTTTCCACCAGCCTAATAGCAATGAAGGTATTCAGTGTGAATAGAAAAAGGAAATGCTTGGAGGGGACTTTGGAGCTTCTTGAATCCTTTCTTTCCTCTCCCCAGCTACCCTTCTTTTATTTAAAAGTTATTGAAAGCTGGAATATATACACCAAGAAATTTCCAGAAAGCACCAACTGAGACTGAGGTGATCACAAGACCAGAGTCTGGGTATGCACCTCTTTGGGTTACATTGCTTTTTAATATCTTCTTGATCGAGGCTCAGTTGAAGCTTCAGTGAGAGACTCAGCAACACACTTACTGTGGTTCACTGACCTGCTTTCTTCCTTCTCCTAGGCATAGGTCCTATTTCATATTCATTTAAAAGGAAAATCCGTCTCTACTCCATACCTTCCAAGCCGCCATCATTGCTATACAAATCATGAGCTGTCATGAAAAGAACCAGAAAACCTCCATTTTGTTTCATACTTTGTATCACCTTAAGGGTTTATGAGGATGTGATTTCACTTATTTGAACACCAACCATTTTTTTATTCCTGCCAGTCTGTGTTAAGAGGGATTTAATGCTTGTTTAATGAAGCCTGGAGAAACAGAGATGTTATTCTGCTTCTGTCCGCTTAGCTGCTTTGTTAGGAGTTATAATATCTCTTTCAGAATTTTACCCATTAGCTTTTCAGCAGCAATATTTTCCAGTTTCATGGGAATTACAGCATTTACTAATCTTTTAAGGAAAATCCTGCTCTTTGCTCTAGCATGCATTATAAACAGCCTTCCTGGGGGTTTTGTCTTTTAATCTCATTACAATGATTTATTTGTTTTTATCTACTTTCTCTTTGAAATCAGGTATTTAAAAGTGGTGTTTAAAAATTTACTTAGGTATTTGTGTACTGAAAATTTTCCAATGAGATACACAAATGTTTCTTTTAAATATCAAATGCTGTTCAAAAATGCAACTTTAGAAAAAACATTGGGTTTATATAGTATTGAATGGAATATTCTGCTGAATATGTCTTTAGGACTGCCTTTCCAAGATTAAGTTTTTTTTTCCTCTTTCCCCTGTTTCTTTTCAGAGTAATTTGGAGTTTAGTTATATTAGGAGTTGTGTATTTATATAAACCTTATTTGAGTTATTATTCAATGCTGTCTTTTCTTTTTAATTCTCTTGGCCAGAGCATTTGTGCTGTTATCGGTCGTTCCACTGAATATTACAATATTTGATACAAACAGGTATTTCTTAGCTTAAACATTCAATGGAACTGTCTACCCTTAGGGTAAAGGCATGTCCTTGATAAAGATGAGCTTTCTCCAGGGACGGTTGAAGGCCATGGAGAGATCTTTCAAAGGACTAAAGGCAATAAAAATTTGAGCTTTCAAGTTAAAAGAACATTTCTTTGACCCTGCTTCATATAACAAACTTACAGTAAATGTATGCAGGATAAATTTAATAAAATAAGACAAACAAAATATTTCACTGCACACAGTTCTTCCCTTGGGGTATAGGGCAAAGAATAAACATGCGACAGATGTTAGTCATTACTAAAGGCATGGGAATAGCATGGCGAAGGGAACAGTCTGAGAACCTATGCACGCTGCAACTTCTATACGATAGCTATGCAGCATATGTTTTCATTGCCATTCATAGCTCATTTTAAACAAGTTTTATTTCCAGAGCTGACTTCTTCATTTAGGTTTCATCTCTTGTGTTGAGGGTGGAAAGTGAGGGAACTGGGGGAAGTAAAGTACTCCTTCAAAGACAAAACTAGTAGGGTACCTTCTCTAGGAGCTTCCAACAGCAGTTACTGCCCCTCCTCCCACCGCCCTCTCTCACTGTCTTTGGAAATTTTAGTGTAAAAAACACCCTGATGATGAATACTGGAAATATTTCTCTCTAGAACTGTCCTACATGGATTCCAGAGCCTCAGTGAAGACAGATTGAGGGGGGTTTGTGCTTATTGTTTTAGAGCTACAAGTTTAGTTGGGGAACTCTCCTATTTTTTTTCCAGATTTCACTCATATATATCATGCTGGCTTGGAGCCTCATGAAATAAATTTCAACAGAGAGAATAAATAATGCAAGCCTTTAAGTACTGTCACTGCTGACATCACAACACATTCTTCTAAACTATTGTTTTGGAAAAACATTTTTCTCCTCTTGGACGTACACTGCTTCTCTCTGTTACTTCTGTTAAAAGTCCCCGGAAGAGGAACAAAATCCTTCAAGACTAGGTAAAAACAATCTGCATTCAAAGCAAAGCGTGATCTGAATCTGTAGCATCAAAACTTTGCAAAGCTATTAAAATTCATGTTCTAGAAGATGTAGCTTGATATTCTTTATTGCGTCATTTGGAAAAGGAAGCAGTTTTTAAATATTACTGAAAAATACATTAGAAAAGTGTAATCCAGTTTCTTTCTAAGTCAGGAGGCTTTTATATTACATAAAAATTGAGAAGGAAATTTTGCTTACTTATAAGCATAAAACGTCCACTCCAAAGCTCTGCATACTTTGTGTGCAAAACTATCTTATTTTGGGTTTTATTTACTTGTGCTTCTTGGTGGGGAAAAAAACACCCACATAAAATATGATAATGAAAATCAGCATAATGCATAATCTTGTGTGACTTCAGCTGTTATAAGTCAGTATGAAGCCTTCCAGCTCCCACAGTTGACGGTGCATTACAGAAGGGTCAATATTTCCAAAATATTTTTTAACAATAGGAATTATTAGAGCATCCAAATATTTGCTTGTGTTTCTAAACATATTTGGTTTATCTAGAAAAGTATGTTTCTCTTTGAACAAGTTTTAAGAGCAAAATATAAAACAATTTTCTAGAAGAGTAAAACTGACAAATTCCTGATTCAGTCCAGATGGTGTGGGGGTTTGGGTTTTTCTTTAAGTAAATCTATCTTCCATTTCATAATTTGAAAAGCTAGATAAACACTAAATAAATAAATAAATTAACTGTTTGGCCTTGTGTAAATGTCTTTTCTGAGGAGTTCTAGCAACTGTTTACGGGACTGATGAGGGTGAACAGGACAAATATAATAAAAAAGCATTCAGGGATAATAGTACAGGGCTCAAAGCCTCCAAACAATCATGCTACTTATTTTCTGCAGCTGTCTAAATAGGCCTAACTGCAGGTAATTAAGTTTGACAGAGTGCTGTCCAAGGACACAGAACAGAAGTAGAATCACTCTGACACTCTGAATTCATTCAGATGTAGGATTGTCAGATGTGGTTTTTCCCTTGATACTGATATTGAATAGATTTATGATGAAATTGTCCCTCATGCTCTCTTGTCCATCACCCAATGTTACCCATGATTTCCTACCACTCACCTTTTCATGCACTCTTTCACTTGGGCACAAGGTGAAATCAAGGTATCACTGAAGATTACTTTCACTGCTATCTTCACTGGAGCCAAAAATGGTGCTCCAATGAGACACAGTAATTCAAACAGCCTTCTACCACTGTACGAGTCGAAAAATAAAATTCACACAGACTAATATTTACAAACTTGATAGCTGCAGTTAGGCATCCAGAATGTATTTTCAGGCAACTAAATAAGTGGATTCCTTTGCAAAAGCTTTGCATTTGTGGGAGATCACATCATAGAAAAAAAATCTTATTTGGTTCCCAGAACTTTTTGAAATAGTTCAGCAGGCTTCCAAACACCCTTCTTACGTGATAGGCATAGTCAGTATCGTAACAATTATGATTTTATCAGTGTTGCTATTCGTTTCTCAAAGAAGACTCCACATCTGAACATGGTTGAAAAGACTCTTTTGTTATCCTCCTGCAGAGTGAATTATTTCCCAAGAACACTAGAATTCATTTTTATCCTATAGTGTTTTAAGTTACTCTTATTTGAGTTCAATTCTTGAAGAAATTAAATCCTGTCTAAAATACTTCCCGTGGAGTTTTTATTCTTATTTCCTAAAACAACTTTTTCAATTTCATAGGGAAGAAGTCATTCAGGTTTGAATAAAAAGGAAAAAAAATCCTTTTAATTCACTTGACCTTTCCTAGAAGAGGAGTAACTATTTCCATTTTTCAAAGCAATATTGTACTTAAAGAATATCTTTGTTCACCTTGTGATGGAGATTACTGTTGAAATTCCATCTGAACACAAGAAAATACATTTTTACTGCAGTAGTTGTCAAACACCAGAACAGGTTGCCCAGAAAGCTTGTGGAGTTTCCATCTGTGGATATATTAAAAACCCAACCGGACACGGTCCTGGGCAACCTGCTCCAGCTTACCATGCCCTGTGCAGGGGGTGGGACTAGATGATCTCAAGAGGTGCCATCCCATGATTCTGTGATTACATGTGAAGTAGACACATCAAGGTTCTTCATCCATCAGGACAGTGTATAAAAAATCTTGGAATATTTGTCTCAAAACAAACCCGGGAAATGAAAATAAGCATTTAAATTAAAAAGCAAACAAACATACAAACAAAAATTACTATTACACTAGTATCTAGTAAGTTGGGCAACTATTTGTTGAAAGGCGTATCAACACAACAAATAATAAAATTCCAGGCTTAAAATATCTGAGATGCAATCACAGGACCTTAAACAATGTCCCCTGTATCCTCCACTCTAATGTCCTGTCTTTATCTGTACCGTATTTTACAGTGTCAGATCATCTTTTAATCAATATTATCATATGTGGAGCTTCCTATATTCTACATGAGATCATATTTCTCTCTGTGCAGAAGGCCCTTACAAGAAATTGGTCAAGAAGAAACTTGCAGTGTATAGCCCCTTTCTCTTTCAAACCCAGCCCATAAAGAAACTATAAACATTTCAAAATTGTGTAGAGGTTTTTCTTGTTTCCATCATTCCCCACTGACATCAGAATCTCATAATCTGATGAACAGAAATCTAAATTCCCACTCTTCTTTTGCTAAGAATAAATCTGTAAATGTATTTACATTGCATTTTTCTTCAACAGCTACTTCGTATTTCTCACCTTTGAATCTTCCAGTTAGCAAACTTGTAAGTTAAAAATAATAAATAATAAAAAAAAAAATTTAAAAATCAATAAAAATAAAAAAAAATAATCTCTCCTAGAAAGCAGAGTTTCTGACCTGGTTTCCCATTCCACAACCCAGATGATACTCCTGCATGCAGAACCTTATCTTCCCTTTCTTTTGCCCTGTCTCTCCACAAACCTCTCCTAAGGTCTCCCTCCTCATCTAGAAGTCTGTACAGCACAGATTACAAGCTTATTAGCTGCAGCTAAATTCTCATTTACCAGGACTAGATAGTTCTCTCTGGACCCTACTAAGTACCACTTTCATTTCCCATCTATCTCTGGCAAGTAGATTTTGAGCTGTAGCACACAGTTGCCACCTTTCATCCAAAGCTGCATTTTACTAGTGAAGGAAGCAACTTCTGAGTAATCAGTAAATTAGGCTATAGAGCGTTTTGGATGACAGGTGTTATGTAAAAAGAAATCATTCCCACCAAATCATTAGTGACAAAGTCATTATTAGCTGATGGCGGGCTGGAAGTCAAAGTAAAATGAATTGCTATCCACTTCAGTAACCCCTTTAATCTGTCACAGCCTAAACCAAAGAGCCTGTTCTGCTACATTATGTGAAAAAGTTTGCATTAGCGATAGCTGTACCTTGGTGGCTCCTCATGACTCAGGGCAGGCATACAGATCCCCTGCAATGCAGCATCAGTCAGAGGGCATCCTCTCAAGTACATAGCGGCCTTCCCATGCAGGGAGGTCCTCCACAGAGCCTTGCACGATCCAAGGGGCAACACTTTTCGGTAGTGGATGGGCTACCTAGAGCTACTGCAGGCAGACCCTCCCCTGGCCTTCTGCCCAGTATTTCGTCTGCAAAAATAGCTTCAAACCCTAGCAAACCATATGCACAACCTCAGTTAAATTCAGGTATAACATCACAAGTTTTGTTTCCTGATTTATTTTTAACTCACTGAATCTCATTCCCAGAGTTTCTGATGATTTTCATTAGTCAGCCTGAAGATTTCATCTACATGGGTTAAAAGTCGTCTTCCTCCATGAGAGGGAAGTGAACTTGTGTAGGTGTGTGTGCACACGTGCACGCATGTGCGTTTTTAGGAGTGGTGGTAAGTATATCTGCCTAACTTCAAAAACAGCAATCCAGCAATTATTCTTTAAAAAGCAGTCAAATTGTTATATTTATGTCTTCTAGCAGTATTTAGAGATCCAAGCTCAGTTTTGCTTACCATCAAATTATGTTATATACGTAGTAATGTATGTTGATAAACTAGGCAATAAATGGATCTTGCATCTAATAAGTCAACAAAAAAATCAAACAAACCCTAAATTCAAACACTGTGTTTTATAGCAATGCAAAGAGAATTTCAAAACTACCTTGGTAAAAAAAAAAAAAAGTGTATTTGTATTTCAGATGGCCAGTGCTGTGTTTTAACTGTGTCCTTGTATGGGAATTCTCCAAGGAGTGTGACGGTGAAAGAGGGACAAGATAATGCAAAAAGTTTGCGACATATCACTGCATCTGCAAGTGTGGCAATCTGCAGTCAGGTCCTGCTCTTTGTCCAGACACAATTAAGCTAGGAATCTAATGAATCTTAGCATAGGAATCTGTGTTACATTAAATCAAGTTTTGTAGTAAAGAGGCAAATTAGGTTTAAATTAAAAAAGAGCATTGCTTAAAAGACCCAGCAACAAATTTAACAGCTGTCACTGTAGACAAAGAGGATGAAAATAAAACACCAATGATTCCAACAACCTTTACCATTAGAAAACACAAATATATCTTTTGGGAGGCTGCATGTGACATATTTAGTTGTTGTTACCCCACCTGGGTCTCTGGAGAACACTAAGCATGAAATTCACTGTGGCTGAAAATACAAAATACAGCCAATTAAAAGAGTGCACCATTTGCCATCTCATATTTATTACTCTAATGTAATAAAACCAATCACATGAGTTGGCTTATTAAAAATTACAAAAGCAGCCTGCTATAGTCTCTCATCAATCTATGTGAATGACAGTAGTCTAACCTTTATATTTACAATGGTCTGTCCTTTACATTTAGAGATTATAGTTGAAACTGGTAAGCAATGATTGCAAGAATGGCATACCAAGATATGATAATTCAAACATAAAACACATTTCCATACAGCTGAATGCAAATTTATACACATGCAAATTTATACACATATTTAGACACCCTATACAGAGGTTGTACCTTAACCCAGGAAGCAGTGACTGCAAAGAATGTCAATTGGGTCATGGTGGACAAGCAACAGACTTCCAGGATGCGTAAAAAGGTTAACACAACTATTGTTTATATGCACAAAGGAAAATAGGATATTACTCGTGACTTTGCGGAGGCTTCCGGTTCCCACATTTTAATTATGATATTGAAAAGTCAGAGCTAATGCAAAGACATGCACAAAATTTGAGGAGAAAGAGGTTAGAGACTATATTGGTATATGTAGCAGTGTTCCTATCTTCATTCCCATTGTTACAGATAGGCTCACTTGTGAAAGCAGAGATTGCTGATGAAGTCAGTGACTGGAAGTTGATTTTGGAAGAGAATAATTGTTCATATACACAGAAAACTTGAACAATTTAAAATAAAATCAACTTAAAGTTCCAGTTCTGAATGTTATGACGTTTAGATTAACAGGTAAAGCTCATCCATACAAGGACCCTTCCCCAATTTACCTTTTCAAAGCATTTAAAAAAACAATTCCAGAAAAGAAAGGGGATGGATTAAAAATAAAGGACAGAAAAAAGTTTAAAAATAGGGACAGAAAAAAGGACAGAAAGACAGAAAGCACAGGAGTAAGGTGTAAAAAGAGAAAGCATCCATCTGAATATGCCATGCTAAATATTCTACATCAAAGTTGTGATGGAACTGGAAATATATTTTGAATTCACCGTCTAAGTCTTCCTGGAACAGAAAGCATTAGACCAGAAACAATCTTTGGAATACGCATTTCTCAGACTAAGAAAATCCTCTATATTTTCAGCTGGCATGCTTTCCATGTCATAGATATATTTATGGCAGTCTATTATCCAAACAGGCTGTTTGAACTTCATTCTGTTACAATCTATGACATATTCAATTTTCTGCCTTTGCTGCTTTCCACATCAATGGGTTTTATATTGTCTACAAGAGGTTGAGGCATTTTCCTACTGCTCACTTTAGAAGATACAGACAAAAACATGTCCTCTCTTCAAACTAATTTTCAAACACTTCTCTCATAATGCAGACTATTTCCATGACTTTTATTTGCATTTCCAGTCTCCCATAACAATTGAATAATCTTTCCTAGGTTTAATGGACTACATAAAAGCATTAATGAGCTCACAGTTCAGAGACCAAAAGTGTTTTAAAACAGTCCCAAACTATGTTTACAAGTTTCAAGGGAAAAAATTCCAAAGAGCTTGAATTTTTACCTCAGCTGGAATGATTAATTACCATACTGCACATGCAAATTTTAGCTTTTTCCAAATCTGAAATCTGTATACATGCAAGGGATTTGGAGGGCATTTTGGAAAGTGTGGCACTGCTTGTTATAACAGAAGTCATCCTCTTCCTCTCATTTTCACAATTCTTTGCCTGGCAAAAGTTCTTCCCACATTGCCATTTTGGTTTAGTTTTGTAGCTTCATCTAGTTTCATGCACATAGTTTCTTTCTGCTTCACTAGCAGAGCATAAAATACAGCATGCTTGCAGTTCACCAGAAATAAGGTGATAAAATATCTAATACATCTTCAACACAAGAAACAACAATAGTTTTCATACATCCATCTTTGAAGGCAACTTTTTATATGAATAGTTCAAAGACTTGATAGTTTTCAATAACCCCAGAGACTTTATAATTAAGAGCTCATTTACTATGAGGTAAGTATTTTGAAAATATTTCTAACTGGTGGATAAATTCCTGACCTTTTGGGATCAAAAGGAAGGGCTGCAGCCGTATTTCAGACTGGTCTTCAAAAAATGACAAGAAAGATGTTACGGAATACCTTTGGGTATAACCTGCATTTTTGAAACTGTGAAAGCTACCAAAATGTTTTAATTGGTGACGTTTACCAGAACATTGGAAATACTTAAGATCCCTTAATACTATCTAGAGAAACACAAGGTAGTGTTTCTTGTAAAATTTCTCAGTCCGTGGTGCCATGCATTAGGTAAGTCTTCCATGGCTAGACTTCTTTGTCACTGCACTTCAGGCCTTATTCTGTTCTTGAAGCTAACTGGTTTCCAGAATAATGTAAATTACCTCAGCAAGCACAAAGGTACTAGCAGAATATGGACCTAGATTACTATGAAGTCCCAGAAATTTAGAAGGCTTAGTCATTACATTATTTATTTCCCATTCTCTCTCAATTCTAAGAATCTTCTATTAGCCCTGACTGTACTTTAACAGGCAGACCTGTAGGTGAGGCTTAGCCCTAAAGGGCTTTACATTATCAATTCTCTATAGAAGAGAATTCTCCGTTAAAAATAGAGTTATCTATAACAGATACAACAAATTAATAGTAAGATAGAAAGGACAAAGAGGAAACTAATTTAACTTTTTCCTTGTACAGTTCACACTTCAAGCTTTTCCTGTTGACATCCCTTCCTGTTTCAAGAGCACTGGACAGCCAAGAAACATCATTATAACCTCCTAGAAGCACATCTGTGCTGACAGTACTGGTACTGTTGGTGCAGAAATAAGAGTGGCAGTTGGTAGGTGTTTCACTAGAAACTAAGGAAAGTTTTGGCTGTCTTACAGGCTCTTTTCTTCACTTACTCCTATCAACATCTCCCTTGCCCCCAACAGAAAATCAGACACACAGGCAGAACAGAAATAGTACCATGTCACACATCATGTTAATCATTGATTCTCACAAATCTCCCAATTTAGTGAACATCATCTTAAAATTAGTCTAGAATGCTTTCACCACAGCATTTTCAGAGGGATTTCTCATTCTGGGTCCTTCTTCTGATCAGCTTTATCTAAGAATTCAAAAATTCTGCTCTGGAGCAGCACAGAAGATTAAGTGAAGACAAAAACCTTCCTTCTGTCCTTCCATTTCTCTGTTTATGTGTCAATCCACAGAAGCAAGAGGTTGTGGAGCCTCCAGTTACCCACCCCAGCCTGAAATTCTGGAACAGCAGGAACAGGAGCTTAATACTGATCAGACTCTGTCACTGATTCGGAGAACATGCTGTACCAGTGCTTCACAGGATAAACATTGCTGTTTTATCATTACATAATATGTTTCGCACTGAAACATATATAGGACGGGTGAGGAATGTGAAACGCATCATCTTAGAAGAGGACTTCAAGACACTAATCAATTCCTCTTCCAGCATAGGCACTTTGCACAGCAGCAAAGCACACAGGCAGTTTGCAGGGAGCAAAGCACACCTATTGTGATGCAGTCAGATTCTAGTCTAGCCTTCCAAACCTCTGCCGATAAGAATCCCACCACCTCCCAAAGAGTTTCTTTCAGAAATTCATTGCACTTTAAAATAAAAATTCTTTCTAGTAACCAAGTCTCCCTTTCTGGAAATGAAACTAGAGTTTCTAGGCCAGTTTGAAAACCAATTCCTAAATTATATAACTTTTTACTCGTTCAACTGAAGTGAAAACTGATGTTTCAGATGAGTTTCATGATGACATAGTGACATAATGACTTTATGAAGCTTTTAAAACTGACAGGAACTAATTTGAGAGAGAATAAAACACATTTTATGACTTTCCCCTCTAATCTTAATCATTCATCTTTGATGCTAAAAAGAGGAAGAAGATTGTTTTCCAAGCTTCTCATTTCCTAGTCGAATCCTTAGTCTAACCAGATCTTCTTATGGAATTCAGATAGGTCTTTTGTATTTCACCAAGCCTGCATCTGTGTACACAAATAAGTGGTAACACCAAGAGTTTTGAGCCACCAGTAGAGAGACACTAACTTTCAGAATTACTGATGAACATAACAATTGCAGAACAACCTGTACCTACTGTTTTACATGTGCTACTGTAATCTTGTATTTTTTCAATTAGTTTAGCCTTTTTCCTCTGAGAACAGCTTTATTTTTATTGGTTTTGTTATTTACAAATGTTTGCCAAATATTCAGATTTCTGCATCTGGACTTCCCACAATATTCACTTCAAGCCTGCCTCTGCACCAACAGAAGACGTTGGGAGCTTTAATCAAGAGGATAATACTCTCTGGCTATCTGCAGGGTGTGATCATCTGCATCACATTAGTTTTGCTCCCTCATTAGGTAAATTAACTCTATGACTAAGAGGAGGTGGGAAAAATCAAAAGCTTTTCAGAAGAGGTAGCATAGGTACTCCCATCATTAATCTCTCCAGGAACACACTAAAGGATTAGAGACTTTTGCGTTTCAGAAGCATTCTTGGGGGCAAATCATTCCCAAGAATGTTTGTATACAATTAATTTAAAGGGTGTTTAACAGTATTGAAAGACTTTCAGGGCTTTTATCCAAAGAAATATTCACCCCATGAATCTTCTTATGTCAAACAAAGAGCTCCACATGCAGGAGTAACTAATGAAGCCTGATGTTCTATACATCTATACGCGCAGTGTTGGATTCTCAAGTCAGATAATAATCTTACAAAGTTTTTGAATATTTTCATTAAGGACTCCTTAGTGTCTAATAATGTAGTTCTTTTCTTACCTGGACACTTCCATAGTGACTGTCTCTTCTCTACACCCATATTTCCGTATTTTTTATGGAATTTGTAAGAGTGACTAAATCTTTGAGATTTTTACACTGTTGTATCAATTCAGTATCAGCAAGTAGATTTGAAAGTTATCCTGTGATAGAGTGAATACTAGACAAAGAGACATTGCTTCCTCAAGAAACCTGCATAAGAATTACAGCTTCCTTTCAGCACTGCAGCAGAATACATTTTATAAAATACAGGTTTACTCTGAAGCATTTTTAATCTGAAGTACAATGTTGTTCTTAAGGAAGCAACAAAGATGATTGGCCAAGGTGCGATCTGCAATTATGTTTACCTCCTCCCCAGCCTTTACATAACAAGGCATCCATGGCACTGGGCAACCATTAGAGGTCTTGAGTCCTAGCATCTGCTTGGGACCAAAGAGTCTCTGATGGAGTATTACACCAGAAATACATTGTTTGCTTAATGTAAGTTTCTCACTTCTTTGGGCCCAAATTCTCTTTTCCTGCTGCATTTCAGCCAAAGATATTGCGTTTGCATAATCAAAGGAAAAACTTGTTTCTATCTGAGGTCTATATCAAAATGGAGCACTTCAGAGCACAGTCTTGAGTTGTTTTAAGGAAAAGCTACAAATGATTTTGACTGAGGGGGGAAAAAAAAAGAACAGAGGCTACATATCCCTCTCCTCAGATTACTACCTGATGAAAACGAAAGTAAATCCTTATTGTTCTGGCAAAGTTCCATGTTAACATCAATTCCTCAATCCACAAAAAGGCTGGGTGGACACTTGTGGGCAAGTTGCTGGAAACAGAAAGATTGCTTTTTCCTTGTTTGAAAACTGCAAACTGTAACTTCAACTTATAGGAAATCGAGGGGGAAGATCTGTGACAACTAGAAGAAGGTAAATTTTGTCACCCATTTTCAAAAAAGGCTGGAAGGTCAATTCAGGGAACTGCAGGCCAGTCATCCTCACTTTGGTTCTTGGGGAAATCATGGAGCAAGTCCTCTTGAAGTACATTTCTGGGTACAAGAAGGAGAAGGTGACTGGGAACAGTAAGCATGCATTTACCAAGGATAGATCATACCTAACAAATCTGATTGCCTTTTATGATGAAATTACTGGATTTGTGGGTGAGGGAAGAGCAGTGGATGTCATTCACCTCAACTTTAGCAAGGATTTCAGCATTGTCTCCCACAGTATTCTTGTATCCAAGTTAAAATGATATGATGTGAGTTAGCAGAAAACTAGACAAGTAAAAAAAACTGGTTGGATGACTGGGCTCAGAGGGTAACAGTCAATGGGTCATACTCTACCTGAAGATCAGTATCAACTGGAGTACCACAGGACTCTATCCTGGGACCTGTTTAACATCTTTATCAAGGATCTGGGGGAGGTGGCAAAGCTCATTCTTGTCAAATTTGCAGATGTCACCAAACTGAGAGTAGCAGTTGATATGTTCAAGGGAAGGGCTGCAAACCAAAGGGACCTGGACAGACTGGAAGAATGAGCCAACAAACATATCAAGAAATTCAGCAAGGATAAATGCCAAGTCCTGTGCCTGGTAAAGAAGAACCCCTGGCAGTGATGCAGGCTGGGGACTGGCTGGCTGAGGAGCAACTCTGTGGGAAAGGACTTTGGAGTCTTGGTAGACAGCAAGCTGAATGTGAGCCAACAGCGTGCCCTGGCAGAAAAGGCCAACAATGTCCTGAGCCGTATTAACAGGAGCATAGCCAGTAAATTGAGAAAAGTAATTATCCTCCTTCCCTTGGCATTTGCTAGACTGCATCTAGAATATGACGTTCAGTTTTGGGTCCTCAAATACAAGACCATGATCTACTAAAGCAAGTTCAGCAGTGGGCCACCAAGACTGCCAGGGGGCTGAAGCACTTGCCCTGTAAGCAGAGGCTGAGAGAACAGGGCTTGTTCAGCCTGGAGAAGAGACAGCTTCAGAGGGATCTAACAGGAGCCTAACAGGATCTATCAGTAAGTTATCAAGAAGACAGAGCCAGGCTCTTTTTAGCAGTGCATAGTGGGAGGATGAGAGACGATAAGCATAAGTTGAAATAAGACAGGTTCCAACTGGATATAAGGAAAATCTTTTTCACAGTGAGGACAGTCAAGCAGTGGAGAAAACTGCCCAGGCAGGTTGTTTCACCTCTGCCCTTGCAGGTTTTCAAGAGTTGAGTGGAAAGCCCTGAGCAACACAGTCTGCTCCAATAGCTGACCCTGCTTTGACCAAAAGGTTGGACTAGAGACTTCCTGACATCACTTCTAACCTATATTATTCTATGGCTCTATAAAATTCAGTTTTCCAAGTGTAATGCTCTCTTCTCAAGAGCTTTTCAGTTTTATTATTAGAACTCAGTCATTATAGATATGTTTTTCCTACTGTATATAAGTTGTTAAAATCCTAGCTTGTACTTTAGCAGTTTTACAGTGTAAGTAAGGTGTGTTTTTAGCACAGAATATTACATTAAGTTGAATGCTTAAATAGATTAACAGACACCTGTATGGTAATTAGTTATTAAAAGCATTTGCTGAAGATAGAAAGCCAAGTCAAAAAACCCTCTCTTGAATCCCACACTTATTTTCTTCCCCCTAAGACAAACTATGAAGGAACTATAGCCCAGATATTGGCACAGTATTGTATCCTCCCTTCAAACTTTTCTTGGTGGATTAGAACAGACACCACAATTTCTGAGTTCTTCAAGAAGTAACCAGTTGTCAGATGACACAAGGTATCTGTGGATGTGCCACAAATTAGCTTGACTCAGAACTAAGGTCAGGGAATACTTAAGAAAACTGGACATACATAGGTCCATGGGCCCTCATGGGATGCACCAAAAAGTGCTGAAGGAGCTGGCTTCGCAAGGCCACTCTTGATAATCTTTGAACAATCATGGCAACTAGGAGAGGTGCCTGAGAACTGGAGAAAAGCAAATGTCACTCCTGTCTTCAAGAAGGGCAAGAAGGAGGAACCAGGGAACTACAAGCTGGTCAGCCTCACCTTGATCCCTGGGAAGACAACAGAGCAACTAACCCTGGAAACCATTTCCAGTCATGTGAAGGACAAGAAGGTGATTGGGAGCAGTCAGCATGGATTCACACAGGGCACGTCATGCTTGACCAACCTTGTAACCTATGATGAAACGACTGGCCTGGTAGAGGAGGGAAGAGCAGTGGACACTGTCTACCTAGATTTCAGTAAAGCTTTTGACACTATCTCCCATAAGATCCTTATAGACAAGCTGATGAAGAATGGTCTGGATGAGCAGACAGTGACGTGAGTTGAAAACTGGTGGTGATCAGTGGCACGAGGTCTAGTTGGAGGCCATTAGCTAGCAATGTACACCACAGGTCGATACTGGGTCCAGTCCTGTTTTACATCTTCACTGACGATCTGGATGACGGGGCAGAATGTACCGTCAGGAATTTTCCTGATGATGCAAAACTGGGAAGAGTGGCTGATACACCAGAGGGTCGTGTTGCCATCCAGAGGGACCTTGACAGGCTGGAGAAATAGGCTGACACGAATCTCATGAAGTTCAACAAGAAGTGCAGAGTCCTGCACCTGGGGAGGAACAACCCCAGGCACCTATGTATGCTGGGGGTCACCCAGCCGGAAAGCAGCTTTGCAGAAAAGGACCTGTGGGAATTGTCATGGACAGCAAGAACATGAGCCACCAATGTGCCCTTGTCGCAAAGAAGGTGAATGGTATCCTGGGCTGCACTAGGAGGAGTGTTGCCAGCAGGTCAACTCTCAGCACTGGTGAGGCCACACCTGGAATACTGGGTCCAGTTCTGGGCTCCCCAGTACAAAAGAGGCATGGACATACTGGAGAAGAGTCCAACAAAGGGCCACAAAGATGATTAAGGGAATGGAGCATCTCTCCTATGAGGAAAGGCCAAGAGAGCTTGAACCGTTTAGCCTAGAGAAGAGAAGGCTCGGGGGGATCTTTTCAATGTGTATAAGTATCTGAAGATAGGGTGCAAAGAAGACAGAGCTCTCTTTTCAGTGGTGCCCAGTGACAGGACCATAGGCAGTAGGTACAAATATAAACACAGGAGGTTCCCTCTGAACATCAGGAAACAATTTTTCATTGTGAGAGTGACCAAATACTGCAATAGGTTGCCCAGGGAGGCTGTGGAGTCTCCATCCTTGGACATATTCAAAGGTCATCTGTACATAGTCCTGGGCCACCAGCTCTAGGTGGCCCTGCTTGAGCAGGGGGGATTGGACAAGGTGACCTCCAGAGGTCACTTCCAACCTCAACCATTTTGTGATTCTGTGACACTCAAAGAAGAAAAAAAAAGAAACAGAAACAAAAAAGGTTACATTTTTTTTGCTTTTGTTCTTCCTGTTTTGAAATTCTTTCTTTAAACAAGTCAGTAATGTTTTTCATAGTGAGAATGTTAAAATGCTCCCAGAAAACAAGGAAGGCAAAACACAGCATCATGAAATAATACAAATTTCTTTCATTTTAAAAGAGCCTTGGAAAGTTATGAGTTAGATTCAAAAATTTTAACATGATACATTTGCTCATTTGAGCTTATATGTATTTCAATACAGGTAAAAAATGAGAAAGTCAGAGAAACTTGAATATAAAAGATTACTATAGCTTTGAAATTGAAAATACTGGCAACGGACTCAGACAGTACATGCACTTGCTTAAAACGAACAGTGTAATACTGAGAGTCTTGTAGAAAAAATTATTAGTACAAATATCCAGGGCTGAAATGATATTATTACATATATAAAACTGTTTGCTAGTCTGGATACTAAAGCTGCAGTAATCCCACCACAAAGTTTGGGGACACGTTAGAGTAAGACATTCATCTCTTCTTAAATATATACAGGGAGAAGAGACCCTGCTTCCAAAAACTTGTGTTACAAAGGTAAGGGAGACGATGACAGGATATTGTCATTGCCCTGGGGTAAGTGTGACTTGCCAATCCTCGTACAAGGAGTTCAACAGAACGTGGAACAAATATGGTACTACAGAAACACCAGGTCGCTTCAGATACTAATAATACTACCTCTGTACAAAAGCTTTCTAAGTGTTTGTTGGAAAAATGATCTCTAAAGACAACAAATATTAGTACACAGTCATGCACTGAAGAAAGGCCTAAAAATTAGACTGAAAGTTAACTTTACTTCAGTGGAACACTGGGAGAAGGGCAGCAGCAGCCTCTTTCCTATGAGTATGAAAGTGTTGAGGAATCAGAAATCAGAACTAAACAGGAATTTGGATGACAAAAGAAACAGTAAATCATACAATCGGAACCACTGCTATTGCACTGGATACATACGGGAACTCAGAGGTAATCCTGTCACAACTTCTTCTCCCCCCAGTATGAACATACTCAGTTTATGGACTTCAATATCACCATCTGAATTCTACATCTTGGCCCCCTGTCTCTTATGAACAAGTGACATTGCCAGAACTATCTGACTGCTACTTAAAAGCTCCAGACGCACTCGGCTCAGGGAAATTTACAGCCTGTATTAGAATGGAGTCCAGAAGCAGTGTCACAGATTTCTAATCAGCACATATTCTCCAGCAATGAGCATATTATGAAAATTTACTGCTGGATAAAGTCATTCTAAAAATGGACTGCCTAAGACAAAGGTGTAGATACTTTTACTGAGCTGAGTGAATGGATCTGAAAAGAAAGAGTCATTATTTTACTGGGATACAGTTACTTGTATAGAACATTAGCTTTAAGTTTCAATTTAGTACATGTTTATGCGCAGGCCTAATTTTAGTTCAATGTGGCTGTTCCTCTTGAAGTCATAGATTCACAGGAAATAGCTGTGCAAAGGACTGGATGTTTCACCGTGCCACCCTGAATTACAAACACACCGACACAGCTCTGGGTGCCTTTGCACTGGCCGCTGTTCCATAGGAGTACCCTGTGCTTTCTTGTGTAAGGTCTAGTGTGTGCTGGGAAAAAATTGTCTGGGGTAAATAACCCTAACAAAAGCATTCTCAGCAGTCCTAAAAGACATTTAAATGACTGGTTGATCCACCTATCAGTAGAAAAATGTTGGCCCCAGATCCCTACAAACTGTTATATTTCAGCAAAAGCTTGCTTTTCACAACATTACTGCATCTCTGCGGGGTTAGGCATCACACAAGAATATCACCAAGAACAATATCGCTAGGTTTTAATGCTTTCATTTTTCCTGTATAAACCTGGTCTGTGAGATGTTCTAACAGTGTGCATCAGAAAAACCAACAAACAAACAAAGAAAAACCAATCCCCCCAAAAAACAACCTCTGCCAATAACCTCTGCTCTCTGCTGCAGATCTTGACCTATAGATCAACTTGACAAAAAAAGTTCTCTCTGCTTTGGATCACACAAATTTTCTGATTGTGAAAAAAAAAAAAGATACACATGCAATGAACTAATTGCACATCCTAGTACTAAGCAATAAAAAAGCTACTTTACAAAAGATTACACATGAATATTTCTACTGGGAGTGAAACAAAATTGAGTTTTTCAAAGAACATTGGAGTTATATTTGGCATTTTTACGGTAAATTGCATCTAGTAATGATCCTTGAGGAGTAACTATGAATTCACTTTTACTTATCATCTTTGACAGCAGTGCTGCTCTTGGTGAGGAATTGCCCCTGCAAGGGTGCCTCTGCTTCTCTTGACACTGGGAAGCAAATGGGACAATCTTCTCTTGTTCTACCTAACAGCTATATTCTGAGTGACTAATTGGTTAGGAATCCCTACAGGGACTAAAAGTGCCAGTAAAAGAAACAAAGAAAAAAAAATTGCATTTAAGCCTGGGCCAAGATTAGCGGGAGACATGAAAAAAATAATTAAATAAAGACAGCAATAAGATGGAAAAATAAAACTTATTTGAGCAAGATGAGAGACATAAAGTTCCCATTAGCAGCATTTAGGTAGAAACTACAAGAGAAGCAAATTCTGACAGCACGCTCTTCTCCCTTGCATACGAACAGCTGATGTTCCTATGGGAACCTGCAGTGGTTGAAACTGGGCATATCACAACCAGAACTGTAAAACACTGGGGACGGAGTTTGCCAAACGCAGCTGTACAGGGCATGTGAAGACACTAGGTTTTGATTGTCTGCTTGATTCACTTTACAATAATCTTTTTCACCACTTCATAATTTCTGCATAGAAAGCCTCTTGTGTCTGCAAAAGTAGAAGTGTGCAAATGGAAAGAACTCATGTTGGGGCAATGCCAGACTTACAAACTGAGTTGGGAATTGTCTTCAGCACAGCACAGAGTTACATAGGTTTACTTACACATAGCACTCTGATAAGCAGCTGAGTCAAGACATGTCTGATAATTTCTCTCTTCTTCTGTTCTAGACACTGTGAATATTGTCCAAGCTACAACTAATAGGGAAATTCAGAGTCTGGTATTCTTCTTCAGTGCCATTATCATATTTATAGCTTTTTCTAAAGCCTTGAGATTTGCCATTATGTAAAGGCAGGATGATTTTGATACTGCACACACTGACTTAAGTGTGGTTCTGATCTGAAGTCTATCTATTGCTACCGCCTAGATCTTGAAAAAGGGATGCAGATTCCCACTAATATTTTCAGAAGCTATGTAGTTCCTAACTGTCAATGAAACACTGGGAATTAGAAATCTACTGACATTTTCATCAATTTGGTGCTTCTCTACTTTCTGAACTCATGGACCTTTAAAATTTGGCCCCAAATCACAGACTATTTACCATGAAACAACGTGCATAAGACCTAAAACCATTTGCACTTCCCCACTGATTTACATTCACAGTCTGGAAGCACAGCCCATTTGAATCCAAGCCTAACTAAAATCTGTTACGTCAATTCAGCTTTTAATTTGCAGTAGCTTTTATTTCCTTAGATATGGTAAACAACTGTTCATCTCCCATCTGACCATTCAGTAACAAAATTTGTCAGCATTGTACTTATGTCATTACTTCCAAATTATTTGACCAGTTAATTCTAATTGCTCTCCCAGTAGAAGCCATTTATAATCCACTCCTCTGAAAAAATCCATCCAAAACTAAAACAAAAACAGGGCATTTGAACTTCCAACTGAGCCCCACAGTCTGGAGCTGCTTCAGCTGCCATTTCAATGCTTCTAATCTCTTAAGTGTAATTGCTTTTATTATATCAGGATGGACCCAACTGCCGCTCTTTTTAACCTATTTCTTTCAACAATCACATTTAACCTCCATCAGTAAGCACGGATTATTAGTTGGAAGCAAGGGCAAAGGCAGCACATTATGATGAGAATGGTAATGGGGAGAGCAAGAATAATCAGTTGCAGGGAGGGTTTTGAAAGCATTTTTCATCCTTTGCCTGGGAATGCAGCAGCCACTCACAGCCATGCCCCATTTCCAATGGGAAGGATTACACCAACTCCTGGCTTTTAAGCAAGGAGCTTTGTATTTCTGATCTGATTCTAAGTCAAGCTACTGGGAACTAATACATAAATCATCTGTGTGAGAGGGACCTGTCCAAAGAGTGAGCACTCTTGCCTTACTGAGCAAGCAGAGAGGGAGATGACTGCTGACACAGACGGCTCGTGGACTATCTACAGGCAAGAATGCAAGTGTGAACAAACAGCAACAAGAATCAGGAACCAGCTATACGCACGCTTCACTGGCTCAGACTCACTGTGGAGGCTTTATTTCATAAATGTAGGTCAAGTTATTCTCCAAGCCACCCTCAGCTTTCCTGCAGATACAAAACCCTTAGCTATCTACAGATTCTGACCCCATTCACTAAACATGACTGTTTTTACGAATAGCAAACCTCCTCCAGACAGAATTCCCTTGTTACTAAAGTGGTACAGGAACAGCCTGCCTTGTCTTATGTTGTCTTCTCACTGTCACCAAGATGTGGAAAAATCTCCAGCAAAGAAGTCTCCCCAGCACTGTAGAACATAGCAACCCCACAGACAGTTCAAGTGAGCCATCTGGAAATGATGGATAAGTGATAAAAAAGAACAGGCCTGCTTCAGTTTAAGAACCATTTACATTGATAAAATACAGCAGCAGGTTTAAGCTGACTTTCACTCTCTCATACCAGTTTGTAGCAGTCCTAAACCAAAATGCATTCATAGAAGCAGTGATCCTGCTTTAACTCAACCAGCTTGAAATAAACACATTCAAATTTGAGTTGCACGGGACCATAGTTTCATGCAAGTCTCAGTAATGTTCCATTTACAGGCTAAGCCAGCAGAAAACTACTGTTCTCCTCTATTAATCTGATTACCCCAAACCAAAAGGAAAAATAGTAAAAATTCTCTCCAATGTTGAGAAACAGTCTACAAGCTGAGACGATGTTGAAAACTTTCTCCCTGGCACCAGTGGTGCTGAAAGAGTTTGATAAACCACTCAATATTTCTTTCTAACAGATGCAAGGTCAACAGAGATGCCATGATTATATTTCCATTTTTAAAGACAAAGTCATAGTTTGGTAGGGTGCTGGGGGCAGGAGAGTTGTGAGGTTTTTTAAAACCTCGCTCTGTTCTGTAAATCTGGACACAACCAAGATCACAATGCCCAGATGAATGGCTTATACACGGGATCAAATCTACTTTGATTGAGGCACTAAATGAGGATTTTAAGAAATAGATTATGGTGAGCTTGCAGTTCAGTCTGTTTCCTAGCAAATGGGGAGAGAGCAGAATGAGGCTGGGTAAAAATCTGTCCACAGAAGCATCAGGAAAAAGCATTTGTTGCATCTATGTTTGCCAGGTTTAGCTTAATTGGTTTGTCACATGGTGCTATTAGAAGGTTGATTGTCTTTTGTAAACTGTTAATGGAAAGCAAATCTCATATATTACTTCTCTCTACCAGTAGAGAACAGCTAGAATTGGAAACTTTGCATAAAAATAAGTAGTTAGACCAACTGAAGAAGCATGTTGACAGATCAACTAAACAGATTGTATGGCTGCAGGAGACAGATGTATTACAAGTAAAAGAATTTGAGTGTTGGAAATGTCTAGGGGCTGGCTTGGAAACATGCATCCTTGCTGAGAATCTTCTACAAGACTGATTTTGGTTATTGGGCCTGAGAAGCACATGTGAAATTCAGATTAAGTAAAAAAGGAAACTTATTTTATTAAATTTGAAGTTTCCATGTCCAATCATCCAAGCCAAACACTATACTTCTGATAAATGAGGTTCAACACTGCCCTGACACCTTATACAGACTTATACCAAGTTGAGTTAGGCACTGACTGCGTTAGACTGCATTAGGAGTCTTTGTTGAGAACACAAAGTGCTTTTACTTAGCATATCATACATCTTTTTCCCTTAAAAAAGTCTCGCATGCAAGTTTCTCCTTGTGAAGAAAAAAAAGAAAGCAAAAAAAGTGTCAGATGGTAGATCATATTGCTGTCACTTTCCTGGAAGCATCTCAGATTTTTTGGCAACAGGCACACTACAATGATATGAATAGAACTTAACCGTACACAGTCTAGAGAATTATGCAAGTGGCATGTTATGCATTTAACCATAGAGAGAACTCTTACAGACATGTTTGTTAGCAATAGTTCATGGGTTGAGTAGGCGTTGAAATCTCTTTGTCCAAACTGTATTGACTTTTCCACTTAAGTGGAAGTGTTAGCCAAATGAAAATCCTTTCGTACTGAAATGTTTTTGCTAAATAGCTTCCTTTCAGTAAGTCTCAAAACAAATACAATTTTTTTTTTAATCCTGTAAAAATTTATGATAGGAAAAAATTTCCCAGATGATTTTTTTCTCTTCTCAACATGCTAAATCTGTTTCCCTTAGTTCACGTTTCCATGCTTTTAAAAGATTGTACAAGTGTGCTTTGCTACTAAGCATCCTCCGTTAGCTATAGGAGGCTGGAGAAAAGAGAGATAAGGAGGATTTAATTCAGAGGGAAATAGACTGGCTATCAGGGAACCTCATTCCCTCCTCCCTCAAACACTTACACTTCCTCTACTAAGGTGGATTATGATATATATGAACATGGTAACAAGAAGCTGTAATGGAAAACTACTTCATTATATTTGCCTCTTAGTAGATTATGAGCATAAAAACTGGAAGGCTGAATCAGGCAAGGTTCCATTGGGGTCTGATCTTGATCCAGAATTATTTAATAGTTTTATTAACCATACAAAAGATAGACACACCACCACCCCCCAAAAAAAACCCAACCCAAACAGGTGACATCAAGCTGGGAGTGACTTTAAGCAGCTAAAGGACAGAATGAGAATTCAGAATGAACTTGAAAATTGGAGAAGGTGCTGGAGGAAAACTAGATGAAATTTTATAGAACATATGTAAATTTCCAGATGTAGGTCACTGTCATCAGCTACACAAACAAGAAGGGGACATGAAAAAATCCTTCTGATCTATGTGACAGTGATAAGGCCTCACCTAGAAAATTATTTTGAGACCTACTTTCAAGCATGAAACCAAGATAGGCATGGACTGTCAGAAAGTTCAAAGGGAACATAGAGTAGGATCACAGAAACTGAAGATCTAAAATTTACTAGGACAGACTGAATGAGCTGTGGAATGAGAGAAGAGATGTTAATTTGAAGAATAAGAAACTCAGAAAACCTTATAGTCTTCAAGTATATAAAAGGCTGTTGCAATCTGCTCTCCACATTTACAATGCCCAAGGCAGCAAGGGATATTTGAGTTCCTAAGAGTATGGGGTATGAAGCACTGGAATGTGGAGAGGCTGGAGAATCTCCACCCTTGCATGTTTAGTAACTGATAAAACAAGTATTGATATGGTGAGCAGGAAGATGGACTAGATCTCTGATTTCCAGCCTTACTGGATCTCTGATTTGCTGCTGCATGGGCTAGCACTGAAGGGGAAGTTTACCAGCCTGTTGAGATTAGGATAAAGACAAAGAAAATCTATAGGGAAATGCATGGTTCTTACAAAGAGCCTCCTACTCCACATAGCAACATTTATGGCCTCCAACAACACCGACACTGTCTTCCTGCGTGCAGTTCTTCACTCACAACCATTAAACAACATCTCCCAAAATCTTCCTGGCCAGTGCTCACTACTTAGACTACACACAAATGCACCATATGTTCTAAATGCATCTGACTTTTTGAGGTGAAAGGCAAGATCTATAACCAAGCTGTCCTTGAGGCAAAATTCTCCCCCACAGAGGCAACTCCTTCCATCTCCGTTTTCTGAACCTTACAATTGCTTTGCTGTCCATTCTGCAGTTCAAAAACAGATTGTTAAATGGAGGTGACAAGAGCGTAGGCCGAATACAATTTCTAGGACAGACATGGTAGCATTTAGTTTCTTAACTCATCCTTGCTACGATGCTTCCAGGTAGCCATAACAGCTCCTTGCAGTCCGGAGAGATGGATGAGAAGCACGATCAGACTGGGACAATTTCAGCAAACTGGAGAAAACAGAGGAAAGTAGCTTGTCCTCATACAGGGAGACAGTTTAAGAGATGGGATTAACATTCAAAATTACTGACCATTATCTCCCATTAAAGCCAGTTTCTGTACTGAAATTTTCCATTTCTATCTGCACTCAGGTCTGTTTTAGCTTGTATGCTGAAGAATTCAAAGCATGCAGATGTACTTAAAAAATTTAACCTCATTACTTGTCAAACCAGATTCACTATCGCTCTTGTTCTGAAGTAGCTGCATTGCTCCAATACTGCATAAAGAGGCAGAAACACAAAGGAGAGAAATAATAACTACCTCCTACCAGTTGCTGGTTTTTTTCTGATTTTGCTTTTTATTGTTATTATTTTATAGATGGTACTGCCAAGCACGTTTTTCAAAAAGAGTTAGGACCTGTATTTTTCCCCAAAAGTGACTGGGACTATTTTATTTTTAAAGGACTTCATAAAAAGTAGCTGATGTGTCACTCAGGAGTACGTTTGTCTACTGCTTGTTCCTCACCTAAAATAATATTCTCCTTTTTTATGTTTTGACTTCATAACAATTTACTTACCTTGCTAGTACAATTAAGTGATCGCATCTTAAAAAATAAAATAAAACATTGACAGCAACAGTCTCTAAGAACCAACGAGCATGAATGGCAACAGCATTTCACAAAAGTGAGAAAGTGATACAACATACGTAAAAATAGAGCATTCAAGAACAGACCTGCAACGTAGCAGTCATTTACACTTTAAGGTGATTCCACCAGAAGAAAAAGTATCTTCTTGGGCCCCCTTGCTGACTATTTTTTTCCTGACTAATTCACTCCACACTAGCGGAATCTTTACACTTCCAAGCTCAGCAAGTGGGACTGCTTTATGATCGATGGAAGCCCTTTCCTGGTTTTGTTCAGGTAACATATGATCTCTGTCTTGGGTGCTTGGACAAAAAAATTAAACCCCTATTTTAGTTCATTCCATATACATGCTTATAAGAGCACTACCTTCAAATAATTTTTCATGGTTTTCAATGTTAGGTAATATAGGGAGATTTCTCTCAACAACGTATGCTTTATCTGCCCATCAACAATGTTACTCACACTCAGTACTGGCAAAACCTTCAGACTTTTTTCCCCTCTGCTTTCCAATTCCGATCTAAAAGCAAGCAGAAAACCCACAAGCTAGCTGCCATTTGTAAATATTTAATAAATACTGTAGGAGAAGGTTCCAAGAATAATTACTTTAGATTATATTTTGCTACACCATAGATATCTTCACTGGTTGCAGCGCTGAATGACAAACTATTATAAAAGCAAGCCTAAAGCACTAAATATTTATGCTTGCATGTGATTTGCATGAAGAACAAACACGTCTTACAAGTAATGCAAACAAACCTCTTAGCAGCAAGATAAGCTACAAACAGAACAATCTGAGGATCAGCTAGCAGCACAAATGACTTTGGGTTACAGCTTTTCAGACTCTTGCCAAACTTTACACTGAAACCAATTACTGCTCTTATAATGTCTTCCTAAATTGTAAGAGTTTTTCTACTGATTTCAGTTGGAGTCAAGTCAGTATTAGAGCAGCATAGCAACAATTTCAAAAATATGTGTCTCTTGGAAAAATCTATCGGGACTGAAAACTTTGAACATAAAGCACCTTTCACTCAAGAATCCTACAGCATTCTGAAGTGCTGGGCTCCTTTTCTTCCCCTGGGACACTGGTGTATTCACCCTGACCTCACTTTCAGTAGATAAATGCCATGGAATCTTTATGGAAAGTAATTTTTATAAATTCATGGACAAAACCAAAAAAGGTGAGGACACTTGAAGCCCCATTTGAATGGGCCTTTGAGCAACCTGATCTAGTGAAAGGTGTCCCCGCCCACGGCCAGGGGTTGGACTAGATGATCTTTGAAGGTCCCTTCCAACCCAAACCATTCTGTGATTCTATGAAAGCAAGAAAAAGTCCAGAAAGAAAATAACATATTAACCAAGGCGAAAAGTGGTAGTCTGGGATCTGCTAGAATCAAGCACATGACTAAAGAAAAACATTCAAAGCAAATTATTCTATAAAAAGTAAGCAGATCAGAGGAACTTTTCCAGTATCTACTATATTCTGGTAATAAAACTATCGATACCAAGTCATCTGTACGTAGAAGTGACAACTGCAGATGTGAGTCAATTTTATTTTCATGGAGGAGCTACAACTCAACTTTGTTTTGTGCCTACTGCAAATTACTGTTCTAAATCCTGGTAGAGAGGTTCAGAGACCAGAGTTTTCCTGTATCTTTTCAGTTCGTTAGTCTTCCCACATCCCCCCTGCAAAAGCCATCAGACCTTGCAAGAATCTTGCCACAAGCCTTACTTCTAACCTCTTCAGTTACTAGACAAAGGGAACAAGAAGGTGGCTTTCTGCTCTCTAACACTACAGTAAACTTAAACTTTTGTTTCCCATTAGTTCACTCCTGTTTCTAAGTTAACAATTGAAATGAAGTATTTTGGATTTGACTAAATTAAGTTTTTTTGTTCAACAGAACATAAAACTCTGGGCTTTTGTTTTATTAAATCATAGAATTTTGTTAATCTGCAGCAATCTTTCCACTTCCCCCAATTCAACTGATTTGGAAGCTAAACTTAGTGAATTATTCACATTCCCAAAGGGTCAATGCAGCCTAGTTATCAATGTTTCTTAAAAAGCTGACAAACTACCTGTACCAATTAATTAGCACACAGTTCCCATTAAAATGGGTGGACTTGCCTTTAAGTCATTAAATTCCTTGGCTACTCGCAGTGATTAAAATCCACATCCCCAAAGCCTAGCAGGATATTGCCTGTGTACATCAAGGTGCTATTGCATGAATGATGAGCAATAAAAATAATTTACAGAAGTCTGATTTAATTGACCATGCTGACAGCTTCCCTTTCAAGTTATTGGAGGACAAGTTACCCATTTAAATTAAAATCCCATGTATCGTTACAAGAACAATAGAAATTGATTGCAACATCTCTTGATTACAATCCTGGGAGGATTAGAAGCTCTTGAAGTTTCATAATTAAAGAATGGTATGTCTACACATTTGCCAATCTACCACAACATCAGAACTCCTACTAGGAACCTGTGAAGGATTTTTCTTAACAGGATCATACACCTAGATCCAGAAAGAGAGTATTTTAATCAGAAAAAAAATTAAAAAACAATTTTTAATATTAGTTTTAAAATAATTCCAAATTAAAAAACAAAAAGCACAAAAAGTTTATTAATGCTTTTCCACGACCAGTTTTTAACTAAGTAGTGTTATAAGATGCACTTTTGTTTTCATAACACAATTAAAGCCCATTTTTAATTTTTAATAACCTCAATACTTCTCCCATTTTTGTGCCATGTTTTATTATTTTCTTTGTATGTCCCTGTTATGGCTGAACTAATCATGCTGTCCTATGCAGAGGACTGTGATAAAAGTTAATGAATAAACACCTACTGTGCAGAGCTGATTATTAGTAGCACTAGCTCACAGTAAGGGCACTCTGAGGGAGGAAGAAGCCTTTATTTGCCTCTCCTTGCTGAAAGCCAATAGCATCACCCTGCAAGTCATCATATTCAGCTGCAGCCAAGTTGGTGGAGCAGGAGAGTCTGAAGAACCCAACTTCCCTCCAGCATAAATTTCTTTGCATGCTCAAGTGCGGCTTGAATGTCTTTTGATGATCACAGCAACCGATAGAGATACTAATTTGCCATGGGCATTTTGATCCCATTTCACATTTCATGGGAAGAAAGGGAGAAGCATGTCTATAACGTTTCTAATGCATCAGAAATAGGATCTCCCCACAGACACGCACATGACAGGTCAAGCATCATGCGGGATTTCACAAGTTCTTTCTTCGTGCAGTAAAGGGTCTACTGCTGGGTCATGTCAGCTGCCCAGACAGTTTTCATCAGCAATAACAAGCACCATTCCTGACCTGAAGAGCAAAACCATCCCTCAGTGACAGATTCCCTCTTTTCTACCAGCGGAGCAGGGATCTGTGACTTCAGATGTAATGATGCCTTAGAAGTTGTGTGTTCGTCTCTAAAGCACTGTTCAGCTGCTATATTCTCGCATTTTTTCTGCTGCTAAAATGACAAAATTCAGGAGGATTCTGCTAAAAATCAGACAGGTTTTTTTGAACTCCATAGTGTCCTAGGACCAGTAAACCTGAAATGATGATACATGGAGAAATAAGCATATTTTTGCCATGGCATGACTGCATTGCAGCAAGTGTCCAAGTATGTAAATCTAACACATGCAGACAAAGGACAAACTATATGAGGACTATAATGGAGGAGAGACATGTAGGTAAAGATTAGGAAAGGTGAATCTGGAACTTAGACAGTTAAGAAAGGTAAGAAACCTCTCTCATATTACATTCCAGTATGCCAGAAGACTGTCAGATGATCAAAAAAAGCCCTAACCAAACCAAAAACAAAAGCAGTGTAATCCTGTTGCAATTGGTACATCCAGTATTGACTTTCAGTGATAAAAGAAAGCATCTAAAAGTTTTATTCCGGATCATAAGGGCACAGACATTGAATGTCTGTTTAATGGCCAAAGCTGTAGTTCTGGGGCATTGTCTTCTTGCAAACATCCATTTAGGTGTAGAGGAAAAACAAATAAACAAAACACAGTCTCTGGAGCTCAAAAAATTTCAAGTCAGCCTATGTCAAGAAGTTCAACTACCAAAGCTCCTAAAACTGTATTTATTTCTTAAACCGTTTTCCTTCAGTTTTAGCTATCATTGATGCTGCTGGATACATCACCTACTAATATTAAATGCAAATGTTCCAAAGCTACAATTACACTCAGCAAGAAGCTGAAGTTTGGAGGAAATCTTTTTAACTAGCAAGCGTGAAAAGTCAGTGTTGATCAAAATACAATTAAATGTATTATGCAGGAACATTTCCAACCCAAAACTTAGTTTTCTCCATAAACAGGCTGAACAGTTCTCAAAGCTTCTGTAGTTTTCAATCCTAGGTCTGCATTTTGAGCTTCAAACCCAGCTCTATTTCAAATCTGATTTCTTCTTGCTTATTATAGGTTTCTATCTGGCAATGCAATTGTTCTTGCTCCTGTCATTTGTCACAGATACTCAGTTTGGTCTCCTGATGAACCAAACAGGATTTAAAACTACAGCAATGAAGAATGGCAGTTAGCAAAAAAATGCTGGAAAGTTGACCTCCATTAAACATGTTTGAGTGACACTAGTAGATCTTCTCATACTGGGAGTTAAAAAGAAGCACTACCCCTCCCCACCCCATTTGAAACACATCGTTTCTTTTTATTTTATGTGAACTTGTGGCAAGAAAAAGAAGTCCAAAGAATTCTTCTTTTAGATAGACGCATCAATAAGAAAAAGGAGGAGGCACTGAAACTGAAATGATAGGACAAAATCCTTGCTAAGAGTATTACTTAAATACTCAATCAGAAATGGGCTAGGGTAGGAAGGGTCAGGTTTGGTTTGGTTTGGTTTGGTTTACCAGATCAACAGAGTGGTCAACATTTTTTCTCTGTGGAAAAACATGGGTTCTTTATTCATGTCAGAGGTCAGATAAACCATTTTTAGAGCTTAATGGATGTTTTTATAAATCATTTTCAATTCTTTCTTTGAGCTTCTTTTCAGCTATTTAGAATCTGAAGGTTAGAAAAATTTGAAGCTCATATCTCAAACACGGAAAGACTTCATTGCTACAAATACTAGCAATTACCTTGGATTTTGTATTGCAGATTGTTGTCAACTGAAAAACCAGAAGTAATTAATATATTTAATTCAATAAAAAAGATTTTAGCTGAAAATGGTATTTCAGAAATTATTTGCATTAGTTTAGTTACTATATCCTACCATCTCAATTTCTGTTATCTACAGAAAGAAGAGCATATACTTTCACACAGGAAGAGACAGAGCCTAAGATTTACACGGAGGAAAAAAACTACAAAAAAGTTTCTCAACGTATTTCTATTAACCACCTTTAGAAATGTCACTACTGTGAAAAAGTGCACAAGTATTTAAATAAGTGCATGTCTTCAAATTCCGTAAGTTCAGGAGGTTTCCCTCAGTGACACGGAGTAGTTGGCAGTATCACTGTGCAAGGGAGGCTGTTAATCTCCAAATTAACTTGCCAATGCCCTCAGAAACTGAAAAAATCCAATACACTGATTACATTTCCCACTATAAACACAGGATTGTACTGACAAATTCCTACATCTCAGCTTCTCAAATTTTACTCGTGTTTGAATAATAGTCTGTTACATGCTATTTTCTGTGCTTTTAAAGCACAGCAAATCTTACAATATACCCTAGCAGAAATGGAACAGAAAATACCACTTAAGCCTAAAGATTAAAAGTAGCATCTCCATCACACAATAAAATTTTGAGCTAATACACTTAGCCTATATCAAATTTGCACTGAATATGGCAAATACCTAGCAACTAGCCTTAAAAAAAGCCCATTTCCTGCAAAAAACTCTACCATATTTCACGTGGAGACTTGTGCTGATGAACATACTGGGGCACCGCTGACATCCAAAGATGTGATTTTTCACCAAAGCACTGGAGTGTTCTGTGACTGTATTGCCATGGTAGGCTTC
The DNA here is from genome assembly GCF_964195595.1 of Calonectris borealis. Lineage (NCBI taxonomy): Eukaryota > Metazoa > Chordata > Aves > Procellariiformes > Procellariidae > Calonectris > Calonectris borealis. The sequence continues at coordinate 146,186,560 of NC_134312.1, forward strand.
CAAACCTGGCAAGAAGTTTAGGATAAAGACTGAAACGGAAGGAGGGAGGGGAGAAACTGAAAGGAATTTTTATGGACTGCACTGAATTTTCTGTAAAATGAATGGGAAATCCTGCAAAATGAATGTGAAAATTTTGAGGTGCCACCACATTTCCCTCTTTAAATTTGCAGGCAAACACGGTGAAACACAGTCTTTCACAAACTTGGCACATGCACAGTTAAAAATCTTTGCCAGAAGTGTGAAAGTAATCACTCTGTACTACAAGCAGCACAATAGCTTCAATTTAGGCAAAGGAACAGTCATTCCTTGTCTCAGTTTCTCTCATATACTTTTGGAACATGTTAAGATATAGTTGACACGTTTCCATCGGTCAAGGTCTCCTTCTTTGGTCTCTGTCCTGCTAATGGCTTCTTTTCTGGAACAAGGAGTGTCTCTCATCTCTTCCTTATCCTCCACTTCAGCCAAACTGTTACTCAATTTCCTTTAACAGTGATTGTTACCATAGTCAAAACTCCCCAAAAGGGGCTGTGCAACCTCTTCACTGCTCTGTTCTTCTTTGGCTTGGGTCTTGGTGGAGGGAAACTATTGGTTGTCCAATAATAAATTCAAGCAGGACGTAAATTTGGGAGCTTGGGAATGCTTCCAAGCTTCTGGGTCTGGGTATATATCCTACTTGCACCCACAGTAGGGCAGGACTCAAACAAATAACAGTCTTTTGCCTAAATCCTGGTGTCTTTCGAAAGGAAACCCATCCACACAGGATGAGTAGGAGTCATAACTCGCATTGACCAGGTCTTTACAGCGCATAGTCACAGCTTGGCTTAGAAACCGCCTCAGCTGAACAGATGGTGTCCCACTTCAGACACCTTCATCGCCTTTAGAGAGCAAAGTCATTAAGAATTAACTTCTCTGACAAGTTCTCTATCTTCTTTCCGACAGGGTAGATAGTATGTGACAAATTCTGTGTTGGCTGGTGGCTGAATAACAGAACATTAAAAAAAATTCAACAGTTTCACATCCTTAACTGCACTGAATAAATTGGGCAGAACCCCCTCCCCCAAATCATCACAGGGTTGGATGATCTCTTTTAACAGAATCCCCAGCTTCTACAAAGAAAATATGCTGTTAGCTGGCAAATTTTCTTCTCCCGAGTCTGTACTCACATGTAGCTGTAAGCCACCAGAAATAGCTGCCAGACCATGAAAAGATGAGGATTCACCCTCTATAAAATGTTATTTATAGCAGGCAAACTATTAACTATGGGTGAATTACTGATTCTCCAGTGGTTTCTCTGTGACATTCCACATTCAAACTTTCCTAAATTTCCCTGAATAAAGCTCCTTTTTTTTTTTTTTTTACAATAATTTATTGTCCTCACTTTATCTTTTCTCCATGCTAATATTCATTGCTCTATTTCGACAGGATTATTTTGCCTGCTGATAAGGACTAGGCTGATCAGACAGATTTTCTTGTTCCTTAGACTTTACCGGTATGTATCATTACTATCCTAGAAAGTCATGAGTCATGGATTGCTAGAAGCATTGTTTAAGTAAGACATGGAAAAAAACCCCACTATACTACTCATTACACAAAAATATTAATAAATGTGGCCTACAAATCATGCTAAGTAGTTGGTCAGATGCTTGGCTGGGAACTGTTCTTACTTATTATTCCTCATTATTTAAACAGAATGTAAAAAAAAAAAAAAGCTATTCTGAAATTTGTGGTTAAAGCAGGAACCTGTTCAGTAGATGCCTAATACACAGTCACTAAGAAATTGTAGTTGAAGAGTTAATCTGAAACCGCAGTACCACTCTATCAATTATGAAAACTGAGTTTCATTCTGTGAAGGCAACAATATAAAAAACCCCAATAAAGTCTGATGTTTTCCCTTCTTTAAAATGCTCAAACAATCTTTTCCAGTGCCAATATTTTTTACAACACACTCCTATCAGAATTTTTTTCCACTAGAAAAAAAGGAACAATATAGCAAGTGTTTGTTTGATAAAATTGTAAATTCTTCATGGGAATTGTCCCTAACAACATTGCTTCATCTAGCTGTGGCACATTGGCTGAGATTTTAACTGGTCTCAGACAGTTTAAAGTCTGAAATTGATCAATAAGCGGTGTCCTTCATGCACCAGCAAGAAATATAATCCTACAGTAGTTTTCCTTGTGTGCATTATTATTCCTCATCCTTTCCCTCTTTTGCCCCTGGGAAGATATTGACTCACTGCTAATATTCCATCAGTAAATTGCTATTAAGCCCTGTAGGGCTAGAGTCAGAAAAGTGAGGGCCTTGAGTCCTTCCAGACTTCGAAGAGTATATGATCAGACTCCTGTTCTCACTGTCATATGCATCTTGTAGCCCAAATCAAGAGTTATATCTACCAAATGCAATGTGAAAGAACAGTTTATACTCCTCTAGGAATTAAAAATAAATATCAGCCCAATCCTAATCTAATAAATGGATTTCCAAGAAATGCTATGAGCTAAAGAAAAATAACAGTGTCTGGGAAAAGAATACTTTGAAAACAGCTCTATGTATTATATTACTCATTTACATTTCTGACACACGTTCATGTTCTAATATACAGAATTTCATTTTGGAGGTGCAATCCTTTTCAATGTCTTGATTTCAAATTCAAACAACAAAACAGCTTAAGTAGTATATCAATATTTAATTAAAATCTTTTGTGCTTGCACATTTTTTTTTCAAAAGGGAAGGAAACCAGAGCTATTTGTCTCAGTCTTTTAAAGCACCACTGGCTTTAATCAATGAAGTTTGCAGGCTTTTTGATGTCACATTTCAGAGCCAAATTATGGCTATTGGTCATTTTTTGCAAGAGAATTCCAGTAATTACCAGTACTCAACCCTCAAAATCAAATATGAGTAATTAATCTGCTGGCAGGCTACTAGCCTATGGCATAGACTTCCATTTTCATTGGACATCATTTACATGCATTTACCTCTAACAGTAACAGGAAAGGAAAAACTTTATTAAAAAAAAAATTGAATACATCTTCCTCCAATCTTCTCAAGAACTGAATCTCTCAGAATCACTTTGACTTTCCTGGACACTGAGGACGCTTGCTAGCAATCCTAGCAAAAAGTGAATATAAATCCTGCAAATAGCTAACAAGTGTTATTATTCAACATAAGGAGCTTTCCAAAATGAGATTTGCGTCAATCACTTTCTTACTGTCAATTTCTCTGAGGTTTTGTGATTAGCACAGGGGTCTTTGGGGAGAGTTACAGGGGATGATAAGTGATTGACAACTGGCTGCAACGTATGGGCATTTTTCAAGGGATCTATACTTTATCATTTAACTCCAAATGAATGCTTAATAGATGGAAATAAGCATGAGAGAATGCCTTGTCATTCTATGACCTGACTCCTAATGAGACGATTTCAAACTGAGGAAATTAAAACCAGAGAAAATAGAATGCAAAGATTAAAGATGAAAGAGAAAAGTGAAAAACTGAGCTGACAAAACAAGAGTGAGACAATCCAGTTTTACCCTTGCAATCAATAGAAAAGTCTACAGGCTATATTTTTAGACAGTCTTTTTCACAGGTGGCACTTCAGCCAGAAAGTAGAGAAAGTACAGAGAGTCAAGGTATAATAGTCCCAGGTTTAACAAGATTTAGACTCTCTGAAAAGAAAAATAGGAAGCAATTTAGTAACAGTCAGTGTCTAGCAAGGCTAGAAGTCTTGGTAATCAAAGAACATAACAGAAAAACAGACTCTTGCTAACCTGGAAACTAACAGCTCAATCAAAACTTAAACTGCGTTTAACTAATATGTACTGTAATTGGTATTTCCCATTATAGTGCTTAGAGAACGGCACATAACACTGCCTTTACACACTATGTAAATAAGTGTGTTGTAGATACGCACACAGCATTAAATACAGTCACATTCAAAGTCCACTGGTGCTAATGGAAAATAGCCTTTATTTAATCCTAATTCTTTCTGTTAGAGATTTTTGACAGCGTGAAGATTTCTGGAAAAGGCACAAACAAGACAGTATGAAGTATAATCCTGCATTATGTTCTTTTTACTCTCCATAATTACTTAGTACTAATTCTGTAGCAAAAGGTCTAGAAGTCGCTTTTAGCGCTTTTTTTTTTTTTTTATGTTAACAGTAAACCTTTTCTCTCATATAGCATCAAGGTAGAGAGACCTGGATTGCCTAGTAGACATGCAGAGGCACCTATCACCAAAGGACAAATGTTCCTGGCAAGCACAGAACAATACTACTCCTAAATGGAACAGGTGTCCGCGTGTCTCCTGATATCCTCAGTAGTAAGTCTCTGCAAGGCCCTCATTTGCCAAGATTTCCTCTCATCATCCTAATTCTCTGATGCTACATGTTCCTCGAGGAAAAAAAATGGAGAAAGTGGAGGGAGTATTTCTAGCCTTATGGGCAAAAAAGTGACAACATGGTGGGCATTGTGGCAAAGAACCTGTGCCCTCACTCAAACTTTGATCTACAGTATTTTCTTGGCAGGACGAAAAGATGGTGTAGCCTAGAGTTTTCAGTATGTTTCCTAAAACAGCTCTAAATTTGTATCAAACTTCAACAAGACAAGTCTTCCCTGGCACGCTAGTTTTTATGGCACTAAGAGCAATTAGCGTCTGTTAGCAGGCATTTTCCAGGCATTTTATTGAGATTGCAATAAAAACACACAGTGAGTATTGCCAGAGCCCAAATTCTCCCTTCATGGTGATATCACATACACAAGAGAGAAGGAGAGGCAGAAGGCTACCTCTCTCGCTTGGTAGCCCCAGACAATGACTGTCATAACCAGCAGAAAGTAAAATGAAACAAGCCACACCATTTCTATTCTTCAGTTAATCTTCAGTCTCAACATCGCACTTGGAGTGTACTGTGTGTCTCATCTCACTGTTGATTGTTAAGCCCACAAAAAAAAAAAAGCCTATTTATTCTACTTAATCAAGCCCTCAGTGGTAAAAAAGTTACATTATCTAAATATTTGACCTGCAAGACAGCAGTCATGGCATAAGATCCTGAAGGCTGTCCTCACCAATCCCTGCCTTCGATGAATAGCAGTACATTCACCATGCAAAAGGTTTGGTTGGACACATCAAAAGTTACCAAGGTGAAAAAACACGGCTGGAACACTGGTTTGCAAAATCCCTGAAAAAAAGTGAGTATTTCTCTTTGTTGTAAAAGAAAAACATTACAGATGCACAAATATCCTCATTACAGACAGCAATGGGAAAGAACGTAGAAGCAGTGTATGTCACTCAAAGCTCAGGAGCCCAAAGTAGAGCTGTAGTAAAGGAGGAAAATGCTTCTGTAGTTGGCAGCACTGTAACAGAAACAGGGCTGTCACAGCTGAACCTAATATCTTCAAAAGCCTTTTAGCAGAGGTCAATGAAAAAGCAAAAAAGTGAAAAGCACACTTCTTTTTGTGGAGGAAACCATCCATCATTTGCACTGCAAAATTCTTAGGTAATCTTTTTAGAAAGACCCAGACACAGCTGTGTTTATGCTTTCAGATACATACTTATATTCATCTGAATATAACAGTAGGAGGTAATTTTACAAATTAATTAATTAAATGTGTTCTGTAGGAGTCTCCTGTCTCATGATACATTTTTATATCCTTGGTAGAAAGAAAACAATGCAGACATTAGTATAAAACCTTGCTTATTATTCATAATACTCTCTTCTCTGGATTCCTAGGTAACGAGTGCAAAAATACATCAGAAGCATCCTACTGAAAAGAATATCTAATGCATCCTAAGTCTAAACATTATCATAATTTTGAGAGATATTTCCAAATGTCAGAGAGCAAATTACATTTTATGTCAGCCAAAGCATTTCAGTGTGGAAGCATCACTTTAGGCTTCTATTAATAGAACAATCTATTTTAAGAAAGAAACACTACTCTGATTTTACATGGTCTCCCTTGGAGTTTCAGGAATTCAGCTTGAATTTCTCATCATATTTTCAATCTAGCTCTTTTAGACTGATAGTTTTCCAATGACCTATATGGCCATAGCATGTGCTCTTGTTTTCAATCAGATAACTTCATTATTTACTGATGTTTCCATTCATGATCTCTTATAGTACTTTTAAATATTTAAGGTAAAGCAAATTCCAATCTGTTACCTTTTAATAAAACATTAATTCAAACACAAAGGTATTATTGTTCATCTCAAACCATAGCATCATTGCTTCTGGCTTACACGAACAAGTCTGCATGAGTTAAAATGCTTACTAGCCAAGATTTAGAGATGGCAACACATTTAGTATCATGCTCATCTGAAGTATCTTTTAACCTTGAAAAGCATCCAAAGCTTTTCATATTTTATGCCTTAAAACATTTAGGCCATCTTTTCAGAATAAAAGAAGCTCTTTTCAAAGAGGTTACTGAGAATATTAAGTGATTGCTTGTAGCTGCAAGTTCTACTTAAAAAAATAATCCTCTCTTACTTCCACGACATTCTGCAGCAACAATAGTAGCCAAGGGTGAATTTCTTTCAGCTGCCTGAGAATTTTAGCACCTATATGCCTCTTAGTCAATGAAAAAAGAGATAGGTTAGCATAAACTATTCCTTGCAAATACTTAAGACAGGTGTCTAAAATGGATACCTTGAGAGAAATTCATCTTCTCTCTCAATTGGCTCTACAAAGAATCTAGATGATAAGCTTAGATCAAACATCTGGAGGATTTATAAATGGCTTGCAAATGATGAGAGGCATGCCACCCAAGAGGCTTCCTCTTCTATGATAACAGTAAAGCCCGCAGGTCTCCAAGTTAATTAAACTGTGGAGAGATGTTAACATAAATTAACACCACTAGCAGTTATCCAGAGCCACTCAAACAATGACAAAAGTTAGAATTAAAATGTTGTGAAGAGATCCTTAGAGTATAACAAGCAACATCCAGGACCTACAAGCATAATTATGGGCAGTTGACCCGTGCCCTTTGGATGTAGGACACTGTGCTCTCATGTGGCCTATAAAGTTTGAATTTCTAATAACTAATTAAACAGGATTGGCAAAGTTATGTATTCACCTCAGATTTGTAGTGCTAGAATACCCGTTCTCCAATGGCCCCTTCACTCTTTTCGCTTCCCTAGGTTAAATGGCCAGTTACTAGAGCAATGTCAGATCTGTGTACTTTCATCATACCTCTGATTCTGGAGACATGGTGGCTATAAGACAGAAGTCACAGCACCAGCACAGGCCTATCCTGGACTCATTTTTCCTTGTTCCTTCACGTCACAATAGTGCAGACTGAACTATTCTTTAGCTCCTGTTTTTGTCCTTTACCTCACTTGATTAAAGAAATTATTTAGGTAGCTTGTTAACAGGCTTTTCAAAAAGGTATTTAATAACCTGTTCTGTTATGACTTTCTTGCTTTAGGCACATGTATTCATTCTAGGAACTCTTTGTTATTAATTTGACCCATTTTGCCTTTAAACATTTATGCACACACCTGCACTGAAAGCTACTCAATTTTGCATTGATGGATGTATTCTTCCAGGACTCTCAACTTACGGAGGACACTCAAGAACTTGATTTAAAGGAGCTTAATATTGATCGTCTTTCTAATTGCACTGAACTCAAACTCTTAGATGACTTTTGGAAATCCCTGTTTGTTGTATTTATTTTGAGCATCACCTCAAATGATCAACCACAAGTATTGTGAACATGCAGAAAGGAGATTACCTCTTTTCAATGATTTTTCTTCCAAAAATCTAGAATTACATACATATACCTACTTTTCCTAGCTTCTTTGTCTCCAACTAGTAAGTTCTGTTTCTTTGGCAGAATTAGTGCAACCAGCAATTTCCCCAGTGGGAAGGGGGGATCTTAGCTTCATTAGTCTGAAAATCACCTCACTATCTATAAAGCTAAGGACATTCAGCTATTAGACAGAAATAAAGTTTTTTATTCCATTCTGTAGTCCAGACCTTGGATTATTAAACACAGCAGTGTACAAAATGTCTTTTTCTATCACTAAATAAAGTTACCGTGTCTTCTCCTGTCTCCTGTGATGCAATAAGAATTAGCTAACTATAGTACATGTGCAATGAATGCTTAATGCTCTGCTACCCTCCTCTCTGGAAATTAGCTGCCCATGTATGTGTTATAAACCTGATGAGGTTTCTCTGCTAGACCAAGTAGCACGCATCACAACATTCTCCGTGGCCCCAGTCATTTTTCATCCAGACATCACACCTTACCAGAGCACACTATTACTCCATTACAATCTTTCCAATGAAATGAAAGAGAAGGGTGGGTTGCAGGAGCACCGTGCATTGGGGTTGTACCTCACTACAGTATTGGGACCTGGCTAGGGCCATACCCAGACTTGGCAAGCTCACAAGCATTTCTACGTCTACTAGTTTAACATGACTCAAGCAATGGAAGTTCACTACATGAGTGAGATGCCCAATAAGAGAGCCGGCAGAAGGAGCGGTGCCTGCACACAGTTTCTTTAAATTCATGTAACGGTATATAATGGAAGTCTAGTTATGGTTTTAAGGTTTATCAGAGTTTTATTTGATCCATTATGTATTCTACTACAAAACAGAATTCCTACTGTGGGAAGAAAATCCAGAGCCATTGGTGCATGTATGGTCTTCTACAGGTAACAACAGCATCCAGCATAGTATGAGGTTTTCTGACTGTTATAATACACCCTAAACAAAAAAAATGCTATGAAGCTGGCAGCCAGGAGGAGAATCCCACCAGTACCTGTGAGGAGATTCTGCCACCAGTGAGAGCGATAGATCTGTAAGTGGAGGTCTAGCATGATCTACGGCTCCTCTGGCTACCCACTATACACGGCCAGGTAAGCAACACTTCAGGAACCTTCACTAAAAATGTGCCAGTGTTAACTGTAGTGCTGGAGCGATGTCAGCCCGTTAGTTCTGGGACTGGCAAGGTGGCCTCCAGATTACTCGAGAGGTGACAAGAACAGGCTGAAGGGTAAATATAGTAAAGAAAAGAATCAAGAAAGGAAAGCAGGAAAGGGTAGAAAAAGGAGAAAAAATATTAGGAATATTGTGTTTGGGGGGAAGGGTGAGGAGTTGAAGTTTTGGGGGAAAGATACAATTGTGTCTTTACCCTGCTTATTTTTACCAGAGAAACAGTTGCACAGCGTCATCTCTATTTAAAACAAATACAGTTATCATCATGAATCCAGAAGCAATTACTGCTGACTTGGAACAAGTTCAGATTTAACACCCTTCCTCTGCCATCTCAGGCTCCCATTTGTTTGTGGGCTGTTAACTGTAGCTGCAGTACTGCTGGATTTTACTGCTTGCTGACCACTAAGTTACTATGAAGAACGCAAGAGGTCAATAAATTGTCACAGCTTGCACTCCTCAAAATGTCCTCTGATCTCTGATCCTAAAAAGTGCTCTGCAAAGAAGAAGCACTCCTGTTACTGCTTAATTGATATGAATCAAATTATTTGACCAAGATCTTTAAAAAGATTAATACACCGAGGATAAGGCCAGTATGCCATCCTCATTGGGCAATATTACCTCCTGACCTCAATGACATCCACAAGTTGATGAACTTTGAGGGTTTAAAAATAAAAGATACTTTGAATATCTTCATCCTCCGAAAGATACAGCCACCCTGGACACTTTTATTTGTACACTACTTAAACAGAGCAAAATATCTTCCACTTATTTGTAAAAGTTTGTTATAGCTTATTTTGACCCTCTGATGCATTTATATAGCCTAAGCAGGCTATATAAATGACCTGGTAACACCTGCAGAGCACGAGTATAACGATAAGTGTTTAAATAAAAAAAAAAAATCTAAGGTTGTTTCTCTTCAACATCCCTTTGTTGCATTTACGTTCCTGTCTTCAGCTAAAGACTCAGACCTTTTCCTATTCAGTTAGATCCTGAATCATCGATTCAGTTTTCGCTTTGATGAGACTCTCATCTGGCTCAGCAGGACTTGTTTAGTAATAGCCCTGACCTCGGTGCAGTCTCTATGGAATATCAAGCTCGCTTGTGCAGGGTGAAGAACATACTGTAATCACTTTGGGAAACCATTTATACCACACTGTGTTCGCAAAGCCTGCAATATTTCAAAGGGGTATTAGAAGGCTGAGAATTGTAAGAGAAAACACATTGGAATCAACACCTTTTTATCCAACTTAAGTTACAGCAAGTATATAGTTTTGCTAAAATCTTACAGTGGGTTTGATATTTGGGCCTGAGAAATAAAAACAATAAAGAACATTTGGACTTTACCTTAACCTCTATTAAGTCATGTAAGAGCATTTCATGTCTGTTATGCCATTCCTGACCCACTCAGTTAACCATTCAAGTCGTTATGACTAAGTCGACACTGGTAGGCCAAGCACCGCTGAACTCCTACATCCAGGTGCATGTACAGGTGCTTTTCTTCTGACTCCATATTGAGGCAGGACTCAAGTGCAAACCAATTCTCAGCCCCTTGATCTTGGCTTCTGCAGGAAGGGGCCAAGGTAATTGAACTGGAGAGGAGCCACAAAATAATCTGAAGAAACCCTTGATTTGGACAATCAAGGTATTTCTGCCATTCCTTCTAGGTACAACTAATGTTCAGCTGTGGAGGGCACTAGGTCTTCAGAGGAGGGTATAAAATAATCTGTTCTGAACAGTCATATGCCTGGCAGATTTCTCCTCTACTAGAGACACATGCACTCACATACACATACACAAGCAGCCTTCAAATGTGAAGCTGATAGCAGAAATGCATCTAGTCTTACATTTCCTTTGGTTAGATCCACCTAAGTTGAAGCACAGTCTCTTTGATAGGCTTGTCTGATATATTTTCAGGGCACAAACACCTTCTGTTGTCCCTTGATGGAAATAAGGGATCATGAGGTCTTTAGGCCTCCAGGACAACAGCTAGCTCCCCACCTTCCTCAATACTCTCTCTCTCTCCATATTGGTCAGTAGTTTAATTAGAGTTTTTCCCCTCCATCCTCACTCTAGGTTTACAATTCACTCTTCCGGGAGGTACAATTGCTAAAAGGAGATGGACTCACAGAACTAAAAGACTGTCTCCCTTGAAAACCAGCAGAGAAAAATACATGCTTGTAGGCTGCAACTGGTCTTATCCTAAATTAGATGTCTATGTTTGATCAAATCCCAGAAATACTCATTTCTTTACTGTTTAATACTGCTACTAATTCAGAGGTAGCTGTCAGAAGTTAAATAAGACAAAATCTAACTGAAGTTTTCCATAAAATTGCTCCCCAGTTTTATTACTGTAGCTAAAAGGGAACTCTAGGCAAAGTGTAAACACCACACATAATTTCCCAAATAATTCTTGAGCACAGGGTCTTCAGAAGTCCTCCAAGATGTCTGTTGTTCATATTCTTTTCCACTCCAGAGAGGCATCTAGTTGTTATTTCTATAAATTGGGCCATCTCTTGTTCAGTAAATTTCCTTCCTCCTTACCTAGCCAGCCTAAGAAGTTGGATTTTTCTTTTACATGACATGCTCCTCTCTCCTGTCCTAATCCCATGATCAGCAGTTCCTTCATCATTTCATAACTTTTGCATCTAGAGCACTGTCTTCACTCTTCTATTTCTGGGAAGTTCCATTATTCTCAGCTTCAGCCTTATGAAGAGAAGAAAAACTCCAGTGCTCTTTCCCTCTTCTCCCTTCCCATGTCTCTACTCTGTTCTCATGTGAACAGGGGCTCCCTTGCTTAAAAGAATTCCATTAGGAACAGAGTTTCAATTGAAAGCAAGTGGTGAATATGCCTCTACCTTCAGTTGTTCAACAATGTAAACAGATGAGTCCTGACTGATGTTGTTAAATATGTCACACAGATTAACTCCCATGTAATCCACGAACCACTGTGGAATATATTGAACGTTTTTTCTCCCCAAGTGTTAACACATGCTTTACATGAAGATTGCCACCAAAGGATGCAAGTCTACAATCACCTGTCTGAACTCCTTATTCTTTAGAATTATACTCAGACATAATTATGATACTAAAAGAAAGTGATTTTCAGACATACACATTCCTGCAGATTGAACATTTTGAGTGAAAGAGCTGAAGTTGGTTTCTTCTCTTGAAAAAGGATAATTTGATCAATACCATTTCAGAAGTACAGACAGCAACAGACTTGTGATCAATTGGGATTATCTTGACATGACCTGGAGAAGATTTATAAACAAAAGAACCAAGTTCCTGATGACAACACTTCCACCTGCAGAGCAGCATGTTCTGCTGCAAAGGATGAAAGCAAGTCCTAAAACAATAAAACACCCTCTCTACAGTTCTATCTCACTCTTTTCAACTCAGAAGACTGCCTAGGAAAAATGAATGTGGGGCAAACTAATAGTCCAATTTTGATTACAAGCTTTATTCAACACTAAATGCTACAGCAAAGATGTAATAAATCATCTGAAAGAAATTAAGTTCCCAGAGCCACCATGCTGAAGCATATTAAGTTAGATGTAATTCTGATAAATGTTTGACAGTGCATATCAACTTATTCTAACATTAGATTCTCCAACCTGTTATATTTCCTTAGTTCTGGTTTCTTGGAAGCAAATTGTGGGTGGGAATACAAGTTTCTTTTCTTATAACCCTGAAACAACATGGTATATATCTGCAATAAAAAAAAAAAATACTGGGGATTTCTGCAGCTGAACACCTACTGCAAAACCAGAAATAAATTCTAGTGTTAGGTTAGCTCCACTGTTGGAGGTAAACCCTAACACTATGATGGTTCTCTAAATAGTTAGACTCCTTCAGCTCTCATTCCCGTATTCAAGCATAGTAGTAAGGAAATCCATCTGTTTACTACCTTTTTTAATCCACATCATTGGTGTCCTCAGCATGAAGGCCTTAACATCCTGCTCCTCAGTATGCAGCTCCTCCTATGTCATACTGTAGCACAAAATGGTTCAGCCTTCACACATGACCAGAAAACATAATATAGATTACTGTACCACAACAAACTATATAGATTATTGAAATAAAATCTATCACTAAGAAAAGGATACACTGAAAAATTAATCCAAACCTAAGCAAGCTCTAACAAATACATCCAGTCAACAAACATGAGTGTTACCAGATCAGTCCTTCAGCTAAATACCCAATCTTTGTGTATTGTTGTACTGTAGACATTGATCAATGAATTATGACCAAATGCTAGTTTTTAGACATATTTTAGATTGAGCTAACAGATAAAGGGAAAAAAGGAAGAAGGAAGCATTAGGCTAACACTAAAGTACTTACAGATATAGAACACTCAAATAGTTCCTCTATGAAAACATATATACCTCATTACCTACAAATACTGTTGCTCTTGTTCCTCCACTATTGACAGATTACGATGATCTCCACCTTAACCTGACTTGGTTTGAATAGTCTCACCATAATTCTACCCATCCTACATCCACTGTGTCAAATGCCTTCTTACTAGATAACACATGGTAAATACTAGACAACAACATAAGGAACTGAAACAGATAACTGTCCTAGCCTAAACATACAACGTACAAGATGCTGTAATGTATTTTATGATGAAAGTCTTGGCACAGGCAAAACATCATAAAAACTCTTCCAGATAATAACAGGTCATCATTCATCTAAATAAGAATGAGAAATAGATATTACTGAAAAATACTGGCAGGTGCTCAAACTTCTTTCCAGGACAGATGATACGCTATTTTTTATAGAATGAGATTAAAGAAAGATTTAAGAATCATAGCATCATTAAGGTTGGAAAAGACCCTTTAAATCACCCAGTCCAACCGCCAACCCAACACCACCATGCCCACTAAACCATGTGTCGTGGTTTAACCCCAGCCAGCAAATAAACCCCACGCAGCTGCTCGCTCACACCCCCCTTCCCCCCCCCCAGTGGGATGGGGGAGAGAATCAGGATGGCACAAGTAGGAAAGCTCCTGGGTTGAGATAAAAACAGTTTAATAATTGAAAGAAAACAAAGTAGAACAGTAATAATAACAATGAGAACAACAACAATAACAGAACATACAAAGCAGGCGATGCACAATGCTCACCGACCACCAACCGCGTGTCACGAACGGGGGCCGAGCCCCCCCCACACCTGGTTTTTATACTGAGCATGATGTCACGTGGTATAGAATACCCCATTGGCCAGCTGGGTCCACCACCCCGGCTGTGCTCCCCTTCCCCGGTGCAAGCACCACCCAGCAACAGCCAAAGCATCAATGGGCCATCAACGCTCCTTTCACACCAAACCCAAAACACAGCACACCCCCCAAGCTACTGGGAAGAAAGTTAACTCTGTTCCAGCCGGAACCAGGACAATATCCACCCCTTATTCTATACCATCTACATCATGCCCAGGTCTCACATTTTCCAATACATTCCAATTAGTCATCACCACTTTTCCTGCCTTTTGATATATGCACACACAGAGATATCATTCCCTTAGTCCATGGGCCATCCCTCTAAAATGTCCGTTGAGTTCATTTAGTCCATGACTTCGGGTTCCATCTGTCATAACAGTCTTTCAGGGCAGGAGAGATGGTGTGTGGTGTTGGGCTCTTGCATGCTGAGGCCAGTTCTGGGCGCTCGTCCAGTTCTATCATCGTTGCACTTTGCTCAGTTTCATCAGAGTTCATCCTACATTAATCTGGGTGATTCTTACTGTAATACTGTTAATATGGCGTATGGTAACCATAGAAGTGATGACATACAGTATTATATAGTAACTAACATCATACAATCCAGTTCATTGGCTATTTTCACCCAAAATTAAAATCCCCTTGAGGTACACACCAGACTTCCCCATCCTTTCTCATCACCCACCAAGTGCACCCAGGTCCCTGAGCAAAAGCAATCCCACGGATGGGTTTTCCCTTGCCAGAGGCAGGAGTAACCCAGACTGTCTTCCCCAGCGTATTTCTTATGTGCACGACAGGGACTTTATCCCCCTCCACAGTACGTAAGGGTTTGGATTGGGCAGGGCCAGCTCGAGTGACAGATCCCCTAGTGTTGACTAACCAGGTGGCTTTTGCTAAATGTGTGTCCCAATGCTTGAATGTCCCACCACCCATTGCCCTCAGTGTTGTCTTTAACAGCCCGTTGTATCGTTCGATTTTTCCGGAGGCTGGTGCATGGTAGGGAATGTGATAGACCCACTCAATGCCATGCTCTTTGGCCCAGGTGTCTATGAGGGTGTTTCGGAAATGAGTCCCGTTGTCTGACTCAATTCTTTCTGGGATGCCATGTCGCCACAGGACTTGCTTTTCAAGGCCCAGGATGGTGTTCCGGGCAGTGGCATGGGGCACAGGGTGTTTCCAGCCATCCTGTGGTTACTTCCACCATGGTGAGCACATAGCGCTTGCCCTGTCGGGTTTGTGGGAGCGTGATATAATCAATCTGCCAGGCCTCCTCATATTTATATTTCAACCATTGTCCTCCATACCAAAGAGGCTTTACTTGCTTGGCTTGTTTGATTGCAGCGCATGTTTCACATTCATGGATAACCTGTGCAATAGTGTCCATGGTCAAGTCCACCCCTCGATCACGAGCCCATCTATATGTTGCATCTCTCCCTTGATGGCCTGAGGCATCATGGGCCCACCGAGCTATAAATAATTCACCCTTATGTTGCCAGTCCAGATCCACCTGAGCCACTTCAATCTTAGCAGCCTGGTCCACCTGCTGGTTGTTTTGGTGTTCCTCAGTGGCCCGACTCTTGGGTACGTGAGCATCTACGTGACGTACTTTTACAGCCAGGTTCTCTACCCGGGCAGCAATATCTTGCCACAATGCAGCAGTCCAGATGGATTTACCTCTGCGCTGCCAGTAGTTCTGCTTCCACTGCTGCAACCACCCCTACAGGGCATTTGCCACCATCCATGAGTCAGTATAGAGATAAAGTACTGGCCATTTTTCTCGTTCAGCAATGTCCAAGGCCAGCTGGATGGCTTTCACCTCTGCAAACTGACTCGATTCACCTTCTCCTTCAGCAGTTTCTGCAACTTGGCGTATAGGACTCCATACCGCAGCTTTCCACCTCCGATGCTTTCCCACAAGGCGACAGGACCCATCAGTGAACAGGGCATATTGCTTCTCGTTTTCTGGCAGTTTCTGTTATATGGTGGGGCCTCTTCAGCACGTGTCACCTCCTCCTCTGGGGATATTCCAAAATCTTTGCCTTCTGGCCAGTTCGTGATCACTTCCAAGATTCCTGGACGACTGGGGTTTCCTATTCGGGCACGTTGTGTGATCAGCGCGACCCACTTACTCCACGTAGCATCAGTTGCATGATGTGTAGAGGTGACTCTCCCTTTGAACATCCAGCCCAGCACCGGCAGTCGGGGTGCCAGGAGGAGCTGTGCTTCAGTTCCAAGGACTTCCGAAGCAGCTTGAACCCCTTCATATGCTGCCAATATCTCCTTCTCAGTTGGAGTGTAGCGGGCCTCGGATCCTCTGTATCCCCGACTCCAGAACCCTAAAGGTCGACCTCGAGTCTCCCCTGGTGCTTTCTGCCAGAGGCTCCAGGTAGGGCCATTCTCCCCGGCTGCGGTGTAGAGCACATTCTTCATATCTTGTCCTGCCTGGACTGGCCCAAGGGCTACTGCATGAACTATGTTCTGTTCAATTTGTTCAAAGGCTTGTTGTTGCTCAGGGCCCCATTTGAAGTTGTTCTTCTTCCTGGTCACGTGATAGAGAGGGCTTACGATCTGACTGTAATTTGGAATATGCATTCTCCAAAAACCCAAAACGCCTAAGAAAGCTTGTGTTTCCTTTTTGCTAGTTGGTGCGGACATGGCTGTTATTTTATTGATCACATCTGTTGGGATCTGACGACGTCCATCTTGCCATTTTATTCCTAAAAACTGGATCTCCTGTGCAGGTCCCTTGACCTTACTTTGTTTTATGGCAAAGCCGGCCTTCAGAAGGATTTGGACTATTCTCTCCCATTTCTCAAAAACTTCTTCTGCTGTGTTGCCCCACACAATGATGTCATCAATGTATTGCAGGTGTTCTGGAGCCTCACCCTGTTCCAGTGCGGTGTGGATCAGTCCATGGCAAATGGTAGGGCTGTGTTTCCACCCCTGGGGCAGTCAGTTCCAGGTGTACTGGATACCCCTCCAAGTGAAAGCAAACTGTGGCCTGCACTCTGCCGCCAAAGGGATGGAGAAGAAGGCATTAGCAATGTCAATTGTGGCGTACCACTTGGCTGCGTTTGATTCCAGTTCGTATTGAAGCTCTAGCATGTCCGGCACGGCAGCACTGAGTGGCGGCGTGACTTCGTTCAGGCCACGGTAGTCTACTGTTAGTCTCCACTCTCCATTGGACTTTCACACTGGCCATATGGGACTGTTAGAGGGTGAGCGAGACTTACTGATCACTTCTTGGCTCTCCAGTCAATGAATCAGCTCATGGATGGGAAGCAGGGAGTCTCGGTTGGTGCGGTATTGCCGCCAGTGCACTGTTGTGGTAGCGATTGGTACCTGTTGTTCTTGGACCTTCAATAACCCCACAACAGAAGGATCCTCCGAGAGACCGGGCAAGGTGGACAGCTGTTTAATCTCCTCCATCTCCAAGGCAGCTACACCAAAAGCCCACCGGTACCCTTTTGGGTCCTTGAAATACCCTCTCCTGAGGTAGTCTATGCCAAGGATGCACGGAGACTCTGGGCCAGTCACAATGGGGTGCTTCTGCCACTCATGCCCGGTTAGGCTCACTTCGGCCTCCGATACAGTTAACTCTTGGGATCCCCCTGTCACTCCAGAAATACAGATGGGTTCTGCCCCTTTATAGCCTGATGGCATCAGGGTACACTGCGCACCGGTGTCTACGAGAGCCTTATATTCTTGTGGATCTGATGTGCCAGGCCATCGAATCCACACAGTCCAGTAAACCCGGTTGTCCCTTTCCTCCACCTGGCTGGAGGCAGGGCCCCTCTAGTCCTGGTCATCATATTCGCTATCCACTTCTTGTAAGTATGAATCAGAGGTCCCTTTATTAAGGTCGGAAGTGGAATCAGCCCTTCTACACTGTCTGGGGAACTCACTGGAGACTGGTGCAGCAGTTTTCCTGGAAGAACCCCCTTTTGTGGTTGTTTTTCCTTGCAACTCATGTACCCGTGCCTGTAGGACTGAGGTAGGTTTTCCATCCCACTTCCTCATGTCCTCTCCATGGTCACGCAGGTAAAACCACAGGGTGCCCCGGGGTGTGTACCCACGATGTCTCCTCTCTTGAGCAGAGGGACACTTGCTCCTAATGGCTGAGACACTGGCCCTTGCAGGTGGGGAGCAGGACATATCCTCTTTGAGTTGCTGGACCTCCTGAGACAGTTTCTCCACAGCAGAGACACAGGCCCGTAAGGAGGAAGAGAGACTTTCTTCATATTGCCGGAGTTGGCCAGCCAATTCATCCACCGTTTGTTCCTCTCCGTCTCTCCAGGTCATTACTGCCAATGAGTTTGCATGTGATGCTGGTGCGCTCCATACAAACTTCCACCACATGGGTCGGGTGCATTTGATGTCACCTGGGTCTTTCGATAACTGCTCGTTGTTCAGGTTATCATAAATCACCTCCAGCACAGCTAATTCCCTCGGGTACTGGATACCTCTCTCCATGGTGGTCCACTTGCCTGGGTGGCATATAACATCTTCCTTGAAGGGATACCTTTCCTTCACACCTGACAGGAGTCGCCTCCAGAGGCTGAGGACTTGTGCCCCTTGTCCAATCGCTTTGTCAATGCCCCCTTCCCTAGAGAGAGATCCCTGCTGTTTGGCCTCCCTACCCTCTAATTCCAGGCTACTGGCCCCGTTATCCCAGCATCGGAGCAGCCAGGTGACAATGTGCTCTCCTGGAAGTCTTTTCGCATATCTCGCAGCTCATTGAGGGAGAGGGATCGGGTGGTCACCATCGCATTTACGGGTTCTGCCTCCTCCTCCTCCTGTTCTTGTGATGGCCCTGGTTCATCTTCATCCCTTACTAAATGAGCTGATTTTCTTGTGCATTTTCTTTTTTGTATAGGGGCGACTGATACCGGCGTGGGTTGGTTCTCTGTCACAGGGGGCGGAGTAGCTGCCGAGCCTGCCGTGGAGGGTGGGGTAGCCACAGGGCCTATTGCTTTGTCATCAGCTGCAGAGACGTTTCCTTCCCCTTGGGGGTTCTGAGTGGTGTTAAACAGGGCTCGGTAGGCGTGGGCCAGGTCCCAGCACATTGTAGTGATTTGCGTCTCCCTAGAATGGCCAGGGTGACAGCATACTTTTTCCAAATATTCTACTAATTTTTCAGGATTCTGCACTTGTTCAGGGGTGAATTTCCAGAACACTGGGGGTGCCCACCGTCCTAGGCATTTGCCCATGCTATCCCACTTGCCCTGCCACTCATAACTATCCAGCCTTGGGGCAGATCTCTGGATGACATTCTTAAATTGCTTACTAACCTTGGATAAAACCAAAACAATACTGCCAAGGAGCACCAATAGATGTATCTTAACTACCCAGGGATGCTCAAGGTACTGACAAGTTATTTTAACAAAGGAGACAACATCATAGAGGAAGGTAGTGAGGGTGCCATTCTCTATTTCCTCCATAAAGAATCTCTCAGAGGAAAATATAATTGCTAACGGTCTCCATGAGGTGGTACCTGAAATACAGTAACAGCTTCATTACAAATCCCAAATACCAAATAACCCCCAATGCCAGCGTTTTAGTCACAAATCTCCCAGGCAAAACATCATTAATCACTGCAGAGCACAGCAGACTACAAAACCCAACTCCAATCTTTAACAGGTACAGTAAAAACAAAAGCATGGTGCAGAACAAATTATGTTAACAGATATAAATTCCTTAAGATGCTCTAATTAATCTGTTGTTATCTCAACCCTTCGCTGCCCCACTTTGGGCGCCAAAAAGGACTGTCGTGGTTTAACCCCAGCCAGCAAATAAACCCCACGCAGCTGCTCGCTCATCCCCCACCCCCCCACCCCACCCCCTACCACCCCACCCCACCCCCCACCCCACCCCCGGTGGGATGGGGGAGAGAATCAGGATGGCATAAGTAGGAAAGCTCCCGGGTTGAGATAAAAACAGTTTAATAATTGAAAGAAAACAAAGTAGAACAGTAATAATAACAATGAGAACAACAACAATAACAGAACATACAAAGCAGGCGATGCACAATGCTCACCGACCACCAACCGCGTGTCACGAACGGGGGGCGAGCCCCCCCCCCCCCGGTTTTTATACTGAGCATGATGTCACATGGTATAGAATACCCCATTGGCCAGCTGGGTCCACCACCCTGGCTGTGCTCCCACCCCCCGGTGCAAGCACCACCCAGCAACAGCCAAAGCATCAATGGGCCTTCAACGCTCCTTTCATACCAAACCCAAAACACAGCACACCCCCCAGGCTACTGGGAAGAAAGTTAACTCTGTCCCAGCTGGAACCAGGACACCATGTCCCTAAGCGCCACATCTACACGTCTTTTAAATACCTCCAGGGATGCTGACTCAACCACTTCCCTGGGCAGCCTGTTCCAAGATCTGACCACTCTTTCAGTAAAGAAATTTCTCCTAATGTCCAGTCTAAACCTCCCTTGGCGCAACTTGAGGCCATTTCCTCTCGTCCTATCGCTTGTTACTTGGCAGAAGAGACCAACACCCACCTCACTACAACCTCCTTTCAGGTGGTTGTAGAGCGCGATAAGGTCTCCCCTCAGCCTCCTCCTCTCCAGACTAAACAACCCCAGTTCCCTCAGCTGCTCCTCATAAGACTTGCTCTCCAGACCCTTCACCAGCTTCATTGCCCTTCTCTGGACATGCTCCAGCAACTCAATGTCCTTCTTGTAGTGAGGGGCCCAAAACTGAACACAGTATTCGAGGTGTGGCCTCACCAGTGCCGAGTACAGGGGCACGATCACCTCCCTACTCCTGCTGGCCACACTAGTTCTGATACAAGCCAGGATGCCATTGGCCTTCTTGGCCACCTGGGCACACTGCCGGCTCATGTTCAGCCGGCTGTCAACCAGCAACCCCAGGTCCTTTTCCTCCGGGCAGCTTTCCAGCCACTCTTCCCCAAGTCTGTAGCGTTGCATGGGACCCGGCACTTGGCCTTGTTGAATCTCATACAATTGGCCTCAGCCCATGGATCCAGCCTGTCCAGGTCCCTCTGCAGAGCCTTCCTACCCTCGAGCAGATCAACACTCCCGCCCAACTTGGTGTCGTCTGCAAGCTTACTGAGGGAGCACTCGATCCCCTCATCCAGATCATTAATAAAGGTATTGAACAGGACCGGCCCCAGTACTGAGCCCTGGGGAACACCGCTCGTGACCGGCCGCCAACTGGATTTAACTCCATTCACCACAACTCTCTGGGCTCGGCCGTCCAGCCAGTTTTTTACCCAGCGCAGAGTGTACCTGTCTAGGCCGTGAGCCGCCAACTTCTCTAGGAGAATGCTGTGGGAGACAGTGTCAAAGGCTTTACTGAAGTCCAGGCAGACCACACCCATAGCCTTACCCTCATCCATTAGGTGGGTCACTTGGTCATAGAAGGAGATCAGGTTGGTCAAGCAGAACCTGTCTTTCATAAACCCATGCTGACTGGACCTGATCCCCTGGTTGTCCTGCACATGCCTTGTGAGCACCCTGAAGATGAAAGCAAAGAAGATAGCAAAGCATCTTACTAGGCTAATTGCAGAGCCTATTAGAGACATTATTCTCCCATATCCCAGCCTGCTGTTTTCTGAGACACTGTGGCAAAGTAGCAAGACAGACTCATGGCTCAGCTCCAACAGCAAGATCAATCAAACTCTGTTCAGAAGGAATCTAGGAGTATGACCCTCGCACATACATTAGAATTGTTTTAAATATGTTTTCCTCGGGGCTGGGAAAGGCAAGGCAGAAAGGAAATCTATTCCTATCTCAAACATTATTTTTCTAATTTATTAGCTGGATATAGTTTTCAACCGCCAGACTAAATTTTACATTAGCGTTTGTTTTAGGTTGTCAGTTCAGGAATACATTTTAAAAGAAGTATTAACTGTTCAGGCTATTTCTATTTATAAGTGAAAGAATGCTTTCAAATAGCTTTTGTCATGAAGGAAAATAACCGAAGTGATATTTTGTAAGCCCACAAGCTGTAGGCAGTTAGCTCTAAATATATGCTGTTCCTCTGGGAATTCAGGGGCTGGGGAGAAGAGGTACAGAATCTGAAATAGTTTAGGTCTTTTGCCTGAAGAGAGCTGCAGAGCAGGGAGGTCACTAACTACTTTTCACTGAAGGTTTAAGAAGACAAATTAGTATTCTGTTCTGTTGGTGGTATTATTATACACGATGGGATTTCCCATCTCAGCACACAGTATTATTACTATTTATATGGTCATACAGTAACACTTAACTGAATAATACATATTCATATTCTGACAGAATATGCTTGGAATTACAACAGTTTATGCATAGCCTGCAATTTTTGGCAATACAGAGAACACCACATTCTGGCAAGAGAGTGCTCTCTTCCAGTTTCATTTTTATTAGCAAAGATCATAAAACATCCTGCTCATTAAAATCTGAATAACTTCCACTGGGAGTGCACTTTTCTGAAAGTGTTTTCCTACAGCTGGTGGCAAGATAGATCTGCTGGCTAACCAGAGCTCTAATAGGTTTCCTAATAGGATTTCATTATGAAATCCACAATGCAGCATGAAGGCAGTTGCATAACCAGAGCAACGATTAGCAACTCGGCTGAAAAATGGTAAGGGCTCAAGCACAATTGAGTAGCATGTAACAAACAAAAGAAGCCATCATTGTCAGTCTGAGGTCCTGAATGAAACTTTTATACATTATATTATTGCTTCCGTTGCAAGGAAGCTAAGAATAGATCCGTGACAACGGCAGCACCATATAAAATGAGACCATAAATCACAGGTACTAGAAATGCCATCGTTAACTGTAGCACAGGACTCTGGAATGGATTAGCGCGCCTTAGTTCTCAGTGTTGCTCCAGCGCTCCTCAAGCCCAGGCAGCCATATGATATATGTCTAGTCTAAGGGGTCTGCGGTACCTCTACGTCAGGGCTACGAGTGCACTAATTGACCTTACTTGCCCTGATCAGCCCTGCTGGGATCCCTAACCACGCCCTCTGCCCAGGGGCCCTGGGCCCTGATTTCAGCCCATGCCAGGGCCATCAGTCCCTGACTCAGCAACCTTGTAAGGGTGCCGGTCTCCAGCTACAATGCAGTGATGCCTCTGCCTGGACATGGATCTCATTGATCCTGACCCTGACCTGCAAGCTGACTTCCCGACCTGGCCTGGGTGCGGCCCTGTCACCACTGAAGTTTCAAGCGATCACCTAGTTTCAAGTTTGTCTGTTACCTTCGGCCAGCCCAGCTACCTCAGTCATGCAGAGGAACCAGGGAGTTAACGGCTGATGCTTACAGGAATGATTTGACAGATTGTTACAGAAACTCTCTGGGTGAGACCTTCATACGGTTCTAGAGATTTCCCTCAGGCAGCTCCTGCTGTGCCTAGTATGAGCAATTTGGATACTCAAATATGTTGATTAACATCCTAGGTCGAGAATCTGGCATCTTCCTCCAAAGACTCCCCTAAGTAGTTCCTGCTGCAAGACAGATTACATTGTACATAGGTAAGACATTTGCAAATAGTCATTAGAAAGTATGTTTTGTATGTAGTTAAGATAATCAATAGCAATGAATTATGCATGTGCTGGGTGGTCACTGAGGGCCACAGCTAGAGCTGAGCAGAGCAGTGGCTGGGGGAGTCTCATCTGATCCAGATGAAGATGCTGCTGCAAGGGACCCTGCAATGGAGCCTCCCATCACCATCCGGACAGTGACTAACTGTTCTGTTCAATAGATTTGACTCCCCATGAGACCATTACTCTACATTAAGATCTCAATAAATTAGTTTGTCGTTCTAAAAACACTGTCCACGACTCTCTTTGCAACAACTGCACGAAGAACCAGGTAAATATTTTCATCTAGAATTGCACATGGGAGCCACATTGATTTGTACAGACATAGCAGCACTTCCATATATTCACTAGTTTGCTGTACTGGCCTCTCCAGTACTTTGGCTATTTCAGCTAGCTCAGACAAAATGTTTGAAAGTAGATATAAATTAAAATTTCTGTCCTGTTACCAAGGTATAGGACACAAGAAACATGCAGTGTGACACCCCCACTCCTGTTTGCAGCAAAATCTCAGGCAGCTCTGGCTCATTGGTATCTAGCTACACACACACACACACAAAAATTTCTAAAACTTCGTAAGATGCCACATTTAGGTGTAAACTCTCCACAATTTCAACCTAAAACAGCAATGGAAAATTCAAAGTTCTACTTATACAGAATCTGTCAGTTAAACCCCATTGCTCACACCTAATGGTAAGATGTAATGCACATTTTTTTAAGTCTTATTTTATTTGTGTCAAAGGACCACTACTGGCCTCAGATGTGGGGGAAACAAACTGGCATTTTTATAGTACATGGGAATTTTTTACATTAAAAATCCTTACAAATCAACATTACATTGAAAACTTAATTCATTATCTATTATCGTGACTTAGATATATCTATATTGCAAAGTCCCAAAAGAAGTACTAAAGAAAATCACGTTATCTAAAACCTTACTGAAGGCATATGAACATTCTTAAGAATCTGTCAAGTCTCTAATAAAATGTAGGTTTTCCTGGAAGCAGATTAAAGATTCTGTTCAAAGTACTTCTATGAGCAGATGACTGTAGACCTACTTTAATAAACCAGATAGGCTGAGGGATTAAAAACGAATGCCATATTTTTCAACTGGAAACGACCTGAAGTTAAAAGACCCTGTTTACATCACACTGAATATTATTACATCGTAAATCTAGAAATAAATAATGGAGCTGTGCAAGCAAGCACTGGGGAACAGCAAATTGATTGAATGCATTATTGTAAGTAATTTGGTGATTCTGTGATTGGTTTTGTCACCTGGAATGATGGAATTGGGTAATCAAATTTAGTCCTATGTTATGGCTTGTAACAACAACATATAATCCCTTAACAAGCTCCCTCTTGAAACCCACTTACCTCTCCGTAGAGAAGACCATTTTGGTTTCACTGTTCTGACAGTTAGAAATACTATTTTCAGCCCACAATGAATCACTGCATATCTATAACTGCATATTTGTATTAACCTTGTCCTTTGAACTTTTTCATCCCTGGTGTTTAGCCTCATAAGAGTATACATAATCAGCAATCAAACATTTTACTAAACAAGTCAAACTTGCTTACGTTGTTCAGCTGTACTGTTCTGGTGCAGTTGCGCTAGGTTAAACCTTCAGAATATAAATCTCCAGATCATCTTCCCTGCCTCTTCAAACGAGGTGGCATAACCATATATCAGCTCATTTCCGCTCCTAGTTCTGTCAAAGTTGTATTAAAGCATTCTTCTGCTGGAGGGTTTTTCACAGAAATGGGTTAGATAAAACATAAGCATCAGACATACGGATCTGAACCCAGCTCAACTGCAGCCAAAATAGCTTGTTTAACAACAGCTTTTGTGGTTTTTTTTTCCTAGAAAGTAAAATCTCCACCCTCCTTATGATTTTAGTAGCTTTTCTCTGCATCTCTTCCATCTTGAAGTCATCTTTCTTAAAGAGTTTCAGCTGAAGTCTCATTCTGCCTTGTACAGTATCACTAGCCCTACCTGCTGGTAGTAAATTTGCAATTTTATGCACCAGGTGGAGAGTGGCTAGTCCCTTGACCTGACTGCATGTTTGTACTTCACAGTTATTGTCTTTATTCCTTCATTCCTCTCAGCTGTTCTTCCTTTGCACAACCTTCTCATTCAATTGAGCAGGTATTCATTTAGTATTGGGATGGTATCACGTTGCCAGTGAACAACAGTCCCAGTTGTCCATATTCTGTTTGTAATTGGCAGCTAAAGTACTAGAAGTTCTAATGTTCTTTGGAAAGTGTTTTACCTTTTGATTACTTTATCCTCAGACTCTTTCGATAAATGGGCTGGCTTTTCAGTGATTAATTCACTTTCCGTTCTTAACAGGCTCTTTGCTAACTCCTAATTCCATTTTACTTAGTTCTGTAGCCGTCTCCTTCATTATCCCTTTCACCTGAATCCCACTCCTCCTATTGCTTGGGATGAAAGTCAGTTTTAGAACTTTAAGTCAAGCCTCTTTAACATTAAATTTCTTGAGCTGTGCAATCAACCTGACTTCATTAAATAATTCCCTTAAATTTCTCAAAATTTGATTTTTAAAATAAATCAACTGGAAGGAAAATCAAAACAGGTCTGAAGTGAAAGTTAAGTTGAACTGATGTGCGACCCTGTAATCTAACAGGGTTTGGGGTTTTTTTTTATATTTTTTGCAGTACTTACAAAACCAAACATTACAGATTTTTGGCCCAGTAATTATTTAGTAAAGAAGTCAGACTGCTATCACATCCAGGAATAACTGAACTTTATGCTGACCTTCACACATTAGCTGAGAAAATTACAAGCCCAATCTGGTGTCTCTGCTCACCTATAAGGAAAGATAAGAAAAAGTAAAGTAGAGAGAAGAGCAATGAATTGATCAAAATTGTGTAATGAGCTTGGAATACAATCAAAATGGTCCAAGTCCCTTCCCAATGCTCTCTTCCCAACTCCACATCAATTTGCTGTAATAAATTTCAGACTAAATTGAACATTCTCACACTTCCTCTGCACTCAGGTCAAGATTACAGTGAAAAGCTTTCAGAAATTAATACTTGGGTTTGCAAATTGTCAAAGTAAAAATGCTACACCTTTAGCTAATTTACATTAGCTATTTCATGACAGTTTCATATTTTATAAAGTACCTCTCATTTTTTGGAATTCTGATAAACATGATCCAATATTACTGTATTACAGGATGCTATACTTGCAAGATAACCAGCAAACTTTAGAATCTGTTTAGATAAGAGCCAAGTCTCAGAAATCCATTCCAAAAAATAAAAATGTTTCAGCTTTTAGTATCTTGTAGCCTGTTACCTACCCAATTTGTTTCTATCCTGATAATTTAATGAAATTTCTTTTGTATAGTTCATAGCAATATTTATTAGACTTGCAGATTTTCTACAGCCACACAAGAAGCAAGACCAATTTTTCCACATAAAGATGGATAAGACAACTGTAAAATAAGTTGCTTTAAGAAAAGTAAAGTAATATTAAGCAAGAACAGACTCGAGCAATGGAAAATACAAAAATTAAATACAGCTGAGAAAAATCTGCATAAATTAGCTGAAAATACCTTTAAAATAATACCAGTAGATTTACAGCGAGTTTTAAAAGCCTCTCTTTCAGCTAGTTTCAAGAATTTTAGATACAGTCCAGAAGGTCTCAAACGTTTCCAGAATAGGTTTGACTCCACAGGAATAGGTAGACCTCCATCACCTCTTTGGAAGCCACTATCAATGTTTGAAAAGGCTTTGTCAGCCTTTCATGCTACTCTTGTACACTCAAAACCCCCATCGTTATGTCCTACCCTAAAATTAATCTACTGTCTTTTTAAAAATTCCTTCCGTCATTGCATGGTAATGAGAATCAGATCTCCATGAATTATCAAGGGTTACTTAGGATAGTCAGGCACAGGACAAGGAAATAGGAGACAAGTTTGCCAAATTCAACCACTTTTATTTGAATAATATTCTATTCAACATTCCTGTTAACAGAAAGTGGCACTCTGACATGGCATTGGCTTGAATGTCACAGCTGACATTATAAAAATATATTGGCTTTCTTAGCTTGATCCTAAGATCTTTAGAAAGCTATTAATATTTGGCAGTTAAACCCCAAGGAGTTTCTCAATTAGGTCCCTCTTGCCACGACCTTTCGAGACTGAGGTACCATAAAAAAAAAAGCTATATTCAGCTGAAAACTCAGCTTATAGAGGAGCACAAAGAACAAGGATCGTGAACAACTTCTAACAAGTAACATGTAGTTCTGAGCTTATGTTGAGTTATTATTTCTGATTACTTTTAACAAAATTATGACCTTTACAGTTTAACAGAATGCAGTGGCAAAACTTCAGACAGAAGCCAACTAACTTTGGCAAATGCATATAGATAAATAAAAACACTAGGAGTTGGTAGGAAAGAGTGTAAGACATCAATTTATTAAACATTATTTTTATTAATTATTTATAAAACTAAACCCATAGTTCTTGTGGACAAACTGCTCCAAGACACTAGAGAAAGTATAAGAACACTAATATCACACACTGCTGTTTTTCTTATTAATTCAACACAAGAGAAATGTAATTAACGGAACTTACTTACTACTTTTTTGACTACACTATCATTAATGGTGAAAAAAGTAAATGCTAGATGGATGCAAGAGTCACTTCTAAATCAGAATGCTTTCTTTCGCACAGGTGCAAATAAAAAATTATCCAAAAGAGAGAGTCAAATAAGAATCAACTCCAATAAATTGGTACATGAATAACAAGAATTCACAACAGGTTGAGTAATCATCTCTCTTGTCCTTCTACTTTCTCTAATTGTTTACTGAATTCATTTCCCAGTCTTTCCATTAGGACAACTCAGTTTCCTCCAAAGAGGTCTCAAACGTTTCCAGAATAGGTTTGACTCCACAGGAATAGGTAGACCTCCATCACCTCTTTGGAAGCCACTATCAATGTTTGAAAAGCAGTTTAGCAATGCAAAAAGGAAAGAGAGGTTTTGTTTATTTTTTATTTTTGTCCTACCGCATAATTGCTGTTCTGTTGAATTCAAGAGAAAAATCACATGTTGATTTCCAGAAAGAAATCTTTCATGAGATCTTTCATCATCTATCTCATTATATATTCATTACAACATATAACAGCTTTAATCTAAAGCAAGCGTATACAAATAAGAACATTTGTAACGATGAGTAATGAGCTGTTTGCTATAGGTAAGGTACAGTTTGATGATTACCTTTTTTCAGCTCCTCAGCACAATATAAGCACATTGTCGAGTCGAAGCCCCCTTGATCTGGAAACACCCTTCCATCCCCACAATGGGGCGAAGCTGCAGTCTTCCTCAAATCCCTTCCTGTCTATGCACCCCACCTTCTTCCCTTGAAGACCAAAGCACACTGAGGATGATGCAGGCTGAGGTCTCCTCCCAGCCTGAAGTCACAACATGATCAAGGTGTGCAACTGGAACTGCAAAGCAGTTTAGATTTAGTTTAGAAATAACTTAATATACTTAGCATTTCTGAGCAGCTGATAAGAGGAAGAAAATGAAAAATGGGAGATTGTCACATATCTACTACCCGCAAGGTATGTAATGATAAGTGACAAAGAATGCTGCTGTCTTTTCCCTCGGCCTCCCCAGTTTGGTTTGGGAAGGATCTTGAGGGCAGCCTGCTGTCATGAAACTTTTTCTGAGCCCTATCTTATACACCTCTAAAACATGAGGAGTAAGGTTATAAGCTCGTGGAGGATTGCTGTGAACCTTAACATATGTGCATAGCTGCACTTTCTTTTTTTTTTTTATGAAAAGTGGAAAAAAAATTGAGAAGTACATAGCCCCACTGTCTTGCCTGTGAATCACTTCTAGGTTGCCAAAGCAGGTCCTTCACAATGCTTTTGAGTTTGTCAAGGAGTTTGTGGACTGTATCTTGCTCTAGTTTGCTGGTATCAAACACGTTTTTAGGACATATTGCTGACGTTCTTTTGATGATCACAAAGCCATGGTTAACATCAGAAATGAAGCACTGAATTGCCTGATTAGACCAAATATATGCATGTACATTTGCACTTTGCTCAGCTATAATAACGCTTTGTGAAAACTGGAATAGCTCTGTGATCAATATGGCCAATCTATTAATAAAAACTAAACCCCAGGAAATAAAAAACAACTTATTTTTTAAAGAAGTGAAAAATGATTGCAAAAGGAAAGAGCAGCTCTCTATGTTTAAACATCAGCAGTGTTATTAAACCCCCAAAAGCTGTTGCCAGCTTTAATCCCATGGAGACAAATTGATGATCTCTGCATTTCTATGTTTCTGGTGATAAACTGGCAGACCCTGAGAGATAGCCTGCTGTAGCTGGACTCATACATATGTGGAATAAGTTCTGCAGATACTAGGATTTCCTTGGCTTCAAATGGTTGCCTTGGACACAAAGAGACACAGACTTAAAAATAGAGCAGTCTCTACATGTGGATTAGATAGTCAGCATTCTTTGAGCCAGACAAATGAAGATAAATCCAAGCTCAGAAAGGCTGGGAAGAAGCTTCCTTGCTGTTCGGTCTGATTGCTAAATTAAATCAATTGGGGTTGAGAGAATATTGCGATTACGGGTAGCTACACCAGTATTTCCCCAATGGGAAAGTATTCTTTCATCTATAGATGAGTTCAACCAATAAAGGTATTGCAGAGTTAACGTTTCACTTTTGCTACAGTCAACTTATCAAGCAAGATCAGTTACTGCATTAGGAGGCCATTGAAAAGAAAATTCTGAATAATCTCTACTGAGAGAGATTTTGACAGCCTGTCGTGCAGTCCCTTCCCACTCCTCTTCCAAAATCTCAAATTAACTTTTAAAGGATATCAATTAAGACATGTATCCTTCCATGACAGCAATCAGCCACTGTCGTAAAAATCAAGAAAGGAAGAGGTACCCACCCATTTTTTGCCCCTCCATAATGGAGTCCAAAAAAGACAAACCAGTCATGAGGCCCCATATCTGTTCTTTATATGTTGGTCAGTCTTACACTGTAATAACTAACCACACATTGCTAGGTTAAAACTGTGCCACAGAATTCATCACATATTTGTCTGACCCAAGCATAGTCAATTTTCATATTAAGAATGTGTCCTTGATCTATTGTGCACTTCCTAAAAAATGTCAGTCTTGCTTAGATTAAAGAAACAGTTAAACCCCGATTAATAGCAATGTGACTAACCTAAAAGGGAAAAACAGAATTGTAAGACGTACCATGAGATACAAATGCTATGTGAATGGGTTTCCCATAATATGCTTATAGCCAAATTGGTGAGACAGAGACTCAATAAACAGACTATAAAGTGGATGGAAAATTGGCTGGACCATCGGGCTCACATGGGTGTCATCAGTGGCACAAAGTTCAACTGGCAGCCAGTTACTAGTGTCATCCCTCAGGGATCAATAGCTCAATCCAATATTCTTTCACATCTTCATGGGACGTGTGGCATTCTCAGAAAGTGTGCATCACACTGAGGGGCGTGATCATCATGCTGAAGGACTGGGTTGCTTGACAAGCTGGAGAAATGAACTCACAGAAAACTCATGAAACTCAACATAGGCAAATGTAAAGTTCTGCATCTCGGATGAAACAACTCCATGCAACTGGACAGGCTGGGTGCTGATGGGCTAGAAAACAGCTTTCCAGGAAAGGACTTGAGAACTCTGGTGGACTAGCTGACCACGAATCAGTGGTATGCTGCTGTGGAGACAAGGGCCAACCACACACTGAGCTGCATTAACAAAAGCATAGCCAGTGGGTTGAAGGACATGATTGTTTCCCTCTGTTTAGCACTTATGAGACTGCATCTCGAGTATTGTGCCAGTTTGGGGCTCCTCAGTACAAGACACTGACATACTAGAGCAAGTCCAGCAGGGGACCATCAAGATCGTCAGGAGACTGGAAAACATGACATATGAAGAAAGATTAAGAGAACTGGATTTGTATGGCCTAAAGTGAAGGCTAAGGGGAGCTCCTTAGCTACCTAATGGGAGGGTATATAAGGAAGACGGAGCCATGCTCTTCTCAGAGGCACACAGAGACAGGACAAGAGACAATGGACGCAAGATAGAACACAGGCATTTCCAGTTAGATATAAGTTACATTTTCGTAAACCATGGCAGTGGTCAAACGTACTGGAACAGACTGCCCAGAGAGGCTCTGGAATCCCCATCCTCGCAGATGCTCAAAACTGCACTGGCTGAGGCCTTGAGCAACCTGATCTAACTGAACCTGCTTTCATTGGAGGGTTCGACTAGATGACTGGATTTCCAGATGATCAGATGACCAGCTTTCCAGAAGTCCCTTCCAACCTAAATTATTCCATGATTCTAAGCATGAATGCAGAATTCCTTTTTCCTACTTTTTTCCTATCTACATAATCATGGTTTTTTTGCTGGTGAACTAAAAAGCAAAACACCACCACCAATTTATTTAATAACAAGTATTTAAACTTAACTACCACTTTTTCTCATCCAAGGTAAGCCCATGTTTAGCTGATTCACACATTCCTACTCAATTCAGGATTGAAAGCACAAATTGCATTCATGCTAAGGACACGCATAAAAATGCATTCATGCATTGTTTGAATCAAATGTCCAACAAAATGGACAGAGTGGCAAATGATAACAAACAAGATATTGATTCTGACCCTGCAACTGAAACAACCTGTATGCTAGACTGGAATACTACCCAAGTGTCCACCTCTGCTGACTCAAGTCTGACTTCTCCTTTTGACTACGGAGAAACTGAGTCAAAATTCTCTCTGTTCAAATCTAAAGGAATCACTAGATATACACTCTCCTTTAACCATTTGATGTTTCCTATATTTGGTCTATCACTTGAAAAGCCCAGGATTAAAAACTGAAAAACATTGCCTGTGGAAAGGACTGTTCCTTGCTCTTGCAATCACAACTTAAAGATTTCTGTTTAGGAAGAAAGAAATTGCGCAGATAAATATGGGAAACCTGATTTTCATCACAGTCTTTTTCAACTAGCTCACTGATTAGTCAAAATCATCCCCCCTTGATCCCTTTCACATGCCATTTTTGTAATTGCTTGTATAATGAATGAGAGGCCTCTGCTGCTAATATTTTTTTCATGACCACATAAGGTTGTCTAAACTGATGAGAATCTTCAATCATACACTTTAAGCAATGCTTTACCACCTAAATTCCTTGGAGTTTGGATTCTCATTTTGAATGCTTCGGCAATTTCTTAGTTAATCCTGACCCACCTCGATTTCCATTCCATTTGCACATTGAAAAAATTGGGTAGTTTGTAAAAGCATCTAAACTTTGGATTGATTAACTTTGTGAACTTTGGAAAATTTTAAGATTCATCCATCAGTGATTATAATGTACTTCACACACAGGCAAACACCGTTACATAGCATACATTGACATTTACAATCTTAAAATGTTACAACTGTAAGAGTTGACATTTATACAAGTATCCCTCATATTTTTAATTTCAGTACAGACTGCATATTAGGCTAAGAGTAGGCATTTAATATTAATCATATTTATTAGAAAGCAATTATACAAAGGGTAAAATCCACTACAATTCTGCTGTACACACTCTTATAACTGTCCTATGTCCTAAAGAATTGGTAGGCATGACAGAACAAGGGCAGAAAGGCACAAAATCTTGCACAGGATGAGTTATGAGAGAGTAGCCAACTGTGCAACAGTTCTGCTGGAAGGGAGAAATCAATGTTATGAAGATGTGGAGTGGTGTAAGTTAGGAAAGGATAAGCTACAGGGAAAGGAAAGGCAAGGCAGAAAGAGGATTTTTCAAGGGAAATGAGAGTAAGAAATTAAGAAAGAACTGGAGTAAAGATGAATTACGGTGAATGAAACCAGAGGAACACAGAGCAGAACCTTTCCTTTGTAATATGCCATCAGTAATGGATTTCAGTAGCTCTTCTATTCACTCTTTCCACATGGTATTCTGATTATATGCTTCTCTTATGTTAAAGATGATAACCATATTTATGTTTAGCCATGCAACATCAGCAGCTTGCAGCAGTATCGCTTAAGAGAGACGAGACAGATAGCCAGAGTGTCTGGGCTTTATTTCCACCTCTACTAATGACAGACTGTATGAATTAAAACTCGGAAAGTGACTAATTCTTCCTCCAGCTTCCCCCCACCCTTTTTTTTTGTGTACAGATCATTTCTTCCTCTGTTCATTTACCGTATCCAGCACAGTGTATCTGGCAGCCTAGATTTCATGCTCTCCTGTAATACAAGAAATACAAAGAAAAGCGATTCTACACTGTGTCTGATTTGCTTCTTCACTAGCCCAGCAAGAGAAGGAGATGTTAATCTCTGCATTCATCAGAATGATCTAAATTGAAAATTTGGTCAGCCGATCCACAGAATTAGAAAACAAGTGTTTAGGTGCCTAAAGAAGGATACATGAAAAGGACTAGCTTACATGGCTTCCTATAGCACCATGGAATCAGCTCAGTGACACAGGGGACAACTTCGGCTTTTATTGCCTGGCATAAATAAATAGTGTCTTCAAGCATGGCTTTAAGGTTTTACGCAAACCTGTCCATTGTCTGGTCTACAAACCAGCTCTCCCACAAAATGTTTACAGTTACTAATTATTGAGAGATTTCTCCTCCCCTTTAACTAATTTAGTTTTGGTTGCTGCTGTTACATACCTAATGCTCCCTCTCAGACACCAAGTTATGCTTTGCCCATAACAGAGTCTTTTTATTCTCGTCAGACCAAGAAATCTCAGGCAGGGATTGTATTCCCAGCGTAGCAAGCACTGCAAAAAGCACAGGCATTTTCAACTCAGTGTTCACTAAGAGGAAAGAGCTAGCCAATCAATATACAGCTGTTACAAGCAAACATAGGTTTCTGTGATCTGTAAAGCAAGTGTTGGGACAGCTACTGTGAATTATAAATTAAAGTAACTGCAACTTTATAATCTTTATAAGAGCATGATATAGAAAGGCCCTTCTGGTCACAAAGCCAACTGAGACTATCAGAGCATTCAAGGTGCACAAATATCCCTTAGCTTGAAGACACATCTAGCAATCCCACAATAATGGCAACACTCTCTTTTCTTTATAGCACATCTTTTATTCCCTCCATCATGAAGCATTACCTGTATTACGTCCAGGAGAACAACCAATACTTTTTCCATTCATGACTTCTCTCAGGCAGCATTGACACCTCCCTACCTGAATCATTTAAAAAGACTGTACTGTGTCTCGTGTACCTGACATAAGAATAGCCTCAATGTGCCACTAGTTTTGCCTTGCTGAAGAAAAGGTCTGACAAAATTTTATGGCCACAGCCTATAGAGGGAATAGTTGGCAGCACTTAATTGCTTATTACGATACAAGAGACGGAAGACTGCAGGTACAAAGACATTCTGTCATTTCCTTCCAACATCCACAGGCAAATCAACAAATCCTCTCAGCAGACTCCTCGTGGAGTCTGTTAGCTTAACAGAATTACAGCATAATAGGGGTAGAAAGGACCATGTTGCCATGCACCTGATCCATTAAAAATTGGAATTGAGCCACTGGCCTGCACAGTTGAATCACATCAGAAAAAGTCAAACACACTCAAGATTCAAAACCACCTGAGAACTCCAGAAAATATTTCAACTTTCTATATTAAGAGCA
Organism: Calonectris borealis; assembly: GCF_964195595.1. Taxonomy (NCBI): domain Eukaryota; kingdom Metazoa; phylum Chordata; class Aves; order Procellariiformes; family Procellariidae; genus Calonectris; species Calonectris borealis. The sequence goes on from NC_134312.1 coordinate 146,221,951, forward strand.
AAAGTGGGGGTATTCATGAGCAATCAGATCCCTCTTCCTGCTTTTAGCAGTTAACCTGTTTGGCAGGCTTAGCATGACATGCAAGGATATGGGAATCTGATCGAATGGCATTGTTTTCTTGGGGGCATATGTCATATACCTTCACGCAAATTACACTGAACCTCCACCTAAGCCTTTATCTTCTTTATTCAAGGAGTGCTCCTTGCTTAAATATATCAGAATATTTAGGGGGAAAGAAAAATTTCTGTTAACTTTTGCCTGCACTGCCCTAGTAACAGCATTTCATACATTATATGGAAATAGATTATGGGGTATTATCTGGAGAGTATCAGAGTGTCTCCCTTCAAAACATGAGCTGGGTTACTTTCCTCATCCAGTTTTCTGATCACTGTGAATTACTCATACTATGTCTTTTTAGTAAATATAGGTTATGTTCCTTTGTCTCTGAGTATCTGCAACAATTGCTTAAGAGGGGCGCAAAGTAGTCATGAAAATGACTGCAGAGTAGGGAAAAAAACCCAAACAAACCTAATTACCAACCACAAATTACCCAGTTTTCGTAGCATTCGGTAATAAACTCCCGAGTTCAAGTCCCGTCTCTTTTCCAGGCAGGACAAAAAACCTGATCTGCATTCTCCTACATTCCAACTGAAAGGCCTCTAATTATTTCTTCACACGCTCTATTTCTACTTCGAGTTCAAGAAATCCTCCTGACTCCTGAGTAGAAAACTGCTCTTTTAAAGATTATTAGAAACTCTCAGGTTTTAAATGAGAAATGCCAATTTACAGTTTATTGAAAAAACAACAAAAGCAATCTGCCCATTCTCATCAACCAGCTCCCAGCACCCAGCTGCCCTTCTGCCCCAGAGCAGGCTGCAGCACTTCTTGCAGGCGCATCTCCTGTTGACCGCAGCAGTGTCTAGATGAGTTTCAGGTAACTTTGTTTTGTCCAGTTTATTCGTTTTACAAATGTTTCTGTCCTGAAACAGATGTAGTCAAACAACATGCAGGCAATCCATCCTTCGAAAACTTTTTGTCAGGTAATGCGTAGGTGGATTCTGTGTGGAAAAAAAAAAGGAATTTCCACCAGAAAGTGAGATCCCTAGCCATTTCCAACACCTCCTCTACACAGATACAAAAAAGCTATTATTAATTCAAGCATTTCACCAAAGATGGAACTACACCTGCACCGGATACAGTACCAGTGAAGAATGCCTTTTAAGTCTTAAAGCTACTTTCACTGGCCATCCCAGAAATCCATGACTGAGCTATTAAAGAAATAAAAACACTTTTTTTAAACAACAGGATATTAAGCCTTACCTAAATCATGCCTCATTGCAGAAGAACTTATACCTTTCAGCTGCAAACAGAAGAAGATAGTTAAGAAGAGGACAAGACAAAGCGTTCCTCAGTTGTGTATGGAAGAAATGCCAACTGGAAGCCCCTATTTTCTAGTTCTTTCAGGAAAGCCCATGAATGTAGCTAACACCAATTTACAGTAAGAAATATAAGGAAAGTCCAGAATTTCATGAAGGTCCTTTCCGTCCACTTAGTCTTCGTATCTGCCAAGAAATATATGTCAAGTGGGCTAACACTCACTCATCTTCCTAGATGTTTGCTCAGAAAAGGAGTTTCAGAAAAGTCTCATCATACTCTCAGAGGAAGAAATTAAATAAAAAGTTCACAGAACTTTTAGGTGCTCGAAACGAAGTTTTCTTGGTTTTTTTCAGAGTGTTTTCTATTAGGTAATATATAATGCCATAGGATTTATATTCAACAGTCATCAGCTCAGTATCTATTGCACTGCTGTATATCAAATCACAGAGTGTCAAATTAGGTTCTTAAAGTGAGGAACATCCAATTAATAGCCATTTTGAGAAGTTTGCTAAAAACATCTTGTCCCTTGTCCTACCAAATTTTCTTCGGCAGAAGCAGGATCTAGTTCTCCTGGAGCAGCATTCTGCTGCTTCAACCTCAAGACCTTCCTGTTGCCTCCCTACAAACACCCACTGGTACTGCAATAGCAATAAAGAGAAATCTCCTTTAATGAACAAAGAGTCCCAGACCAGAGAAGCTTTGTGCATGCTGGAGGAGAAACTGGTTTTGCATAAACATGGATTACCATGAAATGCAGGACTGCATTATCATGCTTGAGTGCATGTGAGCAAAAAAGTCAACCATAACATTGACTTTTCAATCCCAAAAAGTCTTTAAATATAACTTCTGTGAATACTTTCCTAGCTTTTTATGTACAAAACAATCTGTTACATGCCACCATATCTTGATTTCTGTAGGTAAATAAACAGAGTTCAAAATATTAGCTCTGTCACAGTGAGCTCTGTTTGAGCTAAATGACCATCTTAGTCCCCAGTAACTATTAACTACTGCTTGCCATTCCCTTTGAGGACTAGGAAAGTTTGCCAGTGCATTTCATTTCATTAATGTCAGCATAAGAATGGCAAGGCATTTGGGATTACACCTGTACAGTTCTTTTGGATTAACCATATCCAGGCCTAAGCCTAGATCATGTGGTCATCTTTCCAGTTATACACTGGCCCTGCACATTCACTCCACCTCCAGAGCGACTCAGTTGGCTGCCCACATAAGGCAAAATAGTTGGACACTAGTTCATAGCCGATAGCCGTCCCCATAGGCAATATGAATAAAACAATCAAGATGCTTATATCCAAACTTGCACACAGCTATGAAAAGGAATATGAGTATGGCCTTGAATTCCCCCTTAGACTTTAGAGGAACATGAAGGCTCTACTAATAGACTTTCCCATCCATTCTCCCTGGCATGTCCCTTTTCTTTTCACTCTGCTCTTTCTTTTTCCCTCCAATCCTGATTTCTCCGTACCCCAACTCTTCAGTCCACTCCTATTCATTACACTCAGCTAGCCCTCAGTCTTTTACCCTCTTCAAAACACCCATGTCTCAGTCAGTTCTTCTCACGTTTATTTCATGCATTCCAGCACCAGACACTAGCCCTAGTCCCCTGTCCGTTGCAATCAGGCAACTCCCTGCTCCCTGCTGCTGCGGTGCAGCAAGATCACTAGGAGCACAGATACTGTTCTTTCACATCAGCTGCAGCAGCTCGAATGTAAGCTCTCTGGGAAATCGGGGCCACACTCACACTGAAACATATGCAACACAGGTGGAATCAAGGGATTTAAGCTGCTAAAATCATTTATCTCTGCAGAGCATGTGCAAACAGACTTGCAGGCAGATTTTCACAATGACAACAGAAGGCATCTCTGACATAAAGGAAATGCACCATTCTCTCTCTCCCTCCTCCCCAAAGCCTTAAAATTTAATGTCCTTTCTAACTAGCATGAGGTAGTAAAAAGTTTGGGAAGAGGAGGAGGGTTGCTCACTTTTGAATGTGAAGACAATGCTTCTTTCTGGTTTTGTTTCAGAAATAGTGAAACCACTGTCTGAACTGCTTTTGACAAATAAAAGTTTTGTGATGGATATCTGCTGTTGAAAAGTTTACCCCAAATCTTCACAATACTCAGATGAAAACCAGTATTTATAAAGAAAAATATTATATAGAGGTTCAATTAGATTATAACATCAACCCCAAGTACTTATACCCTTATATCACAATTTTTCTTGTAATTTTATAACCCAGGATAGTTCCACAGGAACAAATTACTAGGTAAGGCTAAAATTATCTACAGTTTTCTAAGTAAAACTGACCCTGTCCTACATCTCATCCTAGAAAATACTCAATTAAAACAACTGGAGATTTAACCCATGGAAAAGCTTCAAATTCTGAAAGAAAATGGAAGCTGAGCCTTGTAAAGTTCAATTAGACATAATTGACAACTCGGCATAAATCAGGTCACTTATTTAGGAACTGACAGATTTTTGGCATGTCCCTCATTTTTTTTTAATTAAGTTTTTGATTGCTGGTTTGTTTGTCATTTTATTCAAAGAGCTTTACAAAGACCCTTGTAACTCTACACCTATGGAGAGTTCAAAATTTGCAAGATGCTAATATGTTATCACAGCATATATATATATACAGGCTAAGACATATTAACAACAGAAAAAAAAAAAGCATTTCCAGGTGCATGAGACCTAGGAAAGTATGGAGTTTTTCTATGTGAGAAGTAAATTGATGTTTATATTTTTCCTACTAAATAAGCTTACCCTCTCAATCTGCTGATACAGTTTTACTTGCACAATGCCACCAAATGTAACTGCTAGCACAGGTACTTCTGTACCCAAGAATTGTACCCAGCTGCTGATTCTCCAAGCACAATGGGCTTTATGAGCAAAACGCTTTTACTTGATACTCTAGTTGACGGCTTTTTTGGTGAGGTATTTTGAAAGAAGTCACAGTCCTAAACACTGCTATGTCAGCAAAAGTTTCAGCTAAACCGAAGAAAAAGCACAAGTTGACCATTCAATGCATCACCTATCATTGTTCCCTTTAGCTAGAACATTCACACGATACCAGTTTAGCCAGACTTTTTGGAAATCCAAAAGAAACTCCTAAACAATTCTTTTAATCTGCCTCTTTGCAGTTGGCTAATCTAGCTGTGCCACAACCTGTCAAAAGCTTTGTGTGCTGATCCAGTTAGGCAGCTCTCAAAATGTAGGTCCAATTTTATCTTTTTAAGGCGTTCTCCTAGGCTTCCTACATTTGTTTTCACTTTCCTTTTCTTTATACCATTCTTACAGTACCATCCAGATGGCAAAGAAATGCTCAGCCGTATTTACATAAACACAGTTTCAGACACCAGAGGGTTAGAGAACACATTGCAGGGAAAATAAGGAAGATAAACTTAGCAGCTTTTAGGTGAGTGTAATCAGACAATCTTGCAGACTTTGTTTTTTTCTTTTTTTTTTTTTTTTTATTTAATACACTTTACAAAAGAATGTTATAGTATTATGTAAAAAAAAAGGTCCTCATACCTAACCTTTTAATCTGGAAACAATGAAAAGAACTTAGGAAAAAAGAAACCTGAAAGCAGCAGGCTATGGACTAGCACAGATCAGCACATTTCCATTTATGTCGATGCAGTCAGCCATTTACATCAGGTGAGAACCTGGGCCCCCTGTGGAATTCAGAGCACAATATTAAGCACCAGGCAGATCCGTCGCTGCTGTACACATCACCTGTTTATTCGGTCCCATCCAGCACAGAAGAAATTCCCCAATTTACTGGTGTTTCACTTTGCACTCTCCACAATAGTGCAAATTAAAAGAGAAGACAGAAGGCAGTGAGGATCCAATATGTTCTACTACCAAAATGAACTTTGGATTACTTTGGATCTTTTTATTGGCCTCTCAGTGTGGAATATTTTAGGAGAACGTGGCTCAAATTTATGCCTGGCATAGTTCCATTCACTTCCTGAGAGATTAATTTAGCTCTTTTATTGTTTATGCTGTTTCACACATTGCACATAGGTATCAGCATAAGTCATGAACAGAGACAAAATCATTTACCTAGATCCCTATGTATGCCCTAATTGAATGACAAGCAAAAATGATTGCACGAACTGAATTTATCCAAAATTGTTAGTTTGATTTCAAACCAGCATCGAGAGGAGAGGCAAGCCTACATTATTCTGACCAAACAATATAGCTTGATAGCTCATCTCAGTGTCTAATGAAGTAACGTTTGCATAATGCATGAAGTCCAATTTAGGAAAATTGAAACTGCTTTGCCTTAAAGATGGCCAGATGTTTAGTGAGCATGTGATCAAGTGACAATTTCACCCAGAGAAATGAAGACCAAGACTGAGGCAGATAAGTAATACAGGAGGAAATTTTTCATTTCCATTTGCAGCAGAGAAGACCAGCAAGCAGCTTGGTGATCTCAATTCTTCAATTACTAAAAGCAGTAAAATTAAGTAACTGACATTATTAGACAAAAAGATGTTTTATTACAATATAATAATCTCTATAAATTGAAAGACTAAGGTCATACCTTTCTACAGTTCACAATTTTGATTGCCTTGTAATTCAACCTCAATCTATAAGCCTTCTAGGTAACGGAAAAAACATACTGTGCATGCTGCAGTAAATATACCTCGGGGAAATACCCACCTGAAAAGCCATTTGAAAGCACAGAAATATCAGAGTCTGATATATAGAGTGTGTGTAAGCAGATGGCCGTTATTTCTTTGTGTCAGTTATCCGACACACTTTACCAAACGTGAACTATCAGCCAAAGCTCACTATCCCTTGAGTCCACTAGCTACTGTTACCAAGAATGATTTTGAGATGCAAGGTCTGAAAACAGAGGTAAACAATACAGCCGGAAAAAAATCACAAAATCTTGGGCACACTAGCCCTTTTTCTGATCCGAGAGACACATCGCAAGCTTCAAACCTGTTGAGATGAATATGTTCTGGGTAAAAATAAGTTACACTAATCAACGGACAGTCAAGATAAAGATTAGTATGTACAACTGAATCAGGAAAAGGTGCAATGAAGAGGAAAGGTGATGAGTAGTTACCACTTGCAGAGGTTACCAGGAGCACAAGTTGTAGAGAGACATAAAAGCAATGCCACTACTGAGCTTGTGCTTTCCATATTCAACACAATTACGAAATTTAGTTTCCAGGCTTCTTCTTTTGAAGGTTTTAGTAATCTCTCTCAAGGATAATGACCAGGAGATCTGAAACAGCATGGCTGTCTTACGAAATGTTCTCAAAATAGTAGCCAACCATTTTTGTCTTTCCTCCTTTTTACAATTCACTGTGATGCATCATATTTGTTCTGTTTCTCCCATACAGTCTTCACAAGAACTTTTGGCTTCACAGAAGAATATTAATACAGAAGCAGATGACATAACAGTACAATCATCACTGTGTCTATGTCAAACATGATGAAGTGACTGCTTGACCAAGGTTTTCTCCATTTTTCCAAATATACCTTCTTTATAACAGCTGGTCTAATTTCCTTCCTTCAAACTTTGCTTTTTTAAAACTCAGATCACAACAGGTACAATAACCCTATTATTACAACATTTTTTTTTAAGACCAGAATTCCTATGGAAGAATACTTACAGAAAGTGCCAAGAATTATACAGATTTCTTCTAAATTTCTAATTCCACCTGAATCAAGTATTCACTATCTATGCAAGGAAAATATCAGTGGAGCTCAGACTGATACAAGTATTTAACAACCATTGACATTTATGGTAAGTTAGGCACTGTAAGAAAGAGCTTGACACCTTCATATCTTTGTGAAAATGGCCCTCAATTTGTCAAGTCATATGTATAAGAATTACAACAGGTTAATGTAGCTAGGTATTTAATACTTCCCATGACTAAGTTCCTTAAACACTTTTGAAAGTTCTATTCTCTTTGCAAAACATGCCAATTGCAAGTCAGAGAAAGCAAGAATAGGTTATCCCTCTCCTAAGTCTCCCAAGGAATGCAATTTCCTGGATAAGCTCCGAGCATACACAGCTAGCCTTGGGGTAAGCACAGAAAACAGTCAGAAAGGAAGGTAGCAGCTTCTCACAACAGCCTTGAGAATTTAATCTCTTAGACCCCTGAACAGTTTCCTTATCTTTACCATCTAAAACTTAAAAAAAACCACTTAGTAAAATTATTATATTAACATTAAAATGTTTGTTGCTATTTTTAATGGAGTGACTCTACTTCACTGTAATACCTATGATGTTTAACTAAAACACATCCAAAACTCTATGGTCAAAATTGTCTGCTTCTGTGTAGTATGCAAAAAGCTAATAATAGTTACAAAAACATCTTCCACTCACCAAATTTCTTCAGCATTCAAGGGTTGCAAATGTCACTTGTGGAGCAGGAAAAGAGACACAAGTTTCTGGAGGAGATAGCAGTTTTAAAGGCAGAAAACAGCTTGTCCAACACAGCATATAGCAGAACCACTTGCATCTTACAAGTCTAACGAAAAGCACATGCACAAGAAGACAGAGGTGGAGAGAGCTCTGAGCAAGAAACCTACAAAAACGTACAAAGAACCTAGAATATCACTATTTTTGACCACATAAAAGTCCCTTTTCCAGATCAAGAAAGTAACAAATGAAGACTACAGTGATTTAAAAGGAGAAAAGTGTATGATGTTAACAAAAGGTGTTGGGATATAGATACATCCCTCCATTCTGCAGACCTATTTAATTGCAGAAACCAAGCATTTGTTTTATTCTTCAGTTCTGTGTAGTCACTCAGCAGAAATACCTTGTCTGTACCAGAAAAAGCATGTCTGAAAGTACTTAAGAGTCAAGGGACACCATGCTCACTAAAAAAACTTTATGGAAATGGAATACAAATGGAAATACAAATGGAAATGGAATACAATGGAAATGGAATACAATTCTCTAAACCTTATTTTTCAGCAATGAGACAATAAAGGAAATTATGTCTAATTAGACTAATGACAAGGTCTTATGTGGAAAAAAATTAAGGTACATGGGTTCTTCTGCATTTTATTCATTGTAAGAATGGTGTGAAAAATGAAGGGCATTGTTCTGATATTTAAATGACACTGATGAATAGTATTCATTTGACACTGTCCCGCACAACGTCATTGTCTCTAAATTGGAGAGACATGGATTTGATGGATGGACCACACGATGAATAAGGAATTGGCTGGTTGGTCACACTCAAAGAGTTGTGGTCAATGGCTCGATGTCCAAGTGGAGACCAGTGATGAGTGGCGTTCCTCAGGGGTTGGTATTGGGACTAGCACCGTTTAACACCTTTGTCAGCGACATGGACAGTGGGATCGAGCACACCCTCAGCAACTTTGTGGACGATAGCAAGCTGTGTGGTGCGGTCGACATGCTGGAGGGAAGGGATGCCATCCCGAGGGACCTTGACAGGCTTGAGAGGTGGGCCCGTGCGAACCTCAGGAAGTTCAAAAGGCCAAGTGCAAGGTCCTGCACATGGATCTGGGCAATCCCAAGCACAAATACAGGCTGAGCAGAGAATGGATTGAGAGCAGCCCTGAGGAGAAGGACTTGGGGGTGTTGGTTGACGAGAAGTTCAATGTGTGCTTGCAGCCCAGAAACCCAACTCTATCCTGGGCTGCATCAAAAGAAGCGTGACCAGCAAGTTGAGGGAGGTGATTCTCCCCCTCTACTCTGCTTTTGTGACAGCCCACCTGGAGCACTGCATTCTGGGGCCCCCAACATAAGAAGGACATGGACCTGTTGGAGCGAGTCCTGAGGAGGGCCACAAAGATGATCAGAAGGCTGGAGCACCTCTCCTATGAAGACAGGTTGAGAGAGTTGGGGTTGTTCAGCCTGGAGAAGAGAAGGCTCCGGGCAGACCTTACAGCAGCCTTCCAGTACCTGAAGGGGGCCTACAAGGAAGCTGGAGAGGGACTTTTTACAAGGGCATGTAGTGGTAGGACAAGGGGTAATGGCTTTAAACTGAAAGAGGGTAGATTTAGATTAGATGTAAGGAAGAAATTCTTCACTATGAGGGTGGAGTGAGGCACTGGCACAGGTTGCCCAGAGAAGCTGTGGATGCCCCATGCCTGGAAGTGTTCAAGACCAGGTTGGGTGGGGCTTTGAGCAACCTGGTCTAGTGGAAGGTGTCCCTGCCCATGGCAGGGGGGTTGGAACTAGATGGCCTTTAAGGTCCCTTCCAACCCAAACCATTCTATGATTCTATGATTTTTTTACCAACCAAAAAACCTTACAGAAACATGAAGACTCTTCTGTGACCCAATTAGGGACTATGTGCGGTCACATTGTATTCAGATGTTCCTTCCTAACTACAAGCACATTTGTGATGGCACTGGAATCTATGGTTGCTGTGATGGCTCGGTCTGTATTCCCAAAACTTTATACTATGAAATTTTACAAAAAATTGTCATTAGGACTGCTCTATTATTCACAGAACCAATCAGCAACATTCATCTGCTTCTTGGGTAAATCCATCACTGAAAGAACTAAGGAGGACCAAACTCTTAAAACCATGGTTTAAATTATGTCAATATCATGCAGGAATCCAATAAACAGGTCAACACAAGAGTAATTACTCTTTCATGGAGCAATCACGGAAAGCTCAAGCTCTAAAACAAGGTTGATAAATGCTTCACCACTTAAAAACTAAATTGATTTAGGCAAAAAGACCCTCAATTTACCCTAAAGTAATTCAATATCCTTTGCAGGAATTTAGTATAGCTTTTATGAATTAACTTTCCCAAATGTTGTCAATAAAGAAAGTGAAGCTATGTAGCACTGGATAGACAAGGAAGGCAACTGTTACTTTCTAAAGGAACTGTAATGGTGGGTACCACTTACTGTTAAGCCTAGGATCTGCAGGCCCAATAAATAGGTTATTGAAGTGGGAGAAATCAGGCATAAGAACTGGCATCAGGCTGGAAAGTAGTTTCTTTCCATACTTTATACAAAGCCCAATCCATTCGCTCAAAGATGAGGTACCTGTTACATACTGTAGCACTGTTCAACTATGGAAAAAACATTCAGTCCAGCTGTTCCTCAGATCTTTTTGCAATGCCCATTACTGAGCAGATGAGACATTTCATTCTCCTATATTACTGAAAGTAAATTGCTCATTTGTTACAGACCTTTTGAGACCACACTAAGGCTAAGTCATCCATATTTGACAATCTGCTTGAACTCTGATAAGACAGACTAGCAGACAGAAGATCAGTCCATTACCAAAGACTTGTGACAGAACCTATCATTCCTCCAAGAAGCAAACTGGATTTCCTGCCAATGTAGTAAATCATAGCAATAAGTATTTTACTGCTACACATCACAGTACACAAGCATCGTTACAGAAAAATGAACATTATGCTAGTCCATCCCATTGCACCTCGAACAAGGGCAGCCTAACGCCTTTATCCAAGTGTCTATCAGCTAGGTCATACTTTACTTACACAAAGTGGGGCTCTAGAGGAGACCAAAAGGAGAAGCTGCCAAGGTGATATGTGAAAAAATCAATCCATACTCACTTTTTTCCCTTCAGCTTCCTCCTTTCCACTCTGTTTCACTTTTGAGATTATATTAGCCTCTCACAAGCTCCATGGTGGAACAGAAGTCATAAATAGACTCAAGTTTCAGCTTATTACTACTACCTCCCAGAAACATTTTCACAGCGAGGCATTGACTGCCGCAGCTTGAAGCAAAAAGAATGAGTCTGTATGTGAGGTGATTTTGATTTATCAGCAAAAATCCATGCAGCTTAAAAGTTTTCTATTATTCATACCTTTTTTATCAGGAGTGATGCAAACTTAATGACAGTATATAACTATGCTGTAGAAACAAGAATAGTAACTTGATCATAATCTAGCAAAATGGTTAAGTGTATGATTAGTATCTTAGTCCTCATAAATGAACAGACCCACTCAAACTAAAATTTAATCCAGGACTTACTTGAGTGTTCTCTTAGGTCACAGAGCAAAAAAGAAGCTTGTAAAATTTGCAGGGAAAAATACAAACATCCCAAGGTATTCCATTATTTTAGAGATGAACAGAACTCACCAACTGGAAAACTCACCCCTCAGAAATAACAGAAACCACTTCCCTACACAATTGCTTTACAAATAGACAGCGAGACACAGTTAGAAAAAAACACTCCAAGTTAACAATGAACAACAGGATATCAGGTTTGTGCTGAAATAGTGTCTTCATTATCTTTGAGAAGCCATCTGTAAAGGAAATATTTGGGGCTACACAGTGGGGTGAAAAACAGAAGAAATCTGGATTTAAATTAGCTTTGCCTTATTATGAAAAGATTCACCAGGTTATGTTTCTATAATTGCAGATGCTCCAACAATAGTTTTAACTATCAAGTAAATAGACACAGAGACTAAAAATATGCAAGAAATTCAGACTTAATTATAAGCTCTGAATAATATTTTAGACAAGTCTCCACATCAAGATTATTCTTTTAAATGCCTATCATGTCTAGTCGAGAAGCAAAATGAGCATGTGGGGACTTTGAAACTGAAGTTCTGAGAAGTCTATCAATACATCAAGGGGCAAAAAAAGAGTAAATATTGCTTTTATTCTACAACACTTAATTGAACAAAAGGGAAATACAGTATCCATAAAGATATACAACATAGCCTAGAGAGTGGACACAAAAGAATGAAGTGATGAAACACACAAAAGAAAGACTCTATGAATTACCTTTTCAGATTACCTGAGAATAAATAAATGAGCATATATCCAGCAGATGATAACCAATTAATAGTTTTATGAACAGATAAGTACAGTTTATAAGCTTGTTTCTCACACTGTCTCTTCAACATACTTTCTGTACAGCCGCATTAAAATGAGATTCCAATTGCTAAAACCATATAGAAGTCACATTCTTCCTTCACCAGCAACTTGTGCTGCAGCCTCGGGTTCCCGTAGCTACTCAGTTAAGACTATATGTGTGTACACACAAACACACAGACTTTGATGCTATTAAGATTTAATAGTCTGTGTAATATCAGTGTGTTTGCATTTCTGTCACACAAAGCTACTTCTAGGGGATTTTTTTTTGCCATCAGTTACATCCGATTCCCACTTTGCGTATTGACATGGTCTCTCTCCTTTTTCTGTTCTTTTATACTCAAGCCAGTACTGCTTACCTGTAGAAAACCAGGCTACAGTAAGCCACATTAAGATCTAAGTTTTATAAAGCAACTTATAAACCTTTGCTGTTGTTGACAAGAACTGGGCTGTTGACAAACATTGGAGCATGGATTTTAATGCAAAAGCATATGCTTCCTGGACACCATTTTGAATGGGAAGTGTTAAAAAAAAAGACACTAAGATATGAAAACTGAGTGATCTGGATTTCATACACCTCTTTTACAATACAAAGTTTGGGGAAAAAATAAAAACAAGATCGCAGATGAATTTTCAAATTTAAAAAACTCACTTAGAATACCCCTAACAGCAGTGGAAGCATGTTCATTATGATTACACAGATAACAAAGTTTTTAAATACAGAAAAGGTTGAAAAAAATCTTCCGATAGATATGAATATTGCATCCTATAAGTCAGGGTCTTTAATGACACTGTAACATGAAATGGCAAGTTGCAGATTTCCATAACTTACTTTATGAAGAGATGAAAACCAAGACAAAGGGATATAATATGCACACAGGAAGATCTAATTTGGCTCAGAACAGATGTGTCATTTACTTTTAAATCACAGTTTATGTTTCTTTTAAATCAGTCCAAGCTCACATACTATTATGCTTTTGATAAAGGACAGGCATCAAGGTATTTATGCAATAGATGGCTTTTATCTGTTAAAAAGCCACCCTAAAAATTTTGAATGGGCATTCAAACATCTCAGAGTTTTAAGTTTCAAAATACTCTTGTCTAGTATTAATCATTTCTGTCATTTCATAACATCATGCCATAGCTCAAAATGCTGAAATTACTTTCTTCTTCAAAGCCACTGCCACTTGAGACTACCTCCTCGTATCACTCAGTTCATTATTCAGCCTGCTTTTACTTCTTTATTCTTACACAATTGCTATTTCTTGCTACTTAACACTAGCTTTTTTTAGACTGTGCCCCAAAGAAATCTTCCATGTCACAGACAAAGGAAGAGTCACCACTGTCTATCCAGAAAACAAGTTTCTATTGTCATCATAAAGATGTTATAATGATGAGCCTCTAATAGAAAAGCATCTACATTACCTTCTCACAATCCTGTTTTTTCTGGAAATCTTGAGGTTCTAAATAGGTATTTTTGAAAGCAACTAGGAAATGAATCATTGGTAAGGCCTTTAGGGGAAGTGGCATAAACCCTCTGCAAACAGTCTGGAATACAGGGTGAGGCATATATTCCTGTAGATTACGCCATCTTTGTCACAGAGAACATTATCTTTCCCTTGACTACAAGCCTTTTTGAAGGGATTCCTAACATTTCTTGCACTTGTGGCACATCCAGCCTCAGTCCAAGAGATTTCTTTTTCCTCAGGGCCACAAATATTCATATAAAATTCATCTGAGGTTATCTTTGCTGTAGGTAGGTGTCTGGTAGCAACTGTCTTTTTCCTGACTGTTAAAGAAACAGTGAGATATTAATATTCATACTCAAGTCTAACCATAATTACAACAAAGTTATTGACATCTGAAAAGCTTTGCTCTACAAAATTGGCTTGAACATTCAACTGAACACCCATTGAATAGATAATTTAAAATAAATTATTTTACTTCGTAGGTTTCACCCACAGGATGAAAAGCACTGATGAAAGCTGATAAGAAAATATACCTGTAGAGTTTAATCTCTAGAGAAGCTCCACATGATTTTCCCTCAGAAGTGCTGCAGATTAAGAAAAAAGTGATAGAGCTAAGAGCTAAGTTTGGAAGTACACAGCAGGGAAGTCCTCCTTGTACATGTTGATGATCTCACTCTTGAAATAGAAGAGATAGAAATCAATGTAATCATCTTTCTTTTTGCTCAATCAACTATCATCTTGCCGAGTTGCCTTGACAGAATAGCTCAACTTTTAATAATAATTTAGGGGAGAATAGCTAAAAGTTCCTGTCCTGCTGAGAAATATAGCATATGTAGAATTCTGCAAGAATAATCTTTTTTTTTTTTTCTTCCAGAATACTATTCTAAATTCTGTACATGATTTTCACACACACTCCTCTCCTTTTGAGAGTTCAGTTATATGACAGGAATCAGACTGAAGATGGTCCCTTCCTTCCTCTTCCTCTGCCACAGGTAATTTCCAGCTACTGTTTCTGTTCAGTTGTTTGTGTACCCATGCTCCAGCAGTCCACAGACTACATGAAAAACTGCTTACTTAAAAATAAATAAATGATTTTTTTTAATTATTATTTTTAATTCCAAAAAGTGTTTAATTTTTTTTTCCAGTAGAGCATCACAGAGCTACTGCATACTGCAGCCAAACAGTTGAAATAACACAAATGGGTAGAAAAGTAGCTCCTCTATCAGTTCTGCCACTGGAGACATAAGTTATACAGCACCATAGCTTGTAGGTTTGTGAGGAGGACTTCCCATCTTCATTGTAAATTTGAGACTGCGAACTCATTTCTGCTCTCTCATGTAAGTTTGGACAAACTCCAAAGTAACAGAGCAGAAATTGAGCTTTTGGACAAAAGTTTGCTACATTTGAGTGCCTAATGTTAATCTCCTATATTGATAATTAGGTTTGAGAACAGAAGTAAAACTCAAAAGTGCTTGGCTAGTTCAGATTCAGTTTCAGTGGGATATACTGTCCACAAGCATATCTGAAACAAGGTCTATTTGTATTCAAAAGTTTAAATATAGCTTTAAGCTGACTTGAGTCCTTAAAACTTCAGGTACCTACATTTTATGTTTCATCATTGTTTTATTTATCATTCTGCCCGTACAGATTATATGTAGTATTTTTCAGCAGTAACCAAGAAATATCTCTATGCCATACACTCATTAACTATCCTAATAAGAATGTCTACTATCAAAGAGATATAGTATGCATTTTTTAAATTGATATATTGGTGCATCTTTCCATCTTGGTGCTATAAGATATCCTGAACTCAAAGTTAAGGGATAAGTAAACTAGGCATGTTTTGACTGTGCCATAATAATCTTCCAAGAACCACTGGTTCCTTCTATTATTATTTTTTCCTTCTTCCTACCTGAAGCCGTTCCAATCAAATGCTTTCTTAATAATTATTCCACATACATTTCCAGTACCCCAAATGTTACTCACAAGCTAATTCAGAGAGGCAAAGAGCAAAAAGACTTTGAAAAGTAAGCATCCTCACCATTGTCCCCATGGCTTTTGAACAAAGTACCCATTCCTAGAGTATATGTAAATGCAAGCCAGAGGACCATAAGCAGAATAGATCTTCCGATAAATCATTCCCTGGACAAGTCATTTTGGTACAGAAAAGGGCAAGATAATTAGCTATTTATTAGTTCAAGAATGGAGCAGGTACTCCCATTGCTTGACATTGAGTGCTTCACATGAAATATGACCAATACATTTCACACTCTTTGAGTATGTGGCCAAGTTGTTCCCAGCACAAAATTTGTTCTGTCTTTACTTGCCAGATTTCCCATTGCCAGGGGGCATAAGAGTCTCTGACCAAATACTGGGAGTATTTGACATGCTGCAATAATTTACACTCTCCCATATACATAGGCAAAACCAAACAATCAATCTGGCTGAATGACCACCTTTCAAATTCAGGAGCTTTTGTTCCAAAAATACAAAACATACATGCATTGAATTTATTAGATTCTTATATGACCATTGTACACAGCAGTCTTTGAATGTCATTGGGAACAAGAGAAAGTCATTGCTTTGAAGAGGTTAGTATAAGAGCTTTAAGTAAATTAAAATATTAGCATGTCCTCCATTTCCAAGTTGCATTAAGAAAAAATTCAGCCTAGTTTACAAAGAGGAATACTGTGCTGAATTCAAACTTGAAGTTGCACGAGCAGCCACAGTAACCCATACCTCCATAGCTACATAAACAACCAGTTTGCTTTCTAAATATGAATGTGTTGCTGCAGTACTGAGGAAAGTCCTGGAGTTAAGAAGACTACAACAACTGACCAACTGTTATGTTTTGCTAGGTTCACTATTGTCACACTATCACACAGAGTCTTTCAGTTTCTCCTGCCTTTACACATGCAGTACAGCTACGTGTAACTTCTTCAAATTTATACTTTAAGGCTAAAGATTGCTGATAACTCAGTGAAAGAAAAGTAACCACTGAAGAGATGATGAATATCAAATAAATATACTGATAGTATGTGATGACTCTCATTAACCTCACATTATGAAGCTCTGTATATTTGATTGATTCTTGAAACATTAATTCAAGACTTTTCTTGACAATAGCTTTGCTTCATACTTATTTTTTCCTAAGATGGCTATTTTACCATTCAAGATCTACCAGCATTTTGTGGTAGACAACACAGTATAATATTGCTTGTAGGTTTGTTCTTCTCTTGAAGAGACACAAAAGAGTCATCCGAAAAACAGAGTTATAGCTGAAAACAGAACTAAATCAGCAATCAAAACAATTTATGCCAGTGGTATTTATTGTCTTTTTCAAAAGCTTGTATTGATGCCAAGACCAGCAGTTCAGATAAAAATCTTTGTTAGCAAGTCACTTACCATATTTATTGATGATACAGGACCAATGCTGTTGACATAAATGTCAACATCAATAACTGTTGGTTTTACTGTGAAGAAAAAAAAATTAATATTATTTTGCAGAAAACATCAGTAATCACTTTAAATATTTTCTTCCCCGATAACTATAAGGTCTACTCTTCAGGTAGAACTACTGAGAAATATGGATTATGTATTTTTCAGGAAGACAAGGTTCTTTTCCTTCTACCCAACAAAAATTGATGTAAATTACAGCCTGTACCACTTTATCATCACGATCCCTATTTATATCAATGGCAATTTGTTAAAGAAACTTTCAGTGCTAAGCACAGTGGCTCAAAGTCAAAACCTAAGATGACTGACATGAAACTAGAAATAATGCAGCATAAAACTTTTTCCCATTGCCTCAACACGCAGGTCCTTTAGCATGTTTGTTCCACAACAAAAAATCTTTCCAGATTTTCTCATCTCATCAGCCCTGAAATCATACTAACTTAGAGTAAAATCACTATGAAATCCACTTAGCTAAACCTAAGCAACTCTTCTCCTTTCAATTTAGACTCATTCCCTTCAGCCCACATTGCCTTTGCACTCATTCATCCAAAGGTTTTTGAATTTGATTTGGTTTAGTCAATGCAAGTTTCTCACAAGATCTTCCATGTTTGCAGACTTCAGGGACTTAATAGGCCAGGACAAGCTCCGTACTCCTTTCTTTAGCTGAGGCTACTAGGATTTATCTTCCTTTTAGCATCTTTGGCGTCAGTGTACCCACTGAACATTATTCAGCTCTTATTGGTGACATAGCCTAACTTTAAAATAATGCCACTCTTACACTGAAAGGCACGTTGGTTTTTTTACTTATACTGCCCTCGTTCTGACCCCCCAGGGTACACATTAACCTCTAAATTGAGATCTAAACTGGTGTTTTACTTTCTCCAGGGTTAGCCAACCCAAAACTAAGTAAGTATAAATCCTGTTCTAACCTGCATAGTCAGAATTGATGCAAACTTGGCTCTAGTAGGCCAACAGCTTCTGTTAGACATCTCCCTTTCCCATAGAGGCACCTTCAAAAATCTCGAGAGCGCAATTCAAACTACTGAAGTTTGGGAACTATGCTGAACTCAGGACTTTTTTTCACCAATCTCCAAGCCCCCTAGAACAAGGAAAGGCAGGTACATCAGCCACTCAAAACTCAGAGAGCTTTCCTCAGGGAAGCCACTGAGCAGAGAAGTGAGGAACAGTTAAATACCACGGTTCTGTGGGAAGCTTCTCTCAGGTGGATAACAGTTAATTTGTCTAAAACTTAAGAAGCCATCCGGCACAAAGCTGAAGATAGACAGGAATCTTCACATGTAAAGATGAATAATTTTTGCCCACATGCCCCAAATTTCAGACTAACAATGAGATGCCAAGGAGTTTTAAAGTACCTGAAAAGTTAGATGATTCTGGAAAAAATAGGCAGGCTGGCTTGTCATGTAAGACTTTGGTATGCACATATCATTAGGAAGACTAGATCTAATGTTGCAAAAACAGACATTAAAGTGGGTACAAATAGTGGTTAAAGACGATAACCATTCTCTCTAATTCATTAAGTACCACACACTTCTTTGACTGCATATGGTCAGAACATCCAGCATTATTTAAGGTCATGGTTTCAAGTTGTCTGAAGTACTGGCTTATAAACTCACATCTTTCCTTCAGGAAAAGAAAACCGGAACTCAGCTGAACAAGCACAACTGATTAATGCAACTCTAACTGTACTCAGCTAATAACTAAATAGGAGTCTAGAAGCTTCTGGTAATGAGACTTGCCTCAAAATGCAGTAATAAATGTCATTACATAGGAATTGGTAATAGCAGGGAACTACAGCTACCTCTTTTACCAAGATAGCATACATGGAATAAAGGGCTCAGATCTTTTTAGGGCTTATGCACATATCTAGCTGGAAGTTCAACACTAAGGAGTTCTGGTGAACATTAATGGGACCAGACTTAGTGATGTAAATTGGCATGCAATTGAATCTTGGCAGGATCAGGGACAAAGTTCAGGACCAGAACACAGTGCTTGGAATCCATTTTTGTTTAATCATTGCAGTTAAGTATATAAATAGATTATGAGATGATCATTTTTCCTGAATGTGCTGGGCCAAATTCTCTTCCAGTGCAAAAAAATGAAGCACTGCTTGTTAATGCTGAAGAGAATTTGGTCTTACTCACAATAAAGGTCTAATCTTGAAGCAGAAGAAAACTAAGCAGCAGCCACTTCTTTTGTCAAATTAAATCAGCATCTAGCCTCAGATATGGCCAGTGAAATTCAAATTAAAAATAAAAATTAAAAAAAAATACAGGTAAGCTATTATATCACTACAACAACAAAAAAGACTGAAAGTTCCTTTGAATGATATTTTGTTTTCCTAGGCAGAGGCAGAAAATACAACTGTAGTACGATTGTATGGTAAATATGTCTTCTGGTTTTGAAAGAACAGACAGAAGAGTACAGTTCTTGTTGCATGTGGTTTCTCATGGATATAAACAGATATAACCTGGGAGAACCATCAGATATAAATCTTAGATTTCTTATCATAGAATTTTAATTCAAAATACCACCCATAATGAGGCAAAGATTTTAAGATTACTTCATCCAAAATGCATTACGAAAAAGAAAATAACTGAGTCTTAAAGTTATCATGTCTTATTAGAAAGAACTCACCCTCTACCAGTCTTCAAAATAAACTGAGTTTTATGGAAGACATAAATAGTTACATTACCAATTTTTTCAAGGCCTGCTCAGTTTTTCTGTATACTACATGCATTTGTGAACACTCAGTTTATGGACTGATTTAAGCCATGCATGGAGTTGCTGAGCTGCAGACGGAGCCTTTTTTTTTGCACTAAGAAAGTCCTCACAGTCTTGTTGATTGAACAACAAAAGTGTTAATACCTCACTAAAAGTTGGCAGTAAGATTACAAATGGATACACAGCTCCAGTACCATTTTGATATCGGCATCAGCCCAAAATAGTTCTAAAGAGCTGTCAGAAACTTAGAAAAATTATTGGCAGAACCATGCATGTATGACATGCAGAAGAGCAATTAAAGGTTGTCAACAAATGTATCAACCTTCTCAAAGTTCTTTGAAATATTCTTTAATATATGGTAGTTAACTTTCCCTAAAAGACAATGTAAGCACATCCACGTAACTGCAGTGTTACGCTGCTACACAGTGCTATCTAAGGTTAGCTAACTGCTTATCACAATCATTTCATCTTCAAACATTGGTTTTAATTGAGGAGGGGATTTATCAAGCCAATCAAAATATCTGCAGACAAAACAAAGGTCACGCCAATATTTAGCTAATAATCCCCATATGATACAAATGCCATGGCTTTGAGACAGAAAGAGTGTTTGTTTATATTCCAGTCAGCCTTGTGATTATCACATTGCAAAGACACATCCCAGTCAAATTTGCCTACAAACTTTAGACAGTTCAAAAGACGCCTAGCCACAGGAGTTGTGAGTTCAACGCTGCCTGCAAACCTCACTTAAGAAGCCAGATGAACACTTAGCCAGTTAGTGTAAAGCTAGGTCAGGTATGTCTGGACAACAACAAAACACAGAAACAGTTAGCATAATGCCCTGATCATAAATACCCATGCAGGCCGACTATAGGATTTGTGTAGTCTTGCTTTATAGACTTACACTGGTGAAATAAACAGTACCTGAGCTTGAATCCCATTAAAATCCGTGAAGACTTTACTCTTGGACATATGCAAGCTGTATGTAAAAAACTTGACTGATAAATCAGGAAAATTTTAAAATACTTTTGAGGAAATGAACAAAGGGATTGTTATACAATTTCACAAGTCATGTAGGGAAAAATTCTGCAATAAGTTTCTGACATTTTATTATGCTTATTTAGTACTTTGAATTATCCTGTCCTTTAAAAATATCTCTTAATTTTTGATAGATCTCCGCTATTCAGAATTGATGCTTATTTCATGAATGAAACCACTTTGCTTGCTTCCTACAGAAAGCTTCCTCCACATTTGAAGTCTGTCCAAATAACATTTATGTTTCTGCACAAATCATAAATATTTAGAATTATTTCTGAAAGTTTAATGTTTAGAAATATTTTTATTGGAAGCTCATTTAAACATAAGTAGAATTACCCAAGCTCTCATAAATTTTAAAATAAAATTAAAATTAATTTTTGTTGAGAGTTAACCGTTCTCACATTTTTCAAGCAACTCCCAGGTCTAAATTATTCTGGTTTTACCCAAAACAGTGGTGGTAAAAATATTATGGATCAATATACAGTATTTATATAAGCAAAGCAATTAGCACTAAATTTTTAGAAAGCACACAACCACATAACAAACACAATATGAGCTCTGTTCCAGAAATACACCACCACTTAAACTCTGTCTAAGTTCCACAAGACTTCTGAAGGCAAAAAACTAACAAGATTGGCTCTATGGTAATGAGATATTTTTTTAAATTACTCTATAATGATATTTTACATTATCTCATTAGCACATAAATTGCTATTTTTAAATTGGGATAAAGCTGTAATAAATCATTACACAGTCATGGGTAACCATGTTAGTAGTGATTATAGTGTTAATGTTTACTTTGTGTTAGTGATGATGACTATTAGTATTTTCCTACATGACCTTATAGGCCACATCTAATTACCTGTTTGTTCCTGTAAAACAAACTGCTATGCTAACAAGTCACTTTTCAGGGGTAATTGTGGTCAGCTAAAACTTCTATATTTTAGGACAAATTACCACATTTGAAGAAAGACATAGTAACAGGAAGTGTTGAGTCACCATCCCTGGAGGTATTTAAAGGACGTGTAGATGTGGCACTTACGTGGTGGAATTGGCAGTGTTAGGTTTACAGTTGGACTCAATGATCTTAAAGGTCTTTTCCAACCTAAGTTATTCTATGATTCTATTCTACGATTCTACGAAGGTATCAGTAAGGAAAATAAAATTCTTCCTGCACAGAAAAGAATGAACAGATAGAAGTCAAAGCTCTTCACTTAGTACAGCCTGAGAAACTCTGACAGAACTGTCATCCCTATGTTTTTAGGATCAAACTACCGAAACGGGACTGCAAATGAAAATCAAAAGATAATGAAAAATTGGGTGCAGACTTGAAATAAAGTTTGGATGACAGAGATATCAGGATGAGAACACAGTCTTCTGAACAGGATATTTTATTCACATGCTAGGTTTTGTTGCCATTCTGTCCAGGAGTGTGAATGACAGCGTGCACATAAATGGACTCCTCAATTAACTACAAATCACTTTTATTCTTCATATCCCACCATCACCATCAATCAATCTTCAGCACTTTTATCTTTCATTTACCTTTCCCTAAAGCACAAGCTGTAATTTTCCCAGTATTATGTTGTTTGGGAATGAAAACTGTAGATCTTAATGGTTAGGCTGGTTTTACAATCAATCCCTAAAGTTTCCATTCTTGTTTTACTTATATGCATAGGAGGGGGGAGTTCCTTATTGTTCATAAGACTGAACAATAACAGAATTTGATCTTGAAAAGTCTAGCAAGCTAGCAACCAAGGTCTGGATGAACAATAGCAGTCATAAGAAAACGACACAATTGCAAAAAAGAGCAACAATATTTTAAAATAATACGTGCAGAAAGTTTTCCTTGTTTAAAGATGACAGAATAATTTATTAGTTTGTGCCACAACCTCAGAAAGGCAACTGTAGCACTGTACATCTGCCCAATTTACAAATACTTGCTCAGAATCCTCTTTAGTAAAAAAAAAAAGACTTCTAAATACACTTCTGCACTTGGAAGAGCCAGCATAGTCTAGGTAATCACAGAAGGCAGGAGAGAGAAGAGAGGGATTTTCTTATGTAATTCATATCTCAGACTTTTCCTGACTCTTACCTAAATTTCAATCCATGGCATCCCAAAAGTCTGTATGCTATACTCCCAACCTCCTCTCAAATTTCTTAGGTGAAGTTATGGAAAAGAAAGAGAAAATAAGAACTGGCAGCTCCTACATATAGTTTTGGATCTGACAGTTTAGATGAAGAATTAGGCAAACTGTCAACCAAACTTTCCTTCCTACAATGCCATTCAAGAAAAATATGCAGTCTGAGTTTGTATCAAGTCATTTCAGCAAGTAATCACTGTCAGGAAATAAAACTCTAAATAAGAGTTATCATCTGTGTAAATGAACCATTTACATTCACAAAGAGAAGGTTGTATTATAAGGGACTTGCTGTTAAGTACTCAGGTAAAAGGCCTCTCTCTCCAAAACACAACCAGTACATCTTTGTCAACCCAACAGTCTACGTGCAAGACATAAACATTGCAAAGATACAAGTGGCTCATTAGAAATGAGACAAAAGAGCAGTTTTATCTGCAAAGAACTGTATTACTTGGGTTAAATTATGAGATTAGTTTCAGAAAAACAAAGTGTTTGAATACTGAAATATTTCTATATATTGAAGTACTGTAAGCTTCAAATTAAAGTGTTGCTTTCCAGCATTTCATTTAAATTAGGTGTTCTAAAAAAATGAAACAAAAAAGAAAAAAAAAATCTGTAAAATAATTGAAAAAATAAACCCACTTTTTTTTTTTAAGCAGAAACATTAAATGTTTCTGCAGGGTTGCTGCATTGGAATAAAATTTCTCTACGTATTCTTTTAGTATGACACATTAAGAGTTGTAACGGAGAGAAAGATGAGTAAAAAGTAGGGTGTTTCCCCTAACAGTTGAGAAGCTGTGAACCAAACCAGTCAGAAACCAAAGTCAGAAATTCCCCTTTACTCAGCTCCATGGTAAGCGATTAGAAAAGCAGAATGTAGGCATGAAAAAACTCACTGTCAACAACCTATCCTGATCGGAAATGTTCCTATGCTAGATTTTGAAAGAGCCTATGTTTGATGCACTATACTGGCACCAGACGAGGATTAGGTGCAACCAACCTATTTATTTATGTCATGTTTTAAAACTCAAACATGGATCACAGTTTTCAAAATGTAAAACTTAAGACTTTGGAGTGGCCAGAGATTAGTTTATCCTACACTTATTAGCCTTGCTATTAATATTCTAGAAATGTTCATGGCAAAGTCTGCAGAAGAAAGCGTCAATTATTGAACATGCTAGAGAATTAGAACTCCTGCAGACAAACATAATGCATGGGAGATAACTGGCGCTAAAATAGTCTTCATATTCACTGTCTTACTTATGGAAATGGACAGTTAATGGATTTCCAGTTTGGTGGCTGAATCAGAACAAAAGTTTTCTGAAATAAAGACAATCCATTTTCCTTTCCCAAAAAAAGAAAAAGGGAAGTATCAATGACAAAAATTAAAACATTTCTGATTTTTTTCTTTGATCTTCTTCAGCCCCTGAGCTCTCATTATATTCAGTCCTGTTTCCTAGCTGAGTCTTAGCCATAGCACTCCACATCCTCACCAATGGGTTATTCAAGTTTCTTCTTCCTAAGTTAGACCAAACTCCACAATCTTGTGGCCAAGACTACAAAAGTTGGATCCAGGACTATGGCTTTCCCCTCCTGAGTGCTGCCGTAATACAAACAGATGTTACTCCCTCTCTCCTTCCCATTGTGTAGTACTTTTACACACTGGTTAGCTCCCCAGGTACAACTGTCTATAATCAATCCCTAAGTGACAACTGTCTCTCTCACTACTTCCTGCTATAAGATGTCTGACATTGTCTCTCGTAGGCTAGCACGAAAAAAGACTTAGAGCAGGAAGTAGTAATTTGACCTTGCATGACAGTTTACAGCTTTCTCTGCACTATGATCTGGGAAATATTTTGATCTGTGAGGCAATAAGCAACCCTCTGTCACCACATATGGGGAAACCTTGCTGGAGCTAATTTAAAGAGTATCAGGTGTGGCAATCAGCAGCTAGCAAAAATAACTTAACGGCCACAGTGGTAATAGCCTGTGGTGCACTTCAGGGTTCATTTCTGTGTGGCCTGCTAGAAGGCAGGTCAGACAGAAGAAAGGTTGTGATACAGCTTCAGAATTCAAGGTTTTCATTAGGATTGTGCTTGAAAATGCACATCTCCTTTAAAAAGAAACAGAATAAAAGTTGTGCCCGCTCACCCAACAGATCTGCTCCTTGCATACACTGAGAAACTGCTTAAATTAGTTACAGAGAGAACTTTTAACTGCTTAAAAAGAGAATTGCTGTTAAACCCTGCCAAGCCACTACAGTAAAGCATGTCAGACAGAACTTACTCTTCTGTGTTTGCCGACACAAATGAGCCCACCTATTTCTACCAGCTACACTTGTACGAAGGTACTCAAGGCACTGAGATTTGCACAGCTGTTTGTGAGACTGCTCTCATCTTCAGAAATTTGCCTAACAGTTATAAAGACACCTGAGGAGCAAAGAAAAACAGCTGGACTCTCAAGACAGCTAGAACTGTCAGAGTCAGAAGGTATATAGGCATTGAATTAGGGGTGTATGTATGTGTACATATACATATATATACACACGTATATACCTGTATGCATATACACTTTCATATTTCAGAGTGAACTTATTTGGGCTTATAAATACACAATAAATACAGGGGACCACTAGAGGCTGTACAAATATCTAGAGGACCCAAGAGTAATCTTGTTACTGCAGTATAATCAAAAAGGAGGGAAAATCAGGCATTAGTGGTGAAAGCACCTCAGAACACAAGCTGATGAAGCTTTCTTCAATATGTGCAGTTCATAGCCTTCCCTAATATAGTGATACATATGAGAAACAGAGGATGCAAACATGCAATACAAATTATCCTACTACTTCCTCCTACCCTTTCAGTGAATAATATCAGTAAAATCAGTATTATTCATGCTTGTTCTGTCTCTCCCATAATGCTCTTGCTTCAAGTCTGATTTGATGTCAGCTTGACTTTTTTTTTTATAAAGTAAGAAGGCAGGCAGCTTAGAAACCAAGTGATAGAAAGTATAGGAAAAATAAATTAATATGATAAACTACCACATTTATACAAGTCTTCTATTGCATTAAAAATGGAATTCAGTCTTTTCAGTTCTGGCTGACCACTATGAGAAGTATCTGACTTACTGTCAGCTAAGTAACTTGGAGACACAGGAAGTTCTGTCTTGTAACTTTCTGTTCCTTGATTTGGCTTTTTATCTTATTTTAACTTAATTTCTAATACTCATGATCACACTCTACTTTCAATTTCCGTGGATAGTTTGAGTACATTAGAGTGTAGTCCCTTCTAGTTGGCTTTTCTCTTACCAGCATTATTTTGCTCCAGCTTCTGAACTAGAAATTAATTGAAAGTATTAAACTTTCCCTGGCAGAGTATAAATAACTGCAAAGAGCATTGGTACAGCCTGAAATGCAGAGGAAATAACTTCTATGGGTTTTTTCTATGATTTTTTAGGCATTTTTTAAAAATGCTAGAACAGAAATTTATCACTTTCCTAATACCATTTGCTTACATTAGGAACACCATGGGGAAAGATAATGGGCAGCAGTTATGTCTGTTTGTACCTAATAAGTGTGTGTAGCTCCTTATTCTAGTCCTGTTGTGTTGTGGGGAAGGTATTTCAGGAGCTGGGGAAAAGGGCAGGTAATCACAGGAAGGCTGGAGAGCACATGGTCAGACTGCAGGATGTGTGTTTTAGAATATCCTCTGCAATTAAATTACAGTGCCAAGGTAACTGACTGCTTGTTAGAGATGCTCAGGGAACGGTTTTGTTCTCTAAAAATTACTGGTGAAAGAAAATGTTTTCTTTCACTATAGCAGGTTGAGATAAAGAGGGAGCTTGGAGTTTAGCTCAGTTTATGAACTGATCTTAACAATACTATTGCCTTGTCGTCACTGAAATTTTGGCCCACAGTAGTTATTGCTTCTTAATGAACAAGAGGCAAACAGATCTTTCTTTGAGGTAAGCAAACCAGCTACCAAAAGGCAACTCTTAAGACTTAATGCTCTTCATGCTCCAAATGAGTACTGCAGCTCTAAGCCTGGTCTAGGGTGAGATTTTTTTCCTCCTGCTACTAATGTCACATTTCAGAAACCTCTCACATACTAACTTTTTTGGTGGGTAAGATGACTTTCACAATGAAAAGAAAAGATAGCATATTATCTTCCACATGTAAAGCTCACTAAGGGAATGTGATTGGCAAAACCTTCACTTTGGAAGAATACACTGTTACAAACTTTCTGTCTGTTTAAAGCAACATCATTCCATATGAAGATAAGCATGAAACAATGTACGGTAATTAAGGTAGCTTTTATTTTCCAGGACTCCATTGTGGACTAAGCTGACCATTAAGGAAGGTGAGAGGGGAGGTTTCACTGAAGTAAACTGACTTTGAAGGAAATGTGTTTTGTCATGTGCTAATTAATTTACCTGTCGTTTCTTTCATTGTGTTTTTTTTAAATGTAACAAATTTTAAATCAGTTAATCAAAAACAGAGCAATGGCAAAAACCTGGTTTATTAAGAGAACCTAAGTAAGACTGAGATTTTTCTAGCTGTAATTATCATCATTCTACTCTGTGGCCTGTTGGTTTGCCAATTATTTCTGTTCTCATTTTATTAATAAAGAGGAAGTAAAATTTCAGGGCCAGAACTTAGTCCTACTAAATGTCAGGACTTTTCCCCCAGTGTGACATGGGGGAAAAAAAAATCACTCTACCTGTCTATGGAAGAGATTTTAAGACCTTCATAGTGCAGAACGGGTTTATTTGTTATCTGGGACTGGTGCCTTTTATACCATGCAACAGACCCACGATTCTCAGCCCTATAATTCTAGCTGGTAAAAAGTGGGTGGAAAAGACGCTTTGTCTCCATAAAACACTTTTCTTTTTCATCTAATCAGTACACCAGTATAAGCTGTTCAGTGTGAGGTGCTTTCTTTTCTTTCTTTTTCTTTTTTCAATTCCAAAAGGCGTGTATGTTCTGTGGTATAATGGAAAACTGCCAGATGCCACCATTAAAATGAAAACCCTCACAAGCTGTGATAGTTATGGAGACAAGAATTCTGCCAACTGTGTGACCACGGGGGATGCAGTCAGACATTCCCCTGCTGGTAGAACACTGCTTTGTTTCCAAAGACCAAAGGCTCCTTGTAGCTAGACGGGTCCTGTTGAGGTGTCAGGTTGCTGATAGCCTTCACAGGGTAACTATTCTGCTTAATACTTAGGTTGTTCAACCCACTCTTTCAAAGTCCTGGCTTGGAACCTTTCAGGTTATGCCTGTACTGCTGAGTGTAGATTGAGCATATGACTTGACCGACAGTCATTTACATGAAAGCCTAGGCCAAGCAAAGGCCAGCGTAAGAAAAAAAAAGAAAGGAAAGAGCAAGTCCTGCCCTCGCATCTTAGCATTGACCTACACGCTCTTTACAGTGGTTTAGATGGGCTGGATGGGAGAGGAGGAAGGAGGGTGGGTGAACGTCTGTTCACAGGAGTTCATTCATGGATGGATATACTCCTGACCTGGAGGTGACGTGATTACTGAAGTACTCAGTGCCCATAATATGGCAAGTGGGCACTCAGAATATGCCTGTACAGTGCCAGGTAGTACCTGGACATACCTGAGCTAGCTGAAACATCAGCTGCCCTGGGAAGGATGAAAGACCACAGTAAAGTCACTGCCCGGGCCAGCATGCACTTCAATATACCTTCTATTTGCCACAGTCTTCTCCTTCTCCTCATGGCTTTTGGCTTGCAAAAGTGTATTCCCAAGTGATCTAAAAATTGCAATCCTAACCCTTGAAAGTGCAAAGAGGTCAGTATTTTCCTAGGCTCTTCTGACTTCATTCAGAGAGAAGATCATTTCTTCAGGAGCATTGCTAAAGTTATCCACCGTTAGAAATAGTGGCTTTGCAATAAAGGATTGGAAAACTGAGTGAAGAGTGATGTGGCATGAAACGGTGAGCATCCCCTGTCCTGCGGGACAGCTGATTCGCTTACAGGCAGCACTGCACAAATGTAGTGGCCCTAATAAGTAGCTGACTGCATGTTAGTCCTGCATTTAACCCTCAACGTCTTTTATTGGCTGCACTTCTGCTTGATTCTGACAATTACTTCTCTCTTCCTCCACTGGTTTATTCCATGTTTTCTATAAATTTCAAAACATGCATTTTCTTATTGTATGCTCTATGTCACCTGGTCCACTACTGTTTTTCCTAGTGCTTTAACTGATATGTATTAATGGATTTGTATTAATACTGGGGCCTTCAGGGCAGGAACACAGTTCAGTTGTCAACCATCTAGTTTGGAGGATAACCTTCTCCCAGATGGAAAGGAAGATGTGCTGGTGTGTGAGGAACCGGCGGGCAATTCAGGGAAGTTAGATATAATGCCTGATTCTCTAACATTCCCGTCATGTCCTCCTTGACAAATGCAGCAGCTCCTCAGCTTCAAAAGGGCAATGTTATTTATCTGCATCAAAGGTAGGAGAGGAGGGAAGAGGGACCAGAGAAGGAAGCAGAGGTGAACTAACTTCTCTAGGGTCTGAACAACACTCAGCTCAAGTTCTGAAATAGCCAGATTCCTATCAAAGAGAAAAATGGCCTCGGACTGAGATGCTTGACAGAAATAGATAGATGTATTGAGAACTGTAAAATCTCTGTTTGGTACGATATATGAGGAGCTGTGTAAATTTAACTCCTTTCTCTAAAATAGGATTTATGCAAGTTTGTGGAGGGACAGAAGGAATTATTTTGGTAACAATGATTTTCCAGTGTTGTAAGATATGTCTGACCTCTACTGATTTTATGGCAACTGACACAGGGACTTTGAATGATTACTTTGCCCCACATAGGCATAACATAATTTACTCTGCCTGAAGTCAGTGATCTAGGACATGGTGTACAAAGTAAAATAAAGAATTTGTCTGAGAATGTCTTCCAGATGTTGATATGGGTGGGGAAATGCATTAAAGCACTTCTCCATCAGATATTAAAGATCAGCTAAATCCAGTATGACAAACTAAG
The DNA here is from genome assembly GCF_964195595.1 of Calonectris borealis. Lineage (NCBI taxonomy): Eukaryota > Metazoa > Chordata > Aves > Procellariiformes > Procellariidae > Calonectris > Calonectris borealis. The sequence goes on from NC_134312.1 coordinate 146,252,024, forward strand.
AGAGAGAGAGAGAGAGAGAGAGAAATGTCACTCTGTGTTAAAAACAGACACATCTATCAAATACGATCTTTGAAAATACCACAGAAAATCAAAGTAATAGTTACAGAAAAGAACCCAACACTTTCTTTTCACTTATAATCAGTGGTAGGAATTCTCCCTCTAATCTCTGCAAGAATTTAAGAAAGGCAAATTATATTAGGTGGTTGTTTTGAGCTTTCCCTGTTCCTAGTTCATTCTGAATTACATGCAAGGTGCACTAAATGTAAATGACAAATTGTCTCTGATTTCTGTCATACAAACTTTCTGTGAACAAACCGAACAGCAGTTGTGCTATAGCCATTCTGATCTAAGGATGCAAACAAGAAAAACAGGGCATAACCACAAAAGGTAAAAAAATACTGGTTTGAAACACACAACCCCATTATACAAATTAAAAAAAAAAAAAAAAAGGAAAAGAAAATAGCTCCAAATGGTTATATGCAGGTATCTACTGGCTCTTAGTTAAATTTTATACCTATATGTAGTAATACTGCCCTATAAACAAGACACTTCCATTCTATCAGATTTCTTTTGGAGATAAGATGTCTACTGGTTTGGGGAAGAAAATCTCTGGAGGTGCCCAATACACAAGCAAATCCTAGTGCCTTCTTCTCAACATTAAGGAACGTAACTTTGGTGATCATATTTTGAAGGGACATGCATTCTTCTCTTGCTGTGTCTTACTTTCTGTTTTTAACACGCCGGGTTTTCGATCGCCTCTCAGAGTGTGAGTTTTTCATATACATGGCTTGGATGACAAAAGAGATAAGTATGTTCCTAACTCTGCCAAAGACGCGCTGAATCCTTTAGAGCTAGCCCTTCCATATCTCTACTCAAACTCTGTACAAGTAAACCTGAGTTTAGCACCCTAAGTTATCACCACATCTTCCTGTGAAAATTAGTATTTTTTAAATATTGACTTGGAAATGAACTTCAGCCAAAAAAACTTAATCTCCACTTTCCCAGACATTTGTGCACACTAACCAAAATATAACATAATGTCTTTTCTGCACCCATAGATGCTTTTCCTCACTTGTGCAGAAAGGATACTTACTTCCAATATCTGGCCGTAGCTTTTTGTCATACTCTCTCAACAGCTTGTTTAGTATGAGAGTCACATCTGTGTCTTGTGTTTTTGGAGCTAAAACCCATTTCTGGTTAGTTGTTCCATCTTCATATTCATCCTCTTCAACCTTTCTAGAACTGCAATAACAAATCAAACAAATAGATGTTATTTTACATGACTAAAATCTGAATTTACATTCTGGGTAAATCTCCACACTCATCTGAAGAAGTTTTAGGTATCTCCCTTGGCTTTGCATCTACCCAGCCTTAGGCTGTTTTTGCAACAGGGTGTTCCCATTAACAGTTGTTGAGTACCTGTGGATGGGTCATCATTCAGAATTGTTTAGAAATTGTCTTCCTCCAGTCTCTCAAAAAATTATACTCTAGGAGTTAATACAGCTATCAGAGTAGTATTTTATATCCTGTATTTTAACCAACCTATCCTGACTAGATAGTTTACAATATATTCTTACGAAGAGCGAACATCTGCAGTATTATTTTATTAATATATCAAGACAACTGATTCATCTCTTGCACAAAGGCTAATAAGAGTATTAAAAATTCAGATCTTTTAATACTTCCTGATCATTTTATACTATTAATAAATTATTATATTCTCAGTGCCTGAATTTCAGAGTTTAATGTATTATAAGGCTTAGAATTAAGAGCTTGCTCCTTGAATTTAAGATGGATTATCACAAGCACACAAATACATTGCATAAATTAATCTGAATTTCCCTGCAGCTTTAATGACATTTTTTAAAAAACAGTACTACACCAAGAGTTGTGACTTCTTTCCTTCATAGGTGGATTATTTTTATTTTAAGAATATGCTAATACAAATGTGGTGAAACTACAGTTTGCCCAGAAATCACAGCTAGAGCTATTTTCACACAAGACTAATTTCATTTGTGCGGCTTTTTGAGCACGAAGAGTAAAATGTTGATTTGAAGATGTATCTTTTGGTATCTTAGAAACCAAATCTGTTTGATGTCTCTCGCTGGAGAAAACCTATGACAGTTAAACTGAGATGAAGTTATCAGGAGGAAAGATAACTGCAGTGGTGGAACCTACAGCAGTAATCATGTGTTGCTTCGACCTGCAATTGCCCTGCTGATACGATATCATTTCACAACCTTTTTACGCAAATGTCAATAATTATGCAAGGTGCAAAGCAACGGACAATCAGAGGCACCAGTCTTACTTATTCATGGGATGTGCTACATGCATCAGAGCAATCTCCTTTCTCTCTCTCCCTCTCCTCTCTGTAATGACACTAGTGTCTTTTAAAGTATCTCAGATGTCCAGAAGACTTGATAGACACGCTATAGTAACAGAAAAAAAATGAATACAAGTATAAAAATTTAGTCACAGAGCATCATCAACCCCCAACATTGCTTGTAGACCACCATTCAAGCATTTAATGAAACTTTTAATTGAAACTGCACTACAGCCAATACGCCCCTGAGGATTAGCCATGAATCACTTAACATGACCTCACAAATTGCGAGTGCTGTAGGTACGACTTTTATATAAAATATCTATATTTTAGCCCTTGAGGATTTTCTGCAGAGAGAGCTCACATAACCAAGTTGCAAAAGTAGAGAACACTTAGGGAAAATTTTAAATAGACAAGCATTCCTTTTATGTTAGTAAGTTGTATTTTTAAAAAACTTTATCTTTTTTGTATAATTCACCCAATGAGCATTAAAAAACCCCAAGAGGATTTTTTTTTGGGGGGGAGAGGATTCTCCCTCAGATTCATGACAAGCACTGTGTTTTAATATTACAGCTACAGAACCATTCTCAAAGGAGGCACCGTCTCCAAACATGCAGAGTTGATATTTCAGAGCTGAAACGCTGCAGTGGTGCTGAATTGCCGATAGGAAAGGAGAACAAATCATACGTCTTTTTCTGCTGCACCCACCACAACTTTACTGGAGGCATTCAGACTGCACGTGGAAAAGAGAACGTGGAAAAGTTCAGGTAGGATCAAGATTCCATTTCAGGGAGCTGCTTCTTTAAAACAGTCACTAGTAAGAGTCCAAGCTCTGACAGACCTTTTAAATCCCCTCACTCTAGCAGTTTGTTTCCTAGAAAGTACCTCCAGACGATGTAAATTCCTACCTACCTTCCAGATTAAGATTGGGGGTGTGAGAAGTTTCACAGTGAATCAGACTAATACACTAGATACATATCTTGCAAGGTGTTTTGTTTTCCTCCTTAAGAGTTTGTTATTTCACTTCCCTTGCTTGCCTCTACACAGTTAGGCTCTTGAAGGCACTGGAGGTTGCATTTTCACCTGTAGCCTTACCAGTGACTGCTAAATTCCCAGCATATTCCTGCTATCCACAGAAACAAGTGTGGGATGATGGCAGGCCATTCTCAAATTGGGGAGGAAGAAGGGCTGCACACCTTCCCCAAACTCCTCAGGGGCTGCTAGCTTTAATCCCGTGAGGAGGCAGTGCATAAACCGCAAAGGATGAAGGCTGGAAAACCCTGAGAGGTTGTGGGAAAAGGGTTTTTATCCTGCAACACGTGTGCCCAGGACTTGCTCTGGGGACTGGCATGAAGCAGCCTCTAGTTCCTGTGGGGATTTGGGAGAGAGATGCCACTCAGGTGTGGGGCAGGCTACCCAGAAGGAGAACATGGTTAAGGGAAGGGAAGGGAAGGGAAGGGAAGGGAAGGGAAGGGAAGGGAAGGGAAGGGAAGGGCTCTGAGCATGCCTGCAGCCCGGTTTGTGGCGGTTCCTGCGGGGGACGCTGAGGTGACACCTTTGCCTGGGTTACGCGGCGGGGGCTCTTCCTAGTACCCTGGACAATCCCCGGGCCCGAAGGCGAGCCTGGTCCAAAAGGTCTGCAGCTGCCGGCTGGCCCCCGCTGGCCCCTCACCGCCCGCCGTTACCGTAGCGCCGCCGGGGTGACCCTTCCCGCCTGAGGCAGGTGCCGGGGGCTCCTCGGCCCGGCCCGGCCCGCCACACGCGCCCCTCCCGGCCCCCCTCCGCGGCGGTTAACGCCCGCCGGGCCGAGGGCGAGGCGGTTGACGGTAGCCGCCGCCGGCTCCCCGCAGGCACCAGGGCACTCCCCGGCACCCCCAGCTGGTCCCGGCCGCTGGGCTCACGCTGCCCGCGGCTGCCTTCTCCCTCCTCACGCCGACCCCACCGGCGGGGCCCGCGGGGGTGGGGCGCGGAGGGAAGCCGGGGCTGCCGGCCGCTCCGCGCCGTGAGGGGAGCCCGGGCAGCGCCAGGCGCCGTCCCGCCGGGTGCCGGGCCCTGGCAGCCGCCGGAGCGGGAGAACTTTCTGCCGGGCCGGCTCGGGACATAGACCTCGCGGGCGACCTCCGGCTTCACCCGGGGCTGAGAGGGACAGCGGTGGGGCCGCCGCGCCGGCAGCTCGGGCAGCGGGGCTGCAGCTGGCCGGGGAGCCAGGCAGGTCCCGGGGAGGGAGCGGGGGAAGCCGCGTTTGGGAACGAAGCCCCGGCACGGCGCGGGGGAGGAGGGGAAGAGCCCGCTGTCCTTCCCGGGCGCCGAGTATTTTGCAAACTCCGGCGAGCGGGACTCCAGCCCGCAAGCCCCGGTGCGAGGGGAGTGCAGACTTACCAGGCGTGAAAGACTGAGAGGAGGAAGAAAACCGGCAGGAGCTTAGCGGACATGATCTGGGCAGCGCTGGCCAGGTGAGAGGTGCGGCAGGATGAAGGAAATGTTGCAGGATGTTCACATGAAGGGGAGAATGAGGCAATGAGGTGAAGCTCTTAGCCTCTCTTCCTCTGTATTCTCAGCTTTATACCCTGAAGAAAATACCCCCTTTCACACCGCTCCAGGAAGGGAGGGGGGAGGCGAAAAGAAAAAAGAAAAAAAAAAAAAAAAAAAAAGAAGAAGTGGGACGAGGGGGAAATCCTCAGCGGAGAGACTGCCAGGGCCAGGTATAAATCAGGCTCCACGGTCTGACAGGTGTTCAGCGGGCACCGAGCTGCGGCGCTTCCCCCTTCCTGGCAATCAGTTGCCGGGAGCAGCGGCGCGGCCCCTCCCGCTCCCCCGGCTGGCGCTGGCCGTGCCCCCCGGGCTGTGCACAGCGCGGCGGAGCCCGGGCCCCGCCGGGCCGCGGGCGCCGCGGGGCGGGGTGGGCCGGGCCGGGCCGAGGGAGGGCTGGGGCTGGGGCTGGGACTGGGGCGGGGAGGAAGGGGCGCACCTCGCCCCCGCCCCGCGAGGCGCCTGGCCCGCGGCCAGCCCCGCAGCGCGGCACCGGAGCGCGGCCGGGGGCCGCCCCGCATTGGGGAGCACCTCGTCCACGCTCCCTGCCCAGCTGGTACCCGCCTCGCCGGCAACGGGGGGAGAGCCGGGAAGTGAACGCACACGCACACGGGAGAGGGGGAGCAGCAAACTCGCCAGCCGCAGTCAGAGGCCAGCCGAGAGCGGGGTTTCTCCCCGCCACCACCAGGCCGATGCCCCCGAAGGGGCGGCTCCGTGGGGGCTGCGGCGCCCGGCGGCAGCTTCCCCTCGCTGTTTTGGGGGGTGCCCCCACCCCCAAACCCCACACTCACTTGCCGAATGGCGCCCCAGGGCGCTCCTCTTCAGACGGAGAGAGAGAGGTCGGCGCTGCTGCTGGTCTCGGGGTGGTCGGAACCACGGGCATCCCGATGTACATATAGACGCAGATCCATGTAATCGGTGCGGCTATAGAGAGGGACCTACAGTGCAGTCTTCCACAGACAGATAGACAAACATACACAACGCAGCGTGTTTGTATATGCCGCTGTATCTAGGTGTATATATGTAGAAGTTTGCATGCTCTGTACGAATGCACGGATATACTTATATATGCATAAGGTATCCTGTAGAATGTATACACAGAGAAGAGAGAGATGCGGTAGACCGAGCTACATGGATTTATGTGTATATCGGGAACTTCAGAATAAATGAGGTTTTTCTGCTGTGAGAACTTGGGAAATGTGACGGCAGCCAAGTGTATTCAGGGCAAAAGTAGTTTGGGTCTGAACATCATGTGTCTTTCTACTCCACTAAGAACAGCACAGATGTGATTTTTACCGACTTCAATTCTCTCCAGGTGTGTGGAGCTTTGCACCAGGCGTCAAGGTAATAAGAATATTCCCCTTTGCTTTCAGAATCGGAAATGACAAAATTTCACTTACATGATGGTAATCTGGAAACAAAAAGCTCTGCTAGAGGTACAACGAGTGGTCGTTTTACTGTGGTAGAAATCTCGGAAGCATAAATCTTTGCTTCCTCCTCCCTTAGATATAGTTTCCAAGTCTGGGGGAGTCGTTTTTAATTATGACATTACATTTAAAAAAAAAAAAGTTCTGCTGGAAGATGCAATCTTGCTTTTGGAATAACTCCTACATGATGCCTAGACGAGCTGGCTGGAGAGAGTTCTGTTCCCGAAGTTATTTATTGAAGGAACGAGACAGCTTAGGGAAAATCCGCTGTGAGCCAGGCAATTAATTCCCAGCCATGCACTTGAGGTTTTTTTCAACCTAAACGTCTCTTTACTAGATTATACAGCAGTTCTTTCGTGTTGACTTTGGCTAATTGCAGTTACTGTGAATTTCTAATAACCACTTGTTACAAGACTTGTGCTCTTTTCCGTCGCCAGCAGAGAAATGCAGGTGGACTCCAGACCGCCTGCTGCCTTGAAAAAATAACGGCCGGGATAGGGAAGGGAAGGGACGGGACGGGACGGGACGGGACGGGACGGGACGGGACGGGAAGGGAAGGGAAGGGAAGGGAAGGGAAGGGAAGGGAAGGGAAGGGAAGGGAAGGGAAGGGAAGGGAAGGGAGCTCGGGAGTTGACTGGATTCCACCAGGAATAGCTATGTGGAAGCGCGCCTTCCTTCAGGCGCTCTGGGCCGGTCAAGCAGCACGCCGATCCGCTGCTGTGAAGTTTGTAGCAACACCGGCGCTGTGGGGCGTGCGGGAGGCGGGAGGGGGCGAGCGGGGGGAGCCGCGCCTGTCAGCCACGGGGGAAACTCCCGCCCGTGCCGGTGCCGGGGAGTCCCGGCGACACCGGGCTCCGCGCTGCCGCCGGCACCGCTGCACCGCAGCTCGCTGCGGCCAAGAGCGTTTTCAGGCACCCGAAGGTTTTCTGAAGGCCGGTGCTTATGGAAAACATCACCTGGGGCTCCGAGTTCGCGGTACCCACGTCCCGGCTCGCAGTGCCTGCGCGTTTGGAAAGCAAGGACGGGAAGCGCCCTGCGAACAGAGAGGGGTTTCGGCATCGCCGGCTACCCCCACGCTGGCCACATGTATAGAAACGTGTGTATTCACACACACTCAAATCGAATAAATAAAAGGCTAACCCGTCCCCGGCGCCCCTGCTGGGGAGCCCGGCAGCGCAAACTGCTGGGGAGATGCTGCAGCGGCGGCCGCCGCGGTGCCGGGCGAAGCGGGCTGCGGCCGCCCCGGCCGCGATGCTCTGCCGGCAGCGGTTTGGGGCGGGAGCGGCCCCAAGGGCCGCCTTCCCCTCTGCCACCGCCCGGGTGGGCGGTGTAAGTGGGCCAGATGGTACCGTGCCAAAAACTCCCGGGGGAAAGACACACCGGCGGCGATTTGCAAAGAGCGATGGCGAGCCCAGGCCCAGCGCCGCCTCCCCGGCCGGGGAACCGGGCGCTCAGCAGCCCTGCGCCGCGGGGACACCCAGCCCCCTCCCCTCTCGGCCAGGGCTGGCTTCCCCGCAGCGGCGGCTCCGCCCGGCGCCGCTCCGCCTCTTCCCCCCGCCCTCGGACCCCGTCCCGCCCTCGCCGCCTCCTGCCGCGGCGGCGGGGTCCTCTGCCGGCGGCTGCGGGAAGCGCGGCGGGATGGGGCGGGACGGGACGTGGCAGGGTTGTGCGCCCCCCCCCCCCCGCCTCCAGCCAGCGGCAGAGCACTCGGTTACCCCTGCTCGGTGACCGTGTGCCGTTACCGGTGCTATATGTGGTCATCAAGTCAGTCAGCCCTCCGGGAAAACCCTCACAGCATTAGGCTGACTACTCCCCCCTTCCCTTGCAGCGTGACAGCAAGCCCCAAGGCTCGAGTGGAGCTTTATGGTTCATTGATTATTGCCTCCTTCACCTCAGGCTGCAAGGAAAAAGAAAAGGTGGTGTTTAAGATTTTCTTTCTGTTGTCCTCTGGTGGGCTGTGTGTTAATGCCAAAGGAATACTTTAGCACCACTATTATACCTCATCCCTCGGTCATTTCTACTTTTCCTCTTTTCTTCACACTCACATGCTTTTTCTCTTACTTTTAAGCACGCTCTCTGCCTTTACTGAGCCTTTTCAAATTGTGTATTCAGGTAAGGATCATGATTATCTGCCACGTGCTTTAACAAAAGAACATTTTATCACACCCTGTAATAATACTAAAATGTTTGTATTCTCTAGCGCAATAAAATGCATCCACATTTTAACTTACCTTTCACGACATTTTCAGAGACGATGACTATCTTTTCAACGTGAGGGATACCGAAGTGTTAACTTTGTGGTATTTCTTGGGCAGGGGGAGGAAATAAGAGCCTCCAAAAGCAGCTGTGCAAGGAGCTAGTTACCATAAAAAAGGGGGGGAATGCAGAGGGGGGGAATGGGGCTCACAGATCAAGTGTCTCACTTGCTAGGACTGGGTGCTCCCTTTCTAGCCCTGAACAGGTTCCTGAAATTGGGCACCTGACTGAGGCTGCCACCTACACCACGAGCAGCACAGGAGGCAACTGGGGCTGCTCTGAGACAAACAGGGAAGGGACTGAAACCTGTCTCCTACAGCTCCTGGAGTCCTCCAGCCGGAAGATCATTAGAGATTTATTAGAGACTAGAGCCAGTTTATTCTGACTGAAGGTCTCTGTCGCTCCCACTGGAAGCACTCTGCTTTGTACAAATAATTAAATCTGCCTTGAGGTAGGAAGTTGAACCTCAGAGGTCCAGACACTTTCTGTGTGCCCTCAGCTCTGTCCTTCTGCGTGGGGCTCACCACTCTCTTTGGCCCTTGGGCAGGATATGGAGAATCCTCCTGACGCTGCCGTGCTGCAGCAGCTTTGCATACGCTTGCTTGCAGAAGCACGGGCATCGAGGGCAGGCAGGCCTGGACCTCTGGGGCCGGACGACCCCTGAGCAGTGGTTCTGAGGACATCAGTAGCACCAGCCTGCAGTGAATGAAGAACTGACCTCAGATCCACTGAGGCCAAGGCTGTTTACTGTGAGTGGCTGGTTCCAGCATTTGTTATTATATATATGACAAGTTAAGCGGTATTTTTTGTCCTATGTGTAGTACCTCAATTTTTCCCACCTACATATGCAACCTATCATTGTCTGTCCAGTGCACTGCAATCTATCAGTGTTTCTCAAAAACTCTCCAAAGTCATCTAACTGAAATGAGTTGGTATCTTCAATCAACATTCTTAATTTCCTTTTCACTCTGTTTTTAGCCGGGGCCAATTTAAACAGCAACTTTTAAGACATGATGACTGTGAGAAGTCATAATTGTTTTTGAGGATGGCAATGAAAAGGCAAATAATGCAGTACAGAATGGGACACTTACAGTTGAGTCTAAATTAGTGGTAATCCTAGGAAGATCCTTCAGAAGTCCTTTGGGCTTCATAAAATCTAAATTCCATTCTTTCTGTCTTTCTCAAAATTGAACACATGTCCATAACAAAATAGTGGAAGATGCAAAACTGGTAAGGTGAGGATGTCATCTGAGACTGTCACCATGCAATGGCCATATTTAAGTGTTTCTAGAGACATAACAACATATAAAAAGCCAGGAAGAATTCAAGCAATTTCATCAAACACTCCTTTAGAATAATTTAGGTTCCTCTGAACATTTCAGTGTCAATTCCAATCTGAGGAGCAAGGGTGTTAGGGGAAATATATCCTTATTACAAAGAACATTACCTCCAGATTTAAAAAACAAATAGCTGTGCAAGTGCTACATTCATCTTGTCTGCATAAACTGAATAGCAAAGCATTTTCATTCAGTTTTCTTGGAAGTTTCATTTATAGGTTCAGCAAGAATTTTTGACAGACAAGATTATTTCACAAAATCATTTCTTTCTCAGTTTTGTACAAATGTTTAGTTATTCCACAGAGGACATATTCCATTTAGAAAAAAGCAGAACGCAATTTGAGATAACAGAAGTGGCTAAGCTTTAGAAAATTGTTGCCTAAATTCATCCTTGGAGTAAGGTGGCATAGCTCAAATATCAGAAATAAAAACCTTTTCCATTGTATTTGGGTTGTTCTTTCATTCTTAATGGGCACAAGTGAAGAAATTTGGCAGTAGACCTGCACACACTCTCCAGTGCTGAATTGTGGTAATTCACTTTTCAACTCTTTTTTCATTAAATTGTACAGGAAAAATCCAGTGACAGGCAATTCCTATTTATTACTCCCTTTGGCCGTGACTAAGCCGTGAAGTAGATGTGCCTCGCAGGCTCCCAGCTCACCCATACTGGGGACAGTGACACAGCTCACCCCACTCCTGAAGGCCCAGGCTCCTTCCAGGGGAAACCCGAGGAGGTTGATGCACATCCAGATACCGCCCCAGCCTGGAGCAGGACAAGGCCAAGGTGTTTACTTTGAGCCAGGATCTGGGAAATGCTCCCATCTCCCACAGTTCAGATGCCATCAATGAGTAATGGTCTCCCACACAAACAGTTCCACTGACTGCAGAGAGATTTAAATTGTTAGGTGTTGTGTAGTGCGAGGCAGTGGCATTTAAGTATTCCAGCCTGGAATCGATCAGCTTATTGAAGCATCTCCCAAACTATGGGACAACAACTACTGTTCAGGCACGCGAGGTGGCTGCTTCTTCTTCTGTCATTTCAGTTCTCAGCAAGGATTAGGAGAGCGTGGGCTTCTCCGAGAAACGTAAGACAGACAGTTTCTTCAGGAAATTTCAACCTGGTTTAACAAATCCACGATAACAGAATGAGCTCTAATCATTATTTTCTGCCTTTACCTTCAAACACAGAAAGCGACAGTCGATATAACCGGAAGTGATTTATCTATAAAACGTCTGTGGTGTCATATGCCTTTGGCAGGTAAATATCAGGTCCTTTAGACATCAGGTAAACTCCAATAAACTGTTTACCAAAGTAAAGAAAAGGGCCTGATCCTGCGACCGTGCGACTCCACTGTTTGCAGGTAGTGCCATGTTCAGTAAAGACAAGGAGCCTCTCCATTTAAGTAAAATTCGTCAGATTTAGAGGTCCTGGCACTGAGTCCTACAATGGAGACCAGAAAATAGTGCTAAGCCATTCAGGGTAAGAGTCCGACTTGGGTGTAAGCAAATAAAACAGGCATGGAAAATCCTCCAGGGCAAACAGAATGGCTCTGGAGAAGATGCTGTAAAGATAGCTCTGAGTTTCTCATTCGTGTAGGGAAAAGCCTGACACTGGAGGCTTTTTGTGGAAGTTTGAGGAAAGTGAAAAGCAACTTCTTGTGATTCTTTTCTCTTTCTTGTTTTGGGATTCCTGTGTATTCAGACATCCTTTTACAATGCATGGTGTCCTCTGGAGGTTTGCAGATTGCTCATAGTTTTCTGCAGTGTAGTAAATACAGCCTCCATATTGTCCCAGAAGCACTCTGGTCCCGCTTTCACAAGTACTCTGTGGGCTAAGGGTCTGACTAGGCATTCCTCGCCTTCTCTTGCAAAAGAACATATGTTGAGTAGCTCTACAGGGTCAGGACAAAGGTCTGGATAGCGCAGTATCCTTCCTCTGAAAGTGGCCAGAAGCAGATGGTTTTGGGGAAGAATAAGAGGAACAGAGCATGTATATATATGACATTCCTTCCAAGTATTCCTCTAGCCTCTAGCAATCAGCATCTCAGGAACCTGATATAGTTTCTCTCTATTTAGAGAACTGTGCAAAAGTCCCACGCTCCAGATTGAACATGAACCCACAAAACCTGGCTTCGGTCAGTGACTGTCCCATTAGTTCCTTAATCTTTGGAACATTGCTGTTCTGTAACTGTTTTTATTTTAAAACCCTACAACTACCTAATCATCCTGTGGAAAAAAACCCAAACCCAAACCCAAAACCAAAACCAAAACCAAAACCACCATCTTTTTCATGTAACGTGGATGTTTGATATCTGAGGGGAAGAATGTTAAGTAATGTTCATATTGAACAGAATCCAACTTTACAATGGCAAATATTATCATAAATAATAATGTGTGATAAAAAAGTTCGAGCCTGTGCCACCTGTAGGCTGCAAGAATGGTTGGGAAGAATTGACCTTATAGGTTCTGATTCATATCTGCAAAACTATGGTAGCCTGTGTACATATGGGATCAAAAAAAAGGCAACTCATCACATGGACTATCTCCTGATGCGTCATCCTCAGCCCGCCCATCATCCTCAGGCACCTGGTTGAGCAAGATTAGTTTGGTGCATTATGCTGTGTTACTGATGTTGCAAGAGTTACATCTCATCTGTTATTCTGGTGAGACTAGAAATAGCAAGCTGTTGGTAAATTGATTCCTAGGAAGAAGCTTTGTCCAGATGTGTTACCCAGCACACATCCATCTGCCACAAGTGTCAATGGCAGGCCCTATCATCCTCAACCACAGGACAAGAGTTGAGGACGGTGAGCAAACACTCATCTGTAGGGCTGCAGGGAGTCTCCCTCAGTGATTAACAGTAAGACCCTACCATGCTGCTCATTTCATGGTCACTTTGCCTTGCCATGGGAGGAATGTGCACTCATAACAAACAGTTAGAAGAAAAGTTGCCCAGGTGTGCGCATCCCGACAAAGAGCAGTTGTTGTGTTTGCTAGTCCCGACAGCAGATTGGGCTCACCTCTCCTTGACTGGATATTCAGCCTCCAGGAGCCTAGCACTGCATTCATTGCACAAAGGAAGGAAGAGGCAGAAGAGGCTGCAGCTGAGAGGCTCTGTCTTGCATATGTGGAAAGATCTGCTCCCCTCTGCCAGTCGCCAGGTGTTTTTAGCTGTTTCGGAGGTGCTCAGTGAGTGAATCACTGGGGACACCCAGTGCAATGTATGTGCACTTCACTGCACTGCATCCCTGTTGCACTTGGTGAGGAGATCTTGTCGGCTCCCACCTTTTTGTGGGGATAACCTGCATGCACGAAAATAAATAGCCATGGGGCTGTAGGATGTTTTGCCTTCCAATAGGGTCTGCAATTTTTCACTGTTTTTGATCCCCAAAGGGCTGGATTCATTGCATTCAGATACCATTATCCCACTTTTAAAAACAAAGAAATGATGAACAAGGTGTGTGGCTTCTCAAAGCCACGTGGGAAGCCTACATGAAAACAGATCCAAATCCTTGCCTTGGCTGAGGATAGCACTGTAACTAATAGACAGGCATGCCCCTCCCTTGCTCCTCTTTACCAGCTTCTAGTCACCTGCCTAGTCCCATGGCTTCTCTGTGGCCAGTGAGAATTTGCAAATTTCTAATTCCACAGCATCAGACAAAAAGCTGCAAAAAGGAATAGATGTGTGAGATTTTTTCTTGGCAATGTTTAGGAATGAAGGGGATGAAGAGAAGATACACAAGAAGCCCAGACAGCTCCCCAGTCCTGGACCAGACCCTCACCTCAAAGTGAAGCCCAAACTCTCCTTTCTGCCTCGAACAGAACATGGGGCTGATGATCCATAGCAAAACAGCACCTAATTCGGAAACACCCCAATTCACTGTATTCACTCAGTATGTATCTTTCTGGGCAACAGTGAGGATGCGTCATCCACACACATGTGATCGAGTGTGTGCATGTGTGCTTTCCAATTAATTCTTCCAGCTCTTGTGGTGATTTTTTGGTCTCTCTAAAAGGATAACCAGTATAAGAATGACATTTTGCAATCAAATGTTGAATGCATTTTTTATTTAAACATTAAGATTAAATTACAAAAGCTTCTGGAACACGGAAAGGGTGCCAAGAGGAAAGAGCTGAAAACTCAGATTGCATTTTCTCATTCATTGTGAAAGCAAAACACATTGGCAGCAGCAAGGCGTTGTATAGAAAAGTTTCAGATGGACAGTACAAAGACCTTTCTGTCAATATTGTCACTGAAACACCTTGCTGTCTTGAAGCACATCTTTTTTTCTGATCACACTTCTTAGTGTTGGCTGATTGGTTTTCACTGTGGGAAACAAGTAATAATTATTGCAGAATTACTGTAATTCTTTACTGTTAATCTCCGCTAACATAATGCAATCTTCTTCTTGGGAAAATGTCCAAACATCATTTACTTTACCCTAATAAAAATGTCTACTGCTGTTGTTAAAAGTTTTATTTGCACAAGTATGTTCCTAATCTATGTTAATTTCATGCAATATATCTCTAATTTTTGGAATAAATACTGAGAATCATTCGAGAAAATTCCTTGGAATGCAAAATCCAAACAAACTTCATATTTTCTTTTAAGGGCAAGATTCCACCACCTTTATTTACACAAGTAGCATCCTGCTGCCTATGTTACTTCACTGCAAGCTAGAGGCTCAAGCAGTGAAAATCAGCATAGCCTCATTAGGATTTACGAACTTCCAATGAAAATTGGGCTGAGCAGTTTTATCTGTGGCATAATGCACTACTATAACCAGTAAAGGTGCTCGAACATAGCCCTACACTTAATAATCTGGCACATTTACAATTGGCGTTACTCAGTAACTTATCAGATGACAACAGTGGAGCTCTTCTGTAAAATATAGGTTAAGCCTACATTTGTATGACTGTACATCCGAAGTATAAAAACCACGATATGTAGTACACTTGAACAGTTAAAAAATATAACTTATTTTATTTGTAAACTATCAATGCAAGATACTCAGCAGCAAAGAAGCCATGTTCAATGTCTTCTGATCTTTTATAAAGATCTGTTGCTGTAAGTAATATAATCGTCTCTGAAACATCTGAGGTTACATGTAGAAACAATCAAGGCAATATTATTTGTACATATTATTAAACATGCAAAAAACTTCCTGAAGAATATTGCCCAAATGTAGAAAGTCGTCTGGATCTCAAATTTTCCTTGGTAGCATCTGCTTTGTAAGTATGGCTCACATGTGGCTTTAGAGTCCTTCAGTTTATTTTGGAGAATTGGCACCTTTAATAACAGGCTCCCTATTCAAATACGTGGCCCAGTAAACTAAGTTAAAAGTTCCAAACAGCACTGGAAAAATTATCCGGGACATTTTGTCAATCTTACTGATGCTGTTGTAAGTCTTTTTGCTTTCAGCGGGCTTTTCTTCTGCAGACTTCACTGGAGCAGATGCAGTGTTTGAGATGACAGATGGGGCTGAGTCCTTTGGCATGTTTGGTGCGGGGGTCATCTTCCCAGTGGTGTAAGTATTCGTCGATTTGTTTCCCAGCAATTCACGCTCTTTTTTCTGCAGGGTAAGGAACAAAACATTAGACCGCAGGAACAGAAAGGGGAAATATTAACCCAAAAATCTAAGTACCGTAATCAATCATGCTAACAAATGCCTCTTGGCTATTCCGACTTTTGACTCCCAAACAGCTGTTTCTGCTTCGATTTTATAGCCCTTACTCAGGTTAAACTTCCCCTGACGCCCGAGAAAGCTAAGAGCGGCTGGCCAGACCCGGATCCCACCTGGCGTCTGCATTAGCAGCTTCTTTTGTCAGGGCGATGCGGTCCTGCACCTGCAGAGGTGGCTGCCCTGCGGGCAGCTGCCAAGAGGTGAACCTCACCCTCCTGCCTGCAGCAAGGAGCGGGGTGAAGGGCTCCTTGCCCCTGCTAGCTTCCCTCTTTGTACTGCTCTTTTGGGACGCCTGCGGGTACGAGCTTTCTCTAGGAGATCATTTGCTAAGAGTCAGTCCTATTCCAAAATTTTAATTTCAGCTCGAAACTCAAAAGTTTGTGTTTTCACAGAACCGCTCTTTTGTCTCTTTTTTATCGGGGATACCGCGGTGGGACCCTGACTCATAGAGCTCAATGTGAGCTTTGTCCCTTATTTGGGAGAGCGCATAGGGAGTGCTCTGCAGAGATATGTTTCATAATACGTCAGATACATTTCATAGTGTATGTCTGCTATTACCAGAAGTTTGGTCACTGAAATCCCATGCCACGTGTACTCAATGCCCTATAGCCTTCTGAAAACAGTCCACTCCATAGGGATGGTGGAGACGCATAGTCTCTCTCTGTGAAAAGAAGGTGGCGTATTTCCTTGCAAATATTACTCTATAGGAAGATGACAGTATGCCATGAGGTAATTAAATACCTTTTTCACGAAGAAGCTGAAAATTGTTCATTCAGTTATTTGAGCAAAGCTGAATAACTGCTTTTTATTCTAGGTATTTAAAAAATTAAGGTAAGCACCTTGATTTTAGCAGCTTCCAGGGCTTTTTTGCCATCCCATGCCCAACTCCTCTTGGTGAAATAGTTGACTGTTGCAAATTCAATCAATGCAGAAAATACAAAGGCATAGCAGACAGCTATAAACCAGTCCATTGCAGTAGCGTAGGCCACTTTTGGCAAAGAGTTACGGGCACTGATACTTAAGGTGGTCATGGTGAGGACTGTTGTTACTCCTGTAAAGGAGGGGGGGAAAAAAAAGAAGAGGCAGAGATGAGTTTCGTAGTCCTTAGGAGATCCCTAATGAGTTATGAGCAGGCCCCAATTCAGCACGATAGCTCAGAAGGCCACATGAAGTCAGTCAGTGTTTGCATATTACAGTCCAACAGAGAAAGGTACTTTGCTCACCAAGAAAAAATACAAGCCTCTGCCCTCAGGTGTTTACTTCTGTGGTGTTGTGGTTGTCTCTGATTATCGTGTATCTAAATAAGTATCTTTGAGGGTATCCCAGCTGTTACATAAATGAAAATGTTACTGCTATTTTATCCCTGTACACTGATGCATGGTATGTGTAGAGTGTCCCTCATTAAGTGGTACATTATAAAATCAGTTTAGCAGTATCTTGCATAATAAAGTGGGATTATGGATTTTATTTTCTCACATGGAGATTTTATGTGTGACGTTAGCTGTTATTGATTTCCTTGACTGTGGCTCCTCATCTCACATAGGTCAGTAAACGACAGAGCTGCCACTACTTTCATCTGTGGAAGGATGCCCTCAATAGCACAAAATTCAACTCTCAGTTACAGCTTTGTAAACCTAGAATGAGTACCACCAATGAGCCAAGCGATGCTGGGACCTGTATTCTCCCCATACAGCTTGCTGAACTGATTTTTGATCAAAGCTGCCAACTGATTTCAGTAGGTTTGTACAGAAGGATGACTCTTTTCAGAACAGCTGAACGAAGTTTTACATAATAAACTGCTCCCGCTCCCCTCATTTTTCATCTAGTGAAAGTTTTATATTTCATCAACCTTAAGACTGTGTTTATTTTCTGCAATCTTCTAGTGATAAATCGAGTAATTTAAGAGACCCCGAAGGATTTTTCCATGACAACTTCTGTAGTAACTATATGTTTTCTAAATGCAAAATCATATTAATTTGTTTGATGGTAATAGAGATAATTGTCACTAATTAACCTCTACATGTTTTTCCCAGATAAACATCTTAAAACAGAGATAAGTGAAATCTGTTTCAAATGCTTAGCTAGAGTGTACACTAAAGATGAGAATATATATGGTTTTTTGTTCTAAACCATCCAGTATTTTATCTGAGTGGAAAAAAAAACCAACCCCAAATCACATCAGTCTGATTCTTCTGTCCTTAACCTTCACGTAATTGATTCTTGAGCAGTTTCTGTCATAACGTTACCAAAAAGGCCCAGACAGTGTTTTTAAATGGATTTTGAGTTTAAACCGGAAGAGAACAAGGGAACGTCTAGAACACCTCAAGCAAAAATAAGCATTAGTGCGCTGTGGTTTTGTTACAGCAAATCACTTCCACAAGCCAGACCGATCCTTCCCGCGTGCTGGGAGAAAGTGGGATACTCACCAAAGACAGTCCTAGCAGGGACAGATTCTCTGTTTAGCCAAAACGACACTTGCGATAAGATCACAGTCATAATGCAAGGAAGGTACGTCTGGATGACAAAGTAACCAATTTTTCTTTTCAGATGAAAATGGGCTGTCATAATTGTATATTCGCCTAGAAGGAGAAAAATGTGCATGTGGGTAAAATAAGGGAGGCTTACTGATTTAGGGACTTAATCAGGCCAGCTCCACCCCCCATTTGAGGATACCATTCAGCCATTCTTAATTGCATGAAAAATATCTGGATTTCTGCGCTGTGGAAAACCAGGACTTGAGACAGGTGCTGCTAGATCCTGCCAGTCTTCACATTCGGTCCCCAAAAGCAGAAGACAACGACTGACTACTTCTACTGCACTGAAAAGCTGCAGTCCTTTTATGTACCTGGGATGTCTTGATGTTCACAGGCTGAAAAAAATCCGGGTTGCTGGCGCTGCCTCAGTCCTG
The DNA here is from genome assembly GCF_964195595.1 of Calonectris borealis. NCBI lineage: Eukaryota > Metazoa > Chordata > Aves > Procellariiformes > Procellariidae > Calonectris > Calonectris borealis. Next base: position 146,270,488 of record NC_134312.1, read on the forward strand.
CCTGTTTTTGACTCAGTCCTACAAACTGTCTTACCAGAGTAATGATTAAGGCCATCTACTCTTAGAAACCTGATTTAGCAGCAGGACTTAACCTCATTAGGGTAACTGTTACTGCCAAGCCATCAGTTTTCAAGAATGAACGGGTCCAGACGCTCCTTCTGCACCGCACTTTAGGGACTGCCTGTCCCAGTGTCAGTGCTGCAAAAATTGCAGCTTTGCACATGGATCCTGGGAGGTCTTGTTGATCTCAGTACCCAAGCCCATTAAATTGCTCCTCCAGAAAAAAAAAATATCTCTAGTGCATGCAGTTTTCCTAGAATTTGGTACACCGTAGCCTTTGGAAAGATAATGTGTTGCTGGATAGACATTGTGCCATGTCTTGTTCACTTGTGCAATTAATATCGTACTGCCTGCATGGAGAACTCACTGAAAGCTGCCAGAGCAGTGCTAAATTCCATGTCTTTTTTATATGCCAAATTCACATCATTGCCTTAATCTGGCTTTTGTCAGGTCCTCTGAATTTCAATAAAAGCCTAAAAAAATGCACTCCAAAATCGACAGACCAGCTGTCACCTTCCCTAATGTTTCAGAAAAAATCAAAACTTAACTGGTTCTTTCAGACTGCTCCTGTAAAACCATATAGCTGTTTCTGAAGGCTATTCATTGATGGTAACTGCTCCCCAAAGCCAAAATCTTGCTAGCTAAAACCAGGCTACTATTTGCCTAGGAAAAATAAGAGTAAAAACAAAATGTAAGAATAAAAACCAACGAAGCCCTTCAGGCCCTAACAGATGTCCACTCACATTGATATCAAATTAATTTAAAAGCATGCATCATTCAGCTGGGTACTGATGAATCAGAGTAATGCCTGTTCTGAGAGATATATTGTCCTCAAGAATAAAACAAATACAGCTATCATCTCTGTAGCAAGACTTGACTGTTAGTCCCTATAGACCAGCCACAAAAGGAAAATATATAGCAGACTGATTCTGCCTTCAGTGAACAGCCCGAGTTGAGCTGCAGCCAGCATTGCTAAGCAGTTAGATTTGGCAGATTATTTCTAAGCGACAATATGGCTAATTAGCGGAGAACAGGTCTACAGTGAAAGGGCTTTTGCAGGTATAGCGGCACCGATATGTTATGCTAGAAGAGGTCCGTTGTTCTGGATGAAGTTTACAGACCTTGTTCGTGCTGAGGGTTTTAGACAGAAAGACTGGAATAGCAAAGAAATACCTTACCTGACAGCCTGCCTCAATCTTTCTGGAGTCTGATTTTCTGGAGAAACAGTTCCCTGAAGAGGGATGTGGAGATTGACAGGGTATGCTGGGAAACTGGGGAGAAGATCCCTGTGAAGCGACGTCTAATTCCCTTCCACTTAGTGTAATTTTGAACCAGGGATGCTGAACGTGCTGTGGTCTCAGGAGGAACCCCACTTGCTCTTTATTTAGGAGCATTCAGTTTGTGGATTACCCATAAAATATGCCAGGAGCAGCAGGGTCTATGTAATCTGTTTCTGAGTTGCCACTGCACTGGGATGTGTTTGAGTCACAGTTTCCCAGCTTGCTAAGGAGTGACGATGTGCATTATTGATTTTGACAATATGCTTTTGGAGCAGGAATAAAAAAAATCTACACAGCTTCAGCAGAGCAACAGGACCCTCGTTTTTCCTTTTTAAAATGCAGAAAATGAATGCCTACATTTTGATGGCCCTCCACAGCTGATTTTTACCTTATCATTTTCTTTAACCTATCAAAGCTCTTGTCTCCACTGAAATAATGGTATCACCTTGATTTTGTACTTGCTCTTCTCCCAATCGGTATCTTCTCCAATTTCCCATGCTGTCCCTTTCAAAAATGCCTACACACTAGGAATGCTTCCTCCAGCAGACTTAGGGCTTAAGAAAACCCCACAGCTTGGTTTTTAATGCCCTGGGACCACTGCTTAAAGTAAAGCTAAAAGCTGCCTGAGTTGGCCTTTTGTTTATATAGAACAAAATCCTGGCTCTGTTGGAGTGGCAAAGCTCCCTTTTACTTCTGTAAGGCCACTGTTTATCCTTAGACCATAAGCTTTCTTGAGCAAGAGCTAATTTTTGTTATAGGTTTATGTAGCACTTAGAAGAGAATCCTGTTCCTGATGGGGTCCACTCATCACTGCACAAAACAATTTTAATAACAAATTTAGCAATAACGAAAAGCCCTAGAGCAGAAACAGCTGCATTTCTTCACCGAGCTACGCTACTGTGCTGCTGCTGGTCTTAAGGGTCTTTTTATGCTTTAAAAGCTGCTACTTTTTTTTTTTTTTGGTATCTAGATGATGGAGTTCTGGAGATCATGATTACAGTTTTCCAGGATCTTACACGCATTTTTCCATTGCCATTATGCTGGGATTCAATAGAGTAATTTAATGAGGCCGGAGCAGCCCCCAGGCTTTTTTGTTTACTGGATATACCTGGACTTAGGTGTATCAACAACTATTCTGGCAAGATCCTGACGTTAGGTCTGTGACACCGCAGCCCCTGACCATGCTGACACCCAGAATATTTTGGCCCATGAGAGATGCCTGTGTCCTTTTTATAGTGATGCAGGGGGAAAGATTCATCTCAAGGAAAAACTAGAATTATTTGGTGCAAAATGGAGGGTTGAATGCTTCTTTTATTACTTAGGCTTTGGATATTTCAGAGCTCAGGCTCCAGCTGGCAGAAGATAAAAGAGTGGGTTTTTATTTTGTTTTGTGGCACTGCAGATCCTAAGTTAGCAATGAGAGATTCTGGGTATGGGGAACAGAACTCCGCAACTATTTGCGGAAAGCAGCGAGATCCACTTGGACCCAAATCCCGTACCTGATTGTTTTCAGCACTTGCACCACCAGGACATAACAGATGTTGGGCCTGTTGGAAGCAGCGTGAGTAGTTAAATCTCTTCTCTTTTGGGAGAATGACATCTGGGGATGTTAGCACAAAAAAAAAAAAACCAACAAAAAAAACCCCCACAAACAAGTGGCACATGTCAGAGCTATTTTCTGTGGCATGGCTAAAATGTTCCCAATTTCAAGACTGGTTGGTTGGTGAATTGGGAGTGCCAGGATATTTTTCCTGAGAAGACAGCCAAACTTAGCGGTTTGCCTACAAAATCAGGAGAATCCCAAGGGATTGGTGCAGGTCCAGCATTTCCATTTAAAAAACCAAAGTCTGCTAGAAAGGAGACCATAAATGTCCTATGACATACACAAACATTTTGCCTATGCAACTGCAAGGGCTGTGTAGTTTGACTGGTGTGTCAAAAAACCCGTAAAAAATCAAGCCCTTGGATTTGTGCAATAGCTATTTGGTTTTTCTGTTTCCGCGTTCAACAATTCAATAGAAGGAAGAAATCCTTTAGACGGCCGTTCATAAGTAACCCTGATTACTGGCCTTCTACGAGCTTGATGAAGTCCAGAAAATCCATCACTGACTGATGCTTTCCCTGTGCAAAATCGGATTTTTGTATTTTGTTAATCCCCGGTTACAATCTGTGTCCTGCTCTTTGTGATCCATCCTGCAATCAGAATCCAGCCAGCCCAGATGTAACCCAGGACATTAATATAAAATCTTGACGTTGGAAAAGAAGCATTTATTAGCCTAAATCTTACGATACAGGAGGGAGGTGGTTACTGGGCAGAAACTTTGGGATTTGCCTGAGGAGTCCCCTGTTTCCTTGGGCTGAGGAGTACAAGGAGCTTTCACAGGCAAAGCTGCAAACTGGAAGTGGCGCGGGGCTGACACGCTGGAGCACTCACTGCCTGGGCTGGATGGTTTTCTTGCTCTGAGGAGCAGGACGCGCTTGTAGGAGATGCTCCAGTACATCCTCTGGATCTTTTTCTTGGCGACGATGAAGGCGAGAGGGGAGCTGCCATTCATTGCAGAAAACAACGCGGCTATGATGGTAAACTGGTAAGGAAAAAAGTGTCTTTGCTCTTTAATGGGAGATAGCGAACTCCTCCATTTTCTGCAGCGGTGGCTGCTCTGACTCTGTCTATATGCTTCTCTTGACTTTAGATATCTTTGCTTTAGCAACAGCTTTGTGTCTCCTGAAATGGGCAAGGGAGGGGGTGAAGCTCTATAGGATGGAGACGGTGGTTGTGTTTTGTGGCTCCGCGGTGCTGCCCGAGGAAAGCTTTCCCTCACTTTGTCTCCTGTTTGGAGAGTAAGCGGCAAGCTCAGCTGCCCTCCTCTTTATTTGCCATGTTTGGACAGTTTGAGCAGAAAGCTTTACGTGCCTTCATGTTTCCGTCCAACTAATCTTGTGTGCGAGCATACGTGTACCTATTTTCACATCTCCTAAATCTCCTGCGGACAGTAACAGGTTCCTAACTCAATCTCTACCTTGACCTCTACCATCCTGCCTTCGGCTCAGAGCCCATCCTTTTTCTCCAGGGTCACAGCACATCACCAGAAGACCCTGCTGTGCTTTGCCAGCAGCAATTGCTCCCAGCCGTGTTGCTGCAGGCTGCCGGCTGCCCCCTTCCCCCTCCCCAAGCCCCGTGCAACCAGCAGCGGTGGAAATCCCTTCAGGGCAGGCTATTCTGCTTCCAGGCTGAGGAGCCCCCACGCTGGATGCCACCACCCCACGCTGGATGCCACCAATGCTCTCCGGACGAGTGCATTGTGTAACCTGGTTAAGCCCCCGTCCTGCCGAGCCCACGTGAGCCCCGTCCCGGCCTCGGCCCCCCTGGGAGTCTCCCCGCCAATGCGCGCCCAGGGCTGCCATTACGTGGGAGCCTTAAGAAGCAGGGGAGCACGGCTCACGTGGGTGCCTGGCCTGGGATTAAAGCTTCTTTGCCTCCCTAATGCCGCCACATCTGGTGCCTCCGCTTGCAGCCCGGGAGGAAATGGGAATCCTCGGGGCTTGCACCTCCTCTCCGGCCACATGGTCCCCTGGACACGCTGCAGAGCCACGCCACAGCCCCCACCTGCCCTCCGCTCCGTCCCCCCGTGCGGTTTCATCAAGCAAATAATTTTAAAGCGATGACTGAAACGGATCTAATGCATGGGTGGTGTTTGTCTCCCGAGGTGGTTCCTCCCACAGGGAAATAAGACAGCAATAGCGCTGGCAGCTGCAGCAAAGGCAGACACCAAGAAGCTGCGTGCAGCTTCTCCCGTGTTCCCGTTAAATAGCAGGGGCTTGGATGCATCTTCAGCAACAGCCTTGCAATGTACCGAAGAGCCAGCATATAACCCTGTCAGCGTTTCGGTGCCTTTGCTAAGTAGCCAGGAACCTGCACAGGATCTCCCCAACGCCCCAGGTCCCACAGATGCTTCCCTAGCCTTCTTGCAAAATAACCGGAGCCGGTGGATCTCCCCTCCTGCTCCTGCTATCAACAACGATAGGGTGGAAACATTCTCCCTACCTGTACTGGTACTGATGTTTTCAGTTCCTACAGTTTGTCCCATCAGGTGGTACTGGTTAAGTCGTGAACCATCTTCAGCCACCACCACAGATGTTGTGGTGCTATTAGTCCACACATAGATCACTTCAGAATTGGGGTAAGCATCTGTTGACAAGGGGGAAAAAAGGACGGTGATGAGTAAAAAACACAGTGTAATATTTTAGTGGACCCTTAAATGATAAATGGTGGGGAGAGGGAAGAATGGAGGAGTGAGAGTGAATGGAGAAAAACAAATAAAGATGATATAATCATGTTCCCATATGCCCAGCTCAAAAAATATTAGGTTGAAACCTTCTAATATAACAGATGTGTGGGATGGTTTGTCAAAAGCTGGAACAGTAGAGGTATAAATATAATCCATCACAACCACTCAATTCGGGAAAGAGCAGCTCAGACCCATACTGACCTAGCTGGCAGCTCCTAAACCCCAGCAAGCTGCAAAAGGCATTTTGCTGAAATCCCCCCTCAAAGGGACTCAGGCACCTTAAGTGTCTGGACAACGGAGACCTCTGTGTCTCGTCCGGTCTCCAGGATAAAATACTAAGTGACGCTGTGTGCAAGTGCGGGGTCTGGTGCGTATGTGCTGACTTTGGGATACGTACGCGTGGATGAGGGGGTAGGTCTTGTGTGCAGGCGACGGCTGTGGATAAAGGAAGCTGGGATGCGTCTGCCTGTGCCCGCGATGCTGAGGAGCAGAGACAGGATTCGGGGGTGAGACTGCATGAAGGAGAGCAGGAGGGGGGGGTTGTGCCTACCAGAGCGAATGGGTGGTGGTGTGGAAACACCTGCACACCTGGAGGTGTGAATGCGATACAATTTCTCTCACATTCATTCGGAAGTCCTAGGAAACAAAGGTGGTGGCAGTACTGCCAACTCATTCCTTCCTCTATAATGTTGCTGTTATTTTTAATGCCCTAACACCTGAAATAATTACGCTATTATGAGGGAATCTCAATTTTCTTTTAGAAAGACAGTCAATGCTGGTTTTATTTTTTAAGCCTTCTCTGCAGAGATTCTTAAAAAATCCAGGAGCCGTCTATACATTTAAATATATTTTATTCACTTTAAGTAGCTCTCACACTTTTTAGAACACCTCCATCATTGAAAGCTTTCAGGTAACATTACTGTAGGCGTGTTACAGTAGGCTGGAGTCCATTGTACTAAAATCTCTGGAAAGCAGGCAAGGCTTTTCTCCAAATAGGAGGTGAAAAGCAGGTAGAGTTGGAAGCGGTCTGAAGTCAAATACTATACCAATATCTCACCTCTGCACTCTGTAACTTTTAAGTTGGGGGCACAAAATATTTCCTTCCGGAAAAACTCACACCCTAGTTCAGTGCAACCTCTGCAGGAGGCAACACACAGTGGCTTTCCAGATAAGGACGTAAGAGTCAAGGGCAAGAGGTTAGCTTGAAGGATCGTGTGTACTGGCTCCATCAGACTGCGAGTTTTGTTTGCTAGAGCTAGTAAGCTGTCTTGGAAAGCTGCAGCTCCATGGAGGACTTAAAAAATTTCACAGACAGCGGGGCAACGTGAGCTTCTGAGGCACTGCAATGGCAAGAAATAGGCTAAGGCGGTCCCCGGATCCATACAACCAGGAATGTCAAGCAGAAAATGGGAAGTGATCCCAGGTTAAGAACATATGTGTGTGGCACAATGAGCTGCAGATCACTTGGATGCTGGAGCAGGTAGCAGGGAAGAAAGCAGCACCTTGTTTTCACTGTTGTTAATCTTCCCGTGGCATCTGTGGGAAGTGCTGCCAGAGGCAGGACGCGAGGCTAGATACACCTTTGCTCTCACTGTTTATGGCTATTCGTACATTGTTGGCCACACCTCAGAAAAGAGATGGAAATAACGAGGACAGAGAGGGGAAGAGAGTTCAAAAGAGGGTCACAAGTATCTCCAGGGACTGGAAAACAAGTCATGATTTGAAGCTTAAGGAGCTCAATTTATTTAGCTCACTGACAAGAAGCTGAGACATGACTCAAGTGCTGAGTATAGATACTTGCATACAGAAATCTAAAACCAGGGTGAATCTCTTGTACCACTGACAAAATGAAAAGAAAAATTCAGTGCCTGAAAGATGGTTTCAGGCAGATTCAGATGAAGAATAGGATACAATTTCCTAACTGGGGCAGGGGGGTGGTAATTAAACAGTGGATAACCTTCTGCGAAAAAAAATTATGGACTACTGTCACTAGAAAGATAATGATGAGATGCAATCTTTTTTGTCACGTATCTGACAGTTGTTGCTGCTGTATTCAGGGCTGGAGCTGATCCAGGGTTTGGAAGTTGAGGATCTATAAATCCTGCATCCTTTGTTAGCCATGCAGCCATGCAGGACTGCCCACACGCCTTCCATGTGCTTGTGTTTGTAGCTGTGCAGTAAAATTACTGTAATTACATCTCATGATCCGATTTGAAAGGCTAAGAAGGAAAGTCTTCCCTATTTCAAAATATTTGCATCACAAAAAGTGATGGAATTTCACCTTCCCTTTAGAGCTGAGGTACTTTCTCATCTCAGAGATGATTACAAGTTCACATGTTGTAAATAATTCCAAAGCCAGATCTGGAGAAGGCAAGTAGGAAGAGATGGGTCCATTTAAAAATGTGCTGCAGAAAGCCCTCCTTTTTAAATCCTTATCTGGTGTATGTTGTTCACGTGCTGATATCGCCAGTGAATGTTGGATTTGTACAGGCAGACTTGGGATTGTCACAGAATTTGATTTTTACCTATGTTACCTCCTATGCAAAAAAAAAAGCATTGGACTTCTTGCTGGGATGATTCAGATGTATCCCACCTCAGCAGTTCCCTGTTACTGCAAGGATGCCAGGCACTGGGATGATGGGGTTTGTCCTGTCTTCTGCCAACGACACACAATAATTCAGCCCGACTAGACGCTTGCCGGAGCGAGCACTAACCAAACTCCCCTGAAATTGCGACTACACGGGAACATAGGCCTGTAAGGCTTAACAAGTATTCAGATGCTTTAGTCCTCTGCTCTGCCTAGCCTTGGGGGTCCTAAAATAAATCAGTGCCTCTGCTTTGAATTGCAGCCTTTACTGGGTGCTTAAACACATGCACCGGTACAGGGTTGGAGACTCCGACCCTGGAGAAGCCCAGCATCTCCTCCTGTAAAAAAAAATCTGTAATTCAGACAGAGGCCAGAAGGTGCCAAAACTCCACCCAGATCTTACAGGTACGCCCAAGCAATACTTTGTGAGGCTGCTTTCTTTTGAAACCATGGCAGGGAAGGGAGGCTGCCCGTCCCAGGCCAGCTGGCGAGAAGAGAGAGCACTCAGGCAGGCAAGAGCAGAGCTTGAGGCCAGCCCCTGCCGGGGGGAGGACTCCAGCCTGCAGGTCCTCTCTCACGGGAAAACATCTATTGCGAGGCTACAAGACAGAGAGCTGTGCTACTGCTTGGCCAGGAGTAGAGTATCTAAGGGAGAAGGGAGAATAGCCCAGCTAGAAGAGGTTCTTGTGCAGGATGGTTATAGCCAGGGCTTTAAGACACGGTAGGGTGACAGATGTGTCCCTGCGGAGCCCACCCCAAACTGATGCAGCCTGCAGTGATCTCCCCCCTCCAGAGAAGTCTGTCACATTAGGAATAATATGAATTTAGCCCAGTCTAGAGATAATCTATTGTGCAGGATCACATATATGATATGGTTCTCATCTATCTTCCATGCAAATGTAAGAAAGCATGGTCTATGTTTTAAAAAGCTGTAATGTAAGATTTTTGGCTTAATGCCTCCTTTCTTCACTATGGGCTAGGCTCTGAGTGTCTAAGCCTCTTTGGAAGAAAGAGAAGAATTGAGAAAATGTCAAAACATGAATGTGAATGTAAAAAGATACAGCCACCCCCTCAGTCCATACGCACCCTTGAGGGAAACTTACAGCTCTGACAGGAAAAGGCCACCCCATGCACGTTGGTGTTGCAGCTGAATCACTTACCATCTCTTTTCTGGTCATCTAGATAAACCTCCAGGCAGATAAACCTGTGTACTTGTAGCAGGTAGTTGTCTTCCTACCTCAAACCTTCTGCCACGTCTTTCCAGAAACCTCAAATATCCCAAACTTGACTACAAAAGCTCCAGCTCTGCTGCTGATAACCCATGCAGAATGATTAGGCACAGTCATATTGAAAGCTGAAAGTGTGGGAGTAGTCTAGAATAATGTTATTTTGCTATTGGGATAGAGCAGGTGCTAATGAAGAGATGGCATTATTCACTGTCATACCAAATTGTGTAAAAACCTTCCTCCACTTAAGTAAAGCTTCCAGTAGGTTGCCTACCAGCCATGCTCGCTGAAGGACTAAAGAACTTCAGCTCATGCTTTCTGGAGTTATAAGAAAGGTTTACTGCTGATAAAGGAATAAGGCCCTCACGTCCTCCACCTGGTACACACAGGACGGACAAGGAATCTCCCAAAGGGTGATAGAAAAATGTAGGAGAGGCTGTGGGAGAACGCTGCTGGTGTTACTGTAAAAGCAAACTCAAATTCAAAGCCACTGAAAATCCAAGTGAGTGCTTGGTGTTTATTCTACTTTAAGCAAGTGGGCTGCTTCTGTTTTTATGAATCCAAATAATTTATTTAGTGTTCTTTACAATCATTTTCCTGGCTTGCCAAAGAAAGGCGGAAGCCTCGTTAAATTATTCTTTCTCTTCTAAGCTCCCTCTTTCAAAAAGCAAAAAAAAAAAAAAAAAAAGAAAGAAGGTAGCAGTTGAGATGAACAGCTAAAATTACAGAGAGGTATAATGTTATTAAAAGTGAGAAAATGACAACAGACATTTATTTCTAGTGGACATTTGATAAATGGCTGCAGGCTTATCACCTGCCAGAATGATGAAATAAGTAATTTCTTCTCATATCTGTTTATTGATGAGCAGATCCATTTTTCTTCATTCTAACGTCCAACACATACCACACAATATAAAAACGGTAAAGCTCTCCCTTGCTCTTCTCCCACCCTCCTCCTGCTCTCGTATGTCTGGCAAGGAAAGCATGACATGGTCTTTCTTAAGCCAGTGAACGGAGGGCAAGGGAGCGACCACAGCCACAGGGAGGAACTACATTAAGACAAAGTCCGACAAAGCAGAGCAGCCAGTTGGTAAGACCTGGAGGATCCCTGTCATTTGCCGTGGCATTGAGGGGTGCCCTGTTTTCCCTGTTTTCATCTGTGAATGAAACAGTACGAGCAGTGCAGCATCCTCCCATACGTTCGAGAAGCAGCCCACAAGCAGGGAGCCTTCTCCTGCCGCTACTCCCACCACAGGGCAGTGGTGGCACCTGTGGCTACTGACAGACACTCTTCTTTCTCACCTTTCTTTCTCCTCCACATTGGAATAAACTCTAGGGGAAAAATGAAAGGAAAAAAAAAAGTGTTTCTTGGCTCCTTAAGTCAAATAAACCCAAATGTGGATGGCTGAGTCCAAACTTTGAGTCCATGGGACCCAGATGTATTTCTTGAGGCTATAACCCATGAAAAAAAAAGAACACTGGTGTCTGCCAGTAAGTTTTCAGACAGGGCATAAAATAATTTAGGAAAAAAGAATTCCTCTCCAAAACACTCCCCAAACCTTTTGACAGACCTCACAGGAAGCCATAAAAGCAGTGCCTGCATAATAAGTGAAGGCAACCTGTGAAATGTGGGATCTGTGTGTATGGTGCCCACCCTGCATGCTTGAGTTGCATTCCACAGTTAAACAAACCGTTTATCCATAAACCATGGCTGGAATTTTTCTTTCAGAATTACGCTAGTCGGAGGCTGAATTAACTTAAAGAGATACTGTAGAAAGATGACTTTTGGCTTGTTTTCTATTTTATTCATTACAATTGTGCAGTTACATTCTTAGCCTTTATCGTCATGGTATTTAGTACATGCCACAGGATGGTCAGACTGCCTGATCTTGGGAGTATTGCTAATCCCCATCAAAGCCTGTTGATTGCAAAAGATGTGCATAAATTGACAGCTTTTTTAGAAGCTCTCATTACAATCTGAATACGCATACAAATATCTATCTCTCTGTCTTATCTACCCATTAATGTATTTAACTCACTTAGAGGCTGTTAGACAACTCAGTAGAGATCCATATTACAACCTCTCAAAGACTTCTGCAGGCAGTAAAACAGCGCTGCTACTGACCCGTCATGTACCAACTCGAATTCTAAGAGTCAGGCTGGGTTTCTTCTGGTTTGTGCATGAATACTTTTTAACCCATTATAAAGCATCTCTCAACCATTGTGCCTATGCAACTGAAGCCAGATTTGAGCTCTGTAATTGGAATTTCCCATTAAATTGAGTTGATAAGAATGAATCGATATACAAATGAGATGACTCTATAGGAAGAAATAGTGGAAAAGAGATCTAAAAAAAATGTAATTTTAAATATAAAAATAACAAGACATGGTACTAAATATGCATGGACTGGGTCTAGGGGGCAATAGCTTTTTATAACAGTAAGTTATTAAAGTAAAATAGAAATTTAAATATGAGAGAAATGTCTTCATATATTCAATGATTAAGAGCCTAAAATGAAGACTTTGCCATAGTGTGATGAATTCTGCTGTTCTTGGGAGAATTTGAGGGTCATGGAAATTACTTTAGGGACCTGAAATCATCAGAATTAAGACTGATCATTTAAACTGGCATAAGCTTACAGCATATGGATAAACAGCATGCAAGATTTTAAATATGTGCCACGGACAAGAAGTGTAACATGTATAAATACACATGATTACAAATTTGCATCACGCAGAATCGCAGAATGGTTGGGGCTGCAAGGCACCTCTGGAGATCATCCAGTCCCACGCCCTGCTCAAGCAGGGACACCGAAAGCAGGTTTTCCAGGACCATGTCCAGTCAGGTTTTGAGTATCTCCACGGATGGAGACTTCACAACTTCTGGCCAACCTGTTCCAGTGCTCAGTCACCCTCACAGTAAAAACATGTTTTCTTGTGTTCAGATGGAATTTAATGTTTTCTAATTTTGTGCCCACTGCCCCTTGTCCTGTCAGTGGGCACCACTGAGCAGAGCCTGGCTCCCTCTTCTTCATTCCCTCCCATCAGGTACTTATACAGGTGGGTTAGGTCCCCCTGAGCCTTCTCTCCTCCAGGCTGAACAGCCTCTCAGCCTCTCCTCATAGGAGAGGAGCTCCAGTCCTTGAATGATCTTTGTGGCCCTGCGCCGGACCCCCTCCACAAAGTCCGTATTTTTCTTGCACTGGGGAGCTCAGAATGGGACACAGTGCTCCAGATGCGAGCAGAAATTAAATGCTCCGAATGAAATGTTTTTGGAATGGCACGGTATCATCTAGATGGGACAACAGAGGACATCCAAGGAGGAAATTATTCATCCACTTGAAACAATTCTTGTGTGAAAACTGATGACAAAAGACAATAGGACACCTTTGGCTGTGAAACGGGCAGTAGGAAATTCAGCCTTACTAAAATGATTGTTTCTGTCCTTCCTGAAGTTAAAATAAAAATATAATTTGATAACATAGGCAGTATTTTATATGTTTTCCTGATATACAGTTTTATTTGATCTTGTCACATTCTGCAGGGAATAGAATAGGATGTTCTGAAAAATGTGCCAGACGGGTCTCGAGAGACTTCATTACTAAGCAACACTAATATACTATACTGATCATTACTAAAAAAAAATAAAGCCCTAAGTTAGGTCAAAATGACTCTGTTTCAGAATGTAATTTATAAGTCACCTCAGGAAAAGGTGGGAATAGGAATGTGATAGAAGTGTCTATGGCTTGGAAATGAAATGGAAGCACAGATTGTACCCATGAGGTGGTGAGACATACAGAACTGAAGATGCCTGTGAAATTCATTTTGAGACACACAGTTCTGTAAAAGCCATTGTCTTTGGCTTTTCAAAGCAAGTGACAGGTGGAAGGCCCCGCTTAATTTTAGAAGTTCCAGTTCATGGGGGAAAATGCTAAACGTGAGCCAACTTAGAGCTCAAAAATATAAAGCAAAGGAAAAAAAAACCACCCTTATGATTTTGCCTGAAAGTTACTTTTTGATTTTGGAGGTGTGATTCATGATTAGCATAGGCAAGGCTGCTGACTGCTTTAATACAATAAATTGACTATTTGCAAGCTAGTACACTAAATCACAGTCATACCAATGATGAATGTACCATGAATATGAATGAACAGTTGTCCTGATAATTCACTCAGACGCAGTACCTTCACAGGATGCTATTACCCCGCTTAAGAAGAGCCCTGAGCTAGGAGCTGTGCAGAGTAATACAGAATGTCTCTCAAGGATGATTGTGCACGGCAGTTTGAGCGATGCCCCTTAAAGAGCTGTGCATATTTGCCGCCACGCAGGCAGCATCACCGGTGACAGCGTCAGCTCTTCCCTGCCCCATCCTGCTGGCCCAAGCGGCCGCGGGGGAGCAATCAGAGCAGTGCATCTATTCCCCAGGCACTGGGACCGCCGTGACCAGGACTGACTCCGTGCTGTGAAATCTGACAATATAGGCACCTGGATTAAAAACCAGGCAGAGCACACCGAATTGAGCTGTGTGTCCTGGGATAGCAGGTCCTCAGGCTCCACTCAGAAAAAGAGAAAGAAAACGGCAAAGAAAAAGTTTTCCCATTGGGCAGCCTGGAGCACCTCAAACGGCAAACAGATACGCAGGTGTAGACAACTAAACTGTGCCACCCGTCGTCGTGGGATGCCTGCCACAGGCTGACTGAAAGGGGTGACTAAACAGGGTTTGCTGCAGGACTGTTACACATCCAGGTGCTCGAGGTACCAGGCAGCACCATCTTCCCAAAGTCCCTACTCTCACCTGAGAGGTGACAATAGGGAGCAGGTGATGCCTTCCTTCTTTCGCCTCTTCCCATTTCTTGCTCTCATTGCAGTCAGTATTTATAACACAGCTTCTTGCTTTATTTTCAGATTTAGTGGTAGCTGTCTCGATCTAGAACTAATCTGAGAATTGATTTTACACCAAATTTAACGGTGGATACACAATTGCTTTTCATACGGAACAGGTCAAAATCTGGTATTCCAGCCTCTGATGCTTTCTTTTTTTCTGTTATGGCCGGTATAAATATCTGCTGCCAGAGAACTAGAGCAACAGAGCAGTAGGATGTGCTGGGATGACATTTAAAAATTTGAAATATCCTGGGACCTTCCTGATCCTATGTTGGTCTTTGTAGGCCAGGCATATGGTCATTCCAGTTTGAGCACTGTACTAACATTTAATAAACTTTGAATTTGCAATCACAATATTAGGCAGCTATATTAACTGCCCCATTAGAAAAAAACAGCATGGTCATGAAGAAGATGTTAGAGATTTAATTTACTTTTTGCAAGGCAAACAAAAGTATCCTCCAAAGTGTGACTGACACCACTTTGCGTAGTATCTTACTCTCTAAGCAATCTTGATTCTGGTGGTCCACTCACTTTGCAAGCTGCCGCTTAATATCAGCAAAGCTCTCCAGGAGTACCACTGGAGTTTCTTTCAAGAAATGCAGAGTGAATTTTAGAAAATACTCCATTTGATCTCGTTGAGAAGGGTGCCTTCACTAACACGGTATTTTCGGCCACATCTAACATCACAGAATGACACTGTGACCTCATCGTAATTAACAGACGTTCTTCCCACCCACTTGAGTGGCACCAGGAACTCACCCATCATAGCTAGCCTATGCTGAGCTACCATTCAAAGCATCCTCACTTATAAATCAGTATGACCTGAAACCAGCTAAGAGTGATTTGGTCTACTTGCAGAACTAAATATATACCTTTGTTTCTGAAACCAGTCCCTTAATGAAGACATTTACAACTCTCAGAAGTACTGCTACATTAATAACGCTGTGCGGATGTGTAATCAATAGGTATGTAGAGACAGCAGGCTGAAATATTACTATTCAAACACTTCAATACTTCCCTGAGATTGCAATCACTAGAACTTACTCCCTGCGCCAGAGGTGCAGTCATCTAAAACTCAGAAACGGGATTATACGCTCCTGCCGTGGGTCGCAGTGCAGCCCCATATTTAAGATAAGGGGACAAAACCTCCCGAGGCCGTCGGTTCAAACTGCCCAACCTCCGTGATGGATACAAGGAGCCTCTCTGAGGTGATCTGTTGCTTACCAGAGGCACTGCCATTTCGCCCGCTGTCTGCCCCAGCACTCAGGCGCATGTCCCCTCTTTGGGAACCGGCCCCTTCCCGTCACGGAGACCCAGGCCCAAAGGCGCACACAGTCTCATCTTCCCTGTGTGCGAGGAAAACATCTCCTTATCTACAGCCATCAGCTGACCTATTTTAGTCATCTGCTTTAGGAGGAGATTAACCCCAGCCTAAAAACATCTACTTCTCTCCCCTGACTGTAAAAGGGTGAGAGTCATCCGCTCAGCTGTATATATTTACTCTGCAGAAATATAAATTTAGGAGGGAGGAATCCCAGCTTTGCTGACATTTACCGCTGGGATGCTTTCGGCACAATGGCTAGCTGCTAGCACAGGCTGGCCATGAGGAGACTTTCAAGTGGAGACTTTCAGTGAGAACGGGGGGAAAATAGAAGGCCCTTCAGGTTTTCCTTCTTCCCACTCCTCCTCCCCTCATGTTTCTTCATGGAAGACAACACGAAACAACTGTTTCTTTGAAGAAGCTTGCTGAGCTGGGACTGCAGCAGCGCTAGATCACAGCTCGGGCTAACTTGGCCCTCTGTGTAGGGGAGGAGGCTAACGCGGGATCCGGCAATGTAGAGGGAGGACTCCCTGGCCCACCAGAGACTGAGGTGTCATGAAGGAGCTGGAAACTGAAATCCAAGTTTGAGCAGTGTCTTGCAGCTTTCCCCCCCCGCAAAACAACCCCTAGGCAAGTCATTTTGTCATTAATCGACTGCAGTAGAACTGGGAAGCTCTAATTGAACCTAGGGACCCATAACGACAGAGGCAATGAAAGCAGGTAATGAACCACTCTATCTTTGCTCAGAAGAGACTGTAATTGCTCTTTGCCTCCTTTATCCCCACCTGCAAAATGCAGGCAGCAGAGACCTACCAACCTCACACCAGCCTCATGAGAACGATTTCAGAAACGTTTATGAAATGCTTACAAGCCATGGAAACAGCCTTAGAAAATAACAGCCATTAAAAACCTGGCTTGTAAAGCAGTGGAGCAGTATTTACCCGTTTGTCCCATTTATAAATAATATCCCATTTATCAGTGGCGTAAACCCGTGATCCATGGCTGGTGACCGTAAGCCCTCGCTGTGCCTTTTGGGGCATTAGGGGCCCAGCAATATCTTTGCAGGTTTGCACCCAAGGGTCATTTGTTAACCACAGAGTCTCTGCATGTTGTTTCCTACTGCTTACAACTCAAATTGAATCACTGTTTTCCTGTAATCAAGCAGTTGTGCAGCCTTTAAATTTAGGCTGAAGTCTCCAGAGTGGGAAACACATGCTGATGTTTGTACCATCAGCAAAGCACTTGGATCTCCATGCCGCTCTGCCACGATCGTGTCTAGACCTCTTTCAGGCAAGGTAAAAAAACCACTGCTGAGTATCTCCACACCAACTCCTTCCCCTGCCTGAACTTTTCTTTCCTTGAGCTCGAAAACACCACCAGTCGAGCTTCCCCCGCCCAAAAAGCCTGATGCACGTGGGCCACCTCCTGATGAGGAGGCTGCTCCCCGGGCAGGCGGTGCACAGGCTTTCAGCTGCGGCCGCTCAAGGGGCTCTCTGCAGCTGCCAAAAAAGTTGCCGCCGGCGCCCCCAGGAAGGACTCCTTACCGACACAAAAAAGGGTTTCGTTAAAGGCGATCCTGCCTGCGCGGCGGCTGCTCCGGGCTGGTAGGGAGCCAAGCCCTCGTCCGCTGCACGTCGGCAGAGTTTGCAGCCGGGGGTTAGCACTGGCTGCGAGACGGATGGGGAAACAACTTTTTTTGGATCACGTGGCAAATGCCCTGTGCGAGCAATTGTTCTTTCTGACTCCCCTTTTTTTGCTCTGTTATGAAGCTAAGGGGGAAAAACTCACTGGCTTCTGAAGAGGGGGTGACCAGAAGTACGAAGTGACTGACCCAGAGCTGGGCAGTGTTTCACAGGGACGCAATCACACACCCAGAGGACGGAACAGTAGCAAATGCCGCGTTTTTAATGTATTTTTAAAATTATCTCAGTGCAAACAGTAACCATGTGCACATGACAAAGCCTTTGAAAAGTTAATTAACAATAGCGATTGCAAATGCTTAAAGAGTATACTAGCACAGTTTCTCCATCCTTTTCCGGAAAGTCCTGAATGTGTGTCGTTGTAATGGGTGAAGAAAAACTGACCGATCTGATAATTTTAGGGAGCTTTTAGAAAGGGCCCTTTTCCCTTTTGTCACACTAAAAGGTATCACTTCTATGGGAAACCCATCAGACGAGTGAGAAGTTAGGGTCGTATTCATTTGCAAGTTCTGATGCAGACAAGGGTCCCATTGCAATAGCTGCTGCAGAAACCCGCACCATGCAGTCCAGGCCCAGAACCCTACGTTTTAATTTCTAAGCAGATTCCTGTTAAGAAAGCTTCTTTGATCTCTGAAATACTTGAATATTACAGTATTTTCTTTTACGCACCATGCTTGTTGAATCTCCTGCTCTTTGGGAGCTCCAGGCTGCATTGCTCCACACTGACTGTGGGACTCGATGCAAGGATGAAGCTGCTGGCAGCACTGTGCTCAAAATGCTGGCTAACGAAGTGTCCGTATTGCTATAGATGCATATCTGAAATGAGTACAGGCTATGTAGCACCACCTGTAAGAAGGCTTAAGTATCTATTGGTACAACCCACTCCACTCAATGCAGAAGGAACAGCACAGGTCATACTAGATTCTTGCAGAAATGGTAAAGTTGTCTCTATACTGAAGAGCCTTACTGACTTTTATTAAGATCCTTTGAAAAATGGGACTTCCAGCAGAAATAGCTAAAATAGTACCTAGGAGAGATACAAAAGCTCTCCACCAACATAAGTAACACCTAACTAATCCGCAGCAGTGACTGTTCCTTCTGAACAAAATACAACAGAAGTATGTATTTCTGAGTGAGCGATGTAGAGAAAAGAAGACTTCTATGTTACTCTGACCAGAGTACAATATACTCATCTACATTTGAGCTGGTATTGCAGAAAAATACGAACTTCTAAAATATGATTCATCTCATCCTTAGGCAGTTATCAAAAGTAGTTCTAATGAACCACACTACAGAAGTACTTATTTCCTTTCAGTGGACATAAAGGGAGTCTAGATAACTAACTGTGACATATTTGTCTATCTAAGATTGTCACAGATCCATCCTCTCCATTTTCCAAGGCTGTGCTGTCAATGCAAGGTTTCTGATATGGGACAAACCACCCTGCTCATTCTGCAGCAGAGCATTTCCATGTCCCAGAACAGGTAAGAGCGGCAGCAGATCTAGGGGAGTCTAAGGGAGGCTCGTGGCTCTAATGAATCCCCATGATTTTGTGAGTGTGTTTCAGTCAGGAGTCTGTGTATTAAGGACTTCTGAACTAAACGGTTTAATTTTTTAAACAACACAGCCCCATGACTAGCCATGTGTCCACGATTTCAAGGAAACTAGAGGCAAATAACAGCAATACTGTTAGGTGGTCTCCACCTCCTCCACTCATTGTAAGGTTTATATGGAAAATTAGTTCAGGCTAGATGCCTATGCTTTACTAGCTAAACTTAAGTAAAATTACACCCCTGGTCCAAGCTAGTTGTCAAGACTGCCTGTCTGATGCTGCCACAAGCATCTCTTTCAGCATGTCTGGAGACCTAGCTTCTAAACAGCTAAAAATTAGGGGCGAAGAATTCCAACCAAAGTGGTGGTCGGTAACTGGTGGTAACATGGGGCAGGAGGAGTGAGCAGAGAAATATAACAAACGTCTTCGAAATATTGAATTTTAGTATTCACCTAGCTTCACCTTATTTTAGTCATTCAGATGTTCATTGCAGTGGAGGTGTCTAAGTAAGCAGTGATAAACCTTAGGAAAACGTAAAAGAAGACATTACGTGAGCGAGCAGCATACCTCCCTTGACTTCAAGGAAAGCTTCTATACACTGCATAAAGGCCAAACCTATCATTTCTATATTTGCCTTAAATTGCAAAATCACAACTTAGTCTTGAACTTGGCCACTCAGCGTTTCACAGAGAACCTCCCTCGCTCTCTCCATGTGCCCTTTCGTAAAGAAGGCACTAACGCTTTCCAGCAGAGTCAACAAGCCGTGCTGCCTGTCTCTGCTCTCGGGAATGGACTCAGGAGCCTCTTCTGGCCAGCTGATTGAGACGAGTAACAGAAAAGCTCTGCCTCTGCATGAGACTACAGTTCCAGCTCTAAGGAGCCTCTAAAGGAGGCTCGTGGCTCTAATGAATCCCCATGATTTTGTGAGTGTTTTTCAGTCAGGAGTCTGTGTCTTAAGGACTTCTGAACTAAAAGGTTTGATTTTTTAAACAACACAGCCCAGAGAGCAACCCAGGAAAACCTACCGAAGAGCCATTTCCCCTTTTCAAAGTCTCCTAAAATTAACATTTGTCTTTATTTATTATTCATTTCATTATATTCTTATACAAGACTTTTACCCACACGTTTTGAGAGGCTGAATACATTCTTTATCACATTTTACTAAACCAGAATTAGAGTCTGTTTGGAGGGACTCTGTTTTGAAGTTCTCTCTCCCCACCCGAAGTTCTCCTGCAGCTTCACAGGTGCTATTCGGGGGAAGCACAAAATCAAGAAACCCCTGTAGGTGCCTTCACCTCAGTGCTATCTCAGCTAATTCTCAGCATTATAGAGACATTTCACCATCAGGGGAATTTTCTTAAAGTACTTTTTTTGGAGCAATTTCTCAGCGGCTGTAGGTGCATTGATAGTTGGTGAACAGTGAGTGCAATAAAATCCTGGGATACTGGTGAAGTTACTGTCCCCTCATTACTCTGACTTCACCAGCCTCCTTAGAGGAA
Organism: Calonectris borealis; assembly: GCF_964195595.1. Lineage (NCBI taxonomy): Eukaryota > Metazoa > Chordata > Aves > Procellariiformes > Procellariidae > Calonectris > Calonectris borealis. Next base: position 146,290,886 of record NC_134312.1, read on the forward strand.
AATAATTTGGGCATGTCTCCCGTTACAGAAATAGCCTGTGCACTTTCCTTTATCAAAGACCACAGCAGACACCATGACTCAGTTTGAGCTGTTAAAAAGGAAGATGTACAGAACCCTGTTAGCTACTTTCTTCACGTGCTACAAATTTTACCTAGTGCTGCTTTCTCACAAACAGTCAGAAAATTCTCTTTTTGATCTACAGGGATCAAGCTTCGCCATCTACGTGGCCGAATTAAATTCATCAGGAATAAACGCCAGGCCTGTTTTTCCTCTGCTCATGAGCTAGGGGATCTCATTATTTTCAGAATATTCATTAGACTCTCTACTTACTCTAAAAATAGTAGGGTCTTTTTGCAGCTGAGTGACTAGTGGGCAGCAGATTCATGCATTTATCTGTTCCACAATACAAGATCTGATAACTACATGTACTTGCCATAAAGAGAATCCACCTTACAGTATTTGACATTGTCAAAGCACTGGTTAACGTTCACTAAAAGCAATTAAGTAATTCATCTTCAGGGCAACACTGTGAGCTAGGTAAAACTGATATAATTAACGCATGAGTAAAATGAGATTTAGGAGTTAAGTCAGTTGCCTGGGCAGAGGCCTTCATGGTCCAGTGGATTAGACATCTGTCTCTCCAACCAAAGAAGTTGAGTCTAATCCTTTTTCTGACATTAATTTACAGAAAGTCAATTAACTTCTCTGCCTCAGCTGCCCTAGAGATAATGATGCTTACCTACCCGGTGACACATGGGTGTTTGGAAACTGTACTAAACAATACTTTTCATGTACTCTTAAGGCCTATCAGTGGAAGAGGTGAAACATTAAAGCTTCCTAGCTTTAATGTCCTTGCTTTCCTATCTAATTCCTACTCCCCACACCAGAAATAGCTTGGGGGTAAGGAGGAATTGCTTAGGCTAAGACGTTGCTGACGAAACTGTGGCTGGCATCAGGAAATTTCATCAGATCCTGTTTGACCAGCAAGTTTATTTAGAGTACAGGTCAGCACTAGAATTGCAACGGAAAGCTTATTTTAAACTTGGCCATGGAAGAAGCCAGCATCCTTCGCATGCGACCGTGAGGTAATGAACAGACTGCCACGGCCATCCCCACTGAGCACCCCTGGTCTGAAGGGAGCGGAGTCTGTTTGCAGAGACCCGAGAGCCTGCGCTCATGCACCGACCCCGGTTCCCTTGTACCTCTAAATGAGATTTCTGCAGGACGGTTTCTACAGGTGGCCTTATCGCTAGTGGGGATGCAAGCCCGGAGGGACAGTATCCGTGTACAAGCACCTCCTGGAGCAGACCCAACTGATCTTGCCATCTCTGAGCACTGGGGCTTTGTACTTAAGAGGAGGACAACTAAAACCTGCTGTGTTCAGTTCATTAGAAGCCGTCCTTGAGCTTCTGGCCCCTAGCCAGCATAGCTTTTCATGACATGCCATAAGGCATTAAGAAGTATCACTTCTGTAGTTGGCATTTGAACTGCCTGGCAGGTATCTGGGCTGGTGGTGTGTGCATGTAACTCAGTATTCCTTTTCCCGTATTTGATCTTGCTTTTAACTATTTCTACAAAATATTCTGTTGCTACATATAATGCTGCCTAGGCCCATAAAATCTCCCACAATTCTAATATAGCAAGAAACCAGTCAAACGGGACATAAGAATTCAACATTTACCTTTATTTCTGTGAGTAAGATTAGCATTCCTTCTCTTTAATACTGAAGGAAATGTCAGGGCGTTTTCTCTTTTGCTTGCTGAATTATAGCAAGTGCGGTGAACGCTCACGCAGCCGGAAAAATAATAACCTACTCCTGCCTATGATGCAGCACCGATCGCCTCTTGGCATCCTTTCTGTGCCGATCCCCCGGTGCACTGGCTGCTTTGTTTCGCTGCCCTGCTCTCTCCACCCTCTGACCAGTTAGCACGCATCTCTTCTCCACCCTCCCAGCTCTACTGATAATGTGTTTAACATTTACTTTGAAGTTATTCCTTGAGGCTTTTCAAAATCCTTCCTGGAAAGATGACCATTAAAAAGAAGCCCTTTGGGGAAAGACAGGGAGGAAAGCTAAAGCAGAAAGGGCATGTGCTTGTGTATAATATACCCCTGCAGGCTTTGTCTTGCTGCAACCCTGAAGATGACTTAATGCAAACCCGTATTGCTGTAAATAGGGAATAAATATTGTATTCTCCTAAAATACATCTGGGCTGATTCAATAAACCCTGATTTATTGGCTGCTACTTGGGCAAACATCTGCTTATTAAATCACAATAAATTACTAATGAGCCGTCGGATCAGTAATACAGATATTCCCAAGGCTGAAAGATTGTCTATAGCTTGTCCCTATATATTTATTTACTGCAGAGGCTACCAGTGTGAACTAGCACAGGCCAAATGGCTCCATGTCTATACACTGTGGAAGAACTTAAAGGTGACTTGTAGTAACTTATAAAATATACTCTAGGATTGTATACTGAGTGTGGCAAGGAGCATGAACTAAAACCGTATTCAGCCCTCACATGCCTAAAATATGACTTTTAAGTGTTGGTTATTCCCCAGGTTAAAATTACTTGTGTGCTAATAGGTGATTAATATGTAACACATTTGGCACAAGCAGAACATGTAATTGCATTCAGACAGATTGTTGGGTTTTTTCCAATGCTATTGAAGACTGTATTCCTTCTAAGCGTTTGTAGCTTAGTAATGTTATCTCCAGCACTTGCATGTTTGGTTTTTTTTTTTTGTCTTATTATATGAAGAGTCAGAACCTGTACCTCACTGTACCTAGTCTACTAATGCACTGAAGCATCCATTTAACTTTAAGGTTGAGCTTCAGATCTCTGCTGTATCAGGCTCTTTGTTTAAATATGTATTTTTTAGTTTTATATTGCATATTTTGCAAGATATCATAGAACGACCCAACATCCCAGTTCTATAGTCTGCACTAGAGACCACCAAGGTATGACTTCACCTTTATCTATCAATACAGCGAAGAACATGTAATACCAGGAAGGACAACTTATTTTTCTTTTGCATCTTAATTCTTTCCAGTAGCTTTTGTTTAACCTTATATACAAATAACAACACTTTCCTGTGAGATGTTTTCCCATTTTCAAGTTTGGAATGAAATGGATGGTTTGCATATAATTTTTTAAGTTGAGTGTAAAGATGTACGGACCTTCAGATTTATATTGGCTTTGCTGTAAGTTAATGTTGCTGAAGTAAATGGACACACTTGAACCTTGTAAAATACTGGTGGCTATTCAGATGAAACTGGGTCTATCTGGATTGGAAGAGGGAGGGGAAATCAGTTCATCTTAAGTTTGGTAATTTGGTAATTGTTACTGTAAAGTGTTTTTACTTCTTAGTATGATCACTAGAAGACAATGCATAGCCAGTATTAAGCCAGGGCAGATACAGACGATAAAGGCAAAGCTTAATCTTGCTAGGATTAGTGACTCTAAATTGATACGACTGAAAAAACATTGAAAAATGCTGAAATTGTTAGGTGGCTTCAGGGACTAGCAAAATGCCTTGCCTGGTAATTTTCAAAAGTCTTTAGAGACACTGATTGCACCTGGAACCTCTGATTTGATTACCGAAATAAAAAATGTCTACTGTAGTAGCCTCATCTGTACTTTAATTAAGAGCTTTGTATTTAAATATAACCATCTGATCCCCTGAGGTTATTTTTAAAGTAAGCTTCTGGCAAGGCAGCGGTGTGGTGGATTAGAGGCTTGGAACTGAGGAAAAATCATCGTTCAGCATACAGTTTAGAACAATGTGTGCATAAATACAAATACATGTGTATGCAACATCATGTAACAAGATACAGGACTGGATTTATTAAAGCCAAATGGAAAGATATTTCCTCTTTTAATATTCTAGATCTCTTTTAATATATGTGATGTAGATATTGCACTGCAGCCTGATTCACGTAAGTACCACAATAGCACATCAATCTGATATTGTCCAATGAAAGTTCCATTTTTATATAAATGTAAAACCAAGTTATCAACTTAGCTGTCTGCATCTACTACTCCATCTAAAAGCGGCTGTCACGCTTGATGTGGGTATATATACGACATATCACCCGTCAGCTCACCATTTATCACAGAGCATGCAAGCATGAGCTGAGAAGCAGCAGTGCCAGATAAAGCACACTCAGAAAACACGCAGCAGGGTAGCAGCGGGGGTGGCAGACTGGGGGTGCTAATGAGCAATGTTAAAAGGTGGGGCGGGGGGGAAGGGTGAATGATTTGTACAAGACATGGCTGAACGTGAAAAGCCAGGTAACAATGGGATTTTTCCAGTTCTTATTTCAGAAGACAACTTACAGCTTCCAAATTTTAATGGGCAAGCATGTGCATCCATGGGGAAATCTTCAAGCTGCATGGGACATTCAGCAGAAATGGTCAATCTGTGGGGAAGTAAAAAGAAAACACATAATTTTTTTTTGGCGCCTTCCCTTTAGGCCTCTCACTGCAATACATGAGTGCTGCCACAAGCAAGCTTTTCCTGAAGGCTCCTCGCTCCTGCTGAAATCACAGCAACCCCCCGTTAAACTGTTATGTGAGATAAGCCAGGTGGGCCACTGTATGTGCATGCTGTAGGCCTTATCTAGCAACACTGAGACACGTGAACTGATTTTATTTATGTAAGCTGTTTCAGTAAGATCATTCTTTCTTATTAGTATGTGAAGGAACTCCTGTGCTGGAGCTTCTGCTTTCTGTAGATACTGCAACGGGACTAGGAATTTTACTCCTGAGTACAGCATGGTTACAGGCATCAAGAAGCATTGACTTTATATATAGATGTAACTATTTAAATACATAAAAATAGATATTTATAAATAAAGGTAAATATTTGTATCTCTATGAAAAGTCATCTATAAAGTCAATTACATATCTATCTATATCTGTATCTATATCATCTATCTCTATCTCTATCTCTATCTCTCTCTCTATGACTTATATATAGCACTACAGTTATAGCACCACAGTTAGTTTTCACGGAAATCACATGGTATCAGGGCAGTCCAATTGTGAATTACCTGGGCATCTTGTCAGGAAAAAACACCAGAGCCATTTTCCCCAGTGTATTGCCTGGGGAAACAATTCTATCCAGGACCACCCTGCCACTATATGGAAATTCTTGAGCTATAGTGACATACGGGTGGAGAAGGAAAAACTCTTAGAAAAAAATAGACATATCCTATGGATGTTCTGCATGACTGACAGATCAAGCTGAACACAAAGAAAAGCCTAAGGTAAATTTCTGAGCAGTGCAATGTCAGTTATATTGATATCAAATATATCAAATATATCAAGAGAGCCAAAGCTTACTTTTCTAGGTGCACGCAGCACAAAGCACAACGATAACCTGATTTTGATTAGGCCATTTTGATATTTGCATAACACAGATGGTTTGCTCAGGATAGTGAGGATGCAAATCTCATTCTACATTATGAATACCCTTATGGCTTTCTCGTTTTATGCTGCTATTCCGCCTCAGAGGCGACAGACCAGAGACACTCAAAGCCCCACAGAGTGCCCGGTGCTGGGGTGATGCCGAGCTCTGCTGGAGGGCAGCCCGGTTCCTCACCAAGCTGCTGCCTGGGGGACAAAAATCTGCAAAGAAATCCACAACACCCTACTACCAGAACGCAAAAGTACCCTTTCCCATCACAACAGCCACACGTAGCCATACTCCCCGGCTAATATAATCACCGCTTCATACTAGCACACCAAAGTGAGTATTCTTGCTACAAGAACTTCCATCCAAAGGGATCGTAAAGGGTAACAATCTGTCCGTGTACAGATGGCACAGTGTTCAGCCAGTCCAATTCAATACAACACAACGATGCCTTGCCGGGGCACTCCAGCTACATGGACAACAAACTGGGGGAAACAGCTCCACTCTCTGCCAACACACAGAAATTCTGGAGCTTTACCAATAGCTGGAAATGGGAAAATAAGCACAGAGAAGTGCAATAGTACCGTTGGCTAGAGACTGTATCAGGAGGATGGGCTGGGAAACAGGGAGGGAAAAAGGCAAACTGCAAACAGTAACAGAAAATGTAAAGATAATAAAACATATAAAGCAAAAGAAAAAAAAATCCAGTTCGGAGCAGAGATAATGTATCATTTCGTAAGAACAGACAGGAAGTCTGTTCAATATAGAAAAGAAACAACTGAGGCCTGAGTTTTGCCCCTTAGGCAAAACTGTTCTTGGACGTTATTTTTGTAAAAGAAATTTTAAAATCTCTAAAATAGAGAGTTGTCTGCAGTGGAGATTGCCCTTGGACACCAAAGCCAGCAAAGCCACAGTCACTGAGAATGCTACATGAATGAATTTAACAAGCTGGTTCTAGTAGCATCCCATCCAGAACTTGCATCCTTTTCATAAAAATCACTCTAATGGGTACTTTAAAGCAAGGCTGCCATCCCTCCAGTGCATCATTATATTTTCTGTACTCAGTATTGCAAATTTAATTTTCTTGATAAATTCAGAAACTTTGCTCCAAGTGCCATAAGAAAGCTGACGTGTTTTACTGCAGTCCACCTCCTGTCTCTTCGTCTACCAACAGCTCAAGTACGTTGTTTCAAAGGCTGCAGCTTGACAACATTTTAATACACATACTTGTCATCTGCAAACCTCCAAGGAAGGGATCCCTATATCCATCTTACCAAGAGAACAGCTGTGGAATCAGGAAGTGAAGGAAGATTCAATGAAGAATTATGAATAAGACCTTCTGTTTCATCTGATTGTCCTATGAATTGTATCCTGCTGCCTGCATCTCTGGAAATAACCTTTGTGTTATTGTAATGAGGAAGGCTGCAGACATTCCTCAACTGTAAATGTGGAAGAGAAGTGAAGATGAGGTGCACAGGGACTGTGACCCAGTGGAACTTAATTAAGTCCCTCCAGAAATTATTTTTGCCTGTCTTAAATAAAAGGGTAGCACATAAGGCTGGAGGGCACCTGGCTGCCACTACCTGTCTCAGGAGCCAGGGCTACTCCTGCACCCCCTCTGAATTCCTCATCCAGCAAAAGGCAGCTCATCCCTTAAAAGGATGTTCGCCTGGTGCAGTCTTCTGGGTCTAGCCCAGTGGTAGGGAGAACTGAGTTTCGCAGCTGCAAATGTGCTTGGGTACAGCCTTTCCTTTCATTAACATGAATTCTTTGGATGAAGAAGTTCCTTCTGCTCGTTATCAACAATATTGGCATGCTTCGAAACTTTTCCCTTGCCTCCATCCTAAGGGCCACTCCTAGTCTGGCCGTCTTGAACAAATGAACTGGCTATATCTATTTGTTACATGCTATTCTTAAAAAGTATGTAGCTGAGGCTCTTATGTAAATTTAAAATGCTCAGTGAACACTCTCCTAGCTACCTCTGACACAGCGTGCATTACCCGAGGCTTGTGAAGTGTCCTGTAATGGGTAACGCAACAGAAAACTCGACTGTGGGTTCTGATACACCGCATAAATGTCACCACCCTCAATTTCTGCAGAGCACTCTGTGCCCAACAGTAGCTGTTTTTCATTACTGTGTGAGGACCTGAAAAACAGAGTCACTAAATTGACTCCTGGTTCAAAGAGACTGGATTTTCTACTGCATGCAGAAAAAAAAGCAGCACAGCAGCCATCTCTTACACTCCGGGGGCTGGAAGCATGAGTCACTGCATACAGGTTTGCTCCTGGGTGCACAGTACACGCTATATATTGAGATTATAGCTCCAGGAGTCACAAAGAACTTGATATCTGGGTCTGCTCCTTCAAATATCACCTGGGGTGATATTTGCACACTTTGGCTTTTAACATAGTCTTAAAGCTTAGGTACCCTTTGCATACCCTGGTTTGCACAGCTGATCGTAACAAAATTACTCCCAGTTTGCATTTACTGAAAGAAGAGAAAGGAGGCTTGGCATGCATATATGAAACAGCCTTTGCCTAATCCTTTTAATATGGTCACTCCAGAACAATCTTGCTGTGCTCACTGCAGCACAGTTATCTGAGCTGGAGACAGTCTCCAAACCAGGATTTTTCTGTCACAGCACAAGCACTGCTCGAACTGCAGTTCTTTCCAACAGAAGCATTTAAAAGCTTCCCTCCTCCACCATCACTCTGTCTTAATAAAACCCCTATGGGATTAGTTTCACTCAAACAGAGTTTTTGACAAGATTATAAGTGGCTGTTAAAGGTCCTTTACAATGGGAGAACAAAACTCTGATTTTATTGAAGTTAATGGTAAAATTCTCCCTGACTTCAATGGGGCCAGTATTCACCCAAAATAGGTAATAAACCCTGGTTACAGCTGCTGATTTATTATTAATGACAAAATTTCACTTTCATAATGCTCCAAGTACTTACACTGCTATCCAAATATTAATCAACTCACAAAATGCTACAGCATACCTTAACTATCTGAAAAAAAAGTTAGGTCTACAAATTATTTCACTTATCATCCATAATCGTACATGAGAGTTTCATCAAAGCTTCATTATGTACAGCCTTAACTTTAAGAACATAAAGTGATTACTGATGTTCTGTTTCAACAAAACATAGACACATAAGTGAATACCCATCTAAGAAAAGCACAACAATTCAAGTAGCAAGTCTTCTTCACTCCAGAAAAGTCACCTTCAACCATTTCCACTGGAGAATTAAGTAAGACGATGCTTTCAGGAGACCGTTGCTTTTTAACAGGCGGGGGAGAAGCAGGTGTTAAAGTCAAGGATGTGTCAGGGAAATAAATGCAGACCTTTGGGAGCCAGACATCCGCAGCCAGTGTGCTTCAAGGAGAGCACAAGGCACTCTTGCCCCGCAAGAGCCTCTTTTAGGGGGCTGCAGGGACCTCCCCGCTGTCCCCGTGATTTCCCTCAATGCAAGGAGCATCTGCTCCTACTCATGGGAAAAGAGCCGGGAGACTGAGCAAAGCTATCATCTCTCTGCTACCCTGGAAGTGCAGAAAACACTTTCCGGAGCATTACCTGCAGCTGCCAGGCAGGAGGGGAGGCAGTCACCTGCCCGGGGAGCCAACAGACAGCCACAGAAACTTGCTTTTTCTTATCAGCTACGAGCTTTAGTATGCAAACAAATTAAAACAGAGTGCTTTCGAAGGAGAGGGGAGCAGAAAGGCAAAGTCACCAGTGGCTTTTGGGAGAAGTCAACTCCAGATAAGTGTTGAATAACAAGAGTTACCGATGAAAGGGAGACAAGGGAAGTTTTGTTGGCTCTGAGGTATTAGGGCCAAAGAGATACGAAGCTCTTCCGCCTGTTTGCCCTAATCCCCGAACCAGTTCCGTCTTCTTAGTTGTTTATTTCTGTGCACTGCCCTTGTCCCTGATTAAAAGCAGCATTTTAATGCTGTGCTTTGGCCCTACTTGTACTGGCACCCAGTACCCACTGTGGGGCTCAGGCCAGAATGGGCGCAGAAGAGCCAAAGTGCCCTTCCCAGCATGAGGCCAGCCATCCCCATTTTCCTTAAAAAAAGGCAAAATGTTTGCTTGAAACTCATCTCAAATCTATCTCAACACCTCCCCAACACGTCCCAAAAGAGTTAAGTGGATCCAGCCTTACCCAGGCTGTGCCCCACCCAAAGGGGCTGGCTCCCTGCAAAGGAAGACCTCAGGGTCCGGTCAGACCTTTCTCAGGAGCCAACTCCAGGAGGAGCTTCCCTGGGTACCCACTCCGACAGACCTCGGCAAAACAATTTGAGCCCTTGCGGCATCTCCGGTACGCACTCTGGCATGCTCATGCGGATAACAAAGTAACAGAGTTGCTGGTTTGGGTTGGTTTTTTTTTCAAACTGTGAACACATTGTTAGGTTTGTGAAATTACTCATTTGGCCTGGACTCAGGACGCAACTACTCACCCCGTTCTTCCACTGTGATGTCTTGGAAGCACCTTTATAACCGAACCGTTATTCCTTTCAAAGGGTTTTAAAGCAAGACTTGTTTCAGGCTCCAGCACAGTAAGTGTGTAGTCCAGGGAACTGATGTCTCCCTGTGTTCCTTAAGTAAATGAGCATATAAATATATACACACAGACAAACAGATATATACACATAGGTAAAGACCTTTCTTGGTTCTGAAGCACTTCCCATACAGTCCTAACAAACCCTGCGGATGGTGGTGACAGTGGGTTACCTAACACAGCACAGAAGTGTTAGGATGTGGATACACATTTAGCCACCGTATCGACGGCTCTAAGTCTCACCCTGAAACCCGTCCCTGGCTGAGTGACTCTCTGCAGCCAGGCTCAGGGGAGAAAAGTGGTTATTCTCAGTAACTCAAACACTGCCTTGCTCAAGAATCTCCATCACTGTGTTGGGTAAGAGGCCAAAATATAGACTCAAGGTCTTGTTCTGCACCTCTGCGTGGGATGTGGAGGCACTTCACTGCTTCTTATTTATAATGCCGGTTGTACACTCGTTTCCCTAGGACCCACCATACAAAGTGAATACAGAATAGAAATTAAAGCTAGGAGCTGGAGTGAGGTGGTCTGCAGAAATTTCTGTCTTAGTCCATTTTTCCTTCATAACCACTCTGCCAAGAATACTACCCTTTCCCAACTTTCCTGTGATGCTGAGATGTGTTAACTTTATATGACACCAAAATGTGCTTGGAAAATGCCACAGGGAAGGGGCTATGGAGGACTAAGAGCTCCAGTTACTGATGTTTTTGTGAGCTGTGAATATATAATTCAGATGCTTTGGTGTACTTGACAGCAAAACTTTCATTTTAAGCAAACCAAATTCTTAGCATAGCTTATGTTGAAGTGAAAAAACAAGACTTTAATTGTCTAGATTAACTGTGCTGAAGAGTAGGTTATCCTGAGATGATCTGAGGTGGACAGGATTGTTCTCAAAAGCTGCACCACTATAGGAATGACCTCTCTGCATCTGGAGTACCTTGGCATACCCAGAGCACACTCTTAAATGGGGGCAGGGGGGATGTTCAGCCTCTAGACACAGGAAGACCTGAGAAAGGCAAAGAAAAAACCAATAGGACACTTAAATTATCTGATCTTTGATAGGGATTTGGGGGCTTATAGAAAGAATTACATTTCCAGCTCCTGGTAAAAGTTTATAGTAGAGGTAATATAGAATCATAGAATCATAGAATCATACAGGTTGGAAAAGACCTCTAAGATCATCGTGTCCAACCGTCAACCCAACACACCATGTCCACTAAACCATGTCCCTAAGCGCCTCATCTACACGTCTTTTAAATACTTCCAGGGATGGTGACTCCACCACTTCCCTGGGCAGCCTGTTCCAAGGCCTGACCACTCTTTCAGTAAAGAAATTTCTCCTAATGTCCAATCTAAACCTCCCTTGGCGCAACTTGAGGCCATTTCCTCTTGTCCTATCGCTAGTTACTTGGGAGAAGAGACCAACACCCACCTCGCTACAACCTCCTTTCAGGTAGTTGTAGAGCAATATATATCTTTCATTCTACAGTATTTCCTTAACATGGATAAAAGCAATGGATGGAGCACTGAGTTTATGTTTATCCATATGTTTATCCAAGGTGTCTAATGAAGTCCATGAGCGAGGTAAAACTTGCTGGAAGAAGTTGTAATTTTTATCAGTCTAACTGGTGCACTAAAAAACCCAAGCTTTTTGGTAGTCAACTCCTTCTTTAGGTTCTCTGCCTAGAAACCTTACTTTCCTAAAGAAACTTTAGACCATGGCTATGCAGCTATGAATGCTATAGCACAATATCGCACTCATCTACTTGATAGTTTCACTTAAAAACCTCTCCAAGCTTTCTCTCCTTGCTGGTCCCTTATACATGATGAATTCTCCTTGACACCCCATGAGGAAGGCCTTCAAATCTCTCCTCTGCAGTAGCTACTATTTTTACTGAATTCTTGAATGAAAAACCAAAAATCTAACTAGCACTAGCAATGCTGAGAAGCTGATACAGTTGTTGATGCAGGTAAAATGGGAAACAACATCTCAACCAGCCCACACTTCATTATGCCATTTCCCTGAGTCTGCACACCCTACGCATTTTGACTATGATCTCCTCATCAGCATGGCCCTTTGGTGGCATGTTCAACTATGTGCTAACTGCAATAAGTACAATTGTTCTTGCAGCGCTGTGTAAGACCGAACTATGGGCTCCTCTTTGGCTCTCAAGAGAGGCCAGTCCCAGCTACTGGCAGAACCAGCCGGTGAAGGCAATGCCCGGTGCCACCCAACCGCACAGGGGGACATCCGACCCTTGCTTTCACTGGGAGAAAACCCAAGTACACAAGGAAGAAGGGAGCACAGAAAGCTCTCGCAGGTGCCCTAGGCGATGGGGGCTAAGGACTGTGATGGACACGGCACAGTGCACCCATCCTCCAATTTTGATACCACCTGTTAGACAATTTGATTGGTGCAGGTTTTCTGACTGGCCAAAGGGGCTTTTGTTCCTCCATTTCTGCCTGTCAGTATGGCACATGTTTCCCCTTGGATGAGGGTTACCTGGCTGCACAGCCATCCTATTCCTTCCTCCCAGTTCACACAACCTTTATATTTGTATGGACAGGCACAAAACTGCATGCAGTATTTTCTATAGAGAAAAATAAGCTGGATTTAGAAAGTAATAAGGGGCGGGAGGGACTGGATGGGCAGTACCAGGCCATTTGGGCTCTCTCACATCGAGACTGGGATGCACAGACACGGGAGGGTAGTAGGAGGGATTGTGATCTGGCAACTCTAAATACAGAGCTGAAATCCTTGGTTATTTTCCACAGTTCAGACGAATGATCCAAAACATCTCACCACAGTTTCCTTTCAGCAACTCGTGTTTAATCCCAGCCTCTTCTTATTCACCTCACATTTCTATGTCCACCTCCGAGGTCACCTCTCATCAAGATCTCCTGCCTTTTGTGTAACTTCAATGCTCCTCCACGCCTCCGTGTGAAAGGGGCATGCGTCCAGCGACTTGACAATATGCTCTTTCACAGGGAAACAGGTGCAGATGCCTATTTATATGTACCCCTATTGGTACACGGAAGAGGTTGTTTAGCCATCCAAGCAGGACATTACAACCTGGTTTTTTTTGCCTTGCCTCTGAAGTGCTACATGCTCCTGATCAATACAGCCGTGAAGTGCCAGGTAAAGGGGCAGGCTGTGGGTGCTTGCTTCTCCAGGAAAGAGCCCTCTGATCCCTCAGCTGTTTCACACCATAACCAGTCATTAAACAGGCCTCAACTTACCATCTGTTTGCTATTTATACCACCGCCAGCGCTAGCATCTGCTACAGTGTAAGCACCTGTTTGCTGTAGTGCAACCTGAGAGAACGAAGGGCCGAATCTCCTAGTGACATTTGACTCTCCCCATGCTAAACCACGTTCAGCAGTGCACTCGGCTCCTTCTCTCCACCCAGATCTCCCCAGGACAAAGATGCAGTTATGCAGCTGGATGGGACCTCCTTGTTCCTATCACGATCAGTGGGGTACTGTTTTCCCCAGGGCATGCAGCCCTGTGCCCTGGCACACCAACAGGGACAATGGAGCTGTGCCTACACCTCAGCGACAGGTCACCTCGGTGACACCTTCAGAAGAGACAGAAAAGCAAAAGCAGGTAGAATGGGTGAGATGCATATTCTGCCACCAGACTGAGCAAACCTAGAGATAGTGGTTTGAGTTTAATTGATGCTGAAACCAATTTGCGTAACTGATGTTTTTAAGATGCACAGTTAACGGCAAAAACATTGTACGTATTTTGACTAAGGAGGTTTTGATAATTTTCCTTATCTTTTAGCTGAATCTCTAAGTCAAAACATAGTATTTCTTTTTACATGGACAGGACACATGAATGCGTTAGCCACTGAAGAGATGACTGTGGAGCAATGAGACAACCTTATGAAGTCTGACTGAGCCATTAAAATAATCCAGGGTTTTATCATCCCTTCCGGTCCCGAAGCTTCCTGACCCAAATTCCTGACAGGAGTATGCAAAGGGAAGGCCAGCCTTGCTTGCAGAAATCCTTCCTAGACTTTTATACTGGATATAGTGCAGATAATGGACACAACCTCAGGATTTTAGCTAGGATTTTTCACTAGAGCCTGGTGAAAAAAACTTGCTTCATCATTTAGAGCAACCAGATAGAAATAACAGTTTGGAGTTTTTTGAGTGATATAAACATGACTGTAAGATACAAATTTGTGTATGTGGTTTCAGGAAATTTTAATTTAACAGTAGAAAATGGAGTAAGTCAGGCTGAACATCAATATAAGATAAGCTAACATAATAAGATCTCTTAGAAAGTAACTGAGGTCTCCAAAGGCAATGTCTTAAGACTTCTGCAGAACAGACAGAACAGACAAAAGACGGGAAACAGGCACTGCCAGTGGACTACTCATTAAATGACAAGCCATGTGTATTTTTTCATCTGCACCATCACACCAAGACCCCTTCCTGTAGAAAGGCTGAAGAAGCCAAGTAGAAAGGAATGGAATGGGACAATGAAGACTATTCCTACCCGTGCCCACTGCACGACTTTACTCAGCTATACATATTGGTATGTTGATTTGATGAAGCCTTCAGAGAAGGGCAAATTACCAAGAATTTCCTATGGGGTAACTGTGTTATAACACAATCCAGGATTAATTGCTCACCCCACCATAATATGTTCATCTGATGAGACATCTCTGAAGCATCGTAGACCAGCCCCTTTCTGTCTTCTGAAGTAGCTTTGAGCCGCTCTCCAGCCTCCCTAAGCCCTTTATTCCTCACACACATGCTTTTACTTTCTGACTACCTCAGATATCTATATCCCAACTTGCAGTACCTTCCAGTTATTCCTGAGTAACCATCATCAGTACCAAATATCCTGTTCCCCAAAACCTTTCTACCCCCATTTCTTGCAAAACCCTATCTCATCTAAGCCCTCAAATGCATCTTCCTGATCCTCCACTCTTGACTCAGCCACAGGAACCCGGCACCCTCCAGCAGCTAGCTGGCCTCTGGCATCCCTCCCTAGATACCCCTTTCCTTACCAACAAAATTCTTGTGCTGTATGCACCACAAGGCCTCTTCCCTTCATCTAAAGAAGCAAAGGCAGG
This sequence comes from Calonectris borealis, assembly GCF_964195595.1. Taxonomy (NCBI): domain Eukaryota; kingdom Metazoa; phylum Chordata; class Aves; order Procellariiformes; family Procellariidae; genus Calonectris; species Calonectris borealis. The sequence continues at coordinate 146,305,957 of NC_134312.1, forward strand.
ATTGCAATTTATTGGGGTTTCTTGAGCTCCTCCTAAGGTGCATTATATTCCCTCTTACACCCACCTAGACAAAAGTGGAGGACTGAACCCAACTTAAGTGGGCTCATGTGTGCAGCACTTGGGCTTTGTGTTGCACGGAGAGGAAACTGTGCAAGTCCTCCACAGCACAGCTACAGGCTGCTGCCCAGAACATCCCATAGCTGTAGGCGGCTTGCGCACTACAAATCCCCAGGCTACATGAGTATGGGGGTGGGAAACACCAATGGAAATAAGTAAGTAGGATGGGACTCATGTGACTAAACACAGACATCAATAGTAACAGTAGTTACCCTATGCTCCTTTTTCTGCCACTGTGAAAAAAACAGGAACCTCCTAAAGTGTGAGTGGAGAGAAATAAGAATCTTTCATACTAAAGTAGGCATCTGAAATAATGCAGTCGACTAACTCCTGAAGAAAGTCTCTCCCCGCACTGGGAGCAATTCTGAGCCAAGAGGCTCAGCTGCAGCCATCAATGTTACAGATGAGTACAACCAGCTGAGGTGAATCCCACCCATCCTCCCTGGTGCACTCCACCACAGCGTATTTTAGATTACTCATTGGCAGTCTGATGTTTCAGCACAAACATAAATGTACTTCAGGGGGACGGTATTTCCGATTAGGCAGATGAAGATTTTAATTTTAGTCTAAGTGAAATGACTAGGGAGTTCACTGTAATGTTATCCTCCCTGGTAATAAAAAAAGATAGCGTAGCCATAACAATTCTTCAGCATCTACCAGGACTTCTGACACCCCCAGCTGCAGAAGCTGGGACCCGTCTGCAGATTTGGGCAAAGACAGAGTCAGCAACGCAGCTGTGCTTTCCTGGGGGTGCTTGGGGGGCACCCATCAGGGCACTGCTTCCCTCCAGTTTCTGTTCAGTCACCCCATCCCCTCCATGCACACCCAGGACATCAGGTCGGCCCTCCTGGTCTGTCCTTACAAAATGGGGGGAGCACAAGGGAATCTGGCAGAAATTGTACCAGCTAACCCTAAGGGAAAGATGGGTCTGCCTTTGTGCTCAGCGCAGACCTGAAACTAAAGCTGGACCTTTTGTAACCCCTCAAAGTCCAGGCAAGCACCTCCCTCATCCAAGAACGGGCTGGTTCTGGCTTGGGTTTTGTCTTTTAATCAATTCTGCCCTTGCTGTGCGAGTTCCTGTCTCTGTGATGGAGATCTCTGCAGGGCTCTGCCCACTTTTATAACCAGCAGAATAGGCTATTGTCACGCGCTCTACATAGGGACTATATTTGGGCAGGTCATAATTGCCCATTTTGAATGTATTACACCACGGTCTCCTCTGATGCCTTTCTCTCCCTATGGGTAACTCCAGCCATGGATTTTTCAAAACAACAAATCTTGGTTCCTTGAAGGACAACTTTCGAGAAATGGGGCAATGTGCAATCAAAGGATAGAGATGGGAACCGACAGGCTTGGTGTTAAAACAAGAATCCTGCTGCTATCCTCAGGGAAGGGCCCATCACTTGGTATACCCCTATTTTCTCTCTCTCTGTCAAAATCTGAATTGATGAGAAGCAGCTGAGAGTCCTTGCCACTACCGCAGTTTTTCATCACTCTAGAAGATTCATCCCAATGTAAAGAAATTATTTTTTTTTCTTCCAGCTTCAGGCAGTTTGAAGCTTGAATATGAAAGAAAAGGCAGCAAGTCTAACGCAGGGAAAGGAAATGCGTATTTGTATGGCTTGATAGCTCCTAATTAGTTTTGTAATATTTATACAATGCCCAAAAGCATTGCCAGATCCCTTTCTGTAAATATAAAAGGATGCATAAATGAAATCATCCCTTTGAAAGAAGAACAACGTATGCAAATTGAACAGAAATGCTCCCATCTAGACCAGTCAGCTGACTGAAAACTAAGGGTTCATTTTAAAGTGTAGATTTGCTGGTCACTGCTTGCTCAGGGCCACGCAAGCAAACCTGCATCTGGCAAAGGCTGCGCTTGAGAACCCACACATTTTTCATAGAATAGTTTTCCCTTAAAAAAAGCTAAGCAAACAAAACCTGGCTTTCCCAATGGAAGTCTTGAAAACAGCGCCGTATCTTCCAGTCAACTGGGTTTATAACCATAGCTCTACAGCATAAAATGGTTAGCTCGCTAATGAAGCGCTTCATGTAAGAGCAGATTTTGTGCTAACATGCACCCAGGACATGTGTACGCTTGCACACACAATTTTAATGTTCAGTGCTAATGTAAGAAGCAGTATTTTCAGCCTAGATAAGCCTGTGTATGTGCTCCAGAACAGCAAGCAGCGTGGTTATGCTGCCATCAAGTGGATAGCTGTCCTACACACTGCTGCATTTTAAATGTCTTCCAGGAGTGGTAAAGATAACGGTATTTCAGGGCCGTAAAACTTTTGGAGTTTCTTAAACACTGTACTGACAAATGTCTGCAGTCTCCAGCTGATAAATTATGCGTTTGCAGATTAATAGCACAGATTCAACTGTATACACTCTCAGGATCTCTGGCAACCTTCAGTCACCATAATAACATGGGAAAAATCTGTTTGTACACTCTTCAGATGTCTGACCACGTCATATTTAAAATCCCAAATTATATCAGATGCCTGGCAGCTCTAGTGGTAGCTAAAGTAGCCTAGGGTCCTTTCAAAATGATGGCGAGAGTGGAGATCCAAGGAGCCTTGTGAGGACACAAAAAGATTTTTCAGTATCTACACGCTGACAGAAAATCACCAAAAATTCCCTATGAACTGCTGGCCAAAAGTTCAGTTATGGTCCAAAGGTTTAGCTCGAGTGAGCATGCTCTACTTCATACAAGTTCTGGGGAAAAAAAAAGGCAGACTCACAGCTTTTTTCTGGCATCCTACAGCAAAGATTATCAGAGCTTCTGTCTTTACAGCCAATTCCCACTGAGTGAAAAAATGCAGCTCACTGAGTCATTTTGGTTCTCTTAGCCTGAAAAGGTTGCTTAAACCACTGTCCCCATTTTTCAGAATAGTTTCATGGAACAAACGAGCTTTATGCTTTTTACAACATTTATTTCTCAGATAAGATAAATGAAATATCTTTTAATTTTTTAAGGGGAAAGAATCAACTTTTTGCCTCCATTCACAAAGCTATTTTCTATAGAGATTAGGGAAATATGAAGTATATTTGCTAGTGCTTTTTTACCACAGTGCTCTTACTAAAAAAAAAAAAAAAAAAAAAAAAAAAAATCATTTAAAAGCGGAGATACAGACAATACTCCCCTCTAGGGGCAGAATCAGAATTTGCAACATTCAATTCAGCAGTGTATCACTTGTAAACCAAATTAGCGAAATAAACCCAGTAGGGCCTACCAAATGAAAGACAATCAGAATTATTAAGTCGTTCCCTGCAGAGAATGCTGCTGCCTATGAAATCTGTCTAAAGACCATGTTGTGTTCCTATATTCATGCAGAAGGGTTTTAATACTGCACGTATACAGAAGCCCATACATTAGACTTCCCTAGCAACATATACACCATCAACTTCTGACCTCGACAACATATCATCAAATGCAATATGCAAAGAATTTTTCTTTATAAGTAAACACATGTATCATGAAAATGTATGTACTGACAAGTGCTAAAGCTGGAAGTTTGCTCAGCTGATCACACTTGGTATATTTGGAAGTCAAATAAGATGGAAGGTCAGCATCGGCTCGGCTGCTTTCCTCCTCTTCATTCAGGCAGCCAGATGCGAGGTTGCAAAAGCAATTCAGGCATCTCCGTCAATGACAGAGGGTCCAATCCTCCCCGCACGGATTACTCCTACGTACAGTCTGGGAAGCTCGCAATTCCTCCTTGGAAACGAGGGGAATGCAGAGCTAACAGAGGGTTGTCTCTACATCCCCAGATCCTGAGAACCAAGCAAGCCTGATGGGAGCTACAGGAGATGGGGCTCAAGCCCCAGCCAAGACCCAGTATCTTCAATCAGTGCACCACCGCCGAGACAAGCAGCTCTCCCCTCAAAAAGCCCAATGCTGCCCATCTTCTCACGAAGCTAGGTAGCGCTGATGAGCTGTTACCTTCGTGGGGACTTGCAAAGGGCTGGGTGGCAGCTGAAGGGGCTGCCTGCATGTCGCAGCCACCTCTGCACAGGTTGGGACGGGATCCTCAAGCCACCTCGTGGCGGAGCATCACTCACGCTGCTGAAACGCCCATCACGAAAAACTGCTGTCCCTAAAGCAGCACAGCTCCATGTACGTTACAAAAGCAGTCTCCTGACTTGTGTTTAAACAGAATAGCATAGACACTCTTTTATTTTTAAAGTTATTACTTGCAATAGTGGAAGGCAAGCTATTTAAAAAGCTTTGCGCTACATTTCTTATCACATCCACCATGGTTAGTGGGAATTTATTTCCACACACATGCACACCCACACACAATACTCTCCACCCAAAAAAAAAAAAAAGTTATGTTGCATGTTTTTTAGGTTACAAAAGCATTCTGTGTCTTTCTGTAGCCTACAAAACATCAATCCCGAAGAGCTTTCCCTCTGTGAAAACCAGGAGAAAAGGCACTGAGCGGGACAATGAGAAAGTCTGTGTCAAACCCAAATTTTTCTCCAGCTGCATATGCTGAGCAGGGCACTGTCTTTTCCTCAATACACCTATAGCCTGTGGCACCTGATGTGACAATACTCTGCTATGGTCACAGGAGAGGCACCTCCACAGAGCAACTCAGATTCAGCAGCGAGCTCACCTAGGTCTTGCTCACCCAGGTCTCGCTCACGCAGGTCTCGCTCTGCTACCTTGGGTGGCTCAGCTCATTGCCTCATGCATTGGTGCGTCGCTGCTTTTCTTTAACACTGCAAAACCCAGTGCTTGCACACAAATAGCATGCCAGCTGCGAATCTGCCACACGATGTAATGTTTTGCTCCTGGCTGACCATGAGCCTGATCTGGACTTTACAAGTAATTTACACAGAAAACCAGGAATTGCCTCTGCAGCAGTCTCTGGAGTGGTACTAGTGTAGTCCTAGCAGCAGTGAGACTGGTTTTAAGGCCAGCGTTACAAATATTTTTGTGAAAATAAGTTTCTCTGATAGTTATTCTGACTTTTATTCATTTAAGCGTGTATGTGTATCCTCACATTGTTTCAGTTTATTATTGCAGAGATCACTAACTTGGGGCTAGTAAGAACAGTAATTCACACAGCAGAGGAGAAAATGAGGGTTTTTTTCCCTTCTTTTGAACACGACCTCTATCATGTCTGAGTCTTTTTAGCGCTAGTGCAGTTACAGCGGTGATGGTCCAAAGCTGTAAGGACTTACGTAAGGACACCTTACTTCTCCTAAATCTCTTTTCCTTTCAGAAGAAGGGATTTAAGGCTAGGGCGAAAATAAATAAACAAACAAAACAGGGCGAAAACACCTGAAATAAAATCTGGGAAGCTCCAGGTGCCTGTGTACGAAAGCGTAATCCCCTTGAGCCCCAACAAGTCTTAACCACTGGGCCCCAAGAGCGAGTTCGGGGCTCACCCTCCCAACGTGTGGCACCGGGTGGCCGTCGGCTGTGCCCCGCAGAGCCGGCCCCGCAGCGGGACGGGGCGCCGGTGGGAGCTCAGCTCCCCCCTCCCTTCGTTGGGCGCTGCCTGCTGAAAACCCGGGCATCTCAGCACCTAACTTCAGGCTCCGGAGCGCTTTGGTGGTCTCAGGCACCGTGCTGGGCTTGTACATGATAAGCTCAAAATAACATGTTCTTGCTCAGTAGGTTTTTCTTTTCATCTCTTTTCAAGTGTTGCCCATATGACTACACTCTCGGAGAAAACCCTGTTAAAGATAGACGGCAGTCTTAATTACTACAGGCTAATTACTTTTAATGAGCAAATTGCCATACACCAATGTGGGATTTGGCCTGAGAAGAATTTCAGACAATCCTCTAACATCACCAATATTGTATCTTATATCTAGGTTATGCAATGATGAACTTTGACAGTATCCTCTAATCAGATGAGGAGCACAACCCTGAAGATCTGAGAACCGAACTTGCTTCTCTGCCAATATAATGTGCCAGCTTTGTTTTCAGGAAAGTACTTGCTAAAGCAGCTTCACAGTGCTGCTAGCTTATTTCATTTATCCCTATGATGATTTGCCTTTTAGCACTACTAGTGAAATCAAAAGAAATAATAGTAAAAGCTCCAAGGATTCAAGATGTACTGCCCCAGAACAAGATCTCAGTTTCTGGCCTTGGAGACAGTTCTCCTGCAATCAGCACCGCAGCTGCAAATAAAAACAGTAAGAGAGAACAGATCTTCATAAAAAAGCTGGACTGAATCATCAAATCTGTTGAGAATATGCCTTCCATTTAATCAAAGGAAATATTTAAGCACTAGCAGTATTCAGAAGCTATAAATTAATTGGTACTTGTAGGCAGCGATTATGTTTTCCATTTTTCTTGATATTCACATAAATATGTGTGAAAGATTCGTTGCCTGGCTCTACTACGAGTGGGGGAAGTGGTGCTCCCCCCAAGGATCTGCAGAGCTAGCTGGGAATCAGCATCCAAAGAAATCGATCCCGGTTATTACCTCATGGTATAGAGCAGAGTGCCGTCATCCTCCAGGCGCAGAAGTTTGTTTGGGGTTGTCATGTTGTGAGCAATAGACTTCTTGCCATTGTGGAAAAAAGTGTCTGGGGTCCAAATCTTGCTGGCGAGCAGATTGTTAAGAGGGAGGCGTTGCATAGGTCCTTTGAATCGAAGCCTTTCGTCTTTCCAGCTTTGTCGGAAAAAAACGTCAATGGTGTATTCCTGGCACAAAGAAACAGTCGAGGTATTGCAGGATCTGAATAGAAGCGATGGTTCCAAAAATGACTTTAGCAAAGTAAATACAATGGAGTTGGGAGCCACGCGCTCAAACTTACCATTTCTGTGTCTGACACAGGACCAAAACTGGTAACATAGATGTCTGTTTTCACCTGAGTTATTCTCTCTGTAATAAATATAGGCTCTGCATTAGTAATTGCTTTGAGATGCAAATACGTGCTTGTGATGCATTTCTCTATTAACAATTTCTGACTCACTCAAAAATCCCCAAAAGCTTGAAATTAAGAAGATGTTTGAGGAGGAATTTCATCCCTGATCAAATGCAGCTGTCGACCTTTGGGAGCCCAGGCTCTCTTCTCATAATCAGTGGAAAGAAACAGGCCCTTCAAGGGTGCAATTCCTCTGACCGACAGGTTTTGATCATAGATCACAGAATGACAGAATGGTTTGGGTTGGAAGAGACCTTAAAGATCATCTAGTTCTAACCCCCCTGCCACGGGCAGGGACACCTTCCACTAGATCAGGTTGCTCAAAGCCTCATCCAGCCTGGCCTTGAACACTTCCAGGCATGGGGCATCCACAACTTCTCTGGGCAACCTGTTCCAGTGCCTCACCATCCTCACAGTAAAGAATTTCTTCCTAATATCTAGTCTAAATCTACCCTCTTTCAGTTTGAAACCATTACCCCTCGTCCTATCACTACACACCCTGATAAAGAGTCCCTCCCCATCTTTCCTCTAGGCCCCCTTTAAGTACTGGAAGGCTGCAATCAGGTCTGCCCGGAGCCTTCTCTTCTCCAGGCTGAACAACCCCAGCTCCCTCAGCAGGTGCTCCAGCCCCCTGATCATCTTCGTGGCCTCCTCTGGACCCACTCCAGCAGGTCCATGTCCTTCTTATGCTGGGGGCCCCAGAGCTGAACATAGCACTGACAAGAGCAGAGGGGCAGAATCACCTCCCTCAAACTGCTGGCCAGACTTCTTCTGATGCAGCCCAGGATGCGGTTGGCCTTCTGAGCTGTGAGCGCACATGGCCGGCTCACTTTTGATACCTACTATAGGATGCGATGAAGTGTATCTTGGAAGGACCTCTTCCCCTCTGCTGGCGTGGGTGATCTGCCCAATTTCAGACATCTATATTATAGATGTCCAAAGTTAGGTGAAATTAATTCTACCCTCAAGACTCTAAGTCTTTCTGGCATCTTTTCAAATCCAGGACTAATTTAATTTAAGGGTGGAAAATTCAGAAGTTCGTTACATAAGATATGAGCATCGAGCCCTATTTTCAAGCATCTCTGTGTAAAGTGAGAGGAGAAGGAGAGAAAGGGATGAAAGCAATGTGTTGGTCTCACAGGAGGAAGGGGTGGGGGTAGCCAGATTAAAAAAGGGCCAGGAAGAAACATAACAGATGGTTTACACATGGGTAGAAAATGAGAGAAATCTGGGGGATAGAGAGCTGAAGGAGGGCTCAACAAGGTTAGGATGGCAAGCAACTATTCACATGTTATGGTTTTAAAATAGCTGCTGTAGAGGTTATCAAAATGACATACCAATACAGATTCGCTGCAGCTGTCTAAAAACGGATGGTTTGGGGATCTGTTTTTAACACAGATTTTTGTCGCCGGCATAATTTTATACATGCTGACCAGTTAGGGAACCCTGCAGCAACCTGCTAGCTCCCTGTCTCGCTCTGCATAAAAGAGTACCAGAAAGAAAAGAAACCCAAACTACATTCAATTACAGCATCACGTATGCTCTCCTAATCCAACCTCAGATGACCTCAATGACTGGAAGCAGAAGACTTTCAGTGACCTTTGTACTGGGCCCCATTTGCCAGGAGACAAGTCTATTTTCTGGGTTTTGTTTAGCTAATGAACACACAACTCCCTCGTCAAGGCCCGTGCCGAGAGCAGGTACCCATTCGGGAGGGCATCGTGTAGACGATGGTCCCGTGCAGCTGGGGACTGGCCCCAGCAAACACATTATCCTACCTCCCAGTCCCGGGCGCAGTCGGTTGTCGTAGCCGTCCAGCAGACCGTCCAAGATCCTGGTGAATATAGTGATGTTATCATTGGCGTCCTCTTTTCCCGATGCTGTTGGCGTTTGCGAGAAGCTATTTTACGCAAATGAAAAGAAACATGTCAAAAGCCGTCCCGGGGCTTCGGCCTCAAGGGGCTTCAGTCTCAAGGGAACTTTGCGACGGGAGCCTCCGAGCCTCTGCCCTCTCCTGCCGCTCCAGCTGCGGCGATTTCATCACTGCTGTAAGCAATCACAAACAGCTCTCCCTGGAGAAGGAGGACCCAAGGAAGGACCCGTGCCGTGGGGGTACAGCCCTGGGGCGCTGGATCGGGGGACGCCTGAGCCCACTGACCCTCTTGCCATAATGCACAGGGAGATGCCCGTCCCCCGCCGCCGCCTTGCCCCACCTCAGCCCCACCACCTCCCCGCCGCTGGCATGTCTCCATCCCCTTCAGGGAGCAGGGTCAGCTCATGGGGCCAGCAAAAGCTGTTACTGGTTTTATTCCGGGTTGGCTCTCCAGTCTTTGGGAACTGCATCGGCTGGCAGGGGAGCGGCACGAGCAGCACGGGTTTGCCTGGGGACACTCCTTCAAGTCTGCCGGAAGGTACTCTTTAATCCTTACATGCCAAACAGCTTCTAATTTCCACAGTTTATGTAATTTGTTCCCAGAACAACGGATGAACTCTAACCTTATTTGAGGATAACAAACTCCCACTGCGTTCAAAAATCCCACCCCAGATCACTGGGGTATCTGAAAAAACATACTACGGTACAGAAACACAGTTCTTCATTCCACCTCTCTCTTTTGCATAAATTAGTCCTCCCTTGTAGTATGCAAATAACAACAATGTGTAGTGGGCCTCATTCCATATCTTTTCGGCCAGATTCGGTTTTATTCTGAAGTCTTCTTTATTTCAGTGAGATATGTACAAAAGTATTTCAGATATGGTTGTTCAAGCCCACAAAACATCACTGATTTTTTATTTTAAACTTGTCTGGTCAGGTATCCATGGCTCGGACTTAGGAAGCCGATTCTCCAGCTCACAGCACAACTATAACTTGCATTTTTAAGTCCATTTGATTTTCATTTAAAGATGCTCAGGAGAATCCCCTGCCTACTAATGTCTTCGCTTACCTAAAGAACAGACATATAAATTTATCCATAAGCATGCTTCACCTGCAAGCAATGAGCATCTCTTAAGACTCAGGGCTCATTCAAGTTTCAGTCTCTGCTGAAATCGCCAACAAATGCTCCAACTGCGACAGGGCACATCGCCCCACTAGGAACCGTACCCTGCCTCACGCACCCTGCCAGCAGACACGCTCCAACAACCTGAACTCGACGTGAGCCAGTCACCCAGAGATAAAAATATAAAAAAAAAAAATCTGTATTTATTTACTACCCGTCCCCAGGGAAATAAATCAGTAAATAAAGAGAGAACCTCAAAGCATCCCTCTGAACAGCTTGCCTTGCAGAATGCTTGTAACATATGCGCTAGGCTTACCTAACAGAACAGGGTTTGCACAAAGAAAGACAAGGGACCTCAACCTGGTTTTCCCTGCACAAGGTTTACACTAACGGGACCTTGCTGACACCCATGTAATGAGTCTGGAAGTCTTAAATGACAGGAGACCTGGCTCAGGACAAGCTGCTGGTGGCCACGTAGCCCTCACAGACGCGGGGACCCCCAGTCCTGCGCCTGTTCCCTTTACAGCTTGTGTGCTTCTGCTGGAAAAGGAAAGAATTACAAAGGAAAAGGGGGCGAGGCCGGGCGGTGGGAGCACGGGTCCGATTCCCAGGAACACCAAAGCACATGCAAACGCCTGGCCGAGGAGGCTCCTGTGGCCCGAATGCCATCAGCACTGCTGCGACCCTCAACAAGCTCAACACTGGAGAGCCCAAGGCCACCAAGGAACTCCCCTTCACCGCAGGCGGAGGCATAGCCACAAATCTCGCCCATTTTTCAGGCATCTCTCTGTGATCAAAAGACCAAATTAATTCTGTTTTCTATGCTGTGACCACAACCTCTAGTGAGTAACTGAGGCAGACAATATCACGGACATGTTTGACTATAATGAAAGACAGTTAATCCAGCAGATGCAAACTGATTACAGAAACATTAGACATCCTTGCATGCCAGACCATTCGAGGCAAAAGACTGTATACGTTTTTTGTCAATGGTAATCACAGGGATTCACCACGCGAAGGTGAATATTTACAAGCAGCAGCCTACCGAATACAAACAGGAGACAGAAGTTACAGAGGTTCTTCATACGCAGCGACCATAACTAACGCTTTGGTAAAATCCTAGAATACTATTTTAAACTCTTCTCATTTATTTTCGCTTCTTTTTTTCGTAAGAAAGAGATATGCATCATGCTGTCTGCCTGCTTCGCTATATCAATGTAGGAACTCATTTTCATTTTCCAATGCATCTGACAAAGAAGCAGAGAGATCAAACTTCATTTTATTCCTACAAGTTTCATGAGAAGCAGTGACTAGACAAGGGGAGAGTGATCTAAATTAGTGCCTCATTAAGTAAAAATGTGAGGTCAGCAGTCATCTATTCCCTCTGGCTCGCTGACTGGGCCAGTCAGCACGCATGTAGCTCAGAAACAGCCTCAGCAAAACCAGCCCACCTCCTCTCTGCTAATTAAGAGATATAGAGGAGACTTGCAGGGTGATTAGGAAAGATCCTGGGAGAAAAGGACCGCGGAGGTAAAATGTAGGTGTTGCAATGGGAGATGGGAACAAGGGATGCCAAATGCGGAGCCAGGATTATTGCAAAGGTACTGTGCTGGGGGCACAGGATACAAAGCTTCACTAGTTTCTCTGCTCTTGAAAAAGCTTGTTATTTTTAGTGCTTATGGCTGAATTCAAAGCCAATTGAACTCAGAGGGAAGATTTCCATTGAACTATTTTTGTCGGGATGGGACAAAATATACTTAGTTCTCATAACTGCTCCTCTGAATCAAACAAGAGTAATTGATGCTGCTTCCTTCCATCTCGTGTACATCTTTCACAAGAATAGTATACACACCTCAAATGCTGAAATACTTTTCTATCTCCACAAGGAAAGCTAATTAATAAATGAAAAAGATGGAGAAACAACTGGGGTGAAGACTTATAAAAAGTCTGCACTTCATCTGCAAAACTGCAATCCAATTTAGATTTGGCAGATTGCTTCACCCGAAAAAGAAGGCATCTGATGCTGAATTTCGGAGAAATGTCAGTATCACGTGAAGTTGCATTTGCAGATGGATTACTGTTTGCCATTAATGCAAACGATACTTTTTCTTTCACAGAAAAGTTAGCGCTTCATTTATATTTTTGAGATTGCTGGTGAAATAGCAACTCACGTTTTGGAGTAAGTGCCGAGGTTGTCTTTTCTGACATGAGACCTTTAAACTGTACTTGCAAAGTTATGTGCATATATTAGATACTATAGCTCTATGAATAGTGAGAAAACAGGTGATATCCTAAATTATTTCCACACAGCTAAAGATTAGATTTTATCAACATATTAGTAGGTAAGCACATTACTGCCCCTCTGCAACCAAAGATGTTTTTATAGCAGACATTTTCAGTTATGGATAAAAATAAACCTAGAAAAGAACCCTAGGAAAATGCTAAGAAAATTCAAAGATAATTACATTTAAAGCTCATTACTGAACATAAACTAAACCAACCAGGAATACTTCTCATCACATTTATTTAATATTGCAATTTCAGGGTGACTGAAAAAATCAGAAGCCACAGAAGGGGCCCATCAGCGTAAAATGTAATAACACTCTAAAGATTCTCAGCTACCTCTTCAGAGGAGTTCATCGTTTGCCATTTTAAACATCACTGTCTTTTTTGCCATCTAGTCAAAATCATGACTAGTACTATTCATAGCTTAGTTGCAATAAGAGGAAAACGTATGGTAGATATTTCATGATTTCCCCAAAACTTCAAGAAAAAAAAAAGTAAGACACACTGGAAAAATAACTGAGGAGTATTTTGTGACTGAAAGCTGTATATTTTTTCTCTCTCTTTTAAGAGTAGAGTTTCCAATAGCTTGCTTTAATAGGATTGGAATTATACCAGAACTTCAGACAAATTAACAGTTTGTGGAAAAGACAGTGGAGAACGCACTTGCACGCTTTTGGATACTGTCAGCTGGCCAGACGTCAGAGGATTTACTTTTCTAAGCTAGCTTCTTACCATCCCTTTCTTACAGATTCTTGAGATATGAAAATGTTGATATTTTGTGAATTTGTGCAATGAAGATTCAATTCTTCCACATCGTTAGGATAGGGGAGAGGACTGACTGACAATAATGAAACTTTAATGGTCTTGGCAGATCCTTAAAGAATAATTTAATTCCTTTATTTAGCAAGAGCAGTATTTTACTACCTTCTGGGAATGAGCAATTTGTGAGCAGTGCAATGAAAGCCTGTTTTTCATAGGGCGCCGTCTTATCGTCCTCACCCCCTTGCACCTTAACGCCCCTTTCAATATCCTGAATTTCTCCCAGTAATTAAACACCTCCCAGTACTCTCAGCTCCCCAAGTCACCGACCTGCAGCTTCACTAGGAGGCAAGGCGTGCCAGGGCTGATCCTGCACCGAGCACGTGCCGGATGGCCTGCAGGTATGCGCCTGCTATTTGGCCAGCCGGCGGGCCAAGCCAAACAGAGATGCTGAAGCCGTAGCTTTCTGTTCGGCAGAGGGATTGACTGATAGCTGTCTGCCTCCTCCAAGCAGTTCTAGGTACCCACTTAGTTTTCCAATTATTAAAATTGTCTAATGGGTTCAAAAAGCTATCTGGAGACATGGAGAAGGGAAGGAAAACAGAATAAAAAAAATAAATGGATAAGCATGACTGCGTAGGCATATGATAATTCTTACAACATTAGTCTTAAAAATATGAGGAAGAACTCCCTAGCATCTGCAAGTACTTGGAAAGGGATAACCTAGCAGAACTAACTGCTTAGGGTTGCAGAGACTAACTTGAAATAACAGCCTGAAGGAGAGGTATGTTTAGCCTAAATAGCAGGATTATGGTCTTAGTGATAAGGACTGTGAGCTAGTGGAAAAGTATGTGAAACTACAGACACGCCACAGACTGAATTCTTACAGTGTACAGAGAAGCCTTGGGTTGGCTACATTTAATTGGGATCTTCTGCCTTCCGTGTTTCTACTATTATAAATATTATTAGCAGATGGCAACTAAACTGTGGTTACACCAACAACATCTGTCCCCATTGGTTTCGGCTCTCGGACAGATTTCTGAAATTGCACATCTAAAATGCGAATGCGCAGGGACTGCGCGTCACCAGCATGTCCCCAGAGATGTCCCCGTGGACAGTCTGGCGCTTGCAAAAAGAGTCAGGGTGCAGTAAGGTTGGCTGGGGCATGGGGCCGACCACGTGCTACCTCATCTCAGGGAGATCTCGGTGCAGGCAGTCACCCATCGCGTCGACCCTCGCAGGGCTGCAACTGCGTGGGCTCCCCGAGGGCCAGAAAGTGCAAGATGCTGGGCAGTGCCACGGCACCCGCGGAGCCTGGCAGGACAGGACCCTGCCTATATTGATTTCTTTCCTCGACTGATGTGCTCAGCCTCACAGCATCGCTCCTGCGGGCATCAGTCTGAAGGGAGCAGAGTCCGAATTATTTTGCACTTCTGCTGACCCCCTGCCAGGAGAGCACCCACCTTCTGCCTGGTTTTGTCAGCCTGACCCTGTGGGCTTTGCACACATGAAACCGAGACTGAATTCAGCGCAATCCTTCACGTAAAACAAATGGGAGGAATCAGCCTCTCGTCTCACCTGAAAATACTCTTCATGGTTATATTTGACTTTTAATTACTCTCTAGTTCTATTATCAATGTTTACTTTCAAGACAATTGAGACCTATCCTGAAATGCTCCAGCAAAATACCTTAACGCATTAGAGCATTATACAACTCAAGGCTGAATTCAAGCGCACTTGAAAAAGCCTTGACTCATGCTGGACTTCTTCTGCCGAGGTAGACTCATAAAACTGTTACACCAACAACGGTGGGGGGCTTCGCATTCTCTTCTCGTTTCATCTATATCTTTGAATTTTAATGCAGTGATTTTTCTTTAAATAACTTCTACCAACTATGCCTACAGTCCTCCTCTACTGCCTATTGATGTGGATAACTCTCGATAGTCATTTCACATTTATGTTAAACATTAATCACAGACTTTTGCAGAGATTTCTGAAGTAGCCTAGGAGACTGAGATACATAATTCCTGTTTATTTTACCAGGCATTATGCATGACAATCCCCCAAGGTGGCTTTGGCTATGTCAGCAAAAACTGTATTTATGATTTACTATAAATATGGAATGACTATGGAGAATTGTAGACAAATCTCTGCCTTCATCTGTAATGTCCTACTGTATTTTGCTTTTTAATTTGTGCTCATTTGACCAATCACTTTTATCTAGCACATTGCAAAATGCACTGCAATGTAACAGTGCGGTCCAAACATGGATGAAGCTAATAAAGAAGAACCTGGTAGCAACAGCAAGTATCATCAGTATTAGATTCTTGCAGTTAATATACCAGCCTACATGTAAATTGTACCGTTCTGTCCTGAAGAGTCAGTCCCAAAGCACTTAGCAAATTACACTCTGAAACTGCTTCTGCCTCTGAAACAGAAGCGCTGGAGCATCCTCTGTCTTTCGAGCAGGGTCAAAATTCAGCCCTAAGGCAGCGTGTGAATGGTGCAGTGAATTGGAGCTGCTTATCTCTGCAGGCCCGACTAAAATTACTAGATCAGAAACGGGGGGCGCGGGGGGGGGGAGGTTACGTGATGATCTCATTTTAGTGCACAGAAGCTTTTTGAGTAACTCGCAGAAAACAACTGTCCTAGTTTCCCCCAACTGTCCTGTTCTGATTATCTGCCGGGTTACAGGTCACACCGATTCCTACCTGGGACTTAGATTCAGTATTTGCTTTGGAGTCGAAAGCGAGAGTTAAACCCTCTTTTTTTGCAGCCTCGCCCATCTGTTTTTCTGTTAGGGGAGTAACACAGTGAAAAGAGCCCACACCAAACAGGTCATGCTCAACTATTGCAATGTGCTGCTTTCTGCAGGGATGCTGGACAATCAGGAAGGACTTAAGGTTATAGTCCTCAGGATTTTCTCAATGTGGTA
Source organism: Calonectris borealis (assembly GCF_964195595.1). Taxonomy (NCBI): domain Eukaryota; kingdom Metazoa; phylum Chordata; class Aves; order Procellariiformes; family Procellariidae; genus Calonectris; species Calonectris borealis. The sequence continues at coordinate 146,321,944 of NC_134312.1, forward strand.
ATACTCTGTCAAATTACAACCACGCCAAGACAAATTTAAAACCAGTCCCACACTATCTATGCCCTCTTCATTTCTATCACAGAGTCCAGGGAGAGTTTTGCCTTAGACCACAGTGAAAGCAGGACCAAGCTTTTCCAAGGTGAGTAAATCAGTGTGCAGCTCTTTGCACCCTTTGCAGCGTGCTGTCCTACAACCGTTCAACTGTGGTCACAGGCTCCCACCTGCCTTCACAGGACACACACTGGAGACAGGGCTAAGTTTTGCTTACAGCACAGACAGTCACCACTCAAAGTTTAGTCTTTCTCCTAGTTCCAGTCTGGAAAAAATCACTTTGCTTGAAATCAGAAACTGATTTGCATCTCCATTTTGTATCTTCTTATAGCAAGGAATTGATGGGTGTGCTTGTGAATCAGCACGTTGGGAGGATTCATTTTTTTCTGGTGAAATCATAAATAATTGTTCTCCTCCACAAAGAAGAAACAACCTACGTTTCCAGAGCACTTGCGAAATGCTTTTTCTAGACTCCATTGCATAGCCCGATTTTGGAAAGTTCTTAAGATCTCTGGGCTTACGAACAAACATATAAATAGGGGTTTTCTGTTTGGTTTTGTGGGTTTTTTTTTTCTTCCCCTAAGAGCTATAGTAGGAGTATTTCTTCAATACAGTTTTCAGAATATCACCATCAGGAAAGCATCCAAAGCAAAAATAAGGAGACAGGATTTCTTGCTATATGCTTCAGGGAAACACAATTTCTAAATATTTTAGCAAGTTTCAAACTCAGCCATCCTTCTGAGCAGTCACGATCTTAGCTTACTCACTAGGAAAGCCTGTACCAGCTTGCAGCATGCACCGAGTCCTGCTGTTCCAGTCTTGCACTACTGCCTATAGCCTGCACCCGCCAGGTGAGGGGGAAGGTGCAAGCCCCCCTCATCGCAGCTGCGGGGGCAGAGAGCTCTGCAGCCCCTGGCTGTGCTATGCCCAGGTCAGAGCGCTCAGCAACTGTAGGCCTGGCCTGAGCTCCCCGTGCCCCCCAAGCCTTCCTGCAACAGAGTTACGGGCATAAAGAACCGATAGGAAACAGTAAATTTGAGCAGGAAAGCATAGTGCTCCCTTCCCCCTGATACCAGCACGTTAGGATGAAATTCAAAGCCCACTTGTTTTGTTCAGCTGCTCCGCACCACACCGAGCCAAGGTTTTTCATTTACTTAAAAAACCCACAGCAAAAATTCAAATGCAATTGCCAACTTACCCGAAGTGGCTGGCTAAACTCATGGAAACGCAGAAGAGGAAGAAGTTTTTGATCATGATAAAGCCAGAGACCATCCCATTGTCCATTCCAGAGGAGAGGAGGAACGCAGGTGGTTGCTTTGGTAAAGGTGCAGCTGCTCACTTTCCTCTTACGCTGCAACAACACACAAAAAAAGATAAATTATTACACGGACAAACAGCAGGATAGCCGAGTTCAGCTAACACCGCATCTTCTGCTATCTGTGTTTTTCACAAACTTATTGAGGCTTATGTAAACATCAGCTGTTTATGTAAAATTTCGTATCTTCAAGGACATGTTTTACCTTCTGTTGATGGCAAACTGCAACACAGGAAAAATTCTTAGTGGCCCAGTTTTCCCTTATATTCGCCCGTCATATAAGTAACTAAAGAAATAGTCACCATTTTCCAAATGCCAATTTCAACCCTTTACCTATTTCAACAACTTCCACACGCCTGCAAACCTAGGGCTGCGTGCAGCCGCCGCATCCCTTCCTTCCATCACAATTTTTTTCCCATTAAATACCCGGCTTCCCTTTCCAAAATCCCAGTTGAAATGCCAAGAAACACCTACTGCTTCTTGGAATTCACGCTGCTGATGCACGGCTTAGCAAAAAGAGGGTGGGATGGGGCGGGGAGGGGGGCGAAAAAGTGACCTTCCTCGCAAAGGCACATAAACCTCACGCTAGCACGAAGAATAACAGTAATGTAGCTGCTCCAGCGACTGCCGCTTTTCGGATACCTGCCTCAGCGACCAGATCACCAATTTCAGCATTGTGCACTAACGTTTTCCTCTGTGCCCTATTAAAAAAAAAAAAAAAAAAACAAAACACAAAAAAACCAAACCAAAACAAAACCCCAAAACCCCAAAACCAACAAAAACCCAAAAACAACCCCGAAAAACACACCCAGAGGGGAGCTGCCTGGATTTTCCACCTGAACCCGTGCCCCCCCGCGCTACACCGCTCAGCAACTTAACTCTCCCCACCCCGCCGGCGCAGCAACGTGAAAAGCCCAAACCAAAAGCCGCCCCCCGGGGCTCCCCCCGCCCGGCCCGCGCTGCCCCGCGGCGGGTCCCGCTCGCTCCGCGCCGCTCCGCACACGGCGCACTGCGGGGCCGCCGCTCCCTTCCGCACACACGCAGCCCCGGCCCGCCCGCACCTGCCCGGCGACCGCCGCCCGCTCCCCTCCGCCGCCGCCCGCGCACTGCGACCCTCACGGCTCCCCACCGCACCGCGGAGGGTGACACCGGCCCGCCCCGCCGCCCCTTCCCTCCCTTCCCATCCCCGCCCGCCAAAGTTTCCCGCGGCCATGTGCGCGGCGCTGGGCGCAGCGGCGGCCGCCCGGGGGCTGCGGGCAGGGCTCCCCGCCGCCCTCCACCGGCCCGGCCGGGCGCGGGATCCCGGCGCTTACCGGCCGCCGGCGGGGGGACGAGGGCGAGGGGGCGGTGTTCGTCCGAAAGTTGCGGAGCGGCAGCGGGAGCGGTGCGGGTGCGGCGGCGCTGCCTCCCCGCCGCTGCCAGGCGCGGCCCCGCCGCAGCGCCGCGCCCGCGCCCGCGCCGCCCCCGCGGCCGGGAGCGCGGGTCGGTGCGGGGGGCGCGCCCGCCCCTCGGGGACCCCCGCGCCGAGCCCCCCGGGAGGGTCCTGCGGCTCCCCGAGCTCCCCGCACCCGCCTCCCGGGAGCAGCCCCGCCGGCCCCCCCCCACCCCGGGGCAGGGTCCTGGGCGAGCGCCGACCTCCGCGGGGAGAGCCCCTGCCACAGCCCGGCCGTGCAGGTGTCGTGTGACCGTGGGGCAGGGCCATTCACGACAGCGGGTGAGGCTTGCCGGTATATCGACTCCTTACACACACACATATAAGCACACATATCTACACACATAGATCTGTATCTATATTCCTCTTCTGTAGCCAGTGGACCCGATCTAAACCATTATAACTCTTAAATGCTGAAGTGGGGATTTGCACCCGCAACATTAACTCTTTGTACGGCCTCATTATTGGACATCCATGTTTTTTATCGGTATTAAACATCTCAGGAGACCCGTGACAACTTCGAGGTTTCCTTGTGACTGTATGTAGTGTTATTCCAGAAAAATGGATGCACTGCTTCACAGCCTCAATATAGGGAGCATTACACTTGCTACGTGTCCAAGTCACATATATTATATACTGCTTGCAGGTGTGGAAGGATTGGTGCATTTTGAACTATCCAAAAGACAAAATGAGCGTCGTATGGTCCCAGTTCTTGCAGATTCTTTCAGACGCGTGCAACATTTTGTAACACGTGAATGTTACATGTGATAAATATGATTTCAGTATATACTGCTGTGACCATACTTTGAAATAATACTCCAAACTCAGTTATTAAATTAACAGTTCTAACGAGGTAATGTCTGTCTTTCAGGCAACATTATGGATCAATGAGGCATTTGTCTTTTTCCTATATCCATAAAAAAGCTCTATGAAATTAATCCCTCCACTGAAATCGATACTGATTCTGTAGCTCATTGCCATAGAGGGTGCTGCTATACGTGTGCCTACTTCACGGTCTGCACGGTTTGAATTGGAAACTGGTCCTTATGAATTTAGATTTTTTTTTTTTTTTGGTTATATGTGGTGCTTAGATGCGTTCTGGTTTTCTGGTAATTGATTTATGATCTTAAATGCAGAGCCAATGACATACGTTGTTCCTCGTTGTTCCTTAGTGACTTCAATAAATATGAAGTTGTGAATGAATGTTGCTATCAGAATAGCTTTCCCGGTGCTTAAAAATATCTGAGTAAAGTAGTATGAAGCGCCAGTAGTTTCTCATGATAATGTTCTTGCCTAGGAGCGTTTAAATCAGATTTTTTACAGTGCTTTGATTTCTAGGATGAACTATTTATACCTCTGTATAGGTGATGTTGTAAAACTATGTGATCTTTAAATAATTTTACAAAAGCAAGCCGTAGATATATTGGCCTAGACTTTCCGTGTGAGCAGGCGAGAGCTGCGCACTCTCCGGCTGTTTGCTCCAGCTCTCCGGTAAGCGCAGAACTGAGCCTTGATTCCTCTGGCTCGCTACATCTTCCTCGCGAAGCTACGTGCTGCGGATCCGCTTCACAACATCAAAGGGAGAAAGCATTTCAGGCTCGGGGAAATAGCAAGGAAACGTTAAAGAAAAACTTAAAGGAAAAGAAAAAATAAAGGAGGAAGCGCCTTAGCGAAACGGCGAGCTGGTGAACACCGGTGTCGGGCAGAAAGCCGCGCTGGCCGTGACAGACGACGCCCCGCGCCCACGCCGCGCGGGGCCGCACCTGGCCCTCCCCGCGGTGACCGCCACGCGGGTGGGCGCCGGCGGGAAAGGGCCGCCCTTTGCCCCCCGCCGCCGCCAGGGGGCAGCACAGCCCCACGCAACCCGGGCAGCGCGCGGCGACGCGGGCAGCGGCGCCTGCGGGCGGCGGCAGCCCCCGGGCGGCGGCGGGGGGGAGGAGGGGGTGCCGGGCGGGACCCGGTGGGTCATTTGGCGAAGAGGGTGCCCGGTAAAGCCGCTGGGAAGCCCCCGCCTGCTGTGCGGCGCCTTAAGTGTGGCGAAAGTCAAGCGGCCGGGAGGAAAAGGTGCCTGGGCATGGCTGGTGGCCGTTGTGGCGGCCAGGAAGGGCATCTGCTGGCTCCCGACAGCGGCGTCGGGTGCGTCTTCTTTTCTATAGCCTTGTCTGTGTGGTAGCTGTGTAACCCAGACCTGGTTCTGTTTGCCAGCTAATTATAGTTGATGACGCAATATATCTGAAACACGTTGTTTATAATGCAAGGTATGGACTCCCGGGCAAAGGTGCTTTCTTGAGAGCTTGTCAGACATTAATTGCGTAGGTTTTCGGACTGGATCCCTGCAGGATGGTGGCTTTGACCTGTGACTGCGGAGTTACAACAAGCAGTAGAGAGATCTTTGTATTGTACTTGTCCTCCGCTGAGTGTTTTTCCAGGCACTCCCTTGTGATTCACACTTACCCTATTTGTATTCCTAGCCTCCTTGTTCGGTTTTAAAGGATGTGTTGAATTTAGTATGTGAAACAATTGCTTTTTATTGTGGTCAAGGAAATGTTTGGTTTGGTTGGTTCATTGTTTTCTGCGCTAGTGTTTAGCAAAAGCTGACCCAGCCTACCAGAAGCCATTTCATATCTGGGAGAAGTTTTGCATGGTCCCTCTCTGGCATTTTTCCCCCCCAAATCCTTAAGTAATGACACTCTGTGTTGGAAAACAGCCTGTTTCTCCAGCAGCCAAAGGCATGTCTGCCATTGATCAAGCTGTTCCTTCTTCTCCCAAGAGAGCTACAGAAATCTCATGAAGTTGCGTGAAGGTGTGACATGCTGTGGGTATTGACCCAAGCAGGGGCTCTTCAGAGGCATTGTCTTCCACCGAAACATTTAACTTCTGTCATCTACGTGGAGAGGATTGCCTGTTTTCTTGAAATCTTCTGCCTTTGGCCTCCTGGCTAAGACTCTGCAAAAGGCAGAGCTTGGGACAGTGATTTTGGTGATACAAATCCTTTTCCAACAGAGAGCAGTCTGAATTCATCAATCATTGCATGAATCCCTAACCATCAACTAGCACCAACTTGGCCACTCTCAACACAGAGACTAGATCTGAACAAAGGGTGAAAGTCTCGTTTCCACTCCCTTTTGTCTCCATATTTATAGAGATGACAGTCAAGAAGCTTCTACTCAGCCCTGAAGAGACAAACCTGGAGTGCTGGGTCCAGCTTTGGGCTCCCCAGTATGAGAGAGACATGGACATACTGGAGAGAGTCCAGCAAAGGGTCAAGAAGATTATTAAAGGACTGGAGCATCTCTCCTGCGAGGAGAGAATCATAGAATTATTAAGGTTGGAAAAGACCTCTAAGATCATCGAGTCCAACCATCAACCCAACACCACCATGCCCACTAAACCACGTCCCTAAGCACCACATCTACACGTCTTTTAAATACTTCCAGGGATGGTGACTCAACCACTTCCCTGGGCAGCCTGGTCCAAGGCTTGACAACCCTTCCGGTGAAGAAATTTCTCCTAATGTCCAATCTAAACCTCCCTTGGCGCAACTTGAGGCCATTTCCCCTCGTCCTATCGCTAGTTACTTGGCAGAAGAGACCAACACCAACCTCGCTACAACCTCCTTTCAGGTAGTTGTAGAGTGCAATAAGGTCTTCCCTGAGCCTCCTCTTCTCCAGGCTAAACAGTCCCAGTTCCCTCAGCCGCTCCTCATAAGACTTGTGCTCCAGGCCCTTCACCAGCTTCATTGCCCTTCTCTGGACACGCTCCAGCACCTCAATGTCCTTCTTGTAGTGAGGGGCCCAAAACTGAACACAGTATTCAAGGTGCGGCCTCACCAGTGCTGAGTACAGGAGCACGATCACCTCCCTATTCCTGCTGGCCATACTATTTCTGATACAGGCCAGGATGCCATTGGACTTCTTGGCCACCTGGGCACACTGCCGGCTCATGTTCGGCCAGCTGTCAATCAGCACCCCCAGGTCCTTTTCCTCTGGGCAGCTTTCCAGCCACTCTTCCCCAAGCCTGTAGCATTGCATGGGGTTGTTGTGACCCAAGTGCAGGACCTGGCACTTGGCCTTGTTGAACCTCATACAGTTGGCCTCAGCCCATTGATCCAGCCTGTCCAGGTCCCTCTGCAGAGCCTTCCTACCCTCGAGAGAGGCTGAGAGAACTGGGACTGTTCAGCCTGGAGAAGAGAAGGCTCAGGGGGATCTTATCCATGTGTATAAATACCTGACAGGGGGGAATGAAGGTGAGGGGGCCAGGCTCTGCTCAGCACTACCCACTGACAGGACAAGGGACAGTGGGCACAAATTAAAAACCATGACATTCCATCTGAACACAAGATGACCACTTTGAGAGTGGTCAAACATAGGAACAGGTTGCCCAGAGAGGTTGTGAAGTCTCCATCTGTGGAGATACTCAAAATCCGAAGGGGAACGATGCCGGGAAACCTGCTGTAGCTGACCCTGCTGGAGGAGGAGATGGGACTGGCTGATCTCCAGAGGTGCCTTCCAGCCTCAGCCATCCTGTGATCCTCTAGGCCACGAAAACAGTGACATCCTGTGAAATGCTGTATTACTTTTCCCAAACTGTTTCACAACTGTATCTGGTAGTGAAATTATACAAATAACCTTGCTGACATGAGAGGTATTAGAGTCTGATAGACTTTGAAGCATTTGGTGTATTTCTGAATGATAAGGAGGGATATTAAAAGCCTTTTCTTTCCCTCATGCATGCCCACTCTACAGTGTCATGGACACCCATAAAACACGACCAGTGACCTGCATTTCACTCGTCTGACAGGCCCGCTGCAGACAGAGCTGCTTTTAGGACCTGGTGTTTTGGTGGTTTGTTTTGTGCATCCCAGTGGCAATAGAGAGCTACTTAACGGAGCTTTGTGAAAGGCGGCTGGGGGCAGAGTAATGTTGGGAAGGATTGCTCAGAGATAGAGTTGGTCCCGTGTAGTGTGACACAGAATAGATCAGTGGTGCCACTGGGAGAGAGAGGTCTGCTCTGTCCCAGCAAAATTCCAGCTGGTTGTGAAAAGCGACATCTTCAGCAAGCCACACCGATGCTTCTGCATGCTAGTTGTTGCGATTCCCATATCTGCAGGTTCAAAGGTCTAAAAACTTCATCTGAAGCTAATCCCGAGCAGGTTACTTTCTGCACACATTCAGTTTAGAAAGAAACAAAAGGCTACATTTTCTGTTTGGCAGTTTATCCTATCTGCTGTGGGCAACCTGTGCCTCAGTCCGTTTCCACGTATCAGCCTAACAGCTGAGCGAATGTTGAGGGTGTGCCTGAACACTGCTGCCATGGATTTATAGCGTGCCCTGAGCTTCACGGTGTTTCTGGAAACCACTCTAGGCATCTTACAGAGGTCCTTACTGCGAGATGAGAGCCTCAGGTGCTGGCAGCCCTATTTCTCAAAAGTGGTTGGCAGGAAATTTAAATGAGTTTGGATCTGTATTAGACACTTTGCCCCATTAGACCAGGGAAATGATATCTAGAGATACCTCCCCCACCCTCCCGAAGGAGTGGAGAATATTTCCAACATTTTTCAGTCTAGTGTAAGGTTTTAAATCCTTGGATAAGAGCATCAAAGCAAACATTGTCTGTTACTTACAACGATGTCCCTGTCTTTCTGCATAAAGACATAAGAAGGGGCTCCATCTTTTTCCCCAAACCCACTTTGTTGTCTGACTCCTTAAAATTCCCTTTGCCTTTATAGATCCTATCCTCCCTACACGTTAACCCAGCTGCCTGTCGACAGCCTGGAGCTAGTCGGTGAGGAGCACGGGGCCAGGGCCAACGGTGGGGTTCAGGCCTGGCACTGCCCTCGCAGTGCTTTTGCAGGGAAACATTGCGCACAAGCGGGTTTTGATAGTTCACTCATATCAGTTCAGCTTGCCAGTGAGATAGCCCTTTTCTCTTCTGTCTGTGTAAAGAATTTCCTTTACACCAGTGGATAGCAAAGTCGGAGCGTGGGGTCAAACCTGCTCACAGATGTTTTTCCTATGGAAGAACTGAGGTTTTATTCACATTCTTGCCAGGTCCATATGTGAAATCTTCTCACTGTTCCTGCAGAGTCTACCGAAGTCTGCCCTTAAGATACAAACCATGAAAACCAAAGGGATTTGCAACAGGTCCTGAACTGCTAGTTCATGGTCTTAGATTCAGGGGGACAGCAGGGGCTACCGAGCAGCAGTCCCTCCTGCATCACACGGTCCACAAATTTCCATAGCAGTATAAACTGACTTCCTCGTTTGCTTTCCTCTTGCTTTGTGAGAAGACAGGCTGTTTTTTCTGGGTATCCATGAAGTCTGCAGCAAATCACCTCCTCTGTGAGTGTTACAGCCCATAAACAAGTGCCTGCTGTTATCTCACCTTGAACCTGCCCCTGGTTTCTTCTCTTGTTGGCACAGCATTTTTAGCAGAGATCAGATTGGGGGCTAGTGAGATTGGCATTGCAAGTAGAAGGAGGTTTGAAATAAGGGTGTCACCCAATCAAAGTTTATAACCCGAAGATCTCTTAGATTTGACATGCTGGGCCAAATTAACAAATTGATTTAATGTACCTATATAGACATAGTGGATACAGATGTGAAGTTCATATTTTGCCCACCTCTGAGCTGGTTCCCTGCTTTGCCACCATAGAAATTGTGCTAACAGTATGGGAATGACAGTGCAAATAGATGTAGTTAAGTTTCTTAGCAGGCCTAGTGAGAAGCAGGTGTATTCAAAAGCCAAAGTTAGATGTATATGGAGCAAACAGAAGCACATTTTGTCTTCTCAGGCTGTGTGCTTACTCAGCGGTGGCAGTCATTGTATCCTGACATTCCCAGGCGATTGCCTGGGGATCTTCCAGTTCTCCAGAATTTAACTTTTAAACATGACATATATAAACCATACTTTTATGCAATAAAATAATAATATATAAAATATAATAATAATAATGTAAAGGAACGTGTAAGGTACTTGTAACTAATGTGTTCAAGTAGATTATTCTATGTTAAACACTAGTGATACATGTTTACAGCTAAAATGTTACAGTTTTCTGTGTAAACTGAGGGGGTTTTTATTGCACACAAGTGAGCATCAACTCAGAAAACCTCTGAACTGGAACTTTATGACCCTATCATGTATAAAACACCTTTAGTTAATTTCTTCAAAATGGTTAAATTTACTGGTTAGTATTTTAGCTAGCTAGAGCAGCAGTTATATCTGTATTTGAAAAATAATGGGTCATTAGGGTAGCGTTGTATATGATCTTTAAGACCTCAGCCCTCTTGACTGGTGATTCGGGTGCATCTTTTCTGTAAGTAAGTATGACACTGCCTGGTGCGCTCCTTGTGAGGACAGAGCACACCTGTAATGATACAGCTGAGCAAAAAACCAACTTACTCTGTATTCTGAAGCATCTCAGTAAGAAAGCACTTTGTGGAGAATAATGACAATGATTCAGTTTCATATATATGATTCATAAAGAAAGATTAATCAGGCTTAAACTAGAGCATACAAGTTCTGCATCAATATTCAAGGATTTCTGCATATGCTACTGTACATGTAATTCCTTCATAACAAGAAGGAGAGAACAAATCTTAGAAGGAACAACACAGAAATTCATTGAACTAAGATGGAAGAATTGATGTTGATAAATTATTGATTAAGTATATTTTCAAATACATAATGGATGGAGGTTGAGTGTACCCATAGACAATATAGGACTATAGTAACCTAATGTCCTTAGTGATGTTAAGGGCAGAGTATGTGAAGTTTAGAAATTGGTTACAGACAAGAGGTACCAAAATCTACTTGACAGTACATTTCTGAATTCTATTATACATACATATGTATTTATCTCTCTCTTTCATATTTAGGTTATAATATTAAATATTAATTATATTAAATATTAAATATTTATGCCTATTGGTACATGTATGTATATATCATGTCTACCTGTCAACTGGGTTTGGCTATGTAAATGCTAAGATAAGATTGGATTAGCATGTTTTAAGTTGTTATGATGAACTCAGGTCTTTTTTGGCTGCTGTAGTTTCCGTATTTACTGCATTTCTCTGTGTTGTTTACATGTGTGCTGGGCATATTGACAGAACTCATTATTTCTGTTTCTGATCAACACAGGTAACTGTCAAAGATACCAACAAATGTTTGTTTCTACTTTTGTAAAATTTTACAAATGCTTTCAAGTCACCTTGTAATGATTCATTATAATAATTAGCTGCTGCTACAAAAAAACATTAGTGCATACCATTTGGAAAGCTGTAGACACAACTTACATTTATTTTAGGATTTGCAATATACTGCTTTTCAGGCTGAATTTATTGGCAAGGGTTAGGTGGGAATAAATGTTCTCGGCAGTTCCAAATCCCACTAAATGTGGCTTCTGTTATATAGATTCAAGTCTTATAATTAATAAAATTTCAAGAAAAATGAGTTTTTAAATTGTTCCGTGTAGAATTAACATTTACAGAAATTGGACAGAGCTGCTAAAAAAAAAAAAAAAAGAAAAAGAAAAAGGGAATAACCTGAAAATGCCCTGTTTTGGAAAAGGTAATGATGGAGATTTCACAATGATCTATATCTAACACTACAGGATGTTAAATATTAATGATTGAACTATAGCAAGCATTATAATATACCACACCAATGCAGGTGATGTCAGTCCTACAGCTTTGTGTGAAAATATTTTGTCAGTCCCAGTGCAGTAGAATTCAGAAAGATAAAAATAATAACATGTATTATGTATATCAGTCAATAAGCCAGATCTTCATATAGCATAAATTGTTTAACTGAAGGGCAGTGGAATTATGCCCATGCATCAACTGAGGTTATGCTTCGAGTGTGACCCAGTAGTTATGATTCAGTCAATGAAAGTTTGTTTGAATCTGAAGAATGAGATTTGGCACGAATAGTAAGTAGGGGCGGGTTTTTTTTCCTTTTGGTAAATAATTTATTAAGGAAAAATGCAGGTGGCTTGCTCACAAAACAACTGCAGAGCAGGCTAAAATTTGGCAATTTGTATTAGTCAATCGGAAAAAAGTAGAGTAAAACACTAGCTATATTGAGCATTTTGGTTTTAATACTTCTAAAAAAGTCAGTAGGATGGAAGAGGAGGATATAACTGCAGAAAGAGTTAAGAATAGCTGTGAGAAACCATCATATAACCCATGCTTTGGATATTCCTTTTGGCTGTGAGAAACCCAAATTAACTCTTTGATATGGGCAGCTGTTATCTTTTTGGACATAGGGAACTTTGTATGGATTTTCCTTGGTCTCTCCTCGTAAACTGTTCCAGTTTTACAGAAGTGATTGAGCGTTCAGCGGGTCAGCTGTCGGTGGAGATGAATACCTGTGTGCCAGCCCTTGCCGAGGAAAGCTTTGCCTGGAGGGAGGGAGAGCACCCTACCTCCAGGCTGCGTATTTAGGATGTAGCAGACCCAAGTTCAGTCCTGGGTGCAGGGTGTTTTCCTTGACTACCTGTGCTGCAGTTTTTGAAGGAACCAAACAGGCACACAGACTGGAGGGACAGCGTGGCACACTCTGTCCAGGTCCCCAGGCTGCACACTCATTGCATCTCGTCCTTCTTTAAAGTCCACAGCAACTCCATTGGCTGCAAATTTTGGAGAAACAGCGTTACTTGCATAAGTAAGATGATCTGGATTTATCACCATGCCTTTCACCTTCAGCAACTGAAAACTAGTGGATTAGTTTCGCATTTGGGGCTGTATGCTTGGATCCCAGACTGCTGGTCAACTGTGTACAAGAAACTTCACCTGCTTGTCTAAACAGTATCACTTGTGGATCCAGGGAGCTAACACCCATGTTAATTTTAGCAGCCAAAGAGTGGGAACAGTCAATGAACATAGCATCTCAGGATCAAAAGAATCACTTCAAAGAGAAAAAAGTGACTTAAATAAAATATGACTGCTGGAATGGATGCAGTTTGATCTACTGGTGTTTTCCCAGTTTACTAAAAAGAACAAAACAAGAGACATCAAATGTTAATCAGATGCTTTTTGTGTGGAGCGCGCTGGGGCAGAATCCTGGGTATGCTCAAGACAGACAGCCGGAGGGAATGAGTTTCAGGTGAATAATCCAAGAAAAGAGACCTTAAGCCTGTCAGTTAGTTTTCCACTCTAAATGTGTTTCATCATAAGGTGCCATTTTGTTGAAATCAGATTATGATGCTTTTATCACAGCTTTTTTTTGTTCCAGCATCTACACCACGGAAAAGTGATTTACCCAGCTGGGTAGCTCAGGCATTCATGAACCAGGTTCAAGACCCTTTTGTAAACACCGTACTCAAGTAGTAGTCTCTTAATGTGATGATAAACACAATATTCTGGCAGCTGACTATTAACTGTGTGTCTTGTTTTACGGATGACCAACTTGGGCTGCCCAAGGCTTATAGAGCACTTGCAATGGTAGACAAAGTCGGTGAGAGCTGTGGTTTTTCAGCACCTCTGACTGCAAGGCAGCGCGGTCTCCAGTAGTGTGCACAGGGTTGCAAGCCATGAATTTTAATCCTTGCTCTGCCACTAATTCACTGTGGAGCTCCAGGCAAGTCCCTATCTCTTCAGCTGTAAAATGGGAATAATAATAATGGTCTCCTATCTTTCGGCAGTGATAAATTCATCTGTGTTCTTGAGGCACGCAAATACTACAGTGATGAGTGGCCCAGAAAAGACCATGAAAGAATGAGTAATTCTGTATTTACTGCAGGCTTTGGGTATGCAGTAAACAAGGCACTGCTAACTGGCTGGTGAAGATTACTTTTCCAAGTAGCTGCTTATTCAGTAGATACTGTGTAATCAGTACCTACTTATCCTGTGTAATGAATGATAAAGGGTTCTTTGGGGGAAAAAAAAAGGAGGCAAAGACAGATTTCAAGAAAAATCTTAATACTGATTTACAGGAAAGCACAGTTACGATTTCTTTGTCCATTTAGGCTTTAGTGTTCTCCAGCTTTAAAGCACTTGATTTTGGCAACCATCATAATGTTCTTCTAAGGCTGCGCAGGCACATGATCAGGTCTGTAACTTGCACCCTGCCATAAGAGCTTTACTCAAAAATAGCATTTTGACGGCGCACATGTATCCATTCTTCACGTGCAATTATTTCTGTCTGAAAACCAGGAAAAACAAATCTGCCCTCTTTTTTTTAATGTTTGTTCTGATCACACCATCATATTCCCATTCTTATATTGCATTTTTCTGGGTTCTCAGATTAGTTGCAGGGTTCTCAGAACAGTTGCACCTGGTCAGTTTGTTCACACAGTGGGTCTCTCTTTGTATACAAATAAAATCCCCCCTAAAGGGCTCCTCTTTTGACAAATAGATTTTTGCTGTTGAAAATATCAAGGAAAACAATTAAGACCACTGTACATGGTGGTATGCTAACACTTCAATTCAAACTTCATTAGAGTAGTCTGAGCATGTTTATCCTGCAATTTAACTGCTTATTAGACCATTGCTATCACATCTGTGAAAAGCATGTGCAATCCACAAAACAAGCTGCCAAATGTCCCTTTACAATTACGTTGTTCAGAGATCTGTATTGTCATTCCCTATTTTGTATTTGTGTATACGATGTGTCAGTGCAGCGGTCCCCTGACGGGACTCATTTGAGTATAGTTGGAGTCATGCTTATTTTTCTATACGTAAGGACATCTAAGCTCTGCCAAGACAGAATATGCACAGATTTGTTGGTCTAATCTCCACCACATTTGGTGATGTTAGATTTAAAATTAGGACATATCAAATTAGAATCGTGATATTTGAAGTAGTCTTGTCATAAAAGGGTATCATCCATTGCATAATACTTACAGCCTTTTAGTGTGTCTAATAAAGGAGCATGTTTCGTTGTATTCTAACTCTACACGTTTCTGGACATTTACTTGATATTCTTATGTGTGATATCTGAGATCTATTTGAGATAATAAGAATATACTGCATGAAACAAAGCAATATATGATCTCAAAGAATATTTTAAAATTATATCTTAAAAGCACTTCTTCTTGCTACTTATATTGAGAACCTTCATGAGCAAATATTTTGGAGCAAATTACTTCCATAAACGTCTCTTTATAGGCCCTGATCTTATGAACTGCAGACATGATTCATTCTGGGCATGTGAATTCATTGCAACTGAAGACATATGCAAGTTATTGCGGTGATTAACTCAGTAGAAAAATGTTTGCAACACTCTGTCCTTCAGGTTTTTACTTTTCACTTTACAAACGAAGTAAAAACCTATGAGCAGGATACAAACAATAGGCGCAGAATTATTGTCAGGGATGGCTGTTACCTCTAGTTACTTATGAATTAAACATCTGCTGTCTCACATTGAAAACATTTTAAAAATAGTTTGCATATGAAAAGGATGACTGTAAAAGAGATTTCAGTGAAATCTTTAGCGTGTTGTGAACACGGCAGCCTTGCTGCTCAGTAAAAGTTTGCCAGAAGTACGTCACCCTTTGCATTGTTGTCTGGTAGAATCTGACGGCCTAGATTTCTTTTAATATCTTTTGCTTAGTGTTTCTTGTTGGCTAGGTCTACATCTTCAAGACACCTAGATATTAGAGAACATAGCCAAGTAAGCAGAATGTGGATTATCTGGAAGTCAGTTTTCATGTAGGCTCCCCCATGAAAGAGAGGCCAGTTGAAAATGTCTTTTTTCTTTAACCACTGATGATGCTCACTGGAAAAGATCTCCTACCACAATCTCCCACAAAAACCGTGGCCACTGAAATAATGCTACTATTGGGAGGTAGGAGATGAACATAATTGCAACAAGCAGAATTTCAGCAGGGACTATGCTAAATATAAAGAATTCAGTGCTGGAATGTATCGGAATGATTGTAACCGAATGATTGAATGATTGTACTTGGAGTTAAACATAAAACTCCTGTTTTCCTGGAGTAGCACCCTGATGCTTGTAATCAAAACCAATTTGAAACACTGATGTCTGTTTCTTGGTGTCAAGGAAAGAGATTAAGGGGAAGGAGAGATCACTCTCATCTTTCATATCACAGAATGTACTTTGAAAAGGTCACGGTGAGACCAGGGAAAAACCTGAACGGAGGGAGAATGTACCATCTACTGCCACTCCAGGACCAGCTGTAATGTAGAGTTGTGAGCCAGCACCGCAAGCAAGGTTATAGTAAGAAAGATGCCTAAACTCAACAAAATCTGTGGCGGTAAGCAGCAACTATGCAATTGTGGCTTATTTAACCCAGCTATGACTGCACACAGGTTTACGTTTTAAAGACAAGAATTTAATGTGGAAAGGAGCTGATGCTGTATGTTTTGCTGTGTAAGTGCTTTCATTGAGATGCACGGAGAGAGTTGAGCGTGTTTGGAAAGCCAGACTCAGGTGACAGATTTCCTGTCTTTTTAAAAAAAAATAACAGATATGGCTGCTACTACATGGCTCTTAGGCCTTCAGATGCCTACATAAAAAATTAAAGCCTTCCCTGCCATTCTCTCTATTGCATGTAGACACACCATGATATTGGTAACTTTGCTAATGTGGGTAATTCCATTTCAGTCTTTTTTTTATAATTTTCCTCCCAATCTTTCCTTTCATCTATTTCCCCAGTGGCTAAAAGATTAACGATTAACCTCCCATTAGGGAGGAACAAGCATTATTTATTTATTATTGTTTTTCTTAGCTAGAAATTGAATTATCCACTCCCTATTTAAGACCCTTCTAATGAAAATGTCAGTTATCATGGTCTAAATGTTCTTTAATAGTAGTAGTACATAGCTAGCTAGTAAAGCAGATTAGTAGGAGAGGGGAAAAAGCAAACTCAGGTGTAGAACTGTGCACATCTACACACGGAAATAGATAAGCACCTTACAAGAACAAATGGATTAATCCTCAGAGCACCCTGCAATGTGGTCAAGTCTTTCTCAGTGATAGGAGGGAAATATTAACAAGGATAGCTGTGTGGTTTGATAGGGCACAAAATTTAAATTGCCTGTCCTAGATGTTAGATAAACGCTTTTCTTGGTAAAATCTTCTGACTTCTGCTAATGAATATATGAAATAAAAACCCTAGAATATCCCATGCTGCCCAAGTTACAAAGTTTTCCTGTTACCTAATTCTAAGGAAAACTTCCATATCAGATGGTACGTCAGAGTCTTCAAAGATCACTGGGGTTCCCCACAGTTCAGGCTAACCTACTTATTTACGGTAGTTAGTAAATACTGCTAGCCCGTACCACAGTATGGTGAGGTTCTTTCCAAAAGAGAAACAAAGTAAATTTGTCCATCCATTGAATTCATTAGCAAAATGGCTCTTGTACCTATGCGAAGCCATCATGCAGTCTCCTCCATGTTGGCTCTCCTGAAGTCTGGGCTTAAGCAGATTTTTTTGGCCCCCTCTATTTCTCTGAGCTGCACAGATGAAATAGAGACTTGCACCAAATTCTCTTTCACTTGGGATATCACCAGCTCCCCACCCTCTCTCATCCCAGTTCCCTACGCAGGGATATGGAGTGCTCAAGCTGTTCCCTTCCTCCTCGCCCGAGTTTTCTGTATCTTCCTACCTAAGCACCCTCCTAATCACTGAAGTGTTAGGCAGCAGACCAGGGCTGAGCGACAGCTCGGAGGCTGGATGCAGCAGAGCAGTCGTGCCCTGGCATTTAACACTTTTTAGAGAACAAGAAGAGAAGATTTAGGGCCTGGCGTGCCCCCGGATTCAACAGTGCACCCCATTACGCAGGCTCACAGCTTTCTGGGCTTAGGGGGGCAATAGTAAGGACACTTCTCAGTTTCATCTGGGGTGTTCTTTGACTATCAACAGATGAAGTCACATCAAATTTTAAAATGGTGCCACCCCCATGTGGATAAAGCCCTAAACACTGATTTTATCACAGTTTAAAGCTGATGGGAATTTCAAGTGCTTTTATTCATCGGTAAGCATCCATAAGAGATACTTCCTAAGGGAAAGGTTGACCTAATACTAGCTGGCCCTGGGCACGAGGAGGGTGACTACAACACGTGAGGTGTGTGTGCGTGGGGGGGGGGCACACACATACCTGTGCGTATGCTCCCGCGCTCTTCCAAGGCAGTCGTGCATTTTACCGAGGGCTGCGTCCGCACTGCACTCCCATTCCTGGTCTATCAACCATCCTCCAAGATGGGAAAATAAAACCTAGCCATCTTCCACCCTGGCCAAACCCCCAGAAGAGGGCTCCTCGTAGGCTTGAGAAGGTGCAGCATCTGGCACGTCTGCTGTGCCTGATGGAGCTCCAGAGCTCCCAGCGGGGTGTGCAGCTTGCCATAACCTCCAGAGTAGGCATGTTTGTGTCAGGCACAATCTGGCCCATAGTTTCACATAATCCCCGTAATTTAGCAGAAAGAAAAAGAGTAAGTTGATACTCAGAACGATGTTCTCTTTTTCTAGGGATTATTGCTTTTTAATTATTGTTCTAAGTGGACTGTATGCATAAGTGTCAATGAAAAGAGATTAAAAAGAAATATGACTAAAAAAAAATGATTTATGTTACAAGAGCTAGATTAATCTTTCCAGGAGGGAAACTGGAAAAGACGCCAGAGCATACCACATTGAAACGTAGAAGCTGTCAGCTCCATCAGTTCCTCTTTCAGTCTAGCATCAATTACAGCAGACTTGTAGCAATTTCATTTAATACTGAACGGATCGTATTAAGGAGGGAATAAAGGCTGACAAAGTATGTGTTTTGTTCAATTTGCTACTGTTTTAAAGAATGAGGTTTTAAACTTTCTGAAAGTTTTTAGATTGCATTCATTGAATGAAAAGCAAGAAAATTTGTAGAGCATAATATGACGTTGATTTCTAAAGCAAAAAGGAAATTGGGTCTGAAGTTCAGCGAACTATAGCTTATTTTCATTATAGACATTGCTACTGAGAGGTTCTGTTAAGATTTAAGACTGCTGGTAAATGTACAGACACCTAGTGAAATGGCACATCTCTGTACAGTTATAAACACATAAGAATGGGAACACTGGATCAGACCAAAATACCCCCTTCAGCGATTCCCCGTAGAAACTTACAGAAAGTGAGTAAGAAGAGGGCAAGTACTTACGGAGCCACCAAAAGAGAGGGCAGTCCCCCTGTGCCGAGCAGCAAGGAAGGGCTGGGAAGGCTGCGAGAGGGTCCAGCCTCACAGTCCCTCCCGCTGCAGTCCCAGTCTGCTCGGGGTCTCTGTCGGAGTCCTCTCTGCCTGGGGACCACGAGCTGAAATTTCAAGGGGCTGGGGAGGGTGAAAGGAGAAAAAAAACACAGGCAGGTAGTTTGGGAGTAATGAGAAACCTTCTGGTGGTAGAGGAATTAGTATCTTATTTGCTCAAGGGCCAAAATTGCATTCCCTGGCATCCAACGTTCAATGGGAAGTCAACTCCTCCATAACTCCTAAGTTCCAGCAATCTGCAGTTTAGAGTTAAAAGTTAATCTATATTTAATCATATATAATAAATCTATAAATAAGAGTTATGCATGCCAAAATGAAGGGTATTAGGATGTCTGAAATACTGTAAAATGGATGTCTAATTGATTTATTTTGTCTAAAGCACCGTTGAATGTAGAGCTACTTTCAATAGGGGAAAATACCACTTACATTTCCTAGAAGTTACAACAAAGTATTGGGTATTAGGAGACTAACATTCTCTTCCCTATCTGCCAGGGAAACCTTATAACCAGGACTCACGGCATGACATTGATAAATGATTTAATTCCATGGTGTTTGCCCCATATTCCTCAAGTGGGATTTTTAAATGGAGATGAATAACTACTCTCTTCTCTGAGGTTTCAGATACCTCAATTTTACATTTGAGAACTTTGAAAGAAAAACACTAAATATAGAGCCTTTTAGCCAGTTTGCATGCATAGCACAATTTATAAAGAACAAAGCCAGACAATTTGGACATTCTAGTGAATGAGTAAACACTGAATGAATATGAATAAATAAAGGAGTATGAATAGATATTTTTTGTTGTTGTTTACTGGTGATAGAAAAGTATTTCTTATCCAACACTGTTTATAAAATTCTTGATAAGCTGAGGTGTTGAAACATGTGCTTTGGATTTCAGCAGTCTTTTTTCAAACTTCACAGTGTTTTAAAAAAAAGATGGAGGGAATTTTGAAACATCACTTGAATAAAAATATTTAAACCACTTCATTCTTAAAAAGTCAATGTTTTCTTTTTTAGCAAAGTCAAGAGGAGAGCTGAGAGTATTTCAGTGTCACTGGATGTTCATTTTGCATTTTTTAAAAAAAAAAAGTTGTAGCTGCTAAACTTCTACCGAGCCCTATTAAAAACACTGAATTAGAACAAAGCACTACTGCAACAGATGGTGGGATGTCCCGGTGTATTCAGGACAGTTTAAGTGTACATATTCACATCTCAAAAACCTGTAAAATAAAAATGGTGTTAGTTCTCCTGATTCATTTTTAAAGCAAAGAACATTTCCATGTTTTCCAATTCATAGAACATTTCCAATTTTTCATAGACTGCCATGACGGTTTAAGTACACTTTACAGTTCTCTCACCCTCACACTTGACATGAAGTAGGGAAAATGCGCTCTCTTACCAGCTTGTTTCTCTTTTAAATCAAAACTTCTGATGTTTAAAGAAGAGTTGTGGATAAAAAAAAGTACAGCTAGAGGCTATGATATAATGCACTTAAAGGTCCCAAAGGCAATATTCTTAACATCTACAATGAACTCTGAAGCATAACTTAGGAACGTAAATGTTAGGGCTGGGCTCTTAAATTCAGGTTTCCTGACACACTGTGGGCTGACAGCCTTTGAATTTATAAAGACTTCCTATCTAAACAACCAAAAGAGCTAAAGATCACTTAGAATAATTATGATCTGTACTTACAAAGCAGTAACAACCTATGAGAAAGTATTACCTTGTACGTATCCAGGTGATTATTTCATCTGATCATACATGTTTTCATCATCTTAAAATTGTTCTTCCATGCACAATTTGGAGACTAGTTTTGTCTGTACAAGTAGGCAGTCAGGGGATGTGTGTGTCAGGGGGATTCCTAACCCTATTTTATGTATTTGTGTATAACAATATATACACTCACAATGAGGTTTAGAATGGATCAAGAAATTGTTCTCCTCATGATATTTTTTCAAATAACTGAAATACTTGAGTATTTCATGGAAATGTCTTCTCTCTGTTTTTTTTTCAGAATATTATTTTTAAACAAAACAAAAGAAAGTATTTTTTTGTTTTCTGTGGGTGCCTACAATATCCAAGGAATGATCCACAGAAACCCTAACTTCTTTGGAGACCAAAGGCACCTTAAATTTTTGCAGCAAAAGTACCTGAGGAGTACCTAATGGGCCCTGTCAAATAGATGTGCTCATTGCCATGGCTATTACACACCAGCACAGAGCTCAGCACAGAGCATGTTAGCAACAGCTACTTTCATTCAAAACTGTCATAATGGTGGGTCAAGGTGACCTCTGCATTTTGTAATACAGGTCGTTGAATAACATATACAATGCCCAGTAGGATGCCAGGACGAGAACTCAAGGCTCTCTCTGCCTCCCGTGTAACTTTGCATGGAAAAATGCCTCTGTGAGGAGCTGGCCTTTTCAGTCATGAGCCTTTCAGAAGTGGCATCAACTATTTGTCATGAATTAATTTTTATTTTACCCAGACTATTAACTTTCATTCTGAAAATGAAAAAATACTTAAAAGAATAAAAGGCAATTGAAGAGGCTGAGAGAGTAGGCTTCGTTCTAAGTCATCATTTCTCCTGCCACCAAAATTGAAATGCACTCCAATATACTATATATTTTATAATATATATATAAAATATATTAAAGGGGCACAATCCTTGTACCAAGAAGTAGATCTCATGTCTTTTATAAGATGGATACACTTGTTGAACATATATTCTGGTCTCTGAAAGTGTAAAGAGTTTTCTTCTACAGGATTTTATGAGCACTAACTGCATCTGAAAGTTTTTCTTTCTGAAAAAAAAACGCATGTGCTTTACAACAGCACTCCAATAAGCTCAGGGGGCTTAAAAGGGACACTGGCAAACTTTTTATCAACCTGGCATGTATGCAAGTGCTTCAGGGGATGGAAGAACAGAAATAAAAATATGCAGCTGAATGAATTTCTGAAGGAAGAGAAGCAAAATCAGTGGTTTATCTGTGGAGAGTATAGCAATGAAAACAACAGGACAGTTTAAGATCTGAAAATTATTTTAGTGCTGGGTCACAGTAAACCAGAAACATGTATTTCTGGCCACATTGTACATAAAAATTCCCGTACTGAGTGAAGCCAAAGTTGCATCTAGCTTGCTGTCCTGCCTCTGACATAGTTCGGGAGGAGCATAAGAAACAGGACAGATAGAAAGTAATTCTTCCCCAGGAATAACCTTTCGGTTTCCAGCAAGGTTTATTTCAGTTCAACCTTTTTAGTTCAGGTTCAGTTTCAAACCAAGGTTTATGGACTTCCTCAGCCAGAGGGTGCATTCACAACATTGATTTTAATAGCCATTGGTGGAGCTCCTTTTCATGCATTTGTCTAATGGATTTTTGAGCCCATTTATAACTTTGGCCTCCACAGCTTCCTCTGGCAAGGAGCTCCACAATTTAATTATGCATTGTGTGAAAAAGGACTTCATATTGCTTGCTTTAAACCGACTGCCTGATCATCTGAGTGCTCCTTTGTTTTTTACAGTATGAGCAATAACAAAAAATCATTTAGGCACTCTATGACTTCATATACATCTATCATATCTCTCCTCCCTCATCTGCTTTCCAGACTTAAGAGTCCCAGCCAAAGTCTCTTTCTTCCCACCAATGCCATTTCATACTTCCAAACATCCCTGTAGCTCTCTGCTATACCTTTATGTAGCTCTCAAGCTCTTTGAGATGGAAGAGACCTGGATGAAGTTTACAGGATGTAAACTGTGGTAGACCACAGATTTCTACAAGACTGTACCGATCCTGTTTTGTTCTATTAATTCTCTGACTGTTCTTAGCACTTGTTTACCTTTTTGACCTCTGCTGAGCATGGAGCTGGGACCTTCACTGAACTACCTGCAGTGACTCTGAGATCTTTACTGTAAGGATAATGGCAAATTTATGTACCGCTGTTGTGTGTATTTTGATAGCTTTCCCTATGCCTATTATTTTTTATATTTGGAAATAGAATGCATTAAAAAGAAAAAGAAAAGAAATTCTGTGGACTAAAATAATGGTATAGAACCTATTGGAGCTGAACTAGAACTAGACACCTTCAAGAATATCAGTGATTTAAAATGTGAGTAAACAGGTGTCTATGTCTTGACATATTCTCACTTCATCCTTCCTACCTTGCTCTGAAATGCCAACGAATGCGTTTGTAGACTTGCTAATTCATTGGCATGTTTCTGAGCAATGTTGAACTTTCCAGCTCTGGCTGATGTCAAAAGGAGTCAAGACTGGCTAGCCCTCACAGAATTGGCCCTGAAAAGTATTGTTCTGGTAACTGTTTATACTATGTGACATTGTCACTTTCATACTTTTTGTGGAGCTTGATGCTGGGAAAAACGAATTTCTAGAGAGCTTATGAAAGACCATAATGCTACAATGTCATCATAATTACATGTAACTTGGGCATCAGCATTACATAAAAGCATATTGAATGCTTACTTAACATAACATTTGAATAAATCATGTTTAAAATCATGTTCACTGAAACATTTATTTCAGCTAGAGCCACATAGTTTAAGCTTCTCATACATAAACATTTTTGGCATTATTTATGAAAACTTGGCTTGCATCCACTTAATTTATGCTTTAAAAAATAAGAGATAGCTATGTGACTCTTATATTTATAGCAGAAACCTCCATCGTCTGCTGCTTACTGAGGTTTCAGCAGATCTACAATGGTAATTCAATAACTGTGTCTATAATATCCTGGGAGTTTTAAACACAGTTTCCTATTTTTGCATTTGGCATTTCGGTCTGTACTTTCTTACTTTTCTTGATAAGCTTCTAGGTACTAAAAATAATTCGTGCTGTCATGCTGTGTGACAATGATGCCCTTGAATACCTAACCTGGTTAGCATGGGTTGAACCTCCTAGGAAAAGGGGAAGTGAATTTTATTGACTCATCGGTGCAGGTGCCTCACTGTTTCTGAAGTTTCTGGAGGGAGGGTTTGCAAGGTGGGTTGAGCAATCTTGAGGTAGAAGCCCAGAAGCAGCTGATCCAGGGAGGAAGATTTACATTGAGGTTTTGCATCTAGCTGTTACAACCAATAGTCACTGCACCAAAGCCATGTAGTGTGGGCTTAATTTGGTCTCTGTTGTGTATGCTGGGTCAATCAACAAAAGTATTTTCTTCACTTCAGAATGAAAAAGGCTCAAATATAATGAGGTGTGCGTTCTCCAAGCCTGTGGAGAAGGAGTTTAGCATCATGTTTGTTTTTCTCCCTGTTTGTAAATGGCTTGTGTGAGGTGTACAGAGTTCTTTCCAGAGTAGAAGAAGAAAGTATTTCTTCTCAATAGTGGCGTTCCATGTTCAGATGCTTTCAGAATCTGAAGCTGAAATATCTCACTTTCTTATTGTTGGCATTATCTTCCAAGCTACAAATATTAGCCTTTGTATCTATATTTTCATGCTGAATCATTTTATTAGATACATAACATCAAGAGTACTTGTTAAGCATTCTGTGATTCACTAGCATTGCTTTGTGTCCTGGCCTTAATCCAGACAGGGCTATTACATTTCACTCTCCTGAAGATTATCTTCAAATGAGTACGATATTTAACTTAATTTCTGCTTTTACATGATCTTGTAGGATTTAAATGTGTGACACAAAGTGATGATCAATGTTTAAAATTTAACTTACATTTAGTTAAAAGACTAGCAATTCCAGAAATATAGTACTAACTTAACAGCTTTCCTGTTTCTTTGCTGTCCACTTTCCTTTAGCAGAGATATTCTTCATGGAGCTCCAACTTAAAGACATATAAGACATCATCGTCTGATAAGCTTTTGGAGGGCAATATGCTCAACGTACTGAAACAGATCTAGCTTTCCTTCCCATTAAATCACCATGGATGACATTTATTTTACGCAATATTACATACCTAAGAGTTATATGTCTAGCTAGGTATAAGCTATGTTCATAGTTATTAGGTACTTCTGGAGAGTGATTAATCTACACTATTTTAGTCTTTTTCAGCCTTGGGAGTTTCTTTCTGTCTTTGGACTTGCTTCCCCCCTGATTATTAAAGTAGCCTATGGTAACTGGCTCAGGCTTACACATTTAATTTCTAATGCTTATATCAGCAAGGAGACATCCTGAGTTGTGATATCATCCAGAAATTGTGCAGGCTTTAAAAAACTACAAATTTCTTATTTTGCAGTTCAGGAAAGTCCTAACATACCAGTATGGGTTGTTCATGGTATGTTATCCCGTGTTATATGGAGTAAGCCTTCAAGAGAGCTGGGGGGGGAAAAAGACAAGTTACTATTTTTGTTACTTTAATAATCCTAAATGCAAAACGTTAGCTCTTTCTAGCAACAAAAACTCCACCAGCAGCAATACTGAAACCATATGCCCTCCGTTTGATTTACCATCAACGACTGCCTGGCTGCACACAGAGCTTCTCTGCTTAATAGTGGCTCTAGGCAAGTGCATGTATAATACTGAAAGCAGTTTTGTTCTTTTATTAAAGTTGTGATAAGGACGCAAAGCATTTTAATGGGAATAATCAATTATATAATGATATTCATATACAACAAAGTGCTTTTAATATAAGTATTTTTAATGTGGCACTTTTGTGATGGGGGAATTACTTTTGTAATACTTTCAGAAGCATGTCTTCTACTGGTGCCAGGCAGAGAGCAGCAGTAGGAGACTTCTGTAAGACATGAACTCCATTTACTCATCATTCACAAGAAGGCATTTTTCAATGCAGAGACCAAAGGATTTTACCACTCTGCTGAATAAGAGAATTTCAACATCAAGATGCATCTACTTTTTTGTAAGAGAAAAAAAAAAAGGAGTGCATTATCTGTCGGAATAAAAGCCCATTGTGAAACTTCAACATTTAAAAGTTGCAATTTGATTCTTTCCTGTTACATTAGCCTTCTTGTTTTCCTGATCTCCCTTTGCTGTTATCATCTCTCCTCCACAAAAGAAGCTAAGTTAGTTATAGAATCATAGAATCCTTAAGGTTGGAAAAGACCTCTAAGATCATTGAGTCCAACCATCTATCCTGCCATTGGCATTTTTGCTGATGGATGTCAAAAGTTATAAAGACAAGGTGGCCATACAAGATGTTTTGTGTTCTTTTGAAAATTTTAATAAATATATTAACAGAAACTGTTAGTATATGCAGGTTTCTTTTTATCTTGTGGGTATGGATATATTTAGGTAAGGGGATTGAAAACAGACACTTATTCCATCTATATTGTACATGTTCATTTAGAAGTGGTGCCCTCTTCCACCCATAGCTAATTTGCTATAAATTCCATGCCAGTTGTCATGGTTACTGGGTGAGCTGACACTGTGTCTCAGGTATCCTTGTTTATGTTTGGGAGCATAGTCCTAAAGGAAGACGAAGGCTGAGCATGCTCCCTGACTCTCTGTATTTCCAGCCTCTGCAAATGTAGAGTGCTTGCTCCAATACCTTGCAGCAAGTGGCCATCCACACTTCAGAAAAGAGCTCAGCCATCTTCTTATCTCAATATTGACCATGTGACTCTACCAATATGAGATATATGACTGTAATCAGGGGTTATATTTGGGTCAGTGTTGAGCCTTCAGTCACCCTTCCTCTGCTCTTCCTCCCCTCCTCTCTCCTTTGCTGAGCTCAAGAAATTACCCCAAGTGTATACTGGTGGACCAGACAACTAAGAAGTGTGGACACTAGACAAAACTGTACTTGAGAATATCAATCAAACGACAAAATAGCATGCTCAGGTGTGGTTGCAGGCATGCAATACCCTGATCTTTAAGTCCAGAGCAATGTGGCTTGTGAATGCTGATGCCTAGGACTATCAAAAAAACATAAGATGTTGAGAGGTTTGGAGTAGGATTCATCTGAAGATTAGATGTAGGTGTCTACATGAGAATTGGGTACTCCCATTATGTCAAGAGAGATCTAGTCAACTCCGTTAATGGAGCCCATGTATAGAAAGCTGGGGATCCTTCTCTTGGGTGGAATCTGACCTGGGAGGCTCAGCCCAGTTCCCATACACAAGCATCCTGAGCCATCGGGATGCTCCAAGGAATCCCCCTCGGATCCCAGTTACCTCTCCAGTAGAGTGTGGGTATCGCATAGTCCTGTGTTGTAACTGACAGCTCTGTGCAGTGTCTCGAGTAACTCAGGACATCTTAAATGGACTAGATGGTGGCATCTAACCTGAGCCCTACCCAGCCCTACCAGTTCTGTTTTAGATGGCTGCCTATTTCAAGGGGATCCAAGACATGAGAGAGGGCCCACATCTCCTTACCCAGTGCACAAGGGAGTCAGGCATTCACAATACTCAGCTGTTAACATCCTTTAGCCAGTGCATATTTAATGTAAAATGCATAACTGCTCCAGGAACAGGGACCAAACCCAGGATCTACCTTTCCCATGCAAGTGGAGCTTAATGCATTCAAACTCAGGATCATTTACCCCATGCTTTTAGTTGCTTCTCTTTAACTTCTCTAAGCAGACAGGTAAAGTAATGCACAGAGACATAAATCAGATTGTAAGATACAAATCAATACTTATTATGGAGTGCCCCTTACATTCATCACGCCTTCTCAGAAACTACTTAGCTAAAACTTATATTTTATTGCTGATTCCAACAAAGCCAACACATTTCAGAGAACATCTCCTCTTGCTCTCTCTTAAATCAGTAGCACTATTTCAGAAGAGTCCTTTGTTCTCACATGTTCTGAAACAGTCCAACAAAAAATTTCAGGAAAAAGATCTCTTTTTTCTAGTTAAAAAATGTAAAATGTATTCTGCAAAGTCACATGGATTTCAACTGAAAAAGCTCAGAAATATAGAATTAAGCTTCAAATTTTCAATACGCCTTTTTATATGAACCTCAATGTTTAAACACACATAAAAGTATTCAAAACATCAGAGATAAAGTATTTAATTTTACATTGAATACATTGCATTAGACTTCAATGTATTTTTTTAGTTTGGCTTATAAAAAAATAATGAAATAACTGAATTGGATAACATTCATCTGGATCAATTAGAAACCTTTTCTGAAGATTATTCACACAGCTCTATGGAAACCATATTGTTGCATTGTGTTTTTCACAAAAGCAGTGACTATTTTTTTCCTTTTCCATTTCTTGGCAACAGTCATGGATCTATAATTAAAAACCCACTTAGACAATTTCCAAAAGATTATTACAATCTTGTCATGTCAGGCGTTGAACAAGTCAATTTATAGAATTTTTTTTCCCCATCCCTAGATTCTACAATGATGGTCTGAAAATCTTCAAGGCCCTAAACTATGTTTTGTTTTGGCAATGGACACAGGGCATGCAAATGATATTCTCTCTTTCTCTCTTTTTAGGAATGCAGTTGAAGAAAACAAAAAACTGTATGCAATTTATGACACAAGGTGAGTAACAAAAAGTACTTTAAAAATGTGATTATTATCTGTAAACGGGATGTTAATCCTTTAAAATGTTAAAAATTATTATTAATATTTATTTTAAATTTTTTTTTCCTGAGCCACAAAGTAATCTTTAAATTAAGGCACAATGACAAATATTTTAGATCATCATATACAAAATTCTGTATCTACCTAATAACGATTCCCCTTTATATATACTGATTTCCCTTTGTATACAGTGCATATGACAAAGAAATGTAGTTACACAGCCAGCTTAATTCATCATGTTATTCCACAGATGGAATGTGGCCCACGATCCTGATCTGTGTATTATGAGCTTAACCGTGGCTGCTTCTGATGCCAGTGTTTGGAGAATGAGAGCGAGGGGCTAGCTGGCGCAGCCTTGGGAAAAGAGGATGCATTTAAAAAGCCTAAGAGGCATTTCCAGCAGCAGAGCGCTGTGTCTTGGCAGTGCACGGCTGTGGATACAGCCTTTATGTGAACACACCTCCACACTCTGAAGCGTTTCCTTTCCCCTCATCCTTCATGGACTGTTTCCTGTTAAGGACACTCCTTAGCATAAGTAAAAAACCTACTCAAAGGATAAGAGCAAGACATACATCAGACTTTCACTTTCTTCTACCCATAGCTTTTTCTTTGTTACCCTGGATTATGGCTTCCAGAATTCTTCCTAATCTTAGCAAATCAGGATTGATGCCAAATCATTTCACTGCACTTCCTTCTCATTGCTTATCCTGTTTTATGTGGGAGTGTTTGCATGTTTAAATGGCTTTCTTTTTTTCCCCCAGTGTTTGTTCTTTGTCTTTCTGCTTTTCCACTGTTAAAATTCAAAGGGACATTTAGATGAAAATGTCTTGGTGTTTTAACTGGTCCTTATACAGAAGCATCTGTTGGTGTTTTAGCTGGTCCTTATACAGAAGCATCAGTTAGGATCCTGACTTGATCTTCCTTTAAATATACGTATTACTAAATATAAGCAATTCAAAGAACTTGTGCTTGTCTTCTTCACTCCCTATAATCTCTTGCACAATGAGGCTTGGGTCTTGACTTGGGAATTCTGGCTGCTGTAGTGAAAAATTGCAAAACCGATAATTATCACAACTGAGATTCATAAAGTTATTGATAAATATGAAAACACAAATAAATGGGCTATATCCTTCTATTTTTATCTAACCTTAAAGAAAAAAAGGTAACTGCTGCATACTCTTTTGTTAAAATTATGTGCTCCTGACAAAGGGATTTAGATGAAAACACTCAAGTAGAAACTTTTGACAAATAGCTCTTTCTCAACTGCAGTTATAGTAAAAAAAAAAAAATCATAACTCAGTTACTTGCCTGTTTTTCTAAACACAGACCGTGTTTTCATCAGGACAGAGACTTAAAGAATAGTACTTCTAAAGCGCCACAGGCTTCTCTAATGTATTTGTGTTATTTCAGTGCATAATTATTAATCTTTATGATGAAAAAATGTGAGTTATAAAGAGGCTTGATTATTTCTTCCTCTGCCAAAGTGTCAATGGATTTTTATTTTGATGTGTCTGACTCATTATGTGCACAATCCAGAGGTTTTGCTGCATAAGAAATGGAATATTGCAGGAATAGTCTTTTAAATTCATTCAGATAATGCAAATTTTTGTTCTATTTTCTTGAATGTGAAGAAAAATAACCATCTGAAAATTAAACAACAGTTCAAAACAATTTGGGTCAAGCCTCTTATTAAAGGCCAATTTGTCCCCATTACTCATATTGACTAATACCTTATTCTTTATGTGGCCCACTGAAACATTCAGATCTCCACTACATCAGAACTGTTAACATAACAACATTAATATTTCCATGTAATTAAATGAAAACCAGCCAATTATGCAACCAAAGCAAATGGATTCATGCAACGCTGTTTTCAATCTGCCTGACAGAGATGGGGACAATGAGTATAAATGAGTATACAATGAGTATAAACTCATTGTCAGTTATAAGATCAGCATAAACTGTTGAGCATTACTCAACATCAGCAAATATTACATATGCTTTTTGATAAATATACATAGTAGATAAATATAATATTGTTTTCCTCAGTATGTCCAACAACCACTGCTCATTATCTGAATAGGCAGAACAGACC
Source organism: Calonectris borealis (assembly GCF_964195595.1). Classification (NCBI taxonomy): domain Eukaryota; kingdom Metazoa; phylum Chordata; class Aves; order Procellariiformes; family Procellariidae; genus Calonectris; species Calonectris borealis. The sequence continues at coordinate 146,352,495 of NC_134312.1, forward strand.
ATATGAAACTGTCAAAGTGCAGAGTATTCCCTAAGCCCTGATGCCACATATCTGCTCTACAGCATCCTCCTGTCACTCTAAAACTCCGCTTCTGCTGAGATACTGTAGGACAGAAAGTAAGAAAGTTGAGCTTTCTGAAGGAAATATTAAGTTTCTGTTCAACGGTATTTTGGCAACTTTTGATTTCGTAAATTAAAAAGGAAGTTAGGCTTCGGGAAAAAAAAAGAGTTTAAAATTTTCTTGTGGATTTTTTCCCAGCCAGTTTTATTAATTACACCTTCTCAGCAGGTTAAACCAGCAGGCTATTAAAACTGCTGCAAGGCAGAATAGGTAAGCAGCAGCATGGGTCTCAGCCTAGTAAGATTAATGTCCTGTGTTCCTCAGAAGATACCACTTCAGCTGTAGCAGCAATTCTTCCCACTTTTTTTGTTTCTGTCTCCATCTCTTTTGTATCTCTGAACCCTCTGTGATTGCAGTTCGCTTCAGGATAAGACTGGATCTTTGTCAAAATCAGTTAAATGACAGACAAGCCAGAGAGGAAACTGAAAAAGAAAATGTTCTGATAAGTGATTCTGACCTCAGTGTGTAAGTTGGGTTATGTTCATTTTGTCAGGTAAACCCTCAGTACCACTTTCCAGTGCAAGAGCTCAGTGATGTATTGCATGGTGTGATCAAATACTTCTTCCCTGATTCTCAAGCCAGTCTGGTGACTGATAGTGGTAGTACTGCAAATGCATCAGTTGTGAGCAGACCTCTCCTCTTCTCTAGCCTTCCTGCCATTGCTTCCTCTTCTGTATCTCCATTAGTACTGACAATGATGAAGAAAACTGGAATTTGTTCTAAAATTTTGAGCGGCTCCCACTGCCTGCAACAATTTCTGTCCTTTAATAAAGGCTGAGTGTGTTCTGTTCCAGCTCCTTCTGAAAGGAGATGATGGGTGCATCTACAGAGCATTTTAGTGCAGATCAGGACTGTGCTTGTGAAGTGAATCATTTGATCATTCCCACTTACTGTGCTTTGGTTCACGTCTCAGAGCAGTCTCACAGTACATGAACTCAATTCCTTTCATACAAAACTAAGGTGGAAAATGCATCCCAGCAGCACACTGAGTGTGGTCCAACCACTAATAAGTATCTAGTCTATAGGACCAGATTAGAACTTTTCCTAAGGGAAAAAAAAAAACCAAAATGCGTATGGTGTGGATATCAGGTCCTCAGCAACAGCAGTTTTGCTCTACAGACCAGCCTCCGTGCTTGTTAACCCAGACACAGCCGATGAATCCATTGTAAACCCACTCACCCCAAGGACTTCTTTCACGCGTAGGCTTGGCAGGTGTATTCTTCCACATGTATTTGCATCGGCCCAAGGACAGTCCTTTTGCTCCTTCACAGATAATGCTTGCCTTTGCAGTTTAGACTTATCCATTTTTGAAGTACTAGAAACGGTAATGAATTTTAGTCACCGAACTACAACATTTGAAGTCTCATCTTCTACTGGGGATAATTTTACTGGGACAGAAAGACTGTATGTTGGAAAAAGGGCAAGAGTGAGAATGAGCAATGATGAAGGTACCTAAGGCGAGCAGAGAATCGGGTTCCATTCCTTACACCACTGAACGTTGATTTGTTTTATCCAGTAATTAATTCATTAATGACTGGATTATTTACGAAATAACAGTACTTCATAGATAAGAGCCAAACCACTAGGCCACAGAGTCATGTTAACTCCCTCCCCTACTTACCTATTTGCTGAAAAGTGGAACATTTCAAAGAACAGAGATGAAAACCTTACCCCAAGGTCTTGTAGTCCAGGCTGATCTGAGGAGATACATCCTTGGGATTTTCTTGGATGGAGAACCTGCAGGTTCTGACTGGGTGCTTTGCTTTAGAGAATAAAAGCACCCAGAGTCCTTCCTGTCATGCCTTGAAATAACCTGCTCGCTTTTTGAAAGGAGATGGTTAGGAGCCTAATTCCAGGAGAAAAGTTAGGGTGGTGAATTTTGGGGCAGGGCAAGAAGTCTGTTTCTGCCCCCATTTTTTTCCTATTTTTTCCTATAAAATAGCTCCCCAAAACTCTTTTCTTCCATTATTTCTTTAAATACCTTGCACTGTGCAGGGCTTTGCTGGGTCTTACCTCCAGACTGTTGCCACAGAAGCTTTGTCCCGAGTTTTTCCTGTGGACAAAACCCAAAGTGCCATTTTCACTGTAAATGCCGTATGACTGAGAAGTCGAGATGATTTTTACCTTTCATGATATTGATTGATAATTTATAATTTTTAATGTCTTTCAGTTACTGTTAAGCCTAATTGAACCCAAAGTCCCAAGCAACAACTGCTCCATAACCCCCTAACAAATTCCTTGTCCCATCAGCTCCAACCTGGATTATCTTTAAACTACCCACAAGTAAATGGAAACGGTTGCTCTGAAAGATCAAAAAGACAAATACTTAAATGAAGTGATAAAATATGACAGACTCTACAGCACTGTTGATTCATTCCTACCTCAGAAGTGTTTCCAAAGTATCAGGATAGTGCATTAATCAGAAGTAGTGTTCTCCAAAATATTTTATTTCTGTTATAAAACCGACAATCTATTTAAGAAAAGGTTTTAGTGCTTAAATGCACTTTTAAACCACATTAAATTCTTCATAAGAAATATTTTCTTCAGTGTTAATACTTTCTTTCAGCACTTAAGTACCCTTCCCTAAATTCACTTTCTCTGAAGTCCTTGAAAGAACTAGTCTTCAATACTGCCCATCCATAGCATTTAAAAAAAAATCAGGATCCAGGGCCTTCAAATCACTTTTTATATATATATATTTATTATTTGACTTTACATTTTTGAGCCCTTGAGTCATGTATGCTTCGCATCACAATTCTCAAGCTTTCTTCATAAGCCTTATTAGCTTTTAAATGAAAGTTTTTTACTTACTTTATAATCATAGTAATTATGGCACTATTAAAAAATCCAAATATTGCAAGACTTAAAATGAAATCACAATATTTGGCAACAGTTTCTCTACATTTTTCCTCATTGCCTATAGGGTTTTATATTGTTTTTAAAACTGAGACTGCTCCTTCTTTTATTGGAGCTTTATTACTAACTGCAACAGCAACTAGGTCAGAACGTATGCCATGGATTGCACTTGTCTTTTCAAGGATTTGTTGAGGAGAGACGAAAAGCCATCCATGCTTTCTCACCTGTACACAACACCATAGCATTCCTCAAGTGTCCATCCTTTTCCTAGCCGTTTCTCTAAGGGAAGAGGATATGTAGAAGGAAAAACAGGTGGTAAAAGTGCGAAAAAAGACATTGCTTTTCTCCCTTGACTAGTGAAATGTTGTGCTCTGTCATGGACCAGCAGCCACCGATTGCAATGTAACCAGAATCGGGAGCTGGCTAAGGGCATGCTTTCACCGTTGGTAGAGCATGGTGAAGAGGTCTGGCATTGCGAAGGAGCTGGCTCTGGTTCCAAAGGCAATACAGCCAAGTCAGCGTGCTTCAGTTTCCATGCCAATTAGTCCTGCTCAAAGGACTAATTAACCTGGAAGGAGGTTAACAGTAATAAGAACTGTGCTGTCTCCACCCCAACCAATGTTTTATACAAAGTTAAGAGCACCCAGAAGCTCACAGGCAACACAACAGAGAGCCGACAGCTCTCCCCGTACCTCCCTTTGGCACCAGTGCGGTTTCCCTTCATTACCGTCTGTGTAACAACCCCGGCTAAACACGCTCTTTTGCCTTGGCAAAACATGACGATCCAGATGTGTCCCGATGGCATCCTCACAGGCGCGGCTCAAGCAAGCCTCAGGCCCAGTACCCGTACGTGCACTCCGCACCCCTGGCCGTGGCAGGGACCCCCTCCGGCCCTGAGCGGGTCAGGGCTGGGCTCCCAGCCCAGCTCCCTCTCCGGCCCCAGCGGCCTCCCACCTGGCATTGCTCCCAGGACACGCCAAGGTGGGCGCAGCCACCCTGCTTGGGGCAGGTTGAGGGGCAGGGGAGGGCGGCCTGCCCAGGGCTGAGGCCAGGCCCGCGCCTCCTCAGCCCAGCACGGCGTCGGGCAGCCCCCTCTTACCCGGCTCCAGGGGGGTCCCGGCCGGCTGCCCAGGCCCCGCAGCCCCGCTCCCACCCCGGGGGTCCCCTCGCCCTCCCGAGGAGAAGGAGCGGCTGCGGGAGCTCCCCGCGGGGGCTGCGAAGGGGCACCCCCGCCTCAGGGCGGGTGCCGCGGGGCCGGTGCCGTGGCCGACGGGCGTGCCCCGAGGCGGCGCCGGGGGAGCCCCCGCCCCCCGCTGCCGGCCCCGGCGAGCCCCGCTCCCCACGGCGCCCCTCCTCGGGCTCTCCATCGCGAGGGACGGCGGCGCCCTCCCCTCCCCTTCCCTCCCGGCTGGCGGGAAGGCGGCAGGGCGGGCGGCGGCGTGTGAGGACGACGGGCAGCGGGGAGGCAGGCGGCCGGGCTCCGGCGGAGGGCGGCTTCCTCCGGGGCTCGGCGGCGTCCGGCCGCGGGGTGGGCGCAGCCGGGTGCGCGGGCGGCTCCCGCGGGCCGGGCAGGGGTGTTGGGGCAGGGGGTGGGGGATTTTTTGGGGGGGGGCGGGGGGGGACGACGGGCACTGTCGCCTCCGCCTCTTCCTCAGCGGCAGCCGGGGCAGCCGGATCGCGGCGGCGGCGGCGGCTGCTGCTGCTGCTGCGCGGAGGGAGCGCGGAGCGGAGGGATGTGGGGCTTTGGGGGAGGCAGGATCTTCGGGATCTTCTCCGCTCCCGTCCTGGTGGCCGTGGTCTGCTGCGCCCAGAGGTAGGAGCCAGCGTGCCCCGGCGGCGGCGGCGGCGGGGCGGGATGCGTTTCTCCAGAGGAACAAGCTGATGCGTTCCCCCCCCCCCGCCCCTGCTCCCCTCTCCCGCCGTCGCCCCCGGCCCCCCGCACCCCGTCCTCTGCCTCCCCCGCCCGACACCACCCCCGTCTCTCGCCCCCACAGTGTGAACGATCCCGGCAACATGTCCTTCGTGAAAGAAACTGTGGATAAATTGTTGAAGGGCTACGACATCCGCCTCCGGCCGGATTTCGGAGGTGAGTCGCCCTGGCCGGGCTCGCCGCCCGGAGCTCCCCCCACCCCACCCCCCACACCCGCTCCGGGGCTTCCGCCGCTCCCGCACGGCGGAGCCGGCTCCCGCGCCCCCGCTGCCGCGGCCCGTCTCGCCGCCAGGTCGCGGAGCGGCGGCGGGTAACGGTCTCCTCTGCCCGCAGGTCCGCCCGTCTGCGTGGGGATGAACATCGACATCGCCAGCATCGACATGGTTTCCGAAGTCAACATGGTGAGTAGCGGGGGGGCCCGGCCGGCACCGGCGCCGGGGCTGCCGCCCGGCGGGTCATAGACGCCCGTTCCCCCTCCCTCCCTTCGCACGAAGTCGCTGCCGCCTGGGCGGGCGGCGGCCGAGCTGCGCGGTGCGCCGGGCGCTGCCCTCTCCGCCTGAAAACTTTATTTCCCTGGAGATGCCCCTTCCCCCCTTTCCCCTCTGGTTGCCGGCGGCCGCCTCCGCCGGCGTGCGTGGCCCGGCAGAGCCCGGGGGTGCCGGGCCGCCTGACCCCCTCTTCTTCCTCCCGTTCCCCCCCGGGCGCCGCCGGCCGGAGCTCGCTGGGGCTCCACCGGGCCACCGGCACCTGCCGCGGCCCCGCAGCCGGCGGGGTGCGGAGCGGAGCGGGCTGGCGGCGGCGGTCGGCGGGGTTCCCGGGGCCGGTGGCCGTGGCAGAGGGCCGCGGCTGTCGGCATCTGCCCGCTTCTTGCGCGCTTCGGAGAAAAAAAAACAACCCAGGTTGTCGGTGGATAAACTCTGACATGTGCGAGTGTGTTAATTATTGTTGAACATCTAGAGCAGGCGCGATTGCGTATGGACTTTGGAGGAATTGTAATTTTTGCTTCACAAAGTGGTACCGCTCGGGGCTATCAGGTTCACTGAGGAAACGGGAGGCGTTTAGTGTGTTTCTGCGGTTCGGTCCCGGGTCTGTGCAGTTGGGTAGCTTGGGGTTGGAAGGTAGAATTGCTGTTTCTTGTCCTAATCCTAAATCTGAGGTGGATTTTTCCTGTTTCTGAGCAAACTACTTGTTTCCCCTATATCTCAGATTTTTTCCTTCTATTCTTCCTTTTGCAAACCTAAGGTAAAAGACCAGCCTACTCTGCAATGCTGTAGTTACATTTATGGCATTAAAAATAATTCTGCACATTTGGAAGCTGAACTATCTTTTAGTAAATATGGCATTAACACCAGTCCCCCTCCTTCAATGCACTGTTACAGTGTTACAAGCTGGCATAGCTTGGATTTATACCTGATCTGTGTACTTTCATTAACCCTGCCCCTTCTTTCACCCGTTCTACCCAAAATTCTGAGATAAAAACTTCTTGCTCTACTTCTGATCTTTTAAAAGATGGTTTTATCAGAGATACAGTTACCTGTTTGCAGTTAAAAGTGCCAGCAATGTCTGCCTTTCTACTCATTCAGGAGGGACAAATGAGATAGTTCTTACTTACAAGAGTTTATTTTAGGCTTCCTGCAAATTCAGGCAGCTGCAGAGACACCTCGTATATTCCACAGGCTTTTCTGTACCTGTAGGAATGCTTGTCAAAAAAATGGAAGCTGAGTCTTTGAAGAGTAATTGAAAAGTCTGACTTCACTATCCCCACTGCCACCTTCCCCACCTTTGGCTATGGTCCACACTTAGGGAAGCACTACATTATGCATTAAATTAATATATAACACTTTGTGTATGTGAAGTGCCACGTAGGCAATAAATATCAGAGAAAGGCAGACTGAGATTGGAAAGAAAATGAGGGTATGTATGGTGCTTTTTGTGCTTTTTTTTTTTTTCTCCCAGCTGTGGGAAAGCCTGTTAAGTAACAACTTGTCCAACCCACTGCAGCAGGGCTATAGGGAAAACACTGCTTGTTGTGCTGCTAAACTGGGTAATTAGATCTTGAATAAGACAGGAGCTCCTCAAGAGGATGGGTGCCCTCCATTTCTCCCAGACAGTGAGCCAGCATAATGATTACTTTAGTTCCTAGCTGCCCCACAAGTCAGTGCCCACTGTTGTCCATTAGCTGCCAGAGCTCTAAAGAAGGGAAGAGGTTTTTTCCATGCCCTCGCATGGGGCAACGCAAAGACTGAAAAATACCAATACAGATCTTGCAACAGAAACAAATACATGTGTCTGAAGGGAATTGCTAAAAAAGCAAAAACTGTACTAATTGTTACAAAAACTCTATTAATTTACTTCAGGAAAGATGAGCAGAAAGGGCTTCTGGTTGGCGAACACCTTACAACAACCAGAGTTTCAGCTAAGCTTGTCTCTTCTCCCTGTGGAAGAAGTCATCTTTGACTAAGCACCTCTATATTCAAGTACTGCCTGAGTTGGTTACTTCCACTTACTTTAGGTAACTTTATACTGATCTGCAGAGATTCTTGAGTAAATATCAAGAAACAGTGAATAAGGATGAACAGAAGGAGCTTTTCAAGATTACTGAAGTATACATTCTGAGATAGTAATTTGGAGGGGAAGAAAAAGTCACAGTTAGTTTGAAGACCTGAGGCATAGCTGTTGAACTTCATGCTGGTTACCAACTAAACTTCTAATCTTTGACATATTCTTTCATTTAATTCCAAGGAGATATTGTGAGCATTGACCTTTAGCCTCATCAACTATTGAAATGTCTTACAAGAATTTCTTTCTATGAACTGTGGTAGTATGGACGTTAATTCCTTTGATTTAAATCTAGACATTGGTGTAACCTTTTATAAATTAGCTTGTTAAAATTCATCTCTATATTAAAAATAAAATTACCAGAGAATTAACATTCTTCAATTTTATGAATATAAATAAAATGTTATTACAGCACGTTTTATTATACTGCCTTCTAGGCAGCCTGTAATGCAGCTTTCAGTGATATGAAGACAATTATTTGTAACAAGAATTACAGCTTGTATCATACTCTTTTCTATTCTTAATCAAACTGTAGGCTTATATATAATATATTCCTCTATGCATCTTCAGTTACTAGTTATTCATTTGGCTTTCCAGCATTTTAGAAGTGCATTTGTGTATTTTTAGTCTTTCTGTTGAAAATTATTAAAAATCCGTTGCCCTCTGTACATCCAGACTACCTGTAGCTATTTTTTAGAATAGACTTACTGAGTAGTAATGTGCATCTTCCTCATATTACATGGAACAGTTAACATTTTTCTTTACTTTTGATGCTGAAATGCTAAGCTGGATCAGGAGGACTGATGCAAGTATCAGGACTGCATAGCATCAAATTGTTCTACTGCAAAGTTTTAAATAAGCAATTTCTGTCTGATTTCATAACATCTTGAAAATACCGAGTAGCATTATTGAAATTGTTACTCTGCTATACTGTTTACATCATACTGAAAATACTAAACATTTATGAAGTAAAAATAATATGCTTTGATATTTATACTTTGAGTTACATATATGGTAGCAAGAATGAATTAATGAAGTTGAATGTAAGAAGTGCATATTTCAAGGAAGGATTGCAGTCTGTTAATGTCCTGCACACACACATATATATATATGTATATATATGTATATCTCCATATGTGCTTTATTTCCCTGCTTTACCTGAGCATGCTTTCCCATTATTATTTGCCTATTTCACAAATTATACCTGTAATCGGGTACTTAGCCACCTTCCTATTTTTGTGCATACCTCCAATAATTGCATTTAAAACTGCTGTAAATGCCTGTAAAATGTACAGTAGTGTACATCTCCAAACAAAATACTAATCAATAATAACAGACGTAATACTGAGAAAATACTGTAAGTCATTTTACAAATAAAGAGTGTGGAAGATTACTGTTGTCACATTGCAATAGTTTATAATCTATCATTATACATTATTTGGGTTAATTGCGTTCTGTACTTTCTGTGTTTTGCTTAGATGATGTGAATTGAAAAAGAAATATTTCTCATGCTTTTTACTAGTCTGTCAGCCTATTTCGGATCAGACAGTATCCACAATTTGTGAATTTGTATAGTCTGATTCTTGTTCAACATTTGGTCTGTGAATCAAATGCGTTAGTTCCAGGTGTATAATTTTCAAGCATCCAAATACTCCCGTAGCTTTTTATCCTTAGGAAGTCAAATAATCAATACATTGAGTCTCCAAATAACCCCCTCTTTAAACTCATCATTATTAGCTGAAAGACTAAGGTGCTGGGCTTTCATTTTCCCGTTCTTTTAGGATGTGTTTTATAGTTTATGGGAGGTAAAAGCTATAAGGTGCATAGAAAAACCAAGGGAATCGGTGCAAAAATGAACCTTTCTCCTTAGAGATAATGCTATGCAGAGAATAGTATGATCTCCTGTTAGAAAGGAAACTTGTGCTACTGCTTTCTAAAGTGCTGTCTGCATTCTCTTTGTGTATAGAGGGAACTTCAGAGCTGTTCATCCAGGGTTTTTCAAAGGCTCTAATTTCGATAAAATTAAACTCAAACCAGCAAAACCCAGGAGGCATCATTGGCTATATAGTCATCCTGCTGTTTTGAGAATACTGTACTCAGAAAATTAGTTTGACATAAAGTCAGACGATAAAACTTACGAGTTGTTGTTTCTGAAAAAGTAATCTGCTCTATGCTAACACTGTAATTTTTTATTTTTACATATGTTCCATTATAAAACTGCAAGTATGCATATGGACTTCATTGGGTGCCTGCTGATTTTCAAAGCAATTTTGACATCTTTCTGAAAAACTGTATTCTAGTTGCTGCTTTAAGGTCAACTAAAGTTCTTACTCACCGAGGCCAAATATTGTCTACCTTCCTTAGATAGTAAATAATTATTTTTAGGTGAATTAATTTGTACTTCACCTAAAGTACTGAAGAGAGATTTGTCACATCTTACTTTAGATGTCTAAAAAATGGGGTGGGATTCAGTTCTTGTTAATTGAGATGTATACAATTAGATGTCTAAATGTGAGCTGGATTGCTAAGCTCTACAACCACAGTTAATGGGGATCTAGAACAGAATGTGACTGCTTAGGCAAAGGTGTCTGCTGTCATTTAGGTTTCATGGTATCACACTTGCCCTCCAATTTCCACTCCAGGTTGGTGCAGATCCCTTGCGAGTCCTCTGCCATGTCTGTATGCTCTCTGCACGTGTGTTAGACATGACACCGGCTCCTGAAATTTAAAGCAACTGAGTCTTATCCTTGTCAATACAGGTGATGGAGTCCAGAGAGCTATTTATCTTAAAATAAAGACCCTTTAGTAGTGCTTCTTAGATATTTTAGGTGCCTCAAGGTTGGACTCCAGCTGCCTCTCCAGAAGGGTAGGGGACTCCCATCGATCCTGTGCTGTACCTGCCAGCCCTGTGCAGGGGTCCTGCATAATCCAGGGCATCCAAAATGGCAACAGACACCCTTGCTTAGGTAGGTGTCCAGCCAAAGCTCATGCTCCAGGCTCCCTCTGGAATCAGGAGGAGATAGGCACTAATTTGTAAGGGTTTTTTTTTTAGGATGGAAGGATTCGTCTTTCTGGGAGGTGTCCATCTTTCCTGGCCACGGAGAGAGCCAAGGCAACTTGGTTAGTCTTTGGGTGCCTGCAGCTAGGCATGGTGAAATGTAACCTATGTTTCCTATTGTAAACGTAGCTTATATTTCCTGCCATAAACAGCTACTTTCTAAATACTTTGCAAACAGAATCTCGAAGTTACCTCATACAGGAAATCATAACTGAGTTGTGACATATTTTGCTGTGAAGATTCAGATGGGGAAATTAAATGAGTTGTACTAATAGAATGATTACATAATAATTTTTATTGCAAACACAAGTTTTCTAGCTAGAAGAAGATTCATGTATGCAGTGCTTATAACTTGATCACAAATCACAATAATATAAAATAGAATATATAACTTTATATACTGATTTTTGATTTTATATATTTTATAATTTAATGTACGTAGGGAGACTAGTAGATCATGCTAAATAGATATGCCAGATAGACCATATAAATCATTTTGTGTGTGTATATATATGTATGTATATGTTTGATAGATAATATAGGAAAAAAAAAGGAAGAAGAAGAAAGAAACACTGCCCAAGCAGGGAAGCATCTCTTGAGGCCAGCATAGCCCTGCAGAGAGTATCTCTGTGCTGGTGATGAGCCAGGAGCCATCCACTAGGAGACGGCAGCAACGGGTGCTGCTCCTGGAGGACAGTCTATCTTAGCAGGTTACCTGTCCTCTAGTTGCCAGCTGGCAGAAGAGCATCCTTCCTTCTAACCTTCTGCCTTGACCCCATCCGTTCTTCTTCCTCGGGACAGTACCCGTGAACTCCCCCAGCCTGCCTCCCTCTGTCTCTCCACTCCTGTCGTGTTTCGTAGTTCCCGTTGACAGAGAAAGAAGTGCTTGCAGCAGACGGCGTGATAGGAGAATGACTCTTGTTTGGCCAAGGGAATTGATGACAGGCTTCTGCTTATCCGCAGAGGAAAGCGGCTGCTGTGAAGGGGAAGAAATACCTGCTTACGCAGAGACAAGGAGGTAGTTAATATTGCTGGGAGGTGGCAATAGGCTTTTTAAAAGCCAACTCCAGCTGCCAACGTTGAATCATCCTGACTTGGATGATGAAATAGATACAATCTGTGATGACATCAATCTGGAATAATTGCAAACGTTTCAGAGGACAAAAAGAGAATTCAAAATGGTGTTTACAAATTAGAGGAATGGCCCTAAATAAAGAAGGGGCAAGCACAAAGTGGTACATATTGTGAGGAAGGAAGAATCCAGTACTTAAAATGGGAAAGAATTGGCTAAGCAGCAGCGCAGAAAAAAAACGGATGTGGAGGTTTTACTGGACCAGAGTCTAAAGCAAGTGAAAAAGTTAATCCAAGTCATAAATGCAATACAATTGAAAAAAGATGCATCTTACTCTCGGGTACATAAATAGAAGTGTCATTCACGAGACACACGGATTTCTCTGTCCACCATTAGTGAAGTCTAAGCAAGAATGCTGTGTCCAGTGTTTTTGCACTGGCTTGCAGGGAGATGGAAGTGAACAGGAAATGTAAGGAAGGGAAACAAATGTTTCTAATTAAAACAATTAGAAAGCAGGGCATATGTGGCAATGTTGAAGTAAATGGGTTTGTTTAGCACTGAAAAATAGGATGGAGAGAGGACATAAATTTCCCAATATGGAGGAAGCTGGTGGTGAGAGGAGGATGATGAGCTGCTCTTTAGAACCAATTAAAGTAAGACCTGAAGAAATTAATTGATTTCAGATTAGTTTTCAGCTAGCTACATTTGTTGTAGCACCTCCTTTGTTGCAGGTTTTCAAGAAGAGACTAGAAAAATAGGTCTTCCAATGGTGTTGCTCTTGCCTCTGGAGAGGCTGGGCTAGCTGATGCTTTGAGATCTTTTCCAGCACTGTATTTCTGTGAATCTGTGCTCTGATTTAATTGTAATTTCTGTCAGCGCTCCCCTGAGTTGTACACACAAGCATGTCTCGTGGTGGTTTCAGATGCCCCTGCTGGTCTCATGCTGATGCTGCAGAAGATCAGGAGTCTCCCATAGGTCGTTTTGTAATATATGCCAGCGTCATAAGGATATGCCACACCATGTGAGATGTCATTAGTTACCAACGTTGTGTATGTATCTTCATCATGTTCTCGGTATCTTTGCATTGATTGCAACAGGTGTTGCATGTATGTCCTTTGAAATATACTGGTCATAAAAAAAATGAGTCGTGAAGTCAGGACTTCTGTGCATGTAATCATGAGTAAATTTTTATTTCTGTCAACAGTCTTTCATCATACCCAAGTAATGAAGAAGTACACTCATTTAAGTTATACAGGAGTAGAAAATTCACAGAAACTTTATGGATTTATACCTACTCTCTGCCTAGCAATTTTTCCCATTCCTTTGAAGACAGAAGAAAAGAGAGAAAGGGAAAAGTGTTATTTATATGATGATTTTTATTCATGCATTGAGTGCTTATTCAGGTAATGTCTGTAGTCGTACAGAAAGCTTAGCAATTTGATAAAGGCACGGCAGACAATCTCACTCTTGGCAGAAGACAACATACAAACACAGGAACATCCATGACACATCTGACTAAAGGTCCACGCAGCCAAGTGTCCTGACTCTGATACTGGCCGGTAGTGGACACTTAAGGAAGAATAAAATAAACACGTGTTAATACTTCTCTGGTGTACTCTTGCAACCTCCCATGATTTGCAACTTGAGACTTCCCAAGTCTCAAGACTCAGAGAGAGAGTACTTTTTGTTTAAGTGTCACCAGAGCATTAGAATCATTTAGTAATGATACACTTCTCCCCACAATTTTCATTTTAATAAAGATTTGATTATATAAAAAATGTAAATTTGGGTAGTATTGAGTGCAATCCGTCAATACTGAAGGATAATAAAAACTTTCAGTGGAAGAGGTTGAGTAATACTTAGTTATTTTAGCTTATCCAGGACAAACTTTCTTTTTTCTCCCTCGAGACATAAAAAATAGCTGGAAGAAGAATAATTTCAAAAGGATAGTTCATTTAATATTTGTAATTGAATTTCACAGTTCCTTGTAACTACAGAGATTGCAAGGAAAAAATCCCCAAGTCTAGGCATGTCTAATTCATTATTCACTATTATGGATTTGAACCAATAATTTTGGCAAAATAATTTGTTCTCTCAGCAGTTAGGAACCGGTTACAGGTTGCTGTGATAATGTAACCTGCAATATGAATGTAATATTGCATACAGCAGAGAGGGAAGGTAAAACAGCTGTGCTGGGAGGTCTGCAGTTACACTGGGTAATTGGCAGTTCAATAGCAGTTAATGACTTTTTTCTTTATACTAATATGAATGTTGAATTTTCATTAGTTCATGGGTATGTCTCCATGGCACAATACAGCACTCTGCAGAGATGCCAGAGGTACCTCTGGTGCAGCTAGTACAGTTTCTGGACGCTGTGAAGTTGTGTCAATACAGAGCTCGCTGCAGGATGGTTGTGTCAGTGGGAGTTAGGTCCTTGAATACGGCTTGTTTCACAAGCTTTAAATAGGTTATCCAGCTTATGACCAGCATCCAGCCAGAGCTGATCGTCAGAGCTTCCTTTAACAGAGAGAAGCACTTCCATAAGACAATATTTTTTGTTCTAAAACAGGTATTTAAGACAGTAAGGATGACTGGCCCTCCAGAAGTGCCTGTCTAGGAGTGCTGACAGGGTAATGGAACAGAGAAGACAGTGGGAGGAGTTGACTGTCCTAGGATAGATGCTCAGTTTTTAGTTAATGTTGGGGTGAATTCTACCTATTGTTCCTCCTTAACCTGCCTTTTCAAAGGTAAGTAGAAGACTGTGCTGAACTGGTACGCAGTTAATCTTTAGCAGTACTAAGTAATACTACCCAGCAGGATATTGCATGTAAAATTCTGTACACAGTTTGAACTAGGGAGGGTTTTTCAGATAGACTTTGTGTGAGTCGTGAAGGAGAGAGGAGATAACGTAGAGGAGATAACCTCCTCTAGGACAGAGAAGAAAACCTTTAAAAGCAAGCTTAAATCCCTGTGATTAAAGATAGCTCATCTCTTGCTCTTTTAATTGATATATAAGACAGCCCCACTATCATACTTTGCTGGTCAGTTAACCCTAAAGTTACTTGAAATGAAGAGCTTCATTCCCTTGAGTGACACGTGGCTATTTCCTGATCACATGAGGGATATTTTAACATCTGCCATTCAGGTGGTTACTTATCCATCATAAGGTTAGCACGTGAGCTCATTGCTTAGTTATAACATCAAATGTTGAGGTGTAATCCAATTCACACGCCACGTGAGCTTGGTTGGGCAGGGCCCTCCACTCTTTGGGACGGGGCTGGTGCAGAATCAAAGAGCTGAGGGCTTTGCCTTCCAGGAGCTGAGCTTGGCTGTGCAGGAAGGCTGAGCCCCTCTCACATTTTTCAGTGGGGACGTGAGTCTGGAAGAGTAAGAAATTGAATCTGTCAGACGTAGAATGCTAAAATGTAAACTAGTGGAAACCATTTTTCTACTTAATCAAAAGTTACTTTGTAAGCAGATAGCTATTTTTCTTGGTGGTTTCCGATGCCACTGTGCCTTTTAAAAGGCACTGAAATTTTGAAGTTGAAAATAATAGACAATGCAAAAATACATTTAAACTCAGAATTTTAAAATACACCAACTCAAGATGGGAGTACTGAGTAATGCAGTAAGTCTTGTTATTCGTTAAAGATACAAAATATGAACTTAGGCTTTTTTTTGTAATATAACACAATGACATATGTTCACAGGTCTGTGTTTCTCTGCAGCAGCAGTGATTTGCTTTTGCTTCCTAGGCTATTCAGAAAACAATGCTTGGCCTTTCTAAGCATTTTCCAATCATGTAAAATAGGCTTTCTATTTGGATAACAAAAACATTTCTCAAACCATCTGGAACTTTGCATAGGGAAAAGTTTGCAGGACTTGCAGAACAGGTATGACCCTTGATTCTGTTTTCAAAAGGACCCCATAAGGTATGGATCTGCTAGATTTAAGAGTTGTGATGCTCCTGATAATCTGTAGAAGGTCAAGACTTCTTGAGCACAGCGTCCGAGCTCCGGCATGCACCCATGGTATGTTACTCATTAGCATGGATTTGGCCCAGCGTTTTCTCAGGTGATGCTTGGGTACTGTCTGCAGGTTAGCACATGCCAGGTCCATTCCCAGTAGGCAGCTTGGATGCAGCTACTTGTGCTGTGAAATAAGTTAATCTAGATAGAAACAAGTTGTGCCATGCCACGCCGTGCCACGCCACTTGTCCTTTGGACCAGAAAACTCCCTTCGCCCGCTTTATTTGCTAGGCTAGATATATCCAAAAAGTGCAATTCATTGCATCCATCTGAAGTTATGTGGTCACCCTTTCTAGTGGGAGAGCTGTGACTCTCCAGAGGGTGATACATCCTATCTTACTGGCAGTACCTGTATTAGAAGATAACTCATTGTAGAGAGCTTGTTTCTTTCCATTCTCTGTACAGGGAGCATGGCTTGGGCCAAATGCCTGTCTGCTATGATTCTGGACGTAGGTGAAGTGAATTCCACCTGCATGTCCTCTTGACTCTGCCCTGCTGCCAGAGCTCTTTGTTCCTCTTTGAGAATGTGTTTCCTAGAGAAAATAGGTGGATAAATATTCTTTGCACATTGGGAAACTCCTGTTGCAAACTTGTTTCTCGGGGACGAGCTCTGTCTCTTGGTCTTGCTTGGCTTCATGCCCATTGACAGTGACTTCCCACACAGTTCGAAAGCTGCGTGTTGAGATGCGTCAGCTGTCAGCGACAGCTACCGATGAAGAGAAGGAGCTTGAGGTGGCATTCGAGTCAGCTACACTGGGCAGTCAACACGCACTTAAATTCAGATGGAGATGTTGCTCACCTCAGTTTAGGTAGATAATGGTCTTTCTGTGGACGATTTCCAGAGTACTTGCCTCTCTTCATGAAAACCAACTAAAGAAAGCACCAGAGTCCCCTACACAGCCTTCGTTAGACACCTAGAATGTAGGTGCAAGTTAATTGTCTAGATGAAGTGGACTGGACTTCACCTTTACCTCATGTGAAAGAGAAAGCACATTGTCCTTGGGCAGTAAGGGATTATGGAATGTGAAGAGAAGTAGTTAGCAGTACCTGTGTGTTTGTGTGATGAACGAGAGGTGATTAAGAGAAATCAATTTTAAGGAGCAAATATTTCATTTCCTTTTAATCAAAAAATGGTGTCTCCTTTGGCATTTCTTCCATTTTTTTCCAGAAAAATGGTTGAGCTAGCTTGGGAATAGATTAGCTATTTTAAAAATGTTGATTATCTGCCTACAATTCTTTTTATAAACCCTCCCCCTTAAATGGACAGAAAAAAAAAGAGAAAGAAAAAAATGGGCAGTGAATTAGAAAATGCATTTAAGATAGTTGATCAGCTTATCTTTCCAGTAGACCCTCTTTAGTCGCATGCTCATATATTATTAACCTGATTGTAAAGTACTGCATCAAGGTTGATACTGTACATCTTTCCTGGCATACCCATTTATGTGGTGTTAGGTGCCTTTTGAATTGGATGCTGATGCTGTAATTTGGAAAGGGAAGCCAGCAGTTTGCATAAAGTAATCTTGTTATCCATTAGTGAAGTATTTCCTTACCTTTACATTACCTTTCCTTCACTAGTCACATCTAAAAGGATCTAATTTATAATCTTGCCTTATATTCCTCTAATTTACCTACAGAGAAACATGTATAATGACATATAGAAGCCTGCTGGCACAAAGGCTTGTATATGTGCAAAGTGGTTTAACTGAAAAAAGAATTATTCCACTCAGATAAGTATACCTATTAATTTGACTGCTGGTGCTCACTGAACAGCTGTCTTTAAGAGAGAAGTCATAGTCATTTGTTACTACTTTTCTCTGAAAGTCCCTGAATGATTTTTTTAATAGCTCAAAAAAGTGACCAAATCTCATGAGACTCCTGTACGAATCTTTTGCAATTTTTCTTTCTCTTCCCTCTTGACTCTTGATTATCCACATCTATTGTGCTCTGAAGCAGGAGACTGCATTTTCTGATTGTTATTTTTTGAGCCTTTTTCCTAAGGTGTGCAGTCTACCAAAAAAGAAAAAAATCTATTGTGGGAAAACCAGATCCCTCCCTCTCCCTGAAAACACTGCTGAATTAAGCTGAATACAAATGTAGCTTGCTATTTTCTGGCACACAATTAGCTAGTCCTTCTGAGCTTGAGTGTAGCTGATGCTTGCTACTGCATAGCATGGTAATAAATGAGTTCTAAAATTCTTTGCAATACTAGATGCTGTTTGATTATAACATTTACAGAGCATTATTGAACGTCACCTGCACCCTACTATGTGTGGCATTGTTGAATCCCCTATGTCTCTTTATACATTGATATGTTATTGTGACCTCCGTCATGATAATAAAACCAAAGCAAACCTGAAATAAAATGTTACGATGAATCTATACTTAATGGCTGATCGCTTCTGAGGAATTCGATTAAAACACAGCAATAATACAGTAACAATGCTGAAGATTCAGAAGATGGATTTAGTTAATTGCTTCTAGAGGACACAAAATGAAATACTACCTTTCAAAGATGAGTGATAAATCTTCAGATATATGGAAATAATGGGTGTGAAGAATTGACTAGATGTAATGTTGATGAAGGCAATCAAAGGATGAAAGTGTCAGAGTTACTTTTCAATCTGTCATTGAATTGTGGTCATCTATCACTGCAACCAGATTTTGTTCTAGCTTCTACGGAGACTACTAGTGTATTTCCATCTTTTTCTCCCTGTTGTCCCTTGCTGAATCTTCGTGTCTATTACTCTCCCCTCATCTTTTTGTCAGAAGTGCGATATTTTTTCAACAGTTCTTGCAGCACAAGCAACCCACTGCCACTTAGGCTTTTTCATATTCTTCAAGACGCCCTTGCCTACAGCTGGCTGCCCTGCCTCGTCGCTCAACACTCAGCTTCAAATTCTCTTCTGTGTCCCCTTTTCTACCAGTGTGGCATGGCTGTCAATACAGGCAAGTTCATTTCTTTGAAAACAGAATGTGCTTATTTTTGATGATACTGTTATGCTATGTCTTATTTGTTTATTTATTTTGACTTGAATAGCAGACGTTTGTGCCGTATAAATAAATAGAAGAAGGGGCAAATCTTTAGAAGACTTCAGGGACCAGACCTTTGCAAAAAAATCCTCCAATTTACTTCTACCTGTGTTTTTGCTGTAGTGAGCCATACTATAAACCGTGACTGTTTCTCATGGAGTTAGAGAACACAGGGAAAGAAGGCGGGGGGGGGGGAATTGTTCAATTTTTAGATTACTTAAGATCGTAGTGGAGTGAAAGTTTGACTTTATTTCGTTTTCATTGCTTACCAGGGACAGGGTATGTTTATTGTTTTTCACGAAAACCATTGGTAAGTAGGCAGTTACTCAGAACGAGGTGTAGTCTCCATGTGATCAAAAACATGTATTCAATATTCCTCCAAGACACTTATTTTATTGTTTGACTGAAAAAACTCCAGAGGAGACTATTTTAGCATATTATGTCATATCAGACTTCTGAGGAACACATTTTCCTTTCCTTTCCAGGGAAAATATAGTGTCAAATTTGGCTATTACATGCAGTGGTGCAATTTCAGTGGTGTCAAAGAGAAGGGGTTTCAGCCCATCATCTGTCGGCTGTCGCACAGACTGGCAGAAGCAAAGCAATCCAGTGCTAATGCCGATATCCTGACCATCAGCTTATCCCATTTTGTCTTTGTAGGATGGCACAAAAGTTACAGACACGCAGATCTTCACACCAAGACTGGAATTTTTAAGCAGTTAGGTATCATAGCTTGAATTTTTAGGTGCTTTGAAGGGGGAGAAGTGGCCACACCTTCCATCCTATGTACATTCCCCCAAAAACTAGGACCACAGCATTGTGAGTATTGCAGAGTGTGTTAAAAGCAGAAGAATTATGTATAACGACAAGACTAAATTCCGAAAATACTTTGAATCTTAGTTTCTTTGAACTTTTTGCAGTTACCTCTGTTGATCGTCCCATGATCTGTACGAATTTTAGGTCTCGTTCTGCCCTCTCCTTGTTTCTAAAAGCAGCAAAACACATAGCAGAACTGCAGCTGGTATTCAGTTCAACATCTTCATACAGGTGCAAACGCTATTACTTACTCCTTAGCTTTGCGAGAGTATTGGCTGGAGTTCTTAAATGCTGATGTGTTTCTAAAACTTGCTCTTTTGCATTAATCACTCTCCGGCTTATCTCCGTTGTTAATTGTGTTCTCTTCAGTGGCCACCAACTGCAATGCCGGTCATGATTCATGCTGTTATATTGTCTAGCATTGTACTGTAAGTTTTATGTATGAAAAGGGGCTTTTTAAATCCAGAGGTCTAGGAAGTAGCTAGATCTTTTTCTGGAGTCTAGCTGTTGGTTGTTGTCTCGGTGAAAGAGAGTAAATAAGAAGCTTTGGGCAGAAGGGAAGAAAAACGCCGTTGGAAATACCTTCCTGGAGCTCATGTCCCCTCTCCATCTAGGTAGGATATGGAGAGAAGCTTGTCAGGATGAGCAGAGGGCAGAATTTGTGTGGAGCGGGGTCTGTTTGACACTTGGATGACTCGGCAGCATCGTATTTCTGTAGTCCTTGCTCTGCTGCAGTTCGTGCTGGGAGCTGGCTCAGTCTGGACACTTTGGGATCAAAGGAACAAGAAGCTGATTTAAGAAAACTTGGCCCATTTTTCCCTTCAGCTGTTCTGACAGTAAGCTCTACCTGATGAAGATCAAATCAGTACACTTTCAAAATATTGTTTTCTTAATACTTCTAAAACAAAACTCCTGGTGAAAAATACAGAAACTGAATAAAAATTTTTGTTTGCCCCAGTGTCTGTTATCTACCAGCAGGTCCAACATTATTGTTTTCTTGGTTTCCCTTCATGGGAGTAAACATACTAGAACATTAGACACTGATAAAAGGGGAGAAAAAATGTTTCATTAATTATTCAATAATCTCCAGAGGCTTGGTGTCATTTAGAGTTAGTGTATGTCCCAAAGAAATTATTAAAGACTTTACAGTTCAACAGTTACTGCTGGATGACGAAGAAATGTCCCCAGGAACTGAATGTCCCTGACATGCGTGTGTGTGTGCGTCTGTGTCGGTGTTTCTTCTGCAATCCCACCACGACTCTCGGCTCCTCCTCTCGACTTACACAAAAAAGGCAGGGGGGACACACGTACGGACACTGTTGCCAATAGGCTAGTTCACGACAGTTTTAGAAAATGTTCCTGAGTACTGGAAGTCCAACAACCCTACCAATAAATTCTTGGAGCGCTTCATGGGGTGGTTTTGGGAGCTGGTGCTGCCTGAGAGGCTTCCAGGGCGCTGCTCAGGAGTCCGCACAGGCCAGAGACGCTTCCAATACCCAGCGAGCCTGCGGCCACCCCGCTTGGAGGGTGAGAAAGTCCGATAGTAAGGACTCGAGATGTTCTTGCCAGATGGCATCAGTGCCAGAGTATATGTTTAATACTCTAGTCATGTTTAATTCACTAGTAGAGACATAGCCATAGAGTCTCTTTGAGAAATTTATATACTGACCTGTAGGCCTAATAAATTCAGCTTTTTTTTGTACCAGATGTACTGGCTGTACTGCATTGAGCCTTATTAAACATCCTCACTAAGCCATACCTGTTGAACTTTTAAACGAAGGTGAATTCTCAGCAGGAATTCAGAGCTGGTAAAAAATCCCCACAGTTTTCTGTGACAGAAGGCTCCAGTGGTCTTTGCAGTTCAGCTTTTCCCAAAGAATTTTTTTCTGAAGGAAACGCATGACTCCAGAGTCAACAAGCCTCAGACCTGTAGCTGATGCTGCACTAGCAGTTGTCCCTTGGGTGCGATGGCCAGCTGTGTGGATGCCATCACCCTACGCTTTTCATCTTGGCACCATTAGAGCCCTTCTATGATGCAAACTTTCCTTCCACTTTCACTTGTAGTGCTCCAAAGAAATATTTGATGTTCAGTGTGCGTAAGAGATGAGGGAGAAAATGTTAACACAGTTAACACAGATCAAAATTTGTTTGATGTGTACTGATCAAACCAGGTAATTTTTTTAATGCTATGTAGAATTATTTTGCAGGCTTTATGTTAACAAAAGTGGGAAACTGTTTATTTTGAAAACACGTCAGTGGAGAACGAAGCCGACCGACGTCTTCATTTATAGCAGCAGTCTGTAAGGTTTCCATTAAAAAATGCCTTCTCTGCTCTGAGCTGATGAGACCTACCTGCATGCTCTGCAGACTGACCGTCGAGCCGCTCATGGGGTCCAGAGGGTCTGATTCTGCCCAAATGCGTCTCTTCTCTAGTGAAGAGGCTGACAAGTGACACGGGGGCAGGGGATAGATAGTTCACAAAACCAAGGTACGATACGGTACCTCTGTAAGGGAATTGATTACCAGAATGTCGGGTTAACCATGCATTTGAAATAACTGTGGAAATCGCTTTTCATTGATAGGTCTCCAAGTTCCATCGAAAGGAGTTAAATAGTCTTATGGTGTGGGGCTGCGGACAAGAGAGGAAGCATGTCCTACATCCTTCAGCAGGCCAGTGACAGACCCCGCTTTTCTGAGATCTGGTCCAGTTTTCGGTGACAAAGGCTGGTACCGTGCAGCCCAGTAGGTGCAGATCTGCAGAATGCAACTGGGTGGCCGATGTCCACGTTAAATGCTTCTGCTGGGAGTTTGCTTTGTAGAAGTAGTTCTGGTTTGGTTCAGCGGGCCGCATAACAAGTTATAGTTGGAGCTTCAGGTGTGCTTATGGAGAGCACCTCTGGTTTGGGTCCGTCCAAAAGGGGTAAAGTTGACATGCCCCCAAACAGCTTTGCGGCGTGAACCAAGGTATACTAAGGGAGAGCCGTTGGCAGATTCACTTCAAAAGCACGTTCCCGATTTGAATTGCAGTGCTAGTGTGGGTAACTCAAAGCCATACTGACTCCCATTTTTAGAATGAATTGTCATTTCATATTGGGACACTGAAGCACATCCCCATCTGATGTGTTATGTATTCATCACTTAATTAGCAACTGGTTGTGAAGGTCTTCATCTTTATTCTCATTTCTCTGCTGTTTATGAGAAGCAGTGGTAAACAGGTGTAAGAATTGCTGTATCAGCTCATACCAAATGTCTCTTAGCCCAGTATCATATCTCTGACTGGGGCTAGTATCAGATGTTTAATGAATAGCACAAAAAAGTGATACTTCCCTGGAAAAATCTCCCAGCCTCCATGATTTTCAGTTCAGGAACATCTGTGGTTGCAGTTGTTTTTTTAATGCTTAAGCTGAGGGATATTAAAATAAATGATTTTGCTGATTTAGCTAATGTGCACCTAGATTAAGGATATCTCTCTATATAGGTTTGGGCCATATTTTTCCTTGTAGATCATACTTTCTACAACATGTTGTTGTAACGCGCGTCATCACCGTTGTTAGTTGCGCTCGTCAAATCCCCAAAGCTGTCCAGTGTTGATCATTGACATTGCAGTGAAATCTACCTCCGTGCACTCATGCAGATTTCTGGAAGTTGTTTGCTTTCACCAACTGTTTCCTCTGAATGCCAAAAACTTCAATGTACAAACAGTATAAAGCAGTGTGTGTCTGTCTGTGACTGTGAAGGGGAAAAACTGTAAACTCTCCCCTCAATTTCTGGACTTTTCCAGTCTGGAAATCTCAAAGCAGCAGTTCGTTTGCTTTAAATTGCACTAGTCCTCAAAAATCTTTCTGAAGTAATGTTTGAATTATGCTATTGGGAATTCAAGAAGAGAAAACGTGAACGTCTTTGGATATTCAGTCATGGATTAATTTACGTCTTTTTCCTCAAGCTCCTTTTGCCTACAATACTGAGTTCTACAGTATAAGGTATAGGAGTGTGTAATCCCCGAGATGAGAATTTCTGATGACTTCAATGAACTCTAAAAAAAGCAACTGTAATACATTTTGAAAGCTGTTACAATCTGTATTTTTTAATGCAGAATAGGAATTGAGAGCAGATGCGGTGTTCTTTCAAGAACTCGTGACCCCTCCCTTTCCAAAAAGATAAAGCTTCAGAACTAAGTAATTGTGAAATCTAGGACAGAAAATCGAATAGAGATCAGGATTAAGTATTGCATCTCTTGAAATGGACAATATAATTTTTATTTGCATCATAAAAAGGTGGAAAACAGGATATTTTTCCTGTGGTCAGGGCATGCTTGAGGTATGGCGCCGGGAGACACGTACCCTGTTCAGGAGTTGGTGATCAGTTCCCAGGTATCTCAGATGAGACATAATCAGTGGTTCCCACTACACACACAGGCCTTTCACTGACACGCAGTCTATACTTCTCAGTGTGTACTTTTTCACGTTCTTCACCTCAGCATCTTCTTCGCTGTTACCTACCCTGGAACCGGTATAGAGTTTTCCAGATAAGTCAATCACAGTAGGCTCAGGTATGCTGAAGAGCAGGAGGAGAATGGAGAGTGGGCAGACAAAGGGAGAAGCTAATCCTTGCAATAGGTTTCTCAGTCTGTTGTGATGGTGCAAACTGCTCAATTTCTTCTCTAGTGGGTTATTTCAAGATCTTCCAAGACTATTTTGGCGGAACGACCAGATGGTGCAAGAGAAGTCACAAGTGCCTATGTGTTCTCCACCCCTCCTTAACCACAGCCGTGAGTTGTCAGACTCCAGTCTGATCAGATCAGATAGGCAGACAACAGACTCAAGGTGCCTTTGGAGGAATTAGAGCTCTTGTTCTTGCAGGGTATGAAGAGCCCCTATAGAAGTCTGGAGTGTAGGGGAGGAGGACACGAAGTAGTAGACTTACTGTGATGTGAAGTCTTCTCTTGAGGCCACTTCCAGATGCAAACCATTAACTGAGTTGTGTGGGAAGCAGACCGTCCACTTAATGGCAATTTTATTATTTACACATTTGTTTTGGCCTAGAATCAACAAAAAATTAATATTTAAATATTTTCAACAGAACACATTTTAAAAAATATTTCTTGGGAGCAGTCAAAATGTTTTTTATCATAATGCTGATTTTTTTTCAATGTAGTGCTAATTTAATATGAAACTGTACTGAAATATTTACTGAAATATTGCAAAAAAGCATTGATTTTCTTCAAACAGTTTTTTTTCTAAACGCCATTTTGTCAAAATCAATATATTCTGGCAGAAAAAGTATAATTTTGATGCCATAGTACTTTTTAGCAATGTGGAAACAACTACAGTGCTATTGGTGCTAAGCGCTCCTAGCAGAGTAAATGTGCGTGTGTAACAAAACTGGCATCTGTGTGCCCGCTGAATCTCTTTAGTACAAGTCGGAAAATAAAGACTTAAAATAGCCTTTATTTACTTACTACCATGTAGGAGCAATGGCGGAGCTAACTCCAGGAATGCAGAAGTGTATTGAAGCCTTAGCTTTCAAGTTCTTATTTTCACTATTATTTTAGACAGCACAGGTAACACCAGTGCTTTAGCACATGATGATCACAGCTTTGCTTTGTAACTCTGTTCCATGTCATGCTCTAGCAAATCTCTGCTTGAAATCAATTTATTACATAGATATGCTTGGTCATTTATTTGTTTAGTTATTTATTCGTTTATTTATGTGTTAACTTTTTTTCCAAATAGGCTTCTGTGGAACAGTTTAGTCCTTCACAGTGGGATCCAATTGCATCAGATACTTTCAGAGAAGTAAACATTACATACCTATTAAATATTTTCTGAGGATTTATAGTTACAATCAATTCTGACTGACTAATCTTAAAAGATAGGGTATGAATATACCCTATCAGGCAGACCTTTATGATCCTTTGTAAAGTTAGATCCACTCAACAAAGGTCTACTGATTTTAGAGTAGTATTTGCTCTATTAAGTCAGCTGAATGACTATATGAAGAATATGTGGGTCAGTATTTGGCCCTTCTCACTCTGGACAGGGGCAGATGTGAAGGCGTGTTAATATCTTTTGCCTGACGAAGTTCAGGATGAGAGGTGCAGCATTAGGACTGGTTATATCAGCCAGCAGTGCGCGTACAGATATAACAGTGTATCCTTAAACAGACAGTAAGCTGGTTGAACTGGAGCGGAGGCTGACTAAGTGTGTTTTTCTACACTGGGATCGTAAATGTCATTAACTGATGCATGCTTAGATGGGGCTGTTAATTCCTAGATAAGACCACGGGTATCACAAAAATCACTGAAAGCCCTAGACTCTCAGGATAGACTTATTACTGGGGCCATACTGGGATAATTTCATAGTCCTCAAGATCCTGCTGTCGTGCTTACAATTCAAGCTCAGGAAAGTAGCTCCAGGTGCATGCAGTGATGTGGCATTTGTAAAGACCATGTCATTGCATTAGAGTGATTGCTGCTGGGGCAGCAAGTCAGCTTTAGAAATTACTCTAAAATAGAGCCTGAATCTCCTGTTTGATGCATAATTTGCCCATTTATTTTTGTGATAGATTTATTTAATACGTTTTTTTTACACTTCAACCATCACAGAAAGTATATATTTTATATCCTCAGTAACATATGTAGCTATATATAATAGTGAATTGTAGTGAGAAGGAAGGTAAATATTCCAATTGAAACTGAAAGCCGTGCTTGAAGTTGCAGCATTTCCAGCGCTGTCTTCCAGTGAGACTGCTTGTAGCAAGCAATGAGCTGCCTTCTTGCAAGAACCTCCTGAATTGCTGCAGAAAGTTTTTTTCCTCTTTTTGTGCTGACACATGAGAGGCGTCTCAGACGCGGCCTGTTTCCTCTGTCATGCACCTGATACAGGTGACCAACTCGTTTCTTCGCTGAAATCATCCCATGACCCAACACATGTGCCTCCATCTGCAATACCTCACTTCTGAAGTTAGTGATACTGTGACATTTTATATCAGTTGGGAATTAGGTTTTTTTTTAAGATGCTGTATGTCATCTCCTGTATGAAAATAAGATGGTATTCTACTACGCTACATTTCACTAGTTCAGTTTAGATTCGATGCAGTAGAACAAAGTGATGGATCTAATTAATCACCCCTCTGTAGAACGCCCGGGTTTTGTTCAGGTTATTCTTTTTGGCAAGTGTGGCATTTTCTTCCTTTGCATGTGAAATAATTTAACGTCAGGGTGGCATCACTTAGCCTTTATTAGTTATATAAATGGGGAAAATAATCTGTTTAAATTGACTGGAATGACGATTGCAAAACACATCTTGGGATCAATATTTTAGAAAGGTTGATTTTGGAATCATTTCACAGAGGAATACACTAAAATAGGCAAAAAACCCAACTTGAAAAATGTCTCTGTAGTGGCTACTAAAAATACATTAACATAAAAAATTATTTCTTACAATCTGTATCTTAACCGATGCATTAGAATTCCAGTACTGTGTGCATGTTAGGATAAAACTAAATGTAAAAATTATTCATTTAATAGTGCATAGACAAGCTCATAATTATTTATAACTTGTTGATTGCTTAATAGAACATTAGTCATCTGAGCTTTCATTTTATTTTCCTTTAAGATATCTCATAATTTTAGAAATAAACAAAGACAGACTTTGAACATTTTACATAAATGTGTCCTGGCCTGTTGTCATTTAATTTTTCAAAATGACATTTTGCTTTTTGTACAGATCGTGATTTTGCTTGAACAGTTCATACGCGTTTTTGTGTCTGAACTGCTTCTCCTCATAAGGTATTTGCCTCCAAGGAACAGTCCTGTGTTGCACTCAGTCTTCTGCAAATCCAGTTAACATTTTAGAAAGGTAAAATCATGGATAATTCTGTGTTCTCAAAGAGGAGTAAGTAAGATGAGCCAACACTAAATGTTGTATTGTTTCACTCAACACTGGTTTTTGTTCCTGTGCATTAAAAAATACTGTTTTAGAGAGTATCTTTCTTTCAGACCTGTAGTGCTGGTAAAACTAACTCCTGTTTCCATTCCCACTGTGAGCATTTTTTTCCCAAGTACTTACTTGGATAAGATTATAGGATAAAAAAAGTATTTATTTTTATATGTATTTCCTTTTACTAGAGTTGCTGGGTATTTTTTAATAATAAATTGGATGACTGCAAACAAAACGTAGAGAAGTAGCACTGAAAAAAAATTACTTCTTCCTTTCTTCCATGCAATTTCACTATTATATTTAAAGTTTTCAAAACCAGCTATAGACTTTTACTTTTTAACACGTTGCGGTTAAAACTCTAAGGTATACTTTTTCATTGTTTTTACTGCAGAGTCTGATAAAAGTAATAGCAATTCTAACCTTCTCCCTTCTGTCAGTTATTTTAAATGGTCTTTTATATATATTGGAGAGATCGTCATAAATTTCTAATGCTAGTGTCAATGAAGTTTATTACAAGTTCTTGTACTGCAGTGACACGTAGTGCATATCGTAAGGCAGCGGAGAGGCCACTGGAGGAAAAACCCTCTAAATAAGCTGTGAGTGACTTCCAAAATCCCAGAGCAACCCAAAGAGTCTCTGGAGGCTCTGGGTAGGTTTTCTGCTCTGTTAATTAAAAATGATTTCTTTAATGTAGAGAACCTACCTTGATTATAGTCATAAATTCCTAATCCCTTCATTGTCATCTGTTAGAAGCGTGGATGATTTCTGACTAGAATTCTTCATTTTGGCTTAAATATTTTTACCGTGTTCTTGAGTGGAAGTATGAGCAAATGCAGCTTCACCTTTTGGGAATAAAAGCTATTTTAAAAGATAAAGTTGTTTTGCTATTTTTATTATTTTCTGTATCGTGAAGAAGCAGAGAAATGAAGAGTCAGGGAAAAAAAAAATACTCTTTCTTCAATCCTAATTCTACTGCTTCCCCCAGAAATTAGATGGAGCTTGAAACGCTTACTGTCCCCCCAGAGCCACTAGGTTATATCAAATTGAGATTGCTTAACTCTCCCAGTTAATGCATTTGAGAAATCGCAGAAGGAGCTGGTCGCTCCAGCGGTATGAGCGGCACAGGTGAGGCGATGAAGGGCTGCTCCCTCCCGGTGAAGCGCTGCTCCCTCCCGGTGAAGGGCTGCTCCCTCCCGGTGAAGCGCTGCTCCCTCCCGGTGAAGCGCTGCTCCCTCCCGGTGAAGCTACCTCCTGGGAGCCTTCCCTGAGGACTCGCCCTCAGGGGACCAGTGCCACTCACGCAGGCTATGGGATGTCGCAGCAGCTGCGGTCTTTTAACCCCTTTTCCCTCTTGCTGACAGCACTGGCCCCTGTAGCCGCTTCAAAGAGAGATTGCCAACTGCAAAGGGAAGGAAATAAATAAAAGAAGCATCGCGTACGCTCTGGGTCAGCGTTGTCAGTATTCTCTGCTCTGTTGAAACATGCTTAGCCTCTGAAGGAGCGCAACCCGAAGGCCCGCAATTTGTAGTCTGGCTGGAGGAATTCCCTGTCGGTTCATCTGTTGAAAACCACCTGGGAAATGACAGCATCCTGGCTATTCCAGTCACGCTTTCGCGGGAGTCCTTTCTACTTGGTTTGTAGTGGCACTATGGCAGAGCAATGCAGAAAGGACGGAGAACAAGGGGAGAGCCTTGCCAGGGTTGTTCAAACTGGCGGGGATGTTTTAAGGCCTGATTGCTGTGAGGCACACTCTGGTCAGCAGAGTTAAAGGCACTCCTGATGTTAAACGATTTGCTAAATGAAAGTGGATAAACGGGCTTTTCGGAGTTGGTGTTGTAATTGGGGAGGGAATGCTTTTTAAAGGATTTCTTTGTGGAAAAGTTTAATAGATACAGTTTCAAGATTCATGGTCCATTTAAAAATACAGTTTGATAAATGACCTTATACTTTAAGATGAAGAGTAAAATACTTCATGAGTAAAGCCTTATTTTTCCCTTACATTGTTCTCATGCTTGACTTGTTCAAGTGCAACTTGAATTCTTATGTACAGTATTAACTGGCATTTTGTTTTATGCCACATAATCTTTTTTACATTTTAAATTTTAAAACCAGAATGAACATTCTGTAGGAAGATTAGAAAAGAAAGTCAAAATAATTGCTAATAATTAATCAGAAATTGTTTACTTCTCAGTGAAGGAATGGCAAATTGACTTAAGGTTAGGTGACATCAGATCAACAATAGTTGAAACAATAGTTTCTCTGACCACCTGATACAGTCTAAATTAACACCCTAATCCTGAGATGATCTCTGCTTGTAATGTGCAGATATTGAAAAGATAAAGAGCAATTAGAGTCATTAGAGGAGACGTAATATACGTATACCATACAAATAATCTATGTAGTGGTGGTTTAGAACAAATGTGAGGGAGAGGTGGTCAGTGGGATATGTTAGGCTGCGGAGGAGATTTACAGTTAACTAGTGGAAATCTGTGGTTGTAAACTTGCGTACCAACATGCTTAGGAAGAAGCAATTTCAAATCACGAAGTGACAGGATTAGTGGGATCAGGCAGTATCTTTTGCCATCTCCAAGATTTGTACATAAACAAAAAAAAAATCTTACTTTGTTCAGCAGGATTTTGCATATTTGTTTTTTGTTCTTACAAGGATTTATAAGATAGTCTGCCTCATCCTCTTTTCCTGTGCACCTTCATTCGGTTTTGCCTGCTTTGTGTGTGCGGGTTGCAGGTGAAGCAGAGCGTGGTCTGCACTTCTGGCTGGCTTTGGCTCCAAGGTTGAGGCATCAGTAAATTTCACTCGTTTATTAAAATCAGGAGGGAAATCAAATGAACAGCAGCAGATACCTTAAAAAGAACTTCAGGAGGGATCTGAGGCTTTAGGGTGGTCAGTTCAGGGCTGTGTCTGAATGTCGAGACCGGAGAGCCCAGGTCAGCAGAAGCTCTGAGGGAGATGCTTTGCGCAGTGTTTTTGTAGATGCTTGTCAGTACCAATGTATGGGGAAACTGGATAGCATTCAGATCTTTTAGTTTTCTAAACTCACCTTTTAAGGTTGAATAATATAACTTAGGGTGTACATACCTCGTTTAAGTAAAACGTATTTCTTCAACACCGTTGTGATCCTTAGCACTGCTGAATGACTGAGAATGTAGAAGTGTTAGACCTCTAATACTTGCCTTTGAGGAACTGATCCAACACTTGCTGCCTTCAATAAATTTTCGATTCGGGGTCTAAATCGTATTGGTGACATGATCTTAACCTCCAAGAATTAGTGTGGAACTGGGGCAATGTGAAATCTATATTCACGGCTAAATGGGAGAGCCAGCGCTGGAGCGCAGGCTGGGCTGGGCTGGGATCACCTGGCAGAAGGCGCGGTGCTGAGCGGGCGGGCAGCAGTGCTCTGGTTTATGGCCAGGTGCCAGGTGTGCGAAGTCTAATGATGGCTATCGCATCTTGAAACTGATTACAAAGCCGAATTGTATTAGTGCTTGTCAGATGTAAAACCAATTTGTAAGGCGTTTTGTTGTTTTACGGGTTTTGAGCAGTGAGAATTCACTTTTTTAAGGTTTTTTTTTCTGCAACTCTAAGGGCTAGAAACTTCTAAAAAACCTGGAGTTCTTCTGTAATTTGTACGACTCCAAAGCCAGAGTTTGTTTCCTGTACTGTTCCTTTTTATGCTGAACTCCTGTGTAAAGGTATGTACCTCTGAACAGAACTTCTCTAGTCCAGAAGACTGTATGCCCATATAGATGGGGTAAGAAATCAGAGGGAGGTAGTCGGGACTGAGAAGCAGAATTGCAGGGGTGAACTTGGAACAGTTCATCATACATGAAAAAAGAAAGAAAAAAATGTGTTTTCTAAAAATCACAGGAGTTTGATAGGATTTATTTTTCTCTGAATCTTTAGTGAAGCAGACATTATTTTTGATTCTTCTCTCAGGAGGTTGGTCCTTTAAAAAGTCTTTATGCAGGGCCCTACAAAGTCCTTCTTGACATGAATTTGGAATAGTGCAAGTAAGTCGCAAGTGACTGAAAGAAGCACGTTATACAGGCTCTGTAACGTAAGTAGTAGCTAAGTTTCTTCAGTCTACCATCAGGCCTTTGTATATAATGCAAAGTTCATTTTTGGGGGAAGATTTGCTTATAGAGGTGGATAGAACTTAATTTTGTAAGCTCTGTGCCCAGGGCTCCCAGAGGTATTTCTAGCTGTGTATCTACAATAAGCGTATCTGAAAATATTGGAGAAGGAAGGGGTCCAAATTATCTGAAAGATACCTTGATTCCTTATTCCTCCTCCCAGTGAGACCTCTGTGGCCAGACAGCTCTACAACTCAGCCATTTCATTTAAGTTTTCAGACACTTCATAGAGAATGGCAACAAGACAGGTTGCATCGAAATCCCTTGACCCATATATTACTGAGAAAACACAATAAATAATTGTCCCACTGTTTAGTATTTTTATAGGGAGTTGTAACGTCTACATGGTGTTTATCAAGAGTATAGACAGAGTAGTTTAGTGTCATTATTACCTGAAACCTGGCTACAGCATGGCATACTTTAGTTTGAAGACATTTTTTGTTATAATTGAGAATTTTATTTGCGTATGTGCAATAGGCTCCCTTTTTTTCAGACAATGAAACCAGACTTAAGATCCAATAAATGCCTATGTTATGCATATTTAGAGTCAGTGTTTACCCTTCAGTGGGCTTTTCAGTGTTTGTCCACTCAGTGAACTGCTAGTCATTTAACTAATTAATTGTGTATTTATTGAACAGATTTGAAATGATACAGTATGTAATGAAACTGGGTTGGAAGTTGCAATCCCACTATATTTGCTAATCACAAAAATTACTCATTTTAAGTTATTTGGATAACAGCTAAAGCATAATTAAATTGAATCAGGGTTGCAAGGCATGTTCAGGAGAAACTTGGCTGTATAATGAAAAGCTTAAGGGAAGGGAGAACAAATGTGACCTGGGTTGTCTGCCACTTTGAGCTTGAGTATCGTTTTACCAGGACTACTTCAAACCATTTATTTGATGTCCGTCCCCATTTCTTTGAAAAATAAGGGATGGGATGATAGCTGCTGGAAAGTTGGAAAAGATTGTGCTTGGCGTTTGCAGAGGTTTCAATCTATATGGAAAGCTGCTGCCAAACCACTTCACAGCCTGATAGATTCTAGCATATTTAATTAAGGTAATTGATTGTATTTGGGACAATTTCTTTGATTTGGAGAATGTAGAAAAAACTATTTTAAACTTTGTGATTTTCTAAATATTAAGCTGATCAAACTGTGAAAGTTTATCTCAGTGATCAGAGTACAGGACTAAGGCTGCTTTTGCAGTTTAGGGAAGAGAACTTGAACATAGACCTCAATTACTGATGCTCCAGTTTTAACGTAAAATGAACCTTCTTTACTTTTACTGATCCTGTCAGTGCTACTGCGCACTTTCAAGGGATGGACCACAAATTCCACTTCAGATTTTCACATGCTGAGGTGAACAAACCCACTTCAGCAAACATCAACCTGAATTACCCGTGATAATATCTGTCACAACTTACAGTTCCAATGATTTTGTAGTTGGATTAAACGTGGCAAATATTTCACCTGGGTCTTAAGTACAGAACTCCTCCTTGTGCCCTCCGTTATCCTACTGAGATGTATAGTAGGCTTTTATTGAATGTCTGCATGGAAATAATGCTTTGACTTACCCTTCTTATGCCAGGCTGGAATTTCGATTAGTTAAGATGAAAATGTCTTCTTTGCCTACTTTGCCTTTGTAGAAGAGTGTGTAAAATAAGGATTGAGTACTTTGAGCTGTACAGGTGATTCTGTAATGTTTGTACTCCTTTTAGTAATGTTGGGATATGGTGCCATCATTTGTGTCCTCATAAAACGTAATTAGGTATTGAACGTTTGCCTTCAAAAATGTTCAGCCTGAGCTGCCGCCTTTTGAGAAGTCTGGCAGTGGACTGTAAAGTGGAGCATACTCGGTTCTCCTGCTGCATCGCATCCCACAATATTTTCTTCCTGAAATGTTTAGTAATGTTTTAATGTTTAGTTAACAGATCTTACTTACTTTGCTGCATGCTGCAGGTGAAAGGCATCAAACCACTTACCCATGTTCTTAAAAATACATTTAAATGCCTAGCCCTATCCCGTTTAGGAAGATGTTGGCTGAAGTGATATGCTTGCCGAAATGGAGTGAATGATGAAAAAATTGTGGTAAAACTTGGAAGTTCTTGACTGTCAACACTATGTGCAAGCCACTACCTTACAGTACTAGACATCTCAAAACCCTTTTTAAACTTTATGTAATTATAAAAAGGTCCAGTAATTTCCTCCACAGCTGAAATATGGCTACCTAGCTCCATAGGATATAGTTTCTTGTTTTGCACTTGTAATAGCTTTTGGCTTAGCGGGCACTCCAAATGAACAGTGCAGTAGTAGTATAGATATGGAAGATAAGTTTCAAGAGAGATCTCCTGTATTTCTGTGGCAATGAACAAAAACTGGGTTAAAAAATGATCCTAAGGCCCCCTGCCCTTTTTCTTCACCTTTATCTTCATCTTCTTTGCCACCTCCACCTTCTCGTATCATCCACTTTCTTTCACCAGAATACTTCTCTAACATTTCTGGAGTGCAGTTTTTCTGCTTTTTTGTTTCTTCAGTTTCCTCCCTATTGGTAAAATGCCAGAGTATTTTTCTGCTAGAAATTTTCAGACTTCACTGTTCTGAGCAAGACAATGCTAGAGCGTTAATGTCCCTTTTCTGCAAATATCCCGCATTCAAAAACAAAATTGGGAGGCAAATAGCTTGTGCTATGTTTGCAGCCATCCACTTCAATATGGGGAACTTCCTCAAGTCATCCAAACCAAAACTGGTTGGAGCAGGCTATAATCCTACGTGAAGTTTAATCTCAGTGGGACTGGTGCTTACAAGGGTGTATCAAAACACGCAGTGGCTGAGCTTGTCGGAGCGACCGTGTCCCCGTCCCGATGTAGCTGTTGTGTTTTCAGGACTCTGCTAGTACCGCTGTGCCATGATGCAGTCTTACTGCTGTACCATGGACACGAGAGCTGTCGGTGGGAGCTTTTAACTCTCTGTTCTCGTTTGTATGGTGTATTTGCTGGATGTACTGAATCCTCCTGTGTGTCACCCACCACACAGAAAAACCTGTCATGTCTAAACAATTTCTCTCTTGCAGTCCATCAGATTACTTTTGGAGGCAGACCTACTCAAACATTGCTGATACCTTGAATAGATGGGAATGCGGAACATTGCATATAGACACTAAAATGACCTAATCAAGCAGATCTTGATTAGCCAGATTTTATCTGTCAGCTTTCACTGACTGTCGACCTGGATGTTAAAGACACGCCCCTGGCACACAATCAGGAGATGAATCTGGGATCGTTTTAGTCCTGAAGCTGATCAGGAGATGCCTGCCCAAAATATGTCAAACAGTTTGCCTTGTATGCGAGACCTTTAATTCTGGAAATGACAATGGGTTTTTGTCTATTTGCATGCCCATATCAGATGAATTTTAACTGGTATCTAAAATAACTCTCAAAGGCTGATGGTTCCATCCTGTGGTAAAAAAATCAGAAGTGAGGTTCCTGAGCTTTTGGAGAAGGCAATATGTTCACTGCACTGCACTGTTTACCTGAACAGGCATTGCTTATATTTATACTGCTGCTGTGTGTGCCTTCTACAAGCACTGAAGCAATTTTAAGTTTTCCCTATAGAAATACTCTGGGCATAAGAACATTAAGCTTGCAAACTGGAAGTCATGCCTTTTACATAATGATTAGTAGTACAGTAGGAAAACCAATGTCTCTACCAGTCCTTGGCTGATGAACCTCAATTTAAGAGCCTGCTTCTGCCCTTCTAATGCCACTGGTTAGTAACTTACTCTTGGTTCTCTTGGTGGATGGAATTGTGACTCCATCTAATTCTGCCATTGCAAGGGATGGCATTCAGTGACTTTGATGGTACTTTCCCATTCTCTGTTCCTATGCTCGTAAATCTGCAGTGGAGTTATTTAAATGCAGCCAGTATTTTACCCGTTTACAGAGTAAAGGACTCCACCATGCCTTGTGTGCAACGAAGTTAGGAGGATGTGTTCAGTAAGGAGTTAAATAATAATTTTAACCTTCAGGGCTAGGGCTGCACAGAACAGCGGTCAGGCTGAAATTATTTGAATATTTGCTAATCTTGCTTAATTGCTGTGTCTCGTGAAAAATGTTCCCTTCCCCCATGAGGCTCAGAACACCAAAATGCTGAAAATATCTTCATAGCAAAATGTCAACAGGCTAAATTAGCCTGGACAGACAGTCCTATCACTGCAGCTATAGCCTTGAAGTAATCTTCAAATAACCAGGCTAGCGTTTCTTTAGAGATTGTTTGTGTACTGTTTATCCTCACACATTATATTGTGCCGCATAGGGAAACCCCAAGGTTTTTTCTTCTGATACAAATCATGGTTTCCATTTCAGAAACAATTCTCCTAAGCTTGTTTGGCTTATCAGTCTGATCTGTACAACTTGGGAAACGAATCTTCAGTAGCAAATGCTTCCGTTAGTTGTTCTCAGCCAATCCACAGGTGGAAAAACACTGAGTGAACTGTAAAGAGTGATGTTTGTTTAATGACTGCCTGCTGTTGAGAGTGCCCATGTGGCAGTAAATGAGTCAAGCTGATGAGATGCACAGACACCTGTACAGGTTTATATGTAGCAGACAGTTTTTGCAGGGCATTTCATGGTGCATGAGCCAATGTTTGCTGCTGCATCCTTCACCCTGCACACAGTTCCTGCTGAAGAACATGCTTGTAGCTGGGGAACTCCTCTGGTTACCCGGCAAAGAGGTAGAATCTGTAAATCATACTCTCCTGCGATTCAGGCATCCCATCTCAGCTGGAGTGGTGAGGTTAATGCCAGCTCAGCAGTTGCACAAATGAAGATGGATTTTCAAATCAGAAACATGAGTTTTGACAAGGCTGTGTTCCTGCATAGGTGTTGGAATTTGTGTCGGGTGTTTTGCTGGTCAGTACTTGTGATGTCGATGGATCGCTCTAACCCATCTTATTGCTATTTCTGTTACCTCAGCATTATCACTTTGTGATTTTGATATTTATGGTGGCTCAAGTTCTATAGGACCTTCTAATGTATATGTCAGGTAGCAAAACTGTTGTATCAGAGATTTCGCTTCTCTCAAACTTCGTTATGCTGTGGAAATCCCAGTTCTCTGTGTCATCCAGTGCATGTTTTAAGTAGTCAGGAGCGTGGCCATTGCCATCACCTTCTCTCTGCATTGACTGGAGTCTCTATTACAACTTTTCTGTCTTTTCTTATTTCCCTTTCCCTGACTCTGCATACCGTGGTTAAAATGGTCTAATTTCTGTTCTGATATCAATTATCTACTGTAGCTTTCTTCACAACCAAACACTGAACTTTTTAGGGATCATGAAACCTGACCAGTAGTCAGTAAATTATAATACAGTGCTTCTCTCTCTATTACTTTACCAGGACATTTCACCAAAATTTACACAAAAATAATTTACCCAAAAGAAAAAAAAATGAAGAGAATTGTTAGCTAACACCTGGATAATTGCAAATAGCTTGGGGATGTGTTTTTCAAAAAACAAATTTTTGTGATTTTCTTAAATTTTCTTCCAATTTTTTGTAAGTCATATCCATGTTTTAGTGAAAAACAGTGTGAGATTTCACTTTGGAAAGAGAGAGAGTAGGATCTGATTCTTATATTCCTACCCTTACTGATCAGTCCTTTTGCATTTGGGGTTCTTTGCATTTGGATTGCGATAGGCTTACTGTAGCAGAATGAAGAGTCTAGTCTTCCCTACAATTTTCTTACCTAACCTTAGCAAATTTGTGCAATATAATATAATCCTTATGTGATACAATTTGCATTAAAAGATTCCCCCCCGCGCGTTCTCACTCACACACATACCTTTGCTTGCTTTCCTGTTCAGAATATAGTGTGTCCTGACTGTCACTCTGTGTGAAGAGTTTTTCCAAATCCCGTTAGGAAACTTCTGTTCTGTTAAAAAAAAAAAAAAAGTGAGATTATTTTTGCCCAGATAGTTTCATTCCTGCTGAAGACGAATTCTTTCTCTTTTTGGATATTTACTTAAAACCAGTGGTTGATAGTAGACACTGAAGTGCTGCTTTCTTTTTATTCAGCTCCTAATGATCCAGAAAGTATCAATCACTGAAACAGTTATTAAAATTCTTAGTCAGTAGATGTAATTTAAGGGACCCAGACTGTCCAGAGGGCAGTAGACATAGATCGCTCTTAAAAATGCAAGACATGTAAACTAATTTTTGCCAGCAGTTAATCAATAGCATGAAAAGTAGAAAACTTCTGACACAGGAATAAGTTTAATTATTGTTCTGTTCATTCTGGTAGATAGAAGTTCCTCTACATCTGTATTGAAAACAAAAGAGTTTCGTATATTGCTATGAAATTTTCTGGGCCTGTCAGGTCATGGGTGATCAGATTTTTCTTTTTTGGTTTTGGGCTCTTCCCCCCTTTCAGAGCTGGAATGTCCTCAGTGCGTTTGATGCTGTTTAAAGCTATAAATGCACAGTGCCTAAGTTTCCTTTTCTTTTTAAACATCCTTTTGGTTGTTTAACACATAGGATAGTAAATATGGTACACTTTAAGAAACATTCAGTGATATTCATGGAATTTGTTTCTACTGGTTGTAACATTAATTCTCTATTTTCCTAATACAAGCATGTGTGTGTATTTGACTAATCCTTTTCTTCTTTTTTAGTTTTAAAGGGTAAATTTGGATTGGCTACATGTGTGCAGAAGGGAATTAAATGGATTGTAAGAACAGCCTTTCAGCCTTGGCTATGGTACCTGCCTATCTTGTTGCCAAACCATGGGTTGCAGGGGAAGCCCATTGGTTTCCAATTAAATTGTGCCAGAATGCAGAATGCTGCTCACAAATTACTCCCACCCTTAAAAATGGGAAGCAAGAAGGCAACTTGGACCTTGGAAGATTTGTTGTGGGCAAAACTGGCTGCTGTCGTGGTTACTGTGATGGGGGAGTGTGTATGCGTGCCCTGACTTTTCTCAGTATTTAACAGAAAGGTGTAGTCCAGCTAGGTAGTTGCAGGGAGACTAATTTGCTCCAAGACTGAAATAGGGAACCCAAAACATAGCAGAATAGCATCAGGCAAGGTTTTTACATCACAACAGAATGATAATGTTTTAGAACGTACAAGTCTTCAAAACTGGGGGGAAAACAACCACAAAACCCCACAGTGTGCCTTTTTAGTTTACCAAGAACAAAATATCAGAAAATCCTGCATGATATCTCTCTATGACAGCTAAAGAAGATTGACTTGCAGCTTCAAGGAGCACCTCAGGTAATGGCAATTTCTGCTGCGTACAGATTCTTTGCTTATTTTGTGCTGCTTCAGCACTTTTCAAAATAAAGTCATTGTCACTTAAGTGAACATATGTAATACAACAGATTTAGTTGATGAATTGGTCCAAAGTCTTCCTCATGTGTATTCACTGGAATTGTGCCACAGATGAAATTGGTTCTTTTTTTTTTTTTAGCACTGAATTATATTCTGAGTTATTATTTTGCATCAAAAGGCAAATGCTAATAATAGCAATCAGCTTGCTTAGTCCAACATCCTAAGTGTGTTGGTGGCATAATGATTTCAGCTATTGTGCTTTATCAGCAATATGCTTGGGGACTGTGCCAGCTGAAGAGTATATAGTATAAAGTAACACCACCGACATACTAACATTAAGAATTTTTAGTATTCCTTAAATGTACAATGTTTTAAAAACTATTAAACATAAGATTGTTCTCATTCAGTCCCTGACTCGCTTTATTAACGCTAACTATAAGATTTGCTTGAAGAAATTGCCAGTAGAAAGATTTGCTTTCTCACTGCTGCATTAATCTAAGATTCTGCACATGGCTTAAATTATACATTATGGAAAAGAGAGAAGAGTAGAGAAATTTAATTAAATTAAATGACCAAGTTGTCTCAGTCCAAACACATTTGGTCAAAACCTGTGCCAGCAATTGCTGTAGCAGTGTTCAGGCTGACCCCAGCTGAAATACAGCTAAAATGTACTGTTTGAGTTTTAAAAAATAGAATTAAACCAAACAGAAACCCCTTAAATAAAGGCCCAGTGAATAATACTAGCAATCAAAAAAGAATTTACAGCTAGTAACTGGATTTTTGTTTGTGTATATCATAAAGACACACACTTCTCGATGGAGTGTCTTGCTATGAATTCTGCAAAAGACTTGCAGGGAAAGATCCACAAAGATGCATCATATTTTTCCAGGTTCCCCGGCGACCAGCACATGACCCATCTACGAGTTCCCCTACTACACATGCAGGGGTTCGGGCACTAAAAGGTTTTTCCTGAATGCCCCATTACTCATAAAAACAGATTTGCCTATACATGCACAAAATGGTTATTCAGAGTTTTCTGGCTCTTGCTGTCTCAGGTGACAGTCAAAGTCTTCTGTGTTGCAGAGCCACGTATCCTTTGTCAAGCTCATCCTTCATCCCAGACTGATGCCTAAAAATAAGGCTCTGGAGACAATACTTTTCAGATGAGATAATGTATGTATGCTACATATTTCATCTGTATCTTACATATTCTTCTAAATACTATTTTGTAAAATGAAAAAAAACCCACAGCCTCCAAAGCCTTAGGCTTTATTCTTTTCTTCTCTACTTGTTCATGAATAGACTTGTATTTTTGTTAATTTTGATTCTTACTTTTTCTTCAAGGTTTAGCTATCTTGGATATTTTATTATGTTGCTATTACAAGTGTTGTGATGTTTTGGTGCATCAATGATACTTTCTTTGGTAGGAACTTTTATTCTGAAACACACATGAAACAACATGAAGATAAAAAAAAAATCTTCCGTTGTGTGTTTGAGATCAAAACGTTGAAAATAATAATTTATCTCAGTAATCCATTCAATAGAATAGAATCCATTCAATCCACTCCAATAGAAGCCAAGGCCTGATGGGTTAACATACGCTGCCCTTCCGAATTTAGTGTTAGTGACGCAATACCAGAATTCACAAAATATTTAAAAACTAAGGACAATGCATTGACATCTTTCAGGGAAAAGTGGACTCACTGCTGCGGAAACTGAGGATGCTGTATCGTCAGTATTTTCTCCACTGGCAAGGTGGCTTTGCTGCCTTCTCCTTCCTGTGGCCCCAAGTACTTCTCTCGCCTTTGCCACAGCTGTGCTAAGGCTGGTGGTCGTGGCAGCGCAGTGCTTTGTCCAGCTGTGTCGATTATTTTTCCAACTAATGTGCTTCACAAAGAAGCTCTGTATCCGTTGCATTGGCACAACCAAGGGACAGCATGCAATGGTAGAGAAATATGGATACAGAAAGTTGAAACAAGCTTTTATAGGTGTATGGGAGTATGATTTCAGTTTTCGTTTTTTGGTGGGTTTTAGTTAGCATGAGAGAACAATCTACTGACTTTGCAAAACCTTCTGAAAGTTTCCCAGAACTGGGATCCACCATCTTTAGGAGTTCTGGTGTCTGACTTTCCCTTCTAGAAATAGTCACTGCTTGGGTTTAAGTTTTCCCTCAAATTTTCGCTTAAAGGTATTTCCATTTTTAAATCCCATCCTAATTACCATGGTATGAGGGCAATAGATCTCATTTGCTTGTTCATTACCATGTTGTTG
Source organism: Calonectris borealis (assembly GCF_964195595.1). Classification (NCBI taxonomy): domain Eukaryota; kingdom Metazoa; phylum Chordata; class Aves; order Procellariiformes; family Procellariidae; genus Calonectris; species Calonectris borealis. The sequence continues at coordinate 146,393,647 of NC_134312.1, forward strand.
TCCTTGTTTGAGGGAGTTTTCCTTTGTCACATAAAGATGTTTTGGGCATATGTCAGCTGGCTAGCCAACATTATTTTTCAGTTTGGGCTGTAAACAAAGTGTTTACCCTAAATAACTGTTCCTTTTCCCAGGAGAAGAAGTTGGTAGTGCTGAATTGCATTATTATCTCTGAATATATATGAATTAAGTCCATGATTTTCCTAACACACACATACAGAGTTGATCATCATGGAAAAACATAAATCTGAATAATCACGGTGGCCATCACTAGCTCTTGGTAAAGGTACATGAACAACCCTGGGGTGATTGTGCCCTTAGCTCAAACAACCAACAACTGCTCTTGCTGAGGACACGGAGCTGCTGTCACTAAATGAGAAGCTGGATGGTACCTCAGCATCAAGTGACAGTACTCACAATTCTGCATTCCTGTTCGTGAAGTAAATTTTATTGGTTAAAGCCACTTGCCTGGTGTCCTAAATGGTTTTACTTCCCTAGTGGGTTGGGCTGAGGATAATCACTGCTGAGTTGTTGAGTTACAACTGGAATCACAGGACTTTAATCACTTGTGATCATCTGTCCATCCACTAACTGTCTGCCTAAGCCAATTGCTTTTACTACGTTATTCTTTCCTACCATTCCCTCTCCTGTTGTGCTCCCTCTCCTCTGCCATTTTTGCCTTCCCACTTCTTTTGTCATCCTGCCTTACATACCTATACATAGAAAGCATGGCGCTCTCTCTCTGTGACACTAATATGACTTCTGTCGCTGTCTGCTTGTTTTTTTTCTTTAACTTTTCTTGGTATAGTAAGTGCTATGGTTTAGGGACTGGCTCAGAGACTTCTGGTGTGGGGTCCTGTTTTAAATTAATCCTGTAGTGCAGTCTTAATACAAATCAGTGACATAATTAATAGCGTCTTCTGAATTCTGTTGTGATGAGCATTGTGTGCGAGTGCCATGCATTCGGCATAGCAAAAGAATTTTTAAATAGGCAAAGAGAGGTCCTTAAAGGATAAGCTGGAAACAAAATATCTTTATTATGCTGTTGTACACTACTGTTGTGAGAAACTGGTTTACAAGGAAATTACACCAGTATCTTTAAAAATTACAATTAGTATCACAGAAACATGACTGACTTCTGTTCACAGCACATAACAATGCAGTTGTCTTCAAGGAAAACCTTGTATTTATTCATTTTAATAAATAGAACCTACTGGAATAAATATTCTACTCTAAAGGGCTGTATTTTAATAGAACTTAGCATTCAAGAAATGTATCAGGTAAAATATCAAATCTATGCGAAACGTAAATAGATGATGCACATTATACTTACGTTTGATGAGAAGTAATTTTTGAGTATAGTGAAAGTGATGCTTTCATCTGAAGAAGTCATTTTTCTTGAAAACTAAAAATAGCTTCTTACTCACATAGATTATCTAGCTATGTTGCATGGAAACCATTTTTCTCTATTACTGTACTTATGTAACACTGGCTTCAGGCTGAAAAGCACAATTGTATTTTTGTTAAATTAACAGTTTAAGGTCAGGTTCTTTCTCCCTCTGCTGCTTTATAGATATGTGCAAGTCTTATTTCACATAACCTCTGTGCCTTTGTGTGATGTACTGAGCTTCTGTAACGTGCTGGAAGGGTTCACAGCAAAACGTTGTGGAAGGTTGACTTCCATCTTCTGCCCTTCGTCAAGTTGATGTAAGTTACATCTTCTGTTGTGAGCTCTCTGTGGATCCCAGAGGATGGTATTAGTATAAAAATTTAAAAGTTGAATTTAAATAATTCTCTTTTGCTGTATCGCTGATGCAAATGAACACATTTTATTCTGGCAAAAAAGGGTATCTCGGAGTTACTGAACTGGGTTTTATTTTGTTGTTGGTTTTTGTCGTGGTGTTCCACATGAATAGCTTTTGGACAGACCCAGAGCTGTTTGGATAACACACTTTTCAGTGCTTTTGAATCTTTGAGTTTTAGTTGTATTTAACATTCAATTTCCTCCTCTTTTAATGATTATTTCGCTGCGAGTGAAATACTTTTATATTACCTTTAGTTATTGAAATATGTTCTGAACTATGATTTTAGCTTAATACAGACTTTTTCCTCTAGGAATTTCTTTTCTGTGTATTTTCTCTGCAAGACACTGGGACAAAACATTTGAAGAGGAGTTTTCATGGGTCTGGGAGTTCTGTGTACTGCTTCATGATTTTCCATTTCCTCGCCTCTCCCCCAGCCTTTAGAGAGCTGCCTATGTCCACCTTGGCAGTTACTCCGTGTTCTCGCCGTCTGCATGTATTGATTTCTGCTTTCCCTCCTTGCCGAGCTTCAGAGATACAAAGCTGTAATAAATAAAGCTGTGGTCCTCAGTGTTTATTAACATCCGTATCTGTAACTGCTGTGATATGCCTTTATTATAGATGAAGAGATATTTCAGACTCAGGGTTTGACTGGGTAGGAGCGTATGCCCTCCGAAGAAAAGAAAAATGAAATCTTTGTGATAGCGATTTGGAAGCGAACCGTTTGACTAAGACAGAGCGTCATATGAAATGGTGCTTCTCTCCATGAAGCTCACCTTGGCTGGAGTGTAAGAACAGGGTGGTTGTATAAAGGGAAGGCTGCATGGAGACTCTCAAAGAGAGCCTAGGTTTGTTCAGAGATCGTAAATGGGTTCTACCCCTTTATTTTAAGAGGAAACTCTAATGTGCGAATCTTGAGATTGTATATTTGTGTTAGCTGCGGTTTGAAATCCCTTTTTTCCCTCTTTTTAAATATCCACTTCCAGCATCCCTATAAACATACATTGGGAAGCCTTCTGCTACTATCATAGTTTCCCAAAAAGGAAAAACCTGCACAGGTGCCGCAAGCTTAGTTAGATGTGCCGGTTACCACACGTTTTTTTTCCATGTACAGCTGACCCTTACCACAGCCTGTGAGCAGAAGCACTGCAATACCTCAGCCTCAGAGAAAAGACTCCCAGACGTGCCTTGAACGCTGGTCCCCAGCGTCCTGTTCAGGGGCCTGGCTGGTAAGCGCCGTGATTATTTTCTGGCCTTCGTAGCATCATCTGGAAGAGCTCCTGGGTCCATCTCTTCAGACGTAAGAAGCAAAGGGCCAGATGTGCTATACCCTGTGCGGCATAGGGTGCAAGCCTCGACGTACTAAATCTCTTCCAGTTCAGTGGGATTATGTTTTTCCACTGCAAACCTGAAGGAAGCTTCTCTGATTTAGGCACTAGTGTCATCCTGAAAATGTCATCTTAAGGCAGTGCTGGCTGTAAAACTTCCTTGCCAGTGGCCTTGAAAAATGTATGTCTCTCAACAGGGTGGAAGAGAGCTCAGTTCTGCCATTTTAACAACCTTGTTACTCCCTTGTTTCCTCCAAAACTGTTCGACTGTAGTTAAGCATAAGGATTGAGACTCCAGATCTTACTTAGTCATTTCACATCCTTTAAAAATATTCTAAAGCTTGTAAAATTCTTCTTACTTTCCTAATTACCAACAAATAATATCCCAGAATGCCTTCCTGCTTCCTCTAATGGCCCTTTTCAGCTACCTCTCACTTCAGATGAGGTTTATTTGAAGTTTCCAGAACAGATAATTTTTGGAGATGCAACATGGTAAAAAGTGCTAGGAGACTCTTCAAAACATAATTAACACCTATTTATCCTGAATCTTGTATCTTACAAGTGGCTTTACCAAGCACTCAAATTTGGGCCAAAGAAAGGTCTGCTAATGAGAAATTTCTGCAGTATCTGAAAAAGAAACGAGCATTTTGTTGTGTTAGGGGTTTCTTGTGGGTTTTTTTTGGTTTGGTGTTTTTGGTTTTTTTTTTTGGTCTGCTTGGGGTTTTTTTTCAGGATCTAAAGACTAGAGGTGGAGTTGAGAACCCTGGAAGGAAAGCAAAGAGCCAAATGGTGAATGATTACATCTTCCTCTCATTCCTCTCTTCTATAGCAGAACATGCTCTAAGAAATTGAAACTCTCTGTATTTCTGATTCCTGGAAGGAATAAGGTATAGGATCGAAGGAACAAATCTCACTGAAATGTCTTCCTTATTATTAGAAGAAAATCTCAAATGCATAGCTTCTTTCCCCTAAAAAACAAATTAAAAATACCAAATCAGAAAAGCATCTTAATTGTGCAATTTCCTTCAGCTACAGAGCTTTTAGTCCCCCTGCATTTTCCATTCACCTATAGAGAGGCACCCTGACAGGACTGCTGTGCACAGCTATTAGGTTTAATTGCCGTGGCTTTACTTTGCTTTTCTTTAACCAGAACATGTTTGTGGCTAAAAATAGAGCTATTCTTTTCTGATGTAGATATAACATCTCTAGGAGCTTAACGGGTTACATACTGTTTGCCAGCAGAAGAGTGATTTATAAAATACTTAGAAGGGAGCAACTCTATTTGTAGGGAAGCTAAGAGTTCTCAGCTGGGCAATTGTTTTAAAGGGTCGAGCCATATTTGTGTGCTTTTTCTTTTAATTTTTTCTCTGTAGTCCTTCCCCTCTTCAGCCCTCATTTCCTGTTTCTTTCTTTCATTTAAGAATTTTTTTTTTCTTGGCAAATGATACATTTCAGTGTACAGGAAGGAACAATGCGGACCTCATTAAACATAAATGCTCAGATAAAATTAGATGATTACTGTTTAGCATTTTATATTCCCTGTGTAAAGACTAGAGGACAACCCACAGAGTAGAGGCACAGACAAATACGAACGGTGGTGCCCTGTCCTGTGCCCCCAAATGGAGGACAAGCCTTGCCAATTCGCCACTTCAAAAGTGAGTCTCCAGGCCAGCTACCTATAGCCAGCTACATCTATTGCAGTTGGCAGGCTGTTTCTCCACTGATTTTGGCAAAGTGAACTCAAGGTTACTATGCAGTGAACGTGCTCTTACTGAAAGTAAACTAAAATTTCCTAGCAGCAACACTAAGTCCATCACCACCTGCCAAATGTTTTTTCTTTCTATTTCTTATGGTAAATTAATTATCGTATCAAACAGCTGGACTTCTTTTTTTTATCTGAATTCTTGTTCACACAATGTGCTTGATCTCCTCTTGCAAGCTGGAGTATGCCAGAAAAAGAATTACTTTTGTTTTCTACTAGAATATAAACCCAGTAATACAATGTGCAGAAAATAGTATGTAAAACTCCTTGGGGTAGCTCTGTACCCTGGTTCTCAAAGATAATAGAAATATTAATATTGTCATCTTAGATATGCAAGATGTGGGCTGACCTATGGGCTACTCATCAGTAGCGTAAAAAGTCATCTTTTCTTTGGATATCTAGATATGTATCTATATAGTTTTAAAATGCAATTTTCATGGCTTGTGAAGGGAGTAGAACCAGACTGGTAGCCCTGAGGATTGCAGTCCCCTGTTGATGCTCAGGACGGGTACCAGCAGTCAGTCCTCTGCCAGGATGGGAGGCAGCCGAAGGGGCCCGATTCGTAGGCATAGCAAGATCCTCCTCCTGGAAGCCAAGCCCAGCGGCAGGGAAAGGTATGACCCGCTGCTGCCAGCTCGGCCCCAGCAGCGCGAGAGCGGTTCTGCATCACCCATCCGCTGGTGGACCGTGCTCTCCTGGGAGTCAGCAGCTTCTCAGCTGGGAGCCAAACTGAAGCGAGAGTCATGTCTGAGGAAATACTTTGGTTTATTCTTTTGCAGCTGCTGATGTGATAGAACACGGTTAGCTGAAAAGACCTTACGGCCAAAACCAGTTTATTTAAAGAAGACCTCCATTAGTTTATTGATCACCATATCATTTAAGTAAGTACATCATAACAAACCAGCTAGATTGAAAACAGTAGTCAGCGAGCGGCACTCCCATCTCAAGGTACAAGTCAATCATTTCTGCTTGAGAATTGTATCCTTAGCTCTTAGGTACTTGGCTGAATGGTACATGCTTTCCAAAGGTCTTAGTAGCAGAGGTTATCCTGCTCTTCTGAGAGAGTTTTTATCCTCCTACACTACTCCAATTCCAGCAAACAACCCTTCAAATCCGGAATAAAATTCACATTCAGCATTTTGTCTGTGTATTTTCAAGTTTTAATTTGATTGAAGACCGTGACGTTAGCATCCTGAAAAGCAGCACAATTACACAGGAGGTGGAGAGCCAGGCTGAGATCTGCTCAGGAGCTCATTTCAGAAGCCCAGTTCTCCTGGAGTGCCAGCGGGGTATTGGAGGGGGTTGCTGTATTATCGCTCTCCCTAGGCTGGATAGAAGATCGCACCTATCTTGTCACCAATGCAAAATTCTCCCCAGCCCCCGCTGGTATAACTCTGTTTGTGTCTGGAGGAAGGCATGTCTGAGGGCAAAGTGGTAATTTGTTCTTTATGACTTTGGCCTCCCAGCTGAGCTTCCTCACAAGGGTGTAATTCAGGTCTTATTCAGCAGCTCACTTAGGTGTGTCTTCAACCTGGAGCATGTACGTTGTCCCCTTTGCTTCCGTGTGACCTCTGCCCAGGCATAAAGTTAGGAATATACTGAAATGTTTTGGACAGTGTGAATTTATTTAGCCAAGCTTAAAAAAAAAAAAGTTCTTAATCAGCTCTCAGCATTGGTGCCTTAACTTAATGTTTGTGAGGTGCTCTTTAAGACTTCATTAAGGAGAGTGAAATATTTCATATAAGCTGTGAACCACACTTGATACAGGACTGACTATCTAGCTCTTGTAGCCTGCACTGGATTTAGACAAATGACCTGCAGTGCAAAGGATCTTAGCTGTCCATTTTTTTCATGCTCTTTCTAAAACTAAACACATTTAAAAGTCTCTAGAAGGGAGCTCTTCAGCCAGTTAGCACATTATATCAATAGGAATGGTAATTGTTATTGGTTACTCCATGTTTTCTCGAGTGTTTCTACAGATTTTCATTTTGCAGCTATTACAATTACACTAATTATACACATAAATACACCCTGCACTTGTAGACAGATTTCTTTTTGTTTGAGGAATGTACATACTAATGGGATATTTTCAATACAAATTAAGCCAACTTGAACTATTTAAGTTCATTTATATAATAGACCTTGCCTATGAAGCTTAGCATTTTGGTCTTGATTATAAACAAGGAGTACACTCATTACTCCTGTGAAGCCTCCCTACTGTGAAGAGGGAGTGAAGTTCTGTTTGTTTAGGTTTTTTAAAGTTCACACTTAGATTTAAGCCAATACAAAATATCTGTAGATACATTTGGGTAGAAACACTATTCAGATCCCCTTTTTTCCCTTCCCAGACATTAGAGCCAGTAAACAGCAAACATTTCTAAAGTTAGTTGCACTGGTTCCGTTGTCTACAAACAGATGAGGAAAATGGGCACAAGATACCAGTCCAAGTGGCTCCCTCCCTCTCCTCTTCCTTCCAGAAACATGGGAGCGTACCCCAAATTGCAAGTAGAGAAGTCATATTAGAAGCCTTAAAACTGTCTGCTGAGCTTAGCATGGGGAGAAAGAGGGACTTCAAAGTAGTCTCCTCTTGCTTCTTTTCATGCATGACCTTCAAAATGTCCACCTCTCTGCCAAGAACGGGAGGAGGGGAACAGCAAAAAGAGTGTGCAAAAGTCATGGAGAGGGAATAGATCGAGGCTGCAGAGAAACAGGATGAACAAATGATTAGCAACGGGCTGAAATTCCAGCGGTTGGTCATCTGAAACAGACTGGCATTTCTCTCCAACAGACCCCTGCATTGAATAATTAATAACTATGTCAGAGTCACAGCAGTTAAAAAAACCAAACCATGAACAAAAACAAATACACACCCCCCCCAAGTTCTAATTGTGCTGAATGTGATTGGAAAGATTTCTTCAGCATTGGCTATTATTAAGGCAAGCTACCGTGCTTGAATTTCTTTCTTTCCATAATTATTACCAAAGAATTCCCTTTGTACATATGTGCTAGTTAAATCCTCTCATGAGTTCTCTAGCGTAGGTCTGAACCAGCGCTAGCTATTGTCAATATATTTTTATTTGATCTTTGGTGTCATTTGGATCCAGAGGTTTTGGTTTCCTTGATCAAGACTCACCAATACTTAGATAATACTTAGCCCCAGGCTTGCCTTTCCATTCATATTCCATGTTTGTTTAAGGTTACAACTCATTTTATTTCTTCTCTTTCTGCTTGTAATTGCTAATGCATCGCCACAGTAAGTTTCTAAAACATGTCCTTGTGTGATCCAAACTTACTTCAGTGTCCTTTAGTGACATTGCCTTTCCTTTTCTGTTTTTCCTCACATCTTTCTCATTTTTCTTTCTTTTTTTTAAGTACAGACGCTCAAGCAATTTTTTCTGCCAGTAAGTTTGAATTCAGAACTCTCACATTGGGAATCCCGCCACTGCCCCTTCTTCCTCTTCCATCACATTCACTTTGTGCGTTTCATCTTCTGGAAACAGCTGTATCTTTCGTGGCTGGTTCATTTTTGTATTTTATCAGATTGCTCTCTACCCCTCCACAAAGGGAGCTATCCTCATCTGCCTCACCCTTCTGCTACTCAAACAAAAATGTCCACACCTATTTTGATGCAGTTCTCCGTCATGGGTAAGGTTTCAGGCTGCTCATGACCCATTTCTGCTGGAATGCCAGGGAGAGACCTCTAAGTTTTAGTGCTTTCAAGTGCATTGAGAGGATGATGGCATAAGAATAATTGATTATTATTTTAATACGCAAAGAGGTTAGTGTAACAGTAGAATTGGTTGTATTTGTATTTCTTCCCAAACATCCTTTTGCATCTCAGTATGTCTTTTAGAGTGTAAACTGTACAGAATGAAGACTGTATTCGTGTCTGTTCTGTACAGTAGCTACCAAATACAGCCTACTCTAACCCAATACATTCAGGTGCTGCTTTAACATTGCTTTTTAATAATAATAAAAGGAGACTTTTTGTAGCACTAAATATTATTTCAGTTCACCATTACTGCTTGCGGCTGTTTTACCTCCCTGGCTTTTTTTCCCACCTATTGCCATTTAAAACAAGGAACACACAGACTGTGGGGATGGATGTTAACATGCAAATTCAAAGGGAAAGTCACTTGCTCTGTTTAACATTATGAACTGATGCTTTAAAAAATTATCTGCTTCAGTGCTAATTTTGCCTTGTGATGGAAGTTAGGCTTTAAATATGTAAAACGCAATGAGAGGGCAACAACCACTATCAGTAGCCTGGAGAAGTTGTCTTGTTTGCCTCAGAATAGTAGCGTGACCTGCCTCTCAAAGACAGGTCTGTTTAATTACCAAGCTACCCAGAAACACAGGAGAGTGCTGCAGAAACCAGCCAGTGGTTCAGCTGAGGAGGAGCTGCAGGAACTCCTGAAGCTTGGAGGGAGCTTGAAGGAAAGGTCGTGTCCTTTTAGTTCACGAACGTTTTTAGGGCTGTAGACACCTAGGAGCCCGGAAACTACTGTTCCAAGATTCTGCTGAAAGAAGACAACTGAGTCCAAAAGACCCAGAAGACAAAATTGCTATCATGTGAATAACGTGTGGTGGCATGATAGGGAACAGTCTTTGGAAGGCTTTACAAGGTATGTGCTAACAGTAGTAACATCTTTCATGCCCTCCAACGTGTATTAATCAATACATGTTCTATATTGACTAATAAGAGAAATTCTAAATTCTGCAGAGGCAGGGCAGCAGAGTATTGACTTGAAGAAAACCAAACAGCCGTCTCCTCCTCCCCCTCCAGTAGTATTTATGCATAACGGATTTCTTTACACAGTCCAAATTCCAGGGTTTGGAGAATGAAGCCTCTGTGGACTGTGTCACTACTATGAGAAAGAGACAGTTCAGTATCTTTTCAGATAAAGCTGTGGACTTCAGCAAAAAGGCTCTTATTTAAGTCAAAAATAGCAATTGTAGCCCATGCTAATTAAATTATCCACACTCCAACAACTGATAGCCATTGACCTGTATGGAACATTTCCAGTTACAAACTGATTAAAACCGCTTCAGGCAATCATTCTGTTTTACGGGGAAGCGCTGATGGCTGATGTAATGACCTGACCAATACTAAGCGAATGCAAAGCCCTCTAAGCAGAGTGGTACAAATCCAGGCAGCCAAAAGGCCATGCACTGTATGCTTATCAGCTCTGAATGCTGATAGCAGGTTTCACAGCCATGAATAATCCTCAGCTGGCTAGTCATCCTAGGCACATTCCCGTGTAGCTGAATGTACAGCGGCTAATTTATTTCTGGGCTGAACTGGATACGTTTTCAAAAATACCTTAGTTTCCCGGGTAGTGCAAGAAGTTACATTTATGTCCCATTTGAATTTGGTAAGTGGGTGAAAAGCATCAGTGGAAAGTTGTTGCTCTGCTCATGGCAGCTCAAGCACTTCATCTCTTCCTCCAGCCCTTTGCTAGTCCTAGGTTAAAAAGAGCTGAAAGATTGGGGACCCCGCTTTCTGGTGTATGTTTGTGTATACCAAAGGTGTGTCCCCTTTCCTGCCAGTAGTCCTTGAGGAGTTTTATGCAAAATGTAGGTATTTACATAATTAGGATACACATTTAAGGGCCACTAAACACGAGAATGTAACTATGTTTGACATACTGTAGAGCCCTGAAGGCTTTAGAAATTTAGATTTGCTGTATCTGAGTAATGTAGTTGTCATAAATTGATGTTACCCTTCCTGTATCTACATTTGACAGTATAAACCAAAGATTGCCATATGCTGCATGCCATACACCAAGACATGAACATTTATCCAGGTTGCTTTGGTTCTTTATAAGCCAGACTTCTATACTACATCAAGGTGATGTGCGACTTTCCCTGCACCAATGCTGCAATGAATGGTTAGAATGAATGCATTTCTGAATTATCCTTTTAATTCTCTCTTTTATTATTTTCAAGATGCTGAAGTTATTAAAAATTCAGAGTTTTGATGCTTTTTTGCTGTGGTGCATTGCTAAATAACTTTATTTTTTCATTTCCTTACCAAATTAGAAAAAAGAGTAAGGATAATAAACGTAGATCATTTAACTATTAAAAATAAGTCTATAATGAGGAATTCTCCCTTATCAGTGTTTTATATTAAGTGATTGTCCTGGTTTAAACCACAACAGTGATAAAAAGAAAAACGTTTGCTTGAAATTTCCGGACACTAATTCTTCTTCTTGGGAAAGAGAAAATTGTTACAAACGGTCGTGTTTTGCTAAGTGTTTCAAAATCCAGCAAAGGTAAGTCAGAAGGAGGCAGACGAGCATAGCAGTAAACAATGATGAAGAGTCTGACACAGTTGTTTGAAGTTCAGTAGTTTCCAGGCTTCCAAGCTCAATAGTCAGACCAACTCCCTTACCTCGCTAATCCTTTCAAACCACTGACATTACAGGTTGCTGCTGTTGTTGGTCAGAAAAGCAGGAAAGCAAGGTGAGGGCATGAATAGCAGGAGAGGAGAAGTTTAGGAATTTCAGAGCTGTTGGGAAAGAGGAAAAAGTTAATATCCCTATCTGTTTTCTGTAATATCCCCATCTGTTTTCCTCTACCTGACTGGACCAGCTAGGATTTTATTTAGGTTAAAGGAGGATGTACACATTTGGTTGTGGAGTCTAATGGATGATAAAGTCCCAAGCTAAACAAATGGAGAAATTCAAGCCTGTACAGAGGTATCGGAATGGGGCAGTGCCCGTTCCTCATCCCTGTTCGATCAAAACAGATTCACAGTGACCCACATGTCACATAAACTCGTTCTGTTTGTTTTTTTTTTTCCTTTTTTCTTTTTTCTCCCCAAGAGGGTTCTGGCCCATTGCTGTAACAACTTCATAGCATTATCAGAGTACTAAACACAAACAGCTAACCCAGACCGTGGAGCCTCAGTTCACTCCCTTTCACTGTGCCCTGTGTATCCTTTCAACAAGTTTTACATAACGTGCACCGAGGATTCACATGGGCCTCCACGCAAATTAAAGTTTCAACCAGATAGCACTCAGCATAACTGTACATCCTTCGCAGCTTTTCTGTGTTGCTAGTTGATGGTTATTAGAGAAAAGGTTAGTGCTCGGCATATGGTTTTAAACAAATGAAACAAACAGCATACATTTGCACTGTAAAATTTGATTACATTATTGTGTAAATTGGATTATTTTTTTTCTCCTGTATCTTAAGTTATCTGGGCCATAGCTTATCCAGCTATAATTAAATCCACAAACAAGGGAGAATGAGCTGCGGGATTATGCAAGACTCATGCTTGGGATTTACTATGACTGTGGCATTGGAAAACAACCAGTGAAGTAGCTTTTCTGTGGCTGGTGTGAAACTGGTACATCTTTTTCCTTGGAGAATCTATTTCAGATTTCAGAAGTACTATATTTTACTGCAGCAACTCGGAGATGGAGAGGACTTAGCTTTTCAGAATCACAGAAAATGATGGAGCAGCCCCCAAGTAAGAGAGTTGTCCTGTTACTTTCCTTTCCACAGAGGGTCTCAGTTTGGCTGGGCGGAAATTGTCTTCGCTCCCCCAACACCAGGGAGAAACAAATGCAGACTATGAATTAGTACTAGCTCATATGTGGAAATACATAGATAAACTCAGAGGATCTTTGATTAAAGAGGAAGATGCCACAGTGAGCCTTTTTCAGCCATTTCCCTTCTTCAGAGTCATTGTTTTCCAATAGATGTGGAACATTGCTCTTTATGGGATTTAAAAGAAAAGCCATTGAAGATCATGGTCTTCCCCAGTATATCCTTTGACTTGTAAACCAGTTGGATTTGTTTTGTTTCTAATTTTCTGTTTGGTCTCTATAGGTTTATTTTGGAGTGGTGATTTTTTCCTTCTCTAAGTATATTGAAATTAGAGTTGTCTTTTTTTGTGTGTGTGTGGAAAAAGTGAGATTGATTCAGAAGACACTCATTAGTTTCCGAAGGAAAAAAAAAAAGTCATGTAAGTCAGAATAATTAAATAGAAGAGGTTTCATTTTGCTTTATAGGCCTTCAGTGGCACTCTTATGCATGGACATCTGAGGATCAGTTCCTTTCTTTGTTGAAGTGGGATTTGACTCATTTACCATTTGGAAGACATAACCGTGAGCATAGCTTACTCGCATGTGGGGTCCTGCAGGTCTCTCCCGTTTGACGATGTTGTACTTGGTGCGTAACGCTTCGGTGTTCACTGGAGCAGGAAGAGGAGCTCATTGTGTAGGTGAATGTCCTAGCCGTTTGGTGACAGAGTTAACTTCACATTTGCTTCCTAATGGCTCCCTGCGTATTTGAGTATTTTAAACCTAATGGAAGAACAAAAAGCCTTAAAGACAGGAGTGGCTTAAAGGCATTTCAAAATACCCTTCAGAATACCCCTGACAGGGACACTTGTCTGGGAGATCTGAATTCAAATCTCTACAACTAAAGCCAGCTATCATCCCTCTTAGATGTCCTACTGGATAAAAAAAGTAACACCTCCCTTTTTTGCTTTCCTTCTTTCTTGTACTGGGAGCAGTTGAAAGTCTAGCTTTCTGCTTCTGTTACTTTGTATTTAAAATGTTTGAAATGGTTGGTGATACTAACTGTTGTCTCATTAGCATCCTTTCTTACGGTCACTTTATAGTTGGTTTGATTAATCCCTGCTGGAGATTCAAGAGATGTAACTTGTTGGTCTATGTGCTGGCATGGGCAGTCTCCCATACATTTTGGTACTGGAACAGAGAAAGAGGCAGAGACAAGACCTGAGTGGCTCTCGCTCTCCCACCCAAGTTTGGGTGGGGAAGGTGATGTGGATGGAAGTTCAGTTCCAGCCTTCCCAGGCGCCTGGCTGCGGGAGCACAGGAGGAGCAGCAAGAAGCAGCTGTCTGCAGCACAGCACCTGCTGCTGGGAATCTGGTCTCCTCACTTGGAGGTGATGCGTAGGGACGTTTCCTGAGCCTGAAATGACTTTCTTATACATAGACCGTGGAAAAAGGCAAAGTGGGGCTCTGAAGTACCGTCCTGGCATTTCCAAAGTGTTGGTATTTCTTGATTCTCTTGTTGAGTTGTTAATAAAAAGTGGTTAATTCCGTTGTTGTCTTTTTTCTGTTCCTCAGCACAAGTGACCTATGTTTTCTCACGCATTTTTCTGAATTAAGAGGTACTGTGTTAACTTCTGAGTTTTGAAGAAAGAGGAAGTAGGGAGAAAGGGCAAAACTATCGCCCATTTAGCATGGCTAATCTGAGCAGAAAAATACTCATAATTTTAAAAACGGTTTTCTGATCATGTCTATAAATCATGCCTGTGTAAACAGATTTATATTTTTACTTAAAAGCAGATTGTTTCTGATCATGTACTTTGCACACTTCGATCAAAATTGTTCTAAGTCCTGCTTAGCTGTATTAATTTTGCCTTATGTCCCTGCTGGGGTAGCTGACCGCAAAGAAGTTACAGCAATACACTTCTCAGTTAATGCCTAAAACATAGGAATCCTGCCGCCAGGTCTGTTTGCATCTGCTTGTTTCGTTCGCTTGGTTTTCCCTGGTACTGTTTATGAGTGGGTGAGGAACACTGCCATGTATTTGTCTCTGGTTGGCCTGAAGCCTTCAGTTTGATCTACAGATGCTTGAAAAAGCCCATCTGGCATCAGTACAGCAAGCCTTCTGATGTTAACCTGTTTTCCTCGGAGGTAAAATTGCATCCTAGCTTCTAATGTCATCTACTGGTATTTAGGCTGGTCTTGGTTTTCCTTGTGTGTTTGAAAACAAAGGTAAATTCAGATTCAGTCCTGCCAGTTGCTGTTCCTGTCCATAGGTGCTCTGATGCAACCCATGCATCTGCATGTTTTACAGTAATGTTCCAGATTTGCAGTTGTCTGCCAGCCCGCTCTGTGCACTGCAGACAGCCTGGGAACCCTGTGCAAGGGGGCAGAAGCATGCATCAGGGGGATGTATGACTTACCCTTGGGGGCTCTTCCAGAACTGCCCTGTACTCTGATGTATGGATTCTGCGCATACTCACTCACAGTTTGTTTTCAGATGGAGCAACTTGCTTAAAGCCCTTCTTCTCTCCAGAGAACCAGTGAAAACTCCCCTTACCTGTGTCAAGCGTATGTAGTGTTGTACAGCAGCGGTTATACTGTGGTGGTAATGTGAGACGGCACCAAACCAGGCACCATTATTTTCAGCTTGTCACCCGAATCCGCCTACATCCACAGGAGATGGATTACTAACAGTCTTCTAAGCTCTCCCACTGGAATACTCTATGTGGAGCTTCTGATTTCCTTGGCTGCAATGGCCTGAATCTTTCTGAAGTTCCTTCCCTCCTTCCCTCTCTCCTCTCAATCTCTTGGCACCCACCAGCAGAAGTCAACTCAGCGCTGAACCTGTTGCAAGCCAGAATCTTGTGCAAAATCTGTACTGCAGCTTTGCCTATAGAGGGCTGCTTTCATGCTTGTCTTCTGGAACACAGACATATCCTTCCAGTACATTTATCCTGAGCAAATTCCCCCAGCTAATGTACTCAGGAATGGCTGGAATGTCTTCTCCCAGTTTCTAAAGGTCACTCCCATAGGATGGGCTTCTTTTTATTTCTCCTCACTAGATTTCTTCATGAGGATGCGCACAGTTGATACAGTATTGGTCATTCTTTGTCCCAGAACTAGATCACATTACCTTTTTAAAATCCCCAAAGTTCATTCAAAAAATCAGTAATATGTAAAATTGCCTTAGTTGGACAACAATTTGCATAGAGTATAATTTTGCCTTTCTGTTTAAAAGCTTGTATCATACAGCTCTTCTGCTATCCATCCAATATTTCCTACATCAAGTTTTAATGACTCTGTAAAATGAGTGATGTCTGACAGATACACTTCTGCTATTAATTTGCTTAATTAATTCAATGTAGAATTAATGAGAATGACTGAATCTTTTCCTGCTGTTCTTGTTGGCTCTGCTTTGTGAGTTTTCAAAGATTACTTCTGTACACAAGAGATGAATAGGATATAAACACTCCTGTATTCTCCAGATATACATATACTTGAATACTTAAACTTATACCTTTTATCAGGTTTAGGTCTTAAAATAGGTAGCAACTGTAAATCAGTATAATTAAGTTATATTTTGATTCCTCTTCTTACTTGGAAAAAGATGGAGTGCTTGAACCAGAAGACCGCAGTTGCACAAGCACAGATGCCAGGCATGTAATTCTAAAAGACAAATTGTGCACCGGCAAGATTCATTCTTCTTGAAGATGCTATTTCTAGCTGGTCATTTGCTGTACATACAGAGATATTAGGAATCGATATGTCTACCTATTAAAGGTAAAATCCTGCCCTCCTTGAAGACTTTGGCAATGAGCCATTCAGGAAAGTGAGTGTTTACCCCGTCAGTCTCCATATTGTCAAGTATTGTTTATCTGGAGGTGTTTACAGCTTTGGGAGTTGAAATTCCTATTCTGGTAACTTATTTTGAGGATATCTGGGTGGAAGAGTTGCAAATGGACATCACAGACATGGGCTGAAAAGGAGTTGAATCAGTTAAGTATTTCTTGTCATATTTTATCTCATTTCTCTTTTGACTCATTTATAAAGAAAAAATGAAACCTTGATAGAGAAACAGCAGGGGCTTCTTCTATGACTAAGTTAGCAAAATAGTACAGAAAGTGGGAAAATTTACACAGGAGGCATGAAATTTGTTTGACATCAGAATTTGTGGCCTATGCTTTTGCCTGCTACTTGTGACTCAGTCGGCTAGTTCAGTCTAATGTCTCTGCAACTTTTGCTCATCTCTTTTTTTTTTTTTTTTTTTTTTTTAAAACGTGTATTAATTTTGTAGTAGAGAGGGTTGGAGTCCTTTGCTCAATTACAGGTATCTAGTGTCCCTGTAGGTGCTGCAGGTATTCCGTCTGGCCTCCAGGTGCAGTCCCAGGAAGGGAGTGGGTCATCTGATGGTCATGCGCCCTCTCTACAGTTTTGTGCAGAAATCTTAGGTACCCAAGAGGAGTAGGTGTCTTGGTAACTGAACCCTGCCCACAAGTACCAAAGCGACATGTGAATCGGCTTCCAGGCCAGCTGAAGGCACTACTACAAGGTGTTGTGAAGCACGGGATTAGATGCACCGAGATCTGCCAGAGCCACCAGCGTGCAGAAATGCACTAAGCTCCAGGAGAATGAATTTTAGTGTCAGAGATCCATTCACCTCTATATATTTACACCTGTTGTAATGAATTTCCTGGCAGGCAGGTTTTTTCCCACATTATGCCTCTAGTATGGAAAAACTTGCTTGACATTATGATTATTAAGTCCTTCAGAGAGAGTTAATTTCTTTCTGGAAGTAAAAAGAAACCTAGGTTGGGCTTAGGGTCTGATTGCGAGTCTAAATTTGTTCTATAATGTTAATTATTTTATTATTGTTTGTTTGCTTACCCTCTTCTTCCCTGCAGTAAATAAAAAAGGGTTTCTAATAAATATGAAAATACAGCTTTAGATAGTCTAACCAAATTAAGCTAATGATTGTGTGTACAAACAATATATTTACCACCTTGGGATGAAAATTTAGAGTGTATTTGTAAGATGACAGCAATGCACCAATGCTTGTCCAGTAGTCTGTGAGTCTGGCAAGTGTAACTGCCAGAAACAATTCTAGCTGAAGTAGGTGTGTTATTTCTTGCTTCATTTCTACAAGCAAATGTGTTGTGAAAATTTTATAGAGGCATATAGCGTACTAGAAGAGGTTAGTTATCTGTTTACTATCTTAAGTGGTAAGTGGACAATGGATGATCCTTCCTATTTACAGAACATTTGGAGGCAGCAGGAAAGTGAAATATAAAGCTTTTTCTGAACTTACTATGAACAAATATCAACTCTTCAGCTCTAGAAATATAACGAGGGACTGAAATGGACAAGAGTTGCTTGCAATTATGTGGTGAAAATTGGAATAGCAAGACTAAAACTGCATTTGCAATAGACATTTGATTCAGATTCTGAGGTATTTAGTTCAGAGGTGGCTTTGTTTCAACCCTAATTAGTCCAAGTTGGGTAACTCAGAATCATAGAATAATAGAATAGTTTGGGTTGGAAGGGACCTTTAAAGGTCATCTAGTCCAACCCCCCTGCAGTGAGCAGGGACGTCTTCAACTAGATCAGATTGCTCAGAGCCCCCTCCAACCTGACCTTGAATGTTTCCAGGGATGGGGCATCTACCACCTCTCTGGGCAACCTGTGCCAGTGTTTCACCACCCTCATTGTAAAAAATGTCTTCCTTCTATCTAGTCTAAATCTACCCTTTTTTAGTTTAAAACCATTACCCCTTGTCCTGCTAAAAAGTTTGCCGCCATCTTTCTTATAAGCCCCCTTTAAGTACTGAAAGGCCGCAATGAGGTCTCCCCAGAGCCCTCTCTTCTCCAGGCTGAACAACCCCAACTCTCTCAGCCTTTCCTCACAGGAGAGGCGTTCCATCCCCCTGATCATTTTCGTGGCCCTCCTCTGGACCCGCTGCAACAGGTCCATGTCTTTCTTGTGCTGGGGGCCCCAGAGCTGGACGCAGGACTCCAGGTGGGGTCTCACCAGAGCAGAGTAAAGGGGCAGAATCACCTCCCTCGACCTGCTGGCCACGCTGCTTTTGATGCAGCCCAGGCTACGGTTGGCCTTCTGGGCTGCGAGCGCACATTGCTGGCTCACGTCCAGCTTTTCGTCCACCCGTACCCCCAAGTCCTTCTCCGCAGGGCTGCTCTCAATCCCTTCATCCCCCAGCCTATGTTGATACCAGGGGTGCCCTGAACCAGCTGCAGGACCTTGCACTTGGCCTTGTTGAACCTCATGAGGTTCGCATGGGCCCGCTTCTCAAGCTTGTCCAGGTCCCTCTGGATGGCATCCCGTCCCTCAGGTGTGTCAGCTTGCCTGTGAAAACTGAATTGGGGTTCACATGAGGTGCCTAAATTATGAGTGCATATGCAGTCAATGGAAAGAGAAGTGCACCTCCAGAGGTTTCAGCTTGTCTAAGATCTAAATGGCCCTCTAGAGTAGCTTGTCTTTCTCCGCTGGCCTGGGGCAATTACGCATCTCACTCATGTAAGTGCTTAAAATTCAGCGGAATGAGCTGGGACCTAAGGACTTATGCTCTCTGAATAAGTAATAGATGTTTTCTTTTTCTTTCTGCTGTCATTCATGAAGAAAAAAATGTGGTCATCATATAGCCTGTATCTAGAGTCACTGTCCATACAACAAAATACAAGATTGGCTCCGTTTCAGATATTTATTATAGTGTGTAGTATTTCTTTCCTTGGAAGCTTTTGCCTCTTTAATGTCCAGCAATATTTGGTATTACTGGCTGTGAAGGAGTTTTTCAATGATCACAAGTGTTCAGAATATGGAAGCTGTAACTGAAATATGCAATCACATCTGTCTGCTGAGAAATGATGGCGCGTCTGTGCTCGGGAGGGATCCAGGGCTGGAGAACTAAGAGTGCGATACACTAGCACTAAAATACAGCAAGAGTATCCGGGGTGAGCTTCTCATGGGGTACCATTCCTTTTGTCATCCAACACCCACTTGAGTTTCTTTTCATTGCCTTCACTGCATAATGGCTCAAATGATGAACTTTGTTATTTTTGATAAGGAAAAAAGAAAGAGGGAAGGGGAGAGGTGGAGTAAGGAAAGGGGGGGGGGTAGAGAAAGGGAGGGGAAGGAGAAGAGAGAGGAAAAAGGCAAGTGTAAAGTAAAAAGAAGAAATGGTTTGGAGTGGGAAAATTTGAATTATTATTAAGTAGTCAACAAGCTACTAAAAGGTTCAGAAAATGGTGTTTTAATCTGGTTGCCTAAAGTTGCCAAGCGTTCAGTTCATGAGTCATCTTGTGTCAGGTATCCAGTAGAGTGAAAATGTTCTTTTTCTTGAAAGACGTGAGATGGGTTACTGTATTGCAAGGTCACAAGCTGGTGCCAGATTCTGAGCGCTCTGAAAAAACAAGACCTTGAGCACTAAATGAGCTATAAGTAACACACTGAAAGACGCTATATTATGGACTAGAATTATTTTGTAAAGAGCCACTGAAAAAAATCTTAAGAAATCCTTGTAAAATAAGTACTGTCCATTTTGTTCGTGCAAGAAAAAAAAATACTTACCCACTTTCTAAGTTAATTTCTGTCATAATCAATATTTACATTCGTAGATTCGAACAGGCTTTCTCGTATTTGTAATATTTGTATTTCAGAACAAATGTGCTTCCATGACTACTTTGTAGATTTCAGGAAAAAAACTATTTTGTTTTTGTGTATATATTCTTTCAAGTGATGTGTACACGCAAGCATCAAAGCAACAACGCCAGGATTATATATCTAGCTGAAATTATGTTAAATTTTTACAGACTATAAGTAAACAGTGTCTGTTGTATAGAATTTTCTTTTTATTTTCATTTGTAATTTGTTGTGCTGTCTCCTCATTAAGAGTAAAAAAGGAAGTAACATCTCCTACTAATCATTGCCACTGATTTTCTACCCTGTTTATATATGTTGTCATTTGTTTTATGAAAGACAAAGGGAGAGCTTGTACTGGCATTAGTATTAAGTGATTTACATAATTGACTAGTAGTCTCACTTTTCGTATCTGTGTCAGATCAGCATTGTGTACTGGGGAAACGCATCCTAGTTTCACCATGGTGTTTATTGGTGACCCCAATTTACCAGAGTTATTTGACATTTAGGTACTCTCTTTATCCTTGTCCTGTTGTTGGTGAGCTCTTGGGCTTCATGTGCAGCAAACCAACTGCTGAGAACAGTGTGAATATTAAAATGTTTTCTAAGACAATAAAAATGTTCTGAAATAGTTTTTCTGCAGCTAAAATAGTTTCCTTTCCGCAAACTTTCTCAGCGTTTTCTACGGTCCAACAGGCCACAGGCAAACAAAGATGGATGCAAATATGTGTGGAAGTACAAAAGGGAAAAATACGAAGCGTTTTTGTCATAGGGAAAACTATGTGGCAGGAACACATTCTTTGAATTAGTGCCAGCCAGATTATATTGGTAGACGGAGATCACATAATAGTCCAAAGCTACCAAAAGAGGACAGATGCAAGAAAGAAATGTGTTTATCTCATGTTTATGGGGATGCAAATGATGTGCACTTGTGTACGTCAGATATTCTCAGAAGCATCAGTGTGGCTGCCATGGAGTTTGGGGTTGCTTCTTCACTAAAGCTGGCATCATGGAAATTTGGCAGACGCTCTAGTTTGATTAATGTAATTATTTTTTTAATCTAAATAAGGTTACTTTTTAATCAAGTTTGCTTTATTATTTTCATTGAGCTGATTTAATTGAACAAGCAGACAAACAGATACCGGGTAACTAAGTCATTACATCCTGTTGCATACCTTTATTCTGCAGCTGCTAATACTGCAGATTTGTGTTGGTGACAAAGTAAAAGTGCTGATAGGAAGGTGAGCACTAACAAATGCAAAAATATTGTATCTGTAGTGCACAATATAAACTGCGTTACTGTCCTTTTTATGAGAAACGCAATAAAATCTGCATAGCAGGCTGACAGCTCTACTGTCCTCAGCTATCACATACATCTCCCTAGCTTTAGCCGAGTTGTATCATTGCTTTTATACAGATATTCATTGTGTCAGCTGACATTTTACTGCTTTCTATTTTTTGCAGCCTGAAATGGCAGTCACTGATTCTGAAAGAAAGAGGTGTTTTCACCTGCTACCCCCAGCAAATGCATTAAGCTGAAGAGGCTTGCTATTTCTAAGCAGACAACTTCTTTTTTAAATTCATTTTGTTTCTAAAGATAATAATAATAAAATCTTGTATGAGCAAATCTTGGATTTTAACCACACGCTCTAGTTAGTTATGGGCTGATGTTTTCCTGAATTGGAAAACACTGAGAGGGTAGCGCAGCTCTAGAAATGAGCCGATTCAGCCTTGAGTTCAATAGACAGGCAATTGGGAACTCATTTGTCTACCCTTTTTTTCATACCATAAGTATAAAGTAACACTATCTTTCTTTATTCTGCATCCACAGGGTGTCAATTACTTTTATTTCAACAGTGGCTTAAATCTCAAAAGTTGAAGTGAAAAATAAAGGTTTTACTAAAAAATATTTCAGGCATATTAAAATACATTAATATATAAACAGCCTTTGAGCATGTTTCTTTTCATCTTTTCCATTCATCTGGTGCTTCATAATGTGTATTCCAGACAGAATCAATTTTGTATATACTAAATAATAATTTTTTTTTCCTGAATATTAATTAATTAATCATTAAAACTGTAACAGCACATGTGGATATGACTGGGCTGAGGTTCACGCAGTCTGATAACGTACAGGGTCTTGTTACCTCTCTGGTGAGAAAGGGGAATGAATGAGTTTGGTGTTATTCGGTCCAGTCGTGGTGTTTCTTTATAAAGGAAACACACACAGGCCAGAGTATATGCAAAGTCCTGTTTTCCTGGTCACACTGTGCATAAACAAGAGGAATCTCCCTTGTGTTCAGAAATAAGTTGGTCATTGCCATGAGCACTCTACCCAAACCCCCCGTAGTGGGTCTTGGCTTTCTCCCAGGGCTGCACACGCAGCATTCTCCTCATGGTTGGTGCATTTTTACTCTCGTCCTTTCTTCCTTTCGTATATATCTTTATAATGAAACTAAATCTCCAGCATCTGCATTTTCAAACTGTCCTCAGACACAGGTATGATACATACCTTTCTTTGCTGAGCTGAATCATGTGTAAGGTGCTGTCCTCCTAGTATTTCGGCTATTTCCATTCTTTCATTGGAAGTCTGGGTTCTCTGGTAAAAGCGTACCGGCACATATATTGTTTCTCCCTTGGACTGAAGTACTTGCCAGGCTTCTTAAGGAGAGTGCATTAGAGTTTGTGGTTTTTTTTCCTCTGGCTTCGGTAAAGGCATATGACAGATAAATATTTTTAGTGTCAATCTCTGTTGCATATGGGTGTCATTCTGTGTTCCTTTTTTTTATACTGGTTTAAAATGTATCAGCTAATGACACTGTATCATGTGATGGTAATAGATAATCAGAATATTTACTCCTTTTATTGCCAAACAAGGGAGAGCACAACCCCTCAAGCCAGTCTGTCTGACTTCATTGCAACAGAGCATTTGTACTTCCAAATCGTTTCCACCTCTGCTGCATGGATTATTTCTATGCTGTAATTAAATCGTACACGTATAAAAGGGGGAAACTCAGTTGTAGTGTTTTCTGCGAAGCTGTTTCTCCTTGTGGAGTGATAGCTACACAAAATGAATGGGGTTTCGTCATTATGGTTGGAGGCCCTGGTAACAACGGAACTGCACGTTGAAACAAACGTTAGGGCTGAAGTTGTACGGTTTTATGATTGTTTCAGTTTGCTTCTGAGACAGAAAACAGCAAAGAACTTTGAGTTCTTTAAACTACTGCTTAGTAGTTTAAAAACTTAAAGAATAAGAACAATATTGCTGGACCAAGATTGCTGAGGATTTTCTGATTAAAATTTTCTGGTAATAACTTCACAGTTAAAATGATCAGTGAAGGGAAAGTGTGTACACTCCAGAATATTTTTTTAAGTATCGTGTTTAAAGAGTATGTTTTCAGGAAAGGGTATTGGCTTTTTTTTCTGCATATGAAGAGTAAGAGAATAAAATGTTCAGTAAAGATGCAACATCTGAAGAGTAAAAACAAAATGTTCAGTAAAGATGCAACATATGAAGAGTAAAAGAATAAAATGTTCTGTAAAGATGCAATATTCAGAATAGAAATTTCTAAAATTATTTTTAGAAGGGAGTTTTAAAAATTGCTTAGAAATAGTTTGGCTAATCCATCTGAAGGAAGTTTGAGCATCCTGGGAAAGTTGCGATATGTATTGTTTATGAGGGAAAAAAATAAGGAAATACAATGGATCTATTGTGATTCACTCCTTGCTAATGAATATTTTAATTGCTCTCAACAGTTATCATGAGGTCCTTTTGAGGAACTGATTTGAAATCTGTATAATTCAAAGAAAAGTCTCCGAATGACTAAGTGCCATTTCCTTGATGCTGTATGTATAACTATCCAGGTAGTTAGACCTGAATGAACTGTCTCTCCTGTGAATACCTTTTGTTCTGTAACACAACATTAAAACACACAGCAATATCAGCCCGTGGAAGCTGCCAGAAAGAGAGGGATTAGTAGCCAAAGTTACCTTTTTTTACCTGCATGTAAATCTTAGAATTAAATGCAGGAAGCTTTTGGCTGAACTTCGGAAGTCTTTAAGCTTTCTTCTTCCTTCTGTCTGTTGAATTTATGGGCCTGGTAAATTTGAGCCCGGGTGGCTCAGATCATATGTAAAAACCTGATCATATTGATAAAATTGTTAGGTTTTAGATGGCTTCAATGATCTGTATTTTTTCCAAGGCAGGGAGTTATATTTACTACCTATGGGGTTTGGAGAGGTTTAGACTAGTGAGATTTAAACTGGTTGCATCTAACAGTGAACAAACACAGTTGATGCACAGAAGTATGGCAAGAGCCAACACACTGCAACCAGCAAAGTTCCCAAGACCAGCCCTGCAGAATTGCATGACTGTTTGTTATTCACAGTGCTTTTATAAGGAAGAGAAATACTTACTAAAACACATTCACATAAATACAAGTGCTGACTTGTGGGAAAAGATTGATTCCAATACCTTAAAATGTTCTATTTCAGTTTCTGCACTGTTACCTCTGTGTGAATTCAGACTAAATCCACAGCAGAGAAATAAGGAGGAATCTATTGCTTTGGTAATATTGTAGCAACAAGTGTAATCTAGAAAGCGCATAGTGGCAGAAACAAGTATGGGGGAATACATTTAGAGGAAGAAATATGATTTCTGTGGAAGGAGGAATGCATTTAAAAGCACAGACCAAATCACATATACTCAGAAACAAAAATATGGCAAAGAGGATAAAGCTCCAGTGGCATAGACTGTATAATGGCTGACTGTAGGTGGAATACTAAAAAAATCAATAAATGAAGAATTTGCCTGAGCACAAACTCAGTTTATAGAAGGAGAAAGAAATATCTAGCAGGCAGAAACCAACAGAAAAAGCCAGTGTTTGCCCTCAAGGAGGGAAGCATACGTGTTTAATTCTGGGTTGTATTTAGACTTGCATCATAGCATTCTACATGAATCATTATTTTATTGTTTACTGGGAGAAACGTACATCTCCTTTTCAGGAGTACAACCCCATCAGAACCTGTAGAGTTCTAATAGCATCACATTAGCTGAATCTGGCCCGTTATTTGTAAATTGTCTGACTGAGCTCAGTCCAAAATCTTAGTCACACGACAGAAGTATTTTAAAATGTGCAGGTTTTCTGCTATGCTTCTGTTCTAGAGAAAGTTTATCCGGGCATGGACATGCCATAGGTCTGGTGCATTAAAGCTATGAATATGCTCTCATCCTGCCTAAATACAATAGTAACTGTAGTTACATGTAAACTGCACACTATGGCTGTTTTTGCAGGTTTTCATCAATATCTTCTCCTTTTAAAGCTTCCTTTCAGTCAAAATGGAACATAAGTCTTGAATGCAAGAATAAGCATATTTAACATAAAACTGTGATAATGATGGTGTAGAAACAGTCTGAAAGCAGCAACTGCTTATACCTGGGCTGTAACTTACACCCTGGTTTTGCCAAGTGTCAGGGTGCCAAAGCAGAGCTTTACCTCTGCTTTGTGTCTTCTTTCTTCACCAGCCTGTCTCGCGAGCTCTTCCCTGTGCGCCAGTCAGGCTTGGATCCCGATACTGCGGCATCAGTCCGCTCCTGGGAAACTCCAAAGTCCAGATCACAAAAGCACGGAGGTCTCCAACTCCTATTTACTGACCCGTCACGCCACTCAAACTACACCCTCAAAGTGGGCTCTTGTCTCCCTTTCCCATACTCCTGGGCCTTTATGTCACTTTTTGGTGAGGCAGCCCATCAGCAGATGGCATCAGGCATCTCCACACGCTGCAGAGGTGCAGCTTGTCACTGTTATCCCTCCAGTATCATTAGACACCCTGCACGTGGTTTCACAGGCTCTTGAGGTCCATGTTTCCGTTTCCAAATGCACACTGATGTGTGTGTGCAGTGTGAAGTATGCACTTGAATAGGATTAAAATATGTAAATAGCTTTGTGGCTTTAGCCGTAAGTGTACTTGGACTAGTCCCACAGCTTCAGGTGTAGTTCAGATTTTCTGTTTTTAACACTATAAATCATCTAAAATAAACTCTTTGAATCTTTCAGTAGTGACGATCAATGACAGTGACCAACGAATCAAATCAACATTAAGTAGACAACTGATGCTTCTAAATAGAATTAATGAATTTTTTCTAATAAATTAGAAAATTCTAATTTATTAAATTCTAATAAATCAGAAAAAAATCTGATTAATTTATTCTGATTAATTCCCATTAAAATTTGAACAATTTATTTGATGAGAGCTTTGGTAAGGAGTTTAAAATCATAAGTAATTTAGGAGCCTACATCCTAACTGCACTAGGCACCTTTGAAAAAAAAGACCTGTTGCCTTTTTTTTTATATAAATTGGAGTTTATTTTAGGACTCCCTGTGAAAGGCTAATGCTAAATGATGAAGAAGTGTGGCTGGGTGGTTCTCGAGGCAATCAATTGTAAACTGTCCTAGATTACATCTGAACATGGAGTGTTTCCCTCCCTAGGATCAAGGTAAGCAATGCAGATGCATCCTGACTGCGTGATGTGCTAAGACGTAGGTGCGTACATTCCCTTCATCTTCTACTAACTCAGTTTGAAAGAAATCAGTGTATGTGGTGCAGGGAGAGAGTCATGATATGTGCCATTTTTCATGTCACTGAGCTAAACAAACCAGTGTTTTATTCATAAGGCAGGTTCTCTCTTCCCTTGGACTTTTATTAGCCCTTCTGTACATCTTTTCCAGTTTTAGTTTTTGAGGAAAGGTGTCCAGAACTTCACAGAGTATTTTAGATGAAATTATAGCTGGGATCTTGTGCAGTGGCACTGCTACTTCTGTCACCTGCTGCATGCTAGGATTACAGTAGTATCTTTCACATATGTGCTTCACTAGTAACTCATAGTACTCTTGCAACCACCCAAAATACCCAGCTTCATCTTCCACGCTTCCTACCAACTGATCAGCTAACATTGTTGTCGTTCTTAGTCCCTAGGCGCGTGACTTTCCACTTCTGTGTTCCCCAATTTCAAACTGCTTCATCCTCTTTGACTGAAAGGAGACCTTAATTAAGTAGGAGTAACTGGAGTGTGTCCCGAACATATGACAGTCAAAGAAATTCTAGCCTTATGAAAGGCAGGGGCTAATTTCCTACATTTTTCAATATAATTTGTATTTGTCATTACTGGAAATGCCCAAATGACAGTACATTTTGTAGTCATTTGAAGAATATTCCCGCAAAGGAAAGTCAACCAATTCTGAAAACACAAAGTATGTAGAATAAATTCTTGTACTCCAAAAAATAGCACTATTACCTACTGATATTTTTAAAATCAATTTTAATTCAATTAGCCTTCTAGAATTCATGGCCTCAGGTAAAGGTTTTGAAACAATAGCTCTAAGCAGTGACTCTTCACGTATTTCAGATGGCTTGTGAATGATCAGCAAATTACTTTTTTGAAATGGTAACATTAACCATAAACCACAAGCTTTTTAAAGCCTAGGTAGGGCAGCCATGTTACTGAAAATATGAGTTAGTGTGACATGAAGACACTAGATGTTTCTGTCATGTTTACGAGCACGGAACCAGGATTTAAAGCCTGCATGCCTGCACATACAAATGCATGTATAATAAGGTAGGAAAGCTAAATCCTTTGTATTTGTATTTAGTTATTATATTATCAGGGACTCACTTTATGAATCCATTTGGAATATTTCTACCATGTCATGTTATTCTAATAATAACATGTACATCAATAATTGTAGGAAAGGCCTTTTCTAAGCATAAAATAAATAACTCCACTGGGGAACAGACTCAAAGAAAGTAAATTCTTTTATTAGTGTAAATGCATTTGTTACGGTTAGTTGTAAAAGATAACCCATCAACCGTGTTTTTCAAATGCATCCATTCCATCATTATGACCACATTTCTAAGAGCTTTTTTCCCAGTATAGCATCAGATGTTTTAATGTGCTCAGCATCCAGCAGCTTCTACTCTGAAAGTGAGCTGCTGGATTTGGGACCACGTAGAAAAGCTGGCCACATAGGAATGAATTCTTTGTGAGATGGACCTGGACAAATGTAAAAGAGATAATGTGAAACTAGGTTACATCCTGAAGTACAAATCACACATACATTTCGTTTCCGAGTTTGAGATTCGGTCTACTTTTTTTGTTGTTGGTTTATATAATTAATGATTTGGTAATTCTGTTTCCGCTAGTAGCTGATAATGGCAATTCTACTTAGAAAAAGATACAAACTTCTTATAGTCATCACAGAAACTAGCTAATTGTGTAGAAAAAGTATCTGTTTGCATAAATAGGAACAGAATCAAAACTTATTATAGCACACTAAGGTGGATGCATTTTTAGCTTGTCCACTGATATATATTGCCACGCAATATGGTTTTAGGTACATTTTTCTCATCTAGCAGAATTTGAACTATTTACAGGTTACTATTTACAGGTTTTGTACCATGTCGAAAATGTGATATTTGGTTATGAGCAGAGCAATTTTGTCTACATACTGTGAATAAAATCAGATCATTTAATAGTGAAACAAACATTCTTAAAATT
Organism: Calonectris borealis; assembly: GCF_964195595.1. Taxonomy (NCBI): domain Eukaryota; kingdom Metazoa; phylum Chordata; class Aves; order Procellariiformes; family Procellariidae; genus Calonectris; species Calonectris borealis. The sequence goes on from NC_134312.1 coordinate 146,422,269, forward strand.
TAAACTGCTAGAAGAATTTATCTGTGGCTTGAACAGATATTTTAAAGTTAAATATTTCCTTCTTTACTGGCATGATCTGTGCTCTGTGTATGAGAGGTGATAACCTAACCAACTTTGCAGTTGGTGTGAATAGTGCGACTTCGTGATTTGTTTGAGATTATGTCGCTCTTGCAACAGTTGTCAGAGTTCAGCTTTTCCTGATCAAATCACCCTAGAAACCTGTCATGCCGTCTTTCTGCAATACATATTATAACCCCAGAGAGTCCAGAGACTCTCCAGCATGCTGCCATGCGGAGCAGCAGCCTCGCCAGGGACAGGGCAGACAGTGATCCGTCAGAAATACGGACATAAAGCCAGCAGCTACTTCCTTGCACCGCAGCAAGACCCTGCACGTCAGGCGAGCCGCGTTGGCTGTCTGGAGGCTTGCATGGCAGTTGCGTGGTAGCAGCAGCCAGCTGGGCGGCAGCAATTTGTCCCTGGGCACGGCAGCAAGTCCAAGAACTGCGCTGTCAGCAACTGACCCAAAATGCAGGGCTACAGATGTAGATGAGAGCAGTGGAGAGGCTGCACGAGGAGCTATGGAATTGGAGGTCCCAATTTGAGGAGACAGACGTAACTGAGTGGAGAATCGTTCTGCAGGGGATTTATAGTTCTGTCTCCTGCCGTAGACCAGAAATGTATGTAATTGTTGTGTTATGCTGAAAAGGGGAAATGCACCACTTTAATTGGGGTTTTAACCAATTCAAAAATGTTTCAACATGTAAAAAACACTGACATAAAATGTGAATAGTGTTGCAGTTGGAAAATAAGGTCAAGAATATTACCCCTACCAATCAACATAAATTGGAAAGAACACAGTTCTGACTTTGAGCTCCAAACTAATTTAAATTTCACAAAGACTAAATATATGGATCATCTTCAAACAATGTTTTCACTTGGAATACTGTATCTCTTGTGTTTATTTGCTAACTTCCCAACTATAAAATAGATATTTTAGCTATGTAATTCATTGCTGTGTCATTTGCTTCAAAGGCATTTTACCTCTGCTTCACAAAAATCTGATTTTTTCATGTTCTTATTCATGCTATGCATATACAAGTATCGAAAGGTAATAATTAGACGCATCTGCTTACATTTGCAAGGAGCAGATGTTAGACAAATTAAAGTGAACATAACTATCACTCAGCATCATTAAAGAAGCGACCCTATAATAATTTCTGAACTTTGACAGGCAGTTAAATATTCTATATTGGCATATTTATGCTATTTGCAAAAATCTCATGTATAAAATTATCTTCATATGCAGTTGAATCAAAAATGAATTGTGTAAGTGTTCCAGGTCACAATTTCTACTTCCTTTCTCCCTAAGTTGTCAGCAATGCTTATTAACACCACAGGACAACCACATCAGCTCATGAACAATGGAGCAGAGTCCTAAATGGCTTAATAGCGCACTCCAAGAAGGTGAGGACATGAGCGTGGTGTTACGAAGTTAGACGAAGAGTCCCTCTTTCTAGGTCTCCTGTTTGCAACCGTGAGCAATAGTGAAGGCTCAAGAAGAGTATAAAAGTAGGATGAGACTAAACTGTGGTATTTCTTTGATATTCTCCCAGCATCAAACTATGAAACTGCTCAGGGGCTTCCTGGGACCTCTCCATATTTTTGGTGTCAAGCAGTGAGTGAGAACTGCCCAGTTTAAACATGCACATCCATACACATGTGCATGAAAATAGAGTATCCTTTCATTCGTTTTGAGCCCGACATCTGGTAATTTCTTTTACTGCTCTGTTTCTTACAAGCGAGGAGCTGTGAATAGCTGTTGGCCTCCTCCACAAGATTATTACAGATATCTGCAGTGTATCGCTTAATTGCTTCTTTTCTAGGCAGAAAAGTTCTTGCGTGTTTAGTCTGTCTTGATATGGGAGACGTTCTGTGCCTTTCGTTCCCCTTGCTGCAGTTCCTGGTACCTTGTTATGCTCTCTCCTGTTAGGGACGGGGACCAGAACTGCACGCTGTATTCAATATGTAAGTAAATTAAAATGATGCAGCGCAATGATTTTTCCTTTTTTCTATTTCTTTTCCAAACAGTCTTAACATTCTGTTTGCTTATTTTGACTTTACAGAATATTGAACTGATCTCTTCCTAAAGCCACCGATTAATATCGGAACATTTTTTTTCCTGAGTGGTCGTAGTTAGCTTAGAACCTGCCACTTGGCCCATAGTTAGGACTGGTTTTTCCCCATATGCATTACTTTGCATCAGCATTGAATTTTATCTGTTTTATCACTCAGGCATTCAGAATGCTCATGTCCTTCTGCACCTCCTCACACTCACATCTTTCGTTTTTACTATTCTGGGAAATGTTGTAGCAAATATAAGTACCTTAATGTGCATCCCCTGTCTATGCCGTTTATGAGGATGATGACCAGAATGGAGTCCTGCACAGATCCCCATTCAGGTCTGCAAGTGACCTCTGCTATTGTGAAAACTGACTGCTAGGCTCTGTTGTTTGTTTCTTGTCTTATACCTGGTCATCAATTCATGGCAGGAACTACTTTCTTGTTCTACGAGGCTTTGTTTAACACCATTTGATGATTTATAATAAGTGTTTATGCCTTTAGCAAATCATTGCTTATGTGGTTTTGGCTTGCTTCTCTATGTTTTATCTTCTTATCTATTTTTTCTCCTTTGGATGTGAATTCTTATTTTTGAAGTACATCTTTTTACTTTTAATAAAATTGTTTACCCAAAATTTTAAACATTCTGGGTTTTGTTTGTTTGTTACTCAACAGTTATTTTTAATATACAGAAGTTCATGTTATCATGACTGTAAGCAATCTTTTCTCCAACTTGGAAACGAGCTGCCTCGTTGTTATACAATTTACTTTTTGAAATTAAATACTATTTTTATGTCATTTTAGACTTTTCCCGGTTTTAAAAGATCACCTCCCAATTCCATCAGGGTTATGGAGCAGTTGTTCTGTCACAGCATTTTGACCCGTGACTTGCACATTGCTCAGTACCAAGTCAAGAGAGTCTTGCCTTGTTTCAGCTTTCACCAAAAGCTCCTCCATGAATCAGTCATTTGTGGTGTCATTTAGTCTCTGCATCACACCCCAACCTGACATTTACCCAGTCTGTGTGGGGGTGATTGAAGTTTCTGATTACTAATTTGTTTTTTTGCTGTCTCTTAAATCTCTCTTGGCACCTCACTGACACCATTGTCATCCTGATCAGGCAGTGACAATTTATTTCTAATACTTATGTAGGCCTGCCGTCTTAATCCATAGAGATAATGTGTAACATTCAGTACAGTTAACTATCTGATGCAAAGCTTTCGTTAACATACAGTACATCCTTCTTTTTCTTGCCTATGTAGTTTGTTTTATGTTACAGGTTTTCACTGACTGCTTTCCTTCCATCGAGTCTCTGATGCTCGTATTAGGTCAATATTCTCACTTAAAACTAGGTATCCTAGTTCCCTCGTCTTATTTAAAAACTTAGAGCATTTCAATAGTAGCATATATGCATTTGATCTGGTTGCATATTTTTCTATGCTATCTTTAAATGGTATTTTTAGGTGCAGAATGAGCTTAACTTGTGTCCTAAATTAATTTTACCAGCTTCTGCCTTATTTTTTTCTCAAGGATATAAAGCTTTTTTAATTTCACCTGTCTGTGATTCATCCCCCAAGCCAGTTTTTCTTCTGCACTTGTTGGCTTTCCTATAGTCTTTAATTCAATCCCCTTGTCTGGTAGCCTTCCTGGTTTTTAGTTCCAGCAGCTTTACCTGAATCCTATTTTTGCTGTACAGACTTTGTACAAAGTTTGTCCGGTTCCTGATGGATCCAAACCCTTCATCCCTACGCTGTTGTCTGAAGGACTGATTCTCCAGCAAGCATGAAAAAGCACTGCCGGAGCAAGAGCAGAGGTAGATGATCAAGGATATAATTTTCGTATTAGAGGAGGCCATCTGATTATCATAACTGAGGTGCTCTGCAGAACACTAACCTCTGGCTGAAAGCAATGGTATATAATGTAGCTTGCTCGTCCTCCTTTACTCCGCCACATTTTGTTCACCCAAAGGCCTCGTGGGGAAAATGTTTTCGTGCCTCTTAAATGCACTTTGCCTTCTGAGGTATTTGACAATAGTAGATGAATTAGGTAGGTAATTGAGCAGTTGTTATAGGCTGTACCTGCGGTAGGGAAGACTCCGGTTCTTTAAATAACTGGTCTGTGTCTTTACTTCTGAATTCAAGGACCTCCTTTGAAATCAGTGTGTCCACCTAGCACAGATTTATATGAGTAATTTTGCTGCAGGAGAAGCATTACATACATCAAAGTAACTGTCTAGTGAGGGAAAATCACTTTCTGTGAGGGAGGTATATAAACCGAGTTTTAAATTCTCAGTGTTTTCACCAAACTTCCAAGGAAATAAAAATACTTGCCTTCGGTCCTTCCAGTTGGTACCACACTAGGAGGAATGTCGCAATACACGAGTAGCTCCTTCTACATTCAGTTACTTGAAGCAAACATACAGTAAAATACATTCACAGTTTTTTATCTTTGCGGGTATCTTGTATTGCACATACGCATTGATGTCGGAAAATAGCCTGCAATAGCCTGAAGGAAAGTATTGTTACTGTATGTAGACCATAGAACTGTAGAATCACAGAATGGTGTGGGTCGGAAGGGACCTTAAAGACCATCTAGTTCCAACCCCACTGCCATGGGCAGGGACACCTTTCACTAGACCAGCGTGCTCAAAGCCTCTTCCAGCCTTGAACACTTCCAGGGATGGGGCATCCACAACTTCTCTGGGCAACCTGTTGCGGTGTCTCACCACCCTCACAGTAAAGAATTTCTTCCTAGTATCTCTTTCAGTTTAAAACTGTTACATCCTCGTCCCATCACTACACTCCCTGATAAAGAGTCCCTCCCCATCTTCCCTCTAGGCCCCCTTTAAGTACTGAAAGGCCGCAATAAGGTCTCCCCAGAGCCTTCTCTTCTCCAGGCTGAACAACCCCAACTCTCTCAGCCTTTCCTCATAGGAGAGGCATTCCATCCCCCTGATCATCTTTGTGGCCCTCCTCTGGACCCGCTCCAACAGGTCCATGTCTTTCCTGTGCTGGGGGCCCCAGAGCTGGACGCAGGACTCCAGGTGGGGTCTCACCAGAGCAGAGTAGAGAGGCAGAATCACCCCCCTGGACCTGCTGGCCACGCTGCTTTTGATGCAGGGTATGGTTGCCCTTCTGGGTTGTGAGCGCACATTGCTGGCTCATGTCCAGCTTTTCATCCACCAGTACCCCCAAGTCCTTCTCCGCAGGGAGAGGATGGAGTGCTCTCCATCCACTCATCGCCCAGCCTGTATCCGTGTTTGGGATTGCCCCAACCCATGTGCAGGACCTTGCACTTGGCCTTGTTGTACTTCAAGAGGTTTGCACAAAGGGGAAAGTAGCTAACACATTATCCACTACAGGATCAGTTTTGCTGTAAGTATCCTCAGTAGATACAAACCCCTGGGAGTGCTGTCATCAGAGAGCTCCGCTTTAAAAAATCTGGCTACCGAAACTGGAAGCTTTTGAAGATTTCTGACTAAACACGTGTTTTATGTCAGTTGTTTAGACCGTCCTGTTTGTGGCTTCAGGAGTTGGGGAGTGATGCATTTTGAAACCCTCCTCATTTTTCTTTATGCAGTGATGCATTTTGATTCCCTGATTCTAAAAACCATTAGCAGGTCTTTGCAGGGCGTTCAGGTCACCTGCAGGAGAGGAGACACTCCCTCAGCAAGACATTTCCCTTTAACATCACTCACAGCCTAATTTTTTAAAGGGCACTGGCAGAGGACACACTCTTTTCCACTTCTTTTGCAATTCTTTGTACAGCAAGAGGAGTATCACGTATGCTTGTAAAGTTTCCTCTTGGATGCAGCGTTTGGCTTTTTTTACCCATTTATTTATTTGTTTTGCGCTTTACCAAGTTTTATGAGGGTAGCTGTGGCATGTGATGGGTTTATCCTACCCGCAGTAATGAGTTTTTAGCAAATGCATTGTTTTCCTTTTGACTTAGCATGCATCCCAGTTTTGTTCCTGCAAGAAGTAAAGTTGGATTTAGCATTACTGATAGAGTGAAAGGGCGAAGTGAGGGAAGCTGGCAGCATAAGTAACGTGTCTGGAGGGAAGGGAATAGGCTGCGCAGGGCAGTTCACTGATCACCTTTCCGACTCTCTGCCATTGCAGAGAAATCTCCTCTAGTTTATTTCCTTACTCAAAAATGAAACATAATATCCTGGTCCCAATGAACTGCCCGTTTGCATATAAAGAGCCACAGTTGCTGTGGACATCTGTCATGGTGTCCGTAGTGGCGGGGGCTCCCCATGGAGGGCAGCAGGGCAGGGCCCGGCAGCCAGGAGCCTTCCCACCCCCAGCCAGGAGGGACGGGCACCTCTCTGGGGACGGGGACAGGCTGAGGCCAGGCCGGGACATGGGCCTGTGGGCTTGGCTTGGTGGGACCCATGGCAGGCAGGGCAGGGCTGTGGGGAGCTGGAGGCCGGCCCTGCTGTGGTGTTGCTGGGGCAGGGGCTGACAGCCCCGGGGGGCGGACATGGGTTCCTGGGCTGTGGGCAGGGTGAAGGGAGCCCTGAGGGGGCTGACATGGGGTCCTGGGCTGTGGGCAGAGTTGGGGGAGCCCCAGGGGACCAGCAGGGCCGGCAAGGTCTGATGGTGCCCTCCAGGCCTGGCACACTCAAATGGCGTGTGCCGCGATATTGAAAAATACGTGGATCATGTTTCAAGTAACGTATTTTAAAAGCATTTCATGGTCAATATGTTCTCACTCTCTTTCTCAAAGGGCATTTTGTTCATGGTGTCTGTCCTGAGTGGGATTTCCTGTAAGAGTATCTGGTGGTTCAGATAATCACAGACAGCAAGTAGAAATTTGAGCATCAGCCTCGCTGCTCTGCTACCAGTGAGATTGGCTGGCTCCCAGAGTCAGCAAATGAATAGGTTTGGAGGTGAGAAAATTTAAAAAGTTCTCCCCAGAGTGGAGTAAATATTCCTTTTTTTAACCAAAAAGTGTGGATGTGAACAGATACGTATTTCAGTTTTCATTCAAGGGCATGTTTCCCTTAGCTCTCTGTTCCTAAATACAGTTTTATTTTTTAACTCTGGAGTGGTTAAAAAAAATCATACGAGTTCTGGAGTGCCTTTAAAAAGGTCTTTTACAATTTTATGGTGACAAAAAGACTGTGGACTTTTCAATCTGATATACGGGTTTATTGGAAATTATTTTGGATGGTTTTCATGTTTAATCATAGCAAGTAAGAGGGGCGTGGAGCTGTGTATTTATGGTCACAGTATTTAAAACATGGGTGTATGCCCAGCTATGGAGGCTCTTAACTACGTTCAACCCCGCTGTCCTGGAGCGCCTTGCAGACACTAAAAGAATTATGCGTGCCATAGTCTAAGAAATAGGAAGACCTGAACAAATATGACAAATAATATCAACTTATAGGGCTTTCTTTTAGTTTTGTTTTTCCTTCCAGATTTTTATTGATAATTCAAGTAATGTCAAAGAGAGAAATAAGTTTGTATATTTATTGCAAGAACAAAGTAGAAGTGTGAGAAGTCCTTCATTCTCTAAAATCGATACCTGATAGATCCCAAATTTTTAGCCTCTGTTCATATCTCATAACTGAAAAAAAAAAACCCATCGCTTTAAGATTTTAGGGCACTAGCTCGTTTCTCCAACTCACTCGTGGCACATCCCGCTACTGTGTAGGAGGCACAATCCATTAGTTGTCAGTTCCCATCTCTCTAAGGTCAGCTGCCTCAATCGTGGGAACCAGCTGACAGCTGATAGAAGTTGATTTTTTTCTTTCCTGTAGGTTGTTAGCAGGATTTCAATTAGTGCAATTAAATGTACCTGTTTTCTTGAGGTCCTGTCAGTTCTAAAATAAACAAACTTGTGTTTCATGAAGCAAGTTCAGTGCCTCACTGAGCCTGGGATTATTTTTCTTTCTTACAAGTCTTTTTTTTTAAGGCGGGGTTTTTTCTGACTTGGTCTCTTCCAGAATTTTCAAGTATAACATCTAAACATTTGACATTTCTATTGCTCTTTTTTAGGAGGGCTCCATCAGATGTTGAATTTTATGTTGTATCTGTCCATCATCAAGTGGATTTTGATTGCAATTTGCCACATAATATTTGGACAGATCTTCAGGAGTGTGGTGAAAGACCATACTTCTTTTAGACAGTTTTCTGCCACCAGATCAGAGAGTATGATACCCTTGATGTGTAAAGGTGTATGTTTTTCTTTGATCAGTCCTTTGGGAATAGAAACTCCTGATTACTGAGAAGCCTATGGTGTTGTAATATCTGTGATACTCTGAATCAGAGAAGGAATATTTAAGTATTTTCCCCCCCACCCCCATCTGTCAAGGATTAAATAGCCCAGACTGACTTCTTATTGTCCTGATTTATGTCCCTGAACTGAAATATTTTTAGGAACTTCCTTCTGTCTCTGTATTTGCCTACCAAAGCTCAGCCCAAGCATTTGCTTCCTTGTCAGCTGGTGTCCTCTGATGTTCGGATGAGAGAACACCCCAAGAGCGTGAAGGCGTCCCCGTCAGATTGTTGTGGGCAGAGGAACACATAAAGAGAAAAGCCAATACCCAGCTTTTGAAGAGGAAGCTCCCATGGCCATGGCAGGACGGTGCGGTGGGGCAGTACCCACCGAGGGCACCTGGCTGCTCCCTTCATTCCTGTTGAGAAGCTTCTCTTCTGTTGCAGTGACCACCACCTGTCCCCGAAAAGCTGGGGAGAAGCTGCTTTGGCCAGTTGCTATGTCAACCGTGCTCCCTTTGCCTGCAGAAAGCAGAGCACTGGTTGGTATGGCAACCCTCCTCGGAGCACCCAGAGTTGCTCGGTGGGGGACAGGCTCTTTGGAGAAGGCACTGTGGTTGCGGTGGAGACAGAAACTCTTGAGCCAGAGGGTATGAGAGGGCAGGAAAGACCCATGCAATCATACATTTATTTGGAAAACTTTATTTTGCAGCATCAAATGGTTTCTTGGAGGCTAAATATTTCCTTATATCTATTTATAACATCATCCTTGTGTGTTTCAGTAGAAGAGGAAAAAAATCATGGTAATTTGGTAGAAAGGATACCAAGACAACATGGATATATGGAGGGTCACAGTGAAATCAGTGTAATTGAGCTGCTTTAGCATTGCATTTTCTTAACAGAAGAGTATGTTAGCCACATGCTTGGGAAAACATGTGCCATGTTTTCAACCGGTCATTATTATGGGGTTTTTGAGTGGTGCCAGAGGGAAGCCTGGATCGGGATCTTATAGGTGAGATGAATCTTGAGTGTAACAGCAGGTAGACCAAGAAACATTACAGAAAGGTGCTTTGGTGGGGTAGGGTGTGTGTGTCTGTGTGCATGCACAAATCTTCACTCAGGCTGCTCATGAACTACATCTAACACCAGAGAGGTTCTAATGAGACGGTTTGCTTGTAAAAGACTTAGCAGAAGAATAGACTTTAGTGATTTTCTCCATTCACTGACAGTTAAATAAGTAATGTATAGTTTAGACGTTCAGCAAATCAAAATGTCAACAGGTAAATTGTAAATTTTTCTCTAATAAATCTTTTCTTTAATAAGTTGCTGAAGCTTTTAGAAAATTTTGAATGCTAAGAAAAATGTTTAAGTGGTCATCTCACACGATTGACTAGTATTGCTGGTAAATTCTGACTTCCTAAGGTTAGCGTTTCTGAATATGTCTTTATTATATTCATATTTAACTATGTGAATTAATGTGTGCATGAATCTATTTCTCAGGTCTCTTCTGTGGATAGTAGGGGGACAGATTTACAGCTATATTGTCAAAGCGTAGGATTCATGAGTTTGCCTTTGCAACTCACTTTGGGCTTATTGGGAACAATGTAACTCAATCATCAACGCTTCAGGAATAGCTCCTTATACTACAGCAGCCTTATCTAATTTTTGAAATTATGTGGAAAGTGTGGGAAGGGACCTTGAAGTTTTACGGAGACAAGGCATGGATTTTCAACACATCTGTTTATCCACTGAATGAGTATTTACTTATTAACTCATCAAAAATAAATAATCCAAAAGCCGATGGTAATAATCACATTTGTCTGTTGGTCAAGAAAACCAGGATGTGAATTTACATTCAAATGCAGATCTAAGACAGGAATCTGCATTTCAAGTAGATACAAGGCTGTCCTCCCAAGCAGTGGAATAACTCTTTTTTGCATTACTTTTTCCAATATTTCCAGTAATTTTCAGTATATTTATTTATTTTGCATGAATCATTTCTTTTTATTAAGTGTCATATTAACAGTATTCCATCATAATTATTAATTATAGTGTTCTATCTAGCAGTCATTTTGAAGAAACACAACATTTTCCAGCTAATGGAAAACTTTAACATCCTTGATACATAACACACTAAGACTGTAAACAGTGATAGTCAATTTTAGAGCATTATTGCTGCTATAAGGCTGCTAATTTTATTTTGATGAACAAACTATATTTAAAAAATTTTCTTTCCTTTTTATTGAGTGCAGGAGAGAAAAGCTAAAGATAACAAACCCTGTAATAGAAAACAAATTATTGTTTGCTTTTAAGATTACAGCATATTAATATTTATTGTTCATTAGTCCTATAGTCAGTGCATTAGGTACTGTACAGTAGCATATCATAATACTTTCTGCCTGGCTTTATAGTTAAATCATAGTTGTGCTTCCTACATGGTATGTTCAGTCATGTAGAAATCACGTATAGAATATCATGTAGAAATCACTTTAAAGTTTCTTTGTACGTGGTTAGCACCATATAATATTTGTGAGTCTCTGTAATTCTTGCCTAAGATGTTTTGAAATCACAGATAATACACACGAAGAATACAGATATATTATGCTCTATTTAAGTTGCGATATAGGCCTCTTTACCACTGTATCTAAATTCCTTCCCAAATATTATCTACTATTTGAGTTTTTTCTTTTATTTTTTTTTCCCCAGGGAAAACACACCTTTCTGTGTGCCTTTCTTTACATTGGTGGCATTGCTGCAGTGCTAGAAAATCAAGGATGCTCGTCACTGTTCTTTATCCTTGTTGGATGTTCCATGGTCTTTGAATACACAAAAGAAAGCTCATGTTGCCTGTGCAGTCCGGCTTTTCCCATTTTGAGAACATTTCTCCTGTGCTTCAGAAGCACGGTGTTTGTCTTTCTGTCAGGGCTTTGAGTGATTTTGTTACCATTCTTGACCTGAAGCATCTATTACTGTGAGGAACTGGAGAGGGGGAAGGAGGACCTTGGATATGGCATGGTATTGTGTGGGAAAAAAATATGATTTATGGAGGCCTTTGCTGCTGAGGAAATTGTCGGCTGCTCTGTGCGGTAGTTAGAATTTCCTAAAGCTGGCAGCTCTGTGTCATCTTTGACATATAATAGCACCCTAATACAGTAGCTGTAGCGGGATTAATCTCTTCTTGCTTTAGACATCTACCCTCTTGACCTCTACATCAGAGCTAGTCATCATAAGCTCCCCTGGAGGAAGGTAGCCCTTAATAAACTTTGTAGGCTGCTTACCTGGGGGTAGAAGGTCAATTTTCTCATTTTACCTAGTCCGTTTTTCCCAGTCCACACTCAAACCGTTTTTGCATTTTCCTCTGGAGTATAGAAAAGGGGAAAACTTCCTTTACAGGTACAAAGCCTAGCAAATTAGCTAATCAAAGAATGAGAGCTGACATCCTCATGGGTTTTAATAAGCTTAGTTTCTGCTGGTGGTGAGAGCCGCCCTACAGAACTGGCCTTTCTTGCTCATTTTATCGCTCCTTGCATGACCAAGCAGTTTCAGTGCAGTTCTATACGAGTTTGCTGCTGCGATTTGCTTTCAGCTTATCAGAAAAAGTGTGATGATGAACAAGCATGGTTCATATTCATTCTTTCTGTCCCGTCATCTTCAGAGCAGGTCAGGCTGACAGAGCACAAATGTACAGTGATCCTTCAAGGTGTGTGGTAGCACACATGCTTTCTTGGGCACTTTATTTCTGCCATGTCTGTTGTTCAAAGTGGGGTTTGAACAACAAAGTGTTGTTCAAAGGCAGATGTGTCAGTGCATCTGCATAGTATATTGCCATTGCAGAAGATGCTGCGTGAGCATTTTCCTTAGTAGATACCAAGCGAAGAACTGGGAATGAGCTGATATTTTGCATGCAATAATGTACTTTTTTTTTTAAAATAACTTTCATCACTTTCAATACCTGCAAGTACAGTCATATACATTAGCAGACGTATAGCTAGAGTTTTTTATTTAAAGTTAAGATGAAATAAGAAGTGAAAGTTAATTGAGAAAGCACTAATGAAATTTGTGCCTTAGAGGATGTATTTTGGAAGTTTGTCTTTCAGTCAAGACACTGAAAATTCTTAATGTTTGCTGGATGTTGCTGTTTCTATGTGCAATTTGAAAACTTTTTTCTCTGTTGTTCCCTGCCATAGTAAATTTTAGTTAAATAAACAAATAAAATGACAGGCTATTACTGCTTGTGTTGTTACATATGTTTTACTTAGCTCGTTAATTACTCTATTCGTTAGCTGTTAACATGTATTTTATCTCAAGCCAAAGGAAAAAGGAGCCTAGCCTAAAGCTCTCTTCTGCTCAAATGTACTGCTTCTCTTACATTTTACGGCTAGCTGGTTCACTTCTTTCAATGCTGTGCTGTGCCAGCCCATCTCTTTATTTCTGTTTTGCATTATTTTATGCATATATTGTGCATTTATACATAGTGAGCTTTTGGTGTACTGCTCATGTGTCCACAGCTTTTATAATCCCCAATTTCTTCACATTGATGTGCAAACCGTTATAGAAGCCAAGCACATCGGAAATTTTGAACGTTGATAGAAACAAGCTCTAAGTAAGGTGAAACGGAGCTGGTAGAGGATATTCATTCTAATGCATCAGTGTCAGAAAATTGGTTGCAGAGAATATGAGGAGAGATGTGGTCTTCCTGATGTGCTAATGGGAGTGAGGCAACTGCACCCAGTGTAGCATGTACCCCATTCAGCGATGAGCAGGGACGATTAGTCCCACCGAAGAAAGCTTCCGACCAAAAGGTCGGAGCACGTTCTCCTGAGCAGTCGTGTTGGATTTGAGTTTTGAAGAATGAGCTTCCTTCCAGGCAGTTCCACACGGGCTCCTTTCTCCCATCACCGCGGCCTTTTGTTTTCAAAGGTCTCCTATTAGTTTCCTAAAATGGGAACAGCTTGTCCTTGATATCTATAATGATTTATTTTTCTGAGCAATTAAAATTGATTTCTTAAAGCTATAGCAGCTCCCTCATTAAAGAGAATGAATCACTGAATAAAAAAGACAAAGGCTCTGAGTGTGAAAGGCATGCTCAAGTTTCATGTGATTTCAAGGAAAGGCTGTAGGGCTTGAGAGAAGCAGAGCAGGATCAGTGTCTGAAATTGCGTTGTCTCCACACAAAACCCATTACAAGAATGGACTGTTCCCAACAGCTGTACTTGGAAAGCCTGAGCATCCTTTTCCCAAACAAGCAGCAAGCCTGAGGGGTTTTGCATCACCAGCTTGTAGAACCAGATGCAAATGCAGGTATCCTGTGGCTTGCACACCTGCCGCTAAATATTTAAATGTGTTCGGAGAGCACATAAATTTCTCAGTGTTTTGTGAAGAGTTTCATGAAGAGTTTTATCATTTAGAGCACTTCTGTAATTTGAAAATCAGAGTTTTAATGGCCTGTACTTACCGTCTCATTTTTTTTCATTGGTAAATACGGCAATATTATGAGACCTAAACCCAGTGTTTTCTTTAATTGTAAACATTAATTTCCATATATGAGAAAGTATTATTTTCAGATGTTCACTTTTTTTATTTCATGCATAAAAACAGGCTTTCTAAAAATGAAAATGTCCTTCCACTCTTTGACAGTTATGAGGGAGAGAAAAGACAAAAGTTTTTCTTTCTAACAGGAAATTTGCTATTTTGTGTGATTTTTTTTCTTTTCGATTTTGTTGTCTTAACTTTAAAATGTTCCTGTATTTTATTTTTTTTAATAGTACCATGAAGCTAATGAATGAGGCTTATTGTCTAAGACTTTCAAAGTGTTTCAATATAGCGTTATTACAACATGACCAAGTCAAGTTAGCAAATTCTGAAATGAAATAAAGAATTTTAAAATGGATGTTTTAGACTTCTGTATCCATTTTTAGGCTCTTGTGTTAGTGGTCACTTATAAGGTTCTTAGCAGACATCATGAACCTTAACTGACAAAGTTATAAAAACCAAATATTGACATTAGTAGGATTTTGCTGCAATTTACTGTTCTTCTAAGTACCAGTGTAGCCTGTTGATGAGAAAATCTTTACGTCACTGCAAGATGCAGTCTCACACAAAGGCATATGTATAGACAACATCTTTGCAGCTTATTTTTCACATACAATTTTACATACTACTTCAAGATACTGTGAATGATTTTCCGTTCATCTATCAGTTTTAAAAATGGGGAAGATGGCGGTATTTACCTATTACCCCATGTATCATTCCACAAACAACATAATTTTCAGTAGTTGTCAGGGAGACTAAATGAAAGAAATGGAGGAGCAGGATAAAATATACCAATAATAGCTGAATTTCTTAAGATTTGAAATGCTCCCTTAGACTGGAGTGATACTTGAATTATTAGAATTATTTAATAAGTGATAGAAGTACTTGATGTTTTTATTAAGCTTTTTTTTTCTAAAAAATATTTAAAATTAAATTAAGTCAACAGCAACATAAGTTAGTGACAGGGGAAAAAATATTTTTCTAGTTATGCCAAGTACGATTGACTGTTGTGCTTTTGTTTTTTTCCTCACCAGGATTACACTTTGACTATGTATTTTCAACAGTACTGGAGAGATAAGAGGTTGGCTTACGCTGGCATACCTCTCAACCTGACGCTTGATAACCGAGTGGCAGATCAACTCTGGGTGCCTGACACTTACTTCTTAAATGACAAGAAATCATTTGTGCATGGCGTTACCGTGAAGAATCGAATGATTCGCCTTCACCCGGATGGAACGGTGCTTTACGGCCTCAGGTCTGTACTTCCATGATGAAGATTTAATCACTGTTGTTATGTATTCTTGATATTTGCTTCCCGGTACAGGGTTATGACAAACTTTGGGTAGTGTATTATGTAACCCTCCCTGTAACTCCGAAAGATGCCCGTAGAAAACAAATGACACACTCGATATTCCTTAATTTTGCCAGAAGCGCCTTCAGTCAGGTTTTATGTGTTTCTGTAGAGCCACCACGTCTGGAAAGCCCGGTGGCTATAGGAAGCAGAAAGGCAAGCATTAATTGTAAACCTGAAAATTCTGTCCAAAAAAACAGGCGGTAAGATTGAACGTGGGTGCTTATGTTGTCTCTTGACGTGTCTGTAGTCTATAATAAAGAAAAAGCCGCAAGCAGCCGTGGTTGAATGGAGTCAGCCACAGTCAAGACCATGACTATGGGTACCTTCGGTGATTTCTTCAAACAGGGATCAGCACTGCAATGTGGTATATTTCAAACCAGAGGTACAAAGTGACCTTACATTATCCTACTTTCTACGTATTTTAGGCTGTGTTTTCTTTGTTTTCTGTCATAGCTTTTATGGTTAGGAATGCTGAAAAATCATTCCCTTAATAAACATAATTACACCAGCACAGATCTTAATGGAAGACTCAGTAGTATCAAAAAGTTGCTTTCTTTGGACAGGTTACACCATTTGCTCCAGTGGTTTAAACTGTACCAGCAAAACAAGTCTTTGTCAGTGAAAGCTCCATTTCCATCATCAGAAGTTTCTTGTATTTTTAAGCATAGATAATACTCAAGATTGCTGCACATACGTAGTGCAGGATAAAGAGTCCCTAGTATAAAAATGAATGAGATCTGAAAAGTGATGCAGATGGATTATATGACTAGTTTACCTGCTTTTGTTTTTTATCAACAGTTGAACTTTTTACCTGACTTCAGTCTTGGCCTCTCACCTCTTCAACTCCTATTACATATCATGTATGGACTATAATTGGATGAATCTTCCTAGACAAAACAAAGACATACTCAGCCTATTATGAAACTTGAAAGAAGTTTGGGATGTTCAGGAAATGTTGTCTCTATAATTAACGTGTTTTTAGCAAAAGGAGGCTTTCATCTCGCATGCTTATTGACCCAATATGGAACACTGCAGGTTTAGGATTCTTTCCACAAGTAGTTAAATGTCAAAAAATGATGCAAGATATTTTTGTTTCCTTTATCTCAAGAACCATCCCCACAAGCAATGTAATAAAAAAGCAATAGAGATTAGAACTCTTGTGATCATAATAATGTATAGAAGTCTTTCTGTTACACTCTAAAAACATTTGGAGTCATTCAGGTGAGGATTATCTGTCATAAAACAGTGTATTTGAATATATTAGCTGCTGCTTCTGCAAAACGTAAATGTCCACAAGTAGATTGGATTTCACTTGATAGAGTATTTGTTTAGCAGGGATTTCACCAGTGGCTCATGTGTGGCACACTTCTTTCCATTCCCTTTCCTCTGAAAGCATGCAATATCCAGAGTCTCATATCCATGGGGTGAAGCAGCTGAGTTACTTAATGAAGGATAACTGTCTGAAATTAAATCTTGGCAAAATACAGGACATTGTGATCAGAAAGAAGAAAATATCTGAGCCTTAACTCCATTGATTTAAAGACTTGAGCTTTGTGTTGCTCTGCCTGTCTTCTTGTCTTGTGGCTTCAGAGCATCCCGATGGCATTGGCCTCAAGCCGCAGTCTGCAGACAGTGATTCATCCCGTGGGCTGAGACCAGAACCTGGAGTTTTATGTGCCACAAAACACAGGGTCACTGAGAATAATAAGGGAAATTTTGGAGGGTTGCAGCCCATTATAGAACATCCATGGTGCAAAGCAGTTCCTCAAAAAATATGTAACGAAAGTGATCCCGAGGCCACACTGGCTCTGTGTTCTCTTCTGAACAATGTAGAATTTATCATAGTTTTGAAAGACCTGACCTCCAGTTATCCAAGGTTTCTCTCTACTTCAGAGAAAGAAGTTTGCTACCGCAGCAAAAGTCTATGAGAGTGGGGGAATGGGACAGAAGCTTTTTGAAGTTCAACCCATTTCTGGGGAATTTTTTTCTTTGGGCAAGATACTGACCTTGTTCAGAACAATATACAAGACATATGATGGTACAACAGCTTTTTTCATAATACGCCAAAAAAGAAATAATGACATTATAGACTGGGGATCAAAAATAGAGTCTTTCCGACTGCTTGTGTGTTTGCCATATATAGACCTCTTCTTCTCGGGCAGTACAATGCTAAATGTTATAAATAAATAGAATGGAGGAATATACGTATTTTATCTGAAAGGACTCACATAGTTATCACCTGTATATAAAACATGAATGTTTGCAAGGTGAAAAGGTTAGTTGTGATCGGTCAGACAAGGCAACTGCACTTATTTCTGTTCTTTTTTGGATGAATGTATTTCTGTATCAAGGTGAAAAGAGGATCAAATTAGCCATCAGGACTGTGACCTAGTCACATAAGAAGTATTTATATTGCTTAGACTGATTTATATGGTAAACTTTTGGGGGACAGAAAATATCCTTCTGTCAGCTGTTTGTGCAGCACCCCCCAGCACATCACAGGTGGGGTTCCTATGCAATATAGCAATATAATCAAAGGCAATCAGCCCAGTAATAAAGTAGCAGAGAAGGGTAAGACAAGCTATATCCAGAGGACAGATAACTGGAGTAGGGAATTTTAAACAATTAAAAATATTTCCTTTGTGTATTGCTTTCACCCAAAATGTATGTGTATCTGTGTACCGCTTTATCTTTGTCTGGCTCGTAATTGTTTCTCTGTCGCTGCTGTGATGATGAGTTCTTGAAACGTTGTTGTCCTGCTGTGTCACGCAGCATCCCATCCCATAAAAAATAAACCTGCTCTTCTTGGGAGTGTGCACAAGCCTGAGCAATTAACATTTGATTTTGGTGAGCATTTGTGCAAGTTAAATTTGGTTGCTTGGACATTCATTCAGGAGGGACCTCTGAGCACTCAGGTTTGCCAGCTGCATAATTTTTGATAATTCTGTCAAATTAATCATTTGTAAGTGCATGTTTTCTGTATTTAAAGCTAGTTATACAACATAATAGTAAAGATCCTGGTACCACACTCCCGCTTGTATCAGCTTAGCTCATGTGGATTCTGCTGCAGGATCTTAAATGAGCCCTATGCTAGCGTAGGTGAATGTACTGAAGCATGGGATAGAAACCTCATAGCAGCAATGCCCAAGTGTGCCTGCTTGTTTTACTTTGAGCACAGTTACCAATTGACTCAGGAGCAAGATCATTTGGTTGCACAATCCGTATGGCTTTGTAAAGCTGATCAGTGCTAAGACCTTGTAATGTAAAATGTTCATCAATGATCACAGTTTTAAGACAAAGTTTTCTCCTCTAAGACCCTAGGCTAGTCCTAGTTTTATATGCTTAGCTAGAGCTGCTAGTAGACATCATATTGAGGAGACATTCATCTCCATAATTAATAGCCCTGTGTCTAGCACCTTGCTTGGGGGTCCAGAAGGGCACTTGCAAAGGTTGACTGCAGAGAAGACATAGAATCATAGAATCATAGAATCATAGAATCATACAGGTTGGAAAAGACCTCTAAGATCATCGTGTCCAACCGTCAACCCAACACCACCATGCCCACTACACCATGTCCCTAAGGGCCTCATCTACACGTCTTTTAAATACCTCCAGGGATGGTGACTCCACCACTTCCCTGGGCAGCCTGTTCCAAGGCCTGACCACTCTTTCAGTAAAGAAATTTTTCCTAATGTTCAATCTAAACCTCCCTTGGCGCAACTTGAGGCCATTTCCTCTCGTCCTAAACTGCAGAGCAGCTGAGGAATTGCTGTTTGTAAACTATTCCTGCCCACTGGGACATGTGTTAACAGAGGAACTAGAACATCTCCCAGCAGGCAGCTGGAGGAAGGTTGACCTAAGCATCCTCCTGTGATACAGTACTTGGTACCTGAAAGCCTACGGGACTAACAGAAGGGCATTCAGAGTGAACAGCAGTGGCAGAGACATGATTGTGCCATAGAGAAGGCTGGGAAAGACAAAGATCAACTGTGTGCCTTTCTCACTGGCTCCTGGTAGGAACGCAAGTGAGAAGATATGCTGAGTAACAGATCCTCGAGCTTTTTCCTCTCCTAGCTCATCCATTGCCTTGTGCTCATACAACTGTCTCTCCCTGTGCAAAGACGTAATATTTTCTTGCAAAAGCACCTTCTCAGTCAGAGAAGGGTAGCCTCTGTTGTCCTATGGGATAGTTGTAATGGTCTTAATCCCTTCCTTTGGATATTATGTCGTTATCTATCTGAAATAACCTATAAGCTAAGGATAAGCATTCTTTCGTTCCTTTTCTGGGAAATTGGATAGGACGTTCACAATAACTACAGGAGGTTTTTTTTAGTGTGAAAGAGTTGAAGAAAGGCACCTAACTACTTTTCTCTTCTTGAAATGTTGCCCCTGAATTTTAAAGTAAAAGTAGTTTACCAGATTAGAAGACTGTAACTTCAGAAGGTTAAGGGATTAAAGAGAAAGCTTCAAAGTGGAGAAAACACATGGACAAAGCCTTAACATTGAGGGTTCTAGCTTTTAGAGGTACATTTAAGGCATTTCCCCTTTTGTATTATTAACATAAATTATCAGCAGAATATTACTTGTTTCGGAACTAACTGTGTACAAGGTCCATCTCTTCTTTATATCAGAGAAGGATCAGTAAGGAATGGACCTAGTCAGGCCCAGAAGGTAATTTAAATGTGAAATTTATATGAAGCCATTATAAAGAAAATGATGCATAATAATGTACATACTCTTGATGAAGGCTGTGATTCAGCAAAACACTGAAATACACTGAAGATTAATCATGAGAATATGGTTATATCTGTCTAAAAGTTAATACAAGTATATAAATCCATTAATTTAAAG
The DNA here is from genome assembly GCF_964195595.1 of Calonectris borealis. Lineage (NCBI taxonomy): Eukaryota > Metazoa > Chordata > Aves > Procellariiformes > Procellariidae > Calonectris > Calonectris borealis. The sequence continues at coordinate 146,442,348 of NC_134312.1, forward strand.
ATAAAGTGCCAATGCTGTGTGAAGCTGTTAATAAAATTGTTTTGGTTGTGCATGTGTATTGTTGACACTCCTATATGGAAGATATGCAAGGGCTTGATGAAAAATGCAGATTCATCAATAGTGAAGTGTTTTGCAAATTAATCCTTAGTATGCTAAATTGCCTGCATTGGAAATAGAGAAGCAAAAATACATTGTTATTTGGGGAGAAAATTTAAAATTCAATATGGTACTTCATTACAAAATCCTCTTTAATTTACTTTTGAAAACTAGAGAAATATACTCAACTTTGAAATTAAGCATTTTGCTGAACTTAGGACATTGTTTCAACATTTCAGGTTTTTTCTAGAGCTGCCGCAAAACCAAGGAATCAGTTATTCACACAGCTCTTAATAATTTTGACATTTGACTTTTTTCACTTCACATTTTCTGATATAGAGTCATATTTTTTAATCTCAGCAAATGTTTGTGTAATATTTGCATATGTGGATAGGTCCACTGAACCCCAAAGGGACTGGTTGCATAAGGGTAAGTCACAGTGAGTTGCTCCATTGCAGTCAGTGTAACCGCTGTTGTATTAAGCTGCTGGTCCATGTAAAACTGTGGACCAGATTCTCAATTATTGTAAGCTATTCTTCAGAGAGTCCTCACTTTGAAAAATAAACAACACCACCAACAAAACCTGGATTACTGGCTGTACAGTAATTCTATTTGATGTTTGTATTTCAGAATCACAACCACTGCAGCTTGTATGATGGACTTGAGAAGATATCCATTAGATGAACAAAACTGTACTCTGGAAATAGAAAGCTGTATGTACATATGAAAATGCAAAACCTAGTTCAGATATGGGGCAGTTTTTCTTTTATATTTACACTGGTGTCTATAAACACTATGTGAGTCATGTAGTTATCACTCTTTGCATTTTTTGTTTGTTTGTTTATTTGACTTATTACTTTATTATTGACTTAGAAAAATGTAGGGGGTCGTCCATTTCTAGATGGATGGATACATCCTAGAAAAATGGATTTAGGACAGAATGAAGTCATTTATTGCTCCAACCTGACTTGGCAGAGGCAGTGACTGGATGCTTATCTTCAACACAAGAGAATGAATGTTCATATTTTAATCAGATTTATTGTCAAGAGAGCAAACACTGTGATACCATTTTCTTTCATTAGGCTTTATTATGCATGGATGGTCTTGCTGCAGGACCCCCCTGGGCTTTCAGATCAGCCCCATTTATGATTTGCAATTGTGTTCCAAACAGAACCAGATTTTCTCTTCCACCTAGTCATGTCCTAGGATTGCAATATTCAGATGTATATTTGCGCTTCAAGAGTTCCTGCTTCTTTTCTGCTACTGGCTGGAGATTGTGGGCCATATACAGAAAATACTAGTATATATATTCTATATTCAGCTGTAGTCCTACAGAAGCTAGTGGAAATGGTGCGACTCACACTTTTTGGTGTGAGTGGAAAAGATCTGCCCCAATTATGTTTGTCTGTATTCATTGAATAATCCACCTTCTTCTGGTGCTTATCAGCATAAATATACACTTGGTTTCCATGCTAAATGCGTATGGTGTCTTAAATCATGCTAATCTGCAATTTTGCAGATTATTGGGTAGCATTTTCTGTCTTGTTGGGGCCATTAATCCTTATGTGAATCTTATGAGAGTGATAACAAAAAAAAAAAAAGGAAAGAAAAGAGACTATTTTGCCTCAAATTCCCGTGCAAACTGTAATGGCATGGCTCTTTAGGACACCTTCCTGTAGGCATACAGAACAAAATACCATACACCACTCCAGCTGTTCTGGTTCTTTTCATTGTCTCCAATGACAAACTGCGTGTACTGTGTTTGAAGCTACATTTGAGTCTGCTGTTATTTCTGACTTACTCTCCTGCTTTGCCTACAGATGGCTACACAACCGATGACATAGAGTTCTACTGGAGGGGTGGAGATAACGCGGTCACTGGCGTGGAGAGGATTGAGCTTCCTCAGTTCTCCATCGTGGAATATAGACTGGTGTCAAAGAATGTTGTCTTTGCCACAGGCAAGTATTGTCATTTGCGTATGTAGTATTTAATTTCCTTGTGCATGACAATTACTGTTTTATTAATCATAATTAATCATTATTAATCATAATTATATATAGTCTGTGTTGTGTGTTTGGCTAAAGAAATTATTTACTTGATAAAGCCTGGAGGCAGGGGTCCATGAAATAGCATTTCTTGTTTATCTTTCTGGGTTTTTTTGTGTGTGTGTGTGATGATGCTTAACCAGATACCTAAATATCTATGATCTAAATAAATATGAAGTCATTCGCCTCTGAATCATCAGTTTAAATGTAGCCTACAGGGTTACTGATCATACATAAGTATGTTTTGGCATACTAGGTCAAAAAGCCATGGTTTTTATGAACACCTCCCCGCAACTTTTCAGTGCATGTTTGTTTTGTTGTTGTATAGTGAATGAAAATGTCTTTTATATCTTGATTCGCACTGATGGGTATATAGTACTGTATACATAGCCCGGGCTTTTGTCATTATTGTCAAGATGCTAAAATTAAATCCCTGGCTTTTCTCCTTGTTTCCTTGAAGATGTAAATAAAAGTTACCGGTAACTGACAGCATTGGATGTCTTCAGGTGACAGAGGACAATGTTGATTTACATGTTTAATATTAGACACCAGCACAGGAATATGTTGTTATGTGTGGCAAGACCAAAGCAACACAGAAAGCCATCAGCAAGTGTGGGGCTACTATTTGGGACCTCCAGATTTTCAGTACTCTTCAGACCACAGGAGTGTGCTGTTCCGTCTGTCCCAGTGCACTAGAACAAATGAAGCTCAGCTCTATTCTGTTTGTAAGCATCACTTCACCCACTCTTTGGACAGAGCATCTGTTTCAAAGTACACAGAAACACAAGTTGTATTTCAGAACAAACTGTAAATATTGCTGGGATTGAAATTAATATGAGGGGGTTTGCCAACTGCTGCTGTTCTTGTTTATCATTGTGAATGGAAGGGTGGGGGTTTTTTCAAGAGAAATCAATACTCTCGTCCTATGTCCCTCCGTTCTGCAGCCAGTGTCACCTTTGGCAGCCAGAGCTTACCTGCCCCTGCACAAGACTGGATATACTTTTGTGGAATGGCTCTTTGGGCAACAATGAGAATACAGAGAACTCACCTGTGAAGTTTTTCTGACAGTCCAAAGCCACCTTTTAGTTCCGTATGAAATATTTCAGTATAGACATCATTTAGTAATTTAGGGATGAGAGAGATTTGTTAAATTCAGGAAAAAGAGAAATTCTAAGAGCTGTAAGGCAAATATGAGAGAGAACGAAAACTAGGAGTAGACATTTATATGACTGACCAAATATTCAGAATCCTAACAGTTCTTTCAAAAAAAACTTGTGGAAGGAGTAAAAAAAGTCTCACACTTTAGGGTTTAAGACAGCTTGACATTAGCGAGTAGCATGAGACAGTCACAGAGAACAGATTACTCCATGTTTCTTGTACCATTTTCTGAAGCATATAATTTGTGTCACTGATGAAGACACGATACTGCATTTACTATTATTTTGGTACAGGACATTATGAAAATGCTTGATTAATTATGAAATTCTGTGACAAGTATTTCCATGCAGGGGAAGCATCACATTTGTTTCTCAAAACCACATATTTAATTGTAAATCCGAAGCATGCTAGTGAATCTGACGGATAAAGTCAGCACACTCTTTTCAAATTTCTTCTCAAGACCCTACTTTTTTATGGTCCTACTAATTAAGGCCAGTTTCTACATTTTTGCGGAAAATAAGTCAGGCATGCTTTTTTTTTTTTTTTTTAGCTTAGAGGTTATTGAAGTCTCAAGGGAAAATATTAGTTCTTTGAGCGCAGTATATCAGTGAACATTTCAGACATTTCAGTACTTTGATTGTATAAAACTAAAAGAAGACTTCAGAGTCCTGCCATAAACAGCTTTTAGAGTAGTTATTTCTCCTGTCTTCCATGAGGAACAGTGCTGTATAATCTTGTGTAACTTATGCAAATGGAAAAATCTGTTCCCATAGTTACTAATGAGAAGCAATGGTAAGCACAAGAAAACCCCATAGATAATGACATGAAGCTGTGCAGGGCTGCAAGAATACTGGAGGAACTGCATGCATGTTGAAGCATAGTTAAAATGATCTTGCCAAATTAGCAAAATGGGTCTGAAAAGAAGTATAAAAGTCAGTATGGACAAGAGCAAAATACAACATTTATACAACTAATTATTCCTATCCAAATTCAGGATAGGGAATATGAGGTTAGGCCAGAATTATGTGTGTAGAAATCTACGTGTTACTATTGATCTCAGACTGAACATGAGTCAATAACATATTTTTGGAGAAAAAAACAGAACAAAACCACATCCTACAAGGAGTGTGACCTGCATTGCTAAGGCCTGAACTGTGCGTTTGTGGTCATGAGTAGCATTCTTCAAGACAATTGTGGAGCAATAGAAGAGGGTCTAGGGAAAATTAGCAAGTAGGAAGTCTAGAAAATGGAATACATGAGATTGCCGGAGAGCCAGGCACGATCATGTAGTTTAAAAAAAAGAACACTTGGTAGGACATAACGTCTTCAAGTGTCTAGAAGGCATCTACAAAGACATGGGGAATAGCCTGTTCTCTTTGTCCAGGATGGAAATAAGAGAAAGGAGTATTTAAATTGTTGTGAGGAAGAAAAATCTGGTTTGACTATCCTTCTAACACTAGCTGAAGGCCATGCAGGCTACCATAAGACATCTAAAATGGCACTGGATGCCTATGTGTCAGTAACTGAATTAAGTCCATAGTTAAACGATATCAAATTAGTGCTGTCAAGGGAGCCTAAAGAGCTATTCAGCTCTTACACACTTCTATTCTGTCAAGTGAATAGCTCTTAGGACACTATTCAGTTGCCTAAACATAGGTATCTCATGCCTCTTGAGATGCTGTAGAGCATCCTGCTTAGCAGTTAGGCTGCTGTTACAGACTTTTACAGTCTTGTGTCCTATGTGCCAATCTAGCGCTTCAGTATTAATTACTTACCTAGTATTAAGTTCGACTCCTCAGTAACCTAAGGCATCTCAAATGGCATTAGACACTTCTGTATAGGCACTTATATCACACCCTTAGATTCAGCTGGCTGTAAGTCTAGATCTTCATGGTTTACACTGAGAGCTTATTCGCCATCCATGTGTAAATATCTGCATGCAAATTTAGTGCCTAAACCTGTGAGCTGAATCCCCCTTTTAAATGTTTGTTATCTAGAAGTATTAAGAAACTGAACAGGAATGGGGATATGTAAAACACCACCTAAAAGCTTCAAGATGCATAGCAGTCAGAGCCAGATTAGCAACCTGTTGGTAAGAGGAGGGTAGTCTTAAAAGATTGGAAAATTAATTATTTGCTGTATTCTGAAAGATCAATCTGTAAAGTATATTTCCAGTTAGCCGAAGAACTTTCCCAGAAGAACAGATTAAAATAAGAATTCTGTAACTGACCAACTCTGTTATCTTGGTTCATAGTTGGATAAAACAGCAAGAGACTAATTTAGCCTTGGAGCTAGATATTTCAGCTAGCTTTTAATGAAATTGAAACAGAAACAAGTAATTACTTTTTACCAAGTGCCCAAATATATGAAGGAGGAATATTTTGAGCTCAGTTATTGATTAAGTATTTGTTTTCATGCCTGCATTCTCAATACTGTTGTTAGATTTAAATACTTCAGGCCAAATTCTGTAATTCCTGTACTATTTAAATTAGCCCATAGACATCAACATGTTATATGAGATGGGAGGAAGGATAACAAATCTGATGCTTGAACAGCAACACTGTTCTTCAGGCAAAAACCAAATTTTGATGGAATGTTAACAACTAGAATTTCCTGGTAATTAATCTCTAAATGTACTGAGCCTTAATTGACAAATCATTATCCAAGCATAATCGGGCAAGTAACAGTGTAATTGTTGAGCTCACGAAGAAATATATTTTTATTAAATAAATTACACAAGATGGTTCCTTCTTAGATAAATGAAGATCTGGGCTTACTATCTTTGTTCCATGCAGGTTAGGACCCATCCTTTTCACTGAGCTTTAGCCATCCAGACAGAGAGGGGGAAATAAGTAGGGGAAATAAGGAATGCTCTTTCTTTTAATTCTTTTTTTCCACAGATTCCTGTGGTCTGTTTGCTGGAGGTGAGATATTATAGCAGAGATGGCAGGCTGGAGGCAAGGCCTATAGATTATCTGTGAAGGCATAAAAGCAATACAGGTGAAAGTAATACAAACTTTTGTAGTCTCAGAGAGAGCTACCTAAAGGAGAACTCTGGCTGCATAGTATGAAAAAACAAGGCTAACAGTTCATTTTTCAGTTTCAACCTAAACTATACAAAGATCAAATTATTCTGGAATTTCCTGAGATCCAGACCTTCCAATAAAATTTGAGCTTGGAAAATCACAACAAAACAGGATGACATTCTGTTTACCTTTATGAAACCGAACAATGTGTCAACTCCAGTAATTAGCCGCGATGCCAGCAAGACTTTTTGTTAGATTGCCCAGGAGCCACAGACCTTCAAAACCTACCCTGAGACCTGCAGGGCTGGGATTCATCTTGCTCTGATTGAATATAATCTCAGTGTCTACATATGAACTAGGTGTCTTAGTTGATGGGAATCTACTCAATACAGCTGTGGAGTCTGGAGACAAATTCAGTCCACCCATAGGAGTCTATTTTAGGAGGAGGTGGATAATTCTCTAGGTTTCATTTACTAGATTGACTAGATGAACTGACTCTCATGTAAATATAATCAGAGCTCAGACACCTAGCTCATGTGTATGCAGTTCAAGTGAGTCGCTCTATCAGCTGCTATTTGAGATGGCATATAGGGCAGCTGCCTTAGTCTCCAGCTGCTGATCAAAAAGATGTAGGGGCTATGTCATATCCACCAGCTGCGTGCTAGTGTCTGAGATGTCTTAGGGCATCTCAAAAGGAACAGCGCAGCTTCAGATTTGCAACTGAATCTCTCTGTTACAGTCCAGCTCTAACTTTAGAGCAGGAAGACAGGCAGCACTGACAGCCCTGGCCCTAGGTATGGTTCTTGGGGTTCTATCTTCTAGCTTCAGGACAAAGAACCTAGCGCTTGAAACAACTTTATGTTGACATTGCTGGCCTTGAGACAATCTCTCCGGAGAGTCCATCTCTAAGGCCAGGTCCCATTAGTTTCAGTAATTACCTCATCTCATTAGATGGAGATCGTGATGAGGTAATGGATGATGGTTATGGGTTAAGCATTCAGAATAAATGTCTAAAGTTTTCTCCATTATACTGTTTCTCAGTTCAGGATTTCATTACTGAACATTACTGACATACGTGGCACATTACTTCTCTCCACTGTAGACACACGCCTCCTCCATCCACACCATTTTCCCTGCTTTATCAATAGCAAAGTGCTCTCTTTCTTCTTTCTCTGAGGTTCCCCAGTGTGTCCAGGGCCCTTGGCACTGGGGCAGCCCAAGAAGAGGCTTTGATTCAGTGATTCAGTTCCACTGAACCTTCTTGAATGAATCCTTCAGACTATTTATCAAAGAATCAGTATTTTATGGGAGATTTTCCAGTCAGCACCTCTATCAATGATATTCCACAGACACCCAGACCTGGACAGGACTTTTGGAAAGGAAGACATCTATAGAGAATCCTTTACATGGGTGGTGTATTATATGAAATAATTTTCCTCAACAGAGCTTTATAAAGATTTCTGTCTGATGCACTACTCTTACTGCAGAAAGGTGATCAGGTCTACTACATTTTTAATGTATTTCATTACGGCAGGGTATGCTCCTGTTTCATTTACATAGTCTGCAGGCACAAGGCCATGGAAACCGTTTCATAGGAAACTCAATGAAAAAGTTAAGCTTTGTTAGCAAAAAAGCAGGCATGGTTTCAAAGAGAGAATTTGTCTTTTGAAATGAAACATTGTTCATTGGAAAATGAAGATTTTAAGCAAGCTAAAGTCTAAAAGATTCTTTGCTGAAAATTATGTTGATTGCTTTAGACAGCAGAAAACCTTGGTCTGATTTTCATGATGAAATAAATTCTTCTGACTCTACCAATATTCTTCTATTGGTGAAAGTAGAAGGTATTTCATCCTGGAAAAAATTACTACTGATTGATTGAAGTAATCACAACAACCTAATACATCTACTTCTTTTTCCAGTGATAGTTATTCTGAGATTGTTTGATAGAACAGTTAAGGATAGTTGCATGAAGTTTGATGCTCCTTGGATGCTTCTGCTGCCTGGAAACAGTGTAGCATTTTTTCTGTCATATGACTCAAAGTATACCTAACTATCAGGAGTGTGATGAAGAGAAATCTGCAGTTTTCTGCTCCTTCTTTCGCTTTCTCTCTCAGGAAATCCGTCATTCTTGTGTATATGGGCAAATGTAATTTCTTATGCTCATATGCAAACATATGAACATAATTTAAAGGGAAGTTTGTAATTTTTTATTTGTTTCTAGATGTAATCTTTCATATCTTGCACATACTTGCATTAGAAAGGGTGGGATGTGATCTAATATCTAGTTGGGCCCTCGGTATGTTGGGAAATGTTTTTTAGGATGTTGACTGTAACTAGAGCTTTTAGATGAGCTATTGAAAGTATCATATCTAAGACTAGTAATGCAAACACTGAGCTGAAATCATTGAGCTAATGTTATGTGAATGACTACCTTTTTCTTGTACAGCTGTATTCAGGTTTAATCCTCTTTGCATTTGGTGAAAGAAGCCACAATTTTTTAAACTGTTTGAGATTTCTAAATATATAAAATCTATTAAGTAAGATTAACACCAATTTTGAAATACACCAGTTTGAAGTTAAATAATAAAATGTTTTGTTGGAAACATTGACATTGAGGTTATTCATTTTTTTCATTATTTATTTGCTCCAATTGTAACAATTAATGAATCCTACATATATACTGTGTATATGTACACACACATATGAACTCATCTTTTTTTTGCTTAAAATATTTTTGGAAGAAAAATTCTGTCTGGCTCTAATTGATGTTAGAGGCCTTTGGATCTGATCTGAAGGCTTTTCCTTACTGGAATTCATTACAATTTATTTTTGACACCACAGGTAGCATGTTTCTCATAGTTCAGATGTAATTAAGAAGTTCCATCTCATGAACAACTCTTCCATGCAAATACAAGACTATGCACATTACTAATCCTCTCAATATAAATACTATACATAAAAGTGTGTATTTGGGTAAGCATTTTACTTGGAGACCTAAGCAGCTGTTCTTAAAAACTAACCGGTGCTCCCCCATCTGTTCAATAATCTAGAATAATTTACTCTCTCTTTTCTTCCCAAATACAAATTACTTGGATATCACTATATTCACTGCAAGGTTTCTTTTAATACCAACCAGTAATACAGTGAAGGCGTTTTCCCTCCTGTTCTGCAGATGTCATACTACCCCATAAAATGTGCACACTTTAGTTTCTACGGACACTGAAGACAACTATCTGCAAGTGTCTTTTCTTCAGTGTAAATAACACTGTTTTCCCCTCCCTTTCCTCAGGTGCCTATCCAAGACTCTCGCTGAGCTTCAGGTTGAAGAGAAATATTGGATACTTTATTCTTCAAACCTACATGCCCTCCATACTGATTACCATTTTATCATGGGTGTCATTCTGGATCAATTATGATGCATCAGCAGCAAGAGTTGCCCTTGGTATGTGCTAAGAATGAGTGGGATGTTAAAATGTCAGACTGAATGTAGCCATCGGAGGTTGTTAAAGACACCAATATGATGTCAGTGTTTTGATATTCCAAAATCATTTACGTCAAAATCATGTCATTCAGTATTGCCTCAAAAGTGATAAGTTTTCCTCTGCATGCAAGAATGTAGCCACACTAAATCTCTGGCATGAGCTGCTAATACGGGTCCCAGCCTTGTTCTCATCAAAGTTAATGTTGTTGTCAGTAGCTTCAGCGAGGGGACCAGCTCTGGAATCATACTCCAAGGGCTTGAGTGTGGGCTTTTAGTCCAGCTCAGTGTGGGAGGACGAGTGTGGCTCCAAGCCTCCTCCTGAGGCCCTGGGTGCTTTAACTGCCGGTGGCAGGAACAGACCTCAAGACCATGTGCTCATGCAGAGCGCAGGGGCACATCAGCTACAGACTATGACATCCCAGCTCACCCTCGGAATGCACGGTATGCTAAGTGCATTTTTATGACAGCTTAAAGTGCCGTTTACCTCATGGCAGAAAAACATGGATTTGGCACAGATGGGTGATCCCAGTCCAAGACCTTTTCAGATCAAAGTATGCTTTAGATAAGGGGAGGTGGCTTCAAAATAGCTCGCAGGAAATACTTCATCTATTACAGAAACATACTCAGGGATAGCTAGAGACAAGGAATATTAAATGGATCCATAAATAATCCTTATGACTACTGCTGCCTCTCACCTCATCCCAAATCCTGTCTTCAACCCTGTGCTTCTCAATAGCACATACCTTCCTTCCCAAAACTTGACACTAAGCCTATGCTGTATAACTTTCTGCTATGCTCTCTTCTCTTCTTAAAACAGGAACATATTTCCTAGTTCCCTTATTTTTCTGATATGCGCCACAGCAAACGGTGACTCCAACCCATGCCCATGAGATTCCCCATTTCTGTACTGCGTACATCCCAAGATCCCACATACCGAAGCAGGCTGGGCAACTACACCTATACCTTTGTGCAGTACAATATTACATCCTAGCATCTGAACTTGGATAACTGAAGATATTTTAGATTAACTGCAGTTACTGTACAGTAATTCTACAGATATTGTGGATTAGCTGGTGCATCGGGGCATGACACAATCTGGCATTACCACTCAACAGCTAGTGCACGTTCAGCAGGTTGCAGCTAAGTAGTAGCTGAATGGGAGGTGGGATATAGAGTCCAAACAGCTCTGATGTATTCATAAAGGAACTACTGGATACCGAAGATCCACTCTGGAGACATTATGAGGGGAGCACTTCAAACACATCAGTCAGCATCTAGATTTTACATGACGGCCAGGACTGCAGAGAATAGACCGTTAGGTGGAAGTTAACAAACCCAGTGACATTCCACGCCCTTCTGTAATGAGTTCTCACAGTTTTTCCTTGTTTAAGAAACAGGACCGTCTCATGTGGTGTATTTCTGTGTAGCACAAGTTCATCAAGTACCATACTGTGATAACACAAATATTAGAACAAAAGTCGGAGACTACATTCAAGGCAGGCTCAGGAGCCCAGATGTTCTATTTCTGATTGATACAAAGTCCCTTTGAGAGGATGAAAATCCATCTAATAGGTTCTTCTGAGAAAACAGTTAGTGCCTTGGTGATTATGTCTGTGATGTTTGCATAATAAAGTTCAGTACCATGGGTCTAATCCTATGTTCCTTTGTATAGCCTCTCTTATGAGTCTGAAGCTGATATGAAATGGTATCAAAGTTTAAAGGAAATATAGCACCTTTGGACATATGGAACTGGCTCTGAAAAGCTCAGTTCAGAGGAGGGTAAGGCCTGCTGGCTTAGGTATTTGTTAGAGGAAGAATTCCCTGTGCAGTCCTTAGAGGCATGGAGACAAGCTTTTACTCTACCCTGGAAGAAGCCTGTGTTCTCTGAAAGAGCCTGATCCTAGTTCGTTCCCTTCCACGTTTTGCTCCTGTCCCGGGTCCCTCGCTGCACACGCGTCTGTGCTCCAGCCTGCACTGAACCCAGTAGTTCCCTCAGCAGAGGAACCCAAGCCTAGAGCAAAGGCCAGCTCATTCCAGAGACTCTGCACTATAGACAGTGCAGGTAGAGGCTGATACAGGGCTGATCTCAAGAAAAATATTCAAAACCATCAAGTCTGTTCAAAACTGAGTTTTTGCTAGTTAGCCCTAAGTTCAGTCCTTTGAGGAGAAGAATAATCTCAAGAGTTCTCACTCTTGGGAAGGGCTGTAATCACAAGATTACCCTATTTTTATATCATAGGTGAGTGTCAGCTGCTTCTCCTCCAGCTGTGCTTTAAAATAAATTGCTGATCTTCAGAAGAGCATTTGCCTGCAGGGTGTCAGGATCTCCCAGGGGACATATTTCCCTTTGGTTGGTGATAGCCATCTTTCTATTCGGTGTGCTTAATCTTCTGGATCACTGAGAGAGCCACCAAACTCTCTCCGTGTGGTGTTTAAGAACTTCTCTCTGGAACCTAGATTACAGCCTGGGAACAGGCACCAAAAATGTGGGCGTTATAACCCCCACTGGGCAGTCCTCTAAGTCCCTTGTTGACGTAGGCCTTGGTAAGCATCTGTGGAATGATAGTGAGATGCCAAGGGTGTGTTAAAAGGAATCTGCGGGATTTTTGATACAAGAATCAATTGGATCTTAGGTAATTCTTTGAATTCCTTATGGGAAACAGCCGCAGGTAATCCTACAAGAAAAGAAGCTAATTCAGGCTAGAGAAAGCCGTTGGGCAACAAACGTATGATAGTGTTTGCTGCAGTCCTCCACCCTTCTCACCCCGGTTCCTTGTGCTGGCATGGAGGTTTTCTAGAGACTTTATCGAAGTTTCTTTAGGTAAAAGTAATGTGTCAGCTATACTCCTCATTTTACTGTAGAGCTGGGTGAGTTATACCCAATACAATTTTTAAATAAGCTTGTGCTACGTGTGTCTCCGATGTATTTCAAGCCGTGAAACATCTGACATCAACACACGCTTGTTTCACAGTTTAGAGGAAAAGCACTGAAAACCGCGTGATGCTGACCTACTAAATATACAAAATATCTGTTACAGAACCTCACAGGCTACTACTACAGTTCCCTGGAGTGACGCTGTTTACACCAACAGCTTGATTTTGAGTTATATTGTCTTTATTTCTGTCTCTTAAGGTAAAAGAAGCTGTGCTTTACAGTATGGCAGCAATTTTCTTTCGTTCTTTATTTTTGTTCTGTCTGCATTTTGGTGACTACTTACAAACTGATGGTGTAATTACGGAATCAGAGAAAATAGTAATGGAGGGGACCTATTAGAATGGCTTGCCTCTTTTACCAATATAGACTTAGTCCACAAATCAGTGTTTTCAGCCACCTGTGATTTGTGATTCCCATAAAATTTCCAGCAGAGATACAGACCCTGCAGTTTATTGTGAATTCAAGTAGACTGACAATAAAATTGCTTTTCTTACCAGCTTTTCAAGACAGTGCTCTGGAATATATTTTCAGGTGCTATGTCCATCTTTAGGTAAATAAATGAGGGTATGACATACCTTATAGATTTTCTAGGTGCTTTATTAGTGTCCAGTCGATCACTGTAAAAATGCTGCTCTCCCTCCTTGGCTTTTTCTTTCCACAAATGCACATACCTGTCTGCCTCTCACTGCTCATCTCACTTATTTCTGTGTAAAAATTAGACTACTGCTCTAAACTAGTAACTTCAAATCCCTCTTCTATATTATCCTTTCCTGAAACAGGTGTCTAAAATAGACGGAACGAACTGCTCTAGAAAGGTGCCTGTCTCTCTCCATTTACTAGAGAGGGGCCCTACAGGACTAACTTCAGCCAACTGCTTAACTCTTAGAAATGTAAAACTGCATGAGAGGAATCTGTCACCATCTATATGAACATTCTGCCTTAATATGTGCACATGGTTTTATCTATCCAGACCTCTAATTAGTTTTGTTACTTTTTAAAAACTTCTCGCCATTGTGTTGAGCAGCACAGTGCTGTAAGAGCACACCTTTTAATCCCTGGCAGACTATTTGCCTTCCTGTCGCAGATCGGTTTGGTCTTCATGGAAGAGATCCTCCATACAGCTGCCCTGGCTCCCATGAAGCTATGTTAACTCACGGCAGTGGTGGCAGGCCCCCTTGTTAGCTGCTCCCCCTGAGCATATGAAGGAAATACTGTAACAGAACAATAATGCATCAAGCTTTAATTTTCCTTTCATTTGCAGTGGTCACCTGCAAGATATCTTTCACACAATTTTTAAGCTTCTTCACACTGACAAGAAAAATTTGCCAAAAAGAAAAATAAAATTGAAGCGTGATCTGCTTAGAGTTGTAAGATACATGCTCTTTTTTTTTTGTGTAGGAATTACAACTGTGCTGACTATGACAACAATCAACACTCATCTGCGAGAGACTTTGCCTAAAATTCCGTATGTTAAAGCCATTGACATGTATCTTATGGGCTGTTTTGTATTTGTCTTCTTGGCCTTACTTGAATACGCCTTTGTCAACTACATTTTCTTCGGAAAAGGCCCTCAACGGCAGAAGAAACTTGCAGAAAAAACAGCAAAGGCAAACAACGATCGCTCAAAGTTTGAAGGCAACCGGGTAGGATCTTTAATCTCTATATAGTCTCTCTTTTCTTTTATTACAAAAACTAACTGTATGAAATAAACAAAAAAATCATGCATAAAAACAACGACATCTCTGTTTTGTGGGCAAACTTTGGCATTTTTATATTCAAGAACCTACATTGAAGAATATATTTAGGCATACAGAAATTGAAGTGAGCATGTTCTGTACAACAAGTATCTGTAAGAAGAAGATAGATAACAATGGGAGTGCAGCTAGCTTGAAAATAAAGGCCAGATCTACAAAGGCATTTATTTGTTTAAATCAAATATAATTTAATTGTGATTTTGCTCAAGTATCTACGTAAGGGAATCCAGGATCTGAGCATACTTTTCCTCACTTCACTTAGAGCAGACACATTTAGAATGGGAGAGAACAGATAAGGGATTAGTTCTGCCATGCTAATTAATTGGCCAGTGTAGCTGAACCCCTGCGTGTGGCATCGTCACCTGCTGCTGTTTAAGACCAGCAGAAAATTATGATTCCTAGAGAAACTTTCAGATTGGTTTCTGAAGCACAGTATTGGCATCTGTGCTGATTATGCTCCAGCCTATTTCCTTGCCTGGAGTATTACTTCATCCAATGAATACCCTTTTTTTTTTTAACTTTGGAAGAAAAATTCAAGGTATTCAACACTATATGATGTTAACAAGCCATGTCAGTTTGAATAGAACGGCTAAAATGCTCCCAGTGAGGCTTTTTCATTCAGTCCTGTTGAGTAAGACTGTTTTTTCTGTCAGCTATAAATTAGAAGAGATCACAGTGGCAAAACTACTACCTGTTTATTAAATACCAGTATCATAAAAGTAATTTCAAGCTGTATTTTTTGGTCCTAATGATTCTGTCTGCTATAGTAAATGTAATGCAGAACTACACCTAAATATCGACAGTCATATCTGTGAAGTAATTTTTGAACCAATAAACTCATTTTTGTCTGCTATATTATGAAATCAAATTCTCATCACAGTTGGCAGCACTGCTTAGGACTAAGCTAGCAGGAAGAATTAATTCCCTTTCCTGGAAAAATAAATAGTTATAATAATAAAAAAAGCAGATGACAAAAAAAAGAATATCAGAATTGAAAGCAATGGAGAAGATTTTAGCTGTAAGCAGGTAATGCAGATGTATGCACTAAGGTTCAGTTCTCCCAATGGAAACCATCTGGCGAATCTTATCCATTTAAATGATTTACATAATTCAGTACAAGTCTTGTTAATGGGCTCAATAGCACCCCATGCCTGACTGTTCTTCTATCTTGAGATCAATTGGTCTGTATTGTCAAAAGAAGCATATGAATGTAAACTAATGAAAATGAGGGGTTTTCATACCCAGATCATGTCACTTTTATATCCCAGATCTGATTATACCATATATCAACCCCTTTTTTTCTCACTTTTGACTTACAACCTTTCCTTTCCGGACCATCCTAAGCAAATATCATGGACTTTTCTAACTTCTCTGCTGGTTTAATATCAACCATGCATGAATTAAATTAGGATACAAATTCAGCACAGCAGAGCTGAAAGAAGAGTGTGTTGCTTTGTCCCCTGTAGTCCCAGCTGTGAAAGGGAACTCCAAATGCTTTGTAGAGACACATATACTCATACTGACTGTGAATATTTGCCGTTCAAATGATCTAGGATGAATAATGAGGTATGGTCCCATTCTCTGTGGAAAACATTTGTTTCCAGGCCTCAGCTGGTGAAGTCAACAGAGCTTTGTTGCAGTCACTGGATTCAGTGCCTTCAGAGAAGCAGTGCCAGCATACAACAGAAAAAGACAGGGGCATTAGGTAGAGCTGATCAGAAATCTTCCTTTGAAAGAAAGTATGGACAGAAAATGCAGGTTCAGTGGATGTAGGATGTGAAATCTGAATTTCTGATTCGAAAAACACTGGCAAATAGAAAGCAGAGGGAATTGCTCAGAGCAGGTAAGAGGTCCCATTGCTTTCAGAGTGAGCAGCTCCAGGAAAATTGACCTAGCAGATCTACTTTGGACAAAGGTTACCAGGGCTTCCAGATACCATAGCACTGAAGCAGGAGAATGATTTCCATGGTTCTGGATCATGCCCACCGTGTACCTTGCTGTACAGGCATCCATGGATGTAGCAGGACAGGTGGTCATGCCAGACTTTTTTAACACACTTGCCATGGTAAGACAGTAACTGAAAGCTCTGCAGCTTTGGCTCGGACCTCTTCAGGGGCAGTAAAGAGGCATTAACTTCCAACCTGTTCTTTGGTGGCTCTCGAAGATCATCGGATCTGATGGAAATAGTGGCTGCTTGGCATTTGCTTGCTTTGTGCTTTAGAGTTGGGACTCAGGGGCTGGATGTCCTGGGAGAGGCTCACAAACTGGAGGGCATCCTGCATGGTAGGGGAGGCTCAGAGCCACAGATGAAGACTAACTTGTGCGAGTTCAATGAAATTATTGGGGTTTTTTTCATTTTAGTGAGGCTTCAGGCTTCCATGGAGTATATTTCCATTCAGAAAGGGAAGGTTTCTAATCCTGGGAAATATTTCAAATCTCACATGATTTGGGGCTGAGCAACATTTTTAAAGAATGGGAGAGTGCCTAAAAACAGGCAGCCCCCTTTGCAGCTATCGCCTCTATTTGATGGCTGTCAAAATGTATGCTGTGCTGGAAAGAAGATTGAAAAGGTTCAGATATAAAACTGGAAGAAGGCATTATTTTTAGTTTGTCGCTAAGACTACCATTTTGAGTTGATTTGTGTTGCTGTTTTGTTTTAGTAATTGAATTTGCTTGTATACGAACCGTGTGCATGAGCTCCCTGTCATTGATTTATAGCGCTAGCTCAGGGCACTAGAAAAAAACCAAGCAAAAAACAAACCAAACCAAAGAAATAAATAAACATTAGTCCATTTATTGTCCACATCAGATGCTGTAACTTCTGGGTGTAGTGACAGAACAACTCTGTGCTGTATCAGGTCCAGACAGGAGGCTCTGTGGTGCTGTGGGAATCGCTTGTTTGTTTTGGGAGGCAGCACTAGCAGAGCAGAGGCAGCACAACATGTTGCCTGGCGTTCAGGCCCTGAGTTCGAGCATTGCTCTTACGGTACCCAAGGCTGGGAGGGCAGCTGAGGCAGTGTCTGTCTCTCAGGCAAAGGGAACAAGAGGAGGATGAGGCAAAATGTCGCGTTATTTTCACTCAGGAGCGTTTTAGCCCATGGAAACCAGTAGAACCAGCATGGACACTGGTACTGTAGTTTGTTTTTCACACATCAGAGAACTGAAGTCTGGTGTGCAAGCTAGCAGGCTTGATTATAAACACTGCTCTTATAGTAGCAAAAGGGCTTTTCATGCTTTCCTAGTCTTATTGATTGTAGAGCAGGAGATTAGAATCATAGAATCATAGAATCATTAAGTTGGAAAAGACCCTAAGATCATCGAGTCCAACCGTCAACCCAACACCACCACGCCCACTACACCATGTCCCTAAGCGCCTCATCTACACGTCTTTTAAATACCTCCAGGGATGGTGACTCAACCGCTTCCCTGGGCAGCCTGGTCCAATGTTTAACCACTCTTTCAGTAAAGAAAGTTTTAATAGCAAAAATGTTCTAGACCACAAAATCCACAGATGTGGGTATGTTTGTGTTTTATTCGATAATTGCTTTGCAAAGCAGCCAATGTTCATGCTCAGTAACTCTGCATCCTAATGCATGCAGTTGCATCGTCCTGCATCAGCAGGTTACGGGTTTCAAAAGCCGAAACTGGCACAGCCATCTCCATGGTGATGCTGCTGCTGTGGACCTGCCTCTCCAACGCCAGGCTTTTAGGCACTTCTCTCTGAGTTGTTCCTGATGCGCTGCCACTGAGGCTTGCTGTGTTGAGGAGGGCTCCACCAGCTGCCTCTGCCGAGCTGCCTGTTGGCTTCGCTGTTCCCAACATGGCTTTCTGTCCAGCCAACGAGCCCAATAGCTCCAGGCATTAGGGAAAAAAGAGCCCTCGTAGCATGCAAACGGCACAGCCAGTGTCCTGACATTGCAGAGGTGACAAAGAAAAGCAGTGGGGAGAGAAAAACTGCCGTGTGTTCTCCCGTGTAGCACTGCTGAAGGTGGGACGATGACTGAAGCACGTTTGACTAAACTGAATCTCTGGAAATTATTTCAGAAGATTCAGAGCTGGTGATGAGATGAAACCTGAGAGAGCCTTTACGAATGACTCTGTGGATCAGCAGCTGACTACAGAGAAAATTTCACACATAGCCATCTCTTCTTCTGACTGCTTTTGCATCATATTTTATTTCAGATAATGCACTGTAAATAGTATTCCTCACTGAACTTTTCCCGACTTTTCCCAGTAAACCACAGTTACTGGAGATGAACGTAGGATGCTCCTTTTTTTGTGTAAACCAATTTTCATACACTTACCAGTTTCAGATTGAAAACTCTCTCTTGAAAACCTTGATACACTGGTTCGTACATAAGGACAAGCTCTAGGATAAAGAAAGAACTGAATCTTGATTTTTCATAAAATATTTATTCTGCCTGTGGTATCGATGCCTAAATTAAAGTCCTCTGTTTGTGGAAAAACTGTCAGAAAAGAATAGGTAGCCTATTCCCTTGAAAACTGGTCACCATTGTTACAAATCAGTTCTGTTTGTCCTATTTGCATTGGCAGATTCAGGCTCCATTTGTAGCTCTCCGTGCACTTTCCGTTTTGCTACATAAATTGTTTCTTTTAAATAAGGCTCAGATACAGCCTAATTTACAACTAAATCAGCATGAGAGAGCTCTAAGGCAGTCCTGTTCTCACTTGTTGTTCACTCTTGTGTAGAGGCTACTGGCATAATCAGCTGGTGAGCATGTGTTTTGGACATCGCTCCTTCTGGGCCAATCCACAGAGGTTATGATTTGTTACAGTCCCCTGCTAAAAATATTGCTTCTTAGTTCAAGCTGTGGCAATTTACGTTTTCAGTTTGGTGGGACCAAAAGTTCAGCCCCAGGGTATCAATCAGGAGGGTAACTATCACACAAGCTTATTCAAGCTTCAACCCCCTGTGGCTGTCAGACATGTGGGAAGAGCTTCCTTTGAACAAAAATAATGCATAAGCCTTTATAAAAAGGCCATTCTTGTCAGGCAGTTCCTGCATGTTTTTTTAGCTCTGGAGATTCCTGGCTCAAACCCCTGCTGCCGGCCAAGGCAGCAGCTTCCCGCCAGGCATTGCTGAGAATAGAGGCTCAGGCCACTTACGTCTACTTAGCGCTTTTAAAGAATTGTTAATTGTAGCAACCTTTCTTACAAGTGGGATTTTATTCTGAGAATTAATATCTTGGCTGCTGTGGCAGAATTATCACTCAGTTTAAATTGGAAAATATGAGAATAGCAAAGCTGCCAGTATTCTCCTGTGCATCTTCATCTTTCCGGGATACTTTTTTCGGTGCTGTTTTGAACAGTGGGATATTTCTGAAACATGAGCGTGATGAGTAGGTGCCAAGTTTTGAAAAATATCTGTCAAGGGTGATGAGCACAGTTCTTGTGAGAAGAACTCTCGTCCTGTAGTGCTTACAATGGGGACATTCAGCGTGCTCTGGGAGAGTCATGTGTGTACTAATTTTGTTATACAGCCACTTTGCACAAGTATGCATGGTGCAAATCCAGAGACGGTAATAAGGATTGTACATGCAGTCCATAGTACAGCCCAAAAATTGTAAGAATCCACAGACAATGTAAAGTACAGGGGAAGGGATGACCATGCATTCGTTTCCTTTTCTTTGTCAGTTCAAATATACCAAGGTTAATTGTCAAACTCTATTCTTATTTGGTGGACAGTGATACTAAGATGCAACTTACTAATTTTTTTTATTCTTCATACTTTCCTTTTTTCCCAAGATCTTTCCATCTTCCCAGTTCCGCTGGGTACCCTGAATTCGTATAGTAGGCTGATATAATTGTCTCTTTCATTTTTTTGTGCTTATTAATTAATATAAACATTTTACGATGGTAGCGAGAGAAGTATCGACTTCTAGACTCAGGGAGAACACTCAACACTATCATTTTTGTTGTGCTTGCAGTTTTAAATTATTTTAAAAATATCCAAGGCATAATGTGATCAATGAGTTTTGCTTTAAGCACAGATAACACTTAGGGCCTGATCGCATACTGTTCTACATGTTGGAAAGTCATGTATACATAAGTAAAGAAGATGAAAACTGCTACCAGGTAGTTTGCCCTTTCCATAACCATAGATGCTTGCACCAGGGCAGATCAGGTGAGAATCAGGTAGCTGGAGTCTAGATTACAATTTCCACCAAAAATAATTTCCATTTTATTACAATTTTAAGGGGATATCTATTTTGTGGGATAATGTACTTGAATAGTAATTTTGCAAGACTAACTACAGAGACAGCTTTTCGCGCTGTTATTTAAACCCGCTATTTGCATTTATATTGCTTCATATGATGGAAAGTGTTTACATGGTATTTAAAAATTTGGGATTGATGAACTCCTAAACATACCTATGGGGTTTGAGCAAAATGTTTCCTCTCTTTCTTTTTGTGTAGTAGAGTGAAAGACTTATGAGGAAAAAGAGATTTCATTGTAAAGTACTCCTTAAAATTTATGGAATATTAAACAGAGAACTAAATGAACCTGAAATAATTCAGACACTACCTAATAGTAAATCAAACCTTATGGTAGTTTCCCAACCCTCGTAAAGTGTTTCCAAACTGGCATTAAAACTGAAGTTTCCCAAGAATCTTGATTGGAGAAAGGTATTCAATAGCAGCTCTTGGCTTGCATTTCTTCAAAAATGTAATACTTAACATCTAAACGAGCCAGTAGGTTGTCTAGAATTAAGTAGTAGATTCAGGACTTTCCAGGTGTAAAAAGAGTGTTGAAGTTTCATATCTACAGTATACAATCCAAGTTGAGCCTATTGGAGATGTGGTGTTCTTCCAAGAGCAAGGACCAGAGGTTCTTTGTAAGCATTATCTTAATTCTCCTCTTTCTGGCTTCAGTTAGATAAGTTACGGTCATTTTTGTGTGATGACATTAGGCTGCTAGAGTCTTTGAGTTTTTTCTTTGAACTGTAACATGTATAGTTCAGAAATGGTGAACCTTCAGAAGTGAACCTGTTTTTCCGTGTATGAAACACCTCACGGCATGCAGGAGCTGTAGTTGTTCAGAGGGGGAAGGGGTGGGGTTTGACTAAAACTGATTCTGAAATAAGAGGATCGGTTTTGCATATTTGGATCCATGCTGATTCAGCAGGGACTTAATTAATGATTTGGTACTCAGCTGTTACCATCTGCTTTGATGAGCTCACTGGGAAACACTCCATGGAAACAACCAGACCTGGCTTGTGTCAGGAAGGAGATGGGAGCACCGGCGTTAGAGACCTCAGCGGGGAAACAGGAGTGAATGGCTTCAGGTGGAGCCACGGTCAGGCAGAAAGAAGACTACAAGAAGCATGGAGGCCCAGGGAGACAAGGGAAATCCTTAGGGTAAAGCAGGATGGTAAGGAGTGAGGGGAAATTGGCCAAATACACAATGTCATCTCTCTGATTTATAACAAGGTTCGAGAGCAAAGCCTGGTGTTCACACTTTAGAGAGAATTTCCAGTGCACAGACAGTGACATTTCTGTGCCAGGTGATAAAATTACATTCTACGGCTCATAAGGAGTAAAACTAAAGTTTTATCAAAGACATTGGCCTTGTTCGTCATGTGTAGCCATGACTGGCATCAGTTCAGCTGCTTTTCTTAATCTGTACCTGTACGTGGAGTAACAGTTTCCCTGGAGCCACCGATGTGTGCTCATAAAGTCACAGAATATCTCAAGTTGGAAGGGACCCATAAGGATCATCAAGTCCAAATCCCTGCAAGTCATGGAGGATTTTGCCTTACCTGTATATTCGGCAAACATGAGTCGACTTGCACAGGATACCCCGCCATTATTGGTTTGCTTCTTTATTCATTGAGAGAGCTTGTCTACATTTGTCAAAGTCATTTAAATCATTGCTTAAATCATTCAGAAGTCATGCTTACGTGCAAATACTTTTTAACATGTTGCATGCATTAAGTATTCATACTTCACAACATCACTGTAAGATTGTCACAAAGTATTAGCATATATTGCTCTCGCTTTGTTGAGAGCTTAGGTGGTTTATCCAAAACCTCTGAAGGAATCAATACAATTTGCAGGAATAGGTCTCAAGAATATCTGCAGACCAGAAGCCTGATTGCAGTTTCTGCAGACCTCTTCTCTCCATCTGCTCCTTCCTTGTATTTGACATGCAAGTCTGTTGCTCTGTTAACAAAGAGATGCATTTCAAAAGTATGTTTCCAAAGATGCCTCATTTGATATTTTGAGAAAATATATGCTGTCGTACAACCTCATAGGACATGATGGTATGTTCAGACAAAGCATTTCACAAATGTTGCAACTTTCTTGACCACCTTTCTGGTTTGATTTATAGATGCAGTGACGAGCAGTGAAAAGTGGCAGCATCACTGGCAGATCAGAGGCAGAAGCTACGTTAGGGTGACGTGTAAGGTTGGCAGATAAGGTGAAGCAGGCTATGCGGTGTGATGAAATAAGTGGAATCAAATGAATACTTTCCCTGGGCAGGAGAAGCCTGAACACATAGATGTACCCTCCAGAATACAAGCTTTCAGCTGACACCTCACTTACAAAAATCCAAGGCTCGGTGTTGAAGGACGAAATACCCGTGGACAGGCTAATGTCTGTATATATGTAGGTGGCAGACAGAGTCGGGAGAGATCAGGAAGCTCTGAGGGGAAGAGCAGCTGACATCTGTGGTGGTGGATGGAAAGGGAGTAGAGACCTGCAAGGGGAAGGCAGCGCTGTCAGGGTGGAGCCCAGCAAAATGGCCTCTGCTGGGGCATTTTTAGTAAGCTGAAGGACATTTCTCAAAGCCTGGGAAGAGATGGAAAGGGAGATGACATGTGATGCCATGGGGGCCTGGATGGGAGATGTAGTTTTAAGCTTCATAAGGAAGATTCAGATTGTGGAGATATTTTACACAATGCTGGTACAAATCCTGATCATAATTTGTACTCTTCGTGAAAAAAAACAGAGAAAACTGAATCAGTTTTTTTCAGAGACCACCATAAGTAGTGATGATAGCCATGGCTGTATTTTACAGCTGTGTGTATTCCCTGGTTACAGATACTGCTCAACAGCATGAATTCGTTTCTACAAACCTCAAGCTCATACTTTTGTACCCAATGGGTTTCTGCCACGGGGAAAATAAATTCTTCTTAATCACCACTGAGGCTTCTCCACCCCATTATTTCGGTTCACGTTGTTTATTTTTATTTATAGGCACTCATCAGCATAATGTACTGTTGCCTACAACAGCAGGATTTGTTGGATACCTTAGGGTCTTTTTTTCTACTTGCCTGTATGTCATTCATAGCATTTTATATTCTTTTTCCATTTGCAAGAAGCTTGGCAAAGCATTACTGATATACTATCATAATTGTTTTCACTGAGAAAAGATAAGCTGTAGCATCAATAATTGACGAAAGAAATATCCATTTTACAGAATTTTAACAAGATGATTGAAAAAAGCTAAATGCATATGGACAGACACATAGCTACGCATAGTTTTAATGCATCACACAAAGCTTGCAAAGGACGTGGTACTGGATGACTGTACAAACTTCAAAAGGCCATGACGATAGTGTGTTTTCTCAACCACTTTCAAACAGATGCTTCCAGGATGAGATATTCAACTGCTGCGCAGTTAACTCGGCTAGATCATGTGGCAGGTTAGAAAAATGTATTAATTGTAGGATGAGTTGTGGATGAATAAATTGTGTACGTAAAACTGGAAATTGTCCTGTATGGCATGATTCACTCTCTATTTCTGACATGGGGAACTGAGTTCACTTGAACAGAGTCACACGTGCGTTTACTGGCCGGAAATACCCAGTACAGAGCATTTATTTTACATTCAGACGTTATTTTCCTTTCGCAAAAGCAGGCAAGAAAATTGGAGCTGATCCCTGCATCAGCTGTCTTCTCTGCCTGTCTTCTCTGCCGTGCAGGGCATGGGGCACAAGGCGATGTGGTGCTCCACCGCTGAAGCTACCAAATACTGACTAAAACAGCATCGTTTGGGACTGCATGTCAGTGCCACTCATGGGAACTGGAAGTTTTTCTGGATTGAAGGAGCTGTATCCAGCTGTGCTGCTCCTCCTCTATCGGTACTTGGGGGAACTAGAGAGTCTGGACCAGAATTTAAGGACTCTAAATGATCATAACCTTCCACTTATTTACTGAAAATGGCATCGCGTTGCTCACCTGTGCTCAACACTGTACTCACCGCCTCTTGGATATGGAGGTGGAAGGGAAGAGTGCCACCTGTTTCCTCAGTTTGGCAGCTTTCTTCCTTGTCTAAGTTCATTGCTTTTGAAGATCACTTATCCAAGCGGAAGAGCCCCGCAGCTAAGCATTGCCATGATTGCAAAACTGTGCAAATGTCTTTGGAAGGAGAAGTTTAAGAGAGAAGTTGTAAATAAGCTCTGTGATTCCAAAATGCAAAGAGTTCAGCAGGTCAGAATTATTCTTGTGATTTTAGCAAACTTCACATGTAGGTAGCAGAGAGAGAATCCATCCCTTACCCTCTCCCTCCACCGCCGGTAGCGTAGAGATTTCACTGAACTACACCGTCCTTTAAAACGCGTCTGGTTTAGAGGGAGAGGAAAATGATTGGTTTTGCCAAATACGGTTTTGTGCTGGATGTTGGTAGTATGATGATAACCCTGTTTGTAAAAGTATTTAAGTACTTGTCTAATTTTAAGCGGCTGAGTATTGCCATTTTTTTCGAAGATTATCACATGCGTAAAATGAATACATGCTTTCTTAAAATATATATGGAGATTTAAATACACCCACGTTCTGCTGATAGATGTCAAGTCTTTTGAAACAATTTGTATTTCTGTTTTTGTCCCCTAGGTGGACACCCATGGAAACATTCTGCTAACATCGCTTGAAATTCACAACGAGGTGGCAAGCAA
Organism: Calonectris borealis; assembly: GCF_964195595.1. Classification (NCBI taxonomy): domain Eukaryota; kingdom Metazoa; phylum Chordata; class Aves; order Procellariiformes; family Procellariidae; genus Calonectris; species Calonectris borealis. The sequence continues at coordinate 146,467,764 of NC_134312.1, forward strand.
CGAGGTCACCACCAGCATTACGGATGCCCGAAATTCAACGATATCCTTTGACAACTCAGGAATCCAGTACAGAAAACAAAGCTCACATCGCGAAAGCCTTGGAAGGCGTTCGTCAGAAAGAACAGGCTCCCACAGCAAGAGGGGCCATTTACGAAGAAGGTCTTCGCAATTGAAAATAAAAATCCCTGATCTAACAGATGTGAATGCCATCGACAGATGGTCAAGAATGGTGTTTCCATTCACATTTTCTCTTTTCAACTTAATTTACTGGCTATACTATGTTAACTGAGTGACTGAACTTTTTTAAAGGACTTCAATTATAACATACTTGCCTGCAGAGTTTATATATATATTTATACTTATAAATATATATATATGAACTTTTACTATGTAGACCATATTCATGTATGTGTGAATACATATAGCAAAGAATTGTGTGTATATAAAAGCACACACTGCAAAGCAAAAGTGTATGTATGCACACACACATGTACACATTCGTTCTGAGGTTATGGACACTTTAACATAGAATGCACTTCAGAGGAACTTTTTAAATCGAAAGGCAGGTGTCGTCAAAACAACAAGCCTTGAGAAAGTAAGTGTTGTATATTATCACTACACAACTTGGATTGTCATAGGAATTTTCGAACAGCTGTAATCGTGTATAAAGTCAGTATTTAGTAACATTGTTTGTAAATGCTGCCATACACACTAATCATAAAGTGGTAGAGTTACACTGGTAAGTTTAGAGTAAGTCATTTATATTGCAGATCCATCAACTATGATTTCATCAAGCCAAATTTATTTTTCTGTGCTAAAATTCCTTGGGTTTATATATGTCATAATCCGTTTTTTCCCAGTCCTGAATGGGCACCGTTTTTAATGATCTCTTGCTTTCTTTTCTGCAGTAAGCAAGCTGATCATGGGAGTGTTGCTCTAGGTCTTTGGAGACATATACATGTTCATAATATTTCAAACAAGTATTTTAAGTGTCCATCAACAGTGAAACGAATCTTTTGTAAGTACTGTAATTGTACAGCACATTTTCCTTCCCTTGGACTGGTTCCAGCTGCCATGTCATTTTGAAAGAGAACAGCACATTTTTAGTATAATTTAGCTGAGAATTCAACTACTGTCAATGTGTTCTACATCTGCTGTAGATTTAAAGATTGTTATTCCAGTGAAAGCGTAGAAGATGTCTCAGGTTATTTGCTAATTCGACATGAAACCACCTAGCTGTAGCCTTTTTTAAACATGCATTCACATTATTTAACATCCTTATAACATTGTATGTTAATGTAAATATATATTTGCATAATATGCATATAAGTATATTTTCTCAATATTTTTCTTCCCTGTGCTTGCTATCGTGACCGCATGCTATGTCATATTTTTGTTTCTGTGATGTTACAACTTTTTATTCTCTAGAATTGAGCAAATAGAGCACTTCCGATACTTTGATTCAGTAATGGAGCATTTTCATATTTTATTTATATACTGAAAGTATATACACGTACACTTATCAAGCTAGTGTGCTGCAGTCACAGATCACAAGAGGTAGTTTTGTTTCAGCATCAACTATGTTCAAACATATCTTTCATGCAAATGTGACCACTTTGGTTTTCATCCCAATTCATTCCCTCACCAAGATTCCAACTTTTTTCAGTCTAGTAGATTGTAGTCGTCAAGGTATGCCAATTTCAGATCTGTAAACTTAATTTGTTATTTATCAGCACTAAACCTTTCTAAAGAAAAGAAGATATATTTTTTGTAAACAGTGTTTCTATCATGTACATTCACAAATAACAACAGATACAGTAGCATAAATAGATCTAAAAAAAAATAATTCAGGTGTGGCCCCGCATGTAGGATTCCTCTGGACAGCGATGGGAATTTTTGGCAGATAGAGAGCTTTGGATGCTCATTAGAGACGTCTATGGGAGAAGAATGTGTGGATATGCATCTATCAAAAACACCAAAAAGGGATGAAACTGAAAAGGCTGCCTTGGCTCTGTAACGTCTCGCTAGTACTTGCTTTATCTGTGAGTAGAGCAATGATACTAGTGTTGCTGCCATTGTTGTGGTTTAACCCCTCAAATTCACTCTACCCCAGCCAAAACCAGCACAGCCATGTACGGTCCGTTACTGTTCCCACCCTGGCTATTTGCAGCTGAACTGTGAAACTTTGCTCTGGGCTGAAGATCGGCGTGGAGAATTGCAAGGTCTGTGTTGTAATCCCGTCCTCGGGGCTGCTCCCTGAGCAGGAATGGGCTCCGCACAGCTGCCTTGCAGCAAAGCTGCAATGCGATCCCCGGCTGGTAGCGTTCCCTGTAACCCCGGCTGCCGGCGCGTGCAGGATCAGCACCGCAGTCCTGCTGCATCCTTGGCTGTGGTGCAAAGTGGCTGTAACTGCAGTTTTTAAGCACTGTATCTGCAGACAACTCTACGGTATGAAGAGCCTCGAAGGAACCTGTATAGCTAGAGCAGAAAAACTTGGTTTTTAAAAGCTCCTCAGTATTAGCTCCCATTGGTAAACCACAATGTATTATGAGCTCTCTAGTATCTCTTCAAACTGTGAAGGGATTATAGAGCACATTGTCATCATTATAATCAAAGTAACTAAACAATTAACACCCTCCCAAAGTACATATTTGGTAGAATTGTTGAAAAGCCCTCCTAAGTTTTTATCCTAGTAACAAAATATAATTAAACAAAAAAATCTGATTATAATAAAACTTAAAAATGGTAGGCTTTGCTTTAGCAAAATTACCCTAATGAAATGACCTTCAACCAAGTCTTTCAGTAAGTGCCCTAAAGAACTACCCCGAAAAGTGGGATTCAAGAAGAGAGTGGTCCCACCCTCATGATTTGATCACAGTTCTCTCTTTTCTTCAAGCCCCAGCTCCTAGAAATCGTGTGGTCAGGCAGAGATCTTCAACAAGAAGAAGAGACTTTTTAGTTGTGATAGAAATGTGTACTCCAAGTCCCACTGAAATCAGTTCTCCGGTGGCTTCAGCCAGGATTTTCAAGCAGGTGGAAAATTACTGTCTGGCCAGAGCGAAGAGGCAATGTGCATTTTTGTGACCCTGCGTGGCAGGAGAACTGAGTCTCTGAGTACTCTCCCTCTCTCACCCCTTGCAGAACTGGAGGGCGGTGTGTCACTGCAGCCCCTTTCATGAAACCGTACTCCTCACCTTGCCTCTCATCGCAAAAAGTGGGCAGTGGCACATTTCAGCTTTTTCACGAGATTCCATATTCATCAGTGTAGTTGAGTTCCATGGGGCACAAGCAGCTTGAACCTTGAACAAATCCAAGTCTTGGTTTGACTTGAAAAAAGCCAGGAAATTCTCACTTAAGGTTAACACTTCATCTTTAACACGCATTTTTGTGCCTTTTTTTGCCAATTCCCTTCCTCCAGTCCCAGCACCACTTCTTACACACAGACACACAGACACACACACACAACCATGTGTTAAGAACAGTGTTTGCCTTGACTTCCCATTTTCTGGCTCTTGTCCCTTAATGCTAGCTGCAGTATATGATTTTAACCATAGATGGCTTTAAGACTAAAAATGGTAATTTCAACCAAATTGCACCAGAGTAATGTATTTCGTAGCTAATTAACTCCTTTCTAACTCAACACTCCTATAAATAACATTTATACATCATTTGTTTGTAAAAGGCATTAAAAAAAAGAAAACTGGAACTATCTTGTGTTATAGCCCAAAGGGTCAATAAACAGCAGAAATACTATGGTGGTTTAAGTTGATTTCATCCCATTGTAAAGATAAACTAAAACCCAGTCTTTTTTGCTGAAGGCACATCTATGTATTTTTGGTATTCTTCAGCAGTGAAAAAAAAAAGAATAGTAAAATGGAATGATGAAGAGATGCTTTCTGAAAATATTGATGAATGAATATTCATTTATTAAAAAGGATTTAAAGATCAATTGCTTACTTTTTTTTCTGGGGATGGAGCGAGTATGACGACTGTGTGTTTGGCTAAATTTTAACGTTTAATTACGTGTTAAATATCATGTAATGGTTAGTCTTACACAATTTTAAAGAAAAAAAACATGAAAGCATTTTCTTATCGACACACAAGGAGCAAAAGGGATTCTTAAGCATTAAACTACTGTATTTTGTAGTGTTTTCTATGGTAGATTAAGGAAGAGGGAAAAACTACATCCATTGGCTTAGCAAGACTCTTAATGGCAAACCAACCTCTCTTCAGGCTGGGGCATTGCCTCTTAAGAGCAGAAAGTTTGTCCTCTGCTTTATATGAAAGCTCTACCCGCCCAGGAGCCAAAAGAGCTTTTGATAGCACAAGGCAGTGGTGTCCTGTTTATTTGTTTCATTCATCAAGTCATAACTATTTCAAAACTAAACCAAAAAAACTTTCTCCAGCTATGCTAATTGTATCAGGAATGCTAATTGTGTTCATTACACTTTTTATTGCTAAGTATTAGTAAGTTATTTTAGAGGAGTCAGAATAGGGACAGATTCCAAGAGGGGTTTTTAAAGTCATCTTGACAGTAGTTCACCAACCCCTTCCCGCAAACCGAAAAATACCCTGAAGATTTGGAAAGCAGACAGTCCTTAAACCCAATTGCCATGCTTTGCGTTGGAACAAGCTGTCACATGCTTGCTTAAATCTCATAGTAGCTAATGATACTTGTCACAACTTTTAGGAGTAGATAAAATATTCAGCACCGTGTATGTGATTGCAAGGCCTTTGAAGTCAACAGAAAGGCTCCCTCTGATTTGAGCGCATTTCTGCTTACTTTTAGCAACTCTTCCCAGATTATAGGTAACATCTATTATTTATTTATTCCAGTCCAGCCCGTCTTGTAGAGTAGGAAAAATTAATGATGTACCAAGCTTAGTTTTCTGCTTGGGAATATCTGGTAAGAGATGTATTTCTTTGTGTATTTTGGAAGCTGATGTATGGATAAACATTATCAATTACTTGCTTAAGTACTACTCATTATATTAAAGGGTTCTAATAGAAATGATTGGCTGTTTTCCCCAAATAAATATGGTCCTATTAGTATCAAGACTATTTCCACAGATGTTGGTTTTATAGTCACGACTGTCAAAATAGCAAATGCTACCTGCTAATAGAAGTACAGCAGACAGCTGAAAACTAAAAGCAGTGGGAATCCCAGGGCTTCTCTGAACTGTTTTGGAGCAAAGAATCTCTCGTAAGTACCTTCAAACTCCTCCAGATACAGGGTCTGAGCTTTTCTAAAATTATTTCAGATTTTGGGTGTTTAATTTATGTGGTTCTTAGAGCTTGTGATGGCCTGACTCGCAGACTCGGACACACACTTACTGAAAATCAGACCCTTTGGCAGCTGGTAACAGCATCATACATACAGCATCACTTGTCATACTTGAAAACTAAAGCCATGTGGATGGGATATGTAATAGTACAAAAAGAAAAACTACTGCCCCTAAAATCAGCCAGAGTTTAAATTATTGCCTAATTAACTGAACTTTAGGTAATGCTTAGGCAAGCACAATATTTGTTTGGACGATGTCTCTTACCTTTGCAATGTGTATGCGGTATGCCTTTGTCCCAGCATTGCAGCCTAATTTAGATTAGCAGGTTTTGTTCTGCGCTGGAAACAAGGGAAAATCCAAAAAGTGGCTGCTCAGGCCACTTTTGCCCCTGCACTGGCATACCTCCCTAGACAGAGCTCCCCAAGGCCACTCGGGTCCCTGCTCTGAACCCTCCTTGGAGGCACTGATCTCTCTCCTTTGACTCCAGAGGGAGCCTTAGGCTAAACTCTGAATTATCCCCCAGCTTACCACCAGCAGTTGGCTTCTTTCAGATGTTATTGCTCCTGCTGCAGACACCTGGAGATAAAGGAGCTGTTATCCTTGCTGGCAGAAGCACACTGGCAAACAGCCTGTGTACTCGGGGCTATGATACATCATGGTAATCTTGAGGTTATTCGTTCTAATATTGTATTAAAATGTATTTCAGTTTATGTTTTAGCCTCCAAGAGTTAGCACGCTTGTCTCCAGGTGCTGATGCTTTTTACAGGAATGTACTTGGGAGTCTGGGACAGAGCATGAAGAGTTTTCTGAAGACTTTAAATCCATTCAGCAGTACTCCCCTGGGCATTTCCTTCGTCCTTCATCCATATCACAGTTCAGAGTTTACATTACCCCCGCACTAGGTTAACCACCCATCTAGAGGTTACCGAGAGCTCAAGCCTGCAGCCGTGTGCTGCCAAGTGATGACTTGCTCAGCTGTACCATTAGATCTTCTGCTTGTTAGAAAGTGTCTCACAGATCAGACGCTATATTCGTCTAACAACTAACTGCTGCTTCACACTTCCTCCATCTAAAATGCCAGCGCTGCCGCTAGAGACCCCAATTTCCCATCCTCTGAAAATTACTAGAAAAAGGGGAATTTGCAGGCTGTCAGGCAATTAAGAACCTCTCTCCGTACACCCAGGCTCAAATTTTCCTTCAGGTTATACATTTAATCCACAGGGACAGAAGTCATTTGGTACAAAATTCTTCCTGCCTAGGGCTACTCTTAAGAGTTTGCAGTCCAAAACACCAGTAATGTAGGTAGATGCAAAAGTATTTAAAATTGCTGGCAATGAAGTCTTTCTGTCTTTTTTCTTCCAGGGATATTTAATGTGAAAGGCACAAACAATTGCAGGAGAGGAACCAGCAAGCAGTAAATGTCCCAGTGCAGGCAGCCCCAGAGCTAGGCTGGAGTCAGGCACTTGTCCTCCTCTTGCTTTCAAAGGTCTTTCTTCTTGGCTGAGCAGCTGGAGAGTGTTGATGGAAATTCCCAGCTCAGCTGAGAACGGTCCCAGGACACGATCCAGAGTGCCCTTCGGGCAACTGCTTTAGGCATCTGCTTCTGATGTAAAGAGCTGACAAAAGCACTACATCTAGATGCATCTTGGAGGGGAGCCTCCTGTCATGAAAAGGCTTTGGGTGCCAGCAGATATCTGCGAGTGTCTCCAAGGCATGGATTCTCCCCAAGCTCTGTGTTTCCTGCTGCTGTTCCTGGACAGTTGCACGTTGGACGTGCTGCTTTGCCCTTCAGAGATGCCTAATTCCCCTGCCGCTGCAGGGGACACATGGGCTGAATTCATTCGATCTCACATGGCACATTTATCGGAGGCACCCACTTAGTCCCTCAGTCACTGTAGACCCTATTTATAACCAACAGAAATACACACTATCATCCCGAGGGCTATTTAAAGCCCACACCTGGAGTTCCAAGCCAACATTTTTAGTTTTAATTCTTTGACTAGCTGCAAAACCAGCCTCCAGAGAAACTTGTGAGTGATGACAGAGGGAACTGCGTGCGCAGCAGTGCTGCTGCACAGTGCTCTGCAGCTGAAGTTGCTGTGCTTGAAGTTTGCACGTGGCAGGGAGAGCAAGAGAGAAATAAGGCCAGAGAAATGGAAATAATTCCTACACTTGCCTAGATTTATAACATTTTGGACTAAACTGTTTCTGTTGCAGATGACAGAAGACATCCTGCGATGCGAGTGATCCCATATCACGGCCAACACTTGGTCCCACTCGCTTCCCCTTCAGTATCGGTGAGAGCAAAGAGTGGGCTTACAACTTTGGCTGGAAACTCAGGACCATGTTGGCTGTTGGGAAATAACTTCTGTTTACTTATTGGGATTGGAAAACTGTGACATGACTTCATTTGCAAATGGGAACAATTTCAAGACATGTTTTCCCGTGAACTTAAAACTCCTGATTTTGCCTTATTCTAAGCTGGAAGCATATACAACTGCACATAGTGCAAAGTATTAATAGTAAAACAATTTAAAGGATACCCATAACCTGCTATTACTGCTGGGGCATGATCTAAAATACCATCAGCAATTATATTTGCAAAGTATGCTTAGTTTATAATGGCACTGATTAGGTATTCTATATGGGCAGTTCATATAGCATACTTCCATGTATCTCATTTGCTTTGACAAGGCAGTTTTTGGTGAAGCCAATGCTGGAACAATTTCCTAATGACCTCACGGATGTTAAATTTCTTTTGACGATCATTTCTTGCAGACCTGTAACATTCTGAATGCAGATGACAGTTTTGACATTCACAAAGATGTAGATTTAATTATCATCTTGATTACTTGAGCTGGAAAGCCAGATGCCTAAATATCATGAAAGGTCGAGTAGAACAAATCCTGATAGTTGGTATCTTTCAGCATTAGAAATGTTGCTTGGATTGGAAGGTGACTTAAAAAATAATAACAAGTAATTGGAAACTCAAGGGCTTTTTTCTTTGCACAACTCTCTTCCTGCATGAAGAGTTGTTTATACATTGTTTAAACAAGAATCTGGGTCTAAAAGATACAGGAATTGGAGCTGGAGTACCAAAGACGTGTAAATTACCTCAAATAAAAGAGAACAGAAAGGAGAGGTACCCAAGACACCAAGATGTATAAAGATCTGATAGTTTTTCCCAGTGTCCCATGGTAGTTAACACTTTATTGTTGAGAGACTCACATAAAGAACAGCAAGCCTTCTCTTTTATAGCAGAGAATTTGTCAATATACTTTACTTTTATGTGCGTGATTTATAAATCTATTTTCTAAAGCAATTTGAAGGTTGTAAAATCATTCCATTATTTAGTACACAGCTCCTCACGGATTCTGGTTTATCAACTGTTAGGTAAAGAGTGGAAAAAACATCTGCTAATCACTCATTAAGCTAGAATAGATTCAAACAAATGACTGCTATTAAGAGTCCTGATCCAAAGCCCATTATAGTCGACAGAAAAGTTCTCGGAGGTTTCGACAGGCTTTGCATACCACCTGAAGTTAATATTAGCCAGACTGATGGAAAATTTACATCTTAATTGATTACATAAAATTCAAGACATAAAAAAATGCCAGAACTTAAGGCATCTATGGGAAAGATCAAAATACAGTAGAGGACTGAAACCTGAAATTGCAATAGCCGCAGGGAATAGAAATTTTGTGCGATTTTAGTTTAATCGAGTACATTGCAACTGGTAAGGTGACAAATAGCCGGATTGTGTTTTCATTTGTCCATGGATGTGCACAAAACCCAGACTTGCCTCTTGTCAGCGGAATGCCAGACCAAATAAAAAACCTCTAAACCACCCCAAAAAAATGGAAGCGGAGCACGTCTGGCAGGTCAGATGGCTCTCCCCATCTCCGGAGGCAGGCTGACGACCTACTGCAACAGATAGGTATTCTCACTATTTTTTATTAATACAAACACTGATATAATAATATTAATTGTATTATTTTTATTTAATAATAATATAGACATATTACATGCTTTGTTCTTTTGCCAAAATTGCCCTTTAGCTCAAACAGCCCTTCTCCATCTGGCATTTACTCTTTTGATATATTTCTAGAGAGAAATCACATCTTTCTCAACCTTCACTTTGCTGAGCTAAAAGAAGTTCAGCTATTTTTAGTCACACCGTATTCTTCTCTCCCCTGACCATTTTAGTCTTTCTCTCACCTATTGCAGAAAAAAAATAATAATGATCCTCTTTCTGGATCACAAATGACCAAAATATTATATATTGTTCCTACCGTCTTTATTCCTCTGGATCACATCCTCTCTTGTGTGGCGTGGACACACTCTCCTCATACCCATTGCCAGTCTCTTCCCCTGCCCAGCCCTTAGCTCATCATTTATTTTCAATCTTCTTCTGTGTCTCTAATTCTCTTCTCTCTGTGCTGTCCACTTGCCTTCTGATGTAAGGAAAGGAATTCATGTTAACACGTATTAGGGGTTGGACTAGATGATCTTCAAAGGTCCCTTCCAACCCAAGCCATTCTGTGATTCTACGATTACAGGGAAGGAGAAGCCCTGAATTACAGGTGAAGGGAAAGCTTGCATTCCCTCTCACCGATGAATAATAGACCCCAAGCCTTCTGCGTCTTTCACCCAGCTCCACTGACAAATAAGGCCAAAACAGGTTTTGAAGCGCAGAGAAATCCGGACATCGACAGGGGACATTCCCAGGTGCCGCGTTTCCTCCGCAAGGTCCTGGGGCTCAGGCCTAACAGGCCCCGGTTGCGGGGTGAGCGCTGGCGCTGGCGGGAAGAGACATAAACACTGAGTTACCTCAGGGTTTGAAACTGGAGCCGCCGTCCACGTGTGAAGCAAGGTGCTTGGGACAGGGCTGTGGAGGGCCGCAGCACCTGCTCCCGCCACTTCAGCTAAGCATAAAAACTGCTCACAGATGTTGTTCTCAAAAACCACCCAGGGAAAAACGGCAGAGCAGCGACGGCCAGGCGCGGAGCAGAGCGGCGCGCTGCGCTTATGACAAATTGCTGGTGTCTCCGGCTGCCCGGCGTGGGTCGCGGCCCGTGGGCGCAGGCCCCTGCCCGCCGGAGCAGGGGTGTTTCAGAGAGCCAAAGGAGCTTCCCCACTGATGCAGAGGTGCGTTTTAAAACCCACCGCTGAACACTAGCTGATATTTTCTAAAGTGACTAAAACTGCCTGCCCTTTCCTCTTCTTTTTTTTTGGTACTCCACTTGCAGGGCTGCACGGAGACCTGATTTCCAAAATGTCCCTGCCGAAAATCAGATCCCGTTCAAGCCCCGAGAGAAGCTGTGATCCCGCAGCCAGTCGTGACCTGCTGGTTCTAGCGCAAAATGGGGAGATGCTTTGTGTGACGGGACAGAAAGAAGCTGAAGACAAAGCTAAGGACAAAGGTTGTTTAATATAGAGACCTGATCCGTGAGCAGCTGTTGAATAAGTAAATTGTCAGTGTCAGTCCTCTCTACACTGAATATCTGTTACTCCCCAAGGTGTCATGGACTGACCACTATGCCTGGGCTTGGGTGCAGCAATGCTCACCCTGGAGGCTCCTCTGTAAGGAAGGTGCCAGTTTTGGTACTGAGGGCTGAGGAAGCTGGGGAAAAGAGGTGATTTTTTTTTGCAGTCCCGCTCTTTTGTATCTCTTTTTGCCAAACAAAACCTCAAAGTCTCTGTCTGTCAACAAGACAGGTGGAGAAGATGGGGAAGAAAGCGGCTGGCCACGGCTCCCCTTCCCGCAGGGGGCTGTACTCCAGGCTCCAGGGAAACTGATGGATGTCCATCCCCAGAGACCTTCATCTCCCCTTCATCTCCCTCCAAGGAGGATGCTAAGCACGGGGCGGGAGGTAGGTGGGAAGGGAGCAGTGAGGGGAGCAGCACGATGCCATCCCACCCTGTGTGCCGGGAAAAGCCTCTCTGTGGCTCTGGGACTGCTCTACAGCTGATCCTAATGGCGCCTGAAAAGATGCTCTGTAAAGGGTCTTGTGCAATACCATAGTGATTTGTATTATTAAATAGATATCTTGTTGGGACTCCAATTCTTTTCAGTTTTCCAGTTATACTGTATCAAGGGTGAAAGCAACCCTGAAGAGGCAAAAGTTGAGTGCTATGCTACAATTCATTCTCATCAGAGCTGTTACTGGAGGACAAGAGGATTGTTTATGTTTTTTTCACATAACAGAGTACTTGTCACAGCTGCAGTTGTGGGCTTTTTTAATCTAATTGCTGACTTGGAATGCAAATGACTGTAAAATCTCACAGACACATTTTAAAAATGCAAATTGCATGTGACGACAAAGTAATTTTCACGTACAATTTTTCGTTGCTCATAAGTAGCATTTTTTGTTTGTCTGGGGATATTTTTTTGGAAACTTCCCAGGTAGTTAAAATGCCTACCTTAAACCATGGAAATACATCCTCGTATTGACAAATACAAATGCTTGTAATATTAGGGACATACTTTGCACATATTGAAGAGCAAATACATTATAGATAAGCATGGTCTCCGTAACCTTAATTCCCGTTGCTGGATATGAATTAATGCAGTATGTTGCAGGTCCTTATCCGCGTGATTTTTCCTGCAGCATCAACATACCAGCGTGGGCCAAAGTTTTAACAACTGTCTGGCTAAAACGTCTAAATATTTGAAGCTGGTGGGGATGCCTGGATGCTCAAAAACTTCAGTCAGAAGTCTGAAAATGTAAATTTGCCCTCAGGAGCTGGGAAAGGCTCTGTGACAGTGGGGTCGGGTGTGGGTGTGCAGTTGGACTAGGCAGCTACTCCGTGGTTGCCTGCAGCTGTTGGATTGGATGCAGTGATGCTGGTGGTCCCTCCCTTTCTATTTTTAAAGATCTTGGCCTTTAATGTTTGTACTAAAGTGTAGCTGTGTACTCGCTAAAAAAGTGGGATGAGTCCCAGTTGTTGGAATAAATTGCTCTCACTGAGAACAAAACCAATCAGTTATTAACATAACATGCCAGTAGGAGGCTTGCCAAAGTTGACTTAGGCCTCCAGGCGATAATGCTGTGCAAATAGCATTAGATTGCAACTAAAAGCCTGAAACTGAGGAACAGTAGAATTGCAGAGCAGATGTGTAGCAGGCAGAAAACTAAAAGAAGAGGAGGACATGAGAAAGATCTGTAACGACACAGGGCGTTTGCAGCTTCTCTGCAAAAATACTCTGGAAAACGAGCTAGCACGTCACTGCCACAACTTTTGTATGCGCATCCAGTGTACCCAAGAGGGACTAACTTATTTTCAGAGATAGCTGCTCTGCAATTTCTCCAAAAATCAGATTACTGGTGTCTGTCTCAGGTTGGGATATCCAATAACAGGCCCCCAAAATTGCTTACTACCTTAGCTGAGATCAAAAAAGAACAACCAGAAGTCATTTGCACACAAATATAAACTCAAAGTGAATCAAACTACAGCCTTGTTATTAGCAACTTAACATGGAGTTTTGCACCCTCAAAATTTCTGTTCCTCCTGATGGACAGGAGCTGATTTTCAGAGATTTTTTTTTAAGGTTTTGTTCAGTGGGTTCTTTAATACTCAGCAGTGCTTAGTCAGTGGATCTACGATATTTTAAAGATATTTTTAGGAGGCTTAAAGAAGGATTTAGCTTCTGGTTGCTGAAATCTGATATCTGATATATACACAGATGTACAGGCAGGAACACTCAAAGGGAGTTCCTGAGAAATACCTGCACCGAGCTGCCTGTGAATTTTCACAGGCATGAGGTCTGAAACTGAAAGCAGAAAAACTATGACTCCACAGCTCTTCACAGCGTCTAACAAATCCTTCTGAGAGGCAGAACTTAGGATCTTGGCGTCGCTTCCTTGTGAGACAGAGACCCAGGCGAGCATCTCTAGCACCGTACGGCTCTGTGCTGTGCCAGCACACAGCTTGGGTCACCGCTAGTTCAGGCATATCTACACCATGCTCCATTGCATCGTGTAAACATGCCCTTCGTGTCCTTTCTGTTACTCTCTGAATGGTGCAAACGTACAGTATAATCAGTTGCATAAAGGCGGAGGTATAAATAACAACAACTGATTAGGAGAACATTGCAATTAATCACAAGAATGCAGGCTCGATGAACTCTGTTGTCATTTTTAATGGACCATACATTATAATTAGAGACACCCAGGGGGAATTGTAAGTGCTTGCCAATGCAGAGATGTTGAGTGCAAGTGTACTGCATCAAGAGCTTGTTCTCACGCCATTTGTTAGGCTGTTTGAGATTTCTTCATAAACCATGAGCTGCATCTCAGTGATGGCTAGAAAACTGAGCATGGAAGAAAAGAAAGTAAAAAAAGAAAGGAAGAAAAATAGGTCCAGACTGTTCCTTTATATTTCTGTAGGGCTGTGTGTGGTTCCATAGAGTCTGCAAGTACAGTGAAAGTAATACAGAAGAAATCCCTCTGTGGCATCCAAATTACAGACACGTCTCCAGGGTGGGGTACCAGACCAAACACCAGCAGTAGAAACATATTTCCCTTTAATATTACTAAACTAATACTGACATACTTGGTGTTACAGTAGGGGATATCACTGAACGATTCTGCACACGCAGCTCTGAAGAAAAGCAGTGTCTGCACAACCCAGCTGTGTGTGATGGAGTCTGATACACACAACCTAAAATATTAGATATGGTCAACTTTGACAGTTCTTCATGTGATTACTTATGTGATCCATATACAAGGTTAATTGGTTTTCCCAGAGATGGTTCCTGTTTTTGTTAATTTGATAACCCATCCATTCTGTGGACCATCCTTCAATGTATACTTTTTCAGACAGCCTATTCTTCTGTGGATCATTTTCCCAGATAATCTGCTTGTCTGTGGAACATCCAGCAAATTATGTTTTACTTCAGGTGAAGATTAACCATATTTTAAGACATAGTAACTTCCTGGTATTTTTCCAAGTGCGATTCAGGATGGATTTAATATATTCTTGGTCCTTCCTTTAGAGTTCCCAGATTTCTCAGTGTCCCTAGAAATTAGACTTACACAGCAACAGGAAAACAATATGTATGCTATTATGTTGCATTGCTATACTATGTATGTATGTACTTACTATATACAGAGTAAAAAAATGTATTGGTGTATGTATTATTTCACAAATGTATATATATGCACCTTTCTAACATCTTATTACTAAAATCTACCTAATTAGGACAAAGTTATCAAACTTGTTTACCTACATTCGTTCGATTGTTTTCAAGCTGCTACACCTTGGATGGCATTTCTAGCAGACTTTCAATCATATTTAAAAGACATCCTGACATTTTGAAGAGTAGGGGAGTAAAGCTACCTCAGGAGTTCCCATGAGATAGCTGGTGGTTCGATTTGTTCAGTCAGACAATATCTATAAGTCTTATACATATACACTAGTGTTCAGAGGAAGCAGAAGATTGTTGAGAGCTTGAAGAGCCTGAAAAGCCTGACAGCAAGGTTAAGTGCTTTTTTCCCCTTGGAGATTACAAGTTGCATGAAATGTGACACAGACTAGTCTGAGCTAGGAGGGAAATTCAAGAAGGCTGGAGAATAGAAAACCAACACTTTCAAGAGCCTTCCTGAACATTTATCTTGTTTGGGATATATCTGAGATTATCCTGAGGGTCAAAGACTCCTGTGCATCTAATTCAAGAAGTTAAACGTGGTTAAGTACTTTTTTCCCTCAGAGGTTCCCTTTCTTCAACTATGTATCTGAGGAGACATCAGGCATCGCCCAGAGAGATTTTTTGTAAGCAGATGTGAGGAATAGGAACAGCACAGTAGCGAGCTTTTCTTTGAGATTGAAAGGCAAATAAAGATCAGAGGTGCACACAGCATGGTACAAAAAGCCACCTACCATTAATCTCCCTTCTTGAATTTTGAATTCTTTAGGCCTATTCATCTTCAATTTGATGGACAGCCCAAACTGTTCAAATTTAAGCAGGAGGATCACAAATCTCCTGCCTTTACTTGTCCAGAGGTACTCCAACCTGTAATGAGAGAGAAATCAAATATAAAAGAGGAAAAGGAGGAAGATGGGATGTGCTGTAAAGAGAAAGGTGGATAGCGGTAGTCCTCCTGGTCACGGGCAGTCATCATGCCTATCCACACAGTGTCAGGAGATACTGCCTGGCTGTACTGACCTGGAGAATGATTTTGGAGCGGGCTTCCAACCCAAGTACATGTTGTGCTCATGAAACAGAGCCAGTAGCAGACTGACTGAATGGATAATGGAAAACAGTTTTTTTTACAGAAAGAGATAGATGTTGCTTAAAATGGTGGCCACCGCTCCACATTCAGATAAACTTTGGACTTCTAAATGCCTATTTGTAGATCAAGGGGAAGATGGAGAAGATATTTTGTATCATTGAGGCAAAATAGCATTTTTTTACATTACCAGTTAATGCATTTTTTACAAAGGCATTGAACAGAATTTTCCCTCTGTGTATGTCTCTTTCCCTTTCACACACATGCTCTTCCTACATAATGTAAAAATTATAAACCTCCTGAGTGAAAGATCCCAACAATACCATGGGAATGGTACGAATCTGCTCCCATCCAGCTGAAGTGAGCTTTGCTGTTGCTATTGTTGTTTTCTGTCCCCAAAGTGCTCTTCATCTGTGGTGGCCTGGAGAGAAAGCATACAAAGACATACAGACCCTTAGGACCAAAAGACAAATGACCATATGACTACATTTTGTAACTAGATCTTAAAATTGTTGGTTCAGAAAATTACTAGTTTCCACAGCTCATGCACGGTAACAGAAGAGTGTGTGACAACATGAGGAAGCAATGCCCAAAGACTTCTCCGCTGAGAAAATGCTGTCTCCATGTCAGCACAGCACCACTGGCTTCATTGGACTCACTGTTGATTTACACCCCTGCAACCCCTGCAGAGAAAAATTAGACTGCAAAAATAGCATTGTGAATTCCTTGTGCCCTTTTCCAACATTTTAAAAATTGCCCGACTGTGTTACACCTTTGTTATACTGCTGCAAAAGCAAGCAATGATTCTGATTTGGGATCAGAGCACTCAGACGAGTGTTTCATGCCCTTATTCTTGATGACATCCAAGGATGTCACTAGACAGTGGTTCAACCTGAAGTTGGGTCGTTTGTGGTGCAAGTATCAATGCAGAACACTTGTGCATTCAGTCATTTGTCC
The DNA here is from genome assembly GCF_964195595.1 of Calonectris borealis. Taxonomy (NCBI): domain Eukaryota; kingdom Metazoa; phylum Chordata; class Aves; order Procellariiformes; family Procellariidae; genus Calonectris; species Calonectris borealis. The sequence continues at coordinate 146,484,238 of NC_134312.1, forward strand.
CTCTGGAATAAATAACTTCGTTCCACAGCAAAACCAGTGCCCAAAGGAGAGCCTGCATGAGACTTCCCTGTTGAGGGTCTGCTGCTCTCTGTGGAGTGGGGCAGTGATTTACTTCAATTTCTCCTTGCTCACTTAGGGTACCAATGATCATCATCCCTTATTTTCTTGCTATTGCTGTTATTGACAGGAGGGAAGGTGATATATTTATTTTTTGTTTTGCCCTTCAACAGTCTGGAGAATGGCTACTTGACTGCAACAGGTCACCCAAGATTTGAAAAACATGATGTGCCCCTCTCAGTTTCAGTTCACATGTGCTGTCTCTCACCAAAGTGTCTCAGTGTCTGAGGCAGGGGAAAGGAATCACTTCTCTGCCTTCATCAACTCGCAGAGGAGCTTAGGTAAACAGCTTAGAGCAGATCACTAACTTCTAGCTGGAGAGGTGACCACCTCACCTTCCTCACGTCATCCCAGTGCTTGGCACAGAGTGGGAAAATGGCCAGAAAACAGCCCAGCTCTCCCTCATCTTCAGGCACAAGAAGCTTCCTGCAAATACATTAACAACAGTCCTTTAAAAAATGGATTTCCAGTTATATCACAGAATCAGCAGGTAATATACTGCCTCTGAGATCAAGACAGAGGCTGGGCATGTGCTTGGGTGATCCTGAGCTACCACAGCTGGCAGGAGATGCCCAGAATCCCCTTGGGGCTGAAGAATTTTTCTGACCAAAGTACTTGCGAAGGTAGTCTCTCCTCTGATACTTCCTACTCTCCTTGGAGGAGAGGAGGGAAGAGGGCAAGTTTCAACTGGTATTTGTTGGGATTCTAACTTTATTTAGGTGCTCACACTGTTTTACTAGGCACTGTACCTAATCTGCAGAGGTAGACTTCCTCTCAAAGAACAATGTAGAGTACCTTAGTGACTCACCTCCTCTTATTTGCCCGCTGGACATGCCTTACCCATGGGCCATCTTCAGACTCAGACACCTGATGGTAGCTATTTATATCTCTGAAGGTCACTTCAGGAACCCACTGATTAAAGATGATCTATCAGTTTCATAAACACACTGCAGTCCCATCTGTACCTATAGCGTATCTGTGCCTTCAGTGATAGATGGAAATTTTGTAATTATTTATCTAATAAGTTGTAAGGCCATAAAGGCTAGAATACATCTTACTGCAGAGGAGACAAAAAGATTTTATTGAATAAAAGCAATTGCAAGATTTGACTGTGTGCAATATTAAAAACGTAAAGAAGCCATCTGTCTTTTCTTCATGAAGAACGATTTTGTGTGCTATGCAGTCATTAATGATACATACTGGAAGAGTTTGCTATATTTGTTCAAAGTGAAGCTAGCACTGTGCCTAATGGAACACCAGTTAGGGTTCCTGAAAGTCAAAATGCTGTGGAAATAGATAAATGAGTTACCTAGCTACAAAAAAACATTACCACATTCATGCATTCCTGGTATAGAGCAACACAATCAGCAGAAAGCGAAAGCAATATTTTTTGAGAAAATCTATGGTCTCTCTCTGCATATGCATGTTTTTAGCACAGGTACACATATGCCATTCACATATATCCTATACAAACCAATAAGTGGTGTTCCATTTGCCGTTCACTTGAGGAAGCTGATGGAAGAATGTTTCATTATATCTATCTGCATAAGCTTACATACATACACACAAAAACTGTGTATATAGACTTTGTGGAGGTTAAATTCAAACATATGAAAGACTGAGCAATAAACATCTAGTTAAACAAAATCTATAAACTGTTTAAAGGGCATTAATGCTCCAAACTCTTACAGTAAAAATAGATGTCATTATGCAGCTCAGGGTATACTGCCTCTCATTAACTTCAGCGCTGGCTTACAAGGAACTCGTGAAGCTAAAATAACACTACTATCGTTGCCAAAAAAAGCACCCATGAGCTGGAAAAACTCAAAATTTGCTTGGGTAATTTGAATGTAACACCTCTCCTCTACTGTGTATGCCTTATGAGAGAGTCTTTACATGTTCAGACACTACTTTTCCATATGACACTGGCAACATTTAGCATGTATGTAATTAAAGACTGATTTGCACCTTCTTCTGACCCTGCTTGTCTTTGAGATCATTAAGCTGACAAAGAGCACTCTTTCAATATTTTTTTACAGTAGTTTTGCATAAAGTTTTCATAGCTTTTTAAAAAACGCAAATAGAAGAGAAACCCAAGGCTCCTTTAGGTACCATCCTGTTGACACGGGTTTGGGCAATCCACAGGGTTGGCACTTTTATTTGTTTTGCCTGGGGCTGATGGAGGCCCCCACAGCAGCCAGGGTGCTGTGTCCCCACCTGCGGGGACCTCCACCAGACCTGGTAAGGCACACACGTTGTTGCATTTCACAGCCCTACACTGACAGCTGGAGAAGACTGACGCTCAGAGTTTGGGGATATAATTCTCCATGTCCTTCCATATGTCAGCCCCAAACCTGAAACTATCAACATGTTTTTACCTCAAGCCTGCTCTCCACTCACTGACCTCTTCATCTCCACCTCCTCTTTCCCATCCCTACAGCAGCCACTCTCTATTCAGCAACCACATCGCTGAATTGGGCTCCATTTCTGTGAGCTCCCCATCCCTCTTCCCATCTCCTCACCCTGAGACACCCCATGTCCTGCTCTGGGCCATCAGCCTTCTCTGCCCCAGACCCTCCTCCCAGCTCTGGGGACTACTCCCAGGTTTCAGACCTCAGCTTCCTCATCAGTCTTAATATCCCTGACTGACTTTAACTGAGTTTATATATGCACCTGGAGGGCTCTAAGCCTTGTGCTTTCTTAAGGACAAAGGGTAACAAAACCATGGTCTATAATTTCTTCTCAGAAAACAAACTCACAAATAATGTGACAAACTCAGGAGAGTTGGCAGCGTTGAATTCTATACACTGCTGAGGCCTCTGAAAGTCACTAATATTCAGTAAAATACTGAGTATTACGCTAATACTTAGTAAAATGGACTACGTTGAAGAATTTTGTGAGCTGGCAAATATACTCCCCCTCTACCAGAGGAAATAATTTGCCTTGCAGACAGAACAGTAGGACCTTCCCCCACACCTCAGTCACCCCTCAGCCCGAGTTTTGGAGACCGTCTAACCAGCCAGCTGAGACAGAAAAGAAGAAAGGAAATGCTTTAAGAAGAGAAGAGCTACAGTAACTCTAGAGGACTCAGTCTGACCTGAGGAAGGGCTCACATTTGATTTCTTGTTTCTAGTGGTGTTTGCAAAGCCTTAGAGGAGCCTGCTGTGGCTCCGGCAGTTGTTCCTCCCAGTGATGCAGAGCTGAGGAGACGCTGGCTCTCGTTCCTTTGAAGCACATGAAGTCTTAAAGAAATGGAGCTATAAGTCCTCCTTCTGATGCTTGTTTCTCCATTTCTTTCTGAGGAAGGAATTAGTTTCCAGTTTAATTTATGAGAGGGGCGAATAAAGAAAAATTTAGGAGGAGAACAATAGGAAATAACATCGTGTCATTTCAGAAGGAGCTGTGGACCAAACGGAACAAGGTTTTGAAATTCCCCTGTTTCTTTCTTTAAAAAATCTGTTCTGGTGCCCTGCTGAAGTGCACCTGTTGAAGTACTGCTCTATCGTTGTTGATGATTGAGAGTGACTTATAGGAGAACAGGAATTTGAAGTAGGAGAAGACAAAGAAGTGGATAAATGAGGATGACACCAGCAGAGGCTCAGAGAAGAGCTGAGCCATAGGTTCATGACTCCCAGGAATAACTGATGAGATAACTGAGGGAGAGACAGTGGGCCAGGAAAGGATCTAGCTTCTTTTGCTTGCCTCACAAACTTGGAAACATGCAAGAAATTTTGTCTTTCAGACACAAGGAGAGACAGATTTTGAATTTCAGGGTGGACAGAGTATGTGTTCAAGACTAATGTAGTTACAGTCAACCGCCATGAATGAGCCAAGAGTCCTGAGGCTGAATAGAGAGAGGCAGCAAAGGAGATGGTATCTATCCTTTTGAAATGGTATGTATCCTTGGATTTTTAACCTCTTCTTTAACTTGTGACAGTTGTAGGTCAGCTCTTTTTCCTGTGTAGTCCCTGAAATTTTTCCAGGAAAAAGGTAATCTCCTCCTTAACTTGGAGAAATAAACCTTGACTGGCATATATCTATTTCCAGTGATTTTGCCTGGAGGCTGTTTCTTGGAAATGGCTTTTATGCCTACCTCGACTCACCAATGTGGCTATGTCCCACTCTCCAGTTCTATCACTTATTTGAGAGTATCCAGCTACACTACACTTCCTATTACCAACAATATCAGAGCAAGAATGGCTTGGAGGTCACGTCAGCAAATCTACTGGGGGCTGCCACCTCCTGCTAGCACTGTCTGGCCCAAGGAGGGGCTATCCCATGGTGGTAGGGTGAAGGCAGAACAGTTTGAGAACCTGAGGAGGAAGACATAGAAGAGCAACCTGGGCTCCTGAGTGTGTCACTGTGGCTGTGATGTGCAATGGTTTGGGAATTATTTTTGTCTTTTTCTCAAATATTTGCCTTCTCCTCAAACATGACAGGTTTTCCTTTTTCTTTTTTTTTTTGGAGTCAATCTTCTCTTTTTTGCTTCTTTTCTGCTCTTTTCTCATGCCGTTGAGACCATGGTACCAATTTTGGCTTCAAGTGGCCACTAATGTAGTCTTCAACTTCTGTCATTTTGATGTATGACTTTTCGGGGAGATTTAATTTAAGATTTTCTAAGGACTTTGAAGAAATTAATGCGCAGATTCTATAGATTCAGCAGAAGCCTAATGCAATTCCATATTGCAACCTCCCTGCTGGTCATTTTTGGACATTGGAAGAGTTTGTTTCAAGACATACCTCTTCCTTGTTACACCATTCAGTGTGCTTGTATTTTAGCCCAAAATGCTTTCTGTTAATATGAAATCCAGCTAATCTTTTACAGCTTGCCATGTACCTCATTTGGTAAAGCATTACTGTAGAGAATGGGTTTCCACTGAATGCCCTGAATGCACTGAAATGGACAATCAAGCTAAAGTATCAGACTCAGTCCTGAGCAGAAAACACCTGGTGATCCTGGGACCCAGACCAATATAATGTGGTCTCATCTGAAATCTGATTAATAAGCTTGATGTCCCTATGAGCTGGAGGCTTGCATTTAGCAATGACTGGGAGAGGCAGCTAGAAGTGAAGCAAAGGAAAGCACGGTTTGACCCTGACCCTGACCACTATTAAGTATTTTGGTTTGCTTCTATGAACATCAGAATGACAGGATGAAATATTTTAATTAACCTAGCTTTTGGCTTTGCAAGCTTGGTCCAAACTTTTTCTCTCTTTTCTAAAAGCTTGCTCCCAATCCACAATCTTCCTCTAGATATTTCTCCCCTGGCCTTTCCCAGGCTAAAGTAACTTTAACAAAGGTAGAAAAATCTACCTTGGAAGAGAACTTGCACTGCTAAAAATAATCTCCCCTCTGGGCAGGTGGGCCAAAGGCTATTCAAAATGTGTACATATTGATCCTATCATTCACATGCCAGAAGTAATTGCTCCCTTTGAGCACGTTTATAGATCTATACTAACTCCTGGTTTCCTCACAGCATGTCAGGACTGAACAAAATCTTTCATAAATCTGTGTAATTTCTGGAACACATGGAGAGCCACAGAAGTTTCCGTGGCAGGTCTCGCAGAAGATGACTGCCTGGGACAGAGTCTTCTGATGGCCAGTGCCACAAGGAAGTTTCACAAGCAGCTGGAGGTGCAGCAGGGACCCTGTGGATGTGCCTCTCTGAGGGCTCACAGGACCACTGATATGCCAAGCACAGCAGTTTGCACTGCAGAGCTCCTCTCAAGCAAGTTTTCACCCCCTGTGCTTTTCTCTTCAGGGAACTGTGATCCTAACCTCTCCTCCCTCAGGTATGCTCCAGGTTCGACCATGGTTTCCTGTGAGGTTTAGAAACAGTTGGAAATCTGGAAACAGCTTTTTTTTTTTTTTTTTTCCAAAATCTGTGGAGAGTTTATCATCAATCAGACTTTATTCTCATCCTGGCTGACTTCTGAGGAAGGCAAAAAGTCTCCTGGTTGCTCTATCCCCCGCATAGGACTGAAACACACTATTCTGACATTTCTCACTGTGGCTGGCAAGATCAGTCCATGACCTGTTCCAATTCACTAGTAGTGTTATAGTATGCAAAGAGCCAGCCACTCTCATAATAAGTGCAATGTGAAGTACTCTTTCTCAGCACTTTTATCTCTCCAACTTCCTCTATTCCTTCTCCGCCGTCTCCACAAGCTCGAGCCCCCCAAGCTTGTTACTGGCAGAAATGTGGAGCAATTAGTCTCAAAGCCCAGCTCACTCTGGCTATGTCTGCAGAGCTAGGTAAAAGCTGGACAAAGACTGACTCCTGGTGCCATAGCCAAATGGGAGTTTTATAGTGCCCTTACAGAAAACTTATTTTGAAGACAGCCAGTCTGAGGAGGTCAAAACAGGATTAGGGAATGAGCTAATAGTTAAACAAAAAGCTTCAGAAAATACTAATTTAAATTGACTCCCTCATCCCTGTATACATGTTTGCACGGCCATCTACCTGTGACCAAAAGAATTGTGTGTTGTTTTGGCATTAAGATAACAAGTTTTCCTACCCTTACTCTCCTCCTTTGGCAAAACACCTAGTTCTCTTGGGTAATGCAAGACTCTGCTCCCCTCTCCCCCCAAATGGCTAAAGTAACAAAGCCTCTTGTGAACCAACCAAAAACATGTCCCTTGGCATGTTTGTTCTAACTCACTGAATCAGCTTTTCTCAATAGGGAACATGGGGCATAGTACCTGACATGTTGATGTGACAGGTGGCAATTAGACAACACTAGGACAACTGCCAAAAACGCTGCCTGCAACTGTGTGACCACTGCGGATACACATTGTTTTATCAGTAATCACAAACCAGGAGCACCTTGAACATTTAATATCTTCATAGGTGTCCCCTTCCTGCCAGAAATGCTTATATGCTATGATCTAACTTCAAGTCTCAGCTGAGCTTCTGGGAGAGGTTTTGCTGCATCTTATAAGATAGGACTGAGAATAAAGAATTTACTCGCCAGATGCTGGTAATTGTTTTTGAAACACAAAACATTAATTGTTAAATTCATAGCTGCTGTGGCTGCCTGGGAGTACTGACAAGTGGGGAACCACAAGAGGTAAGGAGATGACAGGTGACACCTTGGTTCAGTTGCAACTGGTGCACTTTCTGTCATTGCTTTTAACACACTGTCTGTAGGAAAGCCAGAGACATGAAGGCACAAAATAAAAATCAAGAGGCAGAAAGAGAGCCAGGTTTAGGGACAGATGACCCAAGCAATTACCCATGACCAGGTCTGTTGGGGGACTAGTTAACCTCAAGCAATTCTAGTCATCCAGTGTGAGAGAAAGAGGGAGGGGTGTGCACGTTAGTCTATGCCTGAGGGCCCATAAGTGTAGCATAAATGTAAGTGAAGGGGTCAAAGTATTAACTGAGAAATTAGGTGGGAGAGATTTAGAAGGGTTTCCACCATTGCTGTTTCCAGAGCCAAAGAGATCCTGACACTTGTCCAAAAAGACAGACCTCCTAACCCCAAGCCCAGCAAACCTCCCCCTACTAAGAAGAGCAGTGATAAAGAATTCCCCCTCAAGAAACGCAGCCTTGGTGTGATGAATTAGTATCAAAATACTTGTTAAGCACATTGCTGTAAAGGAGGGGGTTTTGCTGAGATGTTGTATGAAGAATTATATCAGATGAATTATTGCCAAACATTGAGGAAAACTGGAAGGGCCAAATGATCTCATGCTTCTATATTTTACTTTAAATTACCTTTCTCTGTTTTCTTGTTTAGACAATTTTGGCATGCTAACAGTGTGATAAGGATGAAGGTGGCTCTACTGACAGAAGGCTTACAGGGTGTTGTGGTTTAACCCTAGCCAGCAACTAGACACCAAACAGCTGCTCGCTCACTCCCCCCTCTCCGGTGCGATGGGGTAGAGAATCAGAAAAATAAGAAAACTTATGGGTTGAGAAAAGAACAGTTTAATAATTGAAATAAAATAAAGTAAAATAGTAGTAGTAGTAGTAGTAGTAGTAGTAGTAGTAGTAGTAGTAGTAGTAATAATAATAATAATAATAATAATAATAATAAAAGACTATACAAAGCAAGTGATGTACGATGCAATTGCTCAGCACCCACCGACTAATGCCCAGCCAGCCCCTGAGCAGCGGTCACTGTCCCCCCAACCAACTTCCCCCAGCTTATATGCTGAGCATGATGTCAAAGGTATGGAATACCCCTTTGGCCAGTTGGGTCAGCTGTCCTGACTGTGCTCCTTCCCAGCTTCTTGAGCACTTGGCAGAGCATGGGAAGCTGAAAAGTCCTTGACTTAGTGTAAGCACTACTTAGCAACAACTAAAACGTGTGTTATCAACATTATTTTCATACTAAATCCAAAATGCAGCACTATACCAGCTACTAGAAGAAAATTAACTCTATCCCAGCCGAACCCAGGACACAGGGACAGACAGGTGGAGAAAAGGACCAAAAATGCAGAAAGAGGCTGAAGTGTGTAGTCGTTCAGGTATACTTGTCATGTATGGTGCTCAGATATCCCCCAATTTCAATCACAGTGTCACTACAAGCCAGAATGGCTCCTAATATGGCAAGGATGTTCATGAGAAGTACACATTCAGGAGACAAACTGGTGACTGTGTATGTGTGCCAAGTACATAACTGTGCTTTGAAGCCACTTAGTAAGCATGTAAGGCAGTGGGGCAGAATATCTATTTATGCAAAGGATGCAGAGCTGGGAGACTTGAGCACCTAACAGCTGCCCTCCTGGGTTGTAATGGTAATTGCTTGGCCAGCCATCTGCCAAAATGTTGTGCTGCCCTGCTGCTCACAACGTTGCCCAAACAAAGCAAATGTGAGTGGCAGTTCTGGTTCTGTGTTTGTGCTGGGGAAACTTGGGCAGACACTGAAGGAGAGGACAAAGTTTTGGCCTAGAAAACCACTGAATTGGTGTGCAGAATGGATGCCCAGGTACAGCAGCCCGCACTGTCCTGAGGAGGAGACAGCATGGGGACTGGAACTAGTTTGCTCACAAACATCAACAAAGACACAGCATAAATATAGAAGGATTAGGAGCCATCATGGCTCAGGCCAAAGTCCAACAATCCCAGGATGTTTACTCTTCAAGTAGTCAACAACAGAAGAACAAGGCATGCAGATGGGTGTCTCCCCAGAAGAGTCTCCCAGCTCCAACAACCTGAGATGCGAAGGTATCCTGAGCAAGATGTGGTGCCTGTATGTGTAAGACTTTAAGGACTTTTCTTTCATTAATTTTTCCAGCTGCTTCTGGGATCAAAGTAATCTTCAAAGATTTATCATAGAATCATACAATAGTTTGGGTTGGACCCTTTAAAGGTCGTCTAGTCCAATCCTCCTGCCATGGGCAGGGACATCTTCAACTAGATCAGGTTGCTCAGAGCCCCGCCCAACCTGACCTTGAATGGTTCCAGGGATGGGGCATCTACCACCTCTCTGGGCAACCTCTTCCAGTGTTTCACCAACTTCACTGTAAAAAATTTCTTCCTTATATCTAGTCTAAATCTACCCTCTTTTCCTTTAAAACCATTCCCCCTTGTCCTGTTGCAACAGGCCCTGCTAAAAAGTCTGTCCCCATCTTTCTTATAAGCCCCCTTTAAGTACTGAAAGGTCACAGCAAGGTCTCCCCAGAGCCTTCTCTTCTCCAGGCTGAACAACCCCAACTCTCTCAGCCTTTCCTCATAGGAGAGGCATTCCATCTCTCTGATCATTTTCGTGGCCCTCCTCTGGACCCGCTGCAACAGGTCCATGTCTTTCTTCTGCTGGGGGCCCCAGAGCTGGACGCAGGACTCCAGGTGGGGTCTCACCAGAGCAGAGTAGAGGGCCAGAATCACCTCCCTCGACCTGCTGGCCACGCTGCTTTTGATGCAGCCCAGGCTACGGTTGGCCTTCTGGGCTGCGAGCGCACATTGCTGGCTCATGTCCAGCTTTTCACCCAGCCGTACCCCCAAGTCCTTCTCGGCAGGACTGCTCTCAATCCCTTCATCCCCCAGCCTGTATTGATACCGGGGGTTGCACTTGGATTTAGGGATGTGTTCAATCTTCCCAGTATTTATTTTTCCAGGGTGGTTGTGCTTAACCTGCTTGCAGGACAAGAGGCAGAGCTAACTGAAATACCATGGTGTATTGTACAGTCTTTGTGACTATTTCAGGCTGTGTTAAAACTATTACCATGTTTGAAGAGGTTGAACTTCGAGGATCAGAACATCCTGAAACACTGCACATTTGGATCTATTTATAACTTATACAAATTGGTACTATGATAAATGTGTGACTGCAGGAAAGAGCTGAGGTTGCCAGAGGTATTTTCTATAGCTGTCTCCCAAATAAAGTCTTGTATGTCTTTTTGTACATGATTAATTGTTGTTACCTGGGCTTTTATAGAAAACCTATAGCTGAAGAACTGTGAGGTTATTATATATCCATTTAATTCTACCTCAAAACCCTACACTTCCATGGAAACTACCACACAACTTATCTGAAGCTCCACAAGTCTAGATTTCTTGTGGCTTTGCTTACTCTCTGGTGAGTACAAATTTGACACTTGAACAAAAATAAGTGTATTTGAGCAGTTTGGGAGAACAGAGAAACAGAAGTAAATAAAGCACGATATTTATGGCTTTACAGAGCACAGAAACAGTCACTTTATTTTATAGTGCAAATAGGAGCTTGTTCTGTCTCAATTGTGCTGAGGACCAGATGGGTAATTTGTGAGTCAAATGTGCCTTTGTTCCACTGAGGAGTGCTATCTTCCCAGGCCAGCGCCATGCGCTGCCTAGACTAACTGCAAGTCCTTTTCACGAGTGTCCTGGCCGCCAGATAATGTGTAATATTTATGGTCACAAAGTAAGCCTGGTGGTTTTCTGATGTCTGGTCCCCTACGCTCTCACTGGTCAGACCAACTCTGCTTGTGCGTCTCAGGGACCTATTTGTGCTATTGCTGCTAGATAGTTGATATAGTTGATTCCAGACATTTTCCCCTTCCCCCTGCCCTTTTTCAGTCTCTTATTGGGAACTAGAAACTCGGTTTTCCTGACTTTGCAATGATCTGCTCTAAGGTTCCCCCCGACAGAAAGCAATATCTTAAACATGACACAGGGCTGGGCACAGAGGTGCTGTGGAAGCAGGCGCTGTGGAAATACGCCCAAGCCAACACTGAGCAGCTGCTTCGCTGATAACTCGTCGTGCTCCCACTCAACACCAGAACAAGACCCTTCCTACACACAATATGAAGACCCCACCCATGCATCCCCTCCCAAGGAAAGAGGTTACTGGGTTATGAAATGTGCTTTTAGTTAGTTTTGGCCCACAGTTTTCATCATGTGACAGCATTTCCGTCAGCTACAAGAAGGCAGGAATTTACTTACTAATTTACTTATGCACATTCGTCTTCTCCGTGTCTGTTATCCTGGAGGAAAACTGGAGCACTGTGTTGATAGAACAGCCCTGAGTCTCTCTGTTTCTCAATAAAATTTGTCAATCAACTTGCATCGTAGTAAAATTGAGATGTGCAGTGGTAAATGGAGTGCAGACAGTACGCATGGGCAAATGCAGATTTGTGTGGCTGATCAGTTAAACTCCCCTCTCTTTCTGCAGTGGTGAGAGTTTCTCTTTGTTGAGGGAAGTCCAAACACCAAATAGCATTGATGCTTCTCTTGTGTGGAGGCAGGCTGCAGTTCCAGTGAAGATGCAGCATTACAGACATACGATGGTAAGTGGTAAATTTCTTTATAATCATGCTTGATTAATTTCGCTGTCCATACGGAACAGTACAACTAAATCCAATACCTGATGCTGTTGGGATAACTTGTTTTGCCCATGGATGAAGTAGTTTTGTGATCTTCATCCAGGAAAACTTCCAAAATGTGTTCACTAACCAGCTTTGCTGGATCATGACCGAAGATACACACACTTTACAATAAAGTAAGGGTAATTTAAAGAGAACGCAAAAGCAGATGCAATCACCCTCTTCTTTTGGGAAATGAAAATAGATGTTTTGTTTACTCTTAAAATATTTCAGGTCGAATTCAACTATACCATATGATAATAAACTCCATAATTAGTGTTGGTTGGCTTAAGAGAATGGCGTTTGTTAAAATGGCATGATTTTATCAGGAAAAATATTTTTGGATGAGTTGCTAATTTGTACAGATGTTGTGTAACAATGTATATGTCCTGAAGGTCAAACTGCATTACATATGTTCCAAATAGGCTGAATCCACCCTGGCAATATCACGATCAGGAGTGTTCACTGAATTAAGCTTGAGAGTTCACTGAATTAAGCTTGTAGATACTGCTAGATTCTAAATTTAAATTGGGAAAAGTTACTACAGAAATATAAAAAAAAACTTTTTGGAATGAAAGCCACTTGTGAAACAAGTTTTTTACCTCTAAGAAAGCGAGCTGAAAGTCACTGTGATAAATAGAATATGTAGTCCTTACAAAATCCAAATGGAACTTATTATCATTGGAACTTATTATCATGGAACTTATTACCATTAACATCTACATAATTTTCATTCGCATAGGCTATTTCCTAAGCACTGTGGCCTCTCATTTTCTGATCAGCGAAGCTGGCTGCATTCAGTGAAATACTATCATGCTCAGACTTGGGATAAATTCTGCTCAGGTAATGAATAAAATGCGTTAGGCTGCTACTATTCTCTGGTTCCCCAGAGAATGCTCATGGCAAAGCCAGCATTTAATTCACCACTCTAAACTTCTTGCAGCAGCTTGTAGCTTTTACTAGTTAGAAGAAAAGCCAAAATTAACTTGCTGGTTTTAACTATTATTTTTGAGTCTTTTGGAAGTCAGATGCTGTCCCCTCAAATTACTCATGTAAGAGATGATTCAAGCAGGGACAAGACCATTGTTATCCCAGCTTTTGATACCATCACTCCAGCATCACTGTTCCCCTTGACACAGTCCTACAGGATGATTCAGCCACCTGCATGTAGACACCAATCTGTCTAGGGTGATGGTTGCAACTAGGCAGGGGTGGGGAGGGAGAAGGGATTTAGTGTCACATATATTTTAAGTTCTGTTCTTGCTAAAACTGATGGCAGGATCTTTATTTGCCCCCAAAGTCCACTCACCAGCCAGAGTTTATTTATAGAATTACAGTATTGCAGGGACTAATGTAGCAATATCCTACGTAACCAGGGGAACTCTGTAAGCTTGACTGGATAGCATGTGATTGACATGACCTCAGAAAGTCTCCTTAACCCACGTGGGCAATAAATTCCTGACGCTGAAGGCAGCCTAAGCAATCAACCAATCTGCTGGCTTGGTGAGTCTTGCAAGTTAAACTTGTCCACACACTCTTCTCTCAGATTTCTTACAGAGACTCCAGTTAAGCTATCAGGAGGTGGAAAAGACCTGAGCCAGCATTTTATTTCATTCAACTCTCACTCCGTTTGGATAGCTGCAAACAGTCTCTAATCCCTCTTATGTGTTGGGCTCACCAATAAGGCCAGAACCAGGCTCAATCTAGCTATTAGTATCGGCAAAGGCAGGGCTGAAGTCATCTTGCTGATGTCTACACATCCCTGTCCCATTCAGCAGAACTTCTGGCTCACAGAAAATGGTGCAGCAGTTTCTGGGAGCTCCAGTTCCATTGGAAGGGCTGCGGACAGTGTTGGAGGAGGTGAATGTGGGTCACAGCATCAAATAGGGAGGCAACGGTGGTGACAAAACAATTTTTGGATGTCCTTGCGCTAGTGCAAATTGCAGGCATTTTTTAACACAAGCACCTCTCTATGTTATTGTATCCTAAATGACACTATATTGAAAATGCAGTATTTCACAGCCTTACAAATATTGTTTCAGAAGGACAGAGGCAGCTTGTGAATCACCAAACTTTATTTGCAAGCTGATCACGGTTTTCATGTAAATGGCATTCTCTTAGCATTTGTCAGTTTGGTTAAAGCTAAGAGAAAATTGACTTGCCAAGCCTTCTCAGCATGCCGTCTCCCCACTTACCTCACTTGTCTGCCTTCTGCTCCCCTTTATCACAGCGCCTGATTCACTGTGCAAACTGGATAGCAAATGACGGAGCTTCAGCCATAAGCTGGCTTGGCTGAAGTGACATTTCTTGTGAATGACTGTAATGCAAGTGGCATTTACACGACAGCATTTTGAAAAGGCAACAAATGATGCAGTGCTATCAAACAACCTTTTTTCCCTGCATTAAAGAAGGATGGACAGTTGACATTCACTGTTTGACTATCAAAATACTTTTATTTAGAGTCAAAACATCTGCTGCCGTTATATTGCTTGATTTGCAATATACTTATCCCTATCTGATTAAGTGTTTGTCAGAAGCTGATGTTGAAAGTGGTGTGTTTTTATCACATCATCCCCCCCTCTGAGATTCAGAGACATGATTTTCCTATTTTCTAGTAGGAAGAAGGAATGATGTATGTTGGTCTGAGCTGGGTTCAAGACTGAACCCAATCTAGATGCATAGGGTCACTTGCACTCATAGACCACAGTCAAGACCAGACTGAGATGGCTCCTCTGGCTCAGACCACAGACCAAGCAAACACACTCTGCCTGTACTTGTCCATTCAGAGGGATGGCTACATTACTGGGACAGGAGAAATCCTGAATTCTTGCATAAAGGTGTGCATTTTGGCAGTGTCCTGGATTCACCGCAGGTGTGACTTGGCCTACATCAACCCTTGTGCCCAACTTCTTGTCAACTGTCCATGGAAAGGAAATCCAAATACTTACTCAGGCTGAAAAAAAAAAAAAAAGATGCCATGCTCCAAACATATGTTGATCTAAAGACTTGGGATCCAGGATTAGTCTGCCTTAGGCCATATGCATATGGGGAAAAAATGGTATTCTAGTATCTAACTAAGCTCTGGATCCACCTCTGTAGGCTTAATTCTTTCTCCAGTGGTTTAGCCAAGTTTCATAGCAAACATGTCACTATTAGAGCTGGAGTAATTAGAGGGCTTGGAGCTGCTGCTGTAAATAGAATTTTACTCCAGTCGTTTTTCCCCATTACACAGGCAGGAGTAACCCCTGCAGAAGGTTTTATCAATCATTTCCTATGACAGTGTCTAATTCTCAGCTTCCTTAACCACTGCTGTATATCATTTCTTGTCATGTAACTAATCAGGACATGACATGAGAAAGACAGAGGCCTATAACTTGAACATGTGCTTAGCAGAACAGGGCAGTTGCTCAATTAGGGCCTTAGCTTCTTGATATACTTTATATAATCTAGAGGGAGTATTGCCCCAACTATATTTCTATGCAGAGATGTGTGGTAAGACCTCTCCCTGTGAAAACAAAGACTCACAAGTTCAGCCTCACCTGAGCTCTTCCTAAATCTTGTTGCTGCACCAATTCAGCTCCCCAGCCTGACATCTGGTGAAGGGATTTATTTTCAGATTTTCAGTCTTCACTCTTTTCAACTAGGGCATTTAAAAGAGATCAAAATGTTATACCTCTTACTGCTAACATGCTAGTTACAACTCTTAATCCAGTTCTTTAAACAGATCTGACTGATTGGGTTATTCCATTTTATTAAACTTAAGGGACAGGCATATGATCAAACAGACTTAATTAGTTCCTGGCAGCCTAAACCTACTGCAACTGTGAGAAAAAATGCCTTAGCATTTCATTGTCACAGCAAAGAAGCTGTGAGCACCTGTAATGATGCCTAAAGGAATTGATGTTGGGAATGCTTCTTTGGAAAAAAATCCAATGGGAGAGGGCATCGATGAAGAATTATTAGAAGCCTGAATAATATTAAAACATAAAAGAAGACATATCTCTAAATATTAGCTTTCTTTGCAATATATATAATTCTCTGAGGGCACCAATCCATGCACTGGGGAAGTGGGGAGGAAGATTTCATAGACATGGCAACTGACCAAGATAAGCAGTGATGTGGTCACTGAGGGTCTTGTCCCCCAAAAAAACCTTCTTAGTCCTGTCAGGTGATTTGACAACACTGTTGTTTGTATAATTGTGTATACTAAATATCTACGTTTTTATTTTCTAGGCCTCATTGTCATAATATTGATGCCCCTCACAGCAGTATCTTCTCATCCCCACCCTTACAGTGTCTGATGGTGAAATGAGTCAGGTTTTCTACATAAGGACATTTTGCAGCTTTGACTGTTTAACTGTAATAAAAACTTCAGTTTCAGTTGTCCCAAGTATTTGTCCCAGCATTGCTTATACCATTCCAGGAAGTATACCAATATAGTTGCATTCTCATTCAGGCTTATAATGTTGCTTCAAAAAAGTCACTCAGCCATCTGGCAGTAATCCATAGTGGTTAGGAACTTCAGTCACGGAAGAGGACTAAGTCTACCAAGACTGGTAAATACAAGCACAGAACAAAAAACCTAATCCTTTCCCCAGACAGTTTGCACGCTACGTGCAGAAAACCAGCTAATGTATCAGGTAAATGAAAGAGCTGGGCTGCAAAGTCACTGGAGGTATTGGCTCCAGCGCATCAGCAGGCTAGATGTTGTCAAGCAAGGTCTTTGCTATCTTCACAAAGAAAGAGACTGTGAAGGAGGGACTGAAGGACAATCTTGATGTAACTTTGCAAAGGTTTATAGAGGACTCTGTGGAAAATGCGGGTGATGCCATAGGCTGAAAAGAGTTGCAAGAAGTCACTTTGATAGTGAACAGCGCTGAAATGGAAAGGCAAAGATATTAAGATCCTTGAAAGAGATGACAAGTGGCCTGTGTCTGATAAAATAGAAAAGAAAAAAAGCCAGTGAAAAGCTTCCAAGACAAGAGTAATATGATCAAAATTAATGACTCATAGAACAGCACTTTGCAGCAGCAGTCTGAATGGATATACAAAGAAAGGGATGTGCCAAAGCAGATGAAAACAATTTTGTACTAATAAAGATGTAAGATAGTGAAAGTCTGGATGAGAGTCACAGTGTGCAAAGGAACTTTTGCAGAAGGAATCAACAAGATCAAACCACGGCCAGAATGTGAAAAGCTAGAAAATGGAAATACTATAACTGAATGATGAGCTGGCAATTTCTGCCACAACGAGGCAGAAAAACATTGTCATGGAGGAAAGAGGTGTGGATCCACAGCTTGGTTTTAACTGTAATAAGCTTAACCTGATGACTGGAGCTGCCAGATACAAGCCCGCGTCTTCAAACAACGTGCTAGCTACATGCGGTCACTTGGCACCTTCCACAGAGGAAGAGGCCAGCTGTTCACTAGCGGATAAGCTGTAAAGGCATTTATTCCAGGTGTTATGGAGCAGACAACAGCAGAAGAAAGATCAGGTTTTGTTAAATTATACACATTCTTTTTACTGTGTTTGTGCCTGGGATATTAGCAGAATGTGGACATAGTCTATTAGACCTTATTCACAAAGAAGCAGGCTGTGACGTCTAATTATCTTAATGTGTGGCGAAGGATATATTTGTACTTCCCTGTGCAGAAGTTCCCTGCAAACAGGCCAACTACAGAAATTAAAGGAAAATTAAAAGCAGGGTAATTGCCTCAGATGGAGTTCATACTAGTGCTATTGCAGTAGTATGGAGGGAGGGAGGTAGACGAAGGGTAATTAGTAGAGCAAGAAGTAATTCAGCACAGGGTAGAGTCACTGCAGAGTACCGGTCTCAGCTGAGGCACCCACATTGCTCACCCACGGAAATTCTGCTGTGGGGAGCAAACTGTCAGGCTGGTGCTGGACTGGGAAATGTGTCAGCAAGTAGGAATGGAGAGAGAGTAAAGTGAGTGCAACAGACATCAAGGGGAAGAGAACGAGGAGAGCTTGGGCATACAAATATCTGAATAGCAGACAGCTGTAACACCCAGAGTACGATCTAAGGAGCAGCCTGAAATATATGGCTGGGAAATCCATCAACTCATGGACAGGAGCAAAGAGCTGTGACAAAGCCTCTTTCTCTGACACTGTTATTCATGGTTACTGGTACAATTACCACTAACAGCAAACTGATCAGTTAAAAAAATCCCTCTTCTGGGAGAACAGGGGTTGCTAAGAATCTAAGACCTTTTGACTAAGTCTCCTCCTCAATAGTTAAGATTGAGGAGGAAGGGGTAGAAGGGCTATTTACTGTCTTTTCTCCCTCTTCCTCCTCACAGAGCTGGAAATCTTGACACTCATCATGCTCACTAGATATGTTAGTGGAAGGAAGGTCTGCAAATATATGTAATCTTTTTTCTTAAGGTTGAGCCTAAATGTCCTGATCCTCCTTAGTACCTAGACGACGACTCAATTTATTGAGACATGAGCAACCCACATGTTGCACAGCCTTGTGCACAGGGTTGGACTTTAACTCTTAACACTTCTACAGGCACCGTTGACTCAAATCCACACTGAGCTGTGGCTGACAGAGACCATACAGATATGGCTGCAGTGCCCTGCTTGCTCCTGGAAGGAGACTGTAGTAGAGTAAGGATCTCCTGTTAAATGGCAGTGGTGTATCTAAAGAGATCATGGGGTCACCAGGACAGTCTCTGCCATCAACAAGGCCTTAGGACATGTAGCTTTTCAGCCTTGAAACTTCCCTAACTCATCTGAGCAGGTAAGCAGCAGGTGGAGAGACAAAATTCACATTTACAGATGACATATGTAGATGGGAATAAGAACTGCTATGCTCAGATGAATCCAAATTTGTGAGATTATCTGTTCTGCTATTACCCCAAAGAAGTGAAAATATTTTCATTCCATTTTACCTTTCTTTGATAGAAGCATGTTTTCAATAGATTGCATTGAACCTCCAAAATCTTTTCTGAGGGGTGATGCTGAATTCAATGGCTGGGCTCTTCCTCCCTGTCTAGTTCTAAGGTATTTCCATAAAGAAGGAAGCAAAAGGAAAAAAAAATGGCTCAAAGTATTTACTAAACACTGATGAGAATCAAAACACTCAAATTTTAATTTAATCAGACTGTAGACTCTAGTTTAGGGAAATAACTTATCTCAGTTTTATTTTCTTGATAGACTTGGCAAATAAAACCTGTAATTTAGTGAATGTTAAACAAATTTATTTAAAATATCAATCATACTAAGCCTGAACTTACAAACACAAACCCATCATTAACACAATTACAGTTGTGAAAACTGTAAACATTACCATTTAACATTAACTTCCTAACAATCAAGAGATGGAAATGTAAAAATTAGCTTCCAAGTTGTCACTCACAGAGCTACATTTGATTCCAAGTCTTTCATGGATACCTTAAATCATATTTCAGTATTGATTATAAAATACATATACCCCTACTGAGACAACCTTCTAAGCATTGCTTCCTAATGTGTATATAAACTGCTTCAGGTCTAAGCCATCTTTTGATACCCGTAAAAGCAGTTCTAGGGTACTCTTCAGGCGTAATTTAAACAAATCAAAGATCTGTCTAATACCATGCCATCTCCAAGCTGCAGAAAGTCATTATACAATAGCCATTTCTTCCTGGTTTCCACTACACTCTGTCCTCTGTAGTAGAGGGGAAAACAGCTGCTCAACTTTTGTCCACCCTTGCAGTGTGTGCTCCCTCTGCATGGTCTCCGAAGACAGCAGATGTTGCAGAGAGGATCTAGCCCCTTCTGCACAGCTGTGGAGAGTTCCCAGAGCAGCAGAACCCTCAGCAAAGGGAAGCCAGATTTGGAGATCCTGAAATATGGGTACGTCCTCTTCAACACCACCCTGCCTCTTCAGTCCCACAGGGATTTCCTTCCAGCAGGTGCACAGCTGAGCTAAAGGCTCAATGAAACCTGATAAGTGAATCTGCAAATGCTTGCTCTGAAAACCCCTGCTTGGCTAGGTGCTAGGATGTGGATTTACTGTCAAATCAGTGTTTCAGGGTAGCAGTCTCCCTGCTGAGTCTCTGTAATTTGGCATGGGATTCTTACCGAATGAGACTTTGTCACTTAAGTGATGGTGTCTGTTCTCATGTAATTTCAAAGCAATAATAACCTGTGGAATTGTGCCAAAATCCTATGACGTTTTTCTTCTAGTGCGCGTCATTGATTTAGACATTTCACTGAAAAAGTTGCGGCTTCCTTTTTATTTAAAATAAATCTTGTTTGTTTTCATAAACAAAGCAGACTCTGGGAATGTGAATACGTCATACAGACAAAACCAATATAGATTGTAACTGAGAAAAGTAAAAAATGCTTACACATACTTGGCTTTCCACACAGTTTCTCTGTATTGCTATACTTCCCTGGTCTACTGCTTGTGGGTTAGAGTCAGCTCCCCACTGCTTTTGCAGTTTTTCTACCAAAAAACTAAAGTGGCAAATAAGCCTTCTGTACCTTGTGGGAATAGGAAGCTAAGAAATACTACTTTTGAGAAAGTACAAGTATCTGCTTTCTGGCCTGTTTAAAGGCTGGAACACCAGAGCTAAATCCCCAAAGCTAAAGAAGCGTAAGAGCTACTTTTCTTCAGGACTCGCAAAACAAGAGGCTGAGAATAAATACTCCCTTGTGGATGAGGTGTGTATGCTACCTGGAACTAAGACACAAATCGCACTGAAACTTGGGCAGTGATTACCTCTCCTTTCACAATGCTGTAAATTTGGTGTGTTAGAGGGGAACTTTTGTGTGAGACACCTGAAGATTTGAGGAAGAAAAAAGAAATGTGAAAATGAGTGACATTTCACAGAAACTCTGCGTTCAAAACAGAAATATCTCCAACAAAACAAAGGCTGTGAGCCTGTCGTATTGTTCACAATTCTGGTAACCAGGATGAGGGATCCAAACCTGGCACTTCTTTTTCCTTGGCAACCTGATTTTTCCAGCATTGCCTCTTTGACGTTCTTTGACACCATTAGAGGCCACAAAGTCAGTGAGGGCAGATGGCATCTCATCTACCCTAGAGGTGTCAATGTTAGATGGCTAAGCTTGGGACAGTCACAGCAGGCTTCTTTTACAGTTATTAGAGAAAAATGGGCACCTCCAGAGATGGTTCGCTTGATCTGTCTTGGACAACTATTTTAAGATAAGATGAGTCATTTCTGGAGGCACTTTTTTCTTTGAACCACCTTTAAAGGCATTACGGGTGTCCAGCTTAGATCTTTAGCTGCCAAAGTTGGGGTAGACTAACTTTTTCAGTAACTCAGCCAGTTT
Source organism: Calonectris borealis (assembly GCF_964195595.1). Classification (NCBI taxonomy): domain Eukaryota; kingdom Metazoa; phylum Chordata; class Aves; order Procellariiformes; family Procellariidae; genus Calonectris; species Calonectris borealis. Next base: position 146,505,449 of record NC_134312.1, read on the forward strand.
ACATCATTGAGGATTTGTCCAACTTAACTCAAATATCCTAGTATGAAATAGGGATATTAAATCAGGATAAGGAATGCGTGTTGTAAACAGGAGCAATTCCCTCTTAAGCCAAGATGTTGGGAACACCAGCAAATGGGAACCCTTACTTTACAGTGTGGAAGGGAATGAAAGGGCCCTTGAAATTACAGTCCTTCCAGTAATACTGAATAGGTTTTACTAATTTCTCCCTCTTCCCCAGAGTAATTTGAATCCCAAATGAAATTGTATTGCTATGTTTCTAATACCATAAGGCACTTACAGTATCTTAGGTCTTACATTATTTTGACTTTTTGTCTTATGCTATTTTAAACCAGAGTAAACCCATTCTCTTCACTTCAGCGTTACTAGGAGGCTTCTTCCCAAACTCACCAAGTATAAGCACTGACTTCAGGAAAAGCTGAATGAGTCTCCAAATTCCAGTGCCTGCACTGAATTGGGCTTGGTGCTGTCACCTAACCATAAGGAATCCAGTGACATTTGGGAAAGAAATCCTTATGGGTTGTCAGATATGACACAACGCCTTCCTAGGTTATCTGTCCCGAAGAAATGCATGGCACTCTGCAGTGGCAGCCAGATAACTTCCAACATTTCAATAGCCCCTGGACACCTATTTTTCGGGAACCATACTCCACCCCCGTTCTCTGTCACCACTGTCTATTCTGTTTGCACGGGCTAAGCAGCTTTTAGATCTGTTTCCTTGTTTCTGAGAAAAACATGTGAGGCAGCCAGGAGAAACCCAGCGGAGAACAGCATGTGGAAAGAAGTCAAAGCACAACATTGGGGAGCAAGATTTTACTTCAGGGCATTCTAAAGTTTTCCTTGTTTGTAAACAGGTGCTGCGTTTCAGGGCATGAGCACAGCAACATACACTCTTCTACCTGTCCTAGTGCACGACAGACCACATTGATGGTCATAAGGCACAGCTTATATTTGTTTTGGTGCTGATATTGATCCTGAATGTATAACTCGCTGATTATCAGTTAAATAGATGCCATAAATTAAACTGCTTCAATCCCAATTCAATTTACACTGAGATGAGGGTTTTTTTCCCATCACCAGGAGGCTGTCATGTTCTCTTCACCTTTATATTCACTGTCTCAAGGATAGCTTATGAAACAATATGTATTTATTTGAGAGGGAGGCTCAGAACTGTATTCAGCCTTTCTTGCTACTTCTCTTTCTTCACACATCTTTAATATGTGAAATGCCTTATGCTTTCTCTTTACGTGCTCTATTATGCCTTCATATTGACACATTTTTCATTCCTTCTCTACCTTCATGAAGCTTCTTGGAGCAGGAGATTGGCCTTGAGGAAGAGTCCCCACTTCTTTTCAGACTCTTTTCCTGTTAATTCCCTTTCTCACATATATTCATCAGACACAGCAGCTTCTGTGAACAGAGCAAGGCAATGCTGAACGCGGGCTCCCTCAGTTAGCTGGTGGGGTGTGTTCTCCACTGAGGCTGAAGGTCTAAAGGAGTTAGGAAATCCCTTCAGATCTGGTGGCAAAGAGGGAGACTGCCAAATCCTGTTTCCGTGACCTTGTAATTCTTAAGCTCAGGGGCACAAGACCGGTGAAGCTGACAAGAGGATACAGCCAACAGACTCCTATTTCCTGATGGTTATGTCCATAATTTAAGATGAATGGCCAAGATTTTCTGAAGGCAGGTTTTGAACCTAGAGGTGCCCTTAGAACATCTTTTGATTTTTTTGATGATGGGGGCACAAGCTATAAGGTTAGCTCTCTGAAAATAAACCCTTTCTAATCAGGCACAATCATACTAATCAGGCACACAGCACAAAGGATCATTTAAAAAATATTTGAAAATACATATGACAGCTTGAGAGTAAGACAAGAGTTCTGATACTCCCAGGTGGTATTTTCTTTGGCTTTTAAATACTTGTGATCTATGAATGCAATAGAAAAGGACTTTGTTGGCAAGTAGCAACTTCAACTGGTTTCTTAACAGGATTTTTCTGTCTTTCAAAGAGTGTATTTCCTTTTTCTATCTATCTATCTATCTCATTCACCAGCATATCCTCAGCAGGTATAAATCAATAGAGCTTGAATTACATTCCTGGAGCTGTGCTGACTTCTGTCTCTTGGGGATATGCTCTACAGCCTCTAAAACTTTAAATGCATAGAATACAGGGACTTCTGGATTATTAAATTAATGGGAAATATAGATTCACTTTGGAAGCAATACAAATCCAAAACAAGAGGCAGAAATAAGAATTTCAAAAGCTCATGACTTTCTAAAATGATTCATAACTCAAAGAACATGATCAGTTTTCTTCAGACTCTCTTGAAAGTTTTTTCTTTCTCTCCCTAGGAAACAGAACTGTTTTGTAAACTGATCTTGTGGGGAGATAGATAACTCCATCTCTTCATAAAAAGAAAATATTGTTCGTAACTTAAGGAAGGTTCTTGAAAGACAATGTTTAGAAGACATTGTTCAGAAGAAGCTTTCTTTGCTTTACAGTGGTTTTTTAGTCAAAATACAATTTGCTGAGCTGTAAGAAGAGAGTAAAGAACATAAATAAAATGCAAAAATTCTGCATTTTTTTAACCTTTTTTTTCCCCTTCATTGCCCAGTGACAGTGACTGAATTGGGTAAATCAAGACTTTACACTGGAAAGAAAAATTAACTGGAAAGAAGAGAATAACTCTGTGGCAAGTTCCAGAATTGTTCTCAACTGGCAGAAAAGTAGAACGGGGGACTGGATTCAAAAAGAGGGAAGGGAAGGGACTGAAACAATGACTATCAAATAGTCTGAGGAGTGAAATACTTCATGTACTGACGCTTGCTAACACCATGTGAGTCACTTGAAATAATGCCAACATCCATGCACAGAAAAAGGAGCAATTCCACTGTGCAATCTTTTCCAAATCACAAAGATCAATTTTGTATTTTAAGCCACAAGAACCATACAAGACATTTTTAGGAATAACCTGATAACTTTTCTGTGTTAAGATGCTTAACTTTTTAAAGATTCTTTTAAACTATTTGTTTTAGTGGAATGGTTTACCTTAAGTAAAATGCAAACAAGCTTTTCTGCAGTCCATAGTAACACTTAAATCCTTTTTCTTTTTCCCAAATGGCTATTCAAATCTTGGTAAGATTACTTAAGTTTGCAAAAATCAGAAAAAAATAGTATTTAGTGCTTCCATAGAGGAGTTCATCTTGAAGGAGGACAGCAGTTATTAACCCTTAAAAAACTTCTTGTTAAAAAACATATATCCTTAAGGAAATGAAAAGTAAGCACACAGATTCATAACGCACTTCCCCATGAGAGCACACTTTCAAACTTCTCCTGCCGAGTGCTCTTACTGGAACAAAGTTAAAGTTTTTGTTGTGTGTGTTCTCAACAATTGGAAGAAAAGTGACTGAAATGAGGGCTAAACTGGTCAGATTTGCATTAATAGGTCAGAGAGAATATTGATTGCCGCACAAAATGTCCTCTGGTTCTCACAGTGTCACTGAGTTTCCAGCTTGGTCCATTACTGAGTACCAGTCTGGGGATGGTATCACAGATCTTCAAGGGTAATTAAAATGCAGGAGCTGTAAAATGAATAAAATTATTTGCTTGAGCATAATTGATGACTATTTATCCCATTAACATAAATGGTATGAAAAGTTTGCATATTTTCAGAATTTACTAGTGTGTCAAGTCAATGAGGGAGGTGAGGCTGGCACAGTAAAGCTTATGTTCTGTCTGCCCCTTCAAAACATTATCCTATATTTGTACTGAATTAAAAAACTCTTCAAACTGTAATTTCCTCCCCCCTTCCTTTTTTGGCCCTAATTTCTTTAAAAGAGCAGTGGGATCTAGCTATGTAGAGGTATAGTAGAAGATCCAATGAGGAAAGTACCATGTAAGATTTTTTTCTGACTGGTCTCGTTTTGCATTTGGAGTCTGGTCTATCCATAAACCTCTTTGAAGGCTAGATATGGGGTAGATACACATGCGTGGTCAGTGAAATCAGGTTCCTGACCTGTTCTGTCCCTCGAACTTTTTGCTGTGCCTTTGACATCTACGTTGTTTTTCCGGCTGTGGTAGAAGGAAGGAAGATACATGGCAGAAACCTTGTTCTAGGACTTCAGAAAGAAGAAGAAAGTAGAAAACTGATGACTATTCAATGAAAAAACTATTGGAAAACAGTTATGCAGGCCAGCTACCTGCTTCAAACCCTGTAGTCAGCAGGGGTTACTTACTTCCGTAAGTAGGCTTAGATATGAAAGTCATAGGTGCCTCCCTGGGTTTAATCAGGCACAACTGTTCCTTTGTTACCAACACAATGCAAAGTCCAAAGAGCAAAGACCTACCGTGAGGGCAGCACAACTTGCTTGTAGCCTTGGGCAACCAGGAGAAACAGAGAGCCCCTGACACCTGGATCAGATGGCGGTGGGGTATAAATTGCTTATCTTCTTCATCTCGACTGCGCAGCCAGCACCGGGCTGCTGTTGCCCTGGAGTCGTGTATGTACATACATTGCACAGAAAGGTAACAAGATGAGAGTTGCCTAAAACTACGGGGCAGTCTTTTTAGAAACGTGGCTTCAAAAGGCTGAACAATGGCTTCTCCCTGACCTCAAGGGCTGGGACAGAGCTAATGAAGGCAACAGAAATGTCTACGCAAAACACATTGTTAAGGAGAAACAATATAAATTAAAGAAATGGCCAAGTTTAGAACCAAGGAGACATGCAAGAAAAGAATTCAGTTCCTTAAATGCCTGGCAGCCAGGGCCTGCCCTACCCCTGGCAGCCCCAGCCCCGGGGCATCGGGCACCTCCCTGGGGACGGGGACGGGCTGAGGCCGGGACATGGGCCCGCGGGTGGGCCTGGCTCGGTGGGGCCCACGGCCAGGCGAGGCAGGGCTGTGGGGAGCTGGAGACCAGCAAGGCAGGGCTGTGGGGAGCTGGAGGCCAGCCCTGCTGCAGCACGCCTGGGAGAGGGGCTGACGGGCCGGGGGGCTGACGTGGGGGGCTGGGCTGTGGGCAGGGTAGGGAGCCCCGGGGAGGCCGGCAAGGACAGCGAGGTCTGTGGGGACGCTCAAGGGCCTGGCACTGGCCCAGAAAGTGCAAAGAGAAAAGAAACGAAGGTAGATGCTGGCTGTGGTCTCCTTCATATTTTTTTTTAACTTTTTTACCCTGCTCAGAATACCTACTTGACAAGAATGAATAGAGCTTTAAAATTAATTGCATTGTACATTTTTTTAAATGAAATTGCATTGTATTGTACAGTTTTTGTAGAAAATTGTATTGTACCTTTTTTTTTAAGACGTACTTCTTGAAAAAGAATCCACCTGTGAGAAGACAAGTTGTCGATTCACGATTCTTGTTTTCGAACCTACATAAAGCTAATTTGTGGCTTACTTTCATTATCATTTGATGGCTACCTTTTAGCATTCATGTAAAAGGACAGTTGAAACTTAAGAAAAACAGTGCCCAAACAACTACTGCTGTTTTAAGAAATATCAGAAATGAGGCTTAACATTGCTGACACCTGTGAACGAGCCTGGAAAACAAGGCAGATCTGGCAAGCATCTCTGGTCAGAGATAAGTAACATCCTCTGGTTAGGCATATAGCAAATAACATCAACTAGCTAAAATGAATATTTTATTTAATTGAAGACTATTTCATGCCTGGACAGTAGATAACAACAACTTTTCCTTAAAATAACACTCTGAAAATCTGTGTAATTTCTTTCTGTTACAGAGGTCCTAAAGAATGGGAAGAAACATCAGCTAGCGTGTCTTGAATTTAGCCAGTTCAATAGTGGGAAAAGCATTGCACCTGGAACAACCAACTACATCATACCATGCAGGGAATGTATATATATAGATATAGATACTGACTGTGTTTAAAAGGGGCCCGTGGGTTAATAATGACCTAAGCGGCTGCCAGGGCGCAGCAAGGGCCAGCTGCCCCGGCAAGGGCAGGGCACCCAGGGTGGCCACGGGATCAGCAGGGCTCTGCCCCGCCAACCAGGGACTGCCCCGTAGGACCCAGCAAGGGAGCAAGCCCAGAGATGGTGACCGGGGTAAACCCAGAGCCATGTGGCTGCTCGGCATGGCCACGGTGTCAGGGCAGGGCTGAGGTCCAGCTGGGAAGTCAAGTCTTTAGGTCAGGGTCAATAAGGTACATGTCCAGGTGTAGCCATACCTACAGCAATAGCGCAGGCAAGGACAAGGAGAGAGGGCATGAGCTCAAATGCAGCTCCAAGGAAAGGGGAGCCCCTGGCAAAACTTCTCCTAGCTCCTTCTGCCTCAGCTCTTTCCCAGCAGTGTGGTCCCAGCAGAGCTGGCCCGAGCACCGAGGAGGGGGAAGAGGTTGCAGAGCCTGTCGGTGGACACAGGACCCCAGAGTAGATCATTAACTTAGGTCTCCATTGTCTTCTCCAGGAGGTATTTGAGTTTTACCATGTTTTTATAACTTCAAGATTGGAGATTTGACTTACTTTTTGGCAATTTTTGGTTGAAATCACTTCAGTAAATCATACTTTTAGATGCAAATCCTGCTGAGGGAACGGAAGGGATATTTCATTCTTAACGGAAACATCTAACACTATAAGCATTTTGAGTCCAAATGTCATTTTGACACAGTTATTCTTGTATGTTGAATTCAGCACCCGGCAGGGTAGGGATCAATAGCTGCCCTCATTTGCTGTTTGTCTGACAACACAGAACACATCCCTTAGGGGCGTATGCTTAAAGTAAATGACATTGCTAAGAAACCCATTAAAGTATGTTGTTAATTGACGATGAATAACCTCCTAGTTATTGGGAACATTTCTTACCAGCTCTCTTTCATGTGGTGTGCAAATGAGAGAACTGGTAGCTGCTGATGTCAACGACACTGGTTATTTCAGAAGCGCACACAACAGGGAATGAGAAAGGCCACAATTATCAGATGAGGAAACTGCCTTTGTTTGCTTTGATGTTGGTAACGTTATTTGGGTGACATCACAAAACTCTGCGTGACTGAAAGGAAGCGAGCGAGAAAACAGAAAGCGCAGTGAGATGGCCTGACTTCTTGCAGTGAACATTTGTTTCCTTGTCGCAGTCTCAGGAGCAGAAGCTGTTCTCTCCCCAGTTGCTATTTATTCTTGGAGCAAGGTTCTGAACATAAGTAAATGCTCTGGCTAATGTTATTTTTAGGAAATATTTTCAGCCATGTCTCCAATGTAAAATACACTCAAACAGATTTAAGTAGGCTCTGTTGCCATGATTGTCCTTGATAGAAATGTATGATGAATTGTACTCCATTAGAAATAAATCAAACATAACAGTCGGTACTGTCCTGCTCATTTCAATGGATTTCCTAAGGCTTTTCTATGTTGCTTTTAAAACCATGACCAAAGGTGCCTTGCATCCTCTTAAGCAGGACGCAAGCACTGAGAAAAGGTGAGAGTTGCTCAGCATAACGAAGAGCAGCATACAGAAAAACAAAAGTATTGAATGTTGCTCTAGTTAACAGGGTTTCTAGGAAATGCTGGAAGAGAAAGGGCTTTATGGAAAATGTATAGCATCTGAAAAGGGAGCAGCAGTGTATTCTGCCCCTTTTCTGAATTTTTTCTCTGCTGAAATGCTATGAGCTGCAGAAGAGCTTGCATAAAGACTGACTAATAGATTGTACCTTGGGAGCTCTTGCAACATGTCCCCTCCCTAAACAGCTTCTTGCTGAAAGCTGGGCATAAGTAACATGAAAAGAATCACATTTTGTTTCCATTTTAAGCATTTTACACTACCCAAAGTGGAGATAGGACAACGGACAGGCAGACCTTTACTCTTTTGTTGTGGTGAATGGAGTTAAATCCTGTTGGCGGCCGGTCACGAGCGGTGTTCCCCAAGGCTCAGTTTTGGGGCTGGTCCTGTTCAATATCTTTATCAATGATCTGGATGAGGGGATCGAGTGCTCCCTCAGTAAGTTTGCAGAAGACACCAAGTTGGTTGGGAGTGTTGATCTGCTCGAGGGTAGGAAGGCTCTGCAGAGGGTCCTGGACAGGCTGGATCGATGGGCTGAGGCCAATTGTATGAGGTTCAACAAGGCCAAGTGCCGGGTCCGGCACTTCGGCCACAACAACCCCATGCAATGCTACAGGCTTGGGGAAGAGTGGCTGGAAAGCTGCCCAGAGGAAAAGGACCTGGGGGTGCTGGTTGACAGCCGGCCGAACATGAGCCGGCAGTGTGCCCAGGTGGCCAAGAAGGCCAACGGCACCCTGGTCTGTATCAGAAATAGTGTGGCCAGCAGGAGCAAGGAGGTGATCGTGCCCCTGTACTTGGCACTGGTGAGGCCGCACCTCGAATACTGTGTTCAGTTTTGGGTCCCTTACTACAAGAAAGACATTGAGGTGCTGGAGCGTGTCCAGAGAAGGGCAATGAAGCTGGTGAAGGGCCGGGAGCACAAGTCTTATGAGGAGCGGCTGAGGGAACTGGGGTTGTTTAGTCTGGAGAAGAGGAGGCTGAGGGGAGACCTCATCGTGCTCTACAACTACCTGAAAGGAGGTTGTAGCGAGGTGGGTGTTGGTCTCTTCTCCCAACTAACTAGCGATAGGACGAGAGGAAATGGCCTCAAGTTGCGCCAAGGGAGGTTTAGGCTGGACATTAGGAGAAATTTCTTTACTGAAAGAGTGGTCAGGCCTTGGAACAGGCTGCCCAGGGAAGTGGTTGAGTCAGCATCCCTGGAGGTATTTAAAAGACGTGTAGATGAGGCGCTTAGCGACATGGTGTATGGGCATGGTGGTGTTGGGTTGACGGTTGGACTCGACGATCTTAGAGGTCTTTTCCAACCTTAATGATTCTATGATTCTATGATTCTATGCTTTGCTGTGGTGCAGATTCTTAAGCTGGCCAAACGTCCCCTTCTATACTGTTATAAAACGAACAAAGAAGCTACAAAAGATGTGCCCTCGAAAGACGGGCTGTGTGGGGATAAGTGTGTGCCCGGAGGTGCTCCAGCAGAAAATGCTGTTGTGCTCAGGCCCTTGCCTGAGAGTAATGGCCAATTCTGGAAAGAAATGAGCTGCCATGGACAGGCGTTGCTTAGCCATGTGAATGAGACTGTGTGAAGCATCTGTATTTGCACGCATGTTTTCCCCATGCCTGAAATACTTCTTCTTTTCACAAGCTGCCTTCTACACTCCAGTTTCGTTGTAAGAGCTGATTATATATATTAAAATATGTAGTTTTAAAATTTTCACAAATGCAGCTACCTAACTTCATTCACCTGGCCTTTTGTCTGCTGAATATTCACCAAGCCCTAGTTTGGTTCCCAAAATGTCTCTAGGTTGTAAATTGTTACAGTTAATACAGAGTTCATGCAACAAATTGTGTTGTTAATTACTATTCATTGTTTTGCTTTCAAAAAACCTATGACAGTTACACAAACTAGAAGCAGAGAAAAGAACAGGATTTAAATGAAATATGACATAAATCATATTTACACCTGTACCAATGTTTTCTCACATGGAGTATTCTGACAGCTCTAAGAATACTGTGTGTCTATCTTAGGATGTGTTGGCCAATGATTTGTAAACAAAAATGAGACATGTTTTAAGAAATTATCAGCAACTCATATTATCTTTCCTTCATGTCCTTATCTCTAGTTTTAATTGACATTAATTGTTTATTCCAATCTCATCTTATCTGTAGGAAAGTGCAGTGAAAAGGCCTAATAATATAACATAAAACATTTCATGTGAATCTTTCCCCACAGCAAATATGATGTTGAGGAGCACAGGAGAACACAGCTGTGAAGTAAAATAAGAAAGATTATTTCTGAAATATAAAAAAAAAAGTACGTTGATGCAACTTATTACTATCTTTTTGGAGAGGAACTTCATTTTTTTAGGCATTTCTTTAAGTTTACGAAGATTAATAAGTTTATTAATCTAATCTTAATACAACACTTTTAATCACTCTTCTTTCAGAAATCAGGGACATTTCTGAGATTTGTTTCATTTTAGTTTTGGAAAGATTTGGGTATTTGGGAAGGATTGATTCTGAATGTTTAGGTGGCTCACTTAAGTGTTGACTTATGGAAGCCGAATCAGCATTGAATGGAGAGTAATCGATCCTTAATGCTAAACAGAGAGGATGTTGGAGGGTTATTAAAATCCTATTGGTCATTTATGTTACTTCCAATCTGTCAGGTTTTTTCTGCATTACAAGTTCTATAATCAAGAATATATATTTGTAGGGCTGAGCCTTTAAAAGCTAACCAGAAAACTGTTAAATCATAACATAGTGGACACATTTTATAGCATCCTTTCAATTCTCCTGCATATTGGAAAGAAAAAGGGTACAAATATAATAAATTCAGTATTTCAAAATAAAAAATAATAATTGGTCAAGAATTCCGCAAGAAGAAGAGCCTTTATGGCTCTTCCCTATGACAAGTTTATTGGATGAGTGTGTCTGACTGGCCAACACTGCCTGTCTATCCAAAGTAGAGGTTTCTGCATTCAGTGACTTCTTCCAACACAGCGAAGGCAAGATCAGAGCCACCTGGATCTCTGCACTCAGTCCCTTCAGTTAACATGAATTTTCAGGGTAAGCGCTGGGGAACAGATAGGACTGCTACTATTGAGTTCGTGCACAATGCCCTGCTTAGTATTTCAGATGTGTAGGGATTTTTTTGTATATATAGAGAAGTAAAATTATCCTAGTTATTAATGCTTTTTCACGATCCAAAGGACATTTTGCAGATTCAGAACACAAAATCAAAAATTTGTGTCCAGTGGCTATTGCTTTTGTTTCTGTTTCAGACAGAGCGGAATTCACATCACTTTCAAACTTAGCACCTGGCAATCTCAAAATAGAGACTGCAGGTAGAAGACAACAGTCCTATTGCCATGTAACTTCATGAAGTTCTTTACTCTAGGTTGTACTAACTCCAAAAAAATTACTAAAATCTACTTATGAGGATTAATTGTGCTTTACTTCTTTGACAAAGTAGTTTATTGATTAAACTGTGTCCTGAAGCTAGCATTCAGTTTGGAGTAAAAGCCTGCAGAAACCACTTACCACAATGAGAAATTTGTTTCACCATGAACACATGAGGAAAAGCTTTGTAACTGAAAGATAGTCCATCCTTTCCCGTGACCTCTTCCTTTATAACAGGTCTTATAATACGTTCATCAGTCCAAGTAAGTCATTGTTGTGTTTCATCAAAGATTAGAAGAAAAATTAATTTCATCATCCATCTCCCCTCAAAGATATCTCTGGGTCAACAGTGTAGTAATCTAAAGTTATTAACTAGATGATGAAGGAATCCTGCCAAGAACAGTGCATGACTGCTCCCACGAGATCTCTAAATACCACTAATACTTTCTTCAGTAAAATTAATCCCTGTTCATTAATGCAAAACACTAAGCAAAATCTGCATGCTTTAACCCGACAGCAGAGCCACTTCTGGCCACACAGCCTTTACTGCATGCCAGGCTTGGAATTCTGGGGGTTAGGAAATTCAGCTTCTTATAACGGTTTTTGCATTCCTTCCAGTTACTGCCTCCTGGTTCCTGACCATGAAAAAAAGCCTTTTTTTCTAGGAGCTGTGGAGGTATGGACAATTGCACACACAGAGCTCCAGTCTGGAGAGAAGGGTGCAGTGGTTGCGCGTTTGAAGAGAAGCTGTGAAGGTGGCTTTCTTCATCAGGAGACAAAAATGTTCAGTCAATGTGGTTGGCCAGCAAGATGCAATGTGAAAGGTTCAGACTGCCAGCCCAGGTCTGTGGATTTACTTCACTCCCTCTGAGGGCTGCTCGCTGACTATGAATTTTTGCTGTTCTTTTCTTTTCTAAATGGAAATTTAAAGGGAACCTGATGCCCATTAAAATTAACTCTGCCACTTCAAGTGGAACCACACCTAAGCTGATATAGTGAAGTGAAGTTGTACTAAAGATATTTCTTTGCAGTGAAAACTAATTTTTTCTGGGCCTGGCAATATCAACTTGCCTATAAGAAGTCAGTGAGGAGACCTTAACTGCCTGAGTTCACACACAGCATTCAGCTATAGCTGTGAGAAGCTGATGAAGAGAAAAAGATCCAATGAATGCCATTGCAGTGTAAAAAAAAAAAAATTATACTTGTTTAACAACTGCCGCAAGTAAGTTTTCTTTGCTATTTTTCTTCTTAGGGAAGTAAAATGTAAAATAGTACAAGGGAGACAGTATAAAATGAGAATCCACAAAATGCTTGTGTTTCTGGTCTGCTTTTTTATGTGTCAGTTTGGCAGCTTCTGTTGACTTTAACAGAGACATTTGATGGTAACATTTTCAAGGGCATCTAAACAACCTAGGCTCCTAAGTCGTTGGTTTAAAACTTTCAATAGTCTGTTGGGATCTTAAGTACCTTTGTAAGTCAATCACACTTAAACTCCTAAGGTCTCACCCTAAAAAAGGGATTTACATGCCACAGTAAGAGCTGTAATACAATTATGTACGTGTGACTTAGGTACATGGCCCTTGAGACCGGAAATACGAACAATGTGTTAAGAGAAGCGGCTCCTGCACCAGCCATAGTTAGTGCTGGACACACAGCTCAGCAGTGCAATGGCTGTACAGCACCTTATCCAGGCTACCAGGCTGGAGAAAAAAGTCCATTTGGGAAAGATCTGCTTTGAGATCCCTCTGTGGTATCCAGTTTGTTTGTTAAGGCTGAGCCACAGCAAAGCAGGAATTCAGAATTCACTGAGTAGGACAGGCCAAGCCGAGCCTTTCTCCAGCGGAATGGTGGGACGCAGCCAGAAGGCAGGAGGCGAGCAGATGGTTCAGTCTCACCCACTTCAGCTACTCCCTGGATCACCTTCAGTGACCATACAAGGTGCATGGAAAAACGTCTGACACCTTACTTAGAAACTGCAACACTTTTAGGAAGGGGGAGATGTTAGCAAAGCATGTTCTTGCATGAACATGTCCAGTGAATGAGTGCTTATAAAATGACCTCTTTGAAAAACTGCACATACACCATGACAAAAAATCAAAACTTGTAGCAAATAAAATGTGTGTGCCATTGCCCATGGGCCTTGCTTCCCCCCAGGGTACCTGCTCTGAGGCAGCCAAGGCAGCGCAATGTGCGCTGTACACCGAGGTTGGCAGGCTGGCACTGAGAAGCTGGCTGTTCGCTTTGTATCCCCGAATTTATTTTTTTCCTTTCTTCTTTTGTTAGTACCAGAGCTTTCATACCACTTGCAATGTTTCTCCCATTGTTTTCTCCACAGCTGCTATGAAGATTCCTATGGGGCTGAGGCCTTCCTACAAGCAAGCTAACAAACCACCCACCAACATTTCTGCTTCAATGTTCCCTTCTAATGTCCTTTGCCTCACTGTCTGACACATTGCAAGTTCTGACTTTCCATCTGTACCTCAGCAGAACCAGTGAAAGTCAAAGCACGCAACTTACATGGCTGTGACACTGCATCAGTCAAGGACACACAGATCCCTTGCAGGCTTGTGACTTGAACGAAAGGGTAATACTTGTTCTTAAATCTGCTAATCCACTCATACTTTGGGGAAGGAGTCCATACTTAAAAATGCAATGACCTACTTCTTCCATGGCTAGGATTTAACTGTTGATAGTATGTAGTTATGTTCTGCTCCATTCAACACAGTTTACATGTGTAGGGGGATGATGAATTTAAATCTGTTCCTTTTAACCATTTCCTTTTTTATTTTATAAATATTTGCTTTCAGAATATCATTTACCCTTGACTGCAGCAATTCAATGAAATCCTTGCTTGTCCTGTCACCTGCCACCATTTGGCTTACCACATCTGTAAAACTGTTCCATAAATATCATCCAATAAATAAACTTTTATGCTACTTCAGATTCCATCACCCTGCTGATACATCTTATCTTCCAGGCTGTAAGCTCTTTCTAGCAGTAATTCTCATTGTCTTAGTGTAGTGGCTAGCACCAAAAGCCGTAGCTGGCTTTACTGATGCTCACTCCAACGCTCTCTCTGATTCTGTCCTGCCGATTCCACCACCCAGGGATCTCCTGGAGCACCCCATTGCATCTGCTCAGCCCCCACACTAGCCTTTCTTCCTTGTAAGAACCAACATCATGAGGCAAATGGACATACACGTGCTTGATTTTGTCACCCAGCTAGTTGACCCCAACCTGGACCAGGAAACAATGGTAATAATAATAATAATAATACTATGGATGTAGTCCAAGGAATGTGATCCATGCAGGTTCATTAGGCACTGCTAATGAGAAGTTATTAATTTTCAGTGTAGAATCCCTCATCCTTAATTACTTTTCCTTCCTGCTTGAGAATTCTCTGTGTCAGAAAATGGACTTTGGCATTTTGGGAGGTAATGGTGTTAAAATAAGTACATAGATAAAAAGGATACATAAACAATCTTTTTCCAGCCCCCAGATATGTTTTTTTTTCCTATATAATGTTTGCAATGGGTATCACCACATTTAAAGATAACTTCAATAGCTACTTTATGGCAAAATTTGTCAGAGAAACGTGACTATTGTTGGATGAGCATTTTAACCTTGTTCTATTATTTCTCTTTTCCTAATGGTGAGAAAAACAGGGCTGAAATTAAGTGCAAAAAGCTATCAACTTTTGAATCTGGTAATGTTGGTGTAAGATAGGAGTCAGGCCCCACTGTTAGTTGCACCAAAGCAAAGCAATGAATTTTTCACTAGCCCACAAAGTTAAACAATTCACCAGGAGGAAGGGGAACCAGGAGAACAACTTTAGCTCAGCCGAAACTCTTCAGCCTCCCCAGCACAAATCTTCCTTTCTCCTGAACTCACACCCCAGGAAAAGAGCCTTACCCTCAGGCAACTTGGTGTATAGGATGGAGCATGCTCTTCACTTCTGCTGAAGCCCTTCAGCCATGCACAAAATGTGTAACTCTTCAGGGGCACATGAGACTAAAACCCAGCTGGTTTGTGTCCCCAGTGCTGCCCTAAGCAGCCAGCTGGGGGGCTCCCATGGTGCGAGTGGATGGGCCTGGGTGTATTTCAAGTGCTTTGAACAGAGTGGAAAAGCTGCAAGCGGAGGGTAGGAGGAAGATGCTGTGGAAAACTGCACCACGGTGTTGAGCCTGCTCTCCTGGGAGGTCAGCGAGGAGGATCTGAGACATCCAGAGGGGATCTGCAGGCCTCTGAGGACATCGGAAAAGCAACCTCAAATCAAAGAGCGAAACCCAGATTAAATTGTTCGGCAAATACAGCACCAACCTGACATTAGAATAGTAAAAGCACATATGTTTTGGCAAAAAACCTGTAGCTAAGAAAAAGAAAAAAGCTTTCACTGTAAATCTGTGGGGGTAATATCTTGCCTCCATTTAAGTCAGCACTGGAATACTTGTCAGACCACGTGGGGCTTCATAAGAGTAAGGAAAATTAGCACAGACTTCAATTTCACAAGACTTGCAGTAGACACTCAGGCCCCTTTTTAAGCAACTTGCAGATGTGTCTCAAGGGGAAATCTTTTGCAAGCATTTGTTGGACAGCCACTGTGATAATTGAGGCAGTGCTGTGGCTCCTCTCATGTGTATCGGGCATTATGCTCCTTCTCCCAGTCCAGACGCAGCTATTTTACCTTACAGACATACAAAGGGTTATTGATTTAGAGCCTTTACTAGGGCCCACAAGAGGTTAATATGATTAACTTGATTCAAAAGAATGTTGTCATAAACACTTATTAAAATTCCTGCTTTTTGTGCATGCATTTGTCAACCGGAAATTGGCAAAAATACAAAAGGTGATGATGAAAATTAATTTCCCTGAAGGAATCATTAAATCTTCCTCCTCCCTTTTCTCCCCCCATCTGCACCTCCCTCTTACTTCATGGGCTCCAGTACTGCAAGCTTTTAATTGTCTAGATTGTCGGTTTTCGACATCTTCATCTCCCCTGATGAGCCTGGCGTCTTAGAACATAGCATCTGAATACTAAACTCTGCACCTTTTGGATAGCCGTTATGCACAAACCAGCTGCAGCTGGGCCCCAGTTTGCATCAGTGCTCCAGCTTACATGTCCTAGCCCCTCTCCGTGGTGTAGATATGTAGCTCCACCAGCTTCCCCAAAGTCATTATCTTCTCTCTGATTTCATCATCTGCAAAGTTTACCTGTAACAGAAAACCCAGGCAGCCACAAAAGCAAATATTGCTACAAACTGTGCACTGGCATCAGGGTATTTCTGGTCAGATCAGTTTGCACCACTGATATCAACAGAGTTTGCTGGTTTTCACCAGAACAGAAGCTGCTGTGTTGTGCTTGTACAGGCTATGTACTGCCCAGACACAGCAGCCTCCTCTTCCCACTGGGAACACCTCGAGTCAAACCCATAAATTTTTACTCTGGGTGATACCAATCAAACCTAGATAACATAGGTGCCATTGTGTTATAATGAAATCTAGACTAGTTGAAATGAACCTGGGAATGCCCAGGACTGGGGAGGCTGCATGTATACAGCATAGCTCTATGTATGATAGGAGGTGGGCAGCCTTGGTCTTGCAACTACTTTCATGAAAATGCTTATGGGAGAAAAATGAACATCCTCAGAACAGAGAAGCAAGCAACTGTTTATATTTGGTTGACTAAATGCAGGGGCCAGTTACTAATTACCCTGCTTGTTTGATATGCAGGGACTGTGCACCAGCTGCGCTGGTAGGAAAGTTTGGAGTTTTCTTTCAGGGCTGCACTTGGAGAAGAGGGCCATCGTGTGAGGCCATCGCACTGGCTGTCTCGAAGCAAGTCTCTCTAAACAGCTCTTGCACAGTCTTGGAGGTTAGATCTGCCAGAATAGTGCCAGACAGGACACAAGGCTTTCCCTCTGCAAATTAAAGAATTATAAAGGGATGAGTTGCTTTTCTGCTGTAATTATCCTGTTAAAAGAACAGATTATTCTTTTTTTTTTTTCATTAGTGATAGCATAGCTATTTCCTGGAAAAGGCTTTACCTGTTAATGTAGCTGTGAGGTGCTGGACTAGCTGCTGGCTGTGCACTTAGGTCCATTATAGAGGTACATGGAGGGCAAGGTGAGTCCTGCTGTTTTTCTTTCAAAATGTTTTTCTTTCAAAATCAATTACAGTCACAAAATAAATGAAGAAAGGAAAGAATACAAAAAATTATAAGTATAATGTTAAAGCAGTGGCTGTTAATGGTAGTTTACCAAAAGTGAGAGAGATTCTGCTTGTAATTGATTCAGCCCAGGAGAATGCTGCAGCTATACAGAGGCACCAGAAATGCTCCGAGCCTGGGTCCTCCCAACCCCAAATACGCATGCATCCTCCAAACCAGGCTCTTCTGATATAGCATAAAACTGCTGCCAGCCGCTTTCTGTTGCTTGTGTAGATCATTTTGATGACAAGGTCACAGTTTGTGCATCCATAAAGACTTTGTGGTAGCAGTCCAGGCTTGGTGGAAGGAGTCGTTCAAGGTGACACCAAGTGTGTCTGGGGATAAATACTTCCTAGAGTCCTTGGGAATCTGGGCAATGCTGGGTTGTACTAGCTGCTCCCTGACAAACCAATAGAGAAGTACAGGGCAGAAAGATAGATTAGGGCTACCTTCCTCCAGTCATTCATAAATATGCCCCTGCTTGCTTGCACTTCCAGGAGCTGCAGCCCACTGTCTCCCTCTGTGGACAGTGTCTACTTCAGGGCTGATGAGTTTGTAATTCTAATGTTTGGTTTTTTTTAAAAAAAGAACCTCATTTACTGTGGAGCCAAGAGTGTTATTTTGGAATAGCTCACAAAGACACTGTAGGGATGGCAGTATAGACTGAAATGTTTATTTGCAGATCTTTCTGATGCCATAGGGAAAAACTGCTCAGTTGACATGGTTTGAATTAGATCAGAATTGAAACAGTTTATTGATTTATTAATGACAGATCATTGACTCACAATCCATGAACCATATATGCAGAATCAATACTGGTAAAGTAACAGATAAACCACAAAACTAGACAGTTACAAAATGTTAATAAACACCTACAAATTTCTAAATGCCCTTCTATAGCCAATCCCAGGAATTTCTGATCTCACACATGCATGCACACGAGAGATGTGGCTGCTCCAGCTGCATGTCACCCCTGCTGCTCCCAACACCCCACAGACCTCCACGACGGTGAGGAAGCCCCCACAAGTCCACAGGCACACCCTGAGGTGTGGGTCCCTCCACACTGCACCCACACAGTCACCGCCTCTGGGTGCTGTCTGCATCCCCGTCCCCTGTCCCCCGGGGAGGCTGCCTGGGCAGGGGCTGTGGAGCTGCGGGGCCACCAAGGTTTTCAGCAATGTTCCCACCCCAAGCACTCTCTCCACTGCTACAAGTATTTTATGCTGCTTTTATACTCATTTTCAAGCCGACTTTGTTTCAAAAATGTCTGCGCAACTCCCTGGTTATCATTTAGTCCAGCAGCCAGTCATTTTCCTCTTTAGCACGATGCCCTCCGTACAGTTAGGGTGTTAGACCCACACACACGTGTGCACACACGCGTTATTTACTGTCACATTTCTGTCTTACCTACTGTTGTTGTCCAAGCCATTTGCCATGGGAAACGGGAGCACGATCATGCCTGATGGCATAACTTATCTTTCCTTTCTGAGCAATATGAAAGTTTGAAGATTCAATGCTTATGCAATAGTAAATGCTGGCAATGTGCTTTTTTCACTGTAATATCTATTTTACAAATATTTTTCACCTAGAACTAAACTGAATAATTCACGCTTGAATAGCCTGTTTTAGCTGTGTTGCTGCCTTCTGAATTTTTTCTGTTCCATTTTTCAGAGATATTTTGGAGATACATAAAAGTCATTTTGCACAGTTAGAGCATTTGGATTCTAAATGTTAACATTTAAATAAATCAGTTGAAAACTTTTTTCTTCTGAACAGAAAATGAGCCCAGACTTTTACCTGAATCAAAAGTTGCAGCTGAAAATGTTACCTCTAAATTGAATCTGAAAACTGAGCAGTCTTTGGTTTCAGTAGTTGAGAGGACTTTTGCTATGACTTACAATAGTTTTCATTTTCCCCTGAGAATTCGTTTGTACTGGTTTGTTTTGACTCACTGCCGTATTTAGTTAGTATTTCAAAGCAAAGCAACCTCTTCTGTGTTTTTCTTCCTGTCATCCCCATTACCACCGAGGGCAAGGGACTGACAGAAGCCTTTCAGCCAGCCCCAATTACAGACGTGCCGCGTGGGACTCCCCTGACCAGATGTCCAGATTTACACTGTAGACTTTCATGTCCTGGGCTTACCGTCAGCAGAGAGAAGCAGGCTTTTCTACGTGTGATTTAATTCATCTTAACACGGATGTTTAAAACAAGTCAGAGGAACCAAGCTCCAGTGACTCTAAACTGAGCCTGGGAAGACATGGTCACGTGTGGACATCAACACTGCAGCCTTTAAAAAGTTAGGTGAGATGGCCCCAACCCACAGTGTCAACCCACTGCAGTCAACCCCACATAAATTAGTGCCATGGTGGAAGGAAGGAACGGAGGATTTAACAGATAAAAAGAAAGTCTCAGTGGTGCTCTGGAGGTGAGCAAGGTCAATTTGAACACCAGAGGAATGTAAGCAACGTTCAGACTAATCCATCCACTACTATCCCTTGATATCACATAAATAAGAGTGTAAGTCACAGAAGCCTCAGTGACTTTGCTGGGCAAGATGCAGTCTCCTACTGCTAAATTTACTACCGTAGACTTCTTTATCTCTGTCCTTTAGAAGATGTGTTTCTTATACCAATCACTAGGTTAAACATTTAAAGAGTCATCCCCTTTTAAAAGAGAGCCAGTTATTTTTGTTGCGTAAATAGGGATGGGGAGCTTGTAAATTGCTAGGCTCTTGTTTCATAGTTTGAGTGTACTGGAGCACAGCAAAGATGTTGTGTAAATCAGAGATGAGATTGAATGCTCCTTTGTAATGCATGGAAAGAAATCACATGGGCTTCATGGGGAGCTTCAATTTGGAGATGGATACTGACAATTTTATACAGCCAGTAGTTCATATCAATTTCTAAAAGGCAAGGATTACATTTCATGTCCAAAACATATTGCACACAACATAAGGTAACTCTTCCAGACCTTCTTGTGAAGGGTAAAGGTAAATTCACTACTGCACTAGGGATTGGTGGCTACCGGGTACCTGTGGTCGTGACCTGATGACATTTGATGAGAACAGAGGGCAGTCCCAGCTACTCAGTAATTCTTCAGGCATTACTGCAAAACATCACATCATACTCAAATTTTCATGCTTCATCTGGAAGCAAGTATGACTGCCAATGCATTTTGTGGGTGTTGTAGACAACATGAGTATAATTTTATATATATTTATTTTATATATATATATGAGATACATATTTAAGCACGAGAAGGGGGAGAAGTAATATAGCATAAGGTGGTTCCTTAGTTAGGTGGGTGCAAGCAAGCATGATGGGTGACGCTTACCTCATTTTAGATGCTTGCTAGCTGTCTACATCAGA
The DNA here is from genome assembly GCF_964195595.1 of Calonectris borealis. NCBI lineage: Eukaryota > Metazoa > Chordata > Aves > Procellariiformes > Procellariidae > Calonectris > Calonectris borealis. The sequence continues at coordinate 146,525,947 of NC_134312.1, forward strand.
GCTAGCCACCTCAGCTGCCTTTATCATCAACACAGAGAATACATCATTTAGGGCATGATTTCACCTGGCCTACTTTAAACACCTTCCTCAGGATAAGAGTGGTAGGGCCTTAGAAATATCTGTACCTTTATCTTGTAAGTGGTAGTTCAGGTGTGGGCACTTACATTGTAAATATAGAATTTATCAGGAGAATACCTTTGGTCAGGTGAATACCCCCTGAGAGTGTGCATTTAGGAAGAAGATAGATAAATCAATATAGGGAAGGGGAGATGCTACTGTAGAAAGTAAGTATTCTCAGAAGATTTCGGGGAGAGTAAAGGCAATATCACTGTAAAGTTGAGTGAAGGACTGATGTGATCTTCATATTAATACATAAGAAGAAATGAACAAGAATACAGAAGCAGTTGCCTTGGCATCAAATATGAGTAAGACCAAAAAAAAATCTCCACTTCTGGTATCAAATACAATGAGGAACTGGAGAAGGCTGAGCAAGAAATTATTCAAGCGAGTGAAGCAAAGGCCTGTTAGGGTGAGTTTTAGAAAAAAGAAGTGCACAGTAATATGGCATATGACAAAAAATTTGTGATAAAGGACATCAAAAAGTGACTTGTTTGCAATATTTAATCATAGAATCATAGAATCATAGAATCATTAAGGTTGGAAAAGACCTCTAAGATCATCGAATCCAACCATCAACCCAACACCACCATGCCCATTACATCATGTCCCTAAGTGCCTCATCTATACATCTTTTAAATACCTCCAGGGATGGTGACTCAACCACTTCCCCGGGCAACCTGTTCCAAGGCCTGACTACTCTTTCAGTAAAGAAATTTCTCCTAATGTCCAAAAGACATTAAGACCCACCCCAGGAAGAAAAATATTATGTATGAAAAGATTCCTTAATCTAATAGAGAGTAACAAGTACTAGTAGCTGAAAGGTGATATCAGACACATTTAAATAAGAAGTCAGGTGCAAACTTTTAATCGTGAGATGAAATTACCAAAAGAAATGGTGGACCCTTTCAGACTAGCAGATGAAGCCCTTTCTGTTTGGAAGAAATAGTTTAGTTAAATACAGGCTGTAGTGTTCAATTTGAGATCAAAGGGATGGGATATAACAGCCTTTTTCTCACCAACAAGGAGGGGCTGGTGGGGAATGTGAAGCTCAAGGGCAGCCTTGGCTGCAGTGACCATGAAATGGTGGAGTTCAAGATCCTTAGGGCACCAAGGAGGGCGCACAGCAAGCTCACTACCCTGGACTTCAAGAGAGCAGACTTCGGCCTCTTCAGGGATCTGCTTGGTAGAGTGCTGTGGGATAAAGCCTTGGAGGGAAGAGGGGCCCAAGAAAGCTGGTTTGTATGCAAGGATCACCTCCTCCAAGCTCAGGAGAGATGCATCCCAACAAAGAGGAAGTCAGGCAAAAATGCCAGGAGGCCTGCATGGATGAACAAGGAGCTCCTGGACAAACAAAAAGGAAGCCTACAGAGGGTGGAAGCAAGGACAGGTAGCCTGGGAGGAATACAGAGAAATTGTCCAAGTAGCCAGGGGTCAGGTTAGGAAAGCTAAAGCCCTGATAGAATTAAATCTGGCCAGGGAACATCAAGGGCAACAAGAAAAGCTTCTACAGGTACATTGGTGATAAAAGGAAGCTTAGGGAAAGTGTGGGCCCTCTCCGAAGCAAATGGGAGACCTGTTACCCGGGATATGGAGCAGGCTGAGGTACTCCATGACTTCTTTGCCTCAGTCTTCACCAGCAAGCGTTCAAGCCTCACTGCCCAAGTTGCAGAAGGCAAAGGCAGGGACTGGGAGAATGAAGAGCCACTCACTGTGGGAGAAGATCAGGTTTGAGACCATCTAAGGAACCTGAAGGTGCACAAGTCCATGGGACCCGATGAGATCCATCTGTGGGTCCTCAGGGAACTGGCGAATGAAGTTGCTAAGCCACTATCCATCATATTTGAGAAGTCGTGGCAGTCCAGTGAAGTTCCCGCTGTCTGGATAAGGGGAAGCATAACCCCCATTTTTAAAAAGGGAAAAAAGGAAGACCCAGGGAACTACAGGCCAGTCAGTCTCACCTCTGTGCCTGGGAAGATCATGGAACAGATCCTCCTGGAAGCTATGCTAAGGCACATGGAGGACAGGGAGCTGATTCGAGACAGCCAGCATGGCTTCACCAAGGGCAAGTCCTGCCTGACCAACTTAGTGGCCTTGTGTGATGGAGTGACTACATCAGTGGACATGGGAAGGACTACCGATGTCGTCTATCTGGACCTCTGTAAGGCCTTTGACATGGTCCCCCAAAACATCCTTCTCTCTAAACTTGAGAGATATGGATTTGATGGGTGGATTGTCTGGCGGGTGAGGAATTGGTTGGATGGTCGCATCCAGAGGGTAGTGGTCAACAGCTCAATGTCCAGATGGAGATTGGTGAGAAGTGGTGTTTCGCAGGGGTCTGTACTGGGACCGGTACTGTTTAATATCTTCATTAACGACACAGACAGTGGGATCGAGTGCACGCTCAGCAAGTTTGCAGATAACACCAAGCTGAGTGGTGCAGTCGACACGCCTGAGGGACAGGATGCCATCCAGAGGGACCTGGACAAGCTCAAGAAATGGGCCCATGTGAACCTCATGAGGTTCAACAAGGCCAAGTGCAGGGTCCTGCACCTGGGTCGGGGCCACCCCGGCATCAATACAGGCTGGGGGATGAAGGGATTGAGAGCAGCCCTGCCGAGAAGGACTTGGGGGTACTGGTGGATGAAAAGCTGGACATGAGCCGATGTGCGCTCGCAGCCCAGAAGGCCAGCCGTAGCCTGGGCTGCATCAAAAGCAGCGTGGCCAGCAGGTCGAGGGAGGTGATTCTGGCCCTCTACTCTGCTCTGATGAGATCCCACCTGGAGTACTGTGTCCAGCTCTGGAGCCCTCAGCAGAAGAAAGACATGGACCTGTTGGAGCGGGTCCAGAGGAGGGCCACGAAGACGATCAGGGGGATGGAACGCCTCTCCTATGAGGAAAGGCTGAGAGAGTTGGGGTTATTCTGCCTGGAGAAGAGAAGGCTCCGGGGAGACCTTATTGTGGTCTTTCAGTATTTAAGGGGGCTTATAAGAATCATAGAATCATAGAATCATAAAGATTGGAAAAGATCTCTAAGATCATCAAGTCCAACCGTCAACCCAACACCACCATGCCCACTACACCATGTCCCTAAGCGCCTCATCTACACGTCTTTTAAATACCTCCAGGGATGGTGACTCAACCACTTCCCTGGGCAGCCTGTTCCAAGGCCTGACCACTCTTTCAGTAAAGAAATTTCTCCTAATGTCCAGTCTAAACCTCCCTTGGCACAACTTGAGGCCATTTCCTCTCGTCCTATCACTAGTTACTTGGGAGAAGAGACCAACACCCACCTCGCTACAACCTCCTTTCAGGTAGTTGTAGAGCGCGATGAGGTCTCCCCTCAGCCTCCTCTTCTCCAGACTAAACAACCCCAGTTCCCTCAGCCGCTCCTCATACGACTTGTGCTTCAGGCCCTTCACCAGCTTCGTTGCCCTTCTCTGGACATGCTCCAGCACCTCCGTGTCCTTCTTGTAGTGAGGGGCCCAAAACTGAACACAGGATTCGAGGTGCGGCCTCACCAGTGCCGAGTACAGGGGCACGATCACCTCCTTGCTCCTGCTGGCCACACTATTTCTGATACAGAAAAGACAAGAAAGATGAGGACAAACTTTTTAGCAGGGCGTGTTGCCACAGGACAAGGGGGAATGGTTTTAAACTAAAAATGGGTAGATTTAGGCTAGATATAAAGAAGAAATTTTTTACAATGAGGGTGGTGAAACACTGGAAGAGGTTGCCCAGAGAGGTGGTAGATGCCCCATCCCTCGAAACATTCAAGATCAGGTTGGGCGGGACTCTGAGCAACCTGACCTAGTTGAAGATGTCCCTGCCCACTGCAGGGGGGTTGGACTAGACGACCTTTAAAGGTCCCTTCCAACCCAAACTATTCTATGACTCTAGCCTTCTTTCCAAGGCAGACCAAGCCTAGTGGCACCTCCAGGCTAAGATCTGAAGATCCTTGGAGAACAAAGTCAAATTATATTAATTTACAAACATTTTTCAGCTTCTCGTGGGAAATCTGAGTGGAGAAAACAGAGTTTTGCAAGTAGAAAAACATCACTCTTTGCAATGTAAGAATTACAACACTTCTACATATCTGCAAGAGAGAAAGAAGCAGGAAAATGGTGCATATACAGACTGCAGATCATGACATTCAACAGGAAAATGGTTCACAGCTAAAAAAATTACTCCTGAATTTCAATTTTGATGTATTGTGCAAAGGAATATTAAGAAGACAATGATCATTTAGAAAGATTAAGATATTCATGGTAATGACTTTACAAGTTATAATTTAAGGAACAAAAAATGCTCCAGGTTTTCTGTGTCGCATTTTTTTAAAGCCATATTAAAATGTAAAATTAAAGGAGCCCTCGTTTTTTTAGATTGTTCTGCTCTTCAATATAAAATTATCGTTCCTTTTCTGGGGAATAAGAACAAACTCTCTGTTTGTCAGCCTGCTTTCGTGGGTGCCATTCAGAACTAGTCACTGTAACAATACCTGCGTTTCTTCTGATTTGCTTTATCTCACTATACGTAAGCCTTTCTTTGTTAGATCCATTTGCCACTTTGTAGCTTATTTGGGTCTTTAAGATGCGGGGTGAGAGAGACCTAAAACTGAAAATTGTACCTTGGTAAACCCATTTGTTCTTATAGAGGTGCTAAAGCAAAGTGAAAAAAACCTAATGCTAGAAGCACAGAAGCATTGTAGCCATTTTTCATTGCAAACTGCTTGTTCACCAGAGAATCGTATTTGTCAACAGAAGGGGATACGCACTAAAAGTAGGGGAAATTAGTTAGTAGGACTGTAACTCAATAACTCAGCTGTAAGTTGTGCCCGGTTCCTAGGTACTTTATCCATCACTATTCTCAGGGGAACGGTGTGCTCCAGCCCTTTCCGCTTTTCTGCCCTCTTTTCATAGAGAGGGCAGAATAATTTAGGTTGGAGGGAACTCTTGGTGGTCATCTAGTCTAATATCACACTCAAAGCAGGTCCAGTCACACCATATTGCTGAGGGTTGTGTCCAGCTGCAGTCTGAATGTCACCAGGAATGGAAATTCAACAACCTCTCCGGGCAACTTCTTTCAAAGTTTAGCTACATTTTCCTTTAAAATTTTCCCCTACATCTGGAATTTCCTATGTTTCAACTTGTGTCCATGGCCTCTTGTCTTATCCCTGGGCACCACTGAGAAGAATCTGGCTCAGCCTTCTCTACACCTTCCTAGCAGGTCAGTAAAAACAGTAATAAGTTCCCCCGAAACAGTTTCTTTTTCAGGATGAACAGGCTTCTCTCCCTCAGCCTCTTCCCATTTGTTGGGTGCTCCAGCCTCTGACCATCTTGGTGGCCTCCACTGCATTTGTCCCAGTACGCCAAAGTCTTTCTTGCACAGGGGAGCCCCAAACTGCACAAAATTCTCCAGATGTGGTTTCAAAAGTGCTGAAGAGAGGTGAAGGATCACTTGCCTCAACCTGCTGACTGATTGTATTGCTAACAACACAGCCCGGTATGTGATTAGCCTTCACCTAGCATAGCTAGCCGGCACAGCATTGCTAGTTGGTTGAGGGAGGTGATTGTGCCCCTCTGCATGGCACTGGTGCAGCCCCAACCTCGAGTGCTGTGTGCAGTTTTGGGAGTCTTGATATAAGAAGGACATCAAACTATTAGAGTGTGTCCAGAGGAGGGCAACCAAGATGGTGAAAGGTCTTGAGGACAAGCTTATGAGCAATGGCTGAGATAATTCGGTTTGTTCAGCTTGGAGAAGAGAAGGGGTGACCTCATTGCAGTCTACAACTTCCTCAAGAGAGGCAGCAGAGAGGGAGGTGCTGATTGTCTCTCTCCGGTGACCAGTGATAGCGCACATGGAAATAGTATGAAGCTGGATTAGGGGAAGTTCATATTGGACATTAGGAAAAGGTTCTTCACTGAGAAGGTTGTCGGTCACTGGAACAGGCTTCCCATGGAAGTGGTCATGGCACCAAGCCTGTCAGAGTTCAAGGAGCATCTGGACGATGCTCTTAGTCATACAGTTCAGTTTTAGGTAGTCCTGCAAGGAGCAGGGAGTTGGACTCAGTGGTCCTTATGGTTCCCTTCCAACTCTAGATATTCTATGATTCTATGATCTCTGCACACTGCTGATTTGTGGTCAACTTCTTGTCCAGCACCACCCTCAAGTCCTTTTTTGCAAAACTGCCTTCTGGCCAGTTGCCCCAAGCCTATATTGGTACATGGGACTATTCACCCCCAGGTGCAAGACTTTGCATTTCCCTTTGCTAAACTCAACGTTCAGCATCTTTGTGAGCTTCCTATCAGCCCATATATCCAGCATGTCAACGTGCTTGCAAATAGCAACCCCATCCTCCAGATACCAATCACTCCACCCAGTTTAGCGTTGTCCACAAACAGCTGAGAGGTCATGCTGTCCCGCTGTGCAGATCTCAAATAAAGACTTAAAAGGGCATTGGGCAAGTGTTGATTCCTGAAAGACTTCACTAGTAGCTAGTGACCAGTTGGATTTTCTATTGCTGATCACAATCCTTTGAGCTCGGTGGTCCAGTCTTCCATATATCTTATAGTCCACTGATCCAAATGATGTCTCACCAATTTGGCTGTAAAAATACTACATCAAAGACCTTGCCATAGTCAACATGAATGATATCTACTGCTTTCCTGTTGCCCATGGCTCAGAAGACAACCAGGTTGGTCAGACCTGGTTTGCCCTGGTTCTTCCGGGTCACCTTCTTGCCTTCCATGTGCTTGGAAATGGTTTTCAGGAGGATTTGCTCCACCACCTCCCCAGGAACTAAGATGAGGCTGACATGTTGTTCTTCTTGCAAATGACTGTGAAATTTACTTTTTCCAGTCATCAGGAACGTTCCCACACAGGTGACCAGCTTTAACTTAGTTTAGGAAAAGAGGTGGTGAGAGTCTTGGCTCATATTTTTTAGGGTGTTGTTTTGTTTTGTTTTATTTTCAAAAGTGTCTGTTTGTTCTTAGTTCTTACAGTTTGGTTTTCTCAATTCAATGAAGTTACTTCTTGCTAATCCAGCTTCCAAAACATTGAGAAAAGCAAAGAATGACCAGGGATGCTCATTCCTCATTAAAGAAGGTGACATTTTGGGGACATGCACAAAAAAATTCTGAAGATTCAACCTTAAAAGCAGTGGACAAGATATTTTAAACATGAAATATCATTTAAAAATCAAATGGAAAAAAATGTAAAATCTGGACATAACTGTAGATTCCTTCTCTTTTTTTTCATGTTACAAAATATCAGTCACAAAATTTCTGGCAGCTATAGGAGAATAAGAAAAAGCCTCTTTTATGTCCTCAGAAACTGTCCTATTCCCTTCATTTCTCTTAGCAGCATATAAACTTACTGGTGCTTTAACATCAAGGTACATAAAGGCAAATACCTTTCTGAGTAAAAGCCTTTCATTATTTTTCTTTGTATAAATGATTCATGTTCCCTTATAAACCATGACTGTAGAACTTTGGTTCTTTCGAAACTTTTTTATAGGCTTAACTCCAAGGCATGGAGACTGGGTTAGTGAGACTCATAACTAGCACTAGCGTGTTTGTCATCATGATTTGTCACTGCATCAGGTGAAAACTTTGAAGTTAATTGGTTCATATTTAAAACATGCTTTCAAAATGCAAAGCTCAATGCTGTTTTTTTCCATAATGAGGTCCATTTCTTATACTGACTGATAAGCAGTCAGTATAAAATGATGGGCTCTTAAATCTGTGGGAATTGTACTTAATGAGAACAACTCTGATTCTCATTATATTGATTTCAGTGGGAAAACTTTCACTCATTTTAATGGGAACAAGACCGACCCTTGCTGAGGATTGGGAGCCAGTCCAGTAAAGGTCGTCAGTATATGAAAGGGAGGTACAACTGCACATTAGCTTCACTGCTCAGGCTCCTGTTATCAGACTGTGCTGTCTGTGAATGGTCCTGCCTGAACGCATGGCAGAAGCTGGGTACCTGAGACTGCCATGCATCTGGAAAGCCTTTGAGCACAAATTCTTGCCTAAACTTCACATTTTGGACCCTATGTAAGGATTATTAAGCTCTGTTCACGTTGAGTCCAGCACCCAAATTTCTTCCTAAGAACAGGTTGCTACCCGCGGTTTTCTAAAGAACTGGGCAAGACACATTTCTTCCAGTGTCAGGGGCTACAGTTCCCCTTTCTTACCATAGCCAAGTAGTTAAGGCAATTAATTATGAAGCAGAAAACCCAAGTTCAGTGCCTTGCTCAAGCATGTCCAGTCCACTGGACCACAGGCCAAAATATACAATGAGATTTCTCAAATCTTCCACAGGTTATTTGTAACTATGAAGTGAATAGTACAAGATTAATGAGGGAGAGGTGGCAAAAAAACCCACAAATCATTGTAAGACAGTCTTTATTAATGCTGTTTTTCTGTTCCCCAATATTTTAAAATAAAACCTATCTTGTAGTTAAGAAGACAAGTTTAAAAGGACAAAACAACATGTTCTTAAAAGTCGTCATTTCCCAGAATTATGATAATGACAGAAGTACAAAATTGCAAGATAATAAGTGCACCCTAATAGTGCTTTTATTTGTCCAAGTCTCCGGCTAGTTCTGAGATATATTTCAAAGCAAGTCACTGCTCTGAAGCACTCTGACATTTTGGGAAGGATTTCAGGACCCAGTCATAGGTCTTTAATGTCACTTAGGTGCCATGGGATAACCCCCTTGTCCTCCAGCTGCCACTCCAAAGGCAAAGCATCTCCTCTATTAGATCTGCCAGTCCTGCACAGATGTCACAGCTACATCAGGGTGTCTCAAATGGTCTTCTGGAGGCCAGGCATGATAAGGCAGGTAGGCAACTAAATCCCACCCCCTATTGCTGTCAGGTTGTCTAAGTGTGTTCAAAGCTCCATCAGGAATCATAGCTATGGTTGCATGGAAAGCTGTCAAAGCTATGGTGCTGCATCCCCTCAAAAGTTCCTGAGCCTCTCCAAGGAAAGGAGTACGCACAGTGCAGTGCTGTGCGGAGATGCCAGCCCAGGTCTCAAACCCAGTGTGGCTGCACTAGTGTGCTGCTATGCTTCAAAGCCAGTTTGCGGGGCTTCGTCAGGCCACATACCTCCGGAAGGATTTCGCCATGCTTCCCCCAAATCTTCCTTCACATAACCTGTGACTTACCCTCAAATGTGACTACTTACAATGCTTTTAAGGTATTATAAAATCACTGTTTTGAAGTGCATTCCAGTGCATTATTTCCATCAAAGTAATTTGCTGCTAAGATTACCACTGCCTTTCTACCACGAGAAAAACAAAATTTATGAGATGTAAAGAGAACATGCAAATTGCACATGATTCAATGAAGCTTCTGCTTTAAATGAAATCTACAAATAAGCTTTGAAAAAGCTTGTTTTGGATGCAGGTCTGAATTATCTTTCCCCTACTCTGCATCTATCCTGTATTTCTCTGAAGATCAAGTTTCTTTTTATGGGTTTCCTTCTCTGACTTTATCATTGCACTTACCTGGAACATCTGTCCTTTTCAAGAAAGAAGGGAATTAAGTGAACAAAGACTTTCAGCAGCAAGTAGTTGGGATGGGTAGGAACATAATCCATTCACAAGATATGTTTTTTTTTCCCCCAGGTGACTATAACCAGTCAATGCAACTGTGCCAGCATTTACTTTAGGTGTCAACACACATTTGCTAATACATGTCCAGTTATAATCAGTTTTTATAGTACTGGTAGGTCTCAAGAGTTTTACAGTTCTGCAATGAGAATACATGAAGAGATATTTGCTACTGAACTGTAAGCACTCACAATAACTGGATCAAAAGAAGTCTAAATACTTGCCTACATTTTCATTAGAAGACCTTCAGAGAAAGAAGTAGCCTGCATTTTTTCTCATCATCCTGAGACTCTGTCTTTGCTGGAGCCTCTCGAAATACACTCAACAGTGGAGCACCCTAACCTCAGTGTTTGTGAATAACTTGATAATTCCCCACACACTGGTGTGCCTTTTGAATTTGGCCTTTTGATCCTTCATGACACCATTTGAATAAGTTACTAGGAATCAATTTTAAAGAGTGTTTATTTAGTTCCGTTTTCTTCTTTTTTTTTTTTTTTCTTTTTCTTGGAATGAAACTCAAGGAGAAGTTCTTTCTCAGACATGTTAATTATTTTCAAATATGGAATCTCTGAGTAAAAGCACGGAAGAAGTGTGACTAAATCAGCCTGCACAAAATCTTTAAATAACCCTTTTTAAGGAGACCAGGAGGACTTTAAAAGACGTGTAGATGAGGCCCTTAGGGACATGGTGTAGTGGGCATGGTGTGTTGGGTTGACGGTTGGACTCGATGATCTTAGAGGTCTTTTCCAACCTGTATGATTCTATGATTCTATGATTCTATGACTGACAAGTTTTTTGATAATGAAGTCCCACTCTTGCAAAATGTATGTGGTTTTGCATTTATTTCATACAGCTTATGTGCAGTGAAGATATGGTACTTGGTTTGGTCACATCCAGTTGTAGATCATAGTAGTCATTCCTCATCCAAATGACAGTCCGATGATCTTTTCAAGATCTAGGGTTGATGATGCTTGGTTTTGTCATTAATACCATTGTCAAGCTGACTCAAACTGAAAAAGCTGTAAGTCAAGCACTAGGAAATCTGACGAAGATGGAATAGATGACTTATCATTGAGGGAATTTTTTTTTTCCTTAATCATCTACAGTTAAAAATGAACACACAAAGGTACACCTGTTGTGCCAGTAAATGAGAGAAGTTGCAGTACAAATTATGAAGAATAGACTGTTGCCAAAAATTCATGCAGAGAAATGAATCTCTTCCTGATGGGCATCATTTTCCAAATGGGCTCTTGCATGCTGTTGTGGTTTGAATCGTGAATTTCATGCAGATACCATCTGCAGTTCAAGTGCACGGGCTGGTGAACAGTAGCTGCTTGTCGAGAAAAATGAAAACAAGTGATAGACTAGCAAATGACTATTGTAAATTTAAATTAACAGAGAGGTTGTCTGCTTTAATCTCTGAGTGAAGGGCACATTGCTTTCAAAAATATCTCAGTGAAAGAAATAACTCCAGGGGAATTAAGTTTTTGACTTATAAGATCTGTGAATATAACTTTGAGAATTAAACCTTGTTTGTTGTTGATATATCAGTTGCAAGGAAACTTTCTTAAATGTCTTATTATTCACAAAACCTGTAAAGTAATGTCTAACTATGAGTCTCGGTCACTAGCTCCTATAAAAGCTGTTCAAACTGTTGCAATGTTAGCTAAGGCCTGATGGTATACTTCTGTATCTGATAAGATTAATCAGCCATTAGGGAGAAGGTGAACTTGAAATTTATTTTCCACAAATTAGATCTTACTGATTTTTTAAAATCTTTTCAAAAGAAAACACACTTCTTGTAATGTCTAAGTAAATAGTTTTCTGCACTATGGCCTCATGTCTTTCTCAGTGGGGAATTATCAATATGTATATGTGGACTTTCACAGCAACCAAGAGTACAGTCGTCTCAGCAGGCAAAGCAGAGCAACAGCACGGCCTCACGTGCCTGCGTTGCCCAAAGCTGCTCCCTCGTGCTGCTAGCATCGCTGATGGAGATCACAGCTCTTCCCCGAGCTCTGCAACACCACGAATCTTCCTCCGCTTCCCCCTCAGGTAATTTACACTTTGGTCTTTTTTTCTGGTTTATTAGTACTGGAACGTTTTATTGGACAACCTTTTAAAAATGATTAATGAAGCATTTCCGTACTGTTATAAAAGATTGTCTAACTTTATTTTTCATCACCATAGCATCTGAAGTACTTCAGTCTTTTTCCTCATCTTCATGATTTCCCTTGGATAGGGAGATGTGCCATCACGCCCACCTTACACCTGAGGAACGATGGCCCAGAGGGGCCGAGTCCTTGCTCTGCTGAAGTTCTGAGGTACCTAAAACAGACTCTGACAACATGTAGATGTCTGAGCTTAAAACTGTGACCTATAAGGTCCCACCTAACCTCTCTGGCATCTGCAGAGGCTGAGGTGTTTGCTGGCCAAGTTTGCTCTTGGTGTAACACTCTGACTCTGTGGGTATATCTATCTCAGGATTTTAGTTCAGATAGGAGCGCACTTTTAAAGCTGATCTGGCTGCCCCTCTCACCGTGCTTCACGGAGCAGTCTCACAGCACTCGAGACAGATTCCTTTCAGATGAACTAAACTGGGAGATGTATTCCCAAAATGCACCAAAAGCTTTTCAGCTGGTAATGGTCACTGAGTGCATGGGCTGAGGCTAGAGCTAGTGTAAGGAAGAACATATATATAGTATGGACATCAGGTCCTCCGTACCACCTATCTCACTGTACAAATCGGTTCCTTTTGGATCACACTATTTGCTAGTGCAGACACAGTTTGCAATGGTGATGGATGCTGAGGTCTTTACAAAGCAGGTCTGACCTCATCTGAAGTTATCCCACGATACCGAGTTTGATATACACATGCAATTCACTCTGACAGCAGTGAAGATGACACAAAAATGAAATACCTATATGCCATACGTATATGCTATACAAATGCTATAACATAATTTTTAAAAAAAATGTGATCTTTTCCCTAACAGTGAACCTGTATTGGTGAGATGACCTGGGAAATTGTGTGCATGGGTTCAGTTGAACTCGCAAAGTTCAAATCCCCTTTTCCCAGACAAAACTTCCTTATTGTTTTCATTATAAATGGAGCTGGAAGGTGGTACCTGCAGTGCCAATAGTACCCAGCCTTGCTGTCAAAAACACTCAGCTATTCATGAGAGCATGTTTGTATATTTGATTGTAACTGGGACTGGGACCACCTCCTTTCTGAGCCTTCATGCAGGAACTGGATTTTTTTTTTTCTGCTTTTTGACCCTACTGGCAAAACATGAAAATGCTTTAGGTGGTCAGATGCCGGAGAAGCTCCTGTCAGACAGCAGCCCTCACTACCTCTCTCTTGAGCCATCTTCACTTGACTTAGTAGAGTCAGTTCTTAAATTTTTTGCTGCACAGAGATACAGCTTGAACTGGATAGCAGAGGAAATACTCCTCACCTCTTTTTCATGTCCAAGGCTTCTGGCTGCTATACTTTCCTAGGGAGTGAAAAAAGCAGGTTTGAACCGGTTGAGCTATGCTTTCCATCTGTACCCCTTGTGTACAAACCCACAGAGCGGACTCACTGCCAATACTCTTCCTCATAACATCTTCCAAGGAAAAAGATGTTCTCTCAGAATTACTGACCAGATTATAAGATATTTTCTCTTATTGCTTCTTTTTTCTTATTGCTTCTTTTCCTGCAAAGGAAACATGTTGTTAACCTTAACCATCCTTAGAATTCACAGGAAAATTATTGGTCATCAACCAGCCATCTGAGGAGGTCTGAATTTGGTTTGTGAAACCTCAAGCCATACCAAGCAAACGTTATCTTTAGAAGATAAGTTACCTTCATAATACTCGTCTACTCTGCAGCCTAATGGTGTAATTATGATTGATTTAATTTTATTAAGTCATCAAAGATTCTATTTCCTTTCTGAATAGCTACAAAAAATGCATAAGGTCTTAATGCATTGGGATACAAAAAAAGCAAATCAAAGCGAAGAACAATTCCTGAGATTTATGAAGCTGTGGTACTACTTCAATTTTAATAAAATATAGCCAATGACAAAAAAGAAATATAAAAGTATCTAATTATAATTATATAAAATGTAATTGTGCACATTATATAAATGTAAAATTGTATAAAAAATTGATGGCTAAGCTAGTCATATAATCAGATCTCCATTGAAATAACCTTGACGGCTAAAATGAAGTTGGCATTCCAGACAGGTGTCAAATGGAGACGAATATTTATTAAGCATAGTTAATTTCAAGTGGTTTCTTTCATATTTTGATTTTCTCATCCTGATATTTAACAATATCAGCCTTCGCCTTTCCCTTTCATTTCTTTTGCATTCATTCAATAATAAGGTAGAATATACCTCAAATTAGGGCCTCAATTCATCTCGTCTTAACCTGGTTAGCTACAAGGCAAATGCCTACATCTGAGCAATTGGCTTGGCTCCACTCTAGCCAATAGCAATCTAGTCAACACTGGTCAATGGGGTCTAGGGAGCAACTCAATGCAGTCTAAAATAGCCACCAGGTAAACCATCCTTTATATACCAGTGCTTATGTTTACTAGGTCTCTGTCAGCACTAATAGGAGCTAAGAGAGCTCAAAATTAGCCACTGAAGCTAAGCAAGATGAATCCTGTCCCAGGTATCTATTCTCTTGGTCCTTTACATTCATCAGCATATATGTGCATATGTTGCTGTGATATCCCATTCTGTAACAAGTTTTTTCTTGTTCTTACCAGTGTAATTTACCAGTTCTGCATTAGTAATGTTTTTTAAATGATTCTCTGGTTGTATGTTTTATGTGACTTTGTTTCAGAGCTTACCATAAACCATGCGACATGCAACATTTATATAAATTAGTGCATTATAACGACTTTGGTAATTCTTTACATCAATAATCGTATTTAAGTCTAGGCATGTCTTCCAAGACACTTAAGTCTTAAATGTTTATATAGACACTCCGTTTGCTGTATTGAGAGAAAAGTCAATGACTTCAGATTGACTAAGATGCATATAAATTTTTGTAAATATTTGCAGCCTGTGTTCCTGTCTTCCTTCCAGTATTTTGCACTGGTCCTGTTTGGGAAATATTTATGTTCTGTAGCAACATGCAAGAGACTGTCCTTAGAAACTTGACTTTTAGTTCCCTTCCAGAGGGATTGTTTATTCTTCTCTTCTTTTAGTACTTATCAACCCCGCCCTATTGTCAATCTCAGGTTTTAAGTCTGGACGACACTCCAGCTTCTTCAACTCTAGGAAAAAAAAGGCTGAAAAATACAAAATTAATATTGGTAGTATTAGTCCATTCATATAAACAAGGGTGTCAAATTAGACCATCAGTATACATTGCATTGACCTCAGCTCACTAAGTTATGCAATTTATCCTCAAGTTATTCAAGGTTTCTGGTCTTCCTTGGAGGAAAATCTGGCGTCTTAGTCTGCCTCCAGGAAACACCCAAAATCTTCACCCTGTCCGTTATAGTTCAGGCTGTGTTTGTGCCTTATGGGCAAGAGTATGATTTTAACTATACTGATGTTAAAAGATGGAGATGTGCTACTTATTTTCTAGCAAGCAAGGAGTTAGCCAGCTGCTGATGCATGTGTCATATAGGTATAGAGACTGGAGAAACAAACCGGGCAGAAAGCCCAGTCATTCCACTGGAGTAAAGAAGAAAGCCATAAAAACAGCTACCTCATTGGCAGGAAGAAATCACATTAGACAGTAGATAACAGAGCAGTAGCTTGTAGCCCAGAAAGGGATTTGGGTTGTCCTTACTTATAAAAGAGTGTTGTTTTCTTTTTACTGCCTGTGGATGATAATTTTTGGGAGTGGAATGCCCCAGGGAAAAACGTGCTTGATAGCACGTTTAGTGCTAGACTTAATGCTAGACCAGATGGATCTATCATACAGCTTACAACTCAGATTGCCACTGTTGTCTTCCCTCTGTTGTTTTACCACACTCCACTTAACTCCTTAGTACCCTTTTCTAGCTCTTTTTCTCTGAAACCCCTCCAGTTTGTCAACATTTTTCTGGCAATTTGGTATTCAGTTAGAAAGCAGTCAAAGTGCAGCTGATGAAAGGCCTGCTTCTTTCCTGCTTCATGAATCCTCTGGGTATCCATCTCCAAAATGACACCGGATTTTTATCCCATCATATTGCATTAGACACATAGGCGTAAATCTCTGCTCACTATTGCCTTTCATCTTTCAGCATTAGAGCACACCAGTGTCTTTTTTCGCACAGAGAGTATTTATGATTAAACTTACGGTTATACTGCTCACTGTATTTCAGAATTACATTTTAAAGTGTGGGTGAATAAGAAGACATGAAGTAAGGAGTGAAAGTAATGTTATGCCATTATGCTTATAACCACGTAGGCGTCTGCAGTAAGCAACAATCACTTCATATTTAGTAAAGCTTGCATATTGGTTATAGAGTATAAAACTGCTAATTTGAACATGCAAGTTTTATAAATGTAGAAGTCCTGAGAAAAACACAAAGAAAAGTCTTAAGATTCCCAGTGTAAAACGTATAGAGGGACAAAAGAATGTATCCACCATCCCTAGGAGTCATCTCACCTCATTTTAGCTATCTAAAATGTATGCATCCATTTTAAACCTGGTTTTGGGTCCCTGTTTTAGCATATAGGAAAAAAAAACCCACCTTTCTAAGATGTGGGGTGAATTACCTTCTGGAGGTGCCTGTTTTTTTCCTCATTGACTATAGAAATAGGCTGTTGAGATGAGTCATTTGTCCTAATTCAAGCATTTGAAGGTTGATCTACATCTGACCTGCTTGCCCTGTGTTCCTTTTATGGTCACTGTAGAGAAGCAGGCCTCCTCCACAATACTGTTCATCTCATCCTTAGGATCTGAAGTAGATCAGATGAATCACTTTCTCCAAATGTCTTTTTCTTTCATAAGAGTTACTCATTCTGAAATAGACATCTAGAGTTTAGATGTCTCAAATCTGGTCAGATGAATTTTGTTTGTTTGGGTTAAATGACCTCAGACTCTTCCCCAATGCTTACAACCTGAAGTGAAGACATCAATGGTCAGAGGAGAGGGAGACGTCTGTGCCTGCTGGTATGCATAGGCATGGCACCTTGCAGTCCCTCAAGCAAGTGGGCTTCAGAATCCAAGCCCACAGCACTGCTGGGAAACTGGATTAATTAATTAGACAGGACAGCATCACACTCTCTATAAGCACAAATACACTGCTTCCAGCCAGTGTCTGACTGGCATTGTGGCGTATGGACGGTGTAGGCACACAAGCTCCTTCTGAAGCAACGTAGGTGCCTCTGTCATGGAGCAAGACCAGGGACACAGATGACTTCTAAATCTGCTGCTGGAAGTGAGAAGTGTGGCGGGGGTAACAGGTAAACAAGTGAATGCATTGCACTGAAATTGGGAAGGAGGACTTCACATCTATTCAGGCTTTCAGCTTGTAGTCATTGTTATGTTACCACCCTTTCAGGTGAGGGTAAGCAGTAATCCACGAAATGAACTCTGTGAGAATATCCTACTATTAAACTGCATACTTTATAGTGTTCAAATTCTAAGACAAAGCACATCAAAGACCTCTAAATTATTTTGCAAAATTTTCCATGTGGCTACAGAAGTTCTTTAAAGCACAGTTCATTTCTATCCTCTCTGTAGTCATCCTCTTGGCAAGACCAACCAAGACATCTTTTTCAAGGAGCTCTTTTAATTTTCAGTCTTTTGTGACTCAGTTCTATTATAATTCTGCTCCGCCATACATTTTTTCCTAGAGTCTTTTTTTTTTAATAGATTTATCTTTTTCTTTTTTTAACTGCATGATGTCCTTCCCTTTCCAGTCTTGCTCCATCTGATTAAAATTACACAGCTTGTTTCAGAGGCTGGATCCAGTAATTGGCTTTCTGAATCCTTCCCTGCTCCTCCATACAGTCTGACCCTCCTGCAGAATGGGCATCTTTGTTTCATTGCTTCTCTTTTATGGTCTCTCCCCTGCAACGGTTCAGTCTGACTTTCACCTTTGAACATGTTCTGAAGCTATAAGATCGCTGTTGGCTTAAGTCTTATTTTGTTCTTTATGATGGGAACTTTGTAAGCTGATCTTTGCAGTAGGAACAGACATCTAGCTGCTGCCCTGCAGTTTTGGCAAAAGAGGAGAATGGGATGCAACTGATGTCCCACTCCCAAATCCACCCCTAGGCCTCAGTAGTGTAAGAAGAATGGAGTGCTGCTGCCCCAGACATGGGGAGCTGTGCTACTTGTGACCATGGATGGAGACACTAGAGCCAAAGAGGTGTAACAGGAAAACAGATGGACAGCTCACCAAGAAGAGGCTCAGGAGCCTTGTTACCATGCGAAAGAGACAAGGGCTGCCATGCATTTATTCTGTATCTCTATGAACACTTGTTTAAAAAGGTTCCTATCTATTATTCTGGGCAAACCAAAGAAGTGGCACAAATAAAAGTAGCAACATCCATTCAAATAAGCTATCTTTTAAAACTCTCAGGAGAAAAAAAAGAAAATCTCATCATTTTCACAAACCCAAGGCAAAATGATAAGTCTTGCAACAGACTTTAAAGCTCAGTCTTTCTAAAGGGGAAAAAAACCAAACCAGAAAGCACTGAACTGACAGCCTGCATGTTTTGGAGCATGCGAGAACACAGTTCTACTCAGTGAAAGAGGCAAAAACCTATAAGTACCATCAATATAGAATGTAATAAAAACCAACATTAACTTCCCACAGTGGAAACAAAAGCACTTACATAATATTGTCTCGATATCAAGTGACTATTTTTGGGGTGTTTGTTACTCTACATGATACTGAACTCGTTAATCTTTTAAAGCTGTTTTATTTGGGTCTCCTTACTTGCCTCATAAATTTATTATAGCATTATTCACTAGCAGCCAAAAATACTGTAGTAAGCCTCTTGTAGGTTTTTATAACTACAATCATTCTTCTACAACATTTTATTCTTGATAATAAGAGTAGCTGTAGTTTTTGACAATTAAAAGCTGTGCTGGATGCATGTTTTCCCTTTATAGTGCTATTGATTTCAATGTGTCACTGGTAGTTCTGCCTACCATCTCTCCTCCAGTTTGTCTTTTTTCTGTCCTCAGGCTCTACTACATCTACCTTACACCGTCTTTTCTAGTGCAACTCTCCGGAAGAGTTTGCATCTGCCAACAACAGGGGCAAGGTTCATGAGTGCAGTAGGATCTGACTTAAGAAACTCCATGCATTTCAAGCATCTTTTTGGGGAGGTGGCAAAATCCCTGTCCCCTTGGAACCACCCCTGTGAACTTACTCATTCAGTAATGGTCTGGTTTTAGAAAATTAATTCTGAGGGAACATTTCGTACACCATATATTATAAGTGCAGACAAGTAGCCGGCCACTGATGAGAGAAAACAAAGTCTTTTACTTCTGTAAATCAACTCTCCGATCATTCTCATATAAGCTGTAGGCAAAGCCTCTTCCTGCTGTGCCTCAGAGGATGTTGTGCCCCTATATCCTTGCTTAGAGTTTATCCTGTGACTTTACCCCTGCATTGCCTGGGTTACCCGTTTCTGCAGGGCAGGAGCAGTTAGGAGATTTCCAAGGACAATTCTGTGCGATGACCTGTTGTTGCCTTTTCCCACCACGTTCCAAGACCTGCAAATAAAAGACCAGGTTGATTTTAATATCTTTACACAATTCTTGCTAACCAAGAGAACTGCCTTTTTTACTTGCATGTTTGGTTACTGCTATTGGATCATGCTTTTACTCTTAACATGTGTCTGCTTGCCTTCCTTACCCGAGATAACAATTACCAACTGAATTCATTAACCATTTACCTTGTCTTGAAATAAAAATTATTGCCAGGCCCCCATGACATCTGTGAAAAGCAGTGTTTATGAGTCAACTTTAAAGGTTCAAACCCTAGAAATGCAAAGTATACCATTCAATGAAATAATATTTTTAGCCTTTTACACTTCAAGAGTCACTCTCAATGGTAATTTATTTCTACAGTCTTCCCTTCATATAGCAACTCTGTGGTAAACAGAATAAACTTCTGTCCCATAAACCTTATAGTTCCTGTTCATTTATATTCTTTTTTAGGAGATGGAGGAGGGTGGAGGGAACGTTACAGTGGCACAACTCAGCCGGAAGCTCAAGAATTAGTTACAAATACTTTCTACTTTCCAGTAGTCATCTGTTCCATTTTTGAGTCCCTCAGACTATGTCAGCAGTCATAATGTTCATAAGGGAGCCATATGGCATCACAAAAAAAGGGAGGTAAACATGCATCATCTGTGTACAAATAAGCTGAACTTCTTTCTAGATAGACAGTCCAGTAATAAAAAACCAGGTCCGAATCTTTAAACCAAAATGCTATTATCCCCTTTTCTTATTTTGCTAATTCTAAAGAAGGATTATTGTTCCTTTACTCAGGGCAAGAGTCTCACTTCCCAGCAGAGAAGAAAATTTAAACTTAACTTTAAATTAAAAAAAACTTTAGCATAATACTGGAAATCTAACATTTCTCTAGTTGTAGAGAACAATGTAAGTGTCACTGGACCCTTTGAACTTACATATATCGCTTGTATTAGGCCACTTTGCAACCCTGTCTTACTGTACATGAGAATTTAGCTCTGTTACTTTTAAAATAAGAGAACAGCATATTGTATGTAGCACCATAATGATTAATGATGTATTTCCCCCATCATGATTAATGATGGAGGAAAGTGATTCTATTTAGTCAAGTGTGATTCTTATCTTATATTTAAATACATTTAAAACCAGAAATACATAAATGAGTCACTGATCTTGGTCTCTTACAACCAATCTCCAGGAAAGAAAACTGATCCAGCTGACGAAATTCCAAGTGCAGCTTTTATTTTGAATGGAGGTGAAGAAGGTCTTCTGGCACTGATTGCATCTCAGCGCTGCTGCTTGAGTCTTTGTTCAGGGGAATGGAAAGAACATCAAGTGCACTTGGTTTCTG
This sequence comes from Calonectris borealis, assembly GCF_964195595.1. NCBI lineage: Eukaryota > Metazoa > Chordata > Aves > Procellariiformes > Procellariidae > Calonectris > Calonectris borealis. The sequence goes on from NC_134312.1 coordinate 146,546,688, forward strand.
GCTGATCTTGATACTTAAATGAGGTTCTGCTGCAGTTCCCTTGGTTGAACAAAATGAAGCAGCTTTTCTTCCAGCTAACTACTGTGCTGTACTGCCAAGAGGGCCCTATCATAATAAGAGAACATTTCTGGTATATCTCTAGGATACATTTTATGGATGAATTATTAGTTTGAAACCCAGACTGCTTTAACAATTATGTATAAAATTGACTTTCCATTTACCTGATTTGTAACTTCCAAGAGCATTTTCCAACTTGAACAACATAATTTGGAAGTGGCACAATGGTACTCTGTACAGTTGTGTACAGTAATGACTCATGAGCCCAACATGTACAAGGTTTTCCATAATTTTCACATATTTCTTATGAAATATGGTAAAGATTTTTTTATGATAAAGACATTAAGAGAGATTTGATATAAAAGTTCCCTTTCCTGATAAAGACTATGCAGTCCTTACAGAAGGGTGTGGGGAACAGGAAGGAAAAAGGCTAAGGTTCAACAAACACTGGAAAGTTGTTGCCCACTCAGTCTGCCACTCCTCTTACTTACACTGATGTAACTGAAGTAGGAAATACAGATTTGCAAAGAAGCTAAGAGTTAAATCTATAAAACTATATTGGGATACATTTTGTAATGCAGGCATGCTGCTTGCTTCTCTAAGATCCTGCAAAGATGTTAGCATATGTTTGTGCCAACAGCAGGACTAGTCCAGCCATCCACTCAGGACTGGGGCACTAGCTAAATGCAATGAAAATTTGCACTGGATGCCGCTATTTTCCAGCATGTCTTCCTTTTAGAAAACTTAATGTTACAGTACGTATGAAAACAAATTCATAAAGAAAGTGGCACATTTCCTGAAGATATCTAATTCTTCGTTATTGAATAACAATCCCAAATGCATAAAGAAGCTGGAGGCAAGAAGAGGGGGAGGAGCGATAGCCAGAGAAGTGGAAAGAAAGAGAAAAGCAGCCTCAATGGACTGAAGAAGCTGTTTCATGGATTTCCTTTCACTGGAGGTATGCATTCACAGGAACCATTGTTGGATACACACTCTAGGTTTAAAAGTTCAAATTTCCACAAACATTTTGTGTGTGTATGGTGCAGCAGAATACTTCCAGAAAAACCTGAACCCAGAAAAAACAAATCCAGATTGAAGGCCTTGGCGGAGTGGGATGGTGAAGTACAGGAGCAGGCAAGGGACTTTAGCAATCACATGGAGATTTTTAGACAGTCATAAAACTCAACTTGTAGGGCATGAGGTGGCGTGGGTGCTACATACTAATGGGTCTTGCAAAAATCATCTTTTCCATCTACAGGCACGGCATAGTCCAGAAATTTCTGAGGAGAAGGGTATAGATTTATTACATCCAAATATTTGGGGCATTTTAAGAACAAAAGCAACCATTCTGCAATAAGTACCCAAAAAGACCCTGGGCCACCTTTTGTTCCCTAATGTTCTCATCTAGGACAAGATGGGCATATAATATTATATGGAGAATCTTTGCATTGCCTTTAGTGTACCTTCGGGCTTTTCTGTTGGACCAAGATTGATTGTCAGTTTATAAGTGAGTTATAAGACAAGTAAATATACTGCAGATCACATCTGGGTTAAGATTATGGAGGTGGCCACAGAAGTTGATAAATTATTTTTCATACTGGAGAGCAATAGACGATGCAATCGAGAAGCATAATTCATAATGTATTAATACATAAGTCTTAAAAGTGAGCTAGCAAGAGATTTACAGGCTGAAGCTGCTCCTCTGCTACAGCATGAGACAGCTTCCAGAGCAGCTTTTGTAAACACAATAAATGGTAGAGGAGTCAATATTGACTGATGGGGCTCAACACATTCAGTTTCAAAAGGATGTGGAATACTGAAAAAATTGTTTGGCTTAACAAATAAGTGGTGGAAGCTTTTCTAGACACACAGCAAATAAAAGAACTTAATTGCTAACCTGGTTGTATATATAGAGAGTGCTGGGCTTTGAATTTCATCCAATAATGCTCTAGTAACATGCCTATGTTTTAAAAGGCACATAACTTTCTTGCTTTCACTGGTTTTATTTAGTTTCGGGGCAGATCTGACATTGCTGGCTTTAATTCTTGAACAGAGTGTTCATTTGTTTTCAGAGGTTATATAAAATGCTACATAGATGCATTTCAAAACAAATAGTATCAATTAAAATGCCAATTTCATCTATTGTTTAGCACTGGGTCATATTAAATTAATATGCAGGAGCTATATAAACTTTTAATAAGAATATTAAGAACGAAAAATTCTTTATTTTGACATGTCACTGTTCTCTTACCAGCTTCACTGAAGTCAAAGAGGATCTTTCAGTGAGTAATTTCTCACTGAAATTATGAGAGATGAGTTCGCTATCTAGCTTTGGTCAGTTCTCATTTTTAAATAATAGGGTATCAGGAATCTCTGGATTGGTTTATGGTCTAAGCACTGAATGACTTGTACAATTCTTCTGATATTATGCCAAAGAAAATTTAAGGAAAAGCATTAGGTAAGCAGTTTAGAAACCAATGGTGTAAAGATAAGTTGCAAGCTCTTACTCAATTTTGGTTAACTGGTCAAGAAGCGGGGCTAAGGAAAAGAACTGGTGCTATTCAATCCATTGATTACATTTCATTTGGACTATACCTGTACTAGTAAATAAATATGCTAAGGACCACCCTCAGGCATTGAGGCCAAGTGGCACAGAAGAGCCCAAGTGCACACTATTAATGCTCTTACTTCCCAAAATACAGTAGCTGCATGCAAACCGCCCTTTGGGAATGGTTCCTTGGCCATGCTGTGATCTGAGCTGTGCCCAGGAATTTGGCCCAGACTGTGTCAGTACAAGGAGTCTCATTCCAGGGCCTGGCAATGCTTTCTGGCACCAAGTAATTTGATAAAGTAGAACTAGCTTTGTAGATCAGAAATAGTAAAGAAGGAAGTATACTGTTTGGAAGGCTCCTCTCCATTCCCAACTCTGTCACTCTACCACTGACGGTCAGGACCTCCAGTTTCAGCCCCTCACCAAATTAGGCAACAGGAAGCCTATCCCCCAGCCTGTATCTAAACACTTCATTTTTCTGACGTTGCAGTGGGTTGAAGCCTGCCTAGAAATGGGCACCTAAATGTCTTGGAAGGACTGAACCAAATTAACGTGGCTAGTCACACAACAAAACTAATGAAGCGGGAGGATTGTGATGAGCACAACTCCTGAGCAATGCAGAAATAAAAATAAACATTTTAAGGCCAGACGAGACCATGAGAACACTCAGTTTATCATCCTGAAATGGGTTTGCCTGCGACGCTCTTTGCTGAAGGCCTTCGAACAGGTAGTGTGTACAACTCTAACAGTGCTCATAACTTGCAAAGTCACAAAGTACCTAGTTCACACATACATAATATTTTTTGTGTGAGGACTGCAGAGAGGTTTTCCAGGTCTCCTGTAATGTGCTTACACATATTTTTGGAAACAAGAGGAGAAAAAAAAGGTTCCAACTGTGAGTTTTATAACAAAGTGAAGAGCCTCTTCTGGTTTCACTCAGCTGTATAATGAGATGATCCTGTATCTAATCACAGAAGAAGAAAGAATGAAATGTACCTACGTCCTGTTATGTAAGATGCTTTATGGTTGATCAGATATGTGAAAACAGCAAAATCTGCTTTCATCTGCTAGAATAAGCCATTGCTCATATGTGTTTGAAGTTATTTCTAAGTATTTTGTACAATGCTGAATGTTTAATTATTAGGCAGATGTTACTGTGTTCCTCTTTTGTACAAAATCATCCTTAAGGGCTACAAAATGTTTGTACTTCAGCTTTTGTTAATTTTTTCTTCAATCTTTTCAAATAATTCTGTGAAGACTGCCGGTTTATTTGAGTAGTAAACAGTCTTACTCGTGATTTCAAGCTTATTTTCTATGTATATATGTTATAGACCATATCATTTTCTCAACTATATAGGAACCAACTGATGAAGTTCAGTGAAATTACACCCATGAAGCCAAAGAGATATTTCTGTAAGTATACTCCTACAATTAAATGCTCCTGGAAAGTGCCTTAGCTTAGGGACACCCAACTATCCCCCAGTGGATTATGAAAAAACAAATACTTAAACAAAAATACTTTGTTAAGTGCAGAAAAAAACGATATTATTTTTTCATAAAATTGAATAATTTTTTAAACTGATGTGAACAAAAACCTTTCAAAGAGAAAACAGGTAAGTCCTGAATGAGCAGGCAATGCTATTAAATTAATGCAGTTAAATGCAGGCATTAGCGAGACACCGCAATGCGAGAGCTACAGCAGACACAGTATAAATCACTAACTTAACAGTATGAAACTAGTTGTAAACTGACAACATATCACTTAATGTGCTTTCGCATAGCTAACATTTTTGCAGATTGATTACATAAATGAGTGAAAATAATGATAATAAATGAAATTCATACCCACTTGAAATTTTTTGTTTTTGACAGAAAGTCAAGACAAACATTTCATTTTCTGTATCCTTAAAAATTGAGTTCTTGACAAAGTAGGTTTGACAGCTATGAAAGAAGTCATTATCCTCATTATTATTGGTTTGCTGGATGACACCATGATATCCTATGACACTTTACAGAGGTTCTAAGATGTGACAGACACTGCCCCAAATTATTTCCTATCTAAACAGCGTCTAAAGTAAATACACCAAAGAAAGGCAAAAGAATGGAGTAGAAATAACATTTATAATAGCTGTGGCCAGTATACCCAGAAAGGTTTGAAAGGAGGTGGACTTAATGCTACTAGAGCAAAAAGGGACCTCATCCCTGGTATATGGTGAAATAAAGGGGTGAGGAAAGAAGACCAAAAAGAAACCAAGAATTCAAGAACAATAGCTGGACTCAAGGACAAAGCAGGGAGGGAGCATCCAGATGTAGATGCAGCTGGCTGGAAGCTGTGTTGGAGATCCTGTAAACAACTGCTGCCTGCAATCCCTGCGTAACGTGGAAACCAGCACTGCTCTGAGTGGAGGATGGACCAGATGACCTTTGGGGATCCCTCCCAGCCTAAATTATTCTGTGATTCTGGTAGCCTGTCTGGTAAGGTCTGCCAGCCTGGTCTGTCACGTAGCAAAGGCTTGGGAAGTCAATGTGATATTGAGACATGGTCCTTCTTCATTTGGCAGATCCTATGTAGCTGACTCTCTTGCCACAATGTACATTGGATATTTCTGAAAACCTTTTGAACACCTGATAACAACTAAACATAGATGGTCTGGTCTGATAATGAGTGGACCTCAAAAGGTTGGCACTTTGATGTGATTTTTACACTTCCTTAAAAATGCAATTGGATACTGTTATGAGTAGAGGAAATAATATTTGTCCATTGATTAACACATGTTTGGAAGGAGAGAGAAGGAGACGAGAGAGAGAAAAGAAGAGAGCAAGCACATCTTAATCAGTTTTGCAAAAGAGAATGTAACTTTGAAGGCTATATAAATGATTCTTAATCATTAATAATCTCAGCCTCTCAAATAATACTCAAAAGCCTCATGCATAATTGTAAGAGTACAAATCTGACATAGAAATCTCATTTCACCATCTCTGCACTGCAATGTATCTGTAAGCCTGTGAGGTTTTTAATAGCTGTGCCTCGTAACAAAGCAATTTAATCTCTATTTTGTAGCTAGAGAGAGTTGAATTTTAGCAACAATTTGCTCATTAGTTCTGCACTGCGGCCTGTCTCTGCCTGACGCTGCCCTCCCTGTGAATTTTTATTGTTGTGGTATTTATTTGGTCATAATTATCTCATCTCTACCTACACCAACCTGTCAGAGAGAGTGCTAGTTTTTCTTTACTGATTTGTAATTCTATTACACAGCCCATCAGCAGCTTGTTTCTGATTATTGCAAGCCGTACGCTCTTCTGGTAGCAGCTGTTAATATTTGCCCCTGCTTTATTAAGCAACAAGTACTTGTTGCTCGCCTGTAATAATGTGGAGCTAATAATGTCGTCCCAGGCTGCTTCCTGGGAAATGATGTTCGCCCTGTTCCCTTTCTTTATTTGTATAACATCAGCGAGGTAGTTAACCAGCTATTTAATGTATCCATCATCTTGACAAGTCACAGGAACAGAGAAGGCCCAGCAGACATGGCAAGAGGGACGCCGAGAAGATTGCATTAAAAACTCTCGGCGGGGTTCACAGCCCGTAACCAGAAGGGAGATCAGAGCACCTGGGGGAAGGCATGGCTCATGCCAAGCAGAGGGATGTTGTCACCGTGGTGCAGCCGAGACCATGGGTGTGCAGGACACCTTTTAGACTAGTAGATCCCAAGAGCTATCTAACAGGGAGGATGTTTTGAGAGAGGCAGTGCCAGGCAAAGCAATTTGTAATTTTCTTTCAGGACTGCAAAAGGCTGAGAGGGAAAATTTTACAGAGATTTATCAAATATTGGCAAACTACCAGTTCCTTTTTAAGACATGGCGGGGTTTTTTTCTCTTTTTTGATCAATGCCATTCCTTGGAGGGACTTTTGGAGGATCTTACCCCCAGTCACAGAGAAAAACTTAGTTTTCTTTGAAATACCAGGAGGTAGGTGCTAGCGGCTGCAGACAGGATTTCATCTCTACGTATTCATTCACAGTTGCTGTTATCACCTTTGAAGAGTATTTTTACCAAAAGTTTCAAATTCTGGCTTTTTAAAAATATCTGTTCACACTCCAGATGTCTGCAGATGAGGGATTTCAAGCTAAGCTACTGAGATTGTTTCTAAACATCTTTCTTCCTAGGATGAAGAAACCTTTCAAGTTACATTCTTCAAACCTATTTTTTAAAGTTATGCTTCGATAGTGTTCAAGTCAATGGAACTGATGCAAGTGTTGATTTGAAAATAGTCAATGCTGGGAATTTCACAGCTGTCTTAGAATCAGAATAGAATCATAGAATCATCAAGGTTGAAAAAGACCTCTAAGATCATCGAGTCCAACTGTCAACACAACACCACCATGCCCACTAAACCATGTCCCTAAGCACCACATCTACACGTCTTTTAAATACTTCCAGGGATGCTGACTCAACCACTTCCCTGGGCAACCTGGTCCAAGGCCTAACCACTCTTTCAGTGAAGAAATTTCTCCTAATGTCCAGTTTAAACCTCCCTTGGCGCAACTTGAGGCCATTTCCTCTCGTCTTATCGCTAGTTACTTGGGAGAAGAGACCAACACCCACCTCGCTACAACCTCCTTTCAGGTAGTTGTAGAGCGCGATGAGGTCTCCCCTCAGCCTCCTCTTCTCCAGACTAAACAACCCCAGTTCCCTCAGCCGCTCCTCATAAGACTTGTGCTCCAGGCCCTTCACCAGCTTCGTTGCCCTTCTCTGGACACGCTCCAGCACCTCCATGTCTTTCTTGTAGTGAGGGACCCAAAACTGAACACAGGATTCAAGGTGCGGCCTCACCAGTGCCGAGTACAGGGGCACGATCACCTCCCTGCTCCTGCTGGCCACACTATTTCTGATACAGGCCAGGATGCCATTGGCCTTCTTGGCCACCTGGGCACACTGCCGGCTCATGTTCGGCCGGCTGTCAACCAGCACCCCCAGGTCCTTTTCCTCTGGGCAGCTTTCCAGCCACTCCTCCCCAAGCCTGTAGCGTTGCATGGGGTTGTTGTGACCCAAGTGCCGGACCCGGCAGTTGGCTTTGTTGAACCTCATACAATTGGCCTCAGCCCATGGATCCAGCCTGTCCAGGTCCCTCTGCAGAGCCTTCCTACCCTCGAGCAGATCAACACTCCCGCCCAGCTTGGTGTCTTCTGCAAACTTACTGAGGGAGCACTCGATCCCCTCATCCAGATCATTGATAAAGATATTGAACAGGACCAGCCCCAGTACTGAGCCCTGGGGAACACCGCTCATGACTGACCACCAACTGGATATAACTCCATTCACCACAACTCCCTGGGCTCGGCCGTCCAGCCAGTTTTTTACCCAGCGAAGAGTGCACCTGTCTAAGCGGTGAGCCGCCAGCTTCTCTAGGAGAATGCCGTGGGAGACAGTGTCAAAGGCTTTACTGAAGTCCAGGTAGACCACATCCACAGCCTTTCCCTCATCCACTAGGCGGGTCACCTGGTCATAGAAGGAGATCAGGTTGGTCAAACAGGACCTGCCTTCCATGAACCCGTGCTGGCTGGGCCTGATCCCCTGGTTGTCCCGGACATAGCTCGTGAGCGCCCTCAAAATGAACCGCTCCATGATCTTCCCTGGCACCGAGGTCAGGCTGACTGGCCTGTAGTTCCTCGGATCCTCCTTCTGGCCCTTCTTGTAGATGGGCGTCACATTGGCAAGCCTCCAGTCGTCCGGGACCTCCCCAGTTAACCAGGACTGCTGGTAAATGATGGAGAGCGGCTCAGCAAGCTCCTCCACCAGCTCCCTCAGTACCCTCAGGTGGATCCCATCCGGCCCCATAGACTTGTGAACGTCCAGGTGGCGTAGCAGGTCGTTAACTTCTTCCTCTTGGATTACGGGGGGTTTATCCTGCTCGCCGTCCCTGTCTTCCAGCTCAGGGGGCTGAGCAGCCTGAGGATAACTGCTCTGACTATTAAAGACTGAGGCAAAGAAGGCGTTAAATACCTCAGCCTTATCCTCGTTGGTGGCAACGTTCCCCCCCGCATCCAATAGAGGATGGAGATTCTCCTTGGCTCTCCTTTTGTCATTAATATACTTGTAAAAGCATTTTTTGTTGTCTCTCACAACAGTGGCCAAGCTGAGTTCTAGCTGGGCTTTTGTCTTTCTGATTTCCACTCTGCACGACCTAACGAGATCCCTGTACTCTTCTTGAGTTGCCTGCCCCTTTCTTCCAAAGGTGATAAACTCTCCTTTTTTTCCTGAGTCCCAGCCAGAGCTCCCCGTTCAGCCAGGCCGGTCGCCTTCCCCACCCATTCTTCTTACGGCACATGGGGACAGCCCGCTCCTGCGCCTTTAAGACTTCCTTCTTGAAGAACATCCGGCCTTCCTGGATCCCTTTGCCCTTCAGGACTGTCTCCCAAGGGACCCTCTCGACCAGTGTCCTGAGCAGGCCAAAGTCCGCCCTCCGGAAGTCCATGGTAGCGGTTTTGCTGGCCCCCCTCCTTACTTCACCAAGAATCGAGAATTCTATCATTTCATGGTCGCTAAGCCCAAGCCGGCCTCCGACCACCACATCTCCCACTAGTCCTTCTCTGTTTGTGAACAGCAGGTCAAGCGAGGCACCTCCCCTAGTGGGCTCGCTTACCAGCTGCGTCAGGAAGTTTTCTTCCACACACTCCAGGAACCTCCTCCACTGTTTCCTCTCTGCCGTGTTGTACTTCCAGCAGACATCGGAAAGTTGAAGTCCCCCACAAGAACAAGGGCTAGCGACTGGGAGACTTCTGCGAGCCTCTGGTAGAATATTTCGTCTGCCTCCTCATCCTGGCTAGGTGGTCTATAACAGACTCCCAGCAGGATATCTGTCTTGTTGGCCTCCCCCCTCATCCTTACCCACAAGCACTCGACCTCATCATCACTATCATTGAGCTCTAGACAGTCAAAGCACTCCCTAACATACAGAGCTACCCCACCGCCTCTCCTTCCTCGCCTATCCCTTCTGAAGAGCTTATAGCCATCCATTGCAGCACTCCAATCTTGAGACTCATCCCACCATGTTTCCATGATGTCTTCTGGCTGAGTGTCCCGTTTCTTTCTCTTCCTCACTCTGTCTGCCCCCCAGTCCAGGAGAAGCTTGTCCAGATAGTGACTTATACAGAGGTCAAAATCTATTTGTATTAAGATTTACCTTTTAATTTTACACACCTTTTTACACATTTTTAACTTCTAGGTGTTCAAATGACAAGATTTTAAAGAAGAAAATTGTTTGTTAAAGTTGTACCCTCTTTCTTTCATGAAGGAGTTAAAGTATGGATAAATTCATTACATCATTAATCTTATTGTATATTTCTGAATATTTAACCAGCTTTCACATCACAACCTCAAGTACTCTCCCTTTTGGACTGTGGCAGAAAACCTTCAGAAGCAGGAGAGACACCCGTGAAGGCTATGAAACTAAAGTCCGTCAGAACTTGAAAATGGGAAAATGAATGAAAAGTGGCTTTTTGTACTTGTCTTCTAGTTATGAGTGACATCTGTTGGAAGGAAAGTATCAGTTCTGGAAAGAAATGAGCAACCAGGTCAAAAGACTTTTTCCCAAATGTAATTAAGTAATAATTTCAAATTGGGTTGTCTCTTCGATAGAGAGCTAAAAGTTTAGGATACATAAAGAAACCCAAGAAAACGCATGAAAAATTACAGTGGCCCTCAGCCTCTGTTTTACTTGGTAGAAGATTTGCCTCTGATGTTCACTTTTTAGTGTCAGTCCCTAGAGATGTGATTGAGGGAAAGCTTAAAGTGATGTGGCTGCCTAAAAATAATTAATAGCCAAAGGCTAACTGCTGAGTTTATTGAAGTGTTGAGATCCAAGCAATGCCTACGGTCATATTCAGCACTTAGGAGAATACCAGCTTCCTATCTCAAAATCCTGTCTTAATATATGCCATTCAGAAAATCTTGTCTTAAATATAAGGAGCCTTGGACAAGTAGAAATCAATACTTCATGTTTTGAACAGTGGCAGCGTAAAGATGGTAAGTCTGATCTAATTGAAGATGTCCCTGTCCATAGCAGGGGGGTTGGATCAGATGACCTTTAAAGGTCCCTTCCAACCCAAACTATTCCGTGATTCTATGATTCTAAGTCTAAAGAGAGATTCTGTAAAGCTGTGGAGGTTTATAGCCGGAAGAAGCTTAGCCGGATGAAATTAGAGCGAGAAAAGTTAAGCTGCACATCACAGAAGGTCTATTAGACTGAGACATGGATTCCTATGGGAAATGGTGGAAGATCTGCTCTCTGGGACACTTGGTGCTGGAATGAACTAAACTTGAATCCTCTAGGAAATGTCCTTTATTGTAGCAAATACAGAATTAGCAAGGCTTTGGCCTAGATGACTGAATAAGCCTTTGCAATATCTAATTGCAATACTTATTTGAAATAGCCCATAGAAGGAATGAGGAAAGGAAAGAAAGCATGAAGGAGAAAGTGCATGGTTGAAAGGTGGAATCTCTCATCTAACATTTCCAGACTTGGTGTAAAGATGTGTCAGTGGGATATTTACTTTTTTTCTAGGTAGACTAAAAGGTTTTCCTTATTGCAAGCTAGCAAGGGACAGGTCCCTCCAAATGAGTTCACTTCATCAACATCTTACAAGGAAATTAAGGAATTTAATGTTTTGCTGCTCCACTTCCTTTTGTTGTATTACGTGATCTCCGGGATTGCAACATACCTTGAGGTACTTCTAGCACTCGTTAATAAGAGTTCTTAAAATAGGGTCTAGAGCCAGCACTTTCATCACATTCCTTTAAGTGTCATGCTAAATATTCACTAAATAATTAATTCAGCAGTTGGCATCATGTCACAAGTGGTTATGAATGTGCAACAAAATGTTGGCAAAACAGTAATTTGGATTTAAAAATCTCACTGTAAACATTTCTGAAAAGAGAAGAATTTATGCAATGAATAGGAGTAGAAAAAAGTGAAAGGATTGTAGTTGTGAATGTGTGTCTATTACACCACTGTGACAGGGGCGGGTGTCACTCAAAATATTCTTAATGATCTTAAAAAAGCTTACTTGCATGGTTTTGTGTTACAGCCATCTGTGTATCTATGGGCTCAACTGACCAGCCTTTCTAAAACGGGCATTTGTTAACAACACTGGCAAAGTTTTCCTGGGAGTGTTTGATAGAAGGAGATTTAGAGAAAATCTACAACCAGGACCCCAAAATATTTGATCCTCAAATTGTGCTGGGTCTTATTTCGGGGCCTAAGGCCTAATCTTCTGCCACACACCCTATGAAACCATCAAACTTTGAAATGTACGTGCATCACTTGAGCTCTAGGCATTGCAACTTCTAGAGACTGGGAGGTAAGGGAGATAAAAAAGCACATAAAAGCCTTATCAGACAGACAACTGGTTCAAACAGAGGAACTGCCATCTCTACAGTCTAACTTCATAGTCCCTGAACCCATTTGTAAGGGCAGCTTTTTACAGAAACCTCACATGATTTTTTTTTTTCCCTCCCTCAACATTTGATAAAGATTTTGTCCTCAGGATCCTTGGCTCAGATTCCCCACCCCACTTATCTTTGGGCACCTAATTTTGTCTCCTCTGTGAGGAGCCCAGGCTCCCAGTATTGCCAATTAAAAGAAATTAGCTCCTTCAGAGGCTATTCAGCACTTGGGAACTGATTCACCCTCCGGTGAGCCTGGGTGAATGCCCATCTTACTTTGGGCATGCCAAACGCCAAGGAAAATTAACTCAGAGGTGAAATTAATTCTTCTCCCTCCCTCTGCTCTTGCCCTGTATGTGCTGTGTGAGGTTGGGAGTACCCTTGTATCTCCTCGCAAATGTGTCCTTTTAACTAAGAACAGAAAGACTGTGAAGACAATTTATAGGATGCTGCATTTCCCCTGGAAAGGTCCTCATGTCACTGTGGAGTGTCTGAGGTGTGAAGCCTGAAGTAAACCAGATAGAAAGTCCCACAGAGATCTGAGCCATCATTCCTGATAAATATTGCAGTACCTGATATGGCTTGGTTCATTCTAAGTAAGTATTTTGATAAGACTCGGGTAACGTGTTGGAAGGCGATGTGATGTAAGTAGCATCTAGAGAAAGACACAGCAGGTGCCTCAGGTGGAGAGGAACCATGCTGGTAAAAAAGATCCCAAACAGGTTCTCAGAAATCTGCAAGACCTGTTTAACCAGCTATGAAGTGGTACAATCTAGTGCTGGAAAGCTAGCAAAGATTTCTCAGGAGATGCGTGCGGTCAAGAGCACTTTGCATTTGCAATAAGCTAAAATCTTGCTGTACTCTCGTCTATTAGCTGACCAAAACAGATTCACAGAAACCTTTTTCCTTGCCTTTTTCCTCCATGTTAAACTGCCATCATGAGGTGGGAAATTGGTACGGGAGAGAGTGCACTAGTGGGATTTCATGACTGTCCAACCAAGAGGTAGAAGTCAACCTTTCTCCATTTCAGGCTTGTTTTAAGTTGCTTCAAAGTGCTTCGAGCAAAAACAGAGTCCACAGATTGCAGAAAATAAAGGAAAACCTCTAAACTGCATGAGCTAATGGCCTCTGCCATCTCTCTTCTCACTATTTCAGTCTCCTTCATGACATCTTCTCCTGGACTATCTGCAAGACGGCTTGTCCTTAATCCTTTCCTGGCTGACTTACCTACAAGAGGCAATAAGACAGTTTGGGCCGATGCTGATTACAGCCTTCATTGCTGTTTTTACCCTGGGTCCATCTGATAGTAACTTTGCTCCTGACCCTTCAGTGGATGGCAGATGGGCTTCACAGGTGTCCTGTTTGCCCTGGGTTGCCAGTAGCCTTCAAAGACCCTGCTGCGCTGACTGTCTATGCTTAACAAGAAGTGTTATGGTAATGGCTTTACATCATACACTCTGCTGAGGTGTCCACCTCTTCCAGGAGGGCTGGGTTTCAGTTGCCACCGAGCACAGCCCAGGGGACCAGGAAACAATGGGAGATTGAAGCAGCAGTCATTTCTTAAGAATAACACATCTTAGGCTAATAATTACGTTTGGAAGCAGCCTGTGGCTACAAATAACAAGAATCAAATGAAATGGTCCGCAATAGTGAATGGTTTTATTGCAGGGAGGAAATGCAAGGGGGCAGCAAGGCGGGCGGGTGGGAGGATGCTTCAGCTCTTTGAGAGCAAGGCAGCCCCCACAGGAGGCTTGTGCAGTTGGCCTAAGTCACTTTTAAAGACAGCGTGACACTGTGGCACAAAGGGAGGACACCTCTTAGCACTAATATCTGCTCAACTCACCATCACACTAAGACAGACAGCTGTAATGCTGAGTCCATGCCCTTCCTGTGGCTTTTCACTCCCTTTCTAGAACGGTGTCTAGAGAAGGAAGTAAAATATACATGAAGCCTAATTCCCTGTTTATTTTCTTAATAGTATAAAGATGACAGAAAGTCTTTAGAGAAACAATGTGAGAAGAAAAACAGTGAGAAATAAATTAAACCTACATTTCTCTTATTCCATCTCCTTCTCACTATGGAAATAGGCGTTAGTTGTTTTGAAAAGTCAGATAAATGGTGCAGTAATTTATCTTTTTTTTTAATCCACTTTGCAAGCTAGCTATGAAATAGATGTAGAATATTTAGCTATATATAGACCAGGTGTGAATGCTTGTTCTAAAATGACTCTCTCCCTCCTCTTTTGGTACGTAGCAATCAGAAAAAAATGATACATTTTACCAGATATGAAATTCTAATTAAAGGAAGTAGGAAAGGGGTCAGTTAGCAAATACATCAAAGTGCTTCATGCAAATTTGTTTTCTCTCCCTGAGTGTTAGACATTAATTTATGCCTATGGTAAATGATTTGTATAAAAATCTTTCTTCATGTAATATAGACAAATAAAAGATGCTGTTCAGGTTGTTTTTTTCCAAAATCCATCCTATTTTATTCAACTTTCCGTGATATTTACTGTTTGCAATATGACAATGCCTAAATCCAAGCCACAGACCACACCCCATCATGCTGGGTGCTGTCAGACAAAGTTGGGTTCCTGACCCATTACTTCATGTTTTGCAATTTGAACAGGCAGACTGTTTCCCTGACTGTTTAGATAGGGGAGATTGGAAATTCTAGGGGGAAAACGCCTCCATTTTGATGAGCACAATAGACTGATGTCTTGATTAATACCTACTCTCTGGCACTGAGGAAAGGGTGCAGAAAGTGAAAGCCACAGAAATGATGGAGGAGACGAGCAGAAGCACTTCCTTGCTATTTCCAGAAGAAAGCAAGAAAGCATTTTCCAGAAGCACCAAGAGACTCTCTTCCCACGGGGCTGAATCGGTGGGCTGGACCCTTGGAGGGCAGAAATCCAGCTCCGCAGAACCCACTTATGTTTTCAAACACAGAAGCCTTCATTTCATGCTGCAACAGGAATCTCCTTCAGGCCACAAAGGAGCAGAGCGCATCAATGCATTCATTAGTCCCACTGCACTAGCACTCAGAGATTTGCTCAATAAAAACGGACTGCTGAATCAAGGCCCAAGCATCTTCAGTCCTTCACTTTTGTAACTTAATGTTTTTCTGTTTCTTTTCAAGCTTTGTTCATAGACAGAGAGATTTTTCCATTTAAGGCAAGCTTTTCAGGGCCCCTAGCACGCTGGGTATCAAGACACAGAACTTCTGTCAGTTCTTGGCATGTCCAGGTCCTCCCTGTTATTAGGGCAATATTAGGCTAACAGGTTGTGATTAGTGCAACTAGCGAGCTAAGCTAGCTAGATAGAAGAGTTGTGCATTTCGGTAGTGATTGACATATGTTTTGAACTCTGAATATAAGCTCCATCCTGGTTAATAACAACATTTCCAGTGATTTGAGCTGAGCTATGATTTCAGATCCAGTGTTTATAACCAGCACCTGAAAAAGGGAATGTTAACTCTTCCTAGAAACATAGGAGGATTTGGAGAAATACAGTTGTCCCGGTTTCAGCTGGGATGGAGTTGATTTTCTTCCTATTAATTGGTACAGTCCTGTGTTTTGGATGTAGTATGAGAATAATGTTGATGACACACTGATGTTTTAGTTGTTGCTAAGTAACGTTTACGCTAGTCAAGGACTTTTCATCTTCCCGTGCCCTGCCAGGTGCGTGGGGGGCTGGGAGGGAGCATGGCTGGGACAGCTGGCCCGGCTGGCCCAGCTGGCCAATAGGCTATTCCATACCATATGACGTCATGCTCAGCATATAAGGCTGGGCAAAGAAGAAGGAGGGGGGGACGTTCAGAGTGATGGTGTTTGTCTTCCCAAGTAACTGTTAATGGAGCTCTGCTTTCCTGGAGGTGGCTGAACACCTGCCTGCCCATGGAAGTAGTGAATGAATTCCTTGTTTTGCTTCACTTGTGCGTGCGGCTTTTGCTTTACCTATTAAACTGTCTTTATCTCAACCCACGAGTTTTCTCACTTTTATCCTTCTGATTCTCTCCCCCAACCCATTGTGGGGGGAGTGAGCGAGCAGCTGGGTGAGGCTTCGTTGCCAGCTGGGGTTAAACCATGACACCAGTACTTTTCCTTCCACTGCTACGTAACTTTTCTACAGCAAACCTTTGCATAGTACTGCCAGCAGCATTATAACCCAAATAAGGTTCACTCTGACACCGTTTCTAGTTGTCTATAATAAGCAAACCTGTTATGGTTGCTTATTTTGTGAATGCCACTATAAATTTGAGGTTCCTACAAAGAATGAGAAGTTACAAATTATAATAGTTTACCTAAACTACTGTTTTGAAGCCCTGTCATTTGTGGACCATGGGTGCTTGATGGGAGCACCCACACTTTTGGCGATTATGTAGGTTATGTAGTAAAAATAGGTGGTTCAATTATATTGTGGTCGTTTGGAAGAATTCTAGTCACAAAACACCTGCTTCTCCCTGTTTCCAGATGGTTTTGCACATGTCTAAAGTGTCTACAGAAAAGTGGAAATAGCTGTAGCTTAGAATTTTTCAAAAATGAGATATTTTTTCCACGAGCAAATGTTGATTCACTTAAAGATTCTTTCTACAGGAATGTGACATACTGGACAAGAATATGTCAGACAGCATTCCTAGGTCCAGTATGATGAAAAAATACTGGATGATTTGGATAAAAAAAGTAGTAGTCCCAATGAAGAAACTGCAAGATTTTGTTCCATAACCTAGTGCTGCAGAAAAAGTTAAATATAACTATTTAATATATAACCTACTGCTAGCAAGAGCCCTAATGACCAGACTATTGACAATTACCTCTACCCGTCAAAAGTTCCTGGAATAAAAACCCATGACAGACTTTTGACATATGATGTAAGCAAAATACAATGTTTTTTTCCACAGTCCAGTATTAGCTAGCTTGGAACAAAGAGCTGGTTTTGATGCCTTTGGACAAGACAGGAAAGGAAAGCCTCCATCAAGGATACCAGTCAAGAGAGGAGCTGGAAATACTCAGGAAATGCCAGAAAGGGTCCCAGCTTGTTTGTACTTAAGGCAAAAGAAAACAAAAACTATTACTACCAACTCAAATAAAATAAAAAATAATAATTATAATTCATCCAACACATATTTGTCACAGTGTAAGCTACAAGCCTGCGATGTAAAATTCAGATTTCTTGCGCTGCCATATTATGGGCAGGCCCGGGAACTGGACCTGAACTCCCAAGCAGGTCAGATGATCTTTCCAAGTACCTAATCTACCAGCCAATTCTCTGCATATCTTCAGAAAAGGTGTGAATTTCTCTAACGTTTTTCTGCTGAAAGGCTTATACCTTTCTTTCCTGGGAATAGGGACCTCCAACATTTCACAGTCTCACTTAGCCAGATTACATGCCACATACAGTTTCTCATTCATTTCCACCTTGTCACTCAGACTAAAATCAGAGCAGCCATTTTGCTGGTAGCTTCCTCCCCCCAGGTTTTGGATATGAAGGTTCTTCAGCATTTCTCTATTATTGTTTTTTTCAGCTAATAAAGTTACCACAGAAGTGTTTCATAATAGAGACAGGATTGTATTTGAGAGCTATGCTGGAAAACACTCTTGTTGGATATTGTCCATACTATATAACATTGAAAATCCAGGATAATAAAATGAAGCAGAGATAAACAAAGTTCTTCTAAGTGGAGAATTGTTCAAATGAGTAGCAATGACTTGTCCTCATGCCTCAAGTCAGAATATTTACAGAAATGTGAAGATTTTTGAAATGAACATTGGATAAAATTCCAGCATACTGAAAGGCAAGTGTAATAGAAAATTGATTTGATAAGACTAGTTCTGTTTAATAACTGCATGTCCTTTGATTCAGTCCTTCATATATTGAATTTCATGAAGACCAAGAATACATATACTAATGAAGAAAAGGAATACATATACTAATGGAATAACAGTTTTAAGCAACTGCGGTTACCTAGTTTCTGCAGCATTATCTTTTAATTATATTTAATCGATATGACAAACAGAAAGAAGACCTTGAAAGACTGATTAAAAGAGGGAAACTACGCTGCAGATAAAATGATTGATTGTCGAGGTCCACAGTGTAATGAAAATATTGATGCCCCAGTATGGGTATCTTTGCATAAGCACAAGCAATTGAATTAGCACTTCCGAAAAAGTTGCTTTCCTTGCAAGAAGTTTGGTTTTCCTCAGCTGGGTGTGGTAATCAGCTATCTTCCTTGGCTGTAGCACTGTGAAGTAAAATGGTTTGCTTTTAATTATCTAGTGTTACAACATCTATTTTGCTTACCACACAATTTTAATGTGATTCAAAATGCAAAATGCTGCATGTCACAGGTGGCTGAAATCTGATACTCCACTAACAGTTCCATTAAGACTCTTGTTGATTTAAATAATCGATTTTACTTTATGTTCCAATGGGCTTTGAAGGCCAACATGGTCAGTTGCTACATCTCAGCTCGGGAACAGTGCCTTCCAGCTATGGGCTTGTATCTTGATTACTTTTGAGCATGCCCCTATATACTGAGACTTTGGTTATTCTTCCAAAAGGGGAAAGAAAGCTCAACCAGTGACACAATGGAATTGCAGAATTAATCCCTGGCAGAAACCCCCTTGGAATCAATCCAAAGGCTTGCTAACCTCAGAGAGCTTCAGTTTGGTCCTAACTAAACACAGAAACCTGTTCATTGCTCAAAAAAAAAGGGCAGGAGGGCAACCCCACTACACTACAATTTAAGTAATTCTTCCCATGATTCAGCACCATGATTCAGCATTATCTTCCTAGTCTCCAAAGTCAAAAATAAGCAGGATGTCGTCAGGAAAAGGATCATCTCAGACAGATGCATAGATTTTCTTCAAAAACTAAAACATTTTTTTCTTTCCCTAATCAGTCCTGTGTATTTCATGCATTATTATTTGCTTAGTTTCATTGAACACTGCTGATTAAACAAAGGAATACCCTTCTGCAGCTTGATATAATGCTTCATAATTTTGTGTATTACTGGCTAACTACAATAAAGCTATCGTGAGTCTTAAAACCTGTGTATGAAATTATTTGCAGACCAAAAGCATGCAAACTGTACTGTATAAGTGCGACGCACCTTCGTTTAATGTTACTTACACTTTTACTTCATGAAAACTGACTGAAAAATGTGGGCTCACAAGCTGCTGCACTGGATATGTCATTGTTGTGCAACTCTCCAAAATAAAAGAGACTGGAAACCCTTAAACCAGACTGCTGCTGAATTAAGTTCTCCTTACTTTGGGGATTCTTTTTTTTTTTTCCTGTAATTTATGTTTCTACTTCCACTGCATTTGCTAAAGCCATTAAATATTTAATTTGTATTTGATTCTTCTCATGGCTGGAGTTCATCAGCTACCCTTACTTGGAGTAGGGTACTAATGCTAACACACGACATGCATTTAAAGGAACACTCCTGTAGCCTTGTTACTGGAATGTGAGTAATTATTAACAAATGGTAAGGCCAGTTTTCTTTCTGCTTAAATATCATTTGGGCTCAATTACATGATACTAAGATGAACAGGTCATTAAGTTCGCTACTCTATTGATTCTAGTTTTAGCTGAGCTCTGTTCATTTTTTATTTGAGCTCATTTTCCTCGGCTTGAACTTTGACTGTGTTATTTGATTGAAAGTTAGCTTCCATGGAAATTATTGAGAGGATGAGGCCTTATATTCCTGCATACCTCACTGAATTCAATTTGATGTTAACTTTTGCAGGGCATTTTTTCTCTTTCAGGATACTGTGCCATGGCTGCAGTGTTCAGAAGGCCCGGGAGTCTCTAGGACCCTATTCTTCTAAACTATATTTATGCTTACGGCCTGAAAAGGAGCTGCTGTTAGGAGGAAAGACTCAAAAAACAGTCACATACACAGGACGGTGGGAACGGGGAGGCTGAGCCAGGGGTTCCATGAGGGGAAGGATCCCATGGGCTGGCAGCTGGTGGGGCAGCTGGGAGCAGGGGCTGGCACGCAGCCGCTGGCCACTCCTGGCATAATTCATCTGAGGGCAACTTCCCCGGTGTTGATGTGGGGCTCTGCCCCAGAGCTTCAGAGACTGTGGGACTGCTTTGGCATGCGGTGGCTATGGGAAGAACCACCATGACTTCCAGTACAGCTCCAAAGCTTTTGGGAGGAGTGGGGAGAAAAGGGTTAATGGGGGAGGCAAAGCCCTGGTACTGTGCCCATCCCCAGCCTGATAGATCTAACCTGCTAGAAAGGATCCTGAGGTCACCCAGTCCAGTCTCCAGGTCAGTGTATGACATTGCTGAGAAGTTAAATGGGATGGATAAAAAAAATTGTTAAACGGAGAATCTCTAACAAGGTACAAAAATATCATATATATTGCCTGGAACTGCCACCACCGCATGCTAGAGTGTTTGGCAATTGAAAACAAATTGTGATCCAAATGCCTTTTTCAGCTAGCTTTCTCAGACAGGAAGATTCTTACATGAACTACATAAATTTTTACCATGGAAAGGAGTAGTGCTTCTGGGAAGAAGGGCCTGCCATTCTTTTGACTTCAGAACTCTTCGTCTTTTCTCTAAAAGGAGGAAATGACTGCCTGGATGAGATAATTACACACAGTGTCTTTCCCATCACCATGAAATATGACTGTCTATGATGTATGTGCCACATAGGAATGTATAAATAAACACTTCCCAAATAAATCACTCAGCGGCCATCTGAAGTTCCCTCTTCATCACTGCATGACAGGCTGGGTACGAACCTGCAACCCAGAAGGGAATAGTCTGGCCATGTGAATCCCTTCAGTGCCTTGCAGTCAACCTATCATACCCTTGGACCTGTGCAGGAAGTGCCAGCATCCTCTGATAAAGACCAGAAGCCCTAAGCTGTCCTTCTGACCATCTTTGCTCGCCTAATCTAAAAGGTACTAGAATTCGACCAAACTTTAGCCTTCAAAACATCACAGAGCCTAGTGATTGCAAGAAGGGGTAAGGACTACATGTTTTTTTCTTGGATGGGACTAGAGGTGAAGAAAAAAGGAAGAGCCACTGCCAACCTGTCTTATCGTTGTGGTGCCACTTGCAAGAAAATATTCAAAACTGGAGGAAGAAGGGACATGCAGGAGTGTGATGTGTCACTGTTGGTTGGCCATGCTGCTGGGACGTGAAGCTGAAGTCTTCCAGGCAGGGAGGAGAGGGAATTGATTGCTTCCACTTTCTTGCTGAGCACTCTATTAGTCTGCTATATAGATTATTAAACTGATATAAGAAAAGAGGTTGTCTCCTTTTTCAACTGTGAAAAACCAAGGGAATCAGCGACACACTCTACCTTCACCTCATTCGGTTCTTTGAACAAAAGAATACAGCTACTGCCTTCGGAGGTCTGTGCTTTCCATCCAGGGCCGGCAGAGATCCCTAACTCCCAGAGAGGACGGGGATTCCTTAGCATTTCCTACTGGCAGCTGCCTGCTGATCATGCTGACTGCAGGCCTACTACAGAAAGCTTGCTGCCTGTATTTCTTCTGGCATCTCCGCCTCTCCCCTTGCACGGCACAGGCACTTGTGGCGTGCCATCCAGGGGGCTGGGCTGCACTGCAGGTCCTGAGCATCGTCACACTCCTCTTGCAAGACTCCAGGTGCTTTTTTGTGTCTAACTCTAAAGCTTCATGCCAAAAGGCAATATTTACCAGACAATATCCAGAAGCAGTTCTGTATAAAAGTGATGCTTATGGTGGTACCACCAAAGATTATAGGATTGCATAGAGACTTACCTTTGTAGAGAAAACTTGGATTTTGTTATGTTTGGGAGAGAGCGGGGGGAAAGTGAGCAAGCACTGACACCAACAGCCTAAAAAGGATGTTCCAATTGAGGGGCATACCTAAGTAACTCAGAGATAGGAAGGAACCTCTCCCAGTTTTGTGTCACTATTTCAGAGAGATGTCACTTCAGGTGACTCACTGGAGCATGCCAAAAGTACCTGCCTGATTTTCAGAACTCCACAGTTTCCAAGTCCCTTTTCGCCACCCTACTGAATGTTTTTCCTCTTTCCCATGGAGAACTAGAGCAGCATGTAATGAGCCATGTTTCTCATCTACTCCTAGCCCTAGGAACCCTATTGATCTCATCAGTGTTAAATTAGCCTTGATAGCGATATAGTATTTTGGACATTACTAAGCTGCAATGCTGCCACTTCCTAAACAAGCCGTGGGCTTTGTTTCAAATGAACACAGCAACTGATTAATCAATACTGAAAGGTTATCAAAACCTGCCTCCTGACAGCAGGCTTTCACAATGCCCAAGGACTTTTTTTTCTCTTGGTTATACAAAAAAACATGCTTGTTTTTAGTGCTTTTACTGCCTTCTTCTGGAGCTTTGTTTTCTCCCTCTGGCAGTCCACCCTGTTCCCAGGCAGTCTCCTGGCTCCGGTGGAACTTCTCCCATTCCCGTACCCAGAGGGATCCCAAACCACTCCAGATCCCCCAGGGAAACCACAGCGGGCTAACTGCTTCCTAGGGGTCTAACTCCATCATCTACGCATGACTGGCAAGCACAAAATGTTCCCCACTCCTGGAAGGGGTCTCAGCCCCCACGTCCCTGCTTGCCTGCTTCCAGGGAGCAGATTGATGAGGCATGCAGCTCCTTGAGGACCTGCCAAAATAAACATGGGTATGGCATGCTTCCACCATCTACTGGGTCTACTCAAAAGTTTTAGGTTGTGTGATAAAAAAGACTTGCAAAAGGAGCAGGGAGGCCCAAGGGTGTGGGGGAGAGCTCCGTTAAGCCCACAGGGGCCAGTGGAGTGCCCTCTCCTGGCCCCTCCTGGGAGCAGCCACACCGTGGGCTGGTTGAGACCCATCAAGATGAGTCCATGGGAGAGGCTCTGCCTCTGGGTCACTTGACAGATGGGGTGTGACTCTGTATCAGGGAAGAGCATTTTGGATGGGATGTTGAGAGGAAGGAACAAAGGTGGTGAAAGGGAGGGATCAGGGGGTACTGGGGAGGAACAAGCATGGGAAAATAGAGGGGAAAATGGGATGAAAGGGGATGGCGGTGCGTAAGAGAGTGCTAGTCAGTCCACGTGTCCAGCCATGCCTGCGCCAGCCAGCGCAGCCTCTCCTGTCTCCTCATTAAACCCTGTTCCTGGTGGTTTGTCTGGGTGAGGGCTCCCCATCCCCTGTGCCCACGCGAGGGAGGGCTGAGCGCCCGCCGTGCTGGGGGGCCAGGGCCTTGGGGGCCAGCACTGGAGAGATGGGGGTGTGCGGGGTGTGGGTGCGTGTGTGGGGGTGCAACCGCGGGTGAGTACAGGCTGGTGAGGAGGCGAGGGGCTCGGGAGTTGTGTGGCGGGGTGGACCCCAGAGAGAGTCAGGGGTCTGCCAGCTGGTGACTGGGGGCACTGGGAGGTCCAGCCCAGCCGCTGGGGACACACGGTTGTGTGTTGGGGGGGTGTGGGTGGGTGTCTTGCCCGTTGTAGCTGCTCCACTACCATACAAAATGAATCACTGGCATGTTCCAGTGAGAACGGGTGGTAATTGTTAAAGCTAATTGTTAAAGCAATCTGGTATGGGGGAGAACTTGTGTCCTGGGCTTCACTCTAATGAACGTGTAAGTACATGGTATAAATCAGAAAGGTTTTTTTAAAAAAAAGAGTCCCTTTAGCCTACACAGCACTAGTAGAGAGAAGCTGGGGCATTCCTTGAAACATCCATCTCCCTTCAAGCACAGGTTGAATTTGGACTGATATCTCCAATATCCAGTAAATGTTGATTTAAAAATGAATTGGTAGAAAGGAAATCTTAACTTTAAAAAGATATTAAGGAAATTCTAACATTCTCTAGCATTGTCAAGGCTTTTAAAACAAAGGTCTGACTGCTCTTGTACTTTATTAGGAAAGGCGTTAAGTACCTAACTGCAGAAGAGGTTTGACACTCTGCATCCGAAGCAGTGCTAGGTGTGTTCCCAGAGCCCACTGGGTCTGATGTGGGTTTCTTACCTCTCCTCAGCACCCCAGACACTCTCTCTGCATTGCATTTTCTATGAATCCTCTGTTTTAGCATCTGACCCTCCCTCTGTGTCAAACTGCAGCACTAAAGGGATGTTTGTGAAGCACACTGGGGAAACGTGTGCCTGCGAAGGTGCCTTTGCTTTCAGCTGCACATGGGTTAGTCCCCTCCAGAGGGGAGAAATAGGCTTTTCCCAGAGAATAATTTACATTGCCCATATTATGCTTTTGCTTTGCCTCACCTTTAAGGAAACCAGCTTGTCTCCATGAGCTGTAGAAGGAGCCCTGTGATTGCAACCCCCTCCCATGGGCACGTGAATTTGGAGGCAGAGGGAGGGACGGCTGTCCAGGTGCTCCGTGTGTCACTTACACACCCACACCCACACCCACAAGATACGCTCCGTATAAACACCCTTGGCTAGAATTTCACCCTGTCTTTACCATATCACTTTGCTACAAGATTTTCTTTCCTACAAGATTTTCTTTGCTGTGAGGGTTTTTGGGTGTTTTTTTGTGACAAGATTTCCAGTCCTTTCTACAAGAATTTCTTTAAGAACAAAATCAGTTATTCCTAGCATTTCTCACTTTAATGAAATATTAGAGAAAGAAATTTCAGCTCCTCTTGTTTGCGCATTGGGCTGAAGCCTAATTGGTTCTTTCCTTGTTGAGTCTGGTTCTAAAATTTGCTGAAGGATTCCTTCCAGCAGGCAGAAATGTAATATATAACGTGTAACATATAACATATGAAATATGATATGAGAGATATGATATGTGATAGATTATATATATCATACATCATATAACAGAATACACAATATACATTATATATTTTATGCTATGTATCATGTTATATTGTATATTATTTAATAGATATTGTATATATTTACATGTTATTTGTATTTCTAAAACTGCAAGTTGTTTGCACTTTGACGTTTGTCTTCGTTTTTTGCTATTTGAGAACATAAGCTCTTTGGAAACAAAGTCATGAAGTCAATCAGAGTCAAGAATCGCAGAGCTGCTTTCACTTAGAATGAAGCAAAACTTTATCAGGGTGAGGGGGATCTATTAAGCCACCCTGCGTCTGTTGCTGCTCTGCTGACACCCTACGCAAGTTGCATATTTTATTGCACCACCATCATCAGACCTTCCCTGTTTACACAAGCTAGCGAGTAGCTCGTCCTCTGCACAGAAGTTTCACAGCCTGCACCTATCTATTGATGCCAGTTTTAAGGTAATAACACACATTTCCAAAGAAGTTTCAAATTCCCTTCTGCTGATGAGCCCTCTGCAGTGTTGACCTGTCAAACCAGCAAACCTGTATTGCCGTCAGAGGGTGTCCTGGGTTTGTCATAATGTCAGGGGTCTGAAGTGAAGTTTTGCTCAATCACCAGCCCCGTTCCTTCTGCTGGCTGGCAGTATCCCTCGCTAGTTACTTCCCAAGAAACAATGGTTGCGATCAAAGCAAAGATGGATTTTGGTTCCAGAGAAAGCAGGCTTAAATGTTTCCCAAACATGGTGCCAACTTCAGACTCCACCTAACCACACTTTACAATGAACCTTTATTTCAAACAGTGGAGGGAACTCTAGGTATGAAGTTTCCTGAGGGAGAGAAAAATGCTCTTCTCCATCTATACTTGCGCCTTCTGAAAGTGAACAAAAGGCTTAGCTGGATTTTCTTATTTTGACTTAATTATAGCTCTTGGAAGCACTTTTTTTCTGTTGTTATATGAAAAGTTAAGCTTAGCATTATCTTGTTACAAAAGTGGGGGAACTATAAAGCTGAATCAATATGATTTTAAAAGCTGCTATTTAATTAGATTCAGTTGATTAGACAGACATTTGATTTCAGTGCAGCCTGCTAGGATTAAAGGGCAATAATATCTAGATATATTTTCTGTTAACAGTTTTGTCCATGTGTTTGTTATAAGCACATCTACAAATGGCAGGCAAGAAAATGAAGCTATGGGAGGATGGTGAATTTACCTGAAACCATGACATATGACATAGCATTTCTCCACCCTACCTAAGAATTGGTTCGACTGCTCTGTGTTCCTGTCCTCTTTGTACAGCAAGACTTCTAACAAAAGAGGTCTTGGTCCAAGCAGTGCAGTGAGGCGAGTCATTAAAAGGATAACTCTAATACTCTCTGTATTACAGCCTCGTGATCCATGAAATAGATTCGACTTCTACTGTTACTCCAATGCAGCTTTTTACAACAAACATTACTTACAAATAGTGGTGAGATTAACAAATGTATTATGCTTGAGAAGACCACCAAGATCTTCAGACGTGGCTGCGATGTTCAGAGTGAAGCAATGGTAGAATACGAAAGAACTCAAATACCTTTGAATAAATGAGAGGGTGAAAAGATTGTTTAGCACATTTTCCTTAAAACACAAACATTAGTTTTGCCTACCTAGTGCTTTTAAGAAAGAAGAGGCATTTGGCATTTGGCATTTGTGCCAGAGGCTTTTCAAATATAGTTTGTGGTAGCAGCTGGGCCAATCCAAAAATGCAGCTGCTACAATTTATAAATTAGTGCAGTCCCCAGTGAAATAAGAGTCAAATGATTTAATAGCAAACTACTATTTGATGAGTTACGTTACAAAAAAACTAAAACGTTGTGAGAAGAGTGTTATCCAGCACAGCCTTCTTGCATCCCACATAAGGTGGGGGCATGGGGACTTGATCTTTAATTCCCATTCAGACAGGTCACCTTTTTAAACCAGCAGCCTAGTAATGGTGCTGTTTTGCCAGAGCCTGAGCATACACTGTAGTACTTACACAAGTAAAACTCCCTCTCATTTCAGCAGGAGTTTTACCTGAATATGAAAGACATGTCATCTTTGGCCCTGCTTTAGGAGAAGAGTAATTTTTATAGTCTACTAAATCCCTTTCTAGGTTAAAATAACTCGATTGCAATTCTAATAAATGCTTGATTATGGAGGCTGGAAATTTAACATCCATGCCAAGTAGACAAAATTGAACTAAATTTGCAGAGAATAAATGTTTTCAGCCTTACAGTTAGCTTTTAACACAGAAGCTGTATTCTAGAAATCCAGATTATCATTGGCACATAGTAAGTGCCTGGGAGGTGGAATTATCCCTAGTATACCCTTACCATGAGGCTATTCAGAGCATAATTTAGGGTCCTATTCCCGAAAACAGCTCAAGGTCCTCTCCAACAGGTTTCAGAGAACGGAATTTTTCTTTCATTTGCGTTTCAGGGCACAAAATCAATAGCAAACCTGAGGAACACATACTTACAATTCCAAAGTCCAAATTCAAACCTGGGATTTCCCTCTCAAATCTTCCCTTTCGCTGAGAGAGAGAGTTCTCTGCACTGCCCTCACTCCTCTCACACTTTTGAGATGAGTTTTTGGGACGAAAAGGCCTTCATAGCAGTTACCGCGGTTGCCAAAGGCAAGGAAGAAGCTCAGTGCAATTTCATACAGAAGTCTCAAGACCTGTTCAAGAGAGCACCCAAAAGGACCCAGGAGAAAGTTCTGCCTTAGGAGGTGGAGAGGACAGAGATGCCGTCTTTGTGCCTGGCCCAAGAGCTGGCCACAGTCGTGGCATTGCCAATATAAAGCTGAACAATGTGTGGGAATAAAAAGACATCTGCAGCAAAAGTAAAGATGGAAATATTGTAGTGGGTTTTTTCTTTTACACTGGTCTTAGCTTTAAAACTGCGGAAGAGACAATCGAGATATTAATTCCGTAATATTTGAAGAGTCTCTGGTACTGTTGGTCCGCTTTCTACTTTTTGCTGGTGGAACTGTAAGAGAAAGGCAGGGTGTCACAAGTGCATTTCTGTTGCAAAGCTTTTGATTCTGTGTTCCCCGACTTCTGTTGTGCAATGACTTAGAAGAATTTTTATGGAGGAGGAAA
This sequence comes from Calonectris borealis, assembly GCF_964195595.1. NCBI lineage: Eukaryota > Metazoa > Chordata > Aves > Procellariiformes > Procellariidae > Calonectris > Calonectris borealis. The sequence continues at coordinate 146,574,623 of NC_134312.1, forward strand.
TGTAAGCAGTTTATAAAATTCTTAGCTAAGGTAATAAAGTGGGTTCAAGGTGAGCCACAGTCTTTCTTTGCTCTTCTCTCTGACAGCTGTTTCATATATCTCCAGTCAAGTTTTGAGCAATGCAGATTTATTATGCACATTTTGGGGAGGGGGAAGCTTTGGATACAGGAAGACTACAGGGTAAAAGAGGATATCCTGAGAAATGACAGGGAGCAGAAAGGGGAAAGAGAAGGATCCCCAGTGCTACTTACCTTCGAGATGGAAATCCCCCACAGATTTTCAGCCAAAGGAAAAGAATGAAAATTAGTAGGAAAAGGAGAGATAAAGACAGGGAAAGAGAGCGCCCTGCACTAATCCTCTCAAAAAAAAAAAAAAATTACAATGACCTTTTTCTGAAAATTTTAATATTGCAAAATTTGTTGGTATCATTATCTGTGATTTGAATCTGCCTTCCAGCTGATTCAAATGAAACATTATCACTACCCTTATGGGATTCTCCTCCACCTTGCCACATAAGCCGCATCAGTGGGAAAGGAGCTAGTCAATGCACCGTGGAAACAAAAGTGCTTCCAGGTGAAAACATTCTTGTTTTTCTCTATTCACATACAGCCATTGGAGAAAGAGAACATGTACAGCAACAGTGCAATTCCGGGACAGGAATTGCCTTGCTGTCCTGGCTGCAGCATCCTTTCAGATGTCCTCTTGCTAGTTACCTGCACCAGCCCTGCAAAACCAGCAGAAATATCAGTCTGCTCCAGACTAAAACTCTTGCAGTGTTTAGCTTTCCCTGTAATGAGAGCATCATTGAACAGATTGACATTCAAAGAGGTGTGTGAGCAGTAATATCTTGTTACTCTCCAGATAAAGCTATCCACCACCACTCTGCAACTGTTAGTTTAGTTATCCAGCTGAATCGGTAGCTAAACCGTCTTGCCAGCTAGCCTCCCATCAAATGCTTAATGAGCCCGAAATGAAATACTGGTGGGCACAGACACGCCACTGGTTGTCTGTGGAAGTCAGTGGAAGGAAAGCCTCAGATAGATCACTCACACTGTAAATAGTAGATTGCTGGATCATCTTAGCATTGTGAGACACTAAAATATGAGACATCATCAATATTACACTGATGTCTGTTAACTCCCCTCTTTGATTGATCAAGGCTTACTTAATGAGCATAAATATGTCTAGCTGACATATTTATAGCCTGGGCTCTCAAGTCATGTGTCACAGCGACAGCCCGAGCTGACCTCTGGAGCACTGTTTGCTGTTATCCTGGAAACCCTAACACTGCCTGTGGTTAAATAACATCATGCCTGCCTGACCACCTTATATCATCCAGCACTGACAGCTGATTTGCTGGAGTCAGATAGCAATGCTAACCTGTTTTTCACTGATAGGGCTACTTACCTGCCTGACCTGGAAACAAAGGGAGAGAACTAAGTCCAAGAAGATACCCTTTCTCATGAAGTACACCCGCAGTCACAGCTGGTTGTTTCAGGTCCATATGGCTACGCAGAGCCAACACACAATGCTGGGAGAACTGAGCGCTCACTGAGTAGATGCGAGATCCACAGCTACAGAGATGTTTACATCTTAGACCTACAGCTGCATGACCTCCTCAGCAGGGCAGGTAACCATCTTCTTCGGAGAATATCCTTTTGAAATGTTCTCTATCGTATATCCAGCAGGGCTACGGCTACAAAGCATGACAAGAATGAATGTTAGCTCATACTTGGGTGCCCACGTCCAAGACAGTTCTAGTGGCAATAACCAGATAGGCATGAATTTCCACAGGATTTAGGCAGCAAGTGGCTAAACCCAGTGAAAATCCCAGCCAGAAAGAGTAAGACGAGAAGAGGGTTAACAACTAGGAAGATAGTTCATCGGAAATGTCAATAATGTAGGGAGTCTCCGACACTTAAATACTTATGCTATATGATTTTAAAATAACAATAAGCATATTGTTAATGTGAAATATAACTGCAAAGATCCACTGTCTAAATTCTCAGTTATGCCCTGACAATAAAAACATTGTACGTAATAGTAAGTCATGCTTTACATCACCATTGCAGGCAATGGTGAGGAATGGAAAGCCTTTTCCTCCACGACAAGAGTAAGGATGGGATCTGCTGTACAGAAATACAGTACAATACATTTCTGTACATCAGTGAGGCTGGGGCAGCCGCTTACCAAAGGGGTTAGACAAACCCAAGCCTGTTTTACTGGTGAACAACGGCTGTGACACTGCAACAGCGCAAGACTGCAGTTACAGCACTAAAAGGCAGCTCAACATAGGCAAGGCAAACCCCTTGCCTGGTGATCCCTGAGAAGTGCTGAAATGCTCATGCTACAGCTGCAAGAATGAGGTAGCACAAAGATCTGGTAAACCCTTCAGGGTCTGCAGTGCTGGTGTTCAAGACCCCTGTCTGATTTATACAGATGATGTTGGGACAGTAGCTTCCAGATGAGGTAGGTTGTAAAGTGTCAGAAAGCACGGTGCAACAACTGCCTTCTCACCCACCCGTCCACCCCCTGGGTTTTCTGTACAGAGGACCATTGTTCAGGCCATACTTACATTCAACCTAATAATCAGTAGCAACAATTTTACTTTTGTCATGTCCTTGAGAAGTAATACAATAAATTGCAAACAAACAAAGTAAACACCCTTCCTTAAGAAAATGTAATTTGGACACCATATCCAAATGAATAAATCATTCCTGAAAGGCAGAAGCAATATTACTGTTGAATTAGTGCTGGATGTTCTTTTGTTAAATTGTATACAATCAAAGCAAGGTGCCAAATTGCCAACTAACTGTCTGGAGGTCGATTTTTAAATTCACAGATGAGCTAATGCATTTGTGGCAGTGATCATAAAGGGAGGAGTTCACCTTGCATTAGCCTTGACTCATAACTATAAATCTACAATGTTACCAGAAATAGATGTCCCATTTCTTGTCATTGATCTGCAAGCCATAATTTAAACATTTGCATGTCCTAATGTTGAGCCTTCCAATTGCCCGAAACATCTCTCTCCAGGGAACGCTCACCACAAGGGCAGGGACTGTAAAAATAAGAGCATCTTCAGTAAAAACTGGGAACCTTTGGCACCCTGAAGATGCTCAAAAGTCTCGTAAGTCAATGAGAGTCAAAACTGAATGATAAAAGGATGTTGATAAGGGTCAAATGAGGACATGACAGAAGTAAAACAAGTGTACGCTACATTATAGTGTTGGTGGGCAAAAGAAATTAGAAGTGAAAGAATTCTGCACGACTATTAAGCAAAAAAGCTGAAGAAATTGCTATAAAATTAACTGATGTATTGCCTTATTTTCAATAGAGCTAACATTGTTACTATAGAGTCATTCACTAATAGAACAATCAAAGAAAGTTTGTTCCGCTTGAAGCAATGCTATGTTTCCTTGAAATTGATATTTGAAAAACAATATGTATGGGAAACGAATGGGTCGCCAGTTTTGAAAAGATGTATTCATTCAGGTGAAGTGAGGTACATGGCAAATCCAAAGGAAGTGGTTTCAAGACTGTAGTATGACTGAACAGACATAATTTGTAGGGGAGATGGGAGAGTGCATAGATTAATTTCCAGACATGTTTGCAATACTTCATTAGTGCATACACAAACTTCTTGCCTGTTTCTTGTGAAGTGCTTTCTTTCTTAAAGTGTGGAAATTCCTGCTAGATAGCTAATTAAACTAGTGCAATACATCCAAACATCAGAGCAAAAGGTCCGAATACCAATGTGAGTCTTGAGGTGTTTTGAATTCTATAATTTTTAGTTTAACTATTTCAGACATCATTTCAGAGAGCTGATGCAGCGAGAAGCATGAGAAATCCTGCAAGCAGTTTATTGCAGTATTTTAATTAGTTTTAAATCTCATAGTTTTTATATCAATTTGGATATTTACTGCTCCTTATAATTTCAGTTTTTGTATAATCTGCAGTAGAAGTGTGCTAAGCAGGCCAGAGCTGTTCTGCTGAGGCCTTTAACTGAGGCAAATAAATAGGTAATGATAGAACTTTTGAAAGCATCATGAAATTCAATATGATTTTGTGGTGTTTCGTCATGAGGCCAATTACAAACATCAATGCTGCAGGTCTAATGCCTACCTGATTTCATTTTTTTAGTTTGCCTTTTGTAGTAGTGGCAAATCAGTAGAAGAAAACTCTCTGCCTTCTTGTTCAGATATACCTGGAATCTGGCACCTTGACGTGTCAGCTTTTAATAGCTTGTAATTTGTAATCAAATTACTTGTTAATGGCTTCTGTTTTGCTACTTCTTTCATACAGTTCTTTGCACACAGAAGAATGAAGAAATGTCCATGTATGCAATGGTACATCAATTGTCTGAATGGCCCTAGTCTACATTTAAATTCCTCTCATGCTCTCTTCAGATGTAAATGCAAACATAAATTTGCTATGTTTAAATTCTCTGCTAAACTGAGTAATAATTGTACTATTCTTGTGTTGGAGGAAGGAATAACTCACAGGGGCTACTCTTACCTCCAAGGCAAATGTGTTCCAGGGGGTGCTTCCTTGGTGGTGGACTTGGGGAGCCTGCAGACTGGGGGACCCGCAGGAGCATGCCCCTGTCCTTCCTTGCCCCCACACCTGGGCTCCACCTAATGAAAACTCAAGCTCAAAAAACCTGGAGAGCTTTGAGGACCCGGATCTTATCCACATGTCCTGGGGTCAGGAAACCCCATCCAGGACCGGGAAGCACTCCTGGGCCCCAGAGCTCTGGTGGAGTCAGCAGAAGCGTTTCTCAGAGGAGAAGGTACTCAGTTCATTTTGGGAAAGGCAAAGCTCATGCTGACATAGACTCAAACGTCACCGCTGGCCATGTAGTACACGACGTTTTGATGTAGTTTGGCAACACCTGTGTTCACGTTTCCTAGCAAAGGTTTATGGTCTCAGCATGGCCTTAAGAGAAACAGAGAGGTTTCAGTCCTTTCAGATTAATCAATTTAATGGAAAAAGGAAAATTTCTGAGCATGGCTGTTAGCAAGTAAGAAAAGAAAATTTCTTTGATGATGCCTTTGTTAATACTTTTAGGTTTTTATATATTCCATAGTTGCGAATATCATCTCTTTCCACAGAAAAGCTTAATCCTGTTTTATAGAAACTTGTGTGAATTTTTCCACTGCTTTGGAAGGGATTGCTTTGGATTTCCTAAAACATAAATTCCTGTCTGGGACTGCTGAAAACATCCTACAGCAGACAACTGAGGACTAAGTTGCCCTGATACAGATTTCATGCGAGTTGTAGGTGGTTAGAACTTCTTTAAAACCAAAATGTGGAGTTTCATCTCTGTTCAAATGTCCCTTTTCTGGCACTGTTACCTAATAAAGCTCTTCTTATTCTACTTTTCCCTGTAACTCTCCAGACACCTGTATCAATCTTTTAAAACTGTAACTTTTATCTAATAATTCATAATGCAGGAAAAAACTCTGCTTTTATCAGTTTTGAGTTTACCACCTTTTATTTTATTGACAGTCCTTATTTTTGTCATGAGACCCAGAGGAGAAAAGCTCCTTATCCCTCTTCCTTAGACTGTCATTATTTGGTACATATTTCTAATTTCTTCCCTTGACTGGCTTCAAAGTTAGGTGAGATGGCTCAGTGACTTCTCCCACCAGGTGCTGAAAGTTTCCAAGCTGTTCCACGACATCTTGAGACAACCTTGTGTGGTGCTGAACCACACTCATAGGAAGCATTTTTTCCCCTATATCCGAGTGAACTTTCCCTTACCACAGCTTGTGACCACCACCTCTTGTCCTTGCACCTTCAGAAAGCATCCCTCTCTCTTTTCCTATAAGCTCCCGTTACACAGTGAAGGAAATTGGTTAGATTCCTCTCTGCCTTCTCTCTTCCAGGCTGAACAAGCCCAAGCTCCTCAGCCTTTTCCCACTCACAACGTGCTCCCCAGCCGTCGCAGTGGCCCTTCACACACTCTCTTCTGCTAATTGATGTCCTTCCTGCCTGGGGAAGCCGAAAACTGGACACAGTATGCCCCACACATCCTCACAAATGCTGAGTAGAAGGGAATAAACACTTGCCTTGACTTGCTGGTTATGTTCTTGTTAATACAGCCCAGTCTGTGGTAGTACTCACCATCATGATGCTGACGCGTGTTCAGCCTGCTGTGTATCAGGTCCCCTGGGTCTTTTTTGGGCAGAGCTGCTCCTTAGTCTCTCGCTCCCAGCCTGCACTCTTGCATGGAGTTTTCCTGTCCTGGGTGCAGGATTTTGTATTTTAATTTGTTGAATTTCATAGCTTCTTTCAGTCCATTCTTACACCCTGTTGAGGTTCTTGGGAATGGCAACTCTACCCACCAGCACTTCAAAATCTCCCCCCAACACGATGTCATCTGCTAACTCAGTGAGTGCCCATTCCTTCCCAGTGCCCAGATGGTTTATGGAGATCATCAACACTGTCAGTCCCAGTATCAACTGCTGTTAATCAGCGCATAATAGCTTTCAGTTCCTGCCAGAAATATCTTCCAGTTTTGATTTCAGAGGTCCAACATTCAGACAATTCCTTCTCTGAAAATTAACAGTGTGCACAGAACGGAAGTATCTTGACTGCTTACACAGGTACCTTTGAGATACTATGGCATTGGTATACACAGGTCCAGCCTAGCTTTGGATGCCTTCAGCCGTGTGTTCTCCTCCGAGGTTCACTTGGCAGAAAATTCTGTGGTTTAGGAGAACTCACTGTTGAAAATTTTGATGTGTCTTGCCTCTTCTTTTGCTTAATGTTCTTTAGTTTCACCTTGTGTCACCCTAAAACTTTAATTTTCCCCTTTGTTTGCACCTTCAAGTTTACATTCAGTTACATAGATATTCAAAGCTCAATGTGTTCATAATACAGCTCTGTGCCCAAGGAATGCAAGAATATACTAGGAATAAAGAATGAAACTTTTCAATTGCTTCTGATATATTTTTGGCTCAATGCTGACATGGCCTGCAAGAAAGTTCAAGGATCTTTCAAATATGCTAGCTAAGTACCCAAAGTAAAGTTCTGCTATAACCACACAGCAGCTCTTACTGCAAAGTTGTATTTCATAAACATAAACAATTTCTACTTTTAGCCAGACACAAATTTAAATTTAAGGGATCTTTCTATAAATAACACATAATTAGCTATGAAATTCATGCTCTATTTCAGAAACAAAAGGCTCCCTTCCTTAAAGGCTGTCCAGTACCTCATATTTAATACTCAATACAGTGCTTATTTAAACAAAGACAGAACGCACTCTACTTGCACACATTTAGCTAAACTTCACCAACTTTCAGTTTCGTTTTGAAAACCACAATGTCTCATGGTTCCACTGTGACCAATTAGGATGACATCCCTCAGCTTGGCTTTGCCATTGAATAAACAAATCTGATGTTTAAGTGTTCCCAGACCTCAACATGCTCTGAAACGAACCATGGCCAGCAGCAGTTAGTATTCAAAAATATAGAGTCCAAACCTACCAAAATGAATCACTTTTGGACAAATAATACAGAAGTAAAGTTTCAGTTTTTAGCCTTTCCAGGCATGGTAGGTTTCTAACTACAACCAGTATTACTCTCTAGGGTGATATAAGCACTGCCTTGCCCATGACAATCAAATCCCATTCTATAAAGGAATACAAAAAGATAGAAGCAGGTTCAACTCTAAAAACATACAATACAGCTGCTACAGAAACAACAATAGGATTCCCAAGGCACTCGCTTTTGCACAGTTGTCAGCAAGACACAGGTATGCTACTACATGGCTATCCGTGAAGGCTCATGAAGTGATAGGAAGGTTTAGGGATGATGCTGTGTCCAGGATAAAGTATCATCCAGCTATTCCTGCTAACATTTCATACCTGTTACCAGCAGGGAATGCTGACACAGGAAGCCAAACATAAAATCAGGGTTAAGAGCAATACTGAATTCAAAGGACCCCTAGCAATAAAAGTGGCCCAGAAATCCAGGCAATGCAAATTATAATCAAGATGATTACTCTAGCATTTTACCTCAGACAAAAACACCTGGGCTGGGTGCATGCCTTGCACATGTTTGTGTCAACTTGACAAAGGCTGTAGAAAGTGAAAAATCTATAGCAAATGCTATTCTTCCTCCTTCAGGCACCGCCCGTGTTGTTGCACGGAGTTGTTTCCTCCTACGGCGCTTTGAAAAGGAGTTTTCAGGAGATGCCTCAAGTCAGCTAGTCCCCTTCCTTCACAAACTCCTACCTGGAAAGGGAGGCGTCAATCAGGCCATTTTGGCTTGTTAAGTTTTCCTTCAAATGTAGTAGTTCATGTTACTGTCGGTGATTCTGTAGCTCAGAGCGTGCGGGTACGCACAGTTCAGAGCCAGGGGGAGACCCATATTGTGCTATCCCTTTTGCTGCAGCTGATGGGGGAACTTGGCAAGTGCTGGAGCAAAACTGAATGGCCTAAACCGGGAGCTTGTAGTCAGCTGCTAAGGGACTTGCAAGAAACTGTTCCAAAAGGGCTACGCCGCAGCTCACGAGTGCTTGGCGCTCCGGTCTTTTGGCTGTGTTTTCCTTCTATGTCCTCTAGCAAAAATGGATGGCATTGCACTGTTTATTTCCAGGGCAGGTTTACCAGATAGACAGGAAAAAAAATGGTCAAAATGAATCATACCAATGGTTCATCTCATCACTCCTGGCTGCCCACAGAAGGCTCTGCTTCATCTGAGGATGTTAATCACACTTCTCCTGTCCTCTTGACACATATATTTTAGGTGAGAGAAAAAACTAATCTAAAAGATTATTTTTGCTACCTGGCAATATATTCCCTCTATTTTCACTGTTATACCATTGGTCTCCTTCATAGTTTATGATATGACTTGATTTACAGTATTCATAATGTCACTAAATAGACCTGCAGCTCTAACCTATAAATATTGACGTATGTGGCCTCTTCATTTATAAACGGAGTTGATGATGAAAGCAAATTGGATAAAGTGTTGTGGGCTGCAGGAGGTGTGAACTGAAGGACTATCAGTCTGCCTTCCTAATCTAATCTTAATATTTATCACTCTTCTAGAGAGAAGTCCCCTCCCTTCACAATATCTGCCTTGCAAAGCTTTTAAATTGTTAACATTGTCCCTGAACAGTTGTATTGTCCCTGAACAGTTGTATTTATTATGAGAGGTGATGGGGAGGTATGAAGAATGTAAAAGTTGACCAATGTCAATAAACTTACCATTAATTTGAATAGGGAGAAGAAAGCTAGACATAAAAAGGTATTTTTCATGACTTATTTCAAACTCTATCCAGAAAGAGAGAAGCTCTTATTTTTAGGCAGGATTTATTTATGTTACAGTGTATGTTCCCATCAAAAGCATGAAGAATATCTTTATTTCCCAGAGAATGGCCATTGCATTCATCATTTTCAGAAGTAACTTCATACTACAGTGGTGACCATCCCTTGCCTGGTATTAGTAAGGGCTCCAAAATATTTAAGAAATGAACGACAGAAAAGAATGACAAAAATTCTGGCCTTACTGGATTTTAATGTCTGTTTTAAAAACCTGTGGGGACAGACATTATATGATGATGTGAAGGGCTGTAAAAGTTTTCCAGCTTCTGGTCTAAGAAATGTCACTAATGAGTGATGCATCCATCTCAAACTTGTAATAAAATTTTTACAGCAACCCATACCATTATAGGTTCTTTTTAGCTACATATTATCTGTAGTTCTTCAAACCGTCTGCCAACACTGAGGTTTTAGAAAAAGTGGCCTTATAAAAATTGGGTACCATTTAGCAATCTTATGCCAGCAGCTACTAACTGGAAGAAATCATTGTACACAGTGGGGAAGCAGCTTGGAAACATCCTGTTTGGATATATGCTTTGCTCTCTTGAAAAACACTGGAACTTGAGAGGCTTGACTCAAATCACTGCCATCCCTGACAGACCTCTTAACCTCTCTCTGCTCCAGCTCCGCCGTGCAGCAAGAGTAGCAGGATTATTAAACACCAAATGGAAGTTACTGCTCCATTGAAATGGAAACCTGCCGCAGAGAAAGTTCATCTTTGATTCAGGTCGGAAAGCACAGTTGAAGATGGTTTTCAACACAGAGCTAACAGAGCCCATGAGTGTCACATAGCCTGCAGAGCATTTGTTGCCAGGCCAGAGCTAAGAAATATGTGGACTAGTACATACTATCGAACTAATTTGGAAACTAACCTTTCCTGTCTTCTTTCCCATAGTATCATTCCTTTTGGAGAATCCGTTAAAACTTCAGAGGAAGTGAGGAAGAAACGAGATGTTACAAGCCTCTTTGAATTGTCTTGGGCTGCTCTCTTGTTAAAATTACATTAGACACATGTGTGGAGAGCAATTCTTATGGCTGGCTCTCTCCAAAGATTTTCAGTAGATACCATTTTTTCTCTGAAAGCTGCATCAGGATCTACACTGTTCTCTGGTTTTTGGGTGCCATGTAATCAAGGGCTGTATTTTCTGATTGCATGCTGAGCTAAAACTGCCCAACCTTTCCAGGCTGTGCTCAGGAGTTTTCCAGTTCCCATCCCTTTCTCTTTTTTCTCCCCACTTCTTCCAGAGCTCTTGTGCCGACTGAGAGCAACTTATTACTTTTATAAAAGTATAAAGCATAAAGTGAAATAAAAGGAGGCTCTTAGAGTTTGAAAGACGGGAAAAAAAAGAAGTAAATAATAACCGAGATGAAGTACATCCAAGGAGAATGTTATCAATTATTGTTTACAATATAGCTATTAAATAGAGCTGGTCAGCCAGCCCAGCCAAGGCTAACAAAGTTTTCTTTTCTCTCTAGTCCGATGCCTGAAGTCAGAGGGTCACTAATCTATCAGATTTTCTGGTCTAGTGAAAAAAGACCAGCGTGTGGGCAGCAGCAGTCAGAGGCGGAGGGACACTGATGTACGGCTCCAGGGGTTTCCTACCTCTTCCTAGCTGGAGTTACGGAATTTGAATTTGAACTGAGCAGAACTCCCTGAACTGCAAAGAAACACAAAAGTGACACCGTTGAACACCCTCCCTCTGCCATTGAATAAATACTGCACTGTTTTGAAAGAAATTGCTTTGGCTTCCCGTGATGAGAACTTAGACCTGTCAAACCCAGGTGAGCCCACGAGGGTAAAGCAGATGAGGAGCAGGGACTCTGGCAGTGGCCATGGCAGTGCCCCATCAAGGGGCAGAAAGAACAAGCTCTTCCACAAAAGAGTGTTCCTGTAACGAAAGGGTCAGAGCCATAGCTCAGACTTTTCCCATCTCTTTGAAATGTCCCCATCTTAAATAACGTTGTCAACTATGTCTGGCTACCAGTGCTGTCTGAAATAACTTTATTTTAGTAGCAAATGAAATCATATCTATCAATAAATGACAGATTGGCCTATCTCACTCAAATATATAAGGCTTGTCCAAAAAGAGCACTGTAGTATTTCAAATATGGGCTAAATTTAGACTGGATTAATGAAACTGAAACAAGACATTTGCACTGTCTTGAGAGTTATTTACTTCAGTGGTGCCTAAATAACTCATAAACAGGTTAAGTAGGGAAAGGGAAATAACCATTAAATTGAAAGATGATACACACACACACGCACTACTTAAACCAGACCAAATCTGTGTGTATAGATGGAGATTTAATAATTTAGATTTCTGACACATTTTAACGCTTAACACCAGGAAAAGCCTCTGCTATGCCAATTACCTTCATTGTGTTTTTACAGTTAGTTAATGTGTAGAGGTAACAGTGGGGTCTGCAACTGTAAAGGCTCTGTTTTCCCTTCTGGCAAGAAAGCTGTGATGGAAACAGAAATCCCATAGAAACAAATCCCATTTTGTACATGTGTGTTGTGACACTACCTAAGCACCTTGTGAAGAAAGGCATTATTTAAAATTGGTGTTTGCTCTGCTATATTTACGGAAAGCCATGTCCTCTCAATCCCCTCTTAATCCCCACACACTGTTTATTTCTGCATAGGCGGTCAACCTTTCACAGCACCCCAAAGGAATACATCTCCTCGGCTTTTAAATGGATGAAATCAACCAAAAAAATTGCCTCTCCAGCATTAAAAAAAAAAAAAAAAAAGAAATCACGAGCGGAGCACAATGAGTACTTCATGCCTTGTGGAATATAATTACAACTGTCAGGAGCCTCCTGCCGTGTTCATGGGATTTGAATGTTTATTATGTAACATTGCTACTTAAAAACCAAGGGACTGGCTCTGCCAGTGCAGCCAGGAGTGGAAACATGTCTCATGGCATGTACACGTACAGAAATGTGCATGCATTTATAGCAATAAAAGCAAATTAAGATGAAAGGAAGGGAGAGAGGGCAGAAGTCTGGTAAGTCATAAAACCAGACTTGGTGGGACAGCTCATACTAACCACAACTGCCCCTTCATCTCCCTGTGAAAGCCTGGACACTGGTGGGCAAGCGATGAGAGCGGCCATGAACATCCCTTAAGGAAGGACCTGAAGGGTTTTGTCAGGAGGTACCGAGCTCTACCTGACCTGGCAGTTTTAGGCCACCCGCCTTCCCCAAGCAAGATATTTTGGTGCACCTGAGATCTGTCCCGGGGGCTGCCAGAACAAGAACAGCACTATATGAACAGGGCCTGCTCATCTCGCGTAAGAATTAGAGCTGGCACAGGGGCAGGGTTACAGCTGGGGCTTCTTGTTGGCTACTACAAAATTCGTTTGCTCTCGGAAATGATTTTCAGCTCCTGGCCAAGTGGGGTGGAGCGACTCAGAGCAGAGTGCCTTGGAGTCCCCTCCAGAGAAGAGCAGCCGGGTCCACGTTGTAAAGCACGTACCCTGGGGTCACTCCCGGGCTGCCTGGGGTATCCTTTTAGCCATCAGGCACAGGTATTTTTTTATGTGCAGTTTATTGCAGATGCAAATTTCTGAATGACATGGGCTGTGTTTCAGCCCACCAGGATGATGTTTTTAGAGCATGAAATACTGGGTATGCAATGTATATCCTGGGGCATGGTATGAGGGCAGGTGGGTATTTGGAGGTGCAAAAATTGCTATGATAGCATTGGAGTAGGTTGGGCAAAGGGAGCCAAGCCTGGGACTGAATCTTCCATGCTGCCCATTGGGAGTAGTCTCTGGGCTGGACTTCCCTCAGAAGCAAACCCAGATGTTTTCATTTGTTTTTATTAATGGGAACACATCAGCTCATTCCAAAAGAGAGTTCCCATAAGCAAATTAACATTTCTGCAGCATGAGCAATTACGGGATCAATTCACCCAGGGGTGAACTGGGGAACTAAATTATTAGACAGTGTAGAGGTATCGGCGATTCTGATCTGGCTCCAAAAATATATTTACTACATCTTTCAATTACATTTGGGAATATTAAAACATTCTCAGTTAACTATTTCTTGCCCAGTACTATTGTTGAAGTAGGAGACCAAGGATTCTCACACACATATATAGAGTCTCCTTCAGAGAAGGGCAAAAACAAAAGGCCCCTGTAAAATCAGACTGTGACTAGCTGTGCCCTCCCTGTCTGGCTTTCTGATTGTCCAGACCAGGACACAACACAGATCTCAACCAGCTCTCAGCTAAAAGCCTCTGGTTCATTGTTTATTTGAGATCCTTTAATAAGGAATCAGGACAGAGCAGGTGCAAGGATTGAGACTGGGGAAGGAGGAGGGCTCTGATGCAGTAGCAACGTCATTTTCTACCAGAGGGAAGTTCTTGAAACAGTTTCCCATTAATCAAGCCATGCGATCACTCCTATGGTATTTGTGATGTAAGAATATTTTCCCTCTTTAGTATGTTTTTGGCAAAAGTAATCTTTACTACTATCTGTTTTTCTAAGCCCAAATATTCGTTACTCTGAAACCAGGAAATGCAATTGGGGCAATTTATGAAGCAGAAGAGCATTATTCCTTTCTTCTCTGGTGTTACATACCATGCTTTACCATGCTTAGCTTGGTTCACCCTCCTCATCTCTTGAATCACATACAAATTGTTCTGTTGTTGAGTAATAATATAATTAGCCTGGGTTAGTTCTCAGGTTAAATGAGTTAATGAAGACAGAATGAAGACAGAAAAAAGTTAATAAGTTAGTTAATAAAAAGACATAAAATAACTTCATAAAGAAAAAAATTCCTAATGCATCTATCTAAAAACAGTAAAAAATTGTTCTGTGATACGTAGGCTGAGAGATGTGCCAACCATTTGATGGCTTCCAGGCTGCTCTCTCTCTGTTATACATTTTGCTAAAAAGGCTGCACTGAAAGTGAGGGAAGAACAATATAAGAAAGAAGAGGGTGTTTAGGAGCAACATGCAGCCCTACCTGTCCCCTGAAGGAGTCTATGCATAATGATTCCTGCACAGCAGCCTCCTGAGAAATCTTCAAAGATCCCACACACAAAGCTCTCCTGCTTGTCTGTGGCACAGGCAACATCTTCAGCTGGATAATTAGAGGGCAACATGCTGGCAAAGAGTCTGTGTAATCTATATAACAATAACATTAAGAAAAAAAGTCAACATTCTGGGGACTATGCCAGTGATCAGGGCACTATAATTGCTATAATTAAAAGCAAGGCAAATATTGCAAGGAAAGTAGGTCACGCTTCAGGCTGGTGTATCCCTGATGCAGACGGAAACAAGATAAAGAAGATGATTGTATAATGTGATCTAAAGCAGACAAAAACTGTTGTTCTGAGGTTGCTAGAGACCCTTCATCAAATGCCTTTGGTTTTCACATGCACTCCCAGCAGGTGACATTTTCCTAAACAGAGTGAAGCTGTTGCAGTCCAGTGCAAGGACTATCGGAGGAGTCCGTCGTAAAATCCATGAACGGAGCATAATTAAGACCTACTTTGTACAAGGATGGTTTTAAGAAGGCTACAATACTGCTTATTTCAGAGCTGGCGAACTTAAGTGCTGGTGTTTTCTGACAGTAGCTTCAGCCACTGAATTTTAACATGCACGGCTTTGCACTTTCAGAGACATTGAGGCTCCAGCCAGTATTTAACATCTGTACGAGCCAACTGACAGCGGGTTTCTGAGGAAAGGACAAGGCACTATAACAAAAAACAGAAGGATGTTTCCGTGCATCACCTCCAGCACCACCCCAGCGGCGCGCTGGGGATGACCCTGTCTCGCCTGCCGTCACTGCCTCCCCTTCTCCGTTCACCTTCCTCCCACTAGCTTCTCCCCTTGCACAGGACATGCCCAGCTTTTACAAAACATACTCAACAGAAGGAGTGGTTTATTCACGTGAAGAGTGGTTAGACACTGCTGTGGCCCTACTGCTCAGCCCATGTAACTTCCATCTTCTTTTGCCCTCTCTATCTTCCCAAAAACTATCTCACCACCTGACTTCTCCCCCATGTAAATTTACTTTTTGTCTGATCCCTACAGGCAGGTAATTTCCCACCATGTGCTAACCCAGAAGTGTATAAATGTTGGTGGATTCATACATTACCACTGTGAAGCCCCTTGCGCCGTGAGCCTCACGTCTCCTTCCAGGCTTTCGGGTGTCCCCCCTTCCCCACTGCCGTATCCCAGGCTCAGGGTTGCACACTGAGCGCCAAGCAGGCGCTCTGCCCTGACAGCAGTTTTATCCTCCCCCTGTGACAGACTTTACCAAACAGTGTGTGGGAGATGTCTGCATGCATTTCAATGCAAAAAAAAAAAATCATAAAAACATTTCAAATATTTATTTAACTTTTCAGTACAAAACCCTCAACATTTCAACAATTCTTACCTTTACCTGCTTTCCCATGCCACTGTAAAATTACTTCTACACCAGGGTTACAAGAATTTTTCAATAAGCAGAGAGTATTCATGTGAGGGAATTAGCTAACTGGGAGCTCTGTTCCTCTTAATTGTAAAGATTCATTGATACCCTTGGACTCTTTCTCTCTGTATCTACCTTTATTTTAAGTATTCTGTACATTTATTATTGTGATAGGAGTCACAAGCAAGTTTCAAAGTGTACAGATGCTTTACCTTCATAAGTAGAACAGCAGAATCATTTCTCTGGGTCACTGTGAAACAATGAGCTTGATTTAGTTAGCATCCTGTAATGAAACTATTTAGATAATCAATTTAAATTAGGGTATGGAGCTGCTATGGTAAGCTACTGGGTTATTAACCTTAACGATGTCAGTGTTCGGGTTTTTCTTTTTCCTGCAATCAAACTCAACTTATTAGTGTCTACGGTAAAAGTCACAAGTGCGTTTCATACTGAGAAATGTATTAATGTCTGTAATTAAATACAGCAACCATGTAGCACAATGCGAGGGAATTGGCAAGTTGGCTAAAATTTAGAGATATACTGCAAGGACAAATTGATCCTACTAAGCTTTTTACTAAAGGTCTCTTTGCTGTGATTTGACTTAACACACTGAACTAACAGGAACATGTAAAGGTATGGAAAGAACTGATAATTGCAGTCATTTTGACTACACCTGTGGAAATTATATGCATTGCAAATGCCTTATGGTAAAAGGCATCCATAGGTAGAACTTGAAAATGCTAGCTAAATGTGTTGCGTTAACCTTGGCTGACTGCCAGATGCCCACCCAGCCGCTCTCTCGATCCCCCTCTTCAACAGGACAGGGTCAAGATAAAGGGCACATCCACCTGCTGGGGTCCTCGGGATATCTGCTCCGGTGTGGTCCTCCATGGGCTGCAGGGGAACAATCTGCTCCACTGTGGTCTCTCCAGGGGCTGCAGGGGAATCTCTGCGCCGGCGGCTGGAGCACCTCCTCCCCTCCTTCTCTCACCTTGGTGTCTGCAGGGCTGTTTTATTCCTATCCTATATTCCTGTTAGCTACAGTGCAATGGCTTACATGCACATCCATGTTTCCTCTGGCAGTCATACACCACCTGCCTGTCTTCTGCTTATGACTTAGAAGAAGTCTAAAATACACCATCTTCTGCTGTTTTTCATAATCATTCCTGACTCTGGTGAGCATTTAGGACAAATTGGTTTCACTGTGGGAATAGCTTTCCTTATAAATCATCTTCCCTATTAAATCTCATAAATCTTGGAGTGAAATGGACACTGATAGAACGATATTCTCTGCAACAATGAATATCTAAAAGTGTTACTGCTCCAGACTTGAAAATTTAGTTATTTTCACAGTTGTACCGACTGACTAAAGCCAGGAAAAAATGAACACCAATGGATTAAAATGGGGCAGTGGAAGAGGAGAGTTACAGGACACCAAACCTGACGTCCTTCATTGCTCTGCCAACAGAATGTCACAGATCCCACGCAGAGCCTGAGAATCCGTGCTGGAACTAGAAAGTAATTCCAAAAGACTGAGAATATATCTATATCCCTTGGCAAATCATTGTATGGTAATTGTACCCCACCTTTCTAATCACATCCATTTGAATTCCATTAGCTGCAAAAAGTCTTTGTTTCTTTGTATGTCTTTTCCATTAGTGTATTATGTTCCAGTGCAGATATTTACAGCAGGTGATTAAGTTGCCTCGTAGCGTCCTTTTTAGTGTCTCACTGAACATCATTGTTCCATATTTTGATTCATTCTTGTAATTTACCTCTGAATGCTATACTATTTTTCAGTGTCTTTGTTAACTTAGAGACACAAAGAATGACAAGACAAAATTATTTGGTTTAGGGACTTTCAATTGATAGTCACGCCAATAAATTCAGCACTAACATTTTTGGGGACCAGTTATTATCAACTATGTCTTCGAGTAGCTGGATAACTGCAGTTCAGAGCACAGCAGTGAATCATTGAAGTTTTTTCCAAGGCAGTTTATGTAGGATAATTTTAGCACAAGGACAACTTACCTCTGAATTAAAGAATGAGGTATTTGTAGAAAGTTTGAGAATGTCTTCGTGATACAAGGTGGTAGATGGGCATACTGATGCTCCTGCCAAATTCAGGTGCAAAGGCATTAGCCTGCTGGTAAAGGCTCAGGTTGGTTTAGTGGCTTCTGAAGATCACCAGTTGATTTTATGCCACATAAATTTGGCTTCATACAAATGAATTTGCTGCTTGAGGACACAGCAGGGAGTTCTTCCTAGGAGGAAGAACTCACAAAGGAAAGTAAATGAGGAATCACTGAGAAGGAATGAGGAGATACCTGAGGCCTTGAGCCAGAGCTGTAAGGACTCATCTATCTATTTGCTAAAATGGAAAGTAAGCACTGTGTTACGCGTACACATCTCACATTGCTGTAAGCATTTAGCAGGGCAGGACAGTCTAGGAGTCGCAGGTCTGTCTGGAAGAAAAATATGAAGAAGCATAGTCTGGGTGCATGCCTTTCCAAGGCTGATGCTCACAAACTTTAAAAGCGCAAATCTGAGGAAGCCTGTCAGATATAAAATCCTATGCACTTGACTACTCCAACAGGAACATCAGACCATTTAGCTAAATGGATTTGTGTTTCCTAAAGAATAATCTCCAAAGTTTGACTCCTGTTTAATGTGCTTTCCATGTCCTATTAGTCATTTATGGGCATTTTGTTCTGGAGGGAAGCTGGGGAGAGGAGATGAGCTCCTGAATGATTGTACGGAGGCATATATATAATCAATGCAATTGAGAAAGGGACTTGAAGATTTTCAGTTTAAGTCAAATAGTTTTCATAGTCTAAGGTTAAATGACAACACTTCTTTCTCCAATGGTGTTCTCTAAAAAGCTTTGGAACAAAGTATGCTATTTTTGCATGAATAAGTCTTTTATCATCCTATGCTGGTGATAACCAACACCTCCTACAAAAAGATAACAGAAAAAGCAGAATCAGTAGACATATTGCATATTGCAATAAGCTCTGTTGCAGCCATGCCTGTGCCTTGCCATGTTCCTTCATGATCCTGACCTGCGGGCCTTAACTTCCCAGCTTGACGTCGGACCTGCCTCACCACCATGACTCGTTTGGCGACCTGACCCTTATTAGTGTTGCCGGACCTGGTCTGCTCCCCCTGCTTGTGACTGAGGCCATGGCCCGGCTCCTGCCTCCCCTTCCCTTGAGGAGCAGCTGCCCTTGCTGCTCCCCGGCTTTGCACGCCTGACGTCTCTCTGCTCTACTTTCTGTTGGGAAATACTTTAACAGCAAGGTATCCCGTTTCCATAGGCATTCTTAAAGAATAACACAGATCTAATGGGAAGAGTCTAGAAAGGAGTTACAAAATAATCACAGGTCAAGAGAACCACATCGGCAGGGACAATTGAAGGAAACAGGGTCATTTAGCCTACAGACAAGAAGAGTCAGAGGAGCAGTCTATATTTAAAGGACTGTGCAAACAGGAGGAAAATGTTCTGTCTGTACATGTGGTGGATAGGATAAGAAGTAAGAGGCCTGATTAACAGTAGGAAAAATACAAGTTAGATTTGCTAAAAAGCTCTCTAATGATATTGACAGCAAAGGACTGGAACAGGTTGTCCCAGGAGACAGTGGAGTTTCCATTTTTGTACATTAGACGAATACTCGTCAAAAACAGTGTACACGTACTTGATCCTGCCTTGGGATGGGGATGGACTATTTCATCCTCTGAGGTCCAACCGAGGACTGCTGTTCTGAAACCGGGTCATTTCTTGTAGTCCCTAGCTCAGCGCTCCTCTCCTGCAACAACCGACCCCTCAACAAGCTTTCTTTTACATAGTCCTGCTCCTTACTGTTTGTTCATTACTGAAACCCTGTCTTTCTGAAGACCACTTGTGTACAAGTGACCTTTTTCTCTTACAACTGAAGTGAATTTATTGAGCAAGATCATTCTTTCCTTCTTAGGTGAGAGGAAGAATACTGAACAATTTCACAGGAATCATGCTGCTTCGCAACTGAAAGGTAACATGCTAGATGAAATAGGACTGGGAAATTCTGAATTTTTGAAGGCACCATCCCTGCATCTCCCATTTTCTGACAGCTCCATATACAGTAGTAGCTGCATCTATCACAATATTTTCAGTGCATACTGTGATGTGTGACAAACTGCTTAATAGTATATACAAGGTGTTATGGCTGTCAATGACTGAGACATAATCAGGGTTGTCTTATGGCCTCTTTTAGCTGATTATCTTGGTGGAAGCAGCCATAGCAAAGGCAAAAATGCTCCTCGGTGAGCAGCCTTCTGCCTTCCCGGCAGAAGATGCCGCTCTTCACCACCACACTCCAGCACACCACTTTGTGAAGGATGTGGGCAGATTTCTCTGTATCAATGTTTAACTAGGTAGCCCCACTATTTAGAGTCTGATCTTTGAGTTTTGCTCAAAGGAAGCAAAGACTCCAGGAAAAGTCTCCAGTGAACAAAGAAGAATCTTTAATTCTAACAGCTGCAGATGTAAGTTTGTTCCATTTTAAGCAGGATTTATTGTGGAAAAAAAATTCATACTGCATAGAGCTCCAGAGAGCTACAATTCAAAACAAGCAAAAGTGTACAAGCAAAAACCTACTTCACTCAAATGCGGCAAGACAAGCAGTACCTTCAGTGGTTTCTCTGCATAAAAAGAAACCTTTCAATGATTTCTTGTCTGCTTAAAAATCGTTTTCAGCATACATTGGCAGCAATGTTTCTTTTCTGTGCTCTACCACTAAGGGCTATTCCTCAGAATGGAAGCATTCAGAAAAGTGATAAATTCTTTCCCTGATCTCCGGTTAGGAAATCTGAAGAAACCAAAGTAAAATGTATTGGAAGATACATGACTTCTGAAGTTGAAGCATCCGTACTGCTTCCTCTTTTCCTTCTCTTCTTTCAAAACACGTCAGACCTACTCTCATTTAGCATCTTCTAATTTAAGTTGGAGGGATTTCTTCAAAGTCTATTACAAAATAAATATTCTGTCTTCTACAATTAGCAGAGAAGAGCACTGGCCAGTTGCCCAAGTAACTAATCTACATGAAACTTTTATCAAGACATACTGCAAAGGATATACACTGTTTTGTGCCAGATCCTGTCACTACTTGTAAGGTGACAAGACGAAATTTCAGCCACAAATCAGTTTCTTGCTGTTAAGCTTTGTCGCATTTGAGAAGATGATAACTAACATCAAATTATATTTTGAGACTCCAGCAAGGAAATGTTTTGCAAAAGTTAATGTCCTCATAGAAGTAGGTACTGTACGGTTATCTTCACTTATTGCTACCCTATCCTTCAGATGAGAAAAGAGTTCTAGTTTAATTGCACAGCATCATAGCCAGAAATAGACACAGATAGTGACATCTGCACCAGAATTTCTCAGGTAGTCTGAAAATCTCCAACAAGTGAATAGTACTGTGTTTCCCTGCTTGGGAACTGGATGCTAGACCACTTTTCACTGAAGAAAATTTCAGGTGCTTAATAACATCTAATTCATCTCCTTTGCTCTATTTTCTGTGTTTCCTTAGCAATCCAGGCTCCTAAGGATCTTTTTATTACCCTCCACAGGACCATTCAGAACGTTGATCCACTTTCAGTTTATGGAAAAAAGGGAATGCGTGCTCTTTCTCATTTTTTGGTGTAGGGACCCTTCAGCCTAGAACAACATGAATTTCTTATTGCCCCCTCGAAACTGGGAGCGACAGTAGTTGCAGCACTTGCCAGGTGCACACGGTAAGCAGCCTGAATGTGGCCTTTTCTAGACCACAGTTTGATTTTTGTCTTTGTGTCTTACTCAAGAAACGAGATTTCTAACAAACCCTCTTTCTTGGCTGCTTCTTCTGTAAGATGTGCATTCTGAGAAGGGGAATTCATTAATGCCATTAGCTGCATCCTGTAAGGCTCCCTGACAAGCTGTAAGTACACAGTCCAAAGATGCTTGGTTATGCTGTCCCTAGGAAAGATGCTACATGCTCCCTTTAGCTTTGGGTGTCTTCTCAGTTCTCCATCTGCTCCAAAGCAATCATTGTATCTGAGAGGCACACTGAGGACTTAGATGTATGGATAGTCTAGTTATTTGATGGCTCTTTGGATTTATGACAAGTTTTGAAGAGTTAGTGCATATAGCTCATTGCTATTTTCTCCCAAAAAAGAAGTTGTTAGCATTTTTTAGCAGGCAATACTCTACATCAGAGCATGTCGGCACATCTGTGCCGATAGTCAGACAAAAAAACATTCAAATTAAAATACCTGAACAGTTAATTCCCCTCTGCAAATCTCCTTGCGGTACTCTGCAGTCAGATCTTGCTCCTCCTCCAAGCCACTGCTCTACTCCCTGATGAGAAATCATATTTTGTTTGGGTAGCAGACTTTTTTCCTCAAGGTGCGCCAAAGTCACTGACACTTCAGTAGCTGGTGACAGCAGTGTGCCCACTGGCTCCTGAGGATTGCAGCTGTTTGTACTCTTCACTGCTCAAACTCGGATGTGCCTTCGGGACCTCGAGGAAAAACGTTCATCTGAATATCTGAGGCTGTGTTGTAAAATATGTTGTCTAATTTCAACACTGTGGTACGGTGGCTTCCCTAGGAGGCTTTCTTAATGTAGTCTTATATATACTCCAGCAGCTGCAATACGTTTAGCTCACTGGGAATGTGGCGAAGCAAAGCCACTTGAAAACAAACACTGCTCATCGTTGACGGGGAGAGGACGGAGCAGGTAAACACAGACCGTGCCGACACAACAGGATGGATCAGGCAGCCTCTTCTCTTTCAAAGGCATGGGAAGTCCCCCATTAGCCAGGCTGCAGATGCTACCTGGTCCATCCAGCTGTGAAGCAGGTGATGGCCAGACCCTGTCTTCATCATTCGGTTGCCCACACTGGGGACAGGATCCAACATCTTCGGTGCACCTGCTGAAGGGGGCAGCTGGTCAAGTGCGACTCTCAAAAAAATTAGGATCTTTTCTTTTTGAGGAGACCAGCAATGCCATAATGGCATCACCCCAAACACTTTCATCTGACGGACATAAAAAAGAAAGAAAAACGGGTAGACAGGGCTATGCTGTAATGCTGCTGCTGGTTACAACCGTGTTTTGAATCAACGTATCACTGCAGGATATTGCCTCCATAATGTATTGCATCAATACATCAACAAAGCAGTGTAACTTTGATACTGCACTGTGCCATAAATCATCCTCCCATCACCAGCTGTAAAATTTATTGATTAGCAGGATGGATATCTGGGAGGAGAAACATACAATTCTCAGAATGCTTTCGGCTAGTGTTTAAGGAATATGTGGAAGTCAAACTTCTAATTTCCTTTTAAAGGAGCATGTGCTGTGCCTGGGAAAGAGGAGCAGCCTCAGATCTTTCTCCCCGGTATGCTGCCATCTCTGCAGAGGAGCATTTCCCATCCCCATGGCGACAGGAGGAGGAACACAATTTGGCTCTCCTCGAGGACCCTCTCCATAAAGCTGCCCAGAGGTTTTGGCTTCCCACAACCCAGGCGGCGGCACTGGGGCTCCCCTTGGGACCGGAGCTGCCCTGGGACACCTGAACCAGCTCCCCTCACCACAGAGTATTCCTTCCCAGCACCCCACTTTTTCTCCTGAACGTGACTAAAAGTAATAAAAAGCATTTTGGCGGCACGTTTGAAGGAGAGCCCATCCCTCCTCCTAAGGCAGCAGCAACAGATGGAGAGGGTAGGGCAGGGGGAGCCTGGCTCCCAGCTGGTGCGTGGGCAAAATACCTGCCTGGGCAGCTGGGCTGACTGCGAGGAAGCTCCTTGCGGTGGCACCCAGCTGAATGGGTGCTGGGGGCGTGGATTTCAAAGCTCCTTTACACCTTTCCTCCCCGCTTGTCTCCCCTCACTTCCAGACACAAAATCTTATTGCTGCTCTTTCCATCACTTTCCTTCCACCTTTCAGGAGTCCCACTGCAGGACATAAAGCAGCTAATATTTTTTTCTATGAAGCAATGAGGATACCTGCCTGCAGCCTCTTCTGCCAGTCCACCTAACAACATTTTCTCCCGTTTTGTCTGATCTGGGGCCTGGAGGTGGATAATGTTTTCCATCAGGTCTGAAGGAAATAGCACAAAACTGTAAATCTTGGATGGTACTCTCTAATTATGTCTCAGAATGAATTAAATTAAACAAATGTGATCATTGAAATCCTGACTGGCAGGAGATGACGGATCCAATGGTCAGTCTCTGACACACGTGAACGATAAAATCAGTTCTGTGGGAGAAAAAGAAGCAGCGCTTTGTGGTGCAGGAAGAAACAAGGTGATGCAGATTTCAGACCGTTGCTACTCTTCGGGGAGATGGACCTTCCTGGTGGAAACGCCGGACTCCAATACCACAACATTGTCCTCGAGACTTTCTTAAATATACAAGTAAACCTTTAAAAATGAAAACTCCAAGGAAAAAGCCCTAACTATTACCTGGTAATCAGCACATTATTCAGAGATTCTCTTAACTTTTCCTATGATCACAGATAATTTTAATTATCTCCCTCTCCAGACTGCCAGTGTCTACAGAACTGTTCACAGAAATGCTGTGCTCTGTCTTTCAAGAAGAGAGGATGTATGCCAACTTTCAGATGGACAGCTTTCTCATCCTGATACCTGGGGCCAAACAGCTTGTGATTAAAACCTTTCAGAAACATGAGTTCTGAGTGAAGAAGAGTCAGTCATGATTGCTCCAAAAATCCACTTTCCTCTAGGTGAAGCCAAGTCTTAAGACTATTTTTCAGAAGATTGGAGAAGGTTGGAATAGGATATCCTTTCAGATTAGTAAATCAGCCATTAGGTGGATTAAGAAAATTAATGACAGGAGGCTATTAATGTGGAATAAAAAGACAGTTAAAGGAAATTTATACAAAATATCTATTCTGAAGTATCTTCAGATGCAGGTCCCCCTTTACTATAAATGAAAAGAACACAATCAGAACAAATCTAAAGAGTGCATGAATAAAATACAAATAAAAAATATAGTCAAAAGCCAACAAAGGAGCAATCAACTTCCAAACAAGTCTGTGATTATTATGTCATTAGTAACTAACAAACAGCAAAATTACTTAAATTGTTAGATTAAGTATTTTCATTGAAATAACTGAAAGTAACATCTTACTACTTATTAATTTTCAAAATAATTTGTACTTCTATATTTATTTTCAAAAGTATCACTCTAAGGCTTTTATGTAGTTTGACATTTTTAATATTTAATGCTCATAATATTTTTATTGACCAAAATTTACTGGAGAAGACATAACTCAGTAAGATATACAAATTTCCAGGTATTTTGTAACATTTTATATTCTTTTTTTTTTGGCAGCAAAATATTTGGCCCCATTATGTCATCTTGAAATTTAAATCTAAGTTGAAATGGCACAAATTTAATATATTTCATGGTTTGCTTTTATGTATTTTAATAGTTTCAATTATTAACTTCTCTAGATGGCCATAATACACTTCCTTATGGAAAGTACCTTTTCATGTGCTGTTAATTCCCTGATTTCTGTATCACAATACATGTTCTCAGCAAGGAAGAGGAAGTTACATCAGCTTCTGTCATCATGTTGCTTTGTTCTTACTCAACCTTTTTCACTCCAGAGGCACAAAATCCATCAGCAGGTGTAAGTGGACATCCTCTGAGGAACTCAGTAATCATCTAACTTCATTTCCTATCTGTGTGTTTTTGCAGACCACAGACGAAGAACAATAAATAAGGGTACCCCATCTCTCATCCTCAAACCCCCAGTCTGGTCTGTGGCTCTAACCCAACCTGTGAAGCGACAGGTCAGCTAAACCTAATCTTTCCTGACAACATCCCTCAGGGGACAGCAAGGGCTTTTAAAAAGGCTTTTCTATTTGCTTAATCTTCACATATACTTCTACAGAAATGGATGCAGCATTGTAGTATGCTGGTCACACCGAAGTTAGTTTTAGTTCATGAGTTATGACCACTTTCTAATTCCCCTCCAGATGTGCAATGTAATACATGTGCAATGTACAACACACTTTTCAGTTCATTCAGTTGAATGAATTTCTTGGAGAATGGGGCCATGAACTTTTAACAACTCTGCAAACATAACAGCAAATAATGTGTATTATTTTTATTCTTTTCTACACAATTTGACAAATGAGGTTGTCCCTATGCTTCCAACAGAGGGATCTTCACCAGCTCAGACACTTGCTCTGGATGCCAAGGCGGTATTTCACGCTGCTGCTGCAGTCAACGCCTCCCGTTATGGGGAGAACAGAAGAAAGGTTGACGCCCATTCCCCATTCCAGGTCCGTTTTTCCTTTCTGACTGTTTGCCAGAGGAGAAGGGAACATTATGACTTTTCTAACTAATCCAGACTACCTGGATTCCTTGTTGCCTTCAGAGCAAAGATCCTTGAAAAACAAAACTTCAGCTAAACTGCTGCTGCTGCTGAGAGGCTCACAGGTTGCTGTTTCAGCCAAGTCCAGTCTTGCTCATTTTTCTCTCTCCCCTCTCTTGAGCTACACCTGCAGCACTTGAGCCAGTAAACTGCTTCCCACTAACACATCAGATGGCAAATATGCTACCTCAGATTTTATCAGAATGTGTGCAATTGAGTGTGAGGACAGGAGGAACATGCAGGAGTTGGTTCTGTTGCTTTATATACACTCTCTGGGGTTTGCTTAATTTCACCCCATTTTGGAGTTCCATGGGTTAAAAATAAGCTTAGCCATCGCCTGCTCTGCAAATCTGAAAGCAGCTTTAGCGTAGTCAAGGCCAGGGCTAGCTTCCTGTGAGATTTAACTTCTTCTTCAATCTACATCCTATAGTTTGACCAGAATAAATAAAAAAGACCCTGTGAATGTTTTTCTGACTGTAACCACTCTTTTCAATAAAGCTGTGGATTTATGTATTTTCTTCCCAGCAACTTAATCTGAGCAGGACTTACATTTTATCTTCACTACTCTACAGCACAGAAAGTACTGTCACTGTTTAAGAGCTAAAAATGATAATCCTATAGCAGCCCCCAGCCATTATTATTTTCACTGGAATGCAGTGTTCATTTTTGTTGCCTTCTAAGATATGAGTTACTTCTCCGAATATGTGTGCATGCATATATTGTTTCAGGGGAAAAAAGAAAAACCTGCTCAGATCCAACAGTTTAACTCAAAGATATTGGTTGATTTATTAACAACATGTTTCTGGCGCTGCACTCCCATCCCCACTCCCGCTGGTCACACTCACGTTCCCACCTGAACCGCTGTGGTTTTCCCGGCCATTTTGCCCCAGCTGGGCTGGGTGAATAAACCATGGTATGATGGGAGGAGGCGGTGTGCAGGCTACTTTCCCATGACCGCACCGGAGAACTGGCGGAGCTGAGGAATCGGGACATGCTGGTTTCTACAATTATTCCAATGGGGCAGTGATTTCTGGCGAAGAGTAAGGGCACAGGCGGGGAGGCAGCTTCACCCATGAACCCCCGGAGCTTGGCCGCAGACACGACAGCCTTTTGAGGGATATTCAAATCCTGGCTTCCGAGAAGAAACTTCCTCCTAGATGGTGCAATGGGAATTTACTAGAGTTAACTTTCCTTCTATGTCAGCAATGTTTTGCTATGACCTCCAGGGAACGAGGTAAGTAGAGCAATCGAAAAACAGAACAACATTATGGGTAATGCTGCAAATTATAGTTTGTAGCAACCTAGGCTCTGATTAGCAAGTGTCTAATCTTTAGCACAGGGGAAATTCCAGTAAAAAACAATCTGTATGCTCAAGTATCCTGCTGAATTTGAGTCTTGGTGACTATTTTTTTCCTGTTGATCAATACATGTCCTGAAATTTGCTGATCACACTCACTGCAGGACACCAACACAGAACCTAATCCAGCCTCACAGAAGGTTCCTGTCCCTTTTCTAATCATCAATATGTATCAGAGCCGCAACAGTGATTTTATCTGAAAACTTAGTTTATCAATTAATTTCGGCATTTATATATCTGTGATAAAAGCTCTCAACAGAAATTCCTGTCAATATTTTAAAGCTGTTTCTCCAGGTGTAAGCATGGAGCTGATCTCACCCACTCCCACTTACCTACAGACTAGTGTTACTGGGGCACCCAAATAGTTGTTGTACCAGTTATTTGCAATCATTCAGGGCAAGTAATCTCACCTAACTCTGGTCACCTAGAAGCTATTCTGGACCTAAACAATGTCTCATGAGTCTCCTGAGTGTGGCTCAGTAGTTAATAATGGGAAAGAGACCCTGTGGAGGCATCTCTCTCTCCTTCCAATGACAAGGGAAAGAGTCTAGATACCACTATAGACACTTCATGTTTAAACAGCTTAAACAAAACAAGACTATGAAGACTGGGGACCAGTCACCCAGATGTTATCAATAATGAGCTATATTTATAAATCACATGCACTCTGTCTTCCCCCTCCTGAAATCAGTAGAAATTTTATTCTGATTTCAGTTGAGCTAATGGGAAATTACTCTAATTAAAAGCAAAATACCCAAACCCCTTTCCTTCACGTGTTTCATTTGGTGTTAGCATTATGGCTGGAAAACAGTAATCAAGTACAAAATTCAGCACCAGTTTTTAGACAGTAAGGTGTCTACAGTACAGGTATCTACATGTGACTTGGTGTTTTACAGTCAATGGACAACAGATTAATACAGCTTAAACAAAACAAGACAAGACTAACATTGGTGTCAGCTGAATATCCGAGCTATGTAATTTTCCAGTTTAGATAATGGGAAGATTCAGTTGCCTAAATATTGGTGCCATATTGGGTATATCCAGCTACTGCTTCAAAAATGGTCAGACCTCTCAGAAGCCCTAGATGTCTTTAATACCCCAAAATATCTCATATGGCAGCAGGTGACACATTTAGGTAAAGAAGTCCCATACCATTGACTTGGACACCATTAGCTATGCTGGAAGCTTAGGCACATATTGACACCCGTATGCAGACACCTGAACTTTGATGCCTGTAAACTGGAACAGAAGTGCATCCCATTTTATATGCATAATAATATGCCATATCATTAAAACTTGAATTCACCTTTATTTCACTGCTGTCTTTAGCCTCCCAGTGTTTCGTTTCTATGCCTGCTTCTTAATCGGTGCCACCCATAACTCTCCAGGAGGATGTGAGTCAGGTCTCTCCTCCCAAGGACATAACCACTGGCAGGCTAATTTGTCAGGGAGGGGCTGGTGGAGCCAATCAAGCAAATCCAACCCAATGATTTGTAAACTCAGCGGGCTGGCTGGGATACATTTATAGACCTCAAAGTTCAGCCCAGCACAGACCAGAGAGAAAATCATCAGGAAGCATTATACGTGTTATATCTCCGTGCAAGGATGTTGAAAGAAACAAGTAAAGGAGCTCACAGAAACTTTTTCTCCCCCCCCACAAGCCTGTTTCAGAATATAGAATGCTTCAGATGTTAAAAATGTGGTTTCCTTCTTGTCACTGTGATAACATTAGCTTTAGGTTGATTCCTGCTGCTGCAAGACAGCTGGTGCAGACATCAGTTGGAATGCACAGAACGTAAGTTTGTCATATAAGTTTAAGCTAACCAATCGCTCATCTTGCTATAAAATCTAACCCGGTCATCTCCCGTGTGATATCTGGCCACTGGAATGTTAAGGCCGCTACAGCAGCATCTTGGCTAATTGCATCCATCAATAAAAATGGATTCCACACAAAAAGGCATCAATTAAAACTATGAGACTATAAGAAAACAGTCACTTTTAATGCATCATTTATCACAACAACCTGGTGTTCTTTTCTTCCAGAATTTTTAGAACTCCCGTTGCCATAACAACCGGATGCAGCCTTTACACAGTGTGGGCCAAATTCTGCCCTTGGTGACACAGATGCAAATTCAGAATAACTTTGCTGAAATGCCTGGAATAACAGTGATGCAAATGCAGCGTAACAGAGGCAGAATGGGACCCACTGTCTCCTTTGTGTAATCATTTTCTTCTTCTCCTTTGCCTTGTCAGGAAGACGAGATGTTTTTCTCTTCTACTCTGAGTAAGCTCATAATGTACTGGAATAATCAGACATAATGACAGGTTAAACCACAAAGGAGTGTTACATCCTAAATACCATATTAACTTAAATTTTAAATTTGTATATTAACATTTATTTAAAATGCCCAAGGAAAGAACAAGTCTGAGATAGGAATATATTCTCTCTATTCAGAGGCTACATCTAAATCATATAATATAATGAATATCTTGCCTAATAAGAAGACATAACGAAGCATGAATTCAGACTTGTTTGTCTAAACAGAAGATACACTCTCACAGAAAGAGATGCATAGGAGGGTCCTTGGTCTCATTACCTCAAGCAGGGCCCCATGCAAACAAACCCTGTCTATTTGCATAGAGCTTATTTCAAAGACATCATCATATAATGTTCTCAGACTTGCCACTCTTCCCAAGGAAACAGCAGGGCTTCACTGCCACGTTAAGGTCTATGTACGGATCACAACACCTAACGAAAGCAGAGTCCAGGAGGAAAGTGTGGATCTGTCCTGTCTGAATTGTTCTATAGAAGTGTTTTCCAGACTGCCAACCAAATAACATTTTAATTAATTATAATAGCAATCAGAAACCCAGTTGAACAAGTGTTTTGGAACTCGGTAAAGCTAAATCTGGCAGAGTCATACTGTAATGATAGTTTTAACCTCCATTCCCGTTACAAAACCAAATGAAGCCAGCAGGCAAATTCTATAGGTAGGTTGGAGAGAGGGATACGCAGAATTTAAAAGGCAAGGAATTCTTTACATGCAGTCCGCACACCTAACCAGCCTGCAAAATTCTATACAGTAGAGATACATTTCCCCTATTAAATTCAAAAAGTACGGAGCTGCCATCCTTGACAATAGCTCTTCACATTTTAAGACTTTCTCTGGATGAAAGGATAGCCAAAGATCTACAAAACCTAGCAGCAAGAAGGGGGGTGACTTGCTACGTTCAGAGCAATCTTAGAACAATGTCATTTTAGAAATGGATTTTGCAAGCAAACCTAATAGCAGGCATTACCAGCGCTCAGATGTGACTCTGAAGATTGATGCATCAACATTGCACTGAGGCAGTATAAGAGCCTCAGAAAAACAGATTAGCAAGGTTTGTTACCCAATGAAAATGCAAGATTATAAAGTAAAAAAATGCGCCTGGCCCGGACATCAAGAGGTCAATTACTTTGTCTATCTGCCCAAAGGCAAGATCATCTGTAACTACATCATTCCAGATAGCTTTTTATTCAGATTCCATTAAAAGACCTTCAACAAAAAAGGCTTCACAATTTCCAGCCACTTAATTTCGATGGCTCGTTATCTTTATCATTAGAAGGCTCTATGGTGCATTTGAGGGTGTGATTCCAGCATGGATAGTTATTACTGCATTATCTTTACTGCAAGCTCAGGCATTAAGAGCAGTGAAACCATATCAACACAGGCTGCATTGGCCAAGCTTTGGCTGTATGTCCATTAGTAGCAACAGAAGCCCACTACAGTTTTACTGGTATTTATTAAAACCAACTGATCTACTGTGAGTATTTTGCTCCCACCGCCTCTTTTCCAGTAGAGGTTTGATTTTATTTTCTTTGAGGTCATGATGTTTCACAGTTCCCTCCTTCAACTGCTGTGGCAAATGGTGAATACCATGGTTTCCAAGCACTTCTCCAGAGTTTTTCAGGTTGATTTGGAATCAACTTGCAGGTGACTGACAGGTGCTGTACTGCACAGTGTGTGTACTAGTAAAAAATACTGTGTGTACTAGTAAAAATAAAATTTTGCATCACTAGATTTTTAACGTTTTTAACCAAATCATTTTTTTCAGAAGCTTTACTCTAACAAAATGAAAAAAAATTAAATGAATGAAAATATTTAATCTGTTGGATGTACTAATCAATTCCTTAAATGTTCTTTCCACTGGCTTGAATTTCTAAAAGCTCACAAGATGTCTATGAGTCAGTCCATGGCAGTTCTCTCATGTTTCATGGCAGACTAATTTCTGTGAGTCTGTGCAATGAGCTTCACTGTATTGTACCACAAGAGGGAAAATGGATAATTTCAGGAAAGTTGAGCCTAGATTGGGAACCCTCCTTCAAAACATTATAGGAAGGACGCTAAAAGGAAACATCCAAGCACAGAATCAAATTTGATAGAGGTACCAGACTAGATGTGAACCATCTCCCTCAGTGAGCTCAGTCCTTCAAAGCAAACTCTGAGTATCAAAACAATAGTGGAAGACCAACCCAACTTTTTTATAGTCTAAGAAAATGCCTCATTGGTGGCACATTGCTGGCATTAACATGGGGATAAGGCCCCATTGGCAGTAAAATCTCTTCTTGGCATCTTACACCTGTGTGGTGGTAAAGTGTCCATGCTCCTGCCTGCTGGGTAATTTTACCAGACCCAAAAAGGATGTGCAAAGAGTGAATGTAAATGGCAGTGAGTGGAGAGATGATGATTCAAGGTAGTTGCTGCACAAGCATCTGTTGGTGGGGTCTTCATGACTGGCATGGTAAAAACAAGGTCTGCACTTGACATTGCTGAGAAAAGATTGAGAATAGAAACATCATCTGTGAAGAAAGAAGCCACAGAACCTGTTGAAGAAAAGGAGAAAACATCTTACAGGGGAAATTTAAAGACTAAATCTATCTAAAAACCTAACACCAGGTTGAAATTCCTAGGTTAGGGGTTCTGACATCTGAATTTCCCTCAACAGGGAGGAGGGGAATCACCTCTGCAAGGCAACACAGACCGCACAAGCCTTAAACCATCACCTGAAGGAACCTCCCCCTTTCTTTTCATCTAGAGAAGAGGTAAGGAACCTCTCAACATAGGCAATCTCAATTCCAGTGGGATATGCTCAGGGAACGGAGTCAAACCTGCAGCACTGACCAAAACCACTGACTTTATTACAGTGTAAGTACTTCCAGAGGAAGAAAATAGGAAGTGCAACAGAGTTCTCCAAATGGAGCAGAAAGACATCACATAGACTGTGCAGCGTGAGGGTGATTCACCGCTTGAACAAACTACCAAAGGCTTTTTAGTCCAAAAGCCTCAGAGGCGATGATCTTCTAATGCTCGCCGAGTATAACACTTAGTGCAGTGGCACCATTCTTCGTTGGTCATTAGGCACTGCTGTAATAAATGTGATGAAGGGTATCTTTATTTTATAATGCTTTTAAAACCAAACCATAAGCCAAATAGGAGTCATTACATTCTGTACAGCAGCAGTGAGTAAAATGATGTGACCTATAGATTAGAGGAAATCATCTGTTTGGGGAAGAAAAAAAAAAAAAAGAAAGAATCATAGAAAAGCTGTCTGGAAGGGATTTCAAGAGATCCTCTAGTTTGCCTTCCCTTCCCAAGTCAGGATCTGCTTCTTCTTTTGACGTTCCTGAAAAATGTTTATCTAACACCTACTCTTAAAGACTGCTACTAATAAATATTTCACAGCCTCTGGAGACAAACTATTTCCCAATTTAACTTGAAATTCTCCTGTAGCAATTTAAAATGTTCCTTCTAGCCTTAAGATCTACACAAATCTCCCTCTTTTTATTCTCCTTCTTTTGAACCCAGCTCTCTATTTCAAGGAACACGAATTTGAGTAAGTCAGTAATATACTAATTTATACTTTTCACAGCCCTACTGAAATCACTTACTTCCAACAGTGCAAAACTCAGCATGTAATTAAACCTGTAAGATTCTATCTTAATACTGAAATAAAGGTATAATTTAATACAGACCTGTTCTTTGTGCCCATCTTGATATCTGTTATGTAATTCTGTTACAATTTGTCCACCACATTTTATAATGTCAAATGATTTATCGCCTTCTATCTCTGAAATCTAAGCCTTCAGTAATTTTCTATTACAACAGAATTTCTCTTCCATATTTATCTTTTTCTTTTTTTTTTAACACAAAATGACTTTCAGCTGAACTTCTTTATATGGCCATCTGTGTAATTACTATGACTCTTACTGAACCAGCAGCTTGCGGATTTTTAACTGGGTTCTGCTCCCCCTGGTTTCATTGGGAGTTCTGCCATCGACTTCCCTGGAAGCAGGACTAGACCCCCTGAAAGAGCCTTATTACTGGATAACTCAAAGCTCTGGTGAGAATTGACATTGGTATATTGACAACAGCTTGTTTCTTTTTTTAATTTAGAATCTCTTAATTGGCTTAACCAGCCACTTTGTTTTGTGTGATGATTCTGTATCTGAATGCAATTTTCTATGATTAAATAGGAAATGTTTCCTTCCTCAATTGACATACGACAAGAATGGTAAGCAGCTTTCGGGCAAAAGGACAAATTCCAACTTGCATCCTGCAAAAGCATCTTTTCATGTGCCAAGAATCTCTGGGTGAAGAAGGAAATGTGGTAGGTGAGGGACTGGATGAAGGGAAGTGTGAGGAAGATGGAATTCAGGCTGGGAACTGGGAGTTCAAGAAGAATCAACCCAGTCTACTTCTCTTCCAGGTTTGTGGCTCAGGCGGAAACAAAAAGGATTCAAAAGGCTGCACCTAGGGTCCCTGCTCTGGGCTGATGCCAGCTTCACAGGTGTGTACTCTTGAAGCCTGTGTGATTCAATATAATGCTGTTGGTTTACGCCAGCTGGGGCTGGACAAATGAAGGCTGGTGAACAGAAGACTTTTCCCACCCGAGCTGAAGTTCAGGTCCTTCATAGGCAGCAGGTGAGGAGCTCCCACTCACAGTTCGCTGGGATAGCCCTTGGCTCAGCTCCCACCTGCCTTGAGCTGCTCCAGCTGATCTCCTCATTGAATTAATCATCAGATTTATGTCTCTGCCCTAAAAGACAACCCAGCCTTCATCTCTTTCCTCAGAGCAGAGGAGCAGGCAGGAGAGTGCCCTCGCCATGACACAGCTGCAATTTCCTGAGGAGGGGAGATGCTATGGCCCTCTTGGAGAGAGGGGATCCAGGCTGGCTCCGCAGGAGCAGGCTGACGATGTCCAGATGAGATTCAATGGCAGGCACTAATGTTCAATTTGTCTTTCAAAATCCAAAGAAATTTCTTTTCTTTGGACTGGGCTCAGGTTTTGCCTTGTGGCTGGCATTTAACTACTTTAACAAGGGAAATTATATTTGTTGGTCTAAAGGCTCTAGGGTGCCTAGTCAACGTTTTTTTTTTTCTTTTTTAATGTTACTTTATTTTTAACTTGATTTGCACCAGGGAAAAACATGCTCCAGAGCAATGCCAGATCCAGTTTGCATTGTTTTCAGCCAGCCGCATACTAACCAAAGAGTTTCAAATCATCCATATGCTATCTATCTCACTTTTTACCTGTAATTTACTCTCAATAGATTCAGGAATACTTGCCCCAGTCATTTCCCAGGCAGTGATCTGGCAAGTGATTCAAAGGCATTCATGGTCATCATTTATTCAGATTACAAACAAGGAAGCAATTTAACAATTGCTCAGATTTGGGAATTCTTCAGACCAGCTTGCTTGTGTCTTTGCTCTTACTTTGTTCTTCTTTGAAATAGATCCATTCTGGTATTCATGACACAGGAAAATAACTGTCCCACCAGTCTTGCAACACATAAAAAACTGGAATTCTACATCCCCCTGCTGGAAAGATATTTTGAGTATGCATAAGGCATTACACCACCACCTGATCCTTGCTAACCTGGCAGTTTGGAAAGCAAAACAGACTGACACATATTGAATTCCTTCACTTTCTCAGCTCAGTTACTGAGGAGTCCACCTACGGGAATCCCTTTTAAAGAAACAGACCATTTTTACTTACAAAATATTCTTGTCATGCAACAGAGCACAGGATTGCTGCAGATTCTGTTCAGTAGAATCTGACAAATTAATGTGTTTACAGGGTAAAAAAAAAAAGTTAAAAATCAGAGCTACTAAATTAGGGTGACAAAATTGCCTTCAAAATCTTTACGATGGAAGAAAAATCCTGTTAAGTGAATCCTGTATGCTTAATTGAACTTAATTTTACAAAGAAGTATTTTTAAATGACTTTCTGTTATAAGAGTAAGAAAGCTGGGTGGCTGGGGTTTTTTTCCCCAAAGATACTGCTGCTGTAAGGCATTGTGTTATTGGTTGCATTAAGCAAGCTGTGACATCCATCAGGATGAATGTGTTTACGTGCATACCTCGTGACACAGTTTGAAGTGGTATATTGTAGGTATAAAATCCTGATCAAACTTACCTACAGTAAATCTTTGTGCAGTGGTTGTATTTCTTTGTTCCTTACTAAAATCGGAGCTGCTGCCTGGAAACATGCAAGCATTTAATTTTGTCACATAATTCCCTTAATTTCAGGCCATGGTAAGTAACACTTTCGGTACATGTCAGCCGTCAAGTCCCGTTAGAGCATCTAGCTATTACATGGTTTAGACGTAGCTGCCTGATGATTAATGCTGTATGTTGCGAATTCATCACTCCAAAAATGGCAGTAGAAATTGAGTAGTAAGGATTCTGTATGAATTAACTCGGCCTGCAAAATGATATTTCTGAAAGCTTTATCCCTGTGCTTGCTTTTGCTGGAGAGGAGCACGGAGCACGCTCTCTAGGCAAGTGCCTTGGAGGAGCGGAGATAAATCTCCTCTGACCAGGTGAAGAGAGACCTCTGCAGGTGTTTGGTTTTTTCAGTCCCAAGACCTTTGGAAGTTGTTCCCTGAAACTCTGAAGCAAATGATGTGCCCGGTGTTCAGCTGCCAAGTCAGAGGAGATGGGAGAAGACCCTGACCACGCTCCCGAGGGGAGCTGTGCTGCCCTCCTTGCTGCCACCTACGGTGCCGTGGTGCTGCCCTGGGGACCTCAGCCGCGTCGGCGAGACGTCTGTATGGGGGGACGTGTAAGCAAGTGGCCCCCAGACCAGCACCCAGCGGGGTGGGAAGCCGTGTTCTCCAAACATGTACAGGGCTGTTCCTTCCTGGGGCAGGGTGTGCTTGGCTCTGCAGCGGAGCTAATTAAAGGCCAGACGAGCTTTTAAACAGCCAGCTTCATTACGCTTCTCTATGAGGCATACTGGGACTCAAGTTACTGATTATTATAACTGCTTTGGAGTACGCGCAAAGGCCCCAGAGGCACGCATTCCTACGGTTTTGCAGCACGTAATTTCTGCTTCTTCTGAGGAGCTCAATCCATTTCCATAGGTAGCAGCCCCTACTGACAACACCCTTTGCCGCCTGAACAGCACATTGGGGCGTAACCTTGATGCAGCTCTTTTTGTATATTTTGGAAAGCGTGCTATCTTTCTCCATAACTGATGTTTATTGACAGAACTAAAGGCAGCCTAATGGAAAGCATGAACATCATTTACAACTGTACTTTCTGCACCAGTCTTCAAATTGTTCTCCTCTCACAGGTATCAACAAGACTTGCATCGCTAAACATGCTGGCAAATAAATGAGACATGTAAGAGAAGAGAAATGCTAAATGGTATTTCTCTGACAGGAATACTGAAGACAGCAATGGAAAGCAGAGCTAAAAGCTGCTGACCCTTTATAGCGCTTCTGCACTCTGGGTGCAAGAATAGAGGTGTAAGAAGTTCATCAGCCTCCTTTCTAAATTTCCCCAAGATCATTAGGTTTTAATCTGTAGATGCCAATATTTTTCCAGAAGTTGTAACTGGGCACAGATGCTACAAAAAGTTAAGGCCAAATTAGGAGCAGTATTTACTTTTCATAATAACTACTCGTGCCCTGAAAGATCCTTATTCTGAAGTTTCTCATGCAGAAACAGGATCGATGGGTTGCTGTTGGACACTTTTCAGTCATCGAGAGTAAAAACATTTATTAATGGAACCGCATACGGGAGACTATTGAAAACTAAATGTTCTGTTGCAGAGAGAAAAGATGAAAAGACAGTACTCCAGGGAAAACACAAACTAAGAAAAAAAGAAAACAAATAAACTGTGACTTATAAAAATGAAGAATACAAAAAGCAAAGGGTTTTCTTTTTTCTAAATCTGTTTTTCTCATTGGTATCTCCACAGGCTCCATAGTGTTGCTATTGCTGTGCACACACACTGCCCTGGATGATATTTGGAATTGCCATATACATTTGTATTGCTGACCGTCTAGGATGTGGCTGAGTTGGATAGGAATTCACAAGACCTCTGTTACAACAACTCACAGCCATAGCATTGATGTCTGGCCTTGAGCAAGCTGCCCAATCAATCCTCCGCTCAGCTGCTCAGCTGTAAAATAGAAGGAAAAATTCTGCCCTGGTAATGGCTGGTTTCTCTTTTCTTTTGTCATCTGAAGCTTTTAGGAAGGGTATTATGAGCACTTAGATAAGGGTCCTTGTAAGCTTCCCACAAATTTAAATACCAATCAGTAAACAAGGGAAAAAATATTGCCATAATAAGATAATTACATTAATACACTCCCTGGTCATGGTGCATATTCACAGGTATGCTATACTATGTAGTACCATGTTCTCACAGGCTTTTTTACTTTTTACTTTACTTTTGGCTAAGTCAATCACTCTGCCACACCATCATTAATCACCAAATCACCTGGAGAAAGCCAGATCTGTTACTGTGTAGAATCAGGTCTAGAAAGAAAATGGGGGCTCACGCGTGTGGACCCGAACAGCCGACCTCGGGGACCTGCAGGCACAGGCGTCCCCTGGAGCACCCCCAATTACAGTACTAAGGGAGAAACACCACATAGGAGTACCCTATGGACTGTCTGTAATTACATGCCGTATGTTACTGGAAAAGGTGTGATAGGATCTTTTTATTTCATATCATTCAGAAAATGCCAGTTTCCAGTCTACTTAGGCTTTCTGCTTCTTTGTTGTGCTGCATCTGGATTTCCTATCTCTCTCTCTCTCTCAGGCCTTTTTTCAAGCGAGAGCACGCACTAAGCCAGTGTCGGTGTGAAGTGCATAAATCTGCTGTTTCCCTACTCATGAAATTTGCATGGCTGTTGCACTGCCCGACGCTGCCTGTGTTTTCAGGGCTGGGAAAGCTAAATCAAAACAGTCACTGTAGCACACCGTGCTAAGCACGGCTATAGCACATTTCACAGTAACAGTTTACCTGGCTGTGTTCCTTCCAGAGAGGGCTGAAATTGTCATTTTTAGCAAGTAACTGCTGATTTGGGTCTGCTAACAAACAGCTGTTAGCACCTGAGTGCCAACAAACAGCTGTGCTGGCCCGCAGTGCTGCTTCAGAGATGCCTGGGGACAGGCATCGCCCTGGGGATAGGTGCTGTGAGGAGGCGGCGAAGGAGCTGGGCACCCAGTCAGTGCTGTGCCTTTTACAGCACAGCGTAGGTGAGGACCAGGTGTCTCTTAGGCTTTTGCTTCCACCAGCCTAACGATAGGCTGCTGGAGGGTTTGAAACTGCTCCATCATGACAAAGAAAACCGTATTCTGTGTCGCCATCTATCTATGCATGATGTCCCTGCAAGCAGCAGGGTTTCGATCCACTTGCGTATTTCATCATGCAGCAACACTTCTCCAAGCCAATGCGTTGGCCAGTGGGTATTTATAATGATATAATTATTCATCATTCAGATAGCTCAGTAATTAATTGTAGACTTCTTGAAATTCTGTTACTTGATATTCATGTAGGTCCACTCATTCAAGCCCACCCTTTCCACTGATTTCAATGAAATGCTTGAATTCACACTCCACGCCTTTATATTCTTGTACTTTTTGATTTAGTTGCTGAAGGGCAGCAACAAATTTTTTAGCATCAATAGTGATCTAGATATAGGCCCCTACATTTAAGAGTGGCATTCACCAAAAACTTACTTAAGTGCTTAGGTACTTGAAAGACCAGGGACATCAAAGTGTTGCATGGCTTGAGACGTTGTTGCGGTTGGGCTGAACATCAGCCTCAACACCTGCTTGAAACTGAAGCCTACGTGGGATACATGCATTGGCCTCCTAGTGTCTATATGTCCTGAGAGGCCCACTGCAGCAGACACGTAAAGTACCTCCAACCATTCTGATAATGTGACGTTCAGTCACTTACATTAACTGGTGAGCACCCCAGCTAACAAGCCAGGAGTTACCCTGAATCTGTTTCTCTCCAATTCAAATATATCATCAGTCAGCTATCAGCTAGCTGACTGATCATTTAAATGAATATGATATCCTAATATTTATGCACGTACCTAAAATCTTCTCCTTCAGAGGAGTTCAGCAATGACATGAAAGCTGTTGTAATCAACCAAGGGAGTTAGCAGCTAACAACACATGTCACAGCATACCCCGTCCCAGTAAGTCATTTCACCCAAAGTACCCTATCCTGTGCAAACGTACCCAGTGGCCACTGCTTCTATTTCCTGTAGGGATTTAGTAATGAGCTGCATTTATAGATATCCCTTATATGGTTGTATAAGACTACAATTTGCAAAGTCTATGCTTTTCAAAGGTTTTACAGTTTAAACCTCTGTAGCCAGTTTCCAGGGAAAATGTCATCTACTGTGGCTAAATTATATGTTTAAAATCCAATTAAATATCAGCCTGGCCATACTGTCTTGCCCAAACCACAGTGAGGAGCTGAATTAATGCTCAAGCAGATATCATACTATTATGTAGAGGATCAGAGGTCTGTACCTGTTAAAGCCCACAAGTATAAAAGTGTCTGTAGTAGTCAGAAGTGTTGTGCATTTACAGTCTAGCTAAAGACCTAAAACTACTTCAACCGCAGCGTGGTTAACCTCTGTTATACTATTACACAAAGCGTATGGGAATGCTGTGCCATCCAAATAACCCATGCTCATATCTGTCATCCTTTCGGTTTACTGTCATATGTAGAGTCATGACTATAACAAGAAAAATGTTATAAATCTTGCACATTTCATAACTGATGCCAAAGTGGATCCATCTGTCTGTCTATCTATCGATTGCTGTATCTATCTGTCATGTTTTAAGGACCCTGTAAATAGAACAAAACAGCCTGATACCTAAAGCCAAGTCTCTGCTACTTAAAGTTTACAATAGTAATGTGAATCAGAACTGCAGCCCTGAAACGGGGGGAGAACATGAACTCAAGATTATGCCTGGTCATAAGAAAAGACAAAAAAACCTCCAAGGGAAAGGATATCCTAGCCTGATCACTCAGCCTCGGCCAGGAGCAGGAAAGACCCAGCTCTGGGAGCTCCCCAGCACATGCCAAGCCTGGGCAGGTTGCAGAGGCCGGTTTGGGCTGAGCTGGAAAGCCATGGTGATGTTGGAGCAGCACAGGAAGTTTTCTTAATATTAAGCATAAACTCAATAACTTTGCTATATTTTTTGTAACTTTATTCTATAGTGGCAAATTTGTGGTTTCAAATAAGCAAGTTATGTTATCTCTCAATCTTGCTAAATGCTAAATCTGACCGTGACTAGTATAACACTGGCTTGACACGACACTGTCTCCCAGTTGTTGAAATCATTATTCCAGAGTGGAGAAGGGTGTCTCTGGCCCACTAAACTGTGAGATTCTCAAAAATGTCTGGCGTTACCAACCCCTGAAATGCAGACATTACCAAATTTTGAAAAAGTGTCTTTCTTGGTAGGAGTCAGCTTGAGTCTTTTAAAAAAGCAGCAAGATAATGAAAGAATGAGATATGTGAGTCACTGTAAGATGAAACTGTGAATGTCTGGACCCTCACAACTCTTACTTTCCTAGCTATGGATTTTTTATAAAACTCATAGAAACATAACTACGTTTGAGACACAGATCCGTCCCTCAAATGAGGGAAATGCGCATGGACACACAGATCTGCATAACTTTTGTTTCCTGGGGAAACTGGGATGTAAAACACAGGAGGAAAAAAAAGAGAAAAAAAAGGCAAAGCAGTGCCTTCTTTTTGGATAAATGTGTAGCCATTACTGAAATGTAATGGAAGACAGCGACGCTCAACACCTTCATCAGCAAACAGGGGACTGGATCCATTCAATTCACCAGGCTTTGGGGAAAAGAAGCTTTCTGCTCCTCCTTCCCCCTTGAAACTTAACCAAGACTGGGAAGCTCAAAGAACCACAGAGCACATAAAAGAAAAGCAGTTTTTTAATGAAATTCTTCCTTGGGGCATTAATCTTTTACCTGCATTTCCAAGGTAATTAGATGTATTTAATCACTGCCTGCGTGCCTGTATCTCTCCTGTCTCCCAAATGTTGTCCGAACCTTTTGGTCGATCTCAAACAAATCAAATCTGATTAAAAATTCCCAAAAGCTCCATGGAAGCAGGTGGCCAAGGGGGACCCCCTGAGGTCCTTCCTGAAGAATAGCAGCAAGTGGCAGGGTGGGGGCCAAGCCACCCTGTGCTCAACTTCGGGGGATTCCTTCATGATGCCAACCTGCTGCACTCACACCTTCTCAGGCATCTCCTTGACCAGCCAAGGGATGGGGGGCTGCAGAAAAGCAGCCTTTGATGCTGCCACTTATAACTCTTTCCTATCCTGGTGTTTTGTATTTCCTTATTACCATAAACTTTTACCTGGACTATGTTTATCTCTAGCTGTAACCATTTGTTTCCAATCCCCTGGTTCTTTAAATAAGGCTGTCTAAATGTATTACTGTCATTTTTGCTGTTATTATTTCATTTAAATATTTTTTTGTGATGTAAGTTGCAGGCGTAGCTCTAGCCGTTATACGACTGCTTAATTTGAAGTAAAAATGTACCTAAAATAGTTTCTCTTTTTTCTTTTGGGGCTCATGAGTTTCTTCTAAATTATGAATGTTTCCAGCCGGTTTTCCGTTTAAGATGTACTTCACTATCTGAATAACCTACCAATTTTTGGTCAATTGTGTCCTAAATTGTATGGAGTTCTAAAGTCTCGCAAAGAGTTTATCCAAAGCTTAGTTTACCAAGCTGTTTTGGCTATCCTTATACAAAGGTCAATGATCAATGGAAAAATTCCTTGTTTGCTGGCTCCTACATTCAGACAGAATTACATGCTTTTGGGCAAGAGTAAATTTTTTACCCTGAATGATATGGCACATGTAAATCATGTTTTTAATAAGCATAGAAATTCATGTGATTTTCCTTTAGGAACATGAAAATGTTTCTGCAGTGGAAGTATGCCAGGCTTACATCACGTTTCAGGCAAGAGGATCTACAACATTTCAAATGAGAATTCCTAAAAAGAAGCCTTGGCAGAGGGGTCCCAGGTATGGGTGTGTTATTGTCTCTCCTCTGTAAAGAGAAAAGGAAAAATTTAGGAGGGTAACAAAATCCAGGAATATCCCCAAGATGGAGTGCCAATGCAGTCATTTCATGGCAGGACAAGGGACTGTCCTCCCTGTGCCCACAGGCACGTATCTCACGCTGGATGCTACTGAGAGGAAATGCTCCAACTGAATGAAGCCAAAGCTGAATTTTCCTCACAAATGTGCTTCTCCTAAATCTCCCGTGCTTAACTGTGTGACTACTTCTTAGTAAAATGCAGTAGTTAAGGAGAATAATTTGATTTATATCTGTCCTACTTCGTAGTCAAATACACAATTCATTATTCGAATATCCCCTGCTCAAGATGAGGTATAACTGGGAAGGAAGATATGCTGACTAAATGGCTCCACAATTGCATCCGTTTCTTGTGAGCAGCTGGTGGCAATGAACTGTTATTAATTTTATTATGTATTTTGTAGTTGCCAGAAGCAAGTTGGACGCAAAGCTCTAAATAACAAGGTATATGGAATAGAAATGGCTTCCCTGTTGTTGGCTGCGTCTTCTCAGTAAAGGCTCTTTTTCTTCCTCTCCCCTTTTAATCTGTGTTAACAGCCAGTGAATATTCCTGTCATTCTCAGGATGCCAAACGGTCCCCACTTTGGAATCCTCTCCCACATGGGTGGGCCATCAAGATCAAACATTAAGTGTTGCAGGAGAGGCAACCTACTGCTCCTTCTTACTGTTCTTGCTTTCCTCACGTAAAATCCACAGTCTTTCCAGTGCTCTTTTTTATCATCAAGAGCAAGAAGTACATACTGCGGAGACAATCTATACAGTACTAAAGTCTTCTGTGTAAAGCCTTCAGTGATTTCATGCCTGTGATGAATGGTCTTTTAATGCATTATCAGGTCTTCAGAGATATTTAGGATATCCCATTGGCCCCTGAAGAGAAAAAGTGACAGTAAATGCCAATTTTCTTCTGGTTTTATTTCATACCCAATGGACTACGAACTGGGTTGGAGTCAATGAAGCATGCTGGAGTATTGTACAAATCAAGCTGCCTATGCAGAAATAGGACATGTACAACTTTCTTTTCCTAACAAATTTGTAAGCTAAAAACTTTTGGGTTTGTAACGTGTCTGTGTGGATCAAATGATCCATTGAAATGAAAAGGAGGAAGA
The DNA here is from genome assembly GCF_964195595.1 of Calonectris borealis. NCBI lineage: Eukaryota > Metazoa > Chordata > Aves > Procellariiformes > Procellariidae > Calonectris > Calonectris borealis. Next base: position 146,618,720 of record NC_134312.1, read on the forward strand.
TAGCCAATTCATTCAATAATAGTTTGGAAGCACAGGTTATTACTTGGATTGGAAAGCTGGTGTATTAGTCCAGAGTCACAGAACTGAAGACATTAACAGGTGTCCAGTATGATACCAAACTCCTACAAAGCACATAGGATTGAATATTTTTTTTTCTCTATTTTTCTCGTGATTGTAAATGATTACAGACACATAAAGACACTCAGTTAATCACATTCCTTTATTCTATTGTGCATTAAACTCTTTGTGAGTGAATGTATACAAGCAAGAAGGACTCTGAGCCAATGTTTTGACAGTTGCATCATTGTTTCAATCGAATGAAGCTGCTGGAGCGAAATAATCATGGTACCCTCATCAAATTTTGAAAACAGCTATCTTCCTTTCACATTTTGAACAGAAAAATACGTTGTTCAGACAAGAGCCCATAATCACCATCAACATCACAATTTCACCTTTTTTTGAAACGACAGCAAGCAGCAAGAGAAAGAACTCCAAATAAATTTAATAGTTGAGTCCAGTTATGTGTCTCATCATGGAGCTTGGATTAACTCAGTTTATCCTCCACCTCAGCAAGCAGTTTGGAGCTATGGCAAGCGAGATGGAAAAGATGAAAGCACCAAGTACAGCAGTACTTTTAGGCCAGCAAGAGTAAAGGCTATTAACACGGCATCAGAAAGCACAATGGTTCTGCAACGAGACTGCTGGGGGGGGTGGTGGAAGGGTGAGGGTAAAGCAACACCCTGCCCCATTCCTGGAAAACTGCTTGCGTTAAGGACCAAAAGGTTTAAGAGCAGATAGTTCATCTTTGTACAATGCTTCATGATTAAGACTGAAAAAGTAATTTTGCAATGAATAGTGCACTTGTTTAATTTAGCTCTTTTTCCTGTCACAGAATATCCAGAAACAGCTCACAATTACCTCTGATTTATTCATTGTTGGAATTTACATGGCACATCTTGTTGCAAGTCTTTTTAGACGTCTTTGGACTGATTCAATAGGAAATTGAATCCACTTTGGTTAGCTGAGACTAGTCCCAAATCATACAGGATTGCTGTTTTCCCCTGAGTGGATTAGCATGACTCATAATCAAGAGAAGAGTTTACAGAAAATCTTGAAGGAGTTCAAGCTTTCGAAGAGCTGTGTAACAAATGCTGTGTCCTAAGCTGCCTTCTTATCCCTCCTGCAGCTTCCCCAAAGGGGCACTGCCTAGTGCCTGTCAAAGAGACGTCTCTCTGTAGCCAGCATCTAGCAGCATCAGTCCCAAAAGGATCTTCATCCCTCAGTGGAAAACACCTCTTTTTCAGGAAGTCCCCAGCTTCTTCCACACAGCGGACACCATGTAAGTATGCTTGTGCACTTGCAGACCAATTTTCCATTCCCTAATTGCAATGGCTATGCCCTCACTAGGGCATTCAGAGTGTTTCCAAACTCCTAGGTTCAGGCTAGCCACCCAAAGTGAAGTGGTGTGAAACGAAATGGTCCTTGATTGGATGAATGGAAGATAGGATTTTGGAGGGACGCTGCTGTATGCACCTGCAGCTAAGTCTAGGTGCGCTCAGTAGGAGTTCCTCATTACAAATCAGTGTTTAAGAATAGAATATTAAGCTGAATTTAGCCTGCCAAGGCATAGAAATTCCACTGAAAAATCAAAGTAAAGTTATTAAAAGAAAAAATATCTAATGCATTTTAAAGGTCATGTTTGATTGTCAGGCTCTTTCTGAGTGTGCAGTTTAAATTTAAATATTATCATGTGAGATGAAAAAAGGAATCGGAGTGACAGTCCTGTGGTAGGAGGTATTGTCAGAACATGAATGGCTCATCTAGTTGTCTACCTGCCTGCATCATGGTCGCAAAATTTGACAAAGTTAGAACATAACTTTAAGAACTGTATCTATTCGTGTTTTTCAGATATTAGGCAACCTGGATTCTATCATCTCCATTTGTGTTTTTGTACAACCATGGCCAAAAATTCCCATTTCTTTCCATTTGCAACTTGCTTAGTTTCAGCCTCTTGCCATTGGTTCAGTGGATGAACGATCCCTATAGCACCAGCAATCGCTTCTTCATGGAGGTACTTACCGCGCATGAACAAATTATCTCTCAAACTACTCTTTAAAAAATAAATAAATCGTATGTCTTAATTCCCTTGCTGTGGGAACCAGGCTTTCTAGATTTCTGGATTATTTTCAGTGCTCTTTCCGAAGCCCTCTCCTCCCTTCTTCTTTGCCAAAAGGTAAACACCAAACTTGTTTAAATAATGAGACCATTTTTTCCTTGGTACCATAGGTAGAGATAATACCAGTTTTTCAATCAGAAGGAATTTAGTTGAGTCAAATTTTACTCCTTTTTGAAAATCCATAGATTAAAAGTCATCAGTGCATCGAAGTTTAAATGCTGAAAAACCTGAGAAATTAACCAAAAAAATAGAAGGTTACTATAATTTTAAAATGGGGGTTTGAATTTACTAAAAGAAGGAAATGAAAAAGCAGCAAATCTTGTGAGCTGATACTGATCCCAGCTTCTTAGACAGATATTTAGGCAGCAAAGAACTGATATTTCTCATCTCACTCAATAAGGAAGCCTGCTTCCTCCAGAGGGACTCCTTTCTGTCCTAAGAAAAAGAGTGTCAGTTCCCAAATGTTCTCCAAACGTTTGACACAAAAGGGTAAACTAAGGACAGAGATCTTGCTGTAAATTACTTTTTTCTCTCTTTAGTGGATTTAAATGAGATGTTTATTATCGCCTTAACATTCTTGCAGTGGTTTAGTTCTGTATAATAGCAAAGCCAGTAGTAAGTTAATTAAAAGAGCTATAATGTCTGAAAGAAGTCAGCAGGTTTCTATGGGTTGCTGATCAAAGGGAAAGTGGTTCTTTCTTAATGGTGCTTTTTTCTTGGTCTTTTAGATACAGTATGTCTCTGTAATCACCTACAATGTTTGCCATGATGACAAAATTAGATAAAACCAATCATTTGAAATAAAATAAGGTTGGAAATAGAATTCACAAAAAAAAAGCAAACCGTCAACTTAAGAAAATCAGACAAGTAATTTATAAGAGCCACCACAGGTCAGTCTAGAACCATAATATTCTGTAATTACGCCACCTAAATGACCTAGGTTAAGAATGAGTAATGAAGGACAGAAATGATGCGGATCAGTAATGTTCTTTCACTTGAGTGGTAGTGATGTATTCATGTAATAACGCCGTTCAAGTCAGTGAGATGAAGCTATGGCTATATAGTACTTGAAACGCAGGGAGTTTTGTGCCAATGATATCCCCCGATCAGTTGTCAAGCTTATGCGCACGTAGATATTTTTAATGTCCAGATCGGTGAACTATTCGACTCTGACCATACACTTACTTTACTTTCACATAATTGCTTTTTGTTTGTGTCTTTAAAGAATGGCAGCATTCAATATGATCTGTATTCTGAAGGAAAATGAAGCAAAATTTTTATTCTTCTCCATAATGCCTTAGCAAACCTTTTAAAAATAGATATACTCTGGAAATATCTTTATACTCTGAAAGTTTCAGATCACCTAACTGCCTTTCTCCTATGCTTTAACTCCTACTCTTCCTGTTCAAGTGTGAATGGATTCCTGAAGTAGGGGGACTTTTTGTGGGGCAGAGGTAAATAGAAGGTTGTAATTTGTCACGCACATTAACAATGGACACAAAGAAGAGGGAGATATGGCTAACACAAAGACAAAAGAGAGATTTTCTTAGCTTTCCTGTGAAGAAATTTATTGTATTAAAAAAATACCTTTAATGTGTATCCCGAAGTAAGCTATAGAAAGAAAAACCACAGACTTCTGAATTTTCATTTTCATTTATTAATCATAGATACATCATCATTTTGTCTGTCTCACCTACAAACTATAGGATACTATCCCTTTTGCACAGGAGTTTTAGTAAATACCTAGGACATTTCTGACAAAAAGTACTTTTTGCTGTTTCAGGTAAACTAAAACTTTTGCAGAGAGATCTTAATTTGAAAAGTTTTCAATGGGAAGGTTCTGAGGTCAAACTGGGCACAGAAAGAGTGAAAAGAAAACATTGTTTTAAATCTATGATTCTGACGTCTTTGATCTGAAAAAAGACATTTCAGCACAAGTCACGTTTTGAAAACAATCTGGATGTTTACTGGTTTTCTGATAAGAAATGAAGACAAATATGAAAGTCTGAAAGGTCAGAGCAAGAAAGAATTATCAGCCTCCATGCACTTTTTATTTTGGAGTCACTAACAATTATAAAATGTTTTGCAGCTAAAACCCCTCAGTGACAAGCGTTTTTGATGTGCCATACTGATTGGGCAGGAGAGCCAAAAGGTGATAAATTTGACACAAATATTACATGAGTCTCTTATATTTTCTGTAAAGAACCTGAGGCAGTTTGATTTCCAGCACAGTCATCTTCAAATGTAAACCTATTTTAAGCCAGAGTGTGAGAAACAGAACTTGGGCAGTAAGAAATTTTGTGAACAATTTTTCCCAGTAAATGTAGCCCTATTGTGCAGTGATAGAACCTGGCAAATTAGGCTGATTTTTGGTAATCAACTCCATTTCCACAAGTATTCGCCAAATTATTTATGTAAAAACAATCAGCCCATGGTGTCTTTGCGCACTATTCATTTTATTCATTACTCACACACTGAGATGGGCACTACATGATATAAATGCCTTATTGACTCTACATTGGGATACTTCTTAAAAAGCTAAAAAAGTATGATTAACAATAAAAAGGAATAACAAATTATGATTAGGGAACATATTCCTTTCCCAGCATGATTATCCTTGATAGTAAGAGAAAATGGGTTTCATACCAAGAGCAAACCAAATACCTTCACTGAAGATAATTTTAGAAAGCACTTGCAAATAACAAATATTTAATCTGGAGGAAAGAAGAAGATCTTAAGAATTCATAAATATACTTAAGGTTGGAACTGGTGTCTTTAATGAGTTTAGATTGGTTAATTTATTTCAGACTTTGCACTGATTAGGAACACTGACTGAAATAATACCTTGTGGCTAGAGCACGCTGGCTGAATAATAAGGCTTCTGCCATGAATGACACAGTCTTGAGTATATCTTAAAGCTTTTGGCTGCATCAGGCAGAAAAACGCATACAGAAATGGAGCTATTCTGGAGTAATTTATGAATACTGTATTTTGATCTTCATAAAAGAATGTTCACTGCAAGAGTACAAGAGGGCTGTCAGGAGAATCAAGCAGTGAGATAAGAAGAATGGCTATAAGTAAGGCAGACCTCCAGCAAATGTTTGTGGGCTTTTAAATCACTGACTTTAAAAGTTTTACTTCCTCAACAGACAGCTTACAGTTTGTCCATAAAGATCAAATTTTGTGAATTCACTGTAAGGGAAGGAGCTCTACTATGGCCAGTAAAGGGTCTCGGGTAAAGGAAATTGTTCAGAGAAACTGGGTGAAGAAAGATACCTGCTTATGGTTCAGAAAAGTAGCTGATATTTGTAAAATCTCTGGATATTTATCAGTTCTCTAGAATCGTATACATAGAATCATACACCCAGTAACCATCTAAAATCCTTCTCTTTCTAGTTGCTTGCCTTCTGGGCGAGCATGGCTAATACATGCACAGCTCTGCGGCTCAGAGTTACGTCATGTGAATATCCCAGGTACAATAAAGATATACCTCCTGGTCTTGAGATGTCTCAGAGGAGGCAGAAAAGCAGTTACCCCGGGTCGCAGATACTAGACTATCAAGGTGAATGGGGTATTTCTGTGAAATCGTAAAATTCCTGCTTAAGAACTAAGTTTTGAAAAATGCATATGTGTTCTTGAGATTAGAAATGAGCCTTACAACTTCATTTATTAGAAGAATTGCAAAGCCATTAAAAGTAGCACTATTGAAAAAACGGATAAGGAACTTTCCATCCAAAGCTGTTGAATTCTTCTCCTCTGCATGCAAGCAATTAACTCTCCTCTACAGCTGAGAGAGGTGGCATTTTGCTATCATACCTTATACCAGTAGTGGGAACATAGCTGGGGCAGCATGGAAAATAGTTGCCTAATTTAAAGTTCCCAATAGCTAATAATAAATAAGTGTTCCATATATTACACCAATGTACTTTCTGGAAAATGTCCACCCCTTTCAGTCAAACTGCACACAAAATCCATGCAACAAATATCATAGACTTTGTTATAAAATCTGTAAGGAAAATCCCTGCCCCAAGTCTGTCCACTTTCTGTAAGAGTAATACTTCTGTTGTTGTGTAGGCCATTTTATACCCACAGTTTCCAGCAATGATTGGAACAGATAATTCTTTTTAGACCCTCCTGATTACAGCCAGGGAAACAATATGTGATTAACATGCCACAAGAGCCGGTAGCAGCATGGAAGGCAGAGATTGCGGAAGCCAGGTCACGCAGAGGTCTTGGTGACAGAGAGGCAAAGCAGACCTAAAATCTTCATCATATACTGCTGCAGTCCAATTACTGTGCATTTTGCTACCACGCTCAAAACAAAAATTGCAGGCTGTGACAGGAGAACATGGCTAAAAAAAAACCCCTCAGGAAATGTAAGCCTTGCAAAGTGTACTGAGGAAAATGCAGAAGAGAGCACACGTTTGCACTCAAAATAATAAATAAAACGATGACACTGCGCAAGAAAACACACCAAAACCTTTCCCAACCTGTTACCTGGAACCTGAAACATCACATTCCTGGGCCTTGTTATGACAGTGTTGAGCGCTGCTGCCTTAAGGATTCATTTTACTTTATGGAGACTTTAATGGGACTGCTCATATGTGGAACCAAAATTAAAACATTAGATTGCTTAAGAGCAATTTCTGGATCAGAAGCAAAGATTTTTGCAGGTTCATGTCCAATTTGTAGACCAAGCAGGGCATGCTTATAAAAAGAGCAAGAATGTTTTCCATCCTGCAGAAAGAAGGTGTAGGTTTTCTGCAAGTTAAGCAAGTTAAATGCCTCTTACAGCAGCTTCTGATCAGCTTTCAGAAGCAATTGTTTTTCCAACAAGGTGTGTCGGGAATTTGGCTCCTTCTGTATTTCTCTTCTCCACCCATGTTTTAAGGCTTTTGCACAAGAAATTCATTGTGCTGTATGCTGTCACAGTAGCATCCATAGGACATTTGGAAGCAGCTTTTGTGGTGAATGACTGCAGTTAGATGCATAAGCTCTGGAATATATTGTCTGTCATTAATTTGAATATAGCAATAGGCAAAGTTAGAAAGCAGCTGAATATTGCAGTTCACCAAGGTATAATCTAGATAGCCTCAGCACTATCCAGGAGCCAGTGGGAGCCTTTGGGTTGGATAACAAACCTTTTCTTCCACTTTCATGCATTTTTAGACACTTCTAAGTTGCTACTCACGGTGGCACCTGTTGCTACCTTGAGTCTCCTAGAAGCCATCAGTATCATTTTAGTGCCCACCACATACAATCTTATACCCAGAGTAGCCTGTTGTATTGGGTTTGAGTGGCAAGGTTTTGGTAGCGGGGGAGCTACAGGGGTGGCTTCTGTGAGAAGCTGCTAGAAGCTTCCCCCATATCCGATAGAGCCAATGCCAGCCGGCTCCAAGACGGACCCGCTGCTGGCCAAGGCCGAGCCCATCAGTGATGGTGGTAGCACCTCTGTGATAATATATTTAAGAACGGTGGAAAAAAACCTGCACAACAGCAATTGCAGCCGGAGAGAGCAGTGAGAATATGTGAGAGAACCAGCCCTGCAGACACTGAGGTCAGTGAAGAAGGAGGGTGCTCCCAGTGCCGGAGCAGAGATTCCCCTGCAAACAAAAGTGAAGACCGTGGTGAGGCAGGCTGTCCCCCTGCAGCCCATGGAGGTTAACCATGGAGCAGATATCCACCTGCAGCCCGTGGAGGACCCCACGCCGGAGCAGGTGGATGCCCGAAGGAGGCTGTGACCCTGTGGGAAGCCCACGCTGGAGCAGGCTCCTGGCAGGACCTGTGGACCTGTAGAGAGAGGAGCCCACGCTGGAGCAGGTTTGCTGGCAGGATTTGTGACCCCGTGGGGGACCCACGCTGGAGCAGTCTGTTCCTGAAGGACTGCACCCATGGAAGGGGCCCACGCTGGAGCAGTTCGTGAAGAATTGCAGCCCGTGGGAAGGACTCACGATGGAGAAGTTTGTGGAGGACTGTCTCCCGTGGGAGGGACCCCACGCTGGAGCAGGGAAGAGTATGAGGAGTCCTCCTCCTCAGGAGGAAGGAGCGGCAAAGACATCATCTGATGAACTGACACCAACTCCCGTTCCCCATCCCCCTGTGCCGCTCGGGGGGAAGGAGGTAGAGAAAATCGGGAGTGAAGTTAAGCCCGAGAAGAAGGGAGGGGTGGGGTGAAGGTGTTTTAAGATTTAGTTTTTATTTTCTCATTATCCTACTGTGATTTGATTAGTAATTAATTAAATTAATTTCCCCCAAGTCGAGTCTGTTTTGCCCATGACGGTAATTGGTGAGTGATCTCCCTCTCGACCCACGAGCCTTTCATTTTATTTTCTCTCCCCTGTCCAGCTGAGGAGGGGAGTGACAGAGCGGCTTTGGTGGGCATCCAGCCAGGGTCAACCCACCATACCTGTCTGCCTTCAAAGGAGCAGAGAGGGCTTTAGGGGTGGATGGATAACAAATCTAAAAATAAACCCTTTCTCTGTACGGAGGAGAGAGTGCCGTGGCTCCCTTGCCCTCCCTTTCACCAGCATTTGCTGCTGAAATGCTGCATTCGTGTCACTGAGATTCAGTGCCAAGCCGAGCATTTGCCACCTATATAGGAGCTTAAAATAGCACAGAGGCTGACAGAAATACCTTGAAGGCTGACAGAGGGGTGGTTTTCTGATATATTATACTCTGTTGTGGGAAGTTTTTATTTATTTAGAATGATATAAGCACCCTGGGGAGGGATATGGTTTAGATTTACTCTGGTCTGACCCAACCACAGTGTGTCTGAAATGCAAAGTAGCACTGAGCTCTCCCCAAGGGTCTGGAAATGGTGCGGCTCTACTGAATGATAGATTTTTAGCAGTTCTCCTGCATGGATCCCACTTGGTTGATGTAATGCTGATTAAAGCAAGCACATTTCCTCTACAGCACTCTCATTCATCCCTCCATAGCCACTTACTGCAGAGACCATGCAGGCTTTTAATTATTTTACTAAACAGAGAACATTTTTCTTGGAAGTGCATCATGAAATTTTAATGACCGCACTTTTAATTCCTACAGAAAGACCTCAAATAGCAGCAAAGCCCATGTGAAATTCCACATAGGTTTTAGCTTTCCTTCCACAGTATCAGGAAGAAGGTGGGAGCCCCAGAGTTATAGCACTGTTATTTTCCTCTAGTCATAAACCCCAAGGCTTTGCTTTGCATACAGGGAGGCAAAGCCTGTTTTCTGGTGCTGCCATTGCCATGGGTGCCCCATCGCACTGCCCTCAGCTGGAGAAGAAACATGCCTGTGCAATGAGGAATCCACGTCTCAGACTCATAGTCAAGATTACAAGTGGGAGGATCTTCCCTGCTCGCGCCCTGACAACACGCTAACCCTCCTCCCCAAACAAAAAAGCATTGAGAAGGGCAATAATTGATTTTTTGCCACATACAGAAATGTCAGACACTGCGCTTCAAAGTGTGTTGGTGAACTACATTGTACTCAGCATAGGACGTCATAGCTAGCAATTTATGTTCTCACTGTGAAAGCGTCACTGACAGGCAGGTGCTTATAGAGCCAACTGGGCAGTCATGCTCTGCAAATAGAATTTGCAGTCATACCAGTACCATTCTTTGCAATGCACTTCACTTTATCTATAAGAAAAGGTCTAAAGATTTAGATTTTAATTCAAATATGGCTTATTAGTTATCATTTGCTGTCTAATAGTGGGTAAGATATGACTATATTTAATTGACATAGAATCGTACCAGTCACTTCCTGTATCTTTTCTCTAAAATACATAGAAAAATCTTACAATTTATTTCAGTTCTCTCTACTTTCAGAAATTTTTCCATAGCCTTGAACTTTCTTTCCTTTTCTTCTTTCTCTTCCCAACATTTTCCTTCCCCTTATGCTCTATGGAACAGGCTGCACCAAAATAATGATCTATTCCAGCTCTGAAACTGGTTGCAGTGCATGACTGAGGAGCAACTTGCATTGCTCAGAAAATGGTGTAGTGCAGGAATAGAAGGACAAAAAGGGGAAGGAAGGAAGGAAGGACGGACGGACGGACGGACAACTTCCAATATCTGCAGGATTTCTACCTCTGGCTAACTTCTCTGATAAGGTACCACTGGGCATTTTTTCCATGCTCAGTGACCCAGTAAAAGTCCCTTTCCTTCCTCAGTCTGATCATTTTCAGTTAAACTCTTTGAGAAGAGGAAGAGGGCAGAAATGGAAGGAAATGGTCCTTTTTTACAACCAAACAAGAATGAAGCTCATCCTGTACTTGGACTTCATTCTAGGAGGTAAAATATATCTCCAGTCAAAGGCAGCTATCTGGCAAAAAAAAACCAGGTCCCATCACTTTTCTTTACTAATGCAAAAGATTCCCTGGGTAAATTCATCTCAAAGCTGGAATTGTTCTCTGTCAGCAAATTTTGCTTCAATAAATCAAGAAATCATCAAACTCGGGGAGGTTTTCACAAAGATGACCCAGCATTTTAAGTTTCTGCAGTGCTTGATGGGAGGATGCACTTGTGAAGACGCAATAAATGAGGTGAATTAGCTACCAGCTGAAGTGAATTATAGAGACCTTGATAGAAATTCAAGAATAAAAAACAAGGTGAAAAATAGAAATCTGAGAATTCACACTTTGCTGTATTAAGCAATGAAAATTAAGATGTCCTTGCATCATTCCTAGGCAGCTTAATCCTTTGTTACTAATAAATGATCTTTCATAAAGGATTTTGAGGTGGACAGAGATAACAGTTTAATCATTTTGATGAAAAGCCAAGATTTTTCATCTTCAAAGTGCTAAAATATCAGCATACACTACTAATAATGAACCTTGTTAATCATTAGCATCCCTCAAATATAATGGGGATAACACTTTTCCTAAGAGCTTGCAAAAGAATTGAGAAAAAAGCAGGTGGAGTTTTTTTTAGGTTAGACCTTTTATAACTAACTTTATTCATATTTTAATGAGTAAAGTATGAATAAGTAGATTTTTAAGTTAACAAATGAATATTTAAAGAAAAGAGAACAGAATAAATTTGTCAATCAAAAGTCCTCCAAACCCAGGTACATGCTCCAGGCGTGATCTTGAAAACATTTATGCACATGAGTAACTCATGACTCATGAGTCATCCCAGTAAAGTCAAGGCTACTAAATTAACCTTTTTTTGAGGAACGCATGTTAGGATGACAGTTTCTATTCCACCCAAGAGAGTGGAAAAGATAAACATCTGCAAGGTAGGGGCCTAATATAAGGTCATCATCTAGGCTTTTTCTCCAGAAAAAGATGGACAGGCTGGGGAGCAGCTCTGTGGGAAAGGCCCTGGTATGGTGGCAGGCAGCAAGCTGAACATGAGCCCATGGTGTGCCCTGGCAGCAAAGGTGGCCAACAACACCTGTGTGTATGAATAAAGGCATGGCACATAGACCAAGGAAAAGGATCACCCCTCTCTATATGGCACTCATCAAGCCATATCTAGATACAGCATTGAGTTTTGGGCCCTGCAATGCGGGAAAGACATGGACAAACTGGAGGGAGCTTTTGGAGGGTCCCCAAGGCAGTGGAGGCTGGAGGCTGGAGGCTGGAGCCCTTGGCATGTGAGGAGAGGCCAGGGGAGCTGAAAACTTGTTCAGCCTGGAGAAGAGATGGCTTCAGGTGCACGTAACAGTCCCCCCAGTGCCTACAAGGGGTCATTGAGGAGATGGAGCTGGGCTTCTCACAGTGGTGCAGGCTGGGAGAATGAGATACAAATGCGCATAAGTGAAAGAAGAGAGTTTCAGAATGGATATAAGGAAAAGCTTTTCCCCCATGAGTACAGTCAGACAGTGGAGTAGGTTGTCCAGTGAGGTTGTGCAGTCTCCCTCCCTGGAGGTTTTCAAGACCCAACTGGACAAATCCCTGAGCGGCCTGGTCTGACCCCATAGCTTACCCTGCTTTGAGCAGGAGGTTGGACCAGGTCACCTCCTCTAGCTCGTTTTCAACCTGATCCTACAATCCCACTGTTGCTGAAATCATGTGAATCCCTCCTTCCTTATGGTTGGCTGTTACTAGTGTAGAAATGGTTCCTTTTTTCCTATCTTTCTGCATAAATTGTTATGTTTTATCCTCCTGGTGAAGTTCCCCAAACCTACTGACTACCATGCATCCTAGCCTTGATCCTTCCATAATAATAAGCACTTACCATGAGTTACTGCTATTACTTTTTAAGTCAAGGATGCTGCTATACTGGCATATCACATCAACTGCAAAACAACATAAACTTAATCAACGAGTCCTTCTGTCTAAGAATCTGAAAGTGAGATTAACCATCTCACTTTTTAAATTTTCCTAGTAAAAAACCATGATAAAAGGATTATACACATCAGCATGTGAAGCTGTGTGTGTGACCTCTAATATAATACTTTTGTATTGATGAGTAATTTGGCAGGAAAATGCACCAGCACATTTGTAGAGAGTGAAGGAAATCAGGATGTATGAATCAGGAATCACTTTTCTTTGCGTTTCGTATGGTCCCCCTTACACAGGCTATCCAAACACAGGCTATTTTCAGTTACCTAAGAAATTTATGTACCAAGGTCTCATTCCTGTGGACTAAACACTGAGCTCCATTATAATTCTAAGAAAATCCCACCTCAGAGTCCCTTAGGTATGAGAACTGTCTGCAGGCATGAGCATGTCCGTAAGGGTCATGGTTAGGAAACCTTATAGCCAGCCTGGCTGGGGCACCACGTCAGGAATTTGACTTCTGTAGGCTGGGAATGGGCAAGGGCTGTAATGGGAAATGGTTATGTCTTATATGTAAGGCAAGGAATTACCTTAGGTTCCTCTTCCTCTGCCCACTTTTTAAAAGCAAATTAGCCACTGAGGCTTTCTGTGGAGGGCCAGATTTTGTGTGTGCAGGTGTGATACCATGCGAGGTCCCACCGAGGACTGGCGCTCTGCCAAGTGCCTGGCTCCCAGTAGGGTTTAGGCAGCAGAGATGACCATATGCACCCTAGCTAGGAGAGCATATTCAAACCTGAACTGCACAGACCTGGAGGACTTTGGCTTTGAAGTCAAAGAGGGAGATGTCCAATGAGTTCCAGCAGCTCTGAGGTGGCTAAGGTTTTATAACCTCTTAAACACTCATGCTTTCTAGATCTGGCCCTAAGCCCATTAAAAATGTTTGCAGGAGATTTTGGGGAGGGAAGACATATTTTTACAGAAATAAAACAAAAATTTTTAAAAAAAGGGAAAAGAGAACTTTCTGAAAGAAATGCTAAAGAAAGATCTTCTTCAGCTATTTTCCTGCAAAAAAGTCAAGCTCAAGATCCAGATAATAAAAAGAGCAGGGAACTATCTGAAAGAATTCTCAGCTGGTATCTTCATAGTTATAAATCCTCTTATTTTTCTTGCGAGATGCTGACAACTGTCGCAGACTGCTTCTTCCAAATCAGAAGGGCGAGAAGAATTACAAAAGAGGACAGATTTAGCCTATCCTGGACACATAGGAAAATCCAGTGCATCTCTGTTCTGAATACCATCAGAAGTGGTGAGAGGGACTGGTAAGTAAGGAGAGAGGGGAAGAGGAATATGTGAGGACTATTTCTTCTTACAGTATTGGTATCTTCTGAGCTTTCCGGCTTTCTTTTGTGGTCATGTTAGGAAAGAAGGAGCTCCAGAATCAGATGTTGTGACATCAGAAAGTCAGCTAAAATAGGTTGCTTTCCCACTGCAAATCTTCTTATATACAGAGTAATTTAATATCTACAAATGTTAATGAAATCTGAAGTAATATTTGACATATGTTTTTAAAACCAAGGTGAGGGAATATCTTGCTGACCAAGTCTCTGTTCTGTGGTTAAATGCCCATGACTACCCTTTGGAGAGCATTTGAGAAACTTTTCTGTGTAGCCTTCCTAGTACAGACCCATATTAAATGAAGGATTATAAACCTGTCTCAGTAGATGATAGGGAATAGCCAGACTTGTTGTCTGGCCAGTTATCTCTCTGGTCATTCTCCAGCTCTTAAAAGCAACCGTAGTAATAATATGGACTTCTCTCCCTCTAATAAGATGATGACCCAGAGGTATTATCTTTACTAAATGATACAAATACAACTGTCCTAAGATAATTATGTAGCTGGACAAGATGAAGGATGGATAAAGAGTAGCTGCCTGAGCCAAACCTGAGTAAGTCAGGTGAGTGGAGGAACATTTTTTGAAGAATCCCCAAGCCCGGTGTAGGCTCCTCTTTCTAAGTGCACGCCACACGTAGTCAGGTCAGGTTGTACTCCTTTAGTGTCCTGGGTGGTTCCCCATCGCTGTATGCTTACACAGCAGTGCCCACTCAGTCACCTGCTGAGGCCTACAGCACACTCTGATTTCCACCCCCATGATGATGTGACCTTACCCATCATCAGATGTTGGCCAATACGCACCACGTGATGACCTGCCCCATGCTAGCAATGCAACATGTTTAGGTCTACGACCTTATTCATTAGGAAGTTTGACATACAACAAGTGCATCTCCTCAGCCACCTTAAGTACCTCAGAGCTTCTCAAAGAGCATGGAGTCATATTTAAAATAACTAGCAGTACCTTTGACGTAATCCTTAGCTTAGGCCTAAGTTATGTTCAAGGCTAGTTAAAGCCTCAGAATGACATCCTTAGACAGCTATTTTTGTGGTGTGATGGAACTCTAGAGTAATGATGAAGGCCATATAGAAGACAATACTTTTGCAGGGGTCAAAACAGTGGAAACAAACAATTTTGGGAGCTAAGGAATATGACCTTTCTTACCAGCTGAAAGATTGAAAATACATTCTCTGGAGTGTTTGCAACATTTCTTGGGTTATTATGGGATAATGAGGCATGTGTTGCCCCTGAACAGCATGAAAAATCCTCAACGGGCCAACTCAACCTTTTCAAGGTTGCAACTAGCCTACAGCCAAAAAAGAGTCTAAGTCATAAGTCTCTTACAAAGGCAGCATCTTCTGAGCACGTTAAGGAAACGCAAGGGCAAGGTTTTCTTTAAGCTTACTCAGGAACTGGCTTTGGTGCCTTCACTAAGAAATATCTTTCCTCTGGTGAAATCCCAATATTGTAAGTCAGTACAACCCAAAGCTAAATATTTGCCCTGACATCAGATGCAGAGCTGAGAATGATGAACTGTATAAATACACATGAAGGTTCTTCGTTTTACCCTCCTGGGTATGCTCCCTAGGTGCTTCATGCTGTGGCCGTTTTCGACTGCTAAAGATATGTCCCAACACTTGGAAATGAACAAACGTAGCTGAAATAAGGCTTCTTTAATAACTTCAGAAGTTGTAGAATATAGTACCTGACTGAAGTTGCACAAAAGCATTAAAATTTCATGTGGTGTACTTACTTTTCTGTGTCTGTTCTTTAGCCAAAGCACTTGATAGAGTTAATCCACATGGCATTTCTGATGTTCATGAGCATCTTCTTTCAATACTGTTACCCCATTGTCTTCTTTCTCATGTCATTTTTTCAGAAGTGAACAAATCCCTATTCTGGTTTTTGGGTTTGTTTTTGTTTTCTCCTTCATGTTAAAATGTAAAAGAAGGAAATTTTTTTTCCCTGCTATATGAAACAGTTAAAAACATAACACTGATAATCCAGAGTCTGTAAATAGACACTAACCAATAAGTCCATCTTCACCCCAGGATGATGCTATTTAGCAATTAACTGCAAAGTTGTTTGTAAGCTGATTTATGACTTGTACATTTCAGTTTAGCCTCACCAGAAATTCCTTTCAAACAGACAAGGAAACAGACTCCTCCTGTCTGGTTCCACCTCATCTTCAGCAACATCTGGTCTCCAGAACTACCTGCTGGGGTAATACTTGGAGCACGGCAGCCCAAAACGGAGCCTGGGTGGAGGCACGGTGGACAAAGCCCTTGGAAAGGTCATTCTTTAAGTATTTGTCATGTAAATCTGCCCTGTTCTTCTTCTTCTTCTCCTCCTCAACTTTACAGCAAGTATACATTTTAACAAAAATATAAAGAAAAGCAATGGGCTTAAATTCCAGAAGAAAACAAACCTATAGAAAACCATTGACTCTGGGACTCTTGCTCTAAAAGAGCAATCCATAACGATGCAGCACATGCACAAAGGATTAAAAGATTGTAATCTCATAAACTTAATATAGCTAAGAGCAGCCTCAAGCCTTGATCAGCACGTACAGGCTTCTTGGTTCCCAGTGACTGCCGGGAAGAAGCGCAGCAACTGGAGTTTAGTGAAGCATAGAGGAGGGCCAACTGCACCT
This sequence comes from Calonectris borealis, assembly GCF_964195595.1. Classification (NCBI taxonomy): domain Eukaryota; kingdom Metazoa; phylum Chordata; class Aves; order Procellariiformes; family Procellariidae; genus Calonectris; species Calonectris borealis. The sequence continues at coordinate 146,635,153 of NC_134312.1, forward strand.
GAGTTCTCTGGTCCTGCGTCCGTGCAAAGGCCAGGGCAACACGGGAGGCTTCCCATCCACGTTGAATACTCTTCAGATGTCAGATGATCCTTCTCTTGGTGGCTGATCTCATTCTAGAGCTAGAATCCCATTTTAGCAGTAATAAAGCACAAAGCCACCACATTATCCTTCAGAATCAGTCAGAAGCAGGAAAAAGGAAGAAAAGTCTCCATCACTCATTGTCATTGTAGCATACATTTTGGAGACAATCTGAAGAAAAAGGTCGGTCTAGATAAGAAATAAAGATGTCACATCTAAATCATATTTTTAAGCTGAAAATCTCTGCCTCCCCAGATAGTTATAATACTCTTACCACAAAACAGAATAAAATTATATCAAGGTCAACTTCACAGAGTGGGTTTAAATGGTAATTCTTATTTCTCACTCGAGTTTTTTGAAGTTTGAATGTGTCATTTATGCTTGTGTTGTAATGAGCAATATAGAAGGCTTGAAATGATTGAAAATCACATGATTATCACTGTAATTTAGCACTCAGTTAATGAAGGCTTGAACTGTTGTCCATATTGCCATGGTGCAGTTAGCAGGTATCCATACTGAATACAGTTCACAGTTACAAGAAACTGAGTTAGCAGTAAAGGTTAATCCACTGCCATATAAACATTTGATCTTGCAGTGATCCCATTAACCTTTTTCGTATGCAAAGATCAGTAATAAGCAGCTAGCAAAATACTAACCTTATTTAAAACTGCAGAGCTGTGAGTACCCAACAATTCTTTTATTCTTCCATTTAGGGGCAGAGGTTTAAAGGCTTCTTCCAAGTCCTCCACAAAGTGATCAAGCCCAAAGTTTCACAGGTTTTATTAATGTATTAAAACAATGTTGCAATCAGCAGTTCTGTGAAGTAAACTCAATTAAAAAAAAAAAAAAGGAAGTTTTCATCTCAGTTGACTTGGGTTTGAATCCTATCCTGACTACAAGAGTGAAGAGGGGTTTGGAAGTTTCTCTGAGTGGACTCTCCAGAACTCCCTTTCACCAACAACTTCAGTGGGACTCATCCCGCAGTCAGTAACTGAACCTCTCAGCAGTGCAGGTAGGAGAGAGATCCTCCCTTTGCGGGTCCTAAAGGTGGAGATGTCATGCCAGGTTTTATTATGTTAACAGCTTGAAGTTTCCAATGCTCATGTCTTCTCATTAATGAGACCTATCCGCTCTCCGATGGATGCACTCTGGACAGCAGCATTGTTGTGAGCTTCCTAACTCTGCAAGTTCTCGGTGAAACATAAGGGCAGTCAACAGCTGCAGCTGCAAAAGCCAATTCTGGTGCTGAATGCAGTAGCTTAGATGTCTGCACGTGAGATTACAGATTTACTGCTACCAGACAGAGGCAAGGCCATTAATCACAAGATCATAGAATAATTTAGGTTAGATGGGGCTTCTGGAGGTCATCTGATCCAACCCCTGCCCAAACCAGGGACTACTTCAAAGTCAAAGCAGGTTGCCCAGTACCTGCTGCTTCTGTGAGGTTTTTCCATGGCAGGGAATGGTACACAGGAATAAGTAGTGTGACATTAGAGTAGGGGCTTGGACACTGAGAATTATAGTGGGTGATGGCTGTGAAGGATGGTCCTACATTTCAATACCATACATTATTTGGCAGTCTATCTCCATCTTCAAACTCTAGAAGGAAGCTAGCGCTAATTTAATTGCATTTTCTTTGAACACAAACAAACTTTTTTGGCATGTTGCCCTAAAAGTTCATCTTCATTATTTCAGAAGGAGTAGAGCATCCCAGGTAAAAACAGTGACAATAGTTGCTAAAGGATGAATTTTGAAACAAGAAATTATTTCAACCCTGGTAATAACCCATAAATCAATAGTGTGGTTGATTTCTGAATAATAAATCTAATATTTTCATCAGGAAAAAAAAAAGATTAGATAATATGCACCTGTGTTTTACAGATTACCTGGATCAACTTTTATGGTATGAAAATAGAAACTATTTGTAAAAGAGGCTTTATGTCTTCTATGAGTTTGTGCAGCACCTAGCACCACAGAGTTGCTCCCAAAACCAAAAGCCATAAATAAATAAACTCTGGAGTTTTCACAGATATTTTGTCCCGTGTATTCTCTCACCTTTGTGTTTCAGTAAAAAAATAGCTACCCCAGGCTATTTTGAAATCATTTAACTGCCTTTAAAGCCTGCTCAGACTTAAGGAGACGATGGCAAGGTGACCTGCCAGGGCACCGCGGAGTCCCTGAGCACTTCCAGAGAGCAGCAGTGATAAACAAGACCAGCTCTGCGGCGGCTGCTGCTGTTCGAGCCCCGTTTGGTGCCATGCCCCCACGGCCGTGCAAATCCAGTGACGGGGAAACTGACGCCGGGAAGGCCGATGCCGCTGGCTGAGGGCAGCTTCTGCAGCCAGCATGGCGGGAGGGCATCCATGAGCAGTGGCTCCTGGCCGGTGGCAAAGAGGCGGCAGGGGCTGCTGCCATGGTGGTCCAGCACCACCAGGTTGCGACCTGCTGGGCGACTGTGTCTGGCAGGCCTTGCCGCCACGCAGGGACTTGGCAGTGCTGCCCGTCTCTCTGCGTGAAAGGAGATGTCCCGCCATATAGGCAGTCCATTTTGGTCACGCTCTGCCTTAATTTATAATGTTAGCTGAAGCATATTTAAGATGCCGCTGTTGCTCAAAGATGGAAATCTGCAATTAGGTATGTTTAATGACAATTATTACCACAGATCACGGTGACAGTGTGGATAGAAGTCCTTACCATTGCTATGGCTTCACCAAATGACTCATGTTTATTTCTCTGTTATGGCAGCAGAAATGGCAAAAAAGTAAATGTCTGTACATTTTAATGGGCTTGGCGTAGATAGCAATATATTTGCACTTGCATCTAGCTAATATGCACTTGCTAGACTGCACACTTTGTAATCTGCAACAGAAGTTGGCAGCCTCTCCCTACCTCTCAGCTAAGATTTAATGGAAGGTACTGCAGTCTTCTATTAATAGCATCATTTCTCCTAGCTATAGCGCATGGGCTAGCTAGCATACCATGAAGAATTGCCTTAGTACAGCAGATAGAAAACATAGCATTGTCATAAATAGCAAATCAGGGACGACAACATAAATGAGCTGATCACACCTTTTGACTGATTGCACATTTCCATTTGCTTATCTACTTGTTAATTTGCAAATTTAATTATTTTCAAAAGAGTTTCTAATCATTACTGCAAATTAGTGAGCTACTGTTGCATTACACATTGTTAGACCAATCTGACTAGCAGGAACAGAATTAAATAGCAGAAAATAGTAGAAAATTAAAATGAAAAAAGAAATAGAATTTCTTATAACAAGCGTAAGATTACTGCACATTTTCTCATCATTCAAAAATAACAAACGACAGGAACAGCCTACACTTTAAGATCTCTTCTGAAGGAATGGATGCCCATTTGATAAATATTTGTCACCCACCCTTGCCTTTGCCCCCCAAAAAGCAGGGAATAATATATACTACGGTGAATGTCAATGCTGACATAATCTTAGATTAGAAACCACCTCTTGGATCCTGTCTTCCTTGGTTATCTAGCCTGTGATCGTCTGTCGGTGACATCATGCCAGGTTTTTAAGGAAACATTGGTCAAAGCAAAGCCTTGTCAAGAGCAAGTAGCTCTTGGAAATGCATCATCCAGGCTGCAAAAAGTGCGGTAGTGTTTTGCAACAGAAATAATGTCACATCAGGAGGGCCAGCTCCGGGGCATGGGTTAAGTCCCAAGCCCCCTTGGCCAAACCAGGAGACAAGCAGCTCTGCTGTGTTCAAAGGGAGGTGAGGAGGGCAGGCAGCTGCCATCCCATGCACACCGCGTTGCGGCTCACCACAGCGCCCATGACACCCCGTAATCCCGGTGTGCTGGTTTGGGTGGGTCGGGTGCCAAGTCAAGATCGTCATCGGCCAGAGGTGAAGCAGGCGGCCGCCCCGAATCGCCAGTGTAAACCACGCTGCTGCGCATGCTTCACCCTGCCACCACGGCCGGTCCCCTGTGGCAGGCACTGTTTTCAAAGGATTTTATAAAGTGCCCGAAGAAAAATTAGTACATTTTCCCCTCCTTTCTCATTTTAAACTGAGTTTTCAGGCAAGCATAGGTCAAAGAAAGGAGAACAAGCTTTCACACCAAATTCAGCAGATGAATCATAAAATTAATTATGAAAGTTACAAAAATAGACTTAAAGTGTCTTAAAAACAGAAGCACTGGGTGTCCTTTTGCTCTGTTTTGATCTCCTCTCTTTGCCTAGATCAATAGCAAAAGCACCTGAAGAAAGGCTATCCAGGAAGGAAATTTTTAATCAAATACTTGTTCTTATGGTGAGTGCTAATAGGGCTGAGGTGGAGATCATTGAAGTTAGCATTGTACACAGTGGTGAGAAACTGCTGAACACACCTTTTGCTCCAAGGAGGTTTAGATTGGACATTAGGAAAAACTTCTTTACTGAAAGAGTGGTTAAACATCGGAACAGGCTGCCCAGGAAAGTGATTGAGTCACCATCCCTGGGAGTATTTAAAAGACGTGTATATGTGGTGCTTAGGGACATGGTTTAGTGGGCATGGTGGTGTTGGGTTGACGGTTGGACTCGACGATCTTAGAGGTCTTTTCCAACCTTAATGATTCTGTGATTCTATAAAGCTCGGTCCACAGTCCATCCTGCATTATATTTAAAATGCATTCCCACTGTGTCCTACCTTGGCCATGTCCTAAGTTGGTGATGAGACAGGTCCATGAAAACAAATGTGGTCTTTGAACTTCTGTCCTCACAAGGATTTTATCAGGGAAAAGGCTGGGAGAACCTGATTTACACTGCCACATTTTTTTCCTGCCAAGCAAGGAGGAAGGAGTCCCATCAAGGCAAACTGCTTGGTTTACTCATCTACCACCAGGTTTATATTGATGAGGCTTCACTGGTGGCCTGGGTTGAGGGGGTTGAGGGGGATCTCCTTGGCAGAAAATGCCTTGATGACTAAATACCAGTAAAAGGCTTGTCTAGAAGCAGATCATCATTTCTCCATTCTGCAGAAAATAAAGCTAAGCTGAATTTAGTTTCATCTGTGAGAAAGAGATTAAGCATCGGGGTTTACAGGTAACTGGACTCTCTGAGGCTTGGTGTGTTCAGTTAAATTTAACCTGATTCTTCTACCAGATTCCCTGGGATTATCTTGGATTCCCTTTTTTGGGAGAAGCAGCAGGTCAGCCTGGCTCCATGTGCAGGTTGCTTCCCAGCCCCAGAGCCCTTTCCAGCCAGGGGACTCAGATTTGCATTCCCTTTCCCGCACATCACATTTTTATGTTTCCTTTTCTCCTTATTACACCACATTAAAGAAACAGGCTAATGCTGCAGGCTTTCCTGATGCGGTCACTCCGGCCAGGGCACAAACAGTACCGAGTCCGGAGTGTAAAATTGTGCCTGAAAATTTCTCTTCTTTTTGTGCTATTTTTGGGGGTACTCTGGTGCCTAAACTTAAGCACATAATATAAGTGACTGAGAAAGGAGCCCAGTCTCACCTAATTCATTATATGGTTAATAGAGGGCTATAGGTACAAATTAGATGTCCTGACTAAGCTATATCTTTCTGCAGACCATTCAAAAAGCCATGGAAGTTGATGACCTAGTTGCTCACATCTAACATGTTAACACTAACACTGTCCTAATCTCATGCTGAGACCCCATGTCATTCCTGACAGACTTTTATTTAATTTGGTTTTTAAGGCATCCTTTGATGGACAATCTGTATCTCCCTAAAAAGCATATTCTTTAGCATGACTGTTAGAATACATCTTTTTTTTTCTAAAATCAATCTCCTCTGCTGGTGTTTAATCCTATTTTTTTTTTGTCCAGTCCACAGTTATGTCTTGCATATTTTGCAGCTACATTCACCTGGTTGGAGGCTGTTTTGACATCCCCATTCAGTCTTCCTTAGACTGACAAACACTCAGGTTTCTTCAGTCTTTCTTCACACATCACACACCTCACTCTTGATGATGATCACTCTTGTGTTCCTCTAAATTATTTTTAATTTTTACCCTCAGTCTTCTTGAAAAGCCATACGAAACCAGGATGCAGTCTGCTTTCTGAGACAGCTCTTCTGACTGGAACAAGGAAAAAATCACCTCTCTTGTTTTACATCTAGCATTGCCTACTTATACGCCCAGAGAAGGTTTGCATTTTCCGCAGCGGTGTGATGCTGGTAAGAAGCACACCCAGGTAGCAGCATTTCATTGAAATCACATTTCCTTTTCCGTAGCCAGCTGTGCTTTGTCTTCTGTGTTGGCAGTTAGTTGATTATTCCTATGGAGGTGCAGAACTTTTCACCTTTCCTTATCGAGTAGCACCCCATTCATTTCAACTGGTTTGTCGCGTTGCTCTGTTCGCCGTGAGTGCTCTGAGGTACGGTCCCGACTTCCAGCGCGTTTGCTATCCCCCTCCCCTGCCCCTGCCGCCCCCCCACGGGGTGGCCTCGGCCTGCTTACTTTCTCTTTCCGACATCTTTTACAACATTATTGGAAATATTAAATAAGATCAGCTTCAGGGCAGACCCCACCCTGGGTACCAGGGATTTGTGCTTAAAGGTCTAAATCTCAGACAGCCGCATCGGACGGCCTCAGCAGAGCGGCTTTTTCAGAGAGGGTTTCACCCGGCCTGTCCCCGGCACCCCCCTCTGGAGCCATGAATCCTTCCAGGGGTGTGTGCTGCTTCCCCGTGATTTCGGGGGAGGCCAAGTGAAGGAATTACTTGGACTGAAAGCTCTGCTTGTGATCCCGTGACTGTGGCACCCGGTTTCCGCCTTCGGGAACCACAAACTACAGCCCCCTCACCACCGCGTCACCCGGCGTACCCCCGCCAGGGGGGTGTGTGTCCTCCGCAGGGCGCCGCTCCACGGGCTCTCGGGAAGGTGGCGGTCGGGAGCACCTGCCACAGCGGGTCGCGCAGCCTCCAAATTACATCTGCAGCCCTAGGCTGCGGGCCAGGACAAGCGATGCAGCCTGCGGGCCCTGCCATTGCATGTAAGAAATTCAAGTGGCCACCAAAAGCCTTAACAGAGTCAAGGTACGCGATCTATCACCACCTCCCTACCCTGCGGCCTGTGACCCTGCCACAGGGGAAAACCCCTAAGGGCCGTACCCTGGAGCTGCAGTCAGTGCGAAGCCACAACCCTCTCCCTCGAGCTTTGCTTTGTAACGTCTAACGTATTTTACCCTGCCTTTTATTTTTCTCCTTTCATGCCTTTCAAGTGATCTGCTTCAGCACTGGCTCGTAGCACGTCAGTACTGCTATTAGGTAACTGTGTCTAATGAATCTCAAAAGCCTAAAAAGGCTTCTGAGAGGCCTCATTTTGCTTACAGAGATGAAGGGGCTGATCAGCTCTTCTGGAAAAATAAGATTTTTGGGAAAAGGGGCTCTGTCAAAGTTGTTACTTTACAAGTTATTTGCTTTTTAAACAAAAATAAGCCTTTAAGTAAACTTGTACGCTGACACAGTGTGCTGCTTTCAGAGTTGTTCCTTTTCTCAATATTATTACGGAATGGACAAAATTGCTGTTTTTTCCTCAGCAACAGAGGTTGCTTTTCCTAAAAATGTAGATATATTCTTGCACAAAGACATAATTCCCAAACTAAAAAATATATGTACTGGCAAGGAATAAAAAATATAAATCATAATGCAAGGAGGACCAAGAGATTAATTATTTCTGTAATCCACATTTATGATGAATATGATGCATACCTTTCTGAGAGACTATAGCTGTCTTTTTCCCTGGTAATCGTGGCATAATGCAAGCCTCTCTATCTAATAACAGAAATTAATAGAACATTTCTTTCAATTAGGCATATGAAAAATGCATTTCAAAACCAAGCCAAGTTCAGCTTTTAGAGCCAGAGAGTGTGTGATCTTAATTCTTCTCTCCTTTGCTAATTCAGTTTACATAAAATCAGTTTATGTACCCATTAAACCTGGTCACTCCGCTGCTCCTCCCTGAAAGGACTTTCAGCTGAAGCGTCACACACAACGTACAGAAGAGTAGGAAGGGAGTGTGAATTAACACAGGTGTCCTAAAAAGGGTGGATTTGCAGTGCTGTGCTGCATATGAATCTCTGGGTCTCGTTCCTGCTTTGGGCAGCCTCTCCTATGGAAAACAGGAACTTTCCACAGCACCACCTCAAGACAGGTGAGATGCAGCAAGCTGGTTTTTTTCACGTAGCAGCTAAGCAGTAAAACCACCGAGGATGCCTAACGTGAGGAGGTGGGACACGTATTTTCCCCATTCACTCCTTCTGCCAACAGACATTCAAAAAAATCACTAAAAATGGAAATTTACCTGCTTTCTTGCTTGAGATTTGCCAGCAGATATGAGCTGTAAAACAGGCTTTCCTGCCTTCAGGAGGTACCCCGATAACAGTGCTCCATTCATTCCTAAAAGAAAAAGTAGGATCCCGTTTTCATAAACCAGACTAGCAACTGCCTGTGGGCTTGCCACTGATTTCCATGGAAGCAGGATCGTTCTCCACCTAAAGTATCTCTGCTCTGAGATTATTAGAGAAATAGTACTAATGAAGATTTCACTGCAGTGGTTTTGCTGTTACTGGTGTTATTAATGATTTATTTTGATTATTTCATTAAAGTACTGAGTTGTAGACAACATAAAGACACAAAAGTTAAGCTAAGGACTCAGCAGGAAGTAAAACGACCACTGATAATTAACCGCCCGTCTTTTACAAGGCCAGGGCTTTGAGGATCCTCCTGGTGGGGAAGAGACGGGGAGAAGAGGCAGGGCATTGATTTAATAAATTAAAAGGGGATGAAAAAAAAAGTATAGTCATTGCTGGTTTTCTACAGTGTAAGCATTCAAGGGTCTCGAGAGATCCCTGTGTCATCATGAAGGATCAGCCTTAAAGTTTAGCCTGAGTTAATCCATCTAAAGGAACTGGTGAATACTCTCTTGATCTGTAACATTTATAGGCTTTGGAGAGGGAACCACGCAGGGGAGAGATTTAAAGCCTCAGACGAGCAAAACCTTGTAGGTATATGCTTAACCTTAAGCACCCTTTTCTCTTTAGGAAAGTGACTGAGCATTTCCTTTTAATCTTGTTGACATTTTCTAAATCCTGTTGTCTTCCATGAAGCCCACAGGTATTACTTAAGGACTTTGCTAAAGAGTCTTCACCCTTCCACAGCACTGCTGATCCTTGAGCTTCTGCTAACTCCGCTAGTTCTTGTTGCCATTCCCCTTTTAATATTTCTGTTTATAGTTTTTTAGGTGAGAAGCCACCATTAAATTGTATATTGATTGATTTCTTTTCAGATTATTTTATTTTGAGATCTCAGATTCACTCCCTATAATTTTTCTAATACATACAGCAAACCATCCTTTCCACCACTGATTTATTTTACATGATGTCATTAATGTGTCTCTAATATATGTCTCCTCAGCTGCATTATTCCTGCTCCGTCTGAAGAGCAGCTCAGGGCTGATCTCACTTAGCTGAAGGAAGGCTAGACTCCCTCCCGGGAGCAGGGAGTGACTGAGGCTCCTAAACACACAAAAGCATTTCAAGAAGATAGTTGAATTTCCGAGAGAGTCCAGCAAGGACTCTGCTGGCGCATTTCTTGCCGAGCAGAAAGGCACAGTGCTGAGTCCTGCCAGTTTATTTGCTTGTGCCCCTGTCTCCTGCCTGCCTTGTCAAGACAAGGAACCGGAGATCTCCAGCTGGGTCACCTGCCTGGGCACTTTCCCACTGGGGTCTCCCTGGTTTCCAGCTCCCCGTCAGCCTACGCAGCAGAGATGTTGTAGCTAAGCCATCTTTTCCGTCTTCTTCTGTTTCACACAGAAGTAGCGTCATTGATTTCCATGTCCAAAACCAAGACAAAGTAGAAGGAAAGCCTCACATTTTGGAGATCTAAAACTATCCTTGAAAATATGGTTTCCCCAGCTTCACAAGTAACAACGACTTATGATTTCATATCTCTATCCTAAGCCAACATTACTGAAACATTCATCAAAAGGCTAGTATGGCAGGGCTTTGCAGCCCACCAGGATATTCCCCCTGGCTATGTACTCAAATTACAGATGCATACAATAGCACGCAGAGGGTACGGTCATTGGAGTGTCATTCAATTTAAAGAGAATGACGATGGGGGAGAAGCTGACAAGAGAAAAGGATGAGGGCAGTACATTAATGAATTCTCCTAAATCAGTGTGTGCAACCATCTAGCCTCTTCAAAAAGACAGCGATCTGCACCCAGGAAAATAACTCATCGCAAAAGAGATGTCTCTTTTTACAGCTGTGGTTATTGCTTTGGCTGCATGGGCATTGTGTGCAGCGTATTTAGAGATAACATCTGACACATTTTTTCCTTTCTGATACAGAAAGTGTATTTTAGTCAATAGTATTGATTTATTCCTTTCCTTGCTTAAATAGGAAATTGTCGTTTAATCAAGATTTCCCTGTCAACAAGAGGTAAAGTAATGAACTATTTTATTGACATGCTTTTCTTTGTAATAGTTATTAGCAAGCTCTCCATTTCATTGTTCAGAATACACTTTCTTGTATTACTGTCTTTTTTTACTACATTTGTTTTATTTTGCATCAGTGAGCTAGTTATAGTTTTATTAAAAAACAACAACAAAACCCAGCACATTCCCAAATATATATGAGTCTGTGGTGAATGTGGGAACTGTTTTTCTTCCTTCACTTAAAGCAGAAAAATTATGCTGCAACAAGAATTTCAGTAATTAATTGGTACGAGTGATTTTCACAAACATACTCCTGCTGTGAGACCTTTTGCCGCAGATTAACTTTTACATCCACTTCAGCCAAAAAATAACAACTAACAAGCAGCTCAATAACCTCTCTCCCCACTCCACCAAGCTGTTCCTGCAATCAAACTTTTTATTTTTCTATACCCAGCCAATGTAGGAAAATGGACCAGTTGTGAAGAGGTAAGAGAAAATGTGGTAGACCATCGGTTCTATTTTTCTGTTTTGCCCTCGGTAAAGGTTTTGGCACATCCCTGCTGTTTCTGATGTAGATTGCTGATTTGTAATGGGACTTTGCAGTAAGATGCTGGCTCATTTTCCGTGTGGTTAAAATTGCTTCATGATATTTCTCAAAAGAGCACAATGGGGATTAGAAATAGCTGCAACATCTCATTTTTGGAGATCTGCTGGTTAAGTGTCATTGTTCTGGAGTCATGCACGCCCTCTGCCCAAAAGCCAGATTCTGCACGTTGCATTGAAGAGGCGTCCATATGTCTGACCTCCGTGCGCAAGCGGAGCCTCCCCCTCCCACAGCCTACAGCTCGGCGGTGTCCCGGCCCCATCCTGGCACCCAGACGTGGCGCTGGCTGCCTGGGCACGGCCCCGCGCTGCTGCTTGCTCCCCACGGGCCGGGGGGCAGGTAGGAAGCTGGGAGGGTGTCTAGGGCTCAGTGAACCAGAAGATAACCAACATCACTCCTGGACCATGTGCCCAAGGGAACCCATATCTGCTCCTTCTGAGCACACGCAGAGCACACAGTGGAGATAAAATTCAGCTTTGTCATAAACTTTATAATATTCTCTGCTTATCTTAAGGTCTGATCTGCCAGAGAGAGGTGGAAGCTCTTGGGTGCTATTTGGACAGTGTCCTTTTCTAGGCCTTAGAACTGCAGATTAAAGCTCAAAAATGTGAAGGAAGCAAACCCCAGAAGTCCAGAAAGCACTTTCTCATTAAAAAAAAAAACAACAGACCAAAAATCATTTTTAAAAACTTACTCAGCCAGTCCCATTACTTTGGAAGGGGCAGATATGATTTTTGAATGACTGAAAGGAACAACAGTGACCTCCCGTCAACCGTGACAGGGAAGAGATGGTCTCTTGACCTTCCCGCTCTGCACCAGCCCAGTCTGGACCATTCCCCATGCTTCCAGCGGAGCCAGGATTACACCCAGCCTCCCTCAGTGTTTTCCTGTGGTCTTGTCTGTGCATTAACCAAAGGGCACAAGTTTATATTCAGGGCAAAGAAATCTTTGGTGTAGCTTCCAGTCGCACAGGAACTGACTAGTGACCTGATTAAAAAAAAAACAAAAAATCAGTGGAAAGATTCAGATAACTCTTCAACACGCTGTGTATACTGTCAACGGGATATCTTTATGTAAATTGTTGTTTTAATACTTTTAATGTAGATTGTTGTAGATTTTCCCTTCCCTTCCTTTCCCCTTTTCTTTTCCTTTCTTTTCTCTCCTCTTTTCTCTTCCTTTTCTTTTCTCTTCTCTTCCTTTCTTCTCTTTCACCTTAGTATGGTTTTACTTTTGTTGCCTGAACCACAAGGATGGAAAGGCAATAGAAACAATACGTGCTCAGAATTTTCCTAGAACGATGGCTTGTAGATTCAAATTACAATACTCTCCTTTTCTTATTCAAAAACGAACCATAGGCTGCCTGAACTATGTAAGCAGGAGGAGATACACACCCGACTCTGAGGTGGCCTCTGCAGCATGCGTGTCAGATACCATAAGATCTTCTCCTCTCCCTTCAGCGCAGTTGCTATTCTGGCATAGAGGCAGGACCGGGTTCAGCACAAGCGGGGGTACATGGTTGGTCACAGCAGCTGCAGCTCAGCTACAGAATCCTTGCCACAGGATGCTGCAGATGCTAAATGCATCAGGACAAGTGCACTGAGGACAAATGCCACTTCTGGCTCACAAAGTCCCAAATTCTTAGATTACTGGAGCCTTGGAGAGTACTGAGGAGGTATGAATACATTTGCCTTGTTCTTATCTTCCTAGGCGTCTGCTGTGGACCACCAAAAAGGCAGAATATTGGGCTAGATGGACTATTCTTGTGGGGTTTTTTAATGTTTAAGCAGCCGGGCAAAAAGAAAGTTGACAGTCCTCAGAATGTGAAGCCTCGAAGCTCCTGGCACCAAGATCATAGGGGTCGATGTTTCCCAAATGGCTCGCCGCGTAGCCCAGCCAGAATGCAATCTCCTTGTAACGCTGCGTGGAGAATTGCAGGATGTTTAGTTTTGATTGCAAACGTGAAAGAAAGCAAGTGTCAAACTCCTCCATGAAACAGTTACCATTCTCCATCCAGCTGCATTAACTATTCATGACTTTGCTGCGTATAGAATTTTGTTTCACATTCCTTTAGTGCGCTGCTTCCCAAATTGTGCTAAATGTACCACGAGTGCTACAGAAACAGCCTCAGAGCAGCATGCCTGCACTGCCCAAATATTTTAATGGTTCCTCCTCTGCTTGCCAACACCAAGCAGCATTGCCAGAACAAGCCCAGTTTGGTATACCTGTCCTAGGATTTGTCATCCCACACAGCTACCTCATTATGAAACATCGCTAACCATGAAAGACCCCACACCGAATAAATAGACCTCACCTGACTGGGTAAATGAGACTGATCTGTGCTTTAAACAACATCTCACGCATACTTGCAGTCTTGGAGGGTATCAGGATTGTCTCTTGGCTCAGAAAATGGGCCAGGAAATGTCCCATATTAAGTGGGCAAGAGCTTGTTTTCCAAGGACCATCCACAAGCAGCAGGTGCAGCAATGCAGGAGGAACCCTCTGAGAAATGAAGGATCTAGCTGGGATTTATTTCGATCTGGTTTAAATTTCTATCATTCAGCCCTTCTGTGAGACATTTTGCAGTCTCCCTTGTGTAAGACAGATGTCTGCACCTTAAAAAAATGTTGGTAGAAAAGAACGCTGTGTTTAAGACATGCAGATTTTCAGCAAATCTTCTGAAAACAAAACTTTCCAAGATAAGAGACTGAAGTCTTCTGTCCAAGGTCCATGCTGCAGAATTCCAGTCTCTCAACATGAACCTAACAGTGTGCCAGACCAGGGAGTGTCTTACCCTCATACCCTCAGCATAAAATGTCCATCCGTAACTCCCAGTCTCTGAATTCTTTGCTGAGAACAGAGAGCAAACAAGCCAATTAGTCTGTGTTATATGTTGGAAGATGTTTATAGGAATGATTTCTAAACTATACCAATCTGATGAAAAAGCTTTTTATCAGTACCAACTTAGGAGATGTCTGAACCATTTGCTTGGACCTAAAAGGCTTGGCTTTGTGTGGTATCCTGCTTAGCTGGACTCTCTGCGTACCCTTAGGCCTCTCTGGAAGGAGGACAGCTGAGACCCTAAACAGACCGTGTTTTCAAGAGCCAATTTCCTTTGCTTCTGCATGTAACACTAGCTCTGGTGTTTTATTATCCTCTTCCCATTTGTCTGTTGAGGATGTATCTTCCTCCCCTTTCTTCACTTTAAAGTCTTTCCCTCTAATCCTGCTAGCAGAAGGTTATTTTCCCTCTGGATTAATTGGAGTCTCTCCAGCCCACACCAGCTCCTCTTTCAGAGAAGCCTCACATTACATGAATCTAACATTTCTTCTGCCAAAAATTTGTTTTCAAAATCCTGTTTCTTCCCTCTTTGCGTTCAGTATTCACAAGACTCATAAGAAAGTCAGCTGCAGCCCTCTCCCCCGGTCTTATTCTTCCCGTGAGGCTGCTATTTGTGTCACCAGTAGCAGCTAATGAAAAGCAGCCTTCCCTTGGTGGGACTCAAACTGTCCATCCTGACAGCCATGTCTTCTTTTATGTCTTTTTTTTTTTTCTGTCATCCAGGCAGGCCTGCCTAATTCGGAGTCGTCTTTCAGGAGCGACTGCTGTTTTGCTGGCTTCCAGATGGTGTCTCTCAGATTCTGGTATCCTTACCCACTCGCTGTCCTTCATCCTCATCTCCAGTGTTTCTTCAGGGAGCAGCTAGAAACACACAGCAGCATCTGCTTCTTAGTTCTAGCTTCCTTCCCCAAAATGGTGTATCTCTCTGTACGGGCCATGCTCATATCTCAAGCTGCTTCAGGTAGGAAACTTTCAAATCAAATACTTCCATTTTGCTGTTCTAATGAAAATGTGAATATTTGTACCCGAGTCAAGGGTACAAGGCAGGCAAGAAAAAACTGTCCTTAATCACACCAGAACCACCATTGTGTCCATATCGAGAGCAAAAATGCTTCTCCCCTTCTGATTCTTTGGTGTTGCTCTGCAGGCAAAGGGGACAGTGTGCGGCAATGCGGGCACCAGCGGGGTGTGTGAGCAAAGCTGTCAAATGGGGACTGAGGGCTCTGCGACCTCTTTGCAAACTGCACCTCACAGTGGTACCTGAATTTCACTCTCTCACAGAGTGCTTAAAACCACATGCTTTCAGTGGGGTTTCAGACTCATACACTGTATGTGTGAAGTGTCACTTCTTTCTTCACACTTACATAGGGTGCACAGCCTTTGTACTTGCTCACTGGATGTGGATTACAAAGTCTGGCTTGTGGCTGTGTCCTCAGAAATGGATAGGCTTCAGCCTTCTCCAAAGGGCCCTAAAGCCATTAAAATCAACATTGCCCAAGTAGTAGTTACAAATTGAAATACCTCTGTGAATCTAGATCTTAGGTACTGCACTCCTTTTTGTAACTCACAATAGGTGACAGGAGAGCAACTTATGTCTTCCCTTCTCCAATACATATACGTCTTAAAACAATGAATTTATCAGTATTGCCTTTTGTAACCTTAAAATCTGCCACTGCAGTTTGCTCTGGCGTCCTGCCTTCTGCTGCTGCTGGCTGGCTTCTTTGCTTTTTGTCTGTAACTCAGTCCGTGTCTTTTTTCTAAATGGATTTTTCTATTGCCCTGTCATTAAAATCCCACTGAACTTTCCTGTTGTGCATAAAGCAACATGACTAACTTAAGCTAATTCCCAATAGATATTCAGGTCTACTTGTCCTAATTCTATAAGAAAAAGACTACCTGATATTCTGACACCATCTAAATATGCCAAATATAGTGAAGAATGTGGAGGACATTTATTCACAGACTGTTCAGCTCACATGCCTGAATTTTCCAGTACCTGCCTCCCATGCCTGCTGAATTCCTCTGTAAGTATAATTTGTTTTGTTGTCATTTTATTTGTTCTGGCCTTTCACATCCCAGAACAAGAGTTGAAGGCCAGACCCAGTTAAGACTCCTGCATCCACTAAGCAAGAGTTGCTGTATCTAACTTCTTGTGCCTTGTTCCCAGTGAGTGAAATCCAGAAGCAGGCATTCACTGGGGCTGGCAGGTGCCTCGAACCAGCAACTCGAAAATCCCACTGCATGTGCAGACCCAAAGCTGGAATCGGCTTTAGACCTTTCCACAACTGGGCAGCTGCTAAGGGAGGGGAGACTGACCCGGACCAAACTGACCCTGGTTTAGGTATCTCAATCTTCTCTTTTCTATCTGACTCACAGTTAATAAGAAATTCTGAAAAGTAGCAAAAACAAGCACAGCACTGAAATGGTGCCTCCTCTTAATTTTTTTTTCCCCAAACTCATATTAGGTTTAGGGGTTTGAGTCCCTCCCTGTTCCTGTTTCAGTCCCATGAATGCAGAGTCTTGTATTCCTTCAGGTGCAACAGGAAATAAATGCTAATGTTTTCAGCCTTCTCGGTCTTTCAAGTCATAGAACATGTAATTCTACACTCCTGCAATATTATATTTGGCAAGGTCTAAAGCATAATCACAGCCCATAAATGACAAAGGAAAAAGAACTTGCGATTAGGCATTTCTGAAGGCAGAACCCAGCCATACATTTTGGAGGTGCTTGAATTTCACAGTTTTGCCTTTTGAATATTCAGCATAAATTGAGGTCCATTTTAGAAAAATCTCTGCTCTATTTCACTTCTAATCATTTAGTGGGCTGGAACCAAAAGTAAAGTTTGCTAGTTTTCCACAACAGCATATTGCAGAATCCTCTCGGCTTGGTTTAACCCTCCAGCAGCCCAGTGCTATTTCCATTTCCGTCCCATTCTTGTCATGATATTTTTACTTCAAAACGGGCAACAATTTTTTCCAGCAACATTTAATGGAATTGCAAGCAACAAAATATCCCTTTCTGAGGAGTAAACCTTTTCCTTTTAGCTATTTAGGGCACGCCGTGGAGGATCCTAACTGGAAAACAGACAGAGTGCTGTGCAAATTTTTGATAAACAAAGCATACTTTGTTGACTTGGATTAGAAATATTGATTAGATTCACCAGCAAGGTTTGTTTCCAGTGTGAGACCTTTCCATAACACATGTTCATTACGGGGAGGGTGGTGACCCAACTCTCCATTCACATAGGTTTCTATTCTGTGGCTATATATAGGCACAGATGACTGCAGAGGGACCAAGGCTGTCTTTGTGTGGTCTGTGAACTGTCTGGGCCTGAGCCAGCTCTGCTGCAGAAGATGGAAAGCCAGGTTAAAGTGGAGCTGTGTCCAAGCCAGTAAGACCTGCTGGGAGCTCTGTAGAGTAGAGCTGTCACCTCTTGCTGTCACCTTCCGGACCTGAGCTGGCTTGCGTCTGCCTAGCCTGGTGCATGAGCAGAGGCGTCCAAGTCTTGGACGTCTCCCTCCCTCCAGAAGAAACATAATTCATTACGGGCCGAAAGAATCTGCTGCAGAGTTCAAGCGATGATCAGTACTGTGCGCAGAGGGCAAATCCTCATTTCTGACGAACAAATAAGGAAAGAGAAACGGCTTGTTTGCATACCCAGACTGCGCAATGGAAACATATCTCTTAACTTCCAGTGTAGCCCTCGCAGGCATGCACTGCCCTGGGAAACGAGTTGGAAGTTTTCAGCCCAGCAAGGGAAGCCCAGGCATCCCAGGAGGGAGAAGGAGGGAACAGGTCGCCATACTCCGGCTACGTTAAACCGCTGCTTGCACTCTTCCGCTAACAGTACGAACGCAGGGTGCCGGCAGGTAGAGCCGCCCTTGTCCTAAACAGCAGCATCCAGCAGGAGGGCGGCAGGAGCCACAGGTATTTCCCCAAGGAAACTGCCTGGCTGGCTCAGAGCTTGCTGCGGCGTCCCCCCTCCAGCTCCGCGAAGCTGGGGATGGTCTCCAGAAGGATATTCCCCGATAAATCAATCCAGGCTTCAAACAACAAAGGCCGGAGAGCTCGATGTGTTGGGGAATACAAAGCTGGAGGAATCCCTGCCTGCCAATAAGGGCAGACAGCTGCCCAGGGGAGAACTGCAATTTCTGCAGGAGCTGCTGGATCGTAACTAAGAAGCATTTGAATCCCTGGTGTAATCGCACCACATCCAGCAGAGTAAAATCCAGGTTTTTTCCTCTTGCCTAGTACATTTAGGCTGTAAAAACCCGTGGAAGATTGCTACCAGGTGACCATACACAGCATGCTTATCTATAGCGGCCATCACACTCATGATCAGAAATCGCAGGCGGCTGAGGGTGAGGGCTGCCCGCAGCTCCATGGGGCTCTCGGAAACAGCGCTGCGCTCCCGCCAGGTAGTCAAGCAAACAGCCATCCCTGGATGAGGACAAGGCTGCTGTGTCATAGGCAAGCTTTGCCACTCTTCAGCATTTGTATACTTGTTGACCAGATTTCACCCAGCAAGAAGGAGCAGTGGCATGCACGTCTGGGCACCGGTTCTTTAGTTATACAGCATTTAGTCCAACCCTTAGTGAAAAGCGTTGGCTGCATTACACATTGGCCAGTGCGATGACTGAACTCGGCTGGAAAATTCCAAGTATCAAGTCTCACTCCTGCTCTCTCAGGTACCTGTCATGCAACTCCTTCCAGGACCCATCTTAGGAGTGATTAGGGGTTTTGGTCCTCTCTCTTCCTTTTTGTAGGGTGAAGGCACACAGACTAGATTCTTCTGGTCTGCTCTTTTAAGTGTCTCCTTACCAGCATGGCAGCATTTCCAGCACCAGCGTGGCATCCCTCTTTTTCTTGGAGTTCCTCTTACTTGAAGCTTGGTGGCCATGGCTGCATCTTATGTCCCACATAAGGTCACGCCAGAGCCCTGTACAATAGCATTAATACTTCCTTCGCTCTTCAGCCAAACTGGGATGCCAATATTGTATTCAAATTATTTTTCGGCTTTTGCTACAAAACCTTCATTTAGTTTTCATGCAAGAAGGACATTAGAGATAGAGCTTGCTTTCAGATATTTTAATTACGTATAGTAATAATTCTGATTTGCCTGACGGTACAAGGCTTGGATGGTAATGCATCCTCAGAGCATACAATTCCCAGCATACTAGAGAAGGATGACTTTGTGGCTTAGGAATTGGTTTGAACAAAAGAATTGCAATCGCACGTAGCTGAGCTGGGAAATCCTGGGAGTGCCTGAAGCCACAGGGCACTCCCAACACAGCAGCTAAAGTTCAGCCATCTCTTCTGGCAGCAAGACGCCCACTATACATCATGCTACCTATACATCCCTTGAAGCAGGCATTGTTAAGGTCCTTGTAGGGAAGACCCAAACTGTCGTGACCTTGATTGCAGGGTGGTGTCACTCGGGCAATGACGGCGTAGAGATCTGGGCATGGAACAGCGGAGCTGCCCTCCCTGCAGGCAGCAGCGCTGCGGTAAGCCAGGACCCCCTGTGGGAGTCCCAGGTGGCCGGAGCGGGCAGGAGGGCAGGCTGGGTGATGGTGGCCACTGGGCCAGCCTACAAGGGACAAAGATCCCACTGCCAGCTCTGCTGCAGGCCTGCCGTGAACCTCTGGAGAAGGCTGCCAGCAACAGCAGTGAACCCCAGCTGTGATCTGGGCCAAAAGACTCCCCCACAAACACGGGAGAAGACAGTGGCTGCTCTGGGCGCAAGCCAAGGTGGCGGTGAGGGGGCACAGCACGGTAGTGACCAAGTGCAAAGCGTCTTCCACCTTGAGCCGTAGGTGCAGAGAGACTCATTTAATCCAGCTTTTTCTAAAATACTCAACTTTTTTGAAGTGTTTGGTTTTGTTGCGTTTGGGGTTTTTTTTTAGGGAAGTATTGGTATTATACCTGGAGAATGTACTAAACTTGCCTGTTTGTTGGAAAGATGCAGCTGACTGGCAGATAAAATTCCCCAGGTGGATTTTGGGAAAATGCTTTATTGAAAATAAAGAGGTAGACCTTCAGCATTAAAAAAGGAGAAAAAAAAAAATCAGTCATGGTTCTTTTAGCAGGATTCCTATAAGACAGCAGAGATACTATTAGTAAAAGAAAAGTATCAGCAGAAAAATGTTCACAACCTAGTGCTGATGATTTAAGAGTAGTCAGGGATTCAGCAGACATTTTAATGTGCCAGCAGCAGAAGGCTTAAAAATAAAAAAAGTTTGTGATTTAAAGGGAAAGTTATCAATGTTAAAACATCAGTTTGTGTCTCACTCACTTTCTCTCTTTCCTTCTGGGTCTGTCTCTCACCTGTGAAGTGCAGGAGCAGCATTTTTCTTTTTTTCTTTTTTTTTTCTTTTTTTTTCCTTTTCCTTTTCCTTTTCCTTTTCCTTTTCCTTCCCCTTAAGGGAAAAACGAGTCTAAGAGCGAGCATGTTCACAGTCACGGGGTGAATCCTACCTCCCGCTAGACACATCTCTCCTGGTGGTGGTTTTCCTGGAAGGGGCAGGTCAGACAGCCTCCACGCTGCGACAGCACAACAGGGTGCTCCTGCTCTCCCTGGGCTAGTGGGCAAAGGAAGACGAAGAGGCCCTTGCTGATGTTTGCCAGTAAGCGGCTATAACCAAAGATGAAGATTTCTCCTGTAGAAAAGACATCTTGAACTGTGCTTTGTCTGTGGGGTCTTAGTCAAACACCCTCCTGGCTCAGCTTACCTTCAGGTGACCGCTCCAAGGCCACGTTCACTGCCCGCACAGACCAGTACATGCTGATGCAGCCCAAACTGCGGCGTGCCTGTGCCTGCAGCTGCGCACGCTGGCACATCCACCCGGACCACCATCGGGAGAGCCAGCGGATCAGCAGACACATTGCATGTGCTGTCACGGGCAGTGGCCAAAGGCAGGGTCCATACCCGTGGAGGATGGAGGTGTTTGCACGCTTGCCGTGCTGGTGCGGGGCCGTGGGGCATGCGGAGCCTGCAGATGGTGCTATTTAATTGTTAAAATGACTCCACCTCCCCATCATAACCGCCCACAGGCTTTGCTTTCGCCAGAGCAGCACCGGCACTGCAGAGCTGCAGCCGCGCAGGGGTGCGATCCGAGTGATCCACAGGGGAAGGATCCCGGCGGTCGGGCAACATGAGTGGTAAATCCCCCTTCGCTGTGACAATGCAGCTTTCTCTTCCCACTCCCTGAATAAGGAAAAAAAGTAATATCAAGAAAAAGCCAGCACCTGCTGATGTGGTGTGAGCACAGCTTCCCCCCATGCGGCTGGAGGGGTTGCCCCCTTGCAGGCAGTGAGATGCAGACATATTTTAGAAGCGCTCAGATGGGGTTTTGGGAGCCCTCCTGGGTGTTTGTAGATACGCACATTAAATCCTGAGGTACTCCACTATTGATAAGAAGTGCCAGTAGACCATAGACAAGGTTGGCCACAAAAGCAGAAGAGATGAATTAGTTTAGATAAAACTTTCAGATAAAAGCTCAGCACACCTAGCAATGCCAATTTCCTCTGCAAATCTCCCAGAGTCTGCCTGAATCCTTAGTCACCCAAAAGTAACTTTAAAACCTGGCCCAGTTTGATCCGTTCTGTGGCAACACTCTACCACTCCAAAAATGATCTTTTGAAGAACTTTAACTTGGCTCCTTGTTCTGTCCTTGGGACGCCGCCAAGTCGTGCAGCCGTACGAAACACCCCTCGCTTACCGGAGGCACGAAGGCCAGGACGTGCAAAGGATCCTCACAAATTTCAGTACATAAATTTCCAGCCTCTTTCACTGGGGCTCTCTAGCTTTAAACCACACTATCTCAGCTGCAGTGCTTTTCTGCAGCCTTTTAGGGAGAGGGGAAGAGGAGGAGAGAGCAGGCAGGATAGGTGGGGAAGGGAAGAGAAAGGAAAGCAAAAAACCCCAGTAACCTTTGATATCAAAAGCCTGCCAAGCTGAGGGGGGAGAAAAAGAAAGAAGTGGAATGAGGAAGAGGACAGAAAAATCCTGCAGGGTGAGATAAGGAGGCCCGGAGGTGAGCTCTGATGAAGGTGTGTCAAAATTTCAGGTGCTTTCTGGCATTTGTAAACTTATTTGCAGACATAGTTTCATTCTTTCTTTTCGGGACATGTGGAAGAATTAATTTGCTAAGCAGAAAGACATATTTTATAGCTATGACAAGGCTTCTCAAATATAGCTGAGCGCAGGATCTATCAGACGAGCACCACATTACCCCCACTTTGCAGGTCTTGCTGACATTCCCTGCAATGTCCCTGTACCTGCTGCTGCTCAGCAGACATCCCTCCTCACTGATCACAGGTGTAATCTTACCCCCCCAGCTCGCAAACTATCAGGAGATGATGTGAAATATGCATTGACTTAACCAGTTATGTGGTAGCGTGAAGCTGACACAGAAGTACCTTCCACCTGATGACGAACGATGAAAATGTACCTTGGATCTTGAAACCACCACAGAAAAAAAATAGCTCTACTTCAGGCCAGGAATGCAACTTTTCTGCAACTGGGAGAGAGCCAAACATGTTTGCATTATCACTAAGAATGCCTCTCTACAAATGTAGGAGGATTTTCAATTCACATACTTTTCTCCCAGAGACAGAGAGAGTCTCCCAGAGGGTTGAAATCCAGAGCTGGCTGGATTCCACTTATCTCCATCGCCCTTACTTACTGTCCTCTGCGAAAAGTTTTATTTTCTCTCCTTTCCACTGCCAGATTGACCGAACAGACTTTTCTGAGGTCTGTGGAGGAAGTGTACAGCACCCTGGTTTAAAACGATGAGGCTATATGAAACCAGTGTAGGCAAAGGAATGGGTTAACAGTAAGGTATTCGATACGTCCCAAACATTAATGGCAAAGGGCAAAACATTCCCCTACTGAAATTTTAGGATTCCTAGGAGTTCCCAGAAAGATCTTTTCTTGGCACAATGCTATTCATTATCTTTTTTATTAGTACTACTTTCTGGAAGGAATTCTAAACTAATTTCTAGTAAAAATGGTGAAGTGATATATCGTGATGAGAGCAGAATGTTTATGTGGGAAAGCTCGCCCACATTCATAAAGGGTGCTCAGATAAATATCATACATACTTAAATTCAAAAATATGCCTTTAGAAATACAAATTTTATCCCCTGTTACCCTTTTTTTGTAAAAAAAAAAAAATCCAATATCCTGGGATCTTTGGAAAATGATAATATTTTGGGGAACATGGTAGATAATAAAATCACTACAAGCTTCAAGGGCAGCAGGGTGGCGAGGAGTGTAGATCTGGAGGCGTGAACGATTGATAACAAAAAGGAACAAGAAGGTGGTGTTCCCCTCTCGAAACATTGTAAGGCCACCCTGGACTACTGACTGCCTGTGTCTCTGCCAGTAAATCACAAGCACCCTGTGCTACGCGCTAGCACTGGGGATGGCTGGCATGAAACGGTCCATATCCATGCCCATAAACTATTTTAATTTCTAAACCACGGCGGCTGCAGACGAGCTGCCTGTTGGGAATGGCCACTGGCTTGTGCTAACCCCAAACCGTGCTCAGACATTGTCTGGCCTGAGCCGATCTGTCTCGTTGATCCAGGCCAAAACCACACCAGAGCCTGTGCTAACAATTTAACACCAGGGGCAATCAAGTTCAAGCACCCAGAAACATTTCCTGGTTAATTTACTATTCTAGATGTAGCCAGTGTGTCTAGGCTTGATAGATGCATTGGGAGAATGATGTTGAAAAATGGGAAAAGGCTCAGAAGGGGGCCACAAAAGCAATTTGTTGTCTATAAAACTTAGCGAGATGCTCAAAGAGCTCTATTTATTAAGTTTATTTAAGGGACCAAAAGGTGTTGATCATGATCTACAAGAACCCACATAGGAAAAAGATTTCCTGTAGACAACTACCTAATTCCAGGAGTTAAAAAACATGCTGATATCCAGGAGCTAGATAAATTCAAGCTGTAAATAAAGCACATTTTTAACTATTAGGGAAATGAACTATGGAACAAATTAACAAGTGCTCTGATGAATTCTTCTTCATGTGTGATACTTAATTTAATTTGTTTCTAAAAAACATCCTGTGGATACACCAGATGCTTGGGGGCTCATAAGGAAACATTATCCGAGCTTCTTTGACATGTGTTATACAAAAAGCCAGGCTAGATTATTGTACTGGTACCTTCTGATCTTGAATCTATGATCTGATGAAAAAGACACTGTCAATACCTCTAAAGTATAAGTGGGCAGACTTCCTGCTAGATCTACAAAAAAAAAGAAAAAATGTTGCATGTGTACTTGTAATACAAGCTATGTAACCAAACACGAGCAATTTAGGCAGAAATTACTCTCCCTTATAGGTGCCAGCCACCAGCTGGAATAAAACTGCTGTGAAAAACAGAAGTCATTTTTGACATAGCTGTGCAGAACCTACCTGGTCTTATCAATTCGAATGTATTGCATCTGCCTTTTCTAACTGCCTGAAGACAGCAAGATCCACTCTACCTGGCACCTATGTTTCACTGAGAGCCCTGGAGTTTTCTTGCCAAGGAATTTTGCAGGATTTTTGCCCAAGAGATGTTTGCATATCCCAACCCAACCCAAACACAGCATGAGCTAATTGGCATGCTCTACCTTACCCTCAGGTATAAAAATACAACCATGATCCATATTATTGTTGTATAAACACAACAATAGCTGAATTTGGAATAAGTTTTCTGCTTGGATAAGAAACTGATGACACAGACAGATGGGTTTCCTTACAAGATCAACTTATTCATGAGGCAAAGGTACAGAGGGGAATTCCCTGGAGGGAGTTAGAGGAGCCAAGCTCCTATCCAGCCCTTTTCTGTGTAGTGGTTGTCTTCCCCCTAACATGAAGGGAAACAACTGGAGAGCCTTTTGGCCCAACGACCACCTCCCATTTTCTTGAGCAGCTTGGGAATAAAGCTACAGGCACCCAGTGTTGTCCTTTCCCAGGTCCTCATCCCTGACCCATGAGACAACCCGTGGTGATGGCAAAGGGGAAAGCCCATACCTTCACCTCTCCCCTGTCTCAGGACAGGCAGGGAGATGTGGGTATATTCTGCACTGCCCAGGTAACTTCTGCTCCACTTCAGGGACACCACCAAACCAAGTATCTGTCAGAGCCACCGCAGGGTCCTATCCAGACTCTTTGCAAAGCATAGTCTCTCTTGCTAGCTCTCCACACAGCATCTTGAGCCTTGGCTTAGTGGGATGGGAGATCTCTGGGCTCTCTTGGGTCACTGGGCTGCCAGCTAGCCCCAGGTGCCACCACTGTTTGCAAACACTGGAGCTGCAAGCAAGAGGCATTTGCAGCTGAATTGCCATGCTGAGACATTGGCTGAATGCTCCATGGACCTACTTGTTTTAGAGATTTGTAATCTTTGCTTTCCAATTCTTTAATAGCAGACATTGAGGTAATGTTACAAAACAGGTATCGATCTCCAAAATTATTTGGAGCAGCAAAATGGAAATGCGAATGAATAACAGCTGAAAACAGATTAGCAAAAAGAAGATTGCTGGGTGATTTCCAGATGAAAGCCTGGAAGAAATACAGTTCATGTCCAAAAACCTTAAGATCTAAGCCCAGCCATGGAATGCAGGAGGCAGCAGCAAAAGCATGGAGATCACTCTTCCACGAAGGAAAAGTGAGAGGAGAAAGCCTCTGGACAAGATGTGGATGAGAGATTTACAGTATATGTAGTAATCAGTGGATTAAAGGAAACTTCATCTTTGTTTCGCCTGCCAGAAAAGGCGACAGCATATACAGGGAGAAGTGGCCGAAGCTGGCTCCCTGCTGAAAAATTGCGGTGATGCTGAGGCACAGGGAGTACGTACCCAGATGCAGTCAGTCAAATGAACACTTCAAAGCGTCGCACCTTCTGCCCTCACCTGTGGGGCTGAGTTCCACTACACGTGTCAAATAGACCTACAGTGCCCTTTCCCCCTCCCACTTATGCAGCAATAAAGCTATCTAGTCAAAACATACTTTTCCTCACAGTAAAGATATTGCCTCTATGTGAGCCTTTGCTGAGAAGATACTCAGCTCATCGCAAGACAAGAATCTCTTTACACAGACAAATCATTTATCCCACTACCCAAATTACATCCACACCAGGAATTAGCTGGAAATGTAAATATCCTGCCTGCAAAACTTCAAACATAAAAATGGGGTGGGGAAGCGGGGAGAAATCCCTGCAAATCTTGTGGTTTTGGAATGGTTGGATTATATTAGTTCGGTTATTGGGATTCCTCAGCTTGAAGCAACATCCCTCCGGGAGGAAAGGTATCTGTGATACTGCCTCCCGGCTCTGCGCGCTTCTTGAGCATCCACCCTCTGTCCGGCACTTTATAATGATGACAACCCCCCCTGGAGATTGAAAGGACTTTAATGCTGTAAACAGCTTTTTAAAAATTAGATTCCTCTGAACGTTTACATTTTCTATTGGTGGAAGGTGTCAGGTTAATGATTCATTTAGAATAATAAAAAGCCACCTCAGATGACAAATTTTCATCCCTTATTTCTGTAGGTGTTATTGCACGGAACTAATCCAGGATTTATCTCCACAAGTATTTATGATTTTTGTAGTTGAGTGTAATCTACTCAGTCGGTAATTAAATATCTTAGTTTATACACAGAGACATCATACGCTTCGCATTGTGTGACTTATACTGTATAGGTTGTCTTAGTTTTGTTTCTTATTCCTTTTTCTTGCTGCAGTAGGTGTCTAGGGATTGTCCGATGCCTTCTAATGTTGTATTATGGAGCAAATTATTTCTGATATTGTCTAGATAGTTATTTAGATAAAATAAAACCTATGCTGAACAATAAGGAATTAACCTCCCAGTGTTAACTTAGCATGAAATGGTTGGTATTTACTAGGACCACAACCTGCTTCCTAGGGACTTCATGCACCCAGATGAGGTTTCCTAATCTACTCTTCTCGATAAGTAGCCATTAAAGCACCCTAATCCCAAGTGGTGCAGTAGAAATAATAGAAGCTTTGCAGCATGTTTTTAAAGACATTTTTAGTGTAAATTCCTAATAGCAGACAAATCTGACTGAAAAACAATATTAAATTACTAGTGTGTCAGTTGAGAAAAAAGCTCCATCAGCCAAGGCAGCATGAGTCAGCGCCGGAGGAACTCCAGCTCTTCCCTGGGGAGCTCCACACCGGAGCAGAGCACCGCACTTCACAGCTCCCTCCAAAAGTATTTTACCTGCATGCAGCAGCACAAATTGGTGGCCAAACATCTGTGTTCCTCCAAAACCTCACCTTTTCCAAGATATGTTACATGTATTTCAGGGCGTCAGCCACATGGCTTCTCCAATGCATCTTTCACACGGTCACGTACCACAGAAGCTGGGTGTTTTGCAGTAGGCTTGACAACAACCTCCACGGACGCTGAGAGCATCCTCCCGCTGTCACACTCAGCTGCTGCCCCACTGTCCCCATCAGCCTGCAGCATCCCTCGGCGGTGCGTCAGCGCCGGGAGAGCTACCGGCTACCTACGCGGCCTGAAACCCCGCCTGAAAAAATGGGGAGGGGGTACATGTTTGTGTTGTCTCAGGGAATTCAAAGTCAAGCTCAGCTTAGCAGTTAAAAGAGCAGGGTTTTAATCGCCTTCCATCTCTGCAAGCTGAGGCAGGTTTGTGAATAGCTGTGTGTTTGAGGCTGAGATTATTTATTGGCTTAAGCATCTTTCCCAAGAGAACTGGATAAAGAAACTTTGATGGGGCCATACGTTCTCAGACTGTGCAACATTTTATTTTATTCATTTATTGTATTCATAAATAAAAATGCCTCATTAACTGCGCAAATGAATTTCCTCTCCAATTATGTTTACCTTTTATTATATATTTTAATATAGAAAAACAAGTAAGAACGGACATAAAATATTGCACTCTGTCAAACTCTCTGTATTTATCTAAAGTATTTTTTCCAAAGTCCTTCTTTGTGAAGCCTTAAAACACTCAAGTTTATCCCTCTTCAAAAGCAAATCAGATTTCAAAATCTTCAGCAGACTGGAACATCCATCCTTCTAACCGCCGGTAATATAAATTCTGCAAATACAGGACTATTATGCATCACAGAGCTCTCTTAGCTCTGCAGAAATGAAGGAAATAATTTATAAAAACACACATATAAAGCAAACCCATGGCTTAGACAGTCTGTGAGTACATGAGATATCATAGGCTTAGACCCATTCAGGGGGAAGATGCTACTTGCACACATTGATGTTTCTGGCTGGTACCTTGAGAACAACAGAGCAAGAGGGTGGGAGAGGGGCTAAATTTTCCCCAGATCTCAGGATAATCTCATTTGAGTATTTCTAGTACTGTCATAGACATGATCAGTTAAAGATATGAGAGGCAACACTTGTAGGGAGAGATACTCTAATTTGTTAGAACCCTTGCTGTTAGATCATCCGATTTGCTGTGACAGTGTCCTCAGGAAAACAAGCCGGTAACTCTTTCTGGGTGTTGTTTTCCAAGTGTGAGAGTGTGAATCTCTAGTATGCTCCTTCTACGGACAGGGACTGGGCTGGGGGGAAGCGACTCGTTAAAGATGCTGCAGTGAGTCACTGGAAGGGCTGTCAGCACCCAGGCCTCCCTCTGGCCCGCTGGTTTAGCAGAAGCACTTACTGACATCCTTGTAAAATTAAAACTTACGGCCTCATTCCTTCAAGTAGTTACAGACACACTAAACTTCAGGCATGGGAGCGGTTCCATTAAAGCCAATATGCATACTCGCATGCTTTATGTTGAACATCTTTTTCGCAGAAGCCCCAAACCAGCCCAGAAATCAAATCCAAGTTTAAGAGACCGTACCCAGAGCAGTGTCACTAACTGTGGGCATCTATCATCGTCCCTCCGCTCTGCGCCGGCTGCCGTGTGATCCGCTGACAGACTCTGAAGCGCTGCCTCTGGCCAAAATGATGTTACTTGGGGGTGCCCCCCCCCACCTGTTTGAAAAGCTTTAAAAGCTGGAATTGCTTTTGTGCAAGGGGTGGCGAGGGCTCCACAGGACAACAGGACAGGGGGATTTGCGCTTCCAACCCCGGGACCGGCACAAGCCCCACCTCGCCAGCTCTGGAGCCGCTGCCAAAGGTATCGACCACTGAAGCTTCGCGTAAAAGTTGTGGGAGCTCTGGATTCGAAGAAGGTGACAGTACATGCTTGAACACGTGTCTGTCTGCATTTCTTATGCTTCTGGGCAGCTATTTCCTGCATAGGCTTTTATTTAAAATAACCGATAGCGATTTTAGACCTAAAGAGCTATATTTTTTCACTTAAATCTAAAGATATGCAATACATCATTAAATGATGGTTAATGGAGAAGTAGAAAAAGAAAACACATTTAAAGGCATCTGCTGTGTGCCATTAGTGACTATCTTTCAAACTTAGACATTATGAGTCAAATTTTCCTCAGTTGAACCTGGTAGTTAATGAAACTGCAACCATTTTGGTCATGTAAGTCTAAATGCATTCGTGAAGCTCAAATGTTAAGGTGCAAAGTCTTCTCTGGCTATGAGCCTCCCTGGGGCAAACACAGATACATTTCTTCATCTGTGAGTAGGAGGGAACTGATGGATAAAATTCAGACGGACACAAGCTATGCTACCTCATCCCCCACAGTTTACAGGAATCTTTTCAGCTGCTGTACAACATAGTAGAGGAGAGATTTCTCTGTTTTCTTTCTTTACAGACTCAGGATAGCAGAGCTAAATTCACAAGCCAAATCCACCTACCCATTTGCACTATTTTTCTTTTCAAGTTATATTTTCTGACAGTTTTAAATTTTGTTACAAATAAAACTCACCTGAAACTGAGAGTTGTCTTCATTTTGGACTTTTTTCGTGCCCAATCCACTGATTTAAAGCAGTTTGGGTACAGCTTTATTAGCATTCTGTGAATTACTTTGTTGTGTAGCAGACTGCAAAAAGAGCAGTCTGAAGGATGCATTAATAATAATAATAAAGTTGATGGTGTGATGTGATAGTAAAAGGTGGTTTAAGCAGTGTTATTTGGGGTAATTATAATTAGCGGTAGCCATTTAAAGGTCCCAGCGTGCGTTTTGTAAGGGTAGAAATGTTAACCCTAGTGTCTTGGCCAGTTTCCAGCATAAGCAATTACATTCTTCCCACAGTAGTTAACAATCCCTTGTTGCTTCAATTAGATATGGTATTCTTCAGTTTCTCTCTGAGAGCTGTTGAGCTGCATTACCGGCGCTGTTATACGGCTGTTGCGTTCCAGCCGAGAGGTCCCAGTATTTTAGTTATAAATGAAGTGTTCCCTGCTTGTAAAAGGCTTCTGTAGAGCAGTCTCAGAGCACTGCATAAATCAATAAACAACAGATGCACTTGATATTGTACACTGACTTGAGGGCAGGAGAAAAAAACAAAAGGGAGGAATGGTACTGGCAGAAGGATAACACCAGGATATGAATAAAACATGCCCACCTATCCCCATGCAGGGTACGTGGGGGGGGAAAGGGCAACGGCAGTAACAGTGGGCTTGGTCCTGGAGGAGGAAAACAAATAAAGTCCAGAAAAACAGATTTAGCATTGAATCAACCACACAGTATCCAAAGGGAGCTTACTCCAGCTAATTTTAGGCTTGGAAATAAGGACAGCTAGTTCCCAGACTCCCTCTGTAATGAGTGACAGAGAGAAGAGAGCCTCAAAAAGCAACATGACCAATTCCTTGTGTTTCTACGAGACTCCTCAAATTGGCTGATTTCTTGCATGGGTAGTTTCAACCTTGCTATCATGTTAAAGGTCCTCATAGCTGCAATTAGGTAGGATGTTCCTCAATTTCCAAAGAACTGTTTGAAGAAATCTTCCCACAACTTAAGCCGTTCTTGAATACCTATCCTATATCCCATGGGTGTTTTAAAGCAAAATAATAATAATGACTACATCCCAGGAGATCTCTACACAGACAACTATTAGTTATAGCCAGGATGAGAATGAGTAGAAAGGACAGGGTGTTAGAGACAAAATGTCAATAAATATCTCTGTTTTGTCTTGGCAACCTGGATCACCCTACTGAATAACCCAAACTCTTGTCCTCTGTCCATCTTTCTTCTACTTTTCTACTTATTCTTTCTTTTTTTTTTTTTTGAAATGTCGGAATTCCATAATTAGAAACATCCAGTTATGGTTTTGGACTATATATGTAGAAGGAAGAGAGGAACACTACCAGCAGTTCATCTGTGAGGTCTAGTTTATTGCTGGGGGCGTGGTGGTAAGGGAGTCATAAGGGGTTTTTTTCATTTTCATAAAATGTCGTGCTGTTGCAGGAAAGCTACTGATACGACTATCAAACCATCCCCATCCTCACTATCTGGTGCTTCCCTGGCTCTTTGCCCCTAATACTTCACATCCCCATCAGAGGGCTTTGCATATTCTGGGTAGCTCCTCTTTCCCCCCACCCTCACAAAAGCCACCTTCTGAATCAGAGTTGAAGGGTAAGAAATTGAGCTATAGGTATAGGAGCTTGAGATTTATGTTGTTGTTTTTTCTTAATAGAAATATTACTGAGGGGACTTCTGAAACAGTGGGATTCAGCTGAGGTGTATTTGAAATGTATCGACTGTGGCACGAACCCTCCAGCCCAGGAGGGGCAGTTCTGCCACGTTCAGCAGGAGCCTTCAGACAGACCCATAGGGATACAGGTTCACAAAATAGGTTTCTGTTGACCTCACAAGACAGGCAGTGGGATCCCAAACCATAATTAGACGTCACTCCGAAATACAAATTGTCCAAATTCAAACTTACTAGCTTAACTTCTGTGCAGGAAAATCCCCTTTATCACATTTTGTGTGTTTTGAAGACTTCCTCTATAACCCTGTTATTCTCATCTTCATGAAACTTCTTAGGACTGTTCGGTGAATTACAGACCAGGATTTGTAACCTGACTAACAGATCATGCCAGCTATGACCATACTTTGTTGCTAGGTGATCTCACTTTTAGTTGGGCCTTATATTTGCCTTCTACTTCAGATACTGGGCATGACCCATTAAATATCCTTGTCTTATGATCCAGCTATAAGCCATTGCCCCAACCATCCATTTAGTATTATAACCCCATTTGAAGGAAAACCTGCTACAGAGGAGAAGCAGATCTCAAGAAACGAACAGTGTCATCCAGAGAAAGGAAGGCAAGTGATGGAAAGCAAAGCTCCAGTTTGTATCTTTTAGTGATGCAGACAAGATGAAAATGGTTTGCAATGGGCCCGCTTCCTCCTCTCCTTCTGAGAGGAATAAATGGGTCTTTGAAATTTTTCCCCCTCCATTCTTATAGTTGCAGAAATAGGGGTTTATTCAGGAGTTGAGGAAGATGGAGGGGGGTGTTAATGCAGAAAGAACAGGGCACTGATTATAACATATCCCAGAAGTCCATTTGACTATTCATTCCAATATTTGTAACTTCAGTACTTACAGGAAAGATGAACCCTTATGCCCTGGTCAATAGAGCGTTGAATGGTGTGGAATGAATGATAGATCACCTGTACAACTCCAAAGAGATCTTCTCCAAATGGTACCTAATCTACACCCGGCAGGGAAAGGAGATAAATTTACTTTAAATTTAGATAACAGTGGCAAAAAAAAAAAGGTAGAGAAATCATCTGGCAAAGAGCACAGGAAGGGAATATGGAGATGAATTGTAAGAAACTAATTGCCCATCCTTTCTGTAGGACTGTAATGTCCACAGGTTGTTACTGTGCCTGTAACTGGGCAGGGAAGAGCACAGGCAGGGTCCTGCTACCCCTTGAGCTGACAGACCTGTCGAGGTGGTGATCCATCTCCGCCTCAAGGAAATAGAGAAGCAACAAACATTCCTGGTATAGTACCTGATGCTGTCACAAGCAATGGTGAGTAAAAGCAGGATTTTGCATGGTATTTTCTTTGAGCTTGGCTAAACGTTAAAACTCAGGATCACGGAAGAGTTAGGGATGACAATGGACACCTCTGAGGCTGAGGAAATGGGTGAGCTGTGTCATATTCAGATGTGTAGTTGTTCACAATTATCTGTACAGTTAAGTAATAAATATATAGGAAGGGTGCATCTCTACTCCAAAAAACGTGTGGATTAGTGATAAATCTCAGCAGCATCACTCCATACAACAATTAATAAGAAGCACATTTAACACTAAAGAGACAGCAGAATTGGAAGGGATGCAATTGGGGAAAAATCCTTCTATTCTGGAAAGGAAAGAAGGGATGTTCACATTACCATGCAGGCATTCCACACACACAAAACTCCAATAAATTGCAGATTTAATTCTGCAGGTCCCATGACTCAGGCCACAACAGCCCTACTGCCAGAGCTGTGCATTACTGGATCCCGCAGCAGAGCTGGCTCAAGCTGCAGCGATGTGGCTGGCTTGCAAAAGGTCACTGCCAAATTAGCGAGACCATGCAACCTTGTCATTTTACGCCAGTATGAGGCAGAGCTGTGCCACTTGCTGCCCCACGCTGCATCTAGCCTGCTCCCCTGCAACCTCACACGCTGCCAGAGTTCTTCCGTTACAACGACTTCTGCAGTGTCTGTGTGGTTCTGAGCGTGTACCTGATCTTCAGACAAGATGGAGGGTCAGACAGAACTGTCTTACCTGGATCCCCTTCCCCCTTCATCTGAACAATAGTCCTGAACAATATCTATGACACCAGGAAGAGAAGACAGCTGGTGGGACTTTGACAGGTGAGACCAGCTCTCTCAGTACCAGCATGTACCACTGAGGTTTGAGGAAGTCCTAGCTAATTACTTTATGGGACACTCATTGGGGCTGCTGGTTATAACTCCGAACTGTGCAGAAATGAGAAGGAAGCAATAACAGTCTTTCTGCAAACCCTGCATTTCTTGCTATGTTCAGATGCATCTTCTTTTGTTCCAGGCTTTCTGCAATCCTTGATATCCCATCCTCAGAAATAATCATCTCAACTCTGTTTAAGTACAAGCAGAGATTACAAAGAATTAATTAAAAGAAAGCGCAAACCATGGGAAAAAAAGAACTTTGCACCTGGAAAACATGAGGAACAGAGAGCAGCGGGGGAGAAGGAAGGGAGGCAGTTTAGCAACTAGGACTAGAAATCCTGATTATCTTACAGTCCTTCTTGCACCATCTCACCTCCATTACTCCAAGATATGGTCTGTGGCAGACTTGGTGCTGCATTACTGACCTGGTCTAGAAAATGCGGCCAGAGAGGATGATTAAAGGTATGAGGGATATCAGGTGCTGAAGAGACAGGGGCTGACTTTCCTACGCACAGTGTTACGCCTCCACCACCTGAAGCATCTCCCAATGCCCATCCCACTTCACAAGTATGGCATACAACAGCGAGAACAGAAGCCTCTGCTCCGAGCTGTGAATAGCGTTCACCCAGAACATGCTCCCTGTGGCTGACCAGGCAGCCCCCGCTTTCCCCAGTAAACTCTTACTGCCGGGCCACCAGAGAGCAGCCAGCCTCCAGGATGAGGTGCATACCTGGGCCTTGCCTTCTGGTTTCAACCACAAGTTTCTATTCTCCTCAAGCAAGAAAATGAAAGCAGTCACAGTCCTCCCCCCGAGCTGTGCTCCTCCCCTGGGCTATTTTAGGACGATTGCCAGTAGTTTCTCTCTGCTGCCTGGGCTAGCTCTGTGGGCAGCTGTCTTTTTGCAAAGGTCTCACTGCCTCCGATTCATCACCTGGACACGTGTGAGAGACAAACAGGGACGACAAGCACCAGCTGCCTCTGGACACTTTGGGGCAGTTTGGTTCCCAGCACGGGCAGAACTGGTCTCCAGACCGGCTCTCCTGGGGCCAAGACTCTGGACAGCTGGGCAGGAGGAGACTTTAGGAAGGAAGCCCGTCCATCTCCGGGCTGGTACATGGAGCAATACAACACCGTGCTGAGCTTCAGTGCAACTGTGTGACCTATGATACATGAACTGAGGGTGGATGAACTATTGGTGAGGATCAGAAAGTGTTAGGTACAAGCTCAGGCTAGTTTCACTTCATCAAAGCCTTTTCCCGGTCAAACCATCATCGTCGCTGTGCCTGTATGTGTACACACACACATGTATGTCTGCGTTCAGTTTTTTTAATTGCTGCTATGTGTCTCTCATCAGCCAAAGGAATGTCTCTGGGACCAGAGAGCAGCTGGATTTCCCAGGAACCTGAGGCTAGAGGGCCAGGCAGACTTTTCCAGGAGATACTGGGGATCAGCAGCTGGAATGGGCCTGGGCAAACCTTCCAGACAGGTGAGGAGGTACAGGTGCATGTGCTGGGGACATGTTTTGGGGCAGAATAGCATTGTTGTGAACTTCCTGGCTCTAGTCAGAGATCAGAAGCTGTGTGGACAGGAGCAGTTGAAGAAGTAGCAGAGGTATCAATGCTATGCTGTACTTTAAACAACATGCTCAAAAGAGGGTAGAGAAAACATGGGAAATGAGCCTTTTACCTTGGCTGGTGGCTCTGCTCTCAGTTTTAGGACATTCCTGTGGACACCTGGGAACTAAGGAGATACGCATCCAATCCCTGCCTTGTCTCCCCTGGGGCTGTGATCCTTATCCTTGGATTTTCCTTTTTTGGGGGATCACATGGACTGGCTCTGTTCCTGAACCACCGCTGACCTCGAGAACTGGCCCCTCCTCATCTTTCAGGCTGCAGTCAGGCTTGCTGTAGTACAGGCAAGCTTTCCCTGCCAGACTGGCCACTGACAACCTCAGCCCTCCTGTAGGTCCTCTAAGGAGAGATGGCCTTTTCTCTGTGCCATTCCCTCGCTGCCCCTGCTGAAGCATCTCTGCAACAAGTGTTCAGAAAACAGCATCTTGCTGCGAAACAGCCTTCCTACCCAGAGCCCTGGCAGGACTAATACTAATACCTCTATCTCTATCCAGTCTGGACTCCATTGGGCAAGACTGGATCAGGAAGATAAGAATGTTGTATATATGGCGTGGGATGGCTTGCATTGGCAATAAGGTGCTGTTGCACCAGGTACTTTGGAAAATCCAAAGTCTTTCAGCGGTGCAGAAGTCTAATACAAGTCTAATACAGACAGGAGGTCTCATTCAAAGAAAGGCAACCAAGGAAAGGCGCGTTGCGAAGCAAAGTTCAGTGCAGACAGCCGTAGCTAACGAAAGCCCAGTGGAGGCAAACAGCAAGAAGAAAGTGGAAGCACAGGGCTCAAAACCTGCAGCAACTGGAGGGCATGATCCTGGGTGGCAATGAGCACGAGCAAGAAAGAATGGCAAAAGCTGTTGCAATAACTGTGGATGTTTGGATTTGGACAGGCAATACTGATCCGGTATAAAGTCTACTAACAGAAAGTTAATCCATCAAAACACTTCGAACACATTTGAAACTGGCAGAAGGAGTTCATACACAACTGGCATTTCGTATTCTAGGTTCAAGGTTTTTTTGACCGAGTACTAGACACGCTTGAGTTTTGACATGTCATCAAACCACACCCTCACACTGTTGAAATATGCATATATACATACATATGTATGTACACATATATAAAACAGGAGGCCTCCCCACTCCAGAAATCAGTGGCCTCTGAAGCCAGATACTGCGGCTGCCTAGTAATGCCTGGCAATTATCATCAGTAGCTGGAAATATCCTCTCGCAGAAAAACAAGCAAAGCTACACACTGCAATGAAAAAAACCCACTGTGGAAATCAGTTTGAAAGGATGCTTTTTAATAAAAGCATTGTAGGCTACAATAAAATACCTAGAGGCTTCATTAGAAGGCCCCAGATACATTTTTTTCAACTAGTTACTCTAAGGGAATGTGGAGAGCACTAGCAATTATGCTGGAGAACCAAAAGCAACTTTCTGTAGTTTGGATGCTAACTTTGAATTGCAGAAACACCAGGAAGAAAGCAAGCATTTGATTTTATCTTTATTGTATGCATCCTATTTTGACAGATTTCAAGACTGTTTGGGGAAAAGATTGATTTGATCTACCTGGATCCCCTGTCTCCATGTAGATGTCACTTATTTTTGCACTGACAAACATTTTTTTGTCCATTTCTGCCTCTTGCTGTGATCCTGATGTGTAATGTGTGCACTACACACTGAGTTTGAGCTCATGCCATTCTAGGCTAAAGAAAATAAGGAGCAGGTGGAGTTGCTGAGGGGGCTACTAAAGATGACTGAGGGAGTACAAGGGCATAAAGATGGTACCTTCTTTATAATGAAAGTTTTCAAGTTTGATTTGTGGACACTTAAATGTTTTCAGATGGGAGGTTTCGGAGTCTTGTAAATTGAATGTAAGCGTACTGACAGTAGGCTGGCTTAGTCTGCTTTGACAGATCCTCTAAGAAGCAGTTTGCAGGTTCACAGAGATACCTTGACCACAGATGGAAAACTTCTGCTTTACAATAGAGCTTCATTACATCTAAGTGGGACAAGCTAGGACAGATAGGCACATGCATATTATTAAGTCCAGCTCAAATTGCCACATGCCCAATTGCAAGACAGCTGGGTTAGCTGCAAGACTGAAAGTTGAGTGTCGCTGGCTCTCCCTGACAGCCTTGCGTACTGCATAGGTTGAAGCATAATTTGACTCAAGGGAGGATCTTTTGTGTGTAGATAGGATGGAGTTTGGGTCAGATTCACTACTAAAATGAAACTTTGGTGCTTGGCAAGAACTACTTTTTAAGGCTGATACTGTCATCACCTACTCTTCTGTTTCACATTTTCTTTTACCAGAAACCTACTGAGAGGTTGGGGTGAAACTTTTCTAGGTCTCTTTGACACCAGTGATTGTGGTTTCATGTAGCCTGTGTTTCTCTTCTCTTCTGTTGATGGATGGCAATCCAATTTCTATGTCACTTCTTCAGTGAAGCTGAGAAAATTATGCATTCAATAAAATTCATTCCCCAAGTACTGCAGTTGAAGGGATCATGACCCTAAATTTATTCATTAGCTTAAATTGTCAACAATTTTCTGTAGCAATTGATTCCTTGACCTGCAAGTGGTCAGGAACTGTCAACATATGCAACGTGAGGTTAACACTTACCGAATTACAGCAGTTATGCTTCCAGAGGGTTTCTTCTTTCTCCCGTGCAGAAGGTGTCCACTGGTTTGAGAGAGAACTTCCTACGGCTTACCATCGACTCCAGCTGTAACAAGATCGTTCTGCCTCAAGATGGGAAAATCAGTGGAACCAGGAGTGTTCTCAAAACAGAAAGATTATTTTCAAGACTAAATCACTGATGAATGACCTTTAATTCATAACAAACCATCACAACGGGAACTGTAAGTCTGAAAATAAATTCTAGATGGTGACTTAAAATGGAAAGCAATTTTGTGCTACTGAAACAAAAATTAACTAGAACCTTGCATGTAAAGATGTCAGCAGGTGAACAACTGATGATACTATCCCAAAATTTTGCAAGTCATTTGGTAATGACCACCTTATTTAGACAGGAGAGCTGCTGGACAAAAATTCCTTTGTTTTGAAATTGATACAATCTCACCTTCATGTCCATGTCAGACAAGTGAAAACCAGACTTTGTGAGTGTCAGGAGCCACAACAAGACCAATAGACCAGTGTCTGGGTTCCTTTAGAAGGCCTTCCAAATACAGAGCAATACATCCAGACA
This sequence comes from Calonectris borealis, assembly GCF_964195595.1. Taxonomy (NCBI): domain Eukaryota; kingdom Metazoa; phylum Chordata; class Aves; order Procellariiformes; family Procellariidae; genus Calonectris; species Calonectris borealis. The sequence continues at coordinate 146,673,726 of NC_134312.1, forward strand.
TTTTTCTCGAGTCTAAGTTAGTTTTGGCCTGGTTAATTTTACTGGCACCATCCACCTGGTTTCCACAACTTGCTGTGTTTGTCCTCTTCTACCCATCTTCTGAAATTTCTTTCCCTCTGAAGTGCAACGCTGGTGTAGAAAGGGCATGAATACATACGTGGGTGCTTTTTCTGCAGCTTAAGTCGGTTGTTCCACAGGCTATGGAACTGTGTCATATGTGGCAATAATAGGCTGCAAACATTACATTTTCTGACAGCTGTAAAACCACATTTCAGAGATACAAAATTTTTGAAATTCATGTATCTTTTCCCTCCTCCTGCATACACACGTTTTGCCTTTTGGTAGCAAAACGGGGCCTGCAGTCTGTGTAAAAGCATTGCTCACTAATGCTCTGTGGCAGGATAGCATATGACACATATTCAGTAAGTACACACATATCCACTCCCCTGGCAGAGAGCAAATCAGGATTCTCAGGCAGGGATGAGGTTAAATTACTCTAATGGCAAAGGGAAAAACATCTAAAAGAGAACTAATCTAAAGTGATAGTTTGTCTCTTGCACAGTGAGAGGGATATTTAATTGCTGCACACATAACTGCATGCTTTTCTGATCCAATAAAAGGAATAACTTCCTTCTGACCAGAAAAACTCAAAAGCCCTTCCTCAGGCAAGTCTCCCACTGAAGCAGACAGTTGCAGAGGGAAGATCTGGCCCTCACTGCATGAGGCAAATAACACATCTAATTCTCTAAGCAAGGAAAGCACACATGAAGCAAGCCTCTCCCCCAAGACTTAGTTGTTCTCTTAAGTTTCTAGAAATGTCGATGCTTCGGCATCATGTCATAGTAGGGCATAAAGATAGGCAGATTTCTGAGCAGTGTTCATGCCTAATGTTGGAAATAAATAGGAGAGCATTATAAAACACCCACATCATTGCTAATGGCTCCTTTGTACTTTTAGAGAAAGCATCTACCCATATTGTTTCAGTTCTGACTATATTGTTAATGTTATTGATAGACAATGAGAGAATATGCATCATCTGTAAAAAAACAGTGCTTTGCACGTAACATCTCCTCACACAGAACATCTTTGATTTGTAGATCAAACGGATCAAGTTACTCATATCCCTGCCTTGAGGGCAGTGTTTGTTTAAGGACATTGCTTGGGTAGAATGTTATGATGCAACCTAGTGCAAAGGTAAATATGTAGGACTACATGGGTCTCTTCAAATTAAGGTTTTTGAACAAATAAATATGTAGTTGATCTCACACAGTCTCACTATGCTCTCCTACGGATGTAAGAAACTTCTAAAAAATAAGTTTCCACAGTTACAGCCATGAAAAGAATATACGCTTCCTTGATTCCACATAACAAGAAAGGAGCAGCTGAAGATTATGGGGGTAAGACTGATAACTGGAGAACAGTTACCTTAGCTGATCTTTATGAATCAATGAGTGGCACCACCCCCCCGCCACACACAGAGTTCAACGTGTAGAAGTATATCTGCCACAAATATCGGTGAGACACTGAGTTTAATGTATTTCTTAAGCACGTGAGAAATGACAAGGTGTGGGGACTTGAGTTGTCCTGGGAGACCTAAGCTTTTTACGTAATATGGTCAGAGATGGATGGTTCATCTGGGCTATGCTGTCATAAAATTATAGTTTAAGAATCAATTTCAGGTTTTCTCCACTTCTAGGGATAGATAGATAGGGCATTAAAAAGAACACATTTCTATTACATTTCTGGATGCATTATAAGTCTGAAATGTAAAAATTTGCGCTACTTAGCCTGTAAGTGCCTGATCATTAGAACAGACAGAATCGCAAGGGCTGCCATCTAAATGAAGCTGCTGGCAGAGAAGGAAAAGGAGGCTGTATCAGAAATTCTCTCTGTCATCCTCCTGCTGGAAGGGTGCTTCAAAGTAGTTTTTTTTTTTCTTTCATGAATGAAGGTCCATTTGCTCAGATGCATTGTCCTTCACCACAGGTGGGACACTATGTTTCTCCCAGTCCCAGGACTCTATGCCTGCTTGTTCATCCCCAGATGCTCAGGTCACACTATCACCCAGCCAACAGGTTTCCCGGTAAATTTACCCCTTATAATATCTTGCTGAAATACACAAACCTACAGATCAACCTGGAAGAAATCTTGAATATTCTGCCCTGTAATAGCCACAGGGGACAGAAATTTTATTACAGTGGGGTGGGAACTACATAACTGCTTTCAAGAGCTCTAAACTTCCTATAAACGTACTACAAGATAAAGCTGCACATGACTTGTTAGCCCAAGGATTTAGCACTCCTGTTAAATTATCCACTAATTTAATCCAACCACCTGAAGCAAATGCTAGGACTTATTCTGCACATCTGGGGTGGACCCAGCACCCAGCTGGACCAGGGTGGAACCTGACTTGCATCCAGACTTGAATGGCCTGGGTTAGCACCACGGGAGTGCCTAACTGCCCGCAGCAACAAAATGCAGTTGTCTGCAACAGGGGGTGAATGAAAGGGTCATTTTGGAAAGTAAATACAAAAAATCCAATCACAAAGTGAGCAGGAAGAGGTGTGGACGAGGAGAGAGCAGCGATGATGCCCCTCCCTGAGGCACACTGGTGCCCCTCCGGGAAGGCGAGCTGGGAGCAAGGGCCCCCGCAGTCCCCGTCCCCGGGCTGGGCTGGCTCCCACCTAACACGCTGCTTTGGTGGATGCCTGTGGCCGGGCAGGAGCCATCCCAGCCACAGGGTTGGGAGCGGGGTCTGAGCGGTGCCCCCCGTGCCCTGGTCACCACAGGTTCATTTTATAAGCAATGGGCAGTTTAGGTTATGGGTTATCAGAGTCTACAGGGGGTTGAATTGCACCTCAAAGGCATTTTTCTATCACCATAGGCCTTATAGGGCACCTGCAATGTCTGTGTCTGCTCACGTGAAAATAATAGTGGAGCCCAGCCCAGCCCTGGCTGTGGACTTTCTGTTTTGCACATAAGTGACACTAATCTTACCGGTAAAATATTGCACTGGTACCTCTCTGCCCATCTCCACCACCCTTGCCATGCTCTGGACACCTCCCCGGTCTGTCACCGAGCTGCGCTTGTGTGTCCACAGACCTCTCAGAAAGGCGACCGAACCTGTGCTGCAGGGACAGACGAGGACAGCAGGGATGGGGGCGTTCAGCGAGGGTGAGAGACAGGCTTTGGTCCTGAGGGCACCTGGGGGGGAACGAAGCGCACGGCTGCCTGTCTGGAGAGAGGGAAGAGCTCTCCACCCTCCCCCTGCCACAGAGTACCTGTGCCATGCGAGGGTCTGCATTTTAACTCAGCCGTGGAAATTGCTGGAGAGCAACTTTACCCCTTAGTCCCTGTCACGATCCCCCATAGTACATTAGCACATGAAAGAAGAGAGAAGAAGAGCTGCGGGAAAGCCGGCAGAGATTGCTTGAGCGGCTATGCAGCCTTTTCTGAGACAGCAGGGAGAAACTAATGCCTGAAGATTTCCCAGCAGATAACAAAAGCAATCTGGCTATAAAGAGGTCCAGTTCCTACACATGAAAGGCGTTTTACAATTGTAGGTAGCTTCACTAGCAATTCACAAGAAGTTGCTCATATACATGAACATGTGCAGAATCGGAGCCCTCCTCCTTTTCACAAACCGAACCAAACACAGGTTGGCATATGCTTATTTTGTCAGGGGTTGCAAGAACTTGGCCAGTACCAAGAAACGTTTGGCAGCAGATTTGCTCTTGTCTTCTGTGCTCTGCATTGGGTCCCAGTTCCTCTATAAGATTCATTTTTTCTTGCCTTTTTCATGTAGCACTGTCCTCAATTTAAGCAAAGAGGTTTTGTAAGGAAAGAGAGGCTTTATCTGGAAATCTCAATAAAATCGGTGCCCTTTGAGCAGGGCATATGAAGTGGGGAAAACAGTGGGGCAGGAAGGCAGGGCGGTTCCTCACCCCTGCAGAGGCGTAGCAGTGAGGGGCAGGGAGGATTGGGGGGTGCTACTTAAAAGCCCTGTTGCTCCATCCATGTGGGAAACTGCTCAGCCGCCACATTCACTCCCAAGCACTTTCTGCTCCCTGCTCATGATAAATGGAGGTCTCAGGCTGTTTCCTCACACTAAGGTGCAAAGCACAGGGCATAGGCAAGCTGGGGACTGCCAAAAAAGCTGAAGACACCAGTTAGCGCTGAGGCTGCACCAGCCCACTGTAAAAAAGAACAAGAGCATCCCTGAGCAATGCTCCTAGATCCAGCTTCCCCAAAACACAACCCCCTGCTTGGCCAAGCTCTCCCTCATGCAGGCACCTTCTGGTTCGTCCGTCTTCAACTTTTATTTTAATACATGGAGGCTTTTTACACGTGCTTTTAAATAAAACATCCATGGCTGTATATAAGCAATCCACATCAGGTGCCTGGTAGACTGGAACAACTCCTTTGTTGCTTTTTAAAAAAATATCAAAAGCAACAGCTCTAATGGAGCTGATTACCATAAATGCTCAGGCCCTAAAATCCTAACTAAAACACTTGACAATTAAGCAGCTCACACTGTGTCACTCTATGGTCTGATTGTTTTATTGGGGTTTTGTTTCATTTCTAGTGAAACTGTTCTTTGAACTGTAGATAATTTTATCCAATCTGTTATTTACTGCAAGTGCAGCCTCTAGACCCAGATAAAGTCCGCCTGATACTTATTACTGGTTTCATTTGCACTTGTATATTAATACCTTGGGGACTCACTTGAAATTTTTCTTAGTAGGATATTTGCACTGAAATTGTTCAGCTTAAAATTAAAAAAGTGTTTGTGATTAAACTGCCTGCCTTTTGAACCGCATCCCCTGGAATACAGTTCAAAGATCCTTAACGAGACTGCAACACAGTAAAAGGTTGTAAAATACTCCATTCGAGGGTTACGAATGGAGACTGCTACCAAATCACAGTCTCCATAATTAAAGCCAACAGCTGTGCCTTGTGTTTGCATACCGACTTAGGATAAATAAATATTTCTGTGGAGAATCACTCTTGTTCTGCTTTCCTGTGCCACTCTCCCAGGCGCCAGCTCCTTCCCTCTCCTTTCAGCCAGCCTTGCACCTCCCCTTCTTGCCCTCAGCTGGATGATTTTTCAAGCAGTCACCCACCGTGAGGAAAGTCTTTGAGCAACCACCGAGAAAGAGTAGGAAAGCCACGTGCTCTTCAGCCAGAGAGGGGAGAAGGACATTACTAAAACATAAGGACCAGACAACAGCTATGTGAGCTTATGCTCTCAGGAGGGAATTGGCTTCATCTAAATTTATCCTTCTAGAAGTTGCTGCCTTCTCTAAAGCAGTCGGCTGGCGTCCCTCTGCAGCCAGTGGGGAGAGACAAGGCACAGCTGGAGAAGGATTCCTCTGCAATCGATGTCTAAGACTGGTGGGAAGATCCCCCACTCCCAAAGATGTTTATCTCTCCCCACTGATTTAGAAGCGGCTTTGTTTTAGGTGGCCCAGGGTATGACTGTGGACACGAAGCTGGGACCATCCCTGTCGTCGTGCTGGGTGAGGCTCCCTTCCAGTGCCCTGAAGTATGAAGTTGTGGGACAGGTCCAACCATCCTCCTCAGAGGGCAGTGAAAGAACGGAGGGAACAGGAATGGTGGACATTAAACCAGGATGCAGCAGCACTGTGCTTCATAGCCATGCAGATCGCAAAAGTCACTTTGCCTGTAGCCTGCTTCAAGAGCTAAGAAAGCCAATGGGCATGCGACCATACTGCTGTAGACTTCTCATGCACCCATGAGTTCAGCACAGGGTGTGACCTAGCTTACAGTCGCTGCTGTAAAGCCCAAAGGGAAAGCAAGTTGCCCTTTGTTGCTGCACCAGTTTGCATTTCCCTTGCTCAGGATGGCGTCCCCGCAGCCCAAGGAAAGGAAACAGAGCAAGCGTCCAGAGAGCAATGCGTGCTTTTCTCCTGCAAAGCGCTGCCCACTCTTCCCCCAGCTGCCAGAGCAATTGATTATCTCCCTTGCGCTGGGGCCGCTGGGCTGCATAGCTGAGGGCGAGCTTCAGCAGTCCCCTGCGAAACAGGTGGGGGTCACCTGTCAGAGACGTCCCTCTCCACCCCGCTCACCGGAGCACGGGCCTAGCAACATTCTGTCAACTCCACATTTTCTGTCCATGTGTTGGAGGACTGTCCAGCCGCACCTCAGGCCCAAAACATTCGCTTAGCAAGGAACAAGCTTCCTCCGTCTGCTGGGCAACCGGCTGCGAGGCTCCCGCCAAAGCCACCCCTACCAAACCCCACCAGTTAGACGCCCAACAGCCTGAGAGTGGATTAGCGCGCCCAGCGAGGACTGCCCTGCCGTGAGAAATGCTACCAGCCTAGCGGGGGTCCAAAGTTCAGCCCAAACCAGGCGCAAACAAACAGGGGCTGGGCCGAGCTCCCGGGAGGGAAGGCCGTGGCTGCTGCCAGCGTTTCAGTGCAAGCTGAAGCGCTTTGAAGCTGCCAGCAACCCTGGCAGCACCCCATGGCTGCACATGCCCAGCGAGTCTCTCAGGCACTTGCCCAGCAGAGCGGGAAACCCTTGTCTCGGTGTACTGCCAACAGCCAGCAGCGTGCACAGACAACACCACCCAGGGTGCAGGACATTTAAGGCCACCCTGAGTCATCCCAACCATGGTGCCCTTTTGCTTCCGCAGCTCCGTCTCCAGGAGACTGCTTGTCGTGCGACTCTTTACATTCAGTACGGGCGGAATGAAAAACCTGAAATTGCTCTTCCAAACGGCTCAAAGACTGAAAAGGAGTCACACTTTGACATCTAACCCTTTGGGAGCTGGAGGGCTGGCGGGCAGAGCTATCTCCTCCTACCCAGCTGTTGTCATGGGGCTGCAGAGGAAGAGTGTTGTGTGACATCCTGACCTATTGTCCCATAAAAGCAAAGTTCTCCTCAAATTAACTCGCTGCCCCTCCATGAAAAATCAGTGCCATCAGTGTAAACAAAGAAGAAATAGGGAATGATTTTCTCAGCATCAAGTTTTCTCAGAGAACAACCTGAGAAAACATTGAGGCTTTTATTCAGCAATCCTGACAGGCATGTGCTGATCAAAATAAGACTGTAAAACATACTTCTCCATTGAAACCCTTCTGTGAGGGAGCTATTTATACGTAAGAGATTGCAGCTCATAAAAATTTGAAGGGAGAAAGGATTTGGTGCTTTACAACCAAATTGTTGCAAATGTTCGGGGACCTCAGAGCCCCAGGGATACCAATGATCTGAAAGTGAGGGTGAATGCAGAAATAATCCAAGCTGACTGAGCAAACTACCGCCTTCCTGCACTGCCTATGGCATCATCACTGCTGCTTTCTTTCCCAGGGAATTACTAAGACTTAAGGAGTTGCATCCCACTTTCCTGCATCAGCTGAGATGCTTTTTCCCAGTGAATTGCAGGGTGAATTTCCTCTCCTCCTGAGAAAGACTAGAAGCGCTCCGAGGGCTGCCTTTGTCCTCACCGCAGAGCAAACCACCCAAGCGTAAGCCGTGCTTGGACTTCTGCCTGCACTCCCAGAACAAGCCATGCAGTCTGGCTATCACGAATGATGATACTTAGCTGCAGGTAAGCGTGTATGTGTGGATGGGCACTGCTGGCATAGCGGGGACAGCTGGTAGCTCTGTGCACACTTATGTTGCACAGTGAAGTTCAGCACAGAGATCCTTAGGTACAACACAGGCAGCATGAAGTGAGTAAGATTTTTGTGTGGTGCTGTGCTATGTCAGAGAGACATCACTTGGGGTAATCTTGGCTGCTCTTCTCCGTGTGGCACTATACAGTGTATACTTGCTGTCAGGCATGCCTTCACATTTCTGCCTAGCCCAGATGCTCTCACTACAGGCTTGAACAGATATTTTTATACAGTTCTGGGCTGTGTAAAGTTCCTTCTCTCAGCTCCTTCACGACCCAGAATCCAAAGAGGTTGAAGAAACACAGAGGGTCATGGGGTCAAAATGCATATAGTATCAGCTACAGTGCTTACCCGACAGAGCTGTTTTAGCAGGCCACTGTGGAGACCGTGTGCTGTTCCTTTTTTTCAGGGAGAGAAAAATCTGAAAAATGCAGGTGTTTTCCAGTATAACCAGCTCTTCAGTGCCCAGAGTGGACCACAGCTTCATGGAGACAGTGGGGTCTTCAGTGGGTGAAGCACAGGTTTGGGCGTTGAAGGGAGGGCTTTGGATTCTGTCCTTGGCTTTATCAGTGTGCAACACATAGGTCAAGTCCTAGCTTCTCGCTGACTGAGTACCTTCTGTCAGTGAAACATGGGTGATCACGCTTTTTAGCAAAACTCTTTCATACGTACTTGTGAACAGCCTTATGCAAGACGAAGATGTTAATGTGCTAGCTCTGTTCTGGAAGAGAGATCATTCTGGTCATCCCTCTAGAAAGTCTCTTACTGGTTCGTTCAGGTTTTGTGTGGCCTATCCGAGGCAGTACACAGAGAAGAGCAAGGCAAGGGCCCCAGTGCTTCTTCTGAGATTGCTCACCCAGGACCGCCTCCTCCTAGGGGCAACGCTGCCGCAGTGCTGAGCAGGGATGCTAGGGAAGGCTTCAGTCCGACGCAGTCTGCCGCTGCTAAATGACATGTGACAGCCGAGCGAGGACTGCTACCTGGAGCAGCTGGACATGGAGGTGGGGAGAGCGATGGCATCAGTTCCTTTTTTTCCCCTCCTCTCCTGCCATTCTGCCATTAGTGCCTGGATGTTGAGGTTCTGGATCTGCCGTTTGTTTTTTTTTTTTAAAGAAATCTTGGTTTTGGACTTCTGCCCCTTTGCTGGTTGATGAAGGTGGATGAAGAAGTATGCGTTCCTTTGCAGCACGTCAGACAGTGCTGCAAGCCTTTGCTTGGACAGCTGTCACTTGAGGTTGACAATCTGGCAAGGACAGACTTGCACAAACTTCCATACTGTGGTTAAGGCTGTGATGTATTAGGTAAGGCTGTTCTCATCTAGCTGGCTTCAGCTTTGCTTACGTCTCTGAGATTACACAGATGGCACTGACTTGCAATCTGCTCCAGGCTGTATCTGTGAATGAACTCCCAAAGTGGTATCTTTAGAGCTCCCTGGTGACTTTGGCATCTTTGATCACCAGGTGCCATCACCTGTCTGCCTTCCCCTGAGCAGGAATGCCTTTCAAGAACAGTTGGGTTTGTTCCCTGGAGATCCCAAAAGGCCATCAGGGGTACAACCAGGTTTAAAATTTTCAAAGCTGACTAAGATGCTCAGCCAAGCAAACACCATTCGTTTCAGCTGGGAGCTGCTATTAAATCCCCAATTCACACTGAACAGTCAGCGCTGTTCAAGTAACAAATTAATCAGAAATATACTTTAACCTACCAGGCTCCTAAAATGTTATGTGGCTGCTTTTTCCCCTGTAACAGGTCTCTGCATCTTCAGAAGAAATACACTGAATCCACACTTGCAGTGCTCAGGTTATATTTCTGCTCTTGGAAACTGACGGCTGTTTTAAACATACACACGCGTGCGCGCGCACACACACATATTATATATATACCCTTCTAAAATGGGTTAATCCTGAATTGTAACAGAACCCACTCTAAAATGCTGCACCATAAAAAAGCAATCTCTAAGCAGACAGAGCTATAGAAATAAACCATACAGACACTTTGGAGATCAGGTGGCAACAATGTGCACAAGTTAAAACTTTATGTACTATGCAGCATTAGGAGAAGAGCGAGAATAAAAACATGAGCGACATCTGTAGTTTAAAGATAATGGTGTGTTATTCTTTGATTTTTAACAAAGTAAAGAACCAATGCCTACACAGGCAGAATGGCAAATTGATGCACTAACTTTTGATTTCAGAAATAATTGTTTGCTCAAACAGCACTGAAGACTTAGATATATAAGTACTGGTAATACGTCTATATATGTCTATGCACCGGGAAGAATTAGTGGGCATTGTTTTTACCATGTGCATGATTAGAATCTATATGGGCAAGTCTAGCCAAAACAAAAGAAAAACATTAAAACATTAATTTGGAGCGGGTTTGCTGTTTTGGTACTTTTTAAGGCAAGGAAAAGAGCATGAACTGAAAGCTGAGGTTCAACACAATTTAAAACACTCCGACCCTTTTCTCCAGACCCATGTTGGGCAGCTCAGTAATCCCCCTCCAGGCCCCTGTGAAATGGCATTGGCTATTTTACCCAGCGGCTGCCACTTGAATCCTTGTGGGGATTCAAGAGAGCTGCCAAAACCCCAGAGAAGGTGCTCCTTATTGCCTGGCTTTAAGAGGCACCTCATTTCATGTGGTAGTTGTTTCGATCCCCAAGATTCATCCTGCACACTTCTGTAGGGGGTACAGGTACCCAACACAGGGAAACAGACCACATGGCTTTGGCATGGATTCTCTGGATTCCCCCTTTTCCCATGCCAGTCACAGTAAACAATTATTGGAGAGCCATACGTACCTGGTTTGCAGGAGCAGTGCAGCTACGTGTGATAGTAACATGCATCCTTTCCACTAAGTGTTCAAAGATGCTGGCATCTGCCACTGGAAGGATCTCACTCTGATCCCAGGGTCTATGCTGTTGCCTTCAATTACATGTTTTCTCGCTCAAGTCTGCATGTGGGACACAGCTTAGTCCTGTGACGATGTTCCCGAACTTCTGTACTAGCAGAGAACTCAGAATTATTTATTTATCATTAAAAAAAAAGTGACTGAAACAGTAACGAAGTATTTTCTACAGTTTGGCTTCCCACTGCAGACCAACTCAGCAGCAACATTTGTTTCTCATTAAGTTTCTGTGGTTTATTTTTTTTAGCTCAATGGATAACCAGGCGGAGGAGGGTACAGAACGGAGCTATGGTCTCTGAATGAATCACAGTCTCAGATATCAAATTGTTATCCCGTACTAAGTTTCCCTGCTACCCAGACCTTTGCTGTAACAAACTGAAGCCATCATTTTCAATCTGCGATCCTCCCCAATCATTCCTGTGAAGGTGCACTCCCATTTAGAAATTTGCCAGATGGACTGCTGTAGAGCTGATATATTCATTTTTTTTCTTTGTAACCAGACCCCTCAGCACTAAATCCACAAAAGACAACTCCTGAAGTTGATAAGCACACAGGCAAGCAGGCTGAACAACAGAAAATATTCTCTTAGATGGTGTTTATTTTCAACACCATTATTCCTTCACTATACTAGCCGTGGAAAGCATCTTACACCAATGGGTATTTCCGCTCACCCTATTTCCAGAGTTTTTCTACATGCAATCTCCATACACTTACCTGGACATTAAAAGTTATTTTCTTTTATCATCCAATCCGGCCAACTGCATGGATCCGCAGATCTTGCCACAGTTTATTGCCAAATGCATTTGAATCTGTTTGGCCCCAGCTAGTTTGATCTAGAGTTTACTTCCAATCTACTTCAGTGCTAGCTTGGTTATCAATATTGGAAACCGCTCTAAGTCATGAAGACGTGCCTTAAAGGAAGGCACAAACACAGTATTATACCATCCAGCCCAAACACTATTGAACTACCGACTTGGTTAAGCTCAGAGAGCTTAAGATCAGAGTTGAAAATTATATTCTTTCTTTCAGGCCCCGTTCTGGCTAAAATGACATAGTACTAAAGCCCTTAACATTCCCTTCCACGCTGAAGGGAACCACCCTGCTCACTGCCTCCCTGTGTGGCTTCACTTCAAGCTACACAAATTTGCTCTTCCTTGTTTGCTTTGGAAACTCGTCGGCAGGAAGCCATCTCCAACTGTACATGGCATCTGGAGCTCGGGCTTTGATTCAGCGTGCTTGTCTCACACTACGCTGGATGAAAAGGGCAGCTCAGTCAAGCAGGTATTTTCTTCTTCCGTTCCCAGTACCATGACGGCAGCCTCCTTCTCCTTTTGTTCAAAACACATCCTTAAAAGACGCATCTTCAGATTTCTGTGAGGATCCCAAAGGGAGAGGCAGTTAAACTCAGCTTCTTTATCAAACTCCAGAACAAACAACGCAAAACATTCAAATTTGATGACATGCAGCAGCTGCACTTTTTCTAGCGGTACTCTTAATTTTTCATTCAACCTTTAGTAACTGAATTAAAATGAAAGAGAAAAATGCTAAGAATCTAGAAATAATGTTCTTTCAGAGCTTGTTCCTATCTATTTTTTTTCTCAGCCTGGTTTCTAAAGGACACAAGACTTCTGCAATCTTCTTGTATCTGAGTGTTTGGCTCTGTGTATCCCCTTGTTCCTTACCACCACCCCCCCACTAATTCTTGAACCACTTAGTGAATTTCAATCAAATTTGATATGAAGATCAAAACCAGAGTGATACTAAGACCAAACCAGTTTTATGGGAATAGGCTACCAAGTAAAAGGGGAGATCTTTAAAAACACACCCATCGAGGGGAGGCCCCTAGCATTAGCTCAACCCATCAATCACAAGAAATCGCACATGATAGAGAGACATTATGAATAGCCCACCTGAGAGAAAAAACCTCAGATCGCTGCTTCTATTTTATTAGACACCTGAGAATCCAGCCACGAGACCCAAGTCCCTAGGTGAAGCACGCTTCGCTGCTTGTTCTGCTGCTAGAGCTGCTCGTTTGAAAACAAGCGTTAAGAAAATTTCTCATTCCTTTCATCCGTGTGACTCCTTTGACCTCGCTGGATTCCAGCATCTGCATCTATTCTTCACTCTTTCAGGCTCATTTCTTTACCTGATGCCAGCTGATAATGGTTAGGCGGGTAGCAAACCAGATAAGGCTCATTGCTTTCCCCAGTGCTTACCGCTTAATGAGGGGCAAACCAGATGAAAAATGTATAACATAATCTATGTTCACAAATTCTGCACTCAGATATCCTGTGTAAAGAAAAGTGCTATACGTTTATTAAGGGTAGGTGGAGCCTTTCCCATTTAATTTTTTTTTTTGCAGGATTTTTCTAAAACAGCACCCCTTTTTGAGAAAAAAGAATATTAAATTCAGGAAAATATTTCCTTTACATTTAGCTTTTCCCCACACGTTTTTAATAATTTCTGAGTAAACTACCCCCTTTTCAGCTAAGAGTTGTTTTGTTACCATCTTCTGTTCTCTTGCACATTCTTTGGCTGCTTTTCGTGCCTGTTATTTACATCTCGACTTCAAACCAATGCATCTGTCCTGCTCTTAATTCCTGGGAAACTCCAGTGCCACAGCTGAGCTTCCCCTGTAAAGATTTAATTTCTGGGCAGCACCTTGCTCACTGGGCCTCATTAGCACTTCATTAGCACTTCAGATCCAAAGTGTGCTTTTGGAGCTAATCTCCCGGCCATCCCCACCAAGCCTGCTTTTCTTGTCATACCGCTATGGCCTCTAATGGGCATTCAGACCTTGGGACAAAGCTAGAACTAGTCAAAAGTAAAAATTCCCTGCGATGTGCCCTGTGTGGGTGTCATTGCTTCAGGACCAACTGTTTTGCTCTACAAATGCATTTTAACACTGCCTTTTCCAGTGATAGTAGACAGCATTGAACACAAGAGGAGAACTTGTCCCAGAATCTCTGAGGAGTGTTTCTATAATTTCAACGCATCGGTGTTTATAACTAACCCAAGAGTACCCTCAGCATTTTTTCTCTGCTCGTTTGACTTGTTTGCTGTACATGAGGGTGAGTTTGCTGCTGCCTGAGCCCATTTTGTGACTAAACTGCTTTCCAAGTTCAAGTTCATTAATAACAGTAAGATTTGAGATTAATCCACCTGAATGGGATCCAGTAAGGCTGGGAGGGCTAAAGCTACACTGCCTCCAGGGCAATAAAATACAGAAAGCAAAACACCAGAGAAAGTTTTCAAAATTGGGGTTAGCTCTGCAGTTTGGGGATGTAAAAATGGCACCCTTGTTCTATATATCAGTAAGAGGTTGGGCTGGGTTCTGTCGTCTGCTTGATCTTGCGGCAACTTGGATGATCACACGTGTGGCGAGTTACACAAAATAATTAAAAATGGACTTTCAGAAGGCCAAGCTATGATACCGGTCACTACTTGCCTGTTACACTTCTGATACATTGAGACCTAAATTTTCTTGACTTCACTATTTCTGACACTCGTTGGACTACAGTGACACTTAAGTGAACAAGACCAATCTCAGTAATCTCTGGGTATTCTTGGTTTTGTTTTGGTTTTCATTTGTCAGTGCTGTGATATTTCTGTGTAATGATATTAATGAAGTTACAAGGCTGAAGACAAGATATGAAAAGACATCAGTATTCTTCAGTGCTACTGCACAAAAAAACAACAAACTTCTAAAAGCACTTACTGTGGTTCCTTCTCTGAGGTTTATTCTGTTTTAGACGGAACTAGAGTCTGTAAATAACAATTCAGCAAATCAAATTAATGACATCGAAAGGAATTACAGAGGCATCTGGGTTACACATTCATCTAACCATATATGAGTTCCCCTTAAATGGCACTTTATGTTTTTGCAAATTGAATTAGACACAATCTCATAGTGTACATTAGCAGGAATTAAATACTGAACTAGTTCCAGAGAAGCTACATCCCCAACATGCCCCCAAAACCATTTTATTGATGAGTATGAAACAGTTTATGTAGGCTCAACAATAGTCCATGCATCTTTATTGAGATGAGTGAATTTTACATGGGAAATAAATCACAATTATAGCAAACATGAATGCTCATCATTCTCTGACCTCGTCAGCGTGACCTCCCCAGGGGCCCATGAGGTTAGTTCTGGGTTGCCACTGAGATTCACATAATGTAAAAACCAGACAGGAAAGACATTTTTTTCCTGACTTCAATCACAACAGCATACAGTTATGGACTGTGAGCCAGGGAAATAGCTGCGAGACAGAAACGCTTACCACAGGTCCTTCTCCCCGAAGGCGTGCCTGCTCACTGTAGGGCTTATGACAGTTTGGCACAGAGTTGCTATAATTAGCTTGCACTGACTTGGAGAAGTTACTTTCTGTTGTGGCTTTTTTTTTTGGTTGGTTGCTTTGGGGGTGGTGGTGGGTTTTTTCAGAAACCATCCATGGAGTCTATGTTTACAACCCTTAATATCCTTCAGCCAAGGAGCACGAAAGGGCAAGAAGAACACAGCAGCTGGCGTCCCCTCCTGCTTTCCACCCCTGTAGGCAGGTGTCATGCTTGCTATCACCACACTCCAAAGTTTAAAAAAATACAACTCAGTTTGATAAGACTGTGAACAAACTGAAGTGAGCACCTGCCTCCCAGCAAATGATGGCCACTGAGAGAGGGGAAATGACCTTTTCTGTTCAGAAAGCCCCTTGGATATAGCTAACGCCTGGTTATATCGAAGCCCACTGTGCCTCCATTCTGGTTTATTCGTTTTGCATTGGTCTGGGTTACGAACAGACAGCCACTGCAAGGAAATTCTTAAGCTGGGAAAAGAAAGGGCACAAAGAAAAAAGTGCTTCAGTCAAGATGTGCTAGTCAAGGCGTTAGCTGAAGTGAACTGGAACTGGAAGGTAACAAGAAGCATCTGGCGTTTAATGTAGCCATAGCAATTTTGTAATTAAAGGAAAATAGCTACTGTGCTGAGGCTGTAAATATCAAGGCGCTCTGGCCTACTTATCGTTCTAAATCACAAACTATTGCCAAGCTGGCAAAGCTATATGGACTTTAATGATAACAAAATAGCTTGTGTCAGCATCCACTGACGTTGGTAGAGGTGTCTGACAGAAACGGAGGTGTGCTGCAGCACAGCCTCCGTACCTTGGGCAGGAGAAATTACAGGCACAGTAGAAGAAAAGGTAAATGCCGATTTCTTTGCCCTAGCCATGCCCTGCGAGAATATGAGAGCTTGAGGGCTTCCTAAGTGCAACAGTTTGTTCCTTGAATGGCACTTTTTCCTTCTGGTGTTTCAGGTGTGGACATAAAATATTTGAAGGAAGGGGGAATTCTAATAACGTCCTGTCAAACCTATTTTAAAACCGATGTGGTCAATGTTCTGCTGTTTATACCAATCTAAAGGAATTCAAATCAACACAAGGTTATAAGTAGTTATTAGTTGTCTGACAGCTTTTCCTCCCAAACCTCATTATGGGAATCTGCTCCAAATGAGGCTATTCATGCTACACTGCCTCTTGCATAGACAGCCTTGAATTTTAAATGTTTCATTCTCCTTTGTATGCCTCCACATCGCAGCCAACATCTTGCACAAAACCAGCTATATTCCTGCATTATCAAAGCAGATCCTGGGTGATGTATTGGAGGAATCATGAGCTCTGTCCACTCTTTTCAGTGGATTAGATTCATACGTATATGTCTCCTGATGGCACTTCTCTACAAAAGTAGCTTTCTGAATGTTTTTTCCCCTATCTCTGTTTGGACCACCACTACTGTACATTTCTCTGTTCTCACTGTTGTTTGCTAAATCACCACATCCATTACATTATTAGTAGCACTACTTTGAAGCCAGTGGTCCATGTGCACGCCAGAGATGCAAAAGGGGAAAAAAAGCAGAACCTTTTTGCCTGAAGTATTTGTGGTGGTTTCTCTGGACCACTGTGTGAGCTGAGATTCTCTCCGCATTTCTGCTGGGTGCTCAGCTGGCTTCTGTGCTCTCCTGGCTGTTTTCTCCTTGTGTTTACAGGTGACAAACCACCAGTTTGTGTGCACCAGAAACTGATTTGCTGTTGAAGCTGCCTGAAGCTCTGAAGCTCTGCTGCTCCACATGCTACCTTCGGACTAGATGTGGTACAAACACAGCTGAAAACTATTTCATAGGGCTTAGGTACCAGCTCATGTAGCAGCCAGACACAGCTACCTGGGGTGTTCCCACCCCACCTTGTCCCCAGTGCTTGTCACCACTCCTCTGCTGAGGCTGGTTAACAGAATAAAGCACCAAGGGCTCCCCTGATGTATCAAGACAAAGGCGGCTGCTGGGTGGGGGGCTGAGTTACATGACCAGGCTTCACACTGAAGCTCACACGCACTGCTCAGCCATCTCTGCTTTGGGCAGGTGACCTACAGCAAAGGAACAGGGACAAAGGCTGGGGGAGGAAAGAGCAGCACAGATGTCACAGATGACTGCCGAGTATGAGCATGAGTGCCTACGTGCTCTAGCAGTAACTATGTTTTTACATTAATCTCTCAGGTTGGTGTAATGTGGTACTGAAATACAAACTAGAGGTACCAAAGAAGATTAAGGACCCTTTGTGCAGCGTGCTGTTACACTCACCCACAGTGAGAGGTGGTCACCATGCCAGGCAACACCTAAGGAGCTAATTAGGAAACCAGATGAAGTGGAGAACAGGGTGGAGCAGGGAGATGACCCAGCCCCGAGTAGACCCTGTCACTAGTGACAGAGCAAGGACAAACATCCTCAGAGTGATCCATGGTGAAAACAAGAAACAAAACTCTAATAAATTGTTCCACAAAACCTCGTCCACTGCGGGTGGGGTTAGGTTCAGAGCCTGAAAGGCGGAGTCCCCATTTGACCTACAGAGCAGGCACAGGTTAAAAGCAGACTTATTGGAAACTTCCTTGACCGAAATTATTCAACCATGACCCAGAAGACTCCCTGTCTTGGCGAAGGCCATGCTATATCCTGCTGTCCTGGAGACAGGCAGGTAGCTTCC
Source organism: Calonectris borealis (assembly GCF_964195595.1). Taxonomy (NCBI): domain Eukaryota; kingdom Metazoa; phylum Chordata; class Aves; order Procellariiformes; family Procellariidae; genus Calonectris; species Calonectris borealis. The sequence continues at coordinate 146,691,298 of NC_134312.1, forward strand.
AGAGCTTGTTCTTCAAAGTGAGGCAGCCTATAAATTGAACAAGGATTTCATGTTTTTAATTCTGCGTGCATATAACTCACCTGGTCACTAAATTGATTTTTAAAAATCACCTGTATTTTTTCAAGTGAAGGAAATGTTGGAAAAGAAATCTCAGAACATGAGGTGTTTTTATTATGACATCTGCCACGCTGGATGCTAGAGAGATAAGGAAGCTCCACTTTCACTTCTTAGTCTAATGTAATTTGCTAATTCTATTCCAAACACCATTTATGTTCACTTTTAGCCTTTGACAGAAAACTGGAGTGACACTTTAAATATTCACTACAAATTATTATTCTCTACATTATTGGTTTTCAAAATAACGTGTATGTGTAGGGATTTATTTCTAGCAGCAAATTCAACTATAACTTAGCAAATACCCGTAAGCAGTCTTTCTTGTACGAAAATAAGCATGCAGTATGCAAGAGCTAATCCTCAAAAACCTATCGAAAGTATGCTGAATTGTCCAAACTTGCAAACAATGGTGTATTAGTAGAAATGGAAACATTTTTTATTACTGAAATCTTTAAAAAGAACAGCCTGCCACAGCAGACACAGGCAATGAGGACGAATGAACTGTGTGGCTGGACAGAGTGCACATCTTCCATTCTGAATAGTTATTTTAAACAGAAAGCAGACAATTTAGACTAATTTTGTCCCTGGTATAAATCTATTAGCATTAATGGTGTTGTGACTATTTGTACCCAACTCAAATTTGCCCCTATCTCTTAAAGACAGAACCACTTAACTGTGGTTTTTAAGGCTGTTAGCTGAACTAGCTGCTTTAGGAAGAAGAGGCGTATAGGTACAAGCTGTTGGGGGCTTCCTGTTTTCTTCAGGAGAGGGGGAACAAAGTGAACTCACTGAGTTCAAGAGAAACAGGGACTGTGAGAGACAAAAGGAGGCCAGATCCTTGCAGCCTTCAGGGAGAAGCAAACTGCCTCACGCCTTGGTTTGGATTGGTGAGGATGAGTGAAGTGATTGTGGTAGATGGTAAAACCAGGGAGCTGGGAGGAAGAAATGGAAGAGAAAAAAAGACTGCTTGGGGAAGGTCGAATGTGTTCAGAGCTAGTGGCCATGCCTGCAGCCCTTGGGGGCCAGGATACCAGTGCGGCGGAGCTGGATATCTAGGGAACAGGGAAAGGCCCTTCCGTTTTGGATCAAGGCCAAGCAGCTCTTAGACCAGGCTGTGCTGGCTGAAATACAAAAACGGGTCTGCGCCTGGGCATATCCAAGGAAAGGTCTCTATTGGACACAATAGGGAGGAAAAAGTGAATTTAATACAAGCTCTTCCTTCTCCAATAGGAGGAAAAAAAATCAACCCAAAGCCAGATAACCAGTTTCTGAATCTGAAACTTGCTAGGGCTGCAGAATTGGTGTGCCCAGTTTCCTAAGAGCATAGAAGACTGAGGAAGGAGGACTCTCAGAAAGAGGAATGACAGTTTTGAACAAGTATCTTTCAGCTTGACTACAGGTCCTTCAAATTGTCATATTGTGGCTGGCTGGTTTGGACATTAATGATTCAGACATTTCTAAGACTTTCTCCTAAGGTTTCAAGAGCTTTGTCCAGACTGTCACAAAATTAAGAATTTGGGTATGTAGCAAAAATATGTGTTAGTGTGGGTGAATGTTTCATTTTTAATAATGGTAATGGAAGACCTTCAGTTAATGAACCGTTCTGGAATAGCTCTGTAATGGCCCCCTCAGCCACATGGTTGTTAGTGGGCAGTATTTGCTCCTTAGCAAAAGACTACGGGCTCTGCAGCAGTTCACTGGAGGCAACTATAAACTCTGAAGTTTCTATTCAATATTATGTGCCAATAATTCTGACAGATTTTCACAATTAACCAAAACCGTTTCAGGGAACCCAGTGTTAAACTCCCATTTAGATAGCAGCGATAGCAGATTTCTCGCATCTGCACATTTTTCCAGTCTTCTAAGGAAATGATATCTGGAATAAGATAAGTGTGTTACCCATCATGCTGCTTACACGTTTTTCCTACGCCTTTTCCTATGTATGGCTTCTGTCATAGGTAGCATGACCAGCGATAAAAGACATTTATAGCACAGCGCTTTTCCAAGGTAGCTTTTGGCTGCAGTTTTTCTTCCAGCCATACCATCCGCATTCAGACACCTTGTACTGTGTTGAAGCAGACCATGCGACTGGTAAATAGCAGTAGACAGGTCTAAACTGTATTGTTTTTAAGCGGCTCACTGCTCAGAATGAAAAATGACACTGGGTATTCAAGTGTGAGCCAAAATAAATCCATTTTTAAATGGTGATGTCTCTCACGGAACAAAAATTGAAGGCCCATACTCTGACAATGGAGTACAGCCACCTACTTATGGCATGTCAGGATAGCAATAAGTGACTCACCCGCCCACCTGCACTCCAAGGACACCAGGGACTGATGTCTCTATCACGAAGTTGTCACAACACCGAATTTAGACAAACAGTTTTTCCTACTGCCCACAGTCTGTACAGTACTCACCACTTGTTCACTTTTCCAGGTCATCAACCCCTAAAATATCTCAAGGTGAAAATGAGCGGGAGTGACATTACACAAACACTTCCCTTTATTAGTAAGCCTGTGCTAATATTTGCTTTAAAATCTGTTTGTTGATAAATGCTAATTAAATACCAACTCAAAGCTTTATTTTGACCCTCTCTTGGGGTCTTTTGGACGCCTTAATTTGCTGGGCAATCAACAAATCCCACCTAATGTTTTCTGTAAGGTGATTAGAACCACTACTAGGGGAAAAAAAGAAGAGGATTTTATATAGTGGGAAGAAAGTGGAGAGAAACATCTGGAGCAGAGAGATTATGAGAGTTCCCAGCTGTGCCATCAATTTGTTGATGATGTGAAAATGAAGCACAGCAGTGGCTTTTTCATGTGATGGTCAATGAGCTGCAGAGAACATTCCATCTGCAAAGAGATTCGAGAACTGGTTTGTCCAACAAGACATCAGCCAGTGCTTCCTGAGCTTTCTTTATCCTTTGAGGAGAAGGCATCTGCCAGGGGCTAGCGCACTGCCTAATTTTGCTGTGTGTTGCATGGACATGGGAATTAGGGTGAATGTTGTCTGCAGGTAAGAAAAATTACTTTCTTGGTTCACTGTGGGGACAAAGAAAGCTAATCAGGTGGAGAAGAGAATATAAAGGGAAGAGATAAAAATCATGGGTTAAACGGAAGTGTGAAAGGACAAAATTTCACCCTCAGAGGCTGCTTGTATAGTATTAAATCAAACGGGCCAGGGTCCAATCTCTGCAGGCTATTAGGACAGTACTGTTCATATTTGAAGAGCTAAGATATGTCCTTCATAATCCCCTCCCAAATACCTGGTATATATTACGCTCCAAACCATTGGCCAGACATTGCCTGAAAGGCTGGTAGGTGGCACAGACCAAAACAATATTGGGGACCAAAAATTGAGCTAAAAATTAAGCATTCCAGGCAATTATATGCTGGTGCTTGTGCCCAAGGTTTGTTTCTGCTTTGGTTTTAAGCATGGAGGAGTCAAAGAAGACAGAGTTCTGCCCCAAGGATTGCGTATGGGGCCCTTACCCACAGAGAAGCTTGAGGTGGGGGGGAACAGTTTGACTGAACTCTGTATTACCTGCATAGTCGCGCCATCTGTTTTATCAGTCAAATTGAGTCACTTGATATTTAAATAACATATCCTCACGTAAGTTCCCAGTCTCCCAGAAGAACCTCCAGGCTTCACGTACACTTGCTAACAGGTAGAATCTCAGCCCTTGCAATTGGTGACCACTGCGTCATGGCAATAGCTGAACCCCCTTCATGAAGCATCCTTTACTTTCTGGGTTCTTAGATATTTACTCAGGAGTGATGTTAATTCCTCAGCACACCAGCACAAGTGTAACCGCCCAGGGTCACTCTGCATGCACAGCAGAACCAGAAACTCCTCTGTCCCTTTGACAGGGTCAGACATCTTTTCCTTCCCAAATTAGCTGCCCTGTGGTGAATGGACTCTTAGCATTGAAGTTGAAGGGTGACTATTCAGGTCCGATGGCACTGCCTAAGTTGTTGATCATTTCGGTATAAACAGCCACCGGCAGTGGAACCGCAGCTCAGGTCTGGGTGCTTCCTCTTGCCACCCTCTCCCCTCATCAACGTAGCCTGAACTTTGGGAGCTGGGGAGGGCTTAGGTGGTTTTCACTGGTTTTAGGCAGAGCACAGAGAAGTATTGTAGGATTTGAACTAGTTTGTTCAGCAAAAGGCAGGTGATAAAAGATAATAATCCTTAAACCCCCAGATATTCAGACTGTTATTATTTGAGAATCTCAGTTTTCATATAAAAACCAAAGCAGGAATTTAGTCCTGATTGCCTGAAAATGAGTCCCAACACTCCAAATACCAGATGGCAAATAAAAAAGACCCAAATGTACTATTTTTCTTCTGTATATTAGAGGGGCTTAGGGAACAAGAAGATTCATTTTTATATGCCTTGCATTAGCAGTCTGATACAAAAATGCTCCTATCTAGGTAATAGGAATATCATTTTCTGAGGGCAGGCATGAGGTAGTAGAAAGTGTGTGAAGAATGTGACAGTAAAGATCAGACTACACAGAATAAATGGTGGTGAGGTGAAATACACGGTCTTGGATACGGTTGAGAGGAATGATACAGGGCAAAGCAGGACGATGACTGAGGAAGTGGGCAGAGAGAGAGCCAAGGCCATGGTGTGAGTTTAGGAGATATTCTTATTAACATTGACCTCTGGAGTGCAGAAAGCCAAACTTATGCTATGACTGCTGTATGAGATAGCTTGATATTGATAGGCTACACTCCGGCAAAGTGTTCATACTCCAGTTGCAGGTTAGACTGGGAAAAGTCCACTTTTGCTGATAGAGCTTGTTGCAGCCCTCTTGAGAAAAAAAAAAGTCATCTTGTAAAAGAGCACTTTTGCTGATATGTCTTAATCCATACTAGGGGTTTCTGCTGGCACAGCTATGCTGGTTGCAGATCACACTTCAGCACTCCCCTGATTGATGTACATACCTTGCAACAGTTTGTCATGCTGATCTCGCCAAGGTCTGTGCTAGGAGAGAGGGAGTCAGAGGACCAGGCAAGGAGGGTCAGAGAGCAGAAGAGTAGAGAGGTTTTCGTGTTGCAACCAAGCAAAGAGTGAGTAATAGCAGAAAGGAAATCAACATATTAAGAATAAACAGTAGTCATCACGGTTTACTGGCTGGACTTCTAATTCTAGCCATATAAACTTGGAGATTTTTTTGTTTAAAAAAGAAGTCTTTGTTTTTCATTGCTGTGTTAACTGTCTGGTGTTTTGTTGAAAGAGAATTATAAGATATATCCTTTCTTAATATGAAGATATATTAGCTTGTAAACTTGAAAGGCAGCCTGTGGTTGTTGAATGCATGGGTCTTTAAAAATCATGGGCTAGTGCTTCATTACATGTAAAAATTGCTTTATTTTGATCAAAACATTGTGTTGCCATTGCAGTTCCCCTCCACCCTTTAAATTTATTATGCTGGCTGCTCTTCAGATTTCTTCTAACTACTGTTGATACACCACCCTTTCACTGGCATTCCTTCTGGTTTCCCACATACTATTTATTTAAAACATTAGTTATCTCAGGTCCAGTGCTTTTCTTGCAAGGCATACAAGAGCTTGAGTTGCAGTGTGAAATTATTGCTGTGGCTTAACGAATGTAATTGATTTAATAGAGGCAAGCAATGCCCTACTGAAATCTCTCAGATTATAATATCATTACTACACACTGTACTACATCTCTATATATCATGCAGAGATAGATCCAGTGTGTGTATGCACAGACTACCTGTATCATACAATGGGTGCATGTATGTGTGTTTATATTGTGTACATATGGTGGGTGCTGTATACTATATATATAGCCTTTTTATGGTCACTCTCAGTCATGCAGGGATTAGTAGTGCTACCTGATAATATAAAAACACAGACAATAAATATCTGTTTAAATAAGGCCAGCAGGGAAGACTGGAGTAAGGAAAGAAACATGGATCATTGACGCTGCTGACAAAGCAGAAGTAGCAATTTCCCGGGCCAATAAGCCAGCATAGCACCATGGAAGTACTGTTCCTGGGGAACCAGTTGGAAGTTTCAGCTTCTGGACAACAGAGGGGGAAGAAATACCCATTTTTTCCATCACTGAGTATTACTTCCAAATCAGAAGAATGCCAGCAGTCATTTTCTGGTTTTCCAAACATGGGAAAAGCTAGTCGATTATAAAAAGCCTCCCCTCCCATTTTAATATACAGTCTTTGATGTACAAGCTTCTATTTATTGCATTAGTGAATGCCAAATTAGAAATCATCTTTCAGCTATTTCTGTGACATACATTCCCCACTGGTACCTAGCTGTATCTGATGCTTATATACACTCCACTGACATGCAACCTTGACTACCTATTGCCTCCTACAGAATAGAGAGATCTACGGAACACTAAGATGAATCGCTATACCTAGAGAATACCAATTTCACTATTACACCAGAAAAAAACAAATAACGAATGTCTCTGAGTCTTTATAGGTTTTTAAACTGTTGGGAAATCCTAGGGAATTCATGAGATCTCTTGAACCGTCCAGTAGAAGCCAGGTCAGGTTTATTTAGCATTGCAGAAACACTTGGTTAGATACTGTTATTAAAAGCAGGTCTCCACTGGAGTTCATTAGCTTTAGTAGACCAAAAGTATGACTTATTTCTTATGGTCAGTGGCATATAATATAAACACAGACAATAAGTTTGATATACATCACAGTGTTCTTAAAGTATGTGGTCTTTTAGCAGGCTGTGCTTGGAATTTTTAAGGGAGTAGCAAACAACTGTACGGTTGGATCTTGGCATTCAGCACTGAATTTGGACATAGGTATTAAAAGCAGAAGCAGTCAGGAGCTTGTGTTGCTCTATTATACTTTTTGTTATATTATTTTGTAGACAGTCTGAATTGGTCCCAAACCACTCCTTTACTTGAAGTATTTTTCAGAATGCAAGTTACCAAAATCTTGAATTTGACAGTTTCTCTGCTATATGAGCAGACAATTCAAGAAGCCTGCAAGCTGCCCGAGCAGCTAGAAGGGCCCCAGGTACCAGGGGTGAGTGCTGCGGAGTCAGGGATCCCAGACCTTAGGGCACCCCTTGCCTCCGCGGCAAGTGGAAGAGCAGACTGGGCAAACCTCCCCATAAGCAGTATCACGAGCCTCGTGACAAACCCAGCAGGTATCACAGAGAATGCCGCCTTGATTTCCGTAAAAGCTCTTCAGGCTATTAGGTTTCAGACAAAGCAGTCGGGCTCAATGAACCAGAATTTTTTCCGTTCAGTTCTACTCACAGATGAGTTCCCCAAAGGCGGGAAAGTCACCCTTTCACTCTCCTGCTGTTGAGGTTTTTTCTTCCTTTTCTTTTCAAATTTTGTTGTTAACAGCCCATTTACACCATTTTGTAGTAAGCCTGGCCATTCTGAGTCAGCGCTAGGCAGGAGACAATCAATCGGCGCTGGCCTAGACCTGCAGCAGACTGAAAGTGGCACTTGCCTTCCCAGAAAGAGAGCGAGTCTGCAACCACCTCTTTTCTCTGCGTACCTGGCACCCGAGCTGAACGGGAGTCTGCCTTGCATAGTCACAAAATCCAAAGGCGAATCTGACCGTAGTGACTAGCCAGCAAACAAACCATGTGGTAATATTGGTTTGCACAACTTTCTCTTCAAGCAGTCCTGCCTAATGACCAAATAGCAGAAGAGCCCCAATTTTCCTTTGTTAATTCTCCAGTGAAGGCATAGCTCCCCTCAGACAACTGCTTGTAAAAACTCATTCAAGGAGCTCTAATTAGCCTTTTTGGGAGAAGTTTTTAAGAAACTTAGATATAGAAAAATGTAAGCATGATGGGTCATTAAATATCTCTTAATTTGAAGAGACACCCAGTTTGGCATTCAGGAACTATATCCTGAGACAGTATTTTCTTTTAGAGAGATGTGAAACAGGTTTTGACTCCATGTGTACAGGAAATCCTACAGCAGCTTCTATAAGAGCAGAATCATTGCCAAGTGCTTGGTGTTAAAAATTACCAGATTAAAAAAATCTCACAGAATTGCTTTAAGAATCACTTTTTTTTTCAAAACATAAACTTATGTCTTTTTATATTCTCCTATTTATTTTCTGCTTCTGGGATTCCCAGAACTTTCAAGCTTTTTCCAACCACGGTTTCTTGCCTTAGCAAGCAAAGATTGTTGCAAGATCCCGTTATACAAGGATATGCAGTTTTAAGAACAGCAACAAATATTGTGAGACTCATCATAAAATAGCAAGAGTCGGCAGCACCGCAGTAAAGATACTAACTTTTGTGTCCTCCCAAACTACAGTTTCTATAAATAGCATCTGTCTGCTTTTACTCCTTCTGCAGTTAATTACATCAATTTTCCTGCATTTCCTCTTCTGCAGTGTCCCTGTGAATTGGTATGTTAGCTGATGGTCTGACGCAATGCTTATGGGTGTTCCCCAGTAAAGACCTTAGACATTAAGCCGCTGTAAAAAAAAAAGTATTGCTGCAAGTGGGGCGGTTAAGTGGGTAAGGAGCTGTCTCTGCTTTCCCACTGCAGAAAGGGGCAACTTGCAGGTGTGCCAGGCACAGCTGAGTGGCCATAGGATCATGACATGGCTGGGGTTTCTCCTGCACGCATGTCCTGTTGCGCATGCCCCGTCTGGTTCAACCTTGTCTTTCACAGTGGAGAACTGGTTGTTCAGTACTCTGGACTTGCTTGGGCAAGACATTAAGGGGTAAATTCACCTCACCCAGCTTTGGATACCTACCAGGGAGACACCTTCCTCTGCGCTAGTCACTTCCGACTTCTACAGTCAGTGGAAGGTGGTAAGTGCTTTTGAGCATGGGCTTCACCTGACCTGTTTACCTACTGACACACTTTAGGATGTTCTTGGTGCCCTAGAAGTGCTGGTCTCTCTCCACCAACTGTGATGACGCTTCTTCAGTTATTTGAGATCATTAAAGGAAAGTTCCAGATTTGAAAGCTCTAAATGCTGATCAATATGGTTAGTCCTTACAACTCAAATATTACTGGTCATTAAGTATCTGCAGAGTGGTATCTTCCACAAATATCATGCCTAGAAGCTAACTACAGCTACTTGAATGCTTTATTTCTTTACTTTCCAGCCTCTGCTATACCTTGACTAGTTTCTTATCTAGTTTATTATACAGTAGTACAGATTTCCAAATCCTTTGTCACCAGTCCCTGCAGCTCCACAGGCGCCAGCTGGCTCATTTGCCAGGAACGTGCATGCAGACAGGGTCATAAAGCAGACATGCTTGTTCAGGTGGTGGAGGAAAGGACATGGCACCCCTCTGCTTTACAGGCAGGCCTCTTTCCACACCAGACTATGATCAAAGGTACGTATTCCACAGTACTGTAGCCTCCTCTCCACTCCAGCGGTCCTTGTGCCAGACACAGCCTGTTTGTGAATCACACAGGAGGCTGAAGACCTGGGTTGGGCACATGGTGCGGTGGAGCAGGAGATCCTGCAACACGTAGCTGCAGGATGCGAGATGCAGGTGCCCTCAGGACACGGTAGATGGGAAAAACATTCAGTTTCACTGAAATGTGAGGGACTTGCTAGGTCCCGGTAACATTGCTCTCACTTCCGAAGGGCAGAAGCTGTTCTTCAATAATGTCTTACCATTGCATGGAAAAGGCCTCGCAGGGCTGCTCAGGCTCTGCACAAGATCCACTTCCCTTAATGCTGCAACACTGACCATCCCTCTTCGTCTTTCACATGGCTTCCGCTGACCTTGGGACCCAAATTTCCCCTCTCTGGCTGTTGAGAAACTAAGGAATGGGATTTGGAGGCTGCTTGTTGCACATATGCATATATGCCTCTCTGCGTGCATGCGCGTTTCTGTGCATATCTATGCATCTCCTGCAGGATGGAAGGAAATGGGGAATGATGCCATTTTGGCTGTTGTCTCTCCTCATGCAATTCTGGCATTTTTAGCAGGCTGTTCACACTGAAAGCCTCTTGCCTTCTTTCTGCTAGTTCAAAACATGTATGCCTGTCCCCTTTACGGAGAACCAGATGGGATATGTCTCATCTGCAAAGGGCAGAACAGATTTTGTCTGATGTGTGGGACCATGTCTTTACAGCTATTTTTATAGCTCTCAAAGTCCTAGATTCTGACAGAGGGCTCTGGGTGGTTCCATAATATTAAGCATATTAATATTAAAATAGGTCTTTTGGAACAAAGGTGATTCTTTATAAGAATCCGGAGTAATTTGATAGATGTTTCTGGCAATATCCAACATGAGAAATCTTTATTTTAGGATTATATAAATATTACAAAAGTGGCCTAGTAAATTAGACAATGTGTTAAAACTAGATTTGCTTCACCTTCTGATGATAGGAAGAAGTTAATTGTTAAAACAGAATAATGATAACTCCAAGCATTCAAAAACCATGACAAGTCAAATCATGAGTTTTTATATCAGTAATATATTTGGGATCCTTTCCCCTTGCCTATGGGGTCTTCATCTTTAGGGTTCAGGTGGATGCCATTTTCAAACTGTTTCATGCAACCATCAGGCCAAAGGCATTTTTTGGTTGATGTTACAATTCTTACATACCCACAAAATCCCAAACCATAGAAAATACTTCAAATATAATCAGAGTTGATGACCCTGAGAAGAGGAAAAAAATGGATATCTCATCTCTAAGCAACCAGCCTGCTCACATAATAAGAATTCGATAATGATTTCAAGCTGTAGGGTGTGTGGCATCTAAAAGGCCAAGTTAATACAGTATCTTGGGCCAGACAATCCCATAGTTCCTTCTAGCCTTAAAAGCAGTGTCATACCTGAAGACTCAGCTTTTAATGGCCTAAACTATCAAAGATGAGCTCATTAGGCATATTATCAGCATAACTGATGCTTAGAACCTCTCTCTTTTTCAACTTTAGTCCTTGATCTGAAGAAAATCTGTACAGCTGAAAAAGAGTCAGGCATTGGGAAAGGCTCTCTCTGGGGAGAGCTTGAAATTCAAGAGATATTGGGCATTAGAGGCAAGATTCAGGTTAATAGCAGGAGAAATCAGAGAGCAGATACCCAGCAAAATGCAGAGAGGTTTGGCCAGTGAGATGGAGGACGGTCAGAAGCAGCTATGTGGCAGTGAAGAAAGAGCTCTGCACAGGAAGAGACATCTATGGATGGTAGGGGTTGCTCAATCAGAGCACAGAGTAATCCTCAGATGTTCGCCAGTTTCAGTGCTTTGCTCCAAGGACCCTGAAAAATAGCAAAGGACCCACATTTTAGTTTAGTAAATCTAGTCCTTGGCTCATGGCTCCTCAGGCTTTTCCAGTTAGCTCACATTTCTCAAGGGTGATACCTTGTAAGGACCACGCGCCATCTGGACTGATTGAAAGCCAAATTCCTTCTGTCCCCTTTCCTCCAGAAGACCCCATAAAAAGGAGATGTGGGTGTACCCCAATTAACAAAAACAACATACTTGTCATTTTGCAACCCAAAAACTGGGGCCAGACTTGTGCATGTGTATTTTGTACAGGTTGAAGGTTGAATTTGCAGCCTGCCTCTTATTTGCAACCTCACATACTTGGACCGTGTGGGCAGGGAGAGCTCAAATATGAGTTCAGATACAAACATTTACGTTTTCTCAAACCTTATGCACACAGTTTTACTTAGAAAAGGAAAGGAGAGACTAGATTCTTGGGAGTGTCTACATTGCCAGAGTCTTTGGCTAGCAAAGCCTGGCAAACACTGTATTTTAAAGGGGTTTTAAAATAAGACTAACTCTTGTTTTTATTTACCATGGATTACATGTCCTCAGGTTTTAATATAAATATCCAGGACTTTAGACTCCTCATGTGACTGAGAGGTTGTTATAGTCAATGGAAAAATCTTCACTGCCTAGTGATATTCTAGCTTGCCTATAACAATAACAAAAAAGCAGTTTACTAGCAACAAAGAGAGTCACAGTCAATGATATGAGAACAAGAGTTTTTAGCTCTTGACCAGTGGGGTGTTGCATATTTCTACTCCTTTTTTATAGAGAAGCTTTGCAAGGGTGGCCCTTGACTGGCGTACTCAAATACAAAGGCTTTAAAATGTTTCGAAATTAAGGGTTTAGCAAATAAACACAGGAGTCTTCAGAGGTTCCCACCCAATTGTTTGTTATCTTTCTGCTGCCGTGTCTATTTGTAAAACTCAGCTGTGTGAGATGGGGATTACATAAGAACTTTCAGCTTCTGTTTAGTATCTTTCAACTAAATTTCTTTCCTGTTGCTCCTTTATTTGTGGAAGAAAGCTTGTTAATGTGAACCCTGAGCGCTCCAAAACAGAATGCAAGTAAAACAGGTTTTAAAATATAGCCCACTGACTTATAGACCATTTCTGATAGTTGTGGGGTTCTAACTGACAATTTTGGGATATCTAGTGTCGAGGATTCAGCCGATATCACTAAGTCTAAGCACAATTCATCACAGGTTAGGTTCTCCAAACTTGCCAATACACAGATGTTTTCCCTAAATGAGTAGCTTAATGGATATGTCAGCATTTGTCTTTTCTTACCTTGACTGGAGCACTGTGATTGAAAGTTTAATGTTACTACATATCTAAGCTAGAGGGGTATCCAGAGAAAAGATGAAGCCTGAATGGTGCTTGAGCTCCCAGGGGCCGGGGTGAGCCAGAGCCCCACAGAACCGTGTGTCACAGAGGCCGGCAGGCAAGCGGCCAAAAGGTCCAGCTTTTTCGAGAATCCGCAGCTAGCAGCAAGGAGCCCTCGGGTGGGTGAAGCTTGGTTTCTGGGAACATCGCAGAGTGATGCTGTGAACTCCTTATCCCATTTCAGCATTTCTGAAGAACAGGAAAAGGATTTTTGTTCATTCCAGCTTACCTGTGAAGTTAACCCCACATGTAAGCAAGTTACGCTGATTCACCAAGGCAAAAAAGGCACACAAAAAATTAAAATTGGGAGGTTTTTTATTTTGTCTCCTTTTTCTGTATGGGATAAGTACTTTTTCTCTTATCGACAACGGAACAGGCTTAGGGAAGAAACCGAGACCAATTCTCCTTTTTCCCTTGCACAAAATAAAACCTTGTTGTTTCCATATTCCAAGAGCTGGGAAATCCAGGATATCCCTGCTAGGTTTGCAGTATCATCGGAATAGTTGACAGGAGGATTGGTAAAGGGTTTGTGGCTTCACATAGTACCACTATCAGGCCATGTGCTGAATTAGCACTCACCTTGTGCCTCAGGGCCTGAAAGGGGTTCAAAATTATCTACACACATTTAAAAGCAACTACAAACACATTGCAAATGGGGGAAGGGAGGATGAAGGTATAGCAGCGTGTTATAACTACAGGCTGTGAGATTCATAAGTAATGGCTTTCACTTCTTGGTTTTCAGGGATTTTGTCAGGGCAGCATCTGAACTGTGGGACCCAGGTACCCACCCCAGAAGATGCCCCAGTTCTGTCCTGACTTCATATCAAGACTAGTCGTGTATACTTCAGGCCTATTTTCCATGATAACAACAAACCCGCTGACAAGTATTAGGGGCTTGCTATTGTACTTGATATCAACCCACCTTGGGATATCACAGGATCAGGACCAAGGGTCATCCCACAAAATGCATCTGCCCTACAGTTTAGACGCAGCCTGGAGTGACCTGTGGCAGCCTTTTACACTGCCTGAGGAATCCCATATTCAAAGGATGTGCCGTTAAATCCCAATCTAAAGTGATGCTGCAAAGTCTCATGTCACGTCCAGTAGCAATAATCTTAATTATTCTCATATTATTTGTTCTTTAAACACCTGCATACATTTATTTGCTTGTGAACTTAGACTATGTCTTTCGATCTGGATTATTCTCTCTTTCGCATTTTAAGTCCATCTGTCATGCCCTCCATCTTTGCCCACAACAACATCTTTCTCCAGAAAAGTGTGGAGCGCAAACCTCAGCACAAGAGGTAGCAATTTCTTTCCCTCACTGGAAAGACCTACCAGGGAATAGAAAAATCCCCATAAAACCCAACACACGTTACAGCACACCGCCGCCTGGACGTGCGGGGCTGGCGGTGCCTAACGCTTTCCATCAGAAACCTTATTTTTGGTTGCCACCTTTGGGGTCGTCGCAAGTGCCGCGTCTGCCACCGACTGAACTGGCGGCCCAGACAGAAGCGGGGAGTCAGGAGACGTCGTGCTGCATCGCCCCTGCTAAGTGCAGAGACGGGAATAATCGTGGCACACGGTTTCAGTCAGAAAGTGGAGTATTTTGAAATGAGTCAGCTGATAAGAACTCCCGCCGGCCGCTGCTCAGGGACCTTGGATACAGGCCGGTGCAGGGCTGCGAACGCTTCAGCGGAAATTTTTTCTTTCTACACGCAAACCTCCTCCTCCTCCCCCACCACGTAACGGAAAGTCAAAAACAGCCCTTAAAATGTCACCCGCAGGTCTGTGACCTGGGGCGGGGGGCCGGTGCCCGGGGGTGCCGGCTGCCCTGCGGGGGAAGCGGGGCGGCGGCGCGGCCGTTGGGGCAGGCTGCGCGCGGAAGCGCCGCTCTCCGTCTCCCGCCCGCGGCCCCCGCCGCCCCCCCACCCCCCGCCCCGCCGGCCCTGCCCGCGGACCCGCGCCCCGCCAGCGGCCGCGCCATGGCGTACTGGACGGCGGCCGCCGCATCCCCCGCGCCCTGGGCCGTCCCGGGGCCCGGCCCGCCAAGCGGGACGGGGCGAGGCCCGCGGGAGGAGGGCTCGGCTCGTCGCCTGCCCACGTCCCCTCCCCGGTCGAGGAGGAGGAGGAGAAAGCGAGCGAGGTCCCGGCAGAGCGGTTAGGAGGGGGTTTGAGAGAGCCCTCCTCCCCCCCCGGAGGGGAAGAGGAAAGGAGAGCCGTGGCGGGCGGCGGAGGATGATAACTTAGGGCCGTGCCTGGCGGTGGGAGCTGCCCGCGCTGCCCGGGCAAGGGCGGCTGGGAGGGCGGCAGCGATGTCCCAGGGCACGGCAGGAGGAGAGGGAGCGCCCCAGGTGCTGCCGGAGGGGAAGGAGAGGCAGAGGAAGAGGAGGCGGAGGAAGAAGAAGGAGAGCAAGACGCGGCTGGTGCGCTCCAACTTGCTGTTACCTGAGGCCGAGGCGGACAAGTCCAAGAGGACAGTCCTGGCCAGCAACCGCCTCAAGACCACCAAGTACACGGCGCTCTCCTTCCTGCCCAAGAACCTCTTCGAGCAGTTCCACCGCCTGGCCAACGTCTACTTTGTGTTCATCGCACTCCTCAACTTCGTGCCGGCCGTCAACGCCTTCCAGCCGGAGCTGGCCCTGGCCCCCGTCCTCTTCATCTTGGCGGTCACTGCCATCAAGGACCTGTGGGAGGATTACAGCCGCTACCGCTCCGACAAGGAGATCAACCACATGGAGTGCCTGGTGTACAGCAGGTGAGGCGGGGTGGGCGCTGGGGACCGGGAGCGCCGTGGTGGCAACCGGCGGTGGAGCCCTGCCGGGCACGGGGGCTTGGGCGAGCGGCGGTGTGGGAGCAGGGCAGCGAGCAGGTCTGTTGCGGAGAGCTTTCGTTTCCACTCCAAGCGCGAAGAAACTCCCAGTTGCCCCTGGAGCTGGTGTCTCCCATCTCTTTACTCAGAACTGTGGGAGTTCCTTCAAGTGAAAGCAAATCCGCTCTGATCGGTGGGGTCCTGCAGTAAATCACTGATTTATGAGTAAGCAACATTTTTTATAGGTCTGCACATATGCTCTGGGCATGTTAGCATTTTATGCTTTAAAGGAGGGACGGTGCACGGCAAAGTGAATGTAAGCGTCGCAAGCGGTGTTTGATTTGCAAGCCTTTATGCGAACACTTCCCAGTGTGAGCGGTCAGTTACACCAGTGTATAGTTTCAGGCATTAATTTGGTTTTAGCAGTATGAGACCTCACTCGACTAATCTGCTATTAAATCTTCACTGAGCGAAGGAAGGATGGAGGCCTGAGGCTTCTGCATTTGAGTTAGGTCTGTGAGGTTTCATGACATGCGAATTAGCGAGCCTGAGCTATGTTTGCCTTTCTAAAGAATGAGGCAGTCTTTCCATTGAACATTTACTTTTAAGCAAATGCTTTTTATTTATTGTCTCAAGTGTCATCATTCCCTGTGACTTCACTATTTCCCAAAGCTCATGGATGGAGCGTTAGGTCATTTATCTCCTTCAGATTTTTTTTTTTTTAAAAATGATCTGGGCTATACATTTAGACCACAGCCTTGGTATCCGTAAATCAAACTGAAATGACTTTTGCAGCAACATTTATGTGCTCAGAATCCAGCTTTACAGAATTTTTGTTTTGCTCTTCTGTCAGTGCCAGATAATCTCATAGCTAAGGCTAAGGTTTTCTGGGGACTGAGAGAAGAACATATTTTCCAAGAGAGCAGGTTTTAGTTCTCTTTCCGATGCTTCTAAGTCTAACAGAAACGAAACACGTGCCAAGAAGCTTACGCTCTGATTCCACAGGCTGTCTGGGAGGGGTCCTCTGGGCTGACGTAAGCACCGAGGCAGAGAGCAACTCTCCTATTGCAAGAAAGGCATGTGGAAAAAAAAAAACGCTAAAAAGAACTCAGAATAGGCTGCATTTTCAACATGAGCAGACTCAGCTTGTTATTTCACAAACTCATATCGCACAAGAAATCTCACCCTGGGATATTCCCCCACCAGTAGATATGCATGTATGGGAACACAAGTAAAATGGCCTTATTTCTGTAAACTAAACAGAAAATAACCTAGACAAATCACACATGTAGGCATTGCTAACCTAAGGCTGTGCCTAGTGCCTTGCTTGCCTGTAGTTGTCCTTAACTCTAAACACTTCTGATGTTGAGGGAGATGGGTGGCAGGAGGGCTAGTAAGGGACTATTCTTGCAGTTAAATAAAATAGTGCTAATAAGGATGGTTAATCTAGCCTTCACCAAATAAAATTAGTTTAGAAATAAGCTCTCATGTCTCTTACGTTGAAAAGAAAGAAGTACCTGTTGCAGAAGCTGTTCAAAATATTAACGAATACTGGTACTGGAATAGTAATTCTGGAATATTTCTCCCCCCTGCAATTTTCCATATCCCTCTCTGCTACTGAAAAAGTAGACATGACTATGAGAAAAGGTGTACCTTTGGTGTTAATATCGCTCGTGCTCTTTTGGGAGTCCCAGCAAAGTGCACTGCCCTTTGTACTGCTTATGCTGTGCCAGAGTAAAAGTCAGAATTGTTCCTTTTACTGCAGAGTTTGGATTACTGTTGAGTGACACTTACACAGATTAATTTGGGAGTAGTTTGCCTTTGGATTTGAATCAAAGGCGCATGTCGACCTAATCCCTCTGGGGCAGCGAACATGGAAGTTTAGGAACTCCATCACCTATTCAGGCACAGCTTTCTGGCTGGGAGCAGAGCTGAACGATGCATCCTTACAGCTCTCTGCAGAAGCCTGGTCCTTGGTAGCAGCTCACCTATTTCCACCTTCCAGCAGTCCCTAGGAAAAGCTCCCCTCCCCCAGTTAAAAAAGAAAAACAAAACAGGAGGTTAAAATAATTTGCTTATATGTTTTTAATCTGCCCAATTTTCTTCCTTTTTAGCCTTTTTTAAACTTTACCAAGTCACCTTTTTGAACATCCCCCAGCCCCATTGAGGCAGATAGGACTACAAACTTACTATTTTTGGAGATTAAAAACTAAGATTCTCACTAACTCTAGTGACAGGGAACCAAGACTGAGATTTGTATCAAGGTCATGAAAGTTGCTGGGCGTGAGTTCAGAAAAGCTGTTTTCTCAGAAAGGTGTCATGCTAGGAGGAACACAAGCGATTGGACATGAATTTTATTTAGTTTCCTGAGACTCTTTGTTTCTGGAAAAATGTTGAAGTATAAATGTCACATAAGGAAGTAATAAATGACAGCTTTTCTCCCCACATCTGTTTTATGCTTATCACTTTATCAGTTTTACCACCTTTTGACCAAACCAGACTCTCTCTCTCTCTCCCCCCCCCCCCCGGCTCTGCCACTTCCTTGTGGTGTCGTGGAGGCAGACTTTGATGCAAATGCTGTCCTCGATAGAGACGCTTCTGTACATAGCGCAGGTTAATGAACATAGCTGCAGTCATGTGCTCCCCTAGGGTTGCCAGAGGGCAGCAACTCTTCTCTTGCTGGTCACTACTTCGTAGCTCTGGAAGAGGCCTTCTGCGAGACAGGATGTATCCGAGTACCAGGGCGGTCCTCTGCACCGTGATGGGCTCCCTTTCCTGCCAGCCTCCCACACAGCTGCAAGAGAGCGACCTCAAACATGGACTACAACGTTCAAACACAGACTACAGCAAATGACAGCGAATTACAACAATCAGCAACTTGAGACAGGGACTTTTGCTTCACAGTAGCAGAGGAAAGCCCTTTATCTCATGTTATATGTTTAGTGACCAAGTAAAGATTCAAGTCGGATCTTGTGTGTCCTGTCATATATCCTCCATGTGCTGCTTTCCTGGCTGCTGACGTACCCATCCCCTGTTCGATACGAGCAGCAATGATGCAACATCTACAGGACAGAGAGAAAGCAGGGCTAGGCAGAGCCTACTGCTACTCAGGCCAACTCCTCAGGAGGAGGTTCAACAGCATGCGGTGTCTACTGCGAGGTCCTCTGGAACAGCCTACATAGGCAGATCATGTCAGTAATCTGATGTGGGGGAAAATACTGTTCTCCTGCTATGCAGGTTGCTTGACAACTGGTGCGCAGACTAGGCCTTTTTCCTCCTGCCTGCCCAGTGGTGTGGACTCAGATGACCCATTCTCATACAGCCACTGCTGAATCAATGACTCAGTGGCTCATAGTTGGCAACACTTACCAGACGATAGAACAGCAAAGGATGATGCAACTTAAAGTAAAAAGCTGAAGGGAGGTGCAGCTTGTTTTTGCAGAAAGAAGACAGCTTTCGTTTAGAAATTCTGGATGTTTTGGAGAGTCCCTCAAAAGATACTGCTTTCTAGAGTCAGATGGTGGAAAGGGAAAAGACCTGATTCTTTGAATAAATTGAAAGAAGCTGTTGAGTTTGAATTGGCAGCATATGTCGAGGAATGAAACACGCTGGAGAATTGCAGACTTGTGTTGCTCTGTAATGGAGTTTGCAGGTCCGCCTGTAAGAGCAGTCCCTGTAAGAGGGAAGGTTTCTTAGCAAAGAGAAGTTGATAGGGCCTCTCTCTGGCGGCCTTTAAGGGTACCTTTCCTGTTTGGCAATACAGAGTAACTTAGGCACTTACTGTAGGAAGACAGTTTCACAAGTCACCTGGAATTTAGATTCGGTGAAGGTGCTTAAGTTAGGAATGTTGGATCATAGCCAAAACTCTTTCTTAGTCGGTTTAAATGGAGGAAAGTTACAAAGGCATTAGAGCCCAGCCTGCAGAAAATTGTTTGTGTGTATAACCTTTGCAAACCTGTGATCATCTTAGTCTCCTCTCTTTGTCCCTCTTCCTCATTTCTATTACCCAGAGATGGAGGCTGAAGACTGGAGATTACAAATTCGCAATCTTAACAGTGAAATCTTGTTTTGCTAGTTACTTTTCTGCATTATTATCTTGGACTTGGAGGATGGAAGGGTGATTTTTTCCTTGCAGTTACTGTCCTCCAGCTCTGGCTGGAGTTGTGGATCACACATGTAAATGCTTCCTCCAAATAATTCCAGGATGCACACATTGCTGCTGCTGTTAAATATTTGATAGAACTAAATTTGTCACTGGAGCAGAAGTGTTAAAACTCTTCTAAGCAGGGGCTTTGTTTTCGGTGTGCCGTTACAAAGTATGGTATACATTTACATGCTATGTAAATAGAAGATGAATAGTGATAACTACAATCACAACAAATAATGGCACTCGTCCAGCAGGGAATTACATTTTGTTACTGACTCAGTGCTGTGTTGGTGAAATAATCTCTGCTAACAATTTTTCTAGGAGCCTTATGTTCAAAACCAAAGGGCTTTGCTTTTTAAATCTACTCTCTAACTCTTGCTGTGTCCATTGAAGAATATTGCTAAAGAGTATAATGGTCTCTGCATACTGATCAGAGAGTGATAACTGCTTCTTCTGTCAACCTGTGACTTAGAAAATCCATGACAAATTGGAATTTACGACCGGAATTTGTCTCCCCTGAGGTGTGGAAAATGTTTAATGGGGCACTCGGGCAGCTATCAAAGCAGGCTGTTTTACATTAAATGTTAATTTCTTTCTGCAAAACTCGAGAGGAGGAGAGAAGAGAGTTTGATGTGGGCAATGTGTTCCATACGATTTCCAAAATATGCTCCTTTCTTCCTCCCCTCTGTCAACCCGCTCATGAAAGCAATTCCAGTCCTGGAGAAAAAAGATACAACAGTTACCAAATCCTCACAAGGGCACAGCAGATCCCACTCATGGCCTCTAAAATAGCCACATGATGACTTGCCCCGCAACCACTTCACTTCTTAGGTGCCTTATTTTGCTGGCAACACCACTCTCTGGGGAGTTGGGTTGTGATTATCTCCCACTACTACCCGAATAGACCAGAGTAGCTCCTTGTCCCAAAACATGCTGGCAGGGTAAGACATTTCTCACCAGAAGGAATAAGCTTGTCTTATCCCTTCCAGAACACAAATGTCACTAGATGTGATTCAAAAGGAAACTACCTGGGATTACTCAGTTTCCTTTGGTGCACAGAAAGCTGAAAGCAGACAGTAGCAGTCTGAATCTGTTAGCGAGGTCAGTTTTCCTTCCTTGAGTTTCAGAGAGGTGCGGCTCTGTTCATGTTACTGTGTCTTTGTCCTTCACTTCAGTTTGGGCCAGGCTGACAGTGAGTAAACTCACTGGGAGATGTAGTAGAAGCTCTTCTGTTGGACTGATAGGGAGCAATTTCATTCAGTAATAGAGTTTATCCTAGTAGCAAGGGATGTCTGTGCTAATCTTCTGAGACGTAGCCAGCTGCAATGCACAGGAGAACCCATCTGTCTGTCCAAATATATGTATGCAGTTTATTTGCTATTCAGTGTAGGGCAAATTTTCTAAGGGCCTGAGCTTCACTACTGGAAAAGAAAAATGCTTGCCTCTTATTACTAAGCTCTTTCATTTGTATAGGATGTCATGAGAGCAGTTGTAGGCTGTTTCACATGCCTCTGGCTTACTGCCAAAGACGATACCGTTAATCTCCACTGAAAGACCCAGTGACGTCCCCAAATTAATTTTTGCAGATACATGCTGCGCTCTGAAGAGACACTAGCTTATGCTAAGCAGACCACAGCCCAGAAGTATAGGTGGCCACCTTGTGCGCAGATCTACTTGCTCTCATGTGTCGGTATTATCTTGAGACCATGATTATTGCTTGAGGTGGCCAAAAGATGAATAACAGATCTACTTGATTCTGTCAAACTACATTTCCAAAGAAACTATACAAAAGGAAAGAATAGTATGTATTGTTCAGCTCTTCCTGATACTGTGATTCCAGATTCCGCCTTCCTCATGTCATCTAGTCAGCAGAATTGAAAACCAGAATTGAAAACCCTGACAACCATGCTATAGATCAATGTTTTATGGAACTGCTCATTAGCTAGCATGGCATAACTTAGCCAGGGCATTCCTCCTGCTAGCAGACCAGTCCTCCAGAAGTACTTACTAAAGTAGTGCTCTCAAGTTCTGCCTGGGAGGCCTTAATTTTATTATGGGAGTGTTGGAGGACTTCAGGGAATGAAGAAGACTTAAACGGCTTCTTGTGGTTTTCTCTCCTTCTTCTGAATAATGTTGGCTGGTAAGGAAGATGAAAATAGAGAAAGAAGGAGGGTCCCTGCCACTGGGCAGGACTTACTCAGATGCCTCATACAGGCTTGCGCAACCCTTAGAGGGGCTGCCTACCTTGACGCAGCAGCAGGAGAAGTCCGAGTGCCAAATCTCCCCTTGCCAGGTAATCCAGCATGCTGCTCATTTGCAGGGTAGTTGCTCTGCCCAAGAGCAGTCTAAGAAGTGCCTCTCCTCTCCCCCTGCAACATTAGGCCTTTTGGGTATGTAACAGTAAGGGCAATGCAGCTGGCAAGCCAAATGCATGGCTTCAGGGCTATGCCCAATTTGCAGGATTTATGCTGCAGGCTTGGTTTTAGCAACCACATATACCGAGAGCAATTAAGTTCATGAAAAGCAGAACAATTTGTTTCACTTCACATAGTTGGGGAGGCGAACCAGTTTCCATGGCTTACCTTCAGCCTCAGTGTTTTCACTTGGTAGTTGGCACTAACGCAACTATGTTAGTGGCCAGTCATGTTTGTACCCGGAAGAGATCCACCGCAGAAACACGATCCGAACCCTGCTGCTACCCTGCAGCAATACACTCTGCTTGACCTTGTCTCACCAGGATGTGGAAGCAAGACAGTGGGAGTCTCCGTGCACTGGGCCAGGGAGAGTGCATTTCAGTGAATGGCATAATCATAAAGTGAGGAGCTGACTCGATGCTAAAAGCCAGGACACTGAACTCTTACTGATAACTTTGCGTAGGTATGGGCAGTAGCTTCCTCTGATGTATGTCAAGCACATGCAAAATGCAGCCACAACGCAAATGCTGTGGAAGGCGCTAGCTTATAGCTTTTCCTAGATAGGTGCTTGTGGTGGTGTGGAGGGGAGAGGAGGTGGAAAGGGCATGACAGTGACATCCTATCCGAGGAGCTTGAGCGGCCCTAGTATTGAGCTCAACTGAGGAAATGTACATACACCGATATATCTTCGATTCTGAAAGATTTGATAAAGCAAGCCTCAGATTTAGTTTGAGGAAGATGACCTGCATGTTTCTGAATGAGTTGGTTTAATCTTTGCTGCGTGTCCAGGAAGAGGGAATGTGAGGGCTTCAAACTAAGAGCTTACAGTGCCTGCAAGATGTGAGCTGAGAGGAACAACTGTCTCTCTTCTACTATTTCTAGGATATAGCTACACAGCCTGTCCATAGAAAGCTGCTAGCCACCCAGCTAATAGGGTGTTCTGTCCTGTGGACTGCTGAGGATATCTAACCCTTATGAGCTGGCAACCAACCACCTAGTTCTTTGTTCCAACAGGAGCGATGTTTTATTCTGTTTTGAGGCTGTTGCAGGTGAAGATCTCTGCCATGGTCAGCCTACATCCTTAAGGCCATGTTGGTCAAAGGACAGTCTTGAACTGTCAAGGCACGTGTTTCCAGGGGCAAGGCATGCATTTTAGGGGTCAGAAACATCTGCCATCTCCTCTGCTATTTTATTACAATTTTACTGTTGTCTGATCACAATTTCTCTAGAGTGACAAATAGGCCAGTCTCTCCAGTGCAGCGGCCAAAATTTGCATCATGCCCAGTCATTTCATAAACCCAGACTCTGCTGGAGATTTGTTATAATAGGCATGGAGGTCACTTGTTTTGTTTTTATGTTCTGGTTGCCTGGAAATACTGACCTACTTCAAGGAAGAGTTTAAATGTTTGACTGACAACTGCACTCCAGTTCTTACATATCTGTGCTGCTATTATATTAACACTGAGGGTGTGAACACTATTGCAGAATATTTGGTATTTCTGTAGTTTCAATGGAGGTTTTAGTTTTGACCTTTTGAAGAGAAAGTCCATTATGAAGTGACAGCTTCGTAACCATAGCTCTTTTATCTTTGTATGTTATCTTTGCTTGCTAGGCTTTTTCTAGGTTGCACAGCCATATACCTATATGCTTGCCCCTTGTCTGCTTACCTTCCTGCCTTCCAATAACAACTTGAATATGCCTATGGCTATGTTTTGGCTATGTTAGCTGATTTTTTTTGTTCACTAGCAAGTTGTTGGGCAAGCTGTTGTGAAATCTCCCAAAATACTGAGGTCGACACACGAAGTGAGCATGTTCAGGATCTCTTAAAATTCAGACATGGAGTAAGATGCCTCAGAAGAGATGCCAGTGGACAAACTTTAGCAGGCAGATTCAGCAGCCACACCCTTAAAGATGCAAGAAGTTCATTAAGTGCATTAGAAAGATGTAATCTATTTTGGGCAAAAGTAGATTATAAGAAATCAAATCTAATCCACTGAAGTCTGATCTTGCAGTTGTAGCGCATTGCTTTTGTGTGAGCCCACACTTACATTTGGGGGTTCAGATGCGTTCTATATTTTCTTTTTCTCCCTTTTTAGAATTCCGATGTTCTCATTGTCAGCTTCCCCTTGCTATACTTCCCTCTGCCGTACACCTGCAAAGCTGTGAAGCAAAAGCTTGATCTTTTACAGTTTACCAGAATAAAGACATATATTGTTTTTATCTGCACACTTGAAAGCATTTTGATCTTCCTTCCTTCACTATCATATGTTCATATTTTATCAGAGATGCTTGGATAGCGGTGCTTGTCTCCTGATAGACAGGCTGATTTGCATCTTAACTCTTCTGCATATGCCATTAGTTGTCTTTTCTATAAACAGTAGTGAGCTACTGATTGTAGCTGGCTGGCAGGAAACCCTCTCAAGTGCTAATTAGGTTCTCTCTGACCTGACAAGGGTATTTCCTGAAGGAGTTTGTCAAGTTCTTTCTGGGAGATGAGGTGAGATTTATTTCATGTTGCTTTTAGCTAAGAAGTATGTGTCCAGTCTGACCAAGTCATCTACACTTGTGCAACAATCAGTGGAGAGCATTGAACAGTTCGGGGGGGAGGGGGAAATCCTTGCAGTTTATTTGAGACATTTACCTTAGGTTAGTTTGAATCAGGAGATCCTTACCTCTCTCCAGTGATGGTACAGGTGAAGCTGAACGAGACGACTTGCTTATACAGCTAAGTTCAGGTAAGATGAATCCTGTTAGTAAACTCAGAGTGGATAGATTTTAATTCCTGTTAATGCTCTGTACAATTTTTGGACTGTAGAAGAGTAGCCTGTCCTGCTCAATATATTTAATGATTTATTTAAGAACTATGCTTTGAGAATCACAGGTGCAAGTATGTTCACCTGTCAGGTGAAAGGGACAACCCAGTAACCACTGTTTCATCTCCTGCCACATTCTGCCTTCAGCATTAATCATTAACATATTGTTCATACTTGTGAAATATATTTATATCATTTATCTCAGTGCTGAGAAACAATGTAAGAGATGATTTGTTATCAATAAATAATTTTCCTCTTTGAATAACTGATTACATTTGCATTTCTGTGGAGTTTTTCTGGCTGCCCACATGATGTGAGGAATCTTGGTATTTGGGGATGTTATTTGCTCTTTAACCTCAGATGCAGCTTTTGAGGAGGAGTGTTGAAACATACAGTAGGAGGTTCCTAATTCTGCTTTCTTCTGTTTGACTGGATGTACCTAAATATTAGGTCAACTAAAACCACTTTGCAAGCTGTGTCTCTTAAAATGCAGAGGGCAGTTGTGTGCTTGACATAATCACAAGAGTGAAAGTGGGGCTTCACTGTCAGGTGTCTCACAAATATCACATACGGCTATTGGGCTTATGTTTTATGTACAGTGGGATCAAATGTTAAAACCTGCAAGGGATATTGCTAGGTGATCAGGGATTGAATCAGAGGGATCAATGGTGAAATTATTCTGCTAGTTTTGAGTATCACTGATTTACCCTTGGTTGCCAATTTCTATGCTGGAATTTTAGTGCCTGTCCGATGGGAGCATAGGCACATGCAGACATACCACGTAGCCATCTAGAGGTGCAGCACCATAAGATGTTATGCCACTGTTTGCTATCTTGAAAGTCCTAGGTTCTGTTCATCTGATTGCAGCATTTGACACTCTGCTCTTCCCGATTGTTCAGGCTTAAATGTACTGTCTCCTATCGGGTTTTTCTTCCATGTCTCTCATTTATTTTCAGTGCAGTTCCCTGTGTCTGTCTGCTTTTTGTGACGGGATCATGGTTGTGTGTGGGAGCTCCTGTTTCTGTCAAATCCTGTGGGAGCTTTCCAAAATGCAAGTTCAACAGAAAAGCTGTACCACAGCTGAGCCAACTATCAGTCTGCTGGTGCTGATGTTTAATCTACCGCACCCATTTTCCAGGAGTCCAATTCAAAGTCCGTAACAGCCCTTGTCATGGACTGAACAGTCCATGATATACCCTCAATTTGAGGAGTACCACAGTGGACTCTATTTTTTAAGTCCTACCATGTTATATAAATAAACTTGACTTATTAGCAGTGAAATAGCTTTTCTTCCTGGAGTGGGACATCTGCCAGCTCATGCCAGAAAAATGTGTGTAAGACCTGTAAGATCCATCAGCATAGGATCCCCAGCCTGACAGCGTGTCACTATACGTAGACCTAACAAAGCTAGCACTGAAGTGTAGTCTAGGATGAAAAGTCAGCAACCAGTGGATTTTGTGTATTTGCCAAGTGTTTGGTTGTTGTGTTTTTTATTTTGGTTTTTTTGTTTGTTTGTTTTTTCTTTGAGTTAATAAGCCAGGTAGAAATTATCATTTATTACCCCAGTTTCAAAACTGGTAAAGAATCATTACCAATCTCACTAAAGATAAAACTCATGAGAAAACTTAAGTCCAAAACATTTATTCCTTTTTCAGACGGAAGTACTGAAGAAGAATATAGCATGATAAAGACAGAAATAGTGTCTTTTAAGCACATACAGTGTCTTTACCTTTTAAAGCCTTTGTTCAGCATTTTAGTGTAAGATTTCTCTAAAATTCCCCATGGTTATTCTAAATTCAATCCTCCTTGGAATGCAGGGAGCAGAAGAGAAGGAGGAGAGTTCCTGAGTTTATTTTCAATGGCATGTGGTTTGGCTTGGAGGATTTTTATATTGCTAATTTGGTCCTTGCATATTAATTCATGTTCTTCCTCTTGTGCTCCTAAATTGGAAACTTTCCATTTTACATCTGGCAATGTTGTCCTCAGTTGTTTAACCTTTATGCTTTATCACTAGAAATAGCTGTTTTGTGCAGTGAATCCAGCCTCTTAGTCATAATAACATTCCCTTCAGCTGTCCTATCTGGCAAGTTCTAGAAAGGTTTTGGGGTTTGTTTTTTTGTTTTGTTTTTTAACCACGATCCACATTTACAGAAAGCATGCCTGAGTTGGTGGTGCTGCACCCTACCAAAAAGTTTTAAGTGAGAAAAATACGATACGTGTTCTTTACTTTTACCACTGGAAGAAAGTTTAGAAACACAACCACATCTACAGAAGTGGTTAAGACCAATGGTGCATTGCCCCAGCTAGTGGAGCAGTATTCAAACTACATGCAGGCCCAATTGCTGATCATTTGGGAGCAGAGTTCTTACTTTTCCAGTTACTGAATATACATCCAGATGTCCCAACACTTCTGTGGGATGTCTCCTCATCCATGTCTAACTCTTTTCTGACCTGCTTTTGTAGCTCATTAGTTCCGGTTACATTCCACAGCGGTTCGTTCCACAGAGGTCATACACAATTGGAAAATACTGTCTGCAAAGGAAGGGTCCCCAGTCAGTGTTCCCAGTAACTTTTATTACTGTGCTACACACCTGTACATATTTAGTGGGAGCGCTAAGGTGGTACGCAGTACACAGTGGGAAACTTTAGAAAGCTTAGTCTATTCATCTTTTTGCCCAAGTATAACTCAAATAAGAAGCAAAGCCCAGAAAAAGAGATTTTTTTTTTTAAGTGTGACTTCCTACGCAGTTGGTTACATGAATGCCAGTCCTTAAAACTCTCAGCTCTAAAAAGTCTGTTTATACGGCACACATTCAGCATGCAGCAGGGCTGTCCCAACTGGTATATCGAAACATCTTCAGAGCACCATGCAGAGGTGCTTGCTGCTCTGGAAGCAATATGGACCATTACTGCTGTGCTGTCTCTTAGCAGGGCTTGTCGGCTCAAACACGGCCAAATTCACATGGCTAACAGTTTTCTGTTTGTGGATGGGGCACAGCTGGTGGGAGGTTGGGACACTGCACCCTGCTCTAATTTATTGTTCCTAGACTCAAATAAGCCAGTAAGGATGTTCAGTAAATGCAGATACACTTAATTTTGGGGGGTTATTTCAGTTTAACTGTGACCATTACTGGCAGTTAATGCAGCGGTGTTCCCTGAGCAATTTTGGATAAGGAAGTAAATTGTAAAAAATAGAACCCTGTCAAAACACCTTTGTTTTTTTAAAAGATATGTATATAATAGGTGTGATTTACCACATCAGCACAGATCAAATTACCAGAAGACTCATGATTCAGTGTTGAAAAGCAAATTAAACAAGCTGGATTTAGTCTTAAGATATTCAAGTGAAGCAGATGTAAACAAGTGCTACTGCAAGTTGTTATCCTTCTACCGTATTTCTGCCATCTGAAGCCATTTTACTGAGAACTTAAATGAAGCGAAAAAGCTGCTTTTTGATTCTTAGGAGGGGAGCACAACATTCTTAGGAGTTTTCCAAAGCTTCAAAAAAATAACCTATCAGTCCCACAGCAGCGTAGGCGGTTCGTGTTCCAGAGTAATGTTTACCCTGCTTGAAGTCAGCAGAACTCTCTTTGTGGCATGAGTTTTCCCCAGGCTTTCTAAAGTAAGACCCTTTTTGCAAATCAGACCTCCTGTTGGTCAATCTGACGCCCTCTTTATGATGTACGGGATCACCTCCCATGGCAAACTTCACTGGCTTTCATACTTGATGTCTGTCTGCATCTGTCCCTGTCGTACGGGCAGCCCCTGGTGATTTGTGTAAGGAACTCAAAGGCACATTTAGGCCATCCAGCAAGGAGGTCTGTGTGGGCACTGCGGCAGGCTGGTGTGTCGATTCGGGCAGAGCCCAACGCAGCATTATTCAGATTAGTGTCTCCACGCTCCTCGGCAAGGCTTGTTAGCTAGTCTGCGTGAGGCACATAATGCTTCGTTATAGTCGTACTGCTTTGAGAGGAAAGCTGCCTGTACAGCAGTTGGTTCAAATGTCTCCAACTTGAGTTTCAAGATTATTTTGCACCTCAGAGGACTCTCTGAGCCTGGTTTACATACACGTTCTAATCAAGAAGAAATATTGAGGTTAAAATGTTAACAGCTGTAGATCACACCATCAAATGTTCAGTCCTTGGACTGGGCAAGTATTAAAAAGGTGATTGGGAGCTTAATAAGTCTTAAAACGTATATGAGTGGAGCCATAGCTGTTTCTCTGTAAGGAAGCGGAGGGCATTTTGCAAACATCAGTCGGTTTGCTTTACAACAGCAAGGGTGTACAAGGAGAAAATGGCCAGAGTGACAGTTTTGCTGTCTTGTCAAGAGAAGGTGTGACTTCACACTTAGCAAGTTAGCATTTTGTATGCTGGGACAGCTGTCTGTTTTGCATAGCTGTGCTGTACATCAAGAAGCCTCTGAATAATAGGCAGTGAACAGCCACCGAATGGGTAGCCGTTACAAAAGCAGAGGTAGGTCTTTTTCCGCAGGCCTCCAGAGAATCCAGCAACTGATGGCCAAAATAACCATAGTGTTTGCATGGTACTGAAAGCAGGCAATGCACAATAGCCACGAACGTGGAAATCCACTCTTTTCACCATGACCTGGGATTATGCTTTGGCCAGCTCAAACTTTTGGTCCTGATTTTATGTTTCCAGGGGAGGTGTTTTACTTCTGAAGTTGTGCGTTGAACTCTCCTGGCACAGAGAGGGCTGACGGTTGACAAAGAGATCAGGCTGCAAGGGTGGTACAGGTGGTTCTTAATTCAGCCTGCTAGGGGAGGGAAGAACAGAGACAGACTTCATAGGTCAGTAGCACTGGCTCTGTCTCCTGTTTCAAGTTATTAAAATAACACTTCAGTGGTTTTTTAAAAGGCGTTTTCCTAAATGCTCTCTAATGCCCATAATAATTTGAGATGCTGGGAAGTAAATATTTTTCTTCTACCAGTGTGTTTTGTTTTTTTTTCCCACTTGGCAAGCACTGGTATTTGGGGGTTTTGTGTTTTGTTTTGGTTATTCTTCTATAATATTTAGGATGAAGTAGAATTTAGCCTTGCTACCAACACCTTGCAGATATACACACAAAATACTTGAACTTGCCAAAACAAGTTATTTTTTGCATCAGCATTCTTGAGTTTATTTTCTGCTTGCGTGTTTTCAGAAAAAGAGTGCTTCTTACCAGCTGCTGTGGACAAAATATTGTGTCTGCAAGATCAACGAACTGATGGCTTTTTAGTTAGCAGTGTAGAGGTCAGCTATGGGAGAGACAATTGGAGAAAAATAGGCAAAATTTGATTATCAGAAGGCCGCTTAAGATGAGACCAATGTTAAGATAAATTTAAAAATAGGGCAAAAGGCGAATGTGGTTCTGACCTCTAATGCCAGAAAAATGAACTGTGAGTGCTTATAACTGGGCCTTGAAATGAGCTCTGGGAGGAGACTGGGGCTCTGTGATAGTTTTGATTTACATCCAGTCCTTGATTTCTTTTTTTGATGGACAGTTTTCTATATCATGACAGACTAATTTTGCTTCACAAGCACATGAACTCTCCCTCCAGCAAGATGGGAACACCACCTGTAAGAGAAAATCAGCAGCCCCAAGGCAAGCTATATCCTCCCCAAGTCAGGGCTTTAAGGACGTGGGTGAATGAAGATGTGCTTACCCTATCCTGCCTGTTCATCCAGAGCGCTGTTAAATACCCCATCTATGCTAGAGTTGTGTTCCCTCCTCCCCCCTTTTTTCTTTTTTTCTTTGGTCTAGTGTCTTGTTGAAATGCTGAAAGGCCTTCAAGCATTTTGGGAAAGCCGACGGCGTTGAATCTTAAACACACTTATGGAGAGTCAGCAGATCCCCACTGGGGTCTTCAGTGGGGTTTTGAGCAAGTTACATAACCCTTTCTGTGCGTCAAAGTCACAGTCCACAAAATGGGAACAGCATGATTTATCTCACAGGGTTCTTGAGGTTTGAACTGGGACTTTTAAAAGAGATCTTTGTTGTGATTTGCTTCCCTTTAAAAGTGAATGGGAGTTCAATGTCTCGATTTTCTCATTTCAGGGATTTTCAAAGCAGCTATCTTATGTGGAAAAGCTTGATTTTTTATTTTTTTCCTTGGATTTTTGGGTTATTAGTGACCTGATTTCAAAATCTCTTTAAATGGAGCAACAAGTAAGTTATGGAAAAACTACAGTCCCAGTCATAAAGAAGTCTCTATCTACCATCCGTAAGGACCTGATTAGTCCCCACACTAGTGTGGTAAATGGATTATAATTACTCTACTTCTCCCACAATTCTCAGAGAAACTCTGAAATAAAGATTTTAAAGGGGCATTGTCAAGCACCCCAGAAAAAAGGTGGGCATTTAGTTAAGACAAAGCAAAATGTCTGGAGGTGCCATGTGCGGAAATAACCACTTTCAGAAATGCCTCTTTACTGAAAAAATGTTACTGCACAATAACAGTTGCCAGCTGGTAGTGGTGGAAGAATTTAGAAGGAAAGGAACAAAGCAGAATAAAAATGTATGTACAATAACAAATTATGGGCAGAAAGACAGAATATTCCAAGTTCTCTATCCTGTTCCTTAGCTACAAATAATCCTGTGAAATATGTGTTCCAAAGGTCAAATAAAAAAAAAGACTTAAAAGCAAAAAAGGGTAATACTGAAACTGTCTCTAGAGGTTTATTCTGAAAATATTTCAGAAGGTGAGAAACTTTTCTCGTTCAACAGTCTCGAGACTGTAGGTAATGAGGAGTTCTGAAAACACCTAGACATTAGGATCACTTATGTCATCAGACTAAAACGGGGGTGTGTGTTTTTGGAAAACTTGTTTGGAGGAAGTGCTGATAAGCGAGGGAAACATTAAGCCCAATTCTGTGTTCACTGACCTTCCCTAGGACTGGACTATACAATGGTTTTAAACTCAGAGATTTAGATTGCACATTAAGAAGCAGTTTTTTTGTGATGAGGGTGGTGAGACACTGGAACAAGTTGCCCAGAGAAGTTGTGGATGCCCCATCATTGGAAGTGTTCAAGGTCAGGTTGGACGGGGCTTTGAGCAACCTGATCTAGTGAAAAATGTCCCTGCCCATGGCAGGGGGATTAGACTAGGTGATCTTTAAAGAACCCTTCTAGCCTAAACCATTCGGTGATTCTATGCAGCAGAATAAAGGACTTCCACATGAATACTTGATCAGAGGGAAAGCTGGGATTCCCAGAAAGGGTGAGAGTAAGGCATTAATACCCTCTGTATCCACCAGCCAAGCTTTTCAGTAGCATTGACATCTCTACAGAATGGTATCCTCCACAAAAATGGGGAAATGTCTGAAAATGTCACATACTTCTAAGAGTCTGCCCATTGCCCATGCTGTTTTCTGTACCTCTATAATATTTAGGCCATTTTGAGCAATACAAATGATCTGCTTTATGTAGAAGGGAGAGAGAGATTGCTAAACAGCTGATAGAGATGTATTGTTTTGTGAAGAAATACAGAAATGGAAAATTTACATACAGCGTGATTTTCTCTAGATTCCTTTGGTCGTAGTGGCACATCTTTTTGCCTCTTTCCAAGCCTTCAGTTTTCTCCTGTTTTGTTCTTCACGTGGTGGGGCGGGGGGCGGGGCGGAGGGGGAAGGAGGGCAAGTTTATAGATAAGATGGGAAAAGAAGGAGCAGTTTTATGTTTCAGAACAGAATATGCATGTTATTCACTGACCCAGAAAAATGAGCCACATGTACAATATTTAAACTTCAAAAATGAAGGACATCTTTCCTAACAGGCCTGTAGAAGAGCTTTGGACTATAGCAATTCACGCATAGGAGTGAATGCTGGGACTCAGCAGTGTTGGAGTCTGTTCCCTTCCCCAGCTCTGACAGTCTGCCTGTGTACTCTTGGACATTTTCTCCTGAAATGCACCCAGCAGTAGTTTTCCACCTGCATCTACAAATCCCAGGAGATGCGGGAGGCATTACGCGTAGGTTCTGTGGAAGGTAAAAACAAGCTTATTGTCAGTAGGCTTAAAATGCTGGATTTGTACTTCACTAGAAAAATGCTTGCATGTAAAAAATAAGGCAAACCTCAAAAACTTCTGCTGTCACTTATGCAAAGTAAAATGGTAAATTTTCTGATGTCTAGTGTTTGGCACTGAAGCCTGCTTCAAACTGCAAAGACTATGAGACAGTCTGCTTATTTGAACCTATCCAGTTCAGCTATTTTGATCCATCCCAGCTGAGTTGTTGCCCCAGCACCTTTTTGCGCAATTTTGGGACATTACAAATATAACAAGTGAACAAAATCTAATTTAGTGCACTCTTCTAAAAAAAAAAAAGTACTCAATCATTCTGTTATCACACTTACTGCTGTCACCAGTGATTGTTTATTTCCAGACCGTGCGATGATGAACAAAAGAGGTTTTTGATGTTTCTTCAGGGTGAGAAGCTGTAAGTTTATTTTATAAATGCAACCTGAGCAGACTTGTAGGAAGGGCTGAAGTGCATGTTTTCTTTAAGGAGGGCTCTCAAATAGAGAGATCCTTACTCAACAGGTAAGGATGATAAGTAAAGCCTCTTTCCTCCAAAGAGTACTTAATTGCTTTCTCTTGGGGGAAAAAAAAAGACACCAAACAAACAAACAGAAAATGGAAGCGTTCCAACTATCTGTAAAAGTTTTGTTTTCACACTGTATTTCAATCTCATTACAGCTTTTGAGGAGTAACAGTGATAGGCAGCCATTCCTCAGATGGGAAGTGATTACGGTGTGAACTGCTGTAGAAAAGCTGTATTTCCAGTAATAACACGGCAGGTGTTTTGAAACAAAGCTGCTCTAACCTTTCCGATTGTAGAGGCATCCCAGTAATTCTAAGAATCACAATCTACAAATGCCTAATTTCACTATTGCATTCCTAATTAAGAGGGAAAAAAAGGTGTGAGGAAACTGTATTTTGAAAGACATTCTTCTACAAATTAGCAGTATCCTATTTCTGATCTATCACTAGAAATAAGGTCATTCACATGTAGTTTAGGACCTCCATGCCTGGGCATGGTGTTGCTAGCGTTGATGGGCACTCCAGGTACAAAAACTTACGCTTTCATCAAAGCCAAAAAAAATTTAAAGGCATTGCACCGTGGAAAATAGATTACAGTTAG
The DNA here is from genome assembly GCF_964195595.1 of Calonectris borealis. Lineage (NCBI taxonomy): Eukaryota > Metazoa > Chordata > Aves > Procellariiformes > Procellariidae > Calonectris > Calonectris borealis. Next base: position 146,725,359 of record NC_134312.1, read on the forward strand.
TGATACCAAGATAATTGTCTGATAATTATGTGGTTTTCATGGCACCGGACGCAACTTCTTTAAAAGATTTCTCCATCAAGTTGCTGTTCGATGCACAAAATCTTAAAGATTTCATCTGAATGCAAACCCACCACATCCCTTTTGAAATCGGCCTGATGCTACAATGAAAAATTCGCACATCATTTTCCATCTGAACTTTGTTTAGACTTAGTTCTTAGCCAGTGAATCTTGTTCTTTCCTTGCCTGATCACCTCTCTCAGAAAGCCTTGCCCCAAGTAGCTGTTACCAAATTTTCATCAGGTCACTTCTCATCGTTCTCTTTCTTAATTAATTAAATTGACCCATGATATAGAAACCCAGTATTATCCGTGTCATTCACGGTATACCGCAAGCTCAAGATTAGGTTAGATTTTCCTCCTACATAGTTGTACATTGTCTATACAGTTTACCAAGCCAATTTCTTCATTTAAATGTTAATTCATTCTTGACAACTCAGAAGAATCTAGGGTCTTCTACATGGACTAAATAGCAGAAGTCCCATTATTTCTAATGGATGCAAAATTAGTTTCCTCTTTTTGCATGGTAAAAATGTAAGAATCAGAAGTAACATGGACAGTTAGAGTAAATAAAATTAATCTATTTGGCTTATTTTCAGACCATAGATTATGTGTTGCTTTATTACTTTAGCACAGTACTGTGTTTTTCACTACTCGCTAAGGACTATATTTTGCCTTTAGTTTTCATGCAAAACAGCTCTTAATATAGTGGGAAATTTGCAGTGTTAAACATTGTGCAAGGTATTCTGAGCACAGTGAAGAATCAAAACCCATTCCCACCCATTCTAGCATAGGAGCGTAGGGGTTAATTCAGAGCCTTTTGCTTGTTAGAAATCTGAACGCACCAGAGACCTGTTCCAAAGCACACAGAAATCACTGCAAAAAACCTCAGTGACTTCAATGAGTTTGGGATAAAGCACTGGGACTTTCCTGAAAGGAAAAAAAATGGCAAATATTTCTAATTGTAAGTAATTTTAAAGCAGACTGCTTTGTTCTCCAAAATCACTTTTAGGGAGCTGCTAGAGACCAAAAACATGTATAATTTGATTAGTTTGATGTCTAGGATATTTTTTTTTCCTGCTTACTCTTTTTAGCTGATGGAAAAAAAAAAGGTATTTTCTTACAAGCTTACCCCAGATTGATCACAGATAAATTAAAGAGCTTTGATGTGGCCAGCAAAGCATACTTACTGATCTAATAACAAATACAAGTGTTCTTGGAAAAAAACTCTCGGGCGTATACTGAAATTTCGTGTTTGTTTTTCTCCCCTTTTTTGAATAATAAAAAAAAGAAACCCTTTTTTTTTTTTTAGGAACGTTTCCTCAAGCTGATTGTTCTGCTTCAGCTAAGCACACACTCTGTGGCAGAAAGGATAAACAAGTACAGCTTTGTACTTGGTCCAGCACAAGAGACCCTACATTCAAAACTCTCATCGTAAAAACTGCTGAGAACTTAACCTGAGTTACATTGCTGTTGCTTGGCTTTTGTTACGTGTGAGACTTACTGATACCAGGCCTATTTGCTCTTACAGTTGCCAACATTAGAGATCAGAAAATTCTCGTTTGCCTAAAATTCAAGGGTAAAAGATCAAATTTCCATTCCTCTGGTTGTTGTTAGCCTTTCTACTTTGGAGAGGGAGGCTGTGAATTACAGCAATGCCTGATGATAAGCTCCTATGTGCTCTTTTAGCTGACCGTATGTTGTGCGTTTTCAAATATCGCTGGTGCTCAGCATTTTGAAAATAAGGACACTTGCTGAGGCACTGGAAAGACATAGGTGTCAATGCCTTACTGAGCTGAGCGGGGACAGAAAGTTGCCTGCCAGTAGAAGCACAGGGCTGCATAGGGTTCGCTATAATGTCAGGGTCTTCATTTTCAGAAACTATGTTACTGCATGGCTGAGGTGGAACTGGCTCATGATGCCCCTGTCCCTGCTACCTGGCGAATAGCCTCCTTCGTGAGTGCATCACACTCTGCCTTAAAGTGCCTGCGCTGCTTGTCCACACTACTGCTATGAGTCACATTCTTTCCAGCCTTAGTTTTTCATGGACAGTTTTATACCTAGTTGGTCTTGTCCAAGGATTTCCCTCGTGGTTAAATAGCCATTCTGCTCCTCTCATGTTTGCTCTCATGGAAGCAATCAAGCCACTCTCCGGGCTTTGTTTTGTACGCTGAGAAAACCAAGCAGAGGTAAGTGACAAGGAATTTTTCTTCGATTTACCTTTAGATCATTTTAAAAGCTCAAAATGAAATCAAAAGCTTTTTGGTGGACACAGTATGATCTTTTTTTCCCACAATTTGATCACTGAAAACCTTGAAACTGTTCTTCATTCTGGATGAAACACTTCTAAATTTTAAAATCATTAGGGAACAACAGTTTGAAACAAAAATTGGTTTACACCAGAAAAACATCAAACTTCTGAAAATGGCAATCTGTCTGCCATCAAGCATCTTTAAGGTTCACCATTTGCTGTGGAATAGCCCTCTCTTTAATTTTTCCTCCTAAGTTAATCCCTGTTGCCCTTCTCTAATAGTTTGACACCTGTTCTCTGGGCTCTGTCCTGAGCCCAGGTGACAATGCTATATACAGCAGGGCCTTGTGACCTGGAAATAATGCTTTTCTCCCTGTCTTTGACACACCAGCCTTTTGGAGCCCTGGGCTTTGGAAGGATAAGGCCTCTCTAATATTCAGTTTCTAATAAATCTTCAGTTGTTTTTGAAAATGCAAACTCCTGCCTTCCAGTGGTTAAGTTCCATTTGGAGATTCTTGTTTTTAGTTTGTTCCAGTGGTTATTTTTGTTGGGGAAATAACTTACCTTAAAATGTGTGCTGTGCCTAGCTGCTGAGTTAACAGAGGCTGGTTCTATTGAAAACTAGAGGCCCAAGGGGTTTTTTTGTTCTTTTGGTGTTTCTTTTTTTTAATCCCCTGAAGCTATCTAGTAGATTTATGTCATGGCTGACTCCAGAACTCCTAATGAAAACCAGAACAGAACAAAGTTGTTGGGAGACACATAAACCTAATATTAGTTTGGAAGGAGTAAATATTTATCCAGGGAGAAGGAGATGACTTATTTAAAGACTGACCTAATTTAATATTTAGGAAAACCACCTTTCGGTATCCACCCTGCAGCCAAGAATTGTCCTTCTTTTTCCTAGGGAATATTATAGTTTAAGAAGTGAACCACACAACCCAGAATATACTGGCAGGGGCAGTCTCCCAGAATGGAACTACTCATTAAACTCATTTATCCTCCTTACAGACCATTCTGAAGGTATTGCAGTGCATTAGGGACAAAGCTGGATCGCTGAAAGGTCATGGCTCTAAGAGACAGTAGCTGTAGTGGGAGGCACTCCAGTGAGGTTTGGGTCTGTACTAGCAGTTTCACAGGACGCTCGTCCATGACAGACATCTTCACTCAGCAGTTCTGTTTAATACCTCATTTTTAAGCTACATGCCAAGTAACCCCCCCAGAAAAATAAGTCTTGGAGAGTGTGAAGGGGTCAGGGAAGTTGTTTTTGTTTTCCTCATTTCATACTCAATTAAGGTAAAATACTGGATGAGGCAGGGGATCAGCAACATGGTAGAGTTTCTTATTTGAGGTTGATTGATTTTTAAAATTTTTTTTTAATCTTGTGCAGACTAGTAACAGTAAGGAACATTTCGTATTTGCTGATAGTGATAGAAGTGTCAGATAGTTTGTGGTCCTAGCTTAGTGGGCAGCGGACAGGCCACCGCAATTATTGGCAACTGTGATGCTTTCTCAGCTGAGAGGGCTTGAACAGGCTTGGAGAAAGAACAGCTTTTCTCCAGCAGAAACATCCTCTCCGACATAGAGCAGGGAACAGCAGTGTGGTTACACATCGTGTTCTAGTTGCAGCTGAGTCGTGCAGATGTGGTTACCCCCAGGACCCTCTTCCACCCTCTCAGTGGCTCAGCTTAACTGCTTTTAAGGTCACTTCCTAGCTCAGTTCAGTCAAAATGATCCAGATGAGCTCCAGCACTTCTAATAGTGGGATTCTTTTTTTTTTTTTTAAACTGACCTGACTTAGGAAGCAGCCACACTAGCAGTTGTGCCAGCAATTGGAGTGATCAGTCACCTCGTACAGGAAGGCAGTGGTGAGCAGTCTGCAGTGAGCTGCAGAGGGTAACCATTCAACTTGGCCCAGCAGTACTCAGAACAGGTGAAGCCATTGCAGTATCTTCCTAGAGCAGCACAGGGAAAACATGAAATACCACTGCCTCTGCTGTGCTAGTGCTCGGGATGAGCCATGGGGCTACCCAGCCTTTCCTCAAGTGTGAATAAAATACAAGTTTCTATCAACGTGTGGATGTTGTGCTGCTTGGGCACAACAGTAGTCCTGGTCTAATAGACCAGGACTAATAGTGTGTTTGCTGCCCACCATGTAAAACACCTGATGGACTTTCATTTTTTTCCTCTGTCTGTGCCCCTTTATACCACCCTAAATATGCTTTCCCTCTTTTACGTAACAGCTCTCAGTATTTGTAAGGTTATCACATCTCTGCAGATGATTTGAATGCACTGTACAGCATACTTAGTTATTTTTTTATTTCCTCATAAAGACCTTTCCATGTTTGTGTTCTCTGAACTCTACCCAGATTCTCATCCCTTTCATTCCACTGTCGAGGTCCCTGGCAATATTTCAAATTGCAGGGCGGTAAGAGGAGTAGAAATCCCTGCTAGATGATGGGATCATCTCTGTGTTTAGCTACAAATTGTGCTGACCTTGAACTGTTGTGTTTCAAGATAGCATTGCCATCCACACCCTCATCTAGCGTGACCGGGACTCATGTGCTTCAGTGTGTTCTCACGTCCTAATCTCTGTGTCATCTAGACCTGTGACTTGACCAGAGGATATCACAGCCCTCTTCCACCCATGCTCTACAAACCCATGCTTATGTGTTTTATTTAGTAGCTCACTTCATTTCTTCTTCATACACGTAATTTCCAGAGGGTGTCCAGGAGAGGAGTTCCTCAGTGCTGCTTACAGTGATAAGAAGTCTTATACTTAACCTGAGTATTTTGCATCTTTCCACAAGCACTGAATTAGGAATCTCTCTTTGAAATGAGCAGCTGTCTTAAAAACTGACTGAATACAGCCTAGTGCTAATAAAACTATCAGTTTAATGTAAGATGGCTATGCCTGTGTAATAAAGCAGATAGGAGATAACTTACCTCAGTAGGTCCTGTACTCGATGTATTTGATGTGTCTAGTTTACCATAGTGCGTACTACTGCCTACAGATCATCAGCTTTGATGGTGACTAAAACTGGAGTTAATCAAGCACTCCTCTGTGACTCTCTCTCGCTACTCCATATGCTGTCGTTTATTATTAACCTATGTCAACAGGCCTTCCAGTAATTTATAAGCCATATTACACTGCTCTTTACACCTGATAACTATTAAAAGTAACATTTCCAGAAAGCTTTTGTGAAATACTATATTGATGACTAGCACTTACAGTCAGACTTTTACGTACTTTCTTTTCTTCTTGTACTTTTAAGCTTTTGGAAATGCAATCACATTTAGAATTACGTCCTTGTAGGTGTTTTTCTGCAGCTGCTTATTGCCAGAGAGGCCAGCCAAAAAGCTGCAGTTGTCATCAGTGGGAATTTTGACACGTAACTCTTTGAGAGGTCTGTGATTCTTTTGTCATTGTTATTCATTCTGGCACTTAATGTATTTCTTCACATATTATACTGTCACCATAAAAATATGATTGCAAGTTTTGAAACTCATAGTACCTAATTTTTTTTTAAAGTTAAAAAAAAAAAGAGGATTTTGAGTATATCTGTATAATCCCATTACACTGGTGACAAAATCCAGACTCATGTCTCTCATCATCATGTCACTTCAATTAAGAAGCCACCATAATAATCCACATCTTTCCATAAATTCCAGAGTTTCTCATAGACTGCAACAGAATTTTTTTTTTACTTAAAAATTGGCTAAATAGTGTCAAATAATAATCAGTACAATACAATCAGTACAATCTCATTTACAGAGAGTTATTCCTCCATACATAGACATATACTGTGACCTTTGTAAGTGATCTACATTAGGCATAGAGCTGAATGAGGCACATTAGCAGTTAAAATAGTCACGGTCCCCAGACAGTTAATATCTTTTCTCATTTTTCCACTAAGCTATTTTAGAAAAATATAAAAAATATAAAAGCATATGAAGAAAGGAGTGCATGTCTTTGTATAAAAAGGAGCTATAGGTTTTTACTATAAAGGAATCGGAGAATTCACCTCCATAGATTGTAGACATTATTATTGGACTTTAACTGTGGCTAATTTCTTAGATTTGCTCAAAGTAATTGATTAACCTCAGAGAAACACCTTTTTGTATTTTCTGATCTATATGCAATAGATTATGTTAGACCAGGAATAATAGATTTAGTGATACTTAAAGATGGTATTCCATCTTCTATTGAAATATGGACATTCTGTCCATCCTGAGGCCTTCAGACAAGTTTCCATTGAAAGCAAAACGACAGCAACATCATGAAAATGTCACAGCTTTTTTGAGATAGGGAGGCCTGACACTTGGGGAGAATATGCAAACCAACTACCTACTTCTGCAGATTTCTGAAAATTGAGATTACATGATTTTAAAATATTTTATTTCAGTGTTTTATGATCTGGCAACTTTGATTGTTTTCTGCTATTTCATACTTTTTTCCTTTTAGAAAGCAAGGAGCTATCTTTGTTCATTTTCTCTGGATTTCAAATGATGATAGTGTTGACCTCATGCCAAACACAACTTGCCTTGGTTTAGGCTGGCCGGTCAGTTCTACCCAGCAGTCTGTCACTAGTTTGACACTTAGCATTTGTGTAAATTTGTAGCTGGTAGATGCTGGAATTTGGCTAAGGCGCTCTCAGTTTCAGTGCCTTGCTGGACAGATTCACAGTCTGTGGTAAACCTAGGATTGCCTGACTCCCACACCCATATTTAAAACCTTTCATTTTGAAGCTGTACTGTGCATGCTAGCTCAAATAAATAATCACTTGATAGAAGCACGTTTTGAAATCTAATCTGGGCTTCCATGGCTTGAAATGTCTTGTAATGTTTTGCTGGGGAAATGCTGAGTCCAGCCTGAGCCCCGAGCACCTGAGTCCAGCTAAATACTGGATAACTTTAGTGATAGCTGTCAGCAGATAGAGCTCTGCTGAGCTCAGCGTTGAAGTTTAAGGTCGTTAAACTGACTGCAGAATACTCAGTCCACTGCAAGATTAAATCATTTGAGGCTTTCTGACTCAAAGATAACTATCAGTATGTGCATGTGAAAAGATTAAATATTTTCACTGAAAATTGGGATCCTGCTGGATTCCTGCTTTCTCATCTGCTGCCGTGCTTCACTTACCTCTCTGTTAAGGAGACGCAAAGACTACTGTATCTGAAGTTGACCAGCTAGAATGATATAGTCTGCTCTTTAGTTTTCAATTGCTGGATTTCTTTGCATAAAATTCACTCTAAGAAGAAATAGGAAGAGTCTATTGATAAGCCATACTAATCAAAAAATCCCAATCTATAGATTATATCATTTTACCTTTATCCTTCAGGAGGACTTTTCAGTCTCACCATCTTCAGATTCCAGATTGATTAAAAAAAAAAAAAGGTTCAAATGAATTCTAAATCAAAGCAGTTGATTACAGTTTCTGTAATGTTTCCCAAATGAACTGATGTAGAAGCAAAGTGTGACTGATAACAAAGTGTAATAATATGTATTGTACATATCGTACATGCAAAAATATTACTGATTCCTTTAGTTTTATATGTCATTAAATGTGCAGAACTCAAGATGCTTTACCAAGTGAACTAAGGCTGGCTGTGAAAGCCACAAATAAGGAAATTTGTTTTCCCTCCCTAGGTTTCTTGGGAGAAACTGAACAAGTCTCGCTGCTCAGAGGTGGATCTTTGCAACACTGACAATAAAATACAACATTTTGCTGTAGCCTCTCTCTGAAAACTAGTATGCCCCACGTACGAAACTGAACGTGAATAGTCCATAGAGATTTTCTTTAATGTCTCTTGTCTGCTTTGCTAAAAGTCACTCCAAGAGTGCAGCCCTCAACATATACTCAGCATGTGAATTTATTTCGCAGTCTACATCTCCAAAGACCGTTCTGGTCCACAAACTAGTAGGATCTCAAAACTAATGTGGCAGATCCAGAAGACAGAGATGCACAGTACTGCCCTGTTTTGCAGTCTTAGCAATAAAGCTTAGGAGTCCTCAGCAAAAGTAGAGTCACAAAAGCAGCAACCTTTTATTACCAGCCAGCCTTAGTTTCTCCCCATTTTCAAATTGCTGACTGAATTTTTCCAAAACCAGAACTGCTCGCTTGCTTGAGTTAATTTCCCTTAACAGCCCTTGCTCTGTGTTTTCAAATGGCCATTAGTTCCCTTTCTCTGCTTTTAATCTTCTTTACAGGCTTTCCTCCATGTATACCTCACACTTTCCTCTTCTGTATGTATGTATCTCATGTACTTTTTCTCATCTATCTGTCCCCATCCAGCAGACTCTTCCGCTGTCTGTCTTTTCATGGCTGTCTGAGACATATGTGTAAAATGAGGGTTCTCCTAGAAGGGTGTAAACCCAGCCTGGAAGGGATCTGCTTACTGATATAAAGATGGTAAGAAAGGAGAGAAATTTTTCATATTCCTTGTCAAAAATGAATTTATAGACTGGCAAATGCCTAGGGTTAGAAGCCCTCCTTTAGTCTGAATTGAAAATTAGTTGCATCGTAACTAAGCGGGTTTGATTCCCCAGGTACCTTTCCCAAATGTAGCTCCATTGCACAAAGTACCAAATGGAGTTTCTTGCGGGAGTCTCATTTGGTGCTGCCTTAGACTAAGGCAGATGAACCGCCTGTTACAAACAGCGCCCTGGTCTTCTCCAGTGGGTTGCCAGCTGCGATGGAGTAGCATATGGGCGATAGCGTAGACTGTAGAAAGCTGTTTGCTAGAGAATGCCACCATTTCGCATGGTTCATTGGACAGTCTCCAGAGACTAAATATTAATGACATTAATATGTCATAGTAAATTGTATGTTAGAAATTAATATGTATGTGACAGACACTTCTACCCTTGCAGAACACAGTGGTTTCCATGTATTTTTAGAATTTCTCAGGTTGGATTTTTTGAAGGCATGCTCTGCAGTCACAGGAAGAATTTGGTGCTGCCTACAGCATTGCCTCTCAGATTAATATCATGTCACTGTTTCTGCTTTGTCCTGTTGTTTGAAAAGATGAAGGAAAACGATGCTCTGTACGTAGAGTTCTCAAACAAGGTTTTGGGCCAATAACAATTTTTTTTCTCATTTTAAACAAAAAACGACTGAAGATGCCTTCCTGTCCTCCATAAAACATTGTGCTTATTTTTATGCAGAATAAATGAATATAAGTCTAAAAATGTTTGTTTGGATTACCCTAAAAAAGAAAATTTACAATATCTAGTTTAACCCTGAAGAATTTATACATCTTTCTCACACCACTCTCTTGCTCTAATACCATAGCTCAACTAGTAGAGTAGATCAGGGGTTTCTGAAGGTGCTGGGGGTGTATGGCTTTTGTATCTATAGACAGAGCAAGCTGTAGGCAGCATGCTGATGGAGTGACCTGCTGTATGTTGGAAGGCGTCTGGACTGAATTTCTGTCCTGGTGACACGAGTAACTCTTGACATATGTTTACAGAAGAAATAGATTGTTTTGAGGATAGTCAGGAAAGCATTTTCAGAATTTGTACTATGCGTTTACAAAGCAGCTTGGTCTAAATTAGTGCCTGCAGATAAAAGATTATTTTCCTTTGATGAGTAAGACCCACGTCACAGGGAGATTGCAACCATGACTTTCAGTTTTAGGAGTTTTACAAGCTGGGGTGTCTTCCTTACAAAGAATTCTCCTTAGTTAACCTCAGTTATGGAACTAAATGCAATCCATTTAATGTCTGGAGAAGCGTTTTATCCATAAGAGAAGTCATAAAAAAAGATATCAATCATGAGGTGCCAACAAGAAAGATCACCATCTAGGTGTAGCAAAAGCTAGGTGAGGAGGAAGAAGATGCTTTGAAGAGGATTTAGCTTTCAACTGGATGTAGCAAAGAGGAGCCATTGGGTTCAAAGTCATTAATTGCTGAGGATAGAGAAAGAAAGTGATTGTAGCAAAACCAGCGTAGAAAAAGGATGGAGGCAAGACTGGAAATTAGTGTCTTGGTGAACAAGGGAGAGAGAAAAGTCTGCAAAGGAAGTTTAAGAATTGGACTTTGAATATGTTAAAATTCAGCTAATTTGAAGACCTGCGTGCTCTCTAAAAAGCTGTGATTCAAATTTTTTCTTTTTGAATTTCTTACAGATTTGGGGGAGAAGGGTTCAGGGTAAAAAATTCTTTTGTTATGTCTGCGACTTTTATCTGCAGGACTAGATTGGTTTAATTTGGAATAGCACATTGAGAGATCAGACTGAAGTTCAGTTTTAAAACTGATGTTCCTACCTCTCTAAGCTAGCTTCTGCCTAGAGGTTGTGACACAAATGTTTTGGTCTCAGTGTATGGCAGGGTGCTGAGTGCTGCCTTTTCTGCCCACGACCAGGGTGGCCTGCCACCTGCTGAGGTGTTCAGATCTCACAAGCTCTTTTAAGGCTGTTTGTTCCCCCTCTATGATTCAAACCCTCTCAATAAATAGTCTCTTTGTAATTGCTTGCTCTGAGCTCAGTTTCTGGGCGTTTCAAAAGTGGAGTTATTTGCAGCCAGTCACTTTCTTCTTTCGGCTGTAGTAAAGACCTTGAAATTTATTTTTTTCTAGGGTATTGAATTTCAATGTTTTATCATTTTCCGCCCAAGGAAGGTATGAATGTGAACTACAAAGAAGTTTTTTTTCTGGAGTTTGGCCAGAAAGAGTGCTTTTCCGCGTGAGTTTAGACATATATTTAGGTACCTTGCTGAATTTGAGCCAAGATTTGTAGCGTGGTTTTGGAGTTCAGTGAAAATAAGTGAAGATCATGCATGAACATTTTTTCCTAATTGTGAGAATAATATTTGCAAATAATTTATTTAGTAATTACCAAGAAGGATTGAGCTTGATGAGGTAACCCTTTTCTTTTCTGGTAAAAAGAACCAAAGCACAATATCCATTCCTATTAGTTGGCCCGCTTAGATTTTAAATTCTTGAAAATGAATTAAAAAAGAGTTTCCATGAAACAGTGTTCACAAATTACACTATTTCTTTGTAATAGGGCAATAGCAAAGAAGAGTTTATATTTGTAAGTGTGCATGTTTTTGTTTAAATATGTACAAATATGTACACATCTGACAGCCAACAAGCTCTTGAAAATATTCAGGTTATAACTGCCTCAGTAATTTTTTAAAAGTGTGGATAATTATTATGGAAATTATTATGGAAAGGTATACTTTGTTGTGAAAACATATTGTCTAGTAAACTGATGGAAACAGGCTATCAAAATTTATATTGATGGTGTGTCATTCTTTATAAATTGCCCTTTTTATTGATGATAGGTCAGTAGTTGTGGACAAGTGGCAGAGATTACTTTCTTCCCTGCAGAGCTCTTTAATTACAAGGTCTTTGAATAACTATGTTAACAGGTTGAGATGTACTGTCTGCGTTAGCTGACTGTACCTCATAATTCTATTGGGCTGACTGTAATTCATAGTCATTTTGATTGTGAATCAGTGGGACAGCAAAAGAGTGCATTTATCTCTGTGAAAACAAAAGTATTATTCTAACTTAGTATTTCATATTCAACTACACTCATTGACTGGCTCCAGTAAGTTTGGAATATTAATGAGATGAAGACCAACATCTTTAATTCAGAGTAAGCAACAGATAGTGTGAAAACAGGGGCTCTCAGTATAGACAAATTGACATTGAAAACATTAAATGAGTTCCTATCCTTATTTTTTTATATGTAGGTACCAAGAGTAGTCAAGTTGTTGAATCTGAGCTACTCAAATGTTACTAAAGGCATCTTACATTTCCTTTAAATAGCAGAATTTTGCATTTTGTGGTTCTCACTTCTTCAATATGGATCTGTATTATTTACTCTCACCAAGAATTTTGAATATAAAATTTGCATCCGTAGACATACTTGTTTTTACTCAAACCTTCAAAGATTCATATCGCTGCATATGATTTGCATGGAGTTTGGTCTTCTAATTCTTCTCTGATGGAAGTGAGGAACATTTTTATGTTCTGTGAATTTCTGTAAAACAGCCTTATATAAGGCTGAATTCAAACTGCATCAGGACCTAGAGCATAGCAAATTGAGGCTTAAGCACACCCTGGTTTCAATCTAATGCAGGATCCAATCCAGTCTGTGTACTCAGTCATGAATATTGGGAAGTGCTCCCAGGTCCCAGTTTAGATGTAGCCTTATCAATCTTGATTAAGAAAGCATTCTTGGGAAACACCTTGTTATTATTTTGTACTAGAATTGTAGAGGTTTTCAGATTTTTATTTCTTTTTGAGAACAGTATGGTAATTTAAACATCTCTTGGTACTAAGATACAGCCTGAGGCTGTTTGCTTTTCCTAGCATTAGTATTCTTCTCTTGTGTTCTGTTGATCCAGAAACGTAAAGACAGGCTACACAACCTGTGACAGCAGCTAAATATAGAGAAATTGGCTACATACAGCCTAAGATAAGTCCCTATGTTTAAAACTTCAACTGTGCTTTTCAGATCATCCCGAAGTACAAGTTAAGGCCTATTCTCCTGCCAGCTACATGGAAGAATTAGGATTCTTCTGAGTTGTAATGCTTTTTACGGCTCCTTCACTCTTGGCGATGTACTGATACTGGAGATAGATGTTTATACTTCAGATCAGGGGCTCCCCAGGGATTTATGCTGATACTACTCCTCACAAAGTGACTTTGTAGATCTAAATTAAAAATGTCAGGCAGTTCTTCCACTCTGGCTACCAGTACAAGCACTAGTGAGAGCACTGCAAGCAACCTCCAGCTCTTCCGTGTTTGGTTCAGTTACTATGATAGAGATGTCTCTTCTGAGAAGTCTCATAGCTCTTGTGTTTAAGAAACTGCATGGAGAAATAGCAACAAAGAAGAGATAATAATAGTAAATACTAAAAAAAGGCTTTAAATAAAAAGGTCTTTATGTTCATATTTCAGGTTCTTAGCTGACCTTTCTGTTCCTCCAGATTAGGAAGAAACTTCTGAGAACCCAGTTACCCCAAAATTGCTGACCTCCTTTCTGCTGACCCATAGCCATTAGGAAGACGTAAGTGATGGAGCAGGAGCAGTGGCTCACAAGTGAAGCATTATCTCACCCCAATGGAAATTTGTATCGGGGCGTAGGGCAGCCAGTCATACCAGTCACAGGGCTCTAAAAGCAGTGTATAGCATCTGATGAACAAAAGTTTGCCAGATGCTACTGTGATACACATTTTGGCCAACTTTTGAATATTCTGGGGCCTCTTTTATTCACAGGTTAGCATTCAAGGTAAGGTCAGTGTTTATGCACAAATCCTGCCAAACCTTTCTTCCATCACCATCACAGAAGCACACAGATGTGTCCAGTTTGCTTTGCCTGCTAGTTAGTAGGCATCCACAACTGCCAAGTAAAACTGCCACTTTGCCATACCTGCCTGGGGGTGTTTTGTGCAGGCATCTGACTGAATAGATATAGAGATAGACCACAGTTTTATCCAGGATAGCACCTTAAATCTCCCTTTGTTCTTCTCAATGTCAACAGAGGTATGCCTCAGTGTGCCTGAGTTTGAGGTTTCCCTGTTTCTGCAATCTCCATTGAGTGCATGTCCTCAGACAGAGAGGAAAGTAATTCCTTAGTAACTCTAGAGTTAAATAAAATTCATAAAAATTGACAAATTAGTACAACGAAACATGCTTCCAATATCCTTGCAAATCAGTAACCCAGATATTACACAGTTTCGCACCTTAGTTTCAGAGTAGAAAGAACTGTTAACATGTTCTGCAAAGATATAGTAGCATCCAATTTTGTTTTCTTCTGCAAGATTCTTCTAATAATATTACAGCTAAAAGGTTTTTTCTACTTTTTTAAAAAATCATTGCCAGTTCTTTAAGCTGTTTACTTTTGTGTGGCACTGGAAGTAGCAGTCTTGTGTTTGGGCTAAAGCTAATTTCTGGAATTGCAGCGAGAAGAAATTTAGAGGCAACAGCATGCAAAGCCTCATCTCAGTTGTTCCAAATGCAAGCATTGCACCCTGAGACCCACTGAGATCTCAGCTGGTATATGGATGGGTAAATATTTTTCCTGTCCTCAACCTGAACTTTAGATTGTCCAGGTGAGAACAGATGAGAACATCCAGATGAGATGGATGTCATGGATGGATGTTACCCAGACAAGAACAGAAATGGAAGGAAAATGTAAAACTTTGTAATTTTCAGGACAAACTGGAGAAGATCGAACACTTATACTTCAGTCTGAGATGTTGATTTTGCCTGTTAAATGTAGAAGTGATGAATTATTATTTTCACTAATTGTCTTGTTAACATAAAATAGCTGAACTATGTTAACTTCTAGAGTGCTTTTGTACAGTGATTAGATAACTTGTGAGCTTTAGAGCTTTAAAGGAGATGTGTTTGTATGACACAGTTTGGTGGAGAAAAATAGTTTCCCAAACTGAATATTAGTAAACAACTCTATCGGGGCTGTGCATGTAATTAGCAGGCAATACCTCTCCTGATAAAAATTCTTTCAACTGTTACATGCTTAGCTAAAAGAACTGGAACGATTTTTCAAATAAAAACTATTGTATTTAGGAAGCACCTCTCTTTAGCATTTCTTTACAAATGGCTTTTTGTATATACATAGTGAATATATGAATGCATTTTTATGGCCTGGGTCAGGCAGTCCTGAGATCAAATCAGGCAGGCATGTAGAACCAGAAGAATGAGAGGAAAAACATTTCCACTGAGGTGTCTGAATCTGTTAGCGACTGGGATTTCCCACATTAACTCTGCAGAGCCATGCTAAATTTACCTTTTAAGATGTACTATTAAGATATGAAGAGCTCCCTTGAAATGATCACCTAATGATTACACTGACTTAAATGCAGTGGGAGAGCACCAAATAGAGGATTTAGTCCACCAAATTTATGCATCTAGCTTGCACCTGAATTTTAGGCACCCAGACAGTTTTCCTAAGTGTCTTCATGCCATTAATTATCGGCTTAGAGGACAAGGAACCTGGAAGGTTTCTACACAGAGCTCATGTCTTACCAAAATTTGGCACCTAAGATCTCCCTTGGAAGAGTACCTGCTTTTTCTTTAATTGTTTAGGAAGCAGGCACAGATACAGGGGATTTGTGTCGTTAGGTGTCTATAATTTGAGTGGGTTCCCTTTAGGCAGGGGATTGTTTCTCCTTACATGTTTGCACAATACCAAGCTCAGCTGAATCTTTTTGCAGTGGCTTGGGACATCACTGTAATGTAAATATTCAATCTTAATATCTGGATGGTCCTGAAATTCAGGATGAGAACCTTACCTGGCTGTGGGCCCACTGCTTAGGTAGCCACCTCCTTTGCATCTGTGTTTTTTTTGCTCTAGGCACCAGTAAGCAATCTTGTCAAGTGGAAGGATTGTTTGGTGATGGTCAGAAAGAAGACATCTGAAGACGAGCGCTTGTTGCATTACTTTGTTCAGAAGAGAAGTTCTTATATATCAAACTATCAAAAGGTTTGTGGCTTTAGTATGGAGGTGCCTGACTCGTGGGGACTGGATGCAAATTACATCCAGGCCGTTCTTCCACTTCTTCCACCTCCTTATGTGATATCCATTTAGGAAGCCTCAATACTAACCATTACCTATCCATCCTGCTAAGTATAAGCAATTGATAGTCTTCTCTCCCAATATATGTGTTTACTGGAAGAGTGATAGGAGTTTATTAGCATTTTTGGCAGTAAACATAGGAGCATCAAGAATCATACCACTTAAAATTAATACTAGATGTCTGTCTGAAACAGTCTTAGAGTTTTAAAATCAAGTTCTGGAAGACAGCTTTTTCTTTCTTCGGTTTGTGTAAAGTTTCATTACATGTTCTGTTTTATGTTTCATGTTGTTATCGCAACAACAAGTTTCTTGGCTGAAAAATCATTTATTCCGGGTAGTAAATGTTTCATTGTAGTGAACAATAATGAGGTTTCTTTCAACATGAGGTAAAATGGAGATAACACTGCCAAGAGAAGTTAAATTATTACTTCCGCATTATAAACCTGAATCACTGAGGTTTCCTGGGTACATTTTTTTTCATAGCAAGTTTGACTTGTGACAGAAAACAGTTTTCAGAAAGTGTGAATTTAATAAAAGGCACATTTATGCCTCGTGATTGCACACACATTTGATTCTAGCAACTGTAACATACATTTGCACTTGCTAATCCAAAAAAAAAAAAGAATATTTGAAGTCCATGAAAACAAGAAAACTTCTAAGTGTCCTGAAAATAATGTGAAGATCAAGGGGTTTATTTAGAAACTTCGGTCATGGAGAGACTTTGTTCTCTTCAACATTTCTCAAGAACACACTCTGTTAATATCTGTTTTGTCTGATTAATATCAGATTCAGAGCCTCTTCATGATTTGTTTTCGTAGAAACAGATGTTATCGTTTGTGGTGGAATGGAGACATATTCTGGGCATTATGTAACCTGCTTTGGCATTAACTTATGCTACATGTTTTTCCTTCATTCTGCCACAACATTGTAATTGTACCCAAATGGTTCTCAGCGCGTTTCCACAGATACTTAGCATGTTCAGACTTTGTGTAATATATGCCTTGGTCTCATAGATAGCTGGTGTTTTTAAACTCTGAGATCTGCTACACCTGTAGTTTTCAAATGGTAATTGGCACTGATTATAACACAGCAGTTCTATGCACAGAGCTGTCCACCAGCTCTGCTTTTGTAGCCTGTGATGAGTTATGCAAAATCTCTGCTTGCCACCTAAGTGTTAACAGAGTGCTATGGGCTCAGTTAGTGTGAACCCTCTCAACAGGAGTGTTGGGAGGAGAGGTGGAGGGTTGAAGCCAAGGGCTCCAGGCCAGGCAAGGGAAAGAACAGACAATTTGGGAAAACTGTATGAGCACGAAGGACCTGTTGAGAAACAGGTAGATGCTGGAGCCTCCCTAAGGATAGTTTGGCCTGATGTGGCACTTCTGTGCTTGCATTGCAATTTAAGGTTCTCCTTCTGGAGTTGCTGCTCTGCTTGGACCCTGCCAATTAGCCACAAGGTTTTTTTTGTTACCTTGATGCTAACCAGGAGACTTGTCATGGCACTTGTAGCCAACTGATTTGAACATGTTTTAGATAACTGGGGGGAGAGATGTGCCTGATACGTTCTTTAGCGCTACCTCACTCTATTTATGCCTCCTGAGATGGAAGGGAAGGACTTGGCTGACATCAAGAAGAGCTCCAAAGTATGCCCTGTACACCACAACTCTTTGACTTGTCTTTTGTCATTGGCTTTTCCTCTTCCACGGACTTAATTTCTCACTGTGTTTCTTTTAAAGCCTACTGGTTCAATGACCAACCTCAGCTGGCAGGGAAGGCAAAGGAGTCTGATTTCTTTTGAAGTGAAGACAATTGTTACTTCAAAAGCAGGTCAGCGGATGGGCTTGGACTGGGAAACAACATTTCATTTGAATGTTTTGAGAGGCTTAAAAAGCTCTGGGTTGCAGTCGCAACTTGTGTAGGAAGTGGTATGCTGTGTAAGCCAGACTGAGCACCCCAAAAGTTACAAGAGAACATCCTCTGTCTTTTGCTAAAGGTCTTTTACAAGCCCTGCTGAGATGAATATAGAAGCCTATGTAGGGATTAAGCTAAGGCAGTGTTACACAGAAGGACAGGTGCCCCAATCACTCACTGGAATTGGTGGAGAAAATCTGTGTCAGCCATACCCACTCACTAACTGTAATTTTTGTCAGTGGAGAAGTATAGGAAACAAGAAATGATTGCCTAGTAGTCCCATCTTCTCAATTTGACATATAAAATTTCTGGTGTGCAGGCCTTGCACAAGTGGAACAGATTACACCTTCATAGCCTTCACATTTCCTACCAAGTATTGCTTGGGATATTTTCCCCAGACTTAAAAAAAAAAGAGAAAGAGAAGAGGGAAGATTCCTCTTAAATTTTATGTATGTGTAGTTTTGTTATCTCCCTTTAAGCATGGCCATTTTGAATAATTCCTTGTTATACCAAAACAGTTAAAAGCTATTCATAAGAAGGAAACAATTACTTTTGTAATGTTTAAGTAGAGAGTTTGAAATCTTCAGCCTTTTGCAGATAAAAACTGATGCCTACATGGCCAGAAAAGCAAAATTATGGGCATGATCTTTATCAGCTCATGCTGCAAAGGAGACCACAAGAGGGAAAAGCATGGTTAATAGGAAAAGAAAATGTAATTTCTGAGTTTCTGTGTTTCTGAATTTAAAATTGAAATTTAAAGAAAAAAATCATCAATATTTTTTGGTTTGTTTGGTTTTTGCTGTTAATCAAAGCCAATCTCAAATTTGGCACAAATCTGCAGGCTATTCTGCTTCAAAACAGAGCATAGGCCAAATATATACAGTAGGTAGACCAATACAAATTTTTAATAGCAGTTAAAGTCATTTTCTCTATGTTCATACACTTGAAAGGATGTTGCAGACTTTCCCTTGTATGTTCAAAAGCGGGTATGCTGGGATAATTGCATTTCATTGTTGTGAAAGAACATCAACCTCTAGAGGAGTTTGGCTCCTGCTAGGGCCATATTTGCTGTTGACTAACAGTGTTGATGTCAATGCAGCTGCGCCGGCCAACTTTTTAACCATCCATCTTTAGATTTCAGTCAACGTCTACCTGTAAAGATATGCTCAGAAAAGTGAAAGCACTGGCAAGTTCTGCTTCCAGTTGTGGCAGAGAGGAGCATGAAGATCTACGTGACTATGGGTTTAAACCACAACTGACAGATACATTCTTTGCATGCAAATGTGTTGATAAAGATTAGGTTCTGTGCAGGAGGCTGAACGTTTTTAATATGTGAGCCCAAAACAACACGTTACAGTAGCTGGGCATAGCTATCTGAAATTAATAGTTCATCGTGGTGATTTAACTGGAGAGTACCAACAATATCTATTCTTTTTGCAGAATGGCAGTAGTTCGTGACAGCATATTGGTTTGGAAGACTTTTATCTAACTCTCCAGGTTTGAAAGATAAGAATTAGTATCTCTGACCTCTTCCTGTGGTTCATCATAGTTTGCAACTTTGGCTTCCTGTAGCATCAACCTTAAGTTTGTCATAGGTACTGAAATGTATCTTCAGGCTTGTGATAAGCAAGGGCAGGTAGAACTAGAGTTCTGGGGTGTTAGCTTCTGGCCTAAATATCCATGGCAGGGAGGGGGCTGGACCACTAACTGAGATGCTGCCTCTCAGTCCTGTGTTCCTGCCGGAATTCTTTGAGCCCTTTGACAAAATATTCCAGGAGGTCGTATGATGTTTACTTAAATTTGCCAAAAGCTTTTGTTGAAGAGTCCCTTGCAAGCAGTGCCTGAAGCCCTGTGCTGAGACTGCAGAGGACTGTCATTGACCACACAGTAGCGATGGAGTCAGGACAAAGCAAGAATAAATGACAGGGTCCCAGAGAAATAGACCAAGGGATCTGTGTTTGAAACATTAATTTATCAGCTGGGTAATTACAAAAGGAAAGATAGCGAAATCTGCAGATTGTTTTAGGATGTTAAAGACCAGAGACAGGAAGACCTTTCAGAAACACCTACCAGGTAAATGGACAGACAGGACCCTGCCAGGAAAAATCGTGCTGACTGTTGGAGGAGTAAAGAGTACCCACATTGCTGCATTTTGTTGATGTTCTGTAGGAGTGCATAGGGTGTGGTCTCCATTACCTAAATGCCTGAGGGTGCAAGGAGGTGGTCCCTGGGATCTGGTATTCATTCTAGTCCTGTGTGTCGAACTGTTGGTATCCTCCAAGCCTGGCCATTACCGTGAAGAGCTCAGCTGAAGCGTCTGCTTAAATGTTATGTTTGCTCTGAAGTTGAAAAGTGTGCTGAATCGTTTGAAAACACCACCAAACATGTAATGATGCACATATGCCCACCCATGGATATACTGTGTTTAATTCAGGTTTTCTATCACAGCACGCCAATGCAATGTACATCGTTAGAGACCTGGAAGGGGCCCCTTCTGAAGAGCGACTGGAAGAATAATGTCTGAGGATACACTGAGGCAAAACTGCTGAAATCCCTGACCTTCAAATAAAATTTAAGTCAACATTCTTGTATGCCACACCTTAGAGACACAAAGGGAAGCTTAAATTTTAAAGACAGCCTTTCTCTTATAAGAAGTGTGGCATTCCTAACTCTCCATATCATATAACTTCTGCAATTTACTGGCACAATATACCAGCAAGAATAAACATTTAGTAGGTGATGTGAAACTTGGATGACAAAATCCTGTCTCTGGGGAAGTCAATGGCAAATTATAACTGTATCAATGGGGTCACCTGGCGTGTTTGTACTGGGTAGATGTATGACAGTTGTCTTGAGGTGAGCTAGCCTGCGTGTTCAGAAGAGTAGGCTGAGCATTTTAAAGGAATGCTCCTCAAGGACCGTTGTATTTATAGGTGTCACCGGAGCCTTCTCTTCTCCAGGCTGAACAACTTCATTTATCCCAACAGAGCCATTTGGCCTTGTGTTGGTCGATATCCACCCTTCCTGCCACAGAGTGTATAGTTGTGGCAGTTGCTAACTGTGTGGGAGATGAGGAAATGCTAAAATAGCAATGCTTTTCAAACAACAAAAGTAAAATAAAAAATGCTTATAGCATAGTACAGGACTATGTGCTATTTTTAGCCTGATCATACTTCTATACTGCTACTCATTGTACATGCATTTGAACATCACCCAGTTTCACCATTAAATTAAAAAGGATGAAGAGCAACAGCCACATGTGAAGGGATTTGGAGTTACAGCTTGCATGGCTAACAAACCCTTCAGATGTGTGGTGCAGTGATTTGTACTATGTTATGGCACGCTGAGTTTCAAAGCAATTCATACTCATTAGCAGGAAAAGTTAAATGTTGGTTTCGGCCTGAGTGTGAAGGGAATGGGTAACATCAGCAGCTAGTATGTAAATTACTTTCCCTTGTTAGACTATCATGTTTTACATTTGGCTCTTATTAATCCTTTTCAGGCTTTATCGAAATAGAAATCACAGCCATAATTTTCATTCCTCCCTTTATAAACTGGATGTTAGGAAAGGACAAAGAAGAAATTCTGGGAGGTAAAACCTGATCTGATACATCCTGACACATTATTGTTCAGGATTTAGGCTAAATACATGAATAAAAGCCAATTAAGTTACTAATTCCTGTAACACCAGTGAAAGCATGACAAGGATGAATTAGGCATGGCATGACTATCAGTAACTGCAAAGTAACAACGTTGGCAGGACTTGCATGTTTCCACTTGGTTACAAATCTATTCACGTTACTACTGAAAGAGATGTATTTTAAAATTATATACTTTAAATAACATAAAATAGCCTCCACCACCCCCCACCCCACCCAGAATCCTATTCTGCCAGTTAAAGTGCTGTCACAGGAGGCTGTCTCTGGTGACAGTGACGGTGCCAGCGCTGACAGCTATCTCGGTGCTCACACGGCAAAAGGCCTTCTGACAGCTTAGAAAAGTGTCGGAATAGCAGCTTCCCATTTTCAGGAGTTATTTTACCAAGTTAATATTGTGGCTGTTTTGAAATTAATTTCTTTCAAAAACACAACAGAAGAAAGCAATTTACACAAATGCCAAGAAAGCATGTGAGTATGTGCATGTCATGAAACTAAAACCTTGAATTTTAGCTAGAATTAATTAAGCAATCCCCTGTTCCTTTTTCCTCTTGCTGTCAAGAAAAAGTGAAAAAATAAAAAAATAGCAAACTAGCATGACCTTTAAAACTGGAGAGGTTTAGTGGCTGTATCTAAATGAAAAACATACACATCAGTGTTTCAGATGGGTCGGTCTTTGAATTGACAAAGAAATTACACTCCAAAATAAAAGGTTCAGAGTACCTAAGCAGAAATTAGCTATGTAGCAGACAGCACTATGGCTAGAATGGAGATACTGGAGAAATATTTGAAAGAAATGAGTGTCCTTTCCCAGTTGAGCAGTTGGGACTGCGTTTTTCCACATGACATGTCCTTGTAATTCTAGGTTTAGTGATGAATAGTGGAAATTCCTCTGCGTTACAGATTTTTGGCTCCTTCGTCCAAGTATCACGTGCAGCACTATACCAAGTTTGTCCCTGTTGGAAAGAGGGAACAAGGGGAAGCTAGCTGAGGTTGCATCAGAGGGGATGCGTGATGGAGGACATTCAGGAGCCGTGCCAAGCAGGTGTCCTGTGCCCAAGCCTTTTCTCAGTTCCCCCCTCGCCCTGAAAGTCTGCGACTCCTTTTCACCTGGTACAAACAGCGGCCCCCTCCCCTTCATAGGGTCAGACAGATGGCTCGGACCATGGAGGGAGGGAGAGTGTATGAAGCTCCTGCTTACCCTGCTTAGCCAGGTCTAACATCCACATTATCCTCTGGGCCTTACAAGAATGTCTTGGGAACTTAGACCTGGTTCTGAGTCGGGAAGTGGCCTACTGGCAGTCTGCATCGCCTTTTCCTGGTGTAAACCTGAGAGTACCTGAGGACCTTCCAAAGGCACTGTACTCCTGTTACAAATCAAACCATATCTTGTCGTAGACACCCCAGTCTGTGCATTTTTTTTTATACATGTCCTGTAAATGTCTTTTTATTTCCAGAAATGAGAAGAAATATATAAGCAGATACTGGAAAGAAGTGAAAGTTGGAGACTTTGTGCAGCTTCGCTGTAATGAAATTATACCTGCTGACATATTGCTGCTCTCCTCAAGTGATCCCGATGGACTGTGCCATATAGAAACAGCTAACCTGGATGGTGAAACTAACTTAAAACAAAGACAGGTGGTGAGGAGGTTCTTAGAGCTGGTAAGTCACCATTCCTAACTCTCATTTAAGATAAGAATTTGTTTCAGGTAAGTAAACTGTTCACTAATCCACTCCACACCAGCTAAATCTGCTTGTTCTAGTAGTGCTAATTAATTACTGTTATGGTTGTCATTAAAATACTAGCACTTGCCAACAGCTGACCTCATCATAGTATCAGAAGTTTTACCATAATTTTTCCCTGAATTTGAATAGGAATTATTTGGGGCAATTGTGTGCGGTTGGAAAATGTTGGGGGTTTTTAATGGCTTCTATTGTAGCTTGATTTTTGAAAACACATTTTAACTGCCCAGTGAGAAGATATTTAAATATAAACAACTACTTTTCCTGCCTGCAAACCAGATCAGTTTCAATTAGGAATTTTGCCTGAAACTCTGTGTTGCAGAATATCCCTCCAGAACTTGGAGCATTAAAGCTTGTAAGATTTAAAGGGACAGCATGCATGCATTCTGGAGGTGTCTGTGCTGAAAAACTGTTTTACTGTTCTCTCACTGTGCTTATCTTTCCCCAACAGCACTATTTTGAAACAAAATCCAGATCAGTTACTGTCAGCAGAATTAGAGGAAATTACCTGAAGTTTTACTTGCTTTAATAATCTTATTGAAATAGTATTTATATGTATGCCCTCCTCTCCCATCCCTCTTGCCAGCTAACCCCAGTTTCCTGTATTTTGTAAGGAAAAAAAAATGTTATTTTCTAGAAATCAGCTACATCTTTTTTCCTAGTAGCTCTTCTCATTTGAGAGATTTTGCAAACAATGGGAGCTGCTGTCCTTACCACTGTCATCAAAGGTAACTACAAAAGCCTATAGTTGTACTGAGGTAGATCAGCATTAATGAAGTTGCAATCCAACCGATAGGATAAAAATCAATGTGCCTTCCAAATAATTCTTTATGGTAGATAGAGCCTTTCTCTGAATAGCTTGTAAAAACGTGAGGTATAGACTTGTTTAATCATCAGTGATTTCCACATAGAATTTAGACATGACATGGCAGCTACCACCACAGCAAGAAGCTTAATCAGATACAGGCCAAATGTTTCAAGAGCTCTGATTGTTTCAAAGAAGCTAATTGAATTGCTTCTCAAGTGTCCCATCCTGTTCCCACTGAGAGGAAATTTCTCCCAGTGGGTAGAGCTCCAGGGAGGTACTCAGATGATGTGTTCCAGTTCTCTGCCAGCATAGACTTCCTACGTGACCTCAGGCACGTTATGTAGGACAAAAACTATAGATTGCATATAGGCTACTGAATACAGGGATGCTTTCGTGTTTGTGGGTACAGTTATAAGCTAAGGGCACATCCCAGCTCTATCTCAAAGGAAGACCCAGGAAGGCACCAGTTCCTCCACTCATCCACAGCAGATGGTTGGATTTCTGTGATCCAAGACCATCTGACACACAGCAGGAGGTGTTGGTAAACACAGTGAAAGGAATTGATGTGTCCAAGTACAGATCATCACGAGGCTGGCTTTCAAGAGCCTTGCTGCCCAGAGGAGTCCCTTATACTACATCAGGATCCCCGGCTTTCTGGCGGCAGAGTCACAGTTCAGCACTAGGAGTGTGATTCCTGGAAGATGGCGGGCTAAGACGGGACGTGCTGACCCTACAGACTCCTCTGCTCCCGGGAACTGTGACGCCTAGATGTGTGTGTGCCTGAGCCATCAGTTGTGGAGTCAGTCTTCTGTCTTTAACCAGCGAACACATGCATGCATTAATACAGCAGGAAAACCGGGAGGGAGTACCCCTGCAATCTCGTGTTTGGCATACTTGCTGAGGTTTAAATTGCTGATCCAAACCAGGCAGCTAAAGACTTCAAGTCTGGGTTTTGTACAGTTTGGCAAGACCTGTAACCGTTAGACCATTGTGTGGAAGTGAGTGGCAGTGCCATTTCCTCCTCAAATAGGTCATCAGAGACTGAATTGAGCCCTGTTAGGGAAGAAGGCTGAGGAAACAGTGCCTACCTAGGGAAGCAAAGCTAGGTTTATACGCCAAGCAGCTCAGCACATCAGGGTATATGTGGCATGGCTTGCTCAGCATACCCTGCTAAAATCAGTTATCATATAGATACTTACAGTCAGCTTTGTAGACACCTAATGCACTTTGCATTTCCAGCCCATCCTCCTTCCGTATCTTAGTTCTCTGTATTATAAGATGATTATGGAACTTTTCTATCTCAGAAGTATGCTTGAAAATATGTGGATAAATAATTTTTAAAAATAAATTTTAGATCACAAGATGCCTAGCTACAATAGCAGTGAGGTCCATAATAAATTGTCACGGGTTAAACTGGGGTCAATGACAGAAAGCTCATTCATTCCAATGAAAACAGGACTGGGCCCCAAGAAGTCAAGTACTGAAAGAGAGCTTGTAAGAAAACCACATGTGACTACCTCCCCTCTCTTAAAATAGCTGAGAAAGCAGGAAATATCCAAGCCCGGGTTCCTGCATCAACTAAGTTGTAGGCAAAGTACACACCTGCAAGTACCAAGTCCTCAGCAGCTGCAGCATCACAGAGCCTCTCTGTAACAGCATCCTGTAAGTTATCCAGCAGAATACTTGCCATCCTCATTGAAGTCCTGGCCAAAACCTGTCTGAGCACACTGTTAATTCATGCAGCAGCATTAGCTTCCTCACCCCATGGGCTAGTAGGGATAGGCCCTTACTGGTTCTTGAAGGTGTTGCCCTGTTGAGAGACACTCAGCAGTGGGATAGAGGGAGCTGCTTGGGAAATGTTGGATGAATAGTAGGCCCACAGCCAAGTAGCATGGAATAGCAAGGTGATGCCTGTTTTTTTGGAGTGAAGGTCAGTTCCTATCTGGGTATGTCTTAAGTTGCCACAACTGGAGAGAGCTTATTGGGAGATCTCATAAAATACTTTGGAAGACCAAAATTTTCTCGCACCAAATGCTGACCATCCTTTTACCAAACCTCAGGGAAGTTCATTCCCAAAGCTCTTACAGGACCTACATCCCAACCTGTTCATGCATTGGACAAAAATGCTTTTACATTTTTATATTACAATTATACTCAGCAGAACAGCTCTCAGTTATGTTTATAGCTGTTTGGTTCTGTGTCATTCTGCAGCCCTGTTGTTCAAGCAGGAAAACAAACAAACAGATTATGTAGTCCTGACCCTCTCTTTCCCACACTGCTAAACTCTTTCCCCCACCCCCACTTACGGAATGACACGCCTGGTCATGTGGCTTATCATAGGACAAGAAACACAGATTTTTTGGAAGATTCTTCTTAAAATATCAGCTGCGCATTGCTGTCTTTGAATAACGTCTCTGTAGCAGTATCTCAAGCATTTAAAAGAAGCTGTGTTACAAAGCTTGGCCTTTCTGTGTTTCTTATATGAACTAACTGATAGCTTCCAAGCACGTGTCTGTGAAGCAGGTCGATGAAGGGTAGCTATTTCTATACCCGTCACTCTGCTGGGCATGAGAAAGGAGTGGGGGTGGGGGTAGGAATAGTTGCTTTAAGCCACTTTTATACTTTCCTTATTCTGTCCCTGCCCTGTGCCCATGCCTGCAATTTACAGTCCCACAGGTCTGTGCTGAGCTGCTTGCCATAGAGCGCCTGGTTGCCAGTTCGGAGTAGCTGAAGTGGGGTGTGTGCTGGGCAGTCCTCTTGCAAATGCAGCACTCTCTCCAAATGCCCTCTCCAGAGGCCAGCAGGCCCAGTGCTGTTACGTTGGGTACAGCTGTCCTCTGGAAGGGCAGCCGTTCTGCCAGCATGGTCTGAAGGATCTTTGTGTGTCTCTCTTCAGCATTAACAGCATATAAGGTTCATAGTCTCAGAGAGTAAAAGCTCTTACAGTTTCCCGCTTCCAAACCTTTGTTCAGAAAAGTATCATTCTGATCTCCTTTTAGCCTGACTCTTGAAACAGCAATAAGCAATTACAGAAGCTGTTCTGTATCCTTGTCTCCAGTGCTTTGCAGGCATTATTTTACTCTAAACATATGCTCATATGATCCAAGTTCAGCATTTGTGGGCTTGGATTGGACCTCTCTGCTAGTGAATTCCAAGAAACTGTTTTCCTTTATAGTGCAAGTGACCAGAAATATTGCTTATTTTAGTGCTGCTTTGATTTGTCTACGTAATTTATAGTAGACTGGGAACATGCTGCTTTTTAGCTTTGCGCGTTTGTTAACGAATGTGACCTATCTGACACAAACCTGTACTTTCTGTACTCGATTCTACACCCTATCGATACACAAGCCGAGAAGAGTCACTGGTACATTCCTCTGTGGCTTGTATGTCTGAAGATTCCAGTTTGAATGTATGCCTTGTTGTTGTTCACTCAACATAGTCAGTCAAGAAAAAAGACAATCATTTGGTGAGTAGGTTAAAAAAGAAAAAAGGAAACGGGAGATTTTTCAAAGGCTTTGACATTTTTTCCTCCAAGACTTTAAATTCTGTGATCTCGTTATCCAGCTGCTACAGCGACAGGATGTGCTAGAAATGTTTAAAATAGTCAGAAATGTACTTCTGCATGCTCTGTCTTTAAAGTCAAAAGGATAGTGGACTGTCTTCACACTGAAACACGGATCAGATCCATGTGTGTAGCGTGACACGCTGGCGAGTGCAGCTAGAAGAAAGCACTGTGCTAAATCCCACTGTGAGTGATCTAACGATGTTAGCAGTGACCAGTAAGCATCTCTTGGAAAAAACAAGTGTTTCTTGGTATTCCACCAGTTTCCTTCTAATTTCTAACCCACTCTCGCTGCTGCCTAGTCACAGCAGCCATTTCTAGTGCACTGGCTCTAATAGGAGACACAGTAGGCAGGAGGAATCAATGTGTTTTCTGTGCTACTCTGCAGGCTGCTGTGCCACCACACCCTCCGCAGTTGCTTATGGAATGTTTTCCATCCATCTGAGATGTCGCGTCAGCCGCTCTTCAGAGCGGATAAGCAGATAGAGCTTGGGCTGCGAGAGCTTAAAACTCCCTTTCAGATTTCATAAACTTGATTTAGGATATTTTGATAGTATGAATCTAGACTCATGAAAAACATTTACATTTTCTTGCTGCCTTGTAGTTTGAAACAAACAAAATACTCCACTGTTTTTACTCAGTGTGCCTTTTAACAAAATCCACAAAGACTCACTGTGGATTCTGGAGCAGCTTATGGTTTATTAACCACTGGCCATGTCCTGGATGTTTATGTGGAAAGCTTCAGTTCAGCTGAAAGCTAAGCTAAATCTAGCAGCTGCCATTCCCTGTGAGAAGGTGCGTGTATGCGTCTGAGAGCTGGTGGGGGTAGGGGATGGATTTTTTTCCCCTCTCATTTTCTCCTAAGAGTAGACCTTTGTACAAAACAAGCTTATACTAGCATGATTAAACAGGTTTAGATAAGTCTTGCAAATGACTTTGTGGCTGGTTATTTACTTTGTCTAAAAAGCACATCTGAATTTGGTGTCTGCCTGTTTGGGAGGGTTCATTTGCATGCAGACTAGCACCAAAATAACTCATCAGTCTGATTTCCTCACAAGTCAGTATGTGAACCCTTCTGGAATATGTATAAACTCAGAGCCTATGCTTACTGCAGGCACATTTGCTCATCTGTCCCAGCCTGGAAACTGGGCTGAATTGACAGATCCAGCTTTCATTCCAGCCCTACCTGTTTTTGCATACTGCTGGAAGCATACTGAGTACAGCTGGACTTAGAGGAACAGTGCCACAGCTCCCTGTTCCAAGCACAAAGCCATTTATACCATCTCTTTCTTTCCCTGGGAGTCCTAGGCAGAAACTGGTCCAGAAGAGAAAACAAGGTTGTTCTCCAGAAGGGCTGTACTGTAAACCTGACTGTTGGTGCCTGCAGGCTGCTCTATGTATGAGGTACTTTGGGAAGGGCAACTCACACTAATTGCATGAAAACAACTTACAGGGCAGCCTTGGTATCTCAGTGTAGAGGTTCCTTTTGCATTCAGTTTTACTCCCTCAAAAAAATTAAAAAAAAAAGGAGGAAAGAAAGCAATTTTCAAATTTTGGTTTAGCCTAAACCAAGCTAAGATTTCTTGTACAGCCATCTGCATTGGTTAAATGCCCAGTTTGAGAGAACAGCTGAAGTTAAACCAGCACAACTCCCAGACAGACTAGTTTTCAATTCATCTGCTGAAAGAAGGTCTCAAAGAGTCTGAGTCTTTTACAGCAGCACAAGAATGGGCATAGCTATACTCTCCCTGTCACTCCTTGTCCCTCTAATACCCTCAGGCTATCATCCACCTGAAATCAGTGGGAATAGTACACTGTTATAATCAAGTTGATGTGAACTTATCAGCATACTCAGTGTTGTTTAGACTGTAAGTACTTTAACAGCGTGTCAGGCCACAAGAACAGTGAATGCCTCTGTCATCTTTTGGGGGTTATCCCTTGTGCCTTTCTTTTTTTGCAGTATTTTCAGAAGTTTCACAAGGCTAGGAAAAGTGGCTCGAAAATTCCAGATACACACATGTTAAAACAGCAGATTAGTGCTCCATCCCACACATGTTGCCAAAATTAGATTTCCCTGAGGGAAAAGAGAATTAAAAAAAATAACCAAACAAGCAAAAGAAAACAATGTTTTTCCCTATGCACTACCAGAATATTAAATGAAACACTATTTTTTCAGTTTTACATTTTAGCTGGAGGTTTTAGTGACACAAGTTTGTAAGAAGACTTGTGTTTGTCAGGGCAAAATGTGAGTGTGTCACACCCTCTGAAGACCTTTGTTTGATGTCATGCCTTGAACGTTCAGTAGATTTATTTGATGAGGGTTAAAAAGTTCTACACCTATACTATTGTATCTTTTTTTGGATAGTACCATGTTCAGAGATGACTTGTGTGGAAACTGTGGACATGTCTAGTTAAAGAGGAAGCAACTACTGTCTCTCTAACAGAGAAACAAACATATAGCAGCTGCGGGCAGAACGGCCTGGTGCACTGACCCAAGTCAGAGCTTTGGCAAACTCTTGTGCGAGCTGAAAGTCCTAAAGGAACACTGAGAGTAATTTTTCATTTTACCGTGGCATTTAGTCAGCAGTCTCACACTGGGAGGTATGGGGAAATAAAAAACTCAAGAATGATGGTTCACTTCCTCCTTGGTCAGCTTTGAGCAAGGTTATCGTCTCTTTCTAGTTTCCATCGTGCAGGTGTCCAGGCTGCAAGTTTGACTGTCAAGAGAGATTCATTAGAGGGACAAGTAATTTGAATAACTGTAAGAGAAAATTTTGGTATATCTTAATCTAAGCATTGGGGGGAGGGAGGGGGAGAAGAGTCCAGTTCTGAAGAGTACTGAGTACTTGACTTTTACCATTGGCATTGGCTGTTTCTTTTTGTGTTTAAATGTAGGTTAAAGGGGCTAAATTGATGAATCTAAGTTTGAATGTCTTGTCTGTGAAGGATCTCCCATCCCTAAGGTAATCCTTCCAGCACCGGTGGAACACTGGTAAAGCCATGTAAGGAAATGTATCATGCCAGTGCTTGTGCTGCATCTGACAGCTAGAGATGCAGGAGATTTCATTCTCTTATTGATAGTCCAGCATCTCCCTGTTCTGCTGTTTCTCTGAAAAAGCATTAGAAAACGAGAGAGCATTTCAGGTCCGTAGAGAGAATAAAATGCTATACTGCTTTCCCATTTTAGAGAAGTAAACATTTACATTTAAAGCAAGTTAAGAAGAGATTTTCCAATTTTTTTTTTTTTTACTTTTCTGATCTCCTAGCCTAATTCAGTTTTACTGAACAGAAGTTTATTTCTGGAGCTGTTTATTCCTTAGCCATACATTGGTCTGTCAGCTGGGAACAGGAAATACCTGGAATATCTGTTCTCAGAAATGAGATTTTGTAATATAACACTGAGAACTCCTGATTTTAGGGACAGGATTTTTGAGCTGGAAACACGTCATACTACACTTGTCTCTGATACCGCAACCCAGTTGGCAGTACCATAGTTAGGAAAGGATGGAAGGACCTTCTTTTCCAGAGCAGATGGGTTCACAGTATTAAGCCACGTGTAACCCCAGCAATGATGTTATGGTCTCACTTTCCTTTGGAAGCACTGGGGTGGAGGAGGAGTCTGCTTTTCTACCAGAAAAGGCAGAGGAACAGAATGAGGAACTCCTGTATTTATCTCAGTATCCAGGATATGAACCCTTATCCCACTTCTCTTTTCTCCACCTTCTACCCTCCAAGTCTTTTACACATTTTCGTACTGATAAGGTCACGGAGGCCAGTAGAAATTTGCATTAAAATGTTACTTACATGGGAAGTGGCTGGCCATATGTCTCAAAACTGTTATTTCAATAAACTCATGAAAATTTCTATTCATTGATTAAACTCAGGTTCATACTTTCAGGCTCTGCTATGACTCTGTGATGGTCAGACACTTTACATATGCGTATGTGCTTGTGAGAGAGAAAGCCATGATTGTCCTGTAGGTACGTGACTGGAGAAGATACTGTTCACACAGAATTATAATGCTTATACTTCCATTTGGTTTTGAGTTGAAAACATCAGTAGTGTCTGGAGATTTATAGACAGCAGTGCTGATACACTAATTCAGCTTTCTTAATGACACAGTAATGAACTGTTTTACATCAAATCAGGGATCACTTGCCTTTTGGCTTCTAAGAGGAAGAGAATTTGATGCTTAACATACGACATGGTTAGAAAGCGCGTGTAAGTTGTCATGAGCATTTACCAGCCTCTACTTAACTTTTCCAAGCTTGTTTGCTTATTATATTTTTGGCTTGACTTAATTAAATACCATATTCAAAAACATGTCCCAGATGGCTAAGTATACTCATATACCTGTATAGCAATGTGGCCTGTATGGCTAAGATCACAGGGATCTGACCTACAGGCTGCTGCAGTGTAACAGGAAGGGGTAAAAACAGCTTTGTCCTACTGTTAACTACATTTAAGTGTGTCACGTCAGCTATTGAGCAACAAAAAGCAAATGGAATATCTTCTGCCGCTCCACAAGAAGCTGTTTCAGCAATCTTTGATTCAGGTTGCAGAATAGATAACTGATAATGACCTGAAAGAAAAATTACACAAACTATTTTATTCAATGATGTTCCCCCTTATGGTCTTATTCCTGACATTTATTCTCATTGGTTGCACTTCCACATCTCACATTTATGGAATGCTTGTAATAATGAGTATTTGCGTAAGAATCACAGAATCACAGAGTGCTTTGGATTGGAAGGGACCTTTAAAGATCACCCAGTCCAACCCTCCTGCCATGAGCACGGACATCTTTCACTAGATCAGGTTGCTCAGAGCCCCGTCCAACCTGGCCTTGAACACTTCAATAACGGGGCATCCACAGCTTCTCTAGGCAACCTGTTCCAGTATCTCACCACCCTCACAGTGAAAAATTAATCCTTATATCCAATCTAAATCTACTCTCTTTCAGTTTAAAACTGTTGCCCCTTGTCCTGTCACTGCAGGCCTTGGTAAAAAGTGTCTCCCCATCTTTCTTATAAGTCCCCTTATATATTGAAAGGCCTCCCCAGTGGTCTCCCCGGAGCCTTCTCTTCTCCAGGCTGAACCCCAACTCTCTCAACCTTTCTTCACAGGGGAGGTGTTCCAGCCCTTGGATCATTTTCGTGGCCCTCCTCTGGACCCACTTTAACAAGTCCATGTCTTTCTTGTACCAGGGACCCCAGAGCTGGACGCAGTACTCCAGGTGGGGTCTCACCAGAGCGGAGTAGAGGGGGACAATTACCTCCCCCGACCTGCTGGCCACGCTTCTTGTTACGCAGCCCAGGATATGATTGGCTTTCTGAGCTACAAGCACACATTGCCGGCACATACCCATTTTTTCATCCATCCTTCTCTGCAGGGCTGCTCGCAATCCCTTCATCCCCCAGTCCGTATTGATATTGGAGATTGCAGCAACCCAGGTGCAGCACCTTGCACTTGGCCTTATTGAACTTAATGAAGTTCACATGGGTCCACTCCTCAAGCACGTCAAAGTTCCTCTGGATGGCATCCGTTCCCTCAACCATATCAACTGCACCACTCAGCGTGGTGTCATCTGCAAACTTGCCAAGGGTGCACTCGATCCCATTGTCTACGTCATTGGTGAAGATATTAACTAGTATTGGTCCCAGTACGGACCCCTGAGGGACATCACTCGTTACTGGTTTCCACTTGGACATCGAGCCATTGACTGTCACTCTTTGGGCACGGCCAGCCAATTCCTTATCCATCTAACTGTCCATCCATCAAACCTGTGTCTCTCCTGTTTAGTGGCAAGAATGTTGTGGAGAAACATATCAAAGGCCTTGCAGAAGTCCAGATAGATGACGTCTGCCCAGAGGAGAGGCTAACTGGAGAGGGAGGACTGCACAAGAGTAATAGACTCTGCTGTTCTGCTGTGTTCTGATTCAATAGGTCACAGTCATGTATGTTTTAACTCCACACTTAACG
Source organism: Calonectris borealis (assembly GCF_964195595.1). NCBI lineage: Eukaryota > Metazoa > Chordata > Aves > Procellariiformes > Procellariidae > Calonectris > Calonectris borealis. The sequence continues at coordinate 146,758,875 of NC_134312.1, forward strand.
GAACAAAGCATACGGATTACTGAAGACAACACCAGGCAGGAACTTTGTAACCATTGTGCATGCCTGAAGCATGAGGCTGGCTAGAGTGCTGAACAGGGAAGCAAACCTCAATCCCTACCTCAGCGATACATGTTTGTCCCCCTCAGCTCATTTCCCAGCTCTGCTGTCCAGTTTTGGAACTGGCAAGGCCATCGTGAATTTCTTTTCATAAGATCTATGCAATCAGCTGGTGTCTGAAAAAAATCACCTTTGAATCCCTCGAGTTTTTGAAAAGGTGTTTTTCACTTTACTGCTGGAGTCTTTAGCATGTTCATTGAAAAGGAACTTGTTTAGTAAAATAGATAGTAGATGACAACAGACAGACCAGAGAGCGAAGCTCTTACTCAAAGTGTTTCTGCAGCCATCCCAACTTCCCCCATGTACCATGCACGTCAACCACAGCCCTGCTGCCCTCAGATTGACTGTTACTCTTCACAGCTACCCCTCCACCCCTCACCACCTCGGCAGGGCTATGAGGGAAGTACGGAAACAACTGAGATTAAGCAGAGGAGGTGCACTCTGAATGCTGTGTTTGCCTTAGGAGCATTAGTAAGGCAGGCGTGTGATGATGGATGTTGATACAAGATACAATTCCAAGCGAAGAAGGCGTGCCAGTGTCCAGCTCGGGGAGTTTTGACTTGGTTATATAGCCTTCTCACACTGGAGACGTTCGTGGAAATGCTGACAAACCTGTGATAGTGCTGACATGAATGCTGCCCTGTAGTACTTGGTATAAAAGGTCTCTTTTTCAGTAGGACTGCTTCTTTCCCTCTATGCTCTCCTGCAGCTGGCAGGGACTGGAGTCTCTCAGTTCCTTGCGTGGTTGCTGTGTGTTACAGGTTTCCCTCACAACTTAGGAACATTTCTTAAACATAATGCCTTGCAAGGTAAAGCTTCTTTTATCCAGATTCTCTGTCTTCAGGGTGAGATGGGCGCATTAGGCTTTGGTGTGTTTAACTGCATCCTGACACTACAGCTGCTACTGCTAGGTTTTACTGTTCATAAGGAAAACCCTTCGTTACCAGCCACTCTCTCTCCTGTCAGGACTCTGGTGTTCTGGTTTTTATTTGTGAAATGATGTAAAAGAGGTGCTTGGCATTTCCCTCTTCTTGTTGAAGGGTCTTAGTCCTTCCCATTCCTATTTCTTCTGGCAGAACTTCATCCCACAAGAAGTCAGACTGGCCAGCAGCCCGGACTAGAGCAGGAGGAGGCCAAGGTATATTCGGAAGCTGAGCTGAGATGTTGTGCTTCTAAATTAAAAGGACCATGCAGTGCTTATGCCACTAATCAAGTGAAATTTTCTTCCAGCAGTTACAAAATGCAGCAGAAAGACTGCTAGAAATCTCTCCAGAAAGGGGAAAGCACTGGAGAATGGGGAGGGTTGCATTCTACCAAGTCTGTGAGCATAAAGCAAAAAGCCTCTGGAGGAGCAGTGTGGATTGTATGCAGAGTTTTGCGAGCCCTTGAGAGGCTTGGTCTGTGGTTTAGTTGAAGCACTGAGCTAATGCTGAGGTCGGGTCTTATGGACTATGAACCCATTCATTTATTTTAGTGGCTGGCTTTTGGAACAGGCAGATACCATTTCTTAATTGTCCAGGTCTGGGTCCATATTTCAGCCTTGACATACTCTGTTGCCTTACCACTCTCCAGTGCTACTATAGTCCGTGAATGGATTCATTCACACCGCTATAATTTTCAGTGGTTGCTAAGGATGGCCATCATCCCAATGGATGTTAGAACTTGCATGTGTGTATTTTCAGCATTGTTGACATTTTTTTTGGTAGTTTTGTCACGTGATTGACAGCTGGCTGTCACAGAATTATTGAGGTCTTCCTAGGCCTTGCAAGCACCATGTTTCTTTTCCTGCAGGCTAGATATTGCACTGTTCCCTCATATTATTTTCTACAAAGGGAAAAACTTTTACTTAGGTCAGCCAGAGGAAGATCAGCCCCCTAACATGTATTTGGCTTGCTCAGCTGTTCCAGTGTTTCTGGAATATTCTGGAATACTGAACATCTCTGTTCCGTTTAAACAAACAGTACTGAAAAAAATCCAATTATAGTAGTAGTTGTCAGTGTGGAAAACAAAGCTATTAAATTCTGATGTACGGCGGGATCTGTTTAGTTCCTAAATAGCGTAGATCAAACTGTTTCTTCCTTTTTTTGTGTATTAGCGGCATGGATAAATTCTGCCAGAGAGACTAATGCAGGTTAGACATTAAAACATTTCACTCTTTTAGTATATAAACAGTCTGCATGCTTTGGATACATAAAATCAATATGTAATTCCAATTGCACATTAATAAAAGGTCAGATTAATTTTATATGGTAAATGCAGGGTACTGCTATATAAAGCAATAATAGGATGGACCGATGCATTAGGAGGATGCGTTCTTATTGCACTTAAAAGCTTTTAAACTGGAAAGCTATTTTTCTGGCTGAGGCAGATTTTTGTCTGTTAAATATTTCCTTTGAGTTGTCCCCATGACTCCATTTCTCCCTTTTTGTTTCCTCCAGACATACATGCCAAAACAAATCCCAGAGCCCTCATCTAGCAATTGTACTGCAGGGAGAAGTCTGGATAAGATCCCCAGCATAGCCAGTAAACACAATGTGATAAGCGGGTGACTGTCACTGTCACCCAAAGGCATCCTGGTGTACTCATGCTGTCGTATTGGAAGGAAGGACTGAACATTAAACTCTGGTTTCTGCAACAGTAAAGCAGGGCAGATGAATAAAGGAAAAAATTTTAATAACTATGCATTATTAACATCACTAGCAGGCCATTAAATCACCCATACAACACACATTTAATGAAGGGGAATATGTTGTTTGAACGCTGTGTAATTGTCAAACTAACTCATTTGGCAGAGCAGCATGTTTTGCTTCTTGAGCTATGACAGTTTTGTGAGGTTGCCAGCAGAGTCGAAAAGGTTGGCATTTCACTGTAGAGATTCAGAATGATCTCACAGCTGAAGCTCCGAAGTCATGTTGGAGAGAGCTAAATTCAGTCTCTCTTTTTTGTGACAGATCTCTATAGTTCCTTCATCCGTCTACCTGTCGGTTTCCCATTCTGCAAAAGAAGCATTGTAACATTTTCTTCCCCTCAACACTTTGCCTTTTTAGGATGTAAGTTTTTCAGAGGGGGAGACATTAATATCACCTGAGAGATAAGGGGCAGTGATTTATTTTAAGGAAAATTTTAAAGAAAATACCTCTCCATTATGTTTTCCTGTCCTGTGTACATTTGTGCTTTCCCCAGAAACACAGCCCAATTATTGCAGACCTAATTTATTGTTTTAAATGGAACTCTTTATCAGGTTTAATAGGTAAAGCATAGTTAAAGCCTAGTCACACAACCCTTTACATCTGCAATTTAACTTTAATTTGAAATTCAGCTTTGAAGGAGTCAATATTTAACAGATTTTTGCAATCTGACTAAGTCTGCTTACGTAAGGAAGATTAGTCTTTCCGTTGCTGCATTTAGAGTAGGAATTAATTTCCCTAAGTTTTAAGAAATTGGAAGAAATAGGATTTATGGATAGGGTGTTAAACATTTCCCTAGCAAGAAGACTCCTGAAGAAATGAAATATATTTTGTGGAATCCCTGAGTATGTAAAATACCTAATGTAAGTATCACTGTGTGTCTTTTTCAAGCTTCAACCTTTCAGAAACACGAGTTCCTAAAAAGTCAGCACTTTTTCAGAGGAAGACAGTGAACTAAAGATGTTTTGGCAAAATCAAAATGTGAAGTCAGGTGTTTGAGGAAAGTCAGTTTCTTATTATTGAATTCAATCCCTTCTTTTTTTTCTCCTTTTTTTTTCTTTTTTTCATTTTGATGTGACAAAATATGGCACAAGAGTTAAGCAAGAAGTGGTCTTCACTCCTCCAAAGTATCTTGTGCATCATTTCATACTGCAGAAACCTTTCAGACTTGTTTTTAAAATTATGTTGATAAGAAAGAATTCTTAGCACTACAGTGACGTGAATAACATTTAGTCACTGAAGGCTTCTGAAAGCAGGGTATGAACAACCACAACATGAGGATATACGTGAATGTTTCTATGCATTTGTGGTTGTCAAAATGATGTATTTTTTTATTTCTGTATTTCTGAAACTCTCAAACCGTATGGGATGAAATGATGGAAACCTCTGTTTCACGTCTTTCAAGATCTTGTTATAACTTACCCACAGAAAAAGAATTGTGTTGTGCCATGGTGGTCACAGCAGCAGGTTCCTGGTGTTCGGCTAGGCCACGCAGCACTGGAAAAGGCACGCCACCAGTTTTACCTTCTCATCCCCTGTGTGCAGGCCTGTGGTCATTCAGTTTTTCAGACAGCATTTACCAACCATCCAGCCATCCCCTACGTTCTCCAGAGCAATGGCAACCAGACACATTTTGTGTTTTTACTCTTTGAAGTAACTTGCATCCTATTGCCAGTGTGCAGGCAGTACAGCTTGGGAGCCTGTTGCAGAGTGACACTGCTGTGATACCATGATGGTGATGTGAAATTCAAACCCAACAGGAAGAACAGCATCCATCTGAAAGAGAACCAAATTGGAGTCCGTATGAATGATGCTTGTATCTGTGCTTACTATTTCAAAAAAGCAGGGGCAATACCTAACATTTGGAAAAGATTGAAGATGCTCGTTTTTTAGAGCCTGCAAGTGCTAAGGTAGTGTGAATAACATGGGCAGAGAGGTTTACACTAGTCCCATTTGCTCAAAACAAAGGGAAACAAGGGTTCAGTTCCCTTTTCAGCTTCATGGAAGCCAAATTTGCATTTCTTGACCCCCAAATGTCATCCATCACACTGTTGCTCTTTCACTGTTTCAGAGAATTTGAGATTGATTGACCTGGAGGGAAGAGAGCACAAGTGGGAATATGATTGTGTGCAGCCATAAAGTGTTAATGCAGGAGTAAAAACTTTTGAGTTCTGGTTGCTGTTTCTTTTTTTCTGTTAAAGTAGCTGGATGTGCTTGACTTTGCTTAGACTTTGACATATGTGGTGCTCATATTGGCTTTTTTCAAAGTCGGCACTCACTGAAACTAGTATAATTATTTCTGGCCCTTCGTTTAGATTTCTCATTTCTCCAAATGACCTTCCTATATCTTTTCAAGCGCAGTTTTTCTGTAACATCTTGACAATGGCCAGTCTGTGCTCCGAATTAAGCCCTGCCTAGTAGTAAGAACTCTGCCTTAAGCGTAAGCAAGATATTTTGCCTTACTCATGTTTTATAGGGACTCATCCTTAGAATTAGTGATGGCAATTAAAATTTACATTGTAGCAAAGGGAGAATAGGTGGTTTAACAGAAAAATCTGACTGACATGATGGCCTTTGCCATCCAACAGTTTTGTGAAATACTCTAGGGAACTTATTTGCAATCAGTGAATCTCTCTCATGTTTGTATCAACCAGAAGGTCAGTTTTTCAGATCAGCAGTGCACAAGGCACACGTTTGGGAGACATGCAGAGATATAATAAATATGACACCATTACATACCTTGCTGTGCACTGGGAGACCATGAGAACACCAAATAAGTCAAGTTTTTAGGGAAATTAGGCACTGGAAAGCCTCAATTCAGATTCTAGGCACGGAGCTTTTCATGCCTCTTGAGTCTGGGACAGCTTTAATGCCCAGCAGTTCTGTAACTGGGAAGTAAGACGCTGAAAATCAGGTACATCAGATAGCTGCTGCACAAAGGTCTGGGGAAGTGGTTTTTTGACCATATTTTGATCTTGTTTTCTGTCTCTTAACAGTGATGCAGAAATTCACTGTAAGAGAAAAATTAAAGGTAGTGGTGAAGAATTTAATTTTTTCATGGACTTTTACCCAGAAAACAGCACAAATCATTGTTTGTGTGCTATAAGAGCAACACTTTTGGCTTTGACTTCTGTCTAGCTGCAGCTTCTCTTAGCTGTTAATACATGAGAACATCATCGCAGTTTATGTTTCATTTGCTGCTGAAGTGTGGGTATCAGCACAGAAAGGAACAAAACTTTGATCACTCTGAAATCTTATGTTAACTTTGTGCTTCTTTTATAACCACTGAAAGCAGTCACACACAGGCAGTGTTTAACATATTTATTCATTCATTTACCAAAAGGCATTTTCACATCAAAACAGTGTCATCAGCTGTAATGTACAGTGTATATCTACACTTCCATTTCACAGGGAAGACATGGAGCTATTTGGTTTATTAATAAAACAAAGAGCTTTTGCCATAAATCAGAATTCAGCAGCTTTGTTCCCTTACGTAAACTACTATTCTAATTGGATTTTCTCCCCTCCCAGATATTATCTGGTTAAAGACCATAATCACATATTTCAAGTTAATTGTAACAGAACACAAATACACAGACGGTTAGATTTAACGATAAAGGACTTCTAGTTCCAAAACTGAGTCATAAATGAAAAGAATCCAACAAACAGAGGAGGGAGAAAGACTAAGTTGCATGGTAGTGATGGGGAAGTCGGGTAGGTTTAGTCCTCTCTGATCTTGACAAGATCTTTCTTTTTTTGTGAAGACTTTAGCTCTAGATTTTAAGTAGATTTTTTCTTCTTATTTGTAAAGTCCCTGGCTTTGCTGGCAGGCTTCCTTAGCAGAAAGGGAATTCAGTCTCCAAACTTGCAATTGCTCTAGAAGTTACTGTGTCTGTACAGCACTGAAACCATGTTCTCTCTGCTGAGTTCAGCAGCCACAGAAAACCTGCATTTGATTACGCTGGATTTCGTTATTAGGTGTCTCTAGGATTCCCTCAGGAGCATTGATCAAAGATGTTAAGATTTCTTTCTTTTCTTTTTTTAAGACCACTGAATGAAAATTTGTGCTAAATTAGCTGTATTATATATAGTATGTTATAATAAAAAGACAAGAAATGTTTCCCTTTCCAGTCTCTTCCCTCCAATTTACAAATGCAATTTAAGCTACAGTGGTGACTCTTCTTTAACACAATACTTAGGCAGACAGACAGTATATTATTGAAACACCTTGTGCAATGTTTGTTGATTATTTTTCCTGTACTTTTTTTTTCCTGCCAAGGAACATACCGGGGCAAGGAAGGAAAAGATTATGTTCTGGGGCAGCAGAGCAGGTGTTATGTAGACAACACAGGCTTTCCCAGGACAACAAGCTTTGGTGTGACTTGGGAGAACTTCACTTTCTCCAACAAGCTCAAGTAAAGACAGCTGCCAGGTAGCACTGGCTGCTAGTATAGCGTCTCTGTAACGTGAACCTCTGACTGCTGGAGGCGAGGACACAGGCAGAGTGTACAGTTTAGGAGCTGTGGTAACAGATTTCAGATGTCAAGGCCTGAAAGCTTCATGATGTCTGTTCTACCCAGTGATTCCTTCTTTGTGACTGCTGGTGTCTGTGCCTGTCTGAAGTGAGCAGCTGAGGAATGAGGGTCAAAGGGGGTGAATGTGTGGCTTTACGGTATCTGCCCCATTCTACAGCCTAATGATGTCTTCGGTGCCTCTGTAGAACTAGGTACTTTTGAGCATTCCCAGCATCAAATTTCAGTCAGCTGGAGAAATTTAAGGCTGACCAGGAGAAATATCTAATGAGCTTAAATACCTACAGTATCTGGTGCTGAAACAATCTGAATTTCTTGCTAAGGCTCAGGTTCCTGACTGCCAACTTTGACATAATTTAGAGAGTCTCATTCTTAACAATAGCAATCTTCTGCTTTGCTCAGAGCTGTCCTTTGTTTTTACACCTTTTTTTTTCCTCTTGTTTACAAGCTGAATTCTGCATATAAAAGTGATTCTGTCCTCCAGTGGGCTGCCGCTGTCTCTAAGTGACAGCCCATCTTCACGGTTCTCTATATCATCTCTTGTTTCTTGAAAATACAGGAAAGGTTTCCAAAAGTGTCAAGCATGGGTCGTTTGAATTGTCTCCTATAAGTCTGTCTTTCTTCCAGGAGTAACTGGTAGAAAAATGAAGGAGGGCATTGATGGTGATGCTGACACATCCTCTAGTTTCTTTTATCTCTTATTTAAAATCTAGTTTCTTTCACCTCTTCTGAATAGAGTCAATATCAAAAAAACAGAGACACCTGTGTGTTTCAGAGAAGCTGGCGATAAGACTGTGTCTGTCCTTTGGTTACTGATTCTCAGTCAGCTATTCCCATAGCGTGTTCTGAAAAGTAGTGGTTGGGGTCTACAGCTGCTCAGCAAAACCATTATAAAACATAACATTTGCAGTGTTATCACTGTTGCAAGCTTAATAATATGATAATTTACAATTGGTTCTTGCATTCAAATGGTGTGCAAAGAAGTTTTCTAAAGGTAGTCCTCATTGATGGAGACAAACAGCCTTTTCGGCGGTACCAGGACCAGGTATCTGATTTCACTGCGTAGTTTGTTTGGTCTGGCAAAGAAGGGAGAACCTTGATTTTTATTTAACAAAATCAAGTAATTATGCTGTGGTAGGATGTTTTTCCTCAGACACAACAAGATGCTAACTACAGGTAAACATATATAGTCAGCAAAAATACCAGCTTCAGACTAATGAGCTAGAGAATCAAGAAGGTTTTTAAGTGTTAATTAGGAAAAAGTTATTCTGCTATATGGGTGTAATTTACTGTAGAAGATTAATTTATCTGTGTTGGCATAAAGCAATTAAGAAGTCTTGCTAATATTGCAAAAGCTCATATTAGCTTTTTCGTAATTGGCAGTGTATTGACTTATGTTGTTCTAAATTTTCAGTAGCTTCACTGAACATGAAGTGTAGTGATACTATTGAATATTTTGAGCCTTCCCAGATAAATTTCATTTTTCTACTCCAGACCAAATTCATTTGACTTCTGGGCTTGGCATCTTCTATCCAATGCTTTTACAAACTCACATTCTTCCACTTGCAGAACAAAAAAGTCATCCTTGTAAGGGAGGTTTTGGAAGGCATCTAAGGAATTTTGGTGCCCAGGACCCTTTGATTTTCAGTGCCAGTTGGTCAGTGTCATTCATTTGATTGCCTTTGAAAAAAACTGGACTTTAATATATTATGAAAGCTAGAAAAGAAAGCGATTTTGACTATAATTTGCAAGTCTTTGCCCTAAGTAATTAACATTTTTATTATTCCAGGACTCAGAATTTGACCCCTTGAAGTTCACCAGTGTCATTGAATGCGAGAAGCCAAACAATGACTTAAGTAGGTTTCGAGGTTACATGTGAGTATTTCATATAATATCCTTCAGTATACATTCCCTTTCTCTAATATGGAATAAAATAAATGCTGGTTTGGTTGGGGCTGTGTTCTGTAAGTTGCATCATCATCACACCTAAATAGGACTGCATATTTAAGGCTCTTTTAAAGGATCCTCACTTCAGGGTGAGATGGGAGCCTCACGTTTCCATTCCTTGGGATGGATTTTGTTGTTAGCTTTCATCAGTTTACACTCCGGAAATGAATGCACGAAGCAGTGCAGTTACAGACACTCTTCTCCCTTTCCTTCCCTCCATGGATCAAAAAAGCCCATCTGGAAATGGGAGGAAATAGAAAACTGGTCCAAGAGAGCCAACAAACAAACACAATCTGTTGTACACTGCTTTTATGAAGATGGGTCTGTTTGATGTTTCTTTTAATATAAGTGTCATTGAGGAAAATCGGAAGGCGAAACTGATATTACTCCAGCTATGGCAGTATTCCTTTCCTCTCATTCAAAATAAAATAATTGGCTCACACGATGTGCTTGTACATTACCACGCAGAATCACCTATGGACACTTGACTTCATTCTAAACAAACAGAACTGCATTAACAGAGTGCTCATCTCTGGCCAATCAGTCCTGCTCAGAAACAAAAGTTTTAGTGTGCGCAAAGTACTTTTCTTCTAACATAGCCAGGACTGTAGAGTGTAGGCATACCAACAGGGGTGACTTAGGAGATGCACTCTTGCACAACTTATTCTTCTACAGTCTGTAACCACGTAGAGAGTGACAGCCCAGGATATTTAATTTTTGTCTAAATTTTAATGAAAAGAGTTAAACAGACACTAATTCTGTTTAGAATACAATGATTTATTACCCATATTGATTAGGAGTTGTAAGCAGTAATGAATTGCGTAAATGGCACAAGGTAAATTATTGGAGGTTGGGGAGTTTTTTATAGTGACGCTATTACCACCTCAGTTACTACTCTCAGATGTCACAGATTGTGTAGCATGTACTGTCAACTGCTGTAAATCAGGATAGCTTTTTTGAAACTACATGAAGTTGTAGTGTGGGAAAATGTGTTCCTTTATTTAGCAGCACAAAGCCCTACAGTTCATTTAAAGATAAAAGTTTAGTATTAGACATTACTGCATGGGGGTGTATAACTGTATACATTAATAGAGAGCCTGATCTACTGCAGAAATGGCATTTCCAGATATGGAAATGGAAGGTTTGGCAGCTTTTCTAGCACACTTCATGTGTGTGAATCTTAGTCCCCAAAATATTGAGCAGAGGTTGAATACTGTAGAAGATATGCATAAATTTGTCTTTCATTATACATTTATTTATGTACTCCATGTGGAAAATGTAGCATGTAAGTTACAGAACCATTTGGATTATGTAGCAGAAAACACGGTAGTACCTTTTGGAAGACTGTTGTTCAATATTGATTCTATTTAATCTTCTTTATATCTTAATGTTTCACAAATGATGTAAATATATTTTGACACAGCAAAAAGCCAAGACATCAGTTTTGAATCTGGCAGAAAGCATCAGGTGATTTCCAGATCTCATCAGTTATGCTGCAAGAGGTTTACAACTAAAGGACCATGGGGCGTTTGAAGTAAAGAGCAGGGACCAACCCCTCAATAAATAAACTCTCAGTCTCCTAATTTATCACGGGAGAAGGCTTTTTTTCTCCCTCTTTTTAAATTTCCTTCATTAGTATCATGAAATCATGGGTCTATTTCAAATCATACATTAGCAAGATGAATATTAATTTGCACATCTGAATTGAAACATGGCATTGCCATGTCAAACTCAGATCTTAACTCTTGTTCAAAATCTTACCAATAGTCACTGCTTGAAAGAAAGGTTCAGATAGCTCCCAGCTGATAATAGCTCAACTGAAAAGAAATGTTACTGAGATATTTAAATAGGGATGCTATGAAATAGTAGACTTTCAAGAGATCCATGTGGAAAAGCTGTGCTGAGACATTACTGTCAAAGTTTGCTTGAAGTTTTGACCACTTAGTAGGTTTCCAGTTTTGACCAAGACTATTTTTTTCTGTTTGAAATATGAAGAGCTCCTTTGGTTCTAATGTCTGTGCTGACAAATCTTGCAGGGAATAGAAGTATTTGTGTGTCTGTGTGTGTGTGTTGTAAACATGTAAAAATTCTATTCCCCACAGTTATTCTGAAATGTGATCACTATAGGTAACCAATGTAGCACAGAAGGGCCAGGGTAAAAGGAGACATGATAAAAAAAAATCAGAAAAATATCACAAAATGCATTGAGACAGGCCTGGCCCTATGCTATAGCTGCAAAAGTTTAGCGTGCACATTACTACATATGACTTCCTCAGTTATATGGGCACAACTTGCATTGAACACAGTCTGGGTGTGCAGACAGACAGGCAGACTAGCGGTTCTACTCAGGTGCTTGCTTTAATACTGCTTTGCAGTTTCTGCACACTCAGATATCCCAAGCATATTTCCTCATTTTAATTTCCCCTATAAGAAGTCTTCTGTGTAAAAAGAATAGAATAAAACCTAACATGCCTTCTGCCTGTACGGGTCTACCCAGATTATGTACAGTATGCATGCCAAACATTAAAAAATCCCCTGCCAGGTTCCAAAAATAAGAAAATTGGCTTTAAAGTCTTGTTTCTAGCTTTTTGTGTGTATATGGGCAAGGGAAAAGGAGTAGTAGTATTTGGCATTGTGGCTTTTCAGCTTTTCTCTGAAAGCAAAAATTTCATTATTAGACAAGAACAGGAAACTTTATCTGATCATACCAAAATAAATATAGCAAGGAATTATAATAATAATAATATCAACACATGTGTGTATTTCTATTTCAAAGCTTGTCATAAGATAAAAAAACCAAATTAATATAAAATCATGTTACAATTTTTTTAAGAAAAAAAATGTATAAATCTATACAGTGATGTCTCTTTAATGTGCTATAGTGACACCACCTCTCCTGAGAAAAAAAAAACCTAGACTAAGTTTCATCGGAATTGAGAGTCAGGAAGATTCTGACTGATGATGTGCACTGAGACTACGTTTAAGATTGTTGAATATTTTCTTTGGGAGTGTCAAGCCTTGGAAAGTAATGCCAGCTCTACTATTTGCTTTGTAAGACACTTGAGAAACCAGAGAGTGAAAGAAAATACTCTCTTTTGAATGCAGTTTTGATATGTCACCTTGTTATTTAATGCTGGTAAACACATAACGCGGAAAAATATAATAGAAGGCTGAAGTGAGCTACCGTTGGACTTATTTTTGCATTGCTGTATTAAACTTATTTCTACACAAACACTTTCAGAGCGCTGTAGCGAAGTAGTAGCTAACTGCATCTGGTCTGCCCATTTCTCCTAATTCGTGGTGCATGTGTATTTTAGATGTTTAGATACTGCATATTTGCGGTGTCATCCGTGTGAGAAATTGCAGAGAAAAAGAGTGCTGCACCTGCACTCGCCAGTGTGTTTCCTCGCGGGCTAGCCTTCACGTTCCAGGCGTCTGAGCGGCTTCAGCCGGCCGCTGTTTTAAATACGGACAGAGAAAAGTTTCCTTCTTTGCCTCCAAAGTTATACTGGCCTGAATCCAGAAAGGGGAAAAACAGACTGTTCAGCCTCTGTAACAAGCTTACGGTTTGTAACTCCGGAGGGCTAGAAATGGGATCTAAGCCATCTCTCCACCAGGACATAAAGTTACGGCCTTGGCAGGTTTGTTATCAAAGCGAGCAGTTGTATCTAATTCTAGTTTTCATTATTTTTTAATCCAGACCTTTATGTCTGTAATTTTTTCTTCCTTTTATCATCAGTGCCCAATTGCCTTATATGTATGTTCTGTTAGCGAGTCACTGCGAGTGTGTGCAGACAAGACGGAAACAATGAGTTTCCTCCAGCCCCTGCCAGCTTCTTTCTCCCAGATTTTTATTTCATCTATGTTTTCCAAAGGTTTGGTGAGCAACAGGTGAGTTGATTGATTTCATTTGGACATGAAAAAGTAAAAAGTAGTACCAAACGCAGGGTAAGATGAGTTGTGGTGGGAAGGTTCAGTCTGTGGGTGAGGGCAGTAGATTGGGGTCTTGGCACCTACAGGTTAACTTCAGGTGTTGCACCATTGCTATGGAGCAGGTTCAGACATTGTATAAGCTAAGATAGTAAGAACAAATATATAATTGTGTAGAACACGTACACAAGTAATTGTATATAAAGATTGCCATGTACAATATACCTGTCACAGTCCACTGTTACTGTCAAGTTTAAAGAATTGATGAAGGCTATAAAATCATAAGCCAGAGCAATTACTTCTTAAGTAGATTTATCTTTAAAAAGTCCCATTTATTAACAGGAATCAACTATCGTTTGGAGACTTTATTGGAAATTCAGACTAACATCCTCATGATTTACGAGAAAGGCTAATGTAGAATTCAGTCTTAAAAAGCAGATGAGTGGCAGAATCCTGGTAGTAGTGTAATTTCTACAGTATGGAATCATTAAGAAATTATTTCCCATAGTTTAAGCCCAGCCAAATTTGGGTAATTTTCCAGCTGGCAATCAGTGCTTACACCTTCTGGCACACTGCAAGAAGGCTGTTGGATAGCCCCCAGTTTTTGAAGCTCCTTTGGCAAAAGGGGAGGCAGTGGGTTAAGGAGATTTGCTGAAGAGGACAGAAGCAAAACCTCTGTTCTTGTATCTGAGGCCGGCAGGGAGGATAGGCTGAGCAGGGGAAGTTCTCTCCTGATGAAAAAAACACCTTCATTTTTGTATCAGAATTGCACACTTGATGTTATCTACTTCTTTCCTTCCCCATTTGTTTCTGGTCTCTAGTCAGATGTTACCACTGCTGCAGCTACCTCAGCTGACAAATCCACCACTTTTTCTCCATTCCTACAGTGAAAAGCTAAGCATACCTCTTGAAACACCAATGTTTTTAATTTATATTTTTGAGCTGGGAGTGTGTATAATATATTATACTGAACTAAAAAGGACTGTGTATGTGTGTGTGTATATATATACACATATGTATGAATATATATATATTATTTATGGGTATATTCTACTCACTAAGAGCATTGACTAGGGGCTACATAGCATAACCAGCATAACAGCATAATCTGCAAGTATCCTAGTAGGCTGGAGAAGAGTACAAAGGATTTACCAATGTGAACCTTTTCTTCTTGCAGACTCAGGATATTTGATATAGTTCTTCAGGCCTGAGATCCTAGAAGCGTGTGCTAAAGTTAGAATTTTGGTCCTCATTTAGAAAAAGAAAATTCTAACAGTCAGAGAAAAGCATGAAGATATAACCCAGGTGTGAAGGCTTAGAAAAATAGGAAGCAAATAAAAAGAACTCCACTTTTTTATAAAAGGCACAATTTTAAGCCAGTTTGCAGGTTTCGGGGAACACAGGGTTTTAAATGCTGAAATCCACGTAGCCATAAAATTCGACATTGCAACAGCAGAATGTTAATTTTAGTATAGCACATGTGCTTTTCCAGGATTTCTCTTGAACTGCCAACTTTTACTAGTTTTTTATTGCAGTCTGTTTTTTAGACTTTGGATGTGTGATGGTTTTGATGCTCTGAAAGTGAAGGCAGAACATTGAAACATTTTAGAGTTTGCTTTAATCTTCTCTGAGGCATTGGGATACTGCAGTTGATTAAATTAAATTTTATTCATTTAGAAAAGGTTTGAAATTATTATTTGGTTTGTCTTTTTTACCTAAACATTGTAATGCTATTTTTAATTGTTATTATTATTGTTTAGCATTTCCCTGGTGACTGCTAATTCTCATAAGGCTGTTTTCTGTATTTCTCTGTCAGCTGAAATTTGAGTCAGTCCATACACAGCAGACAAGAAGTTGTAGTGGAAACATTACTTTGTTCCATTTTTCTCGTGTGTTTTGGTGCTAGTCAACAGGAATCATCAGGGCGCAGGCCGTTTCGTCTTTCTTAGAGAGTCAGCGAGACACTTCTGAAAGGAATTTCTCTTGTTCTCACTGATGAACAGATGGAATTTTTTTCCTTTCTTTTTCACTGACCTGATGCATATTATCCCTGGCACATCTTCCTTAGTATCGCTGCTTCTGAAGCACAGTCCTTTCCCAATTTCACCATATTTCTTTCTAGGATTTCTTTGATAAGAACATGTGAATAGTGGGTACACAGCTGCTCTTAGGTGGACTGGATTAACTGTGATTGCACAGTCAATTTGCACGTGCACAGAAAGTCCAATGCATTTTCAAAGCATTAGATAGGCTGCACACATGCTGTAGATTTGGCCTGCATATCTCTAGTGAGCATTTGTCCAGTACGTTTGTATATCCAACAGCAACTGGTACTGCTCCAGCTGGGCTGGTGCATGTCTGGGATTCTTGGATAGGTTTTCACAGTTTTCAAAGTCTGCCAGAGAATCCTCCCAGGAGGAAGATCGAAGGAAATATTTCGCCATCAGGTTGACAAAACTTCTTAAACTTTGATCATGTTTCCTAGGCTTGTTATGTTACAGAGTAGTATGATTTAGCAAGCTTAATGTTTTGACATGCTGTGCTTTGTTCTGTTTTTGAATTTTCTGCAGTGTACACAAAAGTGGAAAAAAGGATGGACTGTTCAAAGAAAATCTTTTGTTACGTGGATGTACCATTAGAAATACAGAAGAGGTTGCAGGAATAGTAATCTATGCAGGTAAAAGCTGTTTTTCTGTGTGATGAGGCATACCGCCTTTTTATAGCTTCCTTAAAATAGTAACAAAAATCCATATGACATCATTTGATGCAATTGCTTCTGCAGGGCATGAGACCAAAGCTTTGTTAAATAATAACGGACCCCGTTACAAACGCAGTAAGCTTGAAAGACAGATGAATGCCGATGTCCTTTGGTGTGTCCTTATACTTCTAATCATGTGTCTGTTTTCTGCCATCGGTAAGTGCTGTTTAAAAGTAGAAACTTAAGTATCAGACTCTCTTGGGATTCATGCATTTAGCTTTATCAAAAACATATGTATCTGCCAAAACATGAAATCCATACAGCTGCCTCCATACTGTCTAATTTTTGTTGTTTTCTTCTTTGAAATCAAGATGTCTTGATACATAAGCTCATCTAAATAGCTTCTTAGTATCAATCAGATATGTGCTATTAGTACCAGAGATCTGAAGGCTTAGATTCTATTACACTTGATAGCATCCAAAAATGTCAAGTCCAGAAGAAGCCACTTCATATGTAGTCCCCTCAAAATTACAGGCGGTATAGTGTAACATGCCATTAATCAGTCAACAAAGTAATTTATGAGCAGCAAATAAACATAATTAGCACAGTACTATTCCCCAGTACTATTTAGTAAATCAAGGGCACAGTGTACAACATTGACACACTGTCCCTAAGACTGCAGCTTTAACATAGAAGAAATAAATAAAAGTCTAAATCTGCATAAATCCAAGTAGAAAACTCTCTAGACTTCATGGAGTGTTTAAGGAAATGCTGAGGTTCAGGTTAATACTCTTCAGGCCGTTTTTCTATTCACTTGGGAGAAAGAATTGAGTTTTACGTTTGGCACCCAAAATGATTCTGTATATATGCCATATGAATTCCATATCCTTAATGTTTGTGTGTTCTCTGATGTTTGTGTGTGAGTCATACGGCATAAACACCAGAATGTTTCCTAACAACCATGGTGTAGTTTATTAACAATCTTATGCCATTTTAATACATCTCTGTGTGCCTTTTTCCAGGTATTGGTAAGTGCTGCTTAAAGATGAGTTTTTTCCGGCTGTGAATCAGCCAGCATATTTATTTCCACTGACACTCTTTTGTAGTGTCTCAGTGTTGGGGAGCCCACTCCTCAGGGCTGAAGTGCCATGGTAGGCGTCCCCTCTGCCACTGCATCGAGGTGTTGCCCCCAGAGCAGCGGCAGCGGGGTGTGCGCTACAGGGGCTTCAGTTCAGCTGAAACTCCTGAGATGAATGAATGCGAACGGCAGGAGGTGGCACGCCGTAGGTGACACATATGCCTTCCCTTCTGTCACTTCTGCTACAAGGCTAGAAACCGCCAGCAGAGGGCCAGAGCAAACTGCTGGAGGTGATGACAACCAAAAACAGCTGGAAAGAAATTTGCTTGAGCCCTTGGAAACCAGAGGTGCCTTCAAGACATGCAAAGCTGTGTTCTGTAAGAGTCAGGCAATTTTTGTACCTTCTGTCAAGAGAGTACCTTCTGTCAGAGGTACGACACTTAACTAATTCTTTTGAAAATCTGAGTCAGGATATTTATAAAACAAGTGTTGATGTAGGTCATTCTCAGTGTGGGGCTTCCAATTTTTGCTCTCAAGAATAAAAATACAGACATCAATAAAGACATCAGTATGGTGATATGCTCATATTGGTAGTACAGGGACAAAATAATTTGCTCGCTTGGGTTAAGTATTGTTTTTATTTTTTAAGAGTTCAATGCTGGTTTTATGTATCAAGATGTAAAGGACCTTGTTAGATGTGGCTTACAAAAGATTACTTTTAAAGTAGGCCTTTGTCCTTTTTTTCTGATTTCTGACATATAGTGAAGATAGTTTGAATGCTTCTTATCATGGGGGAAATTCTTCTTTGGTTTTAACCTTAAAAACATCACCCATACCATTTTAGGTCTTTTAGGACTCCAAACCCTAGTGCTCTACTTAAAAAGGCAACTTTCTGTCTCTTTAACAAGAATGTAATTTTCCCAAGATAATAATAACAACCTTATCTTTATGTAGTTATCGGCATAATCAATTAAAAAAAGATTTTGAACAAGGCTTAGAATTTCTTCTGTTCTTAGTTGTCAGCTTACATGCTCTTGACTCTGCTGATACTGTTACTAGTTCTGTAGATGTGGTGGGTAAGATTCGCACAGTAAGATTAAAGTCTCTTCTGACTTTATCCAGCTGAAACTAGTTTAATGATAGCTGGCTAGTGATATATACCTGTGTAGTCAATGGAGTTCTTTAATTTTAACACAATATCACTGAAATTAATTGCTTTCTGAAGAAGTCTTTTTTTCTCTGCTGATTACAGAAAGAGCCTAAACTACTAATTTAGACTAGCCAGCTCACTTTTATTTGGATAAAGTTATGTGAAATGACTCTTGCATCCTGTCCTTAAGGCCAGACAAACCCCTTCCTCAAACCCCAAATCCCAAGGCAGAAAAAGCATGGGTTTGGGGCCTTTTTCAGAAGTCATGCAGAACAGTTGAAAACAAATATCACTTTCCCATGTAACTCAACTCCAAGAACAAATTCATACCATTAACTTCTTGGAGTTAATTTGCATTTTTCTCTCTTTCAACTCTTCTGCAGGTCATGGCCTATGGGTATGGCAATACGATGAGAAGAAGAAACCAATTTTTGATGTTCCAGGGCCTGATGGCAAATATTTGTCTCCTGTTTTAGCTTCAGTGTATTTATTTCTGACAGTGATCATAGTCTTCCAGGTAATCAAGTTGTACATGCTGTCACCTGTAGTCATAGTTTGCTGTAATAAAGCTATAAATGTGCAGTATTTGTAGTACCCCTTCTACCACTAAGGCATGTAAGAAGCTAATCAAGCACTAAAAAGAGGTACATTTAGTCACTTTAAAATTCAATATTAACTGTAGAGAATGTGATAATGTATAACCAGAAAGCTAAATTAAATAAAAGAAGTGGTCTACCCAGTAAAGATGATAACTTCTCTGAAAAATAAACAAACTGATGCACACAGTAAGCTGTCAGAGCTCCGTTGCCATTGGAGAAGAAAAAGGTATTTTATTTTATTTTAAACAAGTAGGAAGAGAGAGGATGCAATGGGCCCTGCTGGGAGAAAACAAGCTTTGTGCTTCATATCCATTCACTGTGGAACAACACCTCAAAGACTGTGGGTGCCACTTTGGGTACAGTGTCCTGGTATGAACGTAACTTGTATACTTTTTTAACTGCTTTCCAAAGATACGGCTCTTAACAACTCCATATCTTAGCTGGATAACAAACTCTGTTAAAAGATTTTGGTCATGAAGAAAAATTTATTTAATGGTGAAGGTGGCAGTAAGTTCAGAGACTCATGTCACTGGGACATGTGGAAGTATGCCCAGTGGGACATTAAAGGAGGTTGCGTTACTGGAGGCAGCAACTCCTTTATAAAAAGGAATGAAAAAGGATGAGTTAGATTACTTTTTACTCTAAGGTATTGGGTTATGGTATTGGTTAAAAAAATTCACCACAGAATTCTTTAAACACCAACTTTTAACTGTAGTTTTTGTTTAAATAACCACATTTGCCACTTATATACGTGCTATAATTTATCCCTCATATCTAATTCAGCAAGCTAAATAATGTATGCAGTCAGGAATTTCTGTCCTGAAAAACATCTGCAGGGAAAAACTCAGGTACAAATTAGGTATTTCATTGAGTTTTGACAATCCTCAAGAAACAGTAGAAAATCTTTTCTGGAGAAACTTCTTCTCATACATCTTTCTTCAGCAACTATAAAATGTGTTCTTCATTTAAATAATCTTCAGTGCAAAAGCCAAGGCCAAAAAGATTGTTCCTGTGGAGAGATTTACACTTCTCATTTTGTTTCTCATACTCCTGCAAAGTGAATTTGTAAACAGTCTTATTATTTATGCAGAATAAATTTATCCCATTTTTTCACATTCACAGGATTCTGACTGTATTGTCTGTTTGGGTTTTGGTTTTTTTTCTTTTTCTTTTCCAGCTAGTTTCAAGCTCACCTTATTAGCCCAAAAAAGATTTGCTTCTGTCCCAGCTTTGATAATCACCCTTCTAGACATAATAATGCATTTCAGCTCTGCAATTCACCGTGGGTTTTCCTCTTCTAACACAGTAAATAAACTCTTTTCAAACATGCTAATAACTTTACAGTACATGCTTAAAGTATCTAGCCTCTTTATGTTCTAGTCTAGTACCAAGTTAACTAGATTTTACTGATTCATTGTATCCTTGCTTCTGTTTTCTCCTAATTCTCTTTCTTTTTGTGTATTCTAGGTTATGATTCCAATTTCTTTGTATGTATCCATTGAAATAGTTAAAATCTGCCAAGTATACTTTATTCATCAAGATAAAGATTTATATGATGAAGAAACAGACTCTCAGCTGCAGTGCCGAGCTTTAAATATCACAGAAGACTTAGGTCAGGTGCAGTTTATCTTTTCAGACAAGACTGGGACACTTACTGAAAACAAGATGGTTTTCCGAAGATGTACTGTTTCTGGAATAGAGTATTCCCATGATGATAACGGTGAGCTCATGATCTTGTTTTCTATCTAACAGTTGTACTTTGGGCAACCTGGAGTAGATATAAAAGTTACTGTAATCTTAAATCAAAAAGAAAAACAAAAGACATTGCATGTACCCACTCAGCAAAGTCCATAATAACTGTTTTCAGATTAGTATAATTTGAGGTCAGTGTTCAGCTAGCAATGACAATCATCTTATCAGTGTATTCTGTAATGTCATCTACAGTATGTTGTCAAGACAGTTAAAGCTTCTGGCTTTAGCTCCTGATCTAGTAAAGCACTTGGGCACATGGCAAATTTAAGCAAATTGAATAGTGCCACTGGTATCACAATTGTGTTGTGTGTTTGAAGTATACTATGTAAAATACCAGTTTTAAGCATACAGCCAGATTAGTGTCTGATTGAATACCTGGAATGAGATTATCCTTTTGTGCTGAGAAATAAATGTAAACAAAGCTGCTGGTTTTCATATTAACAAGAAACATAATCTGATCTAACAGCGTATTTTATGTTATCTTTGTCAGATTCTTTTCAGTTCTCCTCTGTGGCAGGTGTCTGCATTAAGGTACCTTCACTGCAGTTGAGAGAATGTCCCCATGTATCAGGTTCTTGAAAAAGTCACTCTTTTTTGTCAGGGATTGTGAGGGTTGTCATCCCTGTGTCATTTCATCAACTCTCTTAAAATTATGAAGTGATTCTGTGTTTTGTGATTTGTTTGTAATTTGTGTTATTTTCCTCTAACACTTTGTTGTTATCATTTTTGACATAACAGATCTTAACTCTTCAAATCATACTCAGTATGCAGGAAAATACTGATAACTACAGTATTGCATTCCTATTTGCAAAAAATAAGTTTCTTAATGTACGTAACATATAAAGATCACTGATTAGAAAGTTTTCTCAAAGACAATTACAGAAGTTCAGCTTACAAATAAGATACAGAATAAGAGAAATAATCAAAATAGACTGGAAAATCTAAAACATGCTTTAGAGAGTTCCTAAGATTCCAAATTGGAAAAAGGTATTTTGAAGTTTTGGATTGTGCAAGGATTGTTCTGTTTTCTCCTACTTTAAAGTAGTACTGAGGCCTTACATTTAAGGCACTCTTCTTCAACTGTTTGGATAGTGTTATTATCCCAGTGTTACAGAAAGAAGAACTTAAACAGGGAGCAGCTGTGACTTCCTACCTCTGTTCTGTAGGTAAGAAAGAGAGAAAAATTAGAATTAAGAGTGTGCTTCTGGACTCCTAATTGTCCTTGTGACACTCGGAATGTTCATTCTTTTTTTATTCTTCCTTGCCATTGATTGTTTGCTTATTTATATTAATTTCACAGTGTACTCTGTTCCTTGCAGGAATGATGATGGTACTGCCAACTAAAACAGTGCAGAAAGGGTATTTTTATGAGCTTGATATCATCAGCTGATATGTAGGCTGAACTCAGGCTCTTGAATTTGAGTACTGAGTTTCAGATCTTTTTTCTTCAAATGTAATGTATTTAACAGAAGTCTAAGTTTGTGCATGCTTTCCTCCTATGATTTCAGATTACAGTATAAATGTTAATGAAAGCAGAGTGAATTTCACTACATACAGAAGTGTCAAATAAATATATAAAATAAACGGATTCTATTTTTGGTCATTCTTTTCATGGACAGCTATGTTTGGGCTTTCTTGTAACTCCAGTCAGTATAAAATTTCTGACAAATATAATTTTTAAATTGACACAGAATTTATATACAATATTTTATACACAGTAATTTTTTCTTTTTTTTTGTCCTCTGTCATTCTATGTATAAATGATGATAATTTCTATTGATTTTGTTCCCTATAATCAGGATTAATAACACAATAAAACTATTCTTCATTCAAGTCTTTTGTTAGCTCTATTCTCCAGTCTGATTTTCTAACCATCTCTTATCTTTTCTGCTGCTGGAACCTTCCTGTTTAGACATGGTAAAATGTCTATCACAGCTCTTTCTCGTTTTAGGGAGTGCACAAACAACTTTTCATTGCTGTGTGCTTGCTTGCAAATGATTTGTCAGCCACTTTTCTATGTCTTATACCAGAGTATCTGAATTCCCCTCTGAGGTTTTGGGGCATATATTATAACTGATGCCATCCAGCTCTGCACCTCAGGTTTTACTGAAGATTCATGAATCAGAAAATTCTAAAATCTTTCACTTGGCAAGTGATCTAAGGCTGCCATATATGCAAGAAAACCAAGTAAAATGCATCTGCCTTTTCTTATCCATTTCAAAGATGATCTGTGTCTTTCTTTGCTTATCTGAGTAATTTTTCAGGCATAGTGGTTTGTTACTTAGAATCAAACACTGAGTAGCACTTCAGATGAAGAAATTATTTAAAATTGTTGTACACTGGTCAAGATTCAAAAGCTGAAAGAAGTCATTTTCTACTGTAAAAGCAGCTAGCTCAGGATGGAAATATACTTGTTGTCAGCTCTTTGGCCTAAGTTTGTTATTTTACTGTGGCTGGGTAGCAGTGCCTGTTATTCCAGTTGCTTGACCCTTCTCATGATGAGATCCTGTTTTCAGTCATAGATAGTTTTACAGAACTTTAACTGTTTGGTTCAAGTTTTCCGTGCCAGATGTTTGCCTCAGGCATGAATTCTGGGGGAGAAATTTCAGTCAGAACAGCTCCATTCAGCCATATCCAAGAACTAGGCTAAGCTGTAACACACTTTTTTCCCATGCTAAGAAGTGCTGGCAAATTTTCCTCTGAAGTCATCGAGAGACCCTATATTCTGGGGCTCAGCCACGCACACACACAGAGGGGGAAAGTTATGCCTATGGTGGCAGACTGATGTCTGAAATTTCCTCACTTTAGAACTTCAATTTTCTTTTGAGGTATTTTTTCTGCATAATCTAGGACTGGCACATATCTGTTAATTACTCAATTAACAGATTGTGCATAGCCGTCACAAATTTTCTCTGTGCTGCATTATAAGCTTTTCTCCCTAAAATTTGTTCAGTTATGAGCAGTTATCCCATTCTTTTCTGTTCTACAGGGATTGTTATAATGCATTTGTCATCATCATATCTGAGTTCCTTCCACTAGTGCATTAAGCAATGTGTGTGACTTTCCTTACGTGTAGCTTGTTCTTTCCCCTTCTTCCTCTCTCTATGCATGTAGTGCACAATTTGTTTGGGTTTGGGGGCTACTTAAAAGGCATCTGCTACGCTGTGTTAGCTTTGGCATATTTGAGGCAGCATGTCTTTTTCTTGAGTGGTGGGAGTGTCCTTATTTTCTGTGGAAATTTGTTCCACAAAGCCATGTAAACTCCCTGTGTGAAAGGTGAGCTTTATGATTACGAGGCAGAGTTCTGTTTTGCATCAGACGTGGACATGTTAATCACGTTTTTCCTCACAGAGGCTTATGTGGTCCTTGTGCAGGGTTGAAGCAATTAAATGCTTCTAAAACAGAAACTGAAACCCTGAATAAGACTTAATACTTTTTTTAGGTAGTATAGAGAGCAAGAGGCAGTTTTAATTTGCTGGAGAAAACATTTTCCTGTAGAATTCTGTATTAGCTCTGAGTTTCTTATGAGGCTGATGGCGCTACGCCCAGGAGTATTGCATTGTTTTAGTCTAGACAAGAGGTGACAAAAACATGAATAATAGAGACCAATAAATTGCTCCAACGTGGGGCAGAATCTCTTAGCCAACTGGAGGTAGTACAAAGTATTACTCATGGGTGAGCTTAGCACCGAAGAGGAGTCCAGGAACGCTTGTGGAGGCTGTGAGGGAAGGTGTGAGTGTACGGAGCAACAGTTCCATGATGCAAGCTCTATCAAATATTCATCATTGTTGAGGTCACCTATAATATTTGGTGATGGATTATGCACTGATAGGGATCAAACTATAGGAATTCGCACTGCCAGTTTGGGCCCTATGGAGACTATATTGATAGGGATGGGATTCTTGTTACCTGATTTTAGATATTTGCATGGGAGATAGTCATCTAGTGACTTTACAGTTAATGGAGAAAATTAAGCATTTGTAGGAT
The DNA here is from genome assembly GCF_964195595.1 of Calonectris borealis. Lineage (NCBI taxonomy): Eukaryota > Metazoa > Chordata > Aves > Procellariiformes > Procellariidae > Calonectris > Calonectris borealis. The sequence goes on from NC_134312.1 coordinate 146,783,352, forward strand.
CTAATTCATCAGACCTGTTTTAGATATCTACGTTTGTTGTCTAATATATGCCTGTTTCTCTGTGGTTTAGAATTATAAATATAGGTGAAGAGAATTCCTACCTCACAGGTCTGTGTGACCTGTGGTTTTAAATCTGTTCTGTCGTCTCCTTCAAAGGTTCTTCTTGATTCGCAGATTGTTAATTCAGGAGCAGTGTATGTCATGTACCACTCCAAGTGGAAGAATGATTGTCCCATTCATAAATGTCCTGGGCATTTATAGAATACCCATTGGCACTATACTCTGGTTAAATCCCAGAAATGGATGGAGTTGTATCTATCTGTTACTTCTTAAAGCTAACATCTTGCTATGTGTCGCTTCCACAGTAAGATGATACTGCAAAGGAGTGCTACGCACCATAAAAAAAAACCTTCTGATCAGTACTTCCTCCTAGACCAAAAGAATGTTAGCAAAAAAGGGGACTGTTTCCCTATATGTAAAGTTACGTTGCCATACCATAGCTCTTCCCTTCAGGCTAGTAGCCAGCTTCTAACAATTCTTGGAACTGGCCATGTCCCAAGTCTGTCTGCTAATCCCAGAGATAGTAGATGCCCAAAAGCTGACTGTGCTTCTGAAAGTCGTTATATGATTTAGCTACAACCAGATGCTCTTGGCCTGACATTTGTCCTAGTTGTTTTCCAAATGCTGAATTAATCGCACTCTTCCCTATGGGGTGTGATCTCTGTTTTTCTAGTTTTAGCCACCCATTGTATGGAACTTTTGATAGAATACGAGTTAAATCTCCATGAATGCAACCACACAAATCTGAAAAATCTGAATTTTTCATTCTTTGCATTCCTCTCCTTCCTTCCAATGACTGTGAAAAAAACTCTAGACAACATAAGAATAAGAGAAGTTTATGGGGGTGAAGGCAGATGATGAAAACCTCAGTGATTTTCTCTTGCCTAATCACTAAATCTGAGAAAGAAGGAATTTCTTTCTACTCTATTTTTTCTTGCTGAAGATTAGCTAGCAACTCCTTTTCATAGGGAAGTGCATTATATTAAAAAAATGTTTTTCTTAGTTTGGGGGGCTGTTTTGTAGTGGAATTTTCTTACTCTTTTTGTATGTAGTCAAAAGAACATAGACTGGACATTCCAGCCATGTTGGAGAATTGGATTTATTAAAAAAAAAAAAAAAAAAAAAACATAAAAATCAATAAAACCTTTACCATAAATGCGGCTCTTGCTTGCAAAGGGACTTCTCATCTGCCACCTTTACAATTTGACAATCTTCAGAAATCAAGATTGTCCATTTAGGCCTTCCCCAGAAAGATCAAACCTTTAGCAGGACTGGGTGCTTCAGGCACTCTGTGTAGCTTGTTTGTAGTTTCTCTTTACATTTGTTATTGCTTTTTGAAAAATTTTAATTGGTAACTGAGGAGACAACCAGTGCCAGCAGATGTAGAACTAAGTACATTGGGAATGCGCCATTTTAAATTCTATAGAAGACAAAATAACTCATATTTAGAGACAGGTAATGCTTTTTTCTAAGCATATACCTACACCCACAATTACTCTGGAAAATCTCCAGAAAAGTAGGAATGATCTTCGTTTCTAAGTAGAGTAAAGACTTCTTAATGAAGGACTTAAAGTTATGAATTTTAACTCCCTGCCAGGAGGGGAGAGGAAGGCAAATCTTGGTGTTTTCTAATCTCAAGACTTGTCCTTATCAGGAAGTTCTTGCAAAGTAAATTGAGTTAGATTATGTTAGCACACTTGTACAAATTTATAGCATGCTAGCTGCTCGACTGACTCTTTATGTAGACACTAGGGTGCACTTCAAAGTGAAATAAGCTTGCACTTGTAAAATAATGGTGTGGTGGTGTGAGTAGATACTGCACATCTAGAGTTCATGATAGTTCAGTAACAGTCTTATTCAAATGGTTTGGGGCGAAACGGAATAATCCCGTGACGAAATTAGGGCCCACACACTGACAGCTGTATTATTCTGCTTAGGGGGTATGCAGTTTTCTTCTGCTTGAAGGGAAGTCCTTTAGGGTTTCCCGATCCCACTTTTCTAGTTAGTGGAACACCTGGCTGTGTGGCAACAGTGTCTCTGTCAGCCTGCAAAATGGATGCCTCATCATAGAACACAGATAGCATGAAAGGTAAAACAAAAACAAAAAATAATGAAATAAAAGGGTTTTTAAAAAAAAAGAATGTCTCTTCAAATACTTAGCAGCTACTACAGGATTTTTATTTATAGCTTACTGTTGTCTTCCGAAAGATGGAAGAGAGTTCATGGAATAAGTATTATTTATTGTTTCTTCTTTGTGCCATAAATATAAAATGAAGTAGAGGATAGTGAAATTTGACTTTCATGAATTTCATTGCTGTGTTTCTCAAAGTTGTTTGTGTCTTTGCCCTGAATAAAAAACTCTCTATCAGACAAAAGATCAAGGCCATCAATTTTCAGTGCTGAAAATAAAAAGCATCCCACAACAACGTCTTTCAGGTTATAATGTTCACAGGAAAAGGTTCTGAATCGGAGTGGGCTGAGTGGGTGGAGAGAACAGGTTGTTCCCAAAGAAGCACGCTTTGCACAGCTGAAGCATTGTGAACCTTAGCCATAACATAACGATTGAACTGGGTTTCATTACTTCTTCAAACTTCTTAATTCTTGCTGCATGATATGTAAGACTGCACTTGAGAAAATGTTGAAAGGTGCTAAGTCCTGTTTTTTTGTTATCAAGCTTACCTTGGTATAAAACTGAAATAACACCATTTGTATCAAAAGAATTACATTTGACGTGGTTAGATGAGATTCTAGTCCTGTATCTACTTTCCCTTTTTCTCTTTTTTCTCAGTGGCAGGAACAATTAAATGAATGTGCTACAATGAAAACCTGTATAGAAAGCAAGAGGTAGCTAATATTATGTAGACTAGAAAGGACTGCGCTATTGATATAATACCAATAAATAAGCCGAGTGCTGCATTAGGAAACAGCTTTTGCTATGTTGAATAAACAAAAATTTTTTAGATGTAACGCAAGAAAGAAGAAAGAGCAATGAAGAATACAGAGGTATGGAACGCAAGCATAACTTGCATGAAATGCATTCTGTGCTTAACCATAGAGTTTTTATACATGGAATAAAATGATAATCAGTTCAGGGTCTTTGGAGTCATGTATTTCAAGATGTATTTTCAGAGCAGAAGCTTAAATTAGGTATGATTATTAAAGAAAACGTATGTCCTTTTTTTTAAAACTCTGCTCAAAAGGGAGTTGGACCAACTGGGTAGCACATTTTGCAAAGCTGTAAAGAATAATTGTAGCCAGTCCTTTCCCTGTCAAGCAATATTACCTGTTAGGAGAAGAAGTACAGCGTCCTGTCAGTCTACCATTCAAATGCCCAGCATCCACAGTGAGAAAGATTATCCCTATGGCAAATCCAAGCTTTTCTTATGCTTTTCCTGAGAGAGGTTGAATGTCCACATGTCACACCAACTCTCCTGAGACTGTTTGCTGCTAAGAGCCTTAGTGAAGATGAGGCACAAAAATGTGCTTCTTATGATTGATTTAAGTCTTAAACGTTCGTAAAGTGCAGAAAACCTTACTGGTGTGTCATCTTGAGCAATGATTTTGCAACCTAGTTGCAGCGTGCAACTAGGAGCCTGCAAAAGATAATTCAGGCAGAGCTTGCACTGTCAGGCTGGGCACTGCCCTCCACAGGCCTCATCGCAGGATGTGCATTCCATCATACCTCCCCAGATGTGCACTCCATCGTACTTCCCCAGTGCAGAGAAGGACAGAAGTCCTTCAGTGTGCCACTCCATTCTGGTACTTGAGGCGTCCTCTTAAAGTGACACACTACAATGTCCACATGGCTCCTTCCTTTCTCGCATGCCTGGGTTTCCTTTGGAAGGAAATTGGGGTGGGGGGAACAGCGAGCAGCCTGGCTCACACCTTGATTGAGGGCCTGGATCAGTGCTTATGACGTGCTGCAAGCCCTCAGTGTAGACTCCTTCTGATACAGGCAAACCTGTGATCAGTTGAATTAAATTCACAGTATAGGGATCTGCACTTCTACTGGGAAAATGCATAGAGGCTTACAGAGCAGAAGAAAGTGGGAATTAGTGGGCGAGAGTGATGGGACAGGTTAGAACTGCGCTGCCCCAAAGCACATGCAACAAGTTGTAGGAAGCAGCCTGTACAGGTGAAGTGGACTTTATTTCCTTGCAACTCATTACCATGCAACAGAAGGGCCAGGGAGACCAGTGACCTCCCTAATTTTTTGAGCTGTCTTCTAGGTTCTGTCATATGAATCAAAGGACAAGATAGGTGCTGAACGGAGAAGGAGAGGGTGCTGAACTCTTCTCTTTGCAGCTGTGGGGCTCAATGAGCAGCTGCCCTCACAGCCCTGAATGCTGTTGCTCAACCTCTTTCCCACTACATGACACAGAGGAGCATGAATCACACCAAATAATGCGAATGAAGGAAGCTCCTCAGTCATCCACAGTTAGTCTACATCAGCCTCAGGGCCTAGGCTGCAGGGCTGTATTCGAGCTATGGGGCAGAAGTGATCTGCAGTGTGCGCTGCAGTCTCTTCTCCATGTCTCCAAATGCACTATGACCCTTTCTACCTCCATGGCCTAAATTTTCTTCCAGCAGGAGCCAGAGTGCAGCACAGGATGTTGCATACCTGGGCATGCAGTTAGAGCAACGACCAAGTCTGTATTCACAGCCAGGACTGGGAAGCTCTCCCAGCTCCCACATTTCAGACAGAACCTATACATGTTCCAAATGGAGTTGAAAAAACCTCTGATGTACGATACTGTACTGATAGAGCTATCACCATGTACTGTGTGTGGTCTGATTTCAACTCCTCTGACTGCTTTCTGACAGCTAAAACATGTTTGAAAATTGCAGCGGATGGCAAGGATGGGTTTTTCTTTGATCGTAAAGCTAGCTACGTTAAAAGTGATCCCATGCCAAATTCACTATATGTAATGCAAGATTTTTCTCAGGAAGTATTTTGGAAGAAAAATCTTCATGGTTTTTTTTTATTGTTGTTGTTAAATACCTGAATAATCAACTTACATGCTAGTGATGTATCATTTGACATTAGGAAAATTTGTTGCACCAGAGAACCGAAACAAAGCTAAGCCACAAGTATGTAACTTGTACTGTATATCCGGATAGTGTGGATTATTTTGAGAGTATAATGAAAAGCCTTTCAATGAATACCTAATGAAGGAATAAATAGATACCTGTTAAAGTGACATGTGCCTGCCTAATGAAAAGCCCAGATTATTAATTGCCCATGGTCTTTAGGAATGGAAGAATATGTTTTATATCAATTAGAGCTAAACGGAGCCTGTCATTAGAGGGGCTGGATCCCTTGGCTGTTTCACACCTCTTCTTTCTGTTTCCTTTTTAACTTCTGTATATCGAACTGCCAGGATTGGTTTCTAACATTAATTGTTGTAGTTGGGTTCTTGACTGGGGAAGCATTCGTCTAAAACGTATCATTTGGAAAAACTCTTTCATTCTGTGTACACTAGGTATTGCTCACTGCAACAAATTGTGATAGAAAGAAGTGTTGCAGCAGGTGAGGGTACCCTGGTTTTGATACTGCGTGCTGCATTGTCGTGCTTATCGTGCTGTTCAGAGAGGAAGGAATGGACTCCAGGGTGCTTTTAGCACTAGCTGGGAGTCAAGAATCTGGGTTCATGTCTCCACTCTGCAGCAGACGGCCCTGACCTTAAGCGAGGCTTTTACGCTGTCTGTACCTCATCTCTGTATATAAAATAAGGGCAGTAGTGCTCTGTAGGTGTGGTGTTGTGAGGATACTTCAGATGTCAGTTTACTGGTACTGGGTAGATGCGACGTTTTTGCTGGAAAGTACTTTCTGTGAAATTTCTGTATTCTGTTGGAAAGGACAAGAACATTTTCTGGATTGTTTATTTCCTTCTCAGACTGCAAGACCAAATTATTCGTTTGATTTTATCAGGCTGAGCTGTGGAGTAGTCTTTGTGAACGCAGTGAGTTACCACAGAGTCTGTCTTTCAGAGAGAGCGCGATGATGAGGGAGGCAGTGTATTGGATTACATTTCTAATTATGTTATCTGCATCCTCCGTTAGATACTACCATTCAATTAAGACTAGACTTTGTTATCCCTTGATAATGGAATCATTCATTCTTACCGTGAAAGCACGGTATAGTATGAAAACCAGATCACTTGAACAAAGTCACTGTGTCCCTCTCCCTCTTTCTCAGCCACATTTACCATACACAACATTTGTCCCCCTGTATTTTTACTGATAGCCAAACGCTTAGCGATGTACCAAGAACCTGATTCTGAGGAAGATGAGGCAGCCCCAAAAGGAGGAACTCTATCCCAGCGTGATAGTATCTGCAGCCATCAGAGCATCAAAGTAATCCATAGAAGCCAGAGCACCAAAACCCACCGGCGCACGGGTAGCAGAGCTGAAGCAAAAAGAGCAAGCATACTCTCGAAGCACACTGCGTTCAGTAGCCCAATGGTAAGTCCAACGAGAACTAAATGCACAGTATCCTGTATCTCTTCATAGAACGATGTCCTGAAAAGGGAAAGGTAAAGAAATCTGTAAGACATTGTGTACCTCTTCTAGACTTCATCTTGGCATTTTTTCTTCTGTAGTCACAGCTGTTGGTACAAAAACAATCAAGTGTTGGCATAGATCTTATCTAAATACCTTCTCTGTGGGAACAAGCTAAAGGTAAAGACAATCTGAAACCTTTGTTTTAGTTATACCTTGATTTTGAAAAGCAAATGTATGCCTTCCCTTTATCTACAGAAGCTGAGAGTAGCATAAGGTTTGAGGTCAAGGATTATAATTGCTCTGCATATGCCTTTTCTTTCCTCTTTTGTCAGAGGATTTTAAAACTAACAAGTGCAGGGCTGGACACTGTGTATTCCAATTCTTAGACACTGTTGACATATACCATAGCATAATTTTTAGTGTGATTCAAGGTTATCAGTGGATTGCATGTGTTGTATTTTTAAAAATAAAAAACTTTCCATTTCAAAATATTGGTGAATTTATGTCCTTACAGCTTTGCTTTGTTTAATTTATATTATACTACTGTAATTCTGTGGAAGTTTTACATGAGCTGAATAGTAATAAGAGAGCAGAGAAGCCAAGTCTTGTCTATCTAGGGATTTTGCATTGTTGCACTGTTGACACAAATTCACCCTTAAAACAAATTACAAATATAGACACAGGAAGATGCTGTTTGCAGTAGTGGAACTTCTTGATATCAGTCAAGAGTAAGCTCTTTTGGTACAATTCCAAGCTGCAGTTTTTACACATGGGGTTCTGTGATTGCTCAGATTTATCAGCTGCTGAGAATCAGCAGATAAAATTCTACGGAAGAAAGAGTCTTAGATCGGTTTATCTTTTAGTCTTTTGTATCCTTGCACCCTCCTATCCTAAGAAATACTGGAGTTGCTGATGAAATAGAGTGGAAAGTGCTCTGTGTTTCACTGTAAAAAAACACATGAATTACCTTCAAATGTGTGGATGGTTGTTGTTCTCTATCAAACAATCCAAGATGGTTTCATTTTATTGTGTTGATGTAAGGCCGAGCTTTGAATGTCATTGCTGTCTAATTTTTCCACTCTTTTGGTCTCTGTAGTGTACCACCCTTTAGTAATAGATAATAAATGTCTTGAATTAGGCAGGAGAGAGGGGGGAATATTAGTATGTAACTCTTCTCGTATCCACTGCCCCCAAAGTAGATGAATATTGCCGCTATAATTATCTGTAGTGAAGAAGTTGATAACACAGTTACTCACATTTCCATTTCTATTGGTAGACTCATTGTTAACTGTTTATTGCCTAGAACGGGTGTCATACAGTCCTCTCCACCTCCACTCTGTGGTGTAAGGCCACCGTAAAACTCTTGATACTGACACTGCTTTGGATGCTTTGATTGCTTGTTGCTGCTTTGGAAATTTGCAGAATCACAGATATTAATCACTGCTATTTATTACTAGGAGAAGGACATCACACCTGACCCGAGCTTGTTAGAAAAGGTGAATGAATGTGCAAAGCATCTGGAGGTCATGAGGAGCCACGAACAGCCATTATCCCATCTAAGTCCAGAACTATGTGACATTTTTGACTTCTTCATAGCTTTGACTATATGTAATACAGTCGTGGTTACTGCACCAAATCAGCCCCGACAGAAGGTGGGTTAAAGAAACAGCAAAAGAGAGTTTAAGCCTCTTTTGCATTGATACTAATTTATCTTGTAAATTGGGGAAACAGAAACCTCCTGCTGTAGTGAGAAACAACTAGAACTAGTTGTGAGACAACTCTTAGAACCGCTATGTGATTGAGCGGGTTTGGTTAAGCATTAGTTGAATGGAGTATGTCAGCTATTTCATTTACCGTCAAGGTAAGATATGCTTTCATCGACAATTTCGAGATACTTCTGAAATTTTCCTGATTTCTTGTAATATAACTTAATCATTTAATAAATGTAAGTGTGTGTGGAAATTAATTTGTAAATGTACAACACTTCCCAGAAAAGAATATAAGCTGTCTGTGAATATTTTGTACATATGGATTAAATAAGAAAAGGCTGAAACATTTTTAAAAAGTTTAAAAAAAAATACTTGAAAAACATCACTTAAAACTTTCAAGTTATGTAAAAGATGCATCTTAAGCTCATTATGAGAAATAATGATCATTATTGCTTAAATTGGCCTAAACCAGTGTCATTAATGAATGAGAATTTCAAAAATGCAATCCCAAGATGATCTGTAAGATAAAATATAATGGAATGTAGTACTAAAGCTAGCCAGCAGCTGGAATTTCCATTCTGGAGAGAATTCTGAGAGTTGTTTCTGTTCCAGGTTGGAATAAAAAGTGAACTAGTCTGCAAATTGACATGTTTTTGTGCCAGGGAAACATTTGGAGAATGCTCAGTTCTGCTGTTTCAGGAATGCTACACTGTTATACAATAATTTAATATATATTACTGTGAATATGCTATTACTATTAATAACACTGTATCTGTAAAAAAGATTTACGTAAACAGAGATGAGTGATAAAACTGAAGCAAAATGCTTTGATGCTGAAAGAGAAGACAGCAGAAATTATTTATTTCAACATGTTCCTATTGAGAATGTTGTCAACACTGGCATATTTTCATAAAACTTTTCTGTTTTCAACAGAAAACTCTTGCATTAACTTTTTTTTTACTACCTTCACTGAATATGCACAAAGAATACCAATTTTTCCTACTAACAATAGGTTTTAGTATGCACTACTGGTGTGGTGCAACATTGACAGGCTATCCATTAGTCATATCTGAGGAGGTGAAAGAAGAAAAAATGTTTTTAATACAAACATACGTGCTTTCACACAGAGGCACAATTCTGAAGTTCTAGTAAGTTTTTTGCTGTTGAGTCAGTTTTGTCCATTAACTTTCCTTTCTCAAAATACAAATGCCATTACTTTTTGTTCTCAAAGAAATTGTCCTCTTTAGTTGGAGCGCTTAGACTGAATATCAATGTTAGAATTCTTGTAGAGCTTTTCTTCGGTTTTTGTTCATTGGTTTGTTTTTTACTTCTCAAGGTTAGAGATCGATTTGAACTAAAATCTCCAGTAAAAACCATAGAAGACTTCATACGAAGATTCACTCCAAGTCGCTTGACCTCTGGATCTAACAGCAGCAGTTCATCTAGTCTAGCTACAAGCAAATCAATGCACAGATTTGGTTTAAGTGTGCTTTCATCTACATCTACGGATAGCACTTTATTAAAACTGGAAGAGAAGCTGGCATACTCTGCGCAGATGAATAACAATGGCTACAGCTCCCAGCAAGGCCGGACAGCTGTGGGGAGCGGACCTGAGGAAGGAGAACTCCGTTATGAAGCAGAGAGTCCAGATGAAGCTGCTCTCGTCTATGCAGCAAGGGCATATAACTGTTCTCTGGTTGGAAGGCTGTCTGACCAGGTATCAGTGGAGCTACCTCACCTGGGAACATTAAGCTTTGAGGTATTACATACATTGGGCTTTGATTCCGTCAGGAAGAGGATGTCAGTAGTGGTCAGACATCCTCTCACAGATGAAATAAATGTTTACACTAAAGGTGCAGATTCAGTTATTATGGATCTTCTTCTACCCTGCTCTTCAGGTACACCTCTTACTTACCTTTGTGGGAGTGGGGGTGGGAGGGAGGCGGTTCTGGTTAACTGCTGAAAAACTCATCACATCCTACTGCCTTTTCTAGCAAGTAGACCTGCCTGTTTTTGTTGTGAATATAGGAAATGGTAGAATGGCAGCCGTCTCTCTTCTTTTGTAATACTTTGTTATGATAGCAAATTTTCTGTAACAAATTACTGGTTCCTCACCTTACACGAATGAGTTAAATTAATTTCTGTACAAGATCTTCTACTAGCAAACTTTATTTTGAAGGAATTTCTTGAAACTCTGCCAAAGCCATTTATATTTCTTCAGGAAAACCTGCCTGGCAGTGCAGTATTTTATGTGAAAACCAAGCACTTCCTATTGCAGCTCCTCTCTCTGTTTCATTTGTGAATCTTTACATCCTTTTGCTCCAATATGTTTGCATAAATCAACACATTTATGTTGGTTTGACTATGACGCCAAAGGGCACTGTGAATCAATCAGCCACCAAAACAGAAAGGTTGTGGCAAAGAAGGAGAGATGCTGTTCAGACGAGAAATCTTGGCTTCAAATGTGTAGTTGACTAGTAGAGAACAGGCATGTAGCTGTGAACATGGAGTACTTCCCTAAAGCGTGGAGTACTTCTCCAGGACCCAGATGTCGCGTGAAACAGGGACAGCTTTAAATAGCTGCTAATTGTAATCAGTTGGATTCAAGAAGAACCCTGGAAGCTTTCAGAAGTTAGAGGAGACACAAGGGTTTCAGTTTGCATGAATCAGTTTGCATCTAATTTACTGTATTTTCAACACTGAATTTAATCCAGTGTTTAAAGGTTACCCCAGAATGAATGGACAGAGCCCGAAAGTGCTAGAGGTACTTCCCATGTTTCACTAATGCATTGACTTTGTGGTTACTTTGACATGAGTTGGAATAAACAATTGTGAAAGGCTTATACTGTGTAATTTTAGTTTAATGAAATACAGAAAAATGTTGGCATTAGTCTTCTGTTTACAGCCATATAAATCAAAGCTGAGCCAAAAAAATTAAGAACAACTTGTCCTTAACTAACAACAAAGTATTCATGAATAATTTTCTAGAAAAGATCTGATATCACAGGAGGTACGTAGAGCATCTGTGGAAACTTGTTTCCCTCCAAAGTACTAACAGAGAATTTGTAGTACTGAGAATTTCTAATAACATTGCTAGAAAATAATGTTTGGAAATGAGTTCTCAGAATGAGAACTGAGCATTAAAAAGAAAAGAAAAGATTATTTTATGCCAAGTCTTAAATATTTTGTCACCATATGACAGACTATGTTTGAAGCTGCTGCGTCCATTCACAGGAGGTTCAATGGATCAAGGAATTTTCAGACAAATTTCAGGCAGATCCAGGACCCACTTAGGTAAAAACAACAAGGCCAGTTAGAAAACCAAACAACAGTGACATTACCAAAGGTGGTATATGTCAGAGAAGGGGAAGCAGAGTTCCTGAAGATCGGTGTTAGCAGTGAGCAGATTCTGTAGCTGAGCAAATACAGCAATTCCACCATCTTTACAGGCAAGCAAATTGAAGGTGGCTTTGAAATTGTGCCCTTTTTTTTTTTTTTATTTTTTTTAGCCCAAATTGAACTATGAGTTTTAGTATATTTTGCTTTTGCAAGCAGTGTAAAGTGCAGCCACTAGAACCTCATAAGCAGTTTCCCTTGTTTTCTAGCCCCCTAAGCCTCTGCCAGCTTCAGTAATTCTGTACTTTTCAGCGGATCTGTCTGAAAAACGTTTGACGTTTCTCTTGAGCAGCTTCACTCCTGGAACTGAATTCGCAGTCGCTGCCTGCAGTATCCTAATGTCAGTGGATATGTTGTCAATTCCTGAGGGAACGGCATCTTTTTCCTCTTGCAGGGAGGTGTTCCCCAGGTAGAGCCTCAGAAGATTTATGCTGTGGCTATTATCTATATTGCGGGATCTGTCGGTGGTTTCATCCTGTTCTCTGGTAATGGTGGAACGTGAGTGTGAGAAGAGAAGTAATGCTACGAGAATTCAGACATTTATCATTTCAAGGAATTGAGCAATAAGTGAATCGACATGACAGCTAATCCCACTCTTTGCTGTCTTAGTGCCTCAGGGACATGTAAATTGTACACCAGTCAAGCATGCATCTTAGACTGAAGGACCAAGGCAACACTGTGTCCGTAATCTCCTGACTCAAACATCACGTGGCATGACTGGGTCCTATCAGACACAAAGGTCCCTGTTTGGGAGGAAGAGTATTTTAAAATATGACATGAGGAACAGCCCAAAATCAGAAGCAAAAGTAGTATGTTGTAACTTTAGTTGTGTCTTACAGGAAATCAGAAATCGCCATAAGTTAACTTAAAAAGTTTCTGAATTGACTCCATTTGCTCTGCCTGTATATCTAGTTGAGACGGTGAAACCTGACATTTTCTGATAGCATACAGATATTTCCAAAAGCCTTGAAATGATTCCCAGGAGTATATTGTTTTTACTTTATCTCAACAGTCACCATGTTCATGAATAAGAAAGTTACTGTTTGAGTCAATACCCAACTCGCACATAAGTCATTGAGAAAACAATGACTGGGCTGGCTTTCTGCAGCTTGCGATTATGGAAGGAAATGAAGCAAGCAGAACGCCACTAACTCTCAATCATTCTTCTGGAGAAGACTTATTTGCTGGTTTTCACTGACATGGTGCATGTGGTCACATTGCTCAGCATAGACACTGCATCCCAGCTAAAAAGAATCTCCATACCTGGGTTTTGTCTGCAAGAGATTCCTTTCCCCCTTCTAACTTCTGAGCACAAGATGAATCTCAGGGTAGGACTGATGAGGCACATGAAGAGCTAGAAGGAGGTTTAGCTGTCATTGGTGTGCTGGTGGAGGAGGGAAATGCAGTCTTCCACGCTGGAATTGAGAATTCGCACAGAAATTAGGAAGAATGCTTGCCTGCTTTAATCTTCTAAAGTAAAAAAAGCTGACTCACTAATACAAGAAGCCTCCAAGAAGGTTTGCTGCAGTACTTCTCCCAGAAAAAAAAATTCTTATATTACACAGCCAAGTCACATATGCCAAAAAGATTATCATGCACAAATAGAAAAGAAGCTAAATGAAACTGTGTTAGGCTGCCAGTTTAGTATATGCGTATTTCCATTTTATGTTGAGCTGAATCTAGTTGTGAGCTGTTTTAGTAGCTTCTGAAGGAACCTGGTGGGGTGTGTGTCGGAGCCACAAGGTATGGTGTAAGAAAGGGCTTTCAAATTGCAAACAGTATTTGTAGGGATATTCTTCCGGAATAATATATCTGTATTGTCCCTTTGAGAAAGTCAGTAGTGATGGCATAGGTAGCATTAATAGATAGATGGACAAGCCCACCATAATATTCCTACCAGTATTCACCACACGACCTTAATCAGAGGTGGAACTGAAATGAAGGTATGCGTGAAATACCTTTAAAGTCTTTAAAGGTGAGAAAATAGTTATGCAGTGAGTAAAATGTGCTGATACATGGTTGAGATAACAGGAACAAAAACCAGAATATTGGGATTCCAAGCTCCCAGCTCCTTCCTTCCTACAACATCAATACCCGTATGTGTTTGTGCTGGAGCCTCTGAACGCCCAGTTAGACACTGTGCTGCTGTATAAATATGAAAGTGCTGAATGCTATGTAAGTTTATAGACAGATAGATGTGTATATATGTGGTCACACATACCAAGATCAAACTGGGTATGAATGCACACTGGAAAAATGGGCACTGAAAAGTATAAACAATAAGATATTTGTGTCATCCAATTTAGATACCTGTATTAAGTGCTTAATATAAGGGTATAGTGCCAGTAGGTTCTCAGTATGGTCAGTTGAGAGAGGTGAGCACATCCAGGGGTGAACTGAGATCAGATGTAGTAGTCTCTTCAGGTGCTCAGACTTCTGGTGATGAGTGGCATTCACCTGACTCTGTGACTGGTTACCATGCAAGTACCAGTAACACAAATATCGCATTAAGGAACAGCTCCAATTACAAAATTATAATCCTGAAATAATTCTACGCCCCCGAAAAACATGCAGACTTCAGAAAAAAAATTATATGACGTCAGGGAATAGGAAAACCTGCCATAAGGTACCAGTCATTCTCACTCAATGGTTCCAATCTAAAACTTACCAGCTTGTACATTTACTTTAGTACTAACCCTGCAATTCAAATTATTTAAGATAGATTGCTACTACAGTACATTGTACGTGAACTTGTCTTGATCCTAGATGATAAAAAAGATGCATATCACCTGTTTTTAACTTTTGAAGACATCATTTCAGGTAATGAGATGGAACAAAATGTGTTACCATCATATTCATTACTCTTTTTTGATCACAGTGTGAGCACATTGAATCCACCTAAAGAGAGAGAAAAGGAACAGATGCTCAGTCCTGATTTTGAATTCTTACACATGGCTTTAAGTGAAGAGTAAAGCTAAGTGGAAGTTGTGCTGCTGCATTCAAGGTAGAAGCTAGCTGTGAGCTCTACACAAGTGTAAATTCTCTTCTAAATGAAATCACAGTCATACCCAGAACTTCTTGCATTGTCTCAGTCTGATAGGTAGTATCAGTACAGCAGTAACAGAAGTACCTTCATACACTTAGATATACAAAACAAGAGCACTGTTTCTGGTTCTTTTGAGATATTAACCTTGGTGGAAACCATAAGTGCTATTTTTAAGTAGGTGTCATTTTTCTGCGATGTGGAGATGCATTTGCTAGTAGTGTATTTGAAATCATACTTCTCTTTCTGACATTATTGTTTGCTGTGAAGATTATCATGATTTCTTAAAGTATTCAGGCCAAACAAATACTTAAGGGGTAAGAAAAAGAAGGTCTTTCTAACACACATTCACAATGACTTTTGAAGAGAGAAGACAGAAAAGGTAGAACAAAAAGACAAGATTTTTTTTTTCTAAATGGAATGTTTTACTTGCGTTTCCCAGGAGACATCAGCTCTTTAAAAGTATCAGTTATAAAGTGCTGGTACAGTGAGTACTGTAGACAAGTTTTTATTCTCTGAGGCCATTCAGCTGCTGTTATTTTTCAATCACTAATTTCTTTTTATATTCTTATCTAGATGACCCTCGGGGCAAACATCAAAAAAAAATCCAAAGCAAAACCCAGAATTACCTTAACCTGTATGCTGTAGATGGGCTGCGGACCCTCTGTATTGCAAAAAGAGTAAGTAAATGCAGACTCAGTTTGCTTTTAAGGAGAGTCTTGAAAAAGATTACTGAAGGCATTTATTAATTTATTGTTCTTTATTCATAACTTCTTTTTCATTTATTCTGTAAAGTATGAATGCCTCTGCATCACGTTGACTGTGCCCTCACATACTCTTTTTAATAGGTTCTCAGCAAGGAAGAGTATGCCTGTTGGTTAAAAAGTCATTTAGAAGCAGAATCCTCTATTGAAAATCGTGAAGAACTTCTGTTTCAGTCAGCACTGCGGATAGAGAAGAATCTGCATCTGCTAGGTAATGAAATGAGACCTGGACATGAAATTAAAATGTGCTAAAAATTCTGAAAGCTTGGCTATGGAATCTGTTCTTTCCCTTAAATGGTTTCTGACAGTACAGAAATTGGCTTCTTTTGGACTTTGTCATGGCTGTCATGTGCAGCAACACAAAAGAATGGGATATAGTTAACATAACAGACATACCCTGTTTTCCTTGCTCCTGCCATCATTTTATCACTAGTGAAATGAGTGGAGTAATACCAGGGATGAATTTGACACAATATCATAAATGGGAACTGCTGCTCTAAACAGGAAGAGGACTTGGCCCAAACTGTCTACAGAATTTCATTAGCTTAGTGCCACTTCAGCATGTCAGAGACTTCCATGACTCTCTGGGGCACCAGAGACACTCATAAAGCAAAGCTCATAAACTGCATTTGTGAAAGGCATCAACTCTCATATACATCAGGTTCAACTCATGCACTCAGGGCCTGTGTATTCTGTGGAAGAGGATTGCAGTACTTCATAATGATGCGGTTAAAATCAGTGTATGTAAAATGTATTCCAAGAACTAAGTCATACTCTTCCTCTGCTGAGTTGAGATGTTGAAAGCACTGAGATTCTAAAATTTATATATATTCACTATTACTCTAAGCATCCAACTGGTTTCTCTGGCAAAGAAACCGGGACAGCCATAACACTGTTGGAGATAACAACCTTCGCTAATTGCCAGCATGCCTCTCTCTGGGAGACGAGATCCACCTCACCCAACTTCTGATGTATCTACTACAGATCTCCAAGGCTCCCCGTGTAACCAATGGAGAGACAAAAAAAGAAAGTGCAATTCATTTGCTCTGTCTTAGATACCCACTTTAGGATTAGGTGAATCACGCCCTTGAAGTGTCTGTTTCTCTCCTCTGAGTTAAAGGGCAGCATGAGGTGACTAATTCGCACCCCATTAATCAGGAAGATCCCACCATGGTTGTGCCTGTTGGCTCTGGCTGCACTCGGGGGGGGGGGGGGGGGGGGGTGTTAAAGTGAACTGCCAGACAAATAAGTGAACTCTAGCCAGAAGTAAAATACCCATTCAGTCATTCCCCAAGAACCTCATGCTGTGGTTTGTATCTTGCAATGATCAGTTATGATTAGATTGTGGGAATAAAAAAGTGAGTCTGGAAAAGGAATATCTTTTCCTTTGTACACTGTTTGGATAATAATAGCTTTCCCGACATTGCCTTAAGAATGTGTTTCCACTTACATGACTGGTGCTCAGACTTCAGGTGGACTTCTATTGCTAAAATGTTTTTTTCAAGGAACAACCGTAGGAGTAACAAATAGTTGAGAAAAGTTTACTTCGCTTTTCCTGTTGTTCCAGGTAACTTGCATGTCTGTCACCTCCTCATTCTCTAGTGGTGAAGGCTTATATTTCCTCACATTGAAGCCTCTCTGAAACTCAGTGGAGCACTGATGTATCAGTGGTGACACTGAACTTGGTCCTGAAAAAACTGTGGCTTTTGCTACAGTATTTGAAAGTCTTGTCTCTGTCAATTGATTTAGGAAAGCATAGGAAAGAAACTCAGTCTCTTATAAACAGGTAGAAAGATACATTGAAAGCGTGAAAAAGACACATTTTACTTTCACATCATGGCCAAGAGATTTATGATTTATTCTCTGCTATAGCTCATTTGGCAACCAGTGTCTTTCTGCAAGAGCAAAGAGCAGCAGCAAGTCAGGAAGAGGTTTATGTCTGCAGCCTAATGTGCTGTTGCCAAGCTGCAGTCCTGCTGTCATTCCCCTTCAAAAAGGAGAAATCTCTAGTGACCCAGCCTCTTCTAATTGAGGAAAGACAGTTAAGACCGTTAAGAACTGAAATGATCTCCTAGAAGCAACAGTGTCTTCTCTAGCAACATTCAGAAGAAATGGTGAAGATACAGAGCAGAGAGACAATAAGCAAAGATACATAAGATACATCAGCCTTGTGAACCTCTGAGACTAGAAGTGGCATCAGATTGCTTTTGAAGTTTTGAATTCTGGATTTGTTGTTGACTGTTGATGCAGACGATTACCCCAGCTACTTTCTGCTGCTCTCTCTCGACACCCCAAAAAAGCTGCCCAAATCTTGCAACCATTGGTAGTTTAGCTATTTCGCAATAAAAGTGCTGGGTTTTTTGAAAAATCCAAACTTACAATTTGAGGTGAACCCTAAGTGTTCATTTAATGTGCAATATTTTGCTTGTTCCATCTGCTTAGGTGCAACTGGCATTGAAGACCGTTTACAGGATGGTGTTCCAGAAACCATTGCAAACTTGCGCAAAGCTGGGTTGCAGATTTGGGTTCTTACTGGAGACAAGCAAGAAACAGCTGTTAATATTGCATATGCCTGCAAGCTACTAGATCATGATGAAGAAATCATCACTTTGAATGCCGAATCACCAGTAAGGAGATCCAATACAAAAGTTTACTTGTGAACTAGCTTTGCTTTATTTTAAACCTGTACAATTAAAAGTTTGATGGCTTTTTTTTCCTTTCTCTCTCGTTTTTTTTCCTTCTTTTCCTGCTTCATCCGTAATTTTCAGGTAGGACATGTCTTTGAATGCTTTTCAGTGAATCATGCTTCTAAGTCATAGTGTAACATATCATAAACTTACTAAAGGCATGTAACTGTGTGTAGTGGGCTCCACCACGAATGAAAATATGCCATAGCAGCATAAATGCCATTCTTCAGTATGTATTCTCAAAACATACCTTGTTTTGCTTATTGGCATTAATGGGTCTCCAAAAGCAACCTGTTACTAAACGTGTGTTGAGGAAGAAAACAATTGATTACCTATTGAGAATTTGTGCTTTATTTTACACCGGTATTTAGATAACTCAGTCATTTGTGTTTTCTCAGCTGTCTTTTTCTTTGGAGATAGAAGCAATACTTAAATTTCAATGCTAACACTGAGAGTCAGAAAACCACATCTACAGTAATGCCTTGCTTCCTAACAGACCTTTTCTAATTCTTCTGAATTACTGATCTTTCCTGTGCTCAACTTGTTGCAAGCAGACAGTCACAAAGAGTTTACTGATACGGTCTAACATACAAGGAACCAGAGTGATAGTGCTATAGCCTGTTAATGGGGTGATAAAATTGGACTTCAGATCAGCAGAGGAGAGGTAGGCCAGCAGTATCCAGCTCCAATTTCTTTCGAAAAGGAAGAAAAGATAACAGCATTTTCCATTCTTGAGTGTATCAACTGAACTGGTAAATTGATTTTCCATGATCTTTGTTTTTTGTCATACTTTGCTGTAAGACCAATAGCATTTCATTTTAAATGTTCATGTATTCTCAATAACATCTTTTAGTTGAGTATGGCTAGGAGAGAGAATTCAGCTTAAATAACCTTTAATTGGCCTTTAAGAATATATAACTATTTGATCTGAGTTGTAGGCGTGTACATGGTGTTCATCACCATACTTAACTTGGTACTGATACTGATGATATCATTTCCCATCACTGTTATACTGAGAAGGAGCTAAAAGAAATTAGTTTAGCATACAATACTGCATGTTAAAGAGGAATTAAATTTTAAGCCTTTCGAGCCCTCATTGCTGTCATGTCTTCTGCAAGAATTAAGTGTGTTTAGAGAGAATAGAAAAAAAGATTTATTAGAAATTAAAACTTTAACAGTGCAGCAAACATAACACATTCCCCATATTCCTTATGCCTAAATATACAGCAAACACAAACGTTTGAATACATGTTCTTTTCTCTCAAGCGTATTTATTTTGAATTTTTTTTCAGGAGACATGTGCTGTCTTGCTGGAACAGTGTCTGCAATGCGTAGAGTCTAAATTTTCAGACAACACAATAGACGAAGCTACTGGAAACATGACTGTTGGGTTCACCCCTCTCTATCCACCCTCTTCCCCTGTGCTTTCCAGCTTGGGCCTAGTGATTGATGGAAGGACTCTAGCTTATGCTCTGGAACCTACACTAGAAGATAAATTTCTTGCACTAGCCAAGCGATGCCGTTCGGTACTGTGTTGTCGCTCTACCCCGCTCCAAAAGAGCATGGTAGTGAAACTAGTCAGAGACAAACTCAAAGCAATGACCTTGGCAATAGGTAAATATCTCAGTTTAAACTAGCCTGCCTTGATGTATACTATGCCTTTAGAATTTTGATTTTTTCACTTACAATAGGACCCTTCCAGCTGCCTCACAACCTTCCAGTTTTGTCTGAAAATGTGTTGGACAACTGTAACATATTTACTCTAACATATTTATTCAAAACCAAGATAGAACTCTGGAGTAGTATTTGGGATTTCTTCCTACAGAAGTTAGGTAATCGGGACCCAGGTATGCTATGAGGGTTTGGCATGTCCGAACACAGCTGTGGAGAATTGGGTTAGTTGATGCTGCGCCGAACACCATTTTGCAATCACTGTATTACACAGAACAACATTGTGCTCAGTGTTGTTTCATCCAGTCATGTTTAAACTGAAAGTTCTGCGTTTTTCATCACAAGTCAGCCATACAGCATAGGATATGAGTTGGCCTTGTCAGTACAGAGAATGGATTTACGACTGGCATTGTGCCAGCATTTACACGTCTTTCCCAGCTAATCGCTCAGTTGGCGAAGGGGAGATTTTGTCAGTCATCCTGTTTTAAATCTGGCACCATCTTCCATGTTTGCATGATTTTTACATAAGAAAAGTCAACCAGCTCTTCTTTCCCTATCTCAAGTTTAGGCTTGTGTTGCATTAGAAGATAAGATTGCAGTATATATTGTCACAAACACACTAGCTTTCATCTACCTGTCTTGGTTAATCATAGCAGCAACACATGTGGGTTGGATCTACCCGTGAGAAACCCTAAGCCCATATAATCATTGCCAGACTCCTGTGACATCCACATCACCAAATGTGTGCTGATTATAATAATCCTCATGCTCACTGTATTATATCTAGCTCAAATATGACTTCTTCATACTGAATTTGTATCTTTGGCTGACTGACTGTGGACATAATCATTTGCATATGTTGTCAAAAACACTAGTGGAGACTAGACAGCTTGTTTTTTCATTCTTTCTGAGCATCTTGAGCCTGTGAGTTGAACTCAAGCTCCTGCTCTAGCTTAAAAGCATAGCTAGTTTTCCACTAGCACACTGGCTGTAAATTTAAGAGGTTAAGAAGTAGATAAATGTCCCATTCTGGTATCCTTTCTATGGCACCTATCGCTTGTGGTGTCATGATTGGAAGCAGAACAACGGATAGTGACTGTGCAACCATTGCAGTTAAATCTACCTATGATGGGTGTATTAAAGATCTCGGACTGGTCAACCCAAGTCAAGAATTCTTCTACTTCTTAACTTTATTGTATTTTTTACTGTGTAGACATTCTCATTGGCTTTAGGCCTCCTTGCACATTTCATTCTTAGTCATACCTGATTACAGGCAGACAGTTAATTGGGAAGCAGAAGTATTGGGAAGCTCATTCTCAGCCTTCCAGTGTTTTAGTATTTGTGCAGTTCAGGCCAGATACTTGAATTTTAGGTTTTACTAAAAAGAGAGGGATTTGTTTTAGTTTTACTTTTCCATGATTAAAAAAGTCTACAAAGATCAGAATGTCTTGGCAGCTTTGCCAAGCTTTGAACCTTATATTCCAAAGATGGATCCTTTCCTACCCCACATCTCCCTTACTATACTCACCCAACACTCAGTACACATCTCCCTTACTATACTCAGCCAACACTCAGTAACAACTAGTTTTCCTTTGCTTTGTTGCTGCTAACTGTTCCTGGTCTACTAGTGACAACAAAACTGTATCTTGTCATCTTTAGGTGATGGTGCTAACGATGTCAGCATGATCCAAGTGGCAGATGTTGGCGTGGGGATCTCTGGTCAGGAAGGCATGCAGGTAATGTTGCTCGTTCACTGAAAAGCACTCCCATGAAAGGGTGAAATAGGCACTTCCCATATGTCAACTTGACCGAGCTGCCTTTGAATAGCCAGCACAAATAAAGGAGAAGCGGCAAGTTGTGCTCAGGAGTGCCAGTTGTGCGTTGTAAGGATGCTTTCAGCTTGAGTTTGAGCTTGTGTTTGTTCTCGGATCTGTGGTGAGTTTAAACATGCTACCTTCTCAGAAAATTCAAATTATCAGATCCCTCTAAGCAATATGTTTTAAGAAATCATTTATTAAATACTGGTTTAAAGGAGGAAAAAAGCTCAGCTATGCATTATTTAGGAAATAAAGGTTCACCTTATTCTGGCTTTTATTCTCCTCTCTCCAGTATTGCTTGGGTATACTTCTCCTTTGGAGTAGCTGCACAAGCCCATCCAGCTGATGCAGCTTATTTGCATGGTGTGGTGGTGACCCTTAGCCCAGCCACCCACACATCTTGCTCACTCAGCCTATTCAGACAGCAGAACAGTGAAGAAAGAGAAAATTGCAGCCCTTTGCAGAACCACTGCTCCCTACACACTATTCCAAGTCTTGGTTTTCTCCCCATTTCCTGCCACAGCGAACAGCAAGATAAGGGGACTTGCCCTGTAGTCTTTTGGATGTGTTCAGCCTGTGATTACTGTATTCACCACTGTATAAGAGGCACTTCTCCCATCCCCAGAAGAGAGGATGTATATGTATAGGATGTACGACCTACTGTATTACCTATTACCTCTTCCTCCTCTACTGCTAGTGCAGTTCAGTTGCAGTGTTAGCACCAGACGTGGCAGTAAGACACAGAGAATGAGGAAGGTACCTCATATCCACAACCTACCTTGTATTTGGGCTGGGTGCAGACTGATTGCATGAGAAAACAGAGTAGCTGAGTATATGTCAAAGAGCTCTTCAGAGAAGATGGGAAGTGTTTCCATCCTGAGGACCTGAGCAGATGAGCATGCTCCTTAACTTAGTTACCGGTGGGTGGTTCTCTGACCCACATTGTGGTTTTTGCAACACTGGCTGGATGTTTTGCCTGAAAGGGAAAAAAGGCCTCTTTAACGCAGTGCGCAAGTTGACTATAGAATTTTATTCCATGGGATTTCATGAATGCCGTAATTTATTTGGGTCAACACACAAATTTATGAAACAAAAATTTAACTGAGCTATGAACTTGGATGTCAACTTTGTGCATTTTCTGACATGCAGATCACCAGAAGCTAGGACAGTGCTCTGGAGAAAAGTCAGTAGATGTTTTTCTTATTTATTCATGTACTCTTCTGAAGGCATCCTCTCTTGGCCGATGTTGGAGGCTGGATACTAGGGAAGATGGGCTTCAACCTGACCCAGCAGAGCTATTACACTTGTTCTTCTTGTAATTATCCAGTGAGTTTAGTCAAAGTGATCTTCAGGGCAAATGGGTGTCCATCAGCACTCTTCAAACAGACAAATTTCAGGCCTGCAATCCATTAAAAATGCTTCTCCAAACATGTTAGCAGCTGTAAATTAGACTGGAAAGAAGCTACCACAAAAATATTCCGATATTCATTGTGCAGATGGCATCCCAGCCATAGACCCTATGAGTCTGACTTTGATGGCCGGAGAGGGCAGGAGAAAAGGAATTCTTGGATTAAGCTGATACCAAGTGTATTTGTTGTTCCACAGCCTTCACCAAGCTCCGAGAGGTTTGCATAATTTCTGCAGTATCACTCTGCAGGCAGTCCAGGCTCCAGAGAGCCCAGAGGAGATTGGTTTTGTGGGGTACCCTCCAAGCCTATCAATTCAAAAAAGTCTGCCCCAAACTCCTTGGGTCTTATCATCTCTTAGGAACTTACCGGCTCCTATCATCTATGTATTAATTCAGATCACTTTTTTCCCTAATGAAGACATACAGTGCTCGTAGCATTTTTTTTACTCCTCTCCCTATTATGCCACTGTCAGTTGAGCTCATACACTTACAATAACCAGTCCTCAAACGCCCCTGGCTTTTGCAGTGTATTCAAATCTGAAAGCTATATGCTCGTTAACCCGTTAAACTACCTGTTTTTTTCTAAATCAAAGTTCAACGGAGTGGAAAATGTTTATAGATCCCTTCCTTTACTGCAAGGTCCTAAGGAACCATGCAGGCCTCTTTACTATAAACAACTGTCAGAATCTTACACATGCAGGTACTCGGAAGGTGTTGAGCATTTAGATGTCTAAAACAACAATACTCTCTGATTTATTTTATTTCCACATTCTGTGGAAGCATGTGGAGCATGAATCACTTTTTCCTGTGAAAAAGCTGGAAGAAAAAGTAAAAATGTGAAAATCAAGGGGATATTTTGAGATGAAATAAACATGCAAATGTAATTGGACAACACTATCTGCCTCACTATGTTCCTCACTGTAATCAAAATGGAATAAAAAAGAAATAAACCCCGACACTTCTCACAATGTGTTGTGAATACTATGTTAGAAGCACAAATGAAAAGAAGCTAACGGTTTTGTTTTAACATTGGAATAGGCTGAGATGAGGTGGAGGACAAGGAAGCAGACATAGCACAGCTCTGTCCTCCTCAAACTGCAAGATAGCTGTATGTCTGCAAAACAAATCAGACTGCTCTGCGCAGGGAGGTTATAACAAGTGTATCTCAGTACCTGAGAAATCCCAGGATGTGTCAACATATTAAAAAATGTCCCAGTGCTTATATAGATCTACTGCTTAAATTACAATGCATTATTACACCTTCTCTTGCATACTGTTTTAGAGCTTATTTTAACAGCTTCTACAAGCACTTGGAAAAACTGAGCCCTTTTGATGATTTACCAAGAAAGAGCATTAGGAAAAATTAAAAGGAAAGATGTCTCTCATGTAAAAATACAGCCAAAATATACCCTGCAGAGTGTCAGGAAGACATTGCTCCTCTGGAGGTTTTCATCTTTCCTCATGTTTTTGCTGAACTGTGAGAAGAAAGGTGATACCAAAATAGAAAATGAAATGTAAAATAATATTAAATGAAATCTTAGTGTGATCCTAGGGATAAGGAAAATCGTGAAACAACTGTGATAACACCATCATTTACAAGAAGGTCTCATGTAGATGTACAGTACCCTGAATTTTAGTCAGAAGTAGGGAGAAGCTGGGTGATTCGTTTTGTCAATGTGATTTGGCAGTCTGCACAGTCCCAGAGGAGTCTCATCTATGAGATGAGTCTCATCTATGAGATGAGACATCTGTGATTTTTTCATAGACAGTTTTAGAAAACATGCAATTTTAAAAATCCTTCAAAATACTGAGATCTCAGGATAGCCAAGTAAACTTTATAAGCCGGGATTGCAAATGTAATTAAAATCAGTATTTTTACTGTTGTCTTTTAAAGTCCGGTAATTATGATGCAACCACTTAATTGTGCTTTTCTTATTTCATTCTCTGGAAATTCATTTTGCCCTGTAAGTATCCTGTAGTTTTTACAGAGAAAGATGTTACAGCCACCAAGATGTTCACACATGGGCCCTGAGCCTTCATGCTCATGCAACTGCAATTGCCAGCCATTCTCCCACCTCTCGCTTTTTGCTGCTGCCTGTCACCATCTGGAACGTAGACTGTAAACTCCTTTGGCCGAGGACCGGGTCACCTTGCATGTTCTGCCAAGCTGCCGGGTTTGCTCACGGGTATTCCAAATCAATGCAGCAATAGCTGTATTTCGGATGCGCTGTAATGGATTTCATTCTTCGTCAGTACAATTTGCATTGACTGTATGAGTTGAGGAGATGACTAGATTCACTGTTGGTGTTGAAAGTGACACTTTAAAATAATGGTTCCTACTTTTCTTCCATTAAAGGCGGTGATGGCAAGCGACTTTGCAATCCCAAGGTTCCGGCATTTGGAGAAGCTCTTGCTTGTTCATGGCCACTGGTGTTATTCCCGACTCGCCAACATGGTGCTGTATTTCTTCTACAAAAATGCGGTAAATATTTGACTTCGCAGCTTTATGCCACCATATGTTTCCAGGGTTTATTTTGTGCTAAGTGAGCATTAGGTCAGCCCTCAAATGGTTTATAAATAAGCTGCAAAGAAATTTGCAGAGTTGAAAGACAGCTGGCTGCCATTTGCAGAAATACAGGACTCGCTCCATAACAGCTACAGTGTGCTGCTGAATGTGCAAATTAGGTAACAGAAATAACAAGCACTGCTTAAGAAAAGTTTCTTTATAAAGCAGTTTTGCAGAATTTAGCTGGCTAGACACAAGAGTCTTTCATGCCAAAGCCATCCAGCTTTGGTCCAAAGTAGCAGTTGAGTGTGTTTTCTCTTCCTGACCCTATCTCATCGTTGCTTATGAATCACTGTACATATTCCCTAGTGACTTGAGATAATTTGACTCCTCTCTGTGTCTCAGATGGAGAGATTGGGAAGGTTTTTTCTTGATTTATCTTACTCCCAACTAACCAAAAGAGTTCATTAGAAAGGAAACACACCGTGGTAAAGAACAGACTATGGGTCTGCGTTTCCTCCCTGGTGTATGAAACGAGAGTTAGTCCAGTACTGGGCACGGAGCCAGTAGCAGCTCGACTCCTTGGCCCTAACAAAGGCCCTTTGCATTGATCTTGGAGTGCAAAGATGATTGATGGAAACTGTCTTAACAAGACAACCAAGAATTCCATCAGCTGGGTGGGAGTCAGTGGCAGGCACACAGATCTGCTCACTTGCAACACCTACAAATCACCTTGGGAGCAAGGGATATGAAGAAGCAGGAAAAAGAGGAGAGCCAGAGCTCTCAGATCTCTGTTTGCTCCAGAAGACAATGTGTGAACTGTAAGCGGGAGACTGGATTTTATCCTCAATATCAGAAAAGAAGTAGCTCTCAATTTTGTAAAAGTTGCTTTCCAAATTTAATCTAATCCTCAATTTTTTAATCAGTGGCAACTTTTTAATGCAAATTCCTCTTGGCCTGACTAATCCCCTCAATCTGAAGGTAGGTATTTTATCAGGAGAAGACCATCATTTGCTCAAATTTTTGAATGTCATAGGAATACCTAAGGGAGCTAAAGAATTAATGAAGTGTCTGTGTTAACGCAAGCGCGTTAAAATACCTTTTGTGGTCTGATCAGAAACTGCATGCAAGCACCCTTCCAGACACAAAAGAAAGAAGGGACTTGGACGGCGTGAGCTGCTGCTTGAGTCTGAAATAGCAAGCAGATTTAAATAACGCTGCACTGAGTGGAGAGCCACCTGTTGAAGCACAACAGTGAAATATGTGCTGGTGTTCAAATGCCTGAGTTTTAAGGAGTGAGCCTGAATGATGCTGAACGTCTGTACTCCCACCCCCAGTGTTGTATGTTTCCAAGATACCCTTTGGCTTGACAGTATCGAATCTGAACTTCCAAGAAGTGTATGCAGAGCCATCTTACATTAAAATAAAAAAAAAAGTAGTAATACACATAAGACATTCCAGCAATCAGCAGCCAGAGATGTTGTTTATACATCCACATCTTTGTTCAGCTCTTGTAAAATCTTCCATTTCCTTTGGTACAACTCCCCTTGATTACGAGTATTATTTTTCATGCCATTTTTAGTAAGACATTTTCAGAAGCTGCTGCCTCAAGGCTAGAATATAACTGAAGAAATCTCTTTGTGTTGGCTCTGCTTTGGCAGCCTTGAAAGCTTTCTGAGCAATACCTTTTGCTACTGACTCTAAAACTGTAGAGGGATATCCAGCATATAGACATGAATATGTCTGACACACTGCCTGCCCTTAAGGAAAGAATATTCAAAAATGAAAGATGTGAGCACCTGATCCTTTTGCAGGGAGACTATTCTGGATGATTCTCTGCAGAGAGTCAAGATAGCTACACTGCAAATGTTCTGCAAGTTTTCTGTTTCCTCAAGTGTTTTTTTCCCCATTTGCTCGTATTATGAAATTTTCCATTCTCCACTAGAACCTATCTAACTCAAAGTTTAAACTCTAAATTGCTGCAAAAGCCATTTGGAAACTCAGATGACTTATCCAAGAAGATGTTTGGCTTGCTGGAGATAATAAAAATACAAGTAAAATATAAACTAAAACATAGCATGACTGAAAATATCTGAGCTTGATGAAAAGGGATTTCACGTAAATAAAATTCTACCTGCACAAGTATGCACTGCTTCTTCCCCTTTTTACATTATCTCTGCAAGACAGCACTGGACATTTTTTGATACATACTTGATTCACTGAGAAATTCTGTCTGGGGCCACATTCATAAAACAGTCTCATCCGGGGGAAAAAAAGGAAACTTTTTTATTTAAAATCTAATTCAATTTTTATGCAAATTTGTTTTGACTTTTTCAGGGGGCCAATGCATAGAAGCAAGAGGGAACATTATATTTGAAATTAAATTAAACACTTGTTTAATCCAAAATAAAATTTCAGGGGAAAAAAATCTGATTTAAGCTTGGTTACTGAAATGTCATTTATTTGTACAGCTTTCTTTGATGGCACTGCTAAGACCCATACTAGAGGTAATAGGAAAATTTTCAGCTGACTGTATTTTCATCAAACTACCCCTTTTTGTCAGAGCCAAACTGTTTCCAAGACAGGTTAATTTTAGCAAGGCTCTAGAGAGGAAAATTTCTTAGGTCCAGGATTAGCTGGATTTTGTTTCTTTCAAATGAGTGAGAGAAAAGTATCTGAATTCACATATTTATTGCAATTCCATTTTGAGAAAAGACTCAGGAAGTTTCATTGGGTTTTGGGTGTGGAAAGGAAATAAATTTCAAAATCTGTTCAATTTTGAAATGAAATTGCCATCTCCCAGCCAACTATATTGAAGAGAGTAAGCTCTGGTAACTCAGTCTTGTTTTGGCCAGAAGAAGATATTTTTCCTGAAATGTATTTACAGAAACATTTCTAAAGGTGATCCTTAAAAAACTTTTAATAGGTTAGTTTATAGTGTGAGCTCACAAACAGTGAGACATATGTTGCTGCTGATATACAAGCCACTTAAACGTAGTATGCAAACATTGCCTGAACATATATATACAAGATATGTATATATATACACATATATATACATTTACGTACAGCAGGACGGACC
The DNA here is from genome assembly GCF_964195595.1 of Calonectris borealis. NCBI lineage: Eukaryota > Metazoa > Chordata > Aves > Procellariiformes > Procellariidae > Calonectris > Calonectris borealis. Next base: position 146,811,999 of record NC_134312.1, read on the forward strand.
CTCTTATTCTGTTGCAATTCCCCTTCACAAGATAGACTTACTCTATAGCAGTTTTCACTGACTAAGCAGACCATAGCTTTTTTTTTCCTCCTATGTTTAAATTTCAACCACATTTTGGCATACAGATAGAACAGATCTATGTTTTCATCTTTATATCTAAAAGTGATGAAGGGTTAACATACTGCATCTGGTTGAAAGCTTTTGACTACAGAATACAAAAAGAAGAGGAAGTGAAAGGAGAGGTCATGTCATTTCCCTTCTTCATGGTTAAAATGGGGAAAACCCTCGAGGGACAGTTGCCAAAGTTTTTCTGGTTGCCTTCCGTTTAGTGTTAATCACTTTACAAAGAATAATAAAAATTGCAGTTTTAGGGGGACCAAGCCTGGGAATTTATTTCCTTCCCTAGGAGGCTGCCCTTCTTTTTCTGGGCTTCAAATCGCCTCTGGATTCTCCATGCTGCAGAGATTGTAGAAGAAACAAGTTATGTGGTTTGTCCCTTTTTGAGTGATTCCAACCCAACTACATGAACAACCCCACTGCAGTTGTGTATGCAACTGATTTCTTTATACAGCTGAAGAATAAGGGACACTGAGGAATCTTTACAGCACTACTAATTTGCTGAATTTCAAAGCACAGAGATAGAATACTTAAGACAACTTTGCTAGACTGTTTCACCTCACCTAGCTGCTGCTAGTCTCATGTTGGTCTTGCAAAAAAGCTCTGCATTTACCTATTGTAGACCAGAAACAAACATCTGGGACAAAACATCTCAAGCCAGCAGAGGATATTATGATAGAAGTGCTTATTCTTACAGTAGTAATGTAAGTGCTATCAGATCAGTACTCATATACCTAGAGGTCAGTGATGGTTGGGAGAGCTTTTTACGGTTAGTTAAATTGCACCTCAGAGTTTCCCTTGAACTGAAAGTTAGTTTTGTGTGAAGTCATCCGTGACACCTGAGATCTGAGGTTCCAGCAGCACAAAGACTTGCAGGTGTGCCAAATATTTGTAGCTTAGCTAAGTGGTCCAGGCATCAGGAACAGCGAATTAAAGACTAGGTATTCTAGAAGGATTGCTCACGTGTTTAGCATTTGTAGATAAGTCCTTGCAGAACTGGAATCAGAATGCTTTGAGAACACAATGGAATGATGATCCTGCTTATCTTGTCATATTTACAGCATTTCTCATTCTGTTTCAGATGTTTGTGGCCCTTCTCTTCTGGTACCAGTTCTACTGTGGGTTCTCTGGCTCATCCATGGTTGATCAGTGGTATCTCATCTTCTTTAATTTACTCTTCTCTTCCCTTCCACAACTGATTACTGGCGTGCTGGATAAGGACGTGCCAGCCGAAGTATTAATTGCTGTACCTCAGCTTTATAAAAGCGGCCAGAATATGGAGGTAAAAACTTCTTGCTTTTTGTAATTTTTTTTTCCTAGATGTCTTTAGTTTCAGCTGAAAACCAACCCTACTCCCAGAAGGTGGATGACTGATAAAAACAGTCACTATTATTATTTTGTGATATTTCTCATCTCAGTCAAAGTATCTAAATGCCAAAAGTACATTTAAAACAAACAACAAAAAAAACCCAGCAATATTTTGAAACATGTAACAGGAGAGAAGCTGGATGCTTTAAGTCAGCCTAAGCTGAACACCTCCCTCATGGTCCAGGCTCACAAATAACCACAAAAGTAAAGCAGATTATACCTTGTAGACTAGTGCGGACTTTCACAGAATAACCTCACAGTACTTAATCAAAACTTCAGGCCCCAGCCCTTTACAAACAGTCAGAAGAGAAAGATGTCTTTAGGAGTAAGCACAGAGGTCGATAGCCTTAGACTCTGAGGGAAGTAGTCACCAGCAGATGACAGATTCAGCTGAAATGTCTGTTGAAAACACCTTGTCCCCATCTGCTTGAATTGTATAATGAAGCACAAGTATAATGGAGCACAAGTCTTATAAGGAGCGGCTGAGGGAACTGGGGTTGTTTAGTCTGGAGAAGAGGAGGCTGAGGGGAGACCTCATCGCGCTCTACAACTACCTGAAAGGAGGTTGTAGTGAGGTGGGGGTCGGTCTCTTCTCCCAAGTAACAAGTGATAGGACGAGACGAAATGGCCTCAAGTTGTGCCAAGGGAGGTTTAGATTGGACATTAGGAGAAATTTCTTTACTGAAAGAGTGGTCAGGCCTTGGAACAGGCTGCCCAGGGAAGTGGTTGAGTCACCATCCCTGGAGGTATTTAAAAGACGTGTAGATGTGGCACTTCGGGACATGGTATAGTGGGCATGGTGGTGTTGGGTTGGTGGTTGGACTCGATGATCTTAGAGGTCTTTTCCAACCTTAATAATTCTATGATTCTATGATTTTATGATTCTATGAAAATAGAAGGAATTGCAGGAGGGATTTGAGCCAAACCATTTCTGGTAATTACAGCTACAGTGTACTGTGGCAAAATCTTTCTGCTTGGCAAAACTGTCCATATTGAGACATTGCTTCCAAGGCAAAAGCCTTTCTTAAAAAGATCTGACATTGTGCCCTCTGAGAGGAGACAGCGAGTGTCTTTTGCCTTTAACTGTATACCTGCATTTGGTACCCTACACATCCATTGCTAGACACTGTCCTGGAAAGATGAATGGAGAATTTTAGCATAACTTGTTTCTAGTGCTTTAGTCCAAATTCTCTCTTTTTCACCCAGCTGTTGTTTTCCATTTTCTACATTTCTTCTGTTCCAGTGCATTGCACTTTAAAGATTTGTAACATTAATACCTTCCTTTCTTGCACATTTTTAAGGTGTTTGAAATCTGGTAATGGCTTAAGCTTGTTGGGAAGTTGTGTCTGCCTGTCTTCAGCTGGCAAAATGAGGAGAGAAGTCTCCCAGGTTCACAGTACAAATATTTCTCATAGTCAAGTCCGGGGAACGTTCTAAGTTTGTTTGAAACCTAGTGAGCATTTTCTCTGAATATTATTTACCAAAAAGGCATTTTTAAAACCTCCCAAAAATCCTGCTTTAGGTAGGATCTCTCTCAAAAAGATATCACCGATTCAAAGCCTATAGTATTATAGAATAATTTAGGTTGGAAGAGACCTCTGGAGGCCAACTGATCCAGACCCCTGCTCAAAACAGCTTCAAAGTTAGATAAGGTTGCTCAGGTCTTTATCTAGTCCAGTTTCGAATGTCTCCAAGAATGGAAATTCCGCAGTCCTTCTGAGCAACCTGTTCCAATGCTTAACCGCATGTTATTTCAGTAGGCCAAAGAACGCCAGAATTGTTTCTAAGCATCTCACAATTCTCATTTTTAGGCTGCAGTTATATTCTCTGTAGAGGTAAAGAGCCCTGGTGAGCCCAGTGGTTGCAGATGTAGCCTATATCCCAAAATTAAATAAATAAATATTTTGTCATTTACGAACTATTTTTCCTTATATCCAGGTCTTTTATATGACCGTCCATACCCCTGCAATTGTATATTTCTTTAAACCACAATTTAATTTAATATTGTTTCTTAGCAAGCAATTTTGTGTCCAGACACACAGATATATGTGTATGTGTGTATATATATATATGTTTATTTATGTATTTATAACATAGCATACATTGCTGCATTGCTTGCTAAAGATCATTGTTATGGATCTTCTTTTCTAACAGCATTTTCTCTTTTCTCTCTTGTGAATAAATACTCTGTGCTTGTACGTACATGATGCAGAGTGCATTTACTCACGTGCTTACACCTCAGAGAGCTCCTCCTGAAATCAGGAGTGCATAACTGTAGTGCATAAAGTTGGGCACCTTCATAAAGAATGAATGTCAGATTCAAATTACACCCTCTGCCAGGGGAAAAAAAAAGCAGAAGAGTGTCCTCCCAGAACAGAGCGACTTGCAGGCTGACTCTTCGTACTTCATCCCCGAGGGTATCTAACTGATTGGCAAAGTTGTGAAGCTATTTGCACAAGTACTTAAAAGTGCCCGTTGCAATATCCCCCTCAAAATACCTATCCCAGCAAACAGCATTTTCATTAGGCTCTGATTTTCTTAACTTTTTTTGTGCCACAGGAGTACCAACCACACATGTTTTGGATGAACATGATTGATGCTATGTATCAAAGCCTGGTTTGCTTTTTCATCCCCTATTTCGTAAGTGTTTGGCGTAAGCCATTCTATTTCAAGCATTTTGAGGAGAACTGGCAACACAGCTTGGGCTAAATTCTGTCTCCTTCTTTACAGACTTACTATGATTCGGAGGTGGATATCTTCTCCTGGGGAACTCCCATCACCACTATAGCTCTTTTCACCATCATACTACATTTGGCTATAGAAACCAAAACTTGGGTAAGGTACCCACAGCCTACATAGAAACTCGCTGGCATATACGTAGTTCTTTTCTTAGTGCCATTCTTCAAAAACAGAAGATGATCGTTTCATCCCCTCAGCACATTCTGTTTTTAGCAAGCATTTTAAGCAAACATGAAGAAGGTTTTAAACTGTGATCTGCAAACAGCGTTGTAGTGTTGTATCTATAATAAGAATTTTTGAATATACAAGGCTCTAAACTCTTGGCTGTGCATGGATTTGGCTCCAGAAATTAAGAACTATTCATTCAGAATCACAGCAAATTTCTCAGAATATAAAGAATCATTATTCTTTTGTTGTTTTTTTGTCCTAGACTTTTCTCCACTGGTCATCTTGCATCTTCAGTATCCTTTTATTTTTCTTTGTGGCTCTGGTTTACAATGCTTCCTGCCCAGTATGCCATCCTCCATCCAATCCCTACTGGACTATGGAAAGGCTGATGGGAGACCCTATGTTCTATTTCACTTGCATTATATCACCAGTCGTTGCATTGCTGCCCAGGTATTGTATCTTCTCTCATATCTTTTCTCATATATGAAAGCACTTTATGCATATGGTTGGGAGGGCAAGAAATATTTCTTTTCCCACTCCCTCTCTTTCTTTTTGCCTTACCAGCCAAGTCAATTTTTTTCAGCAGCTGGTTATATGAAGTCAGGTTGTCTAAACCTTTTCTGTGCTCCTGACCACAGGAACAGACCACAGCTCCTGGCCATAGACCACAGGAGTGGGATAACTGTAGACTGTTGGTCGAACCTCCTAGCCATGCAGAGATTTGCTACCCTGTGAGGTTTTCCATGATGCTCTCAGATTCAACCCATCCTTCCATAACATGCACAGTACAGAAATTCTGATTGTATGTTGTGGACTTATTTGCCTATTAATGGATGTAGGAGGCCTGCCCTGCAGACTGATCCCCATTGCCATTGATTCCTCATCAGGAAAGGTGAAAGACCGTGTGTAAATACAAGGTGGATCACTGGCTAAAGGTGCAGATTTATTACACTGCTTGTTATTAATCAAAATGTTAGCACAGCATTCAGAGCTTTTCATCTGCAAGCTTTCTTGTGTCAAACATAAGAAAAGCACATAAAACTCTCTTATTTTTCTGTGTTGTACTTTTGTCTTGGATATTTTTGCTTAATAATATCTTGGGTACTTTCTTCTTTCAGTTCTTTTCACGTGCACGTTCTCCCCTTGCAGATTTCTGTACAGAACCCTTCAGGGAACGCTATTCCCAACCCAGCTTCAGCTTGGACGCCAATTGAGTAAACTATCCCCAGAGATTCGCACCCAGCTTCTGACCAAGTTGAATGTAAAGGAAACAATACGTCAGACACAACCCTTTGCAGACAGCTTCTCACCAAGCCTTGGCTCAAATGCCAGTGATTGTTACAAGGCTTATAACCAAAGCACACCTTTGCCAACGTCTCCTCAAACAAGCGAGTCACTTTTCCAAGAGCACACAAAGGCAGAACATACGGCAGATCAGACTGTGGCTGCCTCTCCCCAGCGTGCGGTGTTGTACAGGGAAAACAAACTCCCCTCATCAGCAAGTAGTCTGGAAAGGTCCATGGGATTTCATGGAGGTAGGCACGGCACTTCAGAGATGGAGTCGTTGCCTGTGGGAGCAACATTCCCATGGAGCTCAGCAGTCGACCAAGCAGACTTCAGTTTGTTGAAGTGGATCACGTCAACTCCGCTGTTCAGTCGCATTGGGACTGTTTTACAGGTGTCCTCAAGCAGTTTACAAAATGAAACACAGGACAGTATGTGTGTGCTTGGCTCTTCTTTGCATGTGGACTTCAAAGGCTTAAAAGAACAGAGCTCAAATAACTTGCAGGACAAAATGAAAGGGACACCAGCTGATCATTGTAAAAGTGACAATTCCGAGACCACCTTTTTATGACATGGGCCTTAAATATATTTATATATTTTCTATTTGCACACATTTATAGTGAGATTACTCTATTTGTTTCCAAAGATGAAACAGAAAATCAAAGGTACAGAATGATTATTTAAGAATGTTTAAATACAGTATATTGAAATAAGAGCTTTAAATATAAAAAGAAACACTTGAAAGTTCCATTTATATTGTTTTATTTTTTCATCTCATTTTGTAAGGAAATGCCGTCTTTTTATTTTTCAGATGCTTCTCTTTTATTCTGACACATACTGTAAAAGCAAAGGACCTATCTACCATATTCAAAAGGATTAGATTCAGCAACAATTATTGATATCATTAAAGGCCATTCAGTAATCAAGGAGGAAAAACTGCGATAATAAATAGGCATTGTATTCCATCCATCATCTGCTTGCCAGGGTGTTTTGTCACTGGAGCAAACCATTAGGCAAAACTGTCGAATTATTATACACCTCTCTCTGTAAATGTTAACGGTATTTTACCACCGCATTAATAATACTGGTATTTTATAAGTGACACCATATTTTGATATTGCAGCCATAGCATTTTATGTGTCATGATAAAACATTAAATAAATGACCATCCATATTGCAAAGTGGCTTCCCAGTCTGGCATTAATAGTAATTCAGCCCTTCACTTGGAGTAGCGAGCATTTGGCCGGTCACGGCCTTATATCAGGCTGTTCAACTTCTGAAGAAAAGCTGCTGCTTGTTTGTGAGGAGAGGTTTGGTGGCAAAGAGCTGGGGCACTGTGTCCGCTGTAGAGTTTGACCTGGGAGGGTCCGTGATCTTCTGTGTTGGAGCGTTAGGCTGGTTTTGCAGAAGAGGTCAGTCCTGCTTGCTAGCGGAGGTGGAGTTTTGTTAGGCACCGTCAGTGTTGTTTCAGCCAGGTTAAATCAAGTCCTTGGTGATCAGGAAAGGGCATGACCAGCTGCCAGGGTGCAGTGCTGTGCAGAGGAACTTGAGCCTGGTCTAAGACAGGTTAGTTCCAGTCCCACAAGTAGGGAGCTGCACTGCTTTCTGAGGTTGTGCCGGAACCAACCTTGCGTGGCTGTACATCACAAACTGCCACTGGTACCTGGGCGTGCGGCTGCGCTGTGCCGGCCTGACGGATCCCGGGGGGGTTTAGCCTTGGAGGGCTGCTTGGTTCTTTCATACCTAGTCACCATGACCATGTATGAACTAGCTGCTGCGCTGCTTCGTTTCCTCGTCGCAGGTTTTCAGATGGCCTTTGCCTTGCTTGCCATCAGTTGTGTAAAGCCAGAACCTGTTCGTGCCACGCTCAGTGCCAGGCGACCTGGCTCCCGCATGGGTTGCCTCAACCCGTTAAGCCACAGTGCCTACCATGTGTCACTCGGGATCTTTTTTTTCAAAGATTTATACACTGGCCTCTTCCCCAAAGGCAGAATTGGTAATATGAAACTGTAAAATGCGTTACCCTCATGAAACATGACACATCCACATGTAGCTAAACTACATTTTGGGATTAGAATTGACTAGGGACAGGGCAAAGATGCTAAGGGACTCACAGGATTTTCAGTCTCCTGTGAACAGCTTTAAGCATACAGTTGGTTACAAAAAAATGTACCTGAAGCACAACTTCTTCTTTTTAGCCTCTAGTTAATGGGGGACATGGGTTTATGTATACATTTCCTCCTTAACAGAGGAAAGCACACCTATTGACTTCTTGTTACTGGCTGAAAATGTTACAACATTTCTCTGCTTTACATTATTACGATAGAAATGGGGCAGTGAGAGGGCAGTGGTTTCTGTGAAGGTAGGTGGGCGTCTGCACTGCCGGTGCCAGCACGAGCCGGGAGCCGCCGGGTGCGTGTCCTGAGACAGCCCTCGAAAGCAGGGCTGAGTCCCACTCCCTCGGAGCACTTGTTTCTCTTCGCTCTCTGGAAAGGGAGCCTGCGGGACTCAGCTGAGGTGGAGAAACCTCCTTTGCCAGCGTCTCTAGTTGGGTGAGATAGTTCCAAGTTTAGACACCTCCACTGGCTGTACCAGCCTCCTCGGTCTTGATAGTAACTCTGTTAGGATGACTTTGCAGGTGATTTTTTGCAAGGTTAGCTGGCTGTATTTAACACAAACTGTGCAGAGATTGCCATTGTAAATAACTCACCTGTGTGGAGCTGCAGTGTCTTTTAATGTCAGACAGGGAATCAAATGACACTTTGAAATGTGTAAAAATTGCCATGTGGTTAGAAACGTTCCTCTGCTCGCAAAGCAGGGTCTCACAGAAGGACACAGTGTCAGATACCAGGTAGGCAGAGTTCAGAGGTTTGCAAGACGTTAAATTCAGTCTAAGAACGTCATGGGGTCGTAGCAGGAGCTCGCCATGGATGTCACATGCGTGTGCCTCCCTCAGTTACTGCAGCAGCCCCAGCAGGCGGGTGAGGCTCTCCGAGCTTATTGACTCCTCCGCATCTTTCCACAGCACGTTTGGTACTTCAAGGGACTTGCCTGGTGCTGGCAGCAGAAAGGGTAGAACATCACTGGGCTTTGGCTCAGAGCTGTATTTGATTATATTCTCATCAAAGAAAAACCCCTAAATTCCTCGTTAGACGTGCCTTTGTGATACAAGATTTGGTTTAGTTGTTGTGCTTTCAGTGTTTCAAAGACTATTTTTGTAGGTAAGGGATAAAAGGGTTCCTTTGGGACTGAGAGATGCTCATGCGCTGCCAGGTAGTTGTGTTAAATTGCCACTGTGAGTGTGAGAGTAGCACATCTGTGTCATTTATTCAGGGAGACTGTAGCTCTAGATCCTCAGCAGCTACAACCACCGTAGCCCCTTCAATTTCTGCAAGCTGACTTGCCCCAGCTGGGAATCAGGCCTCAACAACTGCTGTATTTTGTTGCAAAAAAAATTCCTTAGAGATACATTTTGAAACGCATAAAGTGTAAATGTTCCCTTCATACTAAAAGATAAAATATCTTCTTATGGCGGCAGTCCTGCAAAATGTATGAGTTTAATCTTAAATAAACCAGATAATCCCACTGACCTTAGGGTGCAGTGACCTCAGCAGGATTGCTTGCGTGCTTACAGATAGATAGGAAGATGCGCCACACCGAGGCCTCCACGTGCCAAAACTACACAGAGAGATACCTAGAGGCACAGAACCAGGTCAGTAGGATGTCAGTAAGCAAGAGGTCTCCATTTTCTTTTGGGAAATAAATTGTAAAATAATATAAATAAAATGTAATTTAAACTACAGTTTGCTGAAAAAAAAACCAAACAGATTTCACATTTGGAAAAAAAAATATTAAGCAAACTAATTCTTTTCATTTTAAATCAGAAGTTCTCTCTTCAGCTGCCAGAGACAAACACATCAAAGCATTTTACTTGCTGGGCTTTAAGGCTTGTCAACAGTTTGAAGCTGCTATTAATATTTGAAACATTTTAACTAAACAAATACAATGACTTTTTGAAGCTGTATACATTGATTTTAATAAAATAGAAATAAACTTCTAAAGTTATTCCTGTCGGTGCAGTTGAGCAGTTGTCATATCAGACAAAACAAAGCTTTAAATTCACGAGGCCAGTGCTCAAAAAGCATGCAACTGTTTATTAAAAGATTCCACGAGGCAATTAAAACAATGCCCGGTTTCAGTCTATTATTACCAACAACAGCTCCCTGTACGCTCTTTCAAATACTTGTGCTGAACTCTGCAAGCACTTCCAGATCTGCTCGACATTGCTGGCTGAAGCCGTCTGGCTGAGATTAATGACTGAGAAGAAGAGAATTGTGAATAAAGCATCACAGCGTTCCGTATTTCTTACTCTTATTTATGTGAACTAACTTCCCAGTGATTTATCCATTTTATAAATTTCTCTTGGATGTGTAAAGTTCTTTGAGAAACAACCAGAACTCTTCTATCAATCAGGTTAGCACTCTAATCTCAGAAATGATATCTCCCACATATGCCAGTGCACTGGAACTGAGCATACAAATGTCAAAACAGGAACGAAACAACACTCTGGTATTTTTTCCAAGATTTTCCAGCTATACATCACTGCTCTGCGTGCCCAGACAGCCATGCACCTGTTTGCCATCCTCCTGCGTCGGCTGTGGAACCACAGCCCTACCCCCTGATGGCCACTAAATGATCTTTTGTGCTTTTCATAAACTGGAAAGCTGATGACAGTGCTGACTTCTCACTGGGGCCAAATGCAGAGGCACCCTGTCTTCATTTAAAAGTGCGTCGTGGATGGGGAGAGCTCACCCTTTAGCTAGTAAAATTTCCTCAGACCCTTTCAAATTATTCAACTGGAGACTTGCTCTTGCTTCCATGATACGACTTTCTACCCTGCAATGAACCTTGACTTGTCATTTATCCATACCCGATTCTGCTTAGGGCCCCAGTCTCTGCTTGCTCCCAGTACGTCTCCTGCAGGCTCTACCCACTTAATTAAGGAGCGCCACTCCATTACCTCTTGGCCCAGCCTTTCTAGTGTCATGCTCACATTTGGCTCCACTCCAGGCCTATACATCCCAAATCTTGTAGGCTGATCACCCGATCCACATACAGCAGGTATGGAGGATTTGGGGAGGTTTATCCATTACAGGTGCTACTCAAACGGTTTTGCACAAATACTGGTTGCAGTACGTGGAGATGTTAAGCTTAAAATAAACTCCATCAGAACTGTATGTGGTTGAACCATCTGGGAGCGACAATTCCTGCCCTAATCATAAAATCTGCATCAAAACCTGAACTAAAAAAAAAAAAAAGCCTCAAGTTTTTGCAGCAGCTAGTTCTTGATTCAAACTGCTCAGCACCTCGGGCATTATTCAGTCCAGCATTAAATTCAGCAGTGGGCTTTTGTAACCCCAGTTCAGAAAAATGGCAGTTCAGAAAAATGATGCTGATACAACAGGCTGTGCGCTGTGATGGAGCGGCAGCAGATACGTGTCAAAGACACTGCAGAAGCCACCAGAGAGAGGGTGATGCAGATGTAGCGAAGCCGGGAAGGAAAAGCACTCCTAGATGCTATTCGGAAGTCCCAAGGTAGGTAGGGAGAGGAGGGGACCTTCAGAGGTTTCCAACTGCGTTGGTTTTGCAAAGTGGTTCTGCACATCTCCCTCTCCGCCCGCTGGCAGGCTTATTCGTACCGAACTTAAACTTCACTAGAGCTACACCATGAGTGAATTTGGCTCGTTGTCTGCATCTGCGCACAGATCACAGGGTCAGACACCCAGCTGATGTCAAGCCACGCAGCTGTACTGACTGACATGGGGGTAGGGTGGTGTTTGCTTTGCAAACAGGAACGTGCCGGCTGTGCCCTGGTCAGGAGCGCTCCCTAGCCGGTACCTGTGACCAGGGCAGGTCCCAGCACCGGTCCCAGGGATACTCCCTGTGTCGAAAACCAGGGCAGGAGCCAGAACAAGGCGGATCTCTGGGTCCCCAAGTGCACGCAGAACACGAGCAGCCCTCCACTGCTCACTAGACTGAGACCGCACATTTGTTTGCAGTGTCCAGGACAACTTTAGGTGGTTAGTGACCTGGAAGAGAAGCAGCAGTGGTGGGGAAATCCTTCCTGCTCCATCAGGAATCTCCTGTGCCATCGCATAAATGCCTCTGGTTTTTCTCCCATACTTTCCAATAGTCATCTTGGCTATCAGAAAGTCTCTGGGATGACTGCGCTTCCTGCTGTCAAAGGTGCTGTGGGAAGTCCTCTGCTGCCCAAATCCCAAGATCCAGAATTAGAAGCCACTGTTGAAAATGGTAACTGTGCCACGAGAATTGTGTTTTATTTACATGGGAAAAGAGCAGTTAAAAGAAAGGACTAACTTTTAAGGAAGGTTTTTCCATATAGCTGCATGAGGAATCATCTCTGTTTTGAGCAGCAGCTTCCACATGGTTTTAAGCATGGCTGTTTGCTCTGTGCAATCGTGCTTCCCTTGATACATGAAGTGCAGCACTACATAAATCCTTCCAAGAGGAGGTTTAGCACATCCTAGGCAGGGCGGGCAAAGACAGCCAGGTCCTGCAGCCAGCTCTGCTGCTGGAAGGACTTTAGCTAGGTCAGCTCTCAAAGTCCTGTTTCTTCAGCTTGTCTTGTATAATGCCTGCCTGCGACGTAGCCTCCTGAGAGGTGTGACTAAACAAGAACCTTGCTAAAAGTAGATTAAAGACTTCAACATTTAGCGTGGTCATTGGTGTTGCTGCAGCACCTATAGCACATGCACGGAAATAGTCTCTTTGTGAAGACAAAATGCTTGAAAGAGCCTTTTGAGAGACCGGAAAAGGTGTCAATGAAGAGCTGGCACCGGGTGAATAAAAGCTGCTCAGAGCGGGTGGAGTGCCTGGTTCCCTCTGCAGGGAGATGTCCCGGGGCTTTAACTCTTGTTTATGATCCGGGCAGTTGCACCACGCCAGGGCAGGCTGCGGGTTTCCAGGCGCAGCCTTGACTCAGAACTGGAGCAAGGGGCCTCTCACTGCCGCCCCGCAGCCCTTTGGGTGCTAAAACCCGACACTGCTCTGCTGTAGCTAAGCGGTAGTTCCTGAAATTCCCAGTGGTATATTGCTTGTGCTTGTTCATCGCGTTTTCCGAAAGCTGTAGGTCTTAAAGTCTCCAGTTTATTCCCAGATGGCCCGTTTCACGTGCATGAAGGCACCGAACCATCCCTGTGGCCAGGCTCGTGTGGACGCAGTTCCCGCCTTTCTGCCCTTCCCCGCTTTCCTCCCCAAAACGTGGAGGCCACAAAGAGCCACTTGGACCTTTAGAAACCCAAACCACGGCAGAGGTACTGCTCACCATTTACGTGCCTGGAAACGAAAGAGAAGTGTGGCCTCCAGGGTCCTTTTGTTAATGAAAACAGCAGAGACGCCGCTGGTTGAAGTAGTGTCTTGGCGGGTACGTCCTTCGCACCCTGCGCAGCTGCCCGCTGAAGGGGCTTCCGTGACAGCTGACGCTGCTCTTGTCCTGTTCTTTACATGCAAATGCTCCACCACTGGGAGCGAGAAGGGGGATATTGAGCTTTTCACCGTAAAAACCTGAAAATGCAAAGCTCTTTTTTTTTTAATCAAATTCCTGATGAAAATGTGGGGGTTGTATTTACTAAAATCCCGTATTTCCGACAAACTGTTTCAATCAGCCATGTGTACTGTTAGAGCTGCGTGAACCAATTTTATCCCGAGTGAGCTGTGGGTGTTTGCAGTTTGTAAAATCCCTGTCATTTTGCAGACACAATTAGCTTCGTAGCTCATTTGTTTTTCTAAACCCCCAAGAACTCCATAAAACAGTTATAGCTGAAAGAGATTCTATCTTCAGCTCCACGTAAGATGATGAAAATAGAAAGTTTAGGTTGGCGTCATCTGGAAACCGAGGGCAAACGATGACACCGCGGGAGGCATTGCAGGCAAAGGCTCCTCTCCCCAGGTGCCTATGGAAATGATCATGATCGATGAGGGTACCGAGAGCTGCAGTTCATCTGAAGTTGTCTGAATTTGAAGCTTAAAAGTGAATTAATTCATTTCTATCTGATTGTACTGGTGGTATGCGCAACTGTCAAATCCAGGCAGCAGCATTTTCTGCCCACTGAGTGTTGCTTTAAGCGGCAGCCCGAGGCCCGTGGCGCAAGGAAGCCGGGCTCTTGGATTATTCGGTGCTAAAGAGAGGAAGAGAGACGCCGGCTTTTCTAAAGCAATACCCTGTGTGGGTTTATTGCATTCATTTGGCTGCTGTTGTAGCCCACCAGTGATCCCCTTGCTGGATGGCTCGTGCTCACCCAAAGTCATAGAATCATAGAATCATAGAATCATTAAGGTTGGAAAAGACCTCTAAGATCATCGATCCAACCATCAACCCAACACCACCATGCCCACTACACCATGTCCCTAAGCACCTCATCTACACGTCTTTTAAATACCTCCAGGGATGGTGACTCCACCACTTCCCTGGGCAGCCTGTTCCAAGGCCTGACCACTCTTTCAGTAAAGAAATTTCTCCTAATGTCCAGTCTAAACCTCCCTTGGCGCAACTTGAGGCCATTTCCTCTCGTCCTATCGCTTGTTACTTGGCAGAAGAGACCAACACCCACCTCGCTACAACCTCCTTTCAGGTAGTTGTAGCGCGCGATGAGGTCTCCCCTCAGCCTCCTCTTCTCCAGACTAAACAACCCCAGGTCCCTCAGATGCTCCTCATAAGGCTTGTGCTCCAGGCCCTTCACCAGCTTCGTTGCCCTCCTCTGGACGCACTCCAGCACCTCCATGTCCTTCTTGTAGTGAGGGGCCCAAAACTGAACACAGTATTCGAGGTGCGGCCTCACCAGTGCCGAGTACAGGGGCACGATCACCTCCCTGCTCCTGCTGGCCACACTATTTCTGATACAGGCCAGGATGCCATTGGCCTTCTTGGCCACCTGAGCACACTGCCGGCTCATGTTCAGCCGGCTGTCAACCAGCACCCCCAGGTCCTTTTCCTCTGGGCAGCTTTCCAGCCACTCTTCCCCAAGCCTGTAGCGTTGCATGGGGTTGTTGTGACCCAAGTGCAGGACCCGGCACTTGGCCTTGTTGAACCTCATACAGTTGGCCTCAGCCCATCGATCCAGCCTGTCCAGGTCCCTCTGCAGAGCCTTCCTACCCTCCAGCAGATCAACACTCCCGCCCAACTTGGTGTCATCTGCAAACTTACTGAGGGAGCACTCGATCCCCTCGTCCAGATCGTAGATAAAGATATTGAATGGGACCGGCCCCAGCACTGAGCCCTGGGGAACACCGCTCGTGACCGGCCGCCAACTGGATTTAACTCCGTTCACCACAACTCTCTGGGCTCGGCCGTCCAGCCAGTTTTTTACCCAGCAAAGAGTGCACCTGTCTAGGCCGTGAGCCGCCAGCTTCTCTAGGAGAATGCTGTGGGAGACAGTGTCAAAGGCTTTACTGAAGTCCAGGTAGACCACATCCACAGCCTTTCCCTCATCCACTAGGCGGGTCACCTGGTCATAGAAGGAGATCAGGTGGGTCAAGCAGCGTTTCCTATCACGAGGTTTTGGGACACATCGAATACTGAAAGGTTTTCAGTGGACACCTCTGCCCCACAGAAAAGGGGTGACTGGGAGGTCTCAGCGCTCTCCCAGCCTCCGGCAAATCTGCACCTTCCCCATCGCACGGGGCACCTCCATCCCCCTCCAGGGGCAGCCGTGCAAGCGGAGGAAACGCATTTCCGTATGCATTCCCACACAAGCACCCGCGGACCCTCCTCTGCCCCCCAGCTCCCTGGTCCCCACTCAGTCTGATAGAACCATTCACTGGGATCTTGCTCCAGCTAATTTTATTTCTCTGCATAGCACTACCAGTTTCCTCACACGTACGGCAGCCAGGGTTCATTCGTTGTCCCAGAGGTCCATTATAAAAATAAAATACAAGGTATCATATTTTTGTAAGCGGGAGGGCGGCTGACAAGGCACAGCGCTGGGACACCAGTCCTCCGAAGGCTGTGTGCGCCAGGAGGTGCTTTACCACATAAATAATTTTACCGGCATAAGCGCACCACCAGTATTTTCCATCCCCTGGCACCACAAGAGAAATCCTGCTTACAAAAAAATTAAAATTCAGCCTGTCCCCTTCCCTCTTCCACCGCTGCTCTCTGAGTCCAGGGTTTCTCCTGCCCGGCAGCTCTGCTCTCTTTGGCTCACCATCCTCTGCCACGCAGCAAGGACGGGTCCGCAGCCGGCACCTCCAGCGCAGCCCAGAGGTCTCTGCCTCCGGCGGGGCAAGGCCAGGGGCAGCTCAGCTCTGCTCTCGGGAGCCATCGGAGCCCACCGGATGGTTTTTGAAGAGGAGAAAACTTTCATTTTCCAAAGCAAGCAGAAGGAAGCACACAGACTTCTTCAGGTTTAAATAATAACCTCTTGAACACTTCTTGGAGGTAATTTAGTGTTGTCTGAAAAGAGAAGCAATTTACATTTTCTGTTGTTTGTTGGGAGCAGGAAAAAAACCCAGGGAGAAATATAAGTGGCTATATTACCACAGTGTGGACTTTTTTTTTTTAATCAACTACTTGAAGTCCAACAAAGTCCTCAGATCCCTCTATTGCCCCAGCTTAAAGAAGCCTGTCACATTTTAACTCTGCAAGCCTTTATCTGTCTATTGCCCCATGACTGACTCCAGAGAAACAGCTGAGGGGGTGCAGGAAATGGGATACAACAGAAGAAAATAAGGAAAAAAAAAAGAAAATTACTTTAAATGCCTTTCACCAGCCTCCATCCCACCGGTAGCATTGGGATGCTGGATGTCAGCACTGGAGCTGCCTTCCTTTTCATAACGGCTTGGCCGTGCACCGGCACCTTTAAGTCTTCATATACACGCTTCGGTATTTTGTACTGCAGCGGCCGCAGGGTGCCCGGGCTGTGGAGCAATCGCTATGGCATGAGCAGGGCCAGGACCGCAGCCAATGCTTGAAATTGCCTCCACTCGCCAGCACTGGCCTTTGTTTTCAGCCACTTGTTATCAAGGCTGGCTACGAACAGAAAGTGCTTCTGCACAGGGGAAAAAAGTTAACTAAAAGCAAAAATATGTAATTTGTTTAGAATAGAAGAGAAATAGAATAGAATAGAATAGAATAGAATAGAATAGAATAGAATAGAATAGAATAGAATAGAATAGACTATTTCAGTTGGAAGGGACCTACAACAATCATCTAGTCCAACTGCCTGACGCCTTCAGGGCTGACCAAGCTAAAGCATGTTGTTAAGAGCATTGTCCAAATGCCTCTTCAACACTGACAGGCGTGGGGCATCGACCACCTCTCTAGGAAGCCTGTTCCAGTGTTTGACCACCCTCTCAGTAAGGAAATGCTTCCTAATGTCCAGTCCAAACCTCCCCTGATGCAGCTTTGAGCCATTCCCATGTGTCCTGTCTCTGGGTCCCAGGCAGAAGAGATCAGCACCTCCTTCTCCACGTCCCCTCCTCAGGAAGCTGCAGAGAGCAGTGAGGTCGCCCCTCGGCCTCCTCCTCTCCAAACTAGACAAGCCCAAAGTCCTTAGCCGCTCCTCACAGGACATGCCTTCCAGCCCTTTCACCAGCTTTGTTGCCCTCCTCTGGACGCATTCGAGGACCTTCACATCCTTCTTAAATTGTGGGGCCCAGAACTGCACCCAGTGCTCGAGGTGAGGCCGCAGCAGCGCTGAATACAGGGGGATAATCACCTCTCTTCACCGGCTGGTTATGCTGTGTTTGATGCACCCCAGGACGGGGTTTGCTCTCCTGGCTGCCAGGGCACACTGTCTGAAAACAACAAGGAGATTTTAAACCTGTAACAAGGTGCCTTGAGATGAAAGCTCGGCTTCAACAGTGTCCAGGTGGGAGAACCACATTTTGCTCCTTGCAAAACTGAAAAAGAAAGTATGAATGAAAATCTGGAATATTTTCAATGATATTTACTTCAGATTTATGTGAAGCTTGTCCTTAAGAAACCCATTTGAGACAGGTTTATGAAGACATTTTAAAAGGTCAGGATATTTTTAAACCACCGTTAATCTGGAAAAACGCCCCTATCATATTGAAAATTGTTTTTCATGCCTCCCAAAAAAGCGCACACACTACTAGCTAACCCTATACCTAATTACTACTTTTTGCCCCCAGCTCTGAAGGGAGTGGGTTTATGGGAAAGCTGTCCCCACCCCAAAGGCACCGAGGGTCCCCGGGGTCCCCGCAGGGCGCACGAGTGCACCGGGGGCCGGGTGGCGCCTGGACAAGGCGGGTGCTCGAGTGTGTCAGGCTCTGACAAACCTCCAAAACAAACCATCGAACAAGGCAAACTGGTCCGCTCCCTCCCTCCTGTGATTAACAGTTTCCCATGCCAGGCTGGTCTTTTCTAGAGCTTTCCCCAGGCAGTGCAGGGTAAGCAGTCGGGCTTTAGAGCCAGTAAAGAAACAACGCATAAGCCAGCAGGGAAAGAATAATAGTGGGGGGAATTAGTTTTGTTTCTAGTGTTAAAAAATAAAAAGGTGCCTCTGTGTGTGTTGGTGTGTGCATGCCCACTGTGAGGTTTAAATAAAATTGATCAGAAGTTAAGGTATTCCGTACTTCAGAGGTGCTCACCCTGGGAGCTCCAGGACGGGAGCAGATGGGTGAAACCACGGACTCAAGGACCAAGCAGTCGCCATGACAGGTGACAGCCACAAAACCACAGCCTGGGGCCAGGTTAATTAACTAATAAAAAATGAACCACCCAGTCTAACACAGAGCTGCAAGCCTGGCAGGAAAAGCAGCCTGCCTAATGAAGTGGTTTTACATGAGCAGAGTGAGGAAACGTGGCAACTGCGTCACACGCTTGCCCGTGCCGCGGCGTGGTGTGCAGCCGGAGGAGGGGGTGTCGTGGGGTCCCCCCGGGCCCATCCCCGAAGCCCCGACGGGCTGTAGATGTTGCTGCATGGGTGGTGGGAGCGGCAGCTTGCTCTCCCTGCCATAGTGCTGCTTAGTTTTAGTAAGGCGTTTTCTTTCTTTTCCTCTCCTTGATAACACGTGTGGTTCCATAAATGTTGGCATTCAGCATCCCTCTCTCCGGTCCTTTGCAACCAAGATGGAGACGCCTTTATAGGCTGGCTGGGGAACAAGCCACCTCCCTGGCCTAAATTACCTCAATGACCTATATTCAATCAAAGGGCATAAACTGACTAAACCACACTGCTTACGTGTAGGTGCCATCTCTATACGAGCCAGGGAAGGCTGGTCAGGAAGGCAGTGTCTTTCCCCTCGACCAGCACAGCTGGAAAGAGTAAATGAGCTCTCCTTCGGTGACAGGGCAGTGGGATGCACAGGGACGTGGCGGGATGCAGCGGGATGCTGCAGGATGCTGCGGGATGCCACGGGATGCAGCAGGACCTGGCGGGGCACAAGATGTGCTTGCGCCACAGACGCTGCCGTGGGCTCGCCGGGCTGCTGGCAGGGACGGGAGGTCACCCCTGCGGAGGCAGCTGCCAGCTTCCCTGTACAAATTCCCGGTGCGCAGATAAAAGCCCAGCGTACGTGCAGAGGAGCTGGGCATGCCTGTGTTTGAGAGCCTGCTCAATGCACAGCCATCAGGTTTATTCCCTCACAGGAAAACCCGAGGGATTTGCAGGCAGGCCTCCGAAATGAATGCGAAAATGTCTGAGGCGTATTTCTCATCTGACTCAGAAGGGCAGAGCAACTTGACATCTCATTTTGGCACCAGGCGTAGCTGTGTCTTGTATTCGCAGGCCGGAGCAAATTGCCTCAAGGGCCATGTAAGAATTACAGACTGAGTTGATCATCTACCAGACTACCAGGACTGAGGCTCCCTGCTTGGTTCGGCCACTGGCCCAGGAGGAAAATCGACTGATGACTCCCATACAAACCGTGAAATGAAACCCAGCGGGCACAGAGCGGCTCTCCCAGCTCTCGTGCCACCTCCCACCTCACCGCCAAGAAGCCCCAACCACCTCTGCAGCCAGAAGTTCCCCCCCGGGAAGCACCCGCTGCTGGCCCCTTCTTGTTTCTTCCACACGTGCTCGCTCCAAGAAGGTGACAAGCTTGGTACCAAAGCAGATCCTGAACCCGCTGCTCTCCGTCATCTTGGGATTTGGCACAAATAACAAAAGGAAGGCTGGACTAGACACACAGACTGAGACTACCCTAAAACTGAAGTTTTTACACTCAGCATCCACCCTCTGTATCTGTGGAGACACTCACCTCACCTCTTTTTCACCCTGTTTCCACAGCTATCCATCTCTCTCCACCAACCTGAGAAGGGACGTTTCTCAAACGACGCAGCTAAGGCTAAAGCCAGCTGGGAAAAGCTCAACCCTTCATTTTCCTGTTACTCCACAGGCTGTCTTCACTTGGGGGCACTCCACAGTTTTCTTCCACAAATCATAAAAAGTCATCTGACTTCTGTTATTAAACTACCAGCACTTTAATTTGCTTCTCCTCGAGTGCGTTGGTTAATTCGGGAACGCAGCCTGTTTGTCTAGGAACAAGCCAGGTTTCTTTTTTATATATTCATCTACTCAGTAAAAGACCATCAAGTTTTTAAAGCGTTTGTTTCCCTAAAAAATATCAAAAAGCACTTAAGGCAAAATCGAGTACTTTCTCTTTCCCATAATTTGATTGCTGTCAGCTGTATTGATTTAGGAAGGCACTAGCTGATTTCCATGCATTTTTTTTATTATTATTATTTTCTAGCTGAGGTAATTCTAGAGTTACCAGCCGTAAAACACCTGGGATGTAGATCAAGAATCCAGAACATGGCTGTGCATGACTGCAAGGCAGCCTATCCCGAATATTCCTTTTAAGCCTCCCTTCTTTTTCCCTTTTTTATTTTGTTTTGGGTCTGTTCTCAGACTCTGTTATTGAAGGAAAATCTCTGCCTGACGAGTGAGTCCTTCCTCATGCTCTCAAAAACTTAGGGCCCTGTTTTATTCTCTCCTCTCACAGTAGGAAGCTGTAGCCCAAGCTTTGCTCCACGGGGAAATTCCCGTCCCTCTGGGCAGCACTTTGCATCTCCAGGGAAGTCTTTACTAAAATTTGGGATCTTTTTTGCATTCCCTCACCAGAGCTACCATTACTCTTACGCATCTCACATCCTCCTGGGCACCGTCACTGTTTGGGGATGCCCTGGCAGCATGATGAAGGCCAGCATTGCCTGGTGCCGAGTAGATTAAAGAGGTATTTTGCTATCGGTAATTTTGACAAGAAGGATTTTTCAGACTATCATCACTTGTGGCAGGTGGATCATCCGAGTGACAACCAATAAAGGATTTAGGAGGCTCGAGCTGAAGCGCTGCCATGCCTGATGTCTGGGATTGTCCTATTTCCTTCAGCTACAGCCAGAGGAGGGTCCTTTGTGCCAAGAAAAATCCTTTAATTATCCCACGCGCTTACTGGAAGCTCTGAAAAAGCTGCCTCGGGTATTTTGATCACAACTACGTCATGCAGCTGGGGAAATCTGTAGGAAACACTGCTTTTTGCGACCTTTTTTTTTTTTTACAGTATGCTGGTGACACAATACAGC
Organism: Calonectris borealis; assembly: GCF_964195595.1. Lineage (NCBI taxonomy): Eukaryota > Metazoa > Chordata > Aves > Procellariiformes > Procellariidae > Calonectris > Calonectris borealis. The sequence goes on from NC_134312.1 coordinate 146,833,237, forward strand.
CAGGAATTCCCCTTGCCTGGGAGGGTGGGATGCCGAGATGGGCTGGGAAGTGCTCCCATCCCATGGGGAGCCAGATGCGGCTCCAGGGCTGTGGGAGGGAGGCGAAGTCCCTTGTCTTTGCCCCCTGCAAAGCCACCGCAGGCTGTAAGAGCAGAGAGGTGGCACAGCCTTGGAGAAACCTCACCAAAAAATCTCCTTCCTGGGAAAGGGGCAGGGTCTGTGCCCACCCCGGGCAGCTGCAGGGTGAGGGGTTGCCGGGACTCCCACGTCTAGACTGAGAAGTCTCGTTCCTCCCCTTCTCCTGAACCTGTAGTGCCTCAAAAAAACATCTACACCAGCTGAGTATCACATTGTATGGCTTTTTTTCCACGCGAGTAGCAGCCCGAGACGCGGCGGGGCTTTGGGGAGTCTGGAATGGGCAGGGGATACACCAGGTTGTCCTGGTGCAAAAGCACGGCCCATGTTAGGAAACCTGGGAGGGTGTCTGCTTTGCGCCCAAGGGAAAGTCCTGCGGTGACCAGCAGTGTCCAAGGTCCTGGACCCATGTCTGCTTGCACCACCACAAACTTGCCACAAGGGCCTGGGGGTCAGCAGAAGTTTGGGATCTTGTTTTTCTGTGCTTTTTCAAGTTGGAGAACTTCAAGTTGGCTTCACCCAGGTTAGTCCTGCGCTGGAGGGTTGGGTCACTCCTTGGCAAAGGGCCGGCTGCTGCGGAGACCGATGATGGCATGGGAAATTTTTTCTGTATAATACTTGTCCAGAAACTGCATCCAGCCTTTTCCCTCTTCACCTTCCTTCACCCCCGCACCCTCCCAAACCCCAACCCTGGGAAAATACCTCCACAGACAGGGCTTTAATGTATTTTCTTTCCTGAATCACAGAATCGTAGAATAGTTTGGGCTGGATGGGATCTTTAAAGGTCATCTAGTCCAACCCCCCTGTTGTGGGCAGGGACATCTTCAACTAGATCAGGTTGCTCAGAGCCCCATCCAGCCTGACCTTGAATGTTTCCAGGGATGGGGCATCTACCACCTCTCTGGGCAACCTGTGCCAGTGTTTCACCACCCTCATCGTAAAGCATTTCTTCCTTATATCTAGTCTGAATCTACCTTCTTTTCGTTTAAAATCATTACCCCTTGTCCTGTTGCTACAGTTGGTCCCCATCTTTCTTATAAGTCCCCTTTAAGTACTGAAAGGCCACAATAAGATCTCCCCGGAGCCTTCTCTTCTCCAGGCTGAACAACCCCAGCTCTCTCAGCCTTTATTTAATGTATTTTCTTTTTGCATCCAGACTTAATTCATCTTTGTCTAGCTATAAAGATTACTGGAGGGATTAAGTGCATCTAGAGACAGCGATCAGCTACATCCTTGGTATCAATATGGACTGTGAGAAATTTTACACTCTGCCTTTGGAAAAAGTCTAGTGGAAGGCACAGGGAAGAGAAAGAGGAAAATTAACCCTGTCTACTGCTTACAGTATTTCTGAAGCTTTCCAAGGGATTTGGCTTCCCTGCAGCGTCCACCCAGCTGCCTGCGCTGCAGCCTATGCCCACCACCCTCCAGCGAGAACAGGGACCTCGCTGCCCCAGGCAGGGCTGCCTCGGCACCGGGAATCGGTCAGGGTCCCATCAGAGCCGTTCTGGGAATCACTGTCTTTTTACTGGTGAAGGGTGGGAAAATGGAGCTGCCCTTCCTGGCAGCAAGGATTTTTTAAACCCCAAAACACCGCCCCGGCAATGTTTCACAGCCATGTCTGAACGCAGGGGCTGAGGGTGCTGCCCAGAGTGCTGTGGGAATGAGACCATCTCTGTTCAGCCCGTGGGAGAAGTGCAGGATGAGGCCCTACACCAGGCAGAAAGCCTGCAGCTGGACCAAGAAAGGAAGCCGCGCTTTCTGCAGGCCAGCACCTCACCCCCCAAATGACCTTCTCTTTCTGCCCTGGATTTCTTTTCACTAAGCAGTACAGAAAGGGGTTATTGAGCCATCTATTCTGCAGGTACGTTAGGAATAGAAACAATCCTGCACTGAAAAGTTTGGGCTAAAAAAAGCAGATTTTTCCCAAGTTTCAGAACTTTCTGGTTGAGGTTTTGGACTGAGCCTATCACTTAAGTGTGAGGAGACCCAGCTTTAACCAGATTGCTGCTATTAGTGGTACCAGTTAGCAATACCCCTGTAAGGTTGTTGCCATGCCCTGAAATGGCTGAAGTGCTTGTGAAACGCCAAAAAGCTTGACCCCTTTGTTGTTTGTGTTAAGTGGCAGCAGAGATTCCCCTTCCCAGTGTGGAGCCAGGCAGAGCTGAGCTCCTCACCTCCACGTTTCATCCCTGCACGTCCCAAGTGTGTCCCCCCCCTTTGCCATCTCTACCACAGTGGCAATACTGTGTCCCTTGCTTTCGCATATCAACCGTCCTCAAAAAGCTGCTAAGGAGAGGACACTGGAAAACCTCTGCATTTCCTTTTTTCCTTTTTTTTTTTTCCTTTTGCATTAAATGGTACACAAGCAAGAAAACAGATTAAATAACATGCCTTTCAGGGCATACGTTTCATAATACTACAGAGAGTATAAGCTTTTAAAGCAATTCTCTCCACTAAAATTAAAACAAACTGCTCTGAATAGCATTTGCTAGGCTCAGCAGGAGGAGGGGGATGATGATTTCTATGCTACTCCTCTACAGCTTGTTAGCAGGCCTTACAAAACATATGCACTTCCCTTAAAAACGCAGTTCGAAAGTTATTATCCACCCTTCAGATTATTTGACCGCGTGTGCACTTGCATCACTGTGACAAGGAAATTCTGCAACCGATTGCACACAAGTGTATAGAAAAACAATAAATCAGGGTCCTTCAGGGAGTTGTCCCATCTCCCAGCACCTGGCCCTTGGCCCAAGGTACAGATGGGGAGGCTGGTCCAGAAGCTGCACTTTTGTGGTACATACAGTTATTTATCAATGGGGCTTGTTTTCATCCCTGCAGGGGCAATGATATAAAAAGCCACATCAAAGCTGAGATGAGATAAGAAACTGCAGAGGGTCTGGAGTGTTAGGGATGCAGATGGGACATTAACAGTTGGAAATGGCATGGGGTTTTTCAATATCCACATGTTCCTAGTAGATTTTTGCAAACCATGCACATCTGTCAGAAGAACCCTCCCCCCCCAAAAAAAGAAAACTTGAAAGTTTACAGTGTTAAAGCACTGTTAAACACTTCCTTCCATTTTTTTCTTTCTGAAAAGTTGATATCGTGGTAGCACAAATTCAAGTGCAAGTATCCCAAGGAGGGAAAAAAATCATAATTAATAAATTTTTTTTCAAAAACAACCTGCTTTTAGGACTCAATAACATCTTGACTTTATAATCCTGTGTCTTGAGACTTAGCAGGACCTGAAGAAAATGCTACGCCTGACTTCCATTGCCTGGGCCAGCAAACACCAAAGAAAAGCTGAAGGACTTTCAGAGGTAGCCCAGTACCCTCAGCATCAGCATTTCTCTAACCTCTCTCTCAGTTAAAGAGCAAACAAAGCCCAATGTGAAATCCTAGACAGAGTAATTTTCATTCCAGCCCTTTTCCAGCAGAGACCCTGTGTGATTTCAAAGAGCAATATTGATCTAGATATATTTTGATAACAAAAGTATGTATTATGTTTGCCCAGCTAAAGCACTTTTGAAACCCGGCTGCTTTAAATTGTGTTTTGACTGCGTGGAGAGACCCACGTTTTCTGCATTTAACTACTGTATTTTCACCCAGGGGGCATTTTGTTCTATAGCAATCCTTTAACACTGTTAGTAACATTTAACTCAGCATGGAGCATAATCATAACAGCCATCTATTTATTTGATGGAGCTGGTAAACTGGAAGAAACACGTACACAAAAGAAAGGAGAAGAAAGGGGCTGAGCCCTGAGATGTACAGGGGCTACCAGCTGCGGTCTGAAATCACAGACTTTTGCTGGTAAAAGGTACAAAGCAGGATACAGGATTTCAGTAACGAACTCTTTCAGGGACAAAAATATGACTAAGAGATTTTTTTGTTGTTGTTCTTTGAGGTTACAAGTCCTGCAAAGCCGGAGAGATGGTTGCCTTTAGCAAAGAGCGGCAGAAAGCTTTTTGTAAAAGCCTAGCAGGAATTCCTTTTGGTACCTATTCAGTTTGTACATGTAATTCAGAGGCTTTTTACACAGTTTAACTAGAGAAACTTGCTCTTGCAAATTAAAAATAATTAAAACTGGACCTGAATATCATGTGATGCTCTGGGGACCAGCCAGACCTCCCCAGCCTGCCCTGTTTGCAGACCAAGCTCTGTTAGATAGATTTTAATTCACTGCAGTTTTCGTTGTGCCATGATCTATAAGGCGGACAAGAGGAGACATGAGAAAGCAGCCCGCTGTTGAGGGGCAAGCGCAGGTGGTCAGGACATAGGTCCTCAGCCCTGGGAGTTTCCTGAAGGGCTGCAATATCCAGCCTCCAGTGTTCTGCTGGCTGGACCTCCTGGCTGAGCAACCAAAAGCAGAACTAAGGCACTAGCTCAATAAGCCCAGGGTTTCTTATTACAACTGCACCTATCCCAGTCCCATACAGAATTCTTCATCCTTTGTAGCAAGGTCTACATGATGAGTGTTACTCCCCACAGTGAGATCAGAGGTTTTCCTGGAGAGGGTTTCCTCGTTAGGGAAACAAGATGGTCACAGGCTTCGCTCTGAGGCTGGAGGATGTCCCTTGGGCTGGCTGTGAGATGCTTTCAGGCTCTGCCCCAGAGGGCTATCAAGAGTCCTTGAAGGGCTCTCAAGGAAAATGCTGCACCCCCAGGAGACCACCACAGCAGCGGTTTGGCTCCCACCTGCTCTTGGATGTGCGAATTGCTCCACGCAACTATTTCCAACAGAGGTGTCTTTGGCTGTAGTCAGGCGGTATAGATATTGGAAAGAGGCAGACACTTCTTCCTTCATTATAGAGGAAATCCCCACCAGTCTTGTAGAAGGATAAAGTGAGGCTTTGAGGAAAACTCTGTATTTTCTAAAGATTTTTCCCTTCATTTGAGAAGTTGATAACACGAGGCCCAATAGCCCAGAGCAATTTGGCTGCACTTGGGAATTGCAGAGGTCAGCGTGTCTATACTGGAGCATCTGAACTCTTGTGTATATCACACACCTGCGATAGGCTTGGAAAAAAGACAGTCAGAAATGCCCATTTTTTTTTGAGGTAGCTGCACGTGCCCCAGTCTAATGGCTGCCATACTTTACCCCGGTCCTGCTTGGTTGTAGTTAATACCAGCAAGTACACAGCTCTCTGGCCAGAAGCCACAATGTGGGCTTTGACCCCGCAGCTTACCCTCTTGGGAAGTGCTTCATTGCCGTGTAAAACACAACAGCGAGAGTGTTACTCCTGCGGCAAATGCGCTGTGGCGCCGCGCTCGCTGTCACCGCACAAGTGACACGAGCAGTTCCTCCCTCTTGCAGGGTGTGCGCTTCACTGCAACACCCTCAGAGCGAGGACCTTCACCTGCAGCGTTGGGTATTTTGGTGGCTTTTTTGCATTCATGCTGTAGAACCTTTCTGAGAGCAAAGGATGGATTTTTAGGTTCTTTCATTTTGCTTATTGTTTCCACCTTACTTTTTTCTTTTTCTTTTTTTCTTACCTATTAACACAAGGAGGAGAACAAACGATGAAAGGAGAACTGAAGTGCCCCCTCCTTCTCCACATGGCTAATTTAAAAATGTAATCAGCTTAGCAACTACTCTCCCAGGAGTATATGCAGGAGAGTGTCTAATTAACATCAGAATGCGATGGCTGCAGCCACCCTTGCCGTGTAGCAGGCGGCGGAGTTCATGCAGCCATGAGTGGTGGCAGCAGCTCTTCCCTCGCGGCTTTGCTCGGCCCCAGCCCAGGCAATGCAAGCAGACGGAGGCTGCGCAGAGGAGAGCCATGCACGGGGTCTGACGGCTCTGCAATTAGGGGCCTTCACTGTTCTCCCCCGCCGCCTGGCACATGAAAGCTTTGCTAGTGGAACTAATGGTTGCACAGGAGATGTGATGTACTTTTCCCATGGCCAACATAGTTAAGCCGGAGCAGCAGTATAGCAGTGTTGCTGCTGGACATCCCTCCATCCAACAGCAGCTTAGGGATTTTTTACACTGAACAAAAATAAAGTCCAGCAGGAGGACTTTTTCCTATCAGCACCACTACATCACCACGGGAGGAGCTCTCCTGCTTCACCCCTGCAGAGTTCATTAGCAAATTACACAGCTATCGATACGGCCTCTGTGGTCATTTACGCACAAGGGACATTTGTAGGCAGAGGCAGCCCCGGCGCAAGCGCCAGGGAGCAGCCGCCCCGGGCGAGCAGGTGAGCGGCAGCTTCCTTAGGGGATGATGGCTCCCACAGCTCTGTTACATGGCCCGTGGCTACAGACGTAAGGACTTGAGCTGCGACAACGACCTCCAGAGACACGTTTTTTAAGCTTCCTTGAACTCATTCTTGTTTTCTGCCTGCCGTAGCCTTTGCCAAGAGATGATACCCTGTCACTGTTGTTGATGTTGCTGCTGTCACCAGACCCAGGCTGTCCATCTGTCCATACTGTCATGCGAGCCCCTGCTTGCTGGCTCTAATATAGATTTTCAAAGTACTGAAGAGGGTTATTACTATATAATGCACTCAGCCTAATCATAGGAACATGGTAGAGCTGAAGAGGGGCTGACAGAGCTTCCCCAGGGGAAGGCCACCTACTTGGACCCGGCCTTACAAGCAAGGAGTGATATTTATTCACTCTGTTACAAGCCAAGAATAAGCTGTCTGGAGCAGATCCAGGATGACCTGCTTCACTACTAAAGAAAATGCATCAAATCAAACTGATGCTTGTGCCTCTGCTCTCTCCATTAGAGGGAATTAGTATTTCTCATGCAGCCTCCTCCTGGCATTTCATCTTCATACACAGGAGCTGGCTGGTGAGCTGATCCTGCTAGCTGGGCCAGAGGTTGCGTCCCCTGGCTTGTTTTACACTGGGGGAGTGCTCTGCTGCAAATGTGGGAAGCAGGGACCACTTCCTAATGGCAGAGCGAACTAGCCGAAGCAGGCAGATAGAAAGTCCACCGCAATGCCTACTCTTTGTCGTTCCTTGACTTTTCATAACCATCATTGCAACGCTTTCCCTCCCCAAACATCCCGTGTTGCATCCAGCTAGGCAGCCCCAGAGGTGAGTCCCACATATTGGAGGAAAACAGACGGTACACTTCGTAACTTGCACCTCTGATTTTACTACGGGTGAGAAAAGTGCTTTCATTGCCCTCCGTAGTCTGGCACCTGGCCTTCTTGCCTGTTGTTTTCACCAAATGCATTCATTCAGTCTGCTGGGTCTCACGCATACCAAAGCATAAAGACAGTTAAAGTGCGTTTCACAAAATATGCTTTCCCTACCGCTCGCAAAAAATGGGAAAGGGTTAGTGTTGTCCTGGCACATAATAAAAATATCAATTTTTTTCCCCAAAAAATGCAAGCCAAACTTGTTTTCTGGTCAACCCTCCTTTCTGAACATTAAAAGCCTTCCTCTTCCCAAAAGAAATTCAAGGCCACTAAACCCTAGTATATTTTAAGCTGGAAATAATGTTTCCCATAAGGACTGGAAAGCTAGTCACAAGGCATACACCTTCTGGGGTCCTTATAGACCTATGTACAACATACATTTTAGGTGCAGGTAGCTGGAAGGCTACACTGCGTAACATACCTTCGTGGACACGTCTGTGACAACGGGGATAGACTGGGCACGCAGTCTCCCTCTGAGCATTTCTAAGTTGCAGAAGGCTTGAGTCCACGTAAGATCCCACCGTTGCATTGCATGGGTGAAGCAGAGCCCTTGATGGGTGATTTAATCTCAAATCCAGGAATAAACATTGTCTTTTTGTCCCTTTCACATAAGTATATTTCTACTTTTCTGTGTGGATGGATAGATAGATATAGATAGATAGATAGATATAACCCAACAAAGTTGCCTTTTTTTATAGTAAGATACACTATTCTACACAGAGCATATATAAATGTATCCAAGGATGCCTGACTATACCAACCTCCAGAGAAACATATACGTATTCACACATAAACACATACACTCACACATTGGCTATGTGTAATATTATAGGAAGCTTCGTTTCAAACTTCCTCTGGTTGTTTCATAAGTGCCTCAGCAGAATTGCGTAAACAAGCACAATACAAGGATATAAAGGGTGGGGGAGTCATTTTTTACAACGCACGGTAGTACAAGTAGCTGATAACAGCAAAAAATAAGTGATTGCCTCAGAAACTGGAAATCTCTCTAGCTGAATGGTGCATTTTCTCCCTATTGACCTCAAGAGCATTCAGGAGTAAAAGGTGATTGTCCTACTTTGCTGTCTCATTCAAATCTGGTGCTGCAGCTGAATTTGAGCACCGAACGTGCGTTCAAGGACGCATTTTTCTCCCATTTCTGCTCTTGCTGCAGAGATTCAGAGAGTACCAAATATTTTTAAAAAGGATGCCAAAATTAAATTCCCAGAGGAAGGAAATCATTTTTCAAAGATTTGTCATCATTGACAATAATTTTGTCTAGTAATATTCAGGGAAAAAAATTCAGAAGCCTTTCAGCTGGTACCTTATTGCCATGAATGCTCAAATTAAGGAAGCTCGGAACTGAAGGGTACATTATCGATAGTAATCATGTTAATAGATATGATTGCTGAGGGATGTGGCTGATAGCCTTGCAAATACTGAGTATAATCCCCTCTTTTTTTTTGTGTATTGCTTGGCACGGCTATTACTCCCATTTTTCTGAACAGATTTCAGAGCAAAGTGATCTCTGTGATGTTGCCGTGGTGTAATAAGGCCAATGTAGCTTCAACAGATCAAGCTGCCTCTCCCACGGCACATCGTGCTATCCTGCACCTAATACCCCTTAGTAATGCCTGATCCACCACAAGAGAGCTGCCCGCCAGAAGATATCTGTTCTAAATGCTGCTTACAGCCCACGCTAAGCCTGATATAGGATTTGGGTCTGTCCTCCGACTTCACAACGTCACAACAACGTAGGTAACAAATGTGGAGGGGACGGGAAAGTGCCCCTTGGCCTGCGTGAATGGGCAAGGCAAACAGCAGCACTCAGATAACTAGGAACGAAAAGCAAGGTCAGCTTCACATTTTGGTGGACATGCAATGAACTGAGTCTGTTCTTTAGCCTCTAAAGGGGCTCTAGGTGACTGTGCAAGATCTGAACTTAACGAGATAAATCCCACACTTGGGAAGTCCGAAGCCTTTTCTGGATTGCCATCGCTTAGGCTTATGACTCCGGGGTTTTGTGCTGCAAGCGTAGTACTCTCTAGCACCCAGGGACAAACCTGTTCCCCGTGTTCTGCCCTAGGTGCTCCACTGCAGGCAGTATATCCCCCCAAATCTGTCTTGTTCAAATATTTTGTTTTATAGTGCATCGCAGTGCCATTTCCAAACAATCTGAGAGTTCTGCTATTGACAGGATCTTAGTCTAAAGAGTAATTTTAAGATTCAACTAAACATATCTTTTCACTTTCCCAAACAACATACACTTAAAAAAACAATCATTCCTCCCCAGCTCTGAAGTGTGATAACACAAATTGTAACGATGCGAACTGAACTCATTTCATTAGGAAGAGGAACCATATCCACCTCTTTTTTTTTCAGCACTCTGAATGACTAGCACCGCAAAGAGGTACTTTTCTGCCTCCTTCCTCCACTCCAGTCACCAAGTATTCAACAGACTTGCAGCTAGATCAAAGGCAGCCAGACGATTCAAAGATTTATGGTATTACTTAGTAAGGGCAAGTGCGAAAGTCAAATGGTAACTTCCCAAGAGAGACTGATTACTCTGAACTGCAGTTAATACAATTCACTGACAGAGAGTTATGAAGACATTAGTTCACACCAGGGCAAGGGAAAACTGCCACATGGACTCTGGTGTTCCTACCAAACCCCTTCAGCACACTGCTGGCAACTTGCCATTCAGAAATACTGCTGTTTCAGGCACCCAAGGACCACGGTAAAGTCCCTCTGAAGTTTCTAGGAAACTGTCTTTTTCACGGTGTTTTGTTCAATGGCATTGTGTTTTCACAGTGGCAGAGCTCCAGTAGAGAGCTGTCTTTGGCATTACATGGCCATTTTACCCCCTCCAAAGCCCTTATGCCATTTTGCTGCTCACACCTCCATCTAATGGCTTACTGTGTTTCTGTGAAGCCGACGTACCTCCGTGGCGGTTCTCTTCATTGCACCATGGCTGGAGCCATCCTGAGTGCATCTACAGTCAATGGCCAGCTCGAGCCTTTCCCCAAACTACTGGTGGACGCCCTGACGGCACACAGGCCTGCACCCAGAGGTGGGCTGGGGCTGTGGTCCAAAGAGGAGACACGTGCTTTGTTCCCCGTTGTCCACCAGCTATCTCTGGGGCTCAGCATCCCCGCACCCACTTCCAAGACTGCTTCTCCCTTCTCGGTCAGTCTCAGTCGAAGGATGGATGGTCCCACTGCTTGCACTAGGGCTCAGCTTGGCCTTTCTCTTCAGTTAGCAAAACAGGAAACTCCTACCTTTTTCTATTTCAGTTTTATGATTTTTTTTTTTAACAGGCCAAGCAGGGAGGGAAATAACAGGGAAGAGTTGAACATTTGTTTTCATTTAATGAGTTTTACACTTGCCCTGAGAGGCTGCTCGGGAGAAAAACCCTTGCAAACTTTAATTTATAGAGCAGAGATGAAGGAAGTTATGGGGGGCAGGGGGGGTGAATAATCCTGTTGGAGCCTTTCTTCCACTTACAGAAATAAAATGTATTGAGGCCGTGGGAATGGCCATTGTCTTCTGGGAGCTTTAATTCTCTGCAGTACCACTCAGTCCCGGGAAGACTAATAGCTGAAGGGATCCTCCACAGATCACCTCATTACCCTCCAAAGACTGTCAAGGGAATAAGAACCTCTGAAGGAGTGTGAGCCACCATTTCTGGGGAGATTGGGGGAGTTTCACTTCCCCGCCATGAAGATTTTCTATTTTCTTACAAAAAAATTAAAAAGTTAGATTTGCAGAGACCTCCCTGTAGTTTTCTGTCACAAGAACTGCAGGTGCTCCTCTCAGCACAAACCCACTTTGGTCCGTATACATGTATCCTCATTTATCCTGGCCAAACCCCACAGGCAGACTTCAGGCTGTGTGTCAAATCCTGCCTGCTTGAGCTTGGAGCAGTGATTTTTACGCCCAGCAATGAGGCAAAAAAGCAGACTTATCACTGAATATGTTTGCTCTAGCCCTGTCTCCCTGGATAACAGCTATACAAAACAGATACCTGTTTATTCCCTGTTGCTGATATACAATCTTTACCTTACTTTGGATTTTGCCTGAGAGAGTGAATCACAAAGGTGGCACCTTCCATCCGTTCCCAAATTCCTCCGCAAATCATACCACATTTGCTGAAGCAGAAGCAGATTTCCACCTTGGCAAACCAGACAATTTAGTGTCCTGAGGTGATGGTTTGCATCCATGCAGAGAGCTGGCACAAGAGCAAAGGGGCCACTTAAGCCTTTAGAAAGGACTTGAGAAGGACTTGAACTGTTGGAGGAAAACGCTGTTGGAGATAAGCGCTGGGGCTTCTTCCCCACATCTGAGACATCAAGCTGGAAGCCCCTCTCACAAGTCCTTTTGCCAGAGGAAAGGCATTAGCCCTGAGGAGCTCAGTTAAGGAAACCCTTACATTTAATCCCGACCTTACTGAGCAGGGTTAGGCCATAAGTGAAGGCTTTTCAATTAGCCTGTCATTAATGGATTGGGTGATGCTGATAAAGGGAGGACCAAGGGCTTTTCGCGTGCTCTTCCAAGGTTAGCTGGGGTGTTTTACAGACAGGAACAGAATCGCAGCGAGACAAAGCCCCGTATCTGTGGCATTAACGCTGAAAGAGAGCAGCACGTCACAGGGACATTCATACAGCAGGGATAACCTTGCAGAAGGAAAGACAGCAAATGGGAAAAATAAATGAACGTGGAAAGCACAAGCAAAAATTAAGGATTAATTTATAAGCACCAGGTTGTATACCATTTTTTCTGTTAAACACTCAGCAGTGACTTCCCAATGTGACCTGCACCAAAGACATACATTGCAAAACACAGGCAAGATATTACTAATTTTTCGGAGGCTACTCTTCATGACAGGTTAAGCCATAATTTTGCTGTAACTCATTCCATTGCTGAAGTTGCTGACATTTATGACTGTGCTTTGAAACGTTGATATACTCAAGGATTTCGCAACATTAGCTTTGACATATTAAATTAGTCCATCGGCTCCTTCCAAAACGAATCTGCGATGCGGTGGATGAGGACATGGCAGCTGACGGCTGTGTGGCGTCAACACAAGACCTGCCCTCGAAGTGAGCCACCCAAAGTCTCATGTTCTGTTAGCACGTGCATTGGGACCCCCCTCATTAGCAGTGCCCCAGGCATTAAAGGAGGAAAAATGTTGCCTGCTGTTCATCAAAAATGACATCTAACTGCAAGACAACAGAGGTGTGGCAAGTGTAAGACATCAGCGTTAATACTATTGTAGATGCGAGTCGTAAGAGAAGATCTCAGGGAATTCCCACCTGTGTAGATGATGCTCTGAACCAACCCTGGGGGAGGTGAGCACCCAAAGAAAGAAAAGTAAAAGGCCAAGGACTGAGCAGACAGTGGTTTCTGTGAGAAAATAGGGAAGAGAAGAGGCACGGCCTGCCCTTTGCAGGCTCTGACAGGGAGAGACCTTTACATGCCCGTCAGGGAACCCACTTCCAGCAGCCGCTCTGAGTGCACAGGCTGGCTGCTCCTGTCGTCCTCCCAAAGGGAAGAGAGACTGAAAAATACAGCGAGGGTGGCCCCAGACCTGCTGGCCTGATGCAAGAGAGCAGTCCCAGGTGTGTTTAATTCAGGTGTAACATCAACATCCCACCCTGTTAGCAGGTTATGAATATCAGTGGCATGCAAGCATTAAGTCCAGGTGACTTGGGAATTTATCCTGATGTGCCTCTGCTGAATGAGGAGGCCTTTAGAAAAATAAACTACAGGCCACGATGCAAGCTCTTTGTGTACTTTCACTATGCCTTTAATAGGATATTTTAAAACATCATGACTGACGATTTATTTGCCCTGAGTCTGGTTTTGCATTTCTTAATCAGCAGCTAGGATCCTATGTCTCCCCGCCAAGCCCAGCATGCAGGCAAACAATAATGTGGCCAGGTAATGTCGTCAGGTGGATGAAGTCTTTTATTGGACCTGCAATTAGCCCTCAAGTGAAAAAGAAGCTTTCCCAATGCTCCCTCGATAAAAATTACAAAGCTACATTTTTTTCAGGACAGAAGAAAACACAGAGGATTATCTGGGTAAACGCATCTGGCTTTATCAGCAGTAAATTTGTTGTTCAAGCCACTTAGGTCTAGTTACTGTAAATTCCTGTTTAATTATAATCCAGATGTTCTCAAGGCCCTCTTGCCCTCCGGCACGCCTTGACAAGCACTGCGCAGAGGAGACGCAGCCCTGCAGTTTTCAGGGTTAAGATGCTCTTTGCAGAACACACCAGGAGAGCTGCTCGGCACAGAGGGGCGGTGGGGCCGGATCCCAGGTGATCCACGGCGAGCTGTAATCCTGAGCCAAGTGGTAATTGCCCTAGGGGGGACAATAGGCAGCTTCCCAGCCCCTCGCTGGGGTTCGCCTGCGTGAGCTGCTGCTGCCTGCTGAAACGCTGCTCCAGCACGGCACCTGCCGAGTCGTGGGAAGATCCCTGGTTCACTGCAACGCGAGTGGCATCCCCCACCCCTCCGGAGATGTCTACATGGCTTTTGTTTTGTTTGCACTCATACTGCTCTGTTTGCTTTCTCTTTTACTTTTTCTGGAATAGCCTATGTACTTTGTGGCTGAAATAGTGACTCAAAGCACATTTCAGTTCCTACTGATCTAAATGCTATTTTGGCTCTTTTAAGCTAAAATCACTTCAACAAAAAGGTGTAGCTTAGACATACATAAATGACCTGGAAAGAGGGACTAAAAATAACATGAACAAAGACTTCTAAAGACATGCTGTATATGAAGTATATAATGAAGTCATTGAACTCATTGCCACAGGATGCTGCAGAAGTCAAAGATAGGAAGAAGTGGATGTTTCATGCGCTGAAACAACTAACTTAGTTTATGTCACACCTTGGGTTTTGTCCTTTCTGATCTACCTGCAAACTTCTTGTTTTCCGTATAAACCATTTGAGGGAAAGTTTTCTGCTTGAACACTTAAAAATGTGCTCTTAAAATAATGATTGCCAAGTGTTATGAGATTTGTTTCATTTGAATGTTACTCAAACCTCTGTAAAAACTTTCACCAACACTTCCCATGGATATACAACCTCATGGAAGCAGGTCTTAGAAAAGAATCAGAGTTTTAGATTCTTAACAATACTCAGAATTAATTAATAGTCTCTGCTAATAGAAACTAATAGTCTGTGCTTGATAGAAACTAACACCAACCCTTCTGAGGTTAAGGACAAAGTTTGTCTTCCCACTTGGCAGTGGTGAAGTCTTAGCTCATTCCCCAATCTCCTTTTGCTCAGGCACAGTCCAATGAAGCTGCTCAAAGTATACTCTAAGTAAAAGAATAAATGATGGATCTAGACATTTATTTTTGCCTATTTAAAAGTAACTCCTGAAAAGTTCCAACAATAAGTTGAAAATACCACATCCTCTCAATGGAAATCAAAAATATATTTTTCTTTTAAAATATTGCCATTGCTGGGCCAAGCACTATATTACCTGAGCTTTAGCACCTGTACCTACTATCATGTTTGTATTTTTAAGAGGTTATAGTATTGCCAGCTACAGCATCTTTCTAAACACATCTCCCAAGTGTGTGGTGATTTCTGTAATTCAAACAGTTAGTCATGATGCAATACGGGATTCAAGAGGAAAAATACTCAGTGTAGACATAAGCATCACATTGACAATGTGGGCAATGTTGGGGGACACTGACAAATCTGCAGAAGAACAAGTGCCCTGTAATTCATGTGAACAGGACAGATATTAAAAGGTCAGATGCTATAGGCAGGAAGGAGTTTCTAAAAAATATAATTTTTGCCTCTGCAATTGCATTTCCAGTAGATCCTTCTACTTTGATCAGACACCGGATTGATTATGACAGTTCCAATTTCACTTTAATTTTAGCAAATTGTTCTGCTATTATATTGTTAGACCAGAGGAAGATTCTGCCATCCAGTGGTGAAAAATCACTCTTTTACTTTAAGGCCACAGTTTATACTAAAACCATGTTATACCTTTAATCAAATTGGCATGTTTGGGCTACTGTAAGAACTTCTCTTTTGTTCCTGGGACAAGAAAGAAGATAATTTTACAGGGGAGCACACGTACACCGGTAAAACTTGCAGGGATGCAATGTGCACAAAGACTCTGCCTGTTCTTGACCCTTGGGTTTGTTCTCTCATTAGCGCACTTGGTCTCGCTACCTAGTACAGCTTAGGACATTTGTGTGATGTCCATTTACCACGCGCCAGCAGTGCATGTTCGGACAAGTCCTGGGCTGATGTAGTCCTGCTGCCAGCCTCCAGGACGGAGAGGAGATCACGTCTGGAAATGTCTTCTCCCCGGGCAGGGGAGAACGGGCCAGCGCGCTGGGCCTGGCTCAGATCTGCCCGAGGCCCGAGGCTCTGTTCGTCGTCTTCCTACAGCAGCGGGCAATGTCAGGACTCAGTCAGGACCATTTATAAAAAAGACACTTAACAACATGCAAACATGTATCACAGTTTCTCAATAATTAACAGCTGCATCCCCATTTAGTAACATGCGTAACCAAAGGCAGAGCTGGACCTTCGTCGCTTTGGGAGCTGAAGGGGGTGGACGTGTGGTGACTCCCCTCCTCTCAGCCTATTCACACCCTTCTGTGCAACTTCTCGGAGCTGCATGGTGCCATACCAGGAACGTGGATCCCTGTTGTACCCTGTTCTGAAAGGGCATGGGGGCTTTACTATTCAGTCTATGGTATTTAAGGAAATAGCCATTTTTGGAAAGTAGTTCTGGAGGTGGGTGGTCACTCCAGGAATGCCGACCGCCCGTGGTGCCCATGGTGGGTGAACCACCCATGAGCCACGTGGGGTGGGTGCCCAGCCGAGCGGTAAAACAGCCCTGCCCTGCCCGAGGACGAAACACGTGGCAGAACACACGGCAAAACGCTGTATGCAACTTCACCCCACCTGAGATGAGGCACAAAACGCATCCACGCTGTGGAGCAGACCATGGCTGGGTAGGTTACGTTGTTCATGTGAGAGAGGTGGGGGCTTTCTTGCTGAGCAGCCATCTCCTGAAGTAGGCCAGGTAGGAGAAGGGGACAAGGAGAGCTGAAAGAATAAATGCAGGAGGTAACAACAGCATTAATCAGAGCTGCCACGGTGCCCAGCGCCGGCAGAAGGCCCAGATCCCAGCTTGATCCTGTCAGCAGAACTGGGAGAAGGATGCCATCCCACTCAGCTGGGATGAGGGGCTCCAGGACCATGGCCCAGCCCTTCTAGGCGGCTGCCATGCACAACACTTCCCTTGGCAGCAGACGCAATTAATTATTCCTCCAATTATTCCCCACAAGTCTGACACCCCCAGGGGAGCTGCCAGAGCAGCTGGAGTTTTCTTTGAGCCCCAGAGCAGAGGAGGATTGCCTGCATCTTCTTAGGACATGGCATAGCGGCCAAGGGACACCCAGAGGACTAGAGGGACCTCGTTGTGACAGCACTAGTGGCAGGTGAGGAACTTGAATTTCTGCCTGGTACCAGTACTGCCATGGTCCTAAATACACTTACCAGGCCTGGAAAAGCAGTTTGTTTTACCAGATCTGGCCTAGGAGGTTCACTCATTTTAGATATCCCCAAGAGCAAGGTGAGCTAGTCCTGGGCCTAATGTTCTTGAGCAAAGGATTTACAGAAAAATGCCTTTAATACCCTTAAATGTATGAATCCTTAGTATTTTGAATATTGTATTCATTCATCATTTGTTTCTCATACTAAAAGCAACAAGGTGTCTGCACCTTTCTGTGTGCCTACGTGTAAGAAATAGCTTTATGTATCCTCCTGATGTCCAAATTTGTATGTTGGAAAAGTACTCGGAGGCATTTTGGAGTGGAAGACACCAGCAGCACAGGAGCACAGATCACTCGAATATGTCCTTCCATCTGAGGGGACAGAGACCTGCACCAGCTCTGGTGGGAAGGGACAGCCCTGGTGTCCCTGCACTGGGAGCAGGAGGAGCGGTGGCAGCAGCTTGCCCTCTACAGACCCACCACAGCTGGGACATGCCTCACAGATTAAGACACTTAAATTTAGGTGTTTTCATATAGGCCTGAAGAGCAGTTGCACTGACCAGATGTAGACATCTCTTTTAGGGTGCGCTGGACAGTCCTCAGACTGCCTTGAGGAGATCCCCATCGCCAACAAGGGGAGCTGAGCTGCAGCCCTTGCAGGAGGCACCTGCTTGTGGGCACATAAATTTACGTGTCCAAGTTTGGATCTTGACAGCCAACAGGGCTGGAGTGCATAAATGCATCAGGCAGACCCTGCACCTGCAGGGGTCCGGAGGGGGGAACCTATCAAGTGAATGAGACATAGGCGATAAGGGACTATTCAGCCTTTCCAGGGCAGGGCTGAGAGGCAGCCCCCACCAGGACTGCGTCTACGGACTTGCTAATCCTCCATGCTAACATCCCGTGCTCCATTTTGCAAGACCTTTCTGAGGCTTTCTTCTCACATGCAACCTTTGGAAATATCGATCGGGGGAGTGCTGAATTTGCTCACCTGTCAGTAGAAGAGCTGTAGGTGGGTGGACTGAAGACTGCTTGGCTCTCTCAGACAATACCTGTCAAAGAAACTATTTTTCAAGCCAAAATCATACATTCATGTTGACTTTTACATGCGTGTGTGAAAAAGAAAATGATTCCTTGAACTGAATTTGGCTTTAGAGATGGTGAACTGCCCTGACAAAAAACTGATAGCACTTGTCTTAAAAGAATGAAGTTGTGAAACTTCAGCATGGCACAGATTTTCCCTTTCTAGGGCATTGTATCTGAGTGTTTGTCTTGGTTTTGTTTTGTATTCAGAGTTTAGCTGATAGCTTCACTGCAGGGAGAAAAAAGTATTATGAGCAAAAATGTAACTAGTCAAAGAGAAAACACAATTGACCCATCTTTCTCATCTAGTATCCAGGTAGATAAACAACAAATATATGAAGAAATCTATTTTTAGATAGATGAAATCCCTGCCTTTACCATGCTTACTTGGGAGCCAGTTTCATTTACACAAAGATAGACTAAAATCACAAGCATAGGCTCTTTCTCAGCACAGAAGCAAATCTTCCCGCAGCAGATACGCTTTGAAAAAGAATTGCATCTCCCAAAGCCATTTTTGGCTG
Organism: Calonectris borealis; assembly: GCF_964195595.1. NCBI lineage: Eukaryota > Metazoa > Chordata > Aves > Procellariiformes > Procellariidae > Calonectris > Calonectris borealis. Next base: position 146,851,672 of record NC_134312.1, read on the forward strand.
TGGGATTCATATTTTCCACAAGGTGCTGTTCTTACTGAGCCTTATTCCCACAACTTTGTGCTCACAAGACAGGTTCTTTTGACGAAAGTTATACATGTGCTTAATCAAGTACAGAATAAGACAGCATTTATTCACTATTTTTATAAAGCAATTATGAATGACTCACTCGCATGTGATTTGTTCAGTAAGAATTATGAGCCTTTTACCTTTCTTCTGGTAATGTGAGAGAGCTTTGCATTTTGATTTATAGTCATTTTCTTGGGAGGACCGGTTCCATAGGAAAATGATCAAATACTTGTCTTTTTCCATACCCAATATTTTGAGGGCTGCCCTCTCCCTCCTCTGTGAGTGATGACCCCGCTAACCAGAGTAGCTCAACCCCTGTCAGACGAGCATCAGATCTGCCTGAATGCTGGGCACAGCCTGAGAAAAGCACAGCAAAAGACACTCATGGCTGGGTTTGGACCTACTTCATGCAGCTTTCCTTACCAAGCAACGGGCCATGCAGCTCACAGAAGAAATTGCAGAACCAGAGTTTCTGCTGGCAGATGCCATCAATGTCAGCAGAACTACACCCCCAGGGAACTTAAAGCTTTCAACAGTGGCAGATATTTTAAAGACTATTTTAAGAAGTTTTCAAAGGGAAACATTACTCAGAACACTTGATACTCCCTGTTTCCAAGAAGTCAGGAAAACCTGAATTCCAGAAATGGTTTATTTCCTCTTTGAGGAAAAATGAACTGGCAAAGATGCTGGATACCAGGGAGGGAAAGCAGACAAATATTGGTATTATTTTGTCTGAATAGCATTCATGCCCCAAGGAATTGCTTTATTTCTGGACTGCTATCAGTGGAGTTAGATCAAATGGAATTTTTAAAGGAACAAAGTAGGAAATGTGAAACAATGGCCTGCTTAACACTCCAACAAAAGCTCAAACCCTCATCCTGCTAGCTTTGGTGACATTGCTGTTTTACCTAGGGTGAGATGCTGGAGATCAAAGGGTCCTCGTTCATTCTAAAAACTGCCTTAGTGGGAGCAGTGAGTGCCTTAGAGGTGGCTGAGCTGTCAGTGGGGCCACTCTACCAGTGGTCCAAATGAAGTCACTGAGATTTCTAGTGGAGTAATAGTCTGCTCATCCCCAATAACAATGTGACAATCTAGTATAAAAACATCACATTCTGTAAAGCTGCTGTAGAGCTAAATGACATTTGGTTGTCACTCATTAACAGTATAAAATGATACATACAATCACAAGAAAAGGTATCACCAGTGTCTAGAAAGAAAAGCTGGAGGAAGCCTGTTCCTTCAAAAAGATGAAGTACGCTCAGAGACGATGCAGATTAATGCTGCAGTTACTGGGGGGCTACCCTTTCCCCACATACCAGCAACTAGATTCAAAGGCTAGCAAGGAGATGGAGAAAGGGCGAGAGAGTAGAAAAGCTAAAGCAATAATGTAAAGAATCACTCTTGATCAACCACTAAAGGGAAAACTCTGGACTGCTTGAAGTTTCTGCGGGTTTCCGCAAAGTGCTGACAGGACTGTGCTTTCTGCTCCTCTTCACTCTAAGCTCATTGGCACTGGACTGTCTTCCCTAATTTGCTTTTCTAGTGTAACCACCCGGAAAGGTGGGATGGGGTATAACACAGAATGAGAAGCGCTTGCACCTTGCTGAGTTTTTCTTTTCAGGATACATTTCAATAGATGGACACAAACAAATGCTACTGCTGCTTTCTCTTTAGAAAGGGTTAGTTACAGTTTTCACAGAAATCAACTCTCCGCACCTTTGCAACAGGCGTCCTCTGAAACACAATGTTTATTCTCATGATTGTAACAGCCTGTGCTGAGGATCAAACACTTCTGCAACCTTCTTTGTCATCAGCAAGAGGTCTTGACTGCAAATTCCAAATTTGATCCAAATATCCTCAAAATCTGAAGCTGCCTAAATCTGTTGTTTTGTTCAAATCAGTTTTGTATAGCAAATTTCAGATCAGCTAATTGATATGATTTTTCCTAGCTGGAGAATGGTGGTTTTGTTTGGGCCCATCCATTCCGTGGCAAGCAGCACTACAACTCTGTCATTTGCCAGAAGTAATGTACATCCATAAAGAAACCACTCTGTGTCTTCTGATGATTTCAAGTTGGTTACAGAGGCAGATAATATGGAGTCCCTTCAAGTTCTTCCACCTAAATTTGATATACAAGCCCTAAAATACAGTGAAACAATCCATGAATTCTTCCCTCCAAATCCAGTGACAACTTTTACCTGCTTGTGAGACCAGGACATGAAGATGTCTAAAAAAAAATGCACCGTGCAAACCCGAATAACTCATATGGGTTACAGATAGTTCCAGCGACCATAAAGGAAAGGGCCTCCCTTGCATGTGGCCCTGCATGTCTTTGCTTTATTATTTACCCACCCCAAATTTTCACTGATTGAAGGACTTACTCCTGTGCAGGCAAAAACAGAAAAGGCCTTGATGAAATGAAGGAGATCTGCTAGCCAACATCAGTATTCTCAAGGAAGGATGGGCCCACAAAACATGCTCTACATACTTTTCGACCATCTGAAGCAAAAGAGGAAAGAACACTTTCTCCGCAACTGAACAAGATGCTGACACACCAGATAAACAATTAAGAAAAACCCACCACACAGCAACAAGAATGATTCAAGGTTTGTAAAATTTAGCTCTTCCATCAAACATGAGGGAGCTGATTCTGGTTAGTCTGCAGGATAAGAGGAGGAAATTATTGGTTTACAGGTGTGAGCTGATCGATTGTGAGAAGAACTTGGATGTGAGAAAACTCTTTCCAGAGCAGACAGGTGTGTAGTACAGTTATGACAAACTCACAATAGAAGTGGGCAAAATTTTGTAACAGTGAAAGTAATTACCCATTGGAAAAAAAACAAATACCAGAGTATGTCTTTAAATCTTGAGCTGTTGAAGTGAGACAAGCTATCCTTTCAAAATGATTGGGTTTAGTTAAGGTGGGTGGGAATTTTTAAGTAAAAATCTATGGATTTAATCCATAATCTATGGATTATGTTACACATATGTTACACAAGAGGTCATGTTACACATTCGCAATGTCCTTTCTGGATTTAAAATCTATAAATTTCTATTAGCAGCGTTGGTTTTCACAGACTGCTGACTTTATGATAAACTTTCTGCTGGGTCTCAAATTCTTCATATTTGGTCTCAGAGGACAACATTGTCCATATATTAAATTTGAAAGAAAACTTTCAGCTGACTAGAAATTGAAGGAATAAAATATTTTTAAAACTTTCAGCTTTAAAAAGAAACCCACCAGACACACAAAACAATAGTTCCGTTTCCTCTGTTGAGTCTCTTTGCTCAGCCAAAAAGACACCGAACAAAAAATGGCTAATTTACGTAGCAGAGACTGTGTCAGCACAGCACAATAATCTGAGTCAGATTATTCATTTCCATAAATGATAGGTCAAGCAAGAAAATTGGGTGGGAACAGCTAAGCAGGTACCCAGGGTATATCCAGAGGACCCTGGTGCAGCTATACTACACGGGCTGTCCTGGGACCCCGCCTCTCTACCCATCACCCTGATTTTCTCATATTTGCACCAGTTGCAGCCCCTGATCACAAACACAAAGTCACTGGTGATGTTACCCACCAGCATCTCTTAACATACAGAGGGAAGGGGAAAAGCCAAGCCGGAGACCAGATCCCTGAGCTGGCTGCCTCCCAGTCTCAGGACAGTTACTGGGATGGACCGGCTGTTCCCAGCAGGGACAGACTCCCAAGGAAGGGGGCTGAAGCCACAGAGCAAAGCTGGCAGTACTGCACCATTTGGCTAAGACAGAGCTGCTGGAGACCTGAAATGCTGGAGTATGGCCAGCTTTGTGACCAGACTGCACCCACGCCAGGTAGGTCCTTTGTAGTGAACAATGAACACCATCCACCCTTCTCTTCAGAGGCTCTGCAGCAGATGAAACATAAAAAAAAAAATTGTTTGTAAAACCACCTACATTGCTAAAACAGTAATGCCAAACACAGGGCAGCAGAGCCTGCTTTAACCTTCTCTTCTCAAATGTTCTTCATTTATTAGGTCTTTGCTTTTTCATCTTCATGAGAAATATCCCCATCTGTTTGGTGGCAATAATTCTAGGTTTCAGTGTTTCGCTCCAAGGTGAAGCAAAAAGCAAACTATTATTCTGTTCACTGAAGACTAGAAAAATGGCAATTCTTGTAACAAACTCTAAGATTGAGATGGGACAGAATCAGTTTCCCTCTACATAAAGATCGATTGGAAAAATAATCTCCTTAAAAAAGCATGTCTGACACTTGCTTTTTTCATTTTCTGGAGTTCTCTTCAGAGACTTATTGGGACTGTGGTTGTTTAAGGTACAAGGACAGTGTCATTTGCCACAGACTAGCAACGCCTTTCATCCTGTAGGGCAAATTCAGTCCTTGTAAATGGATACATCTCCCTTTTCCTTTTCTTATTTTTTTCCTGCTGCCAACATGCCTGCTTACTGCAGGATTGCACTTGGCCCTTTGTCTTTAATTATGAGGCTGCTTGCTTGACTGATTGCCTAGGAATTTATGTACACATTAAAAAAGCCGTTTCACTTTGTATGGGTTAGCTGGGAATGTCCAGATGGGAACTGAACTCCTCCTTAGCCATCACCTACTGGCATCTTCTTTTCTTTATTCTCTCCTGACCCTCTTGCCCACTACATTTAACATCAAAAAGGGCCACCCGTTTCACCAAGCACTGTACAAATACATAGACAGTCCTTATGTCTACTATTCCCACAGGATTTATAGGATTTATAAGGCTAAGCAGATGCGCAGGGAGGTGAAGAGGCTTCTCCAGCACAACCTGGCTGGAAAATGCATGCAGCAATCCATCTCTCTGGCCGTGCTGCTTCCTCTTGCTCCATGGACACAGTGAACCTTGGAGAGCTTCAGTCTCCTGGTTAGATGCTTCAAGACCTCCCCTTGCAGTAGGAGATTGACTGTTTCTTGTGATTTGTGAAAGATTTATTTAGGATTGCTGGGGAGCTGTCTCCCAGCTGTTCAGGGTTAAAGATGTTTCGCTACCCCAAATGTCTGGAAACATTTATGTATTTGTTGGAAGTGTTTAATGGAAATTTGGACCTGGTGTTCCAGGAGCAGGCCACTCCTGATAGACACGGACTGAGAAACTGCAATGCAGCAATTGCATTGTTGTCCATCACGTTGTGTTTCCATTACCTATAATTAGAATCACAGAATCATAGAATAGTTTGGGTTGGAAGGAACCTTTAAAGGTCATCTAGTCCGACACCCTGCCATGGGCAGGGACATCTTCAACTAGATCAGGTTGCTCAGAGCCCCGCCCAACCTGACCTTGAATGGTTCCAGGGACGGGGCATCTACCACATCTCTGGGCAACCTCTCCCAGTGTTTCACCACCCTCATTGTATAAAATTTCTTCCTTATACCTAGTCTAAATCTACCCTCTTTTAGTTTAAAACCATTACCCCTTGTCCTGTCACAACAGGCCCCACTAAAAAGTTTGGCACCATCTTTCTTATAAGCCCCCTTTAAGTACTGAAAGACCGCAATAAGGTCTCCCCGAAGCCTTCTCTTTTCCAGCTTGAATAACCCCAACTCTCTCAGTCTTTCCTCATAAGAGAGGTGTTCCATCCCCCTGATCATTTTCATGGCCCTCCTCTGGACCCGCTCCAGCAGGTCCATGTCTTTCTTATGCTGAGGGCTCCAAGCTGGACACAGTACTCCAGGTGGGGTCTCACCAGAGCAGAGGGGCAGAATCACTTCCCTCGACCTGCTGGCCACGCTTCTTTTGATGCAGCCCAGGATACGGTTGGCCTTCTGGGCTGCAAGCGCACATTGCTGGCTCATGTCCAGCTTTTCACCCAGCCGTACCCCCAAGTCCTTCTCGGCAGGGCTGCTCTCAATCCCTTCATCCCCCAGCCTGTATTGATACTGGGGGTTGCCCCGACCCAGGTGCAGGACCCTGCACTTGGCCTTGTTGAACCTCATAAGGTTCACACGGGCCCACTTCTCAAGCTTGTCCAGGTCCCTCTGGATGGCATCCTGTCCCTCAGGTGTGTCAGCTGCACCACTCAGCTTGGTGTCATCTGCAAACTTGCTGAAGGTGCACTTGATCCCACTGTCTATGTCATTGATGAAGATATTAAACAGTACCTGTCCCAATATGGACCCCTGCGGGACACCACTCATCACCGATCTCCATCTGGACATTGAGCCGTTGACCACTACCCTCTGGATGCGACCATCCAACCAATTCCTCACCCGCCAGACAGTCCACCCATCAAATCCATATCTCTCCAGTTTAGAGAGAAGGATATTGTGGGGGGACTGAGTCAAAGGCCCTACAGGTCCAGAGAGATGACCTATCAAAGGTCCAGAGAGATGACATCAGTAGCCCTTCCCATGTCCACTGATGTAGTTACTCCATCATAGAAGGCCACTAGGTTGGTCAGGCAGGACTTGCCTGAGGTGAGACTGACTGGCCTATAGTTCCCTGGGTCTTCCTTTTTTCCCTTTTTAAAAATGGGGGTTATGTTTCCCCTTTTCTAGTCAGCGGGAACTTCACCAGACTGCCACGACTTTTCAAATATGATGGATAGTGGCTTAGCAACTTCATCCGCCAGTTCCCTGAGGACCCGCGGATGGGTCTCATCGGGTCCCATGGATTTGTGCACCTTCAGGTTCCTTAGATGGTCTCAAACCTGATCTCCTACAGTGGACAGCTCTGCTGCTTGCAGTTCTTCTAAAGCCAGACAGGTACAGATAATTCTTCATGACCCAGGAAAAAGAAAATGAGAGGTGGTCAGTATGAATACTGAAATACAAGAGCAGGAGCACATGCGCTATATCTCACAACAGTATATATTTAAATACTAAATATAATTTGGGGCCAAGTGTTGGGGGGGGGGGGGGTACATAGAAGACTCTCCTTCCAAAATCTAAGAAAGACCAACCACTTGAAATTAAAGTTACAAACATGGTTTCTCAAAACTTTTCTGATGAGAAAAAAAAAGATTTACTGGTGTAAGGGACCGTTCTTGTATCCGTATTTCTTCTGATGAAAGCAATATGTTAGCTGTTACCTACTTGCAGTGTATAAAAAGTCCCAAAAAATTGTTTCTGTGTACTGTTCTTTTTGTTCTAGTTCAGTCAGCAATCATCTATTTGTCCTTTAATTTCTTTACATAGATTTTCTCAAAGTAGCATCTGTTTTGCCTTTTAAAAATTAACTGTGTAAGCACAACAAAATCAGAGAGATGTCAAAGCTGTGGAATTTTCCCTTGCAACCACACAAAGCCAAGTCTTGGATGACTCTGTTGCGAGACGATGAATCATCTCAAGTTACGGAATTTGGGTTCAGGTTCACTGAGGTAGCTATTACGAAGCTCAGCAAATCTATATCCACCTCTGAACTGTTATTGTTGTGCTTTTCGGTTTTTGGAGGGGGAGAGGTGTGTGGGAACCTCTAATATGATTATCCAAACTTAAACTTTGCCAGTTACATATTTCAAAGCCTTCCTTAAATGAACCAGAAGTCCAATCCTAAACCTTTGACAACTCTGATCGACAAATCCAAACAGAGCAAAACCAAAAATTTAGGAACAAATGTTCTCAAAGACAAGTGTTTGCAGTCAGCAAAAGAGCTCTTAGATACAGTTCTCTGGGTAAAATCTGGCAGATGAACTTAATTAAGAGACGAAAACAATTAAATAGCAATGTGCAACAAAAATTGGCTGAACTAAAATTCTCTGTAAAATCTCCTTATTAGGAAACAAGAGAATTATCGTTCTGCTGTTTTCCACAGAAGGAAGGATGGCCTCTTTCTGTCTGTGCTCATGGGGCAATATCAGCCTCTATTCACAGTGGTCCAGCTGGCAGCCCACAGATCATGGGATATTTCCATGTCCCCCTTGCCTTCCCCCAAAGAGCCTGACAGTGTTCAGGAGGAAAACGATGCTTCAGCAGCCAACGCGTTGTGCTGCACATGCAGCACCAGGCACGGAGCTGGCCAGGAGCTATTGCCCCAGCTCCTGGGGGAACAGGCGGGCAGGACACCCATGTGCACGCTCATGGCTCAGCACAGAGACAATAACTAGCTGCTTTTGTCGATCCTGAACATGGGAAAAGGGTGTCTCAAAAGCAGCTCCAGCCACCACATCCCCTCATCTTTTGACCAGCTCATGACTCATTGGCTGACAGACAGATGTGTAGCAAGAAACAAAACCCAAATTTAATCCTGTCCCTTTTTCTCCGGCATGACTGCCCCAGCGAAACCAAGAAACGTGCATCTGTTCTGATCCACATCATACAATGACTCCTGGCTTTCATTTCAGAAAGGATACTACTTTTTGAAGATAAATTAGATGGAATTTATCTTCTCCAGAAAACTTCTGGCACAAGCTTTTTGGAGGATTGCTAGACTTAGGGAAGTCCTGAGCCATGTCCTCCTCAGAGGGCTGGTGGCCAAGAAACCATACTGGGAAGCAGCCCTGAGGGAAGCCCCTCAGCTCTGAGTGGCTGGAGATCAGATAAAATGTCCAGTATGTCCTGGTCCTCCTCCCAAGAGATCCAGGATTAGCCACTCTTGGGGAATAATTGCTGTCCACGAAGGTCTGACCCAAAATGGTCATTTTTTAATGTTCGTAAAGCAATGAGTAGTCAATGGTCACTGAAAGCAGTTTACTTAAATGGCCAATGAAATTGAAAAATCAAAAATCAGAGAATTTTAAAGTTCCAGAAATAGACAGTGAGAAGTATCCTTGAAAAAACAAACTATTGGATATCAAATATCATTATTGTTTTTGTCATCGTTTTCAAATCTGGCAGGGAATTCAAGACATAGTGTCTAATACACTCAAGTCAGAAAGAAAAATTCCAGAATCTGCAAGAACATGAAAACTTCAGGGAGTTAATGTTTGAAAGAAGATAAGGAATTTCGTGACTTCCCCCCCAGCCCAAAAAAAAAAAAAGAGAAAAATAATTTACAGCAAGTGCCAAGCAATCTTTTTGGCTCCCAAATCTTCCATGTAGCATGTATAATAGGATTAACTTCAATTGCTTCTAGCCTATATCTAAAGATGAAGAACAGGATACCAGCTGGTTGGAATAGAGCTACCTCACCAGTCATTATCTATTAAAAAACTATCTGGCTCACACACCAATTGCACATAAATTGGGTACCTCCTGAGGTCAACTTTTTTACCTCACCAGCTGTGTTAGCATTTCATAAACCCCTGTCATCCCCAGAAGCTGTGCTCAGGTTGCTTCTTCTTCTTCTTGTTTGGGCCTGTATCATGCAGGATCTGGGGTGTTTTGCTCTTGCATCGTGGAAGTAAGTGCTTGAAAATACAGACACAGTTACGTCCGTAGTTTTCAAACTAGGGGCTGTGCGGGATCAGTGCCAGACTGCTAAGCATCTTTCAGGACTAAGCCTTTTGTTAGGGCTCTGCCACTTTTTCACTGAATTATCTCTTCCTCCATGAAGGATACTATTTGTTTCAGCTGGGCTGCTTTTGTCATTAAATAGTGCTCAGATTTAGCAGATAGCTAAACCTACACCTTTGCCTATACATAGTGTGCAAACCAAAGAGAAAAGTAATTCTAGTGAATGAGTTCTCTTAGCCTGAAACCATTCTCGGCACTAGAAGATATTTAAAAGAAGAAAAAACTGTGGAATGTAAATGGGTAACATTTTCTACTGCTGAAAATGTTTCATATGACCTTATAAAAGGTCCTTTTTTCTCCTGGATGAACACCAATCTCACATATGCAATAGAATATTCATCCCTCTTAGAGTAATTTCTTTCTCAAAGAAATTTATCTTTTAATATTGCACTACAGATTCCTTTTCAGTAATAGAACTGCTGGGTTTTTTTGAAACTAGCAATAGATTGCAATCTGTCCCCCTGCTTTTATTTCCAAAAGTGTTTTAGACCATAGCTGCTTCCATCTTTTAAAAAAAAAAAACCAAACCAAACCAAAACAAAACAAATTGTAAGAAATATGGGAAGTGACTGGAGGATTAGAAAAGTATGTCAGATGTCAAAAGCTCTTACATGATATTAGAGTGAAAAATCCCAGTCAGGTAAATGAACCTTGTGATCCTAAGTCCCCTGGACATCTCTTGGAGGTGGCATGCCATCCCATGCTTTCCTGCATCTTCTAATTTTGCCATTTGGGGAAGTGAGGGTGTCTGTCAGCACAGCATTTCTCTGGCTCAGCCTGTGTGATTGTCCCTTTTCCATCCATAAGCCAATTTATTGCTCAGGACAGACCCTCCACACTCCAGTTTATGGGATGGGTGTGCAGTCCGGGGAGCTACTGCAGGCACCCTTGTGCAGTGGATATAAAAGCAGAGCCCTTCTAGGCATAAGGGATGATCTCTTTGCTCAGCAGTTGGCACAGCAGCAATGGATACTGCTTTCTGCTCTCTGCAGCTCTGGAAGATGGAAATTGTTGCCTCACATTAGAGTAATGGTTTGACAGCCCTCTGCACCGCTCAGAGAGGCATCTCATAGCAGGATGAAACAACCCAGCTTCCCAGCTGGGGAAGCCCTCATGCAGAGAGGCTGATGGGGAAAGAAACACTTTAGGACTTGCAGGGATCCTCAGGGATCTCCAAGAGCAGAGGGTATCACATATTTGCACAGCATGATGCATGCTGTGATTGCCTCTTTACCCCACCTGCAAAGCAGCTCTTCAGGAGCAAGAACATTCACACACCACGATGGGGTCGTAGTCTGGCTCTGGAATTTCTGCAGGAGGGGACAAATTCCTATGGATCTGTATCATGATCTTGCCCCAGGCAGCTATCACCCCAATGTCATATTGATGCAAAACCAAGTGACTACTGCTATCTGGACCCAGTTAGCCTCTGGTACCTAATGTAGTGATGCAAGCCACCACTTGAAGCCCTGCTAGGGGAATTTGGCAATGGTATTACAGAAGTAATATATCTATGAGTAATCAGCATTGCAGATATACTTGAAATTCTAGCGAGGTTCAAGAAAATGGGATTCTCATCTTGTGCTGGGAACACTAACGGCACACACAGGCCTCTCTCACGCTCTCTCGCAGGTGCCAGTAAATGAGCTCTCCACAAGAACGCTCCTCCTGCGTACTGCAGGGCTCACTTGGGATCGGTCTCACACAGAAAGTGACTTTGAAATATGGCTCCTTCTCCTGAAACGACAGTGTTTGCTGGATTCTTCCTGTTCAACTTGAGGATGGGACTGCGCTTAACTGCCACTTATCTAGGTGTCAGCTGGACACCATGAAAACATGGAGATAGAAGCAAAGTAGGAGTAGAAGGCAATCCTAGGCAAATACAAGTGTTTCTTGCAGGCTACAGACATTCACAAGGCACAGGAGATATTATGATGTCCTGCTCAGCTCCCTGACAGTACAGGGAGGTAACGTCTGCAGAATGATGGGGAGATGTAGGAAGAGAGTGTTGTGGGATCACTCCTGAAGGACTTCACCAGTGAACATATTGTAAGTCATGGCAAAACAGTGACCAGATGGCAAACTCAGCATATGAAAAAGCTGAAGCAAATCTTATGTATTCAGGGGCTAAGAGGAGCTCTTGTGATCTGGATGCATTCTAGGGCGAAAAGGGAGGGAGCTGTGTAGAGATATCTGCCCAATTTAGTATTCCTAGCTGCCTTGAGAGAAAAAAAGAAAAAAAGAGAAAGAACAGCTCTAGAGCATGATTTACTTCATTCTAAAGTAGATGTTAAGGTATGTCAGATGAGTCACAGCTTAAAATTGCCTATTTCACTCCATTGATTATAAAGGGAGCCCAGAGTGATTAGTTCACATGAAGACACGTACAATTATGAATAGATGAGCTGAATCTCCCCCAAAAAGTTCTTAGTAAGGGTGCAGGTGTGGTCACAGGTTTTGGTACACACCAGTTCAGCAGTGCAGAGATACCCTCTGGAGGCTTTACCCTGACAGACATCAAGGAAAAGCCTTGCAACTGGCTCAGCCATGAAAAGCAGAATTTGTAGTTGTCCTTATCATCTCCTCATTTAAACACCGAGTCTTAAATCTACCCTATCAGTTATTCAAAGAGCTCTTATCTCTGAGAGAAAACATGTGATTTCTGAGTAAAAAATACACCTGACATTAGTTGTGTAGGTTTATGCATCACAGTTTCCACATAAAGGCTTTGTGGGGTCTGCTATTTGAACATCTAAGTCTGTACTTGGATACGTAAACTGGATTTTTACAGTGAACTGAGCTAATGCAGAAGTAGGAGTTCTATGTCTTTCTACTACATAGATATTTGAAATTTGGCCTATTGCTACTAATACAACAGAATCTGTGAGAATGGGAATGATCCAACTGTTATTCTCTAGTGGAATGAGCTTAGTGGAAGACCATAGCTGGAAGAGCTACAGGCTGGCAGAGGATCAGAGGGAAGACAGGACATGGGGGCAAGTAGGTCCATCGCTCCAGAGGAAAAGTTGGCTCTGAGTCTACACCAGGATCTCCTCTGATGTGAGTTGCCCTTTCAGACCTCTGCAGACAGGGTGTGATGGGACAAACTGCTTCCCCTAACCTTTCCTCCAGTCCAGATCAGGAAGAGGGAAGAAATGGCAAGAGAATGGGGACCCTGCCAGTGGGACCGAAGCACTGTAAGCAAAATTTTCAATTTAATTTAATTGTTTAGTTACAAAACATTATTTGTACAGCTAAGTTTCCCTCAGCCACAGGTAGCTTATCTGGTTTATGGAGAAGCTACACCAAGGGGCAGAAATACCCATTCTGCTCTCCTCAACAGGCCATCCCATGTCCAGCAACACATACTCATTTTTATGCTGCACCTGTGCGAAGATACCTTCAGGAACTTACATGGGCCTGCAACAACAAAGAGGTTTCTTCAGACTGCGAGTTTGGTGCAGAAACCCCAAACCAGTATCATCCTGGAAGTAAACTGCTACTTCCTGACCCATCATCACACATGATGAAGACTTGACTGCATGGACAGAGAGCTGCCTATACTCACTGACGCGATGCAAGTCCACAGCAAATTTGTTTGTATTCTCCAAAGGACTGCTTTGTGCAGAGGTCGTCCAGCCCTTGAGTCCTTGCAAAGCTAAGGTTACAGATCTGCTTTCAGGACTTTGTGCCGCGTTATGTCCAGCCATTCAGATGGGAAGAGCTGGAGCCAACAAAGAGAGGTAATTAGAAGTGTGAAAGTTCTTTATAAAGAAATACTTCTCACACCTTCTGCAAATTGGAGATAATCATGTAAGCTTCCCCCCACCCCCAGTTTAACAGACGGGTGACATTGGCAGATCTGGCTCATGGTAGCCTTATGGGGCTTGACATGTGCACATGGCAAAAACATTTAGCGCCAGAGCTACATTCCCAGCGTGCTATCAATGTGGAATTTATTCTGCTCACTTAACAAATGTGCTGCACAGTCTTAGAGGCACTATAATATTTGAACAACAGGGAGAGCAGGGGTACTCTTAGAAGCAGCAGAAGAGCAGCCAAAACGGGACTTGGCACAGACGGCCCCTCTGACTGTGAACCACACACTGGTTAATATGAAAGGGCTGTAAAGATGCTCCTCTGCATGGATGAAATAAAAAACTTAGGGAACATGGTGGCACCAATAAGCCATGGCCTGAGACACAGAGACAGCTGAGACACCCGGCAGCGTGAGGAGGTAGGCAGCGTGGCTCTCTGAAGGAAGGCAGCGGCTCCACAGAAGATGTTAATTCACATTTCTTGGCACTCTGCTGCAAGTGCCAGGCTGATCCCACTGCGGGCATGCCGCTCCTTCCGCACCATGCCCTTCAGCAGGGGCATGTGTGTCTCAAGTGTGTTAGCTGGCTTGGTTCAGGATATGGCCCTTCACCCTGGTAGGATTTCAATTGCCTCATCATCTGGAGCATGACACTGCCTTTGTTTGGGGCTGGCCATAACCGAGGATTTTGTTTTTCTCAGTGAAAATGTAGCTCAGAAGTAGCATCCAATAGCAAAAGAATATCTTCCTTTGGTCTTTCATGTTTCCTCTGTGGCTTATTTGTAAGAAGTAGGTGCAACAGAGAGAGAGATCAGGAAGTGTTTAATAACCTCCTGGTTATTTAATCTGTAAATACCAAGCTTTGAGGGGACTTTGATGTGAAAGTACATCAAAAGACAGGGTTAGAATTCAAAATTATCTTGACAAACAGGAGAAGTGGGTTGAAAAAATAGCACAAAACTCAGTGAGATAAATGCAAGTTAGTTCAGGTATACAAAAATAATCAACTAGAGACCTACTGAGTGGGGGAAAACTCAGCAGGAGTTGTGCAGGAAAAGATGTAGGGGTTACGATGCATCCATCATAGGCTGAACGTGAGGCAGAACTGTTATGTGAAGATAATACTGAGGTGTATGAACAGGATTATAAAGCATCCAAAATAACTTTTGTTCAAAGTCCAGCTGTAGTTCAATGCCTGAGTATGTACACTGTGTTTCAGGAAAGACGGAAACTGTCTGGGGAGAATCACTGGCAGAGAAAGATGGATTAACTGGGAAATTTAGCTTGAAGGGGACTTCTAGAGGTCATCTAGTCCAAACTGCTGCTCCAAACAAGGTTAACTTCAAAACATTGTTCAAGGTCTTGTCCAGACCAGTTTTGAAAATTTCCAATTCTACAGTCTCTCTGGGATATGAGAAAGACTCAAGAAATTGGATTTTATCTCTGAAGGACTCAAGTTCAGTGGGATTCATTTGTGTTTTGTAGGATTTAGATTAACTCTTAGGAGAAGCTTGGGTCTTCAGTGAAGGCGGACTAGCATCCCCATAATCTTCAGACATTCCCATTTCCCGCACCCCGGGATGGAAGTCTTCCCTTCCGTCTCCACCTTATGAGTGGTTAAGTTGGTCTTGTAGCTATTCCATGCCATTGGAAAGGTCTGAAGAAGCCTGGTCCTGACTTGCTCAGGAATTTAGTTCTAAACATCTGTTTGCTAGAATCTATAAATGAAAAAGGTTTATGAATACATGTATTTTTACTTATCAAATTATTTAAGTGTATTTAAATGACAGGATAACCAGAAATCATTAGAATGACTTATGAGGGCAGAAGGATTATTTTAGAAACCATTTCCACCTTTATCCTGATCATATGTCTTCAGATTCAGCCTTGCCAGAGCATGAGCTTTTCTGTTGCAAATACTGTGTCTTCACGCTAGTTGTGCACCTAGCCACATGTATTTGGGTCCTTTCTGCAGGGACCTTTACCCTTTCCCAGCCAGTGCTAACAGACATCACCTGCCCAGGATGGTGGACAGGCTCCAAAAGACCATCGACATTTGACTGGCCTTTAAGTGCCTCCTCAACTACTTGTGGAACAGAGGGTCTCCACGTAATTTTGGAAAAGAGTCAAAGTAAGTAGTAGACTGAAGATACACTCTTTTTTGATGGCTGGTACACATTAATGTCCTGCACACACACATAAACACACCCACATCTCTTTTTGTTTTGAAGTGATGAATTCACCACCATATAGCAATTATCCAATTCAGAAATTAGTCATACTAACTACCAGAAGAGTGAAATCTGTCCACGCAGTAACTTTCAGCATTATAAATCTCTTTGAAGAATATCCTATTGGACTATTTGTTCCTGCTTTTTAGGGGAAAATGGAGGGGCTGGTTTAGTTTGCTGGCATAGAAGTTAGCCATGCAAGGACAGGCAAGAGGCAGGCGATCCAGGTAGAACCAAAATCAAGCGAGGTCTGAAAACCTGTTAATGCAAATTTCAGCTCAGTGCTGGAATCCAGCGAAATCTTCAAACTCATTGTTATTCATTAAGCAGATTGAAGGAGTGAAATGAAATTCAGCAAATTGTCCGCCTCTGCAGAGTACAATATGTTCATTTTGAAGGGAAACGGGTGTATGGATGGAATGTGAAGCGTAAGCCATCCTTACCTCGGGGAGAGGGGCAGGGGGTCAAATGTTTTTTAAAAAACCATGTCCCTCTCTCAATGCATTTGCACATATATCACCAACGTGCCTCCCCATTCACTTTGCATTGGTAATAAAGTCCACCTGTCCATCCTCACCTGCCGTGTGCATTGATGTCAGGGCACCAAAGGTTCACAGATGTCAGTCCCACCGAGGCCCTTTAGGAGCCATATGCTTGACTGGTCCTTTATTAAGACTAACCTCTGGTTCAACCCTGCTCCTGTGGCATTTTGTGAAAGCTAATTCAAATTTTCTGTGCAGCCTGCTTGATTGAAATAGAAAGCTAAAGATGAGTAGGGAAGACTCTTCCTTCAGCCATTGTGCATGTCACCTTCTTCCTGCCATTTGAGGGATTCATTTTGTAATAATTATGCAGTCAGACCAGTTTATTATTTGCTCTGTGCCAGTCTCCATCAGAGATGAGAAGAATTTTTTTTGTGGAGACCCACAGAAAGAGACAGTGTCCAATGAAAGACGGTGTTACTGGACAGGTCCAACACAGCAGGAAAAGAACCAAAGGAATATTTTCTGCTGTGTTATGGTAGAAAAAACAAGTAGCTGACTCAGGTAGTCAGAGCTCAGCACCCTCTGCTTGCCCTTATTCCTTTTATTTATCTCATGCTATGTTACCACAAGCATTCAAGCCCGATCTCTTCAGGGAAACACGGTGATCCCAGTTGGGTTTCAGCCTTGCCTGCTTCTCTGCCACGTTGCTACTCTGCTAACCTGGAGGGTGAGACCTGTCACATCTAAGCTTAGAAATGCCCAGACCATCCCCATCCCCACTTGTAGCACCAGCTCCACCTGGAAAAACAGGGAGCGGAACAGGCACTTGTCAGATTCGTCAGATCTGGGTTAGATGTCTACCTCAAGATGAGAGGAATGACTCTCAAGGGATGCCTGTGTCTTTCCACCAACGACAAAGGGAACCTGGAAAAAGTAGCTGAAATGGGCATGCTAAATGAGATGTAGACACTGACATTAAATGGAATGTCTCTCACCCAAGGTAATTAGAGGCTAGCAAAGTTAGGGGTAAGTAGTTTAAAGCAGAAAACTTTTTCCATCATCTAGTTTTTATTTGCTGAAGTAGAAATGGTAAGAAAACCAGTTCTTTGAGTTCCTAGAGGCTAAAGATTGTAGCATGCTACTTCAGAGCTTGCTTGATTAGTATTTAATTTCAGTCAGTCATCCTCTCCTAATGAAATGGCTCACCTATAGCATTTATCTGAGCTTTGGCAGTTTATTTTCCATAGGAAATTATCCTTTAACAGCAGTAACACTTTGTACAACTGAAGTTCCTTTCTTCCAGTGAGTGCACAGCACTCTGCAGTTGTTAGCTGCACCTCTCGCCACATTATAGACCTCTCTTGTTGCCAGAAATACACTGATAAACAGGGATTTCTCTCCAGGGCAAGCCTCTCTTTCTTGATGTATGCAATGCCTGGCAAGGTGGGGCACGGATCACTGATTAAGGTCAATCTGTCATACCCTCGTATGCAGTGCTCTCATAACAAAGTAGTAGCTGAGCCAAGAAGGAGCTTTGGGTGCTCATTGCACCACACACACTCCCTAATTTGTTAATTGTGCTTGAACAATGAAAAGTCATGCTGGAATTAAATCTGGCGTGGAAGTCCTTAGCCAAAATGTGCATTTGCTTGGGACATTTGGGAAGTGAGGTAGTGGGGGTAGATTGCCTGCCTCTTACTGCACTAATGGTCGCATGGCCCCTGGGCACTTTGGGGTGGATTTGGACCACCTACAAGAGTACCTCGGGAAAATTTAGGCACCGGTAAAGGAATTCAGGAAAACGGTGAGCACTTTAAAAAGCCTACAGCTGCCTAACCGTGACCCATATATCTGTCCATGAGAGGGGACAGGCTGCAAGCAGGGGTAACCCCGCTGCAGCACATGGCGTCAGGGCAGCCTGGGCTGGGGGGGACCCCAAAGGCACACTCAGCTCCCACAGACCCACGCACCCAGAAGCATGGGCAAGCAGCCCACGGGCAAGAAGATTCCCAACCAGCATCATTTGCTCAATTGAGGTTCATTCCAAAATTGTTTTAAAAGTTAAATTACCCATCTTTTGGATGGGTAAACAGTGAGGCGAAGCCCCGAGCCGCCTGGCAGCCCCCAGCAGAGCCCCCTCGTTGCTGTGTTTGCTCTGTACATACTCCCAGGGCTTTGCTGTCTCCTATATAAGTGCGAAGTTCAATTGCCATAGCAACAGCATCGGGCAGGTGCAAAACACTGTACTTTCTCCGCTAGATGTAAAGGAAAACCTTTCTGCTCCGGGGAAGGGGACTGTCGGTCGTAATGAAGATTGTCTTCCCTTCTCTTACCTGGAAACATAGCAAGGAAAACTCTTTATTGACTTTTTTGTGAGGAAACTGGGGCTCCAGGATTAATTATCTTCCTCTGTTTATTTTTGCTACACAATAGGTATCCATACAGACACAGGCAATAAGCATTTTGGCTATATATAACATCATCTGCAAAGCAGCCGAGGGAATTTCTCTCTGCAGCAGAGGGGTGATGAGAAGGAGGTGAAGTTGCACAGCAAATGATGATGCTTTTCCCAGCAGCCCTGTGAGGGTCCCGGCCATGGTGCAGGTCACTTCTGACAAGGCAGAGGTGGCAGAGATCACCCAGGGAGCTTCCTCCCTCCCTTTCAAGACTGCTGGGGGCTGGTACTCGGGCCAGACGTGTAGGCCATGCCTCCTTGTTTGAGACAGACCCGATTTCCCCCTGCTCTGCCCCAGGAGCAGCTTTTTCCAGCAGGGACGGGGTTGGGATACTCCCAGAAGCTGGGGCTGGGCCAGCAGGAGATGGCACTACATCCGCTGAGACATCCTCCATCGCCTTGCCTTTAAACTTTGCACACCTTGGGAAAGCTGGAGGAGAGGGGTGTCCGACGGCACAGCCCAAAAGCACGTGTGTTTTCATTACATTACACACCTGAAACCTCGATGATGGGGTCACCCAGCTCAGGGGGACTGTGCCCTGAAGTGGAAGAGGGGGAGGCGTTTGGCCACATGTGTCTGCATAGCCATCAGCCAGTGTACTTTGTAATTTGTGGTTCAATTTCATTATTTGAGAGCTGTCCCTCATTATTTCAAAGTGGCCCCTATTCCACAGAAATGCTCTATTTTACTGTTGAAAATATCAGAAGTAAATAACTCTGGGACACAGGTCAGAGAAAAGTTAATCACAACTAAGGGCCAAATCCCAGAGCATCCTCAGTTTCTAAATCACAGGTACCGATTTTTGTGTCCCTCTCTTCGGGTTTTGTCACAATTTTTGTCCTGTCGTTGTTCCTGGCGGTTTAAAACAAATTACTCCTAGTTCCCATTAACTTTGCAGCCACAATTACATTACCAGAGGGGAGCCTGGCGTACAGACATCATTCCTTTCAAAATGCCAGCCTTGGCGGCCGAGAGCTCTCCTCCACCCAAAACACCTCCTAATCTACCGCTGACAGATACAGCCACCTGATAGCATTTGTGGGAAATTAAGGACACACTTTTATGGTCAGCAATGCCAGCAGAAAAGGGGAGGGTATGGTGTACGGATAACTATCAGCAGTCTGTCCCACCATGTTGCAGAAGAGTATTAAACAAACAAGCCCTCTATAATAGTTTCTCAACTTTTTCCACCTTTTTTTTTCTATACATACATATCTCAAAATTAATTTTGATTTGAAGAATGAGGTCCAGGAACGAGCTGGCATCACAGCTTTCCAGGTACTTTTTGTATTGTAACATTATCACTTGAGTAAGAGAGTTTACAGATAAACCATGAGACAGCTGAGCAGTGTCGGGGTCTTTTCTGAGGATGAATGGCACTGTGATGCTGTGATGCTGCATAAATACTAATTATTAAATGTGTATTTCCATGTTACACAGTCTTTCCTTCTGTTTCTTAGGGAGTCAAATCCAGGGTAACCATTTTGTTTATTTAGCAGTGTTATTAACAATATTGAACATGTTACAGATCAAAAGTGGCCAAATCCAAAACTATTTTGTTGACAGAGATAACTTTGACCTGTCAAGGGAGTCTATAAAAGAGCAACAGAAGAGCAGCAAGACCATCTCCTTCAAAGGCACTGAAGGCTGCAGTTGACTGTATTCTGAATCATAAAAAGCACAAATTCAAAGTAACACATGCTAACAGTCCTCTCCAATGCAACCTTCTAGCTAGAAACAATACATCTAAAAATACATCTCCTGATGAGGTCAGTAGGATTATCCCCGGCGAGAGTCGGAAGGGCAGGAACTAAATAATAATGCAGAATCAGAAAAAAAAGGCTACAGCAGTGGGAAAATATCAAGCTCTTTGTTCATAGTTTCAGCTTTCCTGACCAGCTCCAGTATGTGATCTCTTTCCTGCTGCTGAAACTTCAAGTTCAAATGATCACCGCCCACAGTGCAGCATAATTATTATAATAAAAATGTGTTGAAAAACAACACAAACAGCTACTAAATAAAAAACATTTTATGGTAGAAGGTTTCTCCACCCCACATCCCTGAGTAAAGACACAGATTTAGTGTCATTATGGCTGACAGTGACTAATTTACTCATCACTAGACACCAGTGTCCACTAGACTCTGTGTGTGTAGGTGAAGATGGGATGGTCAAACTGTACTCATAGAATCCTCTTCCCCTGCAGTTATGGGTTTCCTGAGAGCCCAGTTCGTGCCTGGCACGTAAGACATTTCCCTGCTCCCACAGAAGCCTTGTGTGAAGAAGAAAATGTGGTGGCTTCTAGTTCTGTGAGCACACTCTTCAAGCCATCACCACAACCATGATGCCAGAAACTTCCAGAAATAGCAGAGGTGGCAGAGCTTTAGGGCAGTCAGGGTTTTTCCAATGAGTGAAAAAAAGAGAAAAGTTAAAATCTGCAATTGCTTTGAGAAGAAGCAAAAGAGTTTCATGAAGAGACTGAGACAGGACTGCTAGGGCCACAGCAGAACAGCAAGCAGAGGTGGAAAAAAGCACCGGCCGGCTCAGTAGCTACAGACATTCACAATGCAATACCTTCCACTGAAGGAATCCAAACCAATTAGTGCTTAAAAGCAGTAGCCTATTTTAAAAGACTCACAGGAACAAAAGGAAAAAAGAAAAAAAAGAAAAAAAAGGAAAAAAAAACCCTTGGCTTTATGCTTCTGCCACACTGTCTGCTTGCTGCTAAGGCACAACCTGCAAATGTGTGCTGGGCTTGCAAATCGTACTGAAGCATCTGTGCCTGGGGACCAGTCCTGCTCCTAAGTCAGCGTTTTCTCCCCTGACGTCCCAGAACGATGAAAGTTGACCTCACTGACACCGCTGCGCTAGAAGAAATGGAAGGGACCTTTTGTGTCACTTAAGCCACTCCATCGAGGCGAAAGCACCACGGCACCGGCGGCAAGCCCCGCTGAACCGCCAGGTCCCCAAACAAAATTCTGTGCGGATCTGCATCTGTTTCCATTGCAACAAGTGCCAAAAATGCCCTTGACTTCAGCTAGTGCAGGAGCAGGTGCTCTTTCGTGGAAAAGGCAGAGCCATCCTAGCAGAGCAAATCAGAGCCTATCAAATAGGATAAAATACAGCAACTGTGAAGAAATCCTTTGGAGGGGATTTTTTGGGGGAAGCACCCCCTGTATTTCCATCATTGCTACTGAAGTCCCTTGATGAGACAGAGGTGGCTGTGAAACTCCAAGTCTGCCCCTGTAGGGACAGGACTGGTAGGTTAAGACGCATTTATTTTATAGCCGGAGTGGTGGTTCTGGTTTTTAAGCTCCCTGAATCTCTTTGGATAGCAGAGCAAAACTGACAAGGTTAATAAAATCCGGGCAGTTAAGAGGCAGCTGTGACACTGCTATTTGCAGGGCATCAAACCAAGAGGTCAAGCACGCTGACTTCAGCCATGTTACACTTGGGATAAACGGGACCCATGAGATTTTTGTTCGGTTCACAACTGCACAGCGACACGGTGTTTAAAATTTCAGGGTGGCTCCCCAGCTGAGGTGCTCCCGACCCTGCTTTCGGTCCGGCACCTGTGCTTGGAGGCGCAGCAGCATCCAGGGGCTGCCTCAGGCTCCTCTCTCTGGGCTCACCCGGGGGTGCACTGAGCTGTGCCGTACCCCGGCAAAGGGCTGGCAGCGCCAGCCAAGTCCCCCGCACGTCCTCGCCAGCCTCCGCCACACCTCACGGCCACCTTTTCCCGTAACACAGCCCTCGTGGGGCTGGCTGAGCAGTTCACGGCTTATCCCTCCAGGGACCTTGTACTTACAGCCCATACAGCCCATAACACACAAATCCCCCCAGAGTAGGGGGTTTGGTCTTTTTTTTAAGTCATTTGCTTTAGTCCACACAAGAAATGCACAGATCCAGCCCAAAGAAGAAATCATCTATATGCTGTGCCATCTTCACTTTGCCTCACCACCCTAAATTGTTTTTTGAAATTGAGGGAAATTCATCTCAGGAGAGGAGCGCCTGCTCGCTCTCCAGACGTCAGGAGCACAACTGACCTTTGGAGGATGGAAGCTCTCTGATTTTGCTGTCTGTGTCTTTCAAACCGGCCCAAGAGACTGTTATACTCTTTCTTCTACCATGAGGTAACCCCACATCCGCTTTTGTCGGGTGATCAAGGTCCCTCACAGCACGAGCCGATTCTTAGGGAATAAAATGTCTTTTCCAAACAATCACATATGACATCAACGAAATAAAGCTTATTTTAAGCACACGCTAGCAGAGTTGTTATTTACCACTGGAACTGTTTTCGCAGACAGAAAGTAAATTTTATTTGAACCACTCATTACTGTAAATTAGGGGTACAAGGCTGTATTTGTTCAGAAAAAAATCCTTCTGTTGGAGTATAAATGCTAAATGCAAATTTCTTGACTGATAAAACAAAAATTAAATAAGCAGTTTTAAATATTTTTAAAGTATGTCTTATTCTAATCAGAAGATTTGACATGTCTAATATATGTGGAATTCCAGTTTAAGCCCAAGTTTTATCAGCTGTTTGTAAAGTTCTCCTCTCAAAGATAGACCACCCTTTGTAGAGCAAAGAGCAGCCGTGTACCCGGTTCTGCAAATTCCTTGTCCTATGCTTATCATTAGACCAAAACCACTAGTCAAGTGTATAGCATTAATCACATATGTAAGTATTTGCAGAACCGAGCCACCATCTGATCCCGCCACACTGCTGAAGATAGGCAGTACCAGAGCCAGGAAACAAATCGCAAAGTCAGGGCATCCTCTTTCAGCTGTATCTGCTCAACAAAAAACTCTGCATGGAAATGAGTGGAGTACTGCCTAATTAGGCAGACTGGACCAAACCCGACGTCCAATGAGTCTTTTCGGGGAAACTGGGTAGGAGTCGTGATTACATGTTTCTGACATGGGCTGCTGCTGGAGGGAGAACACCAGATGAGATGTACTGCTCCAGCAAGTGCTAAGTTCTTAATTTAGGCACTTTATGGAAATCGTTGAAAAACATTCTAATTGGAAGCAACTTCTGCTTCTCCAGCATATGATTTTCCCCATTTTTTAGCACTGAGGCATTTGCATGAAAACAAGCTCTTTGTTTTTAAAATTCCACTGCTCTTGTTGTTTATTCCCCACTGGAATTCATAATCCTGTGTTTGCACAAAGCACTATAATTGGTTGCTGTGGAAGTGTTTCTATCAAAAGGAAATGATTATTAATAATCAAGACTGAACAGTTGCATAATAGAGATTAGTAAAATAAGCACCATTCTAATAATAATGCTAATCTCCATGAAACCAATCTCTTCAAATGCTTTGAAACACAAACATATCCTGCTGATAAAAATCATCTCTAAACACGAAGAGCGGTAAGAACCATAGGAGCAAGTACAGGTGGAGGTTGACTGTATCAGTGGGAGCGGTGTATTTTGCAGCTGGCAATAAGTCCAAAATTCCACCGTGAGCTGAATGTGTCCCAGACCAATATTTATAAGACTCAACTGGCAATTAATGACTTCATATAGGCAATTCCTGTGGCCCAAAATACATATAATAATGAGCTAATACAAAGGGCAAGTTTCTCCGTGTCATCTATTTCTAAAATTCTTGAGAGAAGGAGAGGCTTTGCTGGTAGTTTACACTATTTGTTATATGCTTACTGCGGACATGGAAGGCTTCATTTTCTGGTTCCTGAGACTCAGAGGTCTGGCACAGGGGATTCTGTTTCTAAATATCTTGGGGAATCAGCGAACAGAGTCCTCCGATGGGCTTTTGACCAGATCACAATCTTGAGACAGTTTTTGAAGTCCACGAGAGTCTGCTGGTACATTACTAACTCCCTACAGACCTTCAGGGCTAAAGCATCTTCCTCCTTACAAAGAACTTCCTAATTTTCCCTTGTAAAACACATTTCTTCTTTTCCAGCCCACTGTGATTCCAACTTTTAATCCAGAGCCATGCTACTTCAACGGCAGTAGGAGCAACCCTTGTCTTGGAGCAATGCCGCAGGGACCTGGACCCTTAGCCAGGGCTCCCAGTCCCTGGGTTTACCTGTGCCAGACCTCCAGACTAGTGCCCTGCTGCCTGCCAAGTCACTCTGAGTCAGGTTTAACACAAGTCAGGATTTAAGAACAAAATGTTTGCTTTAAAACATTGATATGCAATCATGGAACAATCTTATAAAAACATAAAATACATTGCCTTAACAAGGGCATATTTAACAATAAAGATCCTCCTCCATACCAGCTACTGTCTATCTTTTTTTGTTCCAGGTTAAACAATAGTATCTCCCAAATAATCGAGTTCTAATTCCTTTTGAGATTGTTTCTGCCTCCTCTTGCATCTTTTCCTCAATCCTGGGAGGCAGCAAACAGAGCAGCATGGGGGAGCACTCAGACCATTCCTCCATGCCAGCCCCAGCCGGGATGTTCAAAGCTTGCTTGCTTCTCACCTACGAAACCTCCCTCCTTGTTGCCTGTGCCTGGGCATTAGACACCACTTGGTGCTCCATGTCCAGTAAGGAGATGAAAAAGTCACTTTTTTCCTTTCCTTTTCTTCTACATGGGTGGTTCTACAAACTTTTCAACAGCCGAAGTTAAATGTCATGTTCCTGGCTTCAGGCTGCTTGTCTGTTACAACATCCTGAGGAAATATTGACAAATCTTATGCATGAGATTATGATAAGTATTAACATTCAGTCGTCTTCCTATATTCATAACTAGCTTTATTATTTGAGTATCATGTAAGTTCAAACACGGTACTTCAGAGACCACAACTGGGAATGATTGGTTTATCGTCTGTTACAGTCTCAGTTAACAGAGCCTTTTGAGGGGACACCAGGAAAGCAAACTGGCAGCCTGAACACCTATTGCAATGGAAAATGGGGTACAGAGTAACAAGAGAACATCACCTCCTCACTGGAGCAGGCTGTGGCGGTGCCTCTGCCTCCCTCCTTGCCACCCCACAGCTTTCATGCAGAGAGCAGCCTGGAGCTGAGGCTGCCTGTACTGGGCACAGACTTTTTTTCAGGTCTGGCTATCACCTGCCTTATATGACTAAGGAAAACAGCCATGCAGTTAAAGATTGTCCTGCTCTGTCTACCTAACTGTTCAGTTCAGCTAAGTGACCAATAAAAGACAAAACTGGAGATACAATCCAAACCCAGCCCTATCCTGAGTGGCCGCGTTTCAAATGAAGATAGGGCTTCTGTTTTTAAAGAAGGGCAAACTCTACTGCTTCAGATGAATATTCATCCCAATAATTGCTTTGATTTAGGATTTACTTCAGTACACATCCATCTAAGATTTGTGCATATCGTCTTTAAATAAAATTATAGAATTTACTTCTTAGTAAATGATATTTTTGCATAATAGGAAAAACAGTGAAGCAATGAACAAATGAGAAGTTTTTGTAATAGCAGTCATCTTCAATTGCCTTCCTGTCTGGCTTTTGGCAGACCGAGGGACATTTGAGTTTTAAAGTTGTGGCATAGAGGTATTTCCAAAGCAAACATTATTCTGACACATAAACATGAAAATATAGTCCCTAATATGGACTTTAAATTACTTCATGCATGCATGACAAAGATGAAACTGAAATCTTTGTATAACTGCCTTTTGTACAAGGTTTACCAAAGCCTGCAATCTGCCCTTTTATTAGGTGAAAGGACTGTGTCTTGTCTGCTTGTAATGGCATCTTTGGCATGGGCTAGAGGTGCTTATTTCTGTGTTTTGACAGATTGCTGTGGTTTAACCCCAGCCAGCAACGAAGCCTCACCCAGCCGCTCGCTCACTCCCCCCACAGTGGGATAGGGGAGAGAATCAGAAGAGTAAAAGTGAGAAAACTCATGGGCTGACATAAAGGCAGTTCAATAGGTAAAGCAAAAGCTGCACACACAAGCAAAGCAAAACAAGGAATTCATTCCCTACTTCCCATCGGCAGGCAGGTGTTCAGCCATCTCCAGGAAAGCAGGGCTCCATCACGCCTAACGGTTACTTGGGAAGACAAACGCCATCACTCCGAATGTCCCCCCTTCCTTCTTCTTCCCCCAGCGTTATATGCTCAGCATGAGGTCATATGGTGTGGGATACCCCTTCGGTCAGTTGGGGTCAGCTGTCCCAGCTGTGTCCCCTCCCAGCTCCTTGTGCACCCCCAGCCCACTCGCTGGTGGGGTGGGGTGAGAGGCAGAAAAGGCCTTGGCTCTGTGTAAGCACTGCTCAGTGACAATGAAAACATCCCTGTTTCCAGCACAAATCCAAAACATAGCCCCATACTAGCTACTGTGAAGAAAATTAACTCTACCCCAGCCAAAACCAGCACACAGATAGAGAGTTCAAGGCCCAGGTACCACTTCTTCGGGTGCAGTCTTTGTCACTAAGTGAATTGTTTGGTGGTATTACAACACAGGAGAGCTTGGAAATATCCTTTCCCTTGCTCTCTTCAGTGAGAAGCTACCTCTCTGGTAAAAACACACATTATCAGACAGTGAAGGGGAAGTGGGAGCTCTCTCTCTTCCTTTGGCCAAATGAACCACGTTGATGTAATTAGCTGAATTCAAAGCCAGCCTGATTCATGTGGGTTAACTTAAATTTGTTCAGTAAGTAGACATATAGCTGTAGTTACTCTTTGTCAGTGATCTTCTCTGGCACTTATACATGAGTAACGGCCCTCAAGCCCTACATAGGCACGCAGGAATCCTTCTAGAGCTCACATAAGATGAGAAATATTCAGTTCAAACCAAAGAAATGAGACATTAGTATGCAAGCAAAGGGATAGTATCTTGGAGGTGTACATGTTTGGATTTTCAAAAGGCTTTGAACAAGCTCCTTGCCAAAGACTGTTAAGCATCTGAGTTGTCAGGATCTATGTGGGAATACACTCCTCTGAATTAGTAACTAGTGAGCAGATACAACACAAAGGACACAGGTATGGTCCAAGCTCACAGTGAAATGAATTTCCCAGCAGGATTCAGTGAGGATTTGAGAGACCTGAATTCAATAGCATATTCGCGTATGACCTGGGAAGGGGAAGGGAGTAATTGAAGCAACAAAGTTCACAGGGGGTGCAGAGTGATTCAGAGCAGCCAGGCTCAACTGCGAGGAAAAGCTGAAGTCAAACTGATGACGCAGAGCTGCAGAGGGATTACACAACATGGAGATAATGGCAGGCAAATTTCAGTGTCAGTAACTGCAAAGTAATGCCCATGGGGAAAAACATAACCTTAAACTATGTCTCATGGAGTCTAAAGAAGATATAACCAGTCAGGAAAGAAATCTTGAAACCATGTGTTACTTCTCTGGAAGTAACTCAGTGCTCAACAATGGTTAAAAAGGCGTTTGGGGAATTACTTGCAAAAGAATAGAGAAAAAAACCAGAAGATACTATTATGCCATTGTATAAATCCCCAGAGCACATATTCATTGAATATTGAGCACCGCTCTGGTCATGCCATCTCAAAAGGAATATAATGCAATTGGAAACAGCGCCGGGGGGACAGGATGGTATGACTTCCATATGAGGAAATGACTAAACAGAGTAGGAGTTCACTTTGGAAGCGATATGATTGAAGGGGTATATAACACCAGGCTCCACAATCAATGCGCTGTTGCTAAAGTGAATAGGGAAAGTCTGTTCCCTACTTGCTATTTATCTGGGAAGAGTGACATGGTCTGGCAGCAGGTTTAAAACAAAGAATAGGAAGAACTTTTTCACCCAGCACATAATTGTATCGCTGAACTCTGTGACACAGGATAATGTAAAGTGCAGAAATAGCAATCACTTCAAAAGGGGATTAGATCAATTCATGAAACGTCACCGAAGGCTATTAAACATGATGGTCTGTCTGCAACTACTTACTGAGGAAAATCCCTCAACTGCAGACAGAGTGAAGCTGGAAAAGCATGCCAGGTAATACTACATATATCCTCTATATCTGCCCTTGGCATCGGCTGCTGGCCACTGGCAAGGGCACACACAGGGCACTGGGTCTAACCTGTTATGGTAACTCCCTAATTGCCTTTACAATGACTACGATTCCCATACTGGTAATTTGGGGTCCAGTTCACAGCTCATTGGAGTTGGAGATTCGATTCCCTGACATTCAGCTACATGAAATTCAGTGAATATCAGGCTATTAAATCATTATGAATAAGTTTGTTTCACTTCTCTAAGTGTTAGAGAAGGAGGCAAATGCACAAATGTTAGTTTATTCCCAGGGTTTCCTTTGGAGTCAATTGATTATTGTCTTCTGAAACAAAGCCCTCATAGGGATACTGCACCCTAGATCTTGAAAAAAAGACAGAAAGGACAAGGCAAACCCAGGTTTGGCTCTCTCCAGCCCACGCAGCCTTCTTGCACTACCCCAGCTGCCTTTGTGCCCACAAACTCTCGTGCCGTTCCCCTGCAACACAGGCACCAGTTTCATGCTCTAAAAGCATCACGCTGGTGGGCTTCAGCATGGCCTCTGCTTCCCCAGGCTCTGCAAGCTGGCGGGGTGGGGTTGGAAGACCCGCACAAGCGCAGCCATAGGAGTGCCTCCTGGGGCCCAAGGAAAACCCGGGGCCAAACAGTATATAATATAAACAGAAGTAGTTTGCTCTACCAGAGAGGACCAGCACTAAGTCGGGTTGACACACGTTGGCTTTTCCCCGCTGGCAAAATGAGCCCGAGGTCTCTGAGTTGAAAGCTGGGGAAATCCGAGGGGACAAAATGAAAGACAGACTGGCAGAGGGCAGGTGTGTGATAAGAGAAACAGAGAGCACCGCGTAAGGTGAGGGATTATACGTGAAGGCTTAAGGCCGTCCTGTGGGATGCCCTGCCTCTGGGAAGCTCAGTGAAAGACCGTGAAACTTCAGAAAAGCATCAGGGAGCTCAGGGACCAGAGAAATCGTGACCAGCAACTACTCTCACCAGAATTTTCCCTGCAAACACGGCCATGTCTCTGATCGCCAAATGAAGATTTCTGCTTTGCTGCTTCAGCTTATCCGGGAGTTCCTTGTCCCAGGCAATGCACTTACATTATTTTTAGCATACACAGTAAAATTCCATTTTGTTTCTGAAACATCCAGTTCTCCCAGCTTCCACTACTGAGCTTTTGCTGAGGCCACACTGTTTTACAGGATTATAACCTCTGCAGTTTAGCAGAGTCAGATTCATCAGATACCAAGATGGGTAAAACTGCAGAGTCCAAAGGAATTATTAAAATCTCTGTCAAAATAAGAAATTACAGTCAACATAGGAGTTCTTTTTTCTCAGCTTAAGCAAGCAAGATATGCACCTGAGCGTTTAGGCTTTAGAGGCTGTAGAAGCCAGGTTTACCATTAAGTCTGACAGTACGTCATTATGACTATGGGAGTAACTGAGTTAGTGCAAATCAAACCTTCTACATACGTGATACTTTATGTATCATCTGATACATAGGAAGTTTTCTGTAGAAATCACAGGACTGTGTGGTTAATAAATCCCAGGAACAAAACACAGAGATTTATTTTACTAGTTTTAAAAGCCTGAAAAATCACAGAACCTCATACATGTTAAATTAACGAAGCATTGAAGTATTGGAACAGTTACCAGGGCAATATATTTATGTACAATTATAAGAAATTTAAAAGAACAGTTATTCAGCGTATAACAAGGAAGAAAAACACACAAAAAAAAGATAAAGGAAAGTGCTGACAGTGCAACCTTCTGTCAGTAGAATGGTGGAAGAGGAGTATAAAACCCACTAAAAACTGGTACTTTTATGGAGAAAAAAATACTCCCCCAAGGGCAATACTACTGAGGTAGTAGCTAGAATGCACCATCCGAGATCAGCTTAAAAAAGGTGAGAGTATATGAATAGCTAAACAGACCTATAACTTCCGTATCTTTATACTTTTATACGACTTCTTCTCAATGGTTGAATTTTGTTAAAATTAAAATTGTACTTCATAAATCTGAGAATTTGTTCCTATTTTCTTTCTTCTTTTTGTGTCCACAGTTTTTACACCTCAAGCAGTTTTTGCAGCTAACCAAGGGAATGCAAAACTTAGATAGCTTCAAAAGGTGTACAAATATTGATAATTTATTGTAGTTACATTAGTAGCCCCCTAAGGGATGGGGTCCCGGGTTGTTTTCCCTCCTTTGGAAAATCAGCCCACCTCTCATCTCCTGGGAGGGTCCCTCTGGGACAGTGGTGCCAAGGAAGGGTCTCCTCTCCCCACCCTCTGCTTTGCCCAGCAAAGATTCATCAGGAAGAGAGATGACAGGAGAGGGTTTGACATTGTGTCCTCGCAGCTAGATGCTTATCTTGGACATGAAAGTCATAAGCCTGCTCCAGAATTATCTCGATAGATAGATAGATAGATAAATAGATCCCTGCTCCAGAACTGTATGTATTTTTTATACAGTCATTACTTAAAATGCATAAAATTCATTAAAATAAAGGGAGCAGAAGTCCCTTGCCTTACACTGCATCCCTTGCCCTAGGCTGCGGAGCCAGACTAGGTTTAGGGTGTGTGTTTGAGGCAGGCAGGAACCCCCAACCTTACGGCACTCAAATAGGGACACAGTGAAGCACACGTCCCCGCTGCGAGGGCACAGCCACCAGCCGGCACCGCCCCCAGCAGCGCCAAGTGCCTGGACTTGGGGTTTTGCCTGCAGTGCTGAACAACCTCACCTCCCTCCCGGGCGCTGCTCTTGGCCGAGTAGCAACGGTTGCTGGCACCTCTGGCTCCCCCGGAGCAAGACCCTCCTGCGGGACCAGCTCCTGCGGTACAGCCCCTTGCAGCGGTGGTCTGGATGCACGGCACCTACGATCTCATCCTCTTCAGGAATTTTGATAAATCCCAAAAGGCACCTAGTGGTATCTTTAGATGCCTAAATAGCCTTATTAATCTGATCAATGTATAAGGACGCTTGCTGTCTGTACGAGTAACATGAAACTACGGCATCTATTAGCATATTAAGCATTACTGAATGTTCCTTGTCCTAACATCTGAAATGCCCAACAGGAAAACCTGACGGACACAGGTTCACCCACCCAGTTCCAGCTACCTCTGGCCTTGTTCTGGAAAGGGACAAGGGAAAAGACCAGCTTTCCGATGTCAAACACGAGTGCTGTTGGAGGAGGAAAATTTTCAGGTGAGTCGCTGTTACGAATTAGTGGTTTAGAGGCCGCTTAAAGAATCACCGTCAAAGGTATTAGCAGAAAGTTATTTTAACAGAAATTTATAAAAGTGCTACTCAGCAGAGTTCAATGGCAAGGTTCACACTATCACTTATTACATGGATGAAGCATACAAAGAAAAATCGAGGTAGAATTGAGCTAGAATTATTTATACAGAGACTGAGGATGAAAAAGGGACTCCCATTGAGTCACGAACTTCAGAGGAGACCCCCTTGCTTTCTAAACTCCTGGTGGAGCTTAGGTGTGGCTGGATCCACTCCTAGTCCCAGACTTGGTCAACAGTTTATGTCTAAGGGATTAGATGTGTCTAGCAGCAGCCTAAGGTTCATTCACAGTTTTAAGATGGATCACAAGATTTTAGTAGCACTTAATCATTTATTAATTTAACATTTACAAAGTGAGTTAATAGAATTTACTACAATCACAACAGTGGCTTGATTACAGATTCCACTTGTTATTGATTACCTAAATCAATTCACACACACACACACACACGTACACAAAGATAGATAAATATACAAAGGTATACCTGTTAAAAATTACCCTCGAGTCCCATGAAATATTCACGTCGAATGTCTCGGCATTTCTCAACGGGCAATGGGTTGAGCCTCGAGGAGGGTTTCAGCCCAGGTCCTATCGTCAGCTTTCGGCAACCGTCCTCCAAATATCGCAAACTTGAGAGTTCGCGAGCTCTGAGTGGCATCCCCTTCAGAGGGAGATGCTGGGAGCGGCCCGTTGCGGTCCAGGAAAGCTCAAAGGGCCTCACTTAGGGCCGCTGTTTATAGATTCATCAGATGATTGGCTTTAATCATCACCTGGTCACAATCCAGAACGATCTGGGATAGTAACAATGGTATCATTCCACAGTAACAATGGTATTGATCCACTTGAGCTACCATCCAGGTAGGGAATGTTTCAAGGCTGTCAGGGATGATGAATTATCCCCGCTCTCGTCCCCTGCCTTGGCCAGGCAACAGGAGCCCCTGGTAGGGCCAGTGCCGCTCCCCACCTCAGCCACGCAAGAGTGCCGGGTGCGGCCACGGGACGCTCAACCACCAACTCATTACCAAAGGCCAAGGCCTAACGAGAATTCCTGAGGTCATACAGTGGTCCAGGGTAGGGGGGGGAAATGCACCACCACAGTCACCGAGGTTCTGTGAAAACTAAGAAAGGAAAAAAATGTAACAGCAAATCCCTACAAGAATAGGTTTAATGATCTTGTTTCTCAGGCTATTAGAATCATAGAATCATAGAATCATACAGGTTGGAAAAGACCTCTAAGATCATCATGTCCAACCGCCAACCCAACACCACCATGCCCACTACACCATGTCCCTAAGGGCCTCATCTACACGTCTTTTAAATACCTCCAGGGATGGTGACTCAACCACTTCCCTGGGCAGCCTGGTCCAAGGCCTGACCACTCTTTCAGTAAAGAAATTTCTCCTAATGTCCAATCTAAACCTCCCTTGGTGCAACTTGAGGCCATTTCCTCTCGTCCTATCGCTAGTTACTTGGGAGAAGAGACCAACACCCACCTCACTACAACCTCCTTTCAGGTAGTTGTAGAGCGCGATGAGGTCTCCCCTCAGCCTCCTCTTCTCCAGGCTAAACAACCCCAGTTCCCTCAGCCGCTCCTCTTAAGACTTGTGCTCCAGGCCCTTCACCAGCTTCGTTGCCCTCCTCTGGACACGCTCCAGCACCTCCATGTCCTTCTTGTAGTGAGGGGCCCAAAACTGAACACAGTATTCGAGGTGCGGCCTCACCAGTGCCGAGTACAGGGGCACGATCACCTCCCTACTCCTGCTGGCCACACTATTCCTGATACAGGCCAGGATGCCATTGGCCTTCTTGGCCACCTGGGCACACTGCCGGCTCATGTTCAGCCGGCTGTCAACCAGCACCCCCAGGTCCTTTTCCTCTGGGCAGCTTTCCAGCCACTCTTCCCCAAGCCTGTAGCGTTGCATGGGGTTGTTGTGGCCGAAGTGCAGGACCCGGCACTTGGCCTTGTTGAACCTCATACAGTTGGCCTCGGCCCATCGATCCAGCCTGTCCAGGTCCCTCTGCAGAGCCTTCCTACCCTCAAGCAGATCAACACTCCCGCCCAACTTGGTGTCGTCTGCAAACTTACTGAGGGAGCACTCGATCCCCTCGTCCAGATCATTGATAAAGATATTGAACAGGACCGGCCCCAGCACTGAGCCCTGGGGAACACCGCTCGTGACCGGCCGCCAACTGGATTTAACTCCGTTCACCACAACTCTCTGGGCTCGGCCATCCAGCCAGTTTTTTACCCAGCGAAGAGTGCACCTGTCTAGGCCGTGAGCCGCCAGCTTCTCTAGGAGAATGCTGTGGGAGACAGTGTCAAAGGCTTTACTGAAGTCCAAGTAGACCACATCCACAGCCTTTCCCTCATCCACGAGGCGGGTCACCTGGTCATAGAAGGAGATCAGGTTGGTCAAGCAGGACGTGCCTTCCATGAACCCGTGCTGGCTGGGCCTGATCCCCTGGTTGTCCCGGACATGGCTCATGAGCACCCTCAAAACAAACCGCTCCATGATCTTCCCCGGCACCGAGGTCAGGCTGACCGGCCTGTAGTTCCCCGGATCCTCCTTCTGGTCCTTCTTATAGATCGGCGTCACATTGGCGAGCCTCCAGTCGTCCGGGACCTCCCCAGTTAACCAGGACTGCTCGTAAATGATGGAGAGCGGCTTGGCAAGCTCCTCCGCCAGCTCCCTCAGTACCCTCGGGTGGATCCCATCCCATTTGCCTTTGTTTTTGCTTTCTCTTCCCCTACCCTCTCTAAGGTCCATCCTACTCTCACTGTCATCACTACCATCGAGCTCTAGACAGTCGAAGCACTCCCTAACATACAGGGCTACCCCACGGCCTCTCCTTCCTCGCCTGTTCCCTTCTGAAGAGTTATAGCCATCCATTGCAGCACTCCAATCGTGAGACTCATCCCACCATGTTTCCGTGATGGCGAGTCACAATTAGCATTTGCCTTTGTTTTTGCTTTCTCTTCCCCTACCCTCTCTAAGGTCCATCCTACTCTCACTGTCATCACGGTCCCTACTGAGGTCCAGCATGGTTTACAGTAAGACTTAACCTTTCAATTCATCACTGGCAATACGGTGGTTAAAATTTCGAACACCCAATCAGAAAGTCACACAAAGGCTGGAAGCTTTTGATGTGGTTGGCAGAACGCTGTGCTGATAAGATGCGATGGGTTGACCTTGGCTCCCTGCCAGATGCCCACCCAGCCGCTCTCTCACTCCCCCTCCTCAGCAGGACAGGGGGAGAAAATAAGATGGAAAAGCTCGTGGTTTGAGATAAAGACAGTTTAATAAGAAAAGCAAAAGCTGTGCGTGGAAGCAAAACAAAAAGAGGAATTTATTTGCTACTTCCCATTAGCAGGCAGGTGTCCAGCCGCTCCCTGGGAAGCAGGGCCTCAATACGTGTAGCAATTGCTTGGGAAGACAAAGGACATAACCATGATGTCCCCCCATTCTGCCCCTTTCCCTCAGCTTTTATTGCTGAGTACAATGTCATATGATATGGAATATCGCTTTGGTCAGCTATCCCGGCGGTCTTCCCTCCCGGCCCTTGCCCACTCCCAGCCTACTGACATTTTTGGGGTGAGAGGGTTGGAGAGACAGCCTTGATGCTGTGCAGGCACTGCTCAGCAATAGCCAAAACATCAAACCCTACCTGTTCTATAAACAAGTCTGCTACAGACAACCATACTCCTACAACTAATCCAACTTCACAGGTGGTTACTCTTCCAGCACTAACTAATTCCCTTGCAATTTAGGCAATAAAGAAGAGCAAGCTCCATAGCTGTCATGGACACATGGAAATCGAAGAAGATCTTTTATTTGTCTGCGGGATGTCTTCCTGGCTCACATAGTACACTCAAAAATATAGGTGGATTGTTTTCCTGTCATTTCTTTATGCAACAACAATTACGATCTGATGATACTTTCAGTTTGGAAAGGATGTCCAGTTGGAGAAATTATATGGAAAGGCTTAAACTCTACACACTGTCACCAATTCATTTTTGTGCTCTAGAAGCATGAGTACCTGCAGAGCTGGATGAGCTGTAAAGGTAATCGGATACTCCGCTTTGGCCATAGCTAGCTTGCCGGAGAAGACCTTGGGAGCACTACCTCTGCCCTATGTGCTCAGATGTGATTTTGCACTGGGAAGCCACAGATGGGAAAAAATCCAGCACCTTCCCCTGGAAAGGGAGGGAAAAAAAAATCTTCTCTCAGATGTAGTAAGCACTGAGGACTTTGGTCTTAGTATAAACTTAGCAAAGACTGGAGCTATTTTCTAAACAGCAAAGCCTAGCTGAAGCCAGGTGGACTACCAACAACGAGGAAAAAAGGCTGAACAGGGAATGGCCCTGAAAACCACTGCAAGCAAGGCATGGTTTCACCTCACCTAGCAGAGTCGTGCTGGAAACACAGCATGCCCAGGTCCCGCTGTAGCCACCAGAGAGGCACTTCGGAAAGCCATTTAGACCTTACGTTGGCTGATTTCCCTTTTGGGTTTGCCTATCACTCTCCATCGATGACAGAAACAGTCTAGCAGGGCGGCAGCGCTGCCCGTGGAGTCTGTCTCACACCTAATTTTAAGGCGTGCCAAGTCGGAGCCAGTCCTATGGGTGATTTTTTTCTCATGCTTAATTTCATCTTGATGACTAACAAGTGAAAGCATAAGAGCCTTAAAATGCAGTTACTCTTCTTTGAACTTGGCTAATACTGGGCTCTGCAACGAGCAAAGAAATTACATGTGGATGGACAGGAAAAAACAGCAGCTCAAACTGAGGGCACTGCACCCAGGGCACGCTGCATTGCTGTGACCTTCGCACACTGGAAGCTAACCATTAAAAGTCTTTTTAATCATTTCTCTTTTGTAGCCTTCTCAAAGCTGAATAAATGTTCACTGCTTGGTAATAGCTGACAAAGTCCTGGATACTGGAACAAAAGCATTCAGTCCTATTTAGTCATATTCTGGAAAGCTATTTATGTCTATTTTTCTTTTTTTTTTTTTAATTATTATTAACACTGCCCCATTAAGAAGCATGATAATTATTTACAAACTAAAGAAGTGGTAAATATGTCTGGGTGTAAAATTTATTACTGAGAAGCTGTTGCCTGATGTGACAGAGATTGGTGCAATTCCTAATTTTTCACACAAAACCTTGCTTCCAATAGAGAATTGTTGAAAGTGTTGATAAATCTTTTTTATGATATATTTAAAGGCTGCTGGTGAACACTGCAAGACATAAATCATAGAAGGTGGCATTTTTAACTAGTAAATAAAAAGTAAATGAAAATATCATCACATAGATTTAGAGGGTGTTTGACAACAAGGACCTATGAGTGATTTTTTTTACTGGTAAAAGCTCTAAATGGGGAACAACAAATACTGGAAGTCCATATTGCAACCCTGCATTTGTA
This sequence comes from Calonectris borealis, assembly GCF_964195595.1. Lineage (NCBI taxonomy): Eukaryota > Metazoa > Chordata > Aves > Procellariiformes > Procellariidae > Calonectris > Calonectris borealis. The sequence goes on from NC_134312.1 coordinate 146,888,781, forward strand.
AGGCAACACCCTGCCACCGAAACTTGAATTATGACTACTTCCAACTGAGAAAAATGACAGAATCTGGCCCACAGCATGTACCAACATCCACTTTGCTCAATTGTAAAAGAATCTGGAGGACAAAGCACAAAGTGGTTTGGAGGGATGGGATCAGACCCATTCAGAGGTCTTAGAGTCTGTCCTAAGCAAAGGAGAAATCTTACACTTATGAGAACAAAAGAAAACAAAGCAAATGAAAACAAAGCCGGGGACAGGCTGGCTGGAAAGCACCAAGCTTGAGCTGTACACAGGAATAATAAGCTGCAATTTGCCACTATCAGCGAGTAGTGCCCATATTATTTTTGGATGTGCAGGGTGAGAATTCTCTAATCTAGAATTTCCCCTCCTATCAGTAAATGCAGGTTTGACTCAACATGCATAACCCTCAGAATGAGCAGTGTGTTTTTCGCACGTGTTGCAAATTGGGATGTAACAGCACAGGGTCAAGGTGCCTAAAGGTGACCATCTCGAACCTCCCTCTCTTTCTGTTACCGGTGTTAAATGCTGGAGCGACACCGCTCTGCAGCCCCTCTCTGGCACAGTTCCTCCCAGGGCACGGGACTGTTGGCAGAGGAAGACACGGGACAACGTCCTCCTACCATCGCTCCGTCTGCACGCGTGGCCACGGCAGGTGGGGTTACAGCCAGTGCGCCATCAAAACCTATCAAGCGAGACAGTCATTTTTACTCTTTAAAGAGATGCAGGGCAGCTTTCTCTGGTTTGGACCATGCACAATTGAATTTCCAGTTTCTTAAAGTTCACTGAGTTCTGCTGGCGTGTATCCAAGCTAGAGAAGTCATTTCATAAACATCTTTGCTATATGGGCTATTTAAGAAGTTTAGAAACTAATTTGAAATATTAAGCTTTTCTATCTTACAATTTGTTCTCCAGTCTGATACTTCCTGTGTTAAGGAAGATGTTCCTCACTAGCAGGAACATCAGAAGGCATTTTCTGGAAGAAGAGTTACGTAGAACAGCTTAGCCTTTTGGTTCAATAGTCCCATAAGCATTACACTAAGCCTAGTTTTTTGGCCAAGAAACTTATCTGAGACATATGTGTATCCTGATACATATATTACATTCCAGAGCCTACAGTGAAAAGTAAGGTTTGCCCTTGTCTGTGGAAGAAGGTGGATTCCAGGCAAATTCCATGTTATTGCAGTTTGAAGGGGTCAAATCCCCACTTTTTCTACTGCCATGCACTGAATTAACCGGCTTCTGTGGTTCAAAATCAAATTCTTCACGTGGAGTGGTGAAGAACTGTGTGAGTGTGGATTCCCCTGGATGGAAAAAACTAATAAATCCCACATTTTTAGTAAGTCAGCCCAGATTTTTACCACACAGTCCTTTAATAGCACCAGGGAAGGGTATAAGGCCATTAAGTCAGTGGAGCTGTATCTTCAGTTCTATTTTCTTCATCTGGTTTAAATGGTGTTGCCAACATTTCTCCTTTTTAAAATAAGCACAGATAGGATTTTTTATTAGCACTGAGTTTCTAGCTGGGGGAAAGGATGGGGGAAAGTTAAATTGAGTTTGCTTCATTAGAATGCTGTTTGCATACTTACTGAGATTATGCAGCTGTTACTATCTGCAGATGTTAAATGCTGGGCAAGGCTTTTGTGTCACTACTATGAAAATTGTAAAAAGCACATTTTTAGTAGCAACACTGTGCACTTTTAAGTATTTTAGATAAGCTTCCATTTCTGATTGTTTTGGTCTACTTAGAGGTTCACATGTTTGTAACACCAAAATATTTCTGGTATTGTGATGCAGCAGTCACAGCAGGAGAGCAAGGGATATTAATTCCCTCAATCTGCCCCTGAACGATGCATGACCTTTCTCTGCCTCTCTAGACCCTTTGTAAAAAAGACTTTTAAACTACCATCTCAAGAGACTGTGACCCAGTTTGACTTCTCGGCATCCACAAGGCAGGACCATGCTCCAGTGGAAGGCGCAGCGGGAGCCATCTATTCATGTGAATGCTACAGGTTTGCTATTAGCCTGTGCGCTGAAGGAACCAAGCCTAACAGATCAGATGGTCTGCCTGTATGTCCATTTTTTTCTTGGCAACTTCTGAACACGCTGGGCAATTTCCACTGGACTGAGGCGGTAGTAGTCTCAGCTGTATTTCGCAGATATTTCATCAAGACAGGTGGTAAAGAAAAGGAGAGAAATCCTATTAATGATCTCACAGAGGAATGGAAAGAAGAGTTCAGCCATTTCTTTTTCATTTGGTAGCTTTGCCTTGATTTTCTCACTTGCTTTCACATCTACAGCTTTAAAAAAACTTTGTGCATATTCTTGCAGAAAGCTGCTTCATGAACCCTATCATTCACTTTCCCAAGCCTCTCAAAGGCCATTTCTCCCCCCATAAGTTCATTTTAGTTCTGCTCAGAGCCACTCATTAAATGATGTTGCCTTGCCTCCTCTGCAAGGCCAATCTCTGGGCTTCCCCCTCCGCCCAGTGTTCACGACCCCCCCCCCGTAACTCCAGGTCGGACGCCGATGACCGCTGTCGTCTGAAACACACCATCGCTCCTGCCTTCTGCCCTTTGCTCCTGTGCTGGAGTCCTTGCCTTCCCCAGGATGGTCCTCCTAAGGCTGGCCAGAAAACATACTCTTTTCTCAATCAAAATGTAAAGAAATGAAAAGGGTTTATGGGCATTTCCATGGAAATGTTTGACTTCCAGACAAAACATGAGATTTCCTCTGAAAGCTTAGCTGGGAGTATTGCTGTGTTTCACAACAGCACTGATCCAGGTGCCTCTTGTTTCTGCTTCTGCTATGGTGTGAGCAGCCAGCTAAGATGATCCATCCACAAGCCAACCCAGCGCTCCGTGTGAAAAAATCCTTGCACCCTGGCTGTGAGGTCATTTTCTAGAACCTGCCTTGTGACAACAAAAATCTGCATTTTTCTGTGAGGAGGTAGCATTTTTCATGAAATAGTATAATTTAGCAAAGCACAAGCTTTCCATCAATAACAGCTTAGATATACATTTTTTACACCAGTTTCGTAGTCCCAAACCCTCTCCCTTGGGGCATTTTGAGGGAAAGGCATTAGGATGCACAGGAGCCGCAGGCGTGTGCTGCCAGACTGCTTCCAGCCTAACCCGCTAACAGAGCCTGCAGCACTTCAGAACGGTTCGACCCACCACCGCTTGCTTTAATTGAGTAGGTATCCAGAAAGGGTTTTTTTAAGATGCAGCAGTGGCCTCGTTTCACTGTATTTTGATTACGCTGTGGGTGAGATTCCTCCATCCAGGTGCCTAAATGTGAGTTAGAAGGGGTTAGTGCCACTGCCATCCAGGGCCACTTGAGATGCTTTCAGCTGCTCCTCCAGAAGGACCTGGGTCTCCCACTGGTCCCGTGCCATATCTGCCAGTGAAGGTATCTCAGATACCTGTACTGAGGGGCCTGAATGAAGCCCTTGATCTCCACTGAGTAGAAGAGGGCTTGGACACCTGGTTCACGGGCAGGTGTCCACATGTACACATCTAACTACAAATTGCTAAACTTCGGAGCTGAAGCCCATCCTATGCCTTTAGTCTGATGCTATTTAGACACGATCTGACAACATTGTTTATGCCTGTGTTTGCGCTGCTCTATTTTGGGTGACGCTGAGGCCGCAGCACCCCATAGCAAATCACAGTCCAACCTCTTTGGGGAGCCGGGCTCTTCCCAGCGCTGCCAGAGGAGGACACACCGCACCAGCGTGATATGCAGACATTGAGCTTCCCCTCTCCTCTTACTCCAGGTCTGCATCGTGCCTAATTTACACCCCCGACACTGATAAATTCCTCTCCCAAACAAGGTGCTCTCTGGGGGCTGATCTATTTGCTGCAGTTTATTTTAGCCACAGCAAAACCCAAGGAACAGTATATGTCTTCTCTAACTCTGCCAGACAAGCATTTTGCATTTGATGAGGGGCGATTTATAATGGCTCTCGGCTGAGCTGAGTGCCAGCAAGTGTGGCAATCTGATTTCAGGCAGGGAAAGACTCAGGCGATGAGCGAGTGCCTTATCACTCCAGAGCCTTAGAAAAATACCCAGCCACTTTCCAAGAAGAAGACCTCTGAAGTGGCTCACCCAGGCTGCTGACGGGTACCCTGCCTCAGGCTCTTCACTCCCACACGCGGCTGGCGTTGGTGGTGGTCCCACTACCCGGAGAGGCACCTGCGGGAGGGGAGTCACCCTGGACCCCGAGCCCACTCGGGGCATCGCCCTGCTCCTCCTGCGACCACCTTGCAGGCACCCAGCCCCAGCCTCCCGCTCCGCTTTGGCTCCTTCCCCTTCGGCAGTGTCTCACAGGCATCTCCTTCCCACACCCGAAACAATCTGCCTCGAATATTTTCTCTAACAAACTCTTCCTGCTCCTGCTGAAGTTGATGGAAACACCGTATGAGTTAGAGGGAAGGTCGGAGCCCGTGGCAGGAACCCAGCCCCACAGGTGAACACGGGCTCTAGAAGGTTTGGGTACCCAACGACTCTTTTGCTTAAACCAATTGTTTTTCTATTGAGGCTTCATGAACAACAGAAAAAATAGCAGTGGGTTCGGCCCACCCATGGTATGTTTTGCACATCTCATCTTCCACACAAAGTCATCCCTCATTGCTGTTTCATAATGTTGGGAATTGAGTTTACTGTCAGGACATGCCGAGCAGATGAAGCACGATTCGGAGGAGAGACTGAAGTGACTCCGCAAGGAGAGCTCTCAGGCTAAGAGAAAATCACCAGTGAGGTTCCTTAAGAAAATACGGTTTGGGGCAATCTCAGGGAGTATCTTAGCAATGGCCTTCAGTCTGAATACAGACACTTGTGGACATCAGCGACGGCTCCAAGTTTCCCATCATGAGCTTCTTAGAGGAATTAAAAAATGCTTGGTAAAACTAATGTACAGTGCACCGGTGAGCCTCATCCAGCGCAGCACCCCGCTTCTGCTCACCTCGCTTCACAAGAAGGAACATGAAAAGCCCAGATCCCGTGCAGGGCTGCCAGGAGGGGCAGCCATGGGGACCCAGCCTGACAAGCGGAGACCCAGAGAGCCCGGGTTGTTTATCCCGGGGAGGAGAGGCAGAGGGGAGATGCCATTGCTTTCCTAGAAACGCCTGCCGGAGGGCAGACAAGCTCCTCACCCCAAAAGACAATGCTGGCACAAGGCTAAATGCTTATGAATAATTCAGTCTGGAAACTCGGTGGGATCGAGAGGGGGGATTTGGCAACAGATTTCCTGTAGGACAACAGGGGAAACAGTCTAAACTTCTTCTCGGCCGGAGTCTGCTGTTGTTAGGAAAGCACAAGTGTGTCAGTGGGGTGGGCAGACAAGCGAGGTTAGGCAGGCAGGAGAAGCCAGGATTTTGGAATGGAAAAAAATGAACATGTTTTCAGGTGGAGAAGCCCTTCTTCAAGGCATTTTGTAACACCAGGAGTGCTCTGCACTCCGGGGGGCTGAGATAAGCAGGGTAGCGCACAGCCTTGCCCTTTCCCACTCTGCTCTGTGTGCCCCTACTAGTGTCAGCGTGTTATGTGCTAATGATATCCCAGCAGTAAGATGATTACTTTTCTCTTCATGCATGCTTTCTCGCCTGTTTTAAAATGCAAAATTACCAAGGATGAAATGTGCCACTACACAATTGTCAACATTTCTGATGTCCCACGTTGAACGCACACATTATCCCATTTACATCCCCGTCATTAGGCCAGCAAGCTGCCTGGCTACTCATTGTCTCCTGTGTGTAGTACAGCATTTCTGCTGGCCTGTCACTCTGGCGTTTGAGCTTCTTTCTCATCGTATCTGCATATCTCTGCAGTGATACTTCGGTTGCGTGCCAGGCACAGCTCTCACTAAGAGCAGAAGCTCTGTCATACCACATGGAAAACAAAGCCCTCCTATAGCCTTTCTCCAGACTGAAGAGTATCCCTGAAAATCTCTAAAAGAGCATAAGGATGTAACTTGCTTCCAGTAGAAATTGCCTAGTTTCAAATCGCTCACGGCTAATTTACGTACTGAGGGAAAAAATGCTCAGCTCCTCTGATATTCAATATGAATTTTGTATGTATATAGCATCATAAGAACCTATATATTGAATAAATAAAGCGTGGGCAGGGCTAGTCATTATTTAATCCCACAAAATTATGTCATGATTAAATCACTAAATTATTAGTCATGATTAAATCCTACTAAACCCTGCAGCGCATTAGTGAGACCAGCTAAAGCTTGCCTCCTCCACCCTCAGAGGTGCCCATGCACCCCTGTCGCCCACCCTAAAGCTGTGTGCCAGGTACGGCAGTGGGGGGCTGGGGGGCTGCTGCAGGCCCAGCTCCTGCAGTAATGCTCTCCTCCGGGTTCACAGCAAATTTCCATCCCCTGCCACCTTTATAAAAATAAACCGCTCTCCCTCTTATTCCCAAATGGAAATGTTCTTCTGAGGCGGCGTATTTCATTTTTAAGTGCAGTAGCTTTTTCCAAGGGCCCTTTACTGCCTGGGAGTGGTTTTATTTGGTGGGTGAACAGTGACATCTGCTGGGAAAGTCCCTGGGAGGAGGACTGGGCTCCCGGGGTCCCCAGCACCCCTGCATCCCTCCCTCCCCTCCTCTCCCCCGCCAGTGGGGGCAGACAAGGCTCTTCCACCCCCCACAGGCTCCTTAGCTGCATGCCATTCATTCTGGATAGGCACAATTAAGCCTATACAATAATTACCTGCCTGACTGTATCAATGAGCGATTGATAAAATTCACCAGGTTTGTATCTATTTTTTTATTGCTTTTTCAAGTGCCAAAGGTTGTGTTTGTGTGAGACAGGGCATGGTGGCACGCAGCAGCTGAGCGGTTGGAGCTTCTATCCGTGTGTCTCGCTGAGCATTTCGGTCCTTCATCTCTCTCCCACCCAGCACTTCTCTGATTTCCCTGCTGCCTCCTCATTTATTATATTATATTTACAATAGGGCTTATTTGAAAGTTAAATGCCCCAGCAGAATTGCCAGCAGTAACTGGCAGTGAAGGCTGCATTACTCCAGGCTCCAGGGTGCCTCTTCAGCTAGAGCGCAGCATGTTCTGATGTCCCATATAAATGGCACAATGTTACACTCTCTTTAAAATTCCCCCCCCCCCCCCAAAAAAAAAGAGCTTTACGTTAGGAAAAATACAATCTGCTGCTTCGAGCAAAGCACTGGGCCTGTGATGTGGCAAGCTGTGCACTTTCTTGGCTTCTTTGAGGCATTAGCAATACACCTCTCCAAAATACTATTATGAAGTTAAAATGCATAAATGCAAGATCCAGACACCATATAGGACCTTCAGAATGCTCAGCAGCCCTCTGACTGCACGACAGTGGTTAGGTGATTTTGCAAGAGCTCTATCCCTCGGGTTCCCCTTTTATTTCTGAAGTGCCCAGGGAAAGAGGCATGTGGGTGCAAGCCCAGCACTAGGCACCAGAGATAGATAGGCCTCGCACGTGTCATTTAACTCTTCTGACCCAGTTTTCCCGTGTTATTGATAACACAAGAGCTATTGTAATTTAAGAGTATCAGCTCATGCTGATCATTACCTAACTTTAAAAAAGAACATCACTTATGGCTTGAGCCTAAGCACATCCTGCTGCGGGGAAAACTGGGCTGCTCACCAAACTGGGCTGCTCCTTCTGGCATGGAAACACGGTGGTGCAAGAAGCGCTCACCTTCAGCCGGAGGAAGAGGAAAATGCAGTGCACCTGAACTTGCTTTGCTGCAGGAACACACCTGGTACCAGTGGCTAAGCCTGAATTTGCCCTCGGCTCAAGCTGTCTTGCTCCGACTGCAGAGCCCCCATCATGCAGCCCTTCCTCTCTGGAGGTCCCTGCACTGCCTGTCCTCCCACCCCAAGGCTCAGCTCCCCCCGTCACAACCCCAGCAGGGATTTCCAACCCGGAGCACCCATGCCTCAGCCTCTCCTCCCTGAGATCCCTGCTAAAATCACCCCATTAACATATTTCCAGGAATCATGTTTCTTTCCCTTTTCTGCTTGTGCCCGCTGGCCAAGGAAACGCTGTCCAAAACAAATACGCTGTTCAAAGAGAAGAGAAGGCCTTACCAAGTGCATAACTCAGCAAGTAATTTATATACTTCCCTCTGGAAAATCAAATAACCCCTTACAAAACTCAGGGTGTGAAGCTGGAGCCGTTCGCCAGGCCATAAATCATGGGAGCAGAAGAGGAAGCGATGGCAGACTCTGTGTGTGTGCCACATGTGCAATTGCCACCCTGCGGCTCCCTCCCACACCTGAGCACGCTCGCACTCGGCACCCCTGACCGAAGATGAAGGGCATCCCTTGGCCCCCGGGGGCTGAAGTGAGTGGCAGATGCTCCCTGATGCTGAGGAGGAAGCACGGGGCCGTCCCCCATGGGCTCCCCGGCGGAGGACTCTGGCAGCGTGCCGCTGCCAGCCCCGGAGGAATACAACTTTTCCCAGCACGCATATGCTTCATCCAGATACGTATATAGGTAACGTATCCAGAACGATGCTCTATCCCCATGCTGCTGTCCACCTCCCTCCCGTGCTGGTGGGGTTCATTGCATAGAGTGTTGCTGATGAGGCATAGGCTCTGGTCTTGCAGAGGACACAGGCAAAGCACGAATATAAATCAGAGTTTTCTGGGGAAGCTAGCTCTGAATGACTCTGCCCACTGTAGCCCCTGAGCCTTGTGACTTGAAGATATGATCATGTAAGACAACCTACCTTCTTGCTCTGTTTATCAAAACCCAAGCTAAAGAAAGACACGGAGATGTCTCAAGAAAGCTGAGAAACATCCTTGGAGAACCTACTGAGAAAGGTCTGCAACAAAGCAAACACCACAAGGTGGGGTGAAATGTTCAAAGCTGGGAAGACGCAGATGGGAAGCGAGTGAGGGACCTTGGGAGAGGCAGAGAGATGGAGGGGAGAGGAAGACCTTGGAGACACTGGGGAAGAGAGAGCCTGTGAAGGAAAGAAATACTGAAAGAGAGGCCAGTCTAAAAGCTAATTTTTTATTTTCTTAACTTGGCAGGGGGCTTTTCACCTGAAAATACACATGAAACTATAATTTTTAGTTTGGAAAAAAAAAATAAAAATAAACCCATCTGGCTTTCTGTTTGTGATTTGGAGAAGGAAATTAAAGATTTCTAAAGAAATCAAAGTAAAACCTCGCAAAAGATTCTTTGGAAAAAACTTCATTTTCATATTACTCCTCTGTGACTCTTCCCACATAGCTAAGCACATTCATATGAATCACCAGTTTACTCAGAAGAGTAAACACCCAGCTCACAGCACGGGGAGGGAAAGCTGGGACAGCCAGAGCCACGGCCTTGCTTGTTTTAGACCATGGAGCTGGAGCTGCCACAGGGGGTGTCAGGAAGCCCTTTCGCACCCATGCACTGATACAGGGGAAAATCTGATGGGGACTCACAAGGAGAAGACAACTGAATGAAGTGGTTAAGAAAGCAACTGTAAATACATGTTTTTATGCACAGGCAGGACTAACTTCTCTTGCTGCAAAGCAATCACCAGGCATCTGCTAGGCGAAAGCTGCAGTTTAAAGCAAGCAGAACGATTGCTAAAAAGCCCTGCACGAAGAAAGAGGCTGAGTAATTGAGCCCCAAAGAACCGTGTATGCATGCATGTGTTTGGGTGTGCATTCAAATTTAGCATACCGGCAATAGCACTACTGCCAAGCAGTCAAAATCTTGAAGTTAGCACCAAAAAAATGAGGCTTAAAAAACAGCCTGGGGAGTCTTTCTGCTCTTTGTGCCACTACCATATGTACCTTCTTCGCGTTTTCAAGCTTTTCCCACCAGCTAGGCAGGGTCGACTCTCTTTCTTACACTGAAACAAGAGAGATTCTGATGTTTCCTTTGATTTTAGCAGCTTTATAAAGATTGAGCACTGCAAGCTGGTGACCAGAGAGTAAGAAATGGCAGGCTTTACTCCTTCTTAAAGCAAGAGTAGCTTCACCAAAGGACCAGAGAGAAACAGAAGCAATAAACAGCCTCCTCTGAACACAGACAAGAAGAAAGCCCAAAGCAACATCATGAGGAAAGTGAAGTGGAAGGGTAAAATGCTGCACTTGTGAAACACGGTGTGAAATAGGGAATAAATGTCTCTCCCTCCTCTGTCATAGGGGATATCTTCTAATTAGCAGCCTCTGAAGAGAAACCCCTGGCCAGCCTCTCCAGGCTATGTTGTGAAAGGAGCAACCTCTAAGGATTTATGCGAGGTGGCTGTCCTATCTGCAGAATCCCAATTATGTCTAACTTTCCATATAGCTTGGTCATGTTCTATTTTATGTTCTGCTTTGGCGTGTTTGAAGTCCAGAAATGAGGAATAGAAGTATATACGCTGGGATTGTAACAGGCTCACTCTCTACTCTAAATTTCAGAGCTACTCTACTGCTGATAAGCCCTCAGGAGACTGCCTGGTTGAAGTGAAAGCTCAAAGCTTTTTTGAAATTTGTGAGCACTATCTGTACTCACATCGAGTCTTCTTATCCATAGTTCACCATACTAAGAATACTTGTCCCTTGAGTACTGTCCCTAATAGTAGCTTGACATGAGTCCTGCCCGTGACACCTTCATTGCTCCCAAGGGGTTGCATTCTCCCAGATCGCCATGATAAATAATGCAAAACAAGCCTTGAAAGTACCAAAAGAAAAGCTTCCCAGCATGCCCAGCTGGCATAGAGGCAGCACAGGCATGGTGCTTCTGCAGTCTTCACAGCTACGGGCACCTCAGCGTTGCCTCTCAGTGTACTACACTCAGCACCACGGCCTTCTGAAATACAGGGATTTTATCCTTCCCACAAGGAGAGGGTAGATAATGAGCTGCAGGCTTACAGTGACTTACTCCCACTGCAACAACTGCGGTTAGAAATGTTAACCCTGACTGAGCGGACTGGATAAAGGGAAACAAGGTAGGTAATGGCAAGGCATGGAGTCAAGCCTGGCCCTTGCACTAACAAGTTCGTTTTCTCCCTCTCCTCTCTCCTGCAACCTCCTTTCATAAGGGAACAGCCCAGCTGGGACGGCTTTCTTCTCTTCTTCAAAGTGAAGTTCTTCTGCTGTTGACATCCAAGCTGCTTTTTTCCCCTTAAACTATGGGGCCAATGTGCACAGAAGGTACTAAAGGAGTTGGCAAACACCCTCCGTGTTCTTCTTGACCTAACTTCAGAAGAAACAGCAGGCACAAGGAGCTGCGTTGGTATCAACATCTGAGACCTGATAACCTCTTTACCAGGGAAGGGGAGGGAAGGGAAGGGAAGGGAAGGGAAGGGAAGGGAAGGGAAGGGAAGGGAAGGGAAGGGAAGGGAAAGGAGTAAGCTTATGATCTCAGACTTCAGGACCTTGTTAAGGGTCACTCTGTTTGAATTTGACAAGTACGGAAAAGTCTCATTGATCTCTCTGCCACTATCAAATGTGATCTCTCTGCCACTTTATGTCTTCAAGCTCTCCCCAGCAAACAGGCAGGGTACACCCTTTCTTAAAATGAAATATCAGCTACTCAGGCATTGGCTTTGATTCTAGCAACTTCTAAGACGACCAAAAATTTTTTTAAAAAACAACCAAGAGTAGGCAGGTTTTTGTTTTCCTTAGGCCAGGAGGATTGCATGGTTTCACCAAAAGACCAGAAAGAAACAGAAGCCTCAAGCATTCCCCCGATCATGTTTCTGCATCTTGTTTCTGCTGCCTCCAAGCAATTCAACTGGTGGATTCAACTTCTAGCGCTCATGAGCAGATGGTACTGAGGTGGGGAAACATTCCTGTTGTAACAGCCTATATGCTTTTCAACAGCTTTCATAATATGTGATGCAGAGTAAAACGGAGCTGCATGGGGAAAAAGACAACCAAGCTAAAGGCAAAAGCATATGTATAAGTGTGAGTTGTGGCTATCTGTACGTAAGGAAACAACATGGGGGTGTTATCCTTTCTCTTCCTCCACTCCCACTCAGGTATCCCAGTGCAGCCATATATGATATGTCTAGATGTTCTCATGGCTTTCCAACTCTGGAGGTATCTCCAGAATCATACCTAGGTATAATTAATACATATCCTTAACGCAGCCGGGACAGGAGTGAGAAACAACTGGCAGATATTCTTAAAAAATAAGAATATCTTTTAAAAGTGCTTTCACGCTCAAGTAATGAAATATAAGCTCACAATAACTAGAAATATACATGGTAAGAGCTTGCCTCTTATTAGTAGTGAATGATCACTTCTACAACGAAATAGAAAAAAATGAAAATGCAGGAAGATGGCATTTCGATGATAGAGATGAAAAATTCAGTCTATTAATTATATCATGCTTCTGGTGGATAAGGCAACTACTTCATCTTACGTAAAGCAATTCCTCTGTCTTTGACTATAGCTATTTCCAGGATAAGTCCTTTTTAAAACTGTTAAGCATTCACTGAAAGTAGAAAGATTATTTCTATTTCAATAACAATCTCTCATCAGCAAAACAATGAGAAGGAATTGAATTATATTTGCTCAGTGCAATGCCATAAAATAAATGCAGAATAAAACATTTTTTAAAAATGGAACAACTTGGAACAAATGAGGTTAAGTTTTCCTTTAGGAAATCCCATGAAGTTCAAAGTCAGCGTAGGATGGCATACTTGTGTAACATCATCTATTAATCCAAGACTGGAAAGAGAGTACTATAGATCTCACCTTCTGTGGTGGGAATAAAGGTCAACTTTGAGTAGCACATAACTAAAATATGTCACCTCTTTTTCCCTTTTTCACCTTGCAGTCCAGTAACAGGAGTTAGCTTGATATGTTTATTCCTATTTGGGTATATAACTCACTACAAGCTCCAAGACTTGCTATCAGTTTTGCAACTAGTGCAACTAGTATGTCTCTTTTACTGACTGGATGGATGGTTTTACTTTGTCTTTCAAGAAATATTACTTTTATGAATCACAAAAGAAGATATTGTCTCTTTAAAAATCTAAAAAGGCTTTTAAGATCTTTTAAAAATATATTGGCATAGCAATACTTACAGCCTGGTCTTTCCTTCAAGATGTATTTTTAACACCAGACTCTATGTCAAGCAACTAATGACACAAGGTTCAGCTATCCCTAGCTAGTCTAAATACTAAAACTTCTTAGCTAATATATTCAACATGTTTTTAAAAACGCATTTTTATCCTTATTTAGACAATCCTGAAGAAAAAGCGTATCACTAAAGCAACAAATAGTACTAAGAAATTCAGCAATGTTATCATTCATAATTGGTTCTGGAGTCACGCTCCCATGAGCTCCAGTTCTTCAAATGTGGGAATGAAGCTAACCATGAAATAGTTCATGGTTTTAGCTCCAATAAAAACCATGAGGCTGAGAAGCGTGACTAATAAATGTACAAATTGCTAGCTCCTTCCATGCTAAAATGATGAGTTAGCACAGGTATAAAGCAGAGAATATACAGGGGATCGCAGTGGCAAGGAAACAGCAACTGTTCTACTCATGCTTTGTTATTCTAAATAATAATACCAGAGTGACAACATTATCTCAGGAAGCAGTGCAGCCTTTTTAGGCCTGAATTCCTTTTTCCACTTTAAGGTCTAGTCATTCAGCTTGACACCAACTGGAAAGTGCTGGTGTGTACAACACAAGAACTGTCTTTGCCATCAATTAAAAGAAGATGAAGAAGGATATTGCACTTAAGATTCACAGTTGAAAGGTTTACCCCCCCTCTTGACTTCCTGTAGCAGTGGATCACTTACTTAAGCTTAAGGATAACTATTTCAGATTTAGTTTTGCAAGCTCCTAGAATAGTTCTTATTCAAGATGCACGTAACATGTTCTGAAAATTGCTTGTTTTTAATTAAAAGGAGAAATCCCACCAGGACTGTAAAACTAGTCATCCTGAAAAACCATATCTCTGAAGCTTTGGTTCACTGAACCAAGATGACTCTGTTATATTCCCAAACTTTGTTTCCTCATCTCTCAAAGTAAAAGAAATAATTTCTTAAAATTGTCAAATTATATGAAAACATTTATCTTCTTTTAGGAAAAAGGAATTTTCACATATTTCTCACACAGTGAATTGAGCTAATTGGCATAATTAAAATGGATGCATTCGAGCAGGAAGGACCCACTGGAGCTCTCACAAATGCTGCCGGTAACTGGAGCTGCAAACTAGGGGCGCAGCCATGCCATTTTGGACACCCCGCAAGAAGAGACAATACTCAGATACACAACACCCATCAGTCTCAGGGAGGAAACTGAGAAACACCTGCTTGCTGCTGTCCCTGTCACTGATGTTCACAGCCCCGTGACTCCCAAGGAGCCACTGGAAGGGCAGTTGTCAGGGCAGTTGTCATTCTTCAAGGAAGTCTCCAGCACACTTGGGAGAAATCCTGGGGACAGGCAGCACAGCCACGCGCCCCTGAGCAGCAGCACTGAAGGCCCTGAGGACATAAGAAGTTGCAGGTCTAGGGCTTCATGACTGCTAGTTTAAACCCTGAGGGTACATCTGCTCTCAAATAACTCAGTTCTCCAGTTCAGCCCTGGCCTCTGATGATCTTCCACACTGGATAAATATTTGTTCGCACCTGGCTTCAGGCAACAGCGGGCTCCGGAAGCATCTCCCCTTCAGGAGCATCTCCTGCCAGGCAGTACAGAAGTGGCCGCACCAGCTTTGCGTCTCTCCACCCGCTGCCACCCTCCAGCACGATCCCAGCCTGTTCTTGACCTTCATGCTCTCCTGCAGGCTTTGATGCCACAGCCCTGGGCACGAAGCTTGTGTCCTCAATTTCCTGCCATTAAAGCAATTCAGTGGTAGGTTAGACCAGAGCCTTCAGATCGTTTTGGAGGTTGGGAGCTCAAAAAGTCACATATCATCATCATCACAATACCAATAACAGTAGTAGCAGCAGCAGAAACAACAGTCACAGAGCCAGAGGGCAGCACACGATGCCCAGCTGTGCCACGGGGCTGCCTCCAGCCTGCCTGAGAGGCAGCCAGCCCTGAGCCATCTGAACAGGACTGCTTTGCACAGCCTGCTCTGCCACGAGGCAGCCTGCCCTGGATCACTCAGCGGTCACCTACTGGTTTGTCTGCACGAGTAAAATAGGACAGGTCAGGGGCTATGCTCTGACACTGAGGCCGAACAGCAGAGCCCAGCTCTCCCCTGCGTGGCAAATCCCTCTCCTCCCAAAAACTGGGTGGTCGTACCCAAACTGCAAGAAGGGTCTTGGCATATGCCACTCTCCTCATGGTGCCCAGTGTCTGCAGCTGGTAGTCAGTACCCAACCCTTACGAGCACAGATGTAGCTCAGATGCCCAGCTGACTGGCACCTCCTGCAGTGCCCCCTTGCCCAACCTGTGCCAGGGAGCCTCGGACCCGTTGTCTCACGTTATAGGAGAATAAAACTCAAAAGCTGTCAGAAAGGCAGGGCTGCCTCAGGACCACTGGCCACAAGTCTTAGCTTGTGAGCTGGTAGGAAACCGGGCAGATTTCCACCGGAGCTAGACTTTCCAACAGCTTAATGGTCCAGGAATTGCAGGCATTTGGCATGGCTAAAATATACATCCAAAATAGCCAGGCATTGCCTATACCTCTCCATAGACGTGTATGTTGCACTGGAGGGAGTGCTCCAAAGGGCAATGGAATAAGAAAGGAAATAAATTACCTGACGGCTTTGTAGGAAGAAAAATGGTTGACCTTGAAGGTCTGGAGAGGTAAGGAAAGCAGTGGAGAAAGTTCTCCAGATATCTTGAATCAACAACCATAAATTGTTAGAACGAAGGGCTGCGGCGCTGCTCTTGATGTAAAATGTGGCAGCCTGTTGCCATATCAACACAGTGCAGGAGGCTTGGAGGGAACAGCTTGAGCCATGAGCACAGAAGAAAGGCATTGGCTTTTTTTTTAAAAAATTCTTTTTCCAAGTGAATGTGCTGCATGTGAAAAGTACCACGAATGACAGCTCCAGAAGCTGTAAGGCTTTAGGTCTCTTTTCCAGTACCTGGCATTAGCAACAGCGGGACACGTGACCCAACCCACTCCACGCTGCTGAATGAACAGACCCCTGAACTGGAGCCCATATACTATGGTAAGTCTTAAACCTAACAGCAGTGAGGTTAACAAATGTCAGAGAAAAAGGTCTGAGAGCAAAGGCAATTCCTGTGGGTCTTTCAAGCTGCTCACCCCAACACGTGGGAATAACAGAGCCAAACCCGAATTTTCCAAGAGCTGTTATGTTCATCCCAAGCCACTCAAAGGGCAAACTGCTGTTACACACTTTACCCTAGAAAATGCTATTCATGTTGTCCTGAAGGAATCTCCAAAAAGCCAAGGCAGGAATTAGGTCTCCATGCACAGGTCTTAGTCATTTTTTTACTCAGTTAGCAGGATTTTCTGGTGTCTTAGGTATGAGCCAGTGATAACTGATTTTTTGCGATGTAGACTACAATCCCCACTGTAATCACATACGTGGAATGAAAAAGAAGTAAAGAAGTGTCTTTAAGAAAAACAGACTAGCTTTTAAAATTAATAATCTGACAGCCATGAGGTAGGAGTGATCTTAGTCCACCTGCCCTACTACTATCAACCCCAAGTATTTCCCATATCCTTCCTCCATGGGAAAGATGTCACGAACTGGGACACCAGCAGCTGTTGTGTCCTACCAGAGTAAAAAAAATATTCTCTTAGGATCAGTCATTTCACCTCGACTAGTCAGTGCTGAGTAGCTGTCAAACCAGCTAGTATTGGGGGTTTTTTTCCCCTTAGCCACAGCCAGAGCGCCTCGCTGCGGGCCTGCCTCCAAGCTTTGCTATGGCTGGGAGACCCCTGCCTGCAGATGCTGAACAATAATCAAACCTGAGATGTGTCCATGAAATACTCTGGGTTCAAATAACCATTTTTTATCAGAAACATGCTTCACTGGAAAATGCCTGGCCAGCTGAAGGAAAGCACACAGATCATTGCCATCCGTTGTCCAGTCACTCTAAGCTCCTCCATTAGTACTTCCATCTTAAAAGCCCAAATGTGCTATGCTTCTCTTTTCCCACTCTTCAATCTTATGTATGAGATCAGTCAACAATACACAGGGAAATAATTTTTCAAATAATGTGGTGTATACTCGCTCCATTATAATCCCGTTATAACTGACAGTGAATCATTGTTCCACAAACAGGTAAGCACAAGAAGGAGCAAGGACTCAAATAGTTGCAGCATCCCATGACTTTTAAAATTCCTAAAGTCTGAGTCACATTACCCCATGGCTTACCGGAGGAGCAAAGCTGGAAGGTCCATGAGATGTCTGCTTGACCTGATACACTCTTTAAGTATTTAACATCAGCTTAACGTAGCACTTCAGCTAGTGAGTGAGAAAAGCTGTTATTTAAACAGTGATTAAAGGTTTTGTCTGGTGTCAAGAATTAGTTCCTGAAGTAACCACCAAAGCCTACCTCTTCTGTTGAAAGTTGGCATGTTTTGACCACCTGACTCATCCAGCTCCTGGTTAAGGCGGAGCAAAGCATTTGCGATTTCTAACATGCCCTTAGGGGGCAACTGAGTGCTGGGACAAGTTTTGTACTGGGGGAAAGCAGTTTTACAATGTAGAAAATAGAGCTGCTCCAACAAAAGGTGGTTACTTAATTATAGCACTTTAATAGAACCACTTTATCTTTAATAAACAAAGTATATGCACATAATTACATCATTTAGAATATCAACTAACTGTGCAGAGCAAAAATATTGCTCTCAATTGCTTAATTAAAATACAGCTCAGCTCATATGTATGTGGTTTGTCTGCTCTCCAGTGCATGGACCTGCTCCCTGAAAATTCAGATAAATATGCACAGGAGATAGGACCACATTTCCCCAGGTCTTTCACAGAGCAAAAATGCCAAACAAGCTGTACTTTCATCAGCTGATACATGTACATAAATATACTGGCATCTCTCCAATGCTAAGAGAAGTCTCTAAGAGCTTTCTACCGAATTTGGTGAGCTCCACATTGAGTCACTTCCCCACTCCTCTGTCAGCAACCGCATCTCTAAACCAGGGATAGTGAGAAAACATTGCTTACCTGTATAAAGCAGAACATCTTTAAGCTATGACAAAACATATCATTATGTTTATCCATCACTGATGTTTCCATCAGCAGGGAGGCTGAGACACAGAAGTTCAGTGAGCTACCAGGGCTTACCTAGAGCTATAGTTTCTAACCAGTGATGTGGCCTTCAGAGGTGAGGAATGAGCATATTGCACCTGAACCATAGCCCAGTGCCCAAGCTAGCAGACCCACCAGTCCAGTGCGGGCTCCACAGTGACTTGTTGTGCTCGGGAACATGGCTATGAAAACTGGGAGTCACTGCTCCAGTAGAGTGTATGGACCTGCAGGTCCATGTGTCAGAAGACCTTAAATCTAAGGGGGTTATTCTGGTTTAAAAAATCACAATTTATTTACCTCATTTAAAAAAACCACAGGCATTTCAAGAAGTTATTGTCTGAAGTCAGGTTTTTAACAGATAGATTTTTTTTTTTCTCTTAAACATCTCAAATTCTTCTCTTCTTTCTTTTGACACCACAGCAAGCGACGATGTGTGTTATGCTATTTTGGATCTACACATGGCCAAAAGGCACATATATTTTGACCAGCCACCTGACAGCTACAAGCATGGATGATAGTCCCTTTCTCTCCTGTACTATTTTTAGATTTCCTTCCCTACCCAAGCACCAAACAACAGACCGATTGACAAACAGGCTTTTCACTGGGAAGTCAGATAAAAAAATATTTCACCAAGCTCTGTGAAGTCTAAAACCCCAAAGAGAGCTTGGGCGTGCCATGCTAAATTTTCAGGCTATCTGTCATCTGGGGCCAATCATAGCCCAAAGTTAGGGAAGAAGAACAGCAATTTCAGAAATTAGCAAATGAAGACTTGCCCCCGACACCCAAAAGGAAATACCAACTAGACACACACTGCCTGATCCTTATCCCCAAAAGTATTTGAACCCCTCACTCTGGTCAGTATTCCCAGCCAAGATATTTCTGCTGGAGTTATGCATATAACCCAGGTCAGCCTTTTCCCATGAAAAAAACAGGGAGGAAAAAGGACTTTTGACAATCCCGTTTAGCAATTAGACAAGTGGTCTTTCTTCTAATCTATTTAGTTTTGAGTCTCTCTCTTACTGACACACCACTTAACACAAAGAGTGAAATCTTTATTGGAAGAAAGGTTCAAAACTGGTTTGCAGGGCCGAGGTTGGTACTGCACGCCAAAGGCAGAGGCAGGCTCACCTCCCCGTACTCACCCCCCTCTCTCCCCTCCTCCCTCACCCAGGAGCATGACTGAGGGAGGATTTATCCCATGATCCCCCATTGGTTCTCACCAAAAAAATCAGTAAGCACGAGGATTTTGAATGAAGCAAATGAAGCAGAACACGGATTTTAAAACAGAGAAATGCCCCGACTGTGCACGGGTGCAAGAGGGTACTTGGGTAAGTCCGTTCTTGCCCCTTGCCAGCTCTTTTTTTGCATGAGAGCTGATGTGGCAGACGTGTTGTGGGAAGACCCAGAGGCTGGAGCAAGCTGGGTTGCAGGAACATCTATTCTGAGAATCCCCCAGGGCTTGGATAGGAGTGGGAGCCCGATTAGCTCAGCAGGCTCTCCATGCTTGTACTTAATCCCAAAGTAGCTCCAGGCAATCCCAGGTTGTTACGGGCAGGTACAGACAAACCTGGACCCGTTCCACCTGCCGGGGTGCTGGGACGGGAAGGACGGGAGCGTGGTGTGGATGAGAGCTGGCTCAGAGATGCCGGATCACTGCATTAACCTGGAGTTGAACCTGAGGTCTGCTCCAAAAATATTTGGCTTCGCTCTGTACTAACACAGGTTTACGGCTTCCAGAGCTAAGCCCTTAAATCCACACGGGGAGGGACACTTTGCGGATTGACAAACTCGGGTCTCTAGCATTTGGGAATCTCTTTGCTATCTTCTGTCTCACACTGTAGGTGCCTAGAAACTGAGACGAGGTTTTGAGCAATGCTTAAACTGTGAAGGTAGCCCCTGAGAATTACCTGCTGAGTAAGAGCCGTACAGTGCAAGCAGCATTTTTACAGGGGTGTATATAGGCAAGGGACGCTGTAAGGCAAGTCCAAGAGGGCAGCCGTTTTCATCCTGTTATTGCTCAACTGTGGGACTGCCGAGCATTTTCTATAGCATTATCTGAGCAGAGGCCAGGATCCACCAAGATTAATATAGCTTGTTTCTTGGCTTTTCTGAACCACAGATTAATGAAATAAATTGGAATAGATTGGACAGAGTTGGCTAAGTGCCCAACTCAAGCCCATCATCTCTGGGGGAAGAGTAGCACGCATCAGTATGAGAGGCTACAGGCTTTTGTTGCCAAGGGTTTTATTATATCGCTCCTGATTTACGAGGGTCAGGCTTGGTAGGTGTCTGACTCTGCAGCTCCATCTCTTGGCAAACATCAGGTAACAAACATACTGCAAAGGCCCTCCATACTTCATGCGGAGATGCGTGATAAATACTTTTCAGTGCAAAATGCTCCTCATTTCCTTAGCAATAACAGAGGGACATAACTCTCACCTAAAATAGAAGAGGGAATTCTCTTGTGTACTTCCTTCAGTGTTTGTTATGTTATCAACTTGTTGCCCTGGAAACAGAGTCCCCAAGTCAGAAACCGGCAATTCAGAGAGAAGAAACTGCATTTTTTCAAATACATAATTACATTTTTAAATCTGTTACTATTTTTCTGTCATGAGAATTGCTTAAGCAATTCTGGATAAGCATTTTTATTTAAAAAAAAAAGTTTGGAATGTTCTTTTCTGACCAGCCAGTTTGCCCCCGCGGTGGCTGATGTAATCATGAAATACACAGCTACGCTGTTCTCCTTCTTTGTAGGTCAGTATGTCTAACAAAAAAGAAAAGCCCACAAATTATCAATCAATTATTATTATTTGCTGTACCGTGACCTTCTGCAGCCTGTATGATGGATGAGCTGATCGGCACCTGTGCTTCCAAGTGAACGTCAGTGATTTATCCTAGTTGATGAAGTGGTTTTGCCATAGTCAAGCCAAAGATTTCCAGGCTCACTAATAAATCATGGTAATGCCTTGATCTGACCTGGATTTAAAGTATTTTAAAAATGGACAATACTAAAAAGTACAAGATAACTCAAGTTATCTTGTAACAAGTGCAGATAAACTCAAGCTCTGGAAATGGAGAGGAATAAAATGCAGATACGAAACAGTCCTGGGCAGGCAAGTGACAAAAGATTTTTTGCTGAGAAAGTTTGAAAATTAATAAAGAAACAGGAGAGTGAAAATGGTGGAAGGCAAAAACTTTTAAGTAAACCAAGAGAGGAGCTTGGACGAGATACCAGCAAAGCAAGATGCCATCACAGATGAATGCAGCATTTTCAAACACAAGATGGTGCCTTCTGAGAGGAAGAATATGAACAACATCTTCTGGCTTCTAAATTTAACTGTCAAGAGTCAGAAAAACACTTGGGTGTCACTGTAGGCATTTTGTTGGAGATGTCTTGCAGTGATAAAAAAGGGAATAGTTAGGAAGGAAAAAGAATGGAACAGAGAAATTATACTGAAAATACTTTTTATTATCCCAGCTTAGCGCATCGTGATCAGTTCTGAACACCTTGAGAAGGACAAAGCAGAAATTAAATGAGTTCAGAAATGACAATGAAAATAATTAGAGGCATGAAAAGCTTCTAGATGAATAGTAAAATCAAACCTGTTTGCTTCAGAGAAGGGAAAAGATAAAGGTATTCAAAATAATGAATGGCACCAACGGAAGTGGGTCCTGTTCATCATTTCCCATCATACACGAGCAGGAGGGCATGTGCTGAAAATGAAAGGCAAAGCGTGAAAAGCAACCTCTCCCCCAGCATACAACTGCCTGGTGCAGTTCCTTCCCACCAGAGGCAATCGAGGCCAGGAGTTTCACGAATTAAAAGGGAATGGAAATGTGCCTGGGAAAAAGAGAATACGTTAAGTGCTAAAAATAAAGTTGCGATTTGATTTTAATGGAGCTTATCTTCCAGCATAGGCTTCAGGATATAAAGCAGTCTTTGAGGGTGGGCGAGAGCAAACATTTTCCCCTCAGAGGAGATTCTTTGTAAGTACCGTGCTCCAGCATTTCTCAGACCTTTCGCTGTCAGACCTGGCACTTCCCACTGTCCCGGAGAGGATGCTGGAGCAAATGCAGGAGTGGCTGGTTATGGAGTAGCAGCGAGCTGATGCTCTACTACACCAGCAAATGGGAAAAAGCTGGGAGAAGCTAAATGTGGCCACGGGGAGAAAAAAAGAGACAGAGTTTGCAAGAGAGCAAAAATTAAAACCAGCCCCACAGTTCAGCTTAGTTCCTAAGCAGCCAAACTTTCAGAGAGTGATGCTCCGACTTGGAAATTAGAAGGGGAAAACAGAGAGAAGCTCTGGGCACAGCGCTTTCCAGGAAAGACTATTAAACTGACACAAGCCATTGAGAGAAAATTTCACCACCTGTGCAAAGCAGAAGAGCCCGTCAGTAACCTAGGAAGCACTGAGGACAGCAGGAGATGGCAGTTGTCCAAGTGAAAACTGGAGATGGTGTCTTTGCTCCTAGAGAGGAACGAAGACACCCTGTATTTCCGTAACCAATCTCACTTTCACCCCTGTATGATCACACATGGTAACTCATACTCATTCAATTTATTGCTGTTATTGACAGTTTTCCTGTGTTGTTGCTATAATTGAAACACACTGGAAGAGCAGATACACTAATTTCATTTTTTCCTAGTGGTTTGGCTAAAAACGAATCTTTTGGGGCTTTTTTTGAAGATATGAAACGGAAAAATAGGACCAACTATGGCATATAGGCCATATCCCACTTCTTTCAGCATTCTCTGTGTTAAAATTTTCAGTAAGGCCCACCATGCGTCTCTCAGGGATTGTATGAACAAGCAGGGATGCTTCACCACTTTTCGAGATGCCAAGCAGGAGTCCCTCTCTCTCCGCTGACTATTGAGGGACTCAAGGCAGGCTAAACACCTAACCTAGGAACAAAGGTTTGTGGCCAAAAAGAGATGTTATAAAATACACACAAGTTTTCAGTATTTCAGAAATGTTCCACCTTCTTCTTTGTTTCGGTATGTTTTTAGAGATGTTCTGTCGCTTCCAAAGTAGCACAGGTTCTGAAGTCTGCTATGACTCGAATTTAAAGTATGAGAGATATTCCTTTGTGTGTATGGATGGCGGTTTCCAGCCAGTCATTTTCCCCCTCTCAGCATTGCTTCTGCTCCACGGTTCTTATTTTTGTGCTATTTTAACTCCACTTCTCTCACTTGATCTTCTAACGTGGCCTCATCCCCAGCTAGCCTGGTTAATTACACAGTCACTCTGCTTGCAGTTAAGTATGACGTAGGTTTTTTATGCACCTAATTTTTTCTTGGGTAGCATTTTCCAAAAGCCCAGGTGAAAAGATTAAGGTGATGCCTCTATCCGTGCATTGTGTTTCTTTTTGCTTAGTAACTTGAAAATTCATTGCATATAAAAATACTCATTGTTAAGTAGTTTTTCTTTCCCTTAGAGACATGTAAATCATCACCTGCTACAAGCTCCTTCTTCTAGAAAGGACAAGCTACTGTTTAGAGGGCTGTGCACTCTCTCTGAGATTTTTCCTATTTCTGCCTAAGAGTTCACCCTCTGAGCACAGCCAAAGGGGAGAGCCAGGCAGACCAGCAGGGAAAAATAGCCAAGCATGGCCTGGGAAGAATTTCATACACACCTCTCCTTCGGTCCCTCAACACATACTGACAGAAACAAATACAGCTGCGAACACCATCAACCTGATCTGCTCTTTGATTTTTGTTTTTTGTACAGAGGGGCTGTTCCCATACACAGATAATTATCAGAAAGTTGATGAGGTTTTGCAATAAGCCATATAAGCTTTGAACCAGTGCTTAGAATGGTTGGCATTTAAATACACACAGCGATATTTTGCTGTCCAGCACCAGGCAGAGAATATTAACCAGCTGAAATACTTATTCACAGACCTTTCACAATCTGGTTCTGTGTCTGCATAAGACTTCTCAAGCTGATCAGAGATAGGTACAAGGATTGCAGTGAAAAAACCTGTGAAGTCAAAAGTCTTTGAGCAGCTCGGAGCATATAAAACTTTTTGAACAGATGATGAAAGTCAATGAAACAGAAAGGACAAGCTTGTCTATGTGATCATCTCCAGCTCAAGCTTCTCTGCTGACACCAGAGCAATACAGTGTAAATTTAAAACAAAAAAATGAAACAAGATGAGTCTGGTATCTTCAGCCTCTGTGATGGCATCAGCTGGAATTATACAGGTGCTCTGATATCACTTGGTTCTGCATCCCTGCTCCCTGTAACCAGATGATGTGCTTTCCTGGGTTTTTTAAAGTTCAGCTGAGACGGGCAGCTTGAGTTAAAAACTTAATCCAGGGAAGACCAAAGCGACTGTGGCAGAGTGTGAGCGTGTGTGTGAATCCTGAAAGCAGAGGTAAGATCCCTTCCATCACTGCTCATCCTTAGGCTTGCCCTGCATGCACCCCACCCAAAGACTTGGAGTTGGCCTTGGATATACAAGTAACACAGGGGGAAAAAAACTTTCTTCCCTACCCGTGCCTTCACAAGTAACAACTCCTTCAGCTGGACAGCTTTGCATCTGTGTAAATAAACGCAGCTCAGCAGTTAGGGGACTCCGGAACTTGGGAACTAAGACTTCAGTGAAACCCATCTCATTTGAAGGAAATTAATTTGGTTTGCCAAGCCAACTTGACTTGACTTTTCTGAAACAGAAAAATAGACCAGCTAAGCCAGAATGTATATTTATGAAGTGATTTGGAGAAACTAAAAAGTACTTTTGAAAATCAGGGGGAAAATAAGAAGAAGGAAAATTATAATGTACCAATTAGAGTGGAATGTGAGTCATCTGTGCTAATGCAGGATTCTTTTTATTTTGTTTTCCAGGAGAGTCTTCAAAAATATTGAAATTTAGCATCAGCACCTCAGACTGGCAGCAAGAATGACAACAATAATAATAAAATGTCATATTTCAAATAGGCAAGAGAAGAGTCAGGTCTTTTAATTTTTATTCATTGTCTTAATAGCTCGTATCCGTTAAAATTCATAGCAATTTCAATGGGATCATAACTTCATTGCATTTTTGAAAATCAACAACCAGCAGAGTCCTGCAACAGTGCTTTAGGCTCATGAAAAAGTCTGATGGGAGTCAAAAATATGCTTGCATTTTCTCAATGTTAGCTGTCATCACTTCCACTTCTGAATCAAAACTGGCATGTGTGCACACATGCATGCGTGGATATACATCCTTACATATTTTTCATAATGATTTCCTTCCTCCCATGAAAAAAAAAAATGAAAGGTGGTTTTGTATTGTTTTACCAATGCAGAATATTAGTAAACACTGAATTGGCTCATCTCTCAGTCTCGGTAAGGTTCATTAAGATCCAGCAGAAGAAAGAGAAGTGCTTTAAAATGATAGTTTGTAAGAGAATCATGTGCAGCCCGATCACAGATCCTAAAACAGGCTTGTGGGATATCAAAGTTATGTACATATTTTGGCAACAAAGAATCCAGCTCTGAAAAAGAAAGCAGAAAAAAAAATTAAAGAAAATCTTACAGCTTTGTTCCTACAAAACCGTTTAAAACGGTTAAATAAATAAAAATAAAGAGAAAGGCTTGAGCTTCCCAGCACGACTGCAGCCAGCCCAGCTGCGGGGCCAGACCTGGCGGGACGTACTGCCGGCTCAAAACTCGGAGGAAAACAAGGTGAGCCTGCCATCGTTCACCCGGGAGCTTTCGGCTGGCCCCTTGGCCCCTCGCCTGCTCCTTCACCTCGCTGCGCCCTTCAGACCCACCGCAGCAAGCCAGCCCCCCGCAAAAGTTCAAAGCCTTACCACCTCCCTGCACCGGGCAGAAACCGCGGCCCTGGGGCTTTGAGGGAGCGGCGGCGGCCCAGGGAAATGGAGGGAAGGGGGGAGAAGCTGCTGCGTCAGTGTCTAACGCTTGGCACCCCGTTGCAGGGAGTGAGACAGCAAAGTCGGCTGCGGTCGAGCCTAATCCTCGCCAGCGAGGGGGAGAGCAGCAAAGAGAAAGCTGAGGAGGAAACAGCGGGGATTCCCCCTCAGCAACAGTGATATTGAAAAGCATAAAGATATAAATTATTTTTGGACCGTATGGGCAGTTAGCAGGAGCTGGGGATTATTCGTACGGAGGAGTTCAGAAGAGGCTATAAGCGCTTTGGGAGGATCCTAAACTGAGTGTAAACTGAGTAAATCTCCGGTCAGCTGCGAGAGGGAAGCTGCAGTGATTTATTTGAGCTGAAAAGGGTTTTTATAAGCTTATAGGCTTCCTAGGACCTTTGCTTACCGCAATGACCATCATTGCAGCAGTGTTCCAGCACCTGCTGTCTTCACCTCCTGCTTCTCTCCACGGAGAGTATGACACAGGCACTTTTACTTTCAATGCTCATGATTATTTTGCCTGGGAAACTCAGTACAAGGGGACTTAAATCCTCTTTTATGAGGCTCTCAGTCCAAAATAAATACAAATAATAGCAAAATACACCAACTGAAGCTATCAGAAAGGCCTCCAACATTTCTACCTGTACTTTCTGGGGGTCTGAGGCACCATGGGCTCAAATGTGCATGTTCATTTGATGGAACAGCCCGGCCCCACAGTCAGGACCCAGCTGGTGACCATCAGCAAACAAGGGAAACAGAAATGACAGGCTCAAAGAGAGGAATCCAGAGTGGGGGCCCCAAAACATCCACATATTGCCTATTACACTGCAAAAACGTCCAGGAGACGCCACCAGCAGAAACCCTGCCCAGATGTGTTAAGCAATTCCCTACTGATATGGATTGCATCAGCTCTCCGGATACAGCTAAATCACACCAATGATTTTTGCTGTCCTTGAAACTCTTTAAAATACACAGTAAAAGCTTTTTTTTGTTTGTTTTAACCATTGTTAAAAATCAGATTGCCCCATATGTTTTATATTTTCAGTTCATTTGCTGGGATGGAGAATACCTTTGGGCAAGGTCTTTGTTTCCTTAAACTTAACTCAGCTGTACTACCCATACAGATGAACAGTTTTCAAAAATAAGGTACAGATAAGTCCAGCAGTAAGTACAGACTACAGTTTCTTTGCCGTGCAGATGGCGTCTTTCCTTGTTATGGCACAGCCTTTCTGGTTTCAATGTGCTTTGTCCTCAGTTTATGCACCGGTTCCCCGTTTCTTCAGCCCTCCTCAACCTCGAAATTAGGGTTAGGCAGCAGCTAAGCTGGAAGACTCCTCTGACCACCCCTGCTCGCCCACATTGCTTCAAATAATCTCCCGTGTAGAAATATCTCTCCCAGCGGGAGGGTGGCCTCTCTCCAGGTGCAGCTCGTGCAAAGGGATTTTGTGAAGGGCCAGAGCATCCTTTCCTCCTCCCCACAAAATCCTAGCCAGATCACGCCACCGTGCATCAAAAGAAGAGACTAGGGTTGAATCAGCACCCGCCTCACGCCGCCTTTCTGCCTGAGAGGGGAGGCAGCCCCGTGTGCGCGGAGGGCGCCGGGTCAGGGAGAGTGAAGGAGGCAGGTGCCGGCAGCCGGGTCGCGCAGGCATGCCAAGGGCTTCGGCCATGTCCAGCTGCCACCCTCTGCGTTAACTCTTGCTCCCTCGGAGGGGACGGGAAAAACAAACTCTGGAGAGGAGCCGGCAATAACGGGGCTGTCTAAAAGGCCACCTTGGAAGAACGGGGTGGTCTCCCGCCTCAGCCCCCTGCCTGCCACCCACACTGCCTCCCCAATACTCCTCTGCCCCCTGCATCCTCCCCAGGTCTGCTAAGGATCCTGTTTTACACACCTTGCTCATCCATGAGCAACCTGACCGACGTCCACAGCCCCTCCAGCCCCATAAAGGCCTCCTCAAAGTGACCATCACATGCCAGATGTGCTCCCTTTTGCCCAGAGCAGCACTTCCACGGCTCTGGGATGCTTCAGGCTAAGCATCAGCCGAAATAGAAGAGCACTGACACCGTCCAAGCACCGTGTAAGAAGATACCTGATTCAGATGTGGAATGAACGGGGATCAACATCGTCTGCAGGTTTTGTGGAAGGAAGGGAGTGGATGAGGACCAGCAGCTAGAGCAGGAAAAGGCAAAGAAGACCAGGAGGGCAAAACGGGGGACGCACAGGTTTGGAGGCTGGCAAGACCATGAGGAAACAAGCATGTACGGGGAGTAAAAAGGGAAACCTGGGGCTGGCTGAGTAGTGAGAGCATGAAAGGGCAAAGCAGGGACTGCTGTTCAGCAAGGCAGTAGGAAGAGCACTGTATAAATAAAACATCATACAAGAAGCACAGAAGCTTGGAGAGAACCGGGAATGCGGAGAAAGGCAAGCTCATGTCATCAGGGCAGAGCGAGAAGTGCAAAGCAGCGTGCAAAAAAAAAGTAGAAAGATTAAAGCAAAATCTTCTATGCTTGGGAGCTGAGGGGTGTTGAGGCTTTCTTTTTTTTTCCTTTTCTGTCCAGAAATGCCTACAAAAGTTTCTGACAGAGCGTCCCAACTCTCTTGAAAGCCTCAGCCACCCCACACAGGGCAGCTGGCAGCTGCTCTCTGCTGCGTTCTTCGTCACGTACCTGGCACCGGTCCTGCAGGGAAATTCACATTTTTGTCCTGGCTGTTGGCATGTCTGCAGGTATCAACAATATGATAAATCCATATGTTTTCTTTGCTTTTTAGAAACCCAGGCTCCCAATCTTGATTCCACCTGCCACGGCATGTAGCATCATGTAACCCCTGCAACAGAGAATATGCATTAGGAGACACAACTTGCCAAGGACTCTGCTCCACTCCTTTTTAAAAGAAGAGATTTTAAATTAAATATTTGGAGCCAGTCCAAAAAACCCAAATGTGTTCCTCTTAAATTCAAGCAGGTGGAAGGAAAACACTTTCATTTTCTTTTTCTGGAAGAAAAAACAAAAGCATCACACTTATAGAGTGACAGTCACACTTCCCGGACGGGTTTCCAGGTAAAAGCAAAACCTGTCAACGGACAATTTAATTTTCTTGAAATGGCATTTTCGCTCAATAAATGAATAAACTTACTTCATTTTTTACCTCAAACTTTCTATTGTTAATCTGTAAAGTGCAGTAAAGCTACCTATTCATCTCTTTGAGATGTTACAGAAATAAAGCCACATGAAGCCCTCAGTTGCTATAGTAATTAGCATCACAGGAAAAGGCCAATGAGGAAACAAAGGACGTTGTCTCCAGAACAGGGTTTAAATCACGCATGAACTGTATGTTAACCTTAAGATCCACATAAAACTATGAGGAGGAAAAAAACATACTGAGGCAAAAATTCTGCAAGAATAAATATTCTGTGTGCTGATACAATTAAAGGCTCCACGGCTCACAGAGGGACCTTCTTTCTGACATTTCCTGGGAGATTTTTAGGCGACTTGGCAACCAGAAGAATGTTTTTATTAGTTAATGGGTTTTGTCTTGTATGCGTAATTTAGTCTCTCGCCTGGATACTTGAGGAAATTATGAATTTGTAAGTTCTTTTTTCCATTAGACTAGGTACCTCCTAAATATATCTAAACCATACCATATATATATTTAAAAATACTTAGGATAAAACCCTTTGATTTCTGTTTTAATCTTTGTCCACAGTCTATTTTTTTGCTCTGGAAGACTTCCTTTTTATCAGCTTTTTGTTCCACTCTATCTTCAATAAAAAAGAAATGCTTCCTAATCACAAGACATGATGGGGCTTGCTACATTTTGAAACAACAGTATGCTTGGGTGCTTAAGAGCATTTGGCTTTGTGCTTTGCATCCAACCAACAGCGCACCCAGGTGAGCTGCTATTGGACAGGGACTTAATCCCTGTCATGTTTAATCACTACATTAAAAGATTTAAAGACTAACATTGAAGGCCATTCAGTTTGGGCACCATAGACTTAAATGACGGTGTTGGGAAAAGCCACTTGGTTTATCCAGGCAAAACCTGTTTTAAATCGTTGAGAACAAAAGCCAGGAGAGCTGAGAAGGAAATTCCTTCCTTGCGACTCCCCCTCCCCATGGCTCAGACATCCACCCTGATGCCCTCGGATTTCCTGCAAGTTTCACGTACAAGGTGTTACTTGCACCATTTACTTAAATAGCTGCAATAAACGGTTAGCTCTGGCCCGCTTCTGTTCTGCTTGACAGCAATAAGAAAGCTATTAGGTCAGAGCTGAATGCACTGAAAAATCCCATCCGTGCTCGGTGCGTAACTCTCTGCAGCGAGGATGACTCATCCGTCCCCCAGTGCAGAAGACGTGAGGGGGCCGTTCTACATTGCCTCAAGAATTTTACCCCCAAGTGTAAAATCTCCTGCTTGAATCCCACATTGTTTTGGGATGTGACTGCTAGCAGCAGTAGCCAGGGCTGTTTCTGCCTGTCCGGTTGGCTAAGGAGTTAGAAGCCTCTCTTAGAGGTGTGGACTTTGCTACAACTCCCCAAGAGCTGTTACTCTGTGCTTAATTCAGATCTCAGGCAGCTGAGAAATAAGAGGGGGTGGAAGGTAGCTACACATCCAGGTTTGTCCCCTGGGGCCACACTACACCCACGTTGCATAAACTCCGTTGGCTTCCAAATTCAGTTCTCTGGTCCAAACCCAGTACCTTGCTTTGATTTGTCAAATTGCTTATGACTGTAGTCCTCTACATCCGAAAAAAACACTTCTCCGCATTTTCAGCCTGGTAAGTCATCAGCCAGAGGACTCTGGTGCTACACACAAACTATGGGGCAAATGCAATGCCTTCTGCATTGTGTCCCAAAGTCTCAGTCCCTCAATGTCCAGATGAGGGGACTGATGGAGGCCCACGGATTCTTCCTTGAGTTTCTTACAGGTTTTCTTCCAGTGGAAACCAGAGTAGGCAGTGGGGGAGGAGTGCTGCATGCTGGCGCTCCCTCTAACGTGTTGTCAGGGTGCAGGTACCACAGCTCAGAGGCATCCTCATGGTTGCCCAGATAGATGCCTCATGTCTCAGAGGATATACCATTCAAAGTCCCTTTCCCTGGCAAAGACCAAGTTTAATCAACTTCAGAGGATGCTTTGAGGATAATTAGTTGTTTAACCAGACCATTTCCAGAGTGTTATTGAGAAGACCAGACAGCTTGAGGGGTATTTTAGACCTTTGGTTCGTACTTGCTTACATGCTGTGCTAGTTAACTTTGCTGCTCAGTTTATATCTGTGTTAAGTGTAAGTGTATCTGGAGGTGGTATACAGATGCATCAAATAAAAGAACAAAGTAATAAAATTAATCACCATATTGATTTTAACCATATTACTACAATATAAATGGAAGCTGAAATTCCAGCTGAGATGGACACCTGAGATGTCTTCCACTGAGTTGGGAGAAAATACAACATTATAAGACCATGGTAAGGAACTCTACTGAAGATACAAGATCTTTTTAATTGTTCTCATGGATTCATATATGAAAAATCAGGTTTCAGAACTCAAATCACGAGAGTCGAAAGAGAATTTGGGTCTACAGCAAGGTTCCCCATATCTTCTTGCAAAGAATGGTACAAAGGTCTGGACCTGCAAAACCTGCCTCGTATGACCTTCCCTGTGAACAACAGGGGCTGTCCAAAGCCTCTCACATTATTTTCCCAAGTGGGTAAGAAATTAGTATTGTGACAGCAGTGCATACGGTACCTTTATAATTGCTTTATCTACAGATAAAATTTAGTTTTTCACAGACAACCCTACAGTAATCATCACTCTTTCCAGCTACCAGAACCTGGCACAAACTTCCAGGGAGCAACTCTATTTCAATAATCAGCTTCTGCCAGCACCCGTGGAGCAAAGACATCCCTTCCTGACGCTTTCCCTGCAGCCCTTTTATCTACACTGCCTTGACTGAAAACATTTTCACAGAGCTAACAATATCACACATCTTTTCAAACATCAAGTCTTCCTCATATGATAAAAAAAAAGAAATTGTACAACAGCAGACTACACAGTGATAACCACTGATGTAGAATCTACATCATATAAGGGTCTTATCAGTAAGGTCATTCCTTATGAATGCTCATTTAGATTTACAATGCCTCTATACAAACAATTAGCAATTTATTCCATTTATCCCCATTTTATGTTAACAATATGTGGAGTCATTCAAACCATACAACTTTTTTTTTTCAATTAAAAATAAGCCACTGTTGTTTCCCTACTAATTCCTTAACAGGGTAATAAAAATTGTCTTTGTCATAGGTGTATGATGTCCCAATAATACAGATAGGTTTTAATAGTCTGAAACAACCTTTTCAAATGCTAGCCTTTATCATACCTTTGCCTTGTCTCTTCATGCATCAACGTGCACACACACACACACACACACAGATAAATGAAAACAGAAAAGCTAAGGAAAACAAAATACTTCCTAGCCCAACCACTGCTAGCAACAGACACTTGAAAATGAGACAAATCATGATCTCCGTACACAAGAAAATTATTTGCTGGAGTAGGTCAGGGAAGACTTGACCTAGGATGTTCTTTAATATAAATGTAATGTGAAAGACTTTGCAGTTCAAATATTCCATCATTCACATGACTTGCATATAGCCTGTGGCTTAAACAGCATGGAAAGTGGGCTTCTCTTGTGTAATTTTTTTTTTTTTTAATTTAAGAGAGTGGAAACGGAAATATGAGCAGAAAGGAGTCGTCAATGGGTGTCACTCTGTGAGGTGGCCTCTCCAGTTCTCCCTCATAAACATGCGTGTCTGTGGAAGGAAGATAAAGGTTGTATGCCCTCTGTGTCTGTGATGGGACAGCATGAGAGGTGTTTTCTTCTCCTAAGGAGAGTTCAACATGAAGTATAGAGCTGTTGTTCCGTATGTATTCCTTACCCAAATATTTGCATATTGCCACAGTAAGACCGAGGATGGATCAGAACTTCACTTGGTGTTAAACTTCAGAGCTTATATCTAGTCCTGAGTGTTCTGACACTAATTTTTCAACTACTTTAAGTTCACGATTTTACAGATTTGGCATGACTTTATTCAGGGGGGGAGTGGGGAGGAGAAGATTTAAGGATGATAGCTAGTGTTTTGGCTAGTTATGTCTTAATTAGTAATTAAGCGTATGATGCACTTACAACACACTGTATGAAAGTACTATTTCCAGTATTACAAGCATTATAGCATTAGAAATCACTCTACAACTCTAATTCCAGTTCATAAATGATTACAAGCACTTACCGTGCTATATAACTCTTAGCTGAGGATCCTACATGCTTATAACTAAGCTTTTGAGAAGTCTGGAGTCTTGGCAGAGAAATCAAACCACAGCATTCACTCTCAGGGCAAAGATTTTCTTGTGTAAATCTTGCTTTCAGGTTCAGTAGGAGTGTTTTTATGGAGAAGAAAAAAAAAAAAAGCAGGGGGGACTACTTACTACATTTAGGAGCTCATTTGTTTAATTGAACAGTGGAGAGCATAACGGTGCCTGTAAGCATGGAATTAACCAAAATTATAAGATGAAAACAGAAGGATGTTCCTTCTGGAGCCAGTCTTAGAAACATCAGCATGGATACTTTAATGAAAGATAAACCCCCATCCTACACAATGCATCTTACCACATTTCACCTCATTCTGAGGGACAGACCCTTCAGCAATTTCCAGCTGTTCACTCCAAGTTGCAGAAGGTAATTTGTGCCTTGAAGGAAAAGTTCCCATTCCAACACCGAAGTTCACACTGGTGATTGAGTCTCAAAGATGCAATTCTTATGACTTTGACTCCAACAGCACACCAATTTAAAATTCACTGTACCTTTTCACCTCCTTTATGGTCATTACAGATAAGAAGTCCTAAATGACAGACAAGCATCCAGTCTTGCTCATACAGTAAGAACAAGAAACCAAAAACAGGCAAACTACGCCGTGATGTCCGCTGTTACAGAATCTACATCATGTAAGGGCCTTACCCTTGAAGTTATGCCTTGTTTGTGTTCATCCAGCTTTACAATGCGTTTATGTCTGTAATGACATCAATTTTGATCAATTTAGAAACATGCGATGTTATTAATTTTCAATATCATCTCTAGAATGGTGAGGATACCAGGTGAGGTACTTCTTAAATCAGATGTCACTTGTGAAAAAGCATACAGGCACTCACCCGCTGCTTCCTTTTGCAAAAGCAGTGTCAGTTCAACCTTTCAGGGTTACAGAATAATCCCTGAGCACAGAATCACACCTGCTCTGTGATTTTTTTTTTAATATTTCTTTCCGTAATTGCAAGGCTGTCAGGGAACTTGTAGGCTTACAAAGGAAAACCTGACAAGAAGTCACAATTAACGTTTATTATATCTGTTCAAATCTGATTCTCATGTGCATGAAGAGCACTGTATTTCTTCTTCAATGTCTCTAAACAGTGCGAAGTAGATGGTTTTTATACATCTTTAAGTGCCTGCAATAAATGATCACTGTAGGTTAGTGAAGAAAGTAGGAGCTTGTCCGGTCTTTAGCAACAATAATTTGCTCACAAGCTTGGCCTTTTCCATATAAGTAAAGTAAAATCACAGTTCACACAGAATAAACACCAGCCTAGAAAATCAGCACCAAAAGCTGTTTCATACCTGAGCAGACTTTCTGAGGGACCAGAGAATGAAGATCCTGTTTTAAAAGACACTTATTTTTAGTTCAAATGAGTTCTGCATCCAGACATCTCCAGTCATCATATTTGAAAGACAAAAGCAATGGGAACAAGGAGCTCTAAAGCACCTTGGTAAAACTCCAAGGTCTATTTCCATCCCAAGGGGCAAACCTTTCAGTACTTATTCAGGCAAAACTCCCACGTATTTCAACTGGATTTTCCTCTGTCATGTAGGATTTCACTTTCTTGGTAAAAATACCTGTATTTCTTCAGCACGCCAGACAGAACGTATTATTTTCTAATATTACAAAATGTAAAATTAAGAAAGCAAAACTGTGAAAGCAAAATCACAAATGCAAAGAAGACCATAGGTCTATGTTTGGGCAGTGGTGGATTGACATGTATAGGACAGATGTTCAATACTTTTTCAGACAAAACACTTATTGAATGCATTTGCTGGGTACATAATGACCTGGATGATCTCTTCTGCTATACGGGTATTACCAGTCCAGAGTATATTTCAGCTCTGGGGTCAAGAGGTGTGACATGGCCACATGCCAAAGTCAGATGGGGTTGAGACGGAGACTATATAGTAGTTTCCATAGGAAGGCAATGCAGGTACATGGGTCAGATGCAGCCTGCAACACGCTCTAGTAGAATCCTAAGCATAAAATGACAGCCTCCAGCAGATTTCTGTATGGTGTCTCCCAATCCTACGCCTCTGTGGTGAGCTCAACACTGGGGATAGTGGTTATCTGAGGAGACAGACAATGGCTATGGTACTTTTAACCTCTGGATTCACAATTCATCCCTACCTTGGTAATAAATTAACATTTTCATCCCCTTCTCTCCAGCTACACTCTTTCAATGGTCGATGCCTCCAGCGTCCTTGTCCCGCTACCCCCTCCTCTGACGCTCCATGGAAGTAAGGCAGGGAGCAAGACCCGAAACACAGGAATTAAATTTCCACCTAATACCAAAACCAGGCAATTCATTGTGACAAGGCATGTGAGGCAGCTTAAACTCTCCTTCTTCTCCCCCATCCCCTCTTACTTCTGTGTTTTCCTACAAAGGGCAGCCAGCCAACCATCATCATTGATGAAAAAATGTCGTGACTTGTATATTCTACTTTTCGGGTAAGGACGTACTGGAGGGTAGGTCCCACTAGCTATAGGAGGTTGAACCTGGTATAGCTGTCTCTGCAGCAGCAAGAGCTACAGTGAAATTAGTATTGCTGCTGAGGAAAGGAGGGGAGCCGGGCTTCTCTTCTGATATCTTCTAGCACCTGAGCCAAGAGAGGTTGGAGCTGTGGCTGATGCTTTTTCTTCTCAAGCTAAATTAGGTTTCATCTTCAAGCAGACACCCCTTGGGAGTGCCCTCCTTTTCAAATTAAAACCTCCCTAGACAACAGTATTACTAATGTAACTGTATAAAAATACTGGGTGTGGAAAGCTGCATATTGTATGCTAATTACTTGAGCCTTCAACTTTTCAATTATGTCATGATGACCTTTTAAAAATCATTTATTGACTGGAAAAAATATGGATAGCTGGTTGGACCTGATTTCACCAAGGTGCCACTGCAGTCCTAAAAACCAAACCATACTTTGTATTCAAGGAACGAGCTGTTTAAATAGGAAAGTAATTATGACATTAAAATTCCAAAGAAAAAAAAATTGTAAATTGAATTTGTCATCCGGTAGTATAACCCAAGGGTAAAGAGAGTTTCTGGCATGATGCAAGTTTCTCTTGGAAAAATAGTGTGTCTCGTCTCAAAAGCAATATTACCAATTGGGCATTGTGTGGTCCCTTGTTTAGAAAAACATGTGCTGTGTTTGTGCTGGGATTGGTTGTCAGATTTTTTTTTAGCCATGGCAGGTTGATAAATGCAGATGCCTGCACCCTTCCAAGCATTATTAAGCATGTCACATTAATTGCACAAAGTCATTTTGCTCTGCTCAGCAAGTCAGACTTCTATATATATCTTGGAAAAATAATGTAGGCATGTGGTCAGAAAAACAGCTGTCAGTCAGGCTCCTCTTTTACAACCGAAACAACAGTTAACCCAAACCTGCATAGCTATGTGATGTAAGGCAGTTTCAGCTGCGCTGCGTGCTGCAGAACATACAAAGATGTCCCCACGAAATCTCTGAGTAAACAAAAGCATTGCTCCTAAGCATCTTTCACAACTACAGCAACTGCTCGGGACTTCTTTCTGAAACCAGACACCACGTCAGGAATCAGGGCCAGGCTGTGAATGTAGAAAAGTGCGTGATACAGCACAGCAGAGAGCAAAAAGACAGGAAAAAATGGGTTGAAAATCCCTGCAGTGCTGGACTCCTCACGGCACAGAACCAGAAAGAATGCAGAATGGCCAAAAAAAAGAGCATTTCCAGTTCGTCTGCAGAGGGGACCAAAGGAAATATCATGGAGACCCGCAGCGAAGCACAAAACCCTCACCCCATGGGGAAGAACAGAAATGTCTATATTCTGCTCCTTCAAGAAGACTGGAGGAGGTAAGTACAAGGCTGGCAGAAAGATGGTACACTAGACTTGGAGACGAAGGGGTGCGCATGAGCTGTTTCTCCTTTCACCCTATTTCTTTCCAGAGGCCGCTGTGCCGGGCAAAGCATTCAGGGAAAAAAGACTCTCCCCTGATGAGCTGATTTCAGCAAAACGCAGCAGGAAATCTCCCTCAGCTCGCAGGGAGGAACTGAAACCACCTCACTCAATCAAGATCAGTCTTCGGGCCAGAAATGGGAACTGCTTCAAGATAACATGAACCTCCACATCACACCTTAACCGAGACACCAGTTTGTCTCTTCATGTGGGGAAAAGGGAGAACAAGTATGCTTTTCAGGACTCAGAAGCATGCACGGCCCTTCAGAAATGCCCATGGAAAAGTTCAATCCTTCAGGTTAAATTGAAGAGGAGGTAAGTATCTTAGATCCTAGAATGAAATACTGAAAACCTCTCTCAATAGTATGTTCACTGATCACTCATCACCTTTTCCTTCTCCGGTGGGAATTTAAGTTAATTTTAATTAAGTAACTCGACAAAAGTGAATGTCGAGTTTAGTCAAGGAATGAAATAAACTCTTCTGCTTGTACTGCTTGCATTTCACTTCTGTATTTTTCAAACTAATATTTCTGCCTTGTGAATAAAAAGAGCAGTAATTTGGTAGAGTTTAAACATTCTCCTTGCTGTTCCTACACACCAAACCAATAACAAAAGCCAAGATCGGTTTCAGACATTAAAAATCAACACTGGCAAAAAACCACACCTGTATAAAAAGATATGGGAGGTGGGGGGAATCATATCTGGGCCATTTCCAGAGGACTTTGAAAAGTGAAGGGCCTGTTTCCCTCCTTCCACTTGCTTCACTCGTACCTGACTCCACTAAGAGTTGTCCACAGCTCTCAATATAAGGAGGGTCACGTTTACCATAAGTGGCAAAGGGTGGAGTGGCCAGAAGGGGTTGGACAGGTTTTAAAATTTTGGGGGCACATTACTAACCACTTTAAATCAGTTAACTCCTCACCATCATGACAGGAATGAGAGGAGAAAAGGTTAGAAGCTACGCCCACTTCAATTGTGACCTGCCTTCTCCTACCTCCAGGGCTGGAGCTCAAAGCATCTCGCTTGCCTGCCAAGGCCTGGCCATGCAGCTTCCACCACACTGTCTTAGCTTCACTGCCTGCTTAGATAAGGATTACACTGTACTAAGCCAACTGACTTGCAGTCCCCTATAGACAGCCTTAAGAGCTCAAGTCCCTCTGTCTGCATCGAAAATGAGGAGATCTGAATCAAGAGTGTTATCCCCACCTCCAAATTTCTACCAAGGAAAAAGAGAGGAACAGATGAGAGGACAGACCACCATAGTCCATCATCATCACCCAGTCACTACCGGGATTTTGTACCTCCCCATTGCCCAGACTAAGCCCTAATGCAGAATCTCAGTATTTCATTATATTGCTGATGACCTTTCCCCTTCCTTATCTTTTTATCTGCAAAGGGAGGCATAAAGGTTCAGCTATCAGCAAGCTGAAGAATTTGGCTGGGCTCCCAAAGGCTCATAACACTTCAGTGTACTCCTGCCTAAAGAGGATTAACTAAGGTAGATTGTTCACAAAAGATGCCTATCATCTAAGGGGTTACACTTACAGAGCTTCACGATCTAATTTTCACTCACATAATTATTTGAAATCAACACAAAAAAAAGTATCATCAGGTCATTTGTATTGGGGTTTTCATGTGAAATGAGAACAGGACACACGCAGTGTTCTCTGTGTGTTTATAAAGGCATCTCCAGAGAAAACTATTTTCTACAAAGCTCTGAAGTGAGACATCAACATCTACTGACATGAATACACAGCAGACTTGGTTCACGGTGGCATTTGTCCAGCATCACAAATAAATGGTGAACAAGGCTTGGGATTCTATTTTTAATGTCCTTTTCCGCCTGCTGGAAACTGCTACCAATTCCATACAACCTGTGTATGAGGCAAGTTGTACTTGTTGCCCTTCAGCAGTTAAAAAAAGACACTTTTTTCCAAATGTTGAGATGCTAAGATTAGATTTTCTGCAAGGCTTTTACATAGCAACCAGGTTATTAGCTATAATTGTTGATTTTTACTTTTTTACCGAGCATTCTTCAGTCACGTAATTGATGCATCTCACTGGAGCCTGCTCTGTGGAGGGGATCGCTGCAAAATACAGTCTAACCACTTGTTCTCCTCAGCTGCAGCCCACACCCAGGCACTAGAGCTGCAGCAGGGATTAGCAAGGAAGCACGGAGGGAGTGGTGACTTTTCCAGAGGGAATTCCAATCAGATTTCTCCAAATTTGGAGTCTGCTCAGCTGGGCAGATCCAGTTGCTTTCCAGCAGCTGGCTATACCAACGTAAAGTAGCTGAAAGCACTCAAGGCAGCAAAAGCATTTCTGTACCCTAATATCTGAGCACTTCAGAATATGTAACATACTTAAATGAGGCAGGAAAGTACAATTATCCCCTTTGTAATAGAAACAACTTGGGCACACCAATGGCCGCAGTTAATCTATGGCAAGTCAAGCTACTTCAGTGTAAAAAAAGTTGCAAACACGTAATATAAAACCTGAAAGTGATTTAGTACTTCCCTCAAAATAGCAATTTATCCCTAGCAAAATCAAAGTGAAATCCATCACGCAGCTTGGTCATCCGTGCACCACTGCTGTAGAGCAATTTGCTCTGGTTATGTTCCTTAATGTATCATTCTTCGCATGTCCACAGCCAACATGATTAGTCCCACACCCCCTCAAAACAGAAGGAAGGCTGAGTCTTTTCATACCTGTGTCTTATTCAGAGAAGTCTCCTTCCCATACCTCTGCATCCAGCCAGTGCAATACATAAGCCCCAGCATCCACATCAGCTGGATGCATCCTGCGCATTTCCTCCATCTGCTATCATCTGCCTCTTCCCCACAATTGCATTGGCTTCTTCAGAGGAAAACCTGTGACATGTCTAAGCAATATTACCTCAGAGCAGTGATGGGCCATGAGCTGCCCATTACTAACCAGAGACAAGATCTCAGGATTGCAATCAATAGTTCCATGGGAAAAAATGTACTTGATGCTCTGCAAGGGCCAAAAAACCCAACTCTGAACCAAGTGTCAGCTGCTATTTCGAAAGAAAGGGGAGTAAAAAAGACCATCAATGTATAAATCCATGGTGTCCCTATCTTGGATATTTTGAGCAGTCCTGGTCCTTCCTGCTATAAGGATGCAAGAAGATGACCAAATGTCCTGATAAAAGTTACGGAGACAGTTTCCATGCAATGATTGACTGGGATATATTCCAGGAACGGCTTTAGAAGCATCACCTAAACATGCAGGGATAAATTGTGAAGGTCAAAGCTAGGCCGGAGTTGAAACTGGTGAGGGATGTGAAGAACAATAAGAGCATCTGTAGGTAAATCAGCAGCAAAAGGAGGACTAAGGAAATTGTGGCATTGCTGCTTAATGGAGCAGAGCACCTACTGGCACAGGACACAGAAAAGACTATGTCAGTGCCGTCACTACTGGCAAGGTGTGGTCTTGGGGTTCCCATATCACTGTGGGTAGTGATCAAGCAAAGCTTGGGGGGAGAAAGGTGCTGCTCACAAAAGAGAAGGATGAAGTTATGGACTACTTAGATAAACTGGACGTATGTAAGCTCATGGGATCAGATGGGAAGCAATCAAGCACTCTGAGAGCTGGCCAATGTTATTGTGAGGCCATCTTCTGTCATCTCTGAATGATCACGATGTTCGTGGGAGGTCCCCAAGGGCCAGAGGCAAGGAGGATCTGGGGAACTTATGGCTGATCAGCTTCACCTGAAACTCTGGGAGGTTATTTCCAGACTCAGTAAGAGCAAGAAGGTGACTAGGAACAGCCAGCATGGATTTACCAAAAGCAAATTATGCCTGACCAGCCTGAGCACCTCTGTGATGAGAAGACTGGCTCTGTAGGCAAGGGGAGAGCAGATGATGTTGCTTACTTGGATTTTAGCCTGTGACATGCTTCCCCATAGCATCCTTACAGTCAAGCAGGAGATAAGGACTGGAGGTGTGGGCTCTGCAACAGAGCAAGGGAAAAGCAGCGAGAGAGTGCATCTTCCAGATCCAGTTTTCTCAATATCATTATTTCTGAGGTAACAGGAAAGCTCGTGGCATAATAAACTTTGTCCTGAATCTGAGATTTTAATACATCAAAGTTGGCAGGTTTTGCTGCTGTGTGGGAGAGAGCCTCCAGATGCAGAAGTCTCTGTTCATTTCAGTGATTATTTTTAGATGAATACTGATGTCCATCTGAGCACAGCAATGTACCCTGCTTTCAGACCACACTGAAGTACAAGAGTACTTCATTTAGTCTTAATATTTCAATTATACATCTGCCCACCATATTCTTTATGTGCACCAGGACTCTCTGTACTGTAACGATGTAGTTTAAGTCCACTGGTCTTACCAGCTATTACCCTGTAACATACACATTAGGTCTTCCAAAATTGTGCTAAAAACTGTAATGTATCCATGTCCTCTTAAAGATCTTAAACACACATTTCCTGGCCCAGAACAAATACTTGGCTTCAGTATCATGCCTTTGAGAATTTATGTTTATGGGTTTAACAGCTTATTCTAACTTCTAAGAACTTTTTTTAAAAAAAAAGTATACTCTCTGCCAGGGTAGAACCACCTCTATTTAATTCCCGTTATTAAGGGATAATGTAAAAAAGATTCAGACCTGTTTTCCTTTTTTCTTTCTACTCACTCCTTCCCCCCCTTCTATGCTTGCAGCTCCACTTACTTAATGCCTAAAAAAAGTCAACATGCCAAAAAGTCAAATTTTGCATGTGTTGCCCAGTTTTGAAATTATTCGATCAACCTGCTTTCAACACTGACCTGCCAAAGCGCAAATTTTACTTGTGTTTTTCAAACCCCCCAAAAAAGCATAATTGCAACACATGGGCCTGGGTGTAGGTAGGTGAGGGAAAGAAAAGAAACAACCTGAGAGGCAACGGAAAAATTATTTGTAGGGGCAGAGGAGCGAGCCAGGCAGCAGGGAGGGCCGTGCAGGACTCACTGGTGCGAGTTTAGGTCACCAAGAGCCCTATGTTATTCAAACCGTTGATGTTTTCACTCTTGAATCACTGATTTTTACTTGTAGCATAGGCACCTAAATAAATATTAAAAAACCACCCGACCCTGGTGGGCACAGAGGGGCAGAACTGGCTGGCAGGGCTGGGA
Source organism: Calonectris borealis (assembly GCF_964195595.1). Taxonomy (NCBI): domain Eukaryota; kingdom Metazoa; phylum Chordata; class Aves; order Procellariiformes; family Procellariidae; genus Calonectris; species Calonectris borealis. The sequence continues at coordinate 146,931,243 of NC_134312.1, forward strand.
GGGTCGGGGAACAGGGAGGCCCGGGCATGCGGCCCTGAGGGCGGGCAAGAAGCCCTGTGGTCCTGCACAGCCCTGCCTGCTGCCTGGGAGGTTTAGATGGGATATGAGGAAAAATTTCTTTACTGAAAGAGTGGTCAGGCCTTGGCACAGGCTGCCCAGGGAAGTGGTGGAGTCCCCATCCCTGGAAGTATTTAAAAGACGTGTAGATGAGGCGCTTAGGGACATGGTGTAGTGGGTGTGGTGGTGTGGGTTGGCGGTTGGACTCGATGACCTTACAGGTCTTTTCCAACCTTAGTGATGCTATGATTCTATGTATGCAACGTGTGCATACAGGTACGCATGGGCGTATGTGCGTGCATTCGGACATGTATGCCCATGTACGCCTCCATACGTGTGTTTATGTGTACGTCCCCCTGTATGCCTCTATATATGTACGTGTGTGCGCCCATCAACGCACACACGTATATGTGTGTGCGTGTTTAGGTGCGTGTATGCGTACACTTCTGTATGCTCTCGACGGCCTCCGCTCCCCGCCCCGCCCCGCCCGGGATCGCCCGCCCCCCCGGGGCCCTGCGCACGCGCATGCGCGACTCCGAGCTCCGCCCCGCCCAGGCCGCCGCTACCCCATCGCGCCGTTGCCCTCTTCCAACATGGCGGCTCCCGCCTCACGCATGCAGGCACGCAGGCGCCGCCTCGGCTCCCTTCCGCCGGGCGCCGCGAGTGAAAAAGTCAGGAAGGAACCGGCCCGGGAACTCTATGGTTTCGCGCGGTGGGTAGTGTGGCGCAGCCGCCTCGTTCGCCCGCCCCCGCCCGCGTTGCACGCCGGGACACAGTGGGTCCTCCTTCCTGCCCCCCCACCCCCGCCCGCCGCGAGTCCTCCGAGCTTGCGCCGCGCCGATATCCGCGTTGCTCCCAAGATGGTGGCGCGGGGCTCGGGCTGAGAGCAAGCGAGTCCGCGAGAGGAGGCGCACCCGCGGGCCCGGCCCGCCCTCCTGCCCCTGCGCGCCGCGCCGCCGGCCTCGCCAGGCCGCTCGCCTCTCCCTTCCCCTCCCTTCCCTTCCCCGCCCCGCCAGGCCGCGGCCCCGTCTCCTCCGCCCCGGGGCCCCGACGGCTCCACCGGCAGCAGCAGCAGCGGCGGCACCTCCTCCTCCTCGCCTGCGGCCCCCGCATGAGCCCGGGCGGCGGTGGCGCCGGGAGTGACCGGGAGCAGCAGGCCGCGGCGCCCAGGTCGGTAGGCGCTGCGCAGCGCCCGGCCCGGGGGAGGGCCGGGAGGGGGGATGGCGGCCGTCTGACGCCGGCCCTGAAGGGGAGGGGGCCGGGAGGCGACCCTGCCCGCTTCCCTCCGGCGGGGAGATCCCCCACCTCCGGTGGGGAAGGCGGGCGGCAGGGGTGCGTGGCCTCGGTGGTCCCCTCCCTCCTCCCCGTGAGGCACATGGGTGCGGGGCTGCACCCTCCCTCCCCAGGAGCGGGAAGGCCGGGCGGCTCCGGGCTTCAGCCCGCCCCCCGGAGAAACCGGGCTTGCTAGGCGACCTTGGGTGAACCCAGCCTGCCCCTGCCTCAGTTTCCCGGCTGGGCCGAGCGGCGCAGTGGCGGTGCCGGCTCCGCCGGACCGCTGTGGGCATGGGGTGCCTCGGTGCCTTCGGCGTGGCCAGCTGTGGCAGTCGGGGAGGTATGGGTATGGGAAGTACTGCGAGGGTGCATAACTAGTGTGCAAGGCCTGCTTAGCAAAGTAGGTATGTTCACGTGCTCGTGTTACCTTCTGTCCAGCCTGAAGAGTTGGATCTGCTAACCTGTGAACAGGCTGTTTTGCTGATAAACGTGATCTGTCACTCCTGACTGCAGGACTTGCTGGGTTTCAGTTTTTAAGTGTACCTGCAGTATTTCTTTTAAAGGAACTCTGTGGGTTGTTATGGTTCACAATCGATTTGTAAATCAGGTGTCTAAGATGATGTGACATGGTCATTCAGAAGTTACTACTGCTTAGGAAACAAAACATGTTCCACAACTCTCCTTTAAGTGACAAGAACCTGTAAGCTATAGACTTGTAGTTAATGCTTTTTTTTCTTCCAGTTAATGGAAATACTTGTTTATGTTTCCCTCTACGTAAGCGATGTTCTAATTCTGAGACAAAGCCTGTGTCTTGCACATCACTTCAGGGATGGTCCCTCTGTGTCTGTATGGAAACTTCCATACCTCAGTAGGAGTCTCTGCAAACCTGAGGTTCTGTGAGAATCAGCTTGTCAGATTGGTTTTACCATGCCTCTTGCATGCCTACCAAAAAGTTCCTCAGTGGGAAATTGTACCTGATTTTAGCTTTGATTTCCTAAGGAAGTAAAACCTACTATTTTCAGTTTATCTTTTTTTTTTTTTTGACTGGTTTGAAAGGGAGAGGTCTGAAAGATAAGATTAAGTTCCTAATTCATGCAAATAGCATCCAGTTAGAGAGAGATTTCCTGCTAAGGGAGAAGATACACTCTTACGTTTAACTGCATTGTTAGACATCTATGACTGGGTAGGAGAATAAAGGAGATGGTGAGAGGTACCTCTTGATAAGAATGAAAAGTGCTGGAAAATGGGCTTTACAGTTTTCACAAACTGCTTGGTTTGGGTGCTGGCAGTAAATACTCTGTGCCCTTTCATCTTGGAAGCAGTTAAAGGTACCTTTTTTTTAACTTGAAAGTACTGTGAAACGCAGTTTAATGAGTGTGTTGAATTGAAAATATGTGCATTACCAAATTGCTATGGTTATTCAATAGTTTTCCTCACATACATTTGACTTTTAAAACAGATGCGGTTTGCAGTGCTTTATGACTTGTCTTCGTAATAGTAATGTTCTGTCAATTGGATACAGACAAACCTTAGAAGAAAAGCTAGACCACTACTTAGGTTTATAGGGCCGAAAAATACCTTTAATTGACATTATTTCAGTTCAATATTACGGATACTTCATCTCTCTTTTATGAATACCTTCCATTCCACTCTAAATGTTTGCTATTTAAGTAGCATCTCTCATACTGGAATTAACAAGTTCTTTTTCTGTTTACCAGAGTTGTTTGCTATTTCTCCTCACTGGAGTATCCGGAGTATCCTGAGTATCTCCCAAGAATTTAGAAATAAAAGCTCCAAGCTAGATGGCAAAATAAATGGTTTTATTTGTTTGGGGGATTTAAGGGTATGATTGTGTGACTGTTTTTAAAAAAAAAAAAAGTTACTGAAGGAAAGGCAGACTTGAAAAAGCAAAGGTGTTTAACTTTTTCACAGCAGTGAGTTTCAAAGCCTAGATCTCTCAGTCCAGGTCCTCTTTAGAACTGTAACATTGTGTGGGTTTGATCCTTTTTTTAATAGCAAACAAAACTTTTAGGTTTTTTTAATTACTGGCACTGCTTAAAGACATATGCAAATGATGATTGTTTTGTGAATGGAAGTTAAAACTGTATATTTGTTAATACATCTAGGGATGTTCTCAGCTTGTTAGAGTCCCTGTTAGAGCACCTTGAGTTTGTCTCTGTTCTAATCAACTTGAGAAAGTAAAACAGGTTCTCTTTATTTTCATTTAACTTTGCTTTTTGTAGGAGAAAATCTGCTTTGGAAATATGAAATTACGTATGTACCCCAGTGTAAAATCATGCTTATTTCATTATGAATATGTGCTTTGTTGATGTGTTCTTCACTAGTTCTCTATTCTACTTAACCAAATACATAATTAGGGGGGGAAATATCTTTGAGTCAAGTTTTAATAGTCGTAAACATGTTTAATTGTGAGCATGTTTAAGCATATAACATTTTGTATAAACAATAATTAGTGTAGTACATTATATGACACTTATGGAACGAATTTAGTGTTTACATGTTTGTAAATACACATCATCTTAGTTTTTGCTATGCAGGAAAGATTTTTTTAATTTTATTTTATTTCTTTTGCCTCTGCTACTTTTGGTTTCAGTTTACTTAGTGAATGTCCAGAGAGAATTAATCTTTTTTTAAACGCAGGAAATGTCTTTCTCCCTGCCCACACCAGTCTATTCATACACTGGAAGGTAAAAGCCACTAATCCTTAAAAATAGAACATGCAATTGAGGGACAAGAGGAGAGAATTCCTAAAGTATGTAGGTATATATCTCATTTCCAGTGTCAATCTTTGTTTCTGGTACTGTGAGCCAGGTCTTCGCTCCACTTTAGTTAATGAATTGATATTGATTTTTAAGCAAAGGAGGTATGTTTTACACTTTTTCTGAACTATCCAGTATATTTAAGGTAGCTATGAGTTTTATAGAGAAGCTTCTGTCATTAATCAAATTCTGATTTGTACATGGAAGGAGAGGGGTAGTACATTGGCTGTCACGGTCTGTAACAAATAGTTTAGAATATGATATTTACTTTTTTAAAAAAAAAAATCTCCCCTCCTCCCAGGAGAGTGTTGTAAGCTTTGCTAAATAGTTGGCTCCCAGAGACAACAGCAATGAGCAAATCGCATTTGAAGTGACTTTTGTCACCTTAAATACTTTGACCTTAACATTTACTGCATTAACTTCCTGTATTTACAGGCAGTGCCTGACAGCCTTGTAAGGCTGTATTGCCCATGAATGAAAATTTGGGAAGAAAGCTAGTTCATATGAATAATAATGTGTGTAATGTATCTGGTTGGTTAGCAGAAAGTCAGCAAATACAACGTAAAGGTAATATTTTGTAATGAAGCAATGCTTCAGTAGCTATACCAGCTGGTGAGACGTTTCTTCAGGAAAATAATCTCATAGGAGAAATATAAAAAAAGATAACATCAAATAATGTTGAGATCCAGGATTCATGCTTGGCAATGTAACATGTGAACAAATAGCACTTTAAATTGCTATTTTTGAATAGTTCCACCTTCTTGTGGCTAGGAGTGACAGAACTTGTTAATGACAAAATAACTTACTGGTTGCAAAATTACATTATAAATTAAATATTACCATAGTGTTCTGTCTCACAAATACTCTTATGAATGAATCTCTTAAAGGAAGCATTAACAACTTCTTACTTTTAATAGGTTGAGCCTGCTTCCCTGTATTATGCAAACTGCTGAATGGAGGAAGGGGGCGGAAGTCAGTCTTTACCGATACTCTTCCCATTACCATCCTGCATGGTTCTTTACCTGTGTTTTACAGGGTGGTGAAGAATTAGGAGAAGCTGCAGTTGTTCAGCTGAGTGGAACTAAATGGGTGGCTTCCCTCTGGACCCTCACTTCACTGTCTTAGGTAAGAGGGGTGACCTGCTTCTTTTGAAGCAGCTTGCATTTCCTTAGAACAGAGGTATATATGTTTTAAGAGAAACTTCTAGTTAGTGAAGCAGATGTTCGGACTCGTTTTCTTTTTTTTTTGTAATCTGGTGGCTTGAAAAGGATATTTACAGTATATAGCTGTTCAAGACTTTTCATCAAAAATTGTTACTGTTTGCATCCATCCAAATAGCTTTAAAAACATGTTCTATGTTCACATACTTTACCTTTGAGAATCATGCTTATCTTGTGTAGTATGTCAACAGTGGGACTGTACCAGAGGTGAATTACAGCGGTGATGTTTTAGCACAAACTTGAACTGATGTACCAGTTGGCTGCTTGATATGGAGGCTGCTACTTTTTTTCATGTTCAGTCGTTGTATGACATAATTTCAAAGCTGTGGCCTAAGTAACTAAATAACACAAAATTTAAGTGTCTCAAAAACTGGAAGGTACTCAGGTACTGTAAGTATCTCAGTTTGAAACCCAATGGAAATTTGGTCTTGGTGGGCCTTGCATCAACCGATGGGATCACAAGCAGAGAATCATGGAACCTGTATTTGGGTTTGGTGGTTGTTGCATAATTGCCTGGCAGCAATTAATCCGCATGGTTTGCTTTTCATTCTGATGTCCTGTGGGGACCTTGGCAGGACTTCTGCTGTCTTGACCGAGCTAGAGTTTAGGGCTGAAGCTAGTTCTTCATCTCTCCTTCATATAGGAGACAACGCTCTTACCTCCTTTGGTGGACCCCTTTTTGGACTCGTTGATACTTCCTTGATAATCGTTACACCAAAGAAATTGTTGTAATGTGGAGATTAGAATGACAAATAAACACCCCCTCTCCCTTACCTTTAGGAGCTGAGTGCAGGGGAGGCACAAGAGCTATCTGTAACATGTTGCCAAGCTTGCATGGTGCTGAGAGATGCCAGACTTGTCCAGGCAGCCAGGCTCTGGCACTACTTGTGTACTCCTGCTCTGGTATGCTCTGTGGGACCCAGGTTGGAGCAGCTGCAGTTCAGCAGGCTTGGGGTGTTAGAGGGTGGTGGAGTGGCTCTTAAAGGAGCTGAACTTCTAAAATGGGCTGCGGGTCAAAATGCTTCAGGAAATGCAACCATAGTTGTAGATGAGTTTTTCTTTTGCATTATGGTTAGTCATGTGTTTGAGCTGATTACTTTAATGCTTAAAATATTTTCATTTTACAGTATGGTATTCTTCATTGTCTTAAAAGGTATCAAAAACTTTTACAAAGCTAGATAATACTGAAGAGGTCTATCCTCTATCTACTTCAGAATTTCTATTTCCAATATGATGTTTTCATCTTTCTTATTTGTATAGCCATATTCAGATAATGATTACTTTTTATTTCATAGTGAAATCTCATGTCCAAAGTCTTGGTGATTAATATTGTGGTTTAATAAATGTATATACCCTATTTTATTTTTAGAAAGTCCAAGGTATACTAGCGTACACTGGCTGCAGTAGCAGCACCTAGATGTATTTCAGCTGTTGTAGCAAAACTTGCCTAGTGTGGACCATAGAAATACACGCTTATAGTCCATACAACCTGCAAGTTCCATGGGAGCTCTTAAGAGAGTGTATCACTTCTGTGAAATACTGGTATTTTTTGGTTGCAAAGGTTGAGCCCTGTATGTTGCAAGGTGGTGATAAATAATCCATTTGCGTGGTTCCTATGACCTGCATATCTTATTGAAAGAAGGATGTTTGTGAATACTTGTTTTTTATTTGGCTAACATTGTTATATTAGGAAAGTTAGTTGTGGAAGAAAATTATTCTTATTTGAACTTAGATATTTGAAATTGTGCGAGAAAATCTATGATACTAGGTAAAATACCTACCATTTTCTTTAGGGTAGTGCGCTCAGAATTTTTTTTTCTTCTACTCCTGTCTTGTGACAGTTTTTGCAAAAAAAAAAAAGGGGGGGGGGAAACATTGTTTAAGTACCTGATAAAGGTAACTTCATGATGTCTTTCATCAGGCCAGACATGAGAGTTGCAAAGTATTTTTTGTAATTTATAATTCATTTCTTAAATGTTTTGCGGTTCTGTACTCTACGGTTTGGTTAATTCAGTAGCTTACCGTCTTTGTTAATGTCATTCAGTGTGCCTTGAAGTCTGTTTTTCGTACTGAAAATGTATGACATAGTTGTAAAAAAGCAGCTCTTTTGGCTCTGGTCATGTGACAAATCAAGATTTTATTATGATGAGTGGAAGCAATAGTGTTAGCCATGCTTTTAGTCACATTTGCCATTTGCATTTTTTTTTTTAGGGGGATGTGGCTTAATGCTAATTAATAAGTATACTAAAGGTGAATGTTGAAGCACATCTGACTTCATGAAATTATTTTCATTCCTTTTAGACAAGCATTACAGATTCCGTATTCCATTTTGTTGTTGTTCATGTAGCCTTTGAGCAAATTTTCTTTGTAGACTGCTGAACTCCTGCCCTGCCTTGGTGGTGGCTGGTGGGAGGAGATTGAGGAAAGAGAACTGTAAGTCCAGGAGCTTCAGTTTTGTGCTGTTGGAATTACTTGCTCTTCTACTGCTAGCTACGTGTTATTAAACAAATCCCCTGCCTCCATGTCCTCCACTGTGGTCTTGTTTCTTCTGTAAATTGTACTGTCTTAAACTACATAGCCTCAGTTATGTTGGGAACCTCTGTTTTCTTTTCTCCTATTGCTGGGCAATAATCATAAGATAGATGTATTTGTGATACTTTTTCATGCTGTACTTTATGCTATGCTCGTACTCTGCACACTGAAAGTTGGTGCTTTTGTACCTTAGAAAGAGAGTGAGTGAATTTTGTATAGATGACATTGTTCTGTGTGTGTACATCAACAAACATATACATTGGAGTTTAAGCTGGAGGTCCTGTGTACAAGATGTGAAAATATTGGTCACGTTTGTCAGAATACTTTTAACTGAGTTTGTCTAATGGCATCACAGTGAATGAAGAATTATTTTTTTTAATAGAATATAAGATAGATATTCTGGATTTCTGCTGTTGGTATGGAGTGGAAGTGCCACCTCCGAACAGAAAAACCATCAGTTACTGTCTCATATTGTTCAGACAAATTTATTCTTTTGTTTCCTTCTGAATGGTAGTAAAGTTTTATTGACACAGTTGCATAACATTAACTCATTAATCCTAATTGTACATAAATCCACATAATTATCATAATTGTTTGTTGAGATAGCAATCCTGTTTCAAGAAACAGGTAGGGTGCCCTATTTAACTTTTTTCTTTAAATACAAAAAATTGTGTACAAACTGTTAGGGCTGTAGAGCTTTACTGGCATGACTGTGTCAGTCCAGGATCACCCCATTTCACATCCCTGATAAAGAATTGGGCCTTTGGTACTGTATGGGTTCTCTGTGGTTTGACATCTTTTAAGACAAACCTGAATGTACTCTTAAGGCAACTAGATCAGGGTTTCCTTCATGGGAACTCTCATCTATTTTGGACATCAACCAAAATCAGCTGCATTGGATTTGTTTGTTCTTAATAGAGTTTTAGAACCAAGAAATTAAATATTAAATCTTCACAGTACTGAAAATGTGATACTCTGTCAAATGAGTAACTTTTTGCAAAGTAATTACTAGATTTCTTTAGTTACGTGCCTCTTTCTGTCACTTTTTTCCCCTGAAATTGGTTGTGCTTTTAGGTGTCTGTGAAAATGTTTGGAGTATGTTTTAGTCATGCATCCCTTGTTAATTATAGCTTCCCTGAAAATGAACAGTTTCTAGAAAAGCTTATCAAACTCCAGCAGTTTTGTGCGGCCAAGACAAAGATGTGGTTTTATCTGTGACTTCTTTTGAGTGTTGGGGTTTTTTTCTTATTTCAAATACCAATTCTTTTTTTTTTTTTTTTTTAAAAGGGGGGAGGGAGGAGAAACCTTGCCAGGATCTTCCAGAGGAAGGAAATGGATATTTATAATGAACTGGATGAATGGAATTGTAAAACTCTATTGCATCACTACAGAGGAAAAAATAGGGAACACTGTGTGTATGGACTTTCTGCTTTTGTAGTTTTCCTAACATACTAAGTATTTTCTCTTTTTCTCTTGTGGTTTTTATGGGAAGTATGATTTAGTTTGGGAAGTCATATGATTTAGTTTTAGGTAGTCCTGCAAGAAGCAGGGAGTTGGACTTGATGATCCTTATGCGTCCCTTCTAACTTGAGATATTCTATGATTCTATTCTATGATTCTAAGTATATGTTTCCTTTACTTGCAAACTTGTGACTAACTGAATGGCCATCCTTGAATGTATCATTTTGAAGTTGCATTGAGTTTCAGCTTGGTATGGAGCGTAGTGCAAAAACTGAAATGTAATGTTTTGCATTATAGGTACAAGAACTGTAGAAGTCCACTTTAGAATTTGAAAGAACAAGTTTCTGCAGCTCTGGAAAGATATGGTATGTTTATGTTTTCACTTATATTGTGTGTCTGCTAATAATCATAATAACAAGTATTTATACTTTTGTTCCCTGAATTAAAAAAAGTAGTTCATTTTTCCCATATTTTTTTGACTGTGATGTCTATTACTTAGACATAGTTCTCTAGAAAACTGAGTTACTTAGTTTCTCTTGGAGAACATAAATACTGATGGTACAATATTGATGAATTCCCTTTTAATTTGTTTTACAAGCTCGGCATCATGCTGCTACCATCCATCTTTTTCGCCATGGATTGGATAAGAACCAGTGCTGTTTCTGAAAGTTTTTTTTCTTCTTCCTTGCTGCTGAGCATGTTTATAGTGAGACTTACACAGTTTTTAGGTATGACTTGCAAAGTAAGTTCAGAACTACTAGAAAACTTAAGCAAATATCAGTGTAAGTCAGATTTGCAGATTGGAATGTCAGGAAATACAGAAATGTAACCTTCAGTAGCAGTGCTAACATGAGCCCATGGCACATGGTATCTCTTTTTGTCTAGGCTCTTAAATGTCCAGCCAGCTTAAAAATATGTACATGCATTACAGCAAGGTTGGAACCTTAACTTGTCGTTATTATTTTAATTTCCATTTTCTGACTTTATTCTGGTGTAGTCTAGTGGAGAAACCTGGTAGTATGGAATAACTGCACCACTCTGTAGTGTCCCTTAAGTTCTGTAGTTCTGCAACTTGGTACATAGAAAATTTTTGAAACTTTTTGCATTGCTGCATTCAGAAAAACAATTATTGTTTAAGTTCATTTTTCTACCATATTAAATAGGTCTGTGAATGCATATATAAAATTGTATGTAGTTACTTCAACAACTACTTCTAAGCTATGTGTGTACTTTTTTTTTTAACCACTGAAGATGTGGGGAAGAACTCAATAACGGCTGATACAAGTTTTATCCCCTGTGTGTTTATGTCTAGATTTTTGCTTTGAAGATATTTAGCATAAGAACATGTTTAAAGTTTTGAAATCTCAACCTTGCAGAAGGGTTGTTGGGTGTCTTTTTTTTTTAAGTTCAGTTTCGTGGGAAGCTATAGACAGGAGCCAAAATGATTAATTCTAAGCTGAAACTTTAAATATAGTATGTCCTAATTAAAAACTGTAAATCTCTTAAAAAGCCATGTCACATTATCACAATCCAGATGTTCCTGAGAGAATTGTATAGATTGGTCCTTTACTCTAGCAGGCATCTGGCAGGTAGCGTATATTTATTTTTGCACCCACAGCACCACTGGGACCACCCACCTGCTTGTTGCTCTCCAGTTTCAATACCAGTTGTGTGTACGATGGCTTTTCTTCAAACCTAAACTGTTATTTCTTTATTGCCGTTATTTCTGCTGGCTGCTTTTTTCTGAATGTTTTAACTGCTTGCCACTGTATGTATGCGTAGAGTCTTTGTAATGGTATGCGCTTCATAAACTGATGAACAAGAATTCCCCTTTAATCCCCCACAACTTGAATAATGAATACTAATGGAACATCACAAAAGCTGAATATTATGCTACAGAATTGCATGATTGCTTGGTCTTAATATGAACTATATATAAACAAATATGCTGGTGACACTGGAGAACCTGGTGAACAGAAAGGTACTTTACATGGAAGGCTGCATGGAAGATGGGTGGCAAAAGAAAGCATAAGCAAAAGGACAGATGGAATAAAAGTTTGAATATTAAAGCTGAAGTGAAGCTGTAAAACTTACCTGTTTGGAAAATGACATAATGTGATACCTAGCCAGTAAAAGGAGAGTTACTAAAAGAAATTTAAATGATGATTGGATTTCACCTCCTGATGTAGGAGGGGCTTTCCATTCATAACTATATATCATTTTGGAGGGAGCCTGAAGTAGCAGGCATAACTGAGATAGAAAAAAAAGGTTCTGCTGCAAAAAATAAGGTGTGTGTGTAGTGGAAGAAAAATCAGCCATGGTCTAAGCGAAAAATGCAGAAGCTAAAGAGAATTTCAGGTCTTTCCCTCTTTTACAAAGGTGAATAAAGTATATCTGATCTTACTGAAATATCAAATCAAAAACAAATGCTGAAGTGGAAATCTAGTGTCCAGAATTGCAGAGGCAGTTGTGGAAAATAAGAATAACGCACGCCTTTAGTCTTTGGGGCGGGGGGAAGGAAGCACTAGACCTTTTTCTGTTACTATGTGATTTGTGGAATATTGACATCAAGGAAAAGTAAGTACACAGATATTATAGGATGAAGTTTTTATATAAATCTGTAGTTGATCTTCGTCTATTGAGATGCACCAAATTCTACCTTTATTAAACTCAGTTACTTGTGTTTTTACTGAAGTGTAAATTCCAGAATGGGATCAGCTTTAATTTGAAGATAGTAGCCAATTCAGATCCCCACCCCAAGTAATTTATTCATATGTTAATTGTCCTCACTATCCTGCATGCTTGTGTTCCTACTGTAATTTGTATGTCAGCCTTCAGTTTCTAGTCATGTGGGGGTTTTATATGCTTTCGTTTAATTGGAGGATCTTTTTTATGTATTCTTTCTGTGCTATGAGAGGACTTAGTTTCTTCCAGTATCCATATTGATTAGCTTGATTAACTTTGAACTCTCCATTATCTAATCACAAGGCACTTTCTCCTATCTTCATGCTCTCTTTGTGGCTCTTTTCTGCTACTTCTGGAACACTTATGAAGAATATTCCATAATTGGAGAACTGGGCTCTAGTTTTGAATATGTCTGAAGTACTTTGTGCAGATGAACAGGAACCCTTAATGAGTCGTATCTGTTCTTCTAGCTGTAATACTGGTGGCGTGTGTGTATGCTCATCAGTTGTGACTGCCTTTAGGTTTAGTCATTTTAAGTTGGCATTTTCCAGGACAGAACCGAATTCGTTTGGTCTTCTAACTATGTGATTTTGTATTTGTTGTTATTGGTCGAATGGTTTGGTTTACCAGGCAGTGGGAAAAAATTCGTATAGATGCCTTATTACTGTTTTTTGCAGCTCCATTAGGATTTATGTATTCAGGTTTTATTAGTGGCTGTTTTATTTTGCTTTAGGATAATTTGACCTGCTATTAGTTGCATGAAGAAAACTTCTGGAATCTTACGTCTTTTCCTGTTTTCTGTGTTGGAAGCAGCATGCAGGCAACAAAAGCAATTGATGTTTCCAACCTTATCAGGAAATTTAAAGTCTCGAGCACACCTTCCCCCCCCCCCCCCCCCCCTTTTCCTGCAAATGACAGTTAAGATTGAACTTAGGGGTTTGGCGAATATTCTACAATTTCCTCCAGGCCACGTGATGAATCAATCTCAAGTTATAAAAGGCCAGTTTGCCTATTAGTTGGCAGTTCCTTTTTTGTAGTAGTAAGCTAGCTAGGGTAGTTGTGAGGGCACCTTTTACTGTATAGGTGATGACTGTCTGTTTCATCACGGTATTTGAAGTTATTCTGGAAATGTATCAAATTTGAGAAGAGCATTCATTCTTGAGGGATTTGGAAATATACAAAAGCTGTCTTTAGTTGTATCTTGAGAGATGGTTATTTTTAATTAAGCAACTCAAATTCCGGCACTCAAAGGTAAGGAAGGTCATGGTACTTCTTTTGTACAGGTGAATCACTCCCATGTTCATTAGATCATCTGTCAAAAAGAGAATCTTAAAAAAATTTGGATCAAGGATTGCTTGGGTGAAAACTTAAATTCTTTTTTAAAGGAAACTTAAGTGCTTAAAAATGCCACCTCCTAGGCATTCGGTAAGGTCAATAAGAAGTCATAGTTTAAATAAAAAAAGTGTTCCTTCACTCAAGGATTTTCCTAGACCTCAGATACTGGGTGTCAGCTGGCAGATAGCTGTGCTGTCACAGAAACTGAACACCTGTATATCAAATAATATAGGGAAAGTAATAGGTATAGGAAATCCATAGAAGTGACAACTTTCAATTAAATGATTTGTAACTGGAATTTGGAAGTTTTTTGGCTTTAGTTTTGATTGCTGACAAATAGGTACTTATGTTCTCCATGGTGTGGCTTTAGGTTATGCGTTTTGGAACTGGGGGCCTCTTTTTGGCTCACATTTGTGATTCCAGACTTTCAAGACTAAATGAAATGTGCAAAGAGAAGATCTCATCAGGCTATGCAATGAAGTTGTTTTTTAGCCCCTTTTTAAGCACCTGAACTTGGTTTCTGACTCCTTGTTCTTTCACGGATTTATTATTTTATTTCCTCTCTCTTTTTCAGTTGATAGGAACATTCTTTTCAGAAAATCTGCACTTTTGTCATCTTGGAGAAATGGGTGTAGTCTCAAACTGCTGCATAAACATCATTTATCCTGTTCCCTCTTGATGAGTGCTACTCCATGCCATACAGGGTTCTTCAGATACATGGTTTGAAGGCATGGATCTTGTGTATTGTCTTGCTAATTATAATGGGTTGCTGCAGTCCTGGTTGAATCTACCTCTTGTAAATAGTCACTAGGCAGATGCAGATGTGTGTGTACTGGAGCCTGCCCAGTCCCAAAGAGCCTCTAGCAGCCATCTCGGGTTTCTTAGACGTATTCTACAGGCACAAACTGCGTTTGATACTTTCAGCTGCTCTGTGTGTCTGTGAAAGCCTAAGCTGTGAGCCATGCTAATCATGACAGTGAAGACTAGAGAAATCTGTTTGAGTAACTCTGCTCTAAGAATAAATATTTGTTCTGGGGCTGCTGTTGCAGGGTCCTACCTTCTAGAAGGTAAGTTATATCCAGAGATATTTTGTAAAGGAATTTCTATGACAGAAAAGCAGTTGGTTTAGGTCAGTTTCGTATTCTTCGTAATCCCCTTTTCCAAGATGTTAGCCTGTTCATCAGTGTGGTTTCCCTTTCCTCATCAAGTACTGTCCTTTGACTCTCTTACCATTTTTTTTTCTGCCTTGTTTGGATCCAGTAGTCAAAATGTCCTTTGTTCAAACTAGATTCAGAATAAGGGATCTTTGATGGCAGTCTCCTTCCCCACCCACCCCATGTTTCAACATGCTGGACTCTGCCAGCAGACAGTACTCTGCTGATGCATGAATGAGTAAGGTTTTAGAAAAATGAATTCTTTCATCTGTGCTAGGAAATCCTTGCCAATCATATTCTGTCCTACAGGAGTGGCAGCAAGGATAGGTGGGGAAGGTAGGATGAGAAGGAGATAGAAGGGAAAATGATTCATTGAGATTTCTTGCATCTGGATTGTTGAAAAGTAACATGAGATTTTTAGACCCCAGTACAGTAAATCTAGTCTTAAGGTATCTTGTACCAGATTAGAAATGCTGCAACTACCTGATTCAAAACTCTGATCCACGATAAATTCAATTTGTAGATACAAATTTCACTACAAAACTTAGATGAGTTAACTTCAGCTCGGTGAGATTCATGCCAGTTCAGATGCTGCCTCTCTTTACGAGCTGCTGTAGATACTATGTTCGGTGGTGTGGTAAATCTGACTGACAGAGTTGGATCTGTGTCAGGCCTGGGCACAAACTTGTCTTGGCCATGATTGTGGAGCTGCCACCTCAGTGCGTATTCTTTAACATTCCAAAATCTGATGGTTTTTGAATCCAGCACCAACACTTCATGCGTTCCTTCACTGTTGACAATCATGTTCATGACTTCTCCCATATGAAACAGCCCCAGGAAAACTCTGTTTTACTAAGGCTGCTGTCAGCCTGGTGTTCTAACGTGCTTCCATTTGAATGGAAGACTATTGTAATTAGCTTTTGCCCATGGTCTGGGTGATACAGGTCACAAGTCTAGGTAGGGAGTGAGTGATTTGGTGTGCTGCAGAACGTGAGCTGGTACTTCCAGCAGTCAGACAGACTGTGAGTTTCCCAACCAAGAAGGCATTAAAGATTACACCACTGTCCTCTTTGACCAGTATAAAACTTACTTGCGCAAAGAGCTAGAAGGGGTTTTAATTTCTAAATGCATTTTTACAGAGCCGTTTCACATCCATTCAGAAAGCAGCAAGAATTTAGATTTAACTTTAGAAGAAAGCACTGCCTCAGAATAGGCATCTTTTCTTTAAAGCTAAGAGTTGCCTGAAAGTGGACATTGTCAGGTCTTAAACAATCAGAATGCCATAAGCAGTGTTTTAAGGCTTCTTAGTTTTGCATCAGCATCTTGGTTTTTGCTGTTTGCTTTTCTGTACAGCTGATGGTCAGCAAACATTAATTTGAAAATCTTTACCCTGTTTGTCATTTAATGTTGACAGATGAGGAACCTTTCCAACTGACTTTTATTCATTGTACCGTTTTCCTGGCATTGACTCAGTTAAACTTTGACAATTTACACATGTAAAACATAGGTACTAGATAACCTCTGTTTTGTTTCAGAGGTTTTCGGTAGCCTGCTTCTTTTTTACTTTCCTTATGTCAACTGCACTTATGTTTAGATGAGAAGATTCAAATATTACTGATGTTAAAATAATTAAATGGCACTTTTCCTACCTCAAGGAATGTATCCGATAAAACTAGTAAGCATCATTCCGAAACTAATACAAATTTTGTTCCATTGCAGAGTTTGTAGCAGAATGGCAAATTGTAGTAGAATGGCAAAAGTCAGCAGCTTTTCTGACAAACTTTAGAAAATCATGGGCCTTGCTTACTGATCAGTGATTTCGTGTCTCTGACAAAAGTCAACAGATATGAATTAGCATTGAGAATGCTTGACTGCTCATCAAACCTAAGACCTTACTGAAAGGCTCTTGTAATAGGTTGGACTGCAGCACAAAAGCTTGCTTTACTGAAACATTTAAAGCTGTCTGATGTGCTCTCTTAGTATTTGCACCAGATTGTTATGACTGCGGGTGTTGCAGAGAGCTGCGGGTGTGCCCTCAATAGCTCGCTAGCCTTTGTGCACCTTGCTTCTGTATGAGGCTTCTGCTACATGGCAACCTACAAATGTAGGGTTTCATCTGGGTTAGAGCCACAGGAGTAAACTTCTCAGATACTGTACAGAGGTCTGCCTTCATAGCTGCTGGCTGTTTAGAGAAAGTAAGATAACTTTTTATTTACTAAATACAGTAATAACATTTCAATTTTAATCAAAACTTCATATTAACTGAAAGTGAATAATGCTGTTTGTGATCTGACTCTCCATCAGAGGCCTTTTTTCTTTGCAGTCTTTGTCCCGTGCACCTAGGAGCTTGGGTGGGAAAGAGAATGGGGTAAATTGAGTGTTGAGGGTTATGTTTGGAAATATTTTATCAGTTAACTTTAGTTTAGAGTAGATAATAGCAGTAGGTAAGAGACTAACTGGTTCCTTTTCAGCCATGGAAGTAATCAGCTGGGGTGGTCCCAGGGCGCTCTGGGCACGAGTATTGCTGAGTGATCATTGGCTGCCACCTGCGTGACAAAGTAAAGGACCAACCCTTCAATTTATACGGTGGAGCCAGATCACGGGAAACAATTGACAGGTAAAATACACTTTTGAAAATTTAAGGGAGAGGAGAGAGTACATGTGGCGTAAATGGAGCAAAGAACCTAAAAAATTGGCCACAGATAGCAAAGGTTGTTCCTCTGAAACTTTTACATAACTTTAGCTTAGTTTGTTTTGGGGAGAGGCACACAGCAAAGTGCAAGTTACATGTTGCTCCCATGGGAACATAGAGCCTCATTAGGAATCAGTATTAATTGAGCTGTAGCAGGGAAACAACTAACGGAATTTTATTGTAGTTAGAAATTACAGTTCATATTTACGCACATGCTTCCAAATCTTTGAATGCTTGTTGTCTTGACGTTGGGTGCTTTCCACTGGTCCAAGAGATGGGTTTTGGATTTGTTTTTTTAGAGAGGCTAAAAATAAGTTGATGAATTTTCAAGTTCACCAGTTGAGTGTACTGTAGTGAGTTACTCTAGAAGTCTTAGAACGCCATTCAAAAGTGAACTAATTTTTGTGCAGTAGGTCTTAATCCCGCAGATAATGCTTAGCATCAATATTTTTCTTCTGTTTTATGGTTTTTATTTAGTGGACTGGCTGAAAATAATTTGTAAGGACTTTTAACTAAATTATTTTTACTTATTTAGAGTTGTTAAGCTTATGCGTAGCCCAGTGTGACACAGGACTGGCGTGACAACTCGTTTTTAATCAGTGACTCAAAATTGTGATCACCCTGATGTCACCGAATGGCCACAGCTTGTAAAAGGTAAGCATAAAGTGTATTGTGTTGCTTCTCAGGATCATTTTTAGTATAATGGTTATTTTAAAAGTATTTCATTTGCATGGCTTGAAGTTAGTTTTATGAATAGTATTAAGGTATCTTGTTTGTTTAAGATAAGTCAGCTGGCAAAGTTGACTTACTCTCTTGCTTAGAGTGATTTCAAAGCTCACTTAGCTTGTCCCTGCCTGCTTTTTAAAATACGAGCACTGTGGTGCTCCGTGGTATCCCTCTTAAGAACAATGCTATCACTTAAAAGTGTCTGGTCATTTTTACTGTCATACTTAAATTCTGTATAAATTGTTTAGCATACTTATTTAAGCAATTTGTTCAATTTTTTTAAAGTATTTGTCCAGGAGGCTTGATGATGTTAAAATTTGTAGGCTTGCATACCTTTTATTTTTCTCTCCTGAGGAGGTACAGTAGAGGTAAAAGGAGTGGCTTGCAGAATGGAGAAGTTGCTGCCTGTGTTATTGGAAGTGAGCCACCATTTGAATTTGCTAGCTCATACTGCAGTATTCAGATTAGTTGGTGTCTTGTGATCAGTATCTACGATCTAATTCAAAGCTGAAATTTATAAGAGCATTTGCTCTGAGATTTTCTCTGAACAGAACTGTTGTTTCAGATTTTAAGCATGGTGAAAGGGCATCTTGCCATACTATATGGTTGTTTTTCAGTACTATTGCCTGCTCAGAGGAATAACAAGGCATCTTGTTTGTATACAATTGGGTATTGCAGAATAAATAGCTTCTCAACAAACAACTACAACTCCTGTAATTAGATTGATCTTCCACATTGTTTTAATGAGTACTGAAAGCTCACTTTATTTGGCGCTTACATTGTCATTTGAAACCTTTTAAAATCCGGTTAATAACAGCATTAATAGTTCTGCAAATCATAGTTATGGTAGGTCTGCTCATGTTATAGAAAACAATAAGCTGAAGGAATTTGATCCGTTTTCTGTAGAATGATTTACCTTAGAGGACTAAACCTTTTTTGACTCAGCTAGGTTTTTTTTTTGAACTTTCCTGAAACTTTGTCTTCTCTTCTATTGTTTGTCTTATAGAAGAAACCTTTTTTGCACAATAGCATGTACTGAACTGCACTGTCTGTTCAAAGCCCAGATAAAACTCACAGAAATGATAAGGATAGGAAAAGATTTTGGATATACTGATAGCTGTGTTTACATGTCTGTACGGCAAATCACCAGGCTACCTTTTTTACATGCTAAGTTTAGATGCCAATCTGCTCTTTTTCTGTAATTTTTCATACTGCTGTGACTTCATTGCGTTGTATTTCCTATGACTGAAACAAAGACAGCAACCACCTCAAACTTCCAAGCTCTTTGCTATCAGTTTCTGAAGTCCTGGATGTGAATAGAGGAGCTAACCACTGCTCTCTTTCCACTGCTCCTCAGGTTGTATGGCTTCTAGCACTTACATGCTTAGGTGAATAATTAGGAAAAAAAAATTAATTGAGGTTCTTTTCTCTCTGCTAAGTATTTAGTGACTTGTTTTGGTCACTGGAGTTTAAGGGAAATGAAATTTTGATTTGTTTTGCTGTTGAGCATTATTTTTGTCAGCAACTCTCTCGTCAGTCCTGAACTTTAATGAGTAAGGGAAACATCATTTGAAGGGAATAAGTAGAGACCAAATTTTGAGATTGGCCAGTTTTTATGTTATTTTCCAGTTAGAAGGTATTTGCATTTTAAGCATGAGTATAAAGTTAGTTGGATAGTAAGTTCAGAACTCTATCCCTAGTGTCAGTTGAATTTTATAATTTAGTGCAATATAAACAAACAACTTCCTGTGTTCTGCATCATCTGCATAGTATCCAGCTAGCCTAGGAATTTTAAATTGTCTGCCAGAAATGCTTTGTAGGCACTGGGTCTGTTAACGTAGTACAGTTTGGTAAAATCCAGAAAGTTGCTAAGATCTGGTATGTCAGTAAAGGACCTAAGATTTTAGTAGATAATTTGGAGAACAGTCCAGGCTTTAATAGGAGGGACCATCCAGTAAGGTAGCACAATGAAACATAGGAAAAAAGGAAATGTTTCAGGCTACAGGTGGAGATTTCCAATAGCATTTAGAATAGTATAGATAGTCATATAGTAAACAGAGAAATTCAGAAATTCCATTCCTATAAACAAAGATTTTTCTAGTAAAGCTATGGCAAAGCCTGCTTAGCTGTGCTAACTGAAGTACCCTAGCGAACTCTGTTGAAACCTACAAAGTGAGTTCTATTTGCAGATTTTAGCTCACTTCTGTTTTGAGAAAGCTCTGTCATGAGAGGCATTTTTGTTCATGGAAGCTACAGAGTTTCACTGTAATGGCTGTGCTCTATTTTCACTCCTCACGCAATGTATCCAGCGTGGCAGTTCTCGTCAACTGTACCAAAATCTATACCCAAGTGAAGGTTGGATAAGATTCTTCAGGATATGATTTCAAGGCAGCTTAAGGTGATTGAAGTCAAAACTGGGGCATTTGTACTGCCTTGTCTCCTGGCTCATCCAGCTACCAACTCTCATCTGGCTACAAACTCACTGGGTAGGGGGAAGTCCTGAAGGGATGACAAAAATAATCTGTCTGAAAAAAAAAAAAGAAATGTTAACGTCTCGAATCAGTGCTGGCATAAGGAAGAGGATGGGAATACGGAGGAGCTAAATAGCTATAATTTAGCCTACTTAAGTTAACATGGAACTATACCCCTTGAATAACTCTGTAAATTAAGTCAAGGGGCTTGGCAAGCTGAACACAGGTGCTGCTTGTGTGTAAAAAAATGCCAGGCCTAATTCTGAATATTATTGGCTGACCTGTTGGCTGGAAGGAAGAAACAGAAAGCTGACTGCGAGATTATGTCCATAAATTCATGTAGAGAGAGACATGAAATTTGTTTTGAGATTCTGTTGAGATTCTTCTGAGCTGCTGCTTCTTAGAGTCCAACTGTGCAGAGAATCTGTTTGTAACAGTTGATCACTGATAAACTTTGAGTATACATTTTGGTTACAGAAGTGGTTATGAAGAATTAGGCCAGAACTGGTGCACTATACAACCTGAATACGGAAGTACTGCCCGCAGAACTCTCCTCTAATGGCTACTGTTGCATAAACTGTGGGGAAAAAGTGCTGTCCTCCTTAAAGAAATTTGGCTTAATTACATTGTCAGGTTTTATGTTATAAACTGTCTTCTAGAGTTTGGTCAAACAAATTAAATGTGCAAGTCCATAAAAGTCGATGCTTTTAGTAGCAATAATACGTTATCACTTTCCACCTTTCCTAACTCTTCATATTGTAATGAGTTAAAATAACAAACAATGCTTAAGTTTTTGTATCTGTATTTGCAGATCACCAGGAGAACCTCACTCTGAAAACATTGAAACTAGCCGAATGTAAGTAAATGAGTGGATGAGTTCGGTATATCTTGTTTAAAAAATGTTTTGAACATATGTAACACTCTTGCACCTGCTTTTAAAAAAAAAAGACAAAAGCTGACTAAACCTGTGGAATTACCTTAGAAAATTCCAAGTTAGTATTTTGCTATGGAAAAATAATTTTAAGCCTCTGTAGAAACTGTGATGATTTTTCTTTTTGTCTTTTTTTTTTTTTGAGGGTGAATGGGTTGAAGGGAAAGTTCAGAGGTTTAATTTAATGTGAACCAGTAGATGGTAGCATAATACAATGTCAGAAATCTTCAGGCCTATATTCAGACTTGACAGTAGGGGTGTCATTTCTACCTGCTTTTCACTAACATCTTGCATGGGTTTGAAGACACTTCAGTACTAAGGCACAATACCTGCTAATATCTGTTGTAGTAGATGCATTACTGAACTGAGAAGAAAAAAAAAAAAAGGTCTGACTTAATTTGGCAAATTTATATACTAGTTACTTCTAGAAACAGAAAACTAGCTTTCTTCCACTAAGCAGTGTTCATGTAGCATCTTGCTCACAGTTCTGAACCTTGTTTTGGTCTGTCTTCATTAGCCTAGAAGCCAAGATTAACTAGAAGTAAGATTGTGATAGGCTGAAATGTTCATTTCAATTTCAAATTCAAAAGGATTGCAGGAATGAGGGGACCATTTTAAAAAAAGAAAAAAGTTATTTGAGATTTTATTCTTCTGTGAGTTAGCAAACAAAGATTCTTTTCTAGCTATTCAAACCATCCTGTCATAGAACTCAAA
The DNA here is from genome assembly GCF_964195595.1 of Calonectris borealis. NCBI lineage: Eukaryota > Metazoa > Chordata > Aves > Procellariiformes > Procellariidae > Calonectris > Calonectris borealis. The sequence continues at coordinate 146,953,273 of NC_134312.1, forward strand.
TAGGAAAACCACAAACTCTGCTTTTCTGGCTTATAGCGCAAATTCCAAAATAATAGAGGGAGCGTAGCCCAGTGGTTAGGGTACTGTCTGAGGCTTCAAAAGATCTGGGTTCATTTCTCTTCTGCCACAAACTACTTCTCTGACCTTAAACTGTCTCCTCCACACCCTTCCCCCAAGTGGTCTAGCATTTTATGCACTGTGGGCTGAATGCCAGTTTCAGGATGTTTTGCAGGCTAGGGACGTAGTGTGAATTGCTCAAGGACTTCTCTGCTGTAGCTGCCCAACGCGGGGAGGAGCAAAGCTGAGGTGAGCCCCTCCACATTGGAGTGCATACCTAACTTTAAAAGTGATGAGAAGGAAACAAGGAACGCTTTTCCTGTGTGTTTTTAGCAATTCACTGCAGTGAAGTCTTTTTTTGCACTAGGAGGAGCATTTCTCCTGGGATGAATTTGCTTTTCCCTCTTTCATGCCATCTGTTACAGAAGTGCTGTCTAGCTGCTTTCTTAGGAGCACAGGTTGCAGGGATCCAGACCTGAGAGGCGACTGGCTGTTGCTACATGGACATGTGTTAGAGACAGAGGCTGCAGGGCAAAAACCCTGCCATAGTCTCTTTTCCTGCTCCAGTAGCAGCCCCTGCTGAATTATTTTATGTTGTTCCTGCAGCAAGTTGAGTTGTGTTTTTTTGTTTCCCTGGCCTAGCCAAACAGGGAATTGGGCTGTAGACTGGCTATAGTCCGCTCTGGATATTGTCAGCTGGACTACTGCTTTTTACACATTGTAAGGAAAGATGCGTCAGAAACAAGGATCTTGACTGGTGTGAAACAAAGACTCTATAAGAACCTATGATAAATCAGAAGGAAAAGGCAGTACAACTATTTTTCCTTCTAGCAGTTTGACAGTTCTTTTTGTGTGTGTGTGTGATTTATCCTCCTTAAAACTGAACCTGAAAAAATAATCTACAGTAGCAAGCTTTTCTGTGTGACAGCTGAATTTTTTTTTTTTGGTGCAGAATGATGATCAGAGTTGCCCCGACTATGTAGATTTCGGGTATCTGTCTAAATTAAATGTAAGTCAGTCAAGCTGTAGGGATTCACATACTTGTTTGAGTAGTAGTTATACAGTATTAATGCATAGTACACTTGCAAAACTAAATTTTTTAAAACTGTATCACAATGTGATGTGTACATCACCTATTACAGAGAATTTCTGCAATCCTGCTGCGTAGTTGCTCTTGCCACATAAGGTGGAATGGCAGGCTGGGTAATATAGTGTGACCTGCAAGCCTACTGTGTAGCTAAAATAGTTACTATATTATTTACATGCCTATAATTCATTAGTAAGTGTAGGGACTTATGTGACTGTTTTGTTATTTGCACAATGAATGGTTAAGTTGTTTTTGCTCTGGTTGGCTGATACAATTGCTTTATTTGTTTCTGTGTTTTGCATTGCAAAGCTTCACACCAAGAGCATAGTTACATATGTTTCACATGTATGAATTAAAATAAATTAAAAAAAAAAAAAAAACCTACTGACTCTTTCAGACTCTTATGCAGCATATTCTTCCATGAAGAAGAATTATCCCAAGCTTATCCCAAGCTTTTCAAATTCGGGCTCTATGCATAATGAACATCTTGATGCTAGCTCAGAGTTAGGAGTCTCTTTTCCTTAGCATTCATTCAAGTCTTTGAATTTTTAAGATCAGCATCTTCTGTGTGCTCCTGTCACAAGTCTGCATTAATTTTCAGCTTTGACTAGTATAACTTTCTTAAAACCTCTTTAGCACTAAATTACATAATTTTTAATTGTTTACTTTAACTTGACTTCTTATCATTTCGTGTATTTTCGCTCTTTGTGTTGTATGTTGTCACATATCAAGGCAAAGGTTTGGGTATTTTGATACAATGGCTCTCTGTGCGTTCATCTTACCTTTCTGTTTTTGAGGATGGGATGCTTTGCAATTTTGAAACTTCTCTCTCTCTCTTTTTAAAGTCGTTGAACTCCCCTCCATTTTAAAGTGTTGTTACAGTTATAGTTGATGTATAGTCATCCCACATTGGATTGGATTTGATACCTGGTTTGTTTCCCTTGAAAGAATGGCAAAATAAAAATTCTGCAGCAGCCTCAAAATATGCCAGAAAAACAAATTACAACCATTGCAAATACATACAGTAACTGTATTAGTGTTTCATGGTACATACTTTCAGATGCCATTCTAGTGCTTTCTAGACATAGAATGCCTTAAATTACTTTCCTCGTAGCTGAAAACACAGATGGGTTTGCATAACATAACCATGGGACGTGCTGATCATAGCCTCTATATCAAACCTTGCCACATACAGGTATTTTTGTGGCATTTCCTGCTTGTTTATTGCCATTCTTGGAAGGAAAATATGTAAGAAGTATCTTTATGTACTCCTGCAGCCTTGCATTGTGTTATACTGTGATCTGTCTAGGATGAATTAAAAAATTTCCTCTCAGAGCCTCTTGCAAGGCATCATTTAGCCAGGCAGTGATTCCCTTGAGGAAACTTCATCAGTTAATAAAACTGCATTGACTCTACTCAAGAATTATTACTTTTTTAAATTTAGCAACTGCTTAAGTTACAATTAAGTGTCTGTCTTACCTTTGCCTCCAAGAGCAAAAGTGCAGTAAGATAAGTTGGCCAAGTTTTATAATGATTTGAAAGAAAAGGAGTTCCAGATTTTGCACTAGAAAATATAACTGAAGTGAAGCAAATGTATTATAGACCTTGGTTCCCATGAAGCTTGGAGGATGCTGTAAATTTACCAGTTAAATAAAAAAAGAAAGCTTAAAGAGGAGATATTTCTCTCCGGAGCTGTCTAATCCACAAATGCTAGCCTGTTCTTAAACTGGAAACTTGGGTCTTTAAGTCTTATGATCCATGTTATTTGCACTTAGTCTCTGCCTGATCATGGTCATCCTTCTAGGACAGTGTCATGCAGAATGAAGGCATAGTAAAAGAATGCTACCATGGAAACCTAACTTAAAAAAAAAGTTCTGGAGTTTTTAATAGCTTGAAAACAGAGTTGTGTGATTGTCCCTTTCCTGTACTTGGCCCCTTCTCTTCAAACTACAAGGTTGATCAGCATTTAGGTCTCTTCTCTGCAGGTCGGTCCTACATGTTGCTATGGTCAGTCCTCTTCTTATATCAGTATTTTTGTCTGAAATAGTTTGTCTCTTATATCATGCTTTCTATTGAAACACTCCAGTGGTCCAGCAGTAGACAACTGGAATCAGTGTCTCCAAGTTACTGTCTCTATCTTTTGATATCTCACTGCAGTGCTAATATTAATCTCCTTTCTTTGGTTGATCAGAATACAGTGTATAAATTTCATACTTGACAAATTTAAGCTTGTTCAGTAGAGTACAACGTGAAGTTTAATTGTACTTGCTTGAGTGCCAGGACTTCTTTAACCAAGGGAAAACAACTTGGAAGGTACTAAAGAATATGTATTTTGCTTAATATTTGATAAAATACTCATTATTTGTTTTGTCCTGAATATAAAAGACAGACTGAATGATTCCTGTCTTATTGTGGCCTCATAACCAGTACAGAGTGTTAGAGTTTAGGACTCCTTACTTGATAATTTAAAACAAAATTTGGAGAACTGTTGAAATGTTTTTGTGCGGTTAGAGGTGATTATTCTTTGTAAGTTTAACAACTGATAACAATTGTGTACTTTTTTCTTTAAAATATTAAGAATAACAAATTTGTTCAGAGAGAGTAAGATTTTCTGAGTTAGTCCTAAACTTATTACTAAGTTTATTCCAGCAGTAATTCAAGTTACTTTTTCTTTGTAGTTAAATAAATTTATGGACTTTTTTTATGAAGGCTATATTTCTCCCTGCCTTTTCAAAAGGCACTGATTCTGTAAATGTGAGCATTTAAAACAGTCAAGTATGCCTGCAGTTACATATGTTGATTGCTTACAACAGTTGCCTAATAATTGTTTCCCCATAATCAGTTATTTGATGACTTCAGGCCTGTAATGTTTGCGGGGAGGGAGGGGATTGGAATTGGGGACGTTTCCTGAAAAAGCCAGGGTATAATTGATGCATTATTCATCTCTCAGTTTTTTAGCTAATTGAATGTTGAAGGAATTGCATAGGTGACAGGGCACTGCATGCTGTCTTAAGAAGGATAGATAGGAACCAGGGGATGAAACCAGTTGGTCTGTGGAATGACCTTATCTCTGTAGAGTCCTGGAGCTAATAACCTGAAGAGGAAGGGGCAGTAATGAAGGGTGCTTTTCTAATAGGACTGTAGCAAGATAATTTGTCTGTGAGACAAGATTGAGATACACATGCTGATTCTGTTCTTGACCCCCTCTCTCTAGCTGTCTTTCTTCATTGCTCCATAAAGCCAGGACAACTGTTCTGTTCTCAGGTTCGCCCTTCCTGAGGAAGTGCCGTGCCTGACTTCGTCAGCACACGATGTTCCCGGAGCCACAGTGGATCTATAATACGTGGCGGGGAGGGAGGTCCCTTAGGTGAAGCTGGTATGGTCCAAGGGAGTTCACAGTCTGCACCCCAGCTATCGGGGCCCACCGCACTGGAAAGAACATGGTTTGGAAAACGCAAGCTCCATGCACGTGTGCGTTTGCAGACGTACGTTCGCTGGGGTGCCGGTGGCTGCGGCGGGCAAAAGGTGTTACAACACTGCTGGAACAGAGGGCTCGGCTCCAGCGCTGGGTGGAGCATTTGGCACTTCGGTGTGCAGGCCACTTCAAAAGGGTCTGTGCGGGCAGTGCTGTTACCGGAAGCTTGTCTTCTCTAGCGTTGCTCTTCTTAACTCTAACTAAACAGAAGCAAGAAACCAACATGCAAAGTTTGACACTGAAACTCTCAGAAAGCAGTATTTAACTTCACAAAGATGTCCATCCATAACCCACACTTTTTTAAACTGTTTTTGGCCTGCTGGTCATCTTATTTCCACAGTATAGTATAATTGTTGCAGGTGTATAAATCTCTCTATGCTCCTGTCTGTTAAGGCATATACTGAAAGCTGTTTTGTTATTAGTACTAAAAAAAATGGTCCCTGTTTTTTTCCTATCCAAAAGGCAAACATAAATTTTCCTCTAGTTTCCACACACATTAATACTTTTGTTGATTTTTTTGTGTTAAGAAAGAAAACAGCTTATAAACATTTTGGCACTTTTGAATTCCTAATAGTTTTGTTAAAACAGGCTGTTGTAAATTTCCACTTACTAAAATTGACCATTTTGGAGCAATGTGATACTTCTGTGTAGAAATAATGTAAAAGTTGTTGTGTCCCAAGCAGAAACCATTCAGAAATACATCATTTCATACTGATAATTCCAGACAAGTGTGAAACTTTCACACATATTTCTGAAATTTAGGTAAACTTAAACAAAAATGATGCATTTATGCAGATATTTTTAACGTCAGGCAAGTTTTGAAACTTGGGTGAAAATTCTTCCTCTGAAGAATTATATGCTTCAGATTTTTCTAAAATTCCTTAAATGTTTAAACGTCTGATTTTCTCTGTCACAAAAGTTTCCTTTATGTACCATTTCTTGTATGTAGTTTAAGATATTTGGGAAATGCAAATTAGATGCTGTTACATAGGAACTTTTGAACCAGTGCATTCAATCCCTTGTTTTGTATGTGGTTTAGACATTCAAAAGTTACTTTACAACCCAAAGTGCAGCCCAGTGCCCCTTGGCCTAAGTATCTAGAAAGGTAGAGGCTCAGTGGTGCACGTTTCTAGTGATACTCCACAGTTTTAGCAGCATTTCAATTACAAATGCAAAGTATTTATTATCTGGCTTTTTATTAGTTAAAGAACAATTAAAAAGCCTAAAGGCGTTCTTTTTTCCTTAAGTACTACAAAAGTAAGTCAGTGAATACTAATTTTTTTTTTAACAGAAAAATGTGCTTGTGAAATTGTTGGACTTTGGGGAAGGAAGGTGATGTCTATTTTAAGTGTCTCTCCCCCTCACTGAAGTAGCGAGTCTTGCTTGAGGAGGTTATACAAGGCCCCCTGTGTGGGAAATTACCCTTAAGGCTTAAGGCTATGCCTGTGATATGTCTGCGAAATGTTTACAACCTGCAGCCACACCAGTGCAGTTTCATACTTGGATGTGCACCAACAGTGTGAGTCTTTGCAAACATATATGCAAGTCAGTCACTGCAGTCTTAGCTACACTAGAAGGTGTCTGTGTGATAATGTACAGTAAACTAGTCATTGAGTTTATAAGGGGCTAGTTACTCTAAGATCCCTGTAGAGGAACTTAAAGGGAGCTGCAGTCTTCACTGTATAGCGTGAGCTAATAATAGAGAGGGGTTTTGTGTTACCTCGCTTGATGAACCAGTTTTAATGCCTTAGGCTAAGAACTTAAGTTTTCTACATACTAAATGAGCAGGGGAATGTAGAAAGAGATCAAGTTTTCACCTCTGGAGAACAGAGAAGGTATGCTACATTTTTTTCTGAATAATATGGAAATGTGGGCTGTCGGCACTGTACAGTGACAATAATCCCTCAAGTACCCCAACGGGAACATGGTATGGAATATCTTACTGTTCCATAAAATCGCACATTGGCTTACTCAGAACTGCGTTCTCTGTAAGCACTTTCATGGATGGACCTCAGTAAGGGTAGCCCTTGTGGAAGGCTCAGTAACAAGCCTTCTACCTTCTTAGGTCTGTATCATCACTTTAAGTCTCCACCTTTTTTATTTACTTATATAATTTATCTGAAGCCATGTCAAAAGTCTGTGGAATTGCTGCTAGGGAGAGGTGGGGGCAAATTCTAATATTTTTGTATTCTAGTACTGTTGTACATTGTATTGTTTGCTTCCATAGTTGATTTAAAAAAAAAAAATTTCTAACTTTCAGTCAAACCTTTCGTCTCTAATAGAACTTGAGTCAGTGAGTCTGTGGCCATGAGTCAAAATGAAAATGTTTGTACAAACTGCATTATTGTAGGCATGGCATAGTTTGAGAAGTAATTGGTAGTTAAAAAATGGAAGCAAAAAACTTGAGTCCCTCAGAAGTTAACTGTTAGAGACAAGTCTAAGCTTAGCTTTGTCTCCTGGCCTCTCAGATATGACCTGATTGAAGTGGAGTGTTGTTTAACATGATAAAATGTGTTGTTAATATATCAGTGTTTATACATTGAAATAACTTTATTCAAACTAGGCCTTACCTAAGCTAGAAAGGTGTACATGCCTCTTTAAGGCTAACAGTTTCTCCAGTTTGAAAACATAAGTTCTTTCCTCTTAGGGAATTCACAATATATTTAATCTGAGTAACAACTCCAGCTGCTTTAGGTAAATAAATAAATACACACACACACACACCCCTAACATACATACACAGAACAGCTGTGACAAATAATCTATATAACATTTTTAGGTGTGTTACATAGGTCAAAAACATCAATATTATGGCAAAAAAACTTGTGAACTACTTGTAGACTGCAATGGAGCAACAAGATGGAAGGAAAATGCGATGAGGAAGGATAAAGTTAAAATGATAATGTGTGTATGAAGTAACTGCCATTTTCTATGCACTGTGGAAAACGTCAGTGAGAGAGAGGGAGGAAAATGAAAGGAACAGTAAGTTTCAACTTGAGTTGCAACAAGCTTTCATGAAGGCATCAAGTTAATGCATAGGAGAGACTGCAAGAGGAGTAAATAAGAAGCATGTTGGTGAGACAGGTGGCCATAGCTCAGGTGTAAAAATTCAATATTAACAAAGAAAGGCTTTCACATGATACACTTACCTGCTTACAAATGACAATATTTCACACTCTAAATCTGAAGGTCTGGAATGATTGAAAGTCAAGAATGATCAAAGCATGAAATCTTGGCATTCAGAAATAGATGTCTGAGAAATCATGTACTGGTCTAAGCTGTATTAAAAATCTGATGTTTTTCTTAAAGCCTCTATACTAAAAGCTGAAGTATGAAAGATCAAAAAAACCTTACGATTTTATATGTACGTGGAGAGAGGCAGGTTTTCCTAAGTCCACATGTAAAAATTGAAGAGGCTAGAACTCTTTCCTTGAATCAGAATACAGCTATTCCCTGTTTATACAGTAGTGGTTTTCATGGTATTGCTGGTGCTGCTTTTTTTTTTAATGGTCTTCCACCTCCGTCTTGAGGTGCCAGAGAAACCTTTCTCTTAATTTTTTTTTTTTTTATCTTGGAACTCACTGGGGCATTTGGAAGGTCAAGAGACATTGAGGTAATGGTTTTCTTTGTAAGAAATATTTTCTTCTCTAGGATCATGAGATCTTGAAGGGTGAAAGGGAAGGATCAAAGGTGTTATTGCTGAACAATATACACCTCAACAGTTACTTTCAGAACTTGAGGACATTTTCCCTTCTGAAGCAGCTGCATTGAAACTCTGATACTTAACCAGCCAGCATTAACAGCTAGGTGCAGCAAGTGCTGAGTAGTACCAGTGGGTCTAGCACTTCAGTTCTCATGCAGAATCTGTGCATGCATCAACATCTGAAAAGGCAACTTTAAGTTAATATCATAATTTCTGATTAAAATCTTGCTTCCCATGTTCATAGTACTGTATCAATAAAGTTAGGTAAAAAGCCTGCATGTTACACCTAATCAAAATGTTTGAAATGTTTCATAGTTGATATTTTTCACTAATAACTTAGTTAATGAAGTGAATAAATGAAGTGAAGGTTTGGAGGTTTCTTTCCAAAATGTGGTGAAACATGGTGCTCTTGGTGCTGCATGCAGCTTCTTCTGTCCCAATTACCTGCAGCTTTCCGGCGATTTCTCTACCATTTGTATGTTTCTGTAAAAGTCTATGACCTTATTAATTGGCCAGTTAAATTTTCTTGTGTGTGTATATATAGTACTGAGCACTGTATAGCGCTACAGTTGTAATTCTTCAAAATACATACTTGCCATGTATAATTGCAGGAGAAAGGGCACTATTTGGCAAATAGCTTTTTTAGAGAACCATGTACCTTATTAAGCTGAGGAGAGATATATTCAGCCTTGAGCTCATCTTTGATCATGGTTTTGTCATCAGTTTAATTAACCAAGGAATATTTTTCCTACGGATTTAAATAGACTAAATATCAGATAACTTAGTCATCTGGGATCTTGTTTAAAAAAATGGTTTAAATTTTTAAAGGGTTTATATCCTATTGGTGTAGTATTGATAGTATTACTAAATAAATGCCTGGATCATTTGTATTTCATGCCTCTTCTTTCTGTCAGTGGCAACCATACCTCAGTACTATATATCAGACTCAATCACCTGTATGAGATCCAGTTCTGTTTCACTTGCAGCCTTGCTTTGCATCTAAATTGCTCTCTTTTTCAGTGACAACTGAGATTGTTCAGAACTGAACAAGACTGTGTCCACTGTAACACTAGAATGTAAAGCTGAAAACTCTGCATAAACGGGATTTACCTTTTACTTACATAGGACCCACAAATTAAATTGTCTTATATATATTTGCATTTGTCAAGATGAGAATCCTGCATTTAAAACATCTCCTGATGTGTCCTCTCTGATACAGAAATCTTGTGTTTCAGTGCTTGACTAATCTCTGTCTTGCTGATGCTTTTGAATGAGCTTTGTATGTGAAAGCTCTACTAATCCTTGTACTTACTGTTTGAATGTTTGCTACAGGAAGCGAGCAGCTGCAAAGCATCTAATAGAGCGCTACTACCACCAGTTAACTGAGGGCTGTGGAAATGAAGCCTGCACGAATGAATTTTGTGCTTCCTGTCCAACTTTTCTCCGTATGGATAACAATGCAGCAGCCATTAAGGCCCTCGAGCTTTATAAGATTAATGCAAAACTCTGTGATCCTCATCCCTCCAAGAAAGGAACGAGCTCAGCCTACCTAGAAAACAATTCCAAAGGTGCCCATAACAATTCCTGCACTGACAGAAAAATGAACAAGAAGGAAATGCAAGGCCCAAGAGATGACTTTAAAGGTAAGATGTTATTTTAGAATTTTCCTAAAATAAAACACATTTAATATGCATAAGTATAACCCTACAGAATTCACTGTGGTGGTATTCTGCTGACTGTCATTGTGTTCTGCTGACTTCTTAAGTAAAATACAATATTTGACAATCAAATATTTTACTATGGATTCTGAAAAATGGCTGGATTAATGCTGAACACTGTTTCCAAATCTTTACCACATCTCTGTTAAAATCCATATGCATTTGTTGCTTTCTGAGGTTACTGGTTTTGCAAATATTGAGAGTTTTTTTAAGTGCTGTTGTATGACTGTTTAGTTTTGCTAGTTTTGTAACTCTTCTGTAGTTAATAAGTAATAAAAGTTATACTTTAACACAGAATCTGGAAATAGTTAAGAAACTTAACAGATGAACAAAAAACAATACAGTGGATAATAGGCAGTACATTTACCAAGCTAAAAAAAGTTTAAGCAAAGTCATTTCTAAGCCAGTGTACAAAAATGAAATAATGTTCTGTGTGTTTTTTCTGATTTCTATTTAGCTTTTCAACTCTTTAGAATAGTAAATACATACTACAAGAATAATTTTAGTTGTTGTCAAAACCTGTGGTGCAAACAGAAATCACAAGCTAAATGAAATTAGCCATTAACCTTTGAGCAGACCTTTTTTAAGTATTGTTGCAGTAAGTGGTATAAACACAGAAGTTCAGATTCGTTCATTTTAGCTAAAGAAGTTTAGCTAAAAGAACTGTTTACAGCAAAGAATTAAAAAGGCCTGCAGAATCAGCAATAAAACATAGCACTGTGTTATAAGGGACCTAAGATGCTCCAGTCAGCGTCTGTATTAGTTTGTTCTTTATCTGATGCAAGGATAAAGAATGCAAGGATAACTTGTCCGCAAATTATTTATGATCTGAGTAAGCAAAGAGGCAAACAGGGAGGGGAGAGGGGAGCCAGTGTAGTGTTAGACAGGCAAGAGGCACATTAGGTCTGTTTTGTGATTTGTCTCTTAGCTTTGTGTATTTTTAATGGAGGTGTGCACATACGGGATTTTCCTCCTTCTCCCCGACCCTAACGTCCTCTCTCCCCAAGATAGGTTGAGAAGACTCTTAGATACCTCTCTCCAGAGACAGTCTGTTGTCTAAAGCAATGACTCTTCTGTCTTCTGACTTCATCTGTTGCAGCATCACAAGTATTGACCTGTCCTTGTAGCTGTATGGACAGAGAGTATTAATGCATTCTTAAAGCCCATCTGAGACTCTTAGTTACCTTTGGAATTGGATGATGTCTAAGGAATCTAATGCTCTGAAATTTTTTAAGGTTTATCTGCAGCAACAGTTACTGGAAAACTGCAGTTAAGTTTGAAAAAGCCAAGGAAAAGGTTGTGCAGCTTACTTTTATGCTTGACATAGGATTGAAAGTTCTAAATAAATTGAAAGAAATGCCCTTCAGAAAGAATTGTTTAAATTACTTTTCTGTAGTGCTAAGCCCTAAGACTATTTACCTTTGGGGAAAAATGTATCGGGAGACCGTCGTCAGCATCTCAGTAATATCTTAGATGACAGTCCAAAAAGAGGAAGGAAATAGAGAAATTGCAAATATGTAAAAAGCATGGGTTACAAATGTAGTCACATGGAGCAATTTCAAAATCAGTGTTATAATTACCTGGGAAACTATTTTCAGCTTTGATCACCAAAACATTAAATTGGGAACAGAGAAGGTCAGTGTACAGGCAGTGAGCACACAATCATAACAAAGCTTCCATAAGAGATAATGAAAAGATAATGAATAAATTTGCTAATTAGGGAGAGTGTTGTTGGCAATATATAGATCACATGCAGTCTTTTTCATAGTCAAGGATCACTGTTAAAGCTGGACTTCATGTACAGATTTATCATGGAGTGTTACTGAGAACAAGGTCTGAGAGGAGGTATCTTTACTTCTCTGGATCACATAGTTGCAGTAGAACGGGTGAGAGGAGAAGGCATGTAAAAGCTTACTCAGACACAAGTCAGCTAAAATTTACTTGAGTTAGAAGAAAGCTTCACCATGTTTGTTTTTCTCTAGCTGTTCTCACTGCTGTAAAGTAAAAAATGGGGCAGACCCTTATGGCAGCTCAGTTAAAGGATGGTCACAGGATATGACTTAAAACTTATGAAACTGCTGATGGTAATAGTAAATATTTTAACTGGAAATAGCACATGGTTTGTTCCTTAAATGCTAAAACTTGTAAAAGAGTGACTGGGGAATTTCTGTTGTAAGTATGGAAATCTGAAATGTGTTAAATTGTTAAATTGTCAACTTTGCTGATAATTTTTATGCTATGAATAACCTCTGCAATCCAGAGTCAGTGAACTTGAGACTGTGGTCCTCATTTTGAGGAGCTATGGCATGGAACAGCATCTGTGTCAACAGTTAAATTTCTTTTAGGCAAGTTTGCTTCTTGAGCATGCACTGCAACAGATAAAAAGAGGATTCACTAACCTTGAATCCTTTCATAATATTTTTAATGCTGTTGTTTTTAACAGGACATTTTAGTTTTGAAGCTTTTTCACTGTCTAGAAATTGGTTGGAAGTCAATCTCAGTAGCATGACATAAGCTTAATCTTTCCTGCGTTATATGTGTTCTAAGAATGGCTTGGGGCTCTGTGAAAATCAATAGGTTGTCTGTCTTTGCAGCATTTAGTTTGTATTTTTAATTTAATGACTGCTTGGAATGAATGTTAGTGTAGGCAATCACATTTCAAAATACTTTAACATATAACTGTGTTTATTAAAATGATACACTTCCTTCTTTCTACAGAGGTAATTCTAACGTGGTTGGTGGATACCGTGCTGTGTTGCGTGGTGTTTTTAGATCTCTAGAGATGCTATTAAACAGATTCAGTTTTAGTTCTAAATTGTGTGTCAGTATAGAAGAATCTGCTTAAACTAGAACATCTTTTCAGGGTCTGATCATGTGGTAATCCTACTCTAAATCATCACCTGATGTGAAAGCACTTGTGGGTTCTGTTTGAGAAGTAGCATAGAAAGCTATAAATAATGTTTTCTCCTTCTCTTTTCTGAAGAGAAAGGAAGATTTCAAATAAATGGACCACCAAATGACTGACTTCATTTCAGGGGTTTGGGGGGGAGGTGGAACAGACGGGTACTTGGAGCCCATGCAGATGATGTGTGTAAACCAGCTTGTTCATCTGAATAACACGTTGATGAGTATACTCAAGTTGTTTATCTCAGTGAGGCCTAATGCACAAAGAAGTAACCCACATGCTCAACTGTGTGTGTAATTTAGGAGGCAGCATAAATTTCTGGGCATGTACGGTGCATTTTTGGGATGATTTTCAGGCATCAGTTTAGTATAAAAACAGTTGCAGAAAGCATTAAAAATAAAATAAGAAAACTTATATTCCCATTAATATACAACAAAACAAATCATTGAATCTTTTTTTAAGGAAGAAAGAATGTGTGAAATACATATGCATGTGCTATGTTTGATAAAAGAGGTTGATACAGTTTAGTTTGTGTATAGTTTAATGACTTATGCATTAACTGTGCAGATTTACCAGAAGGCTGTATTGTCACACAGTCTTATTCATTAAGTCTTTTAAAGTTTAAATGTCTTACCGATTGATTGAGTTGCTCTTGTTTAGACGATATAATACTGTTAACTACCAAATGTAGTTAATTGGCTGCAAAACAGTTTTACCATTGAGCATGTTCTCTGATCAACATCCATGAATAAAATATCTTACGAAATCACAGTGAATGAAATCATGTTTCTTCATGCTTATGAGATTATAAAGTATCTGTCTTGAATTTATCCAGCACTGACACTGTTTTTTCCAGTGTTAATGGTGATATGATACACGGATTTCTTGAGTAGAGCAAATTAGAGGTATTTTATCTTTTTAATTTTTATCTTAATAAAAAACAATATTTTATCTTTTTATAGATGTGACTTTTCTAACAGAAGACAAGATTTATGAAATTCTTGAACTATGTCGAGAGAAAGAGGATTATTCCCCTTTAATCCGGGTGATTGGGAGAGTATTTTCTAGTGCAGAAGCATTGGTACAGAGTTTCCGAAAAGCCAAGCAGCACACCAAGGAGGAGCTCAAGTCTCTTCAAGGAAAGGATGAAGACAAAGATGAAGATGAAAAGGAAAAAGCTGCCTGTTCGGCTGCTGCTATGGAAGAAGATTCAGGCGCATCGTCATCTTCATCGTCAAGAATAGGTGATAACACACAGGGAGATAATAACCTCCAAAAACTAGGCCCAGATGAAGTGTCTGTAGATATTGAAGCAGTCAGACGGGTCTATGATAGATTACTTTCTAATGAAAAAATAGAAACTGCCTTTTTAAATGCACTTGTGTACTTGTCACCTAATGTGGAATGTGACTTGACTTACCATAATGTGTACTCTCGGGATCCTAACTATCTGAATTTGTTTATTATTGTTATGGAGAATGGCAATCTTCATAGCCCAGAATATCTGGAAATGGCTCTACCATTGTTTTGCAAAGCAATGAGCAAACTACCCCTTGCAGCTCAAGCAAAACTAGTCAGATTGTGGTCGAAGTACAGAGCAGACCAAATTCGGAGAATGATGGAAACATTTCAGCAGCTTATTACTTACAAAGTCATAAGCAATGAGTTCAATAGTCGTAACCTAGTGAATGATGATGATGCTGTTGTCGCTGCTTCAAAGTGCTTGAAAATGGTTTACTATGCAAATGTAGTAGGAGGGGATGTGGATACAGATCATAATGAAGAGGAAGATGAAGAACCCATCCCAGAATCAAGTGAACTAACTCTTCAAGAGCTGTTGGGTGAGGAAAGAAGAAATAAAAAAGGTCCTCGAGTGGACCCACTGGAAACTGAACTTGGTGTTAAAACTATAGATTGCAGAAAACCACTTATCCCTTTTGAAGAATTTATTAATGAACCACTGAATGATGTTCTAGAAATGGACAAAGACTACACTTTCTTCAAAGTAGAAACAGAAAATAAATTCTCTTTTATGACCTGTCCCTTCATATTGAATGCTGTTACCAAGAACCTGGGTTTGTATTATGACAATAGAATCCGGATGTACAGTGAAAGACGCATAACTGTGCTCTACAGCTTAGTTCAAGGCCAGCAGCTCAACCCGTATTTGCGACTTAAAGTGAGACGTGATCACATCATAGATGATGCGCTCGTCCGGGTAAGTCATGCAGCAACATGGAACTTAGGTTTGTTGGTTCTGACTAGTGCAAACTACGTGGGCTTTGACTAACTGAAAAGGACTGCGTGTGAGTGCAGTGTTTTATGTACTAGGTTTCCTCTAGAAGAAACTAAAATAGCTTTACCATATAAAGTTTGAATTATAAGTGTGCTGCTGAAGATTTGTATGTTCAGCAGAAACACTTCTACTCAGAGTGGTTGCAGACTTTTAAAGTGTCAAATAGTTCTTATTCCCCATTAACAGATTCTGCACTGAGGGTGACGAACTTCTGTTTCAGTACGTTTTCTTTGTCCTCTGGACTGTCTTGGATCATCTTCTGATAGTAGGGTTTTTCAAATGGAAGTTGGAATTAAAGCCTTCCAGTTGTGTAACTCTTCTTGTGGACTTCTGAACTTCTAGATATAAAGTGTGTGCAGTGACTGCACGCTAAGTAGAACTTCTTGCTTCTCTGAGTTTTTGCAATTTGGTGCAAATACTGATTCGCAAATACTGTTGCAATTTGGTGCAAATACTGAGTGAGAAAGGAGAAATAAGACCTGTTAGTACCTGAGAGCTGTGAGAGCAGCCTGTTTCTGAATATGCTAGCTTCTTAAGATAAAACTTAAAGCCATTTGTTCACACATTTTTGGAAGATGGGAATTAAACAGGATACAAATTATAAAGAATATTTCAAGTAAACTTTTTTCATACATATGTCCTTTAATTTTAGGACTCTTCCTCCCTTCATTTTTTGCTTAAAGCTGTTATTTTTCAAAAGCTCATTTTTCTGTGTTCTGCTATTAAAGCACAGCAACGTGTGCAAAATTTTAAATTTAACCATGGCTTTAAAGCTTGTTGCTGAAGAGCCAGACAGGTATTTGGAGAGACTCTGGGGAAAGTACCTCTTTTTTGCCTCTCAACCCAGCTGTTACTTCTCGTTAAATTTGACTTCTTTAACTGCTACTGAAGGTCAATTGTGAGAGCCCTAAGTGAGCTCCCACATTGATTTTTCTGTGTACCTCTGAATTTCCAGATGGGTTAGCTGCTTCATGGGAATTGCTGATATTATGACTTATCGGGGAAAACCTTTGTCTCTAGTACCAACAGGAAAAATAAAATTGCAATGCAGAAGTGCCTTCTCTCTGTAAACCCGATTATTATATTAGGCAAATAAGAAATATACTGTTCTAAAATTCAACCCTACTATGTACCAGTTTTCTAATTTAAGAATACTCTTTGTAATTTCACTACCTGTCAAACTTACAGTTCTATCCAGTTATGTTTTGTCACATTATTGTAATGGAGTTTATTTCCATTTCCAAAGCTCTGTTCAGCTTTGGGATACATAAATACTGAAAAAAAGGGAGGGACAGTACTACCTCTTCAGGAGAGGATGGGCTAAAAGAGGATAAGAGCTAGTTTTAGGGAGATGTTTGTTTTAATGTCAGTTCCAGCAGAGAAGAAGCAGACCTTCCTCCTCATACTGATGATGGGAAGGAAAATCTTTAAGTATGAGAAAAGGCATTCTTCCACATGTTGCTTGTTGTGGAAGGAAGTTGAAATCTTTGAGGACAACAAAATATGTTTAGTGTTGCTTAGAAAGCTCATGAGCAACACCAAGTTGGTGCAGCTACTATATCACAACGGGGCCACAGCGGTCATTGCTGTGCACAGCCTTGGTCTGTTGGAAATTTACGTAGTTTAAATCAGATTAAGCTCAAACATACTAATTTAAATTGTGATGCACTTGCAGGAGCCCTCGCACAGCGTAGCAGTCTATGAGTACATGCCTGGGCAGTTGCCATGGATCCTCTTACAGCTGTTAATTTAAGCTGTCAGAACATGCTAAATTATGGTGATCTGACTCTGTCAAAGCCCCAAGGAGAGAAAGAATTTTAAACTGTTTATTCTGGGATAGAAAATGAAGCAAAAAGATAGAATTGTTCTAAATTCAAGCAGTCTGAGCTGAACTGTAGTGTTAGTCAATGAGAGCAAGTGCAGCCCAGACATTTCTTGAAAGTGGAAAATAGATTATGTACAGCAAGTTGGAGATGAATGAAGACTCACCATCCTAGCTGGGGGAAGGGAGCTGTATGTGCCATTTCAAACAGATGCAACAAAGTAGCTATTGTGAGATGATGTGGACTTAGAGAAAATTGTGTTGATAAATATACGTAGCGGGTACAGAAGTCACCTTTTAACTATTGATATGTTTTAACTGATGATATGAAGTATCAGTGTTCAAGGAAGAGATTTTAAATATTCCTGAGGAAGTGTTAGAAGTTAAGAAAGGAGTGAATTAAACAATACAGTATCTCTGTTTACTGTGGTGTGCCTATGTCTCTTTTTTCATTTGTTTCTTCTCATTTTAATATCAAAAAGGATGCAATCGGAATACATTCAGAGATTTCAGAGTCTCTTCAGAGAGGTTGTAAAGTCCTCTTAATGGTAAAACAGGTGACATAAAATGACATAAAAGATGGCATGGAGAAGTTGAATGGGAAATACCGGTTTTCTCAACTGGTAGCACCCAGTCATATTATCAGGAAGAAGGCTTAACATAAGCAAGAGGATGTATTTTTTTCCACACAGTGTACCTTAAAATTATGGATGTCATTGCCCAGAACTTGTAGCTCTTCATGAAAGAAATATCCATCAAAAGCTAATGGGCATTACAGGCACTTTAATGTGACCCACAAACAAACCTCAGGAGGTCTCTAAGCTTCAAGTCTGCTGGTAGCTGGAGAAGTTTCATAGGGAAAACACTGTTCCACACTGTCATCTTGCACTTTTTTCAGCGGGTGCCTGATCTGTTTAAGAATTGCATGCTGCTGTTACACAGGTGCTTCCTGTAACAGGTTGAGAAGTTTTTGGTTTTTTGGGGTTTTTTTCTCCCCCTTAGCAAATGTCACAATTTGTTTCCACTTCCTAATTGGCCTGTAATTGGTCTGGATGAAGACCTTCTGTCTTATGTCCTAATCCTTAAAGTGACTTGCTCTATCTCTGATTGTAGTAAAAGTTGGAACTGCAGGTCAAAGATGGGTACCATGTGCTTCTGTAGTAGCCCTGACAGCATCAAACCTAAGTGAAAGCTACGTTGTGTGAGTTTGCTTCAGTGATGGTTGCAGTCTTGGGTGCAGTATTGAACTTTGGAAGGGTCTCACTGAAAACTATCAGGAAGATCTTGCCGAGATAATAGTCTTCAATACTAAAAGTGTATTCTTAGATCTGTTCAGTGACAGAATGTTTCCAAACATGCTTAAACTAAAGGTAAGTAATTATGATTTCCAGTATCTTTACCCTTGCATTGCACTTTTTACTTCTGGGGTTTGAATACTTATAGACTTGTTTGAATTGTAAGTAATTACATACTCATGTTACTAGACCTGTGTCTTTACAGAACCACCACTGCAGACTTTTTTGATTATATATGGAATTAACTCTGATAATTTCATGGTAAAAGCATTTTCAGAAATATTGATTAAAATTAGATTGAGGTGGTCTTATTCATATTTTCCTTATTGATGCTGGATATTTTTCAAGCAAATATATTGATCAGCCTTCATAATTTCTTTTTGAAAATGGACGAAGTACAGGTCTTTCTCTGCTAATTAGTCGAGCTAATTAAGTTATCACCAAGCTCTTTTTCTTTTATCAATATTTAATATTCAAACTTTTAGAATTCATTATGTACATCTCACTTTTTGGACTTCATTAAAACCGGTATGAGCACTGGTAAGTGTTTTGTTTGTTTGTTTTTTAATTACTGTAGGATTTTTTCCTTGTACGGAATTCGAAGCAATACTTTTAAATACCTTTGAAGCAATAACTTGTTTAAAGCTGCTTATTAAAAGAATTCGTAGTTCACCCTTGAACAAATATATCTAACCAAAAATTTTATTTACACATTCATTATTCGATTTCTTTGCATGTATGAAACTTGCATCAGAAACTTATTTTTCTTTTTTTTTATTGAAATGGACTTAAAACATGCTTTCTTTGTATTATATATTTATTGTATACTTATTTGTATGTTAGTCTGAAAAGTCACTGAGGGGTGGGGATGCAAATAGTAAAGTGCTGGTCCCCACTTTTATTAAAGAACCCTTACATCTGGGAGTTGGTAGCTGAGTTTGCAGTTCTTGAAAGCAGTTAACATGCGTTTTTGTGTCTAACACGTTTCTTTTGAGATGTTAACTGTACTCCTGCAGAGTCATGTTACCTGAATGTGGTAGTAATGAAGTTTATCCTTAAATCCCCTCTTCTGCCTTTTCATTCCCCAACAGCTATTCCTTTCATCCCCTTCCTCTGAGTTTACTTTTTTTTTTGCACAGATTGTATGTGGATTTATTCTCAGGTAGCAGTAATTTAAAGGGTGTGAGTTATGACACACGAGTTCTGCAAGTGAAAGTGTGGTGGATTCCTTCAGCAGAGTCTGGCTGGTACTTGCTTGCAAATTAGAAACTCACTTTGACAAATTTCACATTGAATGTAGATGGCTGGCAGGCACCAAGCTTCTCCTGCTTGTAAATGACTGCTAAATATATTGATGAGCAAAAACTTTTATGTGACAACTGAGGCCAGCAGGTAGATTCTCTCATAGTATATTAGCAACAAAGTATTCCAGGAGCTTTGAGGTTCTCTTAGACTAAGTCGATGTTTATGTGTGTTCAATTGAAAATCTCAGCACTAGTGTGCCTTGGTTATGTGCAGAGTATGTCTGACTTTGGTGATGTATGCATGAACCGTAAAGTACAGCTTGAGAGGATGCTTCTTAGTCACTTAAGTATTACTTCACATGCAGTTTTGCAGAAATTGTAGTGACCGACTTACGTCACTGGTACTTTCATACTTAAATTAGTTGTGTTCATGTCATTTTTGCCTTCTAGCATGGGAAATATGCCTGCCACTGCCTTAAAGAGAACTTTTATGTTACATTGCTAGAACTTGAGAGGTTTTTTGATCATTTTTAACTGAATAGAGATTACTTCAATTAATATCAATTTTAAGAAGGTAACTAAACTCTGGTGTTATGTTAAGCTTTTAAATGTCATATTTCTGTCATCCAATGGAAGATTCCTGTCTTTCAGGAAAGCACAGTGTTGTTCTGTAAGCAAAGTAAATTATACAATCTCTTATGCTGTGGCACTATATCATGTTTCAGCCAACAAAATACAGATATTCTTTATAATATCATATCTCATATCTCACCTTTCAGCTCTTCAATTCATAAATACTCAATTTTTTATGCTACTGCTTCAAACATGCTATACACATGCTTTTTGGGAAGTCCCTGGAAAATGTAATGATGACTTCATCTGCTTGGCCAGTCAAACCATCATGACAGAAAACATACTGGCTTCTAAAACTTTGGGAATTCACACACACACATAGATTGGGTTTATCTAGCAGCATCTGTGTTGATACAATTGGGGTGGCTCTGATTATTTAAAAAACCAAAAACCAAACAACTTTAAACTGAAGTTCATACTTCCCGTGCTATAGAAACACTGCTGCAGTTCTGCTAAAATTCAGTGCCTCTCTACTATCATGACTAATGCTGTTTTTTCCACTGAGTCCCAGTTTTCTTGAGAAGCATCAGTGTTGAGACATGGATGTTCAAAGAAGCAGCTAAATTCACAACCTTTAGTTGAGCAGCTTAGCAATATTGTCCTGGTTATAGAAGCTACTTCAAGGAACATTAGGCTTTGATTCAAAATACTGGCTTTTTGGTAATTTTTTTATCTGACTCCCTTGCAGACATCAGCACAGCATTCCAATCTGCCCGGTCGGCATTGCTCAACTAAGAGTGTTTCCTTCCCCTTTTTTAATACTGCTTTTCTTTTACATAACTCACTGCAGCGTAGTTCTCAGCCAAAAAACCATTTTGAAATAGTTTTTTAAGTCGCTTTATATGTATAAATATGAGCAGTCTCCTTAATATAAGTGTATTTCTATGACAGAAGAAAGCCTTTACACTGTGACAAAAGGTTGCTGTCCCAAAAGAAATGCAGAGGTAATACTTCTTAAAAAGTCTCAGTTGTATTTGGAACATGGCTTAAGCTCCATTGTCCTCCTATTCAGGAACAAAATTTTTTTACACATCTGTAAGATGTATAGTTTTAAGATTTATATGAAATGCAAGTCGCAAAACTACACTGTTATGGGAAGCATGTGATGAGAATACCAATGGAGGCAGAACTGCAACATGTTTTTGCAGAAGTATTGTTGATAAAATACAGTGAATTTCAAAGAATAAATGTTATTTGGTCTCCTTAGGGGGGAAAAGTAGTTCATTGCCAATTATATGCAATAGAATATATGCAAATAGACAGACCACTTTAGGTAGTACCTAACTAAGTTTTCCACATAATCTTGTAATTTAATATACATCTCGATCTGCTAATCTGAATTTGCTTGCTCTCGTTCTTGGGGTCTTCATGGTTTGCCTCCATTTTTTTAACTGAGCTTTATATGCTATGGAGTTACACTCTTTCTCTTCCTGATACTAGTTTTCAATACCAGTTACTGCAATTCTTTCCCCACATGCTCCTTTTGCAGGAGGAGCTTCAAAGTCTCCAAAGCCGTTATGCTAACCACCTTAGCTCTGTCACCGTCACCCGTCACACTGTGCTGCTTGCAGCATGGCTGGCTGCCTTGGCAGTTACTGGGAGAAAACGTGTCTTGTTGATGGTGTTATTGCTGCCTTTATCCTCTCTGTTCTGTTCCTGTTTTCTTTTACACTTCTGTAGTAAAATTCTGGGACATAAACGATGTGTTGGCATGTGTGTGTGGATAAGGTAGGGTAGTGAAATAAAAAGAAATGGTTTGGCATGTTAAGGACACTTGCTGGTAAATACAGATTGCGCTAGCCCGCATTAGAGGTGAATCTCGCCAGTAATATGGTCTTGGCAGGGGAATGTACAGGTCCATCTGTACCTTACTTTACTGTTGTTGAGTTTTCTTTGCCATGTAGGTATGTTTAATGTAATCATGCTGCACAGGTTTAACCAATATGTTTATGGTTTTAAGCAGCATACTTCTTACCAGCTGCAAAATATTCTTGCATAACTTTTGATTTACTAAAAGGACACATTTTTGTTGGAAGAAAGTGAAAGACCTGTAATGGCCTTTATATAGACATGAAACCCTTTCCTATGAAACGTCACAACTTTTTGACCTTAACTGAATTTTCACTTTCGTGGAAGCAATGTGGTAGATCTGTTTAAAGGCACTGAAGAAATAAGAGCAAGAGATTTCTGAGGCTTCGTCATTAGGGTCAAGAGGAAAGAGGATTGATTTGACTATTGGTGTCTTTTTATTTCTGGGTTTTTTCCCCCAGCTCTTTGTTTGTGAGATGCAACTACTAGTCAAAGGCTTGTCTTCTGTCTTCCACTGTAAATTACTACGTGAAGGTTCTGAAAACATATCTGTTAAATCCCTTCACAAAACCATTTGTTGTCAAACGGGTAGATCAGATTGCAGTCTCTTTTCATTGTCAGATGAACTCAATTATCCCAGTAATACATCTTGATTTCATACTGTTTTCTGTGAATTTTGTGCAACGCAATGCTAACTTATTTTATATAAGTGCTTAAAAGAATAGAAATGGAGAAGGCTAACAGACTTAATTGGCTAACAGATCAGATCTGTGGTAAGTTTCTTGCTGTGTTAATCCCCAAATTCTAATACGTGCTTAGAATGATTTAGTGTTACTATTGCTTTCTGATATTTTACTGTTGTGATGTATACTTGCTTTCTTCTTAGGTTTGGAGGGTAGTTTTGATTTCAGTATTTGATACTCAATTGACTCTTCTAGTAAACAGGTTTACTAATGAAACACTTCTATCTGTTCACTCAATAGCTAGAGATGATTGCTATGGAAAATCCTGCAGACTTGAAGAAGCAATTGTATGTTGAATTTGAAGGAGAGCAAGGGGTAGATGAAGGAGGTGTTTCCAAAGAATTTTTTCAACTGGTTGTGGAAGAAATCTTCAATCCAGATATTGGTATGTGTTCTAATAATTTACTAATTTATCAGATTTTTCCCATGAAAGGTTGGACCAGATGATCTTTCAAGGTCCCTTCCAACCTGAGCTGTTCTGTGTTTATGCAGTACCTTTCTACATCTGCTGCTGCTTCTCTCTGAAGCTCTCCAGGTTTCTTGGTGATCATGAGAGTACTTGACCCATTGAGGCTCAGTATTTCATCATCAGTCATCCTCCTGAGGAGGAATGATGAAAGGAATAACTGTATAGTTAGTGAAAGCTACCATTGCTTGTTTAGATATAAATCAGTAGTATAGGGTTTCTTTGCAGGGTTCTTTTGTTTGTTCTCTCACCTTTTTCCTCGCTTTGCTTTGTGATTAGCTTCTAGAATTAGTAATCAAACCAGAGGAAGAGCTTCTGCAATAAAACCAGAGTAGGACTATGGTGAGTTTTTGAGTTATTTCCTCCCGTTCCTTCAGCTTAAAAAAATCTGATAGTCTCAGTTCTTCTAATGATTTCATCTAAAAGGGGTGCAGATCCAAAGTGTGGCGATAATGTCAAATTTGATTGTAGTTAGTTAAGAACTAAGAGTAATTTGATGTATCAAAGCCAAAGTTTTATATTTGTGTTTTAACAGTTACATTTCCATCTTACTGTTTTTTCCCTTGCTCCCTGCACCAGTCTTTTATACTTCGTTTTTATACATTCAAGGATGTTCTACTTTTAATATGCAGCTTGTCTGCTGCTCTGAAAAGATTTAAAATGCTACAAATACTTTGTGTTAAAATAGAAATGAGACCTACCAGGTTCCTATACTAATCTCATAGGTTATGTGAAATACGATGTCACATTGTAGTTCCTGTAATGGCTTCCATTAAAGAAGCTCAACAGCTTATGGCCATTAGTTAATTTGGGTTCACTGAACTGTTTTAAAACAGAAAGCTGCTGTTCTTGTTTTTGTAGCTTAGAAAATTGATGAAGAAACACAGAAATTCATTTTGACTAGGTTAAAGAGGAAGTCCCCAGAATCAGTAATAGAATCTGAACCTTGGTGCTTGCCCTTCATTGTATGCAAGCCAGTTCTTGTAACAAGCGATACAGATCCATAGACAAGTCTAACTCTGAAAACTGCTATTAACTTGGAGAGATTTGGAATCTGAATTAGCAAGGTTACTTGGAATAAATTTGAGTGTGGCAAAATAAGGAAGTCTTGGTACTTTGACTGACAAAGTTGTATTTCCAGTGCGAAATACATTTTTGACCTGAGTTTATCTAAACAGAAGTTGTGTGGGGTGCCTATATTGAAATACTCCTATTTAGTAATTGAAGTCTGATTCAGCCAAGATCCAGCCAGTGTGTGTGTGCTCCCTGTGTGTAAAGATGGGTAATAGATTAAATGTGCATGCATGTTTTAAATTTTACTTCTGTTTTCGAAATACAAAAAAAGTACACTTTTTGTGTCCATATCAACTTTAAAAAAAAAAAAATGGCATTTATTGGCTTTTGGCATAAATGTGTAAAAGCAGAAAATGTAGCTTGTTTTCACAGTCGTCTTTTCTTTTGCACCTATTAATATGCACTGCAGTATAACAGTTTACACCATATATACCAGTGTGATTTTTGTTGATTTGTAAATACTTTATTTACCAGAGAAAATGAAGGAAATCCTTTAAATGGAATTTAAAATGTCTGTCCTCTGATAGGTATGTGTGGAGTGATGTTTATTGCTGTAATAGTTTCTTTGCGATTACATTTCAAGTGTTTTCATATTAAACTACCTCAAAGTTTTACTCAAACAAGGCAATAACTCAGACAAAATATTAGATTTATGACCAACAGTCACCATGGTAAAAGGGAAGAAGGAATAACGTCGTATAATATTCCTAGCAATATTATACAGTTGTTTTTCCCCTTATTGCAGCATCCAGTTTCTTCTGGTGTTTTATTATGATTTTAATGTACTATAGTCTTAATTTTGGTCAGTGAATAAAATACTGTATTTCACATTAAAGTGTTTCCAGATGTGGATCTGGGTAAACTGTTAGTCCTTCATTATTAGACATTTGCTGGAGTTGCTTGTTTTGACTATTTAACTCTTCCATCATCTTCCAGAAAGTACAAGTCATTTTTTTTATTGTTCCAGTAATCCAGAAGTTACTTCAGTCAATTCAGAAAATGGAATGCAGGCTTCTATTTAATGTTTTTCCTGTATATGCTTGTGTTGCTCATCCATTTCTGATTTCCATTTGCCTTACCTGATGTGTTAGTCTCTTATTTGTGTGCTCCCCTAAGAGCTGACCCTGTCCTAGTACCTTTCTGAGATAAATAATCTTCAATTTTGGGGAATAGCCAGAGTCTCTGAATGAGTTTGCAGTTCATTTCCTTACATTGAATGAGATTTCAGGCTTTATCTCTTGGCTGAAGGTGACATCCTATTTTCAGTCTTAGGAGTCATTTTGTGGCTCTGTTCGTGTGTCTTTGTAATCAATTTGTACATCTCCATAGGCTGTAAATAAGCATACCTTTTAAGAGCTGACAAGATAAATCCTTGTGGCAAATGTAGTTCATGTTCTTGACCACGTGCATCTAACTTCTGGTGTGTGGGGAGGAAGGAGCCTGGGCACTTTTCCTTAGGTTCTGCCTGGAAATCATGAGACGTAGCTGTACAAGCAACAGATCACTGGGACTATACTTGTCCAGGGTGGTCTCTCTCCCTCCCCTTAGGTCTATGGGTTTTGCATTTATCTTGCTTCAGTATCTAGTCAGATAAGCAATGGATTTTATCGTGGGACTCATTTAAATAGTTTATAGCCTGTATACAAACTCTGGTTTCATAAACAAGAGCTAATCTAATGGCTTGCTACAGCGAAAAGGGTAAGGAACTCTTTGCCCTTCTCTTGTCTGTACGGTTCTATCCGCTCCCTCCAGCTCCTGGCATGTGCCAGTTCAGCTGTTTGTTGAAGCCTTCTGTGAAAGCAGTCAGCTTGTGAACTTGGCAGAAAATTGGTCACCTGAAATAGTGAGCTGAATCAGATGAAGGCATAGGGGAACAAAGCAAAACCTCTCCCTTTCAACAGTTACAAGCTGTTAAAAGTGCAACCCCTCCTGTGAAACGACAGTCCCATGTTACATTTTCCCCTCAAGTTAGGATGTATGTGATAACTGCAGCAACTCAGTGGACCTTGTTGAGTACCTTTTAAACAAACAAACAAAAAAAATCTGTTAGGCATCTGACTCTAAGTTCATATGTGATGGTTAATCCCTGCTTCCATCATCGTGGCTTCCAATTCAGTAATAGGGCTGCATGTGGTCCTGTTCCTTTGCTGGAACTGGCCCGGAAAAGCCTTTGAGGAAACGCTATCACTTTATAGCAGTTGGAGTTCTTCAGGATTATTTCGTCCACGTGGTTTTTGATTGTGTTCTTTTCTTGCACTGTTGTACTTATCAAAGTTACAATCTATGTTGACAATGTGCTGCTGCTTCCTCAGTAATGGAAGGGGATAAAAGGTGGTGTACGTACAGCTTCAGTGGGCATTGCAGGATGATGTATCGCAGGTCTTCTGCATGCTTTTAGTGGTAATGTGAGTAACAGTATTTTGAGCAGCTCCAATTACCCTAAGGTAAGTAGCTTCTCTTTGCCATTACATTTAGTATAATGTTAAGTTAAACATGTTTTGGAGGCATTCTAATGCAAATGGGTTTATAGTGGTATGTTTTACATGTCATTTTTATTGAAATGTAACCATAATTGTTCAACATCATTTTTTTACAGGGATGTTCACATATGATGAATCTACAAAACTGTTTTGGTTTAATCCGTCCTCTTTTGAAACTGAGGGTCAGTTTACACTGATTGGCATAGTACTGGGTCTGGCTATTTACAATAACTGTATACTGGATGTACATTTTCCCATGGTTGTCTACAGGAAGCTAATGGGCAAAAAAGGAACTTTCCGTGATCTGGCAGACTCTCATCCTGTAAGTTCATTATGTTCTTTGAGTTTATTAATGCATTTTCCATGAAATAACTTAATCTAGATTTAAATTAAACACAAGATCACTGTCAGAAGTGGAAGTGAAATAACCAGTGACTTGTGTGAAGAGTCTGTATTTGTAAAAATAAATTCATAAGCAATAAAACCTCTTACTACATCTGGTTTGGAGGAGGCAGAATTGTCAAGTCAACAAATAGGGCTGGGTATCAATAAAGCTTTGTTCTATTTTTTTACATACTGCCTAAATTGCTTAATATCACAAAGCACTATTGAGCGAAAATTATTATTAATAGTATCTTCCCAAAGGCACTACTAAAATTAGGCTGTTGATATCTATTTGTAGAAGTAGACTTCTACAAAAAATGTGAAAGTAACAGTAGACCTGCAAAGGTGTGATGCTCATATTGGTTTTTGTCTAAAGCAAAAGACAGCTGAGGCAGTTCATGAATATTCCTACAGTTTGGGAGCCGTGATCAGTGTCCGTCTTCCCCCACCCCTCCCCAACCAGTGGATATACAAAAACACTAAGCTGCGCACGTGCTTTAGTAGATAGAGCATAGAAGCATGTATGCAGGATGTCTTGGCCCTGCTCCATCTTCAATCAAAGATCACCAGGGGCTTTCCCTCATGGTAGTTGGTATGAGTTATTAGTATGCTTCATTTCATTTCAAATGGTGGGACATTTTCCCTTTCCATAAGCAGTTATGCAAAATCTTCAGCTATTCAAAAAAGATGAGTAAAATGATACTGTTTAAAAAGAACTTGCCTTTTATTTTTTTTTTAATCAGAAAATGAGGCATGTGTAATCAAAAAAATAGGTTATCCAGTCTGCTTTGGATGGCTACATATAACAGCGTGCCAGCTTTGACCAGTGAATCTGTAAAATGCTGAGAAATACACAGTGCTCCCAGTTTCCTGTAATTTTTATTACATACTCAGTTTTTTATGACAGAAAAAGTGGACTTATTTCTGTGGAACAAGGCAGGGCATTTCTTAATTTTTCTCCCCTACTCTTGTTTTTCTCTTCTGACACCTACACTGACTTACTTTAAAATAATCCTTTGTATGCTAATATGACTTAAACACTTAGTTCAGAGCTTCTCAAACCAAAAACGAAATTTGGAGTAGTCAGGCCTCCCAATGCTTTTTCTAATGCTATAGAACGTGGAGGATAGGGTGTTCACCTCACCACCAACAGTACCAAGTCCAGTCATTTTCAATGCGAGATATTTTTAAAGGTGCTGTGGAAGAATCAAATGGATACAGATAGTGAGAGAATGAGGCTTACATGTAAACTTTCAATAATTAAAACATTGAGGGGAAATTATTACTTCTACTTCACTATAAAAATACAGGTGCACTCAGTTGTTGCTTTTACCTTCGCTCTGCATTCTTGATTCCTACACCTCTGTCTCAGCCAAAGAACTGTTCCTTTTCTGCATAGCCTTTGGTTTCCAAGGGAGTCTTGGGCTTTTCCTAAGGCATAGCAGGGAAGAAGGCTGGTTGCTCCTTTGAATAGAGCAAACTCTTACAGGTAATTTTGGTTCCACTTGGCAAATTCTGACCTAACTTGTGATTTTTTTTTTTCCTTTTTTTGTGCATAGATGTTTTCTTACTTTAATGACTGCCCCATCTGTGTTGCTTCAAGATTACTTCCTAGTTAGTTTGTTTGGGTTTTAAATAAAGATGTAGGAGATAAAAGCCTGCTGCCTGAATTTTATCTGATATAAAATACAGTGTTTTCTTTGATTTTAATGCATA
This sequence comes from Calonectris borealis, assembly GCF_964195595.1. Taxonomy (NCBI): domain Eukaryota; kingdom Metazoa; phylum Chordata; class Aves; order Procellariiformes; family Procellariidae; genus Calonectris; species Calonectris borealis. The sequence goes on from NC_134312.1 coordinate 146,982,180, forward strand.
TATGTTTAACTTACTAATGTTAATATGTTCTGGATGCCAAAAGTAAATACAGTTTCAAAAGAGTTAAAAGAGGAAGAGGTAATCAATGGCTCTTAAGCTACAGGACTGACCATTGCATTTAGGAAGATTCCTGGGTACTGGTAGTCTCTTCTAAGGGAGTTATCGCTCATTGCCATGTTTCTTTTTTCTCTTTCCTTAATATCTGTTATTTTTACAAACACTGAGCTTAATATACCTTTGTTTGGACTGTTATAGGAGATCTTAGGTGACTTGTGTCATAGAATGTAACAACCCTTTTTCAGGCAGATGATTTCATGTCTTCTGGTATTACTCAGTGAAATCTATTGAAACTTATTTATGACAGACATGTATTTCTTGTTCTGTTAGGTTCTTTACCAGAGTTTGAGAGACTTACTAGAGTATGAAGGAAGTGTGGAAGATGACATGATGATAACGTTTCAAATATCTCATACGGATCTCTTTGGCAATCCAATGATGCATGATTTAAAGGAAAACGGTGATAAAATTCCTATTACGAATGAAAATAGAAAGGTACACTCAAATAATGTTTTTAACGTAATCTGTAATTTTTACTCTATGCGGAATTATGTAGGACTCTATAAAGGTTTGGTCTCACTTATAATTTTAAAAGCCTTTTAAAATTGCCATAGCACAGTGTAGTTGTAAGCAGAAAAGGCTTCTCTGTTAAAGAAAGTATCAATACATGCATACATAGCTTCTGGGTGTGATGTTTGACCTGTTGGAGAAATACTTGAGACTTCCTCTTTATTACTGCTGAGTAGAAGCTGAGCCCAGATAATCTACATAGAATTAAATGTATTTTGGGGTCTTATATTTCTGGGAGATACTTCAAGTGGCATGTGTCGAAGTACTAAGTTTTTTTGGGGGATTGTTTCCTTACAGGAATTTGTCAATCTGTATGCTGACTATATACTCAATAAATCAGTAGAAAAGCAGTTCAAGGCCTTTCGGAGAGGATTCCACATGGTGACCAATGAATCTCCTTTGAAATATTTATTTAGACCAGAGGAAATTGAATTACTTATTTGTGGAAGTAGGGTAAGCATCCTGAATTTACACCAGAAAAAGTGGAGCTTTTTTGATCCTAAGTATATAATTAGTGGTCCTTTTTAAAAATGTCATCTTCTTACAGAATTTAGATTTTCAAGCACTAGAAGAAACTACAGAATATGATGGTGGCTATACAAGAGACTCTCTAATTATTAGGTAATTTTTTTCCAATTTCTGAAAGGTCAAAAGCACTTTACATGCCTGTTTCTTCATAATTAATTTAATATTGTAAGATTTAGTATTTTTGTAGTACTGGAGATGCAAGTGTCTTATGTATAATTTCACTTTACACAAGTACTGTCATTAGAGCGGGTAGTGTAAACATTGTCTTTAGCTTCCACTGAACTTTGGTAAAGTTTAAAACGGATTTTTCCACGGGTTTTTTGACTTTCTCTTATTCTATATAGTTAAATAATCCCCAGTATGAACAGGGCTGTTTCAATAAATTACCACTGTTTTGTTGTTTAAAAAAAAAAAAATTCACAAACACTGAATTGTTTGAATAGGTTGCATGTGTAGAACTTTCTTCTCTAAATAGAAATCAAGTAAATTCAATGTTTTTAAGAGGGAAGATGATTTTAATGTTTTTACCTTCTTGTCCCCTTTGACTAGAGAACTCTGAAGACAAGGGTCAGAGAAGTGTGCATCTTCGGTCCTCTAGACTTTGCCGAACACTTAACTAGTTCCTGCTAGGGTAGAAAACCTTTTAACAGCAGCTGCATTTGTTTACTGTGGTGTTTAAGAATGTGGTAGAAATGGGCAGTATAGTGGAACCAGTATAATTCCATAGGAAATAGGAATAATAAAATAAAGGAAGAATATCTGCAGAACACTTAATAGCCAAATTAACATTTAAAAACAGTTAAACGGCAGTGTTTTGGTAATACTTCTGATTTTTACTTCTGATTCTCAGCAGTTGGGAAATACTTTGCTGTTAGTTTTGTTTTTATGAATGCAACTTGTAAACTGATGTTAAGATTGATTGGCATTACTAAACCTTCGAAGTTCAATAACTTTTGAAAGTCTCATTTATACCAAAGAAAGTTTTCAGTTTCCTTTTTTTTTTTATTTCTTCCTTCATAGGGAATTCTGGGAAATAGTCCATTCATTTACAGATGAACAGAAAAGACTATTCTTACAGTTTACAACAGGCACAGACAGAGCCCCTGTGGGAGGACTTGGAAAGTTAAAGATGATCATAGCCAAAAATGGCCCAGATACAGAGAGGTAAAAAAAGAAGGAAAAAAAAAAATCTACATTTTTGCTTGTTTGTTTACAAATGGAATTAAGTTCTGTGCTTTTAGTTTATTAACTTAGTTAAATCTGAAAGTTGAATCTTTCAGCAAAGTAGATTCTTTTTAAATTCATTATTTTGGATTTGTGAAATAGCGATGTATTTCTTTGCATGTACTGCATGTTCCCAGATCTGAATTCTTCTTTTTTTGTTTTCCCCACAGGTTACCTACATCTCACACATGCTTTAATGTACTTTTGCTTCCGGAGTACTCAAGCAAAGAAAAGCTTAAAGAAAGATTATTGAAGGCCATCACATATGCCAAAGGATTTGGCATGCTGTAATAAATATAACAAAAGGGATTAAAAAAATGATGGTGATGATGTCCCTGTCCAAAAAGGCCATAAGATAGTGAGCTACAGTAGTCACCTGTGTTTGTGCCTCCCTTCTTTACTGGGGACATTGGGCTGGAACAGCAGATTTCAGCTGCTTATATGAACAAAATCTTTATTTTTTCTTTTAGCGTGAAAGTGTTACATATTCTTTCACTTGTATGTACAGAGAGGTTTTCCTGAATATTTATTTTAAGGGTTAAATCACTTTTGCTTGTGTTTATTACTGCTTGAAGTTGAGCCTTTTTGAGTATTTACAAGAAAACAAACTGTACTCTCCCAAGGAAAATATTGCCATCATTTGTAGACCATGTAACCTTCAAGTATGTGCTATATTTTTGTCCCTGTATCTAATCAAATCAAGAACTGTACTTTTTGAAGAGTTTGCTTTTGAAACTTGAAGTCTTGGAAAACAGTGTGATGCAATTACTGCTGTTCTAGCCCCCAAAGAGTTTCTGTGCAAAATCTTAAGAATCAATAAAGATGGAAGGGAGAACTTGGAATGTTAAATTGCAGCCTTGAGAACTTTACTTTAGTCACAGCACAACAATTAAAATTCATTTCACTATATGTTGTCTTCACATGTCTTGTAATAAAATGTGTTTTTAATTAGGAAACATTTCTTAGCATATGAAAGGGTAGAAATTTTAGTTACTTTTTTTAAAAGAAGTTTACTGGGGAAAGTGCATTTTCAACTAAACAGCTTTAGAGTAGAGAGTGAAGTGTTTGGAAAAAAGATAGGAAGTTTTTGCTATATTATAAACAAAGCATGTGGAAGTGCACTTAAAATGAAGTTTTATTCTTAATTGCCAATTATGTTGACATTTTAAATAGACAATCCAAAGTCTTCCCTACATGTTATGTCATCACCATTTATTTAATGAATCGTTGTTCCTACTTATCAAGGCACATGATCAGTGTTGCAACATAATCTAAAGGGATGGCTACTGTATTTTAATCTCATCTAACAATAAGCAAAACTGAACAATATTAAACGTAAGGCCTACTTCATGTTGTACACTTCCAACCATTAAATAAACTGTTAGAAAGTAAGTACTAAGGTTATGTTCATCTACTACATAAAGTATTCAGTAGGTTTTTAATTTAACTCTACAAATCATATCAGAAATAAATCCTTTACCTTTCGTAGTCTGTGTTTAATGTTAATTTCTCCTGTTGCAATATACGATAAAGGGATTATGCGTTTTTAAGTGAAGACGTAACTGGCATATCTCTTTTATAATACAAGCTGCAGCGGATGTGCAGAGCTGAGCTTGTGCCTTGACAATTGCTATAACTGACTACTACCAATCAAACCCGTGACTGTGTGGAATTGGCATTAAAAGGCATAGTTTTGAAATCATTGGAGAAAGAAAAGATGTCTTTCAGGACTATTTTAATAAATTCTTTCTAGTAATAGAAACAGACAACTGTTATGTAACTATGATGCTGAATAAAACAGTGACCTTTTTTCACCACGGTTTAGTGAAAAAGAAAAGAAGTGACTTCCTTACTTTGATAAATTGGATATTATTTGATTAGAAAACATTGTAGTACAGCATAATTTGAGGGTTACAGGTACGTAAAACTCTCTAGAAGTGAACTGTAGTGATGTGGGGTCCAGCGATGTTCCCCTCTCAAATCCAAGCTGATGCGAGACGGCCTGGACACAGGGACTGAAATTCGCTGGGGAGGGAGGGGTGCTGGCTGTCTTCTGGTCTTCGATCTCGAGGTGGCACTTGGGGCATGCCTTCTTGAATGTTCACCTCATTGCGTGTCCGTGAAGAGGAAATCACAAGATGCCCTACCTCTCAGTAGCGCGGCTGACAACAGTGCAGACCACGTAGCTGGATAGCAATACCAAGTTCTCTCCCTGAAGTGTTGATGTTTTAAATACGCTTTTTCTGTCTTCCTTTAGCATTAAGATTAAAATAACACATAATTGTATTGGCCTTTAAAAGCATAAGTTGTTTTTCAAGGAACCATTTTCAGGTAAGATACAAGTACTTTATACTTGACAGATTTCCCATTTAAATATATATTGCCTCCCCCAAAATGCCACTGTATTGCAAAATGCCACGGTATTGAAACCTTATCTCCTTAGCGGTGTTACAAATGTCCTAATTGTCCAGCAGCAGCAGTTGATAAGGTTTAAAATAAATAAATCCTGAAGTCCTGAAGCTGCAGGCTGCTCTCCTGCCCTACAGAAGTTCCAGCCAGCCTTCTGTTGCATGAAAGGTTTGTCAAAGTGGGGAAAATGCTGTTGAAGTTATTTTTTCTGGGCTCCAGGCACACACAGAATGTCTTTCACCCTCACTTAGTCTTTCAGCAGCGTTCAGTGAATTTTAGGCCTACAAAAATATGTATCGGAAGCTTGGATGTACTCTTGTGTCACTGAAATACCTCTCTCGAGCGAGACAGAAAACTCCTTTTCCAAGGTAGCAGTCTGATGCCAGGATGCTGGTGCTCTCCCCTCAGGGTGTCCTTAATACGTTAATGAGAAAATATTTCGGGCATCTCGGCATTGTCTCATTTGACAAGTGACAAATGCCTCTGAGCATTTCCCTCTGCACCCTAATAGACTGCCAGGATGCTTCCCACCTTGGTGCGAAGGTGCATCAAAGGTGCATCAGGCTTTTATCTCTATTTCGTAGTATCTTATGCCTCAAAAATGATAGTAATGCAAAATACACTAAAAAGAATCATCTTAAGTACTGAACAAATACGGGGGGTTTTTTTCAGATTTCATTAGGAGTGAAGGAATAGTTTTGTTTCGCTCTAAAGGTATGTTAGCACGTGAGTCTGCACGAATACAGCATCACCTTTTAAAAGAGGAAGGCTTTTGTTTGTTACCATCAGGAGCAAGCACAGTTCAGTTAACTACGGAATAGTGTTTTGTGAGTGTCTGACTGGGCTTATCTTCTGTTCGGCAGGGACTGTGACAGCCGAGGAGACCCTCTCCAGCCCTGTGCTTTGAGGAAAGCTGCTGCTGGAATAGGCTGGCGATGAGCCCAGGGCTCCAAGCAGCTCTGTGTTGCATTAGTCAATCCATGCCTCTCATCCAACAGTGGTCTTCACTGCGGAAGCAGGAGCTTCATACCACACAGGTGTGATGCACCTGATGGGCTGATCCTCCAGGTAGCCCTTACCGTGGGCTACCCAGATGCTCGCCTGGGTTTCTGCTCAGTGGAGCAGGGAGTGGGACACGGGTTTCCACGCTGCTGATGTTCAGCAGGAGGACAACCCCCACAGCATCAGCCTTAAGGTGCTTCCCTGGCACTGTTGCAGCCAATTACCTCCAGGTAAATTTTTAATCTTACCAGAAGATTAAAAATTTCCTGCTTGTCTCAGGAATTTTCAGGATGAAAAGACTTCAGTCGGGCTGAATGTTTGAGCTGTGCCTTACTTATTAGGCAGAAAAACTCCATGCAAGATGGAGCAGGAACTTCTTCCAAGTTTAGCTATGCAAAACCAAGCCTTTCCTGACAAGAGCTTAGTTTATTATACTTAGTCTCAGAATCACAAGGATTTGTGGTAAGTTACCTACAGTTCCCATTTGTACTTGTGCACAATTTTAATTAAACTTTCAGATGTGATGGAAGTTGTCAACAAATTCATAAGACCATCAGGGACTTGAAATTAATTTTATTAAATTGGTTTTATACTGTCTCATAGGAAGGGCACTTCTTTGGAAATAGAGTTGATGCTGGCATTTGCCTTTAGACAGGTCACTTCTTACCCAGATGAATTCATTTGGAAAACCCATGAAATAATGGCATGTATTTTTTTCCAGTGCTCCATCTAAAGATCTCTTCCCTGTTGATTTTTATTATTTTTCATTAGCAAAATTGAAAAGGGTGTCTGGCTGTTGGATTTCTCTAAGCAGTAAATTTTAAAGTTACTTGCAATGTGACTTTGGCTGTATGCTGCACAGCTATAAGGTTTCTGTCTTCGTAGCTTTGCTGTCATTAAATCACCAAGTGTCGGAGGGCTTTCCTGCCACTGACTTTCCGTCCTGATGTACCACCTTGTCACTGAACGTGGGAATCTTCCTCCTCTCGTTGTCCCAGAAGTTCCCAGCACGTCTTTGGTTGAGTTTCTGGTAAGTGGCGGCGTGGCCGAGCCTGCAACGGCGCAGCTCATTCACTGCAACTGCAGGCCAGCTGCACCGGGGACTGCCCAGCCTGTTGAAAGCCGGTGCAACAGAATCCATGGGGAGCAGAAAAAGCAACTTTTTCCTTGATGCGTCTGTGCCTCCCGCAAGCTTTGCTCTCCGAAGAGTGGAAGGTGGGGTATGGTAGGTGTTGGTTTGGGCTCCCACATTCTCCTTGAACGGAAAGAAGGAATTTCACAGGCGTTAGATTGCAAGTAGAAAAGGGTTTGTGATCTTTGAAAGTCGCAAGGAATCTTTTTTTCTTTTCTCCTCTCTTCCCCCCCCCCAAGTAGTATTTCTTTCACTTGGATGCAAATTCCCATTTCTCTGAAACCTACTGTGTGCAACATCGGTCCCTCTTTTGCAATGGCTGGTTTAGGGGATGGGCCCTGAGCTTGGCTGGGGAAGTCGCTCGCGTTGGCTGGTGGGGGGGGAAGAAGCGAAAGGGCGAGACGGGAGAGGAGGAGATGGGTTGGCAGAAAGAGTAACAGTGGGAAGAGAAGCAGTTGGAGAACGGATTTTGATTGAGAAAGAAACTAGGGAGGATGGAGGAAGTGGAGGTGTGTTTTGGTTTTATTTTTTGTTAACTGAAAGGAGGGTTGTAAAGGATCTTGGGAAGACAAGGGATGGTGGGAAGGTGGTTTTAATTGCAGATGTGCTGCTTTGTGATACACAAGCGTGGTTTTATTCTGTTCTGCAGTATTTGTGGGATACAGCCAGAGAGCGGTCCTCGTAAATAAGTGAAGTCTACCTAGTACACTTGTGTTTATGGATATCTGTTGCTGAATATATATCCTGCTTCAGGATTTCTATGCGGGGAAATTTCTAAGTGACAAAGGCATCAGAGATACAAGTAGAGGGCAGGAATCGTTATTCTATTTTAGGATAATAAAATGGCATTAGGAACTACTATATTATGTTGTGGGTAGATTTGTGCATAGTTTTGAGACTTAAAAATGAAGCCGGAGCTGACTGTGAAAGTCAGCCAGTGATCGCTGGAATGGGACTTCTGCCTTTGGAAGGACACGCAGCACGACAAGACTGTACACGCCTGCGCGTGCGGGGATGCTGCTGCTCGTACGGGCTGGGTTGACAGCTAGTACTGAGCAATGTCAAGAGAAGATAAAAACTGCAGCAGCTTGAAGATTTGTGACTGAACTCTTGTCATGCACAAAGCTGACGTGAAGCCTTGCTGCTTAAAAACATTGCCGAAAGCTCTGGTGTACGTTTCTGCTGTGCCAGTGGGTTCACGCATTGAGAAAATCCCTTAAATCTTCCTATACATACCTTTGCTTTCAGATCCGTATAGTACAGCAGTGCAAGCAACGGCGCTCACAAGTAGCTTCTATAAAACAGCAACTAGTTGAACATTTCTGTTCTAAGTTTTGAGCTGCCATACGTTATGTGTTGCTACGTTTGATTTAGTTATTTCCCATGGCAAGCACTCGCGTTGAGCAGCAAGGGATAAAGACCAGGTGAGCTAATAGGATACAGGGGTTTCTATTATTTCCTAATAAAAAAAGGGAAACTCGGCACTAGAATGTTTCCTAGATGAAAGCATGTTTTCAAAAGAATAATCTCCCTCGTGCTATGTACACTGACATTTTTTTAATTAATTTGTTTAATTGTCATCTGCACATGAAGAATCCTATGAACTTTGTAGCAAGTCGCCTAAAATAAAGCAGGTGACATTTTGGCCTCGCCAGCACTGATACTTTCTTTTCAAAACACCACACAGGCTTCTTTATGAGCATCTGATGAGGGTTCTCTTGGGCCGGTTTTTTTCACCTTGAATATCTCTGGGGAGGGCAAGCGGTTCTCCTAAAAAGCGTAGATCTTTGCAGCACGGTTGGTTTGATTCATCAGCCCTGGAGGCAAGCTCTTGCCAGAAAAAATCCTTTCATGCTTGTCTGTCTCCTTCTCTGGAAGGGCAGGTGGTGCCCACTGGTTCTTGCTGTGCTACCACCCGGAGGGGCTGCTCAGGTGTAGTGGCTGCTCTGGGGTGGCTCCCCTTCCAGGGGGACGGGGGAAAATAACTGTTGACATAAGAACTGAAAGGGATTTTTTTCTTGACAGGAAACTGTTGGAAATGACATGTCAAAACAGACAAAAAGCTGAGAAATTAATAACTGTTCATCAAACTGCCCATCAGCCCAGGAAACGTTGTGCTTTCCCTTTTTTCCATGTTACTGTTCTTCAGTTGCCCTGTTGCAGAAAGGTTGATACCAGCCCCTACAAACATTAAGGAAAGAGAAGTAGAATAGCAACCATTAGTAAACTCCTTTCATGTTTCTGCACTTCGGGGTTTAGTAACCTACCCCCAATTTACCTAGACAAATAAGACAGGTCTCTGCTAGAGCTGGACGGTGTCCTCCTCGGCCTCTTGGGAGGACAGCCTTTGGCATGGGAGCTGCAGCCATTGGCACTGCGTCCTGCGCTCTCCCTGCAGAAGTCGAGCAGAAGTGGTAGAGCCGATGAAGAAAATCTCTTTCTGAAAGCTGCTGCTGCTTCTGGAGTAAAGCTAATGTTTGTGTTCGTCCTTCAAGCTGAGGACACCCTGCTGTCCTGCTCTTGAGGTTGCAGAAACCGATTTTGCTTAAAAAATGTGAGTCTTCCCTTCCCTCCTCACTCCGCTCTTAGGGTGTGGAGCAGGGAGGATTGCAAACACAGAACGGCAGAATTTTTTTTTCCACAGTGAAGCTCCGAAGGCAGTTGGCAGCGGCCTTTGATTTGAGCTGGAAACGGTTGCAAAATCTGAATTTCACAAACAAAAGGCCCGACTGTTTTTAGACCCAGGGCTTGCATGTGTTTCCCTCCCCTTCCACCCAAGGCAGGATGGAAGGGAGCGGGGCTTCCCCGTCCTCCCCGTAAGGGCTCCCCAGGCAGCATCCTCCTCGGGCTCTGTACTGTGGATGGGGCTGGGGGGAGAGGGGGATTCCGGGATTGATGGCTTCCCTCAGGAAAGCTGCCACAGCTGAAATCTTGTGCTTTAGCTGCCTGTACAGTTGCCAGATCCATTTAGTGCATAATTCATTTTGCGCTCAGGGATACACAAAGGGTTTTTATGAATGCTAAATTATGTAAAGAAGAGTTTGATTCTTTCTGTCTGTTCCAGGGTGGAAACATCAATAGAAGAGCCGGGGGACTTTGAAGCCAAGTACAAATGCTGTCATCTCACAAATCTTCAGGATGAAGAGCAGCTCTCCTTTAGTCAGCCTGACTGCGTTATCTTGTTGGACAGCCTGGACTAGGCTTGGCCTGTGAAATCCTCTCTCACCCTCGCCCTCAGCAGCGATACAGAAACAAATGTGTCTTCCAAATCAGCAACGTAGAGACCAGCTCAGAGAAAGCACTAATGCTTTTGTGGGGGAAAGGAAAATGAACAGTTTGTTTCTTAATGTGAAGCAGAGCCCGCTCTGCTTGTAGGTTAATAAATATTTGGCAGGAATAAAACTGTAAAGCAGATGTCTAAGAAAAAAGAACTACATGCAGGGTTGTTCCTTCCCCGGGCTGTTTCTGCAGAAAGAGTTGCACAGTCACGCTAACCCGGACCCTCGGCTGTATGTGAGGGGGTCTGTACACATACACGTGCTCTTTTGCTGTCACCACCCTTTCTGTTGTCCAATTCAGTCCATTGAATTTTCCAGAGCGGAGCTTTCTACTGTAAAAATTGTTTAAGTAAAATAATAGTAGGGGATGAGGGGAAAAAGATGGGATGCTGCTATTGAGAGCTCTTTGGAGAGCAGCAAGGCTTGAATCATTTGCTGTTACGGAGCAGGGCCCATGCTTGAGGCCCTTCCCTGGAAAAGCTCCCTCCAAGCACTACCTGGAGCATGGCGGTGCCGCTCCATCAGCTTTACCCTCCTTTTGCACCTGCAGCAGACGTTGGAACACCTCGGGCCTTGTCCAGCGGGTGTCTGGCTCAGCACAGGCAGCTTGGAGCAACAGTACCAACCCATGGCTGCCCGCTTCGGCACAGGTTGGCTCCTGCACCTGTGTGAAGTGAGCGCTGTGGCCATCAAACCCCTGTTTGCAGGTTCAGGGTATGTTCAAAGGCACTGTAAGAGCTGTCCCCGTCCTTAGTTTCTCTTGTGACGGGGTTGAAGGACCAGCCTAGCCCATGCCAGGTACTGCCCGATGCTTTGGTGGCGGTTTGGTAGGTGACATGTGTGTGCAAGTAGCAGAAAGCTGCAAACACTTCTCTTTCTGCTGGACAAGGGACCATCCCCGCTGTGCCTCCTGCATGGAGCCAGGGAAGGGGAGGAGATGGGTGGCAGCGGCACGAGGAGCCCAGCAGGCTCTGCTCCTCTGGCACCCCAGGGAAGCGGGGTGCTCAGCCACACATGCCTGTGCGGTACCTGCAAAGACGGTGACGGTGCCAAAACTGGGCATGGGACCAAAGCCGTATGCCAGCTGCCCCGCGGTGAGGGGAGAACGCCACTATTCCCACTTGATTTTCTATCACTTCAGACCTCTGTTCCAGCTAATGATTTTCTGGGCTATGTAATGTTGGCATTATCAAAGTCTGCCATGAAATGCTAAAATCCAGGGGGATATGGATAAGAGAAAACACAGAGTTGCTTGAATGTTACTCAAAATGTTTTAATGTACATGCTGTAGCCACATTAAAGAAGGGGAAAAACATCTTACAGAGATGAAAGACGTCAAAGGATGTGATTTCATCATGCCAAAAGCTATATATTTCGAAGTGACTGAAGCCAATAGCATCAAAATAGCTCTTTTTCTGGCACGTGAAAACCAGACCAAGAGGCATGGAAAAGGGAAGAACAAACATGTTTAACTGATAGATTAAGCTGTTCTGATCCATCAGGTAAAGGTGCATTCTTGTGCTTGTGGGGTTTTTTAACAGGTATAAATTTGGTACAAATAATACTTTAAACAGTTCTATTTGTATATACCTAGTAGGCTGGAACAGCTGTAGTACGTTGGGTAGATAGGTAGCTATTTACAGAGAATGATGACTGATGCAGAACGTGACGGTAAGTATGAAACCCCTACCAGATTCGGTGTTTGAATAACACAACGGTGAACGTCAGCCACAGGCGAGTGCGGTGCCTGCCTCGGTTACAAGGTGAGAGTTGCAAGTTCACAGCCTGTGACCGCACCGTCTGCGCTTACAGTGGTACGCTGCAAGTCGCCGACACCCAGCCCCCCCTCAACCCTGCCCTCCTCAGTGCGGGAGCGAGGGCACTACAGCCCTGCCAAAAGCAGCCTCTCTTACCTCCCCCATCTGCCTCAAGCCCTTGGAGAAAATAAGGACAAGATTCAGCTGAGGGACCAAAACTCCCAAACTCTGCTGACCACACAGAGGTCTCAGCTACTTTCCAAAGCCCTCGTTACAGTCAGTGGAAATCTTGACAATTGAGGTTAAGCCCACCCTACAGCAGATACCTAAGTCTAGTTGCCTTCTACGCTGATGATAACAGGAGTTTAGACGTGGGCCATGTGTGGACATCTACTACCTGGTGGTCCCTTTGCCAGTGTTGCTGGCAAAGCCCCATTCCTTCGTCTCTGTCAAATTTGTCTCTCTCACCGGGCTTAAAAATGTCAATAGGAGGGGGACAGCTGCTTACCCAGAGATGAGTGCTCACTCTGAGCAGTTGTACTCAGTTTAGCAAAGCAACTGCCTCTTTTCATTTCACTACCAGCTATTTAAACCACTCTCTTCTCAGTGGGTTTCTCACCAATTTTCCAACAGGCCATCTATTCCCACATGCTGTTAGGGCTCCTAAATCAGGGCTGAGGACAACTAAAAGGCAGAGCACTGACCATGGTAATAATACCCAACGCTGCTGGAGGATCCAGCCCCCATGCCATAGGTGCTGAACAGCCTCTCTTACTCCAAACTCTACTTTCGTCAGTGAGGTACCCAAGGCTAAAAGTAACACAGGGAAAGCTACACAACACAAAAATACTTACAGAAAAAAATGAGAACTAATCTCTTCCTAGTGGGAGAATATTAGAGAAATCCCCTCAGTGGGAGAGAAGCCTGGAAAGAAACTGGAAGCAGCGGGGTGGAGGAGGCTAAGAGGGGTGTGTAAGAGGCAGATCCTGAGGTTGCAGCGTGACAGAGCAAGAAATCTTCTCGGTGCCATTCTGCCCTGAATGTCACGGCTGAGTGGACCAGACCTGTGTATTCACCTCAGAGCCAGACTGTCAGCAGAGACAACTACTCTGCAGCGAGTAGAAAAGCAACCAGCACAACTATCAGCAGGATCTGAGCAAACTGGCCTCCATTCTCCCTAACTAATGGAAACATGGTAGCGCGACAACTCCTTTGGAGAAAAGCTGGCATTAAATAGCGAAAGGAGGTGGAGTAGGCATCATTAATTGAAATAAAGAGGAAGAAAACATAGGCCTAGTAGCAGGAAAGACTTTGCAACACAGGGCTTGTTCTCCCTGCCTTGCAGAAACCCTGCTGGGGGGAACAGGCTGTCCGGCCTGCCAACCCATGCAGTTTCTTCGTAGCCTCCCTCTGGGACTGCCCACTTGCTGAGAGGGAATTTACTCAAGACCCTACATACAGGACCTGCAGGCACCCAGGCCCTCTTTTCTCATCCCAGGTTTAGCGAAGCCATATTGGCACAGATGCCTTCCACCAGTGAGCTTTTGGGGACTCCCTTCCAAGAGAGGGTTTTACCGATGTGGATAGGGCAGGGGGGCGGGGGGGGAAGGGATCTCCCACTCTCTACCCAAGCGAAGCAGTTGCAGAGCAGCAAAGGCTGTCGCAGACCACGCCAGAAAGGACGTGAATGAGCACTGCTACTCTGTCAGCATGGTCCTTTGTGCAGAGCTGACTAGAAAGAATCAAACTAAAGCATTTAATAATAGCATAAAGGCTATTTCATACATGTGCAGGGCTGCACCGCATGGGCCAGGTACATGCTGCTGCTAAGCTGCTGCTTAGCTGTAGTCCAACCGCTTGCGCAGACGCTTCACTGGGAAAGAACGAAAATTTTTGAGAAGCCTGGATGTACGTCCATGCATTTAATCAGCTACTAAGGTAGCACGGTAGAACATGTACCCTATAAATATTTTTTTAAGCCCTTAAAAAAACCCAGTCTCTTCTACTTTAAGTACAATGCCTTCTTAACACAACATGCGTGGGACGAGACAATGTATCAAGACCTACAGTACCATATATAATAGACGTTCTGAGCATGATCGTAAGAAACCCACTCCCAATACAAAAAAGTACCCAAATGCCAGACCAAAATCTCCCCCTAAGAAGGTGACAATGTTCTATTTACAAGAACATACTGCTTCAGTTAAAAATGCTAAAAACCATTCTCTTCAGTTCATATAAAAATAATCATGTCTACATATGCACACACGTATTTACATACATTTATGGCTTTCGCATGCTTCAACCTTCTCCAATAAATGAGGAAATATAAATACTCCGTTACTGCTTTTTCCCCTCCTCAGGTTTTTCAGCCTCTGCTTCTCCAACTGATAAGGTGCCACTACCATACTTTTTCACTCGGGTTTCTACTCTGACAAGTCTCTGCTTCAGCTTTTGTTGAGATGAGGTGTATTCTGCCAAGAGCCTAGCAAACCTAGTCTGCAGTGTATCCAGAGCTGTTTCAAGTCTTACTACTTTTTCTTCCAAGTCTTTTGGGTCAGCTCCTGCTTTTGCTGCTTCCTCATCTATTAAATTGTCTTTCATCAGAATTTGTCGCCCTTTCTCTTCCAGAGCCTTTTTGGCTTCTGGATATTCTGTGAGGGCTTCCATTAAATCATCTTTAGACAAGCAGAACAAATCAGAATAACCAATACTCCTTATGTTGGCTGTCCTCCTGTTGCCAGATTTGCTCCCTTTGATGTTTAGGATGCTGATTTCACCAAAGTAGCTGCCATCACTTAGGACTACAAATTGGGTTATGCCATCATCCGCCACCACAGCCAATTTTCCCTCCTTAATAATGTACATTTCTCTCCCAATATCTCCCTTTTTGCAAATGTAGTCCCCAGGACTGAAGACCGTAGGTTTCAGTTTCAGCACCAGCTCAATGAGAAGTCCAGCTTCACAATCCTGGAATATACGCACTTTCTTCAGTGTGTCCAAATGGACATTGATGGCAATTTCAGCCTTCAACTTGTCAGGCAGATTTTTGAGAACTTCCTTCTCATCCACTGTTTTCTTGTTGGTCCAGAGGTAATCAAACCACTTAATAACCCTGGCTTCCAAATCCTTAGTCACTTTTCGGAAATGCATGTACTGTTTAATGGAATCGACCTTGGCCTGGAACTCTGCCCTGGAGGCATTCATGTTGGAAATCATGGAGCCCACGTTACCGACGATGGTAGCGAAGATCAGCACACCCACCAGGAAGTCAATGACCACAAAGAGATACTCTTCATCTTTCACCGGGGGAGGTGTTTCTCCAATGGTTGTCAGCGTGAGCGTTGACCAGTACAGACTGTAAATGTACTTTCTAGACAGGCGCCCGTACTCTGGAATGGACACGTTGGGGTAGACCCAAGAGTCGGTTCCAAATCCGATCAGCTTCGAAATTGCAAAGTATATACAGGCGTTCCAGTGGATGATGATAAGAATGTATAAGACAAGATTTCCAATACGAAACAGGTTTGGATAATTTGTTCTGGTTTCTGTACGGTCAAAAAACTCAAAAAGCCGAGAAATCCTCAGCAAGCGGTTAAATCGCAGTTCAGGGTAGTTCAAACCAAACTTCAAATACGCCAGGTCTGTTGGCAGAAGAGACAGCACATCCAGCTTGAACTGTATAGTTTTGGTATAATGATCTCGTAATTTCTTTTCATCCTGAACTAGCAAGCCTTGTTCAAGGAAGCCTTCAAAGAATAAAAATACATATTTTACTTATTAGAATAAAAGCGCAGTTCACAATTACCATCACAGTACTGAGTGACTTACATTTCAGATACCTGAGAACATTAAAACTTGTACTGTTATGCATACAGACATTGATACACTATAGTTCACTTAATGAAAAATATTTAATTGCAAATTTAAATATTTCAAGAACTTTCAAAGCTGATATATAATGATGTAGAGCAATGACTCTATTATTACCACCTGTGCTCCCCACCGTTTTCCACTCTGTTCTGGGACAGCTGTATCTTTGTCTTTTAGGTATCTTTGCAAGAAGAGTGGGGGGATTCGAATGTCTCATTTTTCATGAATCATTGGCATGAGTCATAGCTAAAGTTAAGCAAGTGTTAAGCAATTGTGTATAAAATCAGAGTGGAATATTTTTAAATAAATACCAAGAATAAGTAGGTATAATGGATTGGGGTTTTTTTCGGAACAATATAGACACCCTTGAGATAACGAAATCCATTTTTTATTCCCCTGAGCCGTGCTTTTTCCTCTCGTTAAAAAGACGTTAAAAGTGACAGGATTTTCCTTTTCATTCAGGGAAAATGGTTTACACTTTTTCTGTCGTTCTAGTGAGAGAGCTACTAAGCAGAATTTTGTACATTGGTATCCCTTCATTCAAAAGACTTCGGAAAGTATTATATTTTAAGAATATAATTAATTAGCATTAATTAGCATTAATTAGACAGCGGGGAGTCACATTCTTTCCCAAAGGCTTCCAGGACTTTTGTCCCCAGGGCAGATGGACTTTGCAGACTTACAGAAGGCAGCAGGCACTAGCGGAGCCAGGAAGGGTTGTTAAGTGAGTTGACTAAGATTTCAACACCTAAAAGATGTGACTCCCATATTTGAGTACCTGAAACTGCAGCAGACACCTGCACTGAAGCATTCAGGGGATCTCTGTGGCAATTCTGCAGTTCCAATCCACGCCTGCAAAGCCAGCCTTCTAACCATGCTTTAACAGCTGTACAATCATTAGCAGGACAGCCCTGGAAACTTTATAACTTGCATTGCCTGTACATGCCCAATTTCTGTTCAGTCCTTTCCCATTACAATAACAGATACAACTGCAGAAGAGAAATTTAGTGGGCATGGTTAACTTTTTAACTACACAAAGAAGATGATGAAGGATCACCCCCACCCCCCAAAAAAAAGTCAGTCTTTTGATTTAGGCTGCTATCTAAAATAGACTTTCCTGCTGAACAAGGTATTTGCTAAGTTTAAGAATTTGGCTTGCTATGAGTTGTGTGCTTCCCAAAGTGACAGCATTTTTAGCCTCTGTCTTGTAATTATGTTTATAACTTGTCACAAGCTATAATTAATGTCAAGCTGTTAGCATGATTTAAAAAAAAAAAAACAAACAACAAGAGCATGTAAAAATCAAAGATTAAAAAGAACTCTCATTTTTATAATGATCAGTGCAGTTTTGGACCCTTTCAAGGGACATTTTGGGGCTGTACCCATACCAGTAAATAGAACAAGCCAGGAAACATCTTCTGGCCCTGAGATCAGCTAGCATGACAGCTTCTATTCTATATCAACTTATATGACAGCATGTAAGTTCTCCCAGCCCCCTCCAAAAATGAGACCATGAACAACACCCAACCGCTGCTGTCCTCCCAGCTGTGCCCAGACACTGCTTGAGAGAGTGCTAGCTGGCACAGACCAAAGTACATGCACCAAAGTACATCAAGGACTATTCTAGCAATTTAATGGTATGGATCACTGTATGTCATTGCTTAGGCCTATATTATGATCTTGTTTAGCTTAAAACAGATATCCCTTTAAGGCTAGAATCTGTATCAGCTGGGCACACTCAAATATGAAACCTTCTCAGCCTGTCTGGACTACAGAAACAGGGATGGGAAGCTGAAGAGAACCACTTCACGCATTACACGGTACGGTGCTCACAGATATTTTAAGTTCACGCTTCTTCAGGAAGGCAGGACCTGAGCGGAGGTGCGTGGGTTAATCCCATACTACCATCCTCCTAGGTTAACCATATACCACCACCAGGCAGTGGGAAACCCAGCCAGGACTTCGCAAAGGCTGCAGGAAATACAGCTGGTGGCAGAGGGGCAGCACTGCCGGTTCCAGGCAGAAGACTGCAGACTGGAGGCTGAGATGGGTGCCAGGTCTTGCACTTGACCAACTCAATAATCACTTCTGAGCAGCATGCTAAGTAACTCTGCTAAGAAAGCAGCACTTGTGGGGTCTAGTTGGTTTTTTGCCCACTCCAATGAGCACAAGCGATATATCATGCACAGAGTGATCACGACATGCGAAGTGCCTTATTCTCCCTTCCCCACGAAGCCTGTAACAGTGGCTATTCAGTCAGCATCTGACATGCCTATTAAGCACTGACAGAACTGAATTTAGAGACAAGTGAAATGCAGGTGTTGGGATGTCCAGCCTCAAAACAATCCAAGCTGGTCAGACACTTCATCTTCCCAAAGCCTCCATTGTTCGGTTCTGCTGGAGACAGGATACTACACTGGTCAGACCCCTCAGGGGAATTTCTGTTTCCAGCCTTTATATTCATGCTGTATCTGAAAACACTGTAAAACCCCAGAAAGACTCACCTGTCCTGAATTTTACAAACATGTCAAGAATATAGATGATATCAGAGCCATAATCCAAGAACAGCCACAATTTAAGATGGTCAACTTGTAGCTCATCAAAGCAGGCTCTAAAGAAACAAAGATAAAAAAAAAATATTACACCAACTGCATAAGCAGAGCACTTGTAATGTGTGTCCTAGCAGCATGTTAGTGCACATTACTGGCACTGAAAAATTAAGGGCAGCATATCTCCATGCCTAGACATCTGCACACTAGAGCTATGTCTAAACAGACAGCAGGATCTTTCAGAATTCAAAGGTGTTTAGGTCAGGAGCAAAGCTCAAACACATATATGCCACACAAGTGCACTTACGGAGTAATACACATATCCCTACAATTAAACATGCATCAGATTTCACGGGATACACATCTCCATTAAGATAATTCCCAAACAGAAGATTTGTTTCTGAGTGGCAAGTCATCCTCATCCCTCCCTGCCATCTGACACAGCCTAAGTGAACGATTTCCACAGCACTCCATTACTTTGACTCAAACAGATTTCCACATTTTACAAGGGAAAATAAATACTCGAGTAAAATCCTCCTGCCCTTCAAGAATCTTTATATGCATGATATTAATTTCAGATGACCCAACACTGCCCACACCCCTCCCTTCTGTTCTCTACTGGGCGACTGGAAGCCCTATCGCTAGCAGTGGTTACTGAGCCTAGAGTGGCCAAGGCACATCTCTGCAGCCAGCCAGTAGGTGGCACACAAAGGCCACAGCCAGCGCTCACGAGGACGCTCAATTGCAAGTTGTTTTTAGACGAAAAGATAAAAAGAAACATTGGCCATCTATTCCCGTGGTACGTATATCGTATATCCCTAAGGGTACATGAACTGTAAATCTTCTAGGTAAGCCACCCAAAAAATACAGCAGGGAGATAAGAGGATGACTTACATAGGAAACATAATGAGACACCAAATTTGAAACCTAAAATTATTATTAACTTAAATCCATACCTGCACACTATCATACACCAGTTGTAGAACACGGGTGCTGCAATTATGGTCAGCCAGTTGTAGTAAATATTGCTTGAAGGATCTATCACAAAGATCTCTTTTTTCTTCCTGGAAAGTAAAACATGCAGATTTACACTGGAAATGTAACGAAGTGAGCTGCTGGATCTCCCTCTTCTGGAGGCTGCTCATCTCATGGTGAACTCACAGCTGCCTAAGAAGAGAAAGTATCCATGCAGGCAGCTCCAGATGAGATACCAAATATTAGCTTCATCCCATCTGACATGCTCTATTTATTTGCTTGACCCAACTTTGGAAAAAGTAAGAAAGAGCGGAAAGAAAAAGACAGACATTCACATTGCCCAGGCTGAAAACCACAGCCCTTCTGCATATGACCCCCACTGAAAAAAAGTAAAATGTTAAATGATTCGTATTATCATTCCAGCTAGATGGCTAAGGTCCACTGCCAGAGGAAGAGCCTTCCTTTGCAGAATAATTTTGATGTTTTCGCAAATCCTATTATGGAAATGACTGTATAAGCATGCATTTAAACAAGTAAAACACATAGGTATTCAAATACACATTTACACAAGTAAGACTCTGTGTGTGCACACATATAGTATGTGACTAGAACTAAACCACGTATCATTATGTAAAAGCAAATTTCACACATTCACAGCCCTGGGTCCCTAGGCCTCACAACAATAAAAGATGCTAAATGAAGCATACAGGCCTCGAATTCAAAGAAGACTTACAGCATGGCTAATGGCACATGTAGAGTATGCTCAGAAGTGCCCTTCTCCAGCATGAGAAAGGTTGATAAGGAATAGACAGCAATTAGGCATGTTGTATGTAATCAGAGGAAATACGTATTAGCGGATTGTGAGGTCCACAGCTGCAGAAGTTATTCCAACAGTAACATGTGATAGTGTGATCTGTGAACTATGTAATAGTGTGGGAACTATGTGACCGGGCAATGCTTGCAGATGTATTTGTGTGACTTTTCCTAATCTCCAAGAATGTAAATATATTAAAATGTAATGTTAATTTATTTCATATTTGTGTGTATTTCTGGCATTATCCCTGCTGTCAGCTGAATGTCCAGATGATGGTAAATGTTAGTAAAAGAAGCAGCTTTAATCTAAAAAGTATTTACTTTGCCATCTTCACAACAGGTTTTGAGCCCTTTCTTCCAAAAAACTGGTCACCACCTCAAAACTGGTGACCATGAAATACATCTTCATATGACATATGAAAAATGTCTTCATATGACAGAGTACACTACCTTCTAGACATTAAAACATTTATTTTCTTTGCTGAAATGTTTTAAAACAATTTAGGCTACTGCAAAGCTCAGGCTCTCACTACATAGTAACTGAAGCCAGAAGAAAATCCTTAGTACACAGGTTTTCTAATCAAACAAAACTTTGAGATCTCGAGATCAAGCATTTGGAAGAGATTCCTAACTACATGTCCCCATGCCTACATAGCACATGCCACCATATACATACATATAAACTTGCAGTATATTACTCTAACATACTCCTTAACTGTGAAGTCCACTCAAATGCATTCTGTTATTTTTAATGACTGGTAATACTAAATTGTACTATGTTTGGGTCAGCTTTGGGGGAACAAAACAAGAGCAGGATCCATTTCTGTCAAAAGCATTTAAATAATCTCATTTTGTTGCAGAAATACAGCATTTCCTAATCAGCAGAAGCAAACTTCAGTGATCACTAGTAATGAACTGCACCATATTAAGTAATTAAATATGCTAGTCAGTGTAAAAACTAAACTTATTAGTAAATCTGTAATTTTCTACATGTAAGATTTTTGCTCTTTGTCTAAACCAGACTTTTGGTTCATCTGCTCTGAATCATTATGGACATTCTGGAACAATGAAAAGCCTGTGCAGATCTGCAAAGCAGGCTGCTGTCCTAAAATGCCCTTATAGTAAAAAAGTGATCTTCAACAGCAAATCAAAGTGAGCAGAGGTAGCTGAATTCCCTTTTACTGACCTAGGAAGCTGTTTGTGACAGGTCTAAACACAGGTCTTACAGATGCAACTGTTTGTTGAGCAGTTGCACCTTTCCAAAGCGGAAAACGTATTAAAGATTTGACAGGCTAACATTCTGCAGCCTACAGAACAATAATTGTCATCGAAGTGTTACGATGAAATGCCATACCATGCTTTGTAGTGTAGGAGGTGTGTTACAAACACACATTCATTCTTTATACTTACTCTTCTTTTTTTTTATCATCTTTTTTGTCATCTTTTTTGTCATCTTTCTTTTCCTCTTTTTTTTCCTCTTTCTTTTCCTCCTTCTTTTCCTCTTTCTTCTCCTCTTTAACCTCTTTCTTTTCTTCCTTTTTGCTGTACAACATAATGTAAGGCTTAGCAATATTACTGATATTCTAGCAGTTAAGGGAGAGGGTGGATGTTGAGGTACAGGAAACTAGACTAGACTCCAGACAGAGTAGGACAGGGATCCAACTGGTAAAAATGGTTTACAGGCTGAGGCCTCTCAAACTGACACCACCACACTATCACATCAGGTAACCAGCTGGCTGATTCTGTGCATTAGTCACCCACGCTTTCCTGACCTTTTCAGACATCAGTGTACCAGGCTGATTTTAATTAAATGCTTCCAGTGTGTTTCATTCTTTAGAACTCAGGCATTTAAAAAGAAATTTATCAAATTATAATAGAACTTGAAATGGCTTAACAAACTGTCAACATTCTTCGCATATACAAAACCTCACAGGGACTGTCTGAAGCTTTAATGGTAATTAAATGAAATGAGGCTGAATTTCTTCTCACAGTTCTTTAAAACCGATATAGCTGTAATTAATTAATTACCTCTGGCTTCAACAATTGCCTTGGAGAAGAATCCCAGTCAATGTTTGAACAAAAGCAGCAAATGCAGAGAAAAGAGGTATGTCTCATTTAACTACACAGTAGTCGTTTTATAAATGCTCGTATTACTCAGATCAGAAAAAGTCTACACTGTGAATGGCAGTCCTGTCTATGAATGTGCTTGTTACAGGGAGAAAGAAGCACTCCAAGGGAGAAGACAACAGTCACCAATTTTAAGACAGTAGTAGCTTTCACCTATCAGCAATGAGCACCTGTTCTAATTCTTACCCTTAGACATTTCCATAGTGATGCAGCACCACAATGTAATTCGGAAAAACCCAGACTCATTTGCTAAAAAATGCTGAGATCCTCCACTCCTCCATGTCCAGGGAAATACCTACCAAGGTGACCAACACCACTGAAATCTCTAAAATTATACACTGTGAGGAAGCATAACTGGGGGAGAAAAGAACCTTTGGGTTGACTGATCTTCTGCTTATACATGCATCTCAACTCAAAGAAACAGTTTTTCATTTACCAAGGCTGATTTCTACACGGCAGTGGGAACAGCCACTCAAGTATTTATTTCTCTGCCACTGACCCCCCTGGACTTTTATGGCTTCTCTTTCAAACCTGCCCAAAAAACTCCTTCCTATTTAAAAAACATGTCAGGATTCCACTGCACATTACTACGCATGGTGCCTGATCCAAAGGCCAATTCACAGTTGCTGTTGTTAGCATTAACATAGCTCCTCAATACTTCAAATATCTGGCATTCTTACCAGAAAGGAAGAACTACGAGTAACACAGTTTTCAAAGGGTAGGGCCACTGTACATTTGTGGATGTTATTATGCAGGGAAAATTAGGTTGAGATACAGAATCAATCAAAAAGTCTCAGTGGTGGTGAACTTTGGAGGGAATATTTTGACAATTCCAACTTCCTCCTACATTTTGTTTTAAAAAAGAGAAAAAACATTACCTCACACAGCATCTAATGCCAATACTTCTTTTTCTCTGACCTGAGATCTCCTACAAACTCCTCTGTCAACTAGAGGTATCTTTTCTAAGTGATATTCTTCCGTTTCTGTGGCCTCTGTTCATCTCTCTATTGTGGTAACTCCCAACTTACCATACTCCCACCTACTTGTAGTCTGGCGGTGGAAGTCACTCAAAGGAAAAGGTTGGCCATAATCAAAGATTTGAAAGCATCACCTACAGTTCCCCAAGGGCAGGCACTCTTAGGTCTTTAACATAATGAAAAACCCAAAGCTTCAAAAAGACCTGCATCTTCTTTTCTTTATCAGTGCTACTGAGTAAACCGGAATCCAGTAACTAATAAAACAGTTGTTTGTGCCTGTCCTCTTTCACAGCAATACAGTGGCATCCATTCTGTGTTTCCAGCACATTAAAAGGAGCATGCATCTTCAGACTTAGAAAACATGTCTTCATCAGCCCCTGTAAAAACACTGTCATAGTCTTTGAACGAGTCAAGTATTTGCATTTCTCATCTGTCAAGTAGTCTGCAAATCAAGTATGTTTCAGACTGTCAGGCAGGCAGACAGACAAGTGTTGTCTTCATTCCAAAATAATGAAACATTGGAAGGATGAAAGTTTTGCCCAAGGTACCTGAGTCATTGTCAGAAACAGAGTAAGAAAGCAGTATTTCCATCCTAGTCAGTCCTTTGGGCCCTGACCAGCAGGCTAGGCTCCAGGCTTTTAGCACTTTTTTTATACCGGTCTAAATAAAATTCTGCACATTTCTGTCACTGTTCACTGCACACTGATTTTCCTTTTTAATAAAAGTTAGGCAAACCAAACCAAAAATTGCTTCAGGAGCACAAAGACCTCTTGTTCAGGTATGTGCACAAAGGTTTTGCAGCATCATTTAAAATGTACAGTTTGAGCTTGCCCATGATGGAACCACTTGGAGAAAAAAAAAAGAGTTTCCTAAAAGTATTTCTGACATCATCAGAAACTGTCCTGATTTTTTTTAATTTTTGTTTTCATCTGGAAAGCAATCAAAAAAATTAACTATCATCATGCGTGAGAACAGAACTGCTGCTGGATGCTACAGAGTAGATATCTCCTCAGATAGCTGTGGTCTAAGACATGCAACAAACATCGGTGTTGAGCGATTCACCTTTTCAAGAGATTTCTCTTTGGTGTAACACCGTGAAATATCTTGTCAAATACATAAAATAGACTCCAAAGGACAGCTTCTGTCAGAGCTTCTGTTGCAATGCAAGCTTTATTATACTGCCCATCACTCTCTCTACAACTACATCAACAATATCTGCTGAACTGAAACACATATTTTAAAAAGATGATGGTTGGTTTTCATTTAGGCTGTGTTTTCTTGGTACCCTGATGAGTATCCACTTCTCATTTGACAACCTGAAATTTCTGGGGCACTTGATTTGCAAAAAGGGACTAGTATGTTAAAAGAGGAAAGTCACTATTAGAAAATTAATACATGAATCTCATTTAAAAACTGAAGAATTAATAAATCAATTGGCAATGCAGTAAAATCAGCCAGCTGAACTAGAGGAGGTAGGGACTAAATGCTTAATCAAATTCACTCTTTGAGAGGTAAGGGTAACTTCAGACAAAAAGAAGTTCACAGGGAGCATGAAGGATGCTTTTCATACTAAGAAAACTAGATCTATCTTTATAATTAAACGATATTCTTAGGAAAGGCTTAGGAAGAGGTAAGGAGTTTATACTACAAATGTTACTAGGCTGGAAAGGGAAAAAGACAAGGAGCTAGTAGTAGGAAGGTGTTTGGAAGTTATTAGTACTCACTCTTCGTTGGTGTTGTTGCTATAGTTGACATTAAACTTGGCCAAGGGCCAGTGACTGCAGCAAGTTAAATAAAACACATTAAAGAGTGTAAAGACTATTGGTATTTCATATACATGTTTACCGACATGACGAACTGACTTACTAGCTTCTCGCATATCCACTAATAAGATCAGGAAGGTCAACTTTGACTGCAGTGATAAGTCCCTTTTTGCATAACTATCTCAAGGCACGAGTTTCTTTTTACCAAATGTGCTTGGCATACACATTTGTGACCACATCTGATGCCTGAAGCTTGTTCTCAGGCGTATTAGTGCATGGCAACATGCATCTCACTATTTTTAGCCCTGTACTCATTTGGCTACTATTTTAAGCTTTCTTCAATCCTTTCAAGTCTTCTTCACAGATGCAATGCCAAGGGTTGTGGATAAGTAACAAGCATACCTACCATTGCTGTAGAACTAAACCTTCATGATAGAACTGGGAGTTACTGTCACGTGGCAACAGTGTAAAACTGAGAAGGCAAGGATGGATACTCCCAAATTCACTTCTTCTAATAGCCTTATATAGAGCTTTGTTGGCCCAGGATCAATGTTGTCCTCTAATTACTTTGAATCTGCAGTTGCAACTGATCCAGACGTCTGAAAAATCAGACAACAGTCTGGCTAATTCAACAAAATGTGCTTTTAAGCTTAATTTCTAAGGAGTACATCAAGCGATGATAATAAGGCTGTGCTGGACCACAACAAATCAAAGTAATCTGTATCACGCACAGCCCTTCAACGGTTCTTGCTTTAATCTAAATTATTAGCTGAGATTTTGAAACAAATCAACTTATTACTTGCCTATCTACCAATCTTTAACTATGCAAAAAAATACGGCAGTCTATGCTTCAAAGCATAATGTCAAACAGAAAGTCAGCTTTCGTCTCAGGACTTCATTTTCCTCTTTTGGCTGGAGTTGAATTTAAAACACTGTATCATGTATTTATAAAGTAATAATAATTCATCAAGTCAAAAGACTGTAAACACATAAAGGTTTTTTTTGCAAGCCTCTGTTGTTTTATTGGAAAAATCTTAAGGTAAGACTGAACCTGCCTTCCATACCAAAGACTGAGTATGTACTAATAAGTTAAGTCAGCAGCCAAAAGATTTTCTCATTTCTGCATCAGAAGCCTTCTGTAATGTTAGCAGCTGAACTCCTGAGTAGGTTGTTGTGGTTTAACCCAGCAGGCAGCCAAACACCACACAGCTGCTCGCTCACTCCCTGCCTCCCGCAGTGGGATGGGAGAGAGAATCAGAAAAAAAAAGTAAAATTTGTGTGTTGAGATAAAGACAGTTTAATAGAACAGAAAAGGAAGGGTTAATAATAATAATGATAATAATAATAATGGTAGAATATACAAAGTGAATGATGAGTGATGCACAATGCAATTGCTCACCACCTGCTGACCGATAACCAAGTAGTGATCGCTACTTCCTGGACCACGCCTCCTATTTATATACTGAGCATGACATCATATGGTATGGAATACCCCATTGGCCAGTTGGGTCAGCTGTCCTGGCTATGCTCCCTCCCAGCTTCTTGTGCACCTGGCAGAGCATGGGAAGCTGAAAAGTCCTTGACTAGACGGGTACTTAGCAACAATTAAAAACATCAGTGTGTTATCAACATTCTTCTCATACTAAATCCAAAACACAGCACTAGGAAGAAATTTAACTCTATCCCAGCCGGAACCAGCACAAGGTGTAACAAAGCAATGACACATTTTGCACACCTGCTTGTTTGGAGTTTCCTAACAGTCACAGATAATGTGCATAACATTAATATCCTGAAAAGCCACGACTAGCAACATCCTACATTCCTGAAATAGAAATTGCATTCGTCCTCAGCAGAGAGGAGTTTAGCAACATCAAGTTGCACAGGTAGCATATGATAAAATTCCGGTTCTGAGAAACCATTCTGCCTGAAGCAGCATGATCAAAATCCTTTACTTCAAGATCTTTGCCACAGTGCGTTTGAGGGGAAAAGAGAAGTCTGCTGAAACCATAATACTTCAATTATGTGAAATTCCTGGGCAGCATTAGGTACTCTGTTCATCTCGCATGAATAAAATAAAATAAAACTTACATCCTAATCACCAAGAAAATACTATAACCTCAGTTGTCTTCCTTTAATGTATAAACACATCCTCTTACCTGTTTGCTTCCCTAGGCCGCTCACGGATACCCAGAAAGGAGCGGATGTTACTTTGCCTACTGGACACCTCTATGAGCTCTGGCCCTTGGATACGTTCTAGGAAAGAATCAGGTCTTTGGTCTTCATGCCGCAAATGTCTTGTGGCCCACGACCTCACAGATATGACAAATCGTGACAGCCTGCATGGAACAGACATACAACATTGACTGAACCAGACAAGAACATCAGATGGCTTAAATCATGCCCACAAAGAGTACCCCAGGAGGATTTTTCTCCACTTCTCCACCTGCCATGAAATTAAACTTGATGGATTAACTGTGTGAACCCAGTCACTTCCCACAATTTCATACATCACCTTTTGCAGTGGATCTGGAAAGTATCTCACAAATCAATTCCTAGTCCACTGTACCAGTACCGCAGGAGCAACAGAAGAATATTCTTGCCGAATGGGGTGGGGCAGTTGACTTCTCACAAACTTCTTATATTATATGATAATGGGGGAATCCTGGACTGACAGAATTAGGAGATATAAAATACTCATAGGATTTTATTGTTAAAAGGGCTGGTACACACAGCGGAAACAAAAGCTGAATACTTGGTGAGGGAGGATGGACTTTGAAATAAAGAATGTTAACAATTCAGCCACTTTCCCTGTGATTGTAAAGGGTCTGTCTGCAGATATATTAATTGTCTATCACATATAAACCCGCCTACTGCATAGGAAGCACTATTTCCTCATCCTAAATTTCTAGCAGAGCACTGAATGAGATAAGCAAAAAAATATGACAACGGAATTAATTTATCACTGTATCTTTTTCTCTACCCACTAATTCACATTACAAATCTTTACAATGTTTTCTGTCAAAAGTTCAAAAGGAAACATGTTTCTGAAAAATTGAAAATAATGGAGACTGAAATCTAGAAAAGCGATTATATTTATTACCCACACAATATATTGTATTGTTTCCTATCAGCAGCCTAGTTTGGACAAAAGTGGTGTTAATTCAGGTTTCCCAAACTTGGCCTCAAAAACAGCATAATGAAATCCTGAACAAAGCTTAACTTCCTACAGAGACCTTGGGCTATTCAAGGAAAGCTCTTTACATTCTCTCTGCATTGGCTAGTATTACATATGCTCAGAATCCACAAAGAGGTTGATAAGAACAATTTAAATCTTATGGTAAAGTACATCTGCCTCTTGATTGCTGTTCTCAAGGGCCTAACTATATCTCCTCATAGATCTTGCCCAGGTTCTTTTACCATGAAATAAAAAGGACATAAAAAGTAGGAATAGTACCACATACCAGAAATTAGAGAAAGATATTTCTAGTTCTATAGTGCTATACGAAGAGAGCATCATATAAATCATCTACAGTTTCCAAGAATTAAGAGAATCCAAAGCCTACAAGAATGCAAAAGAAAAGATCCACATAAAAGTCTGAGATTATTTAATAGATTCCTCACTCTATTCAAAAAACACTGCATAAAATTAAGCTACAGAATTCTTCTCTTTGCCTGAGCAGAACTCAGTTTTCACATAAGGAATGGTATGGAAAACTACTAATATGGATGTTCTTACTTACATTGGAAAATAAAGCTTTTTGATGAGACCTGTTAGTTAAGGAGCAAACAGATTTTACCAACTAAGATTGAGAGCCTCTCTATTTGAACAAAGAAATAGAATTTTCTGATTTCTGACATGCTATATTATTTTCTATTTTTCTCCCTTACATCTCAAAGTAAGATACTTGGTGAAGTCTATCAGATGCTGTTGTCTTATGTCCTTGAGAATTTACATTCAAGAGGCATGTTATGTTACCATAATATTTAAATTGCTAAGCATTCATGTCTTCATCACAGACCTCCTTGTATATTCAGAGCATAAATAACTGTAGCTACACATATGTGTAATTCAAACTATCTTGAAAAAGGGTAAAGAACAATATAAACAAAGACTAAAAAGGAAGTTCTCAATATGAGTTTATATATTCATGTGCTTTATGTTTACACAAAACACACACCTATAAATGTTTTCCACTTAAAACCAACTTCTTGCAGACTTTGTAATCTACATTGCAGTGGTGTCACTATCTGACAACCAAACAGGGAAATACAAGTTTATTCTGCACCGTCCAAAAGGCTGAAGTGTAAACAACACTCTTTAAATGACTCTAGTTTTACAATAATTTTTTTCTTTGCTCTTTGAAATACACTATCCTTAAACTGAGTGTGGTCTGTATTGTGTATAACAATGGTATCTGAAGACAGAGCTCCGTAGTCTCAGCTGGAAATATTTAAAGCAGACACAGTAAGTTTTTGAATCTCCACTTCAGGCTGACGTTTAAGTCCCAGTAAAGTAAATGACTTAAGCAAATAGTTGACTTGAATTTTGCTGACTAAGGCTCCCAATCCATTATAAACATAACTTCATTCTAAAAACTGAAACTCTTGCACTCCCTCACAAGAGCCCCTGTCTCCTCCCTTGCCAGAGCCATCTACCAACAGGGAACAATCGTTATGTCTTGTTTGATAGGAAACAAACATTGCATCAGCTATCAGCCAAAACGAAACACTTATCCATTTACTTTACAGTCCAGCCTCACTTCATGCATTTCCTCAGTGTTCAATATATTTTTAGATCTGATCATGTAAATTTTTTTTTTTATTCAGACTAATTTGTGTGAGCTCGTTCAGCATCTCTAGGATTCGAAGGTTTTTATTAGCAATGAGTAAGCGATGAGTTCAGAACCAAGGTCAAAAGCAGCTTCTGTTACTTTTTACAGACTTTTTTCAGCTGGACTCCATCCATTTTCTTTGGTTCTTTTTACTTTGCCTCCAAATTGTGATCAGTCTCTTTCAACAATTTAAACTTTTAATACTGGAAATGGTATTAGTTAGCACGTTACCTTGCCATTGCTCCCCTGCCTGTGAATGAGCTCATCTGGGACTCAGATAGATGTCTTCCCTCCACAGAAATGACTCTCTGCAGTTCTGAAGACGCATCCTCACACAGCGAATGGGTTCTGCAAAAGCAAATTTTTTTTAAGAATTCCACACAGCCTCCAGCAGACTTCCCCCCATCTGATTCTTTCCACCACTACATCAGGAAACAACGCAGCAAATTGTCCTCTTCCTAGTAATATGGCATACATTTAATAAACATAGAGCTGAGCCTATATTCCTACTTTTCTGGAGCCATCCAACACGAAATGAAGTCAGTGGAGGCTCTGCCATCCATTCCAGCAAGCTCAGAAGCTGATTCCTTACTGGTCAGTACGACTCTGGTGTGCAGATACACAATTATGGGAAGAATGTTTTCTACTCTAACACCTCACGTAAGGCATCAGCAGCTTCCCTTCAATATAGAGTTTATTCCCAGGGGGCTTTAAAGTGACTGCCCACTGTTTTCTTCAGTGTTGATCTCCTAGACATTGTTTGGGTTTAACAGTCTGGAATTTCCACCAGTTTGTTTCCTTTTTATGACTCAAAGCAAATACGCATCTCTTTTTGCTTTCACTGTTGCTTGGACTGAAAGGGAAAATGGTGATATTACAGTAGTTAGCCCTGAAGCAGCACCACTGCTATTCTTACCAGCCTGTTGCTGCCAGCTGCACAACTGCAGGCCTAGTGCTGCTCGCTTCGTAACTGAAACTTCACCTGTTGCACAGCAAAACAGGCTACAGATCTTCAGGGCTGCTCTGGCAGCCATGAGATGAAGCACCTCAGGCTGTTGCCACACATGGAGAACACTACAACAGCCCCGTTGCACACAACTGCAGATAGTGATTATAACGTTAAGCGACATCCAGTGTCTGCCAACTCCCATGAGTTCCCGTAATTGTAAGACTACTTATTAGCACAGAAATAATCAGCATTGAGAAAAATAGATGAAATTTTAGCCTCATCTTGCAGGAATGGAGTTTTGAAATTGACTTCACTGGAACCTGGAATTTACCACGGCTCACTCTGGATTTTTTTATAAAACTCCTAGGGTTTTCTCTGTGTTTTTCATTCTTTAACATTCACTCTTACAAGACTTTGTCACATCCATTAAGGATCACTTTTTCCCCCCCTTTGTAATGCAAACAAAAACTCTCACTTGAGTCTGTTAATCTGTATTGCCAGGAAAAAACACTGACTCTAAAGATACTTGCAGTATCTTCATAAGAATTGGCAACAGCATTTTGAATGCCCACAAAAGGATAATTAGCAACTCAATTTTGTGTGTACTCACAGCTGAGAAACTGACAAACAGAGAATTAAAACTTTATTATTTCTACACAAAGAATCATGCAAAAAAAAGATAGGTCCTGCCACTCCCAGAATTCTCAACTTGTTAACTATTTTCTTCTTCTCTTCTAATAAGAAGACACCAATAGACACTGCTTAATATTGAAAAACTTTTATAACCTAGTTTATGCTGTGGGTGCTGAGAATATTGTGGATGCCAAAGTTAACATGTCTTCTAAGGGAGAATGAACAAACTCACGGAACAGAAATCCATTACGGATTACCAGATACACAGAGCCTGCGTTCAGCTCAAGAAGTCTCCTGAGCTGGATGCTGGGAGAGTATTAGGGGAAAGTATGTTGCATATACTTGCAGTTTGCCTGCTTTTTTTTCTTTTTCCTGGAGCATCTGCCTACAGACCTGCTGGAGACAGGATACTGGACTAGTCAGTCTTTTAGACTGTACTGCTATGGCTGTTTTTAAGTCCTTTTATTCCTTTTTACAAAAAAATAGACATTTTGTGTGATCTTAGACAGCAATACATTCTAACATTGCTACTTCTGTTCTTACTTACCAATTATTACTATTTTTGAGTCCTGAAAATACGTTTTTAAAAGACGATAGTGGGACTTCTTAGAAAATAATTTTAAGTGTCACAATTCAGATGTGAAAAAAAAAATGTATTTTGCAGAAATAGATAGCCTTTCATGGAGGCTTAAGCCAGTATCTTTTATTTCACATTTGGATGGATTAGAAGTTTGTGTTCAATCAGTGACTCAGATATAATGAGGAGTATCTCACTAAGTTGCAGTAACTCATCTGCTTTCAGTGACTGTACATTAAGTTGGTATATTTGCTCTAAATAGGTAATTAAATATAAGGGTC
Organism: Calonectris borealis; assembly: GCF_964195595.1. NCBI lineage: Eukaryota > Metazoa > Chordata > Aves > Procellariiformes > Procellariidae > Calonectris > Calonectris borealis. Next base: position 147,014,486 of record NC_134312.1, read on the forward strand.
ACGAAATAAAGTAATGATTAATAATACACAAAATAAAATAAACATGGATTAAAATACTTTAGGTATCCTTCCAAGTAGAATTTAAAAAAGAAAAAAGATTGTCAGAGTGCATTCTTTATCAGTCTAAGAAAACCCTACACAGAGGTCAAGCCCAGGAAATGAGGCCAATCAGACTTTTTCTGAAGTCTCAGAGGGAGATCTGTTTCAATTTTATTAGCCTCTATAAGCATACTGAAATACAATGAACACCATGTGATGTTCTATTTCAATGTGACTGTGCTGGTTTATCAGTGAGAACAAGAGGAGTTGAAAATTGCTATCCAAAATGTACTGTTAACTATCCTTCTTTTTTCTGTTTTGTAAACTTGTTTTAGTCCCAGTCTCTCTTATTACTGACATTGCTGTGCTTGGGCATCTGCTGACAATAAATGAAAGGCTAAGAATGAAGAACTCAGCTTTATTTTGAGTAAATGCCTAGGAAGGCAATGCAGAACAGTGCAGAGATAGCTGAGTGAGCTCTAAACAAGCTAGATCAGGTACCAAAGGCAATACTGTCCTACTAGTTCCACTTAATCAGCACAGAGTCATACTTGCTAAGTACATCATCTGTTAAGTGCTTCGTGTGCATGATCATCACCTCCATACTCCTCAGCAGTGTGGAAAGCTGTGCTCCACTGTTCCTACACAGGCTCATCAATTTTGTGCGTCTGTAACACTGAGAGTTTCACCGTCTGTCCTCTTGCTAGCAGTAGCTACAGGGCACTTAATGGCACCGTCTAAAACCCAATGTTTTCAATCCAGGCAATGGTTTTTAGCGTCTGGAGCCAGAAGTATGTTGAAGAAATGTTTTCATCTAGGTGAAAGAAAATGGCATGCTTAATGTGATCTGATCTGAACACCTTCCAATCTGATCCAGAGTCCCATATAACAAATTAAAAATTTCAAATTATTTAAATCACTCTTTGGTCAGATTCTTACCAATAAGTGATCAGACACACTCACTGAAAAATTTGTATTCTGTAGGAAAAAAAATGGCAAAACTCTCAGACTCAACTGCTGGAATCAAATTGGGTGGATTATGGGCTCAACTAGTGAAGTTTTGAAGTCTATATTTTTATTTTGTTTGATTGACTGTTTTTAAGAAAAACAATTTTCCAATTACTCTCATGTGCATCAAGAATTTCTACAACTAGGTTTATGTTATAACTAAATATAACAATTTGTAAATAAATTCAGGTACACCTTACAAAAAAGTTATAGATATAACATGTGTAGACAACTTAGGAAAATCAAAATAATTTTGTGGAAACAGTACTAAAGTGCTTGCATTTCACTTTTACAAATACAGCTTATATGTATCTGCAACAGATACACAAACGATTGTCTATTGCCAGGCAACTCTTAGGAAAGCACCTGTCTGATATTACACAGCAATCACAAACATATTCCACTTTAATTCACACAAATGCAAATCAAAAAGTACATCTAAAATGAACCCTTCCTTCCATTATTATAACTTCCTATTATAAAACTCATATACTCATTCCTGACTTTCCTCAACCCTGTTCAGATAATACAAGAGGCCTTATTTGTCAGATGGCTTTATATTGATGCAGAGGGACAGTTACAGATGGGGCGTCTGATGTAACACCTTCAATGCATTGGCATAGTTTTTACTTTATTTTTACAAAGACAGACTCATTCCCGTCTGGACTGCATAAGCTTGTGTGGTATCTGCAGCAAAACAGTAACCACTGCCATTACTATCCAAGGGTGTTACACAGTCTGAGCTCAACATGAGAAGAGAATACGCAGTGTACCGAGAAATAAAGAGCAGGTTACAAAGCAGAAACATCAGCAGATTATTGTGCCTCCTTGGCTTATGCTGAAAAATATTTTATTTCCACGGGGGTAGCACTGTCATTATATCTTAGAGAAAACTCACTGACACTGAGGTTTCTGCTCCATGCCTCTTCAGCTCTCTAAAAGCCAATTTATTCCCATGCTTTCGAGGCATCTAGTGGAGTAAGCTCTGGGAGGATATTTACATCAACACCTGCTTTGTACCCGTCCCTTGCCTTGACTTAATTTGGCTCTAAATTTGCACAAAGATCTTCAAGCAAACCCTAGAAGACCATTTTCACCTATAATGAAAATAGGGGCAAATAATTCAGAATTTTCATTTAGTAGTAATTGTTTTGAAGTTCGGATTTGTTAAACAGGAATTGCTGAAGCTCTTTTGAGTAATGACTATGAGCCAGACTTCAAGGGCGGGATTTGGCTCCAGATGGCAGTGACCTAAATTAGGGTTTCTAATATAAGCTGAGTATCTAAGTTCCCATTATAGTCAATTGCCATCTCAGGGCTTGATTCAGTTGCCTCAATATAGGAGTCTAATACCATTTGGAATACCTCAAAATACTTTATCTGACCTCTCCAGAGCACACAGGTCTCGCCTCATATGCTTCAGATACTCTGTGGTATCTCAAATAGCTTTAGATGCCTATTTTAGGCAACTAAATATGTCTCATAATGGACATAGCCAAACGAGCCTGAAGAGCTATCCATTTTAGTACTGACTACACCTCCACTGATGACAGCAGGAACTTAGACACCTAGTCACATAAAGACACTGAAATCCAGGCACAGTTGAATCCTACTTCCAACTTCTAGATAGCCAACCTGTGTCTATAAGCTAATGTGCTGCCTGTCCTATTTGAGCTGTTTCTATACAGAGGCTGGATTTAAAAAATGAAGATTCATTTGTTATTTTTTGTTTTAACAAAATGCACCAACTTCATAGCACACTACACTGTAAGAATATGGGCACATGAATCACCTACTCCAGCATAACTGAGAATGACAGTTTAAAGATCAGCAGCAGCTTTCTGTTAACTGTTTCAGTGAATGCTTTTCCTTGATAATACCTCATTCCACAGCAGAAAAGCACTTAAGCAAATCCTTAGCATTAAGCATAAATTTAACACCCATTGACTTTAATGAGAACTAAATAATGTGCTTAATTGTTTTGTTGAACTATAGCCAATAGGAGTTGGAGGAAGATAAATGGAAAGGAGAAATGCTGCTGCTCTAGAAAACCTGGATTTTTTCCAGTGTGTATAGTTGTGTATTTTGCTACAAGACAAAGAAGAGCTAAAATTTTGAATGGGATCTATCTTTTGGTACAGACATATTTTTAAACAAATCTGAATTAAAAAAATGTGTATCAGAATTCTTTGAGTGGTATTACAAAGGTATTGTATATACTTACTAGCAATCACTTCAGCAATCCAAAAACCTCAAATACGAGATCTCTTTTACAGAGTGAGATTGTATCTTTTTACTCGTCTATGAACTCCTGTAACTAATGCTGATAACAGCAAACTTTCTTTTAAATAAATGGCTCTTCAAGACCATCATCATCATGATAAAGTGCAATTCATATTTCAGTCCCTCTATCTGTCATAAGCAAGTCATTGCCTCTGAAACTGCAGATGACTGCAGTGATTTAATTCTACATTTAAACCTTTATAACCACACTCTCACATCCCTGCCAGTAATTCCATTCTGTGAGCTGCCAATCACTGATATCCTCTACAAAAAGGATGTGAAAAAAAGGAAAGGAAGAGGCTCATTTCTATCTGTGTTTTCCCTGTTTCTGAGATATCACTGTAAATGGAGACAAAGGGACATGGCTCTTGCAAATCTCCCTAAGGAGACCATGGCATAGTATAACTAAGTCAAGCAAGCCATACCGTGCAGAATAAAAGCAGCTCCATTTTCACTAGTGTAGGTACACCTACATGACAGGAAGTATCATGTAAGCAAAGCAGAAACTAAAAAAGAACCAATTCAAACAGGACAGGGATCACATCCATACTAGACACTAGAAGCATGCAATCCAAAATTATCATAATGCGGGCAGTCATAGAATCACAGAATCATAGAATCATTAAGGTTGGAAAAGACCTCTAAGATCATCGAGTCCAACCGTCAACCCAACACCACCATGCCCACTACACCATGTCCCTAAGGGCCTCATCTACACGTCTTTTAAATACTTCCAGGGATGCTGACTCAACCACTTCCCTGGGCAGCCTGTTCCAAGGCCTGACCACTCTTACAGTAAAGAAATTTCTCCTAATGTCCAATCTAAACCTCCCTTGGCGCAACTTGAGGCCATTTCCTCTCGTCCTATCGCTAGTTAGTTGGGAGAAGAGACCAACACCCACCTCGCTACAACCTCCTTTCAGGTAGTTGTAGAGCGCGATGAGGTCTCCCCTCAGCCTCCTCTTCTCCAGACTAAACAACCCCAGTTCCCTCAGCCGCTCCTCATAAGACTTGCTCTCCAGACCCTTCACCAGCTTCGTTGCCCTTCTCTGGACACGCTCCAGCACCTCCATGTCCTTCTTGTAGTGAGGGGCCCAGAACTGAACACAGTATTCGAGGTGCGGCCTCACCAGTGCCGAGTACAGGGGCACGATCACCTCCCTAGTCCTGCCAGCCACACTATTTCTGATACAGGCCAGGATGCCATTGGCCTTCTTGGCCACCTGAGCACACTGCCGGCTCATGTTCAGCCAGCTGTCAATCAGCACCCCAGTCCTATCAGGATTGTGAGTGCTCAAGTCGGGGTTCACATTTGAACAGCAAGAGACAGTATGACAAGGTCCACATAGCGGAGGTGGTTGACCGTAATAAGCCAAAAGCAGAAGACTTTTTCCAGCCTGTACAGGTGCTGTGGATCATCAAACGCTTTCCTGTAGGCCCAGCAGGGTTTGCCCAGACTAGGCAAATGATTAGTACTGTGTAAAATGTAAGTGCAAGCCCACTGGCACATTTTAAACAGCGGGTCTAAAACTATCAAAACAGAGAAAGGTGAATGTAAAAAAACTGTTACAGGTCCACTGTACAGTGAGAAGCTCTGAAAAGCCAATACAAAAATGCTGATATTCTTTATACACTACAAATGTTCCCTATCACAGGAACTAAGCGATTTGCAGAGGCTACTTTTAAAAAAACTTCCTGAGGCTTTTCACTGCATGGCACTGGGAGGATCCCTTTTCCTCCATATCCCACAGACTGGGGGAAACACAGACGCTGCTATCTGCGTGGTGACCTGAGAAAGAGGTTTCTCCTTAATAAATTGATGTAATTCCCACTGATGTGAAAATGGGGTTTATTCCTGAGGTAATACAGATTCTGGTTCCAAAACTGCAAGCCATGACAACTGTCCTGTTGCAGTCTCTTCTATACATTAGATATACATTGTTAAGTCAGTTAAGTGCACTGGGTCAACAACAGCATGATGTAACACTCCCATAATGCAGAGCTAGAGGAGTGCCACAAATTATGCAGCAATCTGTCCTCTTGACTGTAATGAAAGCAATATATTACCTGATACAGCCATTTTCAATCCTTTCAATATCTTCATCGGTAGTTCTGACAGACAGTCTGTGCATACCAGGGTAGGAGTGCTGGGTGTTGATTTTTGCCATTTTGCTTTACATATCAACATCTAAATGACAGCTGAAACAGGGGGAAAAAAACCATTTTGTTAAGGCTGCAAAAGAAATGTGCTCAGTACTTAAAAAGAGTGATTTATTAAAACAATGGAACAGCAAAAAGCAAATTCAACCATTTCAAGAATAGCCAGTGATATTTACACACACAACATGATACCCATTTCTTGGTTTATTTGCACTAGACAGAAAAAAGGGCTAATAAAAGAGTAACAAGAAAAGTGTAACCAAAGAAAAGGGTTACATGACACTATATTCTTTTTAATCTCTGGACTTTCTGAATCCTTACACTGTCATACCTATCATCCATAGTGAAACTGCATTTAAAATCTCATTAAAAGAAGATTACAGTTAGAAAGCCAACCAAAAAAAGCTAGGTAATACATGTGCTAGGACAACCCATTCCATTTTAAGTTGATCCCCTTATGCTAACTTTATCTATTTTATGACGAAATTTTTTATTCTGAAGATGCATATTAATCAAGCAGATAGTTAATGAAATGTATCCCTCAGCTTAATATATGCTATGCATTAATTCTGTATTATCTAAACTCTGCACTGAACAGATTCTAGTTTTTTTCCCATTTATTTCCAAATGTCATTTTTGTTATTATGTTTCAAGACAAGCTCTGCTAAGATATTTAGCAGCCCAGCTCCTACAAGATTCAGGAAATTCACCTAAATTCCTTTCCAGATTTGGCCTTCAACGCCTTAGCAACATTAGTAAGTCAAATTTATATCACATCTATCCCTGCTAAACAGGTTTTAAGACTCAAGACAAGTGTCTCTAAAAATGAAGGACTGAAAGACTGTCAGTGAAAGTTTTGAATTTTGAAAATTTTTGTTACGTTTTGAAACTCCATTCAGGAACCTTTTTTGTTTGAGATATGACTAGAATGAAATTCTCTAGGGATCATTCAGACCACCTACTGTCCCTTTTTCGCCTGTAATCCTCTGTCTCACTGACCATACAACATTCAGCTTTAGCAGCAAATGAAATACAGATCTTACAGAAACTAACATTCTGCCCTGAATTATTCCTGAAGCAAAGCTCACAATCCATGACTAGGTCTATGTTATGCATCCAGTTTCTTAAAAAACAGATACTTGATTTACCCTCCACTTAACTCCCAGAGAACTAAAGGGAGTCGCATATAACTTTTTAAATTATTTCATATATTTCAAAATACAAAATAAATTAACTTAATGTTTGCATCCAGAAATAATGAAATTAGTCTAGAAATAGCCCTAGGGCATCATTTAACAGCTGGAAATCTAGTTAGTATTTCCCATTTCTAATTTTACCTCAGTGCAAGCAACTGATGTATAACTGTGTCTCATCTTAAACTGGGCCCTGTACATACTGGTTAACTTAAGCTTTACTGAGGAAAAAATGGGCATTTCTATGACACATTGATGTAAGAAAAAAAAAGGGATCTTTCAATCCACTCTCAGATTTGAATGTTCACTCCGAAAAATTCATTCCTAAAGTGCAGATAATTTACACTAAAAACATGACTATGTATAAAAATGTTAACTGGAACAGTCTCACAAAAGGAATCGATTTTGTCTGTTCAAAAAACATCTGCCAAATTATTTCTGTGTTTCTGCTAATGTATATCCATTATAAACATCGATGAATATGATTTCTTTTAGAATGATTCAGCCTTTGAGAGACAAACATTGTTATTAATAAATTAACCAGCCAAATGAATAGGTTTCAAAATAGGTATGATGCTAAAAATATCTCATTTCCAGGAAAAGTTTTCATAAATCATTTTTTAGTCATAATTACTGCTTCCATTACATACTTTGTTACACAGAATTAGGTAGATGACACGCAATAGTGCTTTGGTGATTAGAACATTTATTTTGCCGTAACAGTGAGTACTAAGGTAACTCCCATTTCTCATATATGAACCAGAATATAATTCAAGGTGAGAAGAAAATGTGGGTTTCCTTCTGTTATTACTGATTTCTTCAAAGTTCAGCTTACCAAAATCTGCAAAAGTAGCCTACAATTTACGCTCTGTCTCACTGCCCAGCTTCCGAGACTTGAAGTTAAAATGGGAGGCTGCAAGGCAGCAGCCAGGGTGTCACAGCTGCTTCATTTGAAAACAGAACAGCATGCTGCCAGCTGACAAATTGTTATGCACATACATCAGGTAAGGCACGGTAGCAAATTGCTTCTTCCTACTAGTAGGTGCTCTTGCTACCTATTTCATTTCCAATGCTTTGAGCTATACTAAGTCTCACGAAAGGTAACTTCTAAGAATAAGGTGGCATGAGCTGCTTGGATTTTACTGCTCCATATAGTCCCTTCTCTCATTTAAAGCTCAGCCAAATAATTTTGTTGGTGGGTTTTTTTTTAATCAAAATAGAACTCTCTATCACATTGCAGAAGGGAGGGGTAAATTGTCACTCTTCTACTGAACAGCATCATGCATTCCCCATGTACCCCTATTAAACTTCCACTGTATTCTAGTTCAAGGTTTTTAAAGCTCAATGGTGGGAAACACAGAATGATTCGTAACATAAGTAACAAAGCATTAACTTTTTTCTAAGGATGCATTTCCAACACAAAGTTAGTACTGAGTTAAGATCTTGACTAGTTCTGCCACTTAACACAACAATAACCCTGTCATTGGTTCTGGTGATTCACAATCAGATTGATGTCTGTCTACAGCAGTTCTTAAACAAGGGTCACCTAGTTTATAATCTCCAACAAAATAAATAACTCTTTTAAAACAATAGAATGTGAGATAACAAAAACGTTCTGAAGTCTAGGGATGATGTAGATAATTTGCTACCAACAACATGTAGTATCTCACTGAAAAGACACATTGCTTTTGAACCTGGAGAGTAGTGAACAATGCCTTTCTATACTCCAAATGCTGTAAGTGGACTTCCAGACCTGTCATTTCAGCATCAGTTCCTGAAAGTTTGGTTAAAAACCATTAAGTGCAGTATTTCTTTAAACTTCAAACTGAAATGGCTTCTCCAGATGTTACTAATCTCCTGAAATTAGGTATTACTAGTCTGGAATTAGACACTACTAATAGATACTGGAAATAGATATTCATAATCTCCCAGAATGGTTTGACTGCGCCAGTGGAGCACTGAATACGGGAAACAGTTGTATACCTTATTTAGACTTCCAAAAGCCATGCCACTAAAGAAACAAAACAAATCATAGGATATGAAACCAAACATTATTTTGGATGAAAAACTAGCTTCTTAGAAGACAGAAAGCAAGAATGGAATTAAACAGTCACCTCCACCACTGCAAAAGTTTAAGAACAATACTCCTCAAGGTTCCATAGGAAAACCTCTCATCAATGTTGCTGATGAAAAGGAGCAGTGAGACAAAAAGATCTCAGGATGGCAAAAAGAACTATGGGCAGGAGAAACAAAAGAGGAGTGCAAGGAACTTCAGGCGACCCCCATCAACTAGATTAATTTCTCAATTTGATGGCTAGTGACATGCAATGTAGGCAAATGGAAATCAATGAATACTGGTGAAAAGCATGTAAACTACTACCTTATGTGTTTCCAAACTAACTGTATGCTCCCAGAAAGGGAACTTGAACACTATATATGTACAGCTCAGTGAAATGCCCTGCTCAATGCAGGGCAGGCTTGCTGACACAATAGCTAACAAGGTGAAGGGATGTATACATGGAAAGTGTTAATGACACAAAGAACATTAAAACTGCTCCATGAAACAACAGCGCAGACTTAACTGGAACACTATTAGTCCTTCTCTTAAACAGAAAGATACTGCAAAATAAAATCATGGCAATAATGATTAAGGACATAGAAATAGGAGAGAAAGAAAAACGGGGCTTGCTCACCCTAGAAAGGCAAAGAATAAGAAGGCATAAAATAAAAATAGGCAAAATTAGAGCTCATTTCAGAGCCCTTACAATAATTTCAGCTGCAAAAACCAAATTCAATACACAGTGTGGTCTGAACTCTTATTCTGCACTAGATTGGAGGAAAGGAGGGGGGAGCAGCTTAAAACAAGCATGGAGCTATCAGGAGTCAGCCAGCAGGAAAATGCTGCAGAGGTGTAAGACTCCACAAACACCTTTTGCAGGGCCGCAAAGAGACAGCTCCAGCTAGCTGGGATCTACAATCCTAAAACTGCCACTAAAAGCTGGTGCTTACAAGACAGTTTTAAGAACTGAGTAGAGCTAAGCTTTGTACTTAAAAACACAGTTGTTACAGTAGTACGGTGGGTTGGCCTTGGCTGGCTGCCAGACACCCACCCAGCCGCTCTCTCACTCCCCCTCCTCAGCAGTCCAGCGGGAGAAGGAAAGATGGGAAAGCTCATGGGTCGAGATAAGGACAGGAAGATCACTTACCAATTATCATCATGGGCAAAACAGACTCGAATTGGGGAAAATTAATTTAATTTATTGCCAATTAAAAGAGTTGGATGGTGAGAAACAAAGACAAAAACACTTCCCCCCTCTTTTTTCCCCAGATTCAACTTCACTCCTATATTCCCAACTCCTCCACCTCCTCTACCCTGTCCAGCAGCTCAGGGGGTGGGAAATGGGGACTTGCGGTCAGTCCATAATGGTTCCTCTCTGCTGCTCCTTCCTCCTCACACCGTTCCCCTGCTCCAGCGTGGGTCCTTCCCACAGGCTGCAGTCCTTCACAAACTGCTCCAGTGTGGATCCACTCCACGGGCTGCAGTCCTTCAGGATAAACCTACTTCAGTGTGGGTCCTCCATGGACCACAGTTCCTGTCAGGACAACCTGTTCCTGCATGGCCTCCCTCCACTGGCTGCAGTTTCCTTCAGGAAACAGCTACTTGCTCCACCGTGGGGTCCTCCACAGTGGACATCTGTTCCAGCACGGTCCTCTCCGCGGGCTGCAGGGGAATCTCTGCTCCGGCACCTGGAACAACACCTCCCCTCCTTCTTCTCTGACCTTGGTGCCTGCAGAGCTGTTTCTCACACTTTTCCCCTCACTCCTCATACACTACCTGTGCGGCGTTTTATCCTTTCTTAAGTATGTTTTCACCAAGGCGCCGCCATCGCTGTGGGGCTGTGGGGCCCCATGGCTGCGGGGCTCAGCTGTGCCCAGCGGTGGGTCCGTTGGAGCCGGCTGGAACTGGCTGTGTCCGGCACGGGGCAGCCCCGGCCTCTCCTCACAGGGGCCCCTGCAGCCCCCTGCCAGCGCCTGGGCACCTGCACCCAATGCAAGCAGATATCTGCCTTTTATAAAATCTCTATTATCTTTGAAGTACACTCTCTGCTCTGAATATTTGAAGCTAGAAATTACACTGAGGGTAAAACTTGATTACCTAAAGGCTGACAAGTCTCATAAATCCACGTTAGGCACTTAAAACAGGTATTTAGCTCACAAGCGATGTAAGAAGAGAGAGAGAGGAAGACAGACAGACAGACAAACAGATAGTCCTCTGAGCCTGAATCTAGTTACTCAGTTTTACGCAACCAAATTGGTGAACTGGATCCTTAAAGTATCCTTATAATTTTTAAGTTTCCAGAACTTGGTGACTTATTTTTGGAAAACAAAAACTGCCTCAGGTTGAAGAATTTTTCAGTGTCAGACAGCCAAATAAAACTTACCTGAAACAATCCGCTCTTGAAAGATTGACATCTTTATCAATGACTTAAGCAGAATTTTAACATGTTTTCTCACTTAGTGTTTCTTTCCTCGCTACCAATTGTGCTAACCTAAAAGAATTGAATAATAATGCCACACTCAAGAATATTGCTTTTCAGTGCATAAATCATTGAGACTAGAGCTAAACGACAAAGATGTATTATCCTACTAAAAATGTAACAAATTATACATTAGTGATAGCTCTCCCTACTCCAAATGCAAATAGTTCATGTACTCGTTTATCCTCTTCCTTTTGGATTCAACAGCAACTGATGTTTTGTGTCAAATTACTTTATATGCACTGTCTGGTATGAAAGACGTTTTATTAAGACAGCCAGTTGTTTGACAACAAATACCAGTTCAAGTAACATATGAAAACTTCAGATTCACATAAGCATTTCCTAATTTTGAAAATCAGGTTCTACTTTTCTAACGATAACATTAAAGACTTAGAACTAGAGGTACGAAAGCTGCAGTATCTAAATTATAGGAGCTCTACCATCCAGTGGATTTGCTAGAGAAGGCATGCAGAAGATCAGGTACCCAGGAATAAGACGCTGAGAAGGAAGCTACATATGCTAGCCAATACGAAATGACTGAAGCCAGAACAGGAGACTGAAAATAACTGAGCATCTAACTCCAGGCCAAAAGGAGGTGGCAGCCAGTTCACAGCCATTACTCCCCTCTTTCTCAAGTCTGTTCACCCATTTGCAGCAAATTGCATTGTGCTTAGGAGCTGTACCTCAAAAACGAGAAACTTTTCAAGTCTGCTTCAAATTAAGCAAACCAAAAAACAGTTTTCCCCCTTTCTCCAGAGCCTCCTGCCAATGGATTATGGGATACACTCACACCTACTTTCTCATGCGTTTGCAGTGCTCTGAGAACACATACCAGAGCAGCAACAGGAATACCTGTTTTCAGCACCTGCTGCAATCTGGATACAGCGAAGGCTTCTGAGCAGCTTCGTGGCCTAGGTTTCAGACAATTTTGCACATGCTCAGCAGCAAAAAAAACCCAACACACAGGCACACATTTAAATATTACAAATTATATCAAATTTAGGAAGTTGCTGGCTATCAGCTAAGTCACCAAGATGAACTGTGTAGCCTGTCAAAATTGTCCAATAATGCATATTAGTTTAAACATCCATGAAAGAAGTCCGAATTACTACAGTCTCCCTCTCAAGAGTATTGAGAGCCACATTTGGGCTACTCTAGCAGTTCCCCTTCTGGGCAGAATATGTTAACTCACCCTAAGTTAATTCAAAATTGTTAACTAAACAAATACTAATACTTCTGATATGAAGTAAACGTAGTTGTTTATCAAGTAATGATGGCAGATCAAGTTGTTTATATCACCACTTAATATTCTTAAAGCTTATTTATTTAGATTAGAAGGACTACAGACAGAAAATACAGCAGAATTCAAAAAACAGCTTTTCAAGGTGAAATATGTATCACTGTCACAAAGTAAAAGGTGACTTTACATATGATTTTATAATGGATCTTATGTATTTGTGTAGTTGGTAATATACTGTTGCTCTTGAAGCTTTCAGCAAATTTTACTTATTGCTATGGAAGCAGCAATAAGCTGCGTAGGATCACTTACACCATTTTAGTTAAGACACGTTCCAAATCCTCATACAGCCTCTCAGGTTCAAACCTGGTAAGTCTTTGGGATTTATCTTGGGATTTGACCTCCACCTGCATGATCCTTGTTACATCACTTCGTAATAGTTGTAGTTCAGCTGTATGTTACGTATGTTGTGATTGTTATGTATGAGAGTCTGCAGTTCCAATGTATCAACGAGTACAGGCAAGAAATGGACTTCAAAGTCTGGACGCTGGACGCTTAAGCAGCTATGTGATTCGAAGACAAGGTGCAACTTTTTTCTTCAATGATTTGGAGTTTGTATATTAACCTGCAGATTTAACTCTGGCACACTCTCATGGAAATCAGCTTTGTATAAAGGCTACTGGATCAAGCCCAAGGGGTTGAAAAAACAATAAGCAGGCTGCACCACCTTACCCTCATGAATCATTATGCATAACAGTTTAAATCAACAATTCTTAAATCCTATGACCTCTTTTAAAAGTATACTTTTCAAATTTTATTACTTTCTGCTACATCGTATTGCATTTTCCATAGTCTGTGGGCAGTGATATCTCCTGAAAATGCACGTAATTTATATGCATAGCCTAGTAACCTAGTACTAAAGATCTGTCAAACTAACACGCTATCTCTCACAGGTACTCCAGGATGAGCATATACTACACACAACACTGCACATTCATATATGTATAATGTATATGTATAGTTTTAGAATGAAATACATACAATTATCCTTGATCCATTTGATGATTGAGTCCCTGTCACCTTGTAGTAACAAAATAATCTTTTAAATAAATTGAATTGTTTGGACTGAGTTTCCCTTCTGTATCTATGAATTATTAGTAATACAGTTCAGTTTTCTAAAATTTACTACATTTTTTTGCAGACCATTTTCTATTGGTATTATTTTTTAGACTGGAAACTGTTCAGGAGAAACTAGCTGTGTATACTGAACATAACATTGTAAATTAAAACACAGTAAATTACAAATTACAGTTGACTGGACAAACCAAGTCACATTGTGTTGTTTCTGTTGCTGGTATGGGTTAACATGATGCAGGTATCCGTGTTTTTATACAGAAAATAAGCTCTGTGCAAGGCTTCTGTAACCACTGTCTAAAATTTACCAGTTCTGCCAACATCTCTGTCAGTGCATTCATTTGCCGAGGTAACTCTTAAAAGTGAACATAACAAGGGCATGAATACAGGTAAAACACAGCAGGTTTACATTTCTGAACGAGTATCTATGAAATATATATATATGTTTACATGTGTGCACGTGCATACATGTGAATGTTACCAATTCAAACTCACTCCCTGCCCACTTTATGTAAACTATCACAGCCATCCCATTTGGCTAGGTAAGGAAGACATGAGAAGTAATTTGTGTCACGTTCCACGTGCCATAATAAGGCATTCGACAGAAGAGGATTTAAGAGATGCTAATGAAAAGAGATGGCAACATTGGAGAAGGCTGCAGGATAACATGCTGAACCGAAATGACAGAGCTTGGGTGCAAATTGGATGACAAAGGCTGGGATGCGCAGAGATACACAGAAGGCTGAGCTGAGAGACACTGACATGGAAGGATGATGTATAATTTTTTAAAGCTGATGTGCTCTTTCCTCAAGTCATTCACTGCTTGTTTACCATGATTGCTCTCGCTGATTAGACATCCTGACAGTCCCATTACCATCTGCACCGTGTATTTTTCTAATCAGATGGTTTTAACAAAGAAAATGACATAAAAAATATCAGAGGAAAAAAACTAACTGTGCCCACTGAAGGCAAAGTTATGCTATTTCAAAAACTGTAACATCTGAACATACAATTTACTCAGTTGTAACAATGAAAATTACAGATTTAAATACAACAGTCCTCTTACTACTTGCTTTGAATATAACAACTCTGAATCTGGAAAACAAAATATAGTAAAAAGTGTCCACTACTAACCAGTATCAACATATACATTTAACATCATTTCTTCAGAGATTTAAAGTAATGTTCATGTCATTTTTCCTTGTCTTCTTTTGGCTTTTTCCTCTTAGCAAATGAGTGGACCATGCATTAGAGAAAGACACTGATTATAATCATTATTGTATCTTGCACATTCTTAAGCACACTATGGCCCGGTTCACAATACACAAGTTTTGCAAAAGATACCATATTGCTAAAAACAAGGTCAATTTAGAGGGAGCACCAGAATCCCAGGAAAGTGATTTCCTTTCACAGTGCTTGTAGTACTTGCTAGCATTTTCTCTATATAAGGTTTGACAACCTCACGCTTACCACAGGCACCGGACAGCAGAGAAGTTAGAAACACATGGATCAAACCGGTAAGGCTAAGACTCAGTCAACAGGAGTGGGGTAATTCGCCTCGGGCCCCACTTCTGTATGGATTTGTGTCCTGAATCCAATTTAACTGTGGATACATGGATCTTCGTGTCGATTAATCAAATTAACACTTTTCTTTAAAAAAAAATGAGCTTGTAAGTTATGTTTCCATTTCAAGCTTTTGAGTTAAAGTTTAGAATTGAAGTCAGACACAGGACATGATCCCGCTCTCACGGGCACGACAGAAACGGGGGCTTGCTGCCTCCTCTTTCAGACTCACCCTTCCACGCTTTCCTCCGCAGTATCCGAATTCAGAACCCCTGTCTGTCTGTCTGTCCGTCTGAACGCAGGCGCTCCGGAGCCGTTATCCTTAGGCAACACTGACAGACAGCGCTGCCCTTCCCCGACGCCGTTTCGGTCCGGACCCCGCTCCCGGTCCGCGGCGCCGGGAAGCCCCAGCAGCGGCAGCCCTCCCCGGCGGGGCGGCCCGGCCCGGCCCGCCGCGGCCGCCCCTCCGCACGGCGCGGGCGGATTACAGCCAAAGCCCGCGCCCCTAAGCCCGGCTCACCGGGAAAAGCCGCTCGAAGGGCTTTGCGATCCTGTTAAGTTCTCGGGGCGGATCAAGACGTCAAAGCGGCTCGGCGGCGCCCCGGCACACTTCTTGCCACGCCGAGGGAAGGTGGGAGCCCGCCGCGGGCAGGGCACGGCCGGCCCGGGGCCTCTGGTGGGGCGCGGATCCGCAGCCCCGGGCGGCGACGCCGTCCCCCACACGAAAAGCGACGTGACCCTGCGAGGCGGCTCCCCCCAACCCCGCGACGCCCCCCGGCAGCCCCACACACCCCTGCCCCCAAGGCACTCACTACCTGCGGGGCGGAGCTGCGCCCGGGCGGCCGCTGATCCCCTCCCACCTGCAAGGGGTGGCAGGGCCGGAGGCGGTGCGCAACCCGCCTCAGCCTCAGTCCCTCTCGGCCAGGCGGCGTCCCGTTGCCGTCGTCATCCCACTCACCGCTCCCGTCGATGCCTCCGCGGCTGCCTCAGCGGCCACCCCGCGGTCCATGCAGCGGGGAGAGGCCGGGCGGAGGGGGGAGCCTCCGCGGCGTCCCCAGAGGGGCCGGCTGCCGCTCGAGAGGAGAGCTCCGTGCCGCTAGAGAACGCCGGCTCCCCGCCGCCCCCCCTGCCTCCACGTCCTCGCACACGCCGCCCCCTGCGCCTTCATCTGCCGCCAGCGGCGGGCGCGGAGGGGCCGGGCCCCGGGCTGCCCGCCGCACCGTAACCCCCAACCGCCGGCCGGCGCGCGGGGCAGCCCGTTGAGGGCGACGGCGGCGGGAGCGGGGCCTCGGCGGGAAGGCGGGTGGGGGACGTGCCGCTGCCGGGTGGAAGCGTGTGTCCCCCCCCCGGCAGCCCGCAGGGAGCGGATTTCCCCGGGAGGGCGGCTGGTCTCGGCACATCCTGCCTGCGGGGTACCGCGAGGAGACGATACCCCGCAGCCGGTCACAGCGCTACTGTGGGGACCGGCACCTTCTCCTTGATGAGGAGGCGTTTCTCGTCGATGTACCGCTGAATAGGTTTCTTTGGCCCTCTCTCCCTGAGCTCCTGGAGGGAGCTCACCTTCACGCTGTCTTTCGGCCTGCGCCAGGCAGCGTGCTTCCCTCATCTTGCTGTGCTGAACCTCCCTGAAGGGTTTTTCATACTCCCCTGAACTTCACCTGTTCAATTCCGATTCTGCTTTTTGCAAGGGTCCAGAAAAGCTGGAAACAAAGACGGTGTATGAAAGCTCCATAAAATGATTCTTCAGCTGGAAAAAGAGTCAGCAGAAGCCATGTCATTTATAACTGAGAGGCAGCTGCACTGTGCTGCACAATGTCAATTCAGCTAGATTGAACACAACATGACGCTAGAAATGCATTTAAGTGCTTGGGTTTATGGAGAGGCAGAGTTACTCACTGCTCTCCCCTCGTTAAGAATTATTTTACATCTGAGAAATGAACCACATCATACAACAAGCACTAATCAGAGGAAAAGGCCATGCCTAAAACTCTTAAAACCCCATCAGAAACTTGAGGTCTCTTCCTCACGCAGCTATCACCTTGGTCTTCAGAGTAACAGTTTTTTGGGGGGATCAAAACAGAAAAGCCTGGGAAGGCAGAAACGATTGAAAAGTATGCTTTTTCTCCTCCTTTCCTGCGGAATTTTCCCTCTGGGAGAACTCTGGGCAGTGTCCTGGCAGCACTGGTAGGGGAGCTAGTCCCCCAGGCAGTGCGCCAGATGCTGGGTTGCTATTGTCCCTCAAAAGGCTCAAGCACTGGTTTCATTTTCCAGACACCACATGTAGATACGCACCCTTTGCAGGTCCTGGCTTCCGACTATGACAAGGTCCAGTTGTACACCTTGCCCCCATGTTCAGGTTGCTATGTGAAGGAAGTCTGGGAAGGGAATCCAGGAAAAAGCTGCGGAGATTTCCAAAAAGTCCCAGATCTGGACAATAAGGAGATCAGGCTGAATCAACAAAAATGAATGTCCACATCTAGAATGCATCATTTTCCAAAGTCTGTCATAGTATTCAGTGGTATTGGTGTAAGAAAATTTAGAGAAAATACTACGTTAAAGTTATAATACATCTTCACAATCACTCAATTTACCTACTTTAATCAAAATTAAGTCTCTTAAAATCTTTTATATCATAGAATTAAATCTCTGAGAGAAAAATGTTTCATAAAGGAAAAAACGTTAACTAAATTTATCTAAGCATTTATCATAACATACATGTTTGCTTAAAAATACTATTTTCTATTCAAGAAAATAGTGCACTGTCAATATAACAACTTTTTTTAAAAATACAGAATTATTCCTCTATTTTTAGGTAAAGCTGAGTTACATATATTTTGGAATAGGTAGTTGATTTCTCAGTGTATAAATATACAGCCTGCACTGATTGTTTTCCTTTCTCTCTCCTGGGTTCTTCCTGGAGTCATCATTTTCTGTAGAAATACTAAACCTACACTTAGAGTTCTGTAGAGGGGTAGAAGCCTTAATTAAAGACTAAATTCCAACACCAATATTCTTCATTTTATGTAGGTTGTTAAAATATATTCTGAAGACATAAGCAAGATTAAGCTTTCCTGTTGCGTTAGAACAAACGTCCCTTTCCACACTAAAAGCTTTTGCATAGCAAATACATTAAAAAAAAAATTCTGGAAAAATATAATTTGTAGTAGTGCCAGGGAAAACAGTACCCACTCTTCAAATTCGTGTGAAACCCTTTTGTTCTCTTCAAGAAGTTGCATTCACTGAGAGACACTGCATGTTTCCCCCTTCAAACAGGGCACTGCCTGGAACGACAGAGCTGTTACTGGTACCGGATCACAACCACTGGTCCCCCATCAGCCCCCTCCTTCCCGCCCCCGTGGCATGTAACTGTGCTTAGCCAGCTCCTGCTTCCAGCTATGTGTTCCTTGTCTTCAAAAAAGCCGGAGGTCCTCCAGTCACAGGTTCCATGTCAACTATTCCTTGTTATAATCACAGAGGAGAGAGACTTGGCTAAGCTCTCAATAGCTCAGACTTTTTATCAGCCAGTGACCATCTGCTACCACACGCACCTGAATGACTGGGGAGCGTTTAAATGCTCCCTGGGGAATAGGGTGCATCTTCACAGAGAGCTAAATAGAGCTGAGAGAGTCCAACTACTCTCCAACTGAAGTGACAATTTGGGATGAGAAGAGCAATTACTGTTGCTAGCACAGGATAGCTGGGACAGGGTGCTCCATACCACTCCCCAGAAAAATATGCCATAAAGCCGTTTGATGTCCAAATAGCAAGGCATGCCTCACTAAAGCAGCACGACAATAACAGGTGAACATGGAGCAAAGGGGGAACGAAGCTGTTGGAGAGAGTAAGGAACGGCGAGGAAGAGAAGGGGAAGAAAATCAGGGAAGGTGGCATTAGTTGGGAGTTTATGAAGAGAAGGACAAAGTGGTAGCAAAGCTCCTTACAGCAAGAAACAGAACCACTGTTATAAAGGATGCAGGCATCATTCAGGCATTGAACCCCCCCCCCAAAAAGGGCAACAGAAGGTTTAAACTTGCTACCATTTTAAGAAGGCTTATCATACATGCGCCCATTACATGTCAAGTGAAACAAAAGAGCCCCTTTCTACCATGCATACAAAGTGTGTGCTGGGGACATACACAAGGCGAGAGGGGACCAAAATGGCTCCAGCAGCCTCTGTGCTCTGGCATGGCATGGTCAGCGTAGGGTAGGAGCCGCTGAACCAACTGCACCTCTTTCTGATCCTCTTGCATCATGTGCTTCTGAGGCACAGCTGGTGCTGAGGGCTATGTACAACTCCTGAGCACCACAATGTTCAGCTAGTTCACTAAAGATGCTGGAACAGGCTTTTACTTAGCATAAGTTTACCCAAATGAAAATCTGGTTTGCTAAATATAACGCTTTTCTAAATATCGGTGACTGTTCCAAACATTGGTATCGGGACTATACCTCTTCAAAGGCAGCCTCAGTGATGTGGCTAGTAATTATATCTGAAATTACGTCCGAAATGAAATGTAACTATTTGCAATGCTCACAGATTTAATTCTGTTAAATAATCCCCAAAAGAGGTTGAACAAACACATTTGAAATGTAGAGCTACACAGACAAAATGAAGAGGAGTGTTGGTATGGAACCACTAACGCTCTAAACATACTTGGCTAATAGCATGAAGTACGCACAGCAAACTGACAAAAATGTTTGATTGCTGTTTACAGTCATCAGTCATTGTCAAAGTAGTAGGCACTAAGAGGCAGAAAACCATCCTGAGTGCTGTAGTTAAATTCGGCAACATTTTCCAGTTCTCAAATTAATTCTTATGTGCTAATTACATTCTTATTCGAACCTACTTACTGGCAGGTTTCAACCTACCAGTGGCAGAGTTTGGCCAGTTGCCTAGGTATTGAAGATGACAGGAAAAAAGAAATACCTTTTCACTTTTCCATTTTCTGAATTGTTAGATATAAGTGAAAACATGCTTATTCAGGGAACAAATATTTCTTCTTTCCAACATTTTCCTAATTTCCATGACATTTTCTTTCCAAGTTTAGCTCGTGTTTCATTTGTACAATCAGTCCTCTGGGAGCCATCAACAAGTAGTTTCAACATGCTGACAGCTGCAAGACATCATCCACCCAAATAGTTATGTTCAGCAAGGCACTACGGATGATTTAACTCAGTGACCTAAAATTATTGGTCTCTGGTAGACACCTCTTGAAAACACAACCATGAATTACCATGTCTAATTTTGACAAAGTATTTTGTAGTTTTATATGAAAATTAAATATCAATTTTGTTCCACTCTGTCTGCAATTAAGCAAAGCATCAGTGATAGTTTGCAGCTGGAAATTGTAATTAGTAAGAAAGTAAAAATCTGGAGTTCCTGCACCTTAAAATAGAAAAGAGAGGGGAAAAAAAGAAGGGAAAAGCAACCCCTTATGTTACAGTCTTTCATGCCTTGGTCCTCAACTACCTGGTTATTAAACACAGTCTTCTCTCTCATGGCTTACTTTCTCATTTTATTCTTTTCCAGCTTATTTACAGCTTGCAAGTGAAATTCCACAGCTGTCAGTCCACTCTCCAAATTCTTCCTCTTGTTTTCTTTCATCTTTCATGTCATGAACTTCTCATACTTACCCTCAAGGCCCTGTTCAGCTGTGCCCGTCTACTTCTCTTTTTCATGTTTTCTTGTTTTGTTATTGTGCCAAGGATTCTATTTTCTAGATTTTTAGTCTGAATTCACTGTGTATTTAGTTTTATCTTCACTTTAATAAAATTAGAACATAGCTGCCAATACCCACTTTTAGACTTTCCTACTTTATTTTGAAGTCCAGGAAAATGCTAACTTTAAGTAATTTGCCTTTCTGTCTAGAAACTTGTTTTATTAGACACTAGGCCTCTGCAGCTGATGCCTGCTGCCTCTCAGGATTTGCTTCCTAGATACCTTGGAGGAAGAAGGGACTTTTGAGTAAGGCACCAGTTGGGCCACAGAAGATCTGAATTCTGGCACTCTCTTTTTCACAAATCTTTCTGTGCCTCAGTTACTGTTTTTCAAGTGAGAATCACTTGCCAACTTAGAAATATTACCAGAATAGCTCTAGTAATGTCTATTCATTGTTATACATTGTAATACTTCAGCTACTGAGCACAGGCAGCAACATAGCCCAGTAGTTAGGTGCATACTTTGCTCCCTAGAGAAATGGCTTTAGTTTCTCCCTCTGTGAGAAAATTCTTGTGACCTGTGGCAAATCACTCAGATCTGTCTCCACAATCAAATATGTGGGCATTGAACTCCTGTGGAAATAAAATACCTCTGAGGCTCTAACCTTTAAATATCCTGATACACCTTAATTCTTGATCTATAAAGTGTGAGAGAGACACCGAGACTCTAAACTGAGCATATGTGAAGACTTGTGTAAATTACATAATCACACACACACATCCTTGATACTCTTAAACTTGGAATTTGTACTGTTCCAGGCAATTTGAGGCAGGGCCTAAATTTCAATGAGGTGGACTATATAAATTTAGCTGGGCAGAAAAAGAAGTTAACAGAATCAGAGCAGGCATCAAAACTGCAAAGCGTCACTCTGTCAGCTTGCACTGGCGTAGTGACTATAGAGGATGGAAAAGAAATTCTGTTTCACATCTATAATTAAAGTATAGAAGTTCAATTGAATAGTAGCATATCTGGTAGCAGAAGAATGAAGAGGCAGGAAAATTATAGTACTCGGATTGCTGTTAAAAAAGCAGGTGAAGAAATGAGCTTGCTGCACAAGAGAAAAATAAACCAGAAAATATCTGAGAGTTAAACAGCCAGGTTAGCAAAACAAAGAAAAATAGTTCCGTCACGCGTACCACCAGTAACAAGATTAATTTCCAGAAGGATCCACCAATTACTGAACACAGGTATGGTAGATTGAGAAGAAGAAAGGATCAGGCACCAGGAAGGTAGTATCAGACACCTGCTCCCTACTAAACCTGGCTGGCGTCAAAGAGCTTTCTGTTGCACACAGGGTTTCTCAGCAGTCCACCTCAAAAACAAGCACTTCTCAGTCTCATCCAGCAGAGACTTGAAGAGCATGGGGCTAGCAATGGCTCCCTCAGGAGCGGCAGGCATCTCGTGTCCTTCAGCGTCAGTGCAGTCCAATAACTTTTTAATTCATTCTTATTCCATCGACTTTTCAGACCAGTTGGCTGTTGAGTTGGAGAACTGACAAAATTTTCCTCCGACTGCGCATATATTTCTACAAATAACTACAATATCAGTCCATGTGTCCTTAAAACGGGGCCTTTCCTCGCTAGCAACCTCTGGTCAAAAGACCTTGCCAAGGTGAAATGTTCTTATCTTCTTGCCAATCAGCAAAGCAGATGCTGCAGTAACATTCTGCACCAACCCAAGGGTATGATGAAGGGTGCACATTCCTT
Source organism: Calonectris borealis (assembly GCF_964195595.1). Classification (NCBI taxonomy): domain Eukaryota; kingdom Metazoa; phylum Chordata; class Aves; order Procellariiformes; family Procellariidae; genus Calonectris; species Calonectris borealis. The sequence continues at coordinate 147,037,063 of NC_134312.1, forward strand.
TGGCTTCCCCTGAAAAGATTTGCTTCTTAGAGCTCTCCCATTCCAGTTTTGCAGTATCCCTTTCTTCCTTCAGAGCATAACACACAAAGAATAATCTCTCCAACACCAATTCAGAGTGAATATCTGTGCTTTAAAAATTCTATCTCTGCTGAAAAATGGCTGGCGAGCTGAGGTGGTATGTCTCAAAATATTTTCTGTTAATCTTTGTTTCAAACAATACATTTTAGGAAATCTTTGTCTTCCGTAAGTTAGTTGTTGTGCATGGCTTATACTCTGTTTTCAGGAGAGGAAATGTTTCTAAAAGCAGCACTGGGGAAACAGCCTTCCCCTTTTTCTGTGTTTTGTGACACTGCCAGTCCAGAATGGTTATTTGCCTTCACTTGCAGATAATGAAATTGCCTCTCATATTATGCTGTGCTCTTTAAATAGGTCCATTTTATTACATTCATTAGTTGTCTGTGAGTTAGAGAAACACTGCCAATAACACAATGGCTAAATGACCATAAAAATTATACATAATCTTGAGGTATTTTCTTTAAAATGCAGAAAAGAAACAAAACTGGGGGAAAAAAATCACAATTATTGAGTCCATAAATTGCACTTTTTTATAACATGTACTTTGACAATTTTCTGAGAAAGAAAGAATTTCACACAGATATCTTTCCCCATCTGCTTTCCATTTCTCCAGAGTTATCTGACAAGTTGAAGCTCCCTTTAACTCCAGGACCAGCTGGCTTGTGAGTTTTCAGGTTAATCATCAATAACCTCTGAGAAATAAAGAAAAAAAAAGACAGATGATGCAAAGGTAACTTCTCCCAAATGCACCAGAAAAACAGGAGTTAATTGCAACAGGAGTTTTCACAGCCTTGACTTAGTCCACCGTAGAATGAAATCCTGAGCCCATGACAGACTGGAGGCATTCAAAATTCACCACGTGCTGGAAGATACACTGCGGTGTCCTCCTGCATTCAGCAGCAGGACAGCATTTTGAGGAATGTCTAATCTGTGAGGCAAAAAGTACATCTGAGAAGAGGATCAAGCCAGCTGAGACTTGCGACCTTGGCTTTGTAAATCCGCCCTGCTCTCTGCTAGCCTGGGCTAGGAGCATTGATGCCGCAGTTCAGTTTCATTGATTTCACTGAGTTGAATGAGGCCCCGAGCTGGAAGCAGACATTATGTCAGCGCTGTCCTTCCACACCTTGAGGCCCATTCCTGGCATTAGTCATCTGAGCGTAAACCCCAGTTGTTCAGTCAGCTGAGGCAGTACACCTCACAGACCATCTGTTGTTATAAGGAACAACCAAAATACAGAGAGAGTCAGGCTCCATGGGGAAGACGGTCAATAGCCAAAGTAGAAATTCTGGTACATAATCATCCTTTGTTGTCAAAAAGGAGTAAGTGTTCAGTGGCAATTAGCGCTGCTAGAAGTCTCCTTCTGAATCTGCTAGATGATTAGTGGTGTCATATTATCCAAGAAGTGATACCTCATCCTTTTATGATAGCCTTGTAACTCACTCCACTGAACTTCAAGTTCTCAGCCGCTCTAAACTGGTGTAGGTCCCAGGCAACCAACAGAACTGAGCTCACTTACAGTACCTGAGGCTTTGGCTACGTGGTTTTGCTGTGATGGGCATTAATATTATTCTAATAGTTCTCTGAAGAGTGCTATGGTCTGCCATAAAGAACTGGCAGGATGCGTGACAGAAGAATAAGGCTTTAAAAATAAACAAATAAATGAATAAATGAATAAATAAATAAATAAATGTGTTTTAAAATCTCATTTTCTTCAGGTTGAGAAATCATAATTTCCTGTTTGCACTGTTGTTCCGACCCATTTCTTCTGATTGTTCCACTTCAGAGGAATTAAATGAACAAATATCTGTGAAATAATTGGACTGAATTGCAAACCTGAGGAAAGCTTATTTGGTTTTGTTCCCAAGAGGAACACTGATTAGATCTGCCTTAAAAAGCCACTTGCATTTAAAGAGTTTGAGTTATGATTTGGAGCCGAGCTACAGAGTGGGAGCTCAGTGGAACAAACCCGTGCAGTTCACACGTGCAAATGCAAAACAAAAAGATTCAAAAGATGGAAAAAACAGAAACAAGGAATAGAAACATTCAAATGGTACATGTGAAATCCACATCGCAGGTATTTTCACGGTTCTGAAGCAGCCTGATCCTGTGAGGAACTGACAGAAAACTGAACACGGCCAAGCTGTTTTCAGAAACCAGCTCCGCTGAGCGAGAGATGTCCTGATAAATGAAAGCAAAAGGGCGCACATACCTGTTTAGTGTTCTGCCCTGTAATCTCCATGTTGTCCTGATTATAAGTGAATAATCTCCATTTATTTTACCTTAATCTGCACCACGGGGGGAGAGGTGCGGTAAGGGGAAAGGATAGGACTGTGTGCAATTCTTTTTTACCCAAAGTGAATGAGCTTTTCCTTGGTTTGCATAAAAATAAATGCTGAATAGACAGCAGTCAGCACTGTGTCCCACTGAAATCAAGGGAAAGCATCCCACACACTTGGGTGTAACAGGATTGGGTCCTTGATATATAAACGAAAGCCAGTCATTTTTACAAGCAGAATCACAATACAAGCTATTAAACTTTCCAAAGAATGAACCGTAAGCCTCTAATATTGTTTGGTGTTCGGCAAGTAGAGGCATTTGCATATGAGTAGACCGACGCATAGATAGATAAGGAATCTTCCTGCCTGTTGCCTGAGTGAGCGAGCACTCAGCTGTATCATTTCTGTAGCACAGCCAGTTTGCAGAGCATTTCACAGAAAAGCAAGTACCTGCCCGTGCCCGGTTCTCTGTCAGAAGAGAGCCCTGAGGGATGGGGAGCACACGGTCACTGATCAGCAGGGACACGGCTCGTGGCCTAGGAGAGGTGTGGAAATTCCTGCTGACTGCAAGCCTACCTGTGCATTCACTTCCGAGCTCGTGTGAGTCAAACTGCCTGAAGACAGAGGCTCAGCGAGCCGTGCAGAAGCACTACAGATGCTCAGGGAGCTGTGGAGATTTTTCTGTGAATTTTCACGCTGCTGTTTAAACAAACATGATTGCAAATGCAGCCTTGTTCATGTTTCCCAGGTGACTAGCTTGGGATAATAAGTATACAGAAGTACACTTATTTTTTATGTTGCTTCTCAGGACAATCCTATCTCTTAGTGAAAATAAAACTATCCTGCTCTCTCTAGGGAAATTTCAGCAAAATGCTAGTCAGGCCTGAGGCACTGGTAGGGATACAGCCCAACTCCTCCAAACAGAATAAATTGGCATTTTCAATCACATAATGGTGGTCCATTAGCAGCAAACGCAAGGAAAGAGAGACACTTCTGTGAAATATAAAGCAGGGCTTAAAAGCTTTTCTCGTCGTGCTTTATGAAAGCAGTTGCTGTCATTGCTGGGCCTCACTAATGAGTTGGAGGGAGCTCGGTTGACAGTCTGCAGCCAAATGCTGGTAATCACAGATTAAAGATGGCTCTTTCATGAACTCATCCATATCTTTACTTGGATCTAACAACAGCCTGCCCAGACTCTGAGATGGACTGTGTCCTGAGACACATGAGACAAATGATGAGTGGTCGGTCTCTAACTGCTTTCTGGAAGTGCTCTGCCAAGTTGTAAACTTAGAACTAAAGAAACTAAAGAACTAAAGAAAGTGTCTGGGAAAGCTACCAGGGACTTAACAGCTCCACGTGTCCATGTGCTGACCCTCATTTCAACAGCACTTCCAGCAGTCTGATGCCTTCTGTCAGAAAGCAGTGACTTACGTCAACCACTGAGCGAAGAGGAGAAGAAAAAATCCTATCCTCTTTATTTTGCTTGGGAGTTATTTTAGCCGACAGCATTTATTTCCATTTACAAGGAAATACAAGGCTCAAGGTGTAAAGTATGCCTCACTAATACTGGTGTTAATAATAGCCATAAAAAGCAAGCATTTGAAAATGTGACAGAAAGTTCAATATTTCAGTAAACAGCGCTGAGTCCTGATATCTTCAGATAATCTTCATGTATCTGGCACCATTAAATGTCTTTCTATGACTTTCTGTGGAGCAGAGAGCAAAGCGGGGCAGCAGCAGTCCAACACGATTCCATCTGAACAGCGCGCAGCCAGACCGGCAGTACTCAGACTACGGTATCACTGGAAGATATGGCCAGCCCCAGCTCGCACAAATTAGATGGGGCAAAGCTGAAGTCCTGAAGAAAGTAAGAAATGCTTTTAAAGAGCAAATATCACTGGTTGGGGCGGGGTGGAATTGTTGTTTTACGGTATCAAGATGACCACAGACAGCAAAGACACCAGAAATCTTTGCCAATGAGAACATACTGTATGCAAGCTTTGCATAAACAAACACGCTGTCTGAGAGCTCAGGTCAGTGATTAATGTGCTCCCTGGCTGATTTACCTGAGCTGAGCAAGTTACTGGCTCTCACTGCTCTCGTGATGGGAGAGACAGGTTCTTCTTAGATGGCTCTTCTGTCTCTCTTTGGAGGAGATATCTTCTTTTGTAGTGTGAGCGCTAGGCTACCTATGCCCTAACTCCTTTTAACTTACACACACGCACACATGGTTAAGGCATGAAACTTATCATGGACTGGCATAGCCTACCATAGCCTATCATAGCCTATCATAGCTATGAGCTGTATTATCAGGATGCATATATTCGTCAAGACAGTGAAATCATCCTAGTTTTGGGCCAGCTTGTCCTAGTTCCATACCAACAGGAGCTTTATTTCAGCAAACTAATAACATACTTAAAAATCCTATACAATGGCCAAAGACCCTCCATAGCAGTAACTATAAGCAACACATAAGTTTGAAAGTCGATGCTGCCCATGGGTAAGAAATGAGGAGGGCTGTGCATCCCCCTGTGCCTCAGCCTGAGTAGGTCTATGAAATTGCCTTGGGGTTGTTCCAGCTATTTCAGTGGTACGTGAGGCAGGGGTATCAACATATCTTTGCTAATATCACTGTAGCACCTATAAACACTATTCTGTTTATTGCCTACTTAATGTCATATTCAGAGGGACAGCAAGGCACTGTCATACAGCGCTCTGGATTAGCAGCCTGCAAAGAGATTGCAACTAATCTTCTGATGCCTCTTGGAAAGTCAAATGAGAAATGGCAGTACAGCTGCCACTGGGAAAAGGGATTTCCCAGGATGGTGCCTCTTTTTTCAGAGGCACAGAGGCACAGAGGAAATTCAGGAAGAACTTTGGGTGGTCAGCAAACCTGAAGGCTAGAGACAGACCCAAAGAGGTTTTGGAAATAGCTTCAGAGGCTGGCAGTAAGACAGAAGAAATCATGAGATTAATCCTGATAAAATCCACTATGGCTGCTAAGAATTAACCATGTTTGCACCTGTCTATGCACAGAACAACAAATACAGGCTGATTTGATGCTGATAATGGTGAGAGGGAAAGGAATGTTTTAGCAGATTATATTCCTAAAGGTTAGCACCCCATTTATTGCCTTACATAGCACTGAAGGACAAGTTTCATGCCCCTAGAAAATAGTATTTCTAAATTTAGGTTATCCTTAGATCCTTTTCTTGCTAAGGGAGATGGGGATTGCTAGAAAGCATGCTGTGCTAGGTGTTCTTATGCAGAAATAAGGAGACTGAAACTGAGCTTCAGACACTTGTGTCATGCTGCTGAGAGCTACCGAGAGACTGGGGAGGAGAGCTCAGCAGTTTCTCCTGCCTCTTCCACTGCCATGTAGCTGTCTTTCAAAGAGAGAAAATAAGTGCTTTTGGTTTTAGCACCCTTCTTCCAGTGACAAATAATATTTTATTCTAGGGATATTTCATTTGCCTTGGCCTTATCCTTAAAGCATGGGCTGATCAGTCTGACTATACTACTGCATAAACAGCTGGTGAATGGCACATGCCTGTAATTCAGAGGTAGGCAAGCCCAGATGTCTGTTTTACAAGTAATTCAGAGTCTGATAACGCATTCACATGGATTCTTTAAACACAGAAAAGGAGTGTCTTCTCCAAAATCAAAAATTCTGAAATGTGAGCAATCACCATTCACAACGAAACTCCATTCAACTTTCACAACTATATCGGATAAAAATATAACATAAAAAGTAAGAAAATCAGCTTCACAAACTTCTGATGGCTAAACTAAGGCCCCAGCATTCCACAGGATCGAAGTGTGATCAGGTCATTCTTGGCACTGCAGGAATCACAGATATTTTAAAAAATAAATCCCAAAGTTTTATACTACATCAAAACTATTGAAAAGTGACATTGCTGCATGTTATTTTTTCTGAAAGACATACAGGGTAGGTCAGGTGACTAAATCACTGCTGTACTAGTTTCAGAGAATAACAAGAATAAAATTAGGACAGTACTGTAGAAATTTCTGTACCACACAGCAGTCAGTGGTCACTTTAATTGTGGCTACATTTTGTTTAGGTATAATATACAGGAGCGAACAGCAGAGGGTGTTAGCTTAAAGGAAAACTTGCATTTGCTATATGGAATATGTCCTGTTTGCTACAATTCACAACAAAAAAACCAGGCCCTGGGAAGCAGAGCTGTGGCTCAGTGTAAATGGCACTGGGGAACCTGTCCATCGCCTCTCCTCCAAGACCAAAGCAAAGAAATAGAAGAATTGCAAACAAACCCCTCTTTCCACCTCAAACCTTACTCCACAGATTCTTTGGGTCCAAAGAGAGTCCAGCTGGGGTGGTTGGGGTTTTTTCTCTCCTCACATCGTAACGATTCAGCAGGGCAAGCGCAGGCTTCAGCTGGGCTCGGGCAGCCGGCGCGGTCCCGGTGGCCTGGCCGCCGGGAAGGGCTTTGCCCAGCGGGGCCTGACCGGGGCTCGGGGCTGGACCCTGCCACCGTGCCCCTGGTGGGAGCCCTGGGCCAGAGTTTTAGGGTTACTTATGCATTTTGTGGGATTTTCAGGAGCATCGGCCACTTAAATCAGCAAGAAATAAGTAGTTTTGAATGTCTCCGTAAGTGCCTGTCTCTTTAGGCACCCCGATGCACCCCAGGACATGCAACTGCTCTGCCCCTGGGCTGTAGAGCGTTCGGCCATGGCAGGGCTGAGCTCCAAGCCAACAGCCCCGTGCCCTCATATCGGAGAGAGGAGCTCCCTTTCTCGTTTGCTTTCCCATACTGATAGGAGAAAAGAGCCATGGGGGCTTCTTTCTCCTGCTAGCGACGTACTCTCTGAACAAACGTGAGGAGCGAATGTGTCCCGTACAAAAGCAGGCCGGCAGGGGAGAATGGCACTGGCAGGGCCTGAAACTCCACGCACAGCTGAACCCGCCTGTAGGCTGCAACAGATTAAAAAAGGTGCTATTTCCTCAGCCAGGAAACCTTTCTCTGTCTTGTCCAGCTAAAAGACCTGGCTTTGCCATCAGCAAGTTTCAGGATGGTAGTTATGTTAATGTTTTTATGTCATTTATGACTAGTTTTTAGACTTGAATGATTTTTCAATGTACCTTTGCAGAATGGTTGGACTCGATGATCTTAGAGGTCTTTTCTAACCTTAATGATTCTAATGGATAAATGTTCTCGTGATGACTTGCCGGGCAGCAGCTCAGAAAATGTTTTTAGTGAGATTTTTTTGTGGCATGCCTTGGTATCGGCAGGTGTGTCTTTGTTTTCTAAAGCTTTCTAAGGGCAAAATGATTTCTTCCACTCTTCACATAATCAAGCAGATATAAGTGGTAATGGACATAAACGAACAAACCTAAGCCTCTCCTGCAGTATTGACCAGAGGGAATGACTTCACTGGCAGGGCTCACTGCTATTTTAGGTGCTGTGGATTATCTCACCCAGCATCTAGCAGCCAGACCAAACGAGTCTTCCGTAAGTCTTAAGTCATATACGCCAGCCTGAACCAGATGTCTTGGAGACTCTTAGCTATCTCAGGTAGCACTGGACAGATGTGTCTAGGCAGAGGGACTTCATCCTTTCTGTGTGTCTGAACAGAAAAAAAATAGAGAGATTTTTAAAGTTCCTTAATTTATTTAGACTTCCTCAGGAAAGCATATTTGTGGCTACAGTATTCATGAGCACCACATCTACCTCCAGAATCACTGGATTTTCCTCTAGCTCAACTCAGTTAGATGCTAAATCTGTATCCTGCACACACACGTACTCCTCACCAAGTGCTTGCATTTAGATTTCAACTCTCAGATGAAAATTGTCAAGTGTGGGTCTTACCACTGACTTGACTAACTTTCTTTTGTACGTTTTAGTTCGTAAAAACCCATTTAGGTGAAAGTGAGATGCATTTTTAAAGTATTACTCTGAGCAACCTGATCTAGTTGAAGATGTCCCTGCCCACAGCAGGGGGGTTGGACTAGATGACCTTTAAAGGTCCCTTCCAACCCGAACTATTCTATGATTCTATGATTCTATGATTCTATTATATACTAATAAGTACCAGGTGAATATTATGGGAATTAACTGAAGTCATGTACCTTGGTGTCTAGAGTGCCTGTAACAACAACCCCTTAAAGTTATCATCTGGGGCCACTGCCGGAAAGATCAAAACTGCAGTACCGTTGAGCTCAGTATTATATAGCTTATAAGAAGACCCAAGCCCTTGTAGAAGTACCCATAATCTAATTCAAGAAAAAAAAAGGCAAAACAGCAATAGATGTGCATGTGGATACGATATATAATAAAAGAAAACTTTCTTTTTGATCACCTACTCCACCTGAGCTGCTACATAACTATTCACACATTTGTCTTTGCCAGTTTCTCTGAAGGAGTGGACCTGACCTCTCAGCTTCTCCCTGACTTCTTTGAAGTTAAAAAGCGCTTGCCACAGCACATACAAACCACATACACACAAGTTCACATATGAGCAGGAACAAAAGTTTCAGCGGGAGACATAGTCGATGGTGGGAAGTGAGGAATATTGTGTTCAGTGCTTTGGCATGCTGTGAACTTCAAGGCTTTTGCAGTCAAATTGTACAGGTTATGGTTAAAACTGGTCAGACTGGTCATTTGAATGCATTGATCTCTTTTTAAGCAATACAGGGCGGGTAGGCTTGGAAAAGGGAGAAAAATGGACCACAAGTTACTAGGACAAGCCACCAGCTTGTCACTAGGAATGTTCCTCTCAGTGGACTAGATTCCACCCTGCACAAAGTGTCACCCAAAGGACGCCCAAAATGCCCACCGACTATGGAAAACGATGGGGCTTTGCTCTTTCGTGCCATTTAAAAAGCACATCCTCTTAAGCTTTTCCCTTGAGTGTAACCTCTTTCTCTGTGGCAGTAAAATGTGCAATCTCCTGCTGCTCTTACAGCCAGAATTAAGCAGAAGATCCGTGGTACGAAAAGGAGAAAGAAGAGGCAAAGAAAATTAATTTTGTCAAGGAAGACGTGAAGGAAGTCTATGTGTAGCTTTTGTGCTTGGGACGAAAGCACACAGTGACAGCTGCTCTTTGACCACGAGGGCTGGCAGAGCGGCATGGGACTAGCAAGCACAGCACCACTTGTCCCAGCCAACGCTAACGTGGCTAAATGCATTTAGCCATATATTTAATTAAGAGAACAAACAGACCAACACTCAGCTGCCAGCATTGCAGGCATAGTCACAATGTAATTGTCTGAAAACATATTTTTCAATTCATGTGCCAAAAAATATTTAAGCATTCAATACCAAGCTGTTAAGTTGAAGTGCTGCCTCCTGTTTGGCAAGGAAGGGTCTGAGTTTCCTTCGTCTGCAAAGCAGCTACATAAAAGATGGGTTGATGGTAAACCTTGGCAGGAACTTTCTTGTGAAAGATTTTTTTCTCCGGTGATAAACCTCTTATAATATATCTGCAGGCAAATTACATACTGACCTCATGTCACCTGTCTTGAGGTGAATGAAAAACTGGCCAGTAAGTACCCAAATATGCTTCTGCTCAGGAAAAAATGGATACCAAAATAAGTACTGAAAGGTATAACACACCCTGCCTTGGTAGCTAGTCCGTCACCATTCTATGAGTTATCTATTCAATCCAACGGCATCTTGCCTTTTTATGGACAACTCAGATTCAGTATCCATGACTTCCCATTACAGCAATCTCTGTAGATTGTAGACAAAAACTTGCCTAGCCCCTGTATTTTGTATGCTTATTTTTATATTTGTATTTTTTAATACTTTGCACACCTGGCAAGGGCAAAGCTCTTTCAGTTCAAGGTGACTTTCATGTTAGATCAATGAAAACAACAGGAAAGAATAAACAGGCAGCATCTGTGGGCGGTAAATGAACGCAGTATGTGTGAAAAGACTTTCAGAACAAAGCCAGGCTCTGCAGGCGGGCAGAGATGAAAAACGTGAAGAATAGTAGAAAGAAAACAAAACATTTTCAGATATATTCCCCATCTGTATTCACTACATTGCCTGAATTCACTCCCTGCACGCACCTCACTGCTCTCTGCAGCTTCCTGAGGAGAGGATCATGGAGAGGGAGGTGCTGATCTCTTCTGCCTGGGATCCAGTGACAGGACACATGGGAATGGTTCAAGGCTGCATCAGGGGAGGTTTAGACTGGACATTAGGAAGCATTTCTTTACTGGGAGGGTGGTCAAACACTGCAACAGGCTTCCTACAGAGGTGGTTGATGCCCCAAGCCTGTTAGTGCTGCTGGAGTCATACAACATAAAACAAAGACAAGGCATGCGGGGGTCTCCAGTCTCCTCATCACTGTCTGACATAGAGAAAAGTCAGCTTACAATCACAAAACTGGGCTCAAGACCAGTGCATGCAGGTAGCTGTGACTACTTGTCGCAGCCTGTGTCCTGCATTTCCCTATGTCCTGTCCACAGAAGCCTCAGGCAGCTAAAGATCATGTGGAAAACAGGGAGGCGGAGAGGCAGCTGCGCAGATGCTGCAATGCTCAGCTCTCAGTTCCCCGTGGAGGAAACTGGCTGGAGCAGGGAATGCCACTGCAGATAGACGATTACCTCTTCTAAACCTGCTAAGGACTGAGACGTGGGGCAACTTGCGGAGGAAGAGATGGCACTGTCAGTGCTGAGGCCCCAATCCCCAATCTTAAGAGCTGGTTGGAATGGAAGGACTGGGCAAAAAGAGCTGGTGCTCAGTTTAGGCCACAGATGTGTTTGTAACCTTTTCTTACAGCCCTGTAATTAGAAGACCGAACTTACGATGTGCTGAAATCAACCCTCACACAGTTTTGCCCTTCAGCATGTTTTCTATTAAGTTGGAACCCGGGTAATACTGAGCTTGTTTGAGGTGTGTCTCTCCAGAAGCAGCAAGGCTTCATCAGCAAACCTCATCTCGTGACTTGGTTAGGGACAGCACTTGCTTAGTGCTGTTGGCCTGGCTCCAGGGCCAGTGTGGGGAGGACTGGCATTGCTAACTCCTCAGTTTTCAAGAGCAGTCAGCATAAGCCTGCACCCTTTTCTGCCAAGCACCCCCTCCTCCCAGGAGAAGAACCTCACAGCTGGGGGAAAACCTCAGGTTTGATGCTAACACCCTCATTTTATCAACAGGAGGTGGTTACAGGTGGCCCCAGATCCACTCGGAGCAGCATGGATGTGTGGTTAAGAGCAGCTATGTGATCTCTCGCAGTGTCGTTTATCAAAGGACTGAGCCCTTTGGAGCTCAGTTGTATTTATGCAGCGGTCAAGTTAGCAGTGTTCTCACTGGGCAAGGAAGGAAATAGCCATGGAGGAAAAGGTCCTTTGCACATCTGTGCAGATTGAGTCAAAGTTTGCTATACAAATCTCTTCTATGAAACTGCCCTTTTTCTTGGAAGATAGGACATTGATCTGATTTCATGGTTTCACAACTGAGTAGGAGGTTATTGATGACTTTCTAAAGGAATTCAATATCAAAAGCTTTTCCACTCCCTCCAGTTCTATCAGCTGGTCTCATAAAAGCCTTTACTCTCATTTTCCATTTTATCCTTACTTCCGTTGGACCTCGGGAGTTTCATGGTCACACTACCAATGTGACAGCTAACTGGCAGGTGTTCTCCTCCTACGCCTTTCTTTTGCTCAACTGAGCAATCAGTATAAAGTATTACTTTTTTACCTTCTTGTGCAGCACCAACGAATGCGTGTAATGCTGAAAGCCAGGGGCTGAGTCCCAACTGGGGACTGGGGCTGGGGTCCAGAGTTTGATCCAGAATGACACATACAGGTGGGAGTGAATGACTTGTTTCTTTTTTTGGTGTTTGGGGGGGGTTTTTTTGTAGACTATCTTTCTTTTTCAAAAAGGAACAGAAGGAGGAGGAGGGAATGAATAGGAGAAGTACCATCTTAGTTGTTGGACAAGAATCACAAAGAAGAAGTCTGAGCATAGCCTTGGCCAGTCCCACAGCCAGACAGGCAACCCAAACCCCACCACTGCCAACTTTGTATGAGGCAGCGCGAGGAACGAGCAACCTGCATTTTCGGTGATCTGGTTATGCTCTATTGACAGAAGCTGAAATTAGGCCATCCTGGTCAAGCTCAGCCACCTGACAAATCTAATTGGAAAACTCATCTTGTTGACAGACCACCATAATACTACTTGCCTCTTTAAAACAGATGAGTGCAAAGAGGCAAGCGTATGAAGACATAACCTCCTGTGCATCTACAGCACGGTGTGGAACTCGGCACAGAGCTGACGTCGTGCAAACGGACCAACAGGAATGTTTGAATGAAAAGAATAAATCACCCTGACAATTCCCAGGCTTAATACAAGGCAATGCAACAAAACATTTAACCAAACTCAGGCAGGAAAAAAGTCTTGTGGGCCACAGTAGGGAAAATTAATAAATGTTATCCCATGACACGTGCTTCTTGAGGTCAGACTGCACACCCAGAAAGGGACTGTGAAATGGATCCTTAATAACAAGTGAAAAGGGAACTCATCCATTACCATCCATATTTCTATAATAAATCAGTCTTTAAATATAGCTTGTGTAAAGAACCAACAGTGATTGATGATCACCCTTTACGCAGAAGAATTTACCATTCAGACTACCTGTGCTGCCAGTTCTGATCCTGCGCTTGGTTAACATTCCTGTTTGTATTTCTCAAAAATTTGTATTGCACACAGTGGAATACTAAGGTAAGTTTTCTTTGGCCATTTTTTCAAGAGGATCCCACTCTTTGTCACTGTGAGGTAGCGTACAATCCATCTGCACATACTTGAACAATATGTACTTGCAAAATTGGCCCACACTCCATTTTGTTCATGTCGTTGGAATTGCACATGTTCAGCCTCAAATACAGAGTAATCACAAGAGACATAGGTGATGATCACATCAATGCTGAATTAGTCTGATTGAGACGTATCTTCTTCTGCTAAAAATGTGAGCTGGTAGATTCCAAAGTCCATGTGATTGAAAGCCGTTCTTGGGGGGAAAGTAGATTTTCTGTTCAACAAACTTTTCATTGAGATATCTTTTCTACCAAAATTTATAGGGCTCTTCCATTCATTGGTAATGCCATTTCCTCCAGAAAAATGAAGCGTTCATGTCCACAGTAGAAATATTTCTTCCCAGCTATCCTGGCCTGAAATTTCATGGATGCTGTGGTATAATGATATCACTTCCAATTTTTCCTCTGGGTAGAACAGATCCCCAGTAACTCCCTATAACCAGGGACTCTGTATGTGTGCCAGCTCCATTCTCCAAGAGAAAACTCCAGGACATCATGGAGTAACTAAGGAGCCTGAGCTGCAGAACAGAAGGTAACATGAACTATCCAAACTGCAACTTCCAGGATAGACCATTTCAGAATTACAGTTTTTCCCAGGTTTGAGTCTTCCCTGAATCAGGCTAGGCAGAAATTTCAATAATCTCTCTCACATCCCACTGAAGTACCCTGGCTGCAAGGTCGGTCATTCTGGCTACACAAACTCCATAATTCTCCTTTACTAAATAAAAATATCTGTATGCTTTTTCTGCTCCACATTGAGAAAGAAACAGTGATCAAAACCTCAAAATTTTCCCAAAACTGATAGCTCAGTGTTCTCCTGGGAAATACTTACCTGCACAGACAGCGGATAGGATTATCCTGGCCAGGTGTACACCTGAACTAGCTGCCTAGAGTAGGCACTTATAACATGCCTAAAGGAAGCGCCCGAGAGGAGGTGTCTAACATATATCCTCACGGACTCTGTTTGCCTCCATTGACTATAGAAATATAATTTTTTCATACTCTCTCCTAAATAATGGCATCAGGCTATACTCATGTCATATTAATGGTTGTTAAAAATGTGAAGCGCAGACAGAGTGGGGCTTGAGATTTTCACTGTGCTTGTATATAGAAGAACAGCCAGTAGATTGAGCCCAAGAGAAGCAGGGTATTAACTACGGTACTTTTAGTTCTCTTGCAGTAGGAGGCACTCATTCGTCTGAAAACGATGTGGCACCTTTTCCTCCTCTGAGTTGGCTCCCTGAGGTTTGTTAGTAAGCGCCACGAGCAGCTCCAGGTGTCGTCACCACACTGGCCTCAAGGGAGACTCTACCAGCTTTGCCATAAACCAAACGTGACCTTCCTACATCTGTAAAATCAAACCAGAGTATTTCACCCACTCCATTGGGAATTTACCTCACAAGAGCAAGGTACTAGCAACAGAGAAAGACCTTTGGTGGGAGCTGAGCATTTCACGGTGTTTGGGACGTCTTCTGTTTATTGCTCTGTTTCTTTTAGATTTCAGGGCCAAAAAGTCAAGGTTCTCACCATGCTACCATGGTTACATTGTGCTAAGTGAAATATTTAGTGCTCGGAAGAAGTGTGCTGCATGAAATAGAGATCCCTCACTCAAAGAAGGTGCTTCCTCACTATTATTCTAAACAGACATAAACACACAGAAAGAGAAGCCATATGGTAAAACATCCGGGCTCCAGCCAACCCCAACTTAGAATAACCTTTCCTGAGAAGAGGAAATGTCTTCTGTATTTCTGTCCCACTCATTTTGCCACTGATGGAAATTATTTCCCCACATACCTATCCAAAAGCCTCCTAACCACATGCAGAAGTCTATGCTCAGCTGCAGAGATGTCCTTGGCTCACCATACCACTGGCTCTGTCAGAGCCCTCGAGTCCCTGGGTACAGCTAGCACAGCACCCCTGTCACTGCCATTTGAAATCTGCAGTAACAATGTCACACTCGAGGCATCCAAAAGAGCCAGGATGGCCAGACACTGTCTTGTAAGGTGAAATTGTCTCTATTACTCTTTGTTTAATCATGCAGCAATCTTTAATATTTGCTAATTCATTCAGAAAGATATGTGGAATGTAATAATAATGCAATATTAATCTAGGAATAGTCTTCATCTGAGAAAGACATTTAAATAAGAGAAGAATTGCAGTGTAGAGGAGGTAATAAAGGAAAAGACCTGAGATGATATTACTCTACATCAAAGCAGAAGAATATCCTAGCAGTCAGACCCAGTTATAAATGTGTCATTTATCTGAAACACAAAAAAGGTCTGTGTAAACTGGCTACTGTAAAAGCTGGAATTGACCAAATATGAATGTACCACTGGGTTACAATATATATGTGTGTATACATTAACTGGCCACTTTCTGTTTCTATTTGGTTAAGTGTATCTTTTCAACACCACTTTAGTTCAATGTGAAGATGAATACATACATCTGCCTGGAAATCGCACATGTATCTAAAGTCAAGCTTGCAAGAATCTTTACTGTCCATTGATATGCCAAAAACATTAAGAATCCGTCTTCACCTTCTTAACAGAAACCCCTAGACAAGCATACAGTTGTGTCACTACATCCACAAGTCATACTTTGGTTGAGGTGAGGATTTTCAGTGCTAAACACGCTACATCCCTCCGACTGTGTGCCATTTCAAATGCCATGTCTTAGACAGTGAATATCACATTACATTTGTTAGAGAAAATGAATCTTTATTTGGATATCTTTTTTTTTTTTACTGGGTTCAGTCACCTATCCATTATTTGGGAGCTAAGAGTAGAGATGCCTCTAAATGTGTCTAGATGCAATTCCTGCTTTCATTTATAATGCCGTAACACTGAAGCAATTCCTCTGCCTTCAGAGTAGCACTGGCTTTATATCAAACGTCACAGAGAAGAATTCAGCCCTTGGTCTAAGTCTGTGTTACCAAGAGGTTAGTCTTCGAGGGCAAAGCACCTCATCTGTGTTCTCATGGGACAGTCCCCATCAGTGGAAAAGTTTTAGGACAGACACAGGTAAAAGCACCAGTGGAAAACTGGGTACGGCTCCCTGCAGCAGGTCTTCCCAGATGCCTTACAGACTGAGTCTGTGAAAAAGGAGTTTTGGAAAAAGGCATTTCATAAGAAAGACCCACAGCTAATAAATCAAATAGGTCTACTGCAAACAAAGGATACTCAGACAAACACAATTTTCCATTCTCTCTTCTCATATTGATACTTCTCAGCAGCACAGCTGAACCTCTGACACTGTTTCTCTTTCATACCTCCAAAGTAAGTCTGCAAAATCATAAATAATTTAGCATTAACTAGTCAGTTTATTTTTGATCAAGGAATGAAATTTCACAGTTACAGGTGCTAAAAATCTTTCCTATCTGCTGCCTCATCCATTCCTCAGAAGCTCCTTCACCATGCACCCTTAATGTGGTTTCCTTTGCTCTGTGCAGGGGTGCTGAGGCTGAGTCGTGCCAATCCTTGCTGCTCCATGTTGACTCCAATAATTCTGGTGATGTTGCTTTTACCAGGCTCTGGAGACTTTTCTACAGCAGGACTGTGCAAGCAACAGGGATGCTTTGGTGAGCTGGGAGTTGAAGCGCTCAGCGACTGCAGAGTTTGACACTTTGATGAACACTGGGATGATGAAATGGAGAATGAAGATGCTAGGAGAGAACAGGTACTCTTTAGTGAGAGAAAATATTGACCCACCATGAGCTTGGATATAACAGTTCAACACCCCCCAACACACATCCTGAAATTTATCATGGAACAAATGACTCCATGACTATGGTAACAGAGCAATAGTCTTGTGTAAAGAGGCTTTTCATTGCTTTGCTTTTTGCTTTCATCCTCACAAGTTCAAACCAGTCTGCGTTTTAAGTATTCTCATTTTCTAAGCTTGTAGCTGTTGTTATTCACATGCCAACCATTGTTCTTACTCTTCCTCAGGAATCATCTTCTAGCCACTGCTGGGGACAGGTCCGGGCTACAGGGACCTTCGTCTGACCCAGTATGACCATGCTTATCTTCTCTGGTTTGCTATTAACAATACTGTGTCACTGAAAAGTCACTTTTTACAATGATATCAGATGAGATCACCAACAACTAGGCACAAAACAATGACAATCGTAATGAATGGCAAAAGACTGGAAGCAGGAGGAAAAATGAAAGAGAATAAAATAGGAAGAAACAAAGTAAACAAAATCGCATGCTCTATTTTGCTTCGTATATTTTTTTAGGGGGGTTGTTTTGGTTTTAAATGATCATATAATAAACACTTTTGTAGCAGAACACAAAACTGTGGGAGGTACCTGAAGAATAAAGTTATGATACACAGAGTGGGGAAGCAACAGCACAGATTGGGTATGTAGAGAGTACGAGACATGAGTATGGTTAGTTTTAGGAATGCTGATCATCCATAGCTACCGCTGAAAAACCTGAAGCTGAGGGTTTAAAAATCAAAAGCATGCCTTTGGAAATTGTCTTATACATGCACAACATCAGCACTTAGATACACAAAAGGAACATTCTGATTCTTCTTGGGCAATATAAGAGACAGGAATCTGGAGTTCACCTGTGTGAGGTTCAGGAAATTTCTTGACTGTATCCTATAGGTACCTGTCTGCAGTACAAAAACATTGCTGGACTAAAATACTGAAAGGTATTTCAGCCATACTGCTGCCTTGAATAAAATGAAAGATGCACTGTTAAATGAGTGTTCCCCATCACACATAATTCACAAACTGTTTCTTTTCTTTACCCAGTGCACATGCTCTCTATGTACCTTCCCAAGATGTTGAAAGAAACCATTCTGGTCTTGCTCCCAGAATCTGGACAGAATTACCCTTCCTCTCCCCCCTCAAACACCCCAACACGTGCCTCCTACAGCAACGGAACTGCACTTTTTTCCCTCGCACATCTCCATGTTTCACTCTTTATGGGGAAAGAGACGGAAAGTTTAACACACTTTCCTCTTCCGATGAGCGGACAACCCTGACAGAAGAGAGTGTTGTTTTGGCCAAGTTGTAACATGCTATCAACAGAAAAACAAAAACTAAATCTGGAGGCTGTTGGGGAGCCCTTAACAACACACAGCTGCAGTAAGTAACAGATGCAAGCATAGCTGAATTGACTCAACTGCTTATTAAACAAGCCGTGACCAACAGATGGGAACACTGCTTTATTATGATAGCCTTCTCCGAATGCTGAATGAACTATCTGGAAAATGAGATTGGAAAACAAGTGGGTGCTAAAAATGTGAAATCCTACTGTGGGAAACCCAGCCAATCCACTAGACTGCCAGGTGCCACAGCCATTAGACTCTTGAACCCAATTTGGAGGAACTAGATTTGCCATAGAAAAGGATAGAAAATGATAATTTTCAAAGATCTCCCACCTACCATATTGGCAGTTACAGTAATTATCAGTGTAATTGCTTCAAGTCATGTCTCATTATAAATTAAGAAGGAGATTTGGGCTCTGTTAGCTATGATTTGCTAACGCATCAAGCAATGCCGTCTATTACTAGGTATCATACCTGTACTTCACTCTGAATTGTTTTCTGATTTAGTTTTTGGAAAATCAACAAGGAAATCCTGTGAAATGAACATTGATTTTAGGCATTACAGAACAGAGAGAAGACTAGAAAGACAGGGAGAAGAATTTTTCTATAGAAACAAATACATGTTTTTAAAAGTATCTATAAAAATGATGATTGCAATAACCAATGAGTTAAGTATTTGTGATCTTGTTCAATCAAATTCATTTGAGTTACCTAGAGAAACAATCATTGGCCCACTAACAGTGGGAATTTGCCAGGACTTCATTCACTCTCTCATAAACATACAGAACTAACTAACACAATAGGAGCAGTAGGCATACACATTAAAATAATAATGTGTTAAATATAATAGTTCTGGAATAAATAAGACAAAATTACACATCAACATAATAATGAAGTTAATATACACTAAATAACTAACACAATTACTTAATCTTTATTCACGTCTGTTAATGTTGTTTCCCTGAGTGGGAATAACAGGAATGAGTTGTTGATTCCTCCTAACAATCCGGAATCATAGAATCATAGAATCATTAAGGTTGGAAAAGACCTCTAAGATCATCAAGTCCAACCGTCAACCCAACACCACCATGCCCACTAAACCACGTCGCTAAGCACCTCATCTACACGTCCTTTAAATACTTCCAGGGATGGTGACTCAACCACTTCCCTGGGCAGCCTGGTCCAAGGCCTGACCACTCTTTCAGTAAAGAAATTTTTCCTAATGTCCAATCTAAACCTCCCTTGGTGCAACTTGAGGCCATTTCCTCTCGTCCTATCGCTAGTTAGTTGGGAGAAGAGACCAACACCCACCTCGCTACAACCTCCTTTCAGGTAGTTGTAGAGCGTGATGAGGTCTCCCCTCAGCCTCCTCTTCTCCAGGCTAAACAACCCCAGTTCCCTCAGCCGCTCCTCATAAGACTTGGGCTCCCAGCCCTTCACCAGCTTCGTTGCCCTTCTCTGGACACGCTCCAGCACCTCCATGTCCTTCTTGTAGTGAGGGGCCCAAAACTGAACACAGTATTCGAGGTGCGGCCTCACCAGTGCCGAGTACAGGGGCACGATCACCTCCCTACTCCTGCTGGCCACACTATTTCTGATACAGGCCAGGATGCCATTGGCCTTCTTGGCCACCTGAGCACACTGCCGGCTCATGTTCAGCCGGCTGTCAACCAGCACCCCCAGTCCTGGTGCAGCTTTCCAGCCACTCTTCCCCAAGCCTGTAGCGTTGCATGGGGTTGTTGTGGTCAAAATGCAGGACCCAGCACTTGGCCTTGTTGTTGAACCTCATACAATTGGCCTCAGCCCATTGATCCAGCCCATCCAGGTCCCTCTGCAGAGCCTTCCTACCCTCGAGCAGATCAACACTCCTGCCCAACTTGGTGGCATCTGCAAACTTACTGAGGGAGCACTCAATCCCTTCATCCAGATCATTGATGAAGATATTGAACAAGACTGGCCCCAAAACCGAGCCCTGGGGAACACCGCTCGTGACCGGCCGCCAACTGGATTTAACTCCGTTCACCACAACTCTCTGGGCTCAGCCGTCCAGCCAGTTTTTTACCCAGCAAAGAGTGCACCTGTCTAAGCTGTGAGCCTTTTAGCTAAGCACAAACCAAACTACAAACATTCCAAAATACTCCATTAGTTCATACAGGACCCACAGCTCTGTGGAAATATAAGGCTTCATGGAAATACAAGGCTTCACCAACCACCTATATAAGAGCCATGTAGCTGAATCCACATTATCTTGGAAAGTACGAAAATCCATCTCTATATTGGGCAATGCTCATTCAAATTCAGGAGAACTTACTTCCTCACGTAACAGAGAAATGTATACACGAAGTCAGCAGAACTGTAGGAAGAAGTGTTGATTAACACATGGACGACTTACAAAACACCCCAATCAGATTATTTAAAAAATATATATGTATCTGGGGAGTTCATAAGAAGTGACAAGACAAACCTTTGGAAAGGAAATGTAGGAACTGCTGGTGGCATTGGATGCTTTTAACACATTACACACATACTAACATTCACGGAAAAACTATTGTGTATAAATATGAAGAAAAAGCCTTTACTTCAGGCAAATAGATCAGGACTGTTGAGCTTTTTTGGAAGTTAAAAGATATCCAAATTATTCAGGTATTAGATATTACAAGGAAAAGAATATGTGGGAGGATTGTGCATCTTTCAGATAAACCAGTTTCCGGTTTAACAGACTGCTTTTAGAAATCCTGAAAAAATAAGTATAACCTAGTTACTGTAAAAGATATTTAGCTACCAAAGTTATTAGTTTTAACTATTAATGGTATTTATGGGTATTTAAAACATTTATCTGAGCTGCTGACTCTATTTTAAAAAAAAGCTACCTTAGTTATATACAATCAAGAAATAATGAAGTATTGAAAACAACTACCAGGAAAATCAGGTAAGGGATCACTCTGATGAACATCTGTGTGTCCAGCATGTGAAGGACAACAATTGAGATTTCAGGGTTATGTAGGTGTCTGAAGATGAAAACAGGGTGTTTCAGCTTTCTGACTTTCTCCTTTCTGATAAAACACAGAAGGATATGTAAATGAAAACACATTTAAGCAAAAAAAAGCCATATCCAATGTCCATGGTGTCATAAGAAGAGGACAGGTACCCTCTCTAGCATGTGCAACCTGCATACCACCTTGAAGTCTTGTTAGAGTCTTGTAAGAGTACTATGAGATTATTTGGTAAGGCTAGGCAGGATTCAAGTGCATAGACAGCCACTGCTTTCATTTAATCTTTTTTTCAACCTGCACGGAATCAGTAACAGGACTTGCTGACCACATCAGAATTATTTCACATTTACTCAGCATCTGCATCTCAACATGTCCAAGAGAGAGAAGTCTGGGATAACTGAGCATTTCCAGTGAAGTAGCTGTACCTCTGGAAGCCATGGTCTCTCACACAGCTACAGGAGAAGCCCAGCACCTCTGCTCTCATATAATTCTGACCAGGCCACTCCTAAAATGCAGTGGCACCATAACAGCCATTATAAGCAATGTAAATGGAATTTGCAGATACTCTTTAAAAGATGAGTGAGAACATAAGAAGGAAAGTTCAGAGAAGCCAAATCAAGTTGATTGACAACATGATGATTGAGTGAATCTATAATCCACTACTTCTGCAAGTAAATAATTAATGAAGGTGTTGAGAACATGTTTAAAATAGTGCAACTAGCAGGTATGGATAAAAATCCTGTTATCTTTCCACTGACAGTAGGATCTTTAAAATGAAGAGCTGACTGTGGCATGTAATGGCATACCTACACTAGCCCAGGTCTCTACTGCAGAGTGAGACGGAGTATAGATACCGATGTCAGCTTTAACTGAGCTAGGTCAGACACTAAAAGCACTTTAGCCTCTGAAGCATTGAGCTCCACCTGCAATACAGACATACCTTTAATCTAACAAGTAACAAACAGTAGAGTGACTGGGATATATACTCTGCTTACTAGCAGGTACGAAGGTTGGTGTCATTGCATCTTTACTGCTACTACAAATGTTAGGGAAATTAAGGTAGCATGTGCTGGAACATGCTTTATTCAGTTCTTCCCTTTGCTGTGGAAACATATGCTGAGAATGATCAGTGTGAAGAATGGTTTTCAAAGGAGGTGAAAGAACCTCTTCACATAGGACCATGGGAAAGCAGGCTGGTCTAACACCCAGAAATGCAGAAACCTGGTTCCTTGTGTGGGGATTAACTGAAGGCCCATCAGATCTGTTTAATCCCTAATATTTATAATTTTCCAGAGTTACTTCTTTACCTTCAAATTCTTCTTCATTGCTAGGCAGTGAATTTCTTCCTCTCTGTTTTACTTCCCTTCTGGAGACAAACAAAAGATCATCAGAGTCCA
This sequence comes from Calonectris borealis, assembly GCF_964195595.1. Taxonomy (NCBI): domain Eukaryota; kingdom Metazoa; phylum Chordata; class Aves; order Procellariiformes; family Procellariidae; genus Calonectris; species Calonectris borealis. The sequence goes on from NC_134312.1 coordinate 147,059,666, forward strand.
ACGTCCTCTCCCTGGGATGTCTTTTGTCTTCTGCTCTCCTCTTCTTTTTGTTTTTTCCCCTATCTTCTTTCACAATACTTTTCTTTGCTGCTTCTCCTCCTTCATCTGCCACAGCTGAATGAGAATAGGGCTTTGTGGTCTCTCTGCCCAGGCTAGAAAATCAGACAAGGAAATTCACTAAGCTAAAAGCACACATATCCTATACTATTTTAAATCCTTTTTTACATGACATAGATTTCACCTTTTCCCACATCTCACAGTACTGACAAAAGTAGGACTTATCACACTCTTGACCATTTGACAGGGCTATAAATGTCTTACAATTCAGTTTGCTTTTTATTTATAAAATAAGTAAAGAATAGCCTAAAACAGGGCTCTGGCCCCTCATTCTGTCTACCTCTTATGACTCCAAAAAGGATTTGGGCAATAATTGTCTTTTATGGTGTGGACCCAGAGCAGATAGTGTTTTATTTTGCATATGGAATTTGTTAGTTACATTTGCAGAGTGCTTGTTCTGCTATAATTATGTCTTTCCACTCTGATGGCAGGAAAACACCCCAAACAGATGCTAGCATCTGAGACTAAAAGGACGAGAGCTATATTAGTACCTCTAACGATTAGTGAATTAAGCATGACCCCTAGTACACACCACATAAACATCAAAAGACAATCCCAAAGAACTCAGAGCTGAAGAGTTAGCCAAGCAATTGTAATACATCTACGTGCACTGTGGACTCCTTGTCAACAGGGGATCCTGGGCTATCCCTTTTACTTTTTTTCCCTTACTTCTACAGAACTTAGCACACAAAGATTGTCTCTTTTTGAGCTTCTAATATCGTATTGCATTCAAACTTTCTGTTTCCTTTCTGATTAAATTATGCTTCTACTTTGTTTCTATCAGTCAACAATGTCAGCATGTTCTCATTACATCTGTGCGCACCCATGAGCAACGTGCTGCACTGTTCCCCTCTGATAAGTATGACATGGGAGGTAGGTATCTATCTTGGAATATAATAAATAATATGTTTCAGCGGGAAGCACACTTCCATGCCCTCTAAAAGGTAGGGCCTCTAATGAAAACTCCAACTCAATCTGGGTTGGAACACTGCCATAGCATTGCTAATATTAGTAACTGATTAATGTATAATGAAACACAGTTGTTTAATGGCTTTGAATGTATACTCCTCATAAAAGGAAAACAATCATTCAACATGGCATGGTGGTTACACAAAGAAACAAATATAGAGTAAAATCATGGCCAGTACCAGCTTTTTATGATACAGCCACTGAGTTAATGTAGTCAATGCCCCGAAAAGTACATTATGTATGTCTATATGATACTAAAGTGACAGGTTAAGCAGCAAGAAAGGAATGAGATTTCACTTTACAAGTATGTGGCTTTACAGAGAACTCAAAACCTAGCTGAGAACGTTACAAGCAAAAGATGAACATTCTGAATTAGTAAGTGCCTTGTCAGGGACTGTCTACTCAAATCTTACAAAGCAATTTACTGTAGAGAGTTATAGATCCAAGAAGTAGGAAACTTAGAACACTCCTAACTATAAAAGCTGTATAGGACTAGGCTTCTATCGTTAATTCTTGGAAAATTCCGAGACTAAAAATTCAGCAGAACCAGACATGACACATAATGTGGAAAAAGATGGAGAGAAATATTGCAGTAGATGATAAAGTTGGGAATGTGCAAAAGAAGGTGCTGTGATTCTGGCAGCAAGTTGTGGAATATTGTGGATCACTAGTGATGACCGAGGTTTTTATTGGCACACCAATGCACTTCATCTGGGTATCTGGGGGTTAGGTCTATGTTGCCTATATGCTAAAAATTACTATTTATGTAGTCTATCCAATGCCAACAGAGGACCCTGGGAATCCCAAACGTTCCAATATGTCTAGTTCAGCACTGTGGTGGTTTGTTTCTAAAATCTACAACTGCTACAAGAAAAAACAGAAACGACATCGTGAAAATTTCAGACCTTAAAACAACTGTAAGGCATTGGTTTGCTCAATCATTATGCTTGCAAAATTTATGCTCTATTCCAGGCCATGCTAAAAACTGTTTTAGTTTGGCTTAAAGGGGATATAAAATGAATGCCTTAACTGAGAGTCCATTATTTTGTGCTGTGGCAACAATATTGTTTGGAATATTTTATTTAGATTTCATTAATTTAATTTCAATCATCTGCTATACAAACTGGCCAGTGCATTTACAATCAAACCAGTGTTTACTAGCTGGAAACACTATATAGAAATTCACAATTAATATGACTTGAATATGCAGTTTCACATACTATTTTACCCAGAGATCTGCCAGATTTGATATCACTTCATCTGAAATTTAGATCTAATGAGAACATTTATTTCTCATTTGCAAAAATGTAGTGCATTCATTTCAGTCAGTTCTCCAAAGAGTTCTTCTGTTTGCCAGTGTATAACTCAATTCTCTCATCATTTGTATATAACAACAGCAAGTCAGCTTGCCAATAAAGTCTGTTTGGAGAATGAATATTACATCTGATATTAAAGCACTCAGTCATGAAACAAAGCATGTAGAATGGAAGCCACTCTTATTGCTTATGCATTTAGTCACATCTTTTCTTAATAAGGTACCTCATTTAGAATATAATCCAACTCAGTGTAAGGGAAAGACTTCCACTGATTTGCTGGAACTCAGCTCAATTATATACCTGCCTCTTTTCAACTGGTTGTATGCAGTAAGTAGGAAACCATGGTCTTCAGGTTTACTTTTCGGTGAAAAGAGGCTACCATCATGTAGGTGATCTGGTCTGGGAAAAGGCATTGATGTATTTCCAGATTCGGAATTCTGCTCAGTAAAGTAGGGGTATTCATTTGTTTATGTATGTGCTGTGGCTGCAAGCTGGCAGAAGAGCAAGTTTCAAACTGTGCTGGAATCACTACTAGAAAATGTGTGGGAAACAGGGCTTTTTTGTTCCATCATTCTCAGGGAATCCTGAGATACCAGCCCACAACTGTTACCCTCACCCATCATTTTTAGATGTAATCTTTAACACTGATCATCATATTAGAACATTTCAATAAAAATGAAGAACTTTTAAAATTGCCTTTAAAGGTGGGATTTGTCCTGTTCATGCAACCTCTTGGGAAGAAATCTCCCATGTCAGAGATTATACAATTCTTTGGCAGCAGTGCCCATACTACATTGACATACACGGAAGAGGAAACCTTTCAGTCTAGAATCCCTATGGGACGCCAAGGCAGATGGAAGATTCAAAACAAAAGTATATGTTTTCTCACACAGAATGTGAAACTGCGCAGCTCCTTCTAGGAAGAGGTGATAGATGATAAAGGTTTACATGGGTTCAAAAAAGTAACTGTAAAAATCCGTGGAAGAAAAATCCATCAAGGCTGTTAATACAGAGACTCCAATTCTGCTTCAAAAAATCCTTAAATCACAAATTGCTGGAGGTTGGGAATGTATTCTGGAGAAATATCCCTAAATGATGTTCTGATCTTATTCTACTTCCTAAGATCTGTTGTTGCTTGCTGTCAGAGATTGTTGGTGCTCTGAAGGTTATCGCAATCCAATGCTATTTCAAATGGATTAACCTGGAACTTAATACAAGATGAAAAAGTAATCCACAATCACTTGGAAGCCGTGCATGTTCAGTACACGCTTCACACCAGAAAAATGTTACCCCTGCTGTACCTAAATTCTGCAGAACTTCTACTTCTACTTAAGTAGGAGCTCATATTCATCCTACACACTCTTTCCCATCATTCCCCAGATTTAAGCCCAGTAGAAGATTCAGTATCTTAGAAGCAACTTGCAATATAATGTATAGCTTTATATCACAATAAATACCTTAAAAGAAAAATAAGGTCTACAACAAATAGAAACTCCATTGCACCTTTCAGCAATCCTCTAACAGCTTCCTGGGGCTAAGCTTCAAACCATCACATCCCACCAATGTCTCCAAAATGAAAATAGGGCAATAAACTGCCAGATAATAAAATGATAGACAGACAGTTAATGCTTTTCTGATGGACACGCTTGGGGATCAAATCACTTGGTTGCATGTGTAGAGCAAGCCAGTTCACGACAACTGTAGTTAGAGTACTACATACGGAAATCTGACAGTATAGTTGAACCCAAAGTGCAACATTTAGGATTCACATAAAATAACTTTTATATTTTTAGGTTCAAGCATACTCACGTCATATAATCCACCATCTGCACCATTCTTATGTACCGACAGGAAAAGGCATACTTTGTTTGGCTGATTTTAATAAGCCCACTTCTTACACAGTGTTCCTGCAATCACACAATCAACATCTAATTTAAACCTAAATCTCAGAAACAATGAAGATACATATGTATAAAAAGCCAACTGTTTTAATGTAACTGTCATCAACTTCTAAACAATGAAGATAAAAGTTTCAAGTACAAAGTACATTTTCTTAATATGTACTATGAAAAATGCAGTAAAATTATCATAATGGCTAACAAACAAACATAATGAAATGAACTGAAGACTGTACTGACTGTGATAAAACCCCCTATGTTTCTCATTTTAGCAGCATGGAGCTTGTGAAAGCCACCAAATGGATTAAAGAGGAAAGAACAGAGTATGATTTAAGAATAAATTATCCTACAGAATTTCCTGGTTCGTGTCTATTACATGAGCTCTTCATTGAGCCCTGAAATCTGATTTACTTTGGTTAGCTGGAGACAGGGACTGGGACAGTGAGCTCATTAGCCTGGAAAATTATATCTGCCTCATCAGAAAGAGAACAATGGTAATACCATTGCCAAATTGGTATCATCTTCTAGGTTTACTTACTTTCCTGTTGTTGAACATCAGAACTGTGTAGAGTTTATCACCCATTTCCACCCTCTTTGGTGTTGCTATAACAATGGCAGGTGCATAATATTCATCTCCTGTCTGTGTCCCAGTTCTGGCAAACACATAGTCTCCAACCTGCACACCAGGAAAGCATCAATTTGCAAGAACAGTGTAACTTGAAGTTTTACAAGACATAAAAGGTGAATATTGAGGTATTTTTACATGAATGACCATTCTAACATGTTCCCATGCTTTAATATGGATCTTTAAAAGCAAAGAAGAACTTGGTCCTTGCACGTACCGGTAGCTCACAATTTCCACTGAATCAGGGAGAGAACACAAAGCAAAACTAAAGGACAGGACTAAAGGACTAAAGACTAATGTGTCAGGGCTCAATCAGCAAGTCAAACAGAATGAAGAAACTCTTACAACTCTTCAGTCCCTTGAACTTCATGCAAATTTATATGGTTTTAGTAAGCTTTTAAACCAACCTCGGGAATTTTAGAGAATTCCATGTGTAACTGACTTATACAAAATCGTTTAAAAAATGAACTCAGAAGTCACAATTTTCTATAAAATTCTGCAGATCTTCTCTAGAATTGGATGGTCCCCTTACAGAATATCAGGAACTACCTGATCAGGATTTGCCTTCATTTCAAAGGGAAAAAAAGGCATGTCCTAGTTCTAAGTGTAACAAAACAGTAATAAAAATGCTTTTTGTATTCAAAACAGCTGTATCCATTCTGTATCCTTTCTGTATCCATCATCACTCTTGTGTGTAAAATAAGAATCACCTGAAAAAACAACTGTGATTACAGACAGTCAGGTGATAAATTTTAAATAAAAACAGAAATAGAGGAAGAATTTTTTTTTCATTACTGTTATTTGCCTTAGTATAAGGTTATCTGCTGGATTTAAAATACTGTGTGAAGAACAAATGGTTCTAACCTGCTGTACATCACATTGTGTATAAAAGGCTCTCCTTTATTTGTAATCTATGTGCTAGGAAACAATCATTCTGCTGGTAAATAGCTCACCTTTCTTCTATAGGTGGCCAAATATTCATATTTTATAAAGAAAATAATATAGAATTCAATAAACAAAGGAATAGAATTACAATGAAAACAAGCTCCAAACAAATGAAAATAGCATGTTGAAAACAGCATGATATTACTATCACTAAAAACTCTTCTTTAAAATAAACAGATGTATTCAAAATGTTAAAAAATCATCTATCCTTTATTCTATGTGTGACCAAATGAACGAAATTAAAAATGCACATCTGCTGTCATAACAAAATACGATTTTTCACCTGCAGATATGGGCATGGCATAGCACCTCCCACAGGTATAGCGAACTTCAGAGGTACCATCCAGGTCTCCCCATTGTTGAAGTCAACAAGTGCACAGGTAGAGCTGATATTCTTTATCACCGTTCCTAAAAAAACAACATAATAAAATATTTAAATTATTTTCTTTTACCCCTTGTGGAAAGTTTCTTTAAAAATCCTATAGGCTGGCACACATAACCAAGGTCAAATCTGTCTATACTATACATTCTTCATTTTCACTTAGCTAGGGTAAGCTGTGCTAAGGCAATAGAGAAGTTTGTACCTGAAAAAAAATACAGTCTTAGCAACCATTCTTAATAATGCCATACAAATAAAACAAAGAATAATTTTCAAGCCCAGGTCTGAAATTTGTAAGCTGATCGGGGGATGATTGTTGACATAATGAAACTATTACCAATGTTAAAAATATGTAATTTAAAAAACCAAACAAGTAAAGGTAACCAAAAAATAAACACACATACACACATACACACATACACAGACACACACACAGTTTTTTTATGAAGAAACAGAACACAATTTTACCTACTAATCATTCTGGCTCCAAACTCAGCAAAAAGGCAGAAGCATTTAGTGAATTCTTTGAACACACACAAAAGTTCACCCTTTGCCAAATGCTCAACAGAAACATTCAAGGGAGACATCAAAGAGGGATAGGTTGATATTCTCGGATACTCAGTTACTTAAAAGGATTTCCTTCCATAGTCGTCTTATATAAATGTATCAGAAGCACATCAGCATTGCTTTCTAACCTTACAAAATGTATGTCTTTTCATAAATGTATATATGTGCACACAGAAGATATACACATTCATTTTTCATGAATATGCACATGTAATATTAAATCTGATTAAGGCAGAAGTACCTAATTATGACCAAAACTAGTGTTTTATCAGTATTAATAAACTCTAATAAATATTTAAAATGTGGACAAAAATATATACCTGGATAATAAAATCCTGTGACGTCTGATCTTGCAATCACCTTTTGGCTTTTGTGAGTCACAAATACTTGGCCTTTTTGTCTTTTTTTAGACTTTGACTTCACAGTTTCTTCTTCAAGTCTCTGTAATTTGATACAATTATTTTTTCCACAACAACTAAGCCAGTCAGCCTCAATCTATCCTTTGGAATTAATTAAAAATTTAGGCAATGTAATGTTATGACCTCTGCAGATAATTCACAGTAAACTGGAATTATTTTAAAAATTCAGAATAGTTATAAAGAGAGGAAGCTTTGGGTAAGATCATCTAAGAGTTTTCATTATAAAATCCTGGTTTACATGGTCATAAAAATACCTATATTTTCAAATGTTCAGGCAGAAATTTACCTTGATGAGTTATGGTTCTGGCTGCCATTTTCCTAGCAAAAATCTTACAAAGTTGTACAATTCATATTCAAGAATGAGGTAAGGAAAAATCAACTGATTTTGCAGAGTAAATGAAGGTGCTATACACATCCATTTTGTCCAGATAGGTGGATCTTCACAATAATTTTATCTTCATTAAAAGTACCTCACTGTATGGAATGACTGATTAAAAAAATAAAATACAAATCAAAAATTTTTTTTTAAAATCTTGACGTGTCTAGAAAAAATGTTTATTTACAAACTATAAATTCAAAATTAAAATTTTCAGCAGTTTTAAAACATTCTAGTTTAGCAAAATATTAAACCACATTTTCCAGAGCTGCCACTGTCCATCATTCTGCCCTGCTAGTTTGGGTTCTTCATACACTAATTCTCCTCTTTGGGGGGCAAGTCCCCAGACTACAGCTCCTGTAACGTACCACAGCCACAACACCGGAGCTTACTGTTGAATTGCTCATAAATAAGTCTGGGGGACCACGCACCAGATGGTGAGAATAGAAATGCCAATGGGGCTGGCTACCTGTGGACTGACTCAACTCCTAGTTGAAGTCAGTGACTGCAATTAGTTGTAACTGAACGAAGAATGCAAAAAGCACAATGGATCTCACACAACAACTGAGGCAGGGGGCTGTGGGAAACACAGTATGTGAAAAATAGTCAAAGACTCACAAATCACAAGTGGCTTTATGTAAAAATATACTGTTGGGCTTTCCGAGCTTCGGTGTACTTGACTTTACAGTCACCATATTCTTTTACCTTACAGCCTTTTATATCATTATATCTCTTTATATCTATTAACATTTTATGGAGTCTCAGTGTTATTTGCCTTTAAAGTAAATCATGTTCCTGAATCCTTTTTTTTTCTAGAAGAAAGAATTTCTTCCCATTCAGGGCATCTCTCTTACAGGAAGTTTTGAGAGGATCAGGGTATTATATGTGTATGTCAGAATGTGAAAGAACACTTTATATTTTGCTTTTCTGAGAAAACTAAGAAAACTGATGATATAAAACCACTTTCTTTCTATATTAAAAATATTAAAAAGTCTGTAATCCCAGTATTTTTATAAGTACATTTTAATAATCCTCTAGAATAATAATGGAATTTATATTTACTACAACAATAGCAAATTACTTCTTGAAAAAGTCTATTAAATATTTTCTCCATACTGCTCACAATAATGCTTCTAAATATAAATTATAAGCATGCAAAATTAAATAAATCATTGTTTCTCCATTAATTTTTAAAACACATATTAGCCTACCTCATAAACAATTTGCAAGCATCCATCTCTTATACAGTTCCTTTGAATCACAAAAACATACAGCTTGAAATCTCAAACTTTTCCACACATCTACACCCTGTTCTGAAAAACAACCATAACTCACAGATTCCTAAAAACCCCTGCTTGCTAGGGTGTGTAGGACCTGCTTCCTTGTCTGACAACATTTTTCTTCCTAAAAAGATGTATTTGATTTTGATACTTTATTTTCCCTAACAGGCAGTAATGATGGAAAAGATGGGAATAACTGTGACTAAATTGTTTGTTCTCAGTTTCACTGAGAACTATCACAAACTCTTTTTTCTAATCTCCCACTCAAAAATCACAAAAAACCCTAAAAAATGTCCTAAAAATAAGCAAAACACACACACAAAAAAGTAGAGAGATATTTTAAATGGGAGATATGTGGGTTTTTTCTAGTTTATTCTTTACCCCTATAGAACATAAATGATATCAACATTTCTGTTTTTCAGACTCAGTCTAAACCAGAGGCTCTTCACAGCGCTTAAGACTGCTTGAAGTACAACCTAACAAAGGCTGATTTGAGTGCAAAAACTTACAGCTCCACAGACACAAAAAGGTATTGGGGTAAACCATTTTCTTAATTCTTCAGGTTCCAAAGGGACAGCTGCTGCTGAATATTTATTATCAACTAATTTGTAATGCTTGACTAATAACTTGGGCAACTTCCAGCACTCCGCATTAATCCAAACACACAATGAGGACGCTGAGCCCTGCAGAATTCAGGTGCCTCAAAAATGCTGTCTAAATTCAAATCCGTCTCCCTCACCTCTCACACAGTCTTTAGGTGTTCAGTGCGACTGACCCAGACACTGTCAGAGTGCCCATTTCTGGGATATCATTCTCCAGTATTTTTATTACAAAAGAGCCCTGTCTGATTCTCAAGGATTTTCACCCTGTTTAGCTCTGCTTCTGTTGAAGGCAATGCATTAAACACATGAGGTGAAGGAGACTGTTTCCCCCTGACGATGCCTGCTGCACTTTAAAATTCCCTTTCGAAGAGATTACTTTTTGCACTTTCCTACTGTAAGTGAGAATAGATTGGAAGACTATCCACAGAGCTCCACGTATCTTGGCTCTAACTTTGGCTTTTCAAAATCCTGACACCTCCAGAGCCAAGCAACCGTTGCTTTTCCCAGGCTGTCCGTGGCAACAAGCCCATTCTGTGTAGACCACAGTCCATTTTTATGAAAGAGCCTAACTTTTTGTAGCTACATGCTGTCTGTCCAGCAGGTTACTTCACCTATGACAATTTGACCAAACATTTCTAGATAGTTATAACTTTGTTGTTGTTGCACTATTTGGGATGCTTGTTTTTCCTTGTCTCCCTAAAGAGACACAAGAACAAAGGCAGGGTTTTGCCAAGCTGTTCAGGAAACATATGAATGCAAAAAAGGTATCAACAGACAGCGATTAGTGATCCTTAAACAGTGACGAAGAATGAGGAGTGTAAGAATTAGGACACCAGGAAATAGAAGAAACTGCCAAGGGAGATCCAGAATTTCCATTCTTGTAAAGAATCAAGTCTCAGCTATAAGTATTTCATTAGGAATAATTAAATCAATTGTATATGAAATTGTATATGTACATTTTTCAGAAAGAACAGACTCAATGAGCCACTAGAGGTCCCTTTCCACCCAAATAAACATGCTTTACAAAACACGTTATGCTTATTAACCATTTTAAGTTATTTTTAATCACATGGTGACCATTCAGCAGAGTCACAACGAAGCGTAAACCTCGCACATTCGAGCTCATCCTAAGGGAAACACAGTCCTTTTAAAAGTATATTCTTAATGAGAGTTAACCCTTAGCAATGAATGCAGCTTTATTTCTCTGCAGAAGTCCATTCATATGCAGAAACAGAAATATTTAGTATGAAAGGAAATGTTCTCCATCACTCTCAAAGGCCAGATTATAACATTGGGGAAAGAAATACTTTACATGAAAATGTTATGGCCGTTAAAGGAATGCACCAAACTGTCCAGGAAGCTATCATGCTTGGAGAATAGTAATACCATGACCCCAGTAGACCTGAGGTTGTCTAATGAGAAGTAGGTAGGGGACCCTGAACAATTCCTTTTACTAGGTGACATCATGTTGTAAACAGCTTTATAATTCAGTGAGAAAAAAACATAATAAGAAATGATGGCTGTCTGTTATGCCTGTTCAAAACAGAAAACAGATACAATATTTTAAGTCAAAGCAGTTACTTATTAGAAAAAAACAAAGTAAATGATACATTCCTCATTTTTAATATCTCTAGATGAAAGCTGAGTGCCAGCCTGAAGACGAAGATTTTTGTCAACCCATGTTTTAATCTGTACAGCAAAAGGAACTGAGTAAATTGCGTAAAACACAGTCTCCAATTAGCCCTCCAATTAGGTAATCATCAATGTTCAGTGTTTTATATTTTGCCTGATAATAACTAAATGTGTTTGCTCGTTTCCCAAAGCATTTACTTCTTGCATCACTAGAGGTCTTCAGTCATCTCACAGCCCTCTGCAGATGGATGTCTACTGCATCCTCCTCCAATAAGGCACTGGCCTACCCTACCTTTCACAGATACGTGCAAACATAGCAGCCTGAACACAACTCCCAGAGAAGGTCAGAGCACAGAAGGAGGATAACCAGACCATTAATTCAGTTGTAGGCTTAAACAGAAAGCTCCCGTAGCAAGGACATCCAAAAAGGATTACTAATTCTTTGTTGTGAAGGTAATTAGGAACCCTTAAAAGCTAAAAACTAAGGGGTTTTATTTTTAATTTAGTGGAAAAAAAAAATAGCAGGAAATTTAAAAGTCTGCTTTGTTGAGTAGACCTCCAGGATAATTGTGATTTTTCTACCATCTTGCAATGACAATTTTCATTCAGTGATATATCACCAATTTCCTTGCTGTAAAGTATTTCAGCTGGCAGTTTATTTTTTTATACCCATTTTGTGGACAGACATCACAGTTGAAAAACCTCTGACAGCATTTTTAAAAGGCTCCCCAGTTTTTTTTCTGTTTTTTTTTTCACTGTTTTTTCCACCACATAAACAGAACTCTAATTACATCTGCATTTCTGCCTCTCACTCTTAAAACCTTTCAGTTGCAGATTAGCAATTACTGAAGATGGTGCTCTGATTAGGCTCCTAAAGCAGGTTGACTCAGGATAAGTGGTTGCACAATGTTAATCACATCATGTCTGAGAGCACACATTGGTTGTTTCAAGGCAACAGTAAAATTACAATCAACAAATGAAACATGAACATGTTTCTGCTGCTCTTGTATTGGGACATTATATCGCAGAGGTAAATCAATAATCAAAATAGCTGGATTAGCAATGTAACATTTTCAGATTGATGTAAAATGAATCGAGATCATCTGTTTTTTGAAGACATTAAAATGTTTTCAAATGTACAGTCTTAATGCAAAAAAATTCTCAAAAACTGCAGAAAACTGAATGTGATCCTTTCCATAATCACTTATTTTCATACATGGCCTGTGCTATGATAATATATTCTATACAATTTAACACAAATAATTTATTATAAATTATGTCATAGTATGTAAAAGGCCACAGCTCATAGTGAAAACTATTGTTGATCTCGATAAGAGAGGTATATCTCAGTCAAGGAATTTCAGATAAAGCAAAAGATTTTTGGTATACTCTGGTAAGCAGAGAATATGGATACTTGGCATAATTTACAGTTGTAAATTCCAATTGTACATTCCCATTCATTGCTGAGAACTCACAGTATAGGTGTGAGTACTGTGCTCATTTGAGTTTCACTGAGGTTACCTCTTCCAATTGATGTATGTATGTGTGTGTATATATATATATACATATTTGTATATGTATATGTGCATACGCCAGAGCAAAAAAGAACTATTAAGATCATTTGATTATGCTTCCTACATAATACAAAGCATAGGACTTTCCTCAGCATTCACTGCAACTAGGCCAACCACACCTTCAAGTTCAGTCAAAGAGTAGTTTCCCTCATCCAATGGTATAAAACAATGAAAAAGAAAAGGAATATATTAATATATGAGATTCATGATTAATTCTCTATTTATTTTTACTTATCCTCTATTAGAAGTTAAGAGGTCTGAGAAAATATTTTCTTTCTTACTAACTTCTGAGAGAGCTTATTTTAATATTATCATAGTACTGCTCTACCTAGACAGCAGCTCTGCAGAGGCAGCGGCACTCCCAGTGAAGCACTGTTTGATGAAGCTTTTAGATGAGAAAACTTAAACCCACTAAGAGAAATGGTTTGTTTTTTTCAGAAGTAAGTACTTTCAATTTTAAAGCATCAATAGTGTATACAGAAATCTTTCCATTGGGGATGATTAAATAACTTTTAAAAACTTAAAAGTCTGTTCTTCATTTCCCTGAGAATTCATACTCGTATCTTGAAGGTAAAACCATTAAGGTAGAATCAATTCATTTTTAGGAACGTTCTGAAAGAGTGACAATAAATGATAGGAGAATACAACATTGTAACCTAAAATATGTTTTCTGACGATATATATCACCACAGAAAAAGCTAAAATGAAAAAGTATATCCTCTCTTCCAATAGGGCAGCCTAAAATAACTTACTAGCCTTATTTTTATACTTGTTGCTTCATGTAATTCCATAGGCATTGCATTAAATCTCTCAATAGCATTACAAGTAAAATCAACCTCTTGATGTCTAGGGGACATATATGTATCTCAATCAAAAATCACAAACTTCAATCACAGTTTCAGAGTAGCTAGACTACTTCCTGCTAATGTATTAATGGAGTGGAGGGAGCATTCTGGCTTGCCAAAAGTAGGCATCCACTTCAGGATGAGCTCCAGATGCCACTGACTCCGTTCACAACACTGTGAGATTAGCCACCAGTTCATGTATGCATACATTTTATGGATAACTAAATTTTAGTGTCCGAATATGAAGCTGGATCCCACCTCTTCTCTCCATCTTTCCCCTTACAAGAAAGATACCATGGAAGATTACAGTGAATTACTCCAACATTACAAGATCTTTTAGTCCTGTTTATCAGATACTAACCAAATCACAAATCTTATATCATAATTGCCTTTAATATATCTCTTCTTTCACATATATCTTTGCTGTTGTTGCAGAGGAAATACTTTGCTCAGAGCTGTTTCTAAGAGGCTTGATTTCTGTGGCTCTCTCAGCTTCAGAACTTCTGCTTCCCTGGTGTTTTCAAAAAGTCATTGAAAGCTTGCTCTCTTTTTAACTACCTTTTTTCCTCTATCCATTTGTATAACATCATGCTAAATGCCTACTTTATCAGCTATAACCATAGAACAAAATTATTCCAGAAGCACACACTGAAGAGGAATATCTGGGGGGAAAAAAATCCCTTCCAATCTATTACCTTTTTATTGTTGCTTATGTGTGATTCTGAGCTTTTCTCAGTTTCCTTTTTGACAGCTTCCTGAAGATCAGAGGCTTGTTGTATATATGTTAATGCTGCCAGTATCTCATCTTCTAACAATATTACATCTTCATAGGAAATTGGCCATCCCAAATTCTCTAATGCCTCCAGCAAAGCTTCTTTATGATGCATATATTGAACTGGCCCATCCTCTTTAAATCTTAAAAAAAACCATTTTTTAAAAAATCGTAATCACAAGTAGAAGAAATTTAATTTTGGCAGTACTTTACAAATAGAATCACAAAGTGTAAAGGCAGAATAAAACATCAGATTCATCCAATCTATCTTCTGTATGCCACAAGTTTTTGTGTTTTATCCAGCTACTGTTGTGTTTAGTCAAACAATCACATCTGGCTTAACCATATCTCATAGAAAGACATCTACAGAGCAATTCAAGTGGCTGAGCATAGATATCTGGTGCCATTTTAGATGTCCTAGAATATGTGAGGCATCAATAAAGAACTTGCATATATGACTGAGAAATTATGGAAATCCGTGGCCCTTCTGGAGCAGCAGCTAGGGTGAAGTGGCAAGCATCTAAACAATCTAAAACGGCACCAGACACCTATTAGGTCCTGATTTGCCACATCAGTCTTGACTGATCACATAAAAAAGAGACAATCTCCTGCTGTTTATTCCTCTGTCAGTCCTGTACTGCTCAATTTCGCTCAGTTTGCTTCCATCCATGGTTCAGATTATGTCAATGTCAATGTCCACTAGACTAAAGAGCACTGAAGGTACTTATAAACCGGAAGGTGAATGAGATACAGTCATCTTGTTGATAAAAAACAACAAACTGAACCCTCCAAAATCCAGAACAGGTAGAATTCTTTAAACACCAGAATGGGATTTTAGTTCTCCTTATTGATAATAGAATTGTGTATTTTTCGCTCATTAGCTTAAGTGATCTTAAAAGCATTCTAGTTTTCATTCCCATTTTTCTGCCTAGGAATATTTCATGCCCATTCAGTTTTCATTACTTGATCTTCACTTTATTCTCTGAAGTAAACAGACGTTAACTTCACTGATGCCAGTCCTGTTTATACAGTCACTAGTTTTCTAAATCGATATACAGAAATAAGCTGGTTAAAGTAGTACAAACTTCCAGTGTGATATACAGTTCCAGCACATGCTGGAAGGTGCTTATTATACCTTTACAAAGCAGCCACTGAAGTGCTCTTTACCAGATGAGAGAATATTTACCTTGATGCCAAAGGCAATGACAAGCTGCCCTCCCAAGGCCCTGCCACCTGACACATTAAGAATAGACCAGTACCATTCAAATGGAATGCAAGTCTTTTCCTATAAAAATAACCAGCACTGCAAGAAGGAGGTCCAGAAATTAATATTACTCCATATCACATATACATTTTTGAAAGTAAGGTATAGTTATGAAATATCTGAAAATAAAACCAGTTGGTTACAGAAATAGTGATAAAAAAGTATCCAATATTTATGACCAGCCTTTCAGAGGTAAGTTAGAAAACCAAAAGGTGATAGCTTACTTGTCTCTTTCCTCCTGAGATAGTGCTCTCCAAATAACTAGGTTTAGGCGCCTATTAAAGAAAGCAAAGCAGTTTTTGAGGGAATGCAGTTTCTTGTGCATGTGATCATCTCAAAACTAGCAAATAAACACAGTTTCTTAAGATATCTGCACTGATTTGTATTCCAAGAGCACTGTATCATCAAATCCTTATCACTCAGCTATGAAATTATCAACTGCAAGAGAAGATGGGAAAACAGCATCTTCCATCAAGCAGCAACATGACTATTTCAGGGTCATAGAAGGATTAATGGCAATCACTGCTGCTTCCTGCCAGGATTTTCTATGGATGATTCTCTTCAGCACCAGCAAGCTAAATCAAATAACAAAACTGATTAAATGCCAGTTAAGCTAAGCACAGTTCCTCCAATTAAACAGTTTCAGAAAACTGTAGCCTGAAGACACATGGAGAGCAATGCTAATTTTTTTTTTTTCCTGCTAAGATAACCCCTCAGTTGTGCATTCAGGTTTCTACTTCATTAAATTCTGGCAGTGAAGAAAAACTACTGACAGGAAAACAGAAGTGATTATCCCAAAGCAATGCAGTTCTGAGATCTTCTAAAAGCACCACTAAACTTTCTGCTTTTGCTTTTTAGATATAAATTATAAACTCTTATTAGGTCATCTAGCTTACAGATTTCTCTATTAACATCTCAAACAATTAAGCCATTACTCAATTACTTCATTTTATACTATAGAAATAAACCTCTACCGATGATCCTAATTGCTGTAATTACAGAAAAAATCCCAAACTTCTTTTGGAAATACAAGAACAAATTCATTGCTAGGAAAAATTCAGATTGTAACCATTAGACTTTTAACAGTGTGCTGGTTTTGGCTGGGGTAGAGTTAATTTTCTTCCTAGTAGCTAGTATGGGGCTATGTTTTGGATTTGTGCTGGAAACAGAGTTGATAACACAGGGATGTTTTAGTTACTGCTGAGCAGTGCTTGCACAGAGCCAAGGCCTTTTCTGCCTCTCACCCCACCCCACCAGCGAGTGGGCTGGGGGTGCACAAGGAGCTGGGAGGGGACACAGCCGGGACAGCTGACCCCAACTGACCGAAGGGATATCCCATACCATATGACGTCATGCTCAGCATATAAAGCTGGGGGAAGAAGAAGGAAGGGGAGGACATTCGGAGTGATGGCGTTTGTCTTCCCAAGTAACCGTTAGGCGTGATGGAGCCCTGCTTTCCTGGGGATGGCTGAACACCTGCCTGCCCATGGGAAGTAGGGAATGAATTCCTTGTTTTGCTTTGCTTGCGTGCGCGGCTTTTGCTTTACCTATTAAACTGTTTTTATCTCAACCCATGAGTTTTCTCACTTTTACTCTTCCGATTCTCTCCCCCATCCCACTGTGGGGGAGTGAGTGAGCAGCTGGGTGGTGTTTAGTTGCTGGCTGGGGTTAAACCACAACAAACAGTCTTGCTAGATTTATTGGTGCATGTACAAAAAAGCTCATTAACACCAGATTTTGAATATGAACTTCTTGTTGATTTATTTTATCTACTAGAAACCAAACCCCAGCATTTTTAGAATTTAAATTACTTAGTTCATTCACAATCTGCAGTCTCAGCATGCTCCACTGCCTATTTCATACTTTTAAATGTGCACACTCGTAACTAACTCATTTGTAAAAGCCTCTGGCTATACAAGATCATACACATTTTGAGGCTTCCAGCATTTTTCTCCTTCAATAATGGATATTCTCTTTGTCAGAGCAGAAAATTTCTGCCCTTGCCACTTTTTACCCTCCTAATCTGATGCTAAGGTCAGTCTTCATGTGGGGAAGATATTGTCATGGTTGCTTCTGTTCTTGAAACCTGCATGCCCTGATGTATTGCCTCATCTATAGATGTCAGAATAAATTTGTGACCAATCACTATTCATAAAGCTGAACTGCAGTCTTTGAAAATTCAATTACTGGAAAAGTACTGTGGCATTTACAACAAAATAAATTTGACTGGGTTGCTGTTTCACATGTAGAGGAAAAGCAATGAGAAATCTTTTTTACATTGTCAATTATAAGGATCTTCTGGCAGATGTCTCTTCTATACATATTTTCATAGAAGTAGGGAACTCAATCCTACTATTGTAAATACACTGATTCATTGAGCCCTAAGGGTAAACATAAGTAAACAGCACTCGCAGTCACCAAAGTTTTAGGGAAACTGTGAAAATCCTGTCAGTAGAAGATCATCAGAGTTTAACCAGCAAACACTTTTCTTTCCCTCAAAATTGAAGTCAATAAATGTAAAATATTCAATGGTATGGCACAGCAATGAAAAACGTGGTTTTTTTCAGAAGTCACCATCAAAAATACACCACTTGAACCTTCTGTCAAAATGAATGACAAATTCAGATTTCTGTGAGTTCTTCATCAGCCTGATAATAACAAGCATTGTCTCAGTGACAGAGCACACAAAACCAACAGATTTTTTTTCACTGAATTCCATTAATATTAGATATAGCAAGCAGCATTTGCAAATCATAATTCTTGATTTTTACCACAAAAAATGGATACATTTAGAAATAGGAAATAAGAATGAAAAAGGGAGGTATTACATGCTTTAAAAAGAACTGGTATGATCATAGAGCTACAGAGGGAAAAAAACCTTATAGGGCCTCAGTGGAATTCATCAAAAAACAAAGACTAAACACCTGTCATCAAGGGGTTTTTTGTCATATAAAATAATTACACCTGTAAATGTTATTACAATACAGCCTGAAAAGATGTCTCATTTATTAAAATAATGCTAGTCAAACCTCTTATAAGGTTACTGAATGACATTAGTGGCCAAATAATTGCATTACTTCAAAAAAATGCATAAAGTTAGATCAAGGAAAGAAATAACTTAAGAGATCTAATGTCCTTGTCCTGTTTAATTCTGATGCGCTTTTACCAACATTTAATTAATAAGCACAACACATCTCTCTCAAAAAAAAAAGTTAAAATTGTCAGTATCTTATAGGTGCCTCAGTTAACGCTCTTGCATCCATAGTTAAGTGCTAGGCAGCTGGCAGCAAAAAGCAGGCCACTGATTTAAATGTCAGTCTATGGATTTAGAAGCATAATTGTAAGTGAAAAGTCTAGCTACCACTGTATGTTAGGGGAGATTCCTCCCCAGGGAAGACTGCTTTCAAGTTTATTCCCAGAAAGTAAAAATTTTTTGTGTGTGTGTCATTGAACAAACATAATATGAGCAACATGTTATTTATTATCTCCTTCTGCATTATCTGTTTTTTCATTCTGCATCTTTTTTTAAAGAAAATAAACATTTCTTCTACAGAATGATGGTGGATTGACACAGTGTGTCAATGTGCAGAATTACCAGTATTGAGCAAAGCATGTGTGAGCAAATACCCACTACATACGAAAAATCTGAAATTAGACTGCAAACATGATAAATTTCTGAGTAGATGATAAGTAGACTTGCCTTTCATAGGATTTAATTGCTTGTTCCAGCTTCTCTTTATAGGCATCAAGATTCACTGCCTGAGGATTAATTAGTGTGATCCGCTTCTTGACGTTGCTAACATGGGCCAATGGTAGCATCTATTATACAATAAAAGACAAAGACTTCATTTCTCATACAACTTTTGCTCCACCAGAATAACTAAATGCCCATGAGTCCATGTCCAAGGATCAGAACGGACAGAAGGAACACTGGAAGGCTGCAGAAAGTAAGATCTGAGCACCCCAAAGAAACGTCAGAATTAAGACATAGTTTCCAGCCTGTTAATAAATTCTTCTGAAATGATACGATCTCTTTATGCAGAAGTTGCAAATTAAGATTACTGACTACTAGTTAATTCTAACTAAATCAGTACTGTCGGAAAACTCAGCCTAATAATGGAAGGGTAAGTCAGAAGGGAGACAAGCATGTCTAGATCATGACCATATTCCAGATTGTATTGCTTTAAAACAACACTCTCTTATATTTATTAGCATCTAATTCTAGCATACAGGTGTGATAGTTACTTATTTAAGTGTATTTAATAATCTTATTCTGGAGGACCATATTTTCTAAGGAATTAGAGTACTAAAGATGGAGAGAGACATTTTTCACCATCACACTGATCACCGAAGTGTGAAAAAAGTGGATATTGCTCACTGAAACTAGTCTTAATTAACCACAATAAGGCTTAGGAACCTAACCAGGTTGGTCAGAATGAGGAACTTCAATACCTTTCAAACCTCACAATACAGCATCTACATAAGTAATTACATTATAAAATAGAAAGTCATACACTTACAAGCAGATCTTCAAAAGGCAAAGAAAAAGGTAGAAAAGAATGACAGAGAGGAGGAAACACGCCTTCCAATATCTCAGTCCAAAGTCCCACCATCCTTCAGCCTCTAACATTACTCAGCAGTTCATATAAGAAAAGCTATTTTATATATCAATGTCCTGATGATGATTATAAACAGAAAAAAACTAAGAAAGAAATGGAGAAGATAGAATGTTACTCTCCCCAAAACTGCCTTCAACACATATGGTTGAGTGGGAAGCTTCTCCAAGTGCCTGTCTCAGATTAGGATATAGATGACAAAAAGATGGATGAGGTTCAATTCAAATAAAACTAAATTTAATTAAATCATTTCAATTTAAATAAAACCCCTGTTGGGGGAATAAGGCAAGCAATCAGAAAATAAAACAATAAAAAGACTTCTTTAATGAGAACATTTTTCAGTGATGTTTTATTTGTGTTTGAATCATCACAGCCTAGCTGGATTCCAAATTACTGCTGTATGACCATTTTTTTCAGGAGCAGTGGTGTGACTTTATATTCCCCTCTCTTTCTGAGGATGTCTTCTCTCTGATTAATAAATCTCTGTCACATCAGTGCCAGACCACATCAAAGCTCCTCATATTAAATTAATCTTAAGATGACTTAGAAGCTAAAGTTAATGGGAACATGTCAGTGAAGTATCTTGCAGAGACAGATGAGGTAAATCTCTGCCTAGAACTGTGAGCCATGAAATCTGGCTACCAGTACCTGGTACTGAAAGTACCCCTCTTCCAGTTCCATACTGCCATGGTGGTTGTCTGCTATGTTACACAAACCCAGTTTATAAAAGTTCAGCAGGGCTTCACCACGTAGAAGCCCTCTCCTACGTTTCCTTACAAATTCCTAGAGTAACCCAAGTACAAACAGCATCATTTGCAAAATGAATATTTAATACAGTTTATAAAACACTTTGAATAGAATATGAGGGCCAGACAAACATAAACACATTATTACAGTACTGAAGAATAAAACCAGAATGGAATATATTCTTAGCAAATAGTAAACTTGAAATATTATGCATACTTTGAGAGCAATGAAAGCTGCTCGCGAAGACAAGTGAAATTTGACAGATTCAGCGGAAAGAAATCACAGGGAAGCTCTTTTAATGCCAAAATGTTTTGTCATTTTCTAAATTAAATACTTAAACTTTCATATCAAAAGAATTCACTTGTTTCAAAATGGCTTTTATTTCAAAAACAAAATTTCAAATTTTTAAAGACAAAACCAAAGCACAATAACCCTAGAAAAATCTTTCTTATTTTAGACTGAACAAGATGTTTTGGTTGGCTGAATCTGAACTTGATTCTTTTTAGCAAAGCTTTGAGTCAAAACTCCATGACTTGCAAAGCTGTACTTCAGATGCCACAATCTGCAACAGATACTCACATGGTTGTATAGAGAAGGTTTGCTGCAGAGCTACCATAGCATAATTTAGACAAGCCCCCAGTTTTTTTTCTGCATATGAATCTGATGGTAGTGAATCTGAAATAACCCAGGTGAAACTGACGGGTCACATAGAACTGAAAACAACAGGTCAGCCTCTTGTTAATGAACAGCTGTCATGGAAACCTTTTGCTCGCTGCTTCTCCAAGGTGAGAAAATTGTTGATAGTTACTCCATCATCACTGCTAGCAAAGGCTGAAAATAAAAATTAAACTATCCCCAGAAAAGCAAACAAGGATGTCTGCATTCCACACCAAGAAAACTAAGATCTCAGAAGGAAGAATGCAAAAATGTCTGTACATTTATTATTTTCAGTGAAGACTTCTGAAGTACTGCAATAATCAAGATCCTTAATCAATTTGTTAATGTCTCCTATTCAAGCTCTATGTCTAGTCTCAGAACCTATTTTCTGCTTTTCCTCGATATGCTGGCATGAAGCTTGAGGGAGAGTGGGTTTCATAGCTCATAAATTCTACAGATTCCATCTCATGTGCAACCCCCAACCTTCTTTTTCCATTCTATACTCTGCTTCAGATCCAGAAAAACCCATGCCTCTACACATAGAACAATAATTTTCCACTGCCTGAGAAATTGTGTGTCTCTATACAACTAATGGGGATTAGCAGGTACGAAAAAGTGCTAAAATGATGTATTATTTTGTGTTTATATCCCTGAATCTAAAGCAAGATGGATCACTGTTTAGATTCTGTACAGCAGCTGTTCATTCTAAGAACACTGAACTTAATTCAGCCCTGAAGCAGACTGCCATAAGCTCCCATGAACTGCTATTAAAAATTACCTGTATATAGCACTTGCTGAATTACAGTTTTGATTATTTTCAAAGACCATTGTTTTACAGACTACTGTTTTTGCAAATAGCAGTTCAAATGCAGCTCAGGATTGTCTGGAAAGGATTCGAAGGAGTCTTCATTTAGAAACATGGCAGGAAGATCTCTACTTAGTAGGTGTATTCAGAAGAAGATGGAAAAAGAAGTGACTGCTCAGAAATCAGACATAAGAGTTATGTGAAAGTCACAACATCTTTTGTTTGACATTTCACTTACAGTATATTGTTTTGTACAGTTTAGTAATCATTGAATATCTGAATTTTTTGGGAAAAAAGGCTATTTTACATCTGAAATGTTAAAATGTACATTTTTTAATGCTTTTGATGCAAAAAGCCATCTTTTTATTGCATTAAAAAAACCCTCACACTTAAAAAAAATCCTTGAAGATCTTGGTTTTGACTTGGTTTTACTAAAACAGAGGATCTGGTTTTGCTTCCACAATCTGCATGCTATAGCAAAAATTCCCATTCCTAAATTTAAAAAACAAACTTGAAAACTTTAGAATGTACAAATGTGTACCTTTGTTATAAATATTTTACTTAGCTCTATATCAGTTCCTATTCCAAAACCCTTAGCTCACCCTTTATTATTTAAACAGATGCTGTTCAGCTTTTTCTTTGAGTATTGTTTGAAGAAACATTTTTTATTAGTTAAAATGACCTGCAACATATTCATAGGACTTTCAGAGGATGCATCACACAAGAAGAATTAGAACAACTTGCCACAAAATGGATTTCATTTAAGTGGAATGGCAATTACAGCTTCATGATACACAATTCATTGTGAATTTTGTACAATCTCACAATTGTTTACATTTACCAGAATTAAATTTTAATTACTGAATTCCAATACTTTTCAAAAGGTCTTAGCGGACACATGTAAACTTTGGGAATGCACAAATCCACAAACTGTGCACCTGCACAGTTTTCAGATGACTTTATGGACCTAAAATACATACTCCAGTGAATTAATATGTAACAGTAGAGGCTGTGGTGCTCAAGAAATTGCTGAACACCTGATGGCTGCACACTGCCATCAACTGGTAACTGTGAAAGAAAAATATATAGCTCTAAAACTTGAGAGTAAAGTCTGCAAGAAATACTACTATCAGTTTTATCTTCTTACTGATGCATGAATGAACATTCAGATATGCATTATACATTCAGTGCACATCAACCACCTACAATGAACACTAGAGAATGCAATTATGACATTTATAGAATGAATTAAAAAATCCTTTTGAAAACAGTACCAAGTTTTATGTTTGCTTTGAAAGAGCGTAAAAGTTTTACCTCATCAAATACTTTAGAAACTACATGCTTGTCCAGAACTGGGATGTATTTGGTATCATGAGGGACAGCTGTAGGAGCTAAGGCATCCATGATGGTGAGTCGCCTAGCAACCAAGCCATGAGTCTTTAACCAAAGAGCTGAAGAGATATCTAGAGAACTACAAAAAAGAGAGTGTAAGATGTAGCACAAGGTAGAAATACATTTGAGAAGTTTGAAATGGCTGAAGAAAAATAAAAACTGTAATTTTTGTGATGTACCTATATATGCACACACATACCTTTTAGATGTCCTTTTCAGAGCTTTCTGCATTTTCAGATCTAAGATAAAACATTTGCATTTCATTATCTCACAGGTTTTGTGCACACAAAAGTATACATAAATAAGCTGACATACAATAGCATCATTTATTTATTTGAGCCTACTAGCAGTGTCACAAATACTACACAATAATGCCTATTTCAGTTGCTAAACTAATCAATGAGAATGATGTTTCCTGTGTTTCTTGGTGCTTGATCAATAGTAACAGTGTTACTATATGCCTCATGAGCCCTAATTAATCAATGAGGAAATTTATAAAATAGGGAGCGAATAATTTTTTTTTTTAAATTGAACTCTGTATGCATTTATTTCTTATAACCCAAAAAGAAAGATTAACCAGTTTATTCCCCAATTCAAGATGTGATACCAAGTACTATCCCTAATGAGACAGCCAGGACTGGCTACTTTAAGGTATACCACTATGAACATCTGTATAAACGGTATATAAAGAACTAAAAATAAGACACTGAAATGTAAAAAAGTCAAACATCTTTAAATATCATAGGTGAGGTTTTAGAACAACTTAGAGGACCTATCATAAAGTTCAGAGTTGCATGAATTACTGAGAGAAATGAAAACTATCTGGATGTATATCCAAGCCCCATTGGAAATACTTTTCTCTTGGCATATGTCTCTGTCCCAGAAAACATGTTTTTTGCAAGTCTAAGCATATTAATAAAGTGCAACCTCCTTTTACATTGGTGCCACAGAATTAGAGCCACCACACTCTGCTTTAACTTCAACATTGAACATAACTACAAATTACTGTATCACAACAACAATCTATTACCGTATCATAACAAGATTCTCAAAATCTATTTATTCTGTTGATAGAAGCAACTGTGATCTCCTTTCAGCAGTCTAAGGCATAGCTGTATCACAGCTGCTGCATACTGTGGACATAACTAAGCTGTTGTAAACTAAATCGTTTGGGCACTGGCAGGAGCCTGGCCACAGCTGTAAGAACATTGTTACAATACCCTCCTCCAGCTCTCTGGAGCTCTGCTGCGTTCCTGTCCTTTGTACTGCAGGTCTGCACAGTGTTGCCTCAAATGAGGCACTATTAGTTACAAACACAGCAGAAGAAATGTTATGGTCTGCCCCACCCAAAGCTCCTGTTCTGTCAACTTGCCTTTGAAAATGGTTGTACATTTCATGCTCTTTTTGACAGAAAAACTCTTTTTTTCAGGAGATATTCCTTCCTCTGGGCTTTCTTCCCTAGATTTCACACTATGGCTCAGGATTCGCAGCAGACTCGTCTTTGTTTGCTCTGCAGGTGTTGAAAGGGAAAGAAAGGAAGAGCTAACTTACTGTTCAAATATATGCCTGGGATTTTTGAGTTCCTCTTTGGTATGCAGTCCCAATTTTTAAGCCACTGCCTATACACAACCTCAAACACAAAATGACTTCAGCACTAATTTATACTTTGTACTTTCCCAAGGATGAAGACTTCTTTCACGTCAGCCAGGTAAACTTGGTTTCAGACTGCGTACATAGGATACTTCAAAAAGAAACGTAGTGTTACAGGTGTAGTAAGGAGAAATATTAGTGTAAGTAATACTGTAACTAGTGAAACATAGATCAGCTCTTCATTCTTGCCAATGATGTACTTAGAATAAAAAGAAATAAGGGTTTAATATCTACTAATTAAAAAACTGCTTGCAGAGCTTTTAAAACATTCTGTCAAAATGGTTAATTTTTCATCACAGGGCATGTGATGAAGCATAATTGAGTGGACATTTGTCTGTCTGTTTGGGTCGAATGAGTAAGGTGGCTGAAAAGTAAAAATGAAGAAAAGTTAGTTAGAATTTCAGAAAGATGGTTATTTAAATCATCAAAGGCTTCATTTGTTCCTACAATGAGGGACGCTTTTTGCTATTTTCAACAGATCTTCTCAAGTTAGTGAATAAATTCTGCTAACAACTACAGTTCATTTCAGTCTTACCTGCATATAATGCTTTCTTCCTTCGGGCTGGACTGTCAGCACTGGTTTGCCAGGTTTGCTGATGTGGTGTCGGTGCTGGCTCCTCTGAAGCACAGCACGGCCTGCTGCTAACAGTAGTACTCAGCTCTTCAACGTGTTCGGTTGCAGAAGACACAGTATGTGTCTGCTTGTGATTACTGCTTGTAAGTGACAAAAAGAAGAAACAAGCAAGAAATTACTTAAAACATATATCACGGGTTTAAAAAACGCTAAGCTGAAATTTAAATACTCATTTCAAATGCTTTCAACAGTGCAAAATATTTTCTCTATTATCCCAGTCTGCATTTCAAAGGGGAGTTCAAAGGAGGTTAAAATATTCCTAGTTTTTTAAACTGTTTAAAAAGTCGTTTCTTAGTCTATTTAAAAGATGTTCATTTCTTTTAAGGCAACACCCTCATATAATTTTAATAGGGTCAGAATGTTCTGTAATAGCCACTTTGAATCCTGGGGGAAAGAGTAAACTTACCACCAGCAATGAAAATAGCTGACACACACACACATATATATGCACATATATATACATACACACATATATACCTATGTCCCAGCATTAATAAAAAATAAAATACATAAACTCTGAAATAAACACTTATCTACTTTTATACTGGACATCCTACTGCCCTTCCACACATATGAAATCGTTCCACAGGACTCTCCACTTTTAACTTATTTAACTTTATTTTGAATACCTTTATTTTAACTTACTGGTTTTAATAGATTTCTGTCTTAAAAATCTGATTTTACTTTTTTGCTTTTGTACGATTACTGCACAGATAAATAACGCACCGGGCAAGCTATTTTTTTATTAAGGCTGTGCTCCTGTAGAGATTACAAGTAACTTCATGTTTGAAGCTAGATCTGTGTTTGTTACCCAAACAGAAATTCAGTATGATCAGACATGCAGAAAACTTTTCCACAGTGGCTCAGGAGTCTGCCTTCAGTGTGCTGTGGAAGGATCTCTTTTTGAACGGTCATTTTTGGCACCATACGATTTTCAACATGTTTTTCAACTGATGCTGAGCATGAAACTACTTTTAATGATGAGATTACTTATCTTTTGATAAAAAGCAAGGATAAATATGGCATGAACATACAGACAACACATTGCAAATCAAAAATGTGAAAAAAAGTAAGCTGAATTTCATTCATGGTGTTTGCCATCTTCTAAACAAGTACATTTGTATGTAATTTATGTTTCAGTCAGCATATCCCAATGCGTAGCAATTTAGTCATGAAGTACCAAGCCAGCTCTGCCAATAGGACAATAATTTTTCGTGAATTCTCTAGGTCAGAGGGAGCAACTTTACCATGTGCTAGAGACAGAAAAATATTTTCACCTTTTTGCTTTAATTATTACTAATAATTTGAGACTGTTTAGATATTTGAGATCATTTTGTTTCAGTCATCACAGTATTAGTGTATTTTTCCAGATTTTTCTTTTCCATTACCTTAACTGTTCAAAAAAAAAAAACCCACCACCTTTTTTTTTAAAAGAGAAGAATGTCAGAGGTTAAAAATGTAAGACAATGAAAAAGGAGAAATGTAACAGATAGCTCCTATCTCTTATTAACATAATAGCAGTATGAGGACATACTTATTCTCCGGATCATTTTCCCCGTTACAACAATTCATCATCAGACATTCAGCATGGAAGGTCTTCACTTTCTCTAGGTCTCTTTCTCCTTGTTCAATCTCTCTTTTCAAAAGATGTATGTCTTCACTCTAACAAAAAGAAAATCAAATATTTTATTACAATTACTCCTAAACATGTTTCATTTCTGAACTGAAACTACGCAAGCTCTGATAATAATTTTGAATATGACTCAGTTAGGACAGCTGCATGATTTTGTATACTTTTTCAGGTAGTCTCTCTGTTTCCTAAAGCAAAGTCTGTTTTGTCCACTTTCTGTATGTATGAACAAGCTTATAGAAAACAAGATTAAAATGTGCTTGGCAATACAACCTTTCAAATTATTCTTTGTTTTTAGGAAAAGGACAAGCATTCCCTAACAAGCCAGTTACCCCTTGAGATATGAACAGCCATATTTCTGAATAATGTAATGAGGTTAGTAGCTCTCCTCATTCCAAGCAAGCAAGCAAATAAATAAGTAAATAAAATACAATACAAGATATGTACATTACAACTGTTGTCCTGTCATTCTACAGATCACAGCTGTATCATATACTGTCCCTGAAAAATGGGAAGTAAAACCCATACTCTTCAAGTAAACATTGGAACTGACTGAGAATCATTTGGACTACAGGAGGAAACAGGAAGGAAATTCCAACAATGATCTCTTTACAAGTCCCACAGGGCCAGAAGTCTGGAGATGGACAACACGGACTCTGGTCCTCATCTTTCCAACACGCGCAGTGTCACACAGTCCACATCAGCAGAATCACCGAAATTGTCCAGTGCACTCTCTGATATCTTTCAAGAGCTGGACTATTTGCACATCTTCCTTCTAATCGGAGTCTGCAAAGTTCTAAATTTCCTGCTACTGTCTTGTTCCTGGTTGTTCTCATCGTTCCACTACCACCGTTTCTAAAATTTGTGGAACTAATTAACTTGAGTGTTAACTTTCATTAAAAACAAGAATATGCTTTAAATGGGTGTTTCTGTTAGTCTATTCAGAAATTTCCTATTGGGCATTGTTAGATTGAGCTGCTTAGTCACACTTGATAGGTCACTGCTATTTTAGTCGTTTTACTCATCATAGATGTGTCCCCAGTGGCTACTGTAGAGCAAACTTCATAGAATCATTCATTCATCATTGTTCAAATTCAGCTCTGCATTCTCTCATTTATTAACAGGATACAAACCATAGTTTCATTTTAAATAGTAACTTATTTCTGAGACAGCAAAGATCACGTGTGTTTCTTCCAAAGCTGAATTTGGTTTATATGTTTTTTGGGTTTTGTTTTTCGGGGCGGGGGGGTGGGTTTGCAACAATTGCACTACAAATGTACTTTGCATGATATTTGGGCTGTTTTGTTGTGGTCTAATAAAATTTCATAAGCAAAAAATGTCACACTCATTGCTTCCACATCACTTCAAATCTGACTAGGGTTAACTCTCTTTTTTTAATAATCTATTGTAATATGAAATCACACTAATGCAAGTCCTGTGGTTCCTTCAATAGCATGAAGAAACAAACATCTTCATTGTCAGATACTCACAACAATAAACTCTGCAGCATCAGGATCAGTCAAATAAATGTTGTAATAATGAAACCGTCCCTCTGTTTCAGTAGATAGTTCATACAAAAATTTATTAGCTTCTGTATCATCACAGTTGAAGGATACAGTATGGATGGGTATTTTACGATAAAGCTGGACTTGAGCCAAAATTATTTGGGGGGGCTGAAAATAGAAAAGTGTATATTAAACATGTGGCATCTAGAAGTGTATTTATCAAAATATGGAGAATTTGTAAGAATTTAATCAGTCATACTGTTGTTTAGAGACAGATATAGACCAGTTAAAAGCATACATTTTATATGGATTGCTATTTCATAATTATATAAAATGATCTGATTTAAAACTGAATTTGAAACACCGATAATGCATTAAGGCACAGGACACACTAATAAAATAAAATGTAAATTGTAACATAATCAGTACTCTTTGTTTCTGAAGTCTTAAAGGAAATTACTAAAGTAGAGGAAATTAAACTACTATATTGGTGTTTAGTATCACTAGATGTATATAACTGTATATTTTTGGATGTATATAATTGTTGATATTTTTATTAAGCTAAATTAGTTCAATGACAAGTTGATTCAATATCAGGAGACAAAATAGAGGCTGAGAAAATAGGAAAGTAAGTGTTCCTCCTCCAATAAAGAAATAAAAATTAGGTGAGAAAGTAAAAGGTCTACCATGTCTAAAAATGTTGAAGGATCTGGTAGAAAGAAATTATTGACTCAGTTCTCCAACTTCTGATAACACTTTAGGTTGTTCAGAATACTGTCATAAATCTTGACAAATTTAGCTTTCTCCTGATATTTGCAATATATTTGCTTGTTGTACTTTAATAGTTAAAAACAATCTTGGTAATTCCCTCTTTTTCATCTAAAAAGTATAATATAAATCATAAAAGCCATTATTAACTAGGTAAAAAGAAATTAAGTGTTCATTAATTTCTAACTTAATAAATATATTAAGATGAAGAATCTGAATAAGTGTACGTTAAGCCAAATTATTCTTTAATAAAATATGAATATATGCTCCTAGCTAGCAAAAGTGTGAAACAATGCAAAGATTTTGTTCAGTTGTAAATTGAGTTTTAATGAGTGACAGCCAAAAACAATCAACTTGTCTGTAGAAAATTTCAAAGCTTAAAACTAAAATTAAAAGCAACATTAAAAGATGTAAGTCAAAGTCTCTCATCTGCTAATTTAAATCAGGTTTACATTTTGATATTCCAATGACTTTGAAGCATATAAATCCACCTTTCCTCATGGGCCACTTTGCTTTTATCAAGAAAAACAGAACAAAAAGGAATGTGAGCCTTTAGCATTTTTCTTCCTTATCAAGGTATAAAGAAATTATTTCTGCAAGTTTATGATGCTTTCTAAATCCTAGATTTATTGTATATGCTTCGGTGATTAATTTTGTATGACCTTCAGCCCAGCTATTTACCTAAGTCAGAGTTTTGCTGCATATTTGCCATTACAACCAAGCTAAACTTTTAAGGGTAAATAAAGTATTTTTAAAATGCCATTATCAGCATACCAGCTAGTTTTCACCATGCATTACAGTTTCAAAGCTCAGTTCTACCTAATTTGCATAATTACATCTGATCAACAAGTGGGTTTTTTCCAGTTTTTAGTTGGTGTTATATAATGCAATATATCATGAAATAGCATCATTTTAAGTCACGGTAACAACACTTCCAAAAATAAAAGCATACTTTTGATTCTGTTATCCACTTAAACCTAGACTTAAAGCAACTCCAGACTACTGCTACTCCAGAATTGCCTACATGAGATCAAATCTGA
This sequence comes from Calonectris borealis, assembly GCF_964195595.1. Lineage (NCBI taxonomy): Eukaryota > Metazoa > Chordata > Aves > Procellariiformes > Procellariidae > Calonectris > Calonectris borealis. The sequence goes on from NC_134312.1 coordinate 147,090,690, forward strand.
TTCAGTAGGATAAAAATGGAATCATATGGAGACCTAATGGAACAATATTAATGGTAACATCTTTATATGAAAATAATGTAAATTCATAATTAGGCCCTTACTCCTCAGACATGAGATAGCCTTTGTGTAAGTTCTGCAACAGGATGTAAAAAGGTACCTACTTATATATTTGAAGTGTTCTTTGGGGAAAAATGTTGAACACAAACATTGGTTTTTTTATTTTGCTATCGATCATTTTCTTTTTAGGTTTTCAAGCCATCACACAAGATTGCAGGGTTTTAATATTTAAATCCAACCATGTCATGGGACCATCATTATTTTTTGATTTTTAATTCATGAGATAATTGTACTAAGTTAGGGAGATATTTTATTTAACACAAATCCTACCCTTGATACTAACATTAAGCTTTACTGTTTAATCCATTACCAGATCCTTAAAACAACTCATGAAAACTGTCATGAGTTATCATGCACCAAAGACTCGACTGTGGGTGGAGAGTTCTAATCAAAACCCCTTCACAAACAGCACATTTCTCAGATACAATTTTTCAATATTATGACAACATCCAAGAGACTCAGCTCTGCAGCTGTGATATTCATCTCATACATTTGCTTCAGCCTTCTGACACCATCACTGTGGCACCACACTACTGCATCTTCTGTTTTCTCATTTCAGAAATACCTGGTCAGGTCTCCCATCAGTCAAGAGGTAAATAGCCTGAGTGTCAGTATCGGCAAGAGCAATCTGGAGAGCTTTGAGTGTATTTGTGGAACTTCCAACCTAAGAAACCAAAAAGAAAGGGACAAAGGAACACCTATAAATACTAACAGTTCTTTGCCTCTGTTCTTAAATTAATAATGACAGTGTACTGATTCAAGGGATATTACAGAACCAAAATGAGTAATGAAACGGTGAAAATATTTATGTCAAATAGCTAGAAAAATCAAAGCAGGTGTCAAAGTACCATAAATTGGTACCAAATTGGTATTCAGTGCTTATGCAAACACACATAAGCAAAATGCTGGCAACAGAAATGAGCTGTAGAAGCAAAAGCAATCACTTTTTAAAAGACTATAAACAGATAGGAAGATATAATATAAAAGATACATTCTATTATATTTTCCCACTGCTGCTCCTGATTGCCAACTCATCACACTCCCTTGAAATACGTATTTTACTTAATCAAATAATTCAGAAAGTCCACAAAAAAGTTGCACAAATTTATTTCTCAAAAACAGGTAAAGAATTTCCTGGTTTTCTGAACAATTTCTTTTTCCAGACTATCTCACATCTACCCCCTCAGCACATCAATGTAAACATAATCTATTTTTTAGCACAAAAGTTAGCTATAACAACAAAAAATACGCAGTAAAGCAATACTGTGCCCCCTAAAAATTCATACTTGAGTAATACTAGCACTTTTCCTGTGTCATCCACATACTTAGTGACATGATCTGTCCTTCTCCTTTTTAGACTAAACATAACTCTAAACTCACCAAAATGCACTTCATGGCTTATAGGAACCTAAAAACTACAGTTTATGTCTTCAGATTTCCACCTTTCAAACACTCAGTGTACCAAACTTTCCAAACTTAAGGGGAAAGTAAGGTTTTATCAGAATGGAAGTCTTAGTCTTAGTCTTTTAATAGGGCCAAAGCAAAATTCCTGAAAAGATGTGGGTCTGTTTTATGCTAGTATAACACCTGAGTACCGATCTGGAGGGCAGTGAGGATTGTAGCGGTGTAAGAAGAGACTCAGGATCCACATATATAGTGCATTACAGAAGATAAATATAAATCACTAACATTGACCCATACATGCAAAAACATGTTAAGAGAGAGCATTATTTCTTCAGTTCTATTAATTGTGTCAAAACTTCTTCCAGTCCATCCTTCCAGCAAACAGTTCTATTAGAAAGGGCAAAGTAAGTAAATTAGGTGAAATGGAATAGGAGGTACACTCTGAGAGTGACTCTAAATGGCTGCGTAAGAATGGGCCAGGCAACAAGATAGCTCAGATGATACTTGATAATCTTATCTTCTAATTCACAAACAATCCTTACCAGTACCCACTCATAAGAAATAATTAGCCTAAGCCATTTTCTTTGTGTTAAATATATCTAATATTCCTAATGTTTTCGTAAGCATTATAAAGTTTTAGGCACACATCACTCATTATTATGTGCAAACTGGCCATCCTGGCTCTTTTTAATAATGGTACCTGGTTTTGATCTGATTTGAAACAAAACAATTTCTTCCACTATATCATAGGAAAATACTGTGGATGCCGATGACGTGAAGGAAATAACTACATACCTCATGGTAAAAGCTGTTAATTTTAGATTTCTCAGTTGCTACTGTTACAAATGAACACTGGTTTTATCAGTGTTTAAACCAAGTTGACATGCTTCAACTATGTGGCATAATCACCCCCAAAATTTTAAATGTTATCACCTTTAAAGGATTTTTAAGGAGCAGTTTGTTACTGTTTATAGCTCAGCTTCCTTATTCAACATCTTGGGACCAAAGTGTATAAAATGAGATCAAAGGATCTACTCTGACTGATATTCCAAAGCAATCTTCTGTTCATTTCAGCTTCACTGTAAAGCCAGGTTTCTGATCTCAGACTTATGCCTGCACTGCTTTAAACAGACTAAAAGGTCAGCAGCAGATGTAACCCCCGAAAAAAAGTAGACTCTTCTTGTACCTTTCCCTGTACCATTTCAGATATCTAGATCTGAACTTAGAAGGAAATTTATAATCAACAATTCACAACTTCATGAAAAATTATGAAAAAGGCCATTCCCAAATGCATATATGAGATGGTGTCAAATTATTGTACTTCAAAGTATTCTCGAATTTGCACGATTTTGTACCACGTATATAGCTTAAACAGAGCCATCTTTTGAAGTCTCAAGGATGGCAGTAAAATTAAGTTTACTAACCTCAGCTACAAGTAATCACCAACTACTCAGTGAGGCCACACTAACGCTTTCTTTTCTCCATATGTTTGTCCGTTAGTATTTTCTGAGAATACCAAGCTATTTATCTTGCTTTGTAGTCTCAGAGGTATTATGTAGCTTCCCCAATTCCCTCATCCCCAGGAATTTCATGATTAAGTGTGAGGAAGAGCTGTCATAATGCTGAGGAGTTTCATTATATAAACATGTTTTTTGTGTTAGAAAACATAACATGGGATATATCTGTACTGTTGTATGACTGATTTTCAGTCCTGTGCTCATAACATTGCTGTCCACATTTGACAGATTAACTGGTCCTAAAGTTGCTGACAGTTACAGTCTGGTGGCTGACTACAAGCATTTCTACTCTGTTTCAGTTAAAAACCCTCAGATTTTGGCCACTGTCAGAGAAAGAATACTGGGTAGATAGACAAATATTTGGTCAGAGTTTGCTCTGATGTTCCTATGAAAGCTAAAGTCAACTGTCTACCTATGCACCAAAAGGGTCTAGAAATGCTTCTCCAGCTCTCTGGCACCAGTTTCCTCTATCACCTCTGAGCTGTAAGTCTGCCAGCGACAGCCCTCATCCATGCAGCATCCCTGCAGCAAGAGTGACAAATTTAGACACACTGTCATGGTTCCTACAGAACAAATGGGCCAATGTTTGCATTGTGGTTACTAAACATAGCAGGCTGCGAGTTGAACTAATATGGTCTTATAAACAGGTCCACTGTTAAAAGCTTATTATACCTGACAGAGATAATATGTTGCACTCAGATCTACTAAAGTCTATACATCATCTATATTTTCAGCTTACTCAAGTCGAATACTTAGTCAATCCAAAAATACCCCAGCCATACAGAAAGAGAAGACACAAATATAACTTTGTACAAACACGCTTTGTGATAATTAGTTTCCATGTTACCTCAAGCCCTTTTATCCAAAGCCAAGCATCTTGCAAATTTTCCTCATTAACTTCAGCAAGTTTGTCTTGCCATGCCACTGCTTGGGCACTGAATTTCACAAAGTTAAATCTCTTTTTGTGTCTCAATTGTTCCTGCAAGAGACAGCATCTGAATTTTACTCAGTGTTAAAAGAAAGAATACTTGTATCCTGACATACTGACTAATAGGGGTTGTTTTAATTAATGTGTAGTTGATTATATGGTTACAATAAATTATGATAATATTCAGTTATGGTATACAGAGAGACATACAGAGACAGAGACAATTATTGCCTGCAATTATTAAGATTACTTGAACTTCCCAATATAAGTCTCCACTTTCTCATATGTCTCAAAGTACTTGAACAGCAAATGTCTAGGAGGGCAAGAAAGAGAGAGACGAAACTGTGTATGACAGCGGTATAAGGAAGAGATTATGACTGCTTACCAAAGGACATTGAAATCAGAATCAAAGACAGACATCATTTAGAGGAGGAGAATAAGAATCAAATGTAGAGCACTGGCAAGGGGAACTAAGACAGCAAGAGAGAATTAAGTTAAGAATTTGCTGAAGTTGCTTTTGGATAGAAGTTACAAAGAGTGAAAGATTTGTGCAAGCTAGTACAAACTTTCAGAGCCTGGAATCTTTTGCCTCCCTTTCATCACCATTTCTGTTCAGCTGCCTGTGAAACCTTCTGACACAGTATCTAATCATTTCCTAGTGCTGATCTCTCTAGAGTACCACATCATACTATGTCCTATTACTTAAACACTTAGCTCAAAAACCTTTCTGTTATGGTTTTAAATTTTCTAGCCCTACTAATGATTGCTATCGATGCCAGACTGATAGCATTTTTATTTGTCAGTTACTCCTCTCAGGTCTAAAAAAGTTAAGAGGAATCATGTTTTAATAGTGCCTGTTTCTCTCAAATATTAATGTCAGCTTAAGTGAATCATTGTAGATTTCTAAAACTAGGTGAGACAAATCCTATCTTAGGTCTGTCTCCCAGTACTCGTTGCTTTTGAGGTACTTCTGCACTTTGCAAGTCCCTTTGCAAAGTTCTGAGTCACTGTAAGATGCAGGGACATTCAAAATATTCTACACCCTCTATTGTAGAAGTATGAAAGTGAATCTAGAACACACATTACAAATCACAACATGCTAGCGGAATTGGATGACACTACTTAAAAATAAAAATGAAAATGCCAAAAGGTGCTTCATTGCATAGTTTTTTTTGTTTTTTCTTTTTTTTTCTTTTCTTTTTTTTAGGAGGGAGGTGGCTTGAGGGAAAGAAGAACTACTTAAGCCTTTTTAATTTTTAACATTTTCTCCAGATTTTTTTCAAATATTTGTACAAATGAGGAAAAAAATATAAATTTTTAACTGAAAAATAAGCACACCAGGAAAAATCACAATGTTTTTATAAAGCTTCTATTTTTTTAAAACCATTCAAAAAAAAAAATAGAGTAACAACCATGCAGAAAAGATCAGCCTACTCTAAAATGCTCCTCAGTCTTCAGAATCATCACTTTATCATACCTGTATGAGCTGAAATATTTTCTCCTTTACCAGTGGCAGCTTGTCCTTCATAGACTGGGATGTATCAATAAGAATATAGACACAATCTTCAAACACATTCCCAAAGAGCCCTCTGCTTCCTTGTTGAAGCCACTTAATCCTGGGGGAGTGAAAAAAAAAAATCAAAACCTGGTCTGTAAGATCTTTGGAGCTTTGTGTATCAGAATCTAACAGGAAGGATCTTTTTATCACTGCTGTACTTCTTATTCTCTTTCCCTAAGCACCCGTTACTAGTCACTGTCAGAAGCAGTATATTGGCCTTGATGAACCAATCCTCTGTCACTACATAACAACACAAGGCATTTTTATTTCCTAATTTCAGTAGGAGACAGCCAAACCAGACAAAGCAATACAGCACCTTTATAAAGTCAATTATCAGGTAGTTTGACCTGGGAAATCCCCCGTGGAAGTAACTGTAATTATTGCCCCTGTAACTGTTCTCCAGCCTGAACTCAGGAAATCATTTAAGCATATGCTAATACGCCTCCCTTTTCAGGAAACCACTTGTGAATCTATTCTGCAAAGAACTTGAGCACTTTGAAGAGTCTTAATATAACACAGATGCTTCCATGCTTTGCTGACCTTGAGCCTTAAATACAGACTTAGTTTTACATTTTAAACAGAATTTAAGCATGCCTGCCAGTTAAATACGTGCATACATACTGCTGTGTACAAGAACATTTCCTCAGTAATGGCTGCAGCAGGTCCAATTCTGATTTCCCTTGAAAGTCATAAACTACTTGTCTACCCTGAAACAGAGACATTTAACAGACGGAATATAATGGCCCTGGGAAAAATATTACTCATCTCCACAGAGGTTTAAAAAAATGGTATCATGGAAACTTAAAGGATCCTATTACATTTGCTACTGAGAGCTATTTTGCCATTAGTTATTTCCCCAAAAGTGTTTTATAGTTTACCAAGAGTTTTTATCAATGAGATGAACCATTCAAAATGGCAAACCCATAATCCTGGATTTCAAAAATATATACTCACCAAAACCCTTTACCTCAAATTTTCCTTTCGCAGTATGTTAATGTTATCCTAAATACAGCAAGATGAAGATAAACTAAAAGGAATAACAAAACTCTGTTTGACCTTGCTAAATGTAATCAGGCTGTTATACTTTTGGTAGAGAAGCAGCAATAAAATTGAAGTTCATATCCTGCTTTTTTCAGTGAGACATCTCATTGTCCTAATATACAAAACAGAAAGCAACATTTATTCTTTCTCTCAGTTCTACAATATCCATTTTGAAAGTTTCTTTCTTCTCCTAATGGAGATATAAAAGCCAATTGACTTTAGGGCATCTTTAGGACAGATGAATCAGACCATCAGATTGCCTGTTTTTTTGCAGATGTCCTACAAAATCAAAGAATGTATCTATACAGCTGCAGAAAAGCAAACTAGGGAGCTAGCTTGAGCACTGAACTTCTGATCATATGCATTACTTAATAGCTCATGCCCTGACTCCAATCTAGACTGTTCAAACTTGTCTTCAACACAAAGTTGCAAAAAGGGCAGATAACCATTATCAGTATGGGCACAAGCCAAGCTGTGCTACTTGGTGTTAGAGGTATCACAAGAGATCCTTGGTACACAAGATGAATGTTTACCAAGTTTTATTGATGATTCTAGAAGTTCTCTGCCACCTTACGTCCCGATACTTTTTGGCACTTTCAGCAGTATTTCAATAATGTGCAGACTGACTTCCACATTTGTGTTCCAGAAGGAGAACAAAAGATAAAACTGTTCATCGGTTTTCTTATACGGGTACTAATAAATCCTACACACAAGATTCTGATCTAAAATGGATTTCTGGCTTAGTACTGCTGCTGGCAATTTACCAATCACTTCAGCTTATTATGACAGTAAATGTCAAACATTTCAACACCAATGTAAAATAATACAAACTGATTTTACATGACAGAACACTAACCTTCCTTCCACTTGTCTAAGAGCCGTCCTCATTTTCTCTTCATACTGCTTATACTTTTCTGTACTAACATATACATGAACTACAGATCCATCTTTCCAGAAGGTATGTACAAACTTCTCACAGTACTTTGCATGAATTACCTTCCTCTTTGTCTCCTACAGCCAAAGAAAATACGTTTCATATTCCAAAACACAGTATTTTGCAGCGCCTTTAGTATTTGGCGAACAAACTTCAAAGGTGCATACTTGTTGCACATGAACAGGTGCAGAAATAGACATGGGATAGGGTGGTCACAGAATTTGCTCCTAGCAAAAGTCAGTAGAAACTGTTTTTATTCTTGTAGCTAGCAAGTTATCAAACAGGGTAATGGTAGAGCTTGAGAAAAACAAATAGAAGACAAATTAATCCAAATTTGTTTAAGGACCTGCGAACACTGGAGCAGCTGAGACCAATACTACTTCTAAGGAAAAATAAAGATGACAACCAATCTTTGCCCTACCCCACATAAATACACAGAAAAACAAGGCATTGCTTAAGCCAGCCCTGATTCTACCTTGCAGATTATATGTGGACCAGGAAGGAGTCCTTGAAACAGTCATTTTCAAATAGCCCTTTGAAACAATCTTATTTATGACCATCTTTGTCCCTTTCCACAACTAAGCTGGATTTAACAAAAACTAGATAACAACGGACCATACACTTTATCATAAATTCAGCTATCAGTCAAGTTTTCAAGTTTTAAACAAAAAATCAATCAACTCACAGGACATGAGGGAAAATTAACAATACTCACAGCATCAGTTTGTGAAGATTCATCCTCTGGTTTAGTTTTTATGTCAACAAACCCATCTGCATGGCGAAAAGTACAATCAGCAAGTGCATCGTACAGTGTGAGTTTCTGAGCTTTCAAGCCATACTTCTGCAACCACTTCTCAGAAGACAAATATTTGTCAGATGTAAGCTTTTGTAATGGATGATCAGCTTTTGTTGCTAATAAAGAAAATAAAACAAACAAAACCTCCTGTATAACATGGATAGAGTTGGATAAGGTATTTTCAAAAACAGGCTATGATGCTGCGGTCAAAATTTTCAAATGTGTTCTGCTTCACTGACAGCTTTGGAAAGAGAGAATATTTCTGACTGATTTTTAATATTCTCTACTTTGATTGTGGGTTTTTTTTTTTCTCATCAGGCATATCTTCGCAACAAATTCTTTTGTAAATGGAACAAACCCATCAGAAGACAGTGAGCAAAGAAGATAAATAGCTACAGGATCAACATATAAAGGGAATATTCTTAAAGGTACGAAGACTGACTTAACCTTCATACTGTTTGAATTACAAAATGCCAGAGGATTCCTGTATAAGATGTCTAACTTCAAGGAGAATCATTTGAGAAAATAAAACAACAAAGGTGTAATTGAAAATACAGTTGAGAACACCGGCTAACATTGCCATTGGTCTTTTTCAGAGAAGGTCATTTAAAATAAAAGACAAACTTCAATATCTTTGGAAGAAATTTTACTATGTTTCTCTGCAATATTGCCTTTTTATAGGCTGAATATTGCACCACGTATCCCGAGTCACAAATCACTTGTGTCCCATCTTGACATTTTCTCTAGTTCTACATCCTCCTTTTAGCATTTTTAATTGATACTGAAAGAAACAGGATATTTTTTGTCTGATCTGATATGACTGTTCTCATGTTTACCCTTTTATGCCATATTGTCTTAGAAATTTTCTAAGAACCATCTTAAGGTTGGGCACTGCACATCTCTGGATACTAGTAATAGGATACAGGGCTCTACACTCACTCATCACTAGCTCAATTAAGCACACGTAAACCAAATCACCCACCAGTGGGTATCATAGCAGGTTGAATTTTTTTTGTCACACTTTAATTTCAGTGGACCTAGGTGGTATAAATGTCTACTCTGTTTAGATGCAGCTACAGTGATCCTGAGCCTGTAAACAAACCTATGCCTCAACACACACAGAGATCAGCCAGCGTCAGGGCAGGTGCAGGGTCAAAGCCTGTTCATGTGGAAACATTTGCTTTCTGATTGCTTGTGGTCCTTAGAACAGCCAGTGTGGCAAGCGTCACAAATGCACTCACATAATTTTAAAAAGAAAACTGTCGTTTTCTTTCTTCTACATGCTGTATGTAAAAAATCATGTCTCAGGTCAGGTAACTAGTGCATTATCTGGAGAGTCAGCAGAAAATTTGTCTCTTTTTCTCTGTTTCTTCTCCTGAAGAAGATTGCAATCTTCAGAACAAACTACATTTTGCAGCAGAGCATTTTAAAGAGATCAGAAAAGCAAAACCAGGAAGAAATGCAGGCAAACAGAAAGGCTGCAGTTATGTGGATCCATGGACAACAGTCAAATAATGCTGAAGAACTGACAAAATAAATCACACTGTAATTTCATCTCTTTTAATTTATTTATGAAGTGATTATGTATGAAAACAAACACTAAAAGAATATTAAAGCTGCATAGTCAGGAGCACATAAATAAACACCGAAATTAGGGCTGCCCTTGCAGCTTTATTGTGGTCTTTTTGTTCATATGCATTACGGTATAGCCGTTTAACTTCATATGGGAAGTCCTGCTAATTCAGAAGATGCTATTATCAGTATAAAAACTGTATTACACCTTCACAGAAAACAAACTCAAGCTTAAGTCCTGCAGAGTTATGTTATTGACACATGTTCAAACCCAGTGCAGGCAGAGAAAGTTCCCAGCTTCAAATATTCACCATCACCGCGCTACAACACACCGCTGAGAGTTCAGGTGACTGACCAACTGACTGTACAAAGTGTTCCTCAGCAGGTGATACAGAAAAGGGCATCAGGCCCCAGCCTCCATCTAGCCAAAACAAAAGCAATTGCACTGCAAAACCAATACTGGAGCTACACAAATTCACTGATGAATGACTTGTGCTAACTCAACCTGAATCTTGTATCAACTTACGCAAAAAATATCACCAGACACCATGTAAGTATTTTAAAACCAGGGACTAATGCAGAATATAGGCACTGACGACCACAGCTATGATCCTGAAAATCCACCCCCTGAGTTGCAGTCCAACGCTGAAGCTGCCTAGACTCTACAGATTCCTAAGTTTTCAGTATTTAAGTCTTGTCAGTGTGATCACTCTGCTCCAGAGCATGCCCAGGGCACCTCCACCTTAGCAGGGCTGAATAGCTTCTCACCATCCCCTGTTTAAGCCTTCCAGAGATTCAGAAACCAGCTATGCTTCTGCCTTCAAGAGGGCTCAATCCAATCAATATCCACAGAACAACAAAAGGATCACGTTCTAGGCCAAACATAATGGTGGGAACTATTAGTTTAATTAACAAATGTGGGTGTTTCTCTGTGTTTCTTAACACCAGAGTTGTCAGAGCACTCATCCAGAATCAGTTTCAGTCCTCTACCTTTGACTAAGAAAATTCAAATCCACACTTCTTCCCTTTTAGGGCAATGAACTAGCTACCAGGTCGGAAGCTATCCCAAGAAGACTTTGATGACAGAGAGATGAGGTACTTCCCCAGCACTGAGTAGAATAAAGTTAAAGATTTACTGGCCCAGGCAGAGAGGGAGAGACCACAAAAAATAAATTTCAATATCTTGAAATCTAAGCAATTTCTAAACCTAGTTACTGGTGAACTAAAAATGGTGTGTTTCAGCCTGAGCTCTTCAAGTTCAGCAATTTTAAGCAGTAGTAAACAGAGAGTTGTAATGGAAAGTTTTAAGCAACCCTAAGTTAGATGCCAAGTATAGGTGCTACCTGTATATAGACATTTCTGAGAAAATCATCCCCAAATTGACATGTAATCAAAACTGTTCACAAATAAAATATTGATCATGAACATAATGGTAACTCTCTTGAAAGAAACATAAATGATACCATCTTGAGAAGCAGGCTGGTCAGATTCTGATAAAATTTTCTGAACTTGTCTCACTGTATTCCTGGCTTCCTCCAACTCCTTCCAGATCAAAAAGACATCTTCACGGACACCAGCTACTGCAAAAGAAATCATAAAAAGAACTTGACATTTTGAGATAATTTCTGCTTTTTATAACTCCTCAATTACCACAAAGTCATTGGGTTCATCCAGATGTTGCCATATAACCTTGTTTTCTTGAGGTCCCATTGCAGTGACAAGTGCTGTTCTTCGACAGACTTCAAAAAAGGGCTCAAAGCTGGCACCAGGACATGAGAGGTGCTTAGCCTGGTGGAAGTAACATCCGGAGTTGGCCACAGATTGTTCCCACAATGGAAGCAAATCCTTTTTAACATTCTCAGATAATAATAAGGAAACTCCACAAAGAAATTCACATGTTGTCCCCTGGACTTCATTGTAAAAGCTGGCTTCAAATATTAGACCCAACTTTGAAACTTTAAAGAGAAGGTATTTTCAACTCTTTCGATTCCCTTAAAGTACATAAATAACTTTGTTTAAAATTAAATCTTCTTTTTCTGAGAGAGTATGTGATGAAATTTTGCTAAGATAAGTTTATTTTCATCCTAACAATTCTCAACAGTCATAAATAAATGCTAAAAAAAAAAAATAAAGTTTTAATATCAGGCTACAACCTGATAGTTTTACTATCAGGCTATCAACTACAACCTATTGCAGATTACAACCTATTACTGAATTGCACATAAAGATGCTGAACAAGACAAACTGTATCTTAACATCTAGTGGTTCAGTTAATATACAGTGGTGGTTCACTGTAAAAAAGATAAGACATGCAAACTTGTCTACTAAAGTAGGCTATCAGTAAACAAACAAACCTGATCATTTTGTTCTTTGATAAACTTCCCTGAAATAATAATATGAACATTTTACAAAATAACAACTCAATTTTAATTGTGAAATGGTTTTAGATTCCAAGAAATATTTTGAAATGTGTTATTGTACACTGCCATCTCCTGGGACCTTCCTGCATTTCAAAAACATCTGTTTCAGCCATTAGGACAAAGATCAACATTTCCTAAATCACAAAAAGTTTTAGTAAAGCAGATCATTCCACAACATAAAACACAAAAGGGAGAAAAAAACTCAGTCTGTTACCATTACCTTTTAAGTTTAAGAAAAGTATTCTGTTCAAATACTTCAGAAAGAAGTCAATTTTTCTTTTATAAACAATCCCTCCCCAGAAATGCAAAATATAAAAAATCTGAGCATTGGCAAAATTCCAGCAAGCAGGGAGCTAGAGATTTTCTGATGAGTAGTCAGCCATTGAATATATATACACACACCTGCTGTCACAGTTAAAACCACAAAACACATGCATTCACACCACACGTGCACATATTTCTAAGTTTAAGACTGTTGAGAATGCAATTCCAGTGGAGCTGTCTCCAACTAAATCTGGATATCCTCCAGATACTGGGATCCAGATTTAATTTTATGAATGTTTTAAATGTTATGTTTGAAAATATTGAAAGAAGTATGCACATTTCAACTACCTTTAAAACAATACTGATGATATCATTGGTGTTTCTTCATTTCCCCTTAAATTGATGCTATGGACTCATCAAATTTACAGGATTATTGTTACTGTCCCCACTAAGATATGTGTATTGAATTGATATTACACAAGAAGGTATTTATTTATGCTGCAGCACAGCAAAGTAAAACCGTACGCACTTCCAAAGCAAGTATGCTTGATGACACTTATTATAGAGGACAAATGCAGGCATCAACAACTGCACATTGTGAGGGTCAAGTTGCTTAGAAAACCTTTTAATCTGGCAACAGTTTTTCCTGGATTCAACTGGGAGAGCAGGTTGCAAACAGTGACAACCGAAGCAACTTTCTCTCTCCACAGGAGGCTCATCTCCACCTCCACCTCGGCCTCTTTTCCTCTCCAGCTAAGGAGGAGTGGGAAGGAAAAGCTGTGCCTTTCAAAACTGAGCCCCCAAACTCAAAATATACATACACATACAATGCATAGTATCTTCCAGGTGTGGTTCTCAACCTGTGGGCCATCCCTCATAGTGCATCAGTGAAAAATGACCAAGAAAGCACAAACCTCTCTTCGGTTTAAATTCCCTGCGCTCACACCTCAGCTGTGCCATTTTGGGGGGCCACCAACCAAAAAGCAGCTGAAAGTCACCCAACTGCGCCAGGGCAACTGGCTCTTGCCTTCAGGCGTCCGCGTCCCAGGAAAGACCTTGTCTTAAAAAAATCGCTTTATCCCCAGAGGGAAAGGGCCCTCCCCATCCCTCCCGCCATGAAGCACCCCCCCCAGCCACCCTCGCTGGCGGTTTAACGGCCAGACCCCTGGGGACCCCCTGGTTCCGATTCAAAAACTGTCACATGGCAACGGCAAGAGGGCGGCCACCAGACACGCATGAGGGAACCGGCCTTAATGCCCTGCTGCCTGTCCCCAGCTTGCACCAAGCGCAGTCGGTTGGCTTCGGCTCTCGCCATGGCCACTGAGACCCTGCAGAGCACCTGACGCTGGGTAACGTTTCAGACGTGCCCTGCTCTCGGTTCAACGGCATTTCTGCTCTGGAGGAGGGAGGCCCTGAAAAAGAGGAAGAGGATGGGGAAGGGTGCGGGGAGAGCCTACGGCAAGGGGCAGAAGCATTTTGCTGACGCCAGCGAATTAAGAAGCAAGATGGTAGGTCTAAGCGAAAAACAAACATACTTGCACATGTACACGGGAACTCATAACCACCCTCATTTCCATTTCCCAGTTATTTAGCACTGTCAGGCAATCTTAAAAGAAGCAGCTTTTCCACACCTACCTCCCAGCAGACAAACTCATCCAGTTTGACAAGTCACTGTAACCCATTTGATTTCATACTCAAGATACAAAACCTGCTGAGAGAAAAAGACCATACAAAAAAAAGCAGCCTGCAAAATCTACAGTATCTTTGAAACACCAAGCAAATACCAATGCAAAAGCAACTCATGGAAAACAGAAGCATTTCTTACTTCTCTGATTATCTGACTTGGACCGTGGAAGCAAGCAAATCCAAATATAATGAAATAAGATCTATTTTAAACTTCATTTGCCTGCAAGGCAAGATGGGCAATTTCATCTTTTCACTGCTGGTCCCTTCCTCAGCCTCTACGTGGCAGCAGAACATAGCAATATTCCCTCAAGCGTTGATTTTAAAAATCCCCACTTAGAGGGGAATGAATGGAGGTACAAAGGAGAACAGGAGGGGAGTACACAGCTTTACCTGCGTACCTGCCAGGCCAAGCAGCACTGGAACTCACCGCAGCCCAATCCTGCCCCTTTCCCACTGGGCAAATGGACAAAGCAAATGAACTTTGTATTCCATGTGGTATCACAGAGCAGCTATCTGCATCACTCTCTACACATTAGCAAAGAGATTTGCCAGGCCAAGGTTAGGCTGCTAAGACTAGACAAAGCACATGCAAGGAAAAAGCAGAGGCAATGATCTTTGCTACAGCGTGTAGGCAAAGTAGCTATTCTTAAGTCATTATCCTGGCTCTCCAAAGGGAGGGTTCGGTCTCTCCCATGTTTGTGTACATAAACAGTGCAGAGTCCATTGACTTCAATGTCATACGAGAGGCTGGCGCTCTTATGCTTCCCATTTTACACACAGCAACCTGAAATTTTCCCTGTGACCATCAGGTAAATGTGGAAAATCAAGCACACCTAAGAATACAGCCTTACACTGTTCACAAGGAGGTCAGACACATCCCTCTTTGGATTTGTCACATCAGTCAAATCCTGATTTCAGTCCATTTGCATTTTCGTTACGCATACCAGGTCATCTATTCCACCACACAGAAAAACACTGCGCAGAGATTTACTGTTGTTTCTATTTTAGCCAGCGAGGACCCACTATTAATTTCAGGATCTAGTTCAAAATGCCATTGCTTTTCAAGAGCTATTTAGCACTTATCTCCCTGTCACTCCAAGCAGATGACACAACTGTGCCCCTTTTCGGCAAGCTTCCACCATCTCTTGCACTCTATGTCTTCAAGTTCCAACTTAAATTTCACCTCCCTTCCACTTATAATTTTAACTACATAACAGGATTGCTTAATTCTGCAGCTTTTTGCAGATGAAAAAGCTACACAAAGAATGTAGGCAGAAGTAATAACAGGAAAATCAGTGCTGGATGAGGAAATACTACCGCATCGGTGAAATTAGGTTTTATGTAAAAGCATTTCTCTGCTTTAAGTAAATCTGAGTCTGCCAACATAAGGACCTTAATTTTTTACTGGCTTACACCTGTTTTGATCTCAAGCACTCACTCAAAATGAGTGTTAAAAAAAATTCAAATTCAGCAGTTTCTCACGCTTGCTTTCTAAATGACTGCTCAAGATGCAAAACAGGGGAGAATAGAGTTCTTATCTGAAGTTTTAAATAGTTCACTTCCGACTTGTTTTGTTAAGCAGATGAAAAAGAGAGAACATGATGATATCCTGTATTTGCAAAATGCTGTTATTCAGTGGATTCCCAGAAAACTATCAGATGTCCTTAAAATAGCTTTTCCAGTCCATAAAACATAATGATGAGTTTCAGTTTCCAGCTGTTGCGTTTGTGGTGCAAAAAGAAACATAATCAAAATATGCCTGTGCCTCCCCTTATTTTCAAGAAACACCACATTTGGAAGATTAAATCTCTGGTTCATTCTCTATTTATTTCCTCGTATAGTTTATGCCACACATCCAAGAACCAGTTTCAGAGCCCATTAGTGGGTAATCGACACTTTTATTCTTATTGCCTTCTACACCCTTGAAGGAGTCTCTGAAACAAGAGACATCAGACACAGACCAGAATAATGTCTCCAATGTGTTTTCTTTTCTGAAAGGACTTTAGATTCTGCATACAACTGAAACGCTCCGATTGGCTGCCAGTGATGTCACGACTGTGCTTATAATACCCAGTAAATGCAGAAAGCTAATTGTGTTCCTTTTTAATGTGTAAATTCTACTCCATAATAGCAATAAGACACAACAGACAATGCACTTCAAGGGGATTACTGCCCTTTTGAGCGATTAAAGCTATTCAGCTTTCAGCTTTAGAAACAGTGGTGAGGAAGTAATTTCAGTCATACAGGAGCTCTAGGCCCATCTATTGAAACAGGCTGACTGCCCGGGGGAAGAGGAAGCCAGCTCCCCCCACGCACACCCCCAAATGGGGTCCCGCAAGGAAGCACTTGTAGCAGACTGGAGGCGATCATTATACTGCTCTGAATTAGTACAAAATGAGAGATAGGGTTTTGAAGCATACTCTGCTGTTGGTTTCTAAACCCTGCGTGAGTGAGGCTTGAGTGTCCCTTCACAAAGCAAAAAGACAGGTGACAGCTCACTCTCTTATTTCTGGCCCCCCACTATGGTTCTTTCGTACTGTTATAATAACGGTCCTAGTGAACAATAGGTTAGGACACAAGGAACTAGACTACAACCCAGGAAATATGGGCCAGTTAGTCCAAGACTGACAAATGACCTTAGGTGAGTCACTAAATCCACCTTATGCCATACATTCCCTAGCAGTAAGAAGACGATAACACCATTCTACTTTTGGGGCAACACTAATGCCCCTCAGCATAATGGGGATGTGAGCCACTAGAATAAAGAGGTCTTATGCCTCCTGATATTTAAAAGAAAATTTTTAATTTCATGTCCTACTGATAAAGATATCAGACTTGACATACACAGCCTCACTTCACACCACAAGCTGGTCTCCTCCCAACCTGGCTGAAACCCCAGTCCAGTCCCACTGAACAGTAAGGCTGACTTACCCAGAGGAAGCACTGTGACTAATAAGAAACACACTGAGAGCTTTCTTTCCAGCTCCACCCCCCAGTAAAACTGCTTCTTTCTGTTATTTGTTTCCTCCTATTTTTTTCATCAATTTCCACCTCCCCTTTGCATCTTCTTCTCTACGGTTATTTTACTGTGCTTGTTGCCTGTCTTTATGACAAATTCAGATCTTGAGAGAAGAAAGTCAACCTCATGTGGATTTAATCCCCTTATATTACGTATGAACTTGCCCTGTATTAATGTGGCTATTGTATCAGATGGTCTTCCACACTATTCCTCTTCCTTTCTGCCATTTCTCTATACATTTCCACAAGGTCACTGGCATAAGCACACCAGTACTATTCTTCATCTGCCTAAATAGATGTTGTTCTTCTCCCTTTTTTCACTTCTCTTTCATTCTCACATGCACATCCTCTACTCTCTTCACTTCTCTCTTTTCCTTTCCCTCCCCTTCCCACCCACAGAATTTCCATTTGACCAGTCCTGTCCTCACCCCACCCGTGCCTACAGAAGGCTTCTTTTGATTTTACACTTAGCAACTTCCTATATTACATTTCTATTCTGAAACCTCACTGAGAAAACCAGTATCATCTTGGTTTTTATATTGTCTACCTAGTGGCATTCGCCCTTTCACTTTTCTGGAATTCAGGGCAACTAGACCTTTTCCATCCTCTTCATGTTTTAGTGCAGGTCCAGTAGCATTTCTATAGTCATTCTTCTCAGCAAAAGCATGGAATCTGTAATACAAAATGAGTTTTCACCAGTATGTAAACTACATAAATACTTTCCTAATTTTAATGAGATGTACATCACACATGCAAGATCATAGTGGTGTACAACTTCGGAATTATTTGCTCATCTATTTAAGATATCTAAACCTTCAACTACAACAACACTATGAATATTATCAAAACTTTTGTATACATTTATGTACATTCTGAAGTCTTCTCATGAAGAACATCCTTTCATTTTGGTATCTTTTACTCTGAGGCACCTTCCTTTTCAATCTCCTGGAAATCTATTTTTAATTAATGTTTTTAACATGCTGAGCAAGCATGTCATTTGAGATCTCTTAGATGACACTAACACCTTTTTATCAGATTATCCTCCCAGTTGAAAGCCCAACAGGAACATTTATTTCATTATCAACATACAAATCAGGAAGTCAAGCAGACTTCATTTACCCTCATTGTCGAAACAGAAAAGCTCTCAGAGCAGGAAAAAGATGCATTCCTAAAACAGAACTACACTAGCAACAGGCTCAAGCCATGAAAAGCCCATGAACTTGGCCATTCCTATGGGAAAGCTGACTTAAACTTATAGACAGTTATTGGGCAAATACCGACCAGCAAGATATTAATTGGCCCAATAAGTCTCTGCACCAAAGCCAGACTCATGTAAAAAGAAGATAGTGAGAATCATATCAAACAAAACAATTCCTCTCAGCTCCCTGCCTTGCTTCTTGCTTCTCTCTACCATACAAGAAACATTCGCTTTCCTTTTATGAGGGAGGTAAAAACACTGCCAAAAGAAAGTGAAGGATGATGACTGGCGATGTACCTGGTATCATGGAGGTACCACGGTTCTAAATGACCACAATCATTTTAGATGCACATCAGACCAGAGCAAACATAACACTTTCCCACAGTCTTGTTTTTTGGCAGATGCTCCATCTCTTAAAAGCTACCTCTAAACACAGATGGCTATAAAAGAGCTAAGCAGCTGCCATCTTACCAATTGCTCTGCTGTCATTTGGGAGATTTCTACTGTTGGAGGACTTCCCACTCTTGCACAAACAACAGTGAAACAGAAGGAGCTAGCAGCCATTTCACAGCTCTGTAACTGTACAGTGACTTCTGTTAAGCAGACAAACACCTACTGACTCCTACTGCCCTCCTGCTGTTCAGCATGAGTTTGGTATTGTGGGGTTTTGTGTTTGTTTGTTTTCCTTATTTTGATATCAGAATCAAGATTAAAGTTTTATTACCCCTTTCTACTGAAGGCTGATTCTCACCACACGGCTGATTCCCAGGATAAAGTAGCCAACAAGCCATGTGGAATATATATGTTTCCACCAACCATATCAAATAGATGCTAGAGAGCATGGTACAGAACTGCATTTCCACACAGCCAGGCCTGGTGGATAACACCACATCAATTTTCTGTTGTTCCAGGAACTGCCCATTTAGGACAGGCATTACCTTTTCAGTACATGTCTGTATGGCACCTGATCTAACAAAACTCTAGATTCTTTGCTGGTGCCTGTGGATATTACCAGAATACAAAGCAATACAACAAAAACTCATGTCAGTTTCTGTTGTGGCCCTTTCCCTTGAACAATTTTTCAGACTTCAAAAGAGGAGCAGATAACAGACGATTTAGGATATAAAAAAGGAATGGCCTTTCTGCAAGCCAGTAAGCGCATATGTGGAGAGAAGCTGGTCTGTTTGAGTAGGCCCTGCATTTTAGTCTTATCTCTTAGACGATTTCCCCAGTTTCCCCACTTACTAAACTGCTTTGACTCATTTTCCTCATGAGTAAAACGGATTATATTCAGATATCTTCAGATACCATTCCTAGCAACAAAGCCGTTACAAGTACTGAAATCATTGCTGTGCTTCTTCTTTGTCATACCTGCCAGAAGCCAAGCAGCTCAACTCTTTCAGAAAAATAATAGTTTCATCTTCCCTAGCATTGAAAGATACAGTGTTGACTGGACAGGGGCCATCAGGAACCTTCTCAAGGAGTAGCTGCTTTGTGTCCACTGGAACATCACCCACAGCAAAGTAATAAACAGCTTCAACCTGTCATTAAACAGAAAAAAAATTGGGAATTGGAAGACCCAGTCCTTGGACAACACCTTGTTCCTATTCCTTTTGCTGAAGAGGCTCCTGACCTGGGGGAATGCATGCATATTGTACAATCACTTTTCCCTGTGTTCCTTCAGATTCACATCTTCTCCCCCTCCCTCCTAAGACTGCCAATAATTCATAAACTTGATATTCAATAAGGATTATCAATTTTCACACTTCCTCCAAAGGATTTACTGCCTGCCTCTGCAACTTTTAAAATGCTGACATTTCTTGGGCATAGCTGATGCAGAACCAAGTCCTCACAAGAAAATAAGCAAAATTGCTAACCACAGACAATTCACTCTACTTAACTACAAACCCAGCAATATCATACCACAAAGGAAATGTTCCTTACAGATTAGTGGGGAAAGGTTAAAACCTTTCCATTTAGTCCTTCATATTTTGAAAATTATAATCTATGCAGCCATCTAAACAAGCAAACAAACTTCATACAAGAACAGGAGGAAGAACAACATGAACAGTTCCTCACAGTCTTTACCTTGGTGGGGAGGTGTGTTTTGGATGAGTGACCCACACTTTGTGGAGTGGCACCTGTACAGAACCGCAGGTTAAACACTGCAGATGCATCTGTGGCAGGTAGAGCTCAAAGGATTGCAACCTTACAGCAGAGTGATCTTGAGCTTGGGACTGACAGGTCATGAGGAAAGGAAGTCTAGGGAGTCACCACACATGGGAAGAAAAGCTCAGCTAAAGGAATGACAGGAAGAGCCAAGTCTAGGGAAAAAAAGCGCTATTGTTTTGGAGCAACCTCTGTTGATGAAGCCAGTTCTGAGGAATGAGTCATTTACGACTATTCAGAGCATATGCACCTTTTGCCTAGGACTGAATGGGGTCTCCCTCAGCCTGCAGTACAGTGAAGCTTTCACTCAAGTGAACTGTCAGTTATGAATGATAACGACTGTATTTAGGAGTAATTGAAGGTTGTTTCATGTTGAGCACCTGCCACAACTGATCCATTAGCCCACCAATATCCAGAAAAAAATACTGGATATCTCACTGTTGAACAGATTTTAATTTCTGTTTATTCATATACAGACACAACAGGTCCAACAAGCCTTTTTTTCATCCAGACAATACTGAAACCTAAATACAGGAAATCAGTAATATACTGCAAATTGAAAATGTTACTAAAATTTATGATGGAGGCATTTAAAAAAGCAGTCATAAAAAATCTCACTGTTGCACATTTTATTCCTCACCCAGTTTGTTTTTAATATCAGTTTCCAAACATCAAGGTTCATCTGGATGAGAATCCACCAGCACAGGGAACCAGAAGGAAACTCAAGACAAATTTACCTTCTCCTTCAAACAATGTCTCAGAATGAGATTTATAAAGGAGTTAGGATTGGATCTGTGCACAGGGATGGATCTTAATGGCAGTGAAAACCAATTATTCTAGTCCACACACAGTAGGCCCAATTTTCCATTAAATTTGGGTGCTAGGGAACTGAAACAATATTCATTGTAAGCAAATTCCATAAAATATCTCTTTAACAATGCAAGTTTTAAGTGACTAGCTCAAATGATGGCATATACGTTTTACGTCTTATGACTCTGCTATAATGAATAAAGTAATATGGTACTTCTAGAAACAGACAGAATTTAATTGAAGCGATACCTGTGCATGCTCTGTCTTGGAAGAAACTCTAGCTATAACCTGGCTGATGAAAAAGGATTTGCATAACCCTACCATGAGTTAATGCTTAAATAAATGTCTGTACTTACTATTTTGGATTTTAAATATAATTTTTCATGAGCACTTTGGATACATAATAAAAATGGTTTCCCTGTCTTTGATAATGTTGATACTAGCAATTTTCACATAAACTTGAAGTCCTGAAAAACATATATGGCAAAGAAGGTGGAAGGGAAGATGCTTCCTCTTTCCCTTAATGACTGAATGTTATTTATTCTGTGTACTCTAGAAAAGAAAATAAACAAGTTTCTGCGTTCAAAATACAGTACATTTACATAAACAGGCCATCAGTAAACATAGTATGCAGCTACACTTGGTGAAAAAAAAACTTTCCAAATGCCGTCATTAATATTTATCTTTGCAATATTCATCAGGGCAAATCACAGTAGCTAGTCTGGCACTGAATATTCTTGGATTTACTTGAGGCTTCTGAAAAGATGTATGAGCTTACCGCCTCATCACTCATGGCTTCCAGCAGGGCTTTAGCAGAGCTGGTATGGCTGGCAGCTGTCATATGGTCCAGCTTCCAGAGCCACGTAACAGCAGACTTTACAGTATGCTCAGACACAGGAGTAGATTTCTGTTGCCACTTCATAAGATCCTGAGCAGCCCTGAAAAATACATTAACTATAAATCAGAAGTGGTAAGAATAATGCCTGCAGAGCAAAAGAGTGGAGCTCTGCTGTTGTTACTTTTCTTTTATATTCTTAAGTAATAATTACAATAAACCACAGATACTAAATCTAGACTTGCAATAAAAGAAGTAGAGGAAAAATAAAACCCTTATGAAAACACCGTGATTTTTATAAGAATTTTTTTTGAGACAACTGTTTCCAAAGTAGGGTCAAGAGAGCTAAAGTACTTTAAAAACAGTTCCTAATTCATATGTCCCCTTAACATAAAAACACAATCAGGTTTTTACAATATGTGTATGAAGAGAAACTCTGGCTTCCACAGGTCTCTTTCCACAACTTGCTGCATGACCTTTTTGTCAGACCATTTTAACTGAGATGCTTTTTTTGTAGTAGGGCTGATCTTTATATACCCATCAAAATAAAATTTGTGATGCTAAGCTTTTTGGTATTTTAATTGATCAAAGGTCTTAGTCTTAATGGCAGTATAGAAGTACAAAGTATATGAGCATGAATGCCTATGCATTTGTACATAAAGAGACAGAAAGCAAATAAAAAAATAACTGGTTCCAGTATCTGTGACATTCCATCAAGCACTATTTCGAAGAGCTTCCTGCAAATCTAAAAGACAATTATGTTTTCCAAGATTCTTTTAAAGTAATAATTTATATTCTATATTGTCCATTGTCTCCCTCCTGTGCAAATAAACAAATCGATGAACACAATTATTGTGCCTCAATTTTGACTTGGCTTTGCAGATCATTTTTAAAGAAAATCTTTTATGTGCTTCTCAAAAGCCATGGGCATTATCTTCTACTTTTCAAATCTCAGTTGTATCACAAGCTAGAGAATTAAGATAGGGCACCAGAATCAAATCTGTAGGACAAAGCTTGGGTAAAACAACTTTAAGAATCACGGTGTAGTTGCAAGTTATCATTGTGGAATCAATCTCAAAATTATATGACCTAATTTGTGCATCGTTTTTTTCATAGTGACAAAATTCATCTATCCAAACCCAAGCTTATGCATTCAAACCTTTATGCATATATGAGAATTTGTGCAGAGATACATAAATTTGAATAGCTGCTTCTATTCTTCTATTTGTAACTAAACCCAAATTCATTTACTCATGTTAGGGAACAAGCACTTGTCTTTTGTTATGGAAATCTAGTATTGTTTCCTAGTTCTGCTACTCATTTCTGTGACCATGGAAATCTATAGAAATACAAATGACTATGCCTGTGCCTATGGCACTTGGGGCAGTATACATCAGCTGTAAGGCAGAAACCTGTAATGCCTAAAGACACAAGAATGCCTAGGCAGTCAGATGGGACCTCACTGTTTCACTTTGTAACACTTAGATGCCTGAAGAGCATGACTGCTATTGTAAAGTCCCCCTTATCTTTCTGTTTTTCTGTGCTACATTTGTAGAAGGCATATACTAGTATTTGGGTTCTGTTAGTCTTTATCTGTTCTTCAGGCTAACAATGGCCTTCTGTTAAATGGAAGTAGCAAGCTCAGCACGACTGTGGGTGAAACTTGGTGGAAAATCTATAGATACTACCATGACATGAATCAGGACAATTTCCACTATCCAAACACATGTCTATATAATATGAGACTCCTTTTTATTCTCCAGCAATGGGCAGACATGGACTTCTTTGTTTAGCCTGGAGAAGAGAAGGCTCCGGGGAGACCTTATTGTGGCCTTTCAATACTTTAAAGGGGGCTTATAAGAAAGATGGGGACAGACTTTTTAGCAGGGTCTGTTGCGACAGGACAAGGGGGAATGGTTTTAAACTAAAGGAGGGTAGACCCAGACTAGATATAAGGAAGAAATTCTTTACGATGAGGGTGGTGAAACACTGGAAGAGGTTGCCCAGAGAGGTTGTAGATGCCCCATCCCTGGAAATATTCAAGGTCAGGCTGGATGGGGCTCTGAGCAACCTGATCTAGTTGAAGATGTTGAAGGGGTTGGACTAGATGACCTTTAAAGGTCCCTTCGAACCCAAACCATTCTATGATTCTACAATTCTTTCTGCTTACCGAATGAGGTTGAATTTGGCAATTTGGGTCACCTGTTCCACAAGTACCATAGAAAGTGCATCCCGACATAGATCAAATTCAGTTGGAGCCGCAGTGCCAAAATCCAAAACAATGACAATGCACCGTTCTTGAATCACTCCAAATATCTGCCGGCTCTCACTGGTTAACCATTCCATTCGCTGCTTATATAGCTCAATAGCTCCCATTAGACAATCCACAAAATGAAGAATCAGTTCTTTTTTAGCTGTCAGCTTTATTTAAATAAGGAGAGAAAGAAATTGAACATCAAAACAAATAATACAAATGCAGCCTCAAGCTTAGCACAGCTGCAATAGCTGGTTTGCAAGTGCCAGATATGCCAGCCAGGGTAGCAGTGAAAACAACCCATTTTTCTTCCACTATTTCAAGAGCAAATACTTGACAAATGCATCTAAGCTATAATAGAAAAGACACTGCATTTTGTCCTAATTGCTTTTCATAATCTTTTTATACAAGCATGGGACAGTGCCAGTGGGTTGTTTGACTTGTCTGTCTCAAGACTGGAGCAATTAGAATGAGCTGAACACAGGCTAAGATATAGAAAGGGCTGCAGAGCAGATGGGTGAACAAACGAGGACACAGAAACTTTGTACCTTCTTAGACTAGAATTTTGACTGGCTCTTAAAATTTTGTACAGCCATACAAGGGAGTGTAAGGTTTGGTTCTGGGGCACTTCAATCTCCACCTTCTCTTTAGCATTTGAAAGGAAAATGTAAAATCTTTCCTGATTGTACTATTATTTCACTAACAATGCCCAGCATTACAGCTTAACTATTTGTGTGTAGGTGCTTAGGCAAATTTAGTTCAAGCAACTGCAATCAACAACTAAAACTTCCCACACCATATCAGTAAAATAAGAAAAACCCAGATTCAGTGTTAAAATGAAAAACATCCGACCCTCCCTATGAATATATGTATACATGTTCACTGTGCAAAATGATTTGAGCATTTAAAAATTCACCGCAGGTTCCAGTAAAGACATTCCCCTAATACCTCTGACACATGTAAGCTAATTTACCAGCTACCTTCTACCTCCAACTACCTTCCCAGGACTAAGTACAAAACCTTGGAGATATACAAATATTTTTAAACAAGAACATTTCGCAGGGAGAAGATATTTTGCGTGTCAGTCTGCACACTTCTTCCTCTCATTTGTATTTTTCTCTGTTCTTTAATGTCAGCTAGGGCCCTGTAACGTGCCTCCCAGATACAGAGTCTCAGGCTGTCTGCCACAGGAATGTAGGTCTGGGAATGAGCACTTAGAAAATCCAGTTTCCTCCCATGACCGCCAGGCTCATACAAAGAAGTTTATTGCACTACACTGATCAAACTCCATCTCAAAGCAGTTTTCTTGCATCACCCCTTCACTTGTAGTTGGCCAGTCCAGATTCCCCTTTCTCTGAGGGCTGGAAAACTTCTGACTGTCCAGCCTAAATTTATGCATGGCAGTTCACACCCATTTATTCTTGGACTAGCATGCCTTTTAGCATAGAAAACTATAGCTTTTCCCTACCCCTGTAATTTCCCTTTCTGTAGGCATTCAAGGGCAATAATGCTACCCTTTGTCAGTCGTCTTCAGTCCTACATATGTCAACACCAACCAAGCCCTCTTATAAGATCAGCACTCCATTGCAGTTCATCCTACTAGCTCTTCCCAATACCTGTTCTGGTTTGAATTGCTTCTTCTCAACCTGTGGCAACTGTACACAATATTGTACACAGTATCCTAAATGAAATCTCACCAGACCTTGTATAGTGGCATTGCTACCTTAATGCTACCAGAAATGTCTCTCCTACTGCTCCCAGCATGTCCTAAGATTAAAAGACATTATATAGATATTTCATATGGAATTAATGGGAAAAAAAGAGGGGAAAAGGCTTCCTGAAATGGTTCTTCTCCCATATTTAAGCCTTGTGCCTCAGAAGTGACTCTAGTTATCGGAAAAAATGACAAGCCATTTGCTTTTGTAAAATCCTTTATGAATTAACTCTCTCCCCTCCTCGCTCACATGCGTATCTCTTCAATCAGAATCCATCCTCTTAACAATGGGGCCGCCAGCAGCTGTTGCTAAGACATTCCTTAGAACATGAGCCTGGGCAGAGATCCAGCTAGCTGTCTCTATAGAGTAGGCTGAGCCTTTTGTGACCTGCTGGCACTAAGCAAAGCAGCGCTTTGCATCAGCAATGACAGCACATTATGTCTTCTTATTTCAGCATGCCCATTTGTTTTATTGACTACAATTTTATTTTTTTTAACTCGGCTGAGCATCTTCTTTTTAAGTGTTCCCTCTTTCAAGACAGGGTAAATGTTGCTTAGAAACTGCAGTCTTGTCTGGAAAGATTTACTGCAATGCTGCACCAAGGCAAGAGCGTAAGACTTTGCAAGGAAAAAAAGAAAAAGATATCTAGCTTCTCTACCACTGATTGTTATCACTAACCGTTTGACAAAACAGAAGAAAAATGATCAAAAGATAAAGTTCTCACAAAGAATATAATTATTTCATGCCATAGGGAGACATTTTAGTCACATCATTCTGCTACAGTGATAATAACGTCTAAGCGCACAGGGAAGTTACCACAAGTCAGTCACACTTACATTATACACGCTGCCATCTTGTGCTCTCTTGTATTGAGGAAACAGACCATCTGCATACCGAGAAGCCACAAGTTTCCTCAAGGTGGTCACATAATCTACAGTAAAGGTTACAAAAGATCAATCATAAGGATTACTTCAAACAGATATTTTTCAGGTTGATGTGCATACCATCCATGTTTGAGCCACAGGCAACTGTATTGAACTCTTGACATTAAGAAACTTGAGAGAAATTCTAATTATGTTTTTGTTTTACAATTTTTCTGGCTATGTCTATGTTGGGGCCCTGAGGGCACCAACAAGCCTTGATTGCCCTGATCAGCCTCACCTGGGGTTTCCACTCGCAGAGCACTCAGGCCTGGGCACCCAGTCTTTGCTTCAGCTGTGTTGTAGGTCTACCTGTGTCAAGTTCTGCTAGCGGACCTCTCTCCTGGATAGACCTCTCAGACGTATATTATAGCCTCGTCTCCAGTTCTGTCTCCTGGATGTGGCTCTTAGACCTATGTTGTGGCCTTGTCTCCAGTCTTGTTTCTGGCTCCATCTCCTGCTGCTCCTGGCTGCGCTCCCTGACTGGACCCTAGACGTGGTTCATCACCTCACCCTGTCTGGGACTGTCTGTGGACACAGTTAGCAGCACCCTGCTCTGCCTGCGGTGCTTAGATGCTGCAGAACTGCATCTTGGTCAGCAAGGGCACTGCCTGAGCTGCGGTCCCCTTTGGCTCCTGGCTCATCTTCCCCCCGTGGAGCAGCCCTGCTCTTGCTGCTCTCTGCCAGTTTAGTCAGAAGTGGGGAAAAACCCCACATTTAATTATTTATAGGCCAAAAAGCTACATGGGACTTTAATAAATGAAAGGTTTAGGCAATTAAACTTCTGTATTATCCATTTACCTCACGACAGGACTTGCAAATATTTGTCCATCAAACAAAATACAAAATCTGGTACAGATAATGCTGTTCTCTTACACAACTAAATGGGTGCAGAAGTGGGTGCAACTAAGGAAAAGGTTGCACTCTGCTCTTTCAGTAGCTAGAAATCTTCTACAGGATCTCCACTGATAGGAAAATATTAGGGGTGGGAATCTTTAACGTCACAAAGCAGCTATTCTGTATAGCATGCTGCCCTGCTAAGCTAGTACGTTCTGCTCCTAAAATTACATTGTAACAACATTAACCCCGCTTAACAGCTTCTTCTTCATCTACAGCATACAGAATTTCAGGATCCACACTTTTGGCCTTTGAATGCCCCATGGACACAAGCCAGCCAAAATCTTAAATTATGCAACCTAGGACAACTGCAATACATTACAATTCCTACTTCTCGGGCGGCAAGCTCTTCAAAGAAAAGAATTATCTTACCATGCTCTGCAAAGCACTATTATGACAGTGATTAATAATTATTAGCAAACTTTTCCCCTCCAGCTGTCAGATAACTGCAAAGGAATATTTTTGTATAGCCTGACTTCATACGAAAAGCAGCCTCAATTCTAATCAAATTTAACTGCTTCTGTAAAGCTGGATCCCTGGAAATAATATACTATTCCCAAGCAGGTTGGCTAGCCCTGATGATCAACTAGTAGATCACAGGTTATGGCACGGCATACATTATATTCGCCATCTAAAAATGGACAGAGATCTTACGGTGTGTTATCTACAGCTAAATTGGAGAGGATTTGAACTGGAGCCTCAGGTAAAACAACAGTACTGTTGAGTAAGGAAAGCCCTTCTCACATCCTAAGTCCTTCTCGCACCAAAAGGAGATGGAGTTCCTCAGTTCTCTGAACTGGCAGTGTTAGCAACTGTGGATACAGCTTCCCTTTCTGCCATTATCATAAGATAAGAGACAACGTGAAAATCTCCTCTGTGTACACTGGGGTGCAAAATGAGCTATAGACTATTCAAAGTCAGGGTTTTTTTAATTATTCTATTATTGATTTGTCTTATACCTTTCCTGTGCTGGAATCCAATCTGTGACAAAATCTGGGATAGGGACAATTTGTTTCTTTTGAGCCCATGAAGGTGAAGCCATTTAGAAGATGAAATGAGGGGTTGTACATCCACGTCCCACTGACTGACTGCCAGTCTCCTTTCCTTCTCTTTTGATTTCATCCTGTGCGCCTCATGGGAATCTTCGGGATCTTGTCTGTGCTTTGAATCAAAGGCATCTGCTGTAAAGAGAAATGAGGGAAACACAACATTTATACTTCAACCAAACAATTCACTTGAATTGTCTCCTTTCTTTACCTGTATTCCGTGGTACTCTGTACACATATAGCTCGCCTCTTGTTTTCTTTTGTTATACCGAACAATGTTCTTAATCTGGAAAGCTGCTCTCAGTCCTACACATCTTACTTGCTGTTATGTCTTTTTATTCATCCATGTATATTTACCTTCAATTTATTAAAGAAAATGTCTCTTGTATGCTGAAATCTAAGCCCTGAAAGCTAAGTCCAGTTTGCCAAATGGTAATTCTTCCAGCTCCTAAGACATCTGTCCTAAACCTTGGGAATCAGCACTCATAATAGGCATTCAAGGATTGTCAGACCATCACTACATACACATTAGAAGCATTATGCAATAAACAAGGATTTCTTAACAATTATATGTTGAACTCCTGCCATAAGCAACAGCAGTGCCAGCAGCAGATCCTGACTTTATTGCAAGGCTGGTGAAACTCCCTCTACTCAGTTCATTTACCTCAAATGTAAATGATGGTTCTGGATCTGCTCCAGGCTGTGATGGATAGTGTGCACACACAGGAAATCATACACATGAAGGTCCAGTTTCATTTTAAGTTCTACAGAACAACGAATGTATTTCAGCACTGGTGTATAGTTGGCTGGGCTAGCTCCACTTGAAACTGGCAGCAGAAACAGCCCAGAGCCTAGAGTGGTTGAGGCAGAAATGGAAGCGATGACTACAGTTATGCCTCTGTTCCTCAGCACAGAGGTTCTAGGAGGACTTTGGTATTTCCTGTTCATTCCCAAAATACTCTGCATGACCTAAGCTGGGCTCTAGTTGATTAAATATCCTTGCTGTATCTAAGTTTATTTTCTGTGGACTTTTGATATTTCTGTCCATTTTCCCCAGCATCAACATTATGTGGACTATCCCAGTCCCCCATTGCCCATATACTATAAGCTGCCTGTAAATGTACTGCGTGGATCAAACTGGTCCAAAATACAAAGAAGGGTAGTTCTATCTTTAATGACTAAAAAATAACCTTCAGTCTAGTATGGAATATGGGGAGCGGCTGAGGGAACTGGGACTGTTTAGCCTGGAGAAGAGGAGGCTCAGGGGAGACCTTATCGCGCTCTACAACTACCTGAAAGGAGGTTGTAGCAAGGTGGGTGTTGGTCTCTTCTCCCAAGTAACAAGTGATAGGACAAGAGGAAATGGCCTCAAGTTGCGCCAAGGGATGGGACATTAGGAAAAATTTCTTTACTGAAAGAGTGGTCAAACCTTGGACCAGGCTGCCCAGGGAAGTGGTTGAGTCACCACCCCTGGAAGTATTTAAAAGACGTGTAGATGAGGCGCTTAGGGACATGGTGTAGTGGGCATGGTAGTGTTGGGTTGACGGTCGGACTTGATGATCTTAGAGGTCTTTTCCAACCTTAGTGATTCTATGATTCTATGAATATGATCAGTACTCTCTGCTAAGGTCAAATGTTACAACAACTGACCTGGTTACAAGGGTTCATTAGACAGAGTGTTCCTCAGTTAATAATACATAAAGGAAATGAGACTGTATCTTCAGAAATCATCTCTCAGTGACAGTAGCCTTCTATATGGTGCAGACTGGCACCAGCTCTTTCACAGTCATCAATCCTACAAGCAGGGCGCTGGGCTGGCATGCCTGTAGAAGTTGACGTTTTATCAGCCCTCCTCCTCTGCTCAATACAGAAGCAGCAGTGACAGATGTTAACTCTAGTGATAGACAGGAGAAGGTTTGCAGCTGTTTGAGCTTTGTATATAGTCAGGCACTGTTTATAGTCACTTGAACTATCATTCCCAGTTTCCTCCTCCGAAAACACAGAAAGGCCAGCACAGCACCCCATATACAGCACAGGTGAGACTGGCACAGCTTCAGAATGGACACCACAATGCTGCAAACGAAACTGGAAGTTATCCAGGAAAACATGGAATCTATGCAAAAAATAGTCCTGAAATACTCACAGTCACTCCAGGCAAGTCTCTTACACGGATTGCTAGTCATGATAGATCTCTTGATTGGCAGATTCTCTTTGATTTCTTCTTAAAAACCTGAGAAATTATTATATTTTAAAAAAATTAAAATATTGCCATGCACACGTCAATATGAACTGGAGACCAACTCCACAGGCCCAGGCAATAAAAAACTGCAGAAAGCTGAGATCAAGATTTTCCTCAAGGAAAATAATATTATAAATGAAAAAGCATAGCTACTCCCCATGTCAAGAAAGGCTGAAGTCAGATTTGACAGGGAGCCCCATACTCAGAAATGGGAAAGTGGAAAACTGGTAATATGGTTTCCCTTCCTTCCCTCTAAATTATCTTAAAAAAGAGCCGATGTGGAAGTTTCCACACAGATATGCTAGAAAAATGAGTGTGGTGTTTTGGCCTGCTGTCAGCGAGTTGTATTATATTCTATTATTGCTTTGCATTATACTTACCTTTGCTATAATCCAATTTATGACTAAACCTGGGAGTATATGAGACGCAATTTTGTGAAGAGATTCATAACTTTGCCTACAAGTCTACAGATGATTCACAAAGAAAAAGAATTATGCGTGTATACATGTACGTCTATGTGGTGTAAGGCCCAACTGTGAATAAGACACAACATGAATAGAAAACAAAACACCAGACGAAGCAAGGTAGCAAATATTGGCTGTTTCGCTTTGAGACATAGTGTTTTGCCATTTACTTCGTTCTTCTTTAATAAATAAGATGAATGAATGAGGGATATTTATGAATCACTAACAGGCCAGATGCTAGCTATTGTCATTCAAGAGCTTTTCTTATGAAAAAAGCAAAAATGGGATAAAATAACAACCCAAATACTTAGCCTCCTCCCTCTTTCTTCATTACAGAACTGAACATGCTATTTATTCCGCTCGTAGGGGTTTAAATACCCATGCAGAAATATATAAATCATTCCAGTCTCTGTCCTGCTCATGCAGAAAGACACGAACAGTGTGAAAGGCAGGGACGATGTTAAAAAAACCAGGAGTCCATTCTGCACCCAAACACCCCAGGCATTGCACCGAAGATGCCCCCTGGCAGCACAACCCCTGACTAGCAGGGACTTGGTGTCAGCGCAGTAAGAAGGAGGACTTGGTGTCAGCGCAGTAAGAAGGAGGCCTTGCCACAGAGGAGCCACAGTGGACAATGGCCATAGCGAGCTGCCATTTCTCTCTCAGGCTGTAGAAATAGTGCCGCAATGCTCTCACGGTAATAACCGAGACACATTTCAAGCAGCAGCCTGCATTGGAGAATGAATCCCAAGTGCCATCTCACGTTCCAGATGCCCAGGGGTGTGGCAACAGGTTTTCCCTTGTGTTAGCCTCCAGCAGCAGCTGGAACAGCACCTGGACGTGAAATGCTGCCGCCGTATGAAGAGGAGCATTTGAAAGGAAACTAAGCGGCTTCCAACAGAATCAGCGAGTTTACCTCGAGTCTTGGAGTTCAAAAATTATGACCTTCAGCCCGAAGTCTGGAGCAAAACAGGTTATTTTCAAAAGGCAAACAAGAGTTCATCTGGGCACCTCTACCCTTCCACTCTGGCCAGTGCAAACAACCTGCTAAAACCTTCACCCCCCCCACGCGCTTTGAGTTTTTAACAGATGCGGCAGTGTTTGCCGAGGCCGAACGACCAGCCTGTCCCGACACACAGGAACGCCTCGGGAAAGCCCCGGGGCGTTACAGCCCGAGAAGCCGCCCCACGCCACCCGAAGCGCCAAACCCCAGATGAAAGGAGCGCGGAGCGCTGAGGCGCGCAGCTGCCTTCTGCGGAAACTGGGCAGAGGGTGTCATTGCAAAACCACAGCGGGGCCTGAGGAAGAGGGGGAGCGCGGGGCAAGGCCTGACCCGCCGCCGGGGCTACCCAGAGTGAGGCATGGCTGTGTCACTCGCTGGAGCTGGCGAGCGGTAGCCTCGCTACGCCCTCGCAGCCATCCTCACAGCCGCCACCTGAGTAACTGACGTGTCCCCGGCGCGGAAGGGAAACCGAGGCCCCCGGGGTGAAGAACTACGGGTCGGCGTTACGCCTCCCGAGCCTGCCCACCAGCGCCGGGGCTGGGCGGCCCTCTGCCCTGCGGCGGGGCCTGGGGGGCCGCCGCGCTGGGGGTCCCGCCGCTGCCCCGCCCCCCGCAGCGACCCGGCTGCGGAGCCGCCCCCGCCCCGCGGCGCCCCCTGCCGGCGCCGCCGCCCGCCCCAAGTGCGGTGGCGGCCCCCGCCCGCCCTCACCTGCCTCCGGCCGCGCCGCCGCCGCCCGCCCTGAAACGGCGTCGCCGCCGCCCCGCTGTTGACCTGGAGACCGCCCGGTTGCTAAGGCACGGCCTCACCCCCCCCCTCCCCCGCGCCGGGCCCGCGCCCCGACCCAAAAGTGTAGGAGAAGGAAAAACGAGAGGGCAGAGCTGCCCCAGGGCGGCAAGCGGGCAGGGCGCGGGGGTGGGCGAGGGCTTCCAGGCGGGAGCGCTGTGCGGGAGCGCTGCCCCTGCTGCCGGGAAATGAATGCGGAATAAATTCATTGTCAACAGACGGCACAACAACGACGTGCATTCATCTCTTCGGGAGCCAAAAATACACGAGCCAACTTGGAGAGTCACAGAAATCTATAAATAGTGGATCCGAGTCTCCTGGTCCTGTTAATTCTTAATTTAGAGTAAGCCACTGACAATATTTATACTAACAGTAGCCGCGTGCCCTTTGTTTAAATCAGAGGAACGATACACACTGCCGGGGAATTGCCATGCTCCTGGAGAAGCCTGACTAAACATTACTCTAGTGTCGTAAAATATACAAAAAATCTGTGTCATAAACCTGATCTCGATATTAAAAAGTTCCCGTTGATGTCAGATACCCAGAAACCCAGGTCTGTACATGCAGTATTTGGGCTGTAAATGTTTGTGAGCATAGTTTCCAGCTAAGAAACAGTGCTGAGCTCTGCACTTTCTCTGTTTTGCTTTGGTTTACTATACAATCACAAAGTCATAAAAGATCGGTTGCTTTATAGGATCCACTGATCAGTCTTAATCTATGTATTGATGTTCAGATGGAAACACACACCCGCAGGCACAGACGGGGCCGTCCTGCGGCACGCCAAAGCATTGGCTTCAGCTCTCGGAGATGGCTTGGTAAACAGTGATAGGAAAGAAAAGTTCCTTATAAGGCGTGCAGTTGGGATGGGAACGCGGCTTTCTGGAGCTCCAGCTTCTCGTACAGTTGGAACCAAGGGTTTAAAGACTAGCCTAGGCATGGCAAGTCATTTGGGATTACACAACTGTTCCCTGAGGTATGGAAAAGGCATTTATTTCTCAGGCATGAAACAGATTCTCATTATATCATTAAAAATAGTAGGTACTGAATGTTCTCTGGATCCTTTTGGACACCACGACTGCCATAGCACAAGCTTCTTTAGGGACCCATATTTTGGGAGGGGGGGCTTTTAAAATTTATCTTGAAAGAGCAATGGATTTATAAGTAGATGCCCAAAAATCAATCTAGTCAATTTTCTGATTTGTTTTGCTGCTGTTTTTTATCAAACACCTAAAATGCCTTACTCAGGTAGCTTCTTCTGCCCTATACAGAACGAGCCCATCTATCCTCATGCCTAAACGTCTGTAAATGTAGTAATTACGAGGTAAAAAAAGATACATATGTGCTGTAACTTTCTATGCAAAGATTCTGCCAGAAACCTTCACTCTAGGCTTGGCTACGCTAAACAAAAAGTGTTGCAAGAAAACATTCCTTACAATGCTTTGAATTGCAGCGCTTGTACAACTGCCTGACAAGCCCAGGGGCAAAGGCTGGCAAATGCAAAGCTACTTCTAGCTCCCACAGGCTTCGTGATCAACTGGTTGTCATCTCTTAGGTAAAGTTCTTAGGAAAATAAGATGTTCTCTGCACATCAAATAAACATCGTTCCTGGTTCACGTAGAAGTCTTGCCTCGGCCACTGCCCGCCCTGCAACTCGTGTGGAAAACGAGGAATGTGTTCTCCAGATGCTGCCTGCTGAACAAGGCAAGGCTGAATAATAAAGGAGGCGGGGATCCAAGTAACTGGGAAGTGGGAATTCACTCCTTGTACAGGGATGATAAAAATAAATCTTGAGCCATTCTGTCACCTGACCTTTAGGCTGAGTGACGAAGTGGTATTGATGGGTGGAAAGCACATTATTATGTCATTCATTAGAAAATGTATCGTAACACGGGCCTGAGGTTGCATTAGCAAGCGTGATTTTGTCCTGACTCTAGAATATTTCACCTATCAATAAATATATTTGATCACTTTTTTTAATGGCTAAAAATCAGCATTGTCAGCATTTCTTCTATATTGGTGCTTACAACACGGAACTATTTGCTTGCTTTTTATGATAATTCTTTTTCAACCAGAATAAAAAGATAATCCACTCTTCTTCTGTCTTCCATTTAAAAACAAACAAAAAACACACTCTTTAGCATTTTCCCTTCTTTTTCTAGGTAATTAAAACCACATTTAACATACATTTGCAAAAGTTCTTTATCCATGCAAAACATTGTACATGGTGCATCTAATCTAGCTGCGATTAAGAAAGAGACAGTCTCCTATAGTGATACTTACGATCAGCAAGTAAGGATGCTTATGGCACTGATGCTTATGGCTATGATAGTAGAAAGAATGGAGCTTCTCCAGGAAGTTTAACGCTGTCACACATCCTGCCCCGCAGTGTCATGCTTCCTGTTGACTCCCTCTCAAAGAGAGACAGGAATCGGTTGCAAGGGCTAAGGAAGAAAACAAAAGCCAGTTGGATTGAAGCTGAGTTAATGCTGTCCTTACTAGACACATTATTCACAGTGATTGCCTAAAAAAGAATCCATACACCTAAAAAGCAGTTTATCAGCACATGCAGAATATAAAAAGCATAAAAAGAAAGCCAAAGAAGTGAAATATTTTAAATACTCCTTTCATGTGTACGTTGTTCTCACCGTTCAAGAGCCTCCTAAAAAAAGTTTTCTTCATAGTATGTCTGCAAAAGTCAGAGGTAAAGGAGCTAGCTGTAGAAGAGCTCACCCTGGTATCAGCGGTGGTATAGCGACAGGAGTGTGGTATTTCTCCTGTTCCTGCCTAGAAGGCAGGCAAAGGAGGCAGGACACAGCGTTGGGCAGAAGAGCTGGATTTAGGGCAGGCTCAATCGCATCTGTAGGCATTGCACTGTGCCTTGTACACTTTCCAACGAGAAGTATTTTTTCTAGATATTCCTTAATTTGTTCCATGAGTTTTTAAAGATATTCCTTAAGTTCTGCGTATTGGAACTGTGCAGCCTACAGCCTGTGACCGACGTACAGCTCACGGACACCTTGGGCTGTCTAATGTGAACTTAGAAAGAAGTGACCACACTTTCAGATGAGGACATAGTAGGGATGTGGCACAAAATTAAAACATAGGCACTGTGTAGTGGGAGAGTGGAAGAGGAAGGGAGGCGTGGGAAAGGGCAAATGAGGATAAACTAAAACTTTAGGGGGAAATGCTAGGGACAGGAGCGGGGCTAAGGGGTGTGTGACCGATGTGCAATGGCAGGGAGAAGCAAGAATTCAAGCTGTAGAAGTGAGATCTGCATTGAAGGCATTGGTAGACGTAATAGGAAAACTGGGAAGGGATGGACTGGCATGGTGGAAGCAATGTTCATATGGGCTTTTTTCCGCTTGCCCCACAATGTGCATAACAATTTGGATGCACAGGAGAAACTGTGAGTCCCATGCTGTAAGAGCAAGGCATGGGAGTGGGAGGCTAATGCCACTGCACATAGGTCTAATCAAACTGTAATAGCTGTAGGACTAAATTGTTAGCCATAGAAGAAGAATAATAAAAAACTGGGCATCTTCTGTGAATGTCTAGTGCCCATGTTTAAAAATCTAGTTTCAGGCCTTGAGGAAAGAGAGTTATGTTTTCAGCAGAAGCCAGCAACTGGTTGTCTTCAACAGCCTACCTGTGTTTTTTGAGTTGTGCATCTCTTCTCTAGATACTTATCCTCTGCTTCTTCCCGCAGGGAATCTGCCATGTGCAGTCTTGCAAGAGGGATGGTTGTTGAAGATGCACGTACCATTCTGTGGCTTTTATTTTTCTCTTCTTTTTACTTTTCTTTAGATCTGTACTTAAAGAGAAGTGTTTCCAAACTGACAGGAGGAAACAGAAACTTCTCCGTCCCTGCAAATTTCTGTCTTCCAGTTACCACATGTAGCATGACCAGGTGCTAATGGAGCTGAGCTTGTCACTGAAGAAGCAATGCTGCTTGGGCCAGTGCATAAAAGCTCAATTTTTGAATTTTAAAATAAAAAAAAACACAATAAAAGATAGCAGTGCTCCATGACCTTTGTGTTTAAGACAGACACTGCACATTAAGGTTTGCCACTCCCTGGTACCCACACAGTGTTTGTGTCTTCTGGAACAGAGGATGAAAGATACAAATGCTGATGATTCCTCACTGCCCTGGGGTGATATTGCCTTACCTATATCACACGAATTTCTTTCCAAGTAGCCTGCTTGCACAGGCACAAAAGCATGCTAGCAGGCACCATGCCCATGCTGGAGAGACTATACTGAAAGGAGGAATATGAGGCGTAAGCTGCATGGAAGGACTTCCTCTCTTCCTCAGCAAATAAAGGAGAGGCTCTCACAGTTCTTGTTCTTCCCCAAGTCCATCGTCAGTGATGTGCTTCTTCCCCTTTCTGGCGACACTCTTGTTTACACCTTGTCCTCAAACCGAAGGGTTCTTTTTAAAGGGAGTGGAAAGAAGGGAACTGGTTTCTTACTCCAATGAGGAAATGCCTCATTTGCAGTGGTATCTTTCTCCATCATCTTCCCATCCCTGTCTTTCCACCACAGGATGATTCTAGTTAACATGAACAGAAAGTCCCTGCCTGCTTCCACAAACATCTGCCTGCTAATATCCTTTGGGCTGTGAACCCCTAGGACATGGCATATCCACCCTGGAAGAT
The DNA here is from genome assembly GCF_964195595.1 of Calonectris borealis. Lineage (NCBI taxonomy): Eukaryota > Metazoa > Chordata > Aves > Procellariiformes > Procellariidae > Calonectris > Calonectris borealis. The sequence goes on from NC_134312.1 coordinate 147,128,933, forward strand.
CTGGGAAGTGCTTTGAACAACATAGGCACTGGTAGTCTAGAAATAGTTTAGTGAGAAATGAGGAAAGCCAGAACAGGTAAAGAGGCTGCGAAGCATATGGAGCAAAAGTGGAAAAAGAAAGGGTGGGGTTTTTTTTCCAGTGCTGGTACAACAGGCAAATGAAGGAGACTAAGTTAGCCATTAATGATTCTAATTTAGAAAACACAACGAAGTTCTTAAATGTGAGAACAGTGAGGACCTAGAACAGACTTAAAGCTGGAGTATTGGTGGGACACAAACTGCTTGTAAGACAGAGGTGGATATACAAATGAAACGTTTGGGCCAAAAGTGACCAGGAAGGTCCTGCCCAGTCATCTACTCTCAGGAGCAGACATGCAAAAATGCTAAATGCAAGATATAAACCACTTTGGGTTCAAACACTCATTTTACACCAGCATAGAAACACTGAATGTGGAGAGACATTTGGGGCACAGCTCATATACACATACTGACAGAAGTTTGTACTGAAGACGTTTGGATTGTTTGGGTACCCCAAGAGTTCAAAAATCTAACAAACATTCTGCAGAAACATTTAAAAGCTAGTTAATAGCTTAGCAAGCTGAATACACTAGGATAAGCCAAAGCTAAAAGTTCGTTCTTCCAAGGCAAGATTCAGAATGAACTGTTTCTTCCAGTAAGGGAAGGTTTGGCTTATCATAAGCACTAGGGAGCAACACTGATAAGTCATGCAGTGGTTTGTGGAAACCAACAGATTCAATGTTGGGCACTAATAAATGACAATTGTGCAAATTAAGTGAGTATCATCAAAAACACCGAAATCTTTCTGGCAGGATCTGGTGTGAAAGGGTAGAAAGAGGTCAGACAAAGTCATCAGGATAGATCAGAGTCCCTGGGATTCCAGCCAGGTTGGAGGCCATTTTTTGATAGTACCTAGAGGCTGAATCCAACTCAAAGGACATTCATTTATAATGAAAACAGCCTTTATGAAAGTCATGGGGTTTTATTTATAAATACCTAGAGCCACACTGCATCCATAGTAATCTAGCTGTGCCATGATTCTGCCATTCATACTCCAATGCAGCGATCTATCATGCTGCAAAGGGAATTCTGTAACTGCATTTTATTTTCTTAAGTGCTTGCCAGGGTGTTACATATATTTTTATCACGTTGTCTGCCTTCTATAGAGAAATACGCATTCCCTAGAAGTCCGTGTTACAGTGACTAAGCCTATGAGACCAAGGAATGTTGGGAATGCCAGAAAAAAGACTACTAATTGTTAAAAAAAAATATTTTTTTAAGAAGTTGCCCATCTTGTATAGCAGATAACAGAGGAACTTCACTGCAACAGCAAATCAAAGTGGGTATGTTAAGATTTCTAATCAAGCCTAGACAAGAGATATTGTAATATTATTGTATTACTGCCAAAACTATAGCAAGGGTAGGGTAAGAGAGGCACCAACTGAGGAAAATAAGTCCAAGTCCCCGAAGCGATGGCTGCTGCAGGTGAAGGTGGTGTGAGAGTGAGCAGGAGGCAGCTACAGATGAAAGCAAACACAGTAGAAGACAGAGGAGGGGAATCCAGAGGAATGGGAGCTGCCCCAAAATATTGCGCTACCGTTCTGCAATGTATATAGTATTATGTAACAATAAATTCAACACTTTAATGTACAAATGAAAAGCCTACATTAGTAAGCTGCTCCAGTATAGACCAGGTTGGGTATTTTACTGTGGACAACTGTGAAAGCAGCTTTTTCCATTTTAGGCAAAGTTGATCTGGACTTATCTGCTCCTCAATCAGCAAACACACAGCAAAGGGCAGTGCATCAGCTTGAAAAATTATTTAAGCTAAATAGTATTACTTCCTTTCACATAGAGTATAGTATTGTGGTGTTACCAAAAGGGATAACTGGAGATGAGACTTGCCTGTGGCATGCTGCTGGTCACTTAGGCCCACAGAAAGGGATTTGCCTCAGGTGACTTCAGTCATCTCTGAAATGGGTGATTAATCAAAGCTAGTCACCTGCCCTCCTTGACGAGCCAGTGGAGAGAGGTGGGTAGCTCTCTCCCCATACCCACGTATGCTCTGCCTCCCCAGGCTGAGCATGCCAGCTTGCACCTCTGCCGAGTAGGAAATGTTCGCCGTCTCTCCAACTTTAGAAATGATGTGAACGATGGGCAGGTGTGGTCCCACCCGTGCGAGTGGCCTCGTGTGTCTCAGTGAGATGAGGTGCTGCTTTCAGATGCAGCGGTCTGCGCCCCAGCAGCAGAGAGCACGCCGTTTGCCGCGCTCCCGCCGTTCACATCTGCAGCAACCCTGCGTGAGGCAGCGGGGGAGTCGGGGCCGACAGTGTGGGTGAGAGCCTTGCAGCCCTGCCGAACCTGAGCCGCTGGGGGTTATGTGCCAAAAGGAAAGGTCTCAAAGCTGACTCCTAAACCTTAAGCTGAGATTGCAAGGCTGGCAGTTAAAAGGGGGAAAAAAGATTTGTTTCCCTTTGTAAATGCAGCATCAGTCCAACAACAAACACTGAGAGATGATAAATATTGATCCTGAAAGCAACATTTGTACCCAGTCACTGAGTTCATACCGAGACCTGTGTTTTGAACAATAAATTAATCACTCTACATTCATTCATGCTGAGGGTTATTTGGCCAGAAGAAATATAGCATAGATGACAATTCTTTACCCAGCAGGATGTACACTGGACAGTTATTTCATATAGAAAAAATATCTAGTGTATAATTTGCAAAATGTAGAAGAATATTTAAGGATTGGCTTTCTCTTCATTGGCAGATACGCAGTCTTTTCACATTATATGAGTTACGTCAGGTTCTACAGGAGACATTAAACCTATTAATGCTATATTTTAAAACATTTTACTGTCTTTTAACAATCTAAAATAGATTTGGCGTTGGTAAAATCCTGCACAACATTTTGATAATACAGGAAAAGAAATGTGTTAAGCAATTAAGACATGTTTTTCACCTTTTAGTTTTCATATGTTTCCATATTACATTTGTGATGGACATGTTGCTTAGAATATTTTTAGGCAGGATTTTGTGTTTAAATAACTTCAGCTCTCTCCTCACTTTAAAGCATTTTAAAGTATTTTACTACCACTGAGCTCATTCAGAAGAGATCAGTAACCTCAGTGCATTGTAATTGTTTTTCCAGTCCAAGCACAATTAAGATAATAATTCTCAAGTCTGAATAACTCTTTACAGCATACTTTCATAAATACTCTGAATTATGAAATAATTCACAGATAACAACTTTTATGAAGTACTTGCTGACATTTTAATCCCAAGTTGTCACTATGGGCAGGACATGCCTCTTAGAGATAGCGCAATTGGGACACTGCCCAGGTGATTTACAACTTGGCCCTGGTTCCTCCTGCCGGGATTGTCATATGATGTCCGTGAAAAGGACAGTGACACACATCATTCTGTAGCAACCACAAAAGAAGCTGTATTTAGTGACATCTGCACCCATGGTCCTCCAGGTGAAGATTTGGAGTGCACGTGGGTTTAGAACGAGGAAAGAGCCAGAGAACGGATGCTGGAGGGGATGTTTTATATCATCAGGGAAGTGCATTTTGTAAGGGCTTTGAAAGGCGATTAATAGCATCAAGGCAAAAAAAAAAAGACTTATTACGTACTGATCACGGAACCTGCCGACTAGGCTTTTTGTTTTAATCGGTGCCTTTTGTTTCCCTTCACCCTCGCTGCCAGCTTCATCCGGCGGAGCAGGAGCCGGGATGTCTGCTCACGGCTGTCTCGCTGCACGGATGGCAGGAGGTGCTGATACCGAGCTGAAACTAATTCGCACCCTGCTTTTGGAAACCAGATGCGTGGATGTAATTATGCTAATCAGTGGAGTTATGCCCCTCCCACTTTTCCCATCTCTTCCAGCTGCAGTACTTTTATTGTAATTGAAGTAGCATTATGTCGCATTAATTTTAATTTTCCATAATACCCCCACAGTTGGTGTGTGTCTTTGTAACTCAGGGCCCATTTTACAGATGACTCACGTAATAGTCAAAGTTATTAATTTATTACAAGACTGCCTGCAATCCCAATTTTTACAGTGTTCCTACATTGCTCACAGACTTAAAATCTGGAGCCATTCGTATTACTCATTAGTCGAGCAAAATAATTGGAAGAGTTAGTGTAACTATTGTTTTACAGGGCCCCGGGCCATGGCATTGCATGCTGGAAAGTCAGTGGAGCCTCTTGTCCCATCTGGGTGGCTCAGAGCTTCCCAGCCAGCCTTCGTCCGGGCCGGGAAGCACCTTTGTTCATGAGCAGTCCCACAGACGGCCATGGAGCGACTCTGAGGTACAACTCCCTGCCACATGAGTCAGGACACCAGAATGTGCCCCTTAGGTGGTAATTAAAGTCCACTTCACGCACAGGAATATACTTCCAATTAACATAGTAGCCCTGGAATGCGTTGTGGGATGTGGAGAAGAGCAGAAGCTGTTGCAGAAAAAAAGTAATTGGAGCATTTAAATGACAGGGCCCTCGTGATTAGTCTATGTCGTCGTATGAATTATCCCACAATAACCCGGCTCCAGGTTCCAAAACAGATGCTCATGTGAAGGTTCTTCCAGGACTTCCAAGAGCTGGGCTTCGCAGCAGCCCAAAAATCTGGGGAAATCAGGCTTTTTCGGTTTCCTCGCTCTTGAGTTTGCTGTGTCACAGCATGGTCAAGAGCCAGAGCTATTGGCTGTTCAAAGACCGTGAGGAAGAATTTGTAAAGGACAAACAAATATGCCATTCAGAATGGTGTCCTGGAAAAAAATCAAAAAATCTCCTTCCATGGGAAATCTCAAAGTTTATTTTATTGTTTTGGAATGACTTTTTATTTTAGAATTTCACTTGGAATAGAGATTCAAAGAGTCTGCCAATTCAAGTCTCAGTTGTGATTCAGCTGTTACTCATCCGTAAAATTAATAACTTTATGTCCTGTTTCTTAATTCATAGAAGTTTATTATCAATTTATCATTATCCTTCCTCATCCTTCCTCAAATACTATCCAAAGCACTATTCAGGAGAGAAATAAGGAGAAGGAGAGAATATATCTGAAAGACTGTGCTGAAGCCCAGTTTATTTTTCTACAGAGAGCTAGTATATTTTGCTTTTTATTCTGCTTTGCTTAAGGAAATACTGAAACTAGCCCTTCCACCATTTTGCACCTAAAAGCTGTGAATCCTGTACCAAAGATCCACTTCAGCAAGAAAACCTGTGCCATCAAGTGGTCCCCAGTGTGCCCAGGAAATTTGCAAGCAATAATCACATCAGACTCCATTTCCCGCAGCTACCTACGTCGGCTTCAAATGCGCTTAAATTCTGTCTGTCTTGCAGTGGTCGTGCAATGAATATTTATATAAAGCTGTGATTGCACACTGTGTCCACAGTTTGTGGTCTGTGCCAGCAAAATAAAGGGTCTTAACACCAAAGAAGGTTTTGAGTTTTGAGTTTAGCCATAAAATTGAGGACAAAAAGCAGTTTAAGATGTAGCCATCTAGCAAAAGGGTGTTGGCACTTACAGTTCATATTCTTTTTGCTAAATCATTTACAAGTATTTAAACAAGCACATGGTGACAGGTACACAACAACTTTTTTGTACCTTTGTGTTTCTGATATTGTCATCATGTGACAACAGTAAACATAGAAAATGCTGTTGCCTGCAACAGCAAACATGGAGCTCTTTGAGTAACGCGCTACAGAAAGCCCTGCTCTCCCTCTTTTGACTTCCTCGTAAAGAGTCCTCCCAGAAACTCCATCAGCTTTCCCCTTTCAGGTCTTCCCAGCGCAGACTCAAAGAAACAGAACAAATCTCACTGCTGTAACAGTCCCCATACCACTTTTGGACACAAGGTATAAACATGCAGCACCAGAATCTTGCCAAAAAGTATCTGGTTTTGAAAAACATTATCAGCATCCTGGAAACCAGAATCCAGGACGACCCAGTCTTCAGCCTTGGTTAAACAAGTTGAACTGAGGGATCACGACTGATGGGCTGAATGAGAACAGCCCAGGAGCCCAGAGCAAGATAGAAGCATGTTTTGCCCCCTCTGCAGCCCACATACTTGGATGGATCTGCATGTGTAGCAAGTAAAATAGGATTATTTTGCACTGCTCCAACAGAGTCTTCTCTTTCGGTTATTTTGATAGTACATTTGCTTTGTTTTACCTTGTCCTGTGGTTTCCATAGCTCTGAAGAAATTAATACTTGGAATACAGAACTATATCATCGGAGTTTTCTGGGAAAGGAAGAGATTGAGGCAGCTGGCAGAGGAGGGCTAATGTTTTTGACAGACAGAAAAATGCAGAAGTCAGCACAGCTTATTAGCATCTTCAGGTACTATTCTGATTCAGGAAAGGGCACACTTCATTTCTTCCTCCCTGTTGTTGCTTGTTATTCAGTAAAACATTCTTGTAATAACAAAAAAGGTCCTCAGCATGTGCTTCACTAAGTGTATACATGAATCCCTTCAGCATATATGTAAAAACTTTCCAAATAGAGATGGACTTTTCTTAAACAGATCTGTGAGAGGAAAAGTCACTGTACTTCTGTACATTAAATTTAGTTAGTCTGAAAAAACAGCCTGGAGTGACGATAAGGATTTCCCTGTCTCCAAAAGGAACTCAGATTTCTCCACTGCATTTTTCACACCCTGTTCCTTTTGGAGTCAAATCCCTGCCTAGGTCCTGCAAAAAGGATCCAAACTTTTGCTGAAAGAAAGTGTGTTATTTTTCTGGTTGAAGATTAACTCAGTCATAAGCTCTTTCTTCCCTGAGAGAAATAGCTTTCAGATTTTTGAAAACATGCAAAATAAAGCTCAGCAGCTATTCTTCTGTATGAACACCTGCTTTACTTTTCCTGAAGCTAAAGATTATTTTGCTCTGCAAGAAGTATTCTTTGTTGTGACAGACATATATATATAGAGCATTTAAATAATTTTGATTTGATTTGATCACTCAAATCAAAATTTGAGTAATTTTTAATCTTTTTCATATGTTTTCCTTTCTCACAGATATGTTTGGTAAATATATAAACATGCTGTAGTTTAAAATAGAAAAGCAGGCTATGGCTTCATACTTCTGCATATATAAAAATAACATTATATGCATGGCCTGGTGTGTAGCTTGGCTGGTGCTAACGTTCAGAAAAAAACAGTGCACAGGCAAACACGTGATGTACATGCAGGTGCAATTCAGACATTATCTTTCAGCTCATTGTTTTTGACACCACATAGGAAGGAAAAGAAAGAGCATGAGGACATTTCTATGCAGATCACCCAACCCCTCTGTGTTTCTCAGTCCCTCTCACTAACACAGAATGAAACACACTTACATTCATCTCAGTCTGATGTCAGATTTACTATCCAGTTAATATTTGTAAAGCGCAGTAAAATGGAATATGCTAGACTAGAGAACTGTAGAATATTCTTATTTATTCTTTGCCACATCTGTGGCAGCCTTTTTGAAAACTATTCATCGAATTATGCATTTATAATTAAATGGTTATTAATTACAATGGTATAGACCTGCATGTTCTCTTTTGTTATATTTTTGTAGAAAAGTGAAAAAACCATGCCTTATTTTTTACTATTTCCCTTTCCATTAGTGTTAATGGTTTTCTTATGCTATTGCTTTCTCTCATCTCCATATACTCAGTAAAACTAACATAAAAATGCACAGCTCTGGGAATTAATACTGATAACTAAGCCCCCATAAAAACACTTCTCAGGCAAAACTTGAAAGAGCGCAGTAATAGGTTCATTTAGCAAATACCTGAGGAACTTCCCAGACATTATTAAGATGTTGTTATGTTTTTAAGCTAGCTAAAATTCACTTGTGTGCTCTTCGCTGCTGTCCCTTTTGATTTTTTTTTTAAATGATGCATGCTCAATCTATCAGACCTATAGAAGTGATAAAAGAAAGCTGTAGAAGAGGTTAACATCTGAGAATGAAGAACCTAACTATTGCAAACACACAATGCGTATTATCTATTCCTGAAAACCTGCCTAGCTGATCAGTCTGCTGAAAAACATGTGAAAATATAAATGGGAGTGACCACCAGCATCCCCATGACACGGAATAACAGCTATAAGATATGTAAGAGCCTGCTCTGACTAAGGCATTGCATTTGGAAGATGATTCCTGGTTTAATTTTGAGAGGGGAAGCTGGGTCCACAGCCCATTTCATTATACTGTTATGAGCAGTTCACCCCTCTTTATTCTTTACGCAGGGTTTATCCTCTACCACCATCAGTTTCACGAATGGAGGGCTGTAGGAACTGCATTCATTTCTGAGACTCGCTACTGAGGGCAGGCAAAAACGAGGGCTGATAGAAACGGCTGGAGAAAATGGCCAAGATGTATCAATTTAATAGATTTTATATAACAAATATCTTGGCACTTAAGAGCTCCGGCTCCTGGCAATTAGTGAATGTGCGAGGTGATTATAGCTCTGTTATGGCAGAGGTCTTCCCCTCTCAGTACTCCCAGGTTACCATTCAGTGCTTTCACACACCTGCAGCGCTGCGCAAATTACCATCCTTTGCTAGGAAATCCCTTTCATTTGCATCGAATTAGGTCATTGCCCAGTGCCTTTCCCACAAGCGCCGGAAAATGCATAGATGGTTAGAAAAAGAGAGAAAGGACGCTTTCCATTTCCCAAAGAAGCAGAGGCGGGCAAGTAAAACATCTGAGAAATGACACTAAGCGTAAAACAATCCTGCTTTTCTACTTTTAACATGTTTTCTTATACCCACTGATCTCCGCTGCTGCGCAAAAAATAATCCCATTCAATATAAGTATAACCACAGAACCAATCGAAGGCAACAAAATATATACAGCTGCATATTAAAAATGACAGGCAGACCAAATTAAGCCTTAATTAAAGCACAGCGTAGCCTCACAAAGGTGGCTTTGTACATTAATACAGACGGGAAAGTAGCTATGGCTGCAACTGCTCGCATCCCTCTGCCGCCGGCTTGCGCCGGGCACCTCCGCCACCTGCCGAAGCCCTGGGTATAGGAGTCCCAAATAACACTTAGCTCCTAATCTTGCCAAAGTGCTTTACAAACATGAAGCTAATCTCACGGCGGCGTGGGGAGGTAGGTGTTATCTCCTTCTGCCCAAAGTCAAATGACTTGTGTAGCCACACATGGAGTCACCAGGGCAGGGCCAGAGACAGAATACAGAAATAGCTGATTTTTTTGCCTTATCCTAATTGCTTTCTATTGAAACCATCCCTAACTGCAGACCCCATTTCTTTCCTCAAAAACTGAACGGAGAAATTCACCCTGAATGCTGTGAATGCCAGACAGCGCCTTAAACGCAGGCCCTTCAATCCAACACTGAGGAATATCTAGCATTTAAGGAGTATTTTACTGCTAGTCAGGGCTTGTTGCCTACTGTAGTTTCAGCCATCTCAGATTGTAAAAGTGGATTCATGTGACTATCCGAAACTGGCAGTGGCACAAGCTAGTTTTACAAATCAGAAAAACCTATTTTCCAGCCATTTTTGCCAAGCAGCGAAGAAAGTCCACCAGCAGCAAAATGGCTGTTTATGTAACCAGCCTCAGTTAGCTGGGGCTGGGTGTACATATTATTATTTTTAAATGTTTAATTAACGTTTGTAAGAACCTCCCACAGGTTCTTAATGCTCTACGTTGCACTTGAGTTGCCCTTCGTAGATGAGACTCTAAGAGAACAAGCCCCGTACCTGTTTTGGAGAGGGGGAGACTGTCAAAGGTAAAAAAACCTCTATCACAGTCTCTTATGCTTTTAATGTAGCTCCTGTTTTACAAGTGCCTCCCTCAAGCTGTTAAACAGCAGCTGTTTTCTTACAGGCACCACAGCAGAAGAGGGACTTGAAAACGCATTACAGGAAAATGAGGTGACCTCGGGGGGGCTTCTTCCATGCAGAAGAGGATGCCACGGAGGAACGTGTTATGGAGGGAGAGGAGAGAATAAGGTATCCTCACAGATATCACAGATAAAAGGGCTGCAAGAAATGTAACCTACTGACATTAAATCTTAATCTTCCTGACAGGTGTTTGCCTAGTAAGACACGAAGATTTGTTGATTTTCAGTTCAGTTTAGAGTTGGTGAGATCTTCTTAACACAAGCTGTAGGACCTGCTTGAATTAATGCGTTCCCCAGCCCAGTAGCTGTAGCTGAAGCAGAAAATATCTCTTGGAAAAGTCTCTCACTTGGATTTTGAAGTTACTTGTGAAGGAGAAGCAATTTTTGGCAAATTGTCCAGGGGTTATTTTCCTTCCCAGTTAAGACAGTTTAAAAGATCTATTGGAACGACTCTGGGAAGCTTGTGTCGTCCTTTAAACTTGTTTTTCACACTGCGTCCTCCTTCTTGCTTATTACTCTAATGGCATTTCCATAAACAATGCATTTCTCTCTGCATATTCTCAGCCTGTAAAGACCTGTGCTGCGCGAACTACGTAACTGTCATAAATGACAGGACTGCAGCTGAAGACAGCAGCGATAACATCAGGCTCTGCATAGAGAGTCCTATTTTTAAATTGTTGCTTTGTTGAGAGGGGAGGGGGTTTCCTGTAAGTATGATGAAGTGGTAGTTGGCTGCATGCTACAAATAATTTCTCATGCAAATTTTACCCAAGGTTGTGCTTAAGGTTCTCTTACAGCCTTGAATGGAGAAAATAAAGTCATCCATATGGGGACAATAGTTCATTTAAAAAAAAAAAAAGTAATATGTCATCTTCATGACAGAAAGGATAAAATAACTTTCTCCAGAGAAACAGGCATATGAAAATAATGTACCAACTGCAATTTGTGCAACACAGTTCTAATCCATCTAATCCAGAATCTCCAGGATCTGTGGGAGCCTCCCCATAGTCATCAGTGTGCATTGGGCCAGGCTCAGGGGTTTCTGAGCAGCAGCTACTGAGAACCTCAACTCTAATCCTGCTCCCCTACCACAGGAGAGCAAAATCTCTGTAGTTTACTATAGTGCAGCAGTGAGATGTTCTTGTCTTCAAAGTCCTGCAATAAGCTTCCCAAGACCTTATTATGCCACTCAAGAAACGGTAGGAAACAACACTCTCAAATAATTTCATCATTGAATCTTTCTGATAAATGCAACGAGGATTCAGTCATTCATTATTTACTCCAAAAGTGGATTAAAATGTGCCCACCACTGAAATCAAAACAAAGCTTTTAAGATAATCTCAGTAATAAACAGTCCAGTCATTTCTTTCAGGTCTGAAAATATATGTGCTGCAGTTAAAAAAATCATTATAAAAGTTAATTAGCTCCGTACAGTTAATTGATGTGTACTGTAGCGTCCTTAGAACTTAAATTCTGTAATTTTAAGTCATAAATTAAATAAAATTAAGAAACACATTTTAATTTTAATCCCATTAAATATGCGCTGTATTTTAAGCATGAGGGAGCCTGAAATTCGCAATAGACATTTAATGAATAATCATATCTGGAAGATATAATTTGTCATAGCCACAGAAAGAGCTTGGTAAAAACCAAGCCTGACAAGTTAATTAAATAAGTCTGAATATACTGGATGGTAAGAATATTTGCCAGCATTTACGTATTGGTTTTTTGCTTTAAAATTTATTCTGGCATATAGAAAAAATAAAGACAAATACGAAAATCTACAGCATATGGAATTACAAATCTTGACAAAAAATGTATTTAAATATTTAATGCCTACTGGATGCAATTCTTCATGCTTTTTGTACAAAATTTCCTTCTCAGAAAACTCAGCCAATATTTAAAAGCGTACTTTCATAAATAGCTTGGCCTTACAACCCTTTAACCTGATGAGTCATTCCAGATCATGCTAAAGCTTACTCATGAGGAAGAATGTAATTTTTGGATCCTTAGCTTCTGACCTCACAAAGTATGATGCAAACTTTACTACCACGAGTGAGAAAACTTAAGTGCAGTATCAAGGTGCTGGAATCTCTTGCTGGAAGAGACGGAGCTCTTGCGCTCCTTCACAGGGAGCTCGCGCTCCCCGCTGACTACCACCTCCATCCACATGAAAAGCTGCTCAAGTGGGTCAAATGCTTGCAAGACCCAGCCGTAAGTGCGCTGTCTCCTAAAGGACCTAGTCTGGCAGCGTGCTGAGTCTTCTCCAATCTGGTTATGCGCCCCCAAACTCCCACTAAGTTTTTTTTTAGAGGGCTGGCATTGACAGTGACTGCCTTCCAAAACCCGAAATCCTTGCCTTCACAAAGATCATGAGATGTTTACGTCTCTCTCTCTCCCCCCCCTCCCTCCATACTGGTAGAGAGATACACATGGATGCACCCATCCATACCATATATACATATACCTATGGGTGTATGGGTGTATGCATGTGTATGTACATACACATTAAAGGTGGATTTGTTTGCTTTCTCTTTTTTCAGGATTCAGGAAGCCTGCGGTTTCAAATACTTCCATGATGGCTGCCAACAGTCCTTTGACTGGAGAGGAAGGACAAGAGGGAAGAATCTCATAAAATCCCATGGCTCAGGAAGCTGGGATTCAAGATAAAACCTTGTCACTCACAAAGAACCTGTGAACATTGGCAGCAACTGAACCAAGCTCAGAGCACAAGTTTCCCATTTTGAACTTTTGTTATTTTGAGGTACATTTTTGTTACTACAGAAGAAATGTTAATGAGAAACTTGGTTTTTCTGTGACATTAAGAAACTGTCATAATTTAAGTATTATTGAACTTTCAGAGTGATAATTGACTACCAGCTATTTCACTGAAAATTGTATTTTGGTGCAATTGCAGGTAAAGGTTTGACCCCTGGCTGGTGGTTTGTTGCCGTACAGCAAAAGGTATGTTTTGTAGGAGTTGTTCCAAGTCAATGGAACCCTCACTACAAGAAAGACATGGAGGTGTTGGAGCGTGTCCAGAGAAGGACAATGAAGCTGGTGAAGGGCCTGGAGCCCAAGTCTTATGAGGAGCGGCTGAGGGAACTGGGGTTGTTTAGCCTGGAGAAGAGGAGGCTGAGGGGAGACCTCATCACGCTCTACAACTACCTGAAAGGAGGTTGTAGCGAGTGGGTGTTGGTCTCTTCTCCCAAGTAACAAGCGATAGGACGAGAGGAAATGGCCTCAAGTTGCGCCAAGGGAGGTTTAGACTGGACATTAGGAGAAATTTCTTTACTGAAAGAGTGGTCAGGCCTTGGACCAGGCTGCCCAGGGAAGTGGTTGAGTCACCACCCCTGGAAGTATTTAAAAGACGTGTAGATGAGGCCCTTAGGGACATGGTGTAGTGGGTATGGTGGTGTTGGGTTGACGGTTGGAGTCGATGATCTTAGAGGTCTTTTCCAACCTTAATGATTCTATGATTCTATGATCTCCTGACACCAGAAAAGCCGCGTCTCCAGTAGAACCACATGGCCATAAAACCTCCCTGCAGCTGTTGCCTTTGCAGTGGACCCTGTCCAGATCCTCCCAGCCAGCACGGAGAACGTAACAGAAGATATATTGCAGCCTGGGACGCTCTATTCTAGAGATAATTTTTCTGCTGGGATCAAAGCTGATGGTGAACTCCAATTCCTTTTCGTGCTCTTTCCTTGTAATAGCTCCCTGACGGCAGGCAGATAAGGGGTCTTCCTGCTGTTTCAGAGGAGACACTACAATGCTGGGGAGAGGAGTGGTACTTTCTCCACTCACACATACGCTCCCAAGGCAGAGCATTTACCCCAGCTTTTCCGCCACGTAACAACTAGGGGCTGTGTTAGTAAATAAAGCAAGTGCCGAGCCTGGAATGGGAGGTTAATCATCCTGCTGGAAAGTCAGCAGTTTTAGTCATGGTATAAAATCTCCCGTGACGGCATTCCTTTCTGAAACCTGATCCCGGAGAGAACAGCTTACAGAGCTGAAGAGATGCCAGGCAATGATCTTCAGCCCTGGCCTTCCTGAAATGTATTCCTCCCCAGCATCTGTAAGCTGTCAAGTCACCCGTGTAGCCCTCACGTATGTGTAATACATCCTTGAGCCATGACTTTTCTCCTGTGTTTCAAAGCCATGTTTTCATGTGGCTCTGAGTGCTTTAACTGTGCGCAACATTGGGATACAGGTCCAAACAAAATAATTTTATATCAGCTTCCCTGTTTTTAGAGGATAGCTTATCTCCTGCTTGGCTGAGTGAACGGAAACATTTGGGAATTGCCCCCACAAACTTCTTGTAAGCTGGAAGTCTGAATGCTACAGCTAAATCTGGGCAATCACATGATTATGAGCGTAATCAGGACCATAAATCTAAAGGATGTCTTCAGCAGTTTCCGGAAAGTTTGGATCTGTCACAGAATTGCAAAATTTTTAAAAACTGAGTACTCTTTCTGTTCAAACCTGTTATTACATACAGTAAATTTGTTTCTAGCTAAATAAATCTACAAACCTTTAATGATTTGGGGGCTTTTCTTCCAGATTTTGGAACCAGGGGCGGGGGAAGGAGGGAGAGAGAGGACTTCTTGGAAACTTAGGCATTTAGACTTTTACTAGCATTAATCTGATTCCCAAATAAGTGGTAGCCTAAATCATAAATCAACTAAAGTAAATGAAGTAATTTTCATGAGATTCCGGTGCTGAAATGTTCAGTCTGTTTAGAGTTTGGGATGGATGTACCATGTTTAGGACTTTTAGCCAACCTCTGGAATTAATGTGCACTTTTTCCATTTGAGCTGTTATGCCACAAATTCAATCTCACCGTTGCAATCACAAGTTGCACAGAGAGCAAAGCAGTGCTCAGAAACACAAGGCAGCTCTTCTGCATGGGATCTGGCTGGCTGCATATAGGAAAGGCATGACTGCTTCCAGGTAGGTGCCTTATTTCCTGGATAAAGTTGGATGAAAATGCAATTACTTTTGTGACTTTATCAAATGTTTCAAAACCATCTCTTAGGGTAGTACTGCTTATAATAGCATCCTGAAATGCCAGCTGAAGGCATTGCTACTAGCAAGGAATATCTGTAGCTCATGGTTCCTTCTTTTACAACCTGGTTACCAAACCCAATACTGAACCTGCTGTGGTTTCCCACAGTTGTTGATCCTAGGATCTAGACGTAAGGTATACCTTTAATTACTGATATAATTATTTCCACCAATGTATGGGTTATGTTGTAGAATCCCATAAACTACATAATTGCCTACAGGTAGCATTCATGTCATTATCCATGTATCATACACACAAAACCACATGCTCTTTACTGAAGAAGTCTTTACTGTCATTTCTGTACACTTCTCTACAGAAATTTTCCTGGAAATACCCTTCAAGATTTAAAGAGGTACAACTTCTATTTGCTGGCTTTCTTGACTTCAGATGGAACCAGCATGGACTGCCTCACCTAAGAGCAAAGCCCAGCCCTTACAACCAGCATACTTCCTGCTCCACATTAATTCTCTTGTCTCCATCAGGCATTAGAGGTCGCTTGT
Source organism: Calonectris borealis (assembly GCF_964195595.1). NCBI lineage: Eukaryota > Metazoa > Chordata > Aves > Procellariiformes > Procellariidae > Calonectris > Calonectris borealis. The sequence continues at coordinate 147,144,383 of NC_134312.1, forward strand.
CAGAGGTAGGATCATTCTGGGTTGCAATGATAGTTCAGGGAATTTTCAGCACACAATGATATTCGATTTTTTTTTCCCGCTAAAACAGACAGTGAGAGGTCACCTTACATTCAAGGTTGCCCTACACTTTGGTAAATACGGCGCTCTGTCTGCAGAAAAATCAGCTAGTTAAAACTGCAGGCAGTTTTCTACTGAAGAGCATATTTTCAGTTTGATCAGCATGATGGCCTCCCAGGACAGATAACATATACTACTTGGTATTTACATTAGGATCTTCCCTTCCTCCTTCTGAGATTACTGAAAACTTGACATGTCTACAACATTCTCCGTAGTATTTGAAAATTGTTTACAGATGACAGGAAGGGATCTGGTGGCCTCTCGTATTTGTCTTGAGTCTTTTCCAATTAAAGAATTCAGGCAGCATGAAAACTTCAGCTGTATCTGCTTAGTCAAAAGAAGCCCATGACCAAAAGCTGTTCAGCAGTCAAGCACAAAAAGTGGTGGGACAATGGAGATTCGGAAAATCATCAGAGGAAGATGAGCAGAAAGCACAACTTTGTTTTCCAGTTTATACCTAGGAAAAGTTTGATGCTGTGGTTGGTGACGTATCTCAGAAATGCTCATTGACCCAGGTGTTAGCAGAGACTGCTCGGCAGAACAGCCAGAAAACGTCGATCTCCCTGTTGTAGCTGGTATCCTTTCCTCCACTACAAATAGTTGCATTTAAGTGATTTCTTTTAGCATTTTTGAAATATAGGTGGTTTTGTTCTTCATTCCTGGCTTCATAGGAATGGAACACATTGAAGAACTGAAACACACATATATCAATTCTTCAGCAACATGAAACATTTAGCTGCTTATTGGTTTTATATAGTACTCTTTGCAGAAGTGTCTAGTAGCTGGAAGAATGTGTAAGAGGGACAGTCTATGATTGATCTCTTGATCACCTTAGAAAATAAGTGCTTTTATAGTTGGGTCTTTGTTTTCCTCATATAACATCCTAAGTTCCTCTTTTGTCAGAGACTTTTACTGATAAGAAAAAGTTTACTAGGTATGCTAGGTAAGCGGAAGGCACTGGGATTACCAGGTATGATGGCATCAGGGCTGAAGGCTGCCAAAGGACCATCTTCCTCTCTGAAAGGAAGGTACTGGAGTCACGCAGCAGGGATGGGAGGCGCAGCATCGCAGTCCCAGAGGAACGGCAGATAGATGGCTGGGCAGATCTCAGGTATCTTTGGCAACACGAGATCAATAACTCTCATGCTCAGAATGATGCAAAAAAATTACGAAAACCGGCCTTCCTTCAGCAAGAAGGAGAGGCACAGATAGAGGCATCTCAGCCACATGTCCAATATTTCTATTCATGAGCCCAGAAGGCCCTGCTTGCTAAGCAATTTCCCCTTCAGGGAAAGAAAAAAGGCAGAGCTTTATGCATAGAGCCTATTAGACCACACTCACTGTTTAGAGCTATCTGATACCCTGGGAGAAGGGAAAGAATTCAAATATCTGAAACCATTAGAGTGAGGACTGTACAAGAGAACAACTAAGTTATCAGGTGATGGCACGTGCTGTAATTGCTAGATCATATGGAAATAACATTCAGCAGCTGTTATTTTACCAGCATTATTAACTCTAGTTCCCCCGCAGACATAAATGAATAAAAAAGCTGTCTGCTGCCTACAAATCTGAGATCACAAGCCACGGGCCTCAGAAAGGACTTTTGCCCTAAATGTCTGCATTTTATTACAGTGGTAGATATACACCATAAATAAAATGAACTAAAATATTCATTTGCTTGGTAACTAAAACAAATTCCCCTACCCATCAATATGCTCCTCAAGTATGAATAAACGTGGACTGATGTCAAGTGAGTCACAGAAATAATAAAATAATACTGTTTATCTTTACACATCAGCTGTTGTGCTATATGAAACTCATTCTACATTACAGAGCTTATAAAGTTAAATGAGATTGTACTGCCACAGTAAAAATTATTCTAGGCTTTTCTTTTCCATGAAGAAGTAAAAAAAGAGAACAAAAAACCATTACATACGATTCTAATGTTAATCCTCATAAGAACATCTATTTTACTTGAGACAAAGTCTTAAACAAATGTTTTACTGCAAAGGTATTGGTAACTCACCTGGATCAGTGCCTTAGATTACCCTACTAATCTTTGACCACACAGCAACCATAAACAAAATTGGCAGAGATATGAGTCAATATTCTTTCACTTTGACAACAAGGACAAGACAGTTTGGCAAACTGCCTCAGTTGCTGTTTGTTTACCAAGAAAAGTATATTAGCAGCAAGCCTGCTCACTTAAAAGCAGGACTTTGCAGGTCTAGGTCCCAGTTCAAGGGCCAGATTCAGGCTCAGAAGAGTCTTGTGAGTCTTTCGTTGTTGCCGTGACTTGACTTAAGCCTTTCTCTGCACAAAACCTGTGTGTGGTTTAACTCAACCATTACCTTTCTGGCAGCTCAGTTGCCTCCAGGTTGCAGCCCCCAGTCCCCGCTCTCTCCTAGATTGGTGAGGGAATAAGTAGTTTAAAATGATTAGGCCAGACAGCACTGCCTCCTGTTGTGGTTTAACCCCAGCCGGCAACTAAGCCCCACTCAGCCGCTCACTCACTCCCCCCCCCCCCCCAGTGGGATGGGGGAGAGAATCGGAAGGGTAAAAGTGAGAAAACTCGTGGGTTGAGATACAGACAGTTTAATAGGTAAAGCAAAAGCCAGGCACACAAGCAAAGCAAAACAAGGAATCCATTCCCTACTTCCCCTGGGCAGGCAGGTGTTCAGCCATCTCCAGGAAAACAGGGCTCCATCATGTGTAACAGTTACTTGGGAAGACAAACGCCATCACTCCGAACGTTCCCCCTTCCTTCTTCTTCCCCCAGCGTTATATGCTGAGCATGATGTCATATGGTATGGAATACCCCATTGGCCAGTTGGGGTCAGCTGTCCTGGCTATGCTCCCTCCCAGCTTCTTGTGCACCTGGCAGAGCATGGGAAGCTGAGAAGTCCTTGGCTATCATAAGCACTACTTAGCAACAACTAAAACATCAGTGTGTTACCAACATTCTTCTCATACTAAATCCAAAACACAGCACTATACCAGCTACTAGGAAGAAAATTAACTCTATCCCAGCGAAAACCAGGACACCTCCAAAAGATGGTATTTTACTAATAACATGCAGCTATGCAGCTTTATACTGTAATCGCTGACTCTGAGCCAGCAGCAGTACAGGAAGGCAATGCTGCTCTGCGTGCTGGGCACATTACTGCCTTTCCCTGGTAGCCTTTGCATACTTTGCACCCACAGCAGTGGGCTCAAAACAGAAAAAGCATTTCTTCTAAGAAGAGATTTGTTGGCCTTGAGTAGGAGGGCTTTCCAGTCACTGCCTTAATACTCTCTGAGGGTAAAGGGAAAGCAGGACAGCATCTTGACAGTGCTTCTGGATGGCAAGGCCAAAGCCTTTTGCCACAATTTTTAATATGTAGGTTTGCATCCTGCAAAGCAGAGTCTTATAAAACTTTTCTTGAAGTGCAGGAAGAAAAAAAGCAGAAACATGGCTCCTTGGAAATGCCAAATAAACTGCAAACCAAAAAGCAGCAATAGGGCAACCTCCACAGAGGCAGTTATTTGCATTGAGGAAGCTTTTGCTGGGGGTTTCCCTCTATTTCTGGTCAGAAGATGGTTTAAGTGAGGCAGAACTTCATGTATTGAATTCATAATGAGTAATATAGGGAGACTGTGTGCCCAGGGGGAGGCCATCAGAAACTCTTGTATTAACATTTACTTTGAAAAGAGTTTGCACAAAAGCAACTCATAATTTGTTAGCTGAGGAAGATAAAGTCACTGATAATGCCATGGACAGGCTACTGACCCAGCTATAAACACTGAGAGAGAAATTTAGGGTGTTTTTTTTAAAGGTGTCAGCTGTGAATTCCCAGCCTCAGGGTGAATCATTTAGACCAGATGCAGCATTTCAAGGAATCATTTCTAGTGAAGTGACTAAAGAGTTGGAGGAGGCACAAGTACAATGCATTCAGAGGCATCCCATGGGTCAGATGAAAGAAGCTGTTTCCTAAGGGGGCCCCGGGCCAGATGGTATTTGCAGATGAGGTAGAGACAAAGGCCAAAGGAGGTGGAGTTGCCCAAACGGAGGGAAGCCTCATCCAGGAAAGCAGGAGCTGCAGAGATGTCAGCACACAACGACCAGAGCAACACATGTGAAGAGCTGTCCAGGCATCTGCTGCTCTCTGCAGAAATCAACAGCTGAAAAGGGTTGTGATTTGGTGAAAATATGATCCACAAAAAATACTTTGGAGCTGAAGGGGAAGAAAATGTGTCAGAATAACACTGGGAGCTTCTAATGACTGGCTGATGCAGACACCAAAAGAAATTCATCTCCCATCAAATTTGGTGTGTGTGAAAACTCAGTGGGTTATGTTGTGTGATCAGTATTTCTATTGCTATTGTACTGAAAGTCGCCTTCATCTAGGGACCCTGAAGGGATTCTGGGCTACTGAAGCGAGTAAATGTGCTCTGGAGCAGAACTGAACCCCACCACAGAAAGCTGGCAGGAAGAGACATGGCTCCAGGGAGTTTTCCAGGCTTCAGGTGCTTCTAGAATGAGTATGGAGTGACAAAGATTAATTGCTCCCGTGATAGCTCTAAACTAGGTCATTGTGCAATAGTACACGTAAGTGAACCTGTTGGAGTATTTGAAACTACAGCTGTGCTGTCAGGTTTTCTCCTTGTCAGGATGCTGCCTCACATGGCATCACAAGTTGAGCTCTAAGTAAGAACAAAAAATGTGATTGACGTTACCAGACCCTAAGGACAATAGCCAAAAGTTTCACAGCATGTCATGGCAAAGAAGTGTGAAACATCCTGCTTTGTCTAGAAATTAGGGAAACATGCACAGAAGACAAAGAATAGAAGCTAATGCTCTCATACAATCCATTTTCCTTTAATTTGCAAGGATTTGAGCAATGCAACTGGGTGTAGTATCAGGTGACATACCACAATATGCCCTTGCATCTTTTTTTTTTCTTGTCACAGTGGATAACTGTGAGGGATTACATTGGGTGGCGGAAAATGGCCTGACCACATCTACATCATCTTGAACTTCCCATACTGAGACTATTAAAGAAAAAAAAAACCCCCAACGACTTCCCCAATAACTGAGTCAAAGCTTTGGAATAACTACAAGAAATGCAATTCAAAATAGTGGCACACTTTCCTGCAGTCGAGAGCAGAATGTCTTATTGGTTTTGACTGGGAGTCTGGGTCATCCAATTACATTGACACTGACAAATTAAGACAGAGCACAAACCACTGCAAGTTCTGCAGAGTACCTTTCATATTCATGCATACACCAGAGATATTTCAGAGGATGATAAATTATCTAACTCAAGATATGAAAACTGAAGACACCCAAGAAAACCATCAGGAGGAAGATTCAGCCCAGCCCAAAAGATCTTAAGCTTTTTTAGATTAGTTAAGAAGGTTTAACTTGCTGGAGATGTCATTAGCCTCTGCACTGAAGCCTTCACGAGATAGATTGCATGCAATGGATGGGCCTCGTCGGCAGAACAAACATTTTTGTCTCACCGATAATCTAGAATGAAGAATGTGGGGTATCCCCCAGACTTGAGCAGGCAGTCTCTCGCTGGAGCCTGCAAGGACTGGTGGGCTTCCTGCAACCACGGAGATCACAGCAGTGATCAAACTGCTAATGCTTTCAAATTCTTGCTAAACAAAATAGGGAAAAGTTGCGGAGAGCGCTTGGTGGTGATGCTGTATGGTTGTCTTAGTGCGAAATTGCTGTGTTTGTATTATATTACACTTTTTGTGTTTGATGGGTGAGGAGAGGCAAATGGAAGTTGGGCCAGAGCTTTTACTCAGAGTCCTCCTCTAAGTCTGAGATTTCTATGTGTGAATGATAAAACAGCCTGGTAGAAGACAGCTTTACATAGATAAAACTATGCCTATCATAAAGTCTTCAATGCTAAAAGTATTCCTAAGATATTCGCTTTATTCCACATCTGATCCCAGCTGACTGAGAAGAGCAACAACAGGAGTTTCACAGTACCCCACCCGGACTCTCTTCAAGAAGATCAGTCCTGTAAACTATAGGATCCGTGTGTGCAGAGATTATACTTTATGATCGTATAACTACACAGATTTCTTAAAAAAAAAAAAGTTCAGATACAACAAATCGACACTGTTGTATAAATAAAAACCAGTCACCTGAAATAAGGCCTTATCCATCACCACTTGTTCAGCAGGGGAAGGCAGCACATCTGGTCTCCAGGCCTGTAGCTGCCTGGCTGAGCAGGGCTTGGGAGCACTGAGGAGCTACCGCTGCCTAGGAGGAAGGGAGTGCCTGGCATTAGTCACTATAAACCGGGTCTGAGTCAGTTCATGGAGTCCTGATTCAGCAAGTTAAACATTGGTGTGAAACAGGAGATGGGTCCTCGGCACTCTGCACTGAAGCGGAAAACTGCTGGGAAACCCAAGGGGACGCCAGCCACATGGCTCTGGAGACCCAGCGGGACCTGGGGCTGGGACGGGCCACCCTGGTCTCCATGGGCTTGGACCCAGGCGTGGGACATTGGTGTGCTGGAGGGAGGATATCCTATCTCTGGGGAGGGCAGTGACCACAAGAGGTGTATGAAGTGGCCCTGGGAGCCCATGGCGATGTTCAGAGTTTGCTTTTTCCCATCTATTTCTGCTCATCCTGAGCAGATGATGTGAAGGCTTACACTTAGGCCTCCTGCACCCGAGAATGACTGCCCACAATTACGCAAAGCAAATGTGCACTTGGGGAATGCCACATCAGCAGTCCTCCTAGGGTGCACGGAGGATTAGTGCCAGCAGCGTATGATGTTTACATAAGAGGATTTGATCTGTGCTTCCTAGTGTGATTCACAGGGCTCTGCCCTGCTGGAGTAGCTAAAAGTTAATTCCTGTGCTTCTGTACCTGGTCCCAGTACTCGGCTTTCTACGGCAACTGCATTGGTAACAGTAATATTGCAGCAGGCGTTATGGTCCAATTTTAACACAGATATTTTTAATTGGCATTTTTGTTTTTCTACATATTTTTTCTAACCATATTTTTTGAGCTTTCAAACTTAATTTTCAACTGCAAATCCTGCTTGCTTTATTTAGATGAAAACCAGAACACTAACATTTAGAAATACAAAGTTGCCAGCACTGTTTAAACACCCTCCTTTAAATACGTAGGTTTGCAAAAATGAAACTGGTGCCCCTGTATTTTGAAGAGCTAAAAATGGCACTGGTTTCAAAGATATGAAGCATGAAAAGAAATGAAATGTTAAACTACAAATAACTCTGTTTTCACTTGTGCTCCAGAAACTTGCACAGAAAACTCCAGAAACAGCTTTCTATATAGGTAGCCACTAGGGTACCAACTTACTTATCAACGACCAAATGTAGTAACAAGTATGAGAATTTCATAGAATGTCACTGTAGCGCTAGGTTTTTTTGTTGCTTTTTTTTTAATTAGGGACAGTTTCAAAAATATGCTTTCTCATCTCTTTTCTTATAAATTTATAGGTTTTCTATTCAAAGCCTTGGTGTTCCCTCTTCCTGCCTTTCAGTCAGCGTACCCATTTTGTATCGCAGTTTTCTGACTTTAAACAGATCACAAGACTTACGAACCACACAGAGAATCTAACAAAGCTTCACTTACCAATATTTTTAAGTGTTTTGCCTTCCCCATATTTTAGGAGGGACATGCAGGTTAACCAGAAGAGATAGTAAATAACCATGTTTCGAGCAGGATTGGGAGTTTAATACCTGCAAGTTCAGGACATGACCAGCCCTCATTGGGCTCGACTCTTGATTATGATACTGAATGATCTTTGCTCTCTATCTGGCATGACTGCTGCTATGCAACATTTTCATGCAGCTTTATTCTTAAAATGCAGGTTATCACAGCAAGTATGTACTTTGGCAGTTAATTTATCTTGGTTTGTTCTTCTTCTTGCAGATTTATTTGTTGTTTCATTTTTAAGTGTGGTGTGGCTTTCTGGATACTTCCAACACCAGCAGATGTTGCAACATTTTCATGCAGCTTTATTGTTAAAATGCAGGTTATCGCGGCAAGTATGTACTTTGGCAGCTAATTTATCTTGGTTTGTTCTTCTTCTTGGAGATTTATTTGTTTGTTTCATTTTTAAGTGTGGTGTGGCTTTCTGGATACTTCCAACACCAGCAGATGTTGCTTAAGGGAGAAGCTGGACTCCCCAGATCCATCTGTCGTCGTTGTTTGCCCAAATGGTTCTCTGGGGATGTTTCTGTTACTACTGTTTCCATGAAAGCAGGCTGATGGCTGGCTGCACAATCGCCAGCCAGGAAGTCCCCTTGGCTGCTTTTTGTCTAGTCCCTTTCTTCTGACACGTCCAGCTTTGGTGGCCTACAAGGAGGCAGGCCTCCTTCTGGAAGAGTGTTGAGTTCACTTGAGACAGTCACGCAATCGCGCTGTGTCAAAGTACAATGAGAAACAGACAAATGCTGGCAAGAGAAAATCCTGTATAAGCTATGATTAAGACATTAACAGAACCATTTTTTATTACTCAATTTTCTATCACAGCAACCAAGATCAGAGGTTTTGTCTTTTATCCCCCTATGAAAACCATATCTGGATCAAGTTGAGTCATAGTCAGTTTACAGATTTTCTGCGGGACTCCCTCCTACGTGTGTTTTTCAAGAACTTGCAAATGTACTTTATTCAGCTCAATCCTCTATGACCATCTCCTCCCCATTCACCACCTAAATCGTTTCTGCACAAGTAAGTCTGGATTTTGTTGCTTACTGTTTGTTTTGGAGCCACAAGAAAACCATTTGTCTTTGAAAAGCTTAATTTCATTTCAAAGTAATTTTAAATATGTCAATTTAGAGCTGCTCTGGTTTTAATTTTTTTTCTTTGGTTTCAATATATTGTCATTTCTACATTTTACTTGAACAATCCAAAGGGATTATATACTATGAAATACGAAGTTATATATTAAGAGTGCTGTTGCCACAAGAACAGTTTGCTTCCACTGTGCAATGACTGCCAATTCATGCTGTATCCTTGTATGACTGCTGCAGAAGCCATTGTGAGAGCTGACTACTGCAACTAACCAAAAGTGTCCGTGCAGAGTGGTGCATGCTGTTGCTTGTGGTCTGAGCTAGCTGGACGTAAGCCAGACTGGACTGGATATCAGGTAGCTGCATTAACCAAAAGCTCAGAGCTGTGTTGATAAGTCCTGCAGAGGCAGCGATTATGGTAAACACGAGCACAGTGTCACACCGCTGTTGTTTCAGTTTTCATATCAGAGCTGGCCTGCATCCTGGTAGCTCAAAGCGTAAGAGTAGGCAAGCAACTCTCTACACCCATCCATGTAGGCATAACCCCTGAGGTATCTATAAGGTCTTTTAATGAGGGCATCAGTTCCCAAATGCTCTGTCTTCTCCGTGTTCTCAATTCTCCCCCCTGTTCTTTCTGTTAGATGAAATTCCACCTTCGACCTGATGCGTGCCCAGACGTCTATACCTCAGGCAAGGCTGACAGCTCTTGCGTTGCTGAGGGGAGAGCAGCACCTGGATGAAGAGCAGCTCGTTCTTATCAAAAACAAAATTCTTCAAGAAAATCGACCACTTATTCAGGAGCCTCAGCTCAGGCTTCCTTGGCCCTCCAACCTACAGCAGCTCCTCATCCAAGGCAGCGCTTCATATTTTGAATCTTTTTGTACTCTCGTGTATAACAAAAGACTGGGATGTCTCACACTCAGCCATGTCTCTGCTTATGCAGACTGGGATTTGATAGACACTAGATACAATTTTGCAGGACAGTAAGACATGCTAGCCCACTTAGAATGAACTGGCATTGGGAACTGCAGCCAATTCCTGAAGCACCGGCTGTATCCCACTTACGGGACTGCTCAGCCCCACGCTGTTACTGAAGCCTCTTGCAGGAGCTGTGTTACTCCTGTCCTGCTCAGCTGGTGCCATTTCTCTTTTTTTCTGCCCTGACAGATCTGGTATCTCCTCTGAAGGGTGAAAGGGAGGAGACAACACTCATGAGCTCCGTACCTCAGCTCTGCAGATCCACTCTTCCTCCCAGAGCCTACAGCACAAAAAGGACAGCACAGCATATTTTAAAAGAAAGTGGGGAGGTCACAAATAAATGTGGAAGCTGAGGGAATAGAGCCTTGAATGATCATACTAGTACAGCCTTGGGGGCTAACCCTCACCCATAAATACCTCTGTATTGCTTCTTGGGAGCCTTTATTTCCCAGTGTGAGAGATGAGATAGTAAGCACATGGAGACATGTTATAGTGATGTCAATCAGTCCACAGCAATAAAATACCAGAGAAGATCTTTCCACAGCTACAAAGATGTATCATGAGAGTCTACCCTAGCTTTTGGTCTCATCTTTTTTTTTCTATTTTAACATGCAGAACCGAAAGAGCTGCTTACCCACAGCAGCAAAGGGGAAGTCGGACAACAGTGAAGAGCCATCATTTATACAATCCAAGCCCGAAACAGAAATGAAAGAGATAACAGAAGACCAAAAAAGAAGAAGTGCACACCCGAGAGCCTGAACCCAGAATGCCAGTACTAATGATAACATAGGCTACCTGAAAGGACAGGAAAATCCAGACATCCTCCTACTCAGTCTTCATATCATGTAGCATATGACTCAGTTAAGATGGAGAAAATATCTAGAACTGTCTGAAGGGCAAAGAAGCTAATCATCAAACTATTCAAGCTCCTCCTCAGAAGAGAGATTTTAAAAAGATGGAGAAGACACACCACAAACACATAAAGCAGGAAGAAGTGGATGGAGCTGCTTTCAAATTTTAAGGCATTTAATTAAATTCTACAATCAGAATTTCATCCTCCCCATTCTGCATGTTGATCTCCGTGCGCAGATGACTTCAGTCTTCGACTTCAGTCTCCTCCTTTGAGGATCAGGGGCCCAGGCAGCAACCGGATTCCACAGCCCCTGATGTGTGCCCTCTTTGCATGCTTCATCTATTGCTCTGTTCAGTTCATGAATTGAAATCAACAGCACCTCACAAAAATGCCCTCCTACACCATAGGGATATCTGGGTTCCACGTGCAGTGGCAGGTAATCTGGGACTAAACAAACTCTGGCCAGAATTTCAGGTGTCTGTGGCTGGGCTTCTGAATCTGCATGGAGACAACTGGATAAATGGTCAAGCGTGCCGATCATTTTCAAATAGCCATGAAAATCACTCACACTTCACCAGTCTGAATATTAACCAACATCTTTTCACCCAGGCACGGATACCCTTTGGCACTGGCACATCATTGCAATGTTGTTGAATGTGCTCATCAGAAAAGATACACATAGCTGAGTATATCACCATTTTGGTAGAATCCCATTTAACTGAAAGAACAGGTTTACAATGAAGTTTCAACACTCAGAAAAGCTTTAGGAACTTAAGAATGTAGTCTGTGTATCTTTGGGCTGAACAGGGTATTTGGTTGGTCAGCACTCTGTTTGGGCCCATTCATTTTCTGCTTCTTCCTCTTTTCTCTTTCTAATGCATCAGTAGATTGCTTCTGCAGTCAAGGGTGTTTTTGCACTAGATGCCTCCTCTTCCAGCAGAAAAATCAATGTACAGAATTTACAACACAATTAGCAGCCATCTAGCATGATTCTGTATCATAGTGTGGTACCATGTCAGCAGTCTTCGTTTTCTACCAGACTGGCATTGAGAGGAGTCCTCTGTTATAAAGTTCCGGTGTTGCTGAATCAGTGTGGAGTACGGGGGGGAAATAAATATCACACACCTTGTCGTCACACCAAAATACCTATCAGCTACACCAGAAATTTTGCCAGGTTGCCAAACATCGAGGAGGCAATACTACTGTGACCGTGCTGGCAGCAAAAGGGGGTTGTATTGCTGAACCCTTGGGGAATGAATCTGGAAAGTCTGGAGCATACTAGCAAGGCACCTAACAAACACACTGTCAAATGGGAACGGTTCCCTTCACTGACAGGACTCTTATGCACAGAGGTAACCTGGTGTTGAAGTCTTCTGCTACGTTGGACTTTGTGGTGGGTTTGAGCCCTTCGTGCTGTATCTCCCAAGTTTGCTATGTCCCAGTGCATAGCACCGCAGGGGATAGGGCGTGAGGACACTGATAATGCATTAGGTCAAGTAACAGTGGTCTGTCACTCAGACGGAAAGCTCGTGTCACTATACTACAGCCGCACAACACCCATTTCTAGCCAGCCTCCTCTGGGCACCTTCACCTTTTATATATCAAACCTATATGCCAGACACAACTAATTAGGTCATCCCAGATCAGACCAGCCAAGTCTGTCTGGTGCCGGGATCACAGTAGGAGAGAGGGGCTATGATATGGCAATGGAAATGGACTGATGTAGCAGTAGGGAAATGTGAAGCGGTCGTCAAATAAATGAGGCTAATGATTATTGCATGCAACTTTCCAGGTATGTATCCACAGCAACAGCTCACATCGTAGTTCACAGTAGTGATACTACAGCTAGCACTATTGCCAGCAAAATACTGCATCATTTCTTTTATTAGAGGAAACCGGTAAACCAAAATCACACAGACTGTCATAGTTTTTATCCTGGCAAAGCTGAAAACAGGCTCTCATTGGGCAAGTGTGTATCATAAATGACGAGCCTGATCAGAAGGTGATCATCCCTTTCTCTGAGAAAGTAACTTCTGGATCATTACATTCAGTTCATAAAATGTAAAATTCTTAAAGAAATTAAAGATATTTTCTCTCAATGGGTTAACAAAAACTATATGACATATCTTGGATTTTAATTTAGGTGTATGACCATACGAATGATTAAGTGAACTGAAAATAGAAGTAAAACAAATAATAAAAAAGCAAATTTACCACTGTTTATCTAAAAAATAAAGTCATTAAGTAAAAAGTAACAAGGGTTCACTGAAAATAAATCTTGTAGACAATCTTGAATATTAAAACCCCAATATATCATATCTACTCTGTTTTCTTCATGCAGAAGTTTCGCAATGCCATAAATAAAATGTTGGAAACAAAGCCCTCCAGTGACTTGAAGCTGGCATGGAAAATGAAGCGGGGGGGGGAGCCCTGAGCCACTTGTTCTCGCTGCAGGGTTGCCTTCAGCACACAGGTCCAGCCGAGTACCAGAGCTGCAAAGTATCGGCAAGTAAAAGAGACGCCACAGATCCACAGGGTGGTAAACCCAGTTTTAGGGTGCTCAAAAAGGTAGCCAAGTGATGCAAAGCACTGAAGTGATGCAAACTCATTTTGGCAGCTCAAGCTTATTGAAACATTTCTGAAAGGACAACTTTTCCCTAGCAGACTCAATGCTGGTATGTGCATTGTTTCTGTGCAATCCATCATAATGTCGAGGCAAATGAGGCAATTTAAGGAACAGCAGGAAGAATTATCTGGAAGAGCAGTTCTATAAAGAAAGGTAAAAAGAGCTTAATACATCTAGTTTTGTTAAAGCAGAGGTAGATGGAGGCATGTCCCCCGCCAGCAAATGCTTAAGTAATGCAAACCTTAAGGATGGCAAGGAAATACTTGGGCTTATACATATGGGAACAAGTAGGAGTAAATGAAAAGCGGGTGGGGAAAGACTGAATATCAGAAAATCTTGTTGGCAGTGAAGAGCAGAGCTTGTGCAAATTTTTCAGAGGAAGTGGTGGGAATTCTTTTAGTTAAGTTATTTAAAAAAGAATTTGAAAAATACTGATAAACGAGCTACCAGGAGTAAGTCTGTACTAGCAGGAAAGTTGATTGGATGATTGAACAGCCTCCTCTCTCCTGATTTCTTTCTTTGCTTGGTTTATTTTCAACCAGTTGACCATGTAAAACATTTGATAAAAGCAAAGAGAAAGTAACCTGGGGCACAGCAATATCAATGCCAATTTAAGAGACTCTATTTCCCACTGTGAGTTCCTGTCCTCCCAGCAGAACATTAGAAAGGGACCCCACGAACATTGCTCATTTATTAAAGTGCAACATCACCTGGATTTGATAAGTGTCCCACAGAAGAGGTAACCCCCTGCAGGAGAGGCAAGGTGGCTCAAACATTTGATTATGGCTTTTGGAGTCTGACAGATAACCTCTAATGACTACCAGCAGTTGGAGAGATTACGGCTTCTAACCAACCACTCTGCCACTCGCAGAAATTTCTGCCTCCATAGCAAAGGTGGCAGGACACAAACCACACATCTGTATTTCAGCAGTTCTGGTTCCTTGCCCAGAAAAAGAGTGTAAACTATCAACGAAGGTACTTCCCGAGAGTTGGAAGCTGGCACTTGGGTGCACATAGGAGCAATACTTTAAACTACCGTAGGTCAGTAAATGTTGCAGTCTTTAAGTACATACCTTTCCACTGAAGGTAGGCAAGACTGAAGGTAGACCGACCATACCTCTTCTGGCACTAAATTTTCTCTGTTTTAGCAGTCATGCTAACAAAGCTGACAACAGCTGCAGAATTCAGAGTACGGCTCCCCATTTCAAAGTCTTTCTGATGTGTTCTCCACTAGAACAGGGCATTTCTTCATCTGATGAGCTAGCTGTTGAACTTTAGTGTCTAAGCACTCATGCAATTTCTGTTTATAAACACAAGTACATTTCCATAAGAAGTATACTCTATGTTTCATCACAGTTTATTATAAGAAGGTTTTTTTTTAAGTATAGGAATTGTTTTTTAAAAAACTGTTTAATATGCTCAAGCAATATTGCAATACCCAAATGTTAATATATATATATGCACTGCACGCATAAACCAAGCAACTTGAAAAGCCTCAAGCATGTATGAAATAATATAACCCAGCTTAATTCAGGAATAAATTAACAGAATGCTTTTTGCTTTATCATTTACAGACATTGAACCATATTGTATTGTTTTTTCCTGCACAGAAAACAGTGGGAGTTCTGGACAAAGATGAAAGAGAGAATATGTACTGCGAGCTATTTGTTTCCTACACATCTAATAATATCTTTTGAGAAAGACGTCTGTATATAGAACAATTAAAAATGCCTGTTTGGCTGTAAGGTTTAAGATTCATACATACCATAATGATAGGACTCACAGTTGTTCTCTCATTTATATCATGGCTTTTTTTTTTTAATAACACAGTCGGCGGTTCCATTTTTACTCCAAGGCAGATTTTGCCATCCTTACATCTTAGTTTCATTAGAGTTCCCATTCATTTTACTGGGTAGGATGCTCTACAGCATGAATTAGAGTGAGAAAGTCTGGCTGCTCAGTTGTGCAACACTCGATTTGAAATACGAGAAATAGAAAATAGCTGACTTCTTTTTCCAGAAAAGTAATGTCTGTACAGCAGAAGCCTAGTTAAGAATGTAAAATCAAGATCATACAGGGTCCACTGTAATAAAGAAGCAGCACTAACTGCTGTTTGTCTTTCTGAGTTCTTTACTTAGATTTGATTATGCTCTTTGATGTACATACCTATCCCCCACAGAAGTCAACATGTGGGCTTCTGCTCACAGCAGTGATCGGGCTTTATATTTACTGTGGTTTGGGTGGTTCTGAGAACTGTGAACAGAGATTCATGCTCCTAAGTCACTGATTCATGTATGTCCTTTTTCAATGCAGTGGTCAAAAGATTAGGCAAGTTTGAAAGATTAATAATTACACAGAAGCCTTTAACTTGATTCCTCACACGTCTTCTGGAAATGATCACTGTTGCTGGGGAAGGCTTCGATCCAGTGTTTCTAACTTTCCATTTCTCCCTTGAAAATAAACCTAGTTGATGCTGTGGCCATAGTTCAACAAAACAACAGTATCCAGAATTTCAAGGTGTCTTTGGGGTGTTCTGGCAATAAAGAACAGCGTATGTTATGATTGTGTAAGAGCCATAACAAATGTTACCGTTTTTAGTTAGGCTGTGCGTTAGTTAGCCCCTTAAGAGGCTCTGGATCTATTACACTATCCAAATATATTACACTGTTGTGACAGTTGAAATCCAACCACGTGTTCAAGCACTTCAAACCCAACATAACATGTTGATCACATAGGGAAATGAATGATTAAGAACACAGCATAGGTGCATACAACTTTTTACTCTAAAAAGCTAAGCCAGTTCATCAGTGAACAGGGACGATTTGTACTACGGACTTTTCCCTCCGCCACTTTATCCAAGATGACTTTGGGAGTGTTGGTCCCGATCTTGGACAGCAGATACCCAGAGCAAGCTACGGCTGCAGTTCACATCTCTTACCGGCAGCCTCGCCACGCTGCACATCCGATATCACAGCTCCTTTCAGCATCGCTGAAACGTACCCATTTACCAGTGCAACCCATTTGACAGACACGGAACCTCGTGCTTGTAATAACGTGCCTTCTCCCCCGCTGCAAACTGGCTGCATGCATTTCAGGAAGGCCCTATAGCCACCCGTGTCGCTGAAACGGATGGTGACAGGTATATGTCTTTCCTCAACAGCGGCAGACGCGTGGTATCACGCCCTTGCTCTAGCACAGGGCCTCACACGACGCCTCAGGCATGCAGTATCTCGGCGTTCTCCCATTTTACTGCTGGCGAGGCTGCTGCGCGGACAGGCCCGGCCCGACCCGACCCGGCCCGGCCCAGCAGCGTGGGGGCGGATTCCCTCACTGGCTACCGACATCTCTGCCCCGCAACCTCCCGCAGCGCGGCCGCGGGGCGGGAAGCTATGGCACGGGAAAAGGACACAAACACCGGAGAGAAACGCCCCCGCCGGGCGGCCGTTGCCCCCGCCAGCGCGGCCGCAGGGCGCCGCGCACAGACCGCCCCGCGCACCATAGAAGACGGACCTCCCACCGCCGCGGCTGGCCAGCGCGTCGCAGCCCTGCGCGCAGTCACCCTCCCGCCACCATCTTGAATGTGGGCACGAGAAGCCCCGATGCCTTCTGTAGGGAAACAACGAGAGCGACACCCCAGCCCTTCAAGAGACGGGGAGAAGAGAGTACTAAAGAGGCGGGATGACCCCACCAGGAACAGCGAGCACCTGCAGAAGACCTAAACTCACATTTAAAAAATAAAACAAACCAAAACAACCCACTCCCCGAACTCTCTGTCCCGGACAGGGAAAAAGGGCGGCTTGCCCGCAGTTAAAATGGCACCTGCTTCCGCCCTTGCCTGGTAACCCCGCCCCCTGGGCGGGGCGGCGCGGCAGCAGGTATGCTCCGCAGTGTGCGTGTGCGCGCGCGCGCCCGCGGAATGTCCCCGCGGGCGAGCGCGCGCGCGGCCCTGGCCAACCATCGCCCCTCCACCGCCCGTCCGTGACATACGCGTCAGGAGACGCAGCGCGCTGCGGAGTGCCCGCCCCCCCGGCCCCGCCCCGCCCCGCCCCCTCCCCCGCCCCTCCCCGAGCTCCTCCGCGCGCGCGCCGCGGCCCGGCCGGAGACACGGCGGACCCGCACCGGCTGCGGCAGCGCGATGACGGCGCGGCGGGAGGCGGCGGCGGCGGCCGGCTGCCCCGGCTCCCCCTTCCCTCGCGCCGGCAGCTGGGCTGCTGCCTGGCGGGGCGCGGCGCTGCGCTTCGCCCTGGCAGTGCTCCTCCACACGGCCCGGGCCGAGAAGGAAGGTGAGACCCAGATTTGCCTTCCTTTCTTGTCCTCCCCCCCCCCCCCCACCTCCTCC
The DNA here is from genome assembly GCF_964195595.1 of Calonectris borealis. Lineage (NCBI taxonomy): Eukaryota > Metazoa > Chordata > Aves > Procellariiformes > Procellariidae > Calonectris > Calonectris borealis. Next base: position 147,162,065 of record NC_134312.1, read on the forward strand.
TCCTCCTCTTCCTCCGGCGGCCGTTGCGGGGCCGTTGGCGGCCGCGGCCCGCGCGCTCCCCGGCGGCGGTCGCGGCGGGGTTGAGGGGGGGGGCGGCTGGTGAGGCTCCCGGCCTCGCCGCCCCTTCCCCCTCGGCGGGGCCGCCGGGTCCCGCTGCCCGCCGTATGGCTGCCGCGCGGGGAGTCGCTGCCGCTGGCCCCCCACACCGCCCCCGCGCCGTCCCCCCTCCCCGCCGCGGCTGCCGGGGTGCGCCGGCGGGTCTGCGTGCGTGTGTGGTGGCGGGGGGGGCCTCGCTGACATCGCGGTGGACTTGGTGGGGTTTCTGCTCCCTGACAGCGGCGGGGATGGAGCTGGAGCTGCCCTTTAAAAAGGAGAGAAGGGGGGGGAAGGCTTTCTCGCGTTGAGCTGGTTTCCCTGCGGCAGGCTTCCAGCGGGAGACCGAGCCAAGCCAAACAGACGGGCAAACCTGCCTGAGGAAGGGCCGAAATGCACGCTCGGAAGTGACAGCGAGACCCCCTTCGCCTCCCCGAACTTTTGACAGGTGTCTGACGCCTTCGCGAGGTCGATGGCGTTTTCTCCAAACTTTAGTGAAAGTCTGACGGGGACTTTTTAACTTCTAGTGTCTGCTTTTGGCGCATTGTCTTTTCATTGTGGTTTAACAAGGAAAAAAAGCCCCAAGCGAAACACCTAAGCATATTCTGTAGCATTGCTGAGAATGGCTTTCAAGCATTTCCAAGGTGCAGACTCATGGTCTACTTAAAAGTGTGGCTGTGTGGCAGTGTTAAAAAGCAGCAGATAAATGTAATGTATTACAGAAGTAGGTGAAACAGATTTACTTCTGCTGACACAAGAATTTACTTTTCAAGCAAGTTGCTTGCACTGGAGGCGGGTGTATTGGAAGGAGATTGAAATGTATCAGGCCAGATGAGGTCCGAGAGGATGAAACAGGGTAAGAATAAAAAAGAATAAGAAGGGTATGGAATAGGAGTTTAGCTACGAGGCTGTAGTCATGTCTCTAGACCAGACTTGAGGGAAGAAATGCATCCTAATAATGCATATATCAGAATAAATGTAGATATGCCTTTCATTTTCTAATGAAGGGCTGAATTTGAATAATTTCCTAGTAATTTGTTTCTACAAATATGATGATGTTGATATTAAGGTGATTAAAAAAAAATCAATTTTGAGTCAGAGCCACTCTTGTTCACTTGACTTTGTCTTCAGAGGATTTAACATTTAGAAAACAGCATGAAGAAGATACTGTATTCTTAGAGTGATGAGAATCTGTGAGTCTGTCAGTTCAATCTGTAGTGTCTTGAGGTACTAGAAAAGTTCAAATGCTTCAGAAATGCCTATTTTTAACTCTGATTTTGATAGCATTCCTTTACAGGTAATAGCTTATATGAGTTTATAAGCTTTATCAGTGATGTCATATACCAGTATGATGGAATTGATTCATGCCTTAAAAGTTGTGACAGCTGGGGCCATGGTCTGGCTTTGTTCATTTGTGAAGGAGGTACTGTTTTTTCTCTATGGATTTCCTTGGCGTTCCCAGATAAACAAAGGCAGGTTTAGATTCACAGAGTTTGAATGGAGCAAGAAAATGGAATAGTTTGTACTGATACCACTTCCTTTTATTGATACAGTCTATTACTTAAAACTTATCCCAGCAACACTTCTGTCATTTTTAAAAAGCGAATTTGATTCTCATACAGAACACAGATTTTTTTTTTTTCAGTCTTTTCTGACTTCTTACACTCGTTTTTCTTCCCAAGTTTTCTGCTGCTTGAGAGTAATCTGAGTGGTACATTTAAGTAAGTCTTGGTTTGGTGTTTTGGGTTTTTGTTGTTTTCTTTTTTTTTTTTTTTTTATTCGTCTTTTATGGACTCCTTAGAAGAATTCCTTGACAATCTGCATTTGTGGATCACACGTTGAAGACTGTTGTCTTGGAGTCTTCCATTTGCTGAGTGCAATGCCTGTTTGTACCCTGGATAAAAGAACAGTGGAGTTTTAAAGCAAGACAAAGTCAAAAAGTGACTTGTGAGATCCAGTCCCACTGATCTTAAACTACAATCTAAGTGCCAGTCTGCAAGGGGCAGTGACTGAGCATAGGAGAGGAAGGACCAGCTTGGACAATGGGCCTTTAGACCAAGGTACGAGCTCAAGATGAAACAGTAGTTCAGAAGAAAGGAGGGTAGGATGTTTCAGGCTCTGTCCTTCAGCGCTTCACCTTCTACCAGGTTGTGTCAAGTTAAACATAGTAAGACACAGTTTAAAAAAAAAAAAAATCTGGAAGTAAGGAAACAGCTAGGAATATCCTTTCCATCTCCCAAATGTGGACATATATGTTTCACTACTGCTGCAGGAAGGAAGTTGTGGAGAGGGATTAGAACTGAGGTTGTGCATTCTTGCTCCTGTACTATTTCTATGCTGCTGAGTCGAAGGTGACTGTAGTAAGACACAGTGCAGTATATATTCCAGAGAAGTTGTCACAGAAAAAAATGGATAGAAGCATGTACTCAGATAAACGATAGTGAGAGAAGAATAGATCAGAATATCACAAAATAAACTGAAAAATGAAAGTGGAGGACACTATTTTCCTCTTACCTTGCATGTACATGAGGAGAAACTGGGGGAAAGATGGAGCTGATGCACAGAAGAGTAATGCTGGCTTCAAGCTTGTATGGTGATGGAACAGCAAGCAGTTCTTTATGGAGCTGTTACGAGTAGGAAGAAGATTGATTCTGGGATATTACAGATTGATATGACTGCTTCTTAGTTAAAGAGTTTCAGAGTAAAAATGTAACATAAACAGCTTTGCTGTTTGTCTAACAGCAAAAAGCAAAACTGAAATCCTTTGTGTATACAAGCTGTAAGTCAAACTCATGGGGGACAGTGATACTGGTGTACGCTCTCTCTGTGCTAGAGAAATAGAACTTGTGGAAAGTATCTGGTATCTGAACAAATACGGGAGCAGAAAAAACTGCATGGGGACCAGCCAAAAAAACTTAAACATCCCTTTCAGACTAAACACTGATGTGTGGACTTTTTTTTTTTTTTTTTTTCGGTCTAGCTGGGTCCTCTGTGCCCATGTATTGCTGAGAAATGAGTAAGACTGAGAAGGTTGTAAAATTTGTTTCGTTTTTTCACTTAGAAAATCTGTGAACCCATAGCAAAAGAATGACATGGCAGGAAAAAAATTCTGCATTCAGTCTCAAAGAGCCTCTTGCCATTTAGGAGGGGCAAAAATAACTTAAGAGTTTCTTTTGCAAATACATATGATTTTCAGAGTTTTTGTAGGCTCATCCTTTCCTAGTATAATTATTACATTCTGTATTGCCACATGGATTGAGGACAACTTTCAGTTTATATTTGAGCGTGTGTGGTTTTTGCTTTGGGCTTGTTTGTTTGTTTGTTTTGAGGTTTGTTTTTACTTTTTAGTTGTTCTGGGGTGGGGGATGGGGACACAGCAGCCTTCTGGGTTTCAGGTTGAAGGAAGCCATAGCAATGCCATAAGCCTCATGGTCAGTATTATGTTTTGAAGACAAATGTCTAAAATCAGCATGCTTTTTACCTGAGAACTGTTTCTGTGTTTGTTCCTTTATTTATATTCATTTATATTTATTTATATTAAAAAAAACCTTCATGTTATACAACAGCAATTTTTTTTTTAAATTGCCTTTTATTTGGCCAGCTGGCCTGTTGAGACTATTTTGATAGCTCTCTTACCTACCCACCTGCTCACAAGATTGGTGCAATTAGAGCAAGGTTGATTTTAGGCTAGGTTCAATCCCTAACTGTAACTTTTGAAGATATATCTTAGTGCTGGATCTGGGAAAAATTTCTGTTTAAACATCTAAGATCTGATACCAGATCAGTGAAAATCCAGAATGTTCTTTTTTTCTAAACCTTGTCATATTCTCTACTAACATCCTAGAAACTAAGATAGTTACTGAGTATGAATGATAGCTAAGATAATCACAGAAGAGTTGAAGAGGGATGTTGTTATTAGAACAGTGCACTGGGATGCTGGAGTTCTAGTTCTGTTTTTGTCATTCTGTCTAATCTCAGGCAAGTAGCTTTTCCTTTTTGCTTTTTACCTACATCTAAAATTGCAATCCAGGGTAGTTCATGAGAGTATCAAAAGTAGACCAATGCTGGAAGGTGATGTGGGAAAAAGTTTATATGTTTAAAATAGCGTTATAAAAAACTCTTCACATATACTCCTTATTTGTCATATCCTGCAGTCAGAACTAATATAAAGCATGCTATCATTTATTTTAGTACTGATGTTTTGACCCTGACTTAAGTCAAAACATGATCCAGAAAGAATGACCTCAATCAAACTGAAAACACTCTAGCAGCTGAAGTAGCACATCAAAATCATGAACAGTGTGAGGAAAACATAGTGAATAAAACACAGTGAATAAAAATTGTCTCACTGTGTTTTTGAAACTTAAGTATGGGAGAGCTGACTAGGTTTGCACTATGTCTTTGCTCTCGTGAATGATAAATATTAACCATGTACTTGGATTGGAAGGTCTCGTACTCCTCTGCAGAGTCTTTGGGCTAAATTAAATATAAGGAAAAATTTAATGCAATGGACAGGAAATTGAGATTCCACGTTCTCTGTGACCTTCTGTGTAATCTTGGTTGCTGTTCCCTCCTCTGCATCTCTTTCTCCCTCACCACTGTCTAGTTATATTGCATGTGAGAGGCAGACTGAGGTAACCTCACTTGTAGAGGTCGATTGAAGGATAGCGTGCTGCAGTTCAGGGCCTGGGATCATAAACTCTTGAAGGAACTTGCTGTGTATTTGTATAGTGCCTAACATGACAAAGCTCCTCTAAAGTTTGCAGAAGTATAGGCATTACTTTATTTAAAGCTTTCAGTTGTGTTTTTTTATGATTGATTGCCAGTATTGCAATATGGATTATTTTGAGTCATTTGGATACATTTGTGCATGTTAAAATTTCAGCTGTTTGCAGTAAAGCTTGGATGTTTGCTGTGAGTCACTTTATTTCAAAACCTACCCAATTTTGCTCTGCTTAAAGCCATACATGTTATGATTCCATGGTGTGATTTATGAAGTTTACAAGTATAAAGAATCTTTCAAACTGTAGACTTGGTAAATGAGCTGGGAGTTTGACAGTGAATGGTGGATGTTGTGGTTCATGCATAACCAGCAGTAAAAGTTGTGTGACTGAAGCGCAGGCTAGAACTAGTTTGGTTTGTTCCTGTGTTTGTGGGTTCAGCAAGAATAAAAGTCAATAAAGATCCCTTTTATTTCTCTTGCTAGTAACTGCTATCCAGTGTGGTGCCTCTGACTTTGTCAGTATACAGCCTGAACTTACCTGGGTGTAAGAGTAGCTGGGAGAATGTGTGTTTTTTCTTTAAATGACAGCATTTGACGTAAATCTGTACTCTTTGTGGTAATAAGTGGGGGTACTCAAAACTGGACTGGGTAATACTTTGAGCAGCCTGCTCTAACTGGACCTGCTCTGACCAGGAGCTGGGCCGGAGGCCTCTGGGGTCACTTCCAGCCTGCATTATTCTGTGGTTCCAAAAGGTGAGTGTGCTGGGTACTTGTTACAGAAGCAACTGATTCTATCCATTCACCTGTGGTAGTTGCCAAATTTGAGTTTAAACCACAGTTATCTTAAAAATCCTTTCTGTTTTTTTCTAAAAAATTGTGTTAGTATTTCAGCATTTTTAATTATTAATACCAAGATAGAGGATGCAGAATTTCTTCTTGCATAGGAAGTATATCAGTGCATTGCTGAAACGGCCTTTATTTTGTGATTGATTTGTGGCATTAGTAATCTAGCTCATTAATTTGGAAATAGGAACATAGTTCAACTTAGTTTGTTCACTGTCACCCACCTTTCTTATATGGAGGAATTGTTACTAAACAGTCCAGATATGGAGGCAGTAATTCTTGCCACCAGCTTCCCTTTTTCCATTTTGTAAAGCTTGTAAACTGAAAATGTAGATGCCTGATTTAGGAAACCAAAGAAACCAAAGACTATGAGAGTTAAAGGGGAGGTATTTCTCTTTCTAGTCATAAATTCAGGCAAAGAATAATCCTGCATCAGATATGGGTTTGTTAGAGGCAGCTGGTAAAATTTTAACGTGTGATGCAAGAGTGTGGGATCTCTCTGTTTTCTGAACTGTCTACATGGAATAAGTAGTGATTTACTGACTGTAGCAAGGATGTGATGTAGCATGTGCATTTAACACTTTTTAAAATCTGTATTTAACATTTTCTGATAAGCAGGCTTGGATAACTTGTGCTCTGGAATATTAAAGGGACTAAACGATGAGTGTGTATGCTCGTGTACGCTCTCTCTGTTTTTAAAAACAACCTTGGACGTAATGGGGAAATAGCAAAGAGCAGAAGGATTGCAATGTAATTCCACTCTCTGAAAAGCAGAAAGAAAATTGAGGAGTTTTACGCTGGTTTGAGATTTTCCTGCTACACTTACTGGATCTGTCTTCTCACTAAGACTATCATAGAGGCATTTTTAATACCTTTCCTCCTACTGCCTGGAATGCATAGCAGTAGAGAACCATCCGAGAACAACTGGAGTTTTACTGTAGTTATTGAACTGGTTTTAAGGATACCTGAATGAAATTTAATGGAAGGTGGTGTACAGGAAATGAAACTATGTACCTAACAGCTCCTTCTGTCTATGTACTGCATGGAGTTACAAAATTTGATAGAGTTATTTAATATAACTGTTTAGCTAACTCTAATACAACATGCTTAGGTTTTTAAAGTTATTTGTCCAATGTATCCACTAAGTATTCTTCATAAAGCAATGATGCCCTAAGGCTTACGTGAGGGTTTTTTTCAGTTAAACATCTAGATCTATGTTGGACTGTATAGATTTGGTGTAATAGAATGTGCACGGACTTTTTAAAGTTACTTAAACTTAAAAAAATCCCAGATAACCCTTGGTAATAGGGTTTTTTTAAAGTTATTTAAGTCAGGAGGTACAGCTAATAGTAGTGTTAAACAGATTAAATCACCATTTGAGGGAGTGGTGATAGAATAGGAGACAAAGACTTTTTAGATCCATAGATCTGAAGTAGAATGGGGTCCTTGTAGAGGAGGGTGGTAGTGAAGAAAAAAATGGCCGAGAAAAGTTCTCAAAGAGGAGGTTTTTAAAGAGGGAATTTTAGCTTTTGAAAACGGAAAGCTTTCTTTTTTCCTTATAGGCATACTCTATTGGAAACATCTCAAGGTAGTTTCCTCAGTATGAAATTGCATGACTTCAGCATAGTTTGATGTGACTGGCTTATGAAATTTCTTTATTTTTGTAATAGATAAGCTGCAGACTGAAAATGTCTGGCTCAGATTGAAGACGATAGAAGATACTAATATTGAGATAAAGAAATCGGCTATTTGTCATGACATCTGCTTCCACTAGGGGATTTTTGGGTCCCCCATTTGAGATGTTGATATAGTATGTTAAGTGAATTTAAAAACTGGTTATCTGAAGCTTGTAAATAAATATGAAATCATCTAGCAATATAGAAAAAGTCTTAATGAATCAGTGATTTACACCAAAATAGTGTACAGGTATTTGCAGGTGGAATTTGTGGATAATGATAAAAACTATCCAGGCAAGTAGATAAAATGTAGGGTGTTTGGTTCTGATTTATTCCCAGCAGTGGTGCGTGCTCTGCCTTGGAGGTTGGTTACAAGGAGTTCCTCCTGGCTCTATTCTGGGACCTGTCCTGCTTAGTATCTTTGTCACTGATCTGGAGTTGGAGTGTACCAAATCTGGGGAGCAGTCAGTATGCTCAAGGGCAGGGCTGCATTTCAGAGAGATCTAAACAGGACAGAGCAATGAGTTGACAGGACCTTCATGAAATCCAAAAAGGACAAATGGAAAGCCCTTCATACGGGACAGAATAACCACTTGCAGGGGATACAAGCTTGAAATGCTATACATGAGTCAGCAATGTACCCTGGCAACATGCAGAGTGTAGCCACTAGACTGAACAAAGGGATTATTCCTGTTTACTCAGCACTTAATAGACCACACCTAAACCACTGCATCCAGTTTTGCTCTCTACGGTCCCACTGGAAGGCTGCAAAGACAGTTGGTGGGCACATGACCTATGAAGAGAGGCTGAGGGACCCAAAACTGCATGGAGATGAGGCTTTGGAGGGACCTTGTGGCAGCCTGTCAATATCAAAGTAGAGGTTGTGAAGAAAGTGGAGCCAGATTCCTCACAGAGATGCATGGCAGGAGCCTGAGAGACAATGGTCATAAAGTGAAATGGGGAAAGTTTGTTTTGTATCAGGAGGTGCTGGTCTGTGATGATCCGAGTAAGACAGACACTCAAACACTGTAAAATATCCTTGAAAATGCTATTTATTAGAGCTAACACTATAAAGAGAGAACAGTATAGATAATCTCACATCTCTTTTGATGCTGGGAACCCTGAGTTGTGTGGAATCAAACAGGCCTCCAGTCCCTGTGCAACATACTGTGCAGACCCCGTCCATAGAAAGGGTTCCCCCATGTTGGTCTTTCAAGCTGTTGTTGGGTTTTCTTAAAGAAAACAGCTCTATTCGTAATTTCCACTGTCAAGCAGAAAGCATGCTCACGTAAGAACTTCTAGCTGCACTTCTAGATAAAGGCAAGGCCACCCAGGTGGCATAATTGCCGGTACCAAGTGGGAGCTGCCTGCAGGCTCCTCTGTTACAGTGAGCTGGCTGAGCTCATCCTGCAGCCACGGGGTATGTGCAGCACAGCACGGGCCTGAAAGCCAGCCTGTACATGCAGCACAGCACAGGCATCGGCCTACTCAGGTTGGCTCTTGCACGGATCACTGACTCCTCGATGTATTATGGCCTTCCAGTCAGGATCACTACACTGTTCTGGCTTGACATCATGAGACCATATTTCACCAAGAGGACAGTCAGGCACTGAAACAGATTCCCTAGAGGGGTTGTGGAATCTCTGATCTTGGAGGTTTTCAAGGACCAGCTAAACAAAAGCCTAAGCAATGTCATCCAAATTCAGCATTCACCGTGCTTCAGCAGAAGGTTGAGCTGGATGACATCTTAAGGTCCATTCCACCCTGAATTGCTCTGTCTCTGTGTTTTGGGTCTCCCTCGTGATCTTAAAACTGGGTTGGAAGTTGCGGTAACTTTGTCGCAACTGATGGGAATATCCGTAAGACAGGAGAATTCTGGATTCCCGCGTAACCCCATGGTGAAATCAGTGCTATGGTAGCAGTAATTTAGATATAATTTAGATAGAGGCGGAGTTGTAATTGGTTCCAGGAAGTTTCATGTGTCGCTGCATCACTAAAGAAATGTGATCATAGAATAAAAAAAGACCCTGTCGGCCATTCCTTGTTTTTATAGTCATGCATCACATAGGCTTTATTTGTCCCCTAGTTTTCATTCTTTCTCTTGAAAAATTTGTTTCAACAGGAATATTTGTATCACATCTTTCATGTGAAGGATAATATAGCCATTAGTTTCCATCCAGATAATATGACAATAAATTGGGTTGTGGTTGATATGTTAATATACAAGATGTGTTAAAGTAATACTTAACAATCTGTGCAACTCGTATCTGAGGAAATACTGAGAGATCTGGATATTGAATGTTCCAAGTTTGTCTGTTCCTTCCTTGTCCTTAGCAGGGGACATGGAGTACTTGGTCCTTACTGGAGACCATTTCCTTCTCATGTGTTTGCTTCGGTGTTCTGGACCTGCGTGTAACTTCAGTCTGTAAAGCCAGCAATGGGCGGTCTAGAAGTACCAGAAATGACCGTTATCTAGTGAGACCCTTGCATCCAGCCATCTTGCTATTTAATTCAGTGATAGGGAGCTCTGAAACTATTCTTGCCCTCTTAAGTTGTTGCTCCTAAATATAATAAGATAAGGAAGGTGTGTGTGTGGGTGGGAACTTTTATATTATAATATAGCTGCTTTTATATTATCATATATGTCGTCAGTTGCCTTTCATGTAGCTTAACTAGGTCATGATCTGCCCGAATAGCTTTGGCTAAACTGTATCTTCCAAAGTAATGAAAAGATGAATAAATTCCTTGGTTTTGGGGAAACCTGATTATACCTGATGCTGAAGGAGAGATCGTTTTCATTGCCAGAGACTGAATCTTCACAGGTGAAGTTACTCTGCCAATTAGTACTACTGAATATCGTTATCTGATGGAGAAAAGACTGAAACAAACTTCTAGTTCATCAGGGAAAATTTGATCAGAGTTCCAGTACTTGATGAGTCCCATGAATTCTTCCTTTGATTAAATTGAATTTCTCTAAGGAGAAAGACATTAGAGTAAGGAACTCAGAAATTGAATACAAAATTTCTTTATTTAGCAGTATCTAATTGTGCTTTTAAAGTATCTGTATTGGGAAAAAATTCCAATGCTGAAGGGCTGTTTAATCTAGCAAAGGTGTGCATATTTATGTTGAGGCTTGGTGCTAGGCATGTCAAAGTAGAAACGAGAGGTATTTTTGAGTGAGGATAATTGACTGTTCTCTTAGTTAAGGGGCAACTTGGTGATGTGGGGTGGTTGCAATCTTTAAAGTAGAATTAGATGTCTCTCCAAAACATATGCTGTAACTAAGCCTAAGGGTTTGGAATTATTGGGTGAAATTGTGATGTGTTGCGCAAGGTGTCAACCTAGGTCATCATAGCAGTTTCTGAAAGGCTCTGACCAGAAGAGATTGTTTATTTACCTGAGGGGTAACTGCTTCCAAGGTATTTTGGGTAGCTGAATTGAATTTCTGCAGTTAAACATACTTAAGCATTTCATTTCCATATGCCTACTTGCACCTTTAATTTCTTATTAATGTTTTCGGGTTTTTTCCCCAAAAGTGGAATTCCCCTATTTTGTTTCATTCTTCTTGCCCTGTATTTTATCTTCTTTCAACACTTGCTGCAGTTGTTCTTCTCCACCCATTTCTTTTCTGGCTTTATCAGACATTGCAGCCAGGTTTTTCCTGCTGGTCTGTGTTCCCACATGGCAACTCAACAGACTGCTTTGCTAAACAATCAATAAGTAGCATTACTGCCACATCATTAACACTAGGGCTTTAACATTAGGCTTTTCCTACCTTTTTTTGACCTTCGATCATTGTATTTATAGACTTCGTATGATAGCTGATTAAGCATTATCTTGCTGCTCTTTACTTGTCCTCCAGACTTAATAGCTGTTTCCAGTGGACACTTGAATAACAGTTGCCACATGAGCACAGAGAGCGTGGAGATACTGTGCTCCTCCCTCCCAATGATTCATCTCTCCAGTTGTAATTTAGTCTTAACCAAGTTGCAAGTGTTATGCAGCAAAATCTAAATTAACGTGTTGTCCAGGTTCCCTTGTTGTTCTATAAATTCATGCAGTTCCACCCTGATAAGTGACAAAAAATAAGGCGGGGGGAGATCAGGGCAGGGAGGAGAGCAGAACTCTTGTCACTCAGAAGGCCACTGTTCATTGGTTAAGGCCGTAACATTGATTAAGATGAGCGATACAAAGCATCCTCTGTAGCAGGTAGCAAGGTAGGAGCACGGACTGAAAACTGAGCAGTGTCCACAGAGCATAAGCTGTAACTCTTACCTGATTGCATTCACACTGCCAGCAAGACATTTAGATGTTGGGAGGTATCTGTCTAGTGCTGTCATCTTCCTGTTCTGTGGGGTTTTTTGGAAACTCTGAAAATCCCATCCTCCTTCCTCTTTTCTACAGTGTAGAGAACAATTCTTGCTCTCTGTGTAGGTTTATTAAGGTCATTAATCAGCCTGGATGTACGCTTTAAGTAGGTCTTCGCAATGTGTCGGCACAATCTGTTTTTTTGAGTGAGTGGGTTTCGTAGGTCTGTTTAGGGCTAATTTCATAAGAGTGCAAGTTTGGAAGGCTGACGTTAATGGTAATAGTTACAATTATTGTCAATTAATGCGTTGTTCCCCTGAGGCTGCAGAATCTATGAGCTGAATGTCATTTCATGTAAACTACATATTAAATGTTTCTATATGCTGAAAAGGTTAGAATTCCAATAAGTCCATGTTATCTGTGCACACATCAATTTGCAGTGCTACATGAGTAGAAAAACTTATTGCCACAACTAGAAGTTTCTGATTTAAAATTTGAGAACTGAAGTGTGATGAAGATTTAAGAATAGTTTGGACGGCCTGCTGCTTTCCCCTTCTGTCATTGCAGGACAGGTTACCTTGTTTTTGAGGCTAGCTCCAATTAATTTTATGTCTGTACAAGCTCAATAACAACAAATTTATAGAGATATAACCTAACTTAGCATATTGAAATTTTACAATATTTAAAATCGCCATCATTAGAAAGAATAAAAAGCCATAATTTGTATGGCCCAAAGCCAGATAAAAGGATGCTATTTGCAGATGTTGGGTTTCTCTTTAACTTCCTTTTAAATTTTTCCCTCTCTTTAAATGATTTATGAGAAGTTTCCATGAGTGTCAGAAGTATTGTTCTCTTTGGCTTAAAAATAATGTGTGCTAAAGTCTTTCTCCAGATGAGAAAATTATTTTTCCTTTTTTTTTTTTTTAAATTTATACAAAAATAAATGTTCTCATTCATGCCCCCCTACGAAATCTTCATGAAAAGGATATTGTTTCCTGAGAAGCATTTTGGAGCCAGCAATTAAATGTCTTTGGAGGAACAAATGAAATTATTGAAATGTTTAAAAGTAAAGCACCAACTTAAAGTAAATGTTTTAAATAGGTATTTTAAAGCATTTAGCAATTTTTAAAGTAGTATTTCTTTTGGGGTTGTTTTTTTTAAGTGAAGTTTTATGATATTTATTGCTACCATTGAAATAGACCATTTTGGTCAATGGCAGATAACTTTTAAAACTCTTATTACAAAGAAGTCAGATTAAAATAAAAATTGCTCTAGCTGAAGTGGATGAAAATGCAAATTTCTGTAAGGCTAAGTACAGAATAAGCATCTGAGAATAAAGGTATTTGAATAATGTGTGATTCTTTTTTCTGTCCATCTAAAAGCATCTAAAGTAATTTTCTTAGAAAAGTAACTAATAAAAGCAGACTCCTAGGTGTAGTACACTTTTACTTTCAGTGAGCTTTTTTGTTTCTAGGTATGTTTCTACAGTTTTATTGCAGGGATATATCTATTACACAACACATCCGATCAGTGCAAACTGTGTAAAAGAAACCTTCAAGCAGTTGCACCATCTTCTGAAGCGTGAAACAAATGTTGTGAGCCAGATGTGTGAACTGTGTCTTCAGGACGGAGACCCGCTTTCTTCCTTTCTCAGACTATGCAGTAGCTTCATTGTCTGTCTAGGGCCTGTGTTCTGCATCGGAATTGTGCTGTCGCTTTCTGTTTTGTGGCTGGCTTTAAAAACTGAATTGATCACTGAATTCCCAAAAATCTGCATTAGCCTTAACTAAGGGGAAAAGAGGTGAGTGAATGAACGCAATGTGACAGCTCTCCTTACTAGGAAAGGGCCTTGCTGTGTAAAGAAGCTTGTTTTGTATCTAAAGTCAGAAACGACACGAGTAAGTTAGCGAAAGATTATATGCAGACTTAGTTGGGTAACGGTGTTGTGTGCAGTAAAATACAAATTATTTGACCTTTTTTTCCCCTCGCTGTGGAATAGTGAGTCGTGCGCTCAGGTATTGCAGTGCAAGTGATCTACTGTCTGTCTTTAGCTTGTATTAACTTGGGCATAAGTTGGTGCATATGAACTTATTTGAGTATGTGTTGTGTAAAGTCATACAAACAATTTTTTATAATCAGTAGTACAAAATGAGATTTTTAATGAAAATTCTATCTTTTTGTTATTTAGCTTAATATATTGCTTTTTCGTTTCACGTGATGATTAAAGTGCGTTATCTAGGAATGTTTCTATTTCAACTCTAATATGTAAACAAAATAAAAATTTGGCAAGCTGGCTTTTTGAGGGTTGGTAATTAGGGGTTTTGATGAAGAAAAAAGAATGAAAATGTTTCTATGTAAAAAGACTTCGAAGTGAGTTATTTTTGCAAGTGATCTTTACTACTTTGTGTGTATTTACTGTCTTGGCTGTGATAGCTCTTCCTGAGGTCTGTTGGAAAAATTATTAATTTCCCTTCATTATGGACTACTGGAAAAGAAACAAGCGAATTGGCTGTGTAAGTGCAAGAGGATTTAGCTGGAAAAGAAGCTTGCTGGCTGGTGATTCTCTCTCAGAGCCTCTTGCCTGAGATTCGCTGGCTCATAAGAGAATGATCTTTTACATTTCCAGTGAAAAGTCACCTGTTGGGACATAGGCAGAAGTTCAGGCTGATAACTGCACCGACTCTCCCGACTTGGAGAATAGGCCTATCTTTAAACAACTTTTATTGTGTTGAACACCGAACTGGGACGTGTTTCTTGAGGCTCACCAGACTTGTATTCTTGAAGCCATTAAAAATCGTTGCTTGCATTACAGCATAATACTGTTTTTCTTTATCTGTGTGGTATTTAATTTTTTACAATGTAATTTTCCTTTCATAATGATGTTATTTTATCATTCTGTATCCACCTGCCTGTATTTCACATGCTGCTCACTTTTCCACTGTTCAGGATGATTGAAATTGTGTGATTGTGCATAAGCAGTTAATTCATAGTCAAAGCTTTAAAACCAACTCGTCCAGTTTTAGTTGTGCTGTTTAACCGGTAGTGATACAAATGCTATAATTACAATTACATAGACAGAAGTGAATGACATTTAGCACATTGTAATTGGCTCATGTGGTTATAGTTACCTTGAAGTGAGCTTAGTCATTAAGACAAAGGGTTAGAAACTGGACTTTTAAAAAACTTAGTGTAAATTAGGAGAGATTTAAATAATTGATCTGGCCCTATTTTAGTAAGCTGGGACACTATTTCCAGAATTTGGAAAAAATTCATAGACTCGATGATACTGGATTTTATAAATACAGCTTATAAGAAAATTAGAAAATTGGTTTAGATGAGAGTTAAGGGAGAAAACAGTTCTTACAAGCATGTAAGAGGATATATAATGATGATTAACATAAAAATAAATGAAAGCACTGTGTTATAGAACAGCTGTTCCAGAACTAAGTAATATTTCAGAATAGTGTTTTTATAAGCATATATGCCAGAATATACATTCCTATTGAAATGAAGAAATTGACAGTGGCTAAATGAAAGAAAAATTTGCCTTAAAAATCAGACCTTAGTCAGAAATCAGATCTTAGTCAGAGTAGGTCTCATAACCTGTGAACCATGGAGAATTTTTTTTATCATTGCACACCAAGAGTCTTGGCATATTCAGTGGTCTTGCATTACATGCAAATTTATTCTGTTATGTGTAATTCAGGCACATCTAAAGACTGGTGTTGGCTAAAGTGATTTTGATATTAAGTTCCGGTTTACTTTGGAGAAGTGTAGGATTTTAAAATTTTCTTCTTGTTACTTGATGCTTTATAGGTCTGTATGTTTCTTATTTTAAGCTAAAATATAAAAGGCTTGGACCAGAGACAATTAAAATATTTGGCTGCTAGCTGTATAAACTTGTGAGAAGATGCTGCTTAAGCCGTGAGGAATTCAAGTGAATTCACTATCTCTTTAGCCCACTATTGTTTCCATTTTTATTACTTTAGGTGTTTACTATCAAACATTGTGATGTTGTTGGAAAGGGCAGGGGAAAGCATTTAGAAATCTACTACTAATAATGACTAGATAGTGTTCCTCCTACTGTTCCAGAAAGTTGTGGTTTGGGGGGGCGGGGGTTATGGCTGTGGTGGAGGATTTTGTTTTGCCATTTTTTAAAGAGTTTGGAAAAGCCTAGAAAATTCTCTCTGTAGAAAAAGGCGTTTTGGAGCAAGTGGAAAGACCTACATTCATAGTCTTTTTCTGATATCTCTTATGGGCTTTGCTTAAGTCAGCTTTTCTATGAAAAGAAGTTGCATTTTAAAGGCTGTAAATGGAAAACAAACAGAAAATGAAACTTACAGTATTTTTAGTGTTTGCTGTTGCTTATATCACTTCTGTTAATAGTGACCTACTGTCTGAAAAGAGGAAACCAGGATACGCAAGCTAGAAGCTGGAAAAAATCTGACCCTGAAATCACTTAATATTCTAGTAGTGAGAGTGGCTGAAATTGTCACGGATTCTCATTAATCTGATAAATTTGCTTCTTGCGGGTGCTTGAAAGGATAAAGGTTTTCTGCTGAGAGGGATTTCTGTATGCCCCTTAGAAGAAAATACTCTGTTCAGCATAGGTGAGGAGGAAAGGAGACTGTTGATTCTTCTGACCTTGAAATCTGTGGATATGAATCTTCATCCTTTTCCTTCTTTGGGCCGTGAACACCCTAATAACATTTAAAGTTTGACTAATAACTATTATAATCAGCCTTCAGGGCTTCAATTGCCTGCAGGGTCAGGAAGAAATTATTTTCCCGATGTGTAATTTGGCTTCTTCGCTGCTGAATTGTGCAGTGGCAGATCATGCTGTGACAGCTGAAATGCTTCCTACCCCAAATGTAACGTTGTGCCCCTCTCATAGCAGTTGCCAGTCACGTGGCAGGGGTGCCTGAAATGGCACAGTCAGCAGTTCTTAATTTGCTGCAGTTTACTATTCTGGAGTATTAAAGTATTGGCTGCAATGTTAGACCGATAATGGAGCATGATGGTATCAGCCTGGACTTTGGGAAGAAGTTTTTCCAGGAGGAATTGTTAGGGACTTTGCAGAAACAGTCATCTTCCTCTGTAGCATGGGGAATGGTTCACCTAGTAAAGCATGCCCAAGTGATCTCATACTTAATTGCTTGCAGAGTCTTTTGGCATTGGTAATAACCTATTCTCTATTGGTGACATACATATTTTGTGTAAAGGGACAGAAAAGACTATTTTTGGACTTGCACTGCAAAAGTTCGTGAACTTACTTAGCTCAGGTAGTACAAGTGCAAATGGTGAGCGACGGCTTCTAATTCTGGAATGGGCAAGTACTCGGAAGCATTCTGCTCTTTGGGCACAAACTGCATTTCGCTTTGAAGAAGCCTTTGTCCTTTCTGTGGTCCATATTGGACAGTTTGAGAGCTGCTCTTACAGGGATTTGGGTGATTCTTTATGACTCGTCAGTGGAGCTTTTTTAAAATGTAATTGGCTTTGCCTCATTTGAATGAGGTGACTCGTTGCTTCATCCTGAATTGAGAGTCTGAGAAGTCAGTTGCAAAAACAAGCTTTCATCTCGCGAAGGTGTAGATATTTACTTGTCATTTCCTTGCTTTGATGAAATAACCGATAAAGCAGAAACAAAGGCTTGAAAGTTAGTCTAAAACAAGGTAAAAAGTATAACCACAGAAACTTCATCAGAGTCTGAGTTGAGATGCGACTGCTGCAAAATGGCCAGCAGCCAAGCTTTGCAGTGCATCTGACTTCACCTGGCACTAACTGTCATCTGCTCTCTGAAAACATTTCTTAAATGATATAATGATGAATGGCACTTCTTTTTAACAGTGTCATCTGCTCAGAATGTTCTGTAACATCTGTTGCTTTGTTCATAAGGTGCAACAAAGATGAAATAACTGCAGAGTGGCTGAGAAAGTGTTTGGGGTTTACAGAAGGGCTGCCTGTGTTCAAGCTGCTGCTTGGGTAGAAGGCTTTGGCTTGTTTCTGTGAGCTTCTGTGCGTGTTATCGTTACAGAAGAATCATTGCTACTTTCTGCTCTTTGTACCTACAGTGTGTCACATTTAAAACAGAGGAAAAAAAGCCTCAGGAAAATATTGAGAATTTGTAATTTTATGTAAAAACATACATTTGAAGAAACAACCTTTTGTGTTTTACTGCTGTTTTACTGATGATAGATTATGAACATAAAAAGCCGTTTTCTAATGAATTTTTTGTTTGTGCCTGATGTCACAGTCAAGTTCTGTGTATTCTTTGTTCCAGAGCAGAAAGCTAGAAAATGAAAGAATGCCAAAAAGCCCAACCTCAGAGGTGCAATTCCTTTTGAATGTTAGGAAGGCGTGCTCTTATCAATAAATTATTTTATTAAATTGTTTGTTAAACTTGCAATAAATCAAATACATGAGAAAACAGAATTTCATTCTGGATTTGTTCCTAAGTTAAAAATGGAGAATTTTCCCTCCATATCAGCTAATCTGTAATTTTGTTTTTTTGCACAGAGTATAGGCATGACATTTCTATGAAGTTGTGATTAATTGTCATATTTTGCTTTTTAACCTAACATGTCAAAGCTTTATTTTCTTACTTCTTGCGCTGCAATTCACTTATAGATTTTTGAGTGGTTTTAAAGACAAGATTAAACAGTGACTTGAATGTCTTACATATGTATTGCCAGTTAAATTGACAAGAATGCACTTGTTCTTTGTTTCTAGGATTAAACTTCAAACTGATAGACCTACTCCAGTAATTTAAATTTTAAAAGCCCAAATCTCCATAAGCTGTAGGACTTGATCTCGTAATAGCTGCTTAAATGCTGTTTTGGTTTGGTTTGTTTTTTTTTTTTTTTTTAATCTCTTGCCCTATGTTCTATATAGTTCTTCAATATAAATGATTGACCAAACCCCCAATTCTTGGATTAAGGATGACTTGTTTGTTTTGAAAATCATTAAGGTAAAAACAATAAATACACAACACAAAAAATGTCTAAGGTATTGCTGACATGCCTGACTAGTACCGCTCACGTCACTGTTAATGTTGCAGGACATGCATATTGTTTATAATCTGAGGCCCCCCCTTCCCCTCCCTGGTGATTTTCACACTTCACATGAGCTGGGCTGCTTTCTTGGCCTGTGTCACTAAAGGTTAGAATTATGAGGTATGGTAGCTTGGAAAGTAATTGTATAAAATTTTGTTGTTTGGAGGTTTTGGTTGGTTGGTTGGTTTTTTTGCATACCAAAAGAGACTTTTGGAAATGACAGCAGCAATCTTTGTTTTATGTTAACTTTCACTTTTGGTCATGTGAAAGCAAGGTTGTGGAGTTTGTACCTTTTAGGAGAAGATACCAAAATATAGGGGGAGTCAGGGATGCAGAATGGGATGTGCAAACAGTGATATGTTAAGTAGCAGATTGAATTTTGGGTACTGAGTGAGGTGTCACTAAAGCAGCCAGTGAGGAAATGCTTGGGACAAATATGTGTCAAAAATAGTGTTTCTCTGTGTGGTAGGTAGGTGCCTTTACTCCTGTCTGCCAAGAGTGTTTTTTTCTTATTTTTGCTTTCTGAAAGTAATGTCACTTTTTCTTTTAAAACATTATAGAGACAAGTGGCAATGTTGGTGGCCTTATAATAGTTGTTCTTGTTAGAACGCTGCCCTTCAAAGTGGGAGATCAAGGTTTAAATCTCCTTTTTCATACTGGGATTCAAATTCCATCTTCCAGAAGCACACACTATGCTTCTGTGTGCTGGGAAATCTTTAACTTCTTCCACTAGAAGTTGTTCCTCTTTGCAGAAAGAGAGGTGTGTTCTCACTCTTGCAACTTCATGTAGCTGAATGGTAAAGGCAGTCATAGAAAAAGGTTGTAGGGTAGGTGAGGAGTTATTTATAGGGATTTTTTTTTTAATACAATTCTCTAGTTTGAGATTTTACTGTATTTTATCCTAAAGACGTGCTTTTTTGTGTGTGTGTGTGTGTATAGTCTTTTGGAGATTAAAATATAGACCTGTTTGAACTTTTCTTTCCTCTTTAACTCATGTTCATTCTTTTACAGATTATTATATTTTACAGGAAGGGCAATGCCCTTATTTCTTTGTCTTTAAAAGAAAGTAGCATTCCCTACATTTTGAGAGGAACTGAAGAACAATTGCCTGACCAAACATTTAGAGGAAATGAGTGGAGGAGGAATGCTTGATTTGCAGATCCTATATGAGACTGAGGCATGAACTTTTCATCAAGTTTAGTCATATGGTGCAAACACTTGTAAACTGTTTCAAATTTTATTATGTTACTGTCAAGATGGAGAGAGTTGTTGCCACGTTGAGGATTAGGGAACAGTGTGAACAAGGCTTTCCAGATGTACAGTTAAGATTTTAGGCGTATAAATGAAACTGAAATTCCGTTTTTAAGCGTCTGAATTCTTTGTGGGCTTAGATGCATTAAATTCAGTTGTTTAGGGACCCAGTCAGTCATATTGGTTGAAGTACTGAGTTAGCTTGGTACAGCCAGTCTTTTTAGGGAACCTAGAAGAAGTTGTTCACTTTGGAGTTAAACGTTTTTATGCCTAAAGACTGATTTGTGAAGTGTGGTACTTATTAATATGAACATCTTGGAATTGGACCTTTCAGAGGAAAATTAGTATCACAGATTTGTGTTTGGTATTTCCTTAGACTCTGCATTGTTATTTTGGTTTGTCATAGCTCTATCTACAAAACAAGGTACAGCAGATTTCAGATGTTTAGGTTGCTCTTTTTAATTTAGTAACAAAATTTCTTCTGTTAAGTAACTTAGTTTTTTGTTTTTCTTCGCAGCTTTCATCCAGTCAGATGGCATAATAGAAATGCTACGTTTTGATGAAGGAGACCTATTACAGGTATGTAGTCAGAGTAAATCATCTGAACTAGCAATGTTTCATCTTCTTTTTGATAGCTGCTTTTTGAAACTCATGGGTGAGAGGATTTTTGAAAATAAGCAAGCATCAAACTTCTAGAGTTATTTTCAACAGTATGCTTTGATGTGTCCTGAGGTTCAGGTTCCCTGATCTTTTGTGTTGGGAAACTGGTGGAGTTTACCACAGGTTCTGTCTGGCCTGTTTGTCCAGGTTTTTTTTTTTTTTCCTCAGAAAAACAGGGGGATGCTTTGTGTTTAAGAGTCATCTTGATGCAGGTTTGGGATGCAATTGGATAGCACAACTAGAGGAACTGGGAAGTGTTGCAAGATTCCCAGGTATAAAGAGGCAGCCCTTGGGACCAACTCACCACTGCGTTTAAAGAAAGTTCAAATTATTGCAGTGAGGTAATTGCTGTTGCAAATATGAATTTTTCAGGTATAATGTTGCCATTCTTGCCAGCTTTCTTTTGGCATGAGTCAAAACAGATGAAAAGTTAACTTTAAAGAATACGTGCTGATATTTTGAGACGGTGGTATTTGGGATGAAAGACTTAGCAACGTGGCTTGATACTTTAGAGCTACGTAGTTCTGAAGTTCTATTCACTTGAATTTCACACGCATGCATTTTGTGGGTTGTATTTATGTTGAGAATATCTTGTGTTAAAATTCCTTAATGATGTTAGTCCTGGTAGTTGAGAGGGAGGAGAGCAGAAAGAAGAAAGCAATTAATTGTTTAAATTATTGGAACGTATGGCATGTGACTGTGTTTAACTTCATTAGTTACCAGTGCAGTGCTTGATTTACAATTCCTACCTCCTATCTAGTCTAGAAGAGTCAAAAAATGTAAAAGCTGTATAGTTCTGGGCTTGTGATAGTATTATTTGTTTCAGATTTATGAAGGTGTTTTTTCTTTTTCCCCCACCTACCTAAGTTGTTTGGGTTTTTTGTTTGGTTGTTTGGGGATTTTTTCCTTCTTCCACTGCTTGGTCCTTAATCTAAATCAAGAATAACTTATTACAGATTTTAAGATTATAATGTACAAGGATGAGATCCTTCAAAATGATCTAAACTGGTGACAGAAAAAGTTGCAGTTAATAACAAACACACCAACCCCCCCCTCCCAAAAAAAAAAATCCAAACACCAAACAAGCAAACAAAAAAGCCCCAGGTTCCTCATTAAACAGCTGTTTAGATGTCATGTGCTAAACACATTCTCATAATAGATATCTATGTAGGCTTATTTTTGGACATACAGATTAGAATGGCGGAAGTTTTCCATATAGTGGTTACAGTCTCCGTTATTGCAGTTTTCGACTAAGAATATTTCTTTCACTTGCGTGAAGATGCCACATGTCAGTATAAATATAAGAGAAAAAGATCACTAGGCTTAGTTTCTTTTCTTTCACATACTCTATTAGAATGTATTTTGTTCAACAAGAGTGGTTTAATAAAAATGACAGACAGGTGTTGGCCCAATTTTTAAGATGAAAATGATGTTGTCGAGTTCACTTATCTACATTTTAGGTGTGTTTTTTCCCCAGGATTCTTTTTTTTTAAATAATTAACTTCAGATTTGTAAGATTAATTTTATCTTATTTATTAATTTTAGCACTCTATTAATCACTATAGTTCTCAGGGCTAGAAAGTAATGGTGCTGCTGTGAACCACCTCAATAATTCATATGAAGATGGAGAAATAAAACAGGTTAATCATTCCAACTTTATTGCAAGATGCAACAGAGACAGGAAAATTAGTTTAAATATTATGGTGGGACAAAGTTAAGCAATTCTGGATGTTGCACTGTAAACTTCACAGTGCTTTGGATTGCGTTTGGCTGCCACTTATCCTAATACGCTGCTGAACATTTGATTTAAAACAAAGCAAGAGAGACAAAATTTCTAATGGTTTATATGTTTTATATTATGGTTGTGGCTCTTAAGCCGAAAATACCTACGTAAGTGAAACCGGTTCCTTTTAATTAGAATGATACAGCATGTTTTCTCTAGCTTACAATTTATTTGGTTTTTTTCCTGTAGATTTTAATATGGTGACCTCTTGTGACTGCTTACTGCAATTAAAAAATAAAACCAAAGCAAAAACGTAAAAACAGATTTACATCTTTGAACTGCAGTTACTAAAGTTTTAAACCTACTGTAATGTCACTGAATGTTTCTCTTTCAGGCTTTCCATAAGTTTTCAGAAATGTTTGTTGATTGTCAGTCATCCATCATTACAAAACAAATACGATGATGTAGTAGCAACTCAGTATTGTCTAATGTTATGTTACCTCCAGGTGATTTTTTTTTTTAAATATAAAAAATAACTAACTCAGTATATAAAGTGAGCAATAATTATTGAAGTGTCTAAGCCATCTCCAGTCTTGGTTTATTTTTCCCCCCCTCAAAGAATTTGCTATCTTTACAGTGGAAGTAAGCCCTTTTCTTGTTTGAAGGAATTGCTTTCCAAGTAAGGCAAATCAAATGCCGAGTCTTGCATAACTTAATCATTAGGGATGCCTGCCACCTCCCTTAGTTAGAGTATATCCTTTTGATACTGTTTTTTGTACTTGTTTGGACTACATACTATCAGTGAAACACTCCTTATGTGTTCCAAAACCACTGCACACAATCACATTTTAGGACTTCTGTTGTAAAAAAATAAATTAAATGTGTTGGAAAATTGGCTTTCATCAGACTGCCTTAAAACAGTTATTTATTGAAAGAGCATAAATCTTTAAATAATCTGTAAAAAAACCCCTTGCATTTAGTAAAAATAAACTAGCAATGGAAATTTCATTAGTTCATGCTAGTGGGTAACAGTAGCGAAGCAGAAACTGTACTTTTTGGGTGTGGACTTCCAGTATGCGGATTAGAAAGTGCTACACCATGTAGCTTTGCCCTCTGTTTTAACAGAGCAAAAGTGAGAATTTTATTCTTTAGTTTACATGTTTAGATTGAAGGTTTATATCTGAATAAATTTATGCTACTTCTGCCCATGGATTAAATTACAATAATGAGAGAATTTCCTACTTCTGTCTATTCTTCATATGAATCAGTCCCCTTAGGGACTCAACAACTTTTTGAACTCTTCAAATAACTTATTTAAATCCCAAACATAGGGTAAGAATTGTATTAATATAAATTGTCCATTGCTCAATGCAATGTAGGGTTTGTTTTTTTTTCTTTCTCTTCAATAGCAGGCAATTTGCAGATGTCTATATAATCGGTTGGCACTTCACAGAGTCATAGATTTGGTTGGTTGGAATGGACCTCAGGAGATCACCTAGTACTTTCTTCAGGTAGTGTTGTGTGTAGATGGACTACCCTTGGCAGATGCTTGACTCTTCTGTTCTTAAAACTTTTAGAGAAGTAACTTGTCAAAAGTTTCCTTAAGTACATATTTGTTTCATCTCTAAGCTGCTTCTTTTGTCTCCAGTATATATTCAGTTGTTTTTTTGTTAGTTTTCTTGCCCTCTTCATAATGATAATTTTGTTCTAAAAGACACCTATAGCTTCTTCATGCAAATTTTTAGAAACACCCTGTGACTTTCTTTACTGGATTTTTATTCGTTTACGCACTACTTAAAGCATAGCATTTAATTAGGACATTAGTACTCTGAGGCTTTGAGAAAGGACAGAGTAGTTGCTTCCCTGTGTAATAACATTTGTTTTAGTAATTCCAAAATGAGTTGTAAGTTTTTGACAGCATTTTGTTTGCTCATATAAGTTTGTATTTCACTATGCTCTCCAGACACATTCTTTTCTTTAGTGTACTACTGCTTAGTCAGTTGTTCCCAGTTTTAGATTTGAGCTCTCCTTCAGCTAAACTTCGCCTTGTCGGTGTTAGGCCCTGTCCTCCGTGTGTCCTGATTATTTGAACCCTTGTCCAGACCTGACAGATGCTTCAAGTCCCTGACAATGATGTCATCTGCAAATGTTAGGAGTGCTGAAATAAACTACAACTGTTACTTTTAATAAATTATCCTTTCATGTTAAGCCAACATACTGGCTCACTTTTTGAGGAATTCATTTTGAAAAGTGAACAGTAAAGTAAAATTTATTTTTCAGAGCAAAGTTTTCATTTGCTTTTAGTTCATAGAGGACTGTTTCTCAGGTCATTCTATTTATTGTGAGAGCTCTTGCCTTGGGTATCTAATGTTTTCTTGCACAATGTAGTTGGGGCCACTATTTTCCAGAGTGAGCAATCTTCTATTCAGACTAAGTGTTTGGAAAGTACTTCTGCTTATGTAGTAGTATTTTTAAAGTAGCGTATTCCTACAATGAAAAAGGAAAATTGTAAGACTCTTCAGTCAGATTCTCTTAACATGAATCACTTACCCTTGCTGCAATAATCGTAAGTGTATGAAATGCTTTTTTACAGGCGAACTCCTGGAAATTATTCTACTGATACTTACTGGTTTGCAGAATAGCTAAAATAGGGGAAAAAGAAAACCTGTGTGGTTATATTCTTAAGACATATTTGCTGTCTTTGTTCATAAACTGCTGTAAACTGCTAGTCACAAAAGCTGGTAATGAGAATTACAATGGTCCTAAATGTCAAATAGACAGAACCTTAACATGACTTGCGGTGGCTTTGCAACGAGGAAGCTACGGGACTGAGTTACATGTGTGGGAATCAGCAATGCTGATCTCTTACTGGAGGAATTTTAGTGTTTTCTACATGATCTGTACTTCATTCCATATGGCACAATAAAGAAGTGTCTTAACAGAAGTGGCAACCGTTCGGTTCTGGTGTATCAGCAATAGTGTTTTCAGGGTGTAAAGTTTAAATGTATTTTTTTTTATTACCTCAAATTTTCATATTGTATGTTGACTTTTGAAAGGGTTTTGATAGGATCTCCATTAATATCCATATAGCCAAACTGCTAAGATACAGACCGCGTAAGTGGACAATAAAGTGGCTGGACCATTGACGTCGATGGGTGTACTCTACAGTACAAAGCTCAGCTGGCAGTCAGTTACCCATGATGGAGCTTCATACTGAGGACAATATTGCTCAATGTCTTCATTAGTAGCCTGGATGATGGTACTCTCAGTACCAGAGAGCACTCTCAGTAAGTTTGCGGATGCTACCAAATTGGGCAAAGTAGTTGATACACTGGAGGGGAAGGCTACTATTCAGAGGGACTTTGGCAGGCTGACAGGAACCTCATGACATTCAGCTAAGGCAAATGCAAGTCCTGCACCTGGGAGAGAATAACCCTGTGTAACAGGGCAGGCTGGGTGGTGACTGGCTAGACAGCAGCACTGTAGAAAAGACCTGGCTAGACAAGAAGTTGAACATCAGTTAGCCGTGTGCCCCTGTAGCAAAGAACGCTGCCAGCCTTCTAAACTGTATGAACAAATGTGGAGCCAGAAGATAAGCGGTGTGATTTGCTCCCTGCTTAAGCACTCGTGGGGCTGCAGCTGGAGTACTGTGGCCAGTCTGGGCTACCCAGTAACAGGAAGGCACTGACAAACTGGAGCAAGCACAGCAGAGGGATACCAGGATGATCAGAGGGCTGGAATGCTTCTCACGTTAGGATGTGCTTCTTCAGCCTTTAGAAGAGAAGACCAAGGGGAAAACTATGTGTAGAATTGACAAGAGCCAGATTTTTCATTGTGCACAGTGGAAGGATGAGAAGCTTTGGACACAAATTTCAGCATGGGACATTCCAAACCCATGTAGGAAAAAAGCTTTTAAACTTGAGGGGGAGCAAACACTGGACCAGGTTACTCAGAAGTTGTAGAATTTGTGTCTTTGGGGTTATTCAGAACTTTATGGCCCAAAACCAGGAGTGACCCGCACTAACTAGACCTCCCCTGAACAAGGGTTGACTAGATGGCCTCTGGAGCTTCCTTTCAATGTGTTTGATTTTTATAAGAGAATAAAAGCCATCTCAGTTCATTGTCATTGCTTACGAGCAGCTGAAGTCCTTCTGTTGCTCAGAAAAAAATTGCAGTTTCTTCTTCTTGTACAAGAATTGCCATCCCCAGGCTTTAGTTTAAAAATAACTAATTGATGCCCAGGAGTAAGTGACTGTTGCAAAACCAATGTCAGTAGCATGTGTTGCATCAGCTAAAGTCAACTGATGTTTTTGTTTCCTTATGTGAGTTTGGGTCATGAAAGAGCATGGCAAGAATGACTCAATTCAGTCCACTTTCAGCTACCTTCCAGATTACAGCATTCATTTTTTTCATTACCTTAAGCAAGATATTCATCATTAATTATATTTCTTTTAATTATCATACTTATTAGCATAGAGCTCATGAATGCAGCAACGAAGATTTAAGCTGCCATCTACATGTTGGTTTTGTAGCTGTTTCTCAACATTTAGTTGCAAGCGGCACACAGCTTTTCTACGAGAAGGAACCAGCCTTACTATAAAATAACTGTGTAAAATGTTCATACAAAATGAAAACTGAAAGAGTCTTTTAAATTAGTGCGGATACTCTTGTGTAGGAATACAGAAAGCTTTGGTTGTTGAGAATTTTGGTAACATGAAAGAAATGTATTTGGTGTCCAGAAATCTCAGGTCTTGATTAAGAGGGCTTCCCAGCTTTGCCCCCGCCACCATCCTTGTTTAAGACTTTGGGGCTTTAATTCAGTTGCTTAAACATAGGTAACCAGTGCTATTTGAGATGCCCTGGGCTGTCCCAGACATCTATATGGACCTGGCAGATATGGCACAGGGCATAGGAGAAACTGTGTGCCCTTCTGGATGACAGTCTGAGACCAGGCAGGTTGCCTTAGGACACTAATCTCAAGTGGCAGCAATGCCTATGTTTAGATGACTGAATGTAGTGCTAGGTAATATGACCTCTTACCTAGAAGTGAAGAATAGCTATTATAACAAACTGGTGAGACATTAAAATGAACCTATTTGTTGTTGTTGTTGTTTGGTTATTTTTTTGGTGGGATTTTTTGCTTTTGTTTTCTGGCTAAAGTTAACAACCATAGGTATATCTTTAGAGACAGCCTTCAGACCTGTAAGGTGTGGGTTTTGATTCTCCATGCGTGCAAGATTGTTGTCTGGTATAGTTCCACAACTGTACTGAGTCTGTAAGGTGTGCTTTCAGCTACAGATTCTCTGTGAAAACTTTCTTGAGCATATGAGCCTCTGGAGAGAAATTGTAAGTCTTGAAATGGGTGCTGGCTGACTGCCTTCAAATTTTCTAACTCTGTGCAGATTGTTTCAAGATCTTTATTCTGAAATCCCTTTGGTTTATAGTTTAATCCTTCTAGGGTTATATAAGAGAGAAACTAAGGTAGGCAACTGTTAGTAGCTAAATGTATATGCTATCTTAAAATTTAAAAAAAAAAAAAAATTAAAAAAATCATCTATCTCCAGGACTTGAAGACAGCCTTTTGGGTGGAAGGTTTATAAACCCCCAGTACTGGTAAACGGGGTGATTTTTCCCTCTCCTCCTGCTTTTTCCCACTCAGTTGTCTATGTCTACTGTTTCTTTTGTGCTGACCTTAGTTTTTGTTGTTGGGCAGTCAGTTGGATCAGGAAATTAATCCAATTGAATTTTTTTCCCTGTAACTTAGCTTATTATATCTCTTGAAATAATAATAGTGTTCACATGCAGCCTTCTTCCTGATCTGTACGTTGCAAGGTAGTATTTTGTTATTTGTAATACTTCTCCCGTACAGATAAGATATAATAAAATTTTCCTATAAATCATATTTTGCTAATGCTGCTGTATTACAGATGTATCCTTTACAGGAGAAAAGAGTAAACTGTATTTATTCAAGAGCATAGTTTTATTTCTCTTTACCTGATAAACCAGCAGTATTCAACAAAACCTACACTTTAAATAGTGGATTGATCTGGTACACGGTTTTAGTTCTTGGCATTTATGTTTAACAGTTTTGTGCAGTCACACAGGAAAAATAGCATACCAGACTGCAGCACAGTAGGTCCACAGTTTTACTTGAAGATCAAATTTTAAAAAAGTATTTAGAACATGTAACTGAACACATTTGTATGTTTTTGTTTACTGCACGACTCTAAAGATTGACGTGTAATAAAAATGAGTGGTAATTATAGAAACTGCCACATGAGATTTATTTTTGGTTTAGTTCCATGATGCTATGGTTGATGAGCTACTGAAGTTGGTATGCTACTTCTTTGCTCTTGATTGACTCTGAAACAACCAACGAAAAAAAAAAACCAAAACAAAACCCACACAACAAAATACCCACAAAAAAACCAAAAAGCAAACAACCCCCTGCTCACAACACAAAAAGTGTCATTGAAATGAATCTCATTTTGCTTGTATTTACAGACATCTGAAAGCAAAAACCAGGCTTTTCCTTATAAGTGTGAATCTTTGATGGATTTTTGCTTTTAAATGTTTCAGACATATGATGTCCTACCAAAGCGATTTCTGATTTTGAACTTTATGTACAGATATTACACTAATATTTTCATAGCAAATCTGTAATTTCAGAACATAGGAGGGAAAACTTGAGTGTATGATCAGCCAGAGAATTTAACTCCCAACAGTTAACTACTGCCATGGCTATGTAGCAGTTCAGCTGTTGGCAATGATGTGTATTTCCATTTGTTTTGGTATTTTTCTGGAGTTAAATCTGATCTCCACTGCCCTCTGTCTAAAAGTTGGCCTGGGTGGGGTCTTAGACTAAGACTAATACGAGGAGTATTGACTGCCAGTTATGATGCTTAAGAGCGTAGATAACAAACAACTTCCTCTACCGAATAATTTAAAACTTAATAGAACACACTCTCTTGTTAAAGCCAAAACTGGTTGTCAAGGATGGGGCAGTGTTGGTAATGACTATTTTGGTTGCCCTGTCATAGGATCTGAACCTGTTAGCTCCATCATCTGACTGTCAGGTAACTGCTGGTAATTTAATCACGTGCTTCTTTAGTTATGTTTCTAAAGAAAAATCAATTATTGAAAGGAAGGCTGTATTTAATTTTGGTGAATAATGCACTTTCAGACACATTGGTAAGGAATACAGGGTGTTTATATATCTGTTAACTTCATAGAGTTTGGTTGTTGTCGTGGTTTAATCCCAGCCGGCAACTAAGCCCCACCCAGCCGCTTGCTCACTCCCCCCCCAGTGGGATGGGGGAGAGAATCGGACGAGTAAAAGTGAGAAAACTCGTGGGTTGAGATAAAGACAGTTTAATAGGTAAAGCAAAAGCCGCGCACACAAGCAAAGCAGAACAAGGAATTCATTCCCTACTTCCCATGGGCAGGCAGGTGTTCAGCCATCTCCAGGAAAGCAGGGCTCCATCACACCTAACGGTTACTTGGGAAGACAAACGCCATCACTCCGAACGTCCCCCCCCTTCCTTCTTTTCCCCCCAGCTTTATATGCTGAGCATGACGTCATATGGTATGGAATAGCCCATTGGTCAGCTGGGGTCAGCTGTGTCCCCTCCCAATGTCTTCTGCACCCCCAGCCCACTCGCTGGTGGGGTGGGGTGAGAGGCAGAAAAGGCCTCAACTCTGTGTAAGCACCGCTCAGCGGTAACTAAAACATCCCTGTGTTATCAACTCTGTATCCAGCACAAATCCAAAACATAGCCCCATACTAGCTACTGTGGAGAAAATTAACTCTATCCCAACCAAAACCAGCACAGTTATATAACAATATTTCACAGGAACACTGTCTCAGCAATTTTTGGCTGTCTCCTTCCAGTAGGCAGGAAAGTCAGTGATGGGAATGCACAGCATGGAAGAATGGAACTGGCAAAATCAGGAGAAGAATGGCTGTAAATGACTGTGCTGTAGTAAAAAAGAGAGATATATGCAGTTGTTTGGTAGGGAGGAATAGCAGATTATTTCAGTTAGTAGAGAAAACTCTCAAAATGGATTTGGGTCATTTTGGGGAACATCTGCATTACTGGTTGTATTGTATAGATCTTCAGATCCAAAATTTCCTCGCCTTATCATCAACACTTGGAGCGTACCACTTGCTACACGCATCAGAGGTGTTCAGAAAGCTCATAAATGCTGAGACTTACTGAGCAATTTGTCTGTTAGCCTAGGTCAGTGGTAGCTGGCTGTGGTGATGATCAGCGTGCCTCTCAGCTGCAGGCAAATAACTCAGGCTGTTTAGTCCTCATAAGCAAGCATAGCCTGTTTCTATTGAGTAGGCTGTGCAGCATCTCTTGCAGAGCCCTCAGAGCCAGGTGTAGTCTGATGTGCTTTTAGAGAGAATGGGTGCATCTGCAAGCTGTAGGCAATAGTTACGCATGTTAAAATAAAAAATAAAAAAAGAAAAAGAAAATTGGAAAAGCAGACAGTGATTCATTTTATTTATGATAAAATATAATAATTTTTTTATGATTTATGGTAGAAAATCATGCTTACCTTTTCTGTTGATATGAAATGATAGATTTATGATAGAATAGTAGATTTTAAGAATAAGCACACATAATTATAAGTAGCTGTTTGAAGCTTATTAAAAGCACTTTTAAAATACTCAAGCAATATGTATTTTTATAAATATGTATTTTTATAAAATCATGCTATTGTGAGGAAATCACTGGCTTAATGATTTGAACAAGTGCTTGTATGAAGTGTTAAACCAGCTTTTGATGGCACAAGTTCTTTTTGGATGGAGAGAAAATATTTTCGGCTGATTCACTTTGATTCAGTTTCCTATCTATTTTTTTAAGTTGAGAAATTAATGGGTAGCAGTTTAAAACTGGAAGGTTTGCGCTCATCTTTCCAGTCTGAGGAAAAAATAAGGTATGGAAGCAGAGATCTGTTTTTTCTGATTAAATTCTTTAGATTTTGGAGCTAATCAGTTAACTTGTTAGGCAGTACTTCCTAGGAAGTTTTAGATACAAAACATTTTGTATCTTAAGCATTCATCAATTAACTACAAATGATTTTAAATTTCTGCTTTCTTCATTTTAATTGAATTTCTCTTACTATTCTGAAACAATTCACTATAGGTTGTAAGTATTTACTTATATCTTACTAGAAATAGAAAAGGGAGGGTGACATAGGAAATTAAGAAGCTGAACTAAAAGCTTATCAGTATGTGAGTAGTATACCTTAGCTAGGAAAACTTAACGGAAAGATTTGCAAGCCAGTGTATGAAAAATAAGAAATGCCGTGTTTTCCTAATTACGGTACAAATGTAATACATAAGTTTAAATGAAAGGCTTGCTGAGTTTAAATGAAAACTTGCTGATTTTTAAATTATAATAAAATTGGCAATATAAAACAACATACTTTGTCTCTTAGCATTCTGTTCAGTGAGGAAAAACTGCACTGGTCATGCTGTACTGCAAAGCGTAATTTCATGTGAATCTCTTCCTCCTGCAATGTCCCTTTAGCAAGGCAGTCTACCCCTCTATTTCAGATGTTTTAAAACAAAAAAGCTAATTGATGCTCTATCTAGACTTTTAAAATTGCAAATAAATCCTCAAATTACAAACAGATCAGCTTTGTTTTACAATGGTAAATAATACACTTCCAACTTTCTTTAGTATGATGTAAATTGCAGGGTTAATAAACCAAATAATTTCGTTTTAAATACGAAACACTGCTTAGATTTACAGTCCAGAATTGATCCTTGACATGAATCAAACATTAATGTTTGTGGACTAAGTGGTTTAATAGTAGTAATTATAAAATTTCAAAGAAGTGTCTCTGAAAAGCAAAATAAAATATAGATTCTTTTGTTGGAGGAATTTTTAACTAAAGATAATTTTTAAAAAATTATTTTAAGAAAAAATACTTTTATCTTAAGAAAAACAAGGAAAGAAAGTGTAATTTGTAGTTGAAACAGAAATCTGTGAAGTGCCCAGCCAAGAGACTTGATTTTAGTTCTGAAATGACATGAAAAATTCGCATTCCCCTTGCAAACAAACGACATCCTTCTACTAGAGGTGAACTGTGTCAGATGAGCCAAGGTGCACCATAGGCTTTATCAGACCTGTAAGCTTTCTTCCCACTCCCAGAAGATAAATATTCGTTTTGGCCATGAAATGCCTTTAAGAGAAGAACTGAAATCCTCAATTTGATCCCCAAATCGTATGGGAAGACAGAAGTTTTCAAAGTCAATATGTTTTAACATTAGTTGTATCGGCAGGACGTTCCATACGCAGCCTTCTAAACCAGTTCGGATTTCTTAGACAAGGGTAAGCTAGTTGGAATTTCCTAGACAACCTAAGCTCCTCGTTTTCAGGTAATTAACTGTTATGTCCAGCAGAGTGGTAGTAGAGGTATGAATAATAGAGGCTAGAAGATCATTAGCAGGGAAGGAGATGAAGTTTCCTAATCAAATGGAGATTATAGCGTTCTTTGTTTTCTAGTTCGTTAAATTACACCGGTGAAATAATTGCTTGACTGTTATTTGTTTTATATGCTTTTCTTTGTAATTTGTTTCTTACATGTATGCTAGGTTTTTCTTTCGCTCCCTACAATGTTATAATTTCTTGGACTTTTTTCCTCATCTCAATTTTTAAGTTGTTAAGTTGCTGCTTGTCTTACAGTTTGTAGGAGTTCCTACCACTGGAACTGACTGCAGTTCTTGTCCAGAGGCAAACAGTCTTTCGGTAGAGACTTAATTTCTTTAAGTAATTAATTGGAAAGAGCCAATTTGCATTTCCTGCTCCAAATCAGAACTACTTCTTTTGTCTTTCAAGATCTGATCTACTAACTTGTTACAGTTGCTGGGTGTTTTTGCCCACAGAGTATAATGCCATCAGTGTCTTAAATGGAAAATTTTTTCTTTTACAGACTGAGACAACAATAGGCCTCAGTTCATATCAACAGAAAAGGTAAGCATGGTTTTCTAAAAGTTTAATACAGCCATCCTATTGCGAGATTTATGATATTTTTCATAAGAATAATAAAATATTATTGTAAACAAGATCAAATACAAATTGTGTAATTTTTCAATTATTTGTCTCATACAGAGGAAATTTAAACTAAAATGTAAACTGATTTTTAATATTGGACAGCTAGATCACTTCACATATGGAATAAGAAATGGAAGAATTCTTTTTGTAATGTATACCACAGAGTAATTCTGTGTAAATAAAGAGGGTGTAAACTGAGACTCTGCTTGTAGATTTTTTTTTTTTTTTAAATCATCATTTTACTGAAGCTTTATTGAGAAAGGAGTGGGTTTGTTTACCTGCTTGGGTCCTTTTGAAGAACAATTTTATGATGTTACTTTCAGTAGATTCTTCCCCATTCTCCCCCCTTCCAGCCCCTCCCCGCCCTGAAAGACATAATCTGTTATCGAAGAACTTTGCATGTATAGTATCTGAGAAGGAAAAGAAGTGGCCTCTTTTTTTCTCTGGTCCCTAATTTTTCTCTGTAGACTTCTCAAATATTCCTGTGTATTTAATGAGTACATTGAACAGTAATAATGAAGCTTCTTTCTTATACAATAGCGTCAACAAACTGTCATGTAAAACACAGCATATTTTCAGTAAATACAGCTAGATTTCTTTTTCACGGGGAAAAAAATTTCCTTCCCAGGAAATCTAGTAAAAGGACTATTCTTTCTTCATTTCAAATGAGTATATGAAAAGTTCTTATTTTACTATGTATATAGTTGCTTAAACATGGGCTTAAGAGCATTCTCTTTGCAACGAATTTTGAAAAATCTCTGGAAAAAAGCAACGTTTTTCATTTTACACTTAAAAGCCTTGATTCTATTTGTATCACTTGCCACCAGTCTCTGCTGCCTTCTGATTAGATACGGACCTAAATCTTGCAATGTAAATCTCTTGAATTGTATGAAAATACTGTTGACTTTGGCTTACCTAGTACTAGGTTTCTAAGTATACTTGGAATTTAGGGTTTCAGGGGGAAAGAGTGAACATGAAGGTGCTGAAGAATCTTATGAGAATGTGGCAGGTCTTTCACTCCAGGTGAAATTAAAACATAAATTCACATTATCTTTATTGTGATAATGTAAAAGAGAAGAGTTAATATTATGTGTTGAAATAAGGCAGTTACTTCATATTTTGATCTGGAGCTTGAGGCAATTTGTATATTATGGTAATGTGAATTTTGTCAAACTTGCATTATACGAACTTCTCATTTGTTTTTTAATTTTAAAAGTTTACCTTAGTCATCCTCCATAAAACTTGAAACTTTGTGTGCTATACCTTCCCTGAATCTGTCGTCTTTCCCCTTCCCCAGCAATGGAGGCTCCTCTCTGCCCTTCAGGACTTCTATGAAGTCCCTGAAGTTAAACTTTCAACCTGGTGCTTTTACTAAACTATTTGTTTTCTATTTGCCTGTTAACATTGGATTAAGCAAGCAGAATATGCATTTCACTAAACTGCTCCCATAAATAATCACTTCCAAAGGTGTGTTCACTACTGGTTTCTCTGTTAACCACTTACACATACTATATGTACACCTCCGTGTGTGTAACTGTACTGTTACAGGAGAATGAGAAGAACACATGTAAAGTTACCATGCATTTAGAGTTAGTTGAATTTAATTTTCCTGGTTGCTGTAATCATACAAATTATAACATTTTGGTCAAGATAAAATAAAAATAGTTTTTTAAAGATCAAATTAAATATGCACTTTAAATAATTTGTTTACTAGGGGGTTTCCTCATTTTGCTATCTTAAACTGCTTGTGTGAAGCCCTGTGCTCATTACCCTGTAGTGGACTCAGACTTTGAACAGCAGTAAAAGAATCTCTTAAATTTCATTATTGAACTTCTCTTGTATGTTGAAAGATAAATAAGATGATCCTTAATGCTTCTGGAAGAACACAATCAAAGCAAATAAGTTACAGAGCAGTATAACTAATATTAACTTCCAAAACTTCCACTTCCGTAAGCCAAGTAGCTTAAGCTAAATGATCATTGTGTTCTTCTCTGTCATGGTTTGTAATATTAAATCAACTGGACAACAATCACAAACAACATGAGTGGTTTAAGATGCTAGTACCCTCGTTGTTGTTTACCTGTCCTTCCTGCCAAGGATTCTCTCTCCTGTGACAGAGAAAGTGAGTATGTGCCTGTGGCTCAGCTGCTGCAGTTCGTGGTCCAGTAACTTATTTTACCCTGCCAGCGATTATGGGTTTGTACATGGATTGTGAACTGGAGCTGTTGTGCTGTGGTTATTTGTTGCATTCTTCCAGGAGCTGTTAGGGGATTGCAGAATGGTAGGGGACACAGCTGTGGACAGGAACTTAAACAGCTGTAGCTATGCGCTGCAGTATGTCAGTCAGATTGCAAGTATGAAAACATGAATTTAGGAATGACAACTGAACTTGAGAACCACGATTAGTGTGTTTTATGTCTTGGGTAGAGTCAGACTTCATGCAGATAGTTTAAATGGAATAGTATCTTGTTTAAGTCATTGAGTCTCAATGGCAGAAAGAAGGTGCCTTTATTGGGACCTAGGGATTATGTGCAATTTTTTTTGTCTCCCAGGAAACAACTGAATTTGGTGGTCCTTGAGAATGAGACTGAGGCCATGGATTAGATATGCTTCCAGGATTTTTTATTTTAATTTCTCATCTAAGAGGATTGCTTTCTGTGTTTAAAATTTCAGTGTTCTAGAGTGTGTTCTAATAAAACACCAGTTCACAGATTTGAAAAATCTCCAGGTTTGCCAGGAAAAATAGTCCATTCCACTTCAGAGCTCTGGCCTATTTGGTGTTCAATCACAACGTGATAAAGATCTACATCGCAAACTCTTCAGTGCCATATTACAAAGTAAATACCCAATTTGTTGTCTGTCTCTCTCTGTCGTTATTGGTTTTACATGGATCTTTCTTTCAAGTATTATTCTAGGTGATTTTTTTTTTCAATGACATTGACAAAAACTCTAGGTTTCTGGTCCACATGCTTAACTTCTCTAAATGACTTGTCTTTCATTGGCTTATTAAAGATTATAATACCTCCTTCTTAGTATAGCTTGCAGATATTTCTTCCCTATCTAGACAGTTTATTCAGTTCTTTGATCTGCTTTTTAACACTAATTGGAAGGAGGGAAATGAACTAGCCATTTAATTTGTTTTGTCCTTGCCCATGGTCAGGTTACAGTGCATGTATTCAAGCTTCTCCTTGTTCTTTCCCCACCCTTTCCCCAGACAACCCCCTCAGGAAGTGTTAGCTTTGAAGTTTAACGTCTGATATAATGAGTATGATACAGGGTTAATGTTTGCATAACTGAGCCAACCACTAGCTGGGTGTAGTTTATGAAAAACTTTTGTTGCTAGTCTTTTTATTCATCTGCACTTATAGCAATGGCTACTGCCAGACACCGAAGTGGTCAAATGTTTTGTGGGAGTTCACTTTCTCACTGAAGCTGTGTTTAATACCCATATTTCTAAAATAATTTTAACTATAAAAATTTATAGTTAATATATTTTCTGATATATGCAGCTCAGCCTTATTTTTAAATATTAACAGGTCATGGATGCACTCAAGGAAATATGATTGGTTACTTACTTTTTTTAGCCAAAAATGTTGTGTCTTTGACGTGGCTCTTTCAAGGACGTTCTGGCGCAAAAAGTACCCACTGTGAGGTATTTGCCTGTTTGTCATTTTAAAAATTCACATTGTTATTTTTGGACACACTTTCATTTTATTTTGTGGTAATAGAAATAACAAAGTAGTGGCTTTCTAAGAGTTTGTGATGCTAAATAAAATCATGAGATCTCTTGCTATTTGACGGTTTAATGCCGTTGTCTTTATTTCTTGATGATTTATGGCACAGGAGAGGAAATAAAACCCTTTAAACAGCTGGTAAAGTAACGTGGGAAAAATACTAGTAGAGTAATGCTTAGATTTGAATTTTCCACAGTAGCAATTAAAGATAGTATGATAAGATGCCACAAAGCACAGACCTCCTCCAGAAATCCCAGAACAGGTAGAAAGGTAAAGTGAGGATACAGAGAAACAGTTACTGCCCAACTTTGCAGGAATCTTTAAATACTATATTTGACAAGCATTTTCTTCATCTCCAAATGCAGAGATGTGCATGGATTATTTAAAATTATGAGTGCCTAGTACTCTGTGATAAACAGCAAAACATTATAGCAGTGCTGCAGAATGTCCTGAGAAGAAAATTGTGTCTCAACACAGATCGACATCCATCTTTCCAGGCATTGATATTTTGACCATCTTTATTACTGCATCTGTGACTAACCTTATTGAGACATGAAGCTGCACTTCAGTGAATTGCATCTGGTGGTAGGTTGCTTCTGGGTAGTAGCAGTACAGTAGTTAGTAGTTGAGGTAAATGCCCTCTCACTTGAATGACAGAGTGGATGGTACAGCGAGGGTAATGATCATCTCAGGGACTGTGTGTTGTTCACTTCGCGTTTCATTTTTAAAATCAAAATTCTTACAGAAGGGAAAAAGTGTTGGGACCATCTTAAATCATTGCCAGAAACTAGTCGTTCCTGAAACTTCATAGATTCCCATGACTCCTGGCCAGTTCTTGGTCTGCTGGAGCTTGTTGGCAGATGTTACTAGTCTTCTCTTTCAGATGCATCTTTTCCTTTTCATGTTCTTCTTCTTGACTTTTAGAAAACTTGGAGGGGTGGGGAAAGAAAAATGTTTAAATTCTGATAGAAGACCGGGAGCCATAGCTCTACATGCATACAATATTAATTAACTTAAATGTCATTATGCTGTAAAGTTGCCCTACCCATGGGTGTATCCAGCCTTCAGTGAGCAAGTGCCCAGCAGAGCAGACATTATAATAATTTTTTAAGTCTGCTGCAAGTTGACTCATGTTGGGCCTTTCAGTAGGAAAAGTTTGGGAATTCCAATATTGCTTGTTCCCATTTGAATCTTATTACAGTTGTTACTTTTATTATAATAGTTGGCACTCATTATGATGTAGCTGCCTTTACCAAACTTCAGCCATTTAAAAATTCTGTGTTGTCTAAATGGCTATCCAGCATAATATACCTATGCAGTCTGAGAAAATGCTGCTTAAACTTTTCATGTATGTGGAGAATTGTGTATGTCCTGATTGTTCAAGTTAGGTCAAGTTACACTTGACTGTATTTTCAATGCATTTAAAATAAAGATCTTCATTATTGCTTTTGTAAATACTGTAAATATTTCTGATACCTTTTCCATAAGAGGAATTGATATGTCGTTTTAGCAACAATTACCAATAAAAAAAGAGGTGCTGGCTGACTGTTCAGAGTTTTGAAATTGGAAGAAATTGACAGAACTATTTTAAAGATCATTATTGAAGAAGAGTAGGTTTTGTTTAGTGTTATCTTGACAAGGGAGGTACATGAGCTTTTTGTCCTTTTCAGTTCAAAAATGCACTCTAAATGTTTTTTAAAATTGGACCATAAACTTTGAAAAGTGAGATGATCACTTTGAAGACTTATTACCAACTTGTTTTATCCGTTCAAAATATCACTGCTGATAGAATTTTCCAACTTTATTCTCTTATGTCCAGTGTCTCTGTGAACTTCATTTTGTTGAGCACTTGTTCCATGAGGTTTGATTTTAGCCTGAGAAGGTATACCCAAACTCTCTCTTATTTGACAACTGTAATGAGTCACAGCAGCACTTAATAGTAGCAAGAATTGTAATTTTCTGTAGATGTGAATACAGTTCTTCCTATTAGTGTGTCTTACACCTTCACTTCTGTTGTTTTGTGATCTATACACACGTATACACATGCATGTGCGTGTGCACACACACGCATGTATAAGTATACACTAAAGCTGACTGTACTATGCCTACTCTTGCCCCAATAATGTTTTACTTTTATTATATGGATAAAGCCATTTTTAACATCTAAGCTCTAAGTAGTACTGAAAATGCTTTGACATCCGAACTTAGAGAGCTGTAAATTGATCAGCATGAGTAGATCTCCCTATTACACATGTATTATACTTGAAGTGTGAAGATTCAGTTATGGAGTACTAGAGTGAGTCACTGAGACATTGTATTTTTATAAAAAAGGCTGTTGATTTGTTATACTGTTGTCATTGCCCAGATCTGTGCTATTAGAGAATACAGTTAAGATTTCATACACTATTCTTAAATTCTTACTCCTGTAAATAACTTCCTTGTTGAAGTGGTTCTAGAGTATGGAAAGACACCTGAATTGTCATCTGAATTGTTATCTGAACTAACAATAACTAGTCTTCCTGGAAGTATGCTGGATGGAATTAGAATGATTGAGTTCAAGGCCTCAGCTTTCATACGGTGAGCCACATGTGCCTGTCTGAGGCATCTTCCACCTCCTGGCTTCTTCCTCTGTTGAGGCAGAACTGGGTGGTTTTGCTGCCCTGGCTGGAGTTGTGGAACAGTTTTGCTGACCCAGGACACGTGGCTGCAGCTCTGCTTTGGGCATCTAGGACTGATAGTAAGTCAGAAAACAAGGATCTAAAACAAGAGTGCTGTTTTAATATCAGTAACAAAAGCATTTAAAGAAAAAGGAAAGGCATTGGTCCTGAGCCATTCAGGAGCCATTGATCTTGAGCCATTCTTTAGCATTTCCTGTTTATTTCTTTCATGTTATTGTCTCCCTGTTTTATTGTATGAATACAATTTTTACTCAGCCCAAAATAAAGTGTATACTGAATTACAGAGATACTTAAGTGTGGTCACAATCACATCATTCTGAATAAGAAAATTTTTCAGTCAATGAAACTGTTTTGTATTTTTTCTTGTAACTTAGGTTGTGGATTATTGATTGTGCTCGATTATAACTGTAGTGGTAAAATAAGCAGTAGTAGAGAATGTTTCCAGATACTTTGTTGTCTTCACTGCTGGATTGTTTGAGTGGTATTTAAGTTTTAGTCTTCATCTACTAGCATTCTCCTAAAGAGTTCCCAGGGTGAGGTTAGTATAGGCAAAGATAAGGAGTGTTTCTAGAGCAGAGTTGCTCTCTTCTGGAGATTATGAGTTTTTAACAGTATAGACGTGGGCTGTTTTCTCCCATGTGGCCTCAGTACCATCAAACGAGTCCAAGATTGTTTGTGTACTAGTATAGAAGTAGCTAGGGAAACTCATGATGTGTATGTAAATTACTGTTGTACATTGAGGAAGATGTTTGGATATTGCTATGAAAGACGATATAAACTTATTTAGCTTACTGTTTCACTTAGCCATATCTATATAGAGGAAAACTAACACTTCAATTATGTCCATTTCCAAGATATGTACTCTTGCATAATCTTTCTTGGAGATACCACATAATCATGTAAGTGGCTGGTAAAATTACGGTATTCTGGCTGGACAAGTTTGTCAGGCAATTTCTTCTTTTGAATTAGCTGCTCTGTTATGAGTATTAATGAATGTTTTGCTAAGAAAGGGCAATTTGAGATGGGAAGGGAGCAAAAATGTATCATTTAACAGTATCTTTTACAGCATTTTAATTTTTCTTGCAGTGTATCCCTATATCGGGGAAATTGCCGACCTCTCCGGTTTGAGCCACCAATGCTGGATTTCCATGAACAGTAAGTTGAAAAGTCTTTCGATGTGTTTAGTTAGACAAATAGAAGAAAACATCTCAAGAGCATTTAAAACTGATGGAGAAGGTTGTATACATACATTGCATTGACAGATTGTCCATAAGTGTAGTTGACCTACTTCTTCCAGAGAGCTGGTGTACTTGGTCTTAAACGTCATGTAGCGACCTATCAGCTGCCATGGTTTTGGCGGTGTAGGTACTTGTACTTACTTTTTAGGTACTTGTACAGCTGCTCTGCAGAGTGGAAACAGTTTTAAGTCTAGAACTTAATGTACTGAGGTGATATTACCTTTCTGCTTGTACATAGCCCACGTCAAAGAGCATCTACTCTAGCATGTCCATTTTACTATTGCTTTGGTGGCAAAAAAACTTTGTCAGTGGATCTGCAATTATTAGAACAGTAATGTAGAGTTGTGAAAATACAGCCTCAAGGAGAACAAACAGCCTCCAGGAGCCTAGGTCCATGCTCCACCTTGCAGCTGGTTGTGGTTTCGATTCTCAGTGGCTGAATGTAATGGTTTACAGCAAACTTATCTGTGACTTCTGTAACAGATGAAAGAAAGGGAGGAGGAAGGAAGTTTAACAATTTGAACAATGTACCTGTTTGTAATCAGTTCCTCTGAGAACTACTTCAGTCTTAACTTTTCTTACCAGTAACTGGTTACTGTGTATACATAGCTACAATCATTCTTCTTGTTAACAGTCAAAATCAGTTCTGGAGTTGGTGTACATAGATGCAGCCTCTGTGCATGATTGATGCTCTAACACAATGTAAACTACAATGAGGACGTTTCAAACATTTTGTTAACAGTTCAACCTGGAAGAAAGAAAACATCCCAGGTGTGCCTTAGCGCAGTACTGGTTCCCCCATCCGCAGCCAGCACTGCTGCTGGATGAAAAGCTGCTTTATTTACAGACAAGCCACAGATTATTAATAAAAATATAGTACCCCTTGTCTGTGGGAAAGACCATTGTACAGTGTGATGACTACAGAGC
The DNA here is from genome assembly GCF_964195595.1 of Calonectris borealis. Taxonomy (NCBI): domain Eukaryota; kingdom Metazoa; phylum Chordata; class Aves; order Procellariiformes; family Procellariidae; genus Calonectris; species Calonectris borealis. The sequence goes on from NC_134312.1 coordinate 147,204,043, forward strand.
TGTGCAAGGAAGCTTCTGTGTATTGATGTGGTATATATTTTTGTGTTTCTGAAAGAAGAGAGGCTGTAACTGTATATTGTTTGCACAGAGTAGTTTTCCAGAAATAACTTTTATACCAAAAAACCAAACGTAATGCCACTAAATAGCAAAGCTATATGAAAATGCCTCATTTTACAGAATTTATTTGTGCTCAGTCTAACAAAAGTGTCCCCTCTTCCTTATTCCTTCAGAATTTCAGAATATCTAGCTTTTGATGTTGTGTGTTTTTGTTGTTTTGTTTTTTGTAATGTCAGTAACTGGTCCTAGGTAAGAGGGCATTGAGCTTCTAAACTGAATAGTAAAATACCTAGCGGTAAGCCCTGCTCTATGGCATCTCTGCTATAACAAAAACAGGTTATAGTTAACAAGTTACACTGGTGAGTGCAGTACAAACTCAAACTTGTAGAGCAGTTTGCTCTTTCTTAGAGTTACTGTAAACTTACCTCTTGATTTGCTTTTAACTGATTTTCTCTTAAAATTGTAAAATTTTTCAGTTCATGGTAATTAGAGAATTTAACATTTGTAATGTATTTTATACACCTTTTTCTAATATGAATAAAGTGTTTTGTTGATGTGCTCTGAAGTATCTTGCTTTTCAAGATCATCTGTAGTTTGCATGCTTATCTGAAGAAAGCTACATGTGCTTCTTTGCTTTGTGGATTTCCAAAGGTGCTTTTTTTTTTTCCCCTTCTTGCTAAAAACAGATCCCAGACAATATCATAAATGCTTTAAGCTGTTCTTCGTTATATTTTGGCTTTTTATGTAAACTGTTCTTGTCAGAGCTGAAAGCATTGAAGAAATAGTGTAGGTCTAGTACACTGTTAAAGTAGTGCACATCTCTTACTTAGAAAGTGCTCTGTACAACAAATGCAGAGCTGCACTGGAGGATCGCTGCCTTCTATCAGTTAAAACAGGGAACCTGTGTGTTAGATCTCGGTTCATTATGTGTTCTATTTATTTTTTTTCTAACAATATATGATAATTAATTTATCTGTTGTAGTTTAGGTCATAATCTCAGGAAGAAATAGTCTTCTGATTATTAAAATTTCAGTGAGATGTCAAAAACAGTTTTAGAAAAGGTTTATATATGGACCCCCAAAGCTCAGCTTAAAATGTGTACTTAGGCATTTACATAAAAGTGAATCAATTCTGAGAAATGCTGAGTAACTCAGCCTTATGGTGGGAACAAACTGCAGGTGCCAAGCACTTTGGAAGTCAAATAATGCAGATTTAAGCTTTTGGCTTTTTTGCCTTTTAAAATAGACAGGGTTTTCACATTCAAATTCTGGCTTTTCTTTCTTTGTTAATAATGGATTTTAGGAAAGGCATAAAATGCATGTTTAGTTTCTGAGTAAGTATTGTACCTAAACGGTCTTTTGTCGAGCAAGCTTGTTCAAAGGTCATGTTTATGCTGAGCTATCAACATGTATCATTCCTAGGCTAAAGAAAGTTGCAGTATTTAATTTCAGTTGTAAGTTAACCCATTCTTCCTGTGACATTTTTGGTCTACTAAGAGTGTGTGAATTTAATCAGATGTTTCAAAACATGCCAACTTGAGCAGGAATAATATTTATTAAAAGTTATTTTATCTAGGGATCTCAGAAAATCAAAATCAGTATTAAGTTGATAAATAACTGCTATAGACACACTTCCTGTGTTCCACATGGAGATGAGATTACAATGGCCTTATACTTCTGTTTTATAACAGTTGGGGGCTTTTTAATGCTGTTTTAATATAAAATAAACACTACCGTATTCTACCACTTTGAAGGCAGTCCAGGTAATCTCACATTTATCAAAGAAAATGTATGCTGTATGTTAGGATATGCAAATCTTTAGCTCACTTGAAGAGATCCCAAATGTTCTCTGTGTACATTAAGCCTCTAGGAATGGGGTGGAACTGAGGCAGGTTCTCCCATATCACTGCTCCAGGGACTGCTTGGACTAAGTGGAATACTCATTTGATTATTTAATGTGAAAGCCTCCTGCTTGTGTTTCTGAAGCAACACCAGTCGTCTTCTGGAAGAAATTCTGCAGTATGTTGGATATCGGAGATTTGGGGCTTTAAAGAAAACAAACTAGCAAAAAAACCCTCCACCCAAAACCGACTCCACAACTATCTGCCTTTATTCTTAGCTGTGTTCAGTTCCTTGTACTCTCTCTTTTAATCGGTTAGTCTCCCCTGTTGTTAAATGGGAATGGAATAATTGAGGTGTTCTAACATACAAACAGTAACCATTACGTCGCCTTCCATAGCTTTGGGAGTTGGTTGCTCAGAGGCTATTTTGGTAGAACAGTCATTACTTACATGGCTTTCTGTGTTTGAGACAAGTCTTCACATTAGAGCTCTTGCAGGTGGCCCATCTGGGTGAAGACTACAGAATACTGTTGCAGGGCAGTTTATATTCAGTTCTTGCACCTGCTTTGTGGGAGAACTTGAATCTTCATAGATCTTGATACATTGCTTTCATCTGTGTTAATTCAACTCTGACTATGTCAAAAGTAAGGTTTGTAAATTCTTCACAATTACATTTTTGGTAGGAGTAACTTTTGGTAATGGAACACTTGGGTATTGAGTATTTTAGGATACTAACACAATACAAGTTAGAACTGCTTATCACCAAAATTTTAAAATGTGGAATTATTTTAAAAATTAAATTGACATCTTACCCCAGCTTCATAGAAATGGTTGGTAATGTATGAAATGATACTTTTAGCAAAAGTAATATTTTAATCCTTGATCAACATATGTTTCTGTGGTGAATGGAGGTTCTTGCTTCACTCAAGAGCAAGGTCCCATTCTCTAGACAAAATTTTCTCATTGGTAGAACAGTATTTTGAAAATCTGTCTTTCGGTTTTCTGTTGATAAACAATCTTGCTTTGCATTTCCTTTGAAGTGTTTTCCTTAGGGGATTTTTGTAATGTTTTCATGTTTCTTGTTTGTGAGCTCTAGTATTTGGCAGGATATTCTATGAAAGCTTGAGCTGGCCTTGAAAGCAGTTGCTTGGTAATGTTCAAATATTTGAGACCTTCTTGCAGGTCTTGAGACCTTATGTTACTTGACGCAACATAAGAGGATGGGAAGTTTAGCAAATTGGTTTATTTTCTTCAAGAACTCTAATGTCTTAACAGTAAATGGGAGAATTTTAGCAACTAGAGAATTTATCCAAATCGCTAGTTTTCTTATATTTTGAACAAGTATATTTACAAATGGTGAAAGGACCTATAAGGTACCTACATGTGCAGCCAGATGTTTACACAGTACATTTGATACACTCCTAATGTGTGAGAGTTTGAGATTGTTGGAATTTTTAAAAATTGTTGCAAAATGAAGTTTTCATTTCCCTTGGAGTTTGTTAAATGTAAGAAACTGTAAATTGACAGTAAATTGACATTTAGTCCATATATATCTCTGGTTTTGTTCGCATATCATGCTAGACTGCAAAATGCTGCCAAAGCAAATAATAGTTTATTACACTCTTAAATTCTCTTAAATTGGATAAGACTCTACTACTGGTGTTTTGTATGGGGTTTTGCTAACTGTTTGGAAAAGGTATGATTGTTGTATGGGATCTAAGTTAGATTCCTAATATAAAATAGGGCGTTTGCTCTGTTTAGTATGTTACATGGACACTAACTTTTTGTCAAGTGTAATATAAAAGAACTTTCTTGATTTGTTAAAAGCCAGTGAAATCTGGAAGCTGAGAAACAATTGGTCTATAAGCTAGTACATATACAAAAACAAAACGCTTCTGTTTTCTTTTGCTTTTTGGAATTAGAGACACATTTGTATTCTCAAACTTACGTGCTTCAATTACTCTACCTTCCGTTAAAGAAGCGACTTGCCTGTGTCACTCAACCAGTGATGCATACAGTTTCATGTGAAACAGTAAGAATGCTCTAGTCACTAATTCTCTAGTCTAGTACGTCATGCAGGCTTCCTTCATGTAAGGAACTAGCATTTTCTTCAGAATGGGATACAAAAGGCATTCCCTTCCAGTCTCTAGAGGTAATCTTGTAAGACCCGCTTGTTTAATTTCATTAAAAGTAGCTGGATACGTTACAAGTCAACACTCAAGTTCTTATGTTGGGAGCTCACTCTCTCTGATCTTCTGACTGGAGAACCATCTGAATTGGTTCAGGAAGTTCCCAAGCTGCATATATTTAGGGTCTAGGAGAGTTTTCTGGACACCTGACTTTGTATGCTTTCCACATTATTACACTTCTGCCTTCTAGGCATCTGCTATTCACTCCTGTCTGACACTGATTTAACCGACGTGAAACTTTTGATATGCTGTGCAACAACTGGTCTTACAACTGTTTCAGCAGTTGCCAAATATGCTAAAAGAAAAAAATACTTAGGGGAAAACATATTTGTTAAATACGTTAAATATCTCTCATATCCATGAGGGATTTACCTGAATTGAATCTTGAGTGTATTTATCTATGTTCCCAGCATTCCAAAATGTAAGTGGGAAGCTTTTGGTTGACTTCAGTTCTCTCTCCAGTCTCATTAGAAAGAATAGGAGATGGAAGAGGAAGAATGTGTCTGCTGAATTTATATCCTTTGCTTTTCAGTAATAGATTTGTATCAGTTTTCAGAAATCAAGCGAGCATTTTACAGAGGTGTCTAAACTATATACAGTAAGAAAAAATGTAATTACTCTTTTAAAAGGACATTTTCTCAATCCATATTTGCTTCACAGTGAGTGGCTAGATATTTTTGCAAATTAATTTGAGACAACAACTCAAGGACTCATCTCCCCAACTTTTTGCGGGAGCTGGTTTCCTTTGTTAAAAGAATCTACCTCTTGATTGCTAGAGCAGCAATTAATTCCATTACAAGGACATGCTTACAATACACTGCAGATACTAACTCAGACTTTGGAAAGAGTTGAGTTGCAGCAGTAAAGAAAGTAAACACAGGCTTCTTTACCCATTTGAACAGGCACCTCACCCTTGTTAATTACCATTTTCTCATCTAGGTTGTGGTATCTGTTCTTTATCAGTGTAGGTGGACCTAGCATTATGCAGGGACAAACGATCAGGAGCAAAATCTTACGTGCTTTGACAGTTCATGTTTGCCTGAAGGTGCGTGTCTGTACCAGCTTCTTGCAATTAAAAGTGCTAGCTGTGACTGCTCCAGGAAATTCTGCTGTAAAATTTGGCACCAGCTAATACTATACTTGTGCAGATCGGCTTGATAATCTGCAACCTGGAGAGCATCCCTTATGTGATTGTTGCTTGGGATGTAGGTTCATTAAAGGTGTCTGGTGCATACTGCTTTACCTGGATTTTACCATGTCTGATGGCAGAAAAAACAAGTGAGACTTGTCCTGTTTCTGTAGATATAGCTAATATCAAGCTTAAAGAATATAAGGAAAGCTGTATCTGAGCAAAACATAATACTGGACTCGTTGTTTCAAAATCAGAATGGTCAACAAAATAGTAAAATAAAACATAGTCCTAGCAACAGAATTCCTTTTTAGTGACTTCTGCCTTTATCACCTATACTGTGATGGTTTAGTCTGGAATCTGAAGTTAATGAACTGTGATGTCTGTCATGGCTGCATCCCTACTAGTTGTTTTTATAGGCTTTAGCCTCTCAAATATACTGTCTTATATTCCCCTCTTTTCAGAACTGGAAAAGCATGAAGGCCTTAAAAGATTGTTAATATTTGAAACATTTCCTGGGATAATGCATTTTACTTCCAAACTACCTTTCTGACAGGAACAGGCTGCCCTTCAGTATTACTGGTTCATGTAACACAGTTTTCTTGGCTTTGTGGTGTTTCACACATTATACATCATAAAAAGTGTCACTTAAGTCAACTCTGATCTTAGGTTTTCAGTACACAGCTGGTTCTCTGTAGATACTAGGTGATACGCTAGTCATGTCATTTGCTTACATGTAATACAGTGCTTAAAATCTACCTCATCTTCTCTCGCTTCCTGCTGTTGTGGTTGGCGGGAACTGTTCTGCTTGATTCTTGTTTTCAGCTCTTCAAGCTCCTTTTATGAAGACTGGTTGGAGTGCATTGTAATAGAGGAGGAGGATGGTTTCTCCTTGGGAACATGCTCTGGCGAAGAGAAGTACCCAGAAACTGCACTGTGGCAAGCAAAAGAGTTGCAACAAGGTGCTGGGAGCATGTCTTCCACTGAGGAGAATGAGAAATTGCAGTGAGAACTAGGGAACAGCTGATCCTCAGGAGAGACTGAAAAAGCTTTCTTCAGTGTTGGAGGAGTTGGACTATTTTATTCTTTCTTTCTTTCTTTTCTTTTTTTTTTTTTTTTTGGTGTTGGTAGAATCAAGGAATACTTGTTTAAGGCATGACCACTTTCTCTAAAAAACAAATTCACTGCGAAATTGCTGACTGTCACAAAAGCTTGCTTATGCCTTTCACAGTTACCAAGCAGATAAAATACTCAAGCCCATCTGTACTGATGTCAGTGAAGGAGTGTTTGAAGCAGTAGGTTCAGAATTCAGTGGGTGCTGGGTGACTCCATATCAGCAGACGCTTTTCTCAGTTGTGCTTTTGTGGGTGGTTTGTTTTTTGGTTTGTTTTGTTGTGTGTTTTTGTTGTTGTTTTTTTTTTTTTTTCCCTGGGGGTGTGGTAGAGATGGGAAGCTTTGGAGGGCTGGCTCTCAATCAAATTCTTCTGGTCTGATAAGCTTTTCCCTAGCAAACGGAGAACAGATGTATAGGTTCACTGTTTGATTCCATTGATCACCAATGTAGCAGTTAAAGCAGTTAAAGCAAAACATCACAGCTGATAAACCATTTCCCTTTCTAATATCCCCATGTATACTGGCAACAGATACCAATACTTTTTATGTTATGGAGCCTTATGAGTAACAGCTTAACATGGCTGTTAGGTTTTGTACGGGTTTTAAAAGGTGAGGAGAGAAATTGTCATATTCATTATTAGTTAAGTTAGAGAAGTCAAAATGAGACTTTTTTTGACAGTGAAAGAGGGATCAAGAACAAGTGTTTGCTGATGGAGATGTGAAATTAGGAGGACTCAGCAAGCAAAGCAAAGAGATTTACAGTAGTAGAGTGCAGATATATTCTACTGTTCGTGATGATGCAGTTTATTGACGGTTAATAATTGTGTCTTTGAATTAATATCATGGTCTTTAGCTTCTATCTGTTTAGCCCATGTTTCATAAGTAGGAGGTTCTGCCTGTTACTGCAATCACTTGCTAATTGTGGTATAGTTTGATTACTGTCACTAAATCCTCCATTCAATGCAACCTTTAATTTACAGCAGACTTAGGTTGCTCTATCTATTGAGACATACCTTCCCCCCCAGTTGAAAAACTTTGCAACTACAGTAGTGCTTATTAGTTTGGCTGTTAAAGTTAACTGAGGATGGCAGAACAACTGCCTGTTATTGGTCATCGTCACTTCAGGTACTACAGATAGTAATTCTTATCAATAGTTTTGCAGTCTTTGCAATGTTTGGAGCAGGTGACATGAGAGGGAGTGCTACATGGAATACGTGTAGCCTGAAAGTTAAGAGTTAACGATTTTGAATTCCAAAATTTAATTTGTAGCAAATTGTAATCTACACGCTTTATTAGTGCTTTGGTGTTGATGCTCAACATGTACATGTTAAAAGGCATGAAAAAAATTCTGAAGAGATACCAAAGTCTGAAAAATAATTGGTGAAACGGAAGCATTTATTGTCATGTCAGCTGTTGTAAGCAAAAAGGAACAAGCCTAAAGCTTGTGTGGAATAAATTGTTAGCATGTCTTGTTACTGAAAAAGTGTGCTGTTGTTTAACTGTTTGACTTCTGTGTTTTAAACTTCCTAAATTCGAGAGTTTATCTCAAGCATTTCTTATTTTTTTTCCTTAAGGTATGAATTCAGATGCAATATAGAAATAAAACAGTTGTTGCTGCACATGTCTGTGTACTTAATTCTGTAGAGCATATTATAAAATATAATAACAGAAAAATTCTGGGTTCTGGGTAAGACTACTTACAATCTATCAGGAAAAAAATTGTGCTTAGACTTTTGTCTAGAGTGTGTTCTGTTTATTTTAAGTTGCTGTGTGCAACCTTTCTTAAGATAATTATTTAGAGGTTCTAGCACAGGCATAGAAAATTTTGCCTCTTCTGATTCTGAAGTAAAAACCTGAAAAATAGAATTTCATTTTGGATAGGTGTCATTTTAGAGGATGTTAGGTGAGCCTTCAGGAAAAGTAATCAATAAAATAATGAAAAAGATGTTAACTAAGTAATTCTTCAAGGTAGAATTTACATATGTTACTTGAAAAAACATTTAATGCAAAGTTCTATTGTCAGTGTTCATCACTGTTATGTTCCTATCTGGTTTAATGGGACAAAGCCCAATGCTCTGTTTTCTAGAATTCTAACACTTTAAAAATATTCTCTCTCTGTTTCGACAGGCCAGTTGGAATGCCAAAAATGGAAAAAGTTTACCTACATAACCCTAGCTCAGAAGAAACAATTACATTAGTATCAATATCTGCTACAACATCACATTTTCATGCATCATTTTTTCAGAATAGGGTAAGTTATTCTGCTTTCTCAAAATAAGCTTTTCCTTCCCCCTTCCCACCTCAAGTGGGAGCTTGATTTCCCTCCCTTCTTTACATGAGCTACTTAGTGCAATAATTACATACCTAAAAGTATTAAGATACTGCAGTTCTTGATCTCGTATCTGTTACCAAGCAAATTTGACCTGAGCACAGAAACACACACAAACCCTACCAGAAGAGAAGGAATGAAATATTGCATAGGAGTTCTGAGTACGGTGGAAGTGTTAAACTGTCAGTTACAGTATGCAGCAGATCTACTTTGTTGCTGAAGAGACTGTGTGCATGTTGCCTTAGAGCACATACAGGAACAAGCTGTTCCTACAATTTTTCTGAAAATTGTAAGTCAAGTGAACTGGTGTTAGTGTGAAGCAGTCACTCCAATGCACTTACAAATACTGAAATCATGTTACAGGAACTTGCAAGTTAAAAAGTGTGGTGTCAGCAGGGTTAACTCTTAACCACATTACTGTCAGATATAGTCCCCTAGTTTCAGTTTTGTCTGCAGGGCCTGTGGCTTAGCAGGGGCCATGTAAACACTAAAATTTTCAGAAAACTTGTCTATAAGCAACCTTTCTCACTTACGGAAGTCTTGTAGTAATTGCCTTTCTCCAATGTTCTGTAAACTGTCAGTCCAAAATATTTCTGTGATAAGCTGAATTCTTAAGTTCAGAATTCAACATAAAAATTCAATTAGATATGATCCTGCACTAGATAATAGATGTAAAATATTGTTGTTCTTATTATTTTGTTATACATTTTTATTTGTCTAAAACTTCTACTCTTTTTTTTCCAAATATGTAGTAGACTTTCTAACTTCAGTTTTCCATAAAGAACACATGGAGATCTTCTGTAGCACAAAAATTATTGTTCATCTGCAGGGTGGACTGTCTTCAATAAAGTTTTGCTTATTCCTCGGCTTGCTTGCTTTTATTTTTTCCAGAAAATTCTTCCAGGAGGGAATACGTCCTTTGATGTAGTTTTCCTCGCAAGAGTAGTGGGAAATGTAGAGAACACTTTATTTATTAACACTTCTAACCATGGGGTATTTACTTATCAGGTAAGAGAATTACAGTCTTTCAGAAGAAGTTGTGAAGTGTGAATCAACCAGAGCAGTATCTTTTATGGCATGGTTAACCATCTAAGGATATTTGCACAACAGTGGGGTTTTTTTATCAGCCGGGTTGAAGAAGTTTCCATTCCTGCTGCTTGTTGTGACACAGAGGTATACCATTGTAAATATCTGTAGGGCAGTACTGTAAGCCAGATCGATGAAATTATGTAGGGTTTAAAATCCTCCTAACAACTTTTTTGTGTGTGTTATTTTAGTGGCTCATTGCAGTGATCTAGCTCATTCTTTAGCTCTATACTCATCTGATCCAGTGACAAGACAATGTTATTCATTAAGCTGGCAAAAAATTACTCACTTGAGATTCAGAAAGATAAACCAGACAGATGAGAGAGTCTGAAAAGTCTGAAAAGTGAGAGAAATCCTCTTGTTGAAAGAATATGGCTCTTACCATGGCAATGTTTTGAAAGCAACAACAAAAACACTTCCCATATGGATAGTCTGTTCCATAATGGTATGATTAAAGGATATTTCACATCTTTTTAACCTTTAGGTGGTATCTAGTGTTTCAGAGTATCAGGAAAAAAAGATGGTATTTTGACTTCCTGTGTTCTAAATATGTCAGTGTAAGTTAGTATACTGACATATGAGAAATGAGAATGAGAAATACCCTTTAGCTGCAAACTAAACCAGTTTCTTTCAGTGCTTTAGCACGATACTGACTTTAAACGTTCGGTTAAAAGTATACTATAAAATTAATCGAAAAGAGCACTTGTTAGATTACTAAAATTGGTGCATATATGTTAGGCTCTGCAACAATTAGATACAGCTATTTAAGCTTGTTTTTCTTTTTCTGAACCAGGTGTTTGGCATTGGAGTACCGAACCCCTATCGATTGCGCCCATTTATTGGGGCACGAGTTCCTGTAAATAGCAGTTTTTCTCCTATAATAAATATACATAACCCTCACAGTGAACCTTTGCAGGTGAGCCTAAGAGCAAACCGTTAAATGCTCATTTATGTTTATGATATTAAACTGAAGTTTTGTTTATTTTGGTACTTAACATTCTGTTTGAACTTTAAAGCTATTTGAGGCCAAGTCTTTCATATTATAGAAATGTTTTTCTGTTTAAATGCAAATCAGTTGTTCTAGAAATTGTAGATTATGCTCACAGATCTCTTAATTTGCTAAATCGAGGTTTTACTGGGAAATTTCCATTTTTAAAATGGTCATAATTACTGCAAAATAAAGAATTAAGCTTCACTGGTAATTAAGAAAAATACTGAAGCAAACAAAGTAAAATAGATCTTATGCTTTTAATCCAGGCATGCCTCTTAGCTTCCTTCTACTTGGCTTGCACAGCATAAGGTGTCTTTATGGTGTATCCTAGCATTCTTATGTTAAGGTAGGATTGATGTCTGTACCTAACCAAACATGTAAATTAATGGTCCACTGATAAACGTGATCTGATTCTGTTAAATGATCCACAAACTGTGAAATGCTACAGAAAGCACATAAAGTGTAGCGCTAGCAAATGGCTGTATCATCATTAAAAGTGAATTTATAAGATACTCCAATGGTCAAATAGTTGCTAACCCATGCCATTGGACATTATAATACCTGATAACTAAAACAGGATCCCTTTAAAGTTGAGTGCTAACATTTTCCTGTTATCCACCTCAGGTGGTAGAAATGTATTCCAGTGGAGGTGATCTCCATTTAGAGCTTCCAACAGGTCAGCAAGGAGGTACAAGGAAACTGTGGGTGAGTAGTCATGTCTTGCAGCATTCATTGTATTTGGGGAGGTTTTATTTTGATATTTTAGGTTTTGGGGTTTTCTTACCAACTTTGTTTCTTGTCATGTAATCGTTAAAAATACCCCATAAAAATTGAAACGATAACAAGGTCTGTTAATTGTATGGTAATAGGAATTGAAGGAAAGGTTTAATTAAAAGAAGCCATCTGTATTGAGCTGTGTTTTTTTGGAATTAGAGGAACAAGACGGTTCCCAGTAGAAAGAATTACACCTACCTAAGCATTCAGGACAATGTCGTCCTTCTAATGGCCTGTGGGCTGGATCTAACCCACAGGAAAAATGCATGGAAATGTTTTTAATTTTTTTTTTTTTTTAAACTGACAAAGTCCTTCCTGCAAATCACTATGAATGCATACATGGGTTGAAAAAGCAGCTGAATGAACTTAGGGAAGAGGAATGTATTAAGGATTACTAAATAAAACAGCAGTGTGTCTAGTTGCAATAAATCCCTAGATCGTGAGTCGAGAGTGGCTGGAAACTGTTCTGGAAAATATTCCTACATGCATGCCCTGCAGTTACTCTTTACCCTTCATGTCTGCTGCTGGAGACGGGGTAGTGGGTTGGATGGACTCATGGTCTGGCCCATTAAATCTGTTTTGTTGTGTTCTTCACTTAATACAGTTTTGAAGTAACACATGCTGATATCTTTAAGTGAAATAAATTTTAGAAGCATTGTGAAGGTAAAGTATTGGTTCTGTGCTGTATATCACACTGTTGGTAATGTCCAGCTAGATACAAAACCTATTTTCCTTTTTAATTAGAATTTTTCCTTTTTTTGATGACTGTTTTTTGTCTGGGAGAGACTTTAAAGTCATTGGGCTCCAAAACTTGTCTCTTGCCTAAGTGTATCATTACAGTCACTGACAGTTACATCTGTTGTAATAAGTAAAGCCAGGATATTTCCAAGTCAGCTAAGAAGGATGATTACAAAACTTAATTCCTGGCTTTTCTGGAGAAAGTCCATGAGAATGGCAGGATCTTAGTTTTATATACAAAAGTTGCAAACAAGTGAGTATGAATACAGACCACAGGCATTTTAAAAAAATGCAGTGGAAAGAGTAAACAGGTTCTGAGGGTTAGATGTAAACATTAAAATGGATTTTAAAAAATGAATGTCCTGATGTTTTTTGACATCGTTTTAGTCAAATGGCATTGCTTCTAAAGATAGCCCCTTCCTTGTTGTCAAAAGAACTCAAGGGGAATGTTGAATTCTGTAGCCATTAGTAGGTATGTAACAAACATGTTAGAGCCACAAACAAAATAACAGAAGATTTAAAAATGTCTGGTTTATTTCTAGTTCTGTTTCTTGAGCATGTAGCTTTTCAGCTTCTCTAGGCCAGGTTGCCAATTAAAGCAATGATGACATGCATGTGAAAGCTTCCAGTGTACTGCATGGAAAAGCAGTTAGGTTAACACTAGTCAGCACTAATCTTCTTGTTTTTCATATCAACTATTGGTACTTCAAAACAATAAGGCAGCTAGAAGAAATTAAACCAGTGGGAGGAAACACCCAGATGCATCATTGTATTGGCTATGTTAAGAGCTGCACTGCAGTTAGAAAGAGCTGCAAAGTAGAGGAAATTATATGAAATATGGTGATGATACTTTGACATATGGATGTACATCATTGTCTAAAATTGTCTTGATGCCAAATGTTTGGATGATTGGATGAAGCAGTCTGCATATGCAGGAGTATTTTTGTAATCACTGTTCAAAGTTACTTCAGAGATCTGACAAACCTTGGATCCCTGGTTACACATATGGAAGAGTCAAATCACATCCTTTGAAACATTAATGAACAGCTGCATTATGTTAAGTCTGTGAATAAGTGTGAAAACAGAACTTGAAATCCTCTTAGTTTAGAGACTCACCAAGTAGTAGCAGTTGAAACTAGTTACTTTGATATTCAACAGTTTTCAAAGAATACATCTACAGTCATCGTGCCATGGAAAGTATGGCTTGACCTCCAGAATGGATTGGTATGAGTTTGTGCTACAAAAGCACAGAAGAGATGTATAAGACAATCAGCACCTATATGGATTACGTCCTGTCCAGTTTCCTTCATCAAAAATGCAAAAGAAAGAAGCTGTCAACTGAAACAATATCAATCGATGCAAGGACTACTCATCAAAAATTCCTACTTTCTGCCATATTTATTTGCATTTAAAGTGGAAGAAGCTCCAAATTTCAAATCAAGGTTTTCATCTTCTATTTTAAAGGAAAAAAAAAAAAAGAAAAAGAAAAGAAGAAAAATCCAGTTCCCCAGCCCTTCTGTAATGTGGTGGGGAAGAATATGCAATGTTAGTATTTCAGCTGTGATTCTGAACCTAGTCTTGTGCTGCAGCTGTGTCCAGCAAATACAGAAAGAGTTGTCTTTCAAACCCTGAATGCAGATTGGAACCGATGGAATAGGCTTGGTACAGAAACTAAAACCATTTTGACTCTTTGCTGTAAATTGCTTGGTGACTAATAACCTGCAGCTCCACAAGCTTCTGGCTACTTACAGTTCTACACTACTTCAATTTGTGTTTAGCACTGAAACTGTATGCCTTGTGCCTGCATTGGAAAAAAAACAATTAGAATATGCAAAGCCAATATTTGATGTTACTGTACTCAGTAACACTTTTATGAATAGATTTTGTTTATTGGTAGACTCTGTCAATTTATTGTACTGTCTTTTTACCACAATTTTTTTACCACATAAAACTTAATCAAATGGGATGTGAAAGTCCTCTTGTGTGTACCTATTTTTCATCAGTGTCATATTAGATGATTACAACTATCCTTCCTAAATTTAATGGTAATTTTAATGACATGCAGCTTGTCTCTTACTGCTATTGCAGCTTTTTCTCTTAATACAATTATACTCAATGTTTCTATTGTAAGTTTTTGGCATGGCAGCTTTTTTTGTAATTACTGCACTCTCATAGATGTGCTTTGATTATTTATCAGGAAATACCTCCCTATGAAACAAAAGGAGTGATGAGAGCCAGCTTTTCTTCAAGAGAAGCAGATAATCATACAGCCTTCATTAGAATAAAAACAAATGCCTCAGACAACACAGAATTTATCATTCTCCCTGTTGAAGTAGAAGTTACAACAGGTTTGTAGAAAAGTGGTTGTTTTTTTATTGGTTTTTTTGTTTGTTGTTAGTTTGTTTGTTTGTTTGTTTTTAAGTTATTCATCTTAATTAACTTTTAGTATAATAAGAAAGGGTAACTTTTCTTTTTTTTTCCGCCCCCTCCTTAAAGCACCAGGAATCTACTCATCAACAGAAATGCTAGATTTTGGTACACTACGAACGCAAGGTAAACTATACTTCAGGTGTCAGAGTACTTATAAGGAGTAGGGTGGGGAGGGGAAAGCCCAGTTATCTTTGTAATTTTCAGGGTTGCTTGTGGAATTATGGTTTTTGAAAGCCAGAGTTTCAAAAGCAGGATAACAATGTGTTACAACAGTGCACAAATACATTCACCTGCAAGTATACTTGAGACGTGTACAAGCAAACAGTAGTTTGCACATCCAGTTATAAGTCTAGTAATAACATTAGCCTTATGCAGTTGCGCATGGCTTAGTCTGAAAACCATTGTCAGTTTACTTAATTTGTGAACTTGTTTTGAAAGATTGCTTTACATCTGCATAAGTTTTAATAATTTTCAGACACAGGGAATAGTGAAAGCGTGCAAACTTTAATCTAATTTTTTACTTATGATAAGATCTTTTTTTCTCAAGTGCCACTTACACTTTTGTGCCTAGCATTTACATTTTAAATTAATATTGTTTAGTGAAATTGAAAAAAAAAAAAAGGCAGAAAGTAGTAAAACTGAAGGTATCTTTTGAAACTGTAAAAGGGACTCATTACTGAAGAAAAACAGTATATATCTTCTTTCAGCTAAAAAAAGGTAGCTTCTGAAGTACTTTTCCTTGCAACTTACTTAACATGTAAAGATTTTTAAATAAAATTAGTTTCTGGTGAATATTGGTACATCTGGCAAAATCATTCGTTGTAGTATTTTTAGGTTGTTCATTTCTTAATGTGTTAGAAGTGGTTAGCTGAAGCATGTAATACCTACTAATACGCAAAAATGCAGTTTTAAGTGTGTTAGATTCTTGAGACTAACTATTTCGACTGGCTGTACTGTCATGTTAGTCTAACTTTTTATCACTGAACAATAGTGGATTTATATAAGAAACCAGCTAGTGCAGATGACTTTGTATAAGGTTCTTATGTTAAAATAGTCTAATAGCCAGGTGTGTTTTTTGTTCTTTAACAGATCTGCCAAAAATTTTAAATCTGCATTTATTAAATTCAGGAACAAAAGATGTGCCAATTACAGTAAGTTTTATTTCCTTTCAATTTGAAACTTTCTACTTGGATTTACTTTCTCTCATGTAAATTGATCATTCACAGGTTCACCACGTAGTGTAAAGAATTAGAAGCTAGGTGATGTGTGACTGAAAATGTAACTTAATAGTAAGACAAATAATCTAGATGCATGATAAAATTAATTTGTTTCATAGCCTTCTTTGAACGGCTGTTTCAGCATTTATAGGCTGTGCCTGCAATATCTGAGCCTCTGGAAACTTTTATACTTGTGAACAGTAACTCCTGTTCAGTGAACAGAGATTAATGCAGAGTCTGTGGGATTCTTTGTCCTCATCACACACACCATAAGAGTGTATTAAGTGGTTGCCCAATATAATCTTTTAAGATGAGCAAAGAGTAGCTTTCAAGATCAAGCTGTAAAATGACCCTTGTTTTCTTGAGGTTATCTCAAGCTTGAAATAAGAAAAAAGCTGCAAACACTTTAGAGCCCTTTCCAGTGAGATCACTGCAGCTGCATGTAAAGTACAGCCAGCTTCAGAATTCTAGGTTTTGGATTTTCTACTTTTATTACAGAATTTTTGGCTCTAGTCTGGTAGTCCGCCTTTGTTCATTCATACCTTTTTGCTGTGTAATTTTTCTCATTGCCCACTATTTTTCTCATTTTTTCCTTCTCCCCTTCCTGTCTTCCTTGTTTTCCAGATTTAGTAGTATAGCTAGTTATACCTTGTCCCAGTGCACTTCAAAAAGTGTTGAAGTGTTGAAAAGAAACCAGAGGAGCCAGAAGAATGACTGAAGGATTGGCAAAGGTTTCTTACAGAGCTCTTGGAGAACATTTCTGTGTTTTTAAAGCTTATAGCTGTAACTGTAGGGAATAGTGTTTTAATAGTAGTGGTCTAACAAAAACTTAAAATAAGATACTGGAAACTGAGGCTAGATGAAACTAGAAACAGGACACATTTTTAGTAACAAGGATAACTTTCCACTGTGATAATAGTCCATTGCAATGCTTGCTAAGTTGTTGTTCACTAATAATTTTAAAGTCGAGAGAAACTCGCAGTATAGTGCAAACAGAATTTAATTCATTGAAGTCCTAATGCTTGTTGCATTAATGACATCAGATGATCCTGTAAGGTCTCTCGTGGCCTTGTAAGCTATGAACCAGCTTCCATGGAGGGTTTTTATTTAAAAAAGGACCTGTATATGATTTTCACAATCGGAGGGTTGGTAAATTTATTAAATTATTTTTCCAGTTACGTCTGCTGTCTTGTATCATGTCCATCTTCTTAGATTTGCCAGGTTTTTGGCATAGGGACAGTTTTTTTGCGGTGTTTTTGTTTGTTGCCCTTTTTTGTTTTGTATTTGAAGTGTGTAATATAATTCCTGAGTACAATGCAAATAACCATATATTCAAACCATCAGTATCACTTCTAATATCTGATAACGTAGTACCTAATCCATACTCCTCCATTAAAAAAAAGCCTACTCATTTTTTTTAAGCTGCGGTCTTTGGACCGTAGACTGTAGACCATAGACTGCAGTCTAATGGAAGGTTATATTTGATAACCATTATACATGTCATGGCAGAACTTTTCCAGACGAATTATTCTTTTACAGTGTATTATCTAAGCAATAAATTTGGTGGTCTTAAAGCTTTTAGGACTCACTTTTGCAATGATAAAGTTACCACATAGGTCCAGATACGATGTATTTTTCAGCGTGTCACATATGGCACATCAAGTCAACTGTTCTTCACAACAAAGCGGTGCCTTAATGAGAAGTTTGTAACTTTTGTAGCATTTGAAGCACTGTGTGAATTTCTGCTGCTGTGCCAATCAAGAAATTTCAAAGTGGTAAGCAAGAGTAAAGAATTTTTGGAAGGAACCTGATGAATAGCTTCTAGGAAAGCTTGAGAAATGGATTTCTGACCCTTTAGGGCTAGGGTTTAAAAGCAGTGAGACAGAGCTCTGTGACAAATTTCATCTTAATGTCAGAAGAAAAGGCCAAGGCTATATTTAGCATATATTTAAGCTGGGTGCTGGAGGAACTAAATATCTTCAGGTCATCTGTGTATGAGAGACTGCTAATACTGTTGCCAGAGTTGTAGTTGTTCTGCCTTTAAGTACTTAGTCGTGCTGTGGTCCAACAAATCGGTTGAGAAAAATAAGAGCGAGTCACTTGACTTCCTTTTTTGAGTTCTAAAACTCTTTATAAAAACTTCCTTAATTACGTTTTGTAGGGTTTTCTCCATTATTAGGGAGAATCATGTTTAATTCATGACTGGATGAACTGTTGTCATGCTGCAACAATTAAGCCATGTTGTCAGAAATCTAGTAAATGTAGATTGTTGAACACTTCCTTTTATCCCTTCTCTAGAATGAAAATTTTTTGTTTCCTTAAGGCAGTTTAAGCCCATTTGATTGCTAAAAGCAAAGGCACACTTCAAAATTTGAGCTCCTGGTCATGTTTGATGCATAAAGAGCCAGGAGCTTCAGGACAGCCATGTATTGAAGCTGAGTTCTATCAGTTTGAAAATAAAAGTGTTTGTATAAGAAAGTATTTACTTACTTCTGTCACAATTCACATACTTTAGAGTAGATTTTTTTTTTGTCTTATCAGCCTGCGAGAAGTAGTTTACTTCTGCATTATGTTTTCAGTCTGCATGTTTGAGTGCATACATCTCAAAGTTATCAAGGGAAAGTTACTTTAAAGGATTAAAATCTAGTAGTAGTTTATTCCATGGCTGTTCTGGATGGTGCTTTATGGTGAAAGTGAACTTGAGTTAGTTAGGTGTGTCCCTGTCTAAACTGAAGGCCAAGTTATTACTGACATAATTGTCTGTAAAAGTGAATAAAACAATACAGAGGTGGTTCTGATACTAATGGAACCAACCTTAGTCTGCTGCCGGTAGCCACAGGGCTTTTTCCTCTTGCAGCAGGGTAGCTGTCTCTTTACTGTCTGTAAGCAAAAGTCTACAGCCTGCTCAGTCTTTAGAGCAATACGCTAGGTGGACAAGACAAAAACTATGCTTGGGAGCTTGCTGACAGGTAAACAGTATGGATGAACATGTGCCAGTGTTTCAACCCATGCTCTTCCCCTCTTTAGTTTATTAGAATAGATATAGCCTGAGAGTCCTTAAACTTTTGAAGTCTTTATCAATAACTGTTGCAATAACACAAAGCTTTCTCCCCACTCTGTGTTCTCTAGAACATTTAACGTCCTCATTTTCTGCTCTTATGCTTCTGCTCTTATGCTGAATATTAAATGTGTCTTCATACAGCAGGGTCAGAAATCTTGACGGGGGCCTCCATGGGAGAGCCATGTGTTAATAAAGCATGTCTATTTTAAATTCTTCTTCCCCACAGAAGTGGCTGTCAGGACATTTTCTGAGAAAATTGGTGGTGTTAGATTCTTGATGGAACTTGTTTTGCATGTTTTCTCATAATCTGTCCATATTTGATGATTCTTAAGGCACTTCTCAGGACAAGTTTTGCTTGGACTTTATTTGAAATAGGTTAAAATTCGAGGAAGGTGAAGTTGAAAGGATTCTTAAGGATGTTTGTTTTTCCTTTAGTTGTCTTAATTCTCTATTTCCTTTTATAGCATGTAATCAAGCAACAACTGAGAAATGTGCATGATGTAGTTCAGAAATTTTCAACAAAACAGTGCTAAATTCCTTCCTTAACTAAATTCATTAGCTATAGACATTTTGAGTAAATACATCTAGGTTTATTACATTTGTGGTTTAAGAGATGCACCTCTGAAATCTGCCATTTTTCAGGCTGTCCTCTTGAATATTTCCAATTTGATTTACTAAATGAAATCAGCATAATTTCAAACTTCAATAATTAAAAAACCCAGCCTTTTGCATGAAAAGAGCTACTAGAAATGGTTATCCTTTCTGCCACGCAAAAGCTATGAACTTGATTACAGCTTTGGTTTCATCTGCTTTAAGAGGTTTTTTTAGTCACCTCAAGATCTCAGTTTTGTAGTATGAATTTCATTAAAAGAACATTGTGATAATTATGAATTGGCTCATGAATAGAAATAGCAAATATCTGCACCACATGTGTGCAGATGGTTGACGAAGGTCAGTACCATAAATCCAAAATACAAAACTTACAGTTAAGTTAACAGAGATTATTCATTAGCTGCAGGAGCAGCTTGGAAGAACTGTAATTGGTTTGTACCACTAGCTGTCTGCCTTGCTCCTCTCTGACCAAGAAAGGCTCAGCTGCTTATGAAGCAGGTGCTAAACCTCTGCAGAGCCCAGCATAAGGTAAACCAGTACTCATTTCAGTTTCCTTAATACAGCGTCCTGTAATTTGCAGTAGCTTAACAGCTGCGACATGAGCAGCTGAGCTGTTCTTACAGCAGGAGAAGACAGCTGGGAAGGAGGAATCGTGGCAGCCATCCTAATTTTATGCAAAACAAGAATAAGAGCATTTAAATGCTCAGTTTCTCTCCATGGAATCTAGACAAAGAGCTTGCTAGCAATCTTTATAGAGTCTTCAGATATTAACATGGAATCCATAATCCTGCTGCATAGCAGTGAGTATCTATACAAATCAGCTCTGGCTAATAACTAACACAATTGCTATTCCCGTAATGCCCAATTCACCTTTTCCACTTAGTTTAAAACAGTAATCCTCAGATACAAAAGGTGACCTTGTAAAATGTTGGTATAGAATGAGTGTCATCTCAGATTTACAAAACTGTTCTCTATACAGTTAATAATATTTTTTTTTTCCTGTGGCAGCTCTGCAGACTTAGCATGGGATCAGAGACAAGGTAGATGTCTGTATCATCACCAGTAATTACACAAGTCAGCTAATAGCTTTGTTAATGAGTGCACCAGAAGCAAATAGTCTAGTTATTGTAACCCTGCAGCATTAAGAATAAAAAATAAATCTTTATTTAAATAAAGCTTGCTTTCTATTTTATTAACATGTTTCTGTCCATACTGTCAGTTCATCCAGCATCCCCAAGAACAACTCTCTATTGCCCACTTTCTTGCATACTGACTCAGTAATTTGCAGGACCTGAAAAAAATTCTAAAGCCTCTTATAATGCTGCTTTGTTATAGGAAAGACAGACCTGTAAGAACTCAGCCAAAACTAGTTGCTGTTGTATCACTTTGAAGGATACGTGAAGGCTGCACAGTGTGTTAACAATGATAAATTTACAGGTGCTTCATATTTTGATTGCTTGCAGAGTGTTAGACCTACACCACAGAACGAAGCTATAACAGTACATTTCAAGCCAGTTACGTTAAAAGCCTCTGAAAGTAAATATACCAAAGTTGCAAGTATTAGCTTTGATGGTAAGTACTGCTCCTCTTTTCTTAGAATTTGTCAAGTGCTGCTTAAAACTTGCTGAAACGTCATGAATTATTTTCCACTCTCTTCTCAAATTTACAAATAAAATTCTGTTAAGGAAGTGGAATTTTCCTACCTAGAAAAGGCTTACAGCTCTTCTAACTTATTTCTGAAGAGATCATTTCTGATTATAATCAGCAAGTAACTTAGATAGTAAATACTGGTGAGAAGAGAAGGAATTCTGAAGCAATCTTCCTTCTGTGTATATAAAAATTGAACATCAGATTTCTATTAAACATAAGCAGGATTCTTATGTTAAGACACAGATTACTTAAAATGTATTGTTAGTCTAAACAGGCAGTTGTTTTTGAGAAATCCTAACAAACCAGGATGTGTTCCTCACAGTAATATGTATTAGAGGAGAGTATATCCCTTGGATTGCCATTCGATCCTTCCAAAGTTTAAAAAAGAATCCAAAATCTTAGTTCTAAAAAAATTACATTTTATGTTGGAATGCCCGTGGAAATAGGGCTCTGTCATGCTCTTGAGAACCTTACTCTGAAATTTGGCTTATTTTATGTCGCTATATTGAATTCATATTAAAGAAAAAGGGAGGTGAAGGTGGAAAAACCTTTTACTGGTACCTTTCCTACAAAGATATGTTATGTATGCTGATACTGACTGCAGTGTGTATCTTTATGAAATAAGTGCTGGGCCATTTCCCTCCTACATAGTGTGACTGTAAATATTATGCTGATATTTTGTAGAAAGGCACCTCCATTTTTATAGAGACTTTAATCAACTGTCAACATGCTGTTGACCTACTCAGAGTTACTGCTTTAAGATACCAGTTGGTGCTGTAAGTCTCTCTGCCGAGATTGCTTAGAAATGGAAGTTTATAGATGCAATGTTTTTCATTTCAGGTAGACATAATTTTAGAAATTGTATGGATAGAGAGGAGAGGATTGATTTTTATTATTATTGTTACTTATTGATTATCACTTTAGATTTTTAATAGCTTACAGTTTGTAAGATGAATAAAATATGTTTTAGCCTATAAACAAATTCTGAAATGGCTAAACTCTGTCATCCTGAGGTGGTAATATGTTCAGATTTTGAAGCTGGAGGGAATTGTTATATGAGGACCTACTGACTAACATACGGTAGATCTTGGAAGGAATGGTAGTTGGGGAAAAATACCCAGTCAAGCTGCTTAGTGTGTTTAAGGGATTGACTTGGTGATTTCTTTTCAATGAAGCAGTTGGCCCTAAATAGTTGCTATTTCAGCCGTCCTAATACATGCAGGGGCTTTAGAGGCTGGTGGTTTCTCCTAACTAGGATTTGAATCCCTTGATTTTTCTGGCAGGATAACATTGCTTGTTCTGTGATCTTGGAGCAGACCTGTGAGCTTCGTTCTTGGGGCTTGTGTAGTTTGGGTTCTTTCATGGATTCTGATTCTATTTCTGTAAAGTTTAGCATGTCTTTGATTTCTTCATTATTAAAATGTTGCTGTGTCCCTGGCCCAAAGTCCTGCTTGACTGGTAGTTCTAAGTGAGGAACCCAGCCGTCTCAAGTTTCTGTTCTGTTAGAGGAGGGGTAATTGTATTCTATACTCTTTAAGTGGGGAATTCAGCTCACCTGGGATCTGAATTATCTTCTGGACATGTCCAAGTTAGTTATTTGACAGGAACAACCAGGCTTCCTTAACGTAGATAAGCTTACTAACTCAGGCAGGTCAACTAACTGGTGTTGAGGGGGAGGAATTCAGAACTCGGATCTCTTACTTCCTAGACTTATTCCATGTCAGTTGCTTATTGAAATTTCCTTAAGATCCATTTTTCTCTTCCGTGATACTTCATCCCGGGCTCGCTCTGTGCTTTTACTCTTCCACTCATGCTAGTCTAACCTAATGGATCTTTTTTTTTGTCTGCTTAAACAAACTTCTTATATTCTTGTGTGTACAGCATCAAAAGCAAAGAAAGCATCACAGTCTTCTGGGAAAATAACTGTTAAAGCAAAAGAGAAGAGCTACTCCAAACTTGAAATACCGTATCAAGCAGAAGTGTTGGATGGGTAAGCTTACAGTAATTGAACATAGTTCAAAAACTAAATGCTGTAAATTAGCTGATGTAGGAGGGAATTTAGCCTTTTTAGGGGGAGAGGGGATATAAAGAGGTGATACCTAAGTTTTCTGAATCTGGAGCTCATTTAGAACTACAATTACTTGTTTGAATTTTTCTGTTTTTACGCTACTACATCAGGTACTCTTAGTAATGCATAAGCTAGTTTCAAGGCTTGGGTTCAAAGTGACCTTAGTGAGTTTTTATTCAGAGTGGTCAAAGGCTGCAGGTGAGATGTTTTAAAAATGCAGCATTGGAAATTTTTCCAGTTTTGCATTAGCTGTTCTATGACTATATGAAGTAAGAGTAGAGAAAATACTTTTGGTTTTAAGCAAAATTTTGGAAGAACTGTCAGTGCTTCCTTATTTTATGTTATTTATTTACAAAGTATGGCTAAGTTGACTTTAAAATCATTGTTGAAATGAGGTGCTACTTTACCAACAGAACTGACAGGTTATTTTAAGGGCAAACAAATTAAACCTTACCTATCAGAACTTTTGTGCTGCAGACACCTGATTTGGTGAATAAGGAATATGCATGTGTCGTGGCTTAACCCCAGCAGGCAGCTAAGCACCACCCAGCTGCTCACTCATTCCCCCCCAGTGGGATGGGGGAGAGAATCGGAAGGGTAAAAGTGAGAAAACTCCTGGGTTGAGATAAAGGCAGTTTAATAGATAAAGCAAAAGCCACGCACGCAAGCAAAGCAAAACAAGGAACTCGCTCCCTACTTCCCATGGGCAGGCAGGTGTTCGGCCATCCCCAGGAAAGCAGGGCTCCATCACGCGTGATGGTTACTTGGGAAGACAAACGCCATCACTCTGAATGTCCCCCCCTTCCTTCTTCTTCCCCCAGCGTTATATGCTGAGCATGACGTCATATGGTGTGGGATACCCCTTTGGTCAGTTGGGGTCAGCTGTCCCGGCTGTGTCCCCTCCCAGCTCCTTGTGCACCCCCAGCCCACTCGCTGGCGGGGTGGGGTGAGAGGCAGAAAAGGCCTCGACTCTGTGTAAGCACTGCTCAGCAATGTGTTATCCACACTGTTTCCAGCCCAAATCCAAAACATAGCCCCATACTAGCTACTGTGAAGAAAATTAACTCTATCCCAGCCAAAACTGGCACAGCATGATTTGCATACTATCTTAATATTTCAGCACTTCCTTTTAGTCCTCCTAATATGCTGATTGAGATATTTTCTTATCTCATTTGAATTACTTAATTATCAATGTCCCCATAGTGCTTATAATATAGTTTCAGCATGCAGTGGGGTATGTACCTTTTTTGTTATTGGATTGAATGAATTCTAGTCTTTTGTGTAAGAAAAACACTTTGTTTGAGGAATTCTTTATTTTTCTCATACTGTTTTCTTTTAATAGGTATTTAGGATTTGATCATGCTGCCACACTCTTTCACATCCGTGACAGTGCTGCTGATTCCGTGGAAAGACTGATCTATCTAACAAACACATTCAGTTTTGCAGTCCTTATACATGATGTTGTGTTACCAGAAGAAGCAAAACCAATGTTTAAAGTAAGCCCCATTTCAGTGAACGTTTTTACCCAATAGTAAATGTTTAAATGTGCTGCACTTTGTAACATTGGTCTTCATTGTTCACTGATCTAGGTCCAGAACTTCAGTAAACCAGTCTTAATTCCGCCTAATGAATCCAGATATATTTTTACACTTCATTTTATGCCTTCCACATCATCTGTTCATATAGATAATAATATTTTACTTATCACCAATGCTTCTAAATTTCACCTACCTGTCCGAGCATACACAGGATTTTTAGATGTAAGTATTTTCCTTTTTTTTTAGCTACTTTACTCTAATTAGAGTCAGACTTCATAAGACTGTTTTTAATTCTTTATTCTACTTCTATCGGAGGATGGCTTTTTTAATTTCAAAATTATTTTACCAGTTCTTTCCTTAAACAGCTTCGGTTACTGCTGAAAAATTTTTTTGTTCTCTAGTTTTATGTAGAAAATGTATAGGATTTTGAGATTGTCATGGTACTGCTGTATTAGACTTATTAATGCATTTGTTAATGAGCTTAGAGGTTGAGCACATTTTACATTTAACTTATGCTAAAATACCTTTATCAATCTTTCTAGTACTTGGTACTACCTCCAAAAACTGAGGAGCGATTCATAGATTTTGGCATATTGAGTGCAACAGAAGCTACCAGCATTTTATTTGCAGTCATCAACAGCAATCCGATAGAGGTAAGGATGGATTTATTTTTAGTTTGCCTTTTAAAAAATTTACGTCAGTGTTGTTGCTGAAAACAGTACCTTTTGTTCTTTTTAAGCTGGCTATAAAAAGTTGGCATATTATAGGGGATGGTTTGGCTATAGAACTTCTGACAACCGAAAAGGGAAACAGAACAACGATAATTGCAAACTACCATGAACTACAAAATGCTAGTGCATCCGATCAGTCTTCAGTAAGTAATCCTTTGAATCCATTGCTTAAAACTAGATTTAGGAGGGGAAGAAAAGAGGCAAATCTGTACAACTTCTTGCAGTTTCATTTTAGCAGGGGGGAGGGAGGATAAAAATTCTTAATTTTTGTCTGAATTTGAGTATGATAAAGCATGTAGAATTTTTAAAATTTATTTTAAGAAGCAGTATTATGTTCAGATTTGGTTAGATTTTGAAACAGGAAACTTCAGAAACAGTAACCTCCATGCCCTCAGATGGTGCTCATCATTTATCTGGGAAGAGTGGAATTTATCACCTCAAGGAATAGATACTTTTTGTGGTGGTAACTTAATGTGTTTGAATTTTTCTTTCTACCACTGTCAGTTGTTTCAAATGGATTTTGATTCAGTTTAAAGAAATAAGAGGATGTTGGGTATGTTTTTTAGTGAAATTTCTTTCCATTTAATGCAATACAGTGGATGACTCTTTCTACCATTTACAGGTGATATTAGCATCAGGATATTATGCTGTGTTTAGAGTAAAACTAATAGCGAAAGAACTTGAAGGAATTCATGATGGAGCTGTACAAATCACGACAGATTATGAGGTATATTTATTGTATATTCATGGGTGTTGCTCAAATGATATGTTCAGTTTTTAAGCGTGACGTTTTAAGAGTTGTATTAGTGGACAGATTGCAGTATCAGGGAGAAGTTGAGGTTGGAAGGGACCTCTGGAGGTCAAGTTATCTCTGCAAGTTAACCCTGCATCAAATGACAGTAATGCTACTTACGCTGTGTCTTCTCTGAAGGAATGAAGAATGACTTCCATTATGATTTTCATCTGGCTTTCAGAAATAGCCATTTAAATCTGACCTAATGCTGTGAGGTATAGGTTCTTCAATGTCTTGACACATCCTCAAAGCATCAGTGCATGGATCTTTTGGCATAACACATGCTGACAATGTGTTTTTCGGTACATTATCAGTTACTGAAATTGAGCTATAATTTCAGAGGTTTTTTTTGTCAAAACCCAATGTGAAAGTTGTTTTGGAGAAATTGCAGTTTGCTGATAGAAACAGAGTTCTTTATACTAAGATTAGTAAGGGAGAGAAGAACAACCAGTTAATTCTCAAGTTCATATGCCTTTCCTGTTGATAAATTATTTTGCAGAAGAGAGAGATTCTAATACGTAATGGAATCTACATTTAATATCTTTGGGTGATTATATGTAGGAAAAAAAAATGTGACACACTGTGCTTATGAAGTCAGGAGATTACATAGCTTATCTGATGAAGCTACAGAAAATGGGAAATTCCTAATTTCTAAGCTACAGAAAATGGGAAATTCCTAATTTCTGCCAGTTATCTGAGATTTTAAGCTTTTTTTAATATGTCCATACATGTATGTTGACCCTTCAGTTATAGAATCTGAAGCCTTTTATTTTCTTGCTTGTTCTTACAAGTTATTCTACTTGTATTGGTAGCTTTAATAATACACGGAAAGGATCTCATTGCCATCCCTTCCACACTCCTTTTTCTAAGTCTACGTCTATGTCGAGGTCTTACCATGACTTCTAATGTTTTTTGAGAAGTTCGGTGTATCCTCTCCTCTTCCCTCATACTCATTTACTTTAAAGGTATTATCCTCCTGTTTTCCAACAAAGTAAGCCCCATTCAAGTGAGACAATATAATGCCCCATTGAAGAGCTTATATTTTAACTGTGCTTTTGTCAGATGTAGAATGGTGCTAAGTATGATTGAGCAAAGGTGTGCTTCCTGACAATATGGAGTGACTGTTCTGAATATGATGATGTGTTGAAATCTTAATTCATGTCTCCGTGTTTTAAATGTATATATAAACCTAGACTACATTAATTGTAGAATTTCAGGCTTTTGTTATTCTATGCAATTTAAAAGTGAAAGAGACATTTAAAGGCTGAAACTTAAGTATTTTTTCCTAAACTGTTCCTGTTCTTCTTTTTCCAGATTTTAACTATACCAGTGAAGGCAGTGATTGCTGTAGGCTCGTTGACCTGCTCCCCAAAGCATGTTTTTCTTCCACCTTCTTTTCCGGTAAGAGAGTTGGGTCATAGCATTAAAAGTTTTCTTGCTGTGTTTTTTATTCACTTGTTCTTTTCAAGAGAAACTGCTGTCTTGAATTGTTGCATGTCAAATTGCTGGAGAGATTGTGTTACCAAACTGTTATGTTTCAGTTTGTTGCTATTTTTTGTTTGGTTCCCCCCCCTCCATGTCCCAAGCATGAGTTATCCCTACATCTCCTCTACTGCCCACTTGAATGGTATCTTGGAATACTGATATGATCCCAAACTTGATTCTTTGCAGCTTCATTCTAACTTAGCTGTGGTCACTTAGTTATTATCAACTCATATGCGTTAGCACCAAGAGTAAGAGAGAGATGAAATTGCGCAAATGCATTTTTCAAATTCCTGAAGTGTAATACCAAAGACAAGAAAGTAAGCTAATAAACTGACGTTTTAGTATAAGTAGTCCTTGATCTCTGTGGAAGCATTGTTGTATTGTTTCCACACTGAAAGTAGATCTTCTCAAGGGTACGTGGTGGAGTACGTGAACAGGAAAGCAAGAAAGCTGTGTGGATCTACAGCTCTCTGCAAAAGTATCTAATGGCTGTTTTCATCCGTGCTCCTGCAGTAGTGTTTATTCAGTGAGCGCTGAAAGCAGCTTCTTTGCTCAGGGCTACAGGCTCAAGCAGCAAGCTATTAACCAGAGAACACTTTTTTCTCACTTGGCATTCAGCATAACTATAGAAACATGGGCAGTCAAGGCATATTGACTTTGCAATTGGTATTTCATTGAAGTCTGACTTTCTGATGAGTGGGGAATGTAATATGATGGAAAATCATAGGGAGAGAGATTGAAAACTGGGGAGAAAAAAGTAGCAAAAGGAGAGATAGAGATGGCAGTTTTCTGAAAGGATAAAAGTAACTCCATGCATGTTGGTGGAAATGGTTTTTGTTTCCTTGTCTGTCCTGCATACTCTCAGTCTATGGTAAAGCACTACCTCTTCTCACCTCCTCTTCCGTTAGCTTCTTAGTTCTCTCCTGCTTACAATCAGGAGATCTTACAATTTGTGTACTCTTAAATAGTAATTTTTCACTGGGATTTTATCAGATGCTTTACCTCATGTCTAGTAGATACACGATAATTTTTTGAAAAAGTAATGCAATAGGCCTCATCGGAGGAAGATAGGTCAGTCAGCAGGACATCAGTAAATCATTGCTACATTTGCCCCATTAATCCATTCCATCTCCCTTCTGAT
Organism: Calonectris borealis; assembly: GCF_964195595.1. Lineage (NCBI taxonomy): Eukaryota > Metazoa > Chordata > Aves > Procellariiformes > Procellariidae > Calonectris > Calonectris borealis. The sequence goes on from NC_134312.1 coordinate 147,233,015, forward strand.
CTCCTACTTCACAAACTGTTCTGAAGTCTTTTGCTACTCTTGAGGTCAAACGGTCATGCCTACAGTTGCAAAGGTCACTTGTTATTTTTTATCTTTAGGATCTATGTTTCCTATTTGATGATATGGCCTCGCTATTATATGGGTATTTATTATACTGACTACTGTATCTGTAACTTCATCTATGAACTGCTCCATAAGCCTTTGAGAAACTGAAATAACTTAAAGGTCTGTTTCCCTTCCTTTCACCAAAGATAAAGCAATTTCTGTATTATGTATCCTAATTTATATATCCTAATTCCTGGCAAGATCATTGTCTCTCTTGAATGCCACATTAAAATATTTTGTTCCATTTTGGGCCATAAAGAAGTAAATCTTTTTATTCACCCTTTGTTTTGTTCTAGCTGAAATGGCTAAAGAGCTGCTTGGCGTATCTTAGTGTATGCCCAAGGTCTTGGTCAGCTTGATATTTCCCCTCCCCCCCCCCCCCCTTTGCTTTTATTTTGTTTTGGCAGGTACTACTTCTTGTAGCCCCTGTGTTTCTCAGCCTCTAAGGCATAGCTCCCTTGCTGTCGTCATTCTTTCTCATCCCCAGCCTGCTGTGATTTTTATTGGCTTCATGCTCTTTTCTAGAAGGCTTTCACATAATTATTCATTCAGGGGACCTTTGGGCTCCTGCATTTTGTTTGGGACTATAGATTCAGATATAATTATCACCTTTGACAAGATTCTAGACTGTTTTCTGTGTTCAAGCCCCAAGCTTTTCAAAGCAGTCAGCTTCACTTACTACTTCTGTTAGTTGATCACTTAGTTCTTTTGATATTTGAGAACATTGACAGCAGACTTACTTTTCCATTTTCTTGGATTCATTTCAAACTAAGCTTGTGATCGCAGAATTCATGATACTCTTGCATCTAGTTGTTCTGTAATGCCTCCATTACTTATGAAAATAAGCCTAAAATAGCATCAGTTCTTCTTGTTTCAGTGTTTGGTAGAGAAATTTGACAGTTATAGCATCCAGGAATAACTAGGCACTACAATTTTAGTAACACTTGCTTTTCAGTTCATACCTAGGATGTAATTCTCCTGCAGCTGCCCAGTTCCCAGTGCTGTCTGTTTATAATTTTAGTGTATTTGCACCTCAGTCTGACTTCTGGTATTCTGTTGAAGTTTGTCAGCAACACACTAGCAGTGTATACAGGCCTTGTAAAGATCAGTGTCTTAATTTAAACAGATCTTAGCTCTGTTGACTTCTGCTTCATAATGGCATTTTTAGCTCACAGTGCCACCTCTTAACTCTTCCCTGATCAAAGGTCATCTCTGAGGACCTGTATGCTAAATAGCATTTTTCTGTTTTTCCTATTACTGATGGGTAAAGTCATCTTCCCTTATCTGTTATTTCATGTCTACATGCTGCGTAAGGGTCTTAGTAAAATACTGTTCATTTTTACAGAGTTTAACAAACCTTTATCTTGTCCAGTTGATGGCAGTTAGTTACTCCTAGGATTCCATAGATGAAGCTTAGACATACCTCCTATTCAGTTTAACAGGATTACACTGTTTAGAGATTTATTCTTGTAGTTTCTTTCCCTCTGCAGTTGCTACTATTGAGACTGTTCTAGTATGTGACTATTTCCTGAGGCCACAGTCAAATTTTGAGCCTGCAAAAGTGCATGTCTCCTATCTCTCCACTTCAGTCCTTACCTTAGAGAAATTTTTGAAAAGCTGAAAGTATTGATTTAAGTGGAACATGAAAACCTCTAGTCATGTTCATTAGAAGATAGTCTTGGGTATTTAAATTTTCCTGTATTCATTTATTTTATATAAATCTGAAATCTTAGAGTCCTGAGTTGCGCTTTTTTGTTCTGTTTTTTTATTTATCGTTTACTCTATACTTATCAGGGTTGGGTTTTGAGATAAGGTGAAAAACATGGCCACAGAATCATTAATGTACAAGCGAGGGCAGGGGGAGAGCTTGAGCATTGTAATGATTCTGATTGTGACAAACAAACTACATGTTCTGTGCCTAAAGGGTAAAATAATGTTTGGCTCAGAAGAGGAGGCAGGGAGTAAAGGTGTGGGGAAAAAACTTGCACTGTTTTCTTTTTAAATGTTGTCATTTTAGTGCCTGGTGTCTTAATTTCATTGGGAGTGGGAAGGAGGGTTGTACCTATGTTTTTAAATGCCCTCTGTCACCTAGTGTTTGTAACCTGCAGCTTCACTCTACTGTTCTTTTCAGGATATTTCTAATTACTAGCAACTATGTACTAGATCTCTTACAAGAAACTTGTTTCCCTTTTGTGATAGGAGGCTCAGAAAACTGAAGTTTTCTCGAGCCTTTCCTCCTCTGGTACTTTTTTAACATGATTTAATTAAGCAGAACTGTTGTCCTAGTTCTTCAAGACACTTAAGGTGTACTTAATTATCAAAGAGGGATGAACTGTGTTTGGAAGCTGATGGAGGAAAAAATACAACTTCACGGAAACTTACCTTGAAGTGTTACAAGTGGCATTTTTTTACAATAGCATAGTTAAAAATCTGAATTTAACATTTCAGCTCTGCTGTGGTCTTTGCCAGCCTGTGTAAATAAATACATATGCTAGGGAAAATGCATATCCTGCAGATTTTTTTCACCCTTTCTTTTCTTTAGGGGAAACTAGTTCACCAGAGCCTGAACATCATGAACTCCTTTTCTCAGAAAGTGAAAATACAACACATACGCTCCCTGTCAGAAGATGTAAGGTTTTATTATAAGAGGCTAAGAAGCAATAAAGAAGATTTAGAGCCAGGAAAAAAATCAAAGGTTTGTTTATGCCTTATTTCTACATGTTTACAAGTTCTGTCTATATATATATATAGCATATGTTAAGTTTCTGTGGTCATCAGAAATCTTCGTTCTTTTTTCTTTGGTCATTAGATTTACTGCGTTGTTTCTTAATTGATCTGCTCTTACCTGTTTTGCAGATTGCAAATATTTATTTTGATCCTGCTTTACAATGTGGAGATCATTGTTATGTAGGATTGCCTTTTCTATCTAAATGTAAGTAACGTTCAACTTCATAATGAAAATCTTTTAAAAAAAAAAAAGTTGTTTTCTCCTTAAGCAATGATATTACATGAAGAGTTTAAAAAACACATTATTTCTTAAAGCGGAATCTAAAGTTCAGCACAGCATAGCAATGCAAGAAGATGCGTGGGATTCTGACTGGGATTTGCATGAGAACTTATTCAAAGAATGGACAGAAATAAAAGAGAACTCAAGCCATAGGTAAGTATTTTATCCCTGTTACTTTCTGAGGCCTTAAATCACTAGATAATTCTGTGTTATGTGTGCTCTTAAAATACAAGGTTTCTTAATATTGCAGTGCTCTTTGAGAGGGGGCCAAGGAGGAGTTACTTGGCCTTCTCCGCAAAACCTTTAAAGAGAACATTTTAAAAGTTAAAAAACAGTAATAATTTCCTCAAGTCAAACACAACACTGAAAGTTACTATTCACTGGAGTATGCTGCAGTTCTTGAAAAGATGACAACAGCAAGGCAGTCTCTACTTAGCAAAAATTTACGAAAACAGATTATATTGTTTGTGCAGTATCCCTGCTTAATCTGTTTTAAAGTAGTAACCTCAATATCCCTCGAAGATTTCATAAGGTTTTCTATTGCTGCTATTCTGAGATTAATGCGTGTCAGTGAATTATCAAATTGTCTGGTATTTTTCCTTGAGATTTGCTAAATAGAAGGTGATTAATGATTGCTATTTAATATTTAGAAAAAGTCAAACTCTGTAGGCTGCTGTACACCTTTTAAACATCTGCTGTCTCATACATAAAGTGATATAATCTCCAAGAGGCTTAAGTTAGCATTAACAGCAAGTGCATGTGTTTTTTGTGATGATAGCATCCAGACCACCATTTCAAAAAAGGTATGCTTATTTGTGGAAAAACAAAATGAGTGTATGTAGCTAAATAAAGTAACAAAAGCATACCTCCTTTATCACTTTTTTTGATATAATGCTGATATATTAATAACTTTTGAACAAATTTGATCTAAACAGAATCCTCTATTTAGCCACACCAGTAACTTCCAAGAATGTCCTATCACTTACAGTAAGAATACAGTAAAGGAAAATTCTATTAAAAACTACTTCTGAGTAAGTTCTAGCTAGAATATGTAATGCTTTAATATTAATTAATATTATATATAATCTAGAATATGTAATGCTTTTAAAGAGAGTTAAAATTAACCAGCTACCCAAGGTAGCATTCAGCAAACAAGAAACTGCTCCTTCTGCATACAGAGGGGTTCTGACTTGGGCATTTGGAGTCTCTCCAAAATACTTCTCTAGGTTTGAAGTCTAGCATTTCGTCTGTTTTGCTGACTGGAGAACTCAATACTGTTAGTCTTGTTTCAGCTCATGGTGGTGAGCTTGTAGGAGAACAGGAATCAAGTCTGTTGCAGCCTGTAGCAAAGAACTTCATTCACTGATGGAAATAGTAGCTGGCACCAAGTGTGACTAGTTCAGATTGCTTTAGGTTGGTTAGATGGGAGTATAGGCACATACTCCATGTATCCATTGCAGCTAGAGTACACGTACAGATATACTGCACATTACACATGTGCAGCACAATATGTTTTCTGGACGGCGGATGTCTGGATGTTGTATTGGAAACTGACTGTAATTGAACTGGTATTTTTCCTTTCTACTGTTTATACCTTTGCAAATTATCAAATATATTTTGAGTTATTTTTCTTACTAATCTGAATCTCGGCTATATTCTCAAAATTTGTTTCTGCAATAGTAAGAGGTAGGCACTTCCTAATGAAAGATAAAATTTGTGTCTCACTGTGCAGAGAACAGTGATTTAAGAGAAATGCGAATACCAAAAGATTTGTGATGCAGAGCATAAGTCCAACCACATTTTTCTGCTCACCTTTATCCATAAATAGACCATAACAGAACTTGAAATGGATGGATGTTGACAACAATACTTATTAGAGAACATCTTTAGAATCTTTGGGTTGGTCTCCTATAGCATGTTTTGGTGGTTTCTGTTGTGCTTTTCAATAGCAGTACATGTGGGCAGAGCTCAATGGGTTTTTTAAATTGCATGTAAATATAATGTACCGTGCTATTTTTGAAACGGATGTTGTTTTCAGGGTGCTATTAAGCCCTCTGCTTTTTCTAGGCTTTTCCTATTTCACTCCTGTAAAGTAAGTTTTATAACTGTTTCTCCAGACTGAATGCTGTATTTGAAGTAGACACAGATCTTCAGAAGGATGTCCGGTTAAAAATTACAGCAGAAATGGCCTGGCCTTCCATACTTGGTTCATCACGCCATCTAAGCTTCCCTCTTACCAATACAAACAGTTCATCAGTAAGTTATTTTGTTGATAGTATCATTTTGTAGGGACTGCATTTTAATAAGTATTTCTAATTACATTAATCCTAATGTAAACTTTAAAAAAATTGTGTTTCTGAATAGGAAGAAGAATTTTTTCTAGAAAATCCAGCTGACGTTCCTGTGTATATTCAGTTCCTTCCTGTAGCTCTGTATTCTAATCCATCCACCTTTGTTGATAAAATGTTAGAACGGTAAGTATTGTTTCAGAGTACTTAGGGCATTCTCACTCTACAGCAAAATGCATTTTACAAAAAATGCATGCAGTATTTGGCAGCTGTGTTGGTAGTTAGTGTTGGCCACTTCTAGAATTTGAATCATTAGGCCAGTTGAGAACTGAATCTGGGCTGATTGCCATTGAATGCACATCTGTATCTTTTGCTAAGCTAAAATGATGTTTACATTCCTTCCTTAACTTGATGTGTGGGGAGGGGGAAATAAGAAAAAATAAATGATCCTTTCTGCTGCATATTGTTTGAGTCCTATCATAAGTTCTTGATTTGTGCTAAAATCCATAAATAAAAGTGTGTCATTATCTTCCATGATCTGGGGGGAGAAAAAAAATTGCATGTCTGTTTCAGGTTTAATTTGAGTAAGCCAACTAATTTCAATCTGAGGACTCTAGAGTTCCAGGTCTTCAGAAATTGCGTAAGTATTTCAATATGTTCTTTAGATTTTTTAGATTTAGATATTTTAGTGTTTTAATAAGAGTTCAGTCATACACGTCTTCGTGTGTGAAAAATGCAATGCTTCTGTTGGGTATTTTCAGGCAGCTGGGAAAAGTAGTATCTTCTTCAAATGTAACAGTTAAAATGTCGCTTTTTCTGTATGCTTACGTTGTAATAGGATTGTGGAAGTTACAGGAAAACTGCATTTATTCATTCTCTTACTGATACAGGATTATTTTCTTCAGTATAGTGGTTGCTAGTTCTAAAATTAGTTAAGTATTGAGTTTTCCATTGCCTTGTTCTTTATTTTAAATGATTCGAGTTTCATGGACAACTGTAAGTGTGTGCTTTTTCATATAGAGCATGCCACATCCTGAACACTTTCTTTTCTCATCCAATATATATGCCTTTTCCCCTCTATTTGCAGTTTGTTTTAGATTAGCAATTCGACGCTTGCACAGTATCTAAAGGCAAACTTAGCAAAATACGCTTTCTTCAATAGTTCTTCTATTTTAAGTTTGCTTTTTCCCTTTTATATGTTCTAAAAATGTTTTAACAATGGAAAATTTTGAGGATAGATAATGACTTAATGCTAATTTAGTGTTTAAAATATATATTTAAGAACTTCTGAACTCTTTTTTCTACTGGAGCTTTATGAATCCACATGGGTGTAGTTTAGCTCAGTTCTGTCTTGCTGTGTTCTTCTGCTTCTTAATAAACACAGATGTTTTACTAAGTAGGGAAATTCCTGTGCTATCAGACTTTCTGGTTAAAAAAAAACAGGGTACGTCTTTGGGTAGTATACTTCTTTATGACAAGACCAATTTTCTAGCTAAAATAATATCATTTCTATCAAATATATGTAAAAATTTCCTATTTTTAAAAGTGTTTCTTTGTTTTCCCCACTCTCTTAAGGTTCAGCCACTACAGAGCACTGTAGGACTTACAAAGGGCCTGGCTCGTCATTCAGTTTTAAGCCTAATATTAAAACCTGGTGAGAGAAAGTCTGTCAAAGTAAAGTTCACTCCAATTCTTAATAAAACTGTTTCATCATTAATTGTTATCAGGTATGATAGATATTTCCGAAATGAGTGTGAATTTTTTCTGATGTTTTTTATTTATATATAAGATCATACTTGTGATCAGCTGTCAATAAGAAACTATCACTTCTACAAGAATAACTGTAGAATCATATGTCTGGAGAAAGATTTAATTTAAATGTAATTGTGATATGTTTTACAGTAGTTAAACTGTATTCAGTACTTTCTAATATAAATATACTGTTATCATAGAATCACAGAATAGTTTAGATTGGAAGGGACCTTCAAAGGTCATCTAGTCCAACCCCCCTGCAGTGAGCAGGGACATCTTCAACTAGATCAGGTTGCTCAGAGCCCCATCCAGCCCGACCTTGAATGTTTCCAGGGATGGGGCATCTACCACCTCTCTGGGCAATCCGTGCCAGTGTTTCACCACCCTCACTGTAAAACATTTCTTCCTTATATCTAGCCTAAATCTACCCTCCTTTAGTTTAAAACCATTACCCCTTGTCCTATCGCAAGAAGCCCTATTAAAAAGTCGGTCCTCATCTTTCTTATAAGCCCCCTTTATGTACTGAAAGGCTGCAATAAGGTCTCCCTCGGAGCCTTCTCTTCTTCAGGCTGAACAACCCCAACTCTCTCAGCCTTTCCTCACAGGAGAGGCGTTCCATCCCCCTGATCATTTTCGTGGCCCTCCTCTGGACCTGCTGCAACAGGTCCATGTCTTTCTTGTGCTGGGGGCCCCGGAGCTGGACGCAGGACTCCAGGTGGGGTCTCACCAGAGCAGAGTAGAGGGCCAGAATCCCCTCCCTCGACCTGCTGGCCACGCTGCTTTTGATGCAGCCCAGGATACGGCTGGCCTTCTGGGCTGCGAGCGCACATTGTCAGCTCGTGTCTAGCTTTTCGTCCACCAATACTTGGAGACTTGAATTCTTAAATACGTACTACACTATCTTGAAAGTAGGGACTCTAGTTATAGATGCCATTTGCAAGATCAAGCTGCAATGCAAGTTCAATCTTTCTAGTAGAGAGCTCTGTTTGAATAACTATTTCACTTTTGTATCAGGTGTGATACATTAATATGATGATGAAATAAACTTTAAGTAGTACGTCATTAGGTTTTTTATTTATACGTTATGTTGTGATTTTTTAGGTTTTTGTCTTGCAAACACTATGTTTGAGAGCCCCAGTATTTACTTCCATATTGTGGGGAATTATCTATGGAACTACTTACATTTCTGTCCTCCAGATTTGGGATATAACTTCATAGTCTGTAGAGGAGCTTGCTGGAGCAATATCTCGCATAATCCTTTTATGAATGTTTCCCCTTTTTCTTTGTACACAGAAATAATTTGACTGTAATAGATGCCATAATGGTACAAGGACAAGGAACGACTGAGAGCTTGAAGGTTGCAGGCAAACCTCCTGGTGCAGGAAGTTCCTTACGCTTTAAAATCACAGAAGCATTATTAAAAGACTGTTCAGAAAGTGAGTACTTCTTGAGCTGCTGTGCTGAACTTTCTCGTTTTTTTTCCTCACACCTTCAGAATCTGTGTGCACATAGCCAACAGGGAAAAAGGTAGGGTATGTTCCCTGATGAAAATTAAATCCCAGCCAGATTCTACACTGGGGTCAGAGGTTTTCTGCTCTGTGGCCCCAGGCTTGCTTCCGAGAGGAGAGCTAAGAGTACCTGTATTACCAAAGGAACCGGTAAAAGAGGTTTAGTTGTATCTGGTATTAAAATCTGCTTTGTTACTTTGCAGATTTCCAGACATATTTGTAAGGTGCCATGTTAATTATTATCTGAGATTATTCTGCTTTTTTTGAGGGATGAGGCAGAAAACTTCAAGTAAAGCTTAGTCATTACCTCTTACATGTTGTGGTTTAGTGATTTTTTTTTTTTTTCTTTTTCCTAATAAGGTATGTGTAGCTCAGCCACGGATTTTATTTTTAAGACACAAAGAAATGAGCTGTAATTCTCCTCATGCTGGGACTTTTCACAGAATACCACAACACTAAGCAGTACATCAAAGAACTTTACAGCTTAGATGATTTTTTGTGAGGCAGCAGTGCTATCAGAGGTTTGGGGGTTTGTGGTTTTTCCCTGATGAGTTAATGCTCTGGAATTGTACAAGTGCCCTACCTTGGCGGTGATGAGAATCTGGCTTCAGAGATCTGTTTCTGCAGGTTATGTAAAGATTTCCTCGGGCCTCGCTAGTCCCCTTTCCTGCTATAATACTGACAGAACCCTCTTCTCCTGTAGAATATGAATATAGTGAAGGATATCTGTTTAGCATAGCACTAACCACTTTCTGCTGTTTGTTTCTAGAAATGAAGTACAAAGAACCAAATTTCACACTGAGAAGAACATTTAAAGTGGAAAATACAGGGCAGCTGCAGATTAATGTGAAAACTATGGAAATCAGTGGCTATACATGTGAAGGATATGGATTTAAAGTAGTTAACTGTCATGAGTTTGCACTAAGTGCCAATGCCTCTAAAGACATTGTCATATTGTAAGTGTTTTTTCTTACATCTAATTGGAGTCTTGCATTAGGAATTCTGTATACCTAATTCTGTTCTGGAGGAAAACTCTGTTGGTTAAATTCTGAGGTTTTTTACTTAAGCTTTGAGTGTTTTGGGGTTTTTTTAATACAACATAAACCATGAAATTTTTCTGTCTTCTTGCAAACACTATTTGATTTTTAAATAACTTCAAGTTTTTGTGACTGACTATAGTATTACTTTTATTACTATCCAGTAAGAATAACTTAGTTGGAATAGTGTTACTGTATGGTTTTTTATATATTTCCTTCAATTGGGTTGTGAATGCACAGGAGGTCTAGATTTATATATGGTTTTGGTGCATTGCAGTATGTAGAAAAGAGCCTTTAGTCTAAGGATTATTATCATAATGCACAGCATTTTAGTCTTGAATTTTTTGCCTGTTGCCTTAATGGTAATGATTGTTTAATTCTGTAAATTTTTATTGTAAAAGATATCTGCACCAAAAACTGATCTTTTTAAAACTGTTTGGATTTAAATATAACTATTCAGAATATGGTATCTAAAAAGTTCAGAAGATGCATCTGTTCTGCAAGAGGACGTACGAGATATTGCAGGCAATGAAACTTCACTAGTATTTCTGCAACAATCTTAGTTTGTGATGAGATGGGAACATAGTGGTGATGTTTTTGAAAAGGCACGCAGTTGTGACTTAAAGGTGAAGTGTTTAAAAACTTTATAGCTTGCTGCTGTGCTTTAACCCAGCAGGCAGCCAAACACCACACAGCTGCTCGCTCACTTCCCCTACCCCCGGTGGGATGGGGGAGAGAATCAAAACAAAAAAAAAGTAAAATTCATGGATTGAAATAAAGACAGTTTAATAGAACGGAAAAGGAGGGGAAAATAATAATAATAATGATGATAGAATTTACATAATAAGTGATGCAAAATGCAGTTGCTCACCACCCGCTGAGCGATGCCCAGCCCAGCCCCAAGCAGCGATCGCTGCCCCCTGACCAACTCCCCCCAGCTTTATATACTGAGCATGACGTCATATGGTATGGAATACCCCATTGGCCAGTTGGGTCAGCTGTCCTGGCTATGCTCCCTCCCAGCTTCTTGTGCACCTGGCAGAGCATGGGAAGCTGAAAAGTCCTTGACTATCGTAAGCACTACTTAGCAACAACTAAAACATCAGTGTGTTACCAACATTCTTCTCATACTAAATCCAAAACACAGCACTACACCTGCTATTGGGATGAAAATTAACTCTATCCCAGCCAAAACCAGGACACTGGCATAATGGTCGGTTCCATTTCTTACTTACAGTTGCTGTTAATTTTTTACTGCATTCATAGCTTGAGGTATTTGAAAGATACTCATAAGTATTTTTAGGCTAATTGTGTGGATGATTACTAGTCGCACTACTAGGGCTACTTGGTATAAATGTTTGATTGGGATGCCAGTCATGGCAGTAACTGGTGGAGCTTGTGTTTGGTGGTTTTTTTTTTATTATTATTTATGAATAATATGAATTACCTCAAACTTTCATGCTGTTCATATGAAAACTTCTAACGTGATTTACTTTGTTTTCAGGTTTACACCTGATTTCACTGCTTCCAGAGTCATACGTGAATTAAAATTCATCACTGCGGGAGGCTCTGAATTCATATTTATCTTGAATGCATCTCTTCCATATCACATGTTAGCAACGTGTGCAGAAGCGCTACCCAGGCCCAACTGGGAATTGGCACTGTACATAATCATCTCAGGAATAATGAGGTAGTGTGTCTATGTTTGTTCTGATTGGTATATGTGCACGAACTACACTGCTTCAATACAGGTTGCGGAGAAGTATATATGTGTTCAGTACATGCTGTAATTGGTGTAAAATAAAATAGGGTGAGGTGAAAAAGGAGAACAAATTAATAAATGCTCCGATGGATTGAGTGTGAACAGTTTAAGGCTGAGGACTACTGACTTTCTGCTCAAACTGAGGACAAAATAATATGCTTCTTGCTTGGGCCTATTTCATTAAGTGAGATACGTACTGCTGTTAACCCTGGTAATGTGTAGTTTTTGATAAATAATTAAGCCAAACTTGAATGAAATTAGGTATTAAAGCACTGCTAACCATGAATTCCCATAGAAATTTAAGCATCCTTCTGCGGTATTGTGCTTTAGAGAGGTATGAGGCAGTGACTGTAATGAGCCTAGCAGATGCCTTGGATGGATTTAACTTTGCTGCCACTTGTATGTGACAGACAACTGGTGATACTAATAATGGGATTTCTGAGAACCTGAAGGGCATTGTTTGCAACACTGCACACTCAGAGGTTACGTAGTAGCATATTAATGCACTTTTTTTCTCGGCAAACAGACGTATGTTGGCTATGACTGGTTGAAAGATGAGTTGAAAATTTCCCTGCGTTTTCCTAGTCTAACCTCTACCTATCTTTCTTTATTTGAAATCTGAGGTTATAAGCAATGTGTCCCTGCTCACCTCTTGGATGTGAGACACTTCGGCCCGCTGCCTTTATCCAGAGAAAACCCTAGCATAGAAACTTACCAGTATGAGTTGTTACTTATCAGTAACAACAAATGCTGTTTTCCTTTTTCATTAGTGTTAAGCCTGTATCTTAGTGTGAGATGGGTTGCTGTTGTAGATGCCTATGATGAAAAAGTGTTTTTTCTGTGTGCTGAAAAAAAGTGATTTTTCTGTGGGCATTATCACAGACATGCAACATTCCTGCATTTTTTTTTAATATTAAGATACTGGCTTTTCCATTTTACTGTACTGTATTACTTAAGTGTTTGGTTAGGCTGTCTTTCCTTCTAGGGATTGATAAAAGAAATAGAGAAGGTAAAGTTACAGCCTGCTTCATTTTCTTTTTTGACTCTTCAGCACTTTCCCGAGTAACGCAGTGTTACTTAGGAAGCTGCATTTTCCTAAGTAACAGGAAAATTTCTGTTACTTAGGAAATTTTGTTTCCTAACTAACACTGCATTACTTAGGAAAGTGCTGAGTAAGTACTTAAGTGGTTTTCTTCTGTATATTTGCTAGAAATTGATAAGCTTAGTTTCTCTTTAGTTTATTGACAGAGTGAATAATGCTTGTCAGCTCATCGGTGTAGTTTGCATGAATAATTTTATATGTACTGTATTTGTTAATTAGACTTTACAGAAGAATACAGAATACTAATCCTTTCCCTCACTATGTCTTTTTCCTACAAGTACAAAACATCCTTCTTAGCAGCAAACTACAGGAGAGTCCTAGTGTAACCATTTCATAATATTCCAAGGATCCTGTGCACAGGCAGCCTCTAACTTTTCAGATGCCATCACGCAGGCGTTTGCTAGTTGCCACTAAAACAGTATTTCCATATTGTTGCAAAGCTATCCTTAATTTCTAGGAATGAACAACTCTAGGAGTTTGTTTAGTTCATGTTTTTAATTTGATAAGGTGGTGTTTATTGTTGCCTTCCCTAAATCACTGTTGGTTTGGATTGTTACCATACTTGTGGCTCCAAGTTTTGAAGTCCAACTTGATAGGATATGTACAAACACAACAAAGGAGCCAGTCCTTTTTGTGAACAACTTACCAGCTAGGCATATGTGTGCTCCAGGATAAAACCCCGAGGGGAAAGAGGGAATTACCAAGACCATTCTTGGGTGACTCCCCACTGTGTGGTGTTCCTCACACTAATTTATTTTGTAATTTAAATGACACGAACACTTTAGGCTAGTTACGTTTTTCTTTTTCTTATAATAATTTTTTTAAAAAGCAAAAAACCCAAACCAACACTGCTCCAACCGCCGCCACACCAAAACCAGAAAGTGCAGTTAAAAAGACCACAAAACAAGATTTGTTCTGGTTTTTATTTTGAAGCTGGTATTCGTTTATCAAAACACCAAAGCTGGCTTATGTAGAGGGAGTAGAGTCCTTACCCAGAGAATGGCAGAGGAGAAGCCCTCAGGGTGACCCTTTGCTGCAGCCTCCCCTGTACGAGCTCTGCGGAGCCCAGCGTTGGTACCACGAGGGGAGCGCTGTGGGGTTGAGCGGGAAGAGCCCCCACCCAGCCCACCAATACCCTGTGCACTCCATCCCAAGCTTGTGTAGCACCATGGTGGTAGAGATATGATGCTCTTGTTGGTATCAGTCATGTGGGACTTCCAAATAGCATCATGGATTACAATTGACAAGTGAAAGAGATTATACCTTATCCCTTACATCCCGAAGGTAATTCCATTTTTTGATGGCGTGGCACCCAAGGCAAGCATTACTCTTTTGAGTGACCGTTTGTGTAAGGTTGTCTGAAAAATTCCCCCATTCCTTTAACTTTTCTGTTGCTTGCTAACATCTTGGATGAAAATTAGCTTTCCTACCTTCTGGTTATGCATCTAGAATCCTTTTTAATCCCTGGGGCAGGGAAAAAAGCACTGATAACCAGCTATCAACAGCTGAGTTGGTCTCCAGAGTTGCTTGTATTTTTGGTGATAGGTAAAATTTAAAAGATGGTATCTAGATTCTTTTAGCTAAAATTGAGCAAGAGATATCTCATCCTTTTGTGTGAATTAATGCTGGTTTTCATACATTTGGCTTAGAAAAACTGGCAGTCAGAACAGGGGGGAGAACAGAAACTGAAGTTGCTAATTTAAAGTTCTTTTCTCATAAACTTTCTAGGGTAATAGGCAAGGCAAGCTTTAGTCATCGTCATTGTGTCTCTTCCCCCCGAAACTCCCACCTGTTAGAAGACGAAATCGATAGCAGTGCGATGAAGGTCTCTGCAGTGGTTTTATTGCTTCATTCAAAAATATAGTTCACTGCAGTGCATTATGTAAGTGGAGAACTCCTAAACACGGTATTGCAGCAGATGCAGTTAGTTGTAAAACTCCTTGAAATAATGCTTTTAAAATTTACATCTCTGAGCAGCAGTACAATTCTCTACGGAGGGTCTCTGCTTTTAAAATGGTATTGCACCAACGAGCTGTGAGAGCTGCTGACCACTTGGATGACGTTTTAATATTTTAATTATATACCTTTTTTTTTTCCTTTGGATTAATATTCTTCGCAACTGCATGTCAGACTTGCATCTAGCTTCCGTTCTCAGTATTGGTGATGTATATATCACGCTAGACTTGTGTATTTTATGTTTCTATCAAAGTTGTGGTTTGGATGCAGTTTTCAGCTTTTCAGTACAAGATACAAAGTTGTTGTCTTGTGTGATTAGATTCATTAACCTTAAAATGCTCAAAACGAAGAAATACTTAGATGACTGTCTCTCTTCTCTGCAGTGTACTCTTTCTCTTGGTAATTGGAACAGCCTATCTAGAAGCTCAAGGAATATGGGAGCCATTTAGGAGACGCCTGTCCTTTGAGGCCTCAAACCCTCCCTTTGATATGGGAAGGCCACTTGATCTCAGGAGAATAGTTGGAATTTCATCTGATGGAAAGTAAGTATATGTTTGGGGGTTTTGTGGGATGTTTTCCCCTTTTTTTTTTTTTCTTTAGTAAGAAAGTAATACTGCTCTTTAGAATAGGTGAATGAACAAAGATCCTCCCAGTTAGTTATAAAAAGATAGCTTGGATAAAAAGATGAATTTTGTGAGTGTGAGGAATATTCAACTTCTGGGAAAAAAAGAAAAAAGAAAAGAAAACAAAAAAACCCAACCAACTAAACAAACAAAAAAAAAACCAACCAAAAAAAAAACCACCCAACCAAAACCAAACCCTGTCAAGTTTCCTGTTAATGTTCTCGAAAATGAAAGATACAGACTGCAGAAAAATGGCAGGTCAGAAGTTCCTACCTTTGGTGTCTTAAGTTTAAAAAAATCATCATCTCCTTTCAGTGTCCCTCCAAGATGTATATTGACTGTCATTTCACTGTGTTTTTGTTCATATGTACAGTGAGCAAGTGAACATGGCAAAGGCTACTGACTTGTCAAACAAGTTTGAGGCATTTTTGTTGGTTATATGCCAAGAACAGTGTAGTTCAAGGTTTCTTTTGGACAGAGTGATTCTTTTTTCATGTGGAAGAATGGAAACAATTGTAGAGTATATTTAAACACTTGTTCTTTCAGCTTGAATGCGCTTGGATCAGATTCTAATCACAGTTCATCCAGAGGGATCTATGGAGCAGGCAGTTCGTCGTCACGATCCAGTGCAGGGAATCATAAACAATGCAATGCAACAGCACACCTTCACAGCAATAGAAATGCACCTGATGTTGAAAACATCAAATCCAAAAACAGTTCAAGCACACCTAATAGGACTTCAGCACAAGCAGCTTCCATGCAGTCAGTGAACAGAGCGGGCCCCTTTACCTTGGACTCAGGTGCCACAGCTCAGACTCATGCCGCAGGCAAAAGAGCCAAGGGGATGAGGCAGAACCAGCAGCCGACGCAGCAGCAGGCACCAGCTTTGGCAGAGCAGCCCCTCCAGCAACCCCCAGCATCCGGGCCCCCGCAGCAAGAGCCACAGACTGAAAGTGCTCTGCCACAGCTACCGCTTCTCAGCCCGCCTCATGGCGAATGTGCCAGCAGCAGGAGGCACAGCTCGGAGGATTCAGATCTCACTGGGCTCATAGAAACTATGGAAAAAGACTTTGACCACCCAGAATCCCCTTCCCCCGATGTGTTTACAGAGCAGCCCCCATCTCCACTAGCAAAAAACAAAGGTAATACAATTCTGCTTTTTTTAACAGGATGATTCATTATGTAAGCCACAGAACAAGATTTAATCAGCTGTAAAGGTCATGTTTTCATAGCGTGGAAAGTGATAGCTTCTCAGCTGTTCCCTACCCTGCTGTATGTGCCTGTGTCTTGAACACCTCCTTTATTCATTTTATGGCAGTGAAGTTGTCCATGCAATGCTGGATTGTGGTTCTTCCTGCAAAATTTTTTCAACATTTTGATGAAAGCAAATGAGAATATTTAGACATCTGACCCTCTGAAGAAGGAAGATGCTTTTGGTTGCTACTCCTTTGCCTTTGGGTTAGCATCCATCCCTCCCACCTCCATCATTTGTACTTGGGGCTGGGGCTTGAGGAAAGGAAAAGGAAGTTGTCCTAGTGTATTACGAAAACTGAGATGGGGAGAGAAGGAGGAGGGGAAGAGAGAGAGATGGGTAAACCCCTGTGGTATTGTTTGGGAATGGAATTCTTCATGCCCAGACTTGCAGTTGTAGAAAATCCTTGATGTCAGGTGGTCAGCAAATTAGTATATGGCGCCTGTGTTTATAGGTTGCATTCATCTTTGCATGAGGTTAGAGTTGAGTTTGAATTGTTTATGCATCTTTTCAATTGTCTAATGCTTAAAATAATGCATTGAATTTCGTACATTAGATACATTCAGACTTTTAAAATTGTGTCAGTTATTTTCCTTCTTATACACACTTTGTTAGAGTAGAACTTCTAACCATGCTTTTTGTATTAGCCATTTCAGTTGTGTCCCAGAGTTATGTGGTTATAAATTTAATCTTAATGTGTTTATTTCTGAATGATTTTTCACTTTTTTCTAACAAAGCTGTTGTACAGAAACAGTACTGATACTGTGTGGCTTATTAGAGCTGAAGTTGAGAAAATGAATGGTGGCAAGGCATATGAACCCTGAAGCATCTGCATGATCATGCACCACCAAAGAGGAAAGCTTCACTCTGTTAAGTAGTAATGAGCAGAAAGTTCTTAATTAGTTCAGAGAGGATGTGATGATGCATCTGGACTTTCAAAGTGGAGACTCCGAAGTGATGAGAGGTTTTGGGATCCTGCTGAAATACGCTACTTCATTTCCGGGCTGTTCCGTTTTTAGTTTAGACAAAGGGATGTGGTTGGGGGAATTAATCTTGAGAGAATTATGACCAGTTTGTCAGGTATTCATATCACAGAGGCTAAATGGTACTCCAGCAAATGACATGACTGTAGGTAGGTTTCACAAGCAGCGTCTATGTTAGCAAATAGTGCGCTATTGGAGCTCTGGAAGGCAAAATGGCTGGTGGTGAGGATGCAACGTCTTCATGGGGCGTGCCTGAGTGGATTTACGATGGACTGATCCAGCCCACGTACTGAATGCCTGAAAGGGCTGGGAGCGCTTCTGGAGTGCATCTTCCATTTGTAGTTCAACCTAAAAAGAAACCAGCTCTTGCACTCGAGTGCTGCTGTACGATGCAGCTGCTACACAGTATGTAGGGACCACTGAGTTTGGTTTCAAAAGCATATTCCTGATCCAAATACTGTGGTGTACCTATGTTAACATCTTTGTACCCATAGCAAATTCTAGCAATCTATGTATTGGGAGCTTGTCTTAGCAAATAGCTGCTCCTAAGCGTTGATAGACCTCCGAATACATTTTTTTCAATTATATTTAAATGCATTCTTGAGATGGGTGCTTCTCTTGATTTAAGTCTATCAATTTCAAAAGCTGTTTAAACGATGATAAAATACTTAGTTCTTAATCACTTACAGGGGTTCCATTTTTTGGTATTACTTTCCTGTTTTGTAACTTTCTCCCGATTACAAATTCATTCAGATAAATTCACATTTTCTTCCTGTTCCAAAGGCTTTGCATCATTTGTGCTTTGACATGGTGGTATACTGAATATTTAAACATATTCTGTATTGCAAAATTTATTATGAATGTTACATTTTGCAATCCAGATAGTTTTCTTGACCTCTTTATCATCTTAGATCAATAAATCAGATTTATGCATGTAGGCTTCTTTTTGGAAAAGCTTTATAAAAAAACCCCAACATTATCTGTAAATCGTAACTTGACTCACAAAAGCTCAGCGCATCAAATAAAACTTGCCCGTTTCCATTTGCCCTGTTTAAAAACGTAAAGCCATAGGGGAAGTTCCGTTATCTATCTGGATCTACGTATACGCACTAGAGCTAGAGCTAGTCACAGACATTTGCAGAAGCAGCAGCTTCTGGACTAAAACTGGCTGGCATAATGTCCTGGGCAGGATTCCTGTCTTTGTAGTCTTCTGTTTCACTTCCTATTACTTGGGTACTAGCAGACTGCTGTGGAGGCTGCATTAGATTTTTGTTAAACAGCTGCTTTACGTTATATTTTTATGTCGTGATAACATTTTACACAGATTTTCTAATGATGAACATGAAACTGTTTAGCAATTCTGAATGTAGACTAAGCAAATCTTAGAACGAGGCCTTCTCGGGCAAAACCAGAATACCCCTAGTAAGCTGGAAGCTGACCTTCAGAAAATTTCCATACGAAGATCTACTTGTATTTACACTTTTATTTGCATTCACACTAAAAAGATGATTTTATCTCCAGTATTTTTGTTGTTCTTGATACTGAAAACATTAAGTCTGAAAAAAACAAACTTTGAAGGCACTGCCCTTTGATATGTATCTGGTATTTGCCAGAATACTGAAGGCAAATTTATGTTTTGGTACGAACTTTCCCTGAGGAACATTTTGCCAAATGAAATATGACAGCTGTCATTGTGCTTCCAGACTCAATTCTGACTTGAGCTGGTACAAATCCCGGTAGGGGCTGAATCCACTTATTCAGCACAGGTTAATTGAGTCTTTACTTGAACTGTTAGGTCCATCCTGGAAGCTGTACGCAGGCACTGTGCAGCTTATAAACGAGGATGCTTGGTCTGAAGGGCAGTAGTTAAGAAAGTTCTTGTTGGTAAAGGCATATATTACATCTAATGAAAGACACAAGAATATTGTGCTCGCATCCTGTAAGAGAATAACAAGAGGTGATGGTGAGATAATGATGACTCCACACGCTCGCACGCACAGTTTCTCTGTATTGATGCTTTTTTTGATAACTTTTTTACTCCCCAGGAGCCTAATCCTGCCTATTTTGCAAGCCAGGATCTCTGGCTTGATTTTGAAGGTTCTTAAATCTCTACCTTTTGAACTTACACTATACTACCTTTCAGTTAGCCTGTAGAAATTGCAGGAAAAACATAATCAATTGTTCAAGTAGCATTATTTATTTATATGTGGATTGCTTCAAGAAAATTGATTAAACATCCCCTGGAGTGTTTAACGCATTGTTTTCCCTACTTCGAGATGCAGTAACACTTTAATGTGTCAAGCTAAACTATTTTACTTTCAGCTTACTCATACCTCTTAGAATAGTACACTCTGAAAGAATAAAATATGTCAAGGGCAGAAAGTATACTTGGGTGTGAGATTACAGTTTGGGGAGTTTGGTATTGTTACACCTTTGCTAGACAAATACTATTAGTGATTTTTCTCATCCACTCTAGTCTTACTGCAAGTTGTTTGTGGTTTTTTTTTTTTTAACTGACAAGCATGCTAATCATTTCTGTTCTTCATTGTTCGGATGATAAAGCTTGTACCAACTTCTGAGGTTCATGTTTAAATCCAGTCTTACATGGTGAAACTGTCAAATTGGATTCTAAGCTATTTAAAAGGAATGCCAGGAACAGAGCAGAGAAGAATTACAGGTAGCCAGGTGCCCACCATCTGCAGAGAGGCAATGGAGGTAGGGCTCAGGAGCATAAATGTGACGTGGAGATCAGGGTTCTTCAGGTTTGATGCTATTGCTCACATTTGGTGTGAAGTGGCTGTAAATGGTTGGTGTATTGTAACAGATGACAAACTTCAGAGGCTTAATCAGGTGGATTAGCGTCTAAAATGAAGTGAACTAGCCCATCTCAGAGTACTGCTGATGAGAATCTGAAGCATCCTTATCTCCCTAGGGAAAGGGAAAACACTTCAGCGCAAGGCTAAGCCACAGAAGAAGCGGGAAGAAAAGGATAGAAGAGGGAAAGCAAAGCCACAGGAGGATGAACTGAAAGATTCCTTGGCAGATGATGACAGTTCTTCAACAACAACCGAAACCTCCAACCCAGATACAGAACCACTTCTCAAAGAGGTACGGCACTGCTCATAAAAGCAGGCTCCTGTGTCTCATAAAAGCAGGCTCCAGGAATACAGGCTCTTCCCCCACCCCCAGCTTTCATATACTATAGTACCTAACAAAGGAAGAATGTTAATTAAAAAACATCTTTTCCAATCCTTGCTTTCTCTTCTTTATAAAATTTGCTCCTCTATGAGTGTCAACGTGCTTGAATCATGTAGTCTCAGGACTGAAAGTGCCCAAGTGGCTGTGGCTTGAAGAAGCCACCAGTTGTCAGCAGCATTGTGGTAATTGTCTCTCTGCACGCTCCTAGCCTATTCTATTTGCAGAATAAAATGCCAATGTATGGACACTAATTTTACTCAATAATTAAGGTGTATGCTAAAACCATGTATTTCATCAGCTACAAAGGGTCAGTTCACTGGTGGTAACTTGTCAGCAGGTAGTTCACTGAATTACCTTTGACAATGCCCCTATCTTTATTTTACTCATTTGGCTTACATGTTTCTAAGTAATAAATTAAAGCTCCAACAATTTATGTGGTGGTCAGGTTGTCTTAAATATTTTGTCCTAAAGCATGTGCTAGGAAACCAAACACAGCAAAGGTAATCACAAAGAGAAGAAAACCAAGCCTAAATTTTGACATGTCTTACATTTGAACTTTGGAAAAGATAGGGATTCTAGCTGGACGAAAAAAAGAAAAGAAATCCATGTAATATATTTTAAAAGTTACGGTTTAGTACATTTTCATTTGAAAATCACCTTTGATTTTTCAGGATGGCTATTTGACAGTATACTTGTATTCAGAAAGTCTTAGAAGTGCGGTTAAAAAAAAAATTGAATGGTGAAGTTGCTCATATCCTTTGTTTTGTTGAAGATTCTGTTTTAGACGGCCTGGACTGCGTGCAGCAGATGCAGTACAGGTCTCAGTACAGAGCTAGCATCCTTTTAAGTAGACTTGGAGGCCATGGCCTGAGAAGCTGTGTATTTGCAAACATCAGATCTGCTTGAAGCACACTGGCTTCATATATATATATGTGCTAGCTATTTCGATTTCTACTTCTCCAAATAGGAAAAAATAGATACCAGTTTTATAGGTATACTCACTAAGTAGTAAAAAGATACCTTCTATGCTGCAAAAATGCTCATGTCTTCGAATAGCATTCTTTCAGCCCTATGTATACTATGCATGTTGTGATGCAAGAGGGACTTTACTTTTCATGAATATTAACATGTTGTCATAACGTCTTTTATAGGAACCTGAAAAACAAAAGGGAAAAGTTATACCAGAAAAAGCTGAAAATGAAATAGTCCAAGTAAAACAGAAAACTAAAAAACTGCTAACGAGTATCAAGAAAGAAATCCCAGTAGATATGAAAACCAGGTAAGCATGATAAAGGCTTTTTAATAGAGAAAGCATCGTGCTTGAAGGGAAGATGGATTGATAAAAATCTGTGTATTCGTCTGTTGTGGCTGCCAGTCTGGCTAATGCCAACAGCAGATACCTTTAAGCAGCTTCCTCCTCCTTCCTGATATCAGGGAGTATCTGAAACTTGTAAATAATAAATTATTTAATGGGAATACAGTGCATAAATGAGAACTAAATCCAGAGAAGAAAATCAGGTTAAGCAATGTTAAGCTTTTTGTAACAGGTATCACATACACAAAATAGGGCTAATGTTTCTACAGGAGCTTCTAGTGGCGGCACAGTAAGCCAGCGCTAACGTGAGTGCCTTTAGTTGCCCTTGGTGAAATGACAGCCATGCAATTTCCTTTTCTGTATCATAGAGTAAGATCAGAGTCTTGGAGATGTTATTAAAGGAGGCGGCTGCTGCTGCTGCCAGTCCCTTTCCCTTACTGGCAGGTGGTTGAATCATAGAAAGGGCAAAAATGAAGAACCTTAGTCTTACTACATCTAGTTTGTTCTGAAATAGTATTCTGAAATTCTGAAATCAGATCGGTATCCAAGTGCCACAAAAGTAAACTTTACCAAACTGAGGCATGGTATATTGGCTTATGTTTTCCCTGTTGCTGTAATTAATACTAGACTAACTGGGATTAGTAGTTAGTATAAATTAATTTTCTTCAAAATATTTCTGAAAGCTTTGCCTCACAAAGTCTCCTCCTTATCTTATTTATTCTTGCCATTATCTACTTTCCTCTATCATATAAATCACAAGTTCATTACGTGTGACAGTATTCAAAGGCCACCGTGAGAGCTGGTTTGGAATTCTTCTGCAAGAAATGGATAAAATAGTTCCTCCCTAGAAAGTTTGAGAGACATAATCAAATAGCTGGAGAAAAAGAACAATATATAGACACATGAATTTGGTGGTGGGTTTGAATAGTTTTGTGTCATCGACTAAAAGATGATCCTGTACAATCAGGGCAATAACATATTAGGCACATGTGATCTAACAAGAGTGTGTGGGGGTAGCAGTTGCCATCTCTTGTTGCCTCTGTATAATCAAGCAGGTCTTGTAATCCTGGAGCTCCAGCATGAAAGCTTCTCCTGGAGGGTGAGCGAGCCCTAATCAATGTGTGGAGCAGCAGGTAGAAAATGAGCCAGGGCTAGGAAGGGTGGAGTTGCATATATGAGAAATACGAAACTCTGCTTATGAATAGCTTTGAAGATGAGCGCAAGTTTGACATAAGAAGGCCACGGGAGACCAGTCTTTTGCAAGACCGTATGGTGCATATATATATATATATATAGACACACACACACACATATATATATAAAAAAAAAATATATATAAAATCTCTTCTTCAGCACTTCAGAGAGCTTAAAAAAAAATGGATCTCTGTTTTCATTTAGTTCCTTGGAATTGTCTTATACTCCCCTGCTGGAAAACAAGCAGCGCAAAACCTTTCCATCCAAGATATCTACGCAGCACCTTTTGACGAATGGGTCTAAATCAAGAAACCTCCCCAAAATGAGAGGTAGTGTGAGGCTGTTTTTTATAAATACCTTGGGAGTTTTATTTGGTTGTTTGTAACCCCTCTTGAGTGCTAAATGTTCATTCTGGTGTAAGAAGAAAGCTGTTCACTTCACCATCCACAGACTTGCTTTTTTTCTTGTGTTTTAATAGGTCCAAACAGTAAGTTAATGGAGAGCAGGCCATCAGTATTAGCAAAATTTCTCCCCAGTGGTTCTGGACAGGAGCTAGGAAACACCAGCAGCTCAGAAGGGGAAAAGGATTCTCCACCACCAGAGTGGGACTCCGTGCCTCTTCACAAAGCTGGCAGCTGTAAGTAATCACTAGAGGATGACAGAATTAGTTTCTGCAATGAATATCCATAGGTAGGCTTGGTCTGTTCATAGATCTTCCTGTCTTTTTCTCACTGCATAGTTGTGCTCCCCCTTTCTGCTGTAGGCCTCATATTGATAGCATCTGGTGCAATTTGGGAGGCTTGAAAACCACGTGGGCAGAACATGGGCCATTCTGCAGTTCTTCAGTGATGAACAGGATTCAGAAGCTGCTGGGGAAATTGAGGAAATGAGAATTACCGCTCGAAAACAAAATCTATTTTCTACAGCAGATGGGGTTTTGCTTGGTCAAGTCTGCTGCAGCCAAAGTTGAAACTAATTACATGATTTGTCCTTGAGAGGAAACACTGAAAATGCTTTAATGCAGTAGTTAGCATGGGGCGCTACTATAAGCTTCTTGGTTGCGTTGTTAAGTCCCTTGTGTGGGAACCAAACTTTCCTCTTGGTTGCGTGCGAACATAGTCATCCCTCTCCACAGCACTCACTTAGAAAGGTTCTTTCTTCTGTACAAATCAGTTTATCTTGGTGCCTTTACTGCAATGCAATCTCTCTGAAAATAGGCAGTAAACTTGAATAATGATAGGTGAATATAGAGAAGGAGCTACTTCTTCGATGGCTGGGAACAGCCTTTGTCATAATTCCTCAACTTGAACAGAAAGGATAGCAGAAGTTTGAGAAGCCGTTGTTTTAAAGTAAATACTACAGAAAGGTGTTTTGTGTTTCCCTTTATAGCTACGGACAACCTTTATAAACTCTCTCTACAAACCCTGAATGCAGATGCTTTCCTGAAACAGCGCCAGCCCTCGCCAACACCCGCCTCTCCATCTCCTCCTCCTCCCGCACCTTTAGCTTTTGGGCCACGAGGAGGCACTTACAGCAGCATTGTGAACAGCAGCTGCAGCAAGTGAGTCCAGATCTGCACCTCCTACTGCTTTCCCAAGCACAGAACACTTGTGGAACCCATGTGCTTCATTCGGTGCATCTCCCTTTTCTCAGACCCATTTCCTCTTCCCATGGAAACTGCTTTTTTGCAGATATTACTGTGCATAGCTTACCACGCTATTTATATTTTTCTGGGGTTTCTTATGACTTGGAAAAATGTGCAATTACATGAACTGTTGAGCTGTTGTTAACACTTTCATGAATGCTAGCTTAAATTGCTGCTTTTTTTAATCAAACTGCTGAAGTCCAAAACCTTACCTTTTTTTTTTCTTTCTTTTCTTCTTTAAGTGAAACAAAAAGCAAGCAGCCTAGTGGTACCAAACATAAGCTGGCAAAGGCAGCTTCTCTTCCAGGCAGGAATGGTAACCCCACTTTTGCTGCAGTAGCTGCAGGTTATGACAAGAGCCCAGGTACTAAAACCAGTTTGGAGTTCTAAATATTTCTGAGTATTTCCCGAATATTCTGTTATTTTCATGGTGTTTTGTTTTACTCATTTTATATATATGTTCTTGCAGGTGGCAGTGGTTTACCAAAGGTTTCTCCAAGCAAGACGGATGTTTCCAGTAATATCAGCATTTCCCACACAGTTGTTGACAGTGATGGCTCTGACAGGTAACTTTTATATTCTCTAGGCAAATGCCTAGGCCCCTAGAAAAGAAGATTGTAAGCTGTTAATGGCATTTTGAAGGTAGTGACAGAATTCATTCTGGTTCGTTTTTTTTTTTCTTTTTTTTTTTCTGGTGTAGTGGGTATGGTGGTGTTCGGTTGACAGTTGGACTCGATGAATGATTCTATGATTCTTTTTTTTTTTAACTGTTTTTTAAAGTCTGGGCACAGCATGTCTCACCTTGCAAAAAAATTTAGAACTTACGAGTGACTCAAAAGTAGAGAGAAGGATGTTCTGGATGTGATGGTGACTTCCTCCCCCTCACCGGGGCATCCAAACAATAAGAAATCAGCTTGGCTCTTTCAGTATTGAGGAGTGTGAACCAAGGTCACTTGAAATAGTTTACAGGCAGAATATCTTGCTGTACAGCAGTATCTTTCACTCCCAGTTTTAACACTGAAACCAGAACTATCGTTGGGCTTTGTGTTATGAGGAGGAGCAGAATACAGCTGCACTCGGTCCTGTTCCCCAAGGCACGCTGTCTTTTCTGACATGCTTTGGCAGTGCATGTCTGTCTCGGTTGTAAAAAGCAGTGAGCGTCTGGTAACCTTTCTGGAATAGGAAAGAGACTTGGATTCAAGTTTCAATACGCAAAGGAATCGCTTTTCTGAGCAAAGTTTGCGGGTGCGGTTTTGGCTTGGTTTTGTGAATGTTTATCACTGATTCCAGTTACCTCATCTGTATTTTCAAGAAGCTTGCCCACAAGCTAGAGCGTGAGCGTTTGTATCTCTTCTGAGTGGTTCTAAATTTCATCTGCTTGTCAAAAAAACTGCGCTATGGGTTGGACCCTATATGTGTTCTGAAAAACTGAGCAAAAGAGTTACTCTGGTTTGTGTTGGAGCTCAGTCTACAGATTAAAGAGCATTATATCTAGAGCAGTGTGTCACTCCAAAGTGGATGCATACATGGGAAAATGGTATTTCATTGAAATCTTTTGTTAAAACAAAAATAAGCTGATTTCCTAACTCTTGATCATCATTAAATATATTTATTATTATATATACATATGTATATATAATGTATGTACACACACATACATTTGTACGTATATATTTGTATATAGATTAGTAAGTCAATATTGTTGGTAGCACTGTGTTAATGAATTGTGTATTGCTTTCCCATTACTCCATAATATTTAGTTCGGGTTTATGGAGTCCTATCAGCAATCCCAGCAGTCCTGACTTCACACCTCTGAATTCATTCTCTGCATTTGGACATTCTTTTAACTTAACTGGAGGTGAGTTTTTGTTTTCAGATATTTTCCATATTCAAATACCGGTAAAGAAATGGTCTCCATTCCACTGGTCTTAAGTTCAGGCACTGTTCCCATCCCTGCCCCCAAAAAGGACAACTACATAGGAAAGCGTGTTAAAAATTTGGTGGTGTATTCTGTGTTTCAGCCCAGAGAGAGTTAGTGGAAACTCTTAGAGTGTGTGTTGGGCTGGAAATACTTGGTTTTGAAGTTTCTCGGTTTCAGTAAAATATCTTAATATTTGTTTTTTCTTTAGTCTTCCTCCCCTCCATCCCTCCCCCTGAAGCTTTACCGTAGGTCTCAAAAGTGTGCCACTGGGCCTGTGGTTTCCTGAGCACTTTACGCCTGCATAAAACCATTGCTCTATAAATGAGGCAATGGCCCATCTTGTATTTTCCTCTAGCATTTGTGTAGCTGCATGATGAACTGATGCATACTAAAACCAGCCATTAATTCCTGTATTTAAATATTTAGGTAAACTTCCTGTACCCGTAAGTGACTATTGAGATGGCCCTTGATGCAGGCAGGCTATATTGTAGGGCATGGGTGCTCTGTGTACTTCCTGTAGATTTGTATACTGTCTTTGGGGATGCATGGTATTTTTTAAGGTGACTGCAAAAGATGATAAGCAAAGCAAACTTTGTATGTGGCATTTGCAAAATGGATGGTACGTCTACTGAAAAAAAGCTGTCTACCGAAAAAATTTTATGTCTGCTGAAAAATGCTGGGGGTCTGCAATCAATAGCAGCTGCTGCTGTGGGGTTCTTTCATCTTTATCGGCAACACTTGGCACCGGACTTTGAGGGACTGCAGTAAGATGCCTGAGATCAGTTCTGTGTGCGGGGACCAGGTGAACTGTGAGCACTGGTGCTGCCCTCCCTTCTCACGGCAGAGATGGGATCTGGGCTGAGGCACAGCCAGTGCCACCTCCCGTACCAGGAGTTACCTGGGAAGGGAGCGCTGCAAGGCAAATGAGTGCTGCGATTACGAGAGGCTCCGTCAGCCCAGTTACTTACTCCACCTGCAGTTAACTTGTTACAAGGAACTGCCAGGACTCTCAGTATTGCTGTGCTTCTGCCTGGTTTCCTGACTCTTTGCTTTTGGGTAAATAATACTAGGAACCAATTAAATCCCATAGGCTGATACTGAATTATACACAGTAAGTGTATAACTCTCTTCCCCACTGTAACTATGATTAACTTTGTAGCCACTGTCTGATGTGGGGCATGCGAGATGAGAGCTGTACTGCTGTGTGACCTTTTCTTATCTCAGTTCTTGCACTGCAGCAGGAGCTGCTAGAAAAATATGGGAAATAACTGTGAAGAGTATTAGTCTGCTGTGGTTCTTGGAAAAAGAGGAAGAGTAATTTACTCAGTTTTATTTCATTTTATTTTTAGAGGTTTTTAGCAAACTTGGTTTAGCTCGATCTGCTTATGGGCAGGATGTTCAGAGAAACTGGAGTGAATTCAATAATGTTCCATCATCCATCTGGGATCCTTCAGCTACAGATTCTGCACCCTCCTGGCCAACAAGCTCGAGTTCCCCGACTCATACAACTGCAGTAAGTATTCAATCCAAATACAGCATGTTAGTACCGTTACCAACCTGTTCTGTATCTGCCATCTAATTTCATTTAGAGGATTTTAAAATTTGGATGGAAAAAATCAACTGAAGAATAAAGGAAAAGGGAAGCTATACGTATTCATCATTCTGTGTAGTTAAGTTGACGTGGCTGTTGGACAAAGAGTGATCAGTCCGCTCACTTGCGGATGATGAATCCCTGTAAATTGCTTCACATAAAAATATTTCTCACAAGAGCATCTTGCACCACTTACAAAAGTGTGTTGCATTCCCACGTGCTTCAGGATTGTGGAAAGAGCCGTTCCGCTCCTGTGCCATGGCTGGACACTGCCTCTGTCACTTCCAGTTTGATGGACAGTTGCAAAGTAGCCCATATGATAACTTTCAGACTTTGATTCTGCTTCCTGAATCCAGTGTTGCACCTACTTGTAAATTAACAGAAGGTCAAAAAAACTTACCTAAAAGATCTCAAATGTATTCTTTTCAGCTTAGAAAAAACAGTAAAGGACTGAGCATAAGGTGAAGCCTTTAAACTGACCGCTAATTTTGATGGAGATCTTGAGTACAGCCAAAGAGGAAAAAACAACTTTTACACAGATTGTAACACTGCTCTCTCATCCTTGTGCCTCTCGATCTGTCAGAATAAAACTTACACCACAACAGCTGTCTTCAGTGCCAGCTGAAATCGTTCTTCATCTTGTCTTCTGAAAATGTTTTTGTAGTGAGTAAGAAGCAGTGTTTACTTCACCTGGTAGCAGTTCAGATGGAGTGGGGGAAGGCAGGGGGCAGGGGAAGCTGAAGAAGGTCACACAGCTTCTTATAGACACACACTCACTGATCCCGCCCTTGTCATGCGGTTACAACTGTAGCTGTAACCTCACTAAAACTATGTAAGGAGAGATTTTTGCTTTTTGGTCACATGGAGGGCACATTTCTCAGCATTTGATAGAAGGAGGGATTGAGGACAACCAGAACAATCTCTCTAGCTCCTAACCTATTTCCTGGCCGCTTCTGAAAAATACCTGTAAGTGTGCTTCAGGAAGCATTGAGATGGAAGCCAGACAAATGGTGTAGAAGAAATAATACTTTGATTTGGGGGGGAAGTATTTTAAGAGCTTATTCAAGGAGAAGATCACTTAATGAACAAGAAGTGGCAAACAGACTGAAATGTTCAAAGCCTTTTTAATGATAGTGATTTTTTTCAAGTGCTTATGGTGAGCCAGAACAGGAAAACTTGGCTATTCCTGCCACTGAACCTCCTTGCATTAAGCGCTAGATAAGAGAGCAGGTACCAGGCTTGGGCCCTGTCCTTTTCTCCTTTCTGGCACAAGAACCAAAGCTGTTCTTGCAAACAGCACTTACATAGTGGCGTCTGTATTACCCTCTTTTCTAGGATGGTTTCTGGGGAGTTGATTTTGATGGTTCTCCTTCCTTATTCCTCTTGCTTTCCCATTTTATGCATAACTCTTTGCTTCTGTACTAAATAGCATTTGACTTCTGGGTCCTGTCTCCCCTCAGTCCTTCCTGTGTGGTACTTCTTCCCAAGTTTCTTCCTAACCGCAGTCTCTTACTCCTCTTTCTTCCATTTCCCTGCGTGTAGTTCTGTCTGACAGCTGCTTTGTACCTCCCTCCACCAGCCTTGAAAGGGAGTAGCAGTCTAATCTAAGGTACTCTTCTCTGCCACTCCTTTCCTGGTTGCTTCTACTTTATCAGCAATTGCCTTTCTATCAGGCTCTCCCAAACGTTTTTGGATATGTAGGAATAGTTCCTGGCTCTTGCCCACAGGAGGAAATAGAGTGGACTTTTAGTGTGTTAGGGTTGGTGTCTGAGCAGCAGAATGAGTGTTTCCTGCTGTAGGCTTAGTAGTCTAATGCTTGTATAGCTTAAATATAACCATTTAGTTATATAACGGTAATAAACCGTGACCCTAGTTTTGGCTCGACTTCTCAGTGACATTGGAGAGTCCTAATGACGCTGGCCCGGTTAACCCCTGAGTACGCTCAAAACTCCTGTCCAACCCTCGGTATCAAATTCTTTGAGGACCCTTTGCTAATGTGTTGGTGTCCAACCAATTTCAGGTATGATTAGACTGAGCATGTCGTCTTCATTCCAGAGGAGAAAATAGAAACCTGAAATGAAGACATTTTCAGAGTTTACCTTGTTTACTTTTCTAAAGGGATTTTTATTTTAATCTTCAGATGCAGAGTACACTGATACTGGTTAACCTTTAGTGTGTATTATCTGAGGGCTGAGATCTTGGGAAGGGATGCCCTATCGCCACCCAGTAAATCCAAACATAAGGATGTTTGTACCTTACAGCACATACTCAACAAGTCCACTGCCTTTTGGATGTATCAAGTTTACTGTATATTTGCAAATTGAATTTACAGCATATGTACATTAAATCTATTGGCACTGAGGTATGTAGTGCGTTAAGCCTACATGCAGCAGGTTCTGTGCTAAGAATAGCATGAAAGTTATGCTAACCTTTCTCATCTCCATCTTTGGCTGCTTCCGGGTATCACTTTCCACCACACGACGGGTTAGACTCCTCTGCTTGTTGCTTGCTACTGTTTGGGCTTTAATAAAACACTTGACAAAACCTGGGCCTTGTTCATTTCTGTATGTGTTCTCTAGGCTTGCTGTACCTGTCCTATGCATCCCAAATGCATTTGTGACGTGTGTTGCAGCACATCTGCATCTGCACCATGACCATTTGTCAGAGACTTCCAGATGTCTTGAGCCAGGACAGACTTACTGGAATTCCATGACAAATGGCCAGTTCTCCAGTCCCCTCTCCCTTCATCTGGAGAAATTTTGGATGGGGGAAAAAGGATATACTGGGAAGATGGGGAGGTACAGTGGGGCTGAACACAAGTAGGTTCATCCAAAACGTGCAATTTGTAACAGAGATGTCTGAATACAAGGAGGTAAGTTTGCAAACAGCCAAAAAAGGATCAAGGAACAGACTTTGCTGCTACCTTAAGTTACAACTTGAATTTTGTTCTTTTTTTCGAGACTTGAACCATGTTTATCTACCTCATTCTAACTAGTTTAATTAAGCTGGAGCTTTTTGGCCTTTGCGTGTTAAAGCTTGAATACTAGTACTGCTTAAATTAGTAATGGTATGGGGATGTATAAGCTCAAATGAAAACACCTTAAAACCCTGTAATGTAATTGCACTCTGCAGCCCATTCAGTTACCAGACATGTTCAGTGACCATTAGTAGTGTGGTTCCTCAGGGCTAGCTCTAGTAAAGGGAGTTCAAAACTCCATGTTGCAGTGAAGATGGAAGGGGTTCCACAGCAGGCTTGCTGCTTTTTAGATACTTTTCTTTCAGGGGGGCTGTAAACAAGGCAAAAATAGAGGTTACTGAACTGCTACTTACCTGGCTCTGTCTTTGCTGCAGTCTATCCTTGGCAACCCAAGTGGCCTGTGGTCCACCACTCCATTCAGCAGTTCCATTTGGTCAAGTAATCTCAACAGTGGCCTTCCCTTCACCACTCCAACAAACGCGTTGGCAGGCATTGATCTCATGGGTAGTGAAAACTCCACTGCTGCTCCTCCTCCGCCCGCTGCTGCCACCGTTGCCAATCCTGCTGAAGACATGGGACAGACCTACAATCCTTGGAGAATTTGGAGCCCGACAATTGGAAGAAGAAGTTCAGATCCTTGGTCTAATTCACACTATCCTCACGAAAACTGAAGTTAAGCAAAAGGAAGGAACTCTTATCCAGGTCATAATACAATTCTGAATGCAAATTTTTGAAACATCATTTTCAGGCTGTTGCTGGTCATTGCTCCTCCCCCCCTCCCCAGTCATGCTTTCATCACTTGCTCCTTTTTAAAGTCTGTCCTGCAATATGGTAGTGTGAGATTGCAGATAAGCTTGAAAAAGTCTGGGTGTGGTCACAAATCCCAACTACAGCTGAAGCCTGTAAATCTGAACAATTTCACTGGTTTCATATTTTACCATCTGCCATCTTTATTTAGGAAACAATTTGAACTATAAAGTGGTCCTGGCATGCAATACTTTTATGAAAAGTACTGGTTTGGGTTTTTAAATTTTTTCCAGTATTATCCTCCAAGTTCTAATTTAAAATCAAAAGGCACTTTGTGCTAAAATGCAGAGTATTTTTTTAAAATAAGGCTCTCTTTGTTAACACAGGTTCTAAGAATGTAAAGAAAAAACAAAACAAAACAAAAAAAACCCACAACAAACCAACAAAGCCAACACAAAACCTTAAGAGCAAAATGGCTGAATGTAAGAGCATTCTGTTGAGACTGTAATACACTTTCTGTGCTGTTTGTACATTTGTAAACCTGAATGCATTTTTAAGTGGAACTGAAATGCACACAGCCAAGACTTGTGGAAGAAACAAGATACCTTGTGCATTTCTTATGGATACAACTTTGGGTTGTACTTTAAAATAAATACTGCTTTTTTCAAGATCTGTCTGTTGTAATTCTTTTCTCCTGGTATTTTCTAAACTTGTGCATGCATGAATCCACTTGGCGGTGGTAGCCTTCAGGCCAAAATCTACTGTGCAAAGGGCCTATATTAACAGAAACTTCACTGCAGATGAAACCTGGCTTCTCAACAGCGTGGGTTCGAATAGCAGTGGAGAATTAGAAATTGTTTTCAGGGTTACACAGTGCCACCCACTTGAAAATTTGCTGGATAGCAAAATGCTGGGAAAAAGTCTACACTGTTTAAGTTTCCAAGTATCGGGCATAGTAGCAGCTGCTGCCGTTTATGCTACACCCATACCTTTGTAACAGGTATTGTATTGTTCTTGTGTAGGTCTGAACAAGAACTTTACTATTTTTAGATATGATTTATCTGTCTCTTTAAGGTGCCTGTTTCCCTTCATTAACAGTAAGGCAAGCCCCAGTGACTACATATATTCATCTGAGCTAAAGCCAGGTAAAAAAGAACCCTTCCATTACAAGAAAGCATTAACAGACACTAGCAACATTAATTTATGACTCAGTGGCACTGCTTAGAACTTACAGCAGCAGATTTTTATCAGAATCCATCCTTTAAAAGAGTAATAACTCTGTATTTTAGTTAAAACCTTTATGCTACAAGGAATATTGTATGCAACAAAATATGAGGGTTAAATAAATAATTGAGACTAAGTGACCACTTTTCCAACTCATATTATGTAAAAAAATCTCTACAACTGACAGACTGCTGTCTTCTTGCTGCCACCAGCAGAAGCTTGAAGATACAGATCTCTGAAATAGGAAACTGCTGGAACTCCTTTGTTCTTAAAATTTGGGTATTTCTAGAACCATGCAAGGTCATGAAATGTTCAGCTTGGATTTGTATGCAATTTCCTTCTGAGTAACCGGGCAAACAAGTCTCTGACTGTATGCAAAATAAAGAATAAATAGTTAAGCTACTGACATGCCAGGGCCTGCTTCTCTGTACGTGGAACTTGGGAAGGTAACTAGTAGTAACTTCAAGGTGAAAGAAGCTGCTAAAGTTAATGTGTCACCTCTTTCTCCCAGCAGGTGTTTATATTAGAATTGATTCCATGGAGGATAGAAGCAGAAATGCATTCTGAGATACTAATAGTCATCAGTGGTTTAAGCAGTTGTGAGGACAGGGAAAATTTTCTGCTTCATGAACATTTCCCTTTGAACAAGACAAGGCAACACACAAGTAATTTAGACTTTTCCCCAAAAATGTGAGCCATTCCCTTGTGTTATGCAAATAACTTCTACTGCCTTTAGAATAGTTCTTGCTTGTGAAGAGTGTCCTCTTGAGCACCAATTAAATATTACTTAAGTTCCAGGGGTGAAACAACCTGATCTATCAAGATCTTTGACACACAATTTTGAGTTTCCTAAGAAAGGAAAAAGGATGTCCTTCTCCCAAAATTTATACGGAAAATATCCTAGGCCTAAAGCCTTCCTACTTCTGAGTGTCCTATCTTCCTTCCGTCTATTCAAAGGATATTTTGGAGAGCACCTTCACTCTGTTCTGCCTAGTTAATGAAAGGAAAAGAGCTGCCTTAAAAAGAAGTCCTAACTGTAATTTACAGAATTTAGGTGAAATAAAATCTGGGCAAAAGTTAGGTATTTCTAAAGAAACCTCTGTGTATGGTAAGTACATGTACAACACAGGTTTTGCTGCCTTCTCGCTGAGGTGTATCCTCTCCAGCTTTTATGATATAGTCTCTCTTTACATGCATTGAAAATGCTTTTAAAATTACTGAAAATGGGTGAGGGTGGGGGTGGTGTGTGATGAGCTAGAAGCATCCACAGACATCACAGAATAATAAAGAGGACAGACCTCTTATGATGACGTAAAAATAAAAGAACACAAGGTTTTTGGCAAAGCACATGTAAAGTCTTATATAAAAATCTAGATGGGGTTGAAAATGTTGCAGCCTGCTAGAACGACAGCTTAAGATAAAAGAATATGGGGAGAAGTAAAGTCAGAAGCTCGGAAGCAAGGGTGGATTGTGTTTTCAAAAGCAGAATGAACAAGACTGAAGCTCAGACCATGAGGGAAGTTCCATCTCGAGTAAAAAGACCAGGGGAAAAAAGCTTAAAGCGCTCAGAAGACGGCCTCTCCTGGAAACGAGGGAGCTCACAGCCCTTCTGATAATTTAAAATATTTCTTCAGAGTAGCATCAGGGCCAAACTACCATGTGTCAGCTCTTCTCTTCCAGACCTAGGAGCTACTGGGAATACAAAGTTCCCAGCAAGGAAGAGAACTAACTATTGTTAATTTTGATAATTATTTTGCTGCTCCAAAAGGGCAGTTCTATTCTGCCAACTTTAACAAATAATAGACTTTAAAAGCCTGAAAGGTTTCTGGCTTGTTTTTAAAATCAAAAAGCCTGAAGTAGGTAAGCATGGCCCTAACATGTGAAATCAGTTTAATTAGCAGAAGCTCTATTTCATAAAGCTCTTGAAAGGCATTAGAGATTTTGGTTAAGGATAAAGCTGTATCAGAACAGGACATAAAATTCTGGTCAAAGGTCAGTTAGTGTTTATTTCATGGATACAGACACTTGGAATGAACCAACACACCAATGAACAGGTCTGGGCCCAGGCCTGGCCACAGCTCTATCAGCAGCGGTATGTACTGTAGCTTGGCCACTGCCCTGCGAGACAAGTACCAAACGGGAAAACTCTAGGATGATGTAGGATGCAGAATGTGAGTGAACAGCAGATTCTTAACACTGGAGTGTCACGGTCAGATGAAGTTGTCCACTGGACTCTAGCTGACCATGAACTGTCTGCCCGACCCAATGGGAAGTAAAATTAAGAGTGCACAAGTGTTTACCTTCATGGGGTAAGAAGCTATCTTTCACTGAAACTATTTCACCCGGAGTGATGTTTTACACTAAATATAGCTTTGACTTTGCCCTCTCTGTTTTCCCAACCTGTAATTATGAGCAAGTTTTCTGAGCTTCAGTGTTTCGGCCTCATGAAACAATAACGACTTCAGCTCACAGTGAGTCAGTTCATTAGAAGAGAGCCATGTGCTGGGATTGGAAGTAACCCAGCTTCTACTGTACGATTGCTGCAACTGGAAGAGCATTCAGTCACCTCATTTTAAACAGGTTCTGCTTCAAAACTGAGTCTTTTGCCCAGTGCCTGTTTCCATCTAAGGCCAGTCAAGGATGGATTTTATGGTCAACCAGTGCTTTATTCACATCAATACTAAAGCACTCTTCAGGATGACGGGATCAGCATGCTCTTCAGCAGCCCTCTGAATGCAACTACTAGCCATACTCCTAGTTTGCTACTTACTTAGATGCTGTGTGATCCAGCAGCGAGTGGAGCATGACTTTTTTTGTTTTAATATACAGCAAAGAAGAAATCAAACAACCAGAAAGCAAAGCCACAAGCATCTGCAGGAGCCAGAGAAAATACAATGAAGTGCTAGCCTAAACTCTGGGGGACCAATAAAAATTGAGAGTGTTAAGAGGCAATGAAAACCGTAATAGCACTATATTTGCTGGGAAATGAGAACTGTCCTGAATAAAACTTTTTTTTTTTTTTTTTGCAACTGTGTAAAGGTAGCTGCTCAGATCCAAAAACATCAGTTGGATCAGTTGACCTTAAACAGCAGATCACGTATTGCACCAAGAGAAATGCACAAAGTGGAGGGAAGTGTCAAGAAAGATATTATGGCCACTTCCTGAGGAAACCCCCTTAAAGTGTTTTTTTCAAGCCAGGATCACCAAATAGTGGTCCTTCAGGAAGCACCCTATATCTGAGACCTGACTTCACTCTCTATCTGCCTACTGTGAAGCAAATGTTTGAGTCAGAGTGTCAATAACACTGGATAATACGGGATCTTTGGGGCGGGGTACACTTTTAGTGTCTCATGAAGTTTTACAAGATAACACTCAAGTAGTCTGTGAGTGGCAGCGGGAAGTGAATGGGATGTTCTAGCACTGCGATAACAGGATTCACACGGGATACATGCCAGAGTACTTACAAGAGGTGAAGTGAACAGACTGTCCTGGAGTCCAAGACGGACTCTCTTGCAAGCTGTGAAAAATCACCAGTTCAGTTACTTGCTCTAAATAAGACAGGGGATCTGGAATCTGGCTTCCTACAAAAGACAAAATGTATTGGCTGGGGAGGGTGCGGGGCCGGGGGAAGAGATGATACCTCTAGGAAGGAGGTACAGGCTGTCCACTTTATAATTCTGAGCTAATAAAGTATTCTTAAGGAAAAAAAAGGAAAAAAAAAAAAACTATTCTGGAAAGTTGCCTGGGCAGTTTTTGGTACAGGTCCATGGCAGGATGAAGTCACTTGTGGTGTTTTGGCTTAGTTACAAGGAACTTGCTGGGAAGCAAGTGTACTAGGAAAGTGAGCACCTGGAGCAGCTTCTGCCTCGCCCAGTATCACTCACTGGCCCATTCTAGAGTTATTTTCAGAGAAGACAATACTCACTGGAGAGAGGATGTTAACCTGCTTTATGGCAATGTAGAAGACAACAGAAGCTAGGGAGGATGGCTCACTGCCTCTCAAGAGGGAAATAGAAGCTGGAATCGGACGAAAAACTAAAATGTTCCTTGGTGTGCTCCTTCACTGGCTGTTGTTGGCTTTCTGGAAGGGGAAAGGACTTTCAGCCCCTTCAGCTTTACATCGCCCATCCTCCTGGTATAGCCTGTCCTTAGCAGTCAAGTTAGTTACCAGCAAAATTCTGCCAACATTGAAGAGCTTGGCAACAGAGAATGAAGAAAGTCCCTAAAAACTACGTAACATTCTACATTAAACAGGTATGACTCAGCTTACGGCTTGCAGGGAAATTCTTGTTGTGCTGTATAAACTAGGAATCTTTTTGGACAACAGTAATTTCAAGGAATATTCACTTATGTCTCATTCCAAACCAGCAACACAAAAGTTTCTTCCTATGAGCGTCCGATGCAGGTCTAACTGCCAAACCTTGCTCCCATTCGCCTGCCTGTCAAATTCTATTCTGTGGCTGAAGACTTGGCCTCCAATTCAAGGCAGGGGTGGGGTGTAAAAATCAACAGAGCTTAAGAAAACATCAGTAATGCCTTAATGCTTCAGTTAAACTAAGCAAAGGCCATGGCAGAATGGATATCTTAATACTCTGAAATACAGAGGGAGAAAAAAAAGACACAAGGAATAAAACAGTTTAGCTACATTTAGAAAGTTAATGACAAATT
This sequence comes from Calonectris borealis, assembly GCF_964195595.1. NCBI lineage: Eukaryota > Metazoa > Chordata > Aves > Procellariiformes > Procellariidae > Calonectris > Calonectris borealis. Next base: position 147,270,870 of record NC_134312.1, read on the forward strand.
CAGATTTCATATATGCGTGAGGAAGGGAGGGAGGAAAGGCAGGATAAAAGAGGATTCCTTTCTTTCAGGCAGCTGAACTCAACAGTCTAAATGCTCCACAAGGGTAATTCATCACAGCTCAAACAGAAAGCAAACATTCATGCTACAGTAAGTGGCACACAGTAAGTGGCTGCAATAAGTGGTCTCACTTAGCAGAACTTAATCTCAGATTAAGCAAATGCGGGACCTGGGCACTGGCCATGAGTTGAACCCATGGTTCCAGGTACGTGCAATGAGAATGAGGCACATTGTGTGCTGACTTAGTGCCCTTGCATGGATCAACTGCATGCAAAAATCCATATGATGCAGTTATTAGAACAATAGAAACTGAATATTGCTGAAGTCAGCAGGTTTGGCACCAGAGAGCTTCAGAAAATGGATGGACAGTATTAACTGTGTTGGCTTTGTTTTTAAATAGAGCCTCCTCATGAAAAGTCACTGATTTGGTCTCTACAGCAATATTAACCCATGGGAAAAAAAATCCCAGTAGGCTTTCAGGAATTCTGATTAAATCAGCAGACTGGAAAACACTCCCCCTAACACAATAAATTTGAGTAATGCAATTTCCTCTCTCTGCACAGTGAAGAATGAGAGTCCTACTATTTAGATAAACAGCACCCCTCTGTGGCTACAAACAGCATTCAGGCCATCACAGCAGCGTCAGCTGGCCTTAAAATTTCCTCTATGATATTTCCTGAAACCTTGAAAAAAAATCTCAGCTACAGTAGTAGCATGTTGCTTTAATGAGTTGTACATTGGGAAAATTAACACTACTCTCCCCACCGCCAGTCTACACAGCTATCATTCCTCAACAGTAATGTGCCAAAAATCCTAAAACAAGAGGAACTGGAAAGTTCTTGCAGTTCAATGGTGAAAGTGCACAAAGCGGGGCACTCTGTTAGTCACATCAGGCTTTTACTTCTCTTCAAGCATAGTATCACAACTTGCCAGACAAGCCTAACGCAATCAAGCTCTTTATTTCCTATATTTATTTTAATATTTCTTTCATCAAACTATCTACAAATGAACCACTTTCCCCTTCTACATGCTTTCAGTATCTTTTCTTCTATATCTGCTCACCTAACAAAATTATTACTTCCCCGATACTGAATCCTTTTAACCTGTGATGTTCTGTACATGTTCAAGAAACTCAGCTCCTCCAATTCGCATAGAACTTCTTTACAACTCATTTCTATACCCCTGCTTGAGGAATTTTATGCAATTATTTTGTATTTTTGTTCCCCAACACATTGGTTTCTGCCCTCCATCCCCAGTCTTTCAGTCCAATTTATCCTTGTGAAAGACCTTTGCTGAGCTTTTTTCCAGGGCTCTGCATTCTCTCCCCTCTGAGTGAGTATTTCAGTTCTTATTGTTCATTCTGTCCCACTAATTAGTTTCAATACCAAAGCCCTGCCGCAGCCCTGCTCTCTTTCAGGTTGTATTATTGGGAGCCTTGTGGAAGATGTTGTATCCGAGGAGTTAGTGATCTTGGACAAGCCATGCCTGCCCTGCTTCAGGCCTCCTACTTCAGGCTTGAGAAGCCCATAGGTTAGCACGAGTAACCGCTGTATAACCCCACGTACACAGCACTGTAAGGGGACGTGCTGGAATGTCCCATGCCCGCCGGTGCTGCACTCTGGTGAACACCATGAAAGAGAGGACAGGACACTCCTACCTGTCAGGAGGAGATAGATGGGTTTGTTCCTTACGCACGACAAAAGGCACCGTGGTGCGGGAGGGGACCAAACCTCCCCAGGGACGGGATCTGCATACCCTGCCGTGGGAATCCATCTGGGGTCTGTCCGATGCTCCACGAAAGCAGGGTTCCCAGCACCTGATGGGACGTGAGATTTACTTGCTATCTATATTCTTCTTTTTATTTTATCATCTTATTAAAATGGCAATGTTATTACACTATGTGCTGTTGTGCCTTTCTTCCTGAGATCCAGAAGAGCCTCATGACTCGCCCATAGGTCACCTATATATCAAGATTCATGAATAATATTGATTAAAGAGCAAATGTTTTAAAGCAAAAACCACCCTCGGTCTAAGTGCCTTCAAAGCTTCCGCCCTTCTAAGTACCACTTTTCTACTCAGTTGTAGCCCTGATTCCTGGCTTGGCTCTCCAATAACCAATTGACAGCATTAACACAGTACCCTGCACCTGCGAGCACTCAAGTGGCACTGGAGTACTAACGCTGTGGATGACCCTGCACCGCCCCTGCATGCCACCACATGGTTGTTCTCAATCTCTGCGAGTACAAACTTTGGGCTGCCACCCAATCATCTTTCATCAGGTTGGTAGCGTAAGTGGTGGGACCAGAACAGCAGTTGACTCCTCTCAGTCTTTTGAAACTTACTTCAGGCACTCCATGCACAACCTGCATAAACCCGGTAATCCTCATTCTCTGAGGACTCAGACAATGAGAGCCCAAAAAGAAATAAAGAAATGAACACCCAGAGAAGGGGAAGTAGAGATCATGTGACACAATGGAAAGCACCATAACAGCACTGTATAAATCGATTCAGAGCTAACACTTCCGACACAGATACTTTCAAAAATGCAAGTTGTTAAAATTTGCACAAATATACACTTGGAAAGCCCACGCTACGTTTATTCTGTGCTTTCACAGTTATCAGGTAGAAGTCACTGTCAAAGACAGGACATGAGGCTGGGCTGGTTTTTCCTATGACCAAGTACAGATGCTTTGGGGTTCCTAATTTAGGTTGGTAAGCCTCGAATCTAGCTGGCTGCCCAGTCTTACCTATTAACTGCCTGTTTAATTAAGTAATTCTCAAGACACCTAGAACTACTTCTGTGCTGCCCGAGCCCCAGCAGGACCCAGAAAATGAGCATTTCCCTGGCCCCTGGGGAGCCCCACCAGTATGAGCGTTCCCAGAGCAGACAAAACACCAGCAGGACAGCACTGCTGATGAAATGTAAGCCTAACGGTGAGAATCCTGTACCAGGGGAACATTTGGGCCGTGGAATTACAAACAAGAGGCTGCTTCTTGCATTCCCCCCAAACCGTGAAAAACAGATAGCTAACCTAGGTTAAGCTGACTCCAGGAAACAGTTCGCAGCTGGAAATGCCCCATGGCACTCGGCCTGCCTGCCTTAGTGACAATTCCTCCTGGCGGGATGAGGAATCACTTGCCCATCTCTTCACTCAGTAAAATCCCCACCGAGTTCCCACAACCTAGACCAGCAGCACTTCATTGCCTTACTGGAAAGGGCCACACTGTATAACAATTCATGCACTGAAAAAGCCATCTGGTGCTTTTGGAGTTGTCTTCCAAGGATGACTGGGGGAAAGGGAGAGAGGCACAGAAGAGAAAAAGAAGAAGAGCTCAGCTTCCAGCAACCCATGCAACCAGCTGGTGCAGTGCAGCTGCAAGAAAGATCCAGAAGGGCAGCACACGCTGGTGACTGGGTTGCTCGGGGCTGCAAAGCAATGGAGAGCAGAGGGTGCAGGCAGCAAATGAGGCCCTTGACCACAGGCTTGGGTGTGCCAAATGCAGCTGGGGTAAGGCTGTGCCTGTGCCTGTGCCTGTGAGGCTAGAGGTACAAAGCCCTGCCTCTTCTCCCAGTGCTGCGGTGGGAGAAGGAAGCCCAGGCCAAGGTGAGTCTCAATGATAAACTCTTCCTCATCAGCAATTCCCAATATAGAAAGCCTCAGGAAGCTCAACACCACATCAGGCAACAAAGATGATACCCACAAGTTAGGCAAGCTATGGGTGGCAGGCATCCTTTGTAGAATTACAAGAGAATTCTAAGTGGCTCTTGCAAAGCTTTGCTGATGGCAGCAGCGAAGCTAGAATCTGTAATGTGTAACTCACTGCAGAACCAGCACACACAGCTGAGGATGAAATGTGGATTTTGTGTGCTGAGTCAGCCATTATGGTACAGAACCAATTTAGATGCACATCGTAAAAACAAACATTGGCCATTTTCCTCTTTTGCTCATGAGGGAAGAAGACAGGACAAACAAATCTTCCATCCTCCTTTGACATGTCTTCCTCTTCCCTTTGTAACATCCGATAGTTCTCATTTCCCTGCGCTTTGCAGAGCATCTTAAGACAAACACCTGGAGCTGAGTCACACTAGCCTGACACAGGGGGAAAACAAATCCCACATCTTCTTTTGCATCAGCTCCTGGGGTCAACAGTTGCAATCAGCTCTGCAGGCAGCCCCTGACACTGCTGCCATGGAAAAAGACAACTAAGGGGACGCCACTTTTCACGGTGACTTGGGAAATTCAGTGCCTCGAAAAGCGGCTGCTGGTCGGCTGCACCGTGCTGCTTTGCACCACACCACAGGCTGCTCCCGCACGCTGACCTCCCACAAGCACTGCGGTGCCCACTGCCCCCCTGTCAGATGAGAGAGTACACCTGCATTTTCTGAATTACTGTGGAGCTGATGAAACATCTTAGAGGAAAGGGGCTGGGACTGAGGAAAATAAGCCAGATGAATTTTTAGTAGCACTGCCGTATTTCAACTCAATAATTAAGCACTTCTACTGGCTGATATTTCTCAATAAGCTTTATTCTAGCTCCTGCCATGTCTCACAGCGGTGCTCTCTACTTCCAGAGACTACTCCCACATAGGTATTGTAAAGCCTTATTTTTCATACAGAAAATTCACTTTTTTGGAAGATGTAGAAGTTTCATGAAAGTATTCTAAATCTGACAAGGAACCGAGAAAAGTCAAAAAGATACTCATCTTCAGCCATTTGCCTACAGACCATGAAGTTGTGGATACTGCCACAGCATTTCAAGGAATACCACTCTCTCATACAACTTTAAAATTGATTGACAATGTAACTTGATGTGCTCTAACTGAAAGTCCTGTCATGCTTATGGGAAATTTGGTCAAAACACAACATGAACAACATGGAATAAAAATCTCACTGTTAGAGGAACAAAATGGGGCAGGAATAACCCTGAATCAGAAAGTTCTGAGGCCAGAAAGATTTATAGAAAAAAAACATCACAATGACTACCCTATTATAGCTAACAAATGCTATTCAAGACCTGATGGATGTCTCTCTCACATTTAGGCTAGATCACCTTGTGTTTGTTATAAACTTGTAACATGAAGGGCATTTTTACAGACATTTTCAAACAGAGCATTTCTATAACAGCAGGTAATCTCCAGGATTTCAATGTTAGATGCCAGAGCCATCATCTGCCCAATACCAACATCAATCAGTGGCAATTATTTAATAAACGTCTTGAAAGATCTAAAAAAAGAGTAAATTATTTCAATCTTGCTTTTTAGGTCTTCTCAAATCTGCACTATTTGCGAAAAGCAGTATTTCAAGACATGGCTACAGTTTAAGCAATCTGTAGTGAAATATTAAAAGCAATTAGCTATCTTTCCTTTATATAAACATGTTTTGTGTTTATGACCACCCTTCACCAAAAGGGTCATTAAGCACTGGAACAGGCTGCCCAGGGAAGTGGTTGAGTCACCATCCCTGGAGATGTTTAAAAGACGTGTAAATGTGGCGCTTAGGGACATGGTTTAGTGGTGGACTTGGCAGTGCCTGGTTGACGGTTGGGCTCGATGATCTTAAAGGTCTTTTCCAGCCTAAGCAATTCTATGATTCTATTGCTACAATATTTTATGAACTCTAAAGATGATTAACTCGCTTCTATTTCAAAATGGAAATTGCAAGAGCCACCAAAATGCCAAGTCAATAGAAATCAGAAATAGATTAAGCAGTTACCTGACTACGACTTTTAGGAAGTTTCATTTAAGCGCAGGATCTATCAAATACTACAACAGGATTCTCAATTCTGTCAGAGCAAAGAATACTACATTACTAACACATTTCTAAAATAGATGCCACAGACTAGAGAGAGGGGATAGTCCACACCGACGAGCACTCCTTGCTTATGAGGAATGATAATTTGGAGTAACACGTACGTGAGGGGGCACTCTACAACACCCGGCCAAAGGGATGAGCCAGGCTGCACCTTTCACAGCGGCCTCCCTCACGGGTGTACTCCTCGAAAGGAAGACGGCAGCCACCGCTGCGGGTCCCTTCATTGGGCTCTACCAACCGCCACCGCGGCCGAGCCGGGTGTTCATTACCGCGCCGCAGACCGGCCGCCACCGGCGACCTGCCGGAGCTCAGCTCGGCCCCTTCGGCCCGCCCGTTGGGTCGCTCCCGCCGCCAACCCCACCTGAGGTAACTTCCTCCCCCGCTCGCCTTCGGGCTCCTCGGGCGGGGACTTAGGAGCGGCGGCGGTACTGGGGTCTGCCCCGCGGATGTGGGGAGAACGTTCCCGTGAGGGCAGGGCCGCCGCCCCCGAGCCCCCTCCTCCGGGGCTGGCTGGCGCGCGAGGCGGCGGCCGTTGGGGCAGGGGGCTGACGCGCGCCGCTCCCGCCCCGTTCTAACCGGCCGTGGCGCGGCGGGAGGGCGGCGGTTGGGCGGGAAGGCCTCCTCGGGGGCCGCGGCTGCTCTCGGGGCGCCCCGTGGGGTGCGAGGCTGGCGGGGCTGGTGTCCGGGGCCACGGGTGGCTGCGGGCGGAGCGGGCCGTGGAGGGGGCGGTTCGAAGGCCCCCGGCAGGGTAACGGCTCTTTTCACTTCACGTGTTGAGTGCCACGGCGCTCCCAAACCTCCCGACACGCGTGGGTCGACGAGAGTTTTTTGTGGTTGACAGCGTTATGGCCGTTCCTGGCTTTGGGGAGGGATAAAATACCTGCCAGGCATCCCTGCTGCAGAAACTGCCTTGGTTTTAAAGGTCTTTGCTCCCAGTTAATCATTTTGTTCTTGTTAATTACTCCTGTTCTTGTGACTCTCGTTACGCACTGATCGCTTGCTAATTACGCCATGAATAAGTGGATAATCCGCATCCATCCTGACTTGATTTAAATCATGCGAGTTAAACAGTTTTTCTCTGCATCGTACTGGTGCGTAAGCACAACTCGCATAGGGCGTGGGCAGCAGTAAGATTTTTATTGATGCTTTGATGTGCACATTGGAAAAGCTTTATGAGCTTGTGTGAAGTAGCAGGCTGAAGCAATTAAGCACACATCGTAGTTACCAGAATCAGGGCTGATCTGGAGGTCATGTGGATAAGTAATTGCTTTGTGTTCCAGTTCCATATTCCTTATCATTAAAACTTTAATTTTAAATTAGATTGAGAATTTTCTACAACTTCTCCCCTTTTCCCCACACCATCCAATTGGGATGTACGTCCAAACTCCCTCCCAAGGGTTTTTGCCAGGAATCCCTGTGTAGTTTCAGCAAAAAAGATTGCTAATGACCCTGATGGGAGCACTAAGCAAACAAAACCGTTCCCATCCCAGATCACCAATTTCAGCCACAGTGTAATTCGCTCATATTCCAGATGATGCCTATACCATTGGCCATTGCAATCTCTCTTAACTTTTCAACTTTGTGAATAATTAAATGTTCCGTGAGCCTGATGGGCAGTGATCTAGTCTGGGGTTACTACTCTTGGAGACGCTGGGAAGGCTTCTCCACCCTGCTCCCTCAGGAACAGTCAACAAGCCTAGTGATTTGCGGTTAGGTACAACATGATACACGTAAGTAATAAACAGCACATTATCTCAAGTATTTTGACTGCAAGGACCAAAACTTTACAATAAATTACATTAGGGATGCACAGTATGTTCCTTATGCTGTAAAATCTGAAAAATACAGAGCTGCAGAACTTTACATTCAGAATACTTAGGGTATATGCACAAATACAATAGCCACCACAAAAAACAAGGACTTCTTGATGCTGAAGTCCGTGCGGAATACAGAAGACATCAGAAATTATAGGACCAGACTGGCAAATAACACAAAATGTAATATTGGCACGACTTAAGAAGAAATGGAATGCTTGGCAGGGATACCAGGCTCTTATAAACTGTATTTTCATGCCATCAACTGATCACGTTGGACACTACTGAATAAAGTAGGACACAGCCCCACACGTCACCATCATGCTGCCAAAGGGAGTCAGTTGCAATGTGCAAAATACTTCATTAACTGGGAGCAGAAAGTTTGCCTAACATTTACAATAATGTGAGAAAAAGAGGTTGCTGTTAAGCTTTCCCATTCATAGCCTGAAAGTCTTGTCATTCATTAGGGAGAGCTATTTTAAACCCATATGCAGTTGGCAACAATATATAGATACAAAAGTTCTGAGGTGGGTTTTAGAAATGTTTAGGAATTCAGAAACTGAAAAAATGTGAAAAAGCTTACTCTTGGTCACCAAGATTACCTACAATTTCTTCTGATGAGGATTGTTTTTCTGGTTTAAACAAGTGTTTTGCCATTTTCTTGTTGTATTCTTCTTGGTTTTCTATTTTCTCATGCATTTTTTGTGTTGAATCTATTAAAATTTCCTCTCTTTTGTCAGAGCACCTGTTTCGAACTTTAAGAATTTACACTGGCGACATCAGGTAAGCCCTTCTGAAGCGGTTAGTGCCTGTACGCGGAAGGCTGTACCACAGCTCCACGTCCCACCTGAAGGCTGTCGCCCAGCAAAAGTCATGGCAAAGAGATGGAACGAGTTGTGGTTCCACACCAAAGCACGCAGTCAGTGCTGCTCCCAGCAGCTCCCCGTAGCATCTTTACAACCCATGGACACGCATACGCCCTTCATACAGCCACAGCTCCACAGGCAACCCGGATTCATGGTCGCCTTGTGTTTTGAATGGAGCGATCTTTATGGAGACACATATGTCAGCTTCAAACAAGTGACAATTTCTCTAATAGCTCAAAATGCCTTTTAACGATGTGAAACTTTCAACCATCTTTTAAACATTTCACCTTTTTAAATTAAAAAGAACACTGGTTGATACTTTTTTGACACAAATTTAAAAATTTTGAAATACAGATCTGCATATAGACACACATGTGTGTATATGTATTTTGCATTTGCAGTTTAGGAATTCCCACCTGTCAAGCATCTTCTCTTTCTGCATTTCGAATGAAAGCAGCGTGGGTTTTTTCCTGGTACTGTTTTTCTTTCTGTGTAACAAGAAAAACTAATTCATTGAGCCCCACCTGGGGTCCTCAGTCCTCTTTCACGCAAATAAAATTGTATTTGACAGTTCTCAAACATCCACTGACAGTAGCGTTACATTTTTATGTAGTATTCTTCATATTTTATAGAAATCAGAATGCTCTGGTTTATTGTCTGTTATACAAAAAGTATTATACAAAATCTATTTAATCTGAAATCAAAATGACAATCAACAATGACAACTTATCCCTGCTGAAAAGTAGCGTAACTACTAAAGCTGCTGGACGGACAGGTTGGCTGAAGGGGAAGCAGCAGCAGAGAAGGAATTCTATTAATGGAAGGAAGAGTGAAAAACACAGAACAAAGCTCAGGAAGGTCTTATAGAAGATTCATGGAAAAAGTATATAAAATTAAAAAAATAAATCTCATACTGCTTCTTTGTTTAACTGTTGCTGCTGAATGTATAGCATGTGGGACAAACTGGTGCCAGACTTAACTACAGAAAATTGATAGCAGCTGTACTTTAGCAGAGTTTAGGAGTAACTACTTCCTGACTTGCATATCTGTGTAAAATATCTCCATGCACAACTTTTAGCTTAATATATTCTCCAACAGATCAAGCATATCAAGTCAAGGAACCTGAAAGTGTTTATTTTAATTTACCACAAACGCATTAAAAGTAAGCCACCGTTTGTTATTCTTGTCAGTTCTTTATTGGTTTTCATCCTAAAGACTAGCACATTTACAGCATACATGGATTGGATGAACTAGAATATATAAAACAGTAGCCATATGTTTATGATATATTAATACTGCCCAAAAACAAATAAATAAAAATATTTCAATGCACAAAGCTTGGCAAATACAGTTGTGTTGGGACAAAACAGTGTTGTATTATACAATAATTTTACATGTATAAATGAAACAAAAGGCAACTGTGCTGTAGGTACTTTCACAGAACATACACAGAACATACTTGGCAACAGTTTTCTTTTTTCACCTTTGTATGTTTTATAATTTAAAAAATGTACTCAAAAAAGAACATTAGACAGAACTTCATTTTACAGTAATCCTTAAAATTTGCCTCTCCTGTGCAACAGAAAAGCTTACTTCACCCTTGTGAAGCGTCCTATGTGGATTTCAAGTTTCACAGTTTTTCTTTTTTGATGAACTGCTCGAGATCTTACTGTCCATTACGCCCTTTAATAAGCCCGTCGATGTGCATGTACTGACAATGCTGTATATATAAAATGTTAGCTGGACAACAATGTTTTACATGTAAGCATACTGAAATCAGAGTATTTTAAACAAAATAACGCAGTACTTGAGACTGGTATTCCACCACTTTAAAAAGGTGAGCAAAAACCATGCACATACAAAATTCAGCAACGTTTTCTGGTTACATTGGTATACAAAATAAATAAAGGATCGCTAAGCTCTAGAGTAGATCTAATGATTGTTGGCCACAGTCTAAGAGAGTGGCTCTGCTAATTGTTACAATAGACCTCTTGTTATTTTCTTCTGAAGCTGAACATTGGAGGATTTTTAGTGTAACAATACAGGACTTAAAATATAATTAACTATGTTTGAAATATACAAAATAAAATTATCAACTCATAAAAACTAAGGGATATAAAGAGTATAGTTTATACAAAAATAAATGTAGCATTTAATAATGGGCCAGGGACTGAAGGTTGAGCAGAACTAATGGAGTAACATGTCTAAAGAGATCCCATTGAAAACTTCTTCACCATGCATTTGTTTACATATTAGCAATAAAATAAAATAAAATCCACACTTTCTTATTAATTGGTGAACTCTGTTCACCAATTTCCAAGGGACCGTTCTACCGTAGATGATTTGTTCAGACCTGGCATAGGTACTACAATACATTGATTTTGCACAGAATTCAGCGTTTTGTTATCCTAGAGAGACTGAAATAATGGTAACAGCCTAGGTCAGCAGAACTCTCTGACCTGGCTTTGTGACATGCTGCTCAGTGTTAAACTGCAAAAAGCAAAATGCAAAAACTGCTAGACCTGGAACCCCCAAACCTACATGGGAGCAGAATGAACATGACTGATTGATAGAGCAGTGACAGCACAGACAAACATCAGTGAGAGGGAGAAAGAAATCAGAAAACAGCCATATACTTACCTGGCTGTTACTACTCTCACAAGAATAAATGAGCAGATTTTTCTATTCTAAAGCTTATATACTTAGAAACCAAGAAGGAAAGGGCACAGTCTGCTGAACTTAGCTAGCTAGAGATGACTTAATCCTGTTAAAATTCGGAAATCAATGTTTAGCTGCTTTTTAAAAGGTATATTAGCTTCAAAGGCATTCTTTGGGAGATTATTTCCGAGGAGATCTGTTGAACATTTGTATCAAATGCTATCAAACTGACCACCTTTGTCATAAGCTAGAACACATCTGAGGTTTTCACGCATGAGCAGTAGCACATGAGCAGTTCCTTTCTATCAACATGGGGCATTGCTACCTTCCTCAGAAATACCCTGGAAACAGTCATACTTCCCCCCCAGGATTCTGAACATCTGCCCAGGTAAAATGCAAAGGTAAATAGAAACCAATTTTGGTTATGGAGCAACGGGGATGCGTTGGGCACTTTGAGCATTTTTATATTGACATACAAAATTGATATGGAAAAAAAAATCAAACACTAATCAAAAAAACGTAACCCCCCGAGATACTAATGCAGATACAATCCAGAGGTGATATAAAAAGCTATGGGTAAAAATGTGTTAATATACAATACCATGGAACATACTGAACATGTCACAAGCACCATTAGCAACTTGCTTGTTGCACTTGCCTTATAGTTTGAAGGGGCAGGCGGGACTGTTGGTGGCATTAATGGTTAAGCATATTATGTTTTTGAAACGTTTTTTAAAATCAGTTAAGATGTGTGCCCAAGTCCTTATCTGCTGAAGATGACAGGAATTTGTTTTGTTTGGACAGAGCTAGAAACTAGACCTCATATGCCTGGCCTTTTATGTATTGTTAATTTCATATATGAAGATGGCGTCCTATATACAGTAAACCAATTTATACTCCTGGCTTTTACTGTGCTGATTTTTTTTTTAAAGTTAAACTTCTGTTTCTTGATTGTAATAATGCATTCTACAGTTATTAGACTGTCTAGGATCCAATCCCTTTTTATTTACAACTTTTGAGTTTTACTCCCAGTTTTAAAAAGTTTATGAAAAGCTCAATCTCAAGTCAACTCAGTATAAAAAGATGTTATGTGAAACAGCTGCCTAAACGCCGTTCTTAGAGTCCTTGCCCATCCAGGAGGTACCTAGCTATTTGCATATAGGTAATTATTAAGTAGCACAATATCTGTTCATCTTACATACACTGAAGGCTATTTAAACGGGCAGAGAGTCATCACACTATTCTCAAGCTAAGGTGTCAGAATAATTGTTACTATAGATTCCAATTCTGTAAGTAACATGCTCTGTATAACCTAGCGAAACGTACAAAAAGGTTATTTATCTCTTCTGGATGACACAATCATGTATTAATCTAGAGTGTATCCACGTGTTTTAATGGAACAGCAATTAAAGGACATAGTATGCTTATGTTTCAACTTTTCCATAAGTTCCTTCTGGAGGCCTGTAATACTTTGGGAAAGCCTTCAGTTGCAGGGAATTAAATGCATACTTGCGACATCCAACATTCTTCATTGTATTTTCTCGCCGACAACCCTCACTGGGGAAAAAAAACAAGCACAAAAAATGACAGCAGTAAAAAGGAAAAAAAAAAGACTTAAACTAAGATGAAATGAACTGGTTATTTTATAGCATTAACAGAAAGTTGGTTATATTTAATGAGCGTTTAATTAATTTGCCACTGCAAATATTAAAAATGATGACTCATCATACAATGCTAGTAAGAAGCACACAGAATGGATACATGCTATGTCTGATTGGTAGTTTTGCATTTCTAAAAAGCAGCAGCACATCTACTGAAAAAGTTCTTTTATGATGGTTTCATGTATTTCAGGGTACACTGTTGTGGAGTTCACATGCCGCTTCATTGCACAAGGGATCCCAAGAGATTGCTTACAAGCAGTTCTGCTAATTTATTATATTAAGTATATTAAGCTGAAAAAGAAAAACTGCTCTTCTCTCAGTAAGAGCTTTAAATAATTTTATTGTTCCCTGTATGTCAGTATTATCAGTACTTACTTAAAGATCAGAGCTGATACAAAAATAATGACTTTCCAGTTATCTCTGCATGCATAAATTGACTTGAAAACCAACATAGTCTAAAAAAAAAATCTTAATCGTGAAACAGCAGCTTTGTGTGGGTGCAAAAAAGATTGGCTGCATTGACAGTCATCACCCCAATGAAACAAAGCTGTGCAGAATTTAATTTTTACCCAATGTTTTGGTGCAACTGCCCCACATTACAAAGAGGTTCTGTGCTACTATAAAAAAACTACTCCAGTTTTAAGGCTTCTTTACACTTGTAAATCTGCTTCAGAGTTCCTTTGATTATATCCAAAAACACACATACAAAGAGGAAGCACTATCTTTTAAATATATATTATAAATCAATTTAGGCTTGCAGGAGAATGTCTTTCCCTGATAGAGAACTGAAACCTAAACAATGATTTAATACTAGAACTTCATGGCAAAGTGTACAATACACCATCTTATGGTGGAAATGTCACATTATTCCTGTCTGGAGATGGCTTCAGCATCTATCAGGTAACCTGTGGTCATCTGATTCAAAAGGAGGGTTTGGATTCTGGTTCAGTTTGAAAGCTCTCTGCTCTTACTGACCTCACCATTCCTCTAATTTTGGTTAGTTAAACTGACTGTTACTGTGCTCTGTATGTACCACCTCGTTTGACTTCATAAAACATTGTAACTTTTTGCTTTAAGGAAGAGTTAAGCAAGTTTGAAATTTGTCTCCTGAGCGCATTCTGTGCCTGCCTTTTAGAGAATGGATCGTATGTGATGACACTATTTTTATGGCATTGTTTTGTGTTTCACAGAATCCCCCCAAAGGCTGCTGCAGTCAAATAGATTCATCAAAAATTTGCACAAATTATAGTTCAGATTACTAATAAAACCAGTAAGTTTAACTAGCAAATACGGGATGCCGGATGAGCATTTTCACTCAAAAGTGAATCATTCTGTTCATAATTCATTCCACTGCATCTGGTTATTGCACATGTCCCTCTATGGCACAGGTGGGCCACAGATATGGTGACAAAGATGTATTTCACACACCATTTCATGTGCCATGTTTCTTCTGCTGGAGGCACATAAGCAGTATGCACTACAGCATTTTAAATCTGAACGCCTGAACGAAAGCACAGACCAAGCTAAAAAAGATGAAAACTTGTCCCCACCAAAGTTTAAGAAAAAACCTACATTGTTTTCATAAAGCCTAGGCTTTCATTCTAGATGAATTTAAGGGTGGTCTTACTGCAACCTTAATGAGTGTCACCTTCAGCAAAGCATTCATACTTTATTTAAACAGATTAATAATCTCAGGGAGTTCAGTGGAGATACTCCTACTAAAGTTACTTTCACATCTTGTTAGACTGAACCCAGGACACTCATTACATTGCAATATCAAGGCCACAGTCCAACCTGACATTTGTTCACTTTGTAAAAAGGAAGATTTTGGTACCCATAGCAAATGAACGAGTGTTAATCAGGAAGAAGAGATGATCTGTACAGAGACACAGTGGTACTAGATATCAGCACAGGACATGGATATGTCCAATACCATCATACCATGATTTTAAATCTCATCAGCAGTAAGGCTTTACCTAAATGCATTGCAACTAAAAATAAATAGGATACATGCTTAAAGAGAGAGAGAGAGAGAGAGAGAGATGTGTATATATATTTTAAAAAGTGTATATATCTTTCCGTTTTTTTTTTCTTCTAAAAACAAAATCAGAAGAATAGTGAGGAAAAATACCAGGAGATAGTGTACTGTACAGTCTCATTTCATGAAGACACAAATACAACCACATACTTTTTTTTTAGTTAGAATAATCACCAAATTTAGGATTTTATTCTAATTTTTATTCTAACTATGCTTTTTTCTTTTTTTAAGCTTACCTCTCTCAGAAGCTTTCAAATTCCATTAAAATTTATAATAAAAGCTATAGCTACCTATGTTTTTTGAGCAAGTTAGTAATAGTAGAAAATAGAAATCACAGTACTAGAAGAGTTCTCCCCAGAAGCCCAATTTTGTGTCATCTCAGGCACCAAGCGAAGTAAATCCCTTTATGAATTTAGCAAACTACATTAAATGAGGTTAGGTTTTTTGATCAGCTATTGCTATTGACAAGCTCTGCCAGACCACTGCGTCAACAAAATCTTTCAGTTTAAATAGGCCTCTTCCAGTTTGGTGTTATATATAAATGATGATCAAATTTCATCTGCAATTATTCTGCATGACTAAACTAGGTAAGCTGCTGTAGTCTTACCACTTAAATAAATATTAACTTACCATCATTCGTTTATCTCTAAGTCACTATCAACATCATAATTTATTAAAGCTGTCCAACACTTAAAAATGGAAAGAACGGTAGTATTTAGTCTAGTGTAATTAAAACAAAGCCCAATGGAAAACCTCAAACCCACCTACTAAAGGAGCTAACTGATACCTCCCTCTTCTTGCCTGAAATATTAAAGAAAGACCAATGTCTTTAACTTCTAGGATGATAATGACCCGGTTTCAGAATAAGTTCTATAACAGAGCACCTGAAACAGATAATGGATCATTAGCAGGCTAATGCCAATTACATCCTCCTTCTAACCACAAATCATTCTCTTTTTGTCTTCAATACATTACAAAATGCAGATCTACAAATAGAATAAAGTAATTCTGCATGCAGCGCACCGCAAGTTGTTTTCTGAGTGGGTACACTAGTCTATTGGCACATACTTAACCATGAGAAAGGAACAAGACTATGGTTCTACAAACTGTTCAGTAATGTAATTTGGATATTATGCTTTGAAATGAAGGTAGAAATTTGTTTATTTATTTAAATAAATTTCTTAGAATTTCTTATAAACCCCACCCATGTTTTTATTTTTCTCTTCATACCTCGTAAAAATGAAAGGCAAGATTAGCATACACCTTAAATATACAAAAAGATACAAATTCTTTTCAGACAGAGTTCCTTTCTCTGGAATACATGAAACAAGTAACACAAAACTATATTTGGTAAGAGATCTTCAGGCCGGCTAAAGTAACGAGGTAACAGGCCAATGTCAGACTATGTTACAAGCACTGAAAGCAGAACAATAATTTAAAGTTTCAATACAAGTCTTTTTGATAAAATAATTTGATGTATATTTACAGTTTAGTACAACAGAAACGTAAAATTGTAAGGCATAATAATAATTCTTGGCAGACAATGCTATGACACATTCCTTTGTCCAGCAGGTACCAAGTGGCAATACACATTCAAGCACTTTTTTGTTTTTGTTTTTTTTTAACCTTATCTTCACTTGCAACGTAATCTGGCCACCAGGTACGCTATGCTCAGAAACAGCCACACAATCAGTAAATTGGGGCTGAGAGCTAGTAAAGGAATAGAGTAGAGGAGGCTGGGATCTAGTCTGAAATCTCGGATGGGCACCAAGCCACTCAGGTTCTTCTGGGTGACTACCTCCCGTGTTCCAATGCTGTGAAAAGGAAGAAGGTTGGGAGGAGGGAAAATAAAACAGAAAGGAAGACGGACATGCAAATGAATGTATAAAAAGAGATGGCAACACAAGGTGGTCAAGAAAATGAAAAAACATGGAAGAAAGCACAACAAAACCAGAAGATGAAGTAAAGAAACAGTGGAAAAACATCTCAAAAATATGTGTCAGCACAATTACAGAAATAAGGAGAGGGAAAGAGAATAAAAGAGAAAAATAAGAAAGAAGTACTGTAGTCTACTGAAAATAAACACATGTAGGTTGAACATAAATGGTTTTCCATGTTCATTCTTTCAGATTACCAAGCAATAATATCCCATGCTGCTCTGCCATGCTTCCGCATGCTGCAAAGAAGTGGAGCTCTGAAAAGCAAGCTGAACATGAATAACCATTGTAGTATTTGACCCTTTCAAACATCTTTCCATGTAGGCTGCAGTGAAATAATTTAACCTCTTAACTACCTGCTCAACATGTAAACAAAACCCCCAACCACCCACTTATTTTTCTGCTTCAACATGGATTCAAGTGTGTATCAATATGCTTTCCAAAATGCATGTTTCTGAAGTGCCTCAATATATGCATGTGAAGGCAAGACATGCTGCACAGTCCATCTCATTATGCCCCTGCTTCCTACATTGCTTTGAGCACAGAAGGCGTATAGTGGAGAACACCTCTTCATGTAACCTGAGGCTTTGTAGTGTGGTGTTTCATTTTGGAACGCTCTTATGCCCTGTGCAGTCCAACTCTATTTTTACTTTACAAAGCAACAGCCTGTAAGCCTGATCCTGTAAGAACAAGTGCACTTACTCCATCCATAAAAGGTGATACATAACCTTGCTAGTTGCATAGCAAGATCAGGTAACCAACAGACAATGTCTTGGAGGACATCAGAGATACTCTGAGGTGGTAAAAGAGAAAAATAGCCTTGAGATGCTGGCAACACTTCAAGTCAAATGGAATTAGGTGGGCAGGGAACTAAACCAACTGTATTTCTGATCTGGATTAATACAACCAAATTGGTGATCAAAATATGTTTTCACTCCTAATGACGCAGTGGATAAGGGCAGATTGAGCCTGTGATGCCTACAAATCCCGATTATCTTTGTAGTGGCAGGGGAAGCGGGGAAGATAAGTACCTTTGAGAAGAACCCACAATCACACACGGCAGTGGGAGGAGCAAGTAGGATACACAACAATACCCAGGCTTGACTCATTTCCACCCTGAGAGGGGGGCAGCCCTGAGACTGCACTGAACTATAGTGTAGGTCTGAGTTTTCTCCATCAGCTGATACCTAGTGCCCACCTAATCTGGATAAAAGGAGCGCCTGAGCTCAAGGCTGACCGGAGGACTGGACTTAGAAGTCGATGCAGCTGCCATCTCCCACATATCTGAAAGGCAAGTACTTTCCTTCCCGCCTGGGCTACTGGTGAATAATGAGAGCACATACAGGAATGTATCTGGTACAGGTAAGAAAAAGCAAATGTATTTGTTGACAATTGTCTGGGCATAAATATGCACTGAAAGGTATTCAAAATATAGAAAGACCTCTGAAGGAGATGGTGAGGGAATATTAAACGAACTGGGGTGTGATCTGTGAGCAGAAAGCTCATGTTGACTGGAAAGTGGCAGATAAAGGCTCAACGGAATAGTCTGGAGGAAGAAAAGTGTTTTGGGATAAGGGAGTAAAACAATGGGGGAGGGGAAGAAGGCTCAAAATGACAATATGACATTATGGACAACACATGCCACATCTCTGTTGTTAAAAGTTAGTATCAAGCTACTCAATTTTACACAAAGACTTACGCACAGACACATACAGTGGGAATGCAGGCAAGAGCTGGAAAGTGCTTTCCCTGTCACTGTTGGCCCATGTAGATGCTTCCACCCAAGGGGTGAAAAGTCACCTTTTGGAAATACCAAATATACCAAACTGTACACAGTGTCTCACATCAAAACATTCATCGGCAGACTACCTCTAGGAGAGGACCAGGGTAAAGAGACAAGGCAAATTCAGCTAATCCGGCTTGCGTATGGGAATCCTCTCTCTGAGGAGAGGCCGGGGCTGCCCCGTGCCGGACACAGCCGGTTCCAGCCGGCTCCAATGGACCCACTGCAGGGCACAGCGGAGCCCCGCAGCCACGATGGTGGTGCCTCGGGGAAAGCGTCTGTAAGAAAAGGCAAAACACTGCATGGCAGTGAGGAAAGACGGGAAAAAATGTGAGAAACAGCTCTGCAAGTACCAAAGTCAGAGAAGAAGGAGGTGCTGGAGCAGGGATTCCCCTGCAGCCATGGGGAAGACCACGGTGGAGCAGACATCCACACTGCAGCCCGTGGAGGACCCCATGGTGGAGCAGGTGAATATTTCCTGACAGAAACTGGAGCCCGTGGAGAGCCCACGCAGGAGCACATTTATCCTGAAGGACTGCAGCCTGTGGGAAGGACCCACACTGGAGCAGCGGAAAAGTGCAAGGAAGAAGGAGCAGCAGAGAGGAGCTGTTATGGACTGCCCGCAAACCCCCATTCCCCATCCCCTGTGCACTGCTCAGCCTGGGGAGGAGGCAGAGGAGTTGGGAACGAAGGAGTGAAGTACTTGGGCCTGGGAAAAAAGAGGTTGTGGAGAGAAGGTATTTTAATTTTTGTCTTTGTTTCCTACCATCCAAATCTATTGGCAATAAATTAATTTTCTTTAAGTTGAGTCTGTTTTGCCTGTAACAGTAACTGGCAAGTGACCTCCCTGTCTTTATCTCAACCCACGAGCTTTTTCATTGTCTTCTTCTCCCCGTCCTGTTGAGGAGGGGGAGTGAGAGAGCAGCTGGGTGGGCATCTGGCTGGTGGCCAAGGTCAACCCACCACAACTTTATTCTTAAAGCAGCTCAACCAGTGAAGAAACTTTTTATGGCTGCTTTATTGCAATGAGTGGTCATATCCAAACATGACTGTCAGGGCTTTGTTATGCAGTCTTTTTAGTCAGCACCATGGCAGCTAGAAGAGATTTTTTTCCCTCACCCCATTTCCAGCTGCTTTTCAAGAGCCCCTATCAGAGACAGCTCTTCTCTGTTGGCTGAACTGCTTGTGTCACAACTTCCTAATTGGTTTAATGAAAATGAGCTGGGCTACCTTAAACATGTAAAGGGTTTTGCTACCCAGGCTAATTTTGACTGAAACTGGATTAGACTATATTCACACAAACAGCTCCACCGGAGTATCTGACAGAGCAGTAATCTGGTAGGAGGAGGGCAGGGAGACACAGGTCTAGTGGGGAGTGTTGGCACCGCTGCAGATGGAATAGACTATGTGATCCAGTTGGACTTTGACTCTTGCGCTGCCTTTACCGGCCAGGTAGTCATTTGCTCTGTAGCTTGGATTTCCAGACATATCATCATGATTTTACTATTTGTAGGCTGTGAGTTACCATGTATTTGATTTGGGACGGCAAAAGCTGTGACTTATTTACAGAAAAGTGAGTTTATTCTAATAGGTTATCTGTTTCTAAGATGAAAGTCACAAACTTGTATCTGTGGATTTCTACAAGAATCTACAAGGAGCATTCAGTGTTCTCTCCCTGATGTCTATACTCACTAACACAATTATCACAGATACACAATTATCACAAGACTAGAAAGGAAAGGAAGTCCCTAAGGATGAGTAAGTGGGAACTAACACCTCTGAAGACCAACATCATGGAAGAAGAGGGTGCTTTCTTAATTTTTTCAAGAACAGTGTAAGCAAGGATGCTTTTCTTCTCTGGAAAATTACCAGTAGAGAAGAGATGAAATACTTCCTTTGACTCCCACAACTTAATAATGCTTCTTCCCTGCCCTTCCAACTGCCCCAGAAACTTCAGAAGTCTTCAAGACTGATGCAAGCCCTCCTTTTCTAGTACAATTACACAAATAAAAGATCAAAGTTAAAAGAAAAAGCAAGTTTTCTGAATGCCCTGGAAGTAATTTGCAACTTTCTGTCTGTCTGTCATCTAGGTCAGGTCATCCTGTCCAGGTTGAAATGGGTTTGGGTGGAATTGGAATCCTACATATTTGTTCTGTAATCCTATCTCTCTTGTTAAACTCTGTTAATTCTGTGCCATTGTTCCCGAGCAGAATTGGCAAATAATTTTTAAAACACAACAACCTACCCCTAAGAGCAATGAGATATGAGGAAGAAAGAGTGATGGGCTTGAAGAATGGTCTAATTTTAGTATTCCTTCAGGACTAGTCAGTATTTGTTCTGCACAATCTCTCTTAGTCAAAGATTTAACAGAAGAAGAGAAAGTCACGTCTTTCACCTGTTAGAGCAAATCCCTCATGTTGCTAGAACACACTAGCCAAAGGTTTTGATTAAATTGGCCCTCTTTCAATATCCCTGTGTAGATCAACATAAAGCAATGTGTTTCTTGGGTCAATATTTTATCTGATCCTTGTTATATTAAATTGATAGTCTGAAGGTCCAAAACAATGTTATTATTAACCACTGTCTCTACTGTGTCCACGACTGAATTAAAAAAAGCCATTAACTCAGTAACTAATTTAAAGAAAATAACAAGATTCCTACTACTATACTCGTTGTTTTTATTCTTACTAAATAAACAACTGTGCAACAAAGCTTTTTTCTTTCAGATGTCTAAATTGACAAGTCGCATAATTTAAATAGAGATATTTGAGAGCCACTTAGCTTCATTTTAAGTTAATAACTTCTCCCTCAAAAAGCTGTTCCAAGCTTTGTTTCTAATACCAAGGTTTAACTACTCTCTGAATGCAGTTTTCAGGTACTGTACTAACTCTGTAACAATGCAGCAAAAAGTGCAGCAAAAAAGTGAAAATAAAAAAGTCCAGTGACATCCAATTAGATGTAGATATAAAAAACAAATTATTAGTTTAAGAGGCTGCAAGTATTATTATATGAGACATTTTCCTTCCAGGTAACTGAAGAGTAAGAAAGGGTCAAACAGCAAAAACATACAGAAAGGATAAGAGAATTGAACACTCTAGAGAATTTGGTGAGAAGACACACAGTACAGTACATTCAGTAAGAGTGAATGTTGAAAAACAGGACTGAACAGCATTGTTGAACTACATTGATAAAGACTAAAGCTAGATTTCTTATCCTTTCTTTTGGTATGTGAGTTACGGAGTTTTCCAGCAGTGCTTGAAACAAGGCATTGAACAACAGTAAACAGATTTTCTTTTTTTTTTTTTTTAGTACAGTATTTAATTCTGCAAACATCTCTGCTGCTTCAGAATACAGAACATCATTATATTGATACGACAACAGCACACTGACATGTGATGAAATTTGGTTGCTGTATTGTGAAACACTCATACTGACATTTCGCCCAGTGAGCAGTGTTTCATTGCTAAAGAATACACGTGGCAAACCAGTGCAAACTGCAGGTGTCTATGTTTCCAAGAACAAAAGACAGGTCATCCCTGAGAAATCTACCTGATCTAGAACTAAGAAACCCCACGCTATGACAGTTAAGGTAACCTCATCATTAAACAACTTTCAAAGAAGCACCAGTTTCCTGTTCTGTAAACTCCGCACTAATTGAAAACACGTTTTTACATGCTCCTCTGAAAACTCCTGATTCACTACTGAAAACTAACACCCATCTGATCCAAATCTGCTAACAACCAGCTTTAGCATGTTCAACTCACTAACACATGCAAGGGAGGGATGAATTCTAGCAGCCAGTTTCGCAGTTTTCTGGCTTTACTTAACATTTTTCCTTTTGATAGAAACAGAGACCGCTGCTCCTCTGCAGTTTGCATGGTTCCTCATTTAGGAATAAGTGAGGCATTCAAACTCTTACCTCCTCATACACTCCAGAGCCTGGGTGAAGACCTGTGGAGCCATTCCATGTTCATGCTGTAGGATCAAACACTGCTCTAGGGTGACTGACATGGCAGTCCTATCCTTGGCACTTTTACAGCTTGTAAATCGAACACCATTTAGTCTGCGACATATCTAGAAACAGGATACACAATTCATCATTCCTTCTTCATGCATAACCTCCTCTCAGAGAACACACCTGTACTTCTCCTTAGAGAGACACAAACGTTGTATAGGACTTCAATGTCAAAAGTTGTCATCGTTGAGAGAGCAAAACTCCATTACATGAGTTGTAGGGACAATACTGATGTGGAAAATACATTTTATCTCCCCAAGTCTCATTCTAGACGAACCTGGCAGCATTTCCAAGTCACATGCACACACATGAAGAAATTCGAACATAGTGGTAACAAAAAAGGGAAAAATACATACGCATACAGAAAATCAACTGAACTATGCAGAGATGCTTAGATTAATAAATACCTCAGCAGCTTGCCAAAGGATATCAACATTCTTATTTTTCCTTGCATGTACATTTTGTCCCAGAAATCTTAACAGTTCAGGCAGGCACGTCTGACTACGAGATCGAGGTAGACCTATAAAACAAACAAAACCAACTCCACTTATTTACCTGCATTCAACACTTTTACAAAGATAAGTTACATGGAAAGCGTTCCTATATGCCTGTTGCAAACACAATCATGTTTTCTTGAAAATATCAAAGCTTACAATAATTAATCCAATTCTTAATTACTTAGTACCACCCACAAAACAAATTCAAGTTTAATTAAACTCAACTGGAAATATACATTCAGGTTATTTAAAACTTCGGGGGCTCAGAATCTGATAGCAATATAGCAACAGAGTGAACAAAGGCAGCAAGATTGGTATAGTATCTTGGTTTGTGCGTCACAGACGTACTTGCCTTCACACATTGTTCAGAACTGTATATAAACATGTAACTGCCTGTATTATTGCCCCTCAGAGGTGACAGGGTGTCATGCATGTCTCCACAGAAACCCTGAAAATATCATTTTATATTCTGCTCACATTTTCAATTTTAAATTTGCGAGCTGGCCAGTTTTCAGTTACAAGAAACACTCTTTGTGATAGGACATCACACTTTCACTAAGTGGAAATAAATCAGTTGAAAATTTTCAATATTTCAGAGTGCTTTCAATAGTCGTCTTACATGTTCAAAGTGTTACACATTATCTCTTACACATGTAGCAAGATACTCAAAGACAATCAACAACAAGTACTAAATAGGTCGTGTTTTGTTTTTTTTTTTTTTTTAAGAGTGTCGTGGTTTAACCTGTCAGGCAGCCAAATACCACGCAGCCGCTCACTCACTCCCCCCGCCCCCCCAGTGGGACGGGGAGAGAATCGGAAGGGTAAGAGTGAGAAAAACTCGTGGGTTGAGATAAAGACAGTTTAATAAAACAGAAAAGGGAGAATAATGATAATAAATAATGATAGAATATACAAAATGAGTGATGCACAATACAATTGCTCACCACCCGCGCTGACCGATAACCAAGTAGCGATCGGTACTTCCTGGATCACGCCTACCGTTCATATACTGAGCATGACGTCACATGGTATGGAATACCCCACTGGCCAGCTGGGCTGGCTGTCCTGATTATGTTCCCTCCCATCTTGTGTACCTAGCTCAGTCAGTAGGCACGGGAGCTGTCCTTGGACTAGGAGGGCACTTAGCAACGACTGAAAACATCAGTGTGTTATCAACATTCTCCTCATACTAAATCCAAAACACAGCACTAGGAAGAAATTTAACCCTATCCCAGCCGAAACTAGGACAAAGAGCTAACTACAGAGGACACCAGCTAAGGCTGTGACTGGATAAATAAGGTGGTCTGCACTGTTAAAAAATGAGCATGTGACAAAAAGAATCCCACATAGGTAATATATGAGGTTTTATTTTTGGACCACATCTCTTCTCATAGCAAATAGTATGTTAGCAATATTGTGTCTATCCTGTCTGCTCTGCTTGAACTCTACACCTAGAAAGAAAGTAATACCTGTAAACAAAAAGAGGGCACAGACCATCTCTCCAATATTTCTAAGGACAAGGAGAGCTAATGGAACAAGGACAAGGAGCTAATGAAGCTAAGACAGTAATTCACTACTTAGAAATTCTGCAGTGCTTAGAATTAAAAGCACAGAGACAAGGACAGTGGATCAGGAATCAACTTCCCTTGTGTATTGTTCCTGAAGGGAACATTTCCTACAAGATGCCAGCAGATACTTCACTGCGCCTCTTGTCCCCTAGAATGATCTGTTTGGTTTTCTTTTTGCCTGTACTTACCACAGACTACACCACTTGCTGGTCATAATAACCACCTGTTTTACAGTTAAATGTACAGTTAAATGTTATTCTCTCTTGACAAGGGTTCGTAGAAAAGTATGTTTCACTTTGTACGTCCTAAATATCACCACAGAGGTGGTACAAAACACACCCTCAGACCTTCCTTAAGACAAGCACAATCCCTGGTTTGTCCATATAGTCTCAGCTTTTCACAGAGCATCTCAAACACATTTGCTAGAACACCCGCAATATTTTTTTCACACTTCTAATCAAAACTTTTGCTTAATGTTTATAACCACAAACCATTTGTCCAAGCTGGATTGCAAAACCAGGTACAATATGTCTGCATTTACCCAGGACAAACAGTGAAGCAGAAGAAAGTTTTGGCAGAGGGCAGATTTTCCCCCTTTTCATTTCATGTGGCAGGGATCAATGTAATGACAAGTAACCAGAGTAAGAGAGAAAAGGCAGGCAGACACAAGACTATTTTGTTTTCTTTCACTATTAAGGTGCATGTTAATGCCACTTGTCCAAGACTGCACGCCAACCTTATTCACAACTTCAAGTTACTTGAAGAAAAACCTCGGGTATAAGGAGTAAGTGTTACTGGTAAATGAGAAACTCAAGGTTGTGGCAGCAGTGCCCTTTAAAAATAGAGGAGAATAAGTATAAAGTTAAAACAGAGTTCAAAAAACATGAAAAGAGAAGGAACAAATGACAGGACAGAAAACAGATTGCAGGATAAAAAAAAGTTTCAGGAAAAAAGGCAAAAGCTAAAAGATAATTGGATCAACGTAAGAGGTTTGAGGATGAGAGAAGAGAACGAAGTAAAAAAAAAAAGTGAGCAAAATCTATGAGGAGAGGAAGGAGCTGAACTATTATGGGAACTATTACGGACAGAGACATGAAGTAACGGGGAGAAAAGCAGAACAAAAATCACTTTAAATGGATTAACTTTTGAACTTTACAAAGTCTGAAAGTTAGACTACTATATAATAAAAAAAAAATTTTGCAGCTAAAATTTCAGAGTATTAATTATGGAGGATTATGAATGCCTGGAAGGAGGGAAACAGCTTCTGCTCTCAGCTGCATCAAAAAAAATCCAGGGTAACTGAAAGTACAATAACGTATAATTACGTTAATAATAATAAGAGAGAATTCTTACTATCCTATTGCATGTTGCTGCATTTTTATTTCTGCAATAAAACTGAAATTGTGGGACCCAAGAAATTAGCTTACAAGAGGTTTGATACTAATAATAACGAATCAATGAATTTTCACTGTTTCTGTCATCACATGTAAATAACATTTATGCCACTGCCTCCCAAAAAAACTGTAACAAGCAAGAAATTTTCCTATATAACCAGTAAAATTCAAGCTTGTAGCTATTGTCTCTCTTCCAAGTGCTAGACTTCTCTGTTGCTGGCTGCAGATGCAATAATTATAGGAAAGTGCCAATGGATAAGCAGAGGGAAAGTGATTAAGTTCCTAAAAACTGGCAGCTGCCCTCTGTGCAGGTTATCGTAAGTACAGAGAACGTGACCAAAAACTGCACATAAAAGTGCTGCTGCTATGACCTGTCACTTTTCTGCCTTCCCCTCCTGGCAATCTAACTGCCTAGCTGCATGTTTATACAGTACATAATGCCACTTAGAAAGAGTGGCAAAGTAAATTAAAAAAAGGGAAGTTGATCAGACTGACATTTAAACCTTTTGAATCTGCTCTACTTAGTACTAATGTATTAAAACAGAGTTGCATCATTTCTTGGAGGTTACTAATGCTGGCGTATCATCAACATTTAAACAACTAACACGAAGCAAACAAATAAAAAAATTTGCCGTTCAACCAAACTTCCCATTAATTACCAAATACTTACAATCATCAGGCAAAACTTCTTTGAACTGCTCAAAATACGAATTCAATCGCACTAAGCTTTCCATGTTAATTACTTCTTGCAGTGAGGTGTCTCCAAACCTTTAAAAGGTGAAGAAAGGAACAGTTAAGCCCAAGGTAGAAGGTTTCTCCTCTTATGACTACCAGAAAACAGTTTAAAGATTTATCCCATGAAATTCCTAACCATTCAAATGCAGAGTAAAGTGTAACAGAGAAGTGTTGTAGTGATTCATTACAGAAAAAGAAAATATATGACTGTGAGGGGAAAAGTGGGAAGGAAGGTAAAAGAAAAATCTTGTTGAAAATAGTACTTAAAATTCTTTGGCTTTTGTGTCTCTTTTTCAATATTAAGTACCCATCTGGTAACTCATTTTGCCAAAATTCAAACTTTTAATAATGGATTTACTAGTTTAGTTCATAAGCTAATAATAACCATAAAATCAGTAGATAGGACTGAGAACTTTGACTTCCGATATGTAAATGAGAAATATGGATCTAGGAGTAATAAATCATGAATGTAATAAATACTGTCAACAATGCCATCATTCATCTCATCTAACTATACCTACATACATATATATGCACACACAGTGTTGACATCTGTAACTATGCTAGGCACCTTGGGCTCCCTTTATAGGCAACAGAGGACAACAGTAACTGCTGGAATGCCTTTGTTAGACTTTTTCTAGTTGTCCACCATCATACTGCACACTCCACCTGGGTACCAAGGCTACTGTCACAAGACGCATGTGCCTGACTTCACTGGAGTTCTCCATTACAGCAGTGCTCTGTCAATGTATTCTTTACAGGCTATGGCCATAACAGAGGGAACCTCTGGTGGCTCTTCCAAAACTGAACAGTTTCCCTAGCAAATATAATTACATTATTATGTTTATTATGTTTTATTATGCTTTACAAGAACAGTGTTGCATTACATAAGTACTGCAATGATATGTTAAAACAAAGGTCTATCTAGCCCACAATCCCGGTTTTTGATGGTGGCCAGAGGAGGGAGTCTAGGGGAGAGTGCAAAACCAAGAGGGCAAATACATCAGAATGATCTCTCAGCCTCTAGTGATCTGTCACTCACAGAGGCCGCAAGTCACAAGCAGCACCTCTGTGTTAAATAGCACATGATAGATTTCCCTCTTCCGTAAATTCACTTCTGAACCACACAAACCTGCACTAGACTCAAAGCCATGAGGCAAGGAGCTCCACAGCTATGTGCCATATGAAGAAGGACCTCCTTTTGTTTGTTTTGCATTTGACAGCTTCATTTAATATTCCCCTGTTCGTGTATTGGAGAAACTGAATCACTGTTAGTAATGCAACAGCGCAACTCCATAGAGACATACTTCCACCAGAACAGGAGATTGCTGAACTCCCATTAAGGTTGAGCTTGCATGACTGAATACATACTTCTCTGCTAGGGTTTGCTGCTCATTGATTCCCACATTGAAAAGAACAGGCTGAACCCTCAGTAACATGCCACTTTGAATCTCTCGCGGCAACAAATCAAACAAGGCGCTTGGCAAAGGGATCCTCACATTAAATCCATCACTGCAAATAAATAAACAGCTATTAGACATAAAGATCAAAAAGCTACATTCCGAGAATGTGTTATTTATGTAAAGCGGGATAACATCTAGAACGTAGTATGACTATTAAAAAATAAGTATCAGTCAAAACTGAGGACTTTAAGGAACTGCCACAGCTTGCTCCTAATCAGAAAAGCTATTCTAGTTCAAAAACAAACCTGCAGCAACCTGTAATGTAGATTTTACATCCTCATGGACATTTCAATCAGATCTGCCAATTTCCTGACAAAAGCTGATTTTGCTCTGCTCATTAATACTGCAGCTTTTGCACAACTTGGATAGAAAAAAGCCAAATTTGGGCATGTCCTCATCTCATCAAGAGTAAAGTATATTTGATTTTAAAGTGGTAAAGGCTAGTGATGATGCACATGCATAAAAGGATACATTTTTGGATACAGGAAGTGGTACTGACATTTCTGAGCAGAAGGATAGAGGCAATGATAGTAGCGATCCAAGCATAAATTGAAGGGGAAGCTAACAAAAGCATTGATACAGAACTTATGACTCAGACCTACAAGCAGCACAACAGGTTACCTTAGGTCAGCTGAGCTACAGCAAAGAGCACTATGTATGCTTTATCTCATGGCAAATGTGAGGTAACGCAACTTATCTTATCCCGTAACATCAGTGCAGACTAAGGTATGTCATATTACCCTATGTTGGAACTGCCAAGACACAAGTTACTGTGGTTTGTGTGCTGTGTTAACCTATCAGCAGCAATACCTTGGTGTTATATCCAAGCCTTTACAGTGCAAAAGTCTCAAGTACAGCACATACTCTCAAGTAGAGCAAAAGAGCTCTGAGAAGTTTATAATAAGGTAATCAAAATTGGTCTATCCCACTTTTACATTGGATGGACACACAAATCCTATGCTATGCCTGAAAGCAAAAAACCTATTTTCACCTCTAAATGTAAAGCTTCCAATAATTTGCACCAAAATAAAACCGCATGATTTCTTTCTTCTCTTTCTTTAGTAAAATCTAGACAGCAAAATAATAAGCAATGCTATCAGAGCTGAAGCTAATGAAGACTGGTTTCCTGCTGATTAGTGTCCTATAGCTGATGGCAAGTTTCAACTAAAGATTTTCGTTGAAAGGAATTTTCTGTCAGTTGTCAGCCATTTCCACAGGTCTCAGCAATTTCCATAACATGCATGATTGTACTGCAGACCTCCTTCAGCCAGGGCACTTTTCATTGCATGTGAACCTTAACTTAACAAAGTTCCTCTAGATGTTTTTATCTTTGAGAATTCTAGCTCTTTTTCAGATGTGGAGGAAGCTGGGCAATGCTCCAGTCGAGCTTGGTACAGCACACTGTAATTGAATAGGCCTTATTTCCTCCAGAAATCAGATTTGAAACTAAAAGATTCTAAAGACTCTGAAATAGAAAAACATTAAAACATTGACTTTTGTGAGGCCTCTGTCCTTCCACAGCTTCATCCCTATCTGTGAACGGGCTCCCTCAGAGCAAGAACTCTATTGCAGAGGCCCATCAGCCCCATGTCAGAAACCAGTGCAAGGCCAGCTGATAAGCAGGCTGAAGCATGCAAACCGAAGTGTGACTCTGTTTGTTGTAAACGCTTCCCATCATAATAAAGCTGTATCAGATCACTCCCACTCCGCTTTACGTGATGATGTGAATGTTTGTTACTTCAGACTTTTAAAACAAAAATTGCTTTTAAGCTCAAACTTGAAAATATCTCTTTTCAGACAAGTGCCAAAATGAGCAGCAGTCTGGTGTTTCACAATCATCCATAAGTTAAAGCCAGCTTGGCCTTGATAGTTTGGAAATTGAGCCTGAATACGCCTCACCTCAGCAGCAGCCCATCAACTGCCTGATACACGTTCCGTGTCCTGTTGTGCTAACGGTGGCACACAGTAAAGCACTGACCATCTGATCACCAGCAATGAATTTCAGACAATGAATTTTGAGATCAGCCTCAAAATTCAGTCTGAAATTTAAAAATAGCACAAGTGCTTAAGAAAAGATTGAATACTTCTGGCTTATGATTGTGGAAAGCTAGGTCAAGATGATATTTATTCATAAAACAATACTGCCATGGTTTGAGCCTTGCCATATATCCCTTTTCAGCTTAGCTCCCTGTAAAATGAAACATCAGTAAAAATGAGTAAGTCCACTTCAAAACATTTCTTTGAAGTTCTGAGGAGAAAAAAAGCACAGTACAAAAGCACATAATTAATTTCAAGTGCAGTATTCACTGCTTCTCCCATCTGCAGTCCCACCCCACTTCCTGTCCCCCCCGCCTTTTTTTACCGATTTCCAGTGATGACCGGCAGCATGTCAGTAGATGTATTTGATGTGGCCTGAGTTACTTTAAAGGTTACATTCCTCAAGTCCATGATTCCTAAACTCATGTCCTCCAGCATTGCCAGCTCCTCACCTAAATCAAGGAGGAAAAAGTGAATCATAATCATTACTTGTTACGTACAACTTCCCTTTATCAATTTGATGACGACTGTAGGTCATCGCTCTCATAAAGAAGTCCTATGGATGAAGAGGCTCTGGAGCCCAGGCCTTCACCTTGACCTACAGACTGCAGACAACGTCATGATTGATTTTATGAGTTCAGCAAGCTTAGAAAACACCAATTATTTGGCACAGACCAGACTACTGTTCTTCAAGTAGATTATATGCTGATTTTCCAATTTAGACGATGCTAGTAAGTACTTCTCAGCATTATCACAGCCATGATATCCTTTGCATTGGAAAAATGCGTTGAAAAAGTTACAATGTGTTCTGGATTTGCTCACTTTGTACTGTAGGATTACAGGAGGTCAGGAAAATTAAAAAAGCATATTTTGGGCCCAGTTTCTCCCATCTTACCAGAATTTTAATCTATTTCTTTTCTGAAAAAATGACCAATATAGTACTTCTTTTTTTTAAACCTTTGACATTATATTATAAGGCAAGTACACTTTATCTTTTAGAAGTAATTCAATTAAATGCGAAGAAATTCGGAGTTGTTATCTAATTAAGTACTCCAGATATAATCTGGTTTTGCACTTCAGTTTTCAAAATCATTTTGTAGCTGAGCTGCAGATTGTCCCAAACACTCATGTTCTGCTGCAGCGAATTTAATGCAGAATTTGCTGACTCAACAGCTAATACCACCCACTTGCCCTGTGCCTTTACCATAAGTGCTCAGCAGGCTCTCAAACTGCGCCAGCAAGCCAATGGTGTAGAGTTGTCTTAGAAATCCATCATCATGCAGGCAGTTCCTCAGCTTGATAATGAAACCACAAATGAGAGCTGTCAGCTGTGGGAGAGAAAACAGACAAGATTGAAATGATTCAAGACAAAAAAAGCTCTTCAGTCCCAAACGGAAACAATATCACATGTAAGAGGTGCCATAAAATCTGTCAGACTGATGCTCTTTTCCCTTAAATGTTACTCTTTTCCTTGCAGCTGAAGAAAGACAACCAACCAACAAAATATTCATAAAATCAGATTTAGGGCACACTGCCTTCATCTCACAAGCTCTCCCAAAATGGAACTGCTGTTGATCTCGCATCTATTTGTTTTCTGGAAACAATCACTTGTATTAGGGTCTACAACTTACAAATTACAAAAGAGTCTCCTTGGAGAATTTTTTTAGTTACAGATGGAAAAGCAACACAGCTAGTTCCAGGCCATGAATTTTGATAGTATGAATAAATGATTTTTTTTAAAAAATGACATTTTAAGAAAGCTTAAAAGTGCAATGCCTGTTTGCATTATGCAAAGATTCAAACTTTAGTGTTACAAGACATTCAGGACAAGGTCCTGAAGACCTAGTAATAAGATCAGTACTAAGATCTAAGATTAGTACTAGTCTTAATTCACTCTGTCAACAAAGGAATTTCACAGGTTATTGCCATATGCTATGTACACAGGTGTATGGCTGTTACAGAATTAAACAAAAGGGAGTAAAGTTCTGTTTACGATGGGTAAACATATTTAAAGCATTGAGTTTAAAAATTATCTGCAATATGAAGTGGGTTTTGTATAGAAAAATTCCCTTAATTTATCTCCATGAGATATTACATTTTGGGACAACAGCCCTACCAGTGTCCAAGAGATAAGCTGTTTGAAATAAATGAACGAGATTTCACGGGGAAGTAGACACACTACAGAAGTGTAGTGGGCAGAAGAAATGTGGAAGGTCTTTTAGTGCAAACACCTGCTAGTCAGTGGCTGACACAAGAGACCCCAGCAGGCCCAGAAACAGAACTTCTAGGGGAAAAAAAACAGCACTCATTTCTCTCCCTGTAGCTGGACTTCTCTCCTTAGGTACCGCAGGTCCTATTGGTTTTCTTGATGCAGAAAATAATAAAAGGTAACCGAGGGAGTACACTTTTTGCTCATGGGTTCCCCCCCCTTCACATCTTACTTCTGATTTAGTTTGGTGGCATTGGAAGGCAAAGGTTATTTCTGTAGACAGCAGTATATTTTCACTAGTCTGGATTTTTTTTTTTTTAATAGTGAATGTATATGGCAGGGGGCACTTAAGTTATATATTGTCAAATGCATGTAAGTGACCAGAAAGGACAGGATAGCACAGTCTGTGAGAGGAGATCACAGTGTTAAACCCGAGAGTAGAATAGAGCTGAAAAATTCTGAAAACAGTCATATTTCATATAAACCCCACCACAGGTCAAAGTGCAGTCAAATCATGCATATTTGCTTGCTTACAGTTTGGCAGAAGACAACATCCCTGCGATACTGAAGGCTCAGGCAGAGCCCTATTGTCGGGGCACTGTCCTGCATTAATAAAAAGACCATGGCTTTCTTTGCCTTGTCACTCATCATGGCTACGCAGTCTGTGAGTGTTGTCAGCAAGGGATAAAGAGCTTCGCTCCATTCGCCTGGTTAAAAGAAAAAAATTAGCAGCACTGTAAGTACTTTATTTGAAACAAACAAACATGCATTAAGAAGAAACTTCCTGTTGCAAGTCAAAGTTGTTGATAATTCACATTTAGGGCTTGTTTTATTTTGGCTAGCTGGTCACACCCTGCTTGTAATTATGTAATCTTACAGAGTGGTTATCGCATCAGGAAAATATGGAGAATTTTACTCTGTAAGGCTGTTACATCTTTCCTGACCATGTAATAGCTTCCAGATTTGTGCCCACAGAACAGGCTAAACAATAGCTCATTTGGAAAGCGTAACAGAAAGATGAATATCTATACACACAAGTGTATATAACTGCATGTGCATGTTCAAACACACCCTTTCACAGTGCATACATGGACAGACAGTATGGAGTCCATTGTATAACAGAAACAGTGAACATCTGCTTAGCCATTTCTGTCAATGAGATTTCTCCCAAATATCTTGCCTTTGAATGGACCCATAGGTATATCATTCAACTGCCTCACCATCTTATTGATCCTTGTTGCACCTCAGTGAGGTAAGATGATGCTTGTTTCCCATTTGCAGCATAGGAATAAGGCAGAGAGGTGAAAAATTCATGTAGGTACTCTTTTTAAGTGCCCTCTGTCTGCTGAGTGGCTTTGAAGGCTTAGAGCTAGCTAACGAGAAACACGAAATATAGTGATTTAGATGGAAGTTAGCCAAATCCTTGGAAGTAGTTCGGAGCTTGACTTCCACTGAAATACACGAGATATGTCCCACAGGGACTCTGTTCAAGGTCCTACACAGGAAGCACAGAAATGAAACTGGGTTGCCAAAGTCCTGTTTTAGTACCCCAAACATTGTACCATTCCTTCTCCCTAAGAGACTGCTCTGCCTTAAAATGCCCCATAAGCTCAGTTTCTTTTCTTTCCTTCTTTCATCTTTTGTCTTAATCAACCACCAATTTTAAAAACCCATTGCCATGACTGTATGAAAAATTATTCATATGCTATACCAGAATCCACTCTCTCTGCGATATAAAAAGAAAATAGAACAGTGCTTTGGTTTTGCCCTTCTTAATGTAAGGTTGAAACAGAAGAACACTTCTTTTTTTAAAGGGAAGAACAATGTGTTTTATTTTTAAAAAGCACTGGAGCTCACAAACAGAACGCACACAACCCCCGGCCCAGTTGGCTGTAGGAACAAGGCAACGTACAGATCAGAACCTGCATGAATGGGGCACTTCAAGCCCCTGAAAGGAAGTTGTTTGGGATTTTGACTCAAAGGCAGGACTAAGGGCTAGTAATAATAAATGTTGCTTTGATAACCAGCCAAAGAGGGGAACTTTGGAAGTCTGCTAACAGAAACATAACTGACAAGATTAACAGAACTAACCTTTTTGCTTTTGTTCTATGCGGTAGATAGATAACCTAATAAACTACACAAAGGGGAAGTTGTCTGGCTCTGTTCCATTGCCATTAAAAAAAAGCAGGAAACATCAAAAGAACAGGCAAGGAATTACAGCTTGTCTTTTATATTCTGGTAAGTATTTTTCTCTCAAAATAAATCAGATGCTATAACATGGCCCCACGAACACTTAAAAAGCAAAACACAGATGATACTAACAGTGTTTCTCTTACTGCATTTAAGAGCTTTTCTATAAACAAATGAGAATGACAAAAAGAACTGAAAAGATCTTCCAGCACATCATCGTCATCTCATTGCCTGGATATACACGCATGTATATAGTTATTAACTCAGTGGAGATTTAAAATTGTAGTGTGTCTGGCAGTACTTCATTTGAAAGATACGTTTATCTAGGGTAATCACAAAGTATACTGGTGGTGTATCAGCTTGCCTGAAGATAAAGCAATTGTTAGATGTTTTTTTTCTCCCAACACTACCACACAATGCAGTGGCTCATCTGGGCCAATGAGCAAAAATCCTCTGTGCTGTGTATTCTCTTGGTTTAAAATTTTGGCCATGAAAAAACAAACCCTTGTCAGTCTGCAAAATTCTAAATGCTTTTTGCTACCTACTTCACAGAGGTGTCACCTGTGTTCTTTTAATTTTTTAGTCAATGGTAGTTGCTATTAACAGTAAACAGGAATAAAAGGAATTGCACTCCCAGGCTCAAATCAGGTTGGAACATTTCACTGGCAGTGTTTAAATAAATGTGAAAGGACTCTAACTGTTCAATTTTTGCCTGGATTTTCCAGTCCTTTTGTCTTCCCCTCATTAATTTTCCTAACAGAACTTTATTACTGAAAGTGTATTTTCTATCAAATCAATCAATGGCACCTTCAAACACCATGAGGCACTAATTCTAATATGAAATCTACTCTGAGCTCTGCTCTTATGTTCTATGAAATGACCAGAATTTTTTAAAACTATTGTAGACTCCCCTGGGCAGATCCATAGGTAGGATGATTTGGTGTAGGGTCTGAAACAATGGAGATGCAACAAGTTGTTACAGATTTACAACAGCTGGAGACCTAGTCCAAGCTAGCTGTTGGTACATCTGGGACATAAATCCTGCTTTTTAATCAGAGGTTTCTAGTTCATGTTAAAAGTTATTACATTTAAAAACTGGCATTGTACAAACCACCAGGATGCCTGTCATTTGCTTTAGGTGCTTTATATTGTACAGCAGGAGACAAATCCTGCAGTCTCCACTCAGACAGCTACAACTGAACTCTGGCTGGTAAATAAGGGCCAGACTTGGCCCCATGAGTCTTTGCTATTTTTCTTATGACTGCTGCTGACCAAAGTCATACCTTAATGTACACTTTGAAATGTGGCATTTTGAAAAGGGGGAGCAGGGGGGGAAGAGAGAGAGGGAGGGAGGGATGCTGGGAAGGCCTGAGAGTTCACATAGTGGACACTCTCTGACTACACACTACTGACTATTTTATAAAAAAATAATGTCTTGTTAAGAGAACCTAATACATAAAGCCTGTCTAAATCAAGGATGTAACGTCAGGTGGGAAAAGTTTTTGCTTTTTCCCCCTGAGAGCCTCCCTTCTTCAGAGCAATACAAATATTATGAAAATAACTGTCCTCCAGAGCCTTGAAAAGATATTTTTAGTCTTTTCATATTAAAAAGCCCCTAGCATCCATAAATCAAAGTACTGGGCACCTGCAGTTGCCCTTGGTATAGGTCAGGGTTGCAAGGACTCATCACCTCTAAAAAAGAGAATTATTAAATAACTGGTAGTTGCTTAGCCCTGATCCAGTAAAGTATAATGGGCAATCCACTTAAGCACACAGTCACATCACATTTGGCTTCAGAGCCCATGCTGTAACAGTTCAAAGACTGAACCTTCACTGAACTCAGATTAAACTACTCTCAAATGGGAGAAATTACAGCCATCTAGCTGGGAGAGAGTGGTATTACAGAGGCATATTATTCAGACCTTGTAAATGCAACACAAGTGTGTGGAAGTACAAGGAGAGAGGAAAGAGGGCTAACGGTGGAATGAAAGTCTCCTAAATTCTATATTCTGAAACATTAGATTTGCAGTGCCCAACACTGCTTGGTGTGGATCCAGAACAGAGATTTTCCATCAGCCTCGTTGACTGCTCCGTGTTCTGCTCAAGTTCTCATGCAGAAAGACCAGCTCAACAGCACATATGAAAGGGCATGTCTGAAACGTCTGAAAGGTCAGACTCCCACAGACTTCAATGACGTTTGGAACAGGCCTCAAACCATTCTCACCCACAACAGTTTGCTAAAGCACATCAACTGGAGAAACCAAAGAGACCATGAACAAGTGCTCTCCCATACCTGGACATGAGAAGTTACCAGATACCCCCTTGCACTATTATTTAGGAAAATAGTAACTTCTCAATATGCTTAAGTCATGTGATATTGAAGAGCATTACCACTTGAAAATGGTCAACCTTAACAGCAAGGCACTTGTTCAGTTTTTAATTATGAACCAAACCCTGCAATTTTCAGAAGAAGCAGAAGCCATGAATGCACATACCTGGGCCAGATTCTTCCGGAGCGGGGCTGCAATCTGCACAGAAATGGAGGGGCAACATGCATGATTAAGGAGCAGCAACACAGTCTAAACATAAGCAACTCAAATGCTCAATGCCAGGGTTCTCAAACGCTTTCACCGAGGGAAGAGGAGCTCAGCAGAGATACTCCTTTGCCTGCGGGCACCGAGGGCACGGGCTGTCTCCGCCACTCCACTGTTTCTGATCAGAGGAACACCTGGATGGGGACTCGGAGGAAAGCCACTACCCGCTAGCTCAGGGGCTCTCTGTGGATTACCGGCAAGTGCACTGTCAATCCCCAATGATCCACAGGGCACAATTTGAGAACCACTGGTTTAGTGCAATTATAGAATAAGCTGGCAGTAAGGCTGCTAAACAGAATAGCAAAAGACTAGCAGTAAGTTCAATGCACTTAACAGAAAATGACGTTAAGGCACCCACAACGCAAGAGTAATAAAGAAACAGTACTTTGCGATCTTAGACAAATTCCTGTTATACAATTTCTGAGATAGTTAACACAAGCATTAGATTGTATATTAAGGGCTGAAACCTCACCAGTGAAGCCTGTGAGTGTTCCACGCTCACTTCAAGCTGTCAAATGAAAATGCACTACAGTGCAATGCAAACAGTAAAAAGATAATATACACCCTGTTATAGCAACTCTTGCATTAATGAAAAGTAGTTTATTAATCTAACAGGATTTAAACTTCTGTTGTTTATATCTAGACTCACTAGTCAATGAATTACGGATTTGAAAATAACAACAGAAAATATAAAATTGAATTGTATGTATTAAGACAATCAGCTGAGCTAGACAATCCAAGATAAAAACCTCTCAGTAAATAAAACTCATCGTGTTCATTAAAGAAGCTATCTGCCCCCATACAATTTTAGTAATAAATACCTAAGCCTGTAACAAAAATAAATTTTAAAATAATTTCTTAAGTCTCCCTTCTACTATTTCAGACAGTATTTTCTTTCACAAACATTCATTTCTACAGAGATCCTCTAAAGTCCTTCAATAACATTCTACTGTTTCTCTCTTACGAATTCTGGAACTATCTTGGTTTGCTGGTTTTTACATTGATTTCAAAAAGATTTCTGGCTGCTGGCTGCTCAGTGTCATTTATTCAAAACTCAGAATTACTAACAGAAAAAGTGTTAGTTCTTTGAATACATGACAAGGAAAAACTTTAAAATGTTGTGATTCTGAACTTAGAGACAGGATCTTCTTTGTCCCTCAATTATTCCCATGATGAGTTGTGGAAAGTGACAGTGAAAGGAATTAACGGGCCAGGTTTGGTATGGAGTCAAGGAAAGTAACTCAATGGGAAAAGTTTTTTTCATAGTATTGAACCTGTTCCTCTGTCAAAAATACTGACCATTAATTAGGAACTACAGCCAATGAGAATGTGGTCAAGTACTCAGCTTGTCCTGGCTTACAATAAACTTCCCACGTGCAATTCAAATTGCTCATTAAGACCTACGAACAATGTCTGCACCAGATACCTAAGAAACAGGATTCCCTCTCCAGAATTTTTTAAGTTAAATTCACCCAACATTGGTTGACAGTCAGACTTCAAATCTAGTCCTTACACTTAGGTAGCACTGGGAAACGGCAGCAAGCCCCTTAGCTTTAAAGCTTGCTTCTTGATTCAATGTTTCTGTCCCAGGTTTTGTGGATTAAATGGAAATATTTTTTTCCTATTTTGGAGGCACAGCAGGGAAAGGTTACAGAAACTCTTGGCACAAACAAAACTTTTGGTAGGTAAGTGCAGCTAATTCCACTTTTATATGGCATAAGTGTCAAGATCCAGAGTAGATGTAAAAGATTGACTGAAAAATGAAAGAAAATGATTGTTCTAAGATGCTTTCAGCATAAAATTGTTTTGGGAAAAGCTTCTAATATCACCTACCACAGATTTTTTCCTATTCTGTATAATACTAAAAATCCAGAACTTTTAATCATTGATATGAAGGTGCATTGAAGTTTGCTGATAAAACTTTCATGTAAATACATATAAAACTTCATGTAAACTAGCTAGCAAATAAAAACATTTAAAGGTATCAAACTGGTAGAAGAAATTTAGTCAAAGATTAATAGAGAACACATTCTGAAACAAGAACCAACTCTTCTATTCCCGTATAATACAAAAAAAGGTCACTCTAATCTAGAAAAACATGGTCATTTAAGATACTAAGCAAATCATATGTAACATGTACAAAGCTATACAAAAACATATTAACATTTATTTTAACTTCCTTCTCGCTTTCTTTTTCTTAAGGTACTGTTTTCCACTGCAACATTAACAATGGGATGGACATGAAGTCACGGACACACATAAGGGACAAAGGGCCATCAAACGATAAGACAGGACAGGAAAAAGGAAATGAAAACACAAATCAATCTTTCTAGAGCTTAACTTGGCACACCTGCTCTATTAAGTGGCCAAATCATAGTGACTACATGTAAAGAATTTGAGAGTAAGTCAAATAAGTACATATGTAAATGAAATAATTCTGATATTTAATGCACGGCTGCTAAACTGTCAACCTAAACTGATAAGGATATCTTTCATTCACATGCTCATGCCGTTATGATGGATTCAATCCTGCACCCACTTTACCTCAAATTTTGACAGGATTATTCCACTGACAGCTTGCACTGCCAATTCCTACCTTCCAGCTACAAGAAGTCTAACTATTTGAGTGCTTCAGCACCATAGCTTTTGACAATTTGGGTTAAAATTTGCTTTAAACTCCAGTAGATTCATCCAAGTTCAGCTCAGTCTAGTGGGACTGCTTGGCTCCCCTCCTATGCTTTGGTAGCCCAGCTGGGACCATTAGTGTGGCAGTACTGCCTGCACTTCTCTCATGTTTTATTTATCTTTTATAGAGGTTCACTGTAATAAGCTTTGATTGCTGCAAAGAAGCTGAAGCCAACAGGAAAGCTACCAGAGGTGGTGTTTGACATATGCTAACCCAAACACCTGTTTTACCAGCTTAAAACACCCAGCGTGAAAACCAAATGCCACTGTCATCAATGGATTTGGCAATGATTTCAGTGGGATCAGGATTTCAAAATAAGTATTGGGCTTAGCAGCTCACAGTACACCACCAGCCCCTTCTTCCCGACATCGGCGCTTAACACCACCACTGAACTAAAAACACATGGAAGGATGTAACGGAGGCTTAGGAATGATGCCAGCGCACAGCAAGAGAGCAGCAGTGAGAAGCAGTGTCTGGCATACGCACTTGTCTTTCTGAGAGAATGGCATGCACAGGATGGTGTGGATGAAGGTGGTGGTGAGGATGATGAAGGTGGTGAGGTCTCATTTAAATCTTCTGGATTTATCCAGTAGGCACGAGTGTCCCGATTACCTTTCTTACTAGTACAGCTGATGTCGCACTGGAAAACATCTTCACAGCTGTCACTTTGCAAGCGCTCCTTCTGGAGAAGTTTGTCCACTCTCTGTATAATACACTCCAGACTTTTGTCGACATTCAACCAAACTTTCTCCTTAAAAGAAAACATTTCTTTCTCAATTTAGAAAGAAAAGAGGCAAAAAAGGTAACAAATCCCTTGGCAATATATTTCCTCCTGTGATTCTAGTCCCAATTCCTCTGCAAAGTTTCCCCTGGGCTATCGTGTTTACATTTGTACACACACAAACTCTGGATATATAAATAATGTATGCCAGCATGTCAACAATATGTAGTGACATGACTTGTGCGGTAAATTGCACAGCTATTTTCTAAGTAAATTGGCTGAATAATTTTAAGTGCCTCTTCCTGCACTATTATTCCAATTTCCAGTTGGCACTATTGTTTATTCTTGAAACTCATGTTTGACATAATAATTGTATACGACCACACATGTTTTTTCCTATATAACTCAGTGAATAACAGATAAAATTATTGTATTGTATTACTATCTAAATAACTGAATTAGCTTTATTCGTATCTCATTACTGTGAGTTTGACTGTAAGTCAAAGTATGCCAAAACAATTAAAACTAGCAAGGATCCATTTCCAAAATTAATTGGATCTCATTTCTAAATTGATATTTCACAATATTAATAATGGTTTTAATTAATCGTGACTATTTTTGAGATCTAATTCACTTCTGTTTATATTACACAATGACAGAATTTACACAGCCCAATTCTCATTTCAATTGGCAGTGTGGTAAGGAAAACCATTTAAATTCTTTGTGCAAACAGTTTTAAAATGCTGTTCATAATCAAAACAGAGATGGACTGCAAGTTCTAAATATTTAGATGAGAATAAAAGCCAGGAAGGCTGAATTGTATAGCTAACACGCAGAAAATACGCTTTATCTTGAAGAAGAGACCTTTGTAGTATGGTCAGTTTTTTTACTTTAAAAGCTATTTACTTTCCCTTGGAACCAACTTCAGAAAAGCCATGCACCTACTGTAATGATCTCCGCTGTTTAGGAGACCCAGAAATATATATTAAGGCCTGTTTGTATCCCCATGCCAAGGAGTAACTGAGCATAGGATGGAGGGAACATCTTTGCTAGTTGACCAATACCTCCAAAATAGTCATCCTATGCATATCTGGTGAGCAGTTACAGAGCTTATAAACAAAAGAACACAGCAAACAAAAACTAAAAAGAAGAAAATATTCATCACTCCACTAAGCAAACGTACCCATTCCTCTTCATGCCAATCCACCTGCAGAGAAGATCTGCTATTTCTTCCTGTCCATCTGGCCACAAGTGTATCTTGATCATTCCTCAGCATCACTTGCTCCCCTTCTCCAGAGGTTGGAGATGCTTTCGAAGCTATATAGTCTGGCCTTGCAGCATTCAGTCCATGTATTGAATTTGCCAACAGCTTGCAGTCACAGACTGTGACAAGTTGCCGGGTCTAAAAAGCAATAATCCCCCCCCATTTTAAAAACTTTTTCGTTATTCTGTACACGATTTATACTATATTCTTTCACAGAACGAAAAAAAGAAGACCTAGTATTCTGTAAAAGAAACTAACCGTTGTTTAGGACCCTCTAAGGTGCCTTTAAAACCATTTCACAGAATGGCCTTAAAAAGCAATATAGGATACAAACCACAAATGGTACATTTCCAAAGTCTGTACTACTATATTAGCCTTGCAGTTGTTGAAAACTTCACTAATAAATGTGCAATTCACCTTTATTTGCACTTCACTGTCCATTTGATGAAAACGTAGAACAACGTGCAGACATTTTTATACCCCACGCAATGGTTGCCACACCAGAGAGACCATGCTTAACCTCCACCATCCTGTCTGAAATCATAACAAGACTTAAGAGGAGGGCTGAAGATATAATCCTCTAATCAGTGCAACTTGTTCCCTGTCTTATTTAGTGGTGTTGTATTAAAGGATTTCTGTAAGTTATGTGACTATGAAAAGTATCTGGCCCACGTGTCTATTAAAAAAAAAAAAAAACAACAAACAAGCCCTTGCTACGTTATATATACATGTTGTCCAGCTGTAGAAAATCCCACAGATCAGTTATACATACTGTACTCATTTAGAGTGAATATTATAATAAATAATACATTTCATACAGTCATAGAATCATTTAGCTTGGAAAAGACCCTTAAGATCATCGAGTCCAAAAATTAACCTACACTGCCAAGCCCACACTAAACCACGTCCCTAAGAGCCACATCTACACGTCTTTTTAAATACTTCTAGGGATAGTGACTCAATCACTTCCCTGGTCCAATGCTCGACCTGGTCCAATGCTCGACCACCCTTTCAGTGAAAAAATTTTTCCAAATATCCAACCTAAAGCTACCCTGGCGTAACTTGAGGCCATTTCCTCTCGTCCTATCGCTTGTTACTTGGCAGAAGAGACCGACCCCCACCTCGCTACAACCTCCTTTCAGGTAGTTGCAGAGTGCGATGAGGTCTCCCCTCAGCCTCCTCTTCTCCAGACTAAACAACCCCAGTTCCCTCAGCTGCTCCTCATAAGACTTGTGCTCCAGGCCCTTCACCAGCTTCGTTGCCCTCCTCTGGACACGCTCCAGCCCCTCAATGTCCTTCTTGTAGTGAGGGGCCCAAAACTGAACACAGTATTCGAGGTGCGGCCTCACCAGTGCCAAGTACAGGGGCACGATCACCTCCCTGCTCCTGCTGGCTACACTATTTCTGATACAGGCCAGGATGCCATTGGCCTTCTTGGCCACCTGGGCACACTGCCGGCTCATGTTCAGCCGGCTGTCAACCAGCACCCCCAGGTCCTTTTCCTCTGGGCAGCTTTCCAGCCACTCTTCCCCAAG
Organism: Calonectris borealis; assembly: GCF_964195595.1. NCBI lineage: Eukaryota > Metazoa > Chordata > Aves > Procellariiformes > Procellariidae > Calonectris > Calonectris borealis. The sequence continues at coordinate 147,314,405 of NC_134312.1, forward strand.
CCTGTAGCGTTGCATGGGGTTGTTGTGGCCGAAGTGCCGGACCCGGCACTTGGTCTTGTTGAACCTCATACAGTTGGCCTCAGCCCATGGATCCAGCCTGTCCAGGTCCCTCTGCAGAGCCTTCCTACCCTCCAGCAGATCAACACTCCCGCCCAACTTGCTGTCGTCTGCAAACTTACTGAGGGAGCACTCGATCCCCTCATGCAGATCATTGATAATTTACATGGGGTCACGTTATATTTTGCACTCTATGAAGTTGTATGCATATCCCCTCCACTGGGACAATCTATGGTAAGCTGATTGGCCATTACTGCCATTTACAACCTTCAGATCTGCTACAGGGACAGAAGAGGTCAGTAAAACTGTATTTGTTTTTCTGTCCCTGTAAATATGATTGTGTTCAGCTGTGGATCCAGTCTGGTTTCTGTTAGCACCCGTCAAGAAATAACTAATTCACAACACTAATTCAAGCAAAGGCTGTGTCGCCATTATTCCTTATTTCACCATTGGAAAAATACAGAATTGTTTCATTTACTTAGGTTTTGCCCAGTTGCTGCTGCTTGACAGGTGACTCAGAGGAACATTAAAAAAAGCAGGTGGATATGGAGAAAAGGGCTTAAAAGAAAGTGAAGGATGCAGATTTCTGGAATATGATGAATGAATAGAGGGAACCAGAGGACATTGCTCTCCACTGCACTCTCAAGAGGAGGTGAAGGCAAGAGTGTGAAAAGTAGGAGACAACCTAAGTAAAAAGCAGCAAATTTTAAAGGCTGATTTTACTTTTTCTTCAGGACTGTACATGTTGCAATACACTATTGAAAAAGATAAAATAGACGTTTCAAGAAAACCTACTAAAGATAGAGACAGAGAAAAAAAATAGACAGTGCTTCAGTGTGGAAACGTATTATTCTCCTACCTTGTCTGCTAGGATGGCAAGTGTTCTTTCAAGGCCATTAGCTGATCTATCCTTGGCAGCTCTTGAGAGCCTTTCTGCATAGTAACTGACTTGCGTTTTCAGGGTGTTGATTTGTGCAATAATTTCCTTTGCTCTAACAATGTCCTGTGGGATGTATATTATAGACTGGGAACTTGTTGAAGTGCTGAAAAAGAAAGACTGATTTTAGGGGGAAAATTGATCTAGAGGTACACACATTACAGTGGCATGCTAGGAATTAACGGCAGACAACAAAAATTTACCTAAGCTAGCAATCAACAGTGAAAGGCCAGTGGGCAATTGCACAGCAGGAACATAGAGCCTTCTCTGCCTTTACTGAGAGCATTCAGATGCAGATTTACTAATCCCTTACGCCAGGGGACTGTGGGCAGAGCTTGGACACCAGAGGGACAGTTTTGCTGAGGAGGATGTGGATGATAGATTTTGCCATTAGAGACAGAACCACTGTTTGCAGAGACAGCTTGCCCCACTCTCCCTCTCCTTACCACACAGACACTTCCCTGAGGCCTGGTTTACAAACCTGTATTATCACATAGCTATCAGCATCATGAAAAGAAAATCTGCACTCCTTCCAACACAGAAATGCCACCCAGATCCGTAATGCAAACACTGTGGTATTGACAAAAATTCCTTCTGCTAGTATACCCTTTCCTCTATTGCAGGTCTGATTCAAATTACACCAGCAAAAGCAATCTTGTGCTATATAAAAACAAAGTATATCTCCAGGCTAATCCAAGGACTCTGTCCTTGGTGTAGCTTCTGTTAACACACACTTGCTATACTAAACTAGGAACATGGTACAGCTCTCCCTTTTATAAACTCAGCTGTAACAATAGAAGGCAATACCAAATTTTGGCCTTTTCCAAATAGTAAGGGAAATAAACTATACCAATAAAACATATCTTTATATTGGGATACTGCAGCTCCACTAAGACTGCTTACTTAGCGGTAGGGTAGAATAGTTCATTTCCTCTAAAGTTTAGATGTCTACAGAAGTTGCTTATCCAGTCCAAGACAGATGCTTGGACTCCTTCTGCAACCACTGGAGAGAGAACAGCACTTCTGAAGGGTGATTTAATCCTACCTGAGAAGAGTCATTCACAAAAGCTGCCTTTTAGCTTAGAAAATTACTTTAAGCTGAAGTTGTGCTCTTAGTTAACTAATTGGAACCAACCCACCACTACTCCCTTTGCCAGGCAATATGCTGTTTTTTTCCTCCCAATAGGAAAGCTATACGAAGATCAGGCCTCTACATCAGCTCCAGCCGTGACAAGTGTGATGCCCGTTCACGACATAGCATCAAGCATGAGGTGACACCAACTGTATATTGTTCTAATTTTATTCATTTTTTCCAGTCATGACAGGCTTCAGTGTAATAACAGCACAGAAGAACCTACTGTTCTCACCAATCTCAGCACTGTTCAATGGACACAGCTACACTGAGAGACTACACAGAGAGGAGTTTCTTTTCCAGGCACAGCTACCTCAGATGACGACCTCCGAGGAGTGCGAATTCCTCTGCCATCCCTAGAGCAATGCTGTTAATTTCTGCAGCGTGTCTGTGAGGTAAGACAGGAGGGTTGCATGGGGCACACTTTAAAATCATTGCCACAAATACCAGTTCCTGTCCCTTAACTGATATTAAGGCAACGGGGGAGCTTAATCTCAGTATCTGTCTGAGCTCCACAAGAAAAGATGGGGGATTTGTTTTCAAAGGATATAATGCAAAAGTGATGAAAGAGTTTCCTTATATGTGTCCCTCTCGTCACCCATCTGAGTGGAGCAGAGAACAACCACTCCCCAGTACTGCTACACCATACAGCAAATTAATCTCAGCTTTTAGGACTTTCCCTGTACATAATTTGTGCCCTCTATTGACCAGTGATCTTAGTGACAATTCCTCTGAGCAATTTCTTTCCACGACAGTGTGGTTAACATGCATAAAGACGTATTTGGCAGGAAAGGCCATGCAGTATATTGAGATCTCATTTAGAATTATTACATTTTTAATCACAAACAGTTGCTGGGATGATCAGGGGGAAAAATTTATGGTGTAAAGTTCACGTATATTTACTTTCCAACCTGCAATTGCTTTTTCAAATGAACAGCTCTCCTCGTACTATATCAGGAAAATGTAACATAGCCTTAACCTCTCAGTGAATTAGGGGTTCAACCTTTAATATGAGTAATTTAGAGCAGAACTTCTGCGCTGTTGAACCATCAAGTAATGTTTCCTTTTCATAGCACTGAACACCACAACATGAAGAAAAATAAACAAAAGTTAAGTGAAAATGTTTAAATGAAGACATGGGTTACAAAAATATAAACCATGCCCAATCTATCACCATAAAGATTTAAAAATATGTAGAGTTATCTTAATTATCTTCCACCTCTGGCAGAACGTTTCTCTCTCCAGGCAGTTTTCACTGGAAATAACAGAGGAAAAGATATAAAATTCTTGTGTTCTGATCTTCAGCTTTCTAACTTTTTATGATCAGAGAGAGCCAGGAAGCGAGCTGTTCATTACAAACAAACATTGCAGATGAAATGAAATTCATTCACACATCATGTTCTACAAAGCAGCTACAATTACTTAGAGCACAATTAGGGATGCCATGATGCATGACACTAAAAAGCCCTGCACACTTTAAAACACACCAGATCTTTACCAAAGAAAAAAAAGAAAAGAAAAATAAAACCCAAAGAACAGAAACCCTCTCTACAGAACTCTCAGAAACAGAAAACTCACCAACACTCCTCATAACTGCTAAAAAAACAAAAAACCAAAATAAAATTAGCAGATTGTTAGGAAATACCAAAAGCAGAAAAACAAAACAAAGGATGCTTGCAGAAATAACTTATTCGAGTCATCTTTTCAACAAGGCGGGTACATAATGATTAAACTTGTAAGCAAAAAAACACAGATTGCCAGATGCCCATGTGTTGTTCTGGGGAAATATTGTGGATGCACCAAGCACAGTTTTGCCAATGAAAGGAGAAAGAACTGAACAATATCCATGTAACAGCGAAACTGAGGAGATGGATCTCAGTTCTACTATACTGGCTTTTATGATAACATAGAAGTACTTGAAAGGAAAGTTATTCTTCAAATGTTGAACCTGCAGTCTTCATGAACCCAGAAAGAACAGTTCTGCAAAGCTTAGAGGAAAAGTACTGGATAGAAATTAAGCGCTCTGATCAGCTTAATTATTGGGTGAGGGTGAAAAAAAAAAAACAACCAAACCAAAACCAAAAGACACGGGAACATGGACATTGCAGGAGTGAAGCCCACTTCAGTAGCTAAGCTGACAGAAGGACGTTATTTCAGAAAGCAATAGTGGTATCAAAGGAACAGGAAGGGCGAGCCTAGCATACCAGTGTTTCCAGGTTTACTGTTTCCTCTAGTCCCATCCTAGTGCACTCTCTAAGTCAGCAATAATTACACCAAGCATATTTTTGCACCAATCTTTTCATCAGTACATATCTGACTGATGTTCACAGGATGCTGCTATTCACTTCTTCACTGCTAAAACTAATTCTGCAGTTGGCAGAGCCTGGTTCCCATGTCACTCTCTCCTCCCATCAGCTCCAAATCCTACAAATCCTTCCTTTGGAAGGGCATTATCAAGGTCTCCTTTTCCCTGGCTACAATGACTCCTTGTCCCGCTGCTCTCGTCGTTCCTTAAATTCTCCATACTGCAGCAAAAGTAATGCAGACCCAGACAGCATTCTCTCTTCCTTGAGAGCTGGAGCGGGTGCCATGCAGGTCTCTCCCTTTAGCATATGTGACCTTCCCAATTTCTGCCCCTTCTTCTGCACTTCCAGAGAGGTCACTAGACAGTCCCTGAAGACAGGACTGTGGAGGTCAAGTATCCTGCCTGTAGAGTGGAGTGAGGCCAGATTCTGAAGCCTAATCTGTGCATAAACCTTGAGGCAGTACAGAAAAGCCTCCAGCAATAGTTCCAGAACTAAACCCACGTTGTCAACAAGGAATTTGCCTATCAGTCACAGCTGTTCTGTACTAAAGAGAGTTCAGCAACAGGACCTTTAAGCTATGAGAGAGGTGAAAGTCTCCTGAAAACAATGGGTTGAAAGCATGATGTAGTGCAGCTGAGGAGGTTCTACAGACAAATTTTCTAATCCACAATTAGGCAGAACCCAAACCCAACACCTAAAATAGCTAAACTAAATGAACCAACAAGTATTCAGGAAAATTAAAGATTTCACTAAAAGACTATTAGAAAGGGCCCATCAGTAAATAAACAAATATGGTAATATAAAGGGGAAACTGTTTTCCCTCGCCTTCTTTGGAAAAAAAATGGAATAATCTTCACATTGTATAGTAGAACTATTGAATGAAGTGCAACATAAACAGAGAATGGAATGATTTTCCAAATCGCTGAGCATGGACCAGGAGGAAAAGGCACAATAATATCTGACAACATTTCTACTTACTGTTTCTTTGCCTCTTCAAATTTATGCAGCTTCTTCCGCAAGCCACCTGATTTAAAGCCTTGACAATGAGCTGCTGGTGCTCCTATGGTGACTATGTCGTAGTTCTGATCTGGGATGGACAAAAAGGACTTACAAATGAAAGTTTGTCATCTTCACTGTAAACAAACAATTGTGGAAATTCAAAAACTACTCTGAAAGTAATTTTTGTAAAGCTTTGCCAGTGTTTTGAAGGACATGGAAAACTGAATAGCTTTAGAGGCCCTGGAAATCCATCAAGTATTTTTGAGGTAAAAGAACCATACTTGAATGCAGGTCCTCTGTTTTTTAATCTAGAAGACTGAAGGTGAAAAAGAAGCCTTGAACATTGGTCTTTACACAAAACCTGCCATGACTTGGATACATGGGACAAGTGTGTGTCCATGGCTAGTGGGAATCACTGTTAAAAGAAGGGAAAACCTAGGTTATTTATGAAGAAACAAGCTTGATGTAAACAAATTGGTGTGATTTTGCATAACCGTACATGATGGTTCCAGAGAAAAAGCACACAAGCTTAGCAACAAACAACAGTCAGAACCTTTGCTATTCTGCTACAATTCAAAATGACTGGAAGGGACATAGCAGCTTAATCCAATATATTCCCTGGTACAAAGGCTGACTTGTGTCACCTAGGGTACAGCTAACTCCAGAACCTAGTTTTGCCACCTGTAGAATAGCAATAATTAGACTTACACCTCTTCTTTTGCTACGAGATTTGGAATCTGAGGATAGAAGGCGCTACAGAAATGCTAAGTAGCACTAGTACTACAGAGCAGCAGTTTGTAGGAACTTGGCTGTACGGTTGAGGATGGAAATAAAAAAATGGAGAGAAAAGTAACAGAATAAGGTGAAGAAAAAGAGAGAAAGAAACAAATACCTGATCCTCCATCATCCTGGACTCTCATTCTCTGTATATGTAAATTCGTAGGAACAAATTCCAATTTTTTATCAGCTTTCAAGCTACTGGCTTTAAATGAAGGACCTGAGAAATGCAGGAGAAAAGTAAGCATAAAAACCCTTTGCTTCTGCTTATGCTAAAATATTCAAGGAGCTTCATTCATCATTTGCTACGTGCTGAAAGTAAAGCAGAGAAAAGGAAAAAAAAAGATATGTCTTTTTGTTACTGTTCATAATTGTTCTCTACTTCAGGGTAAAATAAGAGAATGAATAAAGCAGACAAATATTCCCAGATCATTAACAAACTCACAATAAATGTTAATAGAGAAAATAAATCTAATAATAGTATTTTTTATCAAACTAAACTCATCAAACTAAAACATTTGGGGTTCCCCATTTCAGAGAAGCACTAACAATCATGGTTGAGAAGTATCATGTTACTATGAAAAAGAAATCACCTTTGTACTGGTGCAGGTCAGTTAGATTTTCCTGATAAGTTAAAATAATTGTTTGGTACTGAGTAACTATTTGTCGACGAAGGCTTTCCCAGCAAGGAGACAGTTCTCCCAATTCTTCTAGTTCACAAACCCTGGCGGGGGGAAGGAAGGAAAAAAGAGAGGTGTTTAGTCCATTGTCCACTTGACCAAGAATGAGTTTCCCATTGTATCAATGTAGTACCATCCTCAGCTGACACATTCTCAGTTCACTCTGGTCTAACCTACTCACCAGGCTGGGAATGCTTCCAAACATACGTCCCAAAGCACAGCTGTTGAGCTCTACTCCAAGGTACATAAGTTCCTCACAGGCAGAATACACCGTGTTCCCCCCAGGAGCCTCAGGTGTTGGTTAAAACCAAGGCTTCCCACCTTTCTGACTCTCCAGGAGCTCTCAAACTATATGATGATTTGCGAATGATGGGCACTGTCATCATGTCAGGTGACTTGGGACAATGAGGACCTTTTTAGGCCACTCCACTGAATTTTGGTGGCTCTCAAATCAGAACTGTGACAGAGGTTAGGTGGGAGATTAGCACCTATCTGACATTAGCTATAAGGAGTATCTGCGCTGGCCAGGCACCTACACAACGGTTTTCAAGGCCAGGCAGGGAAGGCCTAAGAAGCATAAGCATTAATAAGGGTTTGGAGAGACAAAAGATGAGCCAACAAAACCTTCATCTGAGATTGAGGATTTTAGGCACTCAGGTTTCACAGTAGGTGGAATAAAGGATGACTAAATACCCCTAGATATGAACAGAAAAACCCCTGGCTTTCCCATTGCACCCTGACTGCTAGGTTTTCAGTCACACATGGCAATCCTGTGTTACATACTGTTTCCCAACAGTGCTGCTGAGAAACTATTTAGTGTATTTCATGTCATGCTTGTATTACTGTCTTCTTGGATTAAGATATTATTTGGAATAAAGGAAGAAGGGGAAAAGTAAACAAGTCAACACCAGACACGATTCAACAGCACATTACCCCACAAAAGGTAGAACAATCTGTCAAAAGGATCCAGCAGTTCTCTTTGCAGTTCTCTCAATATCCCTAATCCATAGTTTTAATCAATTGTCTGTATTTAATTTAAGACAGTGTTTCACAGTATTTAGGATATTATCAAAAGGAAGCAAATTTCCAAGAAAAACATCAGATTGCTTTGCCAATAAGCAACAGTGTAAACTATCTTCATCGGTGACTTGGAAAAAGACACTTCCAGTTTCATCTTGTAAACCGCTTCTGCATAAGATGTTATTATGATAACCTTGTCAAACTCCCTGCTCAAAACTAGCCATGCATCTGAGCCCAGGTCTTCCTGAACTAAATTCACAGCTTAACGCTTCAAGTTTCCTTGTTTGTCCCATAGGGCTAGGACAGCAGGGTATGTGCACGCCATAAACAATTAGGTAGTCAAAATGTGCCCCCGGTCAGTTGTTTCCTTTCAAAGAGCTCTGGCCCAGAAGTGCTTTATGTAAGAGACAGTGATTATCCAAGGACATTTTAAAAGTCACCAGGATGTTAAGACAGAAGCAGCTACGCTTGTGTAGCTGTCCAGCATTCCTCTGGGCTGCAGCACAGAGAACGGAGAAAAGAGCCCTTGGCCAAATCTGAGAGAGCCTATGAATACAAAGTGTGATTGTGCATGTCATTGAGGGTCACCTCAACTGAAGAGCGAGAATGGAGTCTTTCTCGCTAATTACACAAAAGTCGTATTTACCTTTGAGCCATGCAATTCAGAGCATACGAAGTCATATTAGCAATCACTTGGGCTGTCATTAACACGCAACTGCATACAATATGTATTCATTGATCTCTATATTTTAGCAACAGCCTCTGAACAGTCACATTTCTTGGCTAACGCCTTAAGAAACTTCTCTGTCCACAATCTTACAGAAAGTCACATCTTTTTCCCCATTCAGCCTAAATTCTCGTCTTATTATCTTCAAGTCCTTAAACCACATCCACCACGGATGGCACCTTATGGGTAAGCTTGCCAACTCTTTACATTATTATGGCTGTACCTCATAATGAATAGGTGCTTTTAAACATACTATGAGGAAAGCTGTAGAGAAACAAAGATATAAAATAAACAATGAATAACCCATGTCTAAATGCGCAATGGCATATCCCAAGCCCCCTCCATCAAGGCTGTAGCAAGACAGCTAGGCAAGATACAGCATTCACTCTCTAGAATCTAAGATCTGACTACTCTTACTAAGTGCATGTCAGTAAAAACCAAAACTCAACAGCAGCAAAAAAAAAAAATTTCCATGTGAAATTCGGAAACTCAAACAGCCATGTCATGCATTAGTTTTTCCATACATTACAAAAAGTCACTGCCATCTTCTTGTGAGAATTTATTGTTTTTACAAAGTATGAAAATACCTGACAGCACCGTAGACTACTTCTGCCTGCTCATACGGATTAACACATGATTTTCTTTCACAATATCCCAAAGGAATTGAAGGGTATTAATATAGGATAATGAGAGCACTAGATAGTTTTACTTTTAATTAAGGCCAGGCTTAGTTAGGTCTCTAGGAGTGGATTCAAACACAGCCAAAATAAAAACCCAATATTCAAAAATACAGCTAAAATTCTTTTACCATCCCAATCTTGGCTTTTATAAAGAATACACAAACCATTATGTTTGCAAACCACAGCCTACAAAAGTAGGGAAGTAAAACTCATAAATGAGTATGTTGCCTGGAAGAGAGTTAATTGCTTCAAAAAGAAGCAAATTCAGAATAAACCTACAAAATGGTTAGCAGATTTCCTTCTCCCTCTCACCTCCTAAAATGAGAAAAAATCATTACTGTCCTACAGTCCTTCATTTTACTTGCTTTATTCTGTTTGTTTTCCATTCAAAACTACTCTTCTGACTCTCAAAGCCATCTCTTAACCCACTGAGTGAAGTCAGTGCTCCTGTCATCTATCTTTGCTTTGCTTTCATAGCACAGAAGTCAAGTGACTTTTTCAAACCTCACCTTCAAAGTGATTCTGATTTTTCTTCTCTGTCTGCTACTCTAATTACTCATTTCACTCAGCTGGTTTCTGTGCTGTCTCTGTTCCTTTCTCAAAATCCTCAGCAGCTGGAGTTATTACTCTTTCATTTATGCTGTCTCATCTATCCAGACTTCCCCCCACCTATGAAACATTGAGATATGTTTTATTTTTAATTCAACTTCATTTTTCTCTTTATATTAAAAATAAACTATGTTTAAAAAACAAAGTGTATTGAAGTATATAAAAGATTATATATATAAAAAGATAATGTATTCCAATGTGCTGGTCCTAATACAGTCACATAACTATGGAATAATATATTCTGTGGCCTTATCAATACTTTTGCGAGAGGAACAGATAACCCCTAAGTGCAGCTAACTGCAGTATGATCTTAAGTGCCAACTATGCCAACAATCCTCTCCCATCAGCACCTCTGTATGTTCACGTTACCGTACGCTCAAGCCCAAACTCTGTACTCTGACATGAAATCTTATTCAGTGTAACTGTACAGTCAGCAACTTGCTGCTTTTACTATTTTTCCTTCAGTGCCTCTGTGCATTAACAGATATATTCTTTGGTAACTCAATGACAGCCATATCACTGCTGTATTACCGCACACGTTAATAGGCCTGAACTCACCTTGCTGCATCTTCTTCTAGAAGAAGCTTCACAAATTGCCTAGGGATGTGCAGCGACAGGATGCTCTCAGCCATCTGTTCCAAGATTCTCAAGTGGTTTCCATCAGTGGTTGGGAAGCGATACATTCGGCAAATGGCGCCACCAAACACTAAAGAATTAAAATCATGTTATTTAAGCGTAGGGTTTGAGTTAAAAGTGTACAAAGTCTCTACTTTTTTAAAGTAAATGGCTTCGATTCACTAACGTGCTGTAACATACTGCTGTAAAGATCTGGTTTAACCTGGCATCAGTCTAGCTTTTCCAAGCACGGTTATTCTGCAATGACCATTCTTCCAGTGTTTGCAGGAAAAGCCTCCAAATGATTTAAAACACTGGTAAGGAAATGAAATACACACTCAACTTGCTGGAAAACTAACCTTTCTTCAATAATTTTTTTTTTAAAGCAACTGCTTTTCTCTGTCCCTCCCCCAACCCCCAACGATTGCTTAGGAATAACTAGCAAATTGCATGGAAAATTTTATACTACAGTCAACTTAATGACAAAAGTCTGCTTCTGCTGTTTTTACTATACAAAATAGTGCAGATGATAAAATAATTTATTCTTGTACGACCCTCAAAGGGCTGCTCAATCAGCAGCCTGTTCCCATTCAAATGAAACATCTGCTTAAATGCCCTGGGGCCACAGAGAGACAGCAAGAGATTAGCTTTTACTGATGCCTAAAGCTTGCTTGTTACAGCCCACAGCAGCTTACCAGATTTCAGTAGTGCATCTTTCCGTAATGAAGCATATTTGGATCTAATTCCTAAAGATTCTGTTAAACTTTCATCAACTGGCAACACAGTCTAAACAAAAACAAAAACCACAAATAGTAAGGAATAAAACTTCATTGCCAGGGCAATATGCAGTGACGACCCTATTACACAGACTTGAAAGGAATATTCAACACAACACATGGTTAAAATAAATATTTCAAATATGTTTACTGCGGACAAAAAATACCACAGACTGAAATAATAAATCCACTTAAACCCTCCAATCTAAGCATTCCTATTTACTTCTACTGCACAGTTCAAAATGCTGTAAAAATTTTCATCCAGCCCTTCAACTACTTTATGTTAGCACAGCTCCAGAGTCCTTAAAGGTACTGCACCAATATGTGGCAGCTACAGGTCTGGCTGGATACAAAGTGATACTAATCCACATTGTGACTGTGATACATAAATATCAGTGCAATTATCACCAGGATATTAAGAACACAAGGTTTGCAGAATTAAACATATGTCTAGGCTGAGAAAGCACTATAAATATCTGCTCTCAGACAAATATTTGGGGAGCAGAAAAATAAAATAAATCCAGTATTCAAGTAACCTGTTCAGTTTTATTAAAATCTTTTAAGTTGCCTGTGAAAATTCTGGAAATTCCCTGAGCATCCCCATTACAGCTTTGCTTAATGCCACTTTCCAATTCACAATGTGAACTGGAATACCACATCTTTGTGAAACTGGTTATCAATGCACCAAGGGCACCAATGTACAGTACCGCATGTACCGTACTATTTTGATGAAGGGCATGAGCACTTGAAGCTAAAGCTTAATCACTGTAAACTAAAGTTTTCCCCAAGACTTTTAACCCCAAACATGAGCCCCAAGAGCTCTGCAAAACACAAAACCACTTCATCACCATTAGGCTGCTCTTTACAGTATTTTGAAATTGTAAAGCACTACTAAGTATCAAGATGGACAGGAAAGTTGACAGCAGATGTCAGCCTAGCTTATTTCAATGCTGGCAATAAATCTGCTTTTTTCTGAATTTGATGCAATGCTCATACTCACCCTTCCATTAATTGTATCAGGTGACCTTGTCACTGGAGGCCTTTGGTCAGTTTTTTCCTCCATTTGCCATCCAATAACTGTAATGTTACCTACACGGTCACTTTCAGCCGACCTGCAACAAACACTCGTTGAGATTTTTTTGGACATGGACCTGTTTATCAAGGGAACACTTATAAAAGGCTATTAATCTTCAAACTTAATGAACATTTTAAATAGGAAACTTTTCAACTTCACTTTATGTATTTTTATAATGCGTTATTCCAACAGGCAAATGCTCCCCTCATTCTGCAGGGATGCTGTACAGACCTCCTAACTGAAGGCAACCTAAAACCATGCATGTATTTCAATACTTCTGTAAAACCAGAAAGAATTCAGATTTTACAACTAGCCTGTTGTAGGCAAAAGCAGCTTAAATTGTGAACATTCACAGGGAGCAGATAATTGGATGTATGTGCACACGTCTGTGTGTGCCTGTGATGTCTGAAACCGAACTTTTAAAGTCTCAGTCAGAAGCCTGCTACTTGCCAGCTGCAACTGGTACAGTTGCAACTGATAAATTTTGATAATACATGGACTAAACAGAAGTAGCACATCCCAGATCTTCCACTTAATAGAGAAGTCAGTCAAGGCCACCAGTTAGGAGTCTGATCACATCTTGTGCTTCTGCAGATAGACTATTTAGATTGGGAAAACCGCGGGCCTGACATTCCAGGAAGAAAAGCTGATGCTAAAAAGAAGGATCCTGAAAAGAAGTGGTCTAGGGAAGAAGGTGAAGATTCTCAATGGAGGGAAGATCCCTGAGATGGAGGAGGATCCTGGAGATCAGGGAGTTGCGTGGAAACAAATGCCGGGGACCCCCAGGGACCTGGCCGCTATCAGTTGAGGCAGGTCACTAACAGCTGAGGGGCTGCACAGCACAAACTGACACAACTTTCTGTCCCACCGTCCCAGACCAGCAGCCATCTCCCTGCTGGGGAGGAAAACTGAGACCATATGAACACATGACGGCGGGGGAGTGAGTGAGTGAGTCAGAGACAGAGAATCAAGTGGGTAAAAGCTCTAATCTTGCTGGGTTTTAAATACACACCAGTACCCAGATCTACCATGGCTGTCATTTATTCTGTCCCACCCATGACACACAGTAATTTTGGCAAAGACTTTATGTTATTATTTTAAGATAGATTCCAAATGGTATTTTAAGATTGTTGTTTAGATGTAAAAATATGCTGGGACAACTAAGACAAAAAAAATGTCTCTGGAATAGACAATACTGGGGAGGCAAAAGAAATAAGCACACAAGATGACTACAACAAAAGGTTTAAGTATCCAAGTCATGCAGCATGTTTATAGACATTGCTCATCATCCAGCTTATACATCCAAGGGGTAACGTGACATTGAGAAGACATGCATGTATTCACACACTTTGCTCTGATAATCAGAATACACTTGATATCAAAACAAGAGAGTTTAATAAAGCCCATTTTCAACTTAGTCATGAAAGAATAAACCAAACAGAATAACCACGTCTAACACAACCATGAAACTCCTGCCATCACATTCCTCCTCTTTTTCATCTCCCTCAAAACACCCTCATCTTTACACCTATGATAAATTAGACTATTTTACTTACCATCATTGTCATACTTTTTGTGTCTTTTCTGACTCATTTCCTTCACCTGCTCCCCCCTTTTAAATCATGTCAATTTTTTCTTTACAATACATTGTGGAAAAGCAAAAAACTTCACCCATCTCTTTTCTTAGCATGAAAAGCTTTGCCCATGTTTTGTTAGTTGTGTCTGGGCTAAGAAATTTCTGCAAGTTTATCGCTCATTATGCCAACACTACCAACACCATCATCCTCAGTCTTTCTGATTACGCTTACCTCCTTCAACTGACTTTCCCTTGCCTTCTCTGACAGGGATGCCTGTCCCACTTCCAACACTCACTACTACAATGTGCATTTACACACCAGAGCTCTCTTTTCTTAATCTCACTTTGTTTTCTTCATTCTTCCCTAACCCTGCACTTAACTTCGTCCCACACCAGCTTTCACAAGTGTGGTTTGATTCCTGTGATTAGAACTACTACCTTAAGGATTGGTATTAGACTCACACCCTCTTTTTCATTCCCTCCTGAGTCACACTCCTTCCATGAAAGTTTCCAATATGTATTAAACTAGAAAATTACATCAATTAATGTTGGTGTCATGTGACTCCTCCTATTCCTAGTGCATCATATTGATAAATAGACTATTTAGCAACAAATACACAATTTAGCAAGAGGCAGGTATTGAAATAATAAATAGAGCCTAGATTTATCTTAGCCAAGATATTCCAAACAGCTAGGATAAGCCTCTGTTTTGATGGGTTTCATTCCACCATCACAGACTCTATACACCAGCAAAGTTAAAAATACTCTATTTTGCCACTCTCCACAGACACAAATACTGAGGTGATAGGATGAAATGCACAAAAATGAAATTGGTCTTGACAATACTTTCTTGACTTATAGAACTAGAACCAATGTCTAACATTATCCACCACGATCTTGTTCTACATGTTTTAATTATCATGCAATATAAAATAGTTTTTCCTTAATAGTGGCCTGGAACTTAAAAAACAAACAAACAAACAAACAAACAAACGGTTTTCATCACATCTCACGGACAGCTTTCCTCACATCTTAAGCATGCTTTCAAGAATTAAGACTGTTAATTCCTAAATGGAGGAGAACATTACAAACCTTAGTGTTAAGTGTAACCTGTGATTCTTCTCCTGAAGAAGTTCTTTTACAGTGAACATCCCAGAACCCAACAAATACATCTGGAAGAAGATGAGTACTGGAATTGTAATTATTTACTTTTACAATGAACAAAGGTTTTGTCCACAGCACCAAAGCCCAAAATACAACTACTACGCACAAAAGTCTGAGAACAAAATTATAATTACGTATGCCCACGCATAACTAATTAACCCCCTTTAAAATTTAATAAATTTGGTAATTTATCAAAAATCCTTTTTCTACCGGAGGACAATAAGCCCTTTTCTTTCTCTAGGATTTGAGGGGAGGCACCTCAATATATACAAGCTTAGGCCCAGCAATACAGGAACACTGAAAGCAATGACTGAATGGGACCCAGACTGACGAGGTTGACACTTCATAGTCTCTCCCTGATCCAAACTTGGCTCCTCCTGAAGAATGCACCTCCGCAGGAGGTATTCCTTTTTCCCCAAAGACTCCCCATGATGCACTCTACACAGATGCCCTGCTACCCCTGAGGAAGCCATGGGAGAGCAGGCATGTGAGACCTGAAACAGCAATCTGGGCAACAGTCCAGAGTGAGTTGCCCACAGATCCAAGTAGTTACCTGGGAGAGCTGGCACTTAGAATGTTTTCAGTAAGGGAATAAATCTTACACCTGAACAAAATCACTAACGGATCAGGGCAGGGGGATTTCTGAGAGCGATGCAAAAAAAATTATCTGGGCAAAATAGCACAGAGAATCTGTGTGTCAGGAAGCCAAGTGCATGGATGCTCTCCTGAAAGCAACCTTCTGTTCAGAAACAACCTCCTCTTTTGTAAAAACACTCACAAATTTTGGTATTGTGGAATTCTAGATACTGGTAGTATCTAGACACTGGTAGTGTCTTTGAGACAGTAAATAACCATTTTTCATAATGAATTAGAAAGCGCTCCAAAATAGTTAAGTTTCCCCTGATGTTTTTCACCTTGAATTTGAAATCATGTCCCCTGCTGAGAAAAAGGTGGCTTTAGTGTGGGCTGATTTTTTACTAAATTAAGTTTTGGACACTCAAATTATTTTGGATTAAAAACATTTAATGGCAAGTTCTATCTTACAATTTGTGATCCTCTGCAAAAATACTATGGAAGTCCACAGAACTCCAGGGGACTTTTGTTTTCTCTTCCTTCCATTTCACACAACATGGATTAGAGGCCAGTAGCAGCCTCTGGTAAAATCTAATCTGCCTGACTTCATCACCAGCTTGCATCTAAATTTTAAGCAGTGAGAGATGTAGATTTCTAAGGTCCTGAAACAGACTTCTAAAGTTCCTAAACTTAGACATAGAATCATAGAATGGTTTGGGTTGGAAGGGACCTTAAAGATCATCCAGTTCCAACCCCCCTGCCATGGGCAGGGACACCTTTCACTAGACCAGGTTGCTCAAAGCCCCATCCAGCCTGGCCTTGAACACTTCCAGGGATGGGGCACATGATTGCTCCCTGTGGAAAACTTCCACCAGACTGTGCCTACTACACATAGAATTTAGCAGCTCCGTTTATAAGGACTGTTTCATTATGGGCCCAACATTTCAGCACAGGCCTCAGTTAGGGGTACTGGATCTCATTTGTTATCTAGTTCAGTAAAGAGGTCCACAATAGAAGAGAACACGTGACAGAACCTCTTAATTTAAATCAGTGGTTCCCAAACTTGCTGCCAAGAAGCCTTATTTGAGAAAATTGGCAATGCTCCCCACTCTGCCAAGTCCATTTCGCAGCATTTGTCCCTCCTTCCCCTACCCATGTTGCTTTCTCTAGGATAGATGCTGCTACCCCTTTGCTTTCTTCCACAGAAGTTACTAGTTTTACCTCCTTACCTCTTGTTTCCTTGCTCCACACTTAGGGAGGCAACAGAATAAAGAAAACTTACTGTTCCCTGAGATCTATCTTTGACGTCGTACACGGAGAGTTTTATTTGTGTCATTTGATTGATAAGAGAGTCTTGGAAAAAGGCAATGCTGCTTAGAAAGATAGGATTACTTGTTCCCTGTAATCACAAACAAAAAAGGCAAAAATTAATGCAAGGTGGTATTAGGAAGAAATGCTTCTTGTGTTAGCTTCAATTTTAAATCTAATCCAGGAGTACCTCACCACTTACCTCAATAATTTCTGTCTGTGCATGTTTTGTCCAGAACGCCTGAGGAGGTGTAGTTACACTCACTGCTACAAAACTATTTGGTTTTCGATCTAGCGATGGAGTCAGCAGCTCACTGCAAGCTTTAGGCATGCAATAGATAAATGAACTTAGATTCAGGATCTTTTTCATATTGCTGTAAGACACTACATTTTTATAAAAGCATATTATATACGCTGAGCAATAAAGCCATGAAGAGCCTAATATTCCTTCTACCGCCACACTATAAAGGCAGACATCACTCACCTTTGTGCATGCAAACAGCAAACATGCAATCAGATCAGCCTGGCTCCGAGCTGTAGAGCTGTAATTTAAACTTGTTCTCTTCTAACACCTGCCTATCCATCCCCCTCACACAGCTCATTAGAACAATGCATAGGTTTTCCTCTGGGAATCTCATGAACATGGCTGCATTTGATTTGAAGTCACGCTCCATTAAGCCCATTACCAAATGGCATTTTGCCATGAAGAACCAATAGTAGTGCTTGAACGTTGATCAAGCAGCACTACTATGAGGACAATTGTAATTGTAATTGTAAAAGGACAGTAATTTATTTCCTCTAAAATGTTATTGTGAGTTTAACTGCTGGGAAGGGACTATGGTGAGTAGGAAACAACTACCAAAAATTTCAGTGAGTGACTCTACACAATTACATTAAACTTCAGAGCCAAATTCTATCTAGCTAGATACAGGTAACTACAGCGTGGTCTGACTCTGCTTCAGCTAGATGCAGAAAGTTAATTCTAAAATTCACCTGGGCAAGCAAAATGTTCAAATGTACACTAAACAGCTTTGCAGTTCTAGATATTTTTAATTTATCCAAAAATATTTAAAGTACCTTATTCAGTTCTAAGGAGTTCTTAAGACTATTATTCATAACACAATTACATACATCTGAGAAAGTTTTCTAATTTTTCATTTCAAACATACTGTTAAGAGCATAACCTTCCAAAAATTAGTCCACTATTAAGCCACAAAAACCATGCTGCAGTTGAAAACGTAAACTGAATTTCCATGAAGAAAATATTTTTCACTTATTCTTCAAGTGAGGTCACAAGCTTCTTGTCCAAATTTAACCATCCCAGAAATTAGGTCACTTCTGCATCTCACATTATCACTTGACAGCAAAGACACAGGAAAGAAGGTATGTGTAATAGTTGGTAACTCTTAGAAAATATTCTGTCCTAAAATGGTGTTTCCAGCAAATCTTCAGTTTGCTTGAAGACCTGAATTGCTGACACTGAGACTGAAGACAGTTTCACTGTATCTTCACATAAACAAAACAAACATTTTAAAATAACATTCACAGAGTAAACATTTAAAATTTTACAGGGCAGATGTTTTAATTACAGACTTCTAAAAGATCACAAAATCAAATTCTGGCTGCTTATCAAAACATACTGTACAGGCAGCAAGAAAACTGTATCACATCTCCATAAAAATCAAAGCAAAGTTTCAATCCTTACTATACGAAAGGCACTTCAAAATCAACAATTAAAAAAACGTACACATACTCAATAGCACTTATCATCACAATTAGCATAAAAATCACTAAGCCTACCTAAACTGAACTCTAAAATCGGCTCATCTGGATCCTGAATGTTTCCTGTAAATCAGAAAAATTAACACAAGATTAGTCAAACATTGCTGTCATGTGAATCCTTTCCTGAAGTTGCAGTCACACAGAGAAAGAAATTAAATTTTATACAAAAAATTAGTATTTTTAATTCAATGAACCACGACTGCTATTTAAAATATTTATTAGCTAATCTTTGGTATCTAAAAATGATTTCAAAAACCTGAGATGATCTCATTTTATAAAACATGTTAAAATATGTAAAACTATGCAAGATTATATGGAACATGGGAATATAAAATGCCCAATCTCAGTAGAAAACAACAGGTTAAAGCCACTTAGTGTCTGAGCCACTATTAACTCCAAATTATTAAATCAGATACGTCTTCTCTGTGATCAGTGACTTGGGAGAAGTTTGAAAGTACCTGTCTCTCTCACTAATCAAAGAAAGCCTCCAGGGGTTACAATCCTAATTTACTCACCATAAAAGATGAGGGAGATAATTCTCAGCTCCCTGAGAATTTTATACAATGTCAAACAAGGAGGTTGCCAAGACTCTTCCTCGACCTTGACATTCTTTTGTTGTTTTCTCCCCATGTTGCCTATTTTTGACTGATAAACATAACTGCACAAAATCTAGTTTAGTTTCTTTTTTTTTTCCTTTCCTCTCCAATTTTAATGTTTTGTCTATTTCAAAAACGGTAAGTTTAAGATTTTTTAAATTTTTTAGTATAATTCCTTTATCTTATTCCCTCCAGATAACCAGGCACATCTAAATCTTCTAGCAATTAAAAGAAAAAAAAACAATGTTAGTACAAGGTAGATTCTGAAAGGAGCAACAGAGCAATAGGTGGCATGAAGGTACATACCTGCTAGAGAAAGGCCTAGCATGTCAGAGGTGACATCAATGGTGGAGGCCCGTTGCACGGTGCGGGATTTTGCACCATGGCGGGGACTGTGTTCTCTTGCTGTCATTTTGTCATGAAGAACCCTTCTTTTCTTGCTGCTTGGCTTTACTGATGTTTGCCTTACAGAGTAGTAGAGTGCAGCAGGTTGACTCCAATTGCTATTCCTCTAACATTACCACGCTAAGCAATAAAAAGAGCAAAAACATACACCAAAATTTTAGGCCGCTATCAGCTACTGTTGTTTTTAACAGCAGCAAACCTACTGCCATAAAATTGCCTCAGGTCATTCAGATAAAACTCTGCTCAAGGCAGATCCAATGCACAGTAACTCAATTTGCATGAACTGTACATCTGTAGCGTTTTACTGCAAATTGTTGAAGACTGTACCACATGCAAGAAAGGCTCTTCTGTCAGAGAATGGGGGTTGAGAGAGACTTGTTAACAGACCAGCTGCTCTTCTCCTTTGTCTAAGTTATTAAACCATCCTTAATGAAGTTTCCTGGTTTTCATAATCCCTGGGGAGCACAAGTAAATTTGTCAGATGGGGCCTCTGTCTGCAGAGGTAGGACAAGGGATAAGGACAAAGGGACAATGGGTCAGCAGAACGCAGAACAAAAGGAAATGTTGTTGGTGTCAGCACACTGTGTCATTCCAGGCTCCACTGCCATGAGAAAGGGATATTGAAAACTAGAAATAAAACTTACTGGGCCAGAGCGAGGCTGAAATTCTGGGATGGTGATGAAAAGAAAAAGCAAAAGGGGATGCCTACTGATGTGGCACACGGCAGCGTCTGTGCTTTTCCTTCACCCTACACGTTATTGGTCTACAGACATCCATGACGGTTGTTCTTCCCCTCACGATGCCTATAAAGTGAAATGTTATGCTAGGAAAGAAGCACACAGCCTACAGAAAATTTGGTTATATTGTTAAATGCGGTGCTTTTGGTTTGGCTGATAAATTTCCGTGTTCCTTCTGTCAGCCACGTAAGCACTGCAGTTATGGAACTTCTGTATTCGTTTCATACTATTATGACAAACTCCATTCATTTAGGAAGTGAGATTAGGAGCAAAATCTGATAAAGCTGAAAGGTAGTAATACAGTGACTAATTCCTCTTAGGTTGAGGGACCTAACAATGGCAAGATGCATTCTAATTAAATAAAACACCTAGCTTTTACTTGTGTTTTAAATAGGCATTTTAAAACTGTCTGAAGGCCTCCAAAGGAACATTCAACCTGCCTAACTTAAGTCTCTAAATTTAACAAGCCAGCATCTCCCTCTGGAGGATTTCAAAAGAATTTCCCTCTCTCCACTGGGAACTCAAGCATCTTTTTAACTAGCACTGGTTCACTGGACATCTAAAATTCAGATGCAAGTCAAGCATCTAAGACAACTGAATTGAACACAACCCTGGCCACCTACATGAGCTTAGGAATAAGATTTTAAATGGGGAGCACATTCTAGGGAGGAAGGAATTTGGGCTGTGTCCACCAGATGGGCCAGTCTGTTGCTATTCAGAAGTAATAATTTGCCTCAGTGATTCAACTCAGATTTATACAGTATGTCATAAGCCAGTTCCAAATAGGAAAAAAGTAAATTCTTGAGTGGAAGAAGCAGAAATTGAGAGCTCTGAACGTCACAGCTCCAAAAGCTTTGAAACTCAGTGACAGCATACAAAACAACACTCTGCTTATAGACATAATTTATGACAGACAAAAATTAAAGCAGGCAGTTTTCCAATTCATATAGAATGACAGAATAGTTGAGGTTGAAAGGGATCTCTGGAGTTCATCTAATCCAACCCCCCTGCTCAAAAGCAGGGTCACCTAGAGCAAGTTGCTCAGGACTGCGTCCAGTTGGTTTTGTACAAGTGGTTAAGTGGCTAGTGAATCACCAGTCTTTCTCAAATAGTACTGAATGTCCTAAGATTTGGTCAAATAAAACTTCCATCAAAATTCTTTGGCAGTTTCCAAGTCTTTCCATTCTACTTATTTTTTTTCCCTTCTTTCAGTAATAGGTTTTCCTTGGTTTGTTCTTTATGTAATGTGACATTTAATGGTTGGCAAGTCCATTAAACCTAGCTGCCTAATGATACAGAACACCTACAGAATGTGCTTGCAGAGATTTAGGCAGATGCCACAGCCCCTTCCCCCAAATCCTACAAATACCTTATTAGAGAATAACTAACATGTTCACATAGGTACAGTTATGTCAAAGGGTCCAGTTGTTCTTCAGCTAAAATCTCTGTAGCTGCTGACATCCTTAAAAAGGGTCAATCCTTGAGAACTTAAAATAGGGTATTTTCTTTGTTTTGAAACTATTTCTATTTAAATATTACTGAGCGTAATAATTTTCCAAGGCTCTCTAAGTTCTCAACTATTCATTTAAATTGCAATATTAATTTCTCACCTAATGATACATTTTTAATTTACTTACACTGATCATACTTACAGAGGGCTCTCTTCCTCATGTGTGGAGGGGTTTTGCATATCATAACATCAGTTAAGTCCACATCTGAAAAATTAACAAAATAATCAACATAAATAATCAATCTTTTTATACAGCGTAAATCACAAACAACGGGCAAGTACCATTCTCAGATTAACTGTAAATTTAACTTCTGATTACTAGCTCTCACATTAAAGTTTACTGAAAATCGAAAAAGAGTATGATCCTCTGCCGGACCTGCCAGCACTAGTCATAGCAATAGCGAGTCAGAGCAGGAGCACAAAGAAATAAGCTTATGCTGAAAAGGACTGACTTCAGGTCAGCATTTCGTGAGTGGGTGGAATGGCTGTAAGAAACATGTGTTAACATGTTTAGTGAAAGGCTTGGTGCTGTTAAGAAAAAGGCATGTATATGACATGTTGAGTATGAGACAGCATTTGTTACTACGCTTGCTTTTCTATAGTTAAACTTTCAAAATGTTGGTGTTTGGAGGAGTTATAATAGCCACTGTCAGGAGAAAAGATCCTGTGTCAAAACACAGATGTTCAAAAGATCAGGATGTAGGGCTCTTTCTCCACTGCGTGAAATTACTATGTGAGGTAGGCTTCTATGAACAGCTAGCAATAAACATACAGGAAAAGTGAATTATTTTTAAATCTACTACAGATTAACTGAAGGTTTGTATTTGCTAGTGGTACCATCTCATTCAAGTATATTTGCATTAATAGTATATAAAGATTTTAAGAACTCCCATGTATGCCACACTACAATAAAAGAGATGGGAAAGTCCAGTCTGAGTTTTTTGATTTAATTGCCAGCCCTACCAATTACTCAAGACTGCTTAAGAACATAGGTATGAGCTCTTATCACTTATGGGAAGGGTTTTATCACACCTGAACTGCATAGGAGGCAGGTATCTGATCTCAACTCAGTGCCTAGGTTCTCTATATAGTCAATGGTGAGACACAGGCACTCCCAGAGAACGAGTCACCATTTTTCAAGGTAGGTGGAATGAATCACCCCATGAAAATACCCCCCCCCCCCCTAATTATAGAAAGAATTTAGATGACTAGCTTAGGCCTGACGCTGCAGCTGGGCAAACTGGATCCCTCCCACAGTTGTGGGACTTCCCTCTAGTCACTGCATAGCCTGACAGACCCAAATGACAGGTGCTCTGATCACTCTCTTGAATTACAGCCTTTTCAACCATTACAACTTTATGATCATGTTTTTGATAGAAATCAATGGAGGTAGGATTCTTACCAAATTAAAGGTTGTATCAACACACCAGATAGTTTCCTTAGATGGTACCAAATCCTGGTACCACTCCTGCAGCCAGCAATCCCAAAGGCTGATGTAATTCATGTCCAGGCAAACCCCATCTTGAAGAAGGCATGATGCATCTACACATAGCCTTTGGCTTTGCCCCTGCTAATACTGCAGACAGTGGATGCTGGCAATATGTGCAGCTTTGCACTTCATGAAGTTTTGCTGCAAGCCCAGTTTTCAACTGTGGCTTCAACAGAAGTATGAAAAGCTGTTGTTGACCCCCAATATCAGTAATGGTCATTTCCATTGTGCAGAAAAGGCTTCTGAACAAGCCTCCCTCCTGTTATGTGAATATTTATTTGGTGCTCTATTAGCACAAAAGCACATGGCTAGAAGAAAAGATCTTCATCAGATGCCACTTCTGGCCTGCTACCTTCAGTCCTGGCAGTTGGCCGTGGGAAGCAAATGCCCTCTGCTCAACTGCCTCACATCCTGTGAGCTTGAAACTTTCAGACATTTGGTCTCACTCTGACTGCTTGCAAGCACTCAAGCAAAAACGATGATCATCTTGGCCCCAGAATAATCCCTTGATGATTAGCTTGTACAACTACAATCTAATATTCTCCTTATCTCCACAATTGTTTTGGCAAAGTGCTTTGGTCTGTTCCCTTCTTGAAAAAAAAAACCTCTCCTACCAAACCAGCCCTTGAAACAAATGTGTCAGCGGAGATCAAACCTTTTTTCACCCTAAAACCTACTTTTTGACACTCATTTCACAATTGTAAGAAACAGGATTTTCCCAATTCACACATCAAGAAGCAGGAGAAAGAGGCTACTCCAATTACGCTCCAAATTAAAATCTACTTTGACACTGTACTTTTCTACAGCTACATTGCTCTGGGCTCATGGCATTTATCAGGTAAGGCAGCATGGCAAAGCAGAAAAACCAACAGCAGTGGAACGCTAAATGTTACTGATATATCTACATGAAGAGAGTAACAGAGAAAGGCAGAGTATGACAGCCTTTTTAATGCATTAAAAAAACTGTCCGGGAATGCAATCCTGCTAAAAGTTCACCATCATCTCCAAGGGGGAGTGAAAAAGTAGCTGAGGGGTACTTACTGAACTGCAATTAGTTTTACCACTCTCTGGACTGTGAGGTCCACTCTCTAGACCTTACAAATTAGGGTTCCTGTTCCTGAACAATCCATTTTGAAATATCAGAAGGGCTCTTCCAGCCAACTGGATACTTCAGATAACATCTTTGTAAAAAGTTTCTTGTACTCAGGTTGAAAATGTTTCGGCAACATACTGAGTGATCAAAAAAGTGGAAATGAATTCTGCCTGAGACAGTAAGTATTTTGGATCTGGAACGTGGCCAAGTTTCCAACTAACGTCTTATTAACTATATAATTGTGGACAAAATAATGGAGAAGATGAAATACCAGACTCTGCTAAGTTATGACTATGTTGCCTTCCATATAAGAGTACCATCTCTAGTATACCTACCAT
Source organism: Calonectris borealis (assembly GCF_964195595.1). Lineage (NCBI taxonomy): Eukaryota > Metazoa > Chordata > Aves > Procellariiformes > Procellariidae > Calonectris > Calonectris borealis. Next base: position 147,339,366 of record NC_134312.1, read on the forward strand.
ATAGATTTTTTCTCTTTTTTTCTTCTTTTTTACCTCCAACCATAGAAAACCTTGGTAGTGAAACAAGATTTGCCATGCTGGCTCAAGACCAATCTTCCAGCAATTCCAGCATCTCCAACAGCTGTTTCAAAGAAGATGCAAGGAAATTTACTGACCCTGCTTCAGGGTCTGAGGTGAAGGTCTGGACCAATCCTATCACTCATAGCTGCAGAGGCAGACCAAGAGCAGAACAGCAGCTCCAGGACAGCAGCTCCCAGCAAAAGCTTGCTAAGACAGACACTGATTAAGAGCTTTTTTTTTTACAGTCTCATGAACACTTTGCTCTGCTGTCTCATTCAATGAACGTCCTGAATCTCTCACAGATCACAACAACAGGAAAACTCAGAGCCATGAGCTTGACACCTTGAGTCAGATTATTCCTTCCGGCCAAGCTCACGGGGGCGGCAACAACAGACTACATCTACTGCAGATCCATTGGCTGACAACAGAGTTTCACTGCCCTCTACTTACCCCGTGACCTAGGACATCCTGCTCACCATGCCCCTTGGGAAGGTAAAAGAAAGTAAGTGGTGCCAGCATCCATTATGGACCTTTGCCTCCAACTGAAATGACCTCCTCACCAAGAACATGCTCGGCAGATGCTAGTCCATCAGCTTCACAAAGAGGCTGTATTTCCCCCTCTCAGTCTGCCCCTTAAGTCTAGGTTCCCTTCTCAAGCTGGTTCAATGTCCCTCTCTCCCACTGACCAGAATCTTGATTACCAAGGACAAAAAAATAAGTTTGCCCTGACGCGTCTTCTTGTCACTCTCTGAAGCCCTCCTCAGGATTCCGAGCAAGCGGGTGACCTCAGCAAGAACAGTGAAAAGTCTTCCACAAGAAAATGAAATAAACTACCGCAAGATACAATGAATGTATTTGTGCAGCGTGGAAATCCCCAAATGCAACCTTTCAGTGATATTTAGATAAAAGGCCATTTCAGCAGCAGAAAGTAGCTTTCTTTCTCTTTGCTTTCCTGTCCACCCTCTGCCACTTATAGACAAATCCGTAAGTCACAAACTTTCTTCTTGATCCTTCCCCGCTATGAACTTCAGCAAACTCAATTAATCTAAAAACCTAATTTTATCTCTTTAATATATTTGAGTACTTTTAATAGAAAACTGCAATTTAGGCCACTTAGTTTTTTGTGCAAATTAAGACTATTTGTCTATATTCACAACTGAAATACAAATAGCGTTCTTCTTAACTTAATGAGATATTGTTTTAACTTCACTTGTCATCACAACATTTCTACTTCTTTAGTACTCCTCCTATGAGCGCAAAAATACTCACACCCACAGGTGGAAGCGAGCATTTGTAACACACACGTTTGCTAACTAAAAAAGAAAAAGCACAGCTCTGGTTCACTTTGCAGAACAGCTTTTATCAAGTTGAGCACAGCATAATGCCATGGAAAATGGTAAGTTTTGCTACAGAGCAGTTTGAAGTCCAACCCTCTCAGCCTCCTCCATTGTTTACCAACAGAAACTGAAACAGCTTACAAATGGTCTTTACTCTAAATTAATCTTTACCCTCTTCCCAAGAAACGTGCTGGGTACATTGTGGTGAAGTTTCCTGTGCATGGGATGACTTTTCTCCTTGTGACCTGGGGTCCTCACACTACCCGTACAGATATGGAAAAGCCCAAGAGAACAGGGGACATATTTTCTGTTGAGGAGTTTGGACTGGAAACACATTTCTGAATTAGATGGTCCTTTGGAAGCCCTCCTAAAGCCTGCCTCTTCTAAAGCCTTCTTTCATCATAACCACGATGCTCACAAGGCAGAAACAGCATTGCTCTAACTGGAAAAGGAAAGAGTTTAACCCCCTCTCTGAGCTCCTCCTGCTGCAGGAAAGGGTGGGGTAGGGGAACAAAGGCAGAAAAAACAAAAAACCCCCAACAGTTTATGACCTGAAATGGAGATGAACTAGACACACCTTAACATTTGCTAAAGATTTCATATTGCTGTTGATTACAGATGGATGGCAGTAAAACATCCTCCAACATACAGGCAATGAGAGAGGGGGACCACAGAAGACACAGAGGGATAAAAGCACTGTAACTAGATCTGTAATCAGAATTATGGTCAAGCTTGGATTACAACAAGAAGCCTAGGGAACGAACTACCTGATCTATCTGCCTATAATACTCATCCACTTCACAGACTAACGTAGCACTAGTTAAAGCCAATGTATTCTGCTCAAAACAACCAGCAGTTAGCACTGTCCTCTATGTGTTTGATGGGATCTCTCATTCTGCTCTGAAACCATTGGATTACAATGAGCTTCACCTGTGCAACGGGACTGCACTCCAGGGTCACAGACAAACCATTCGTTTACTTTCCTTACACTACATTTTCCCACATGGAAGGAAAGCTCCATTAGGTCACAGGCGCACCGGAAAAATCCCCCAAACACTCTTCATTTTTACATGGCATTGCTCTGACTTGCTGTGATTCCTACGCTTACTGTTTAAAATGTTTATATAAATTGAAAATACATAGCAGCATCAGAGGACAAACCAGAAATGCGTGAATTCTTTCTCTAACACATGTGTTTTCAACAAGACATAACTAATTAACTCAGGAAATGAAGCAGTGTCAAGTATTTAGAAAATTTAAAATAAATGTTAGTGTGGGAGTAATATTCCACAAAGGTCATTACCAGGATTTAGGCAGCATAGCAAAACTGGAGTCTTATGCTACTAATACAAATCTGCTGATGCAGATCAACATTTGTTTTGTACTCCTGAAATGTGTTTTGTGCGTGTATTTCTGATCCACGTATCTTTTTTCTTACACAGTGCATGCCAAGACTATGCCTAATGGCCATGATACTGGATGTCTTTTCAAATGAAATAATTCTTTTTTGGTTCCAGATATCTGACTCCTTTGTGCTGCTTTCATTTCTTCTTCCTGGAAAATAAAATTATTTGTTTGTTTACCCTGATCTTTCTAAATCAATGGGAGAGAGGGTTGTTGTGGGCCAAGATGCTGACTGCAAGGCTCTTTCCTGGATTCCTTTCTGGAGTCATGTAAACAAGTGGTGGGATGCTGGCACTCTGGAAGCATAAGCATCCAACTCCACACAGGCCAACAACAGTATACGCTTCTCACCACTGCTCCCATTTCAACACTTTGATGGGACAGCTATCCCAGTGAAAGGAATCCTTTTTCATGCCAATCCTATCCTGTGGGTTAACAGTAAGATCACCCTGTAAGATATAATGGGGGGAGGGGCAGGGGTGCGGCTTCAGTGTCTTGCCAGTTTCTGAAAATATTGTCCTTGAAAAAATCTGTTTAGACAGCATGCAGACCCCACTTTGCTGGCGCTATCAAAGACTTCAAACTCATCCAGAAAACCCTGTCCAGATTCCTAGGATCTGGGCCAAAGACCCGCAACATTTGGTTTGCTTTCTTGCCCAAGTTGTGAGGAGAAACTATGGAGTTTCACACAGGGCTCTCCACCAGCCAGATAAAGGCAGATCTGAGTTGAGAAGATAGCCAAAAGGGAGTAGGGCTGGTAGGTTTGAGGAAGGATGGATTGCTGAGCTGCTTCTCAAGAAGTGGTAGAACTCAGGACTAAATGGAGCAAAAGATATTGCTCATCACCTGTCAACCATTAGCTATGCCTCAAGACAGTCTCTGAAAGAAGAAATAAACCTACTTCTGAGTGGGTCTTGAGGAAGATGCAGCCTTTATATCCTCAAAATGCTTATACATTCAAAAATTACTCAGGAGCACAAGCACTGGGAAAGAGCAAGAGGAGACTCAAGGATGACTAAAGGGACTGTGTTAGCCTGTGTTTGCATTGCCCAATGCAGCAGGTGCACTCTGGGTCGGTGGATGCAGATGTGCTGTCCCAGTTCCTCCCTGCGTCCCATACCTCCCTCCCATATGCGCATGCATGCACACACACACACACACCCCCTGCATATGCGCATCCTCCCTGCCCTTCACAACACGGTTACAGCAGCTGTATTCTGATGAAGGCCAACGAGAAGGGGAAGTGGGAAATGAAGCGACAGGGACTGAGATACACTAATTTGTCCAAGCTTTTCTGCTATAGGCAAGGAACTGCTGCAGACACCTCTCTTTCAGAAAAGGAAGCCACAATTTCACTTCCCAACAAAGCCAGAAAACATCAAAAAGTAATTTTTCAGAGGTCTCAGAATGTCACCATCTGCCCATTGCAGGTCACAAGGAAGGACACTACTGACGCTCTTCAGAAAAAACAGGTTAAGACGGTAACTTCAGAAAAACCATCATTTCTACACTTCAACATCAACAACAATAGTTTCATTTTAGTGACTGTGCTGATGAAAATTATCAGCAGCAGACAGTAAGTCTAGATTTTAGGTAAGAAAAAAGAAACAGGAAGATATAAGCAAGGCCCAGTGAAATAGCTCATAGAAAGCTGTAATTCTACCATGAACATAATTAAATTTGCTGACCAACATATTTGCCTATGTACTTTTAACATGGAACAAATTGCACCTGGATTTTCAGAGAAGGTACATTTCACCACATTTGCAAAAAGCAAAGTTCATGTCAAGTATAAACTGAACTGTTGCTAATATGACCTGACAATATCATTTACTAACTGGATTCTTAACTTGTAGCAGAGTGTGGGTAAGATTACATGTATTGACAGACATCGGTCATTTTAAAACATACTGGAAAGATATCTGGAATATATTGGAACTTGCCATATTTGGTTGCTGAATTTAAAAGGCCTAAATCAGTTACACCAAACTGGAATAAATAAAATATGTGACCTACAAAAAAAATAGACCATAAGTGGCTTGCGCGTCTTTGAGGTGACCTTGTAAGAGGAAATCAGACCAAATATCACTGAAATATTTCTACGAATTTGATTACAAATCATTCTCCAATGTAAGATCAGCAGCTTTCTACTAGAATATCGTATTTCAACAATTGTCCGCTACTTGTGAAAATTTCCATGAGGTTTCCAAGCTTTGACTATCAGCCTTACTGAAATACTATATTCTTTGTTGAGGTGTGATTGAACAAAGGAGCTATTACAGAAAATGAACGTCTTGTAGTGGATATTATGATGCTAGCTCTAAGACAGAAAAGACAAAGATAAAATAAAGTTTGGAAAGAGTAACTAAAGGTATTTCTACTATTCTGATCGGTTTAATGTGTAAAATGAGCAAACATATGACCACTTGCAGACAAATAAAAATGTTGCAGTACTTAGAAGGTTCATGTCTCCTCACTCTAACATGCTACAGATTAAAGAGGTTTGTTCAAACAGAGAAGGTAACATGTACTTGTACAGCTGCGGTATGTGTGGTGCAACACTTTATTCTGCTATGACTACGTTATTTTCTTTGACTCTCATCTTCTAACAGAGCAAACATAATAAGCATTTCAGTCCAAAATTCAGAGAAAAATTCAGACTCCTATAGGCTTTGGCTACAGATTTCACATTTCTAGAGTCCAGAGCTTTTAAAAACGATTTTTAAACAATTGTAACCACAATCTGCTGGTTTGTTTTCAGCAACTAGTACTCATCAATCTTTAGAACTGACGTAATCTAGTGGGCTTCAAAAGTTTTTTTAAAAAAATAACAACTGCAGCAGGGATGGTACCAACGACCACAAAAAGATATAAATGCTATGCAAGGACAAAGGGCAAATATTAGTGCCGAGTTCCTTGCAGCACTCAGTGCTCAAAAATATGAGCTTAAATGTCAGAGTTTTGTCAATTCTCCAAGCACTAACATGCCTTATAAAACTGGTGTGTTACTACAGGCCAAGTTTATCTGAATCTCACTTTTTTTTAAAGCAAATTTCGCATGGATACAGAAAAGCCTGAAAATGTGAAGGATGCATCCCAAATTACTTTCCTTTCTTAAAGTTCATGACTAACTCATGACTGATATATTTGACTCTCAATTTTTGCATGCTGAAGGCAAGCAACAGTGATGCCAGTTTCTCCTGCTAACTCCTGGTGCCTCCCACCACACCTTCTCAGAAATTCATAAGCATGCTGCCTACCTCAGTAGTCAAATCTCCAAGGCAGGGCAGCAGAGATGATGTTTCTGCCCACAGCTACCTGTCTTGCTCTTCTGGCCCAGATGAGAACAGGTACCTGCATTTCAGTCACACAAGTTTATAGTCCACCATCTCATCAAAGCCACTTTCAGCAACAGGTTAAACTAAGATACTGAACTGCATCTCAGTGTGGGCACACATTCCTACATCCGCTGTCTCTGCTAGAGAGGCAGTACCTTCTGGCAAAAGGGCAGGACCAAAAGCTGAATATAAAGACTGGGTCAGAGCAAAAGGTTAATGAAGCCTGGAGTCCTCTCTGAGAGCAGGCAGCACTAGAGAGTGAGAAAAACAGTATTATGAGCAGTACTGGTATTTTGTGAGGCATCTCCAGGTTTGCACTCCCAGATTCAGCTGACAAGCACCCTAGGAACTTTCTGAGCTGGACATCACACCCAGACCTCCGTATTTAACAGCTGGTGGTAACATGACAGCTAATGTGTTACCAGAGTTCATCGTTGGCCCTTGCAGCACTGTTACCCTGCAGCCCTGTAATACCGTATTGCCATCCCTAGTGACTGGCCATAAGCCTTGTAGGGGGGCTTGCAAACCCTGAGGACTTAGGCTTTTCAGGCCTGCTTTGTCTGAACTTTTCTTGACCTGCCTGCAACTTTGTTTTAGCCTGCAATTAAACTTGGTTTAGTTGTAACAACAATTTTTCCAACTGCCCAGATGTCTGTGACTAATTTGTTTTTACTTTTGTTTATCTTTGCATAGTACCATCATCATTTTACAACTCTAACACAATGATGTAGTGTAGAAAAATACAGGCCTGGTATGATAGCAGAGGCCTTGCAAAGTGGAGACACAGGATGCAGAGGAGAGGAGTACGAGCGTGGGATAAACAGAGATAGGGTACAAGAGTTGACACTTGGAGACACTGTGGCTATAGACAGCTCACCCATGGTCACTTAAAGAACTGCAGACTTGAGGCTGGACAAAACTGGTTTTAGGGGTAATAAACAGAACAAAGAAATAGTATCTATCATGTATGTAAGGTACCACATATAATAAATTTGGATGTAATGTGGAGCTGCAGACCAATGAAGAAAGAGCCAAGTTTAAAAGCTTGCTAGCAAACATAAAAATGACCCCAAGTGGATCCTAGAGTGAAGAAGAAGGAACTATCAACATGCACATCATATTCCTCCTGTCAGCATCTGAAGTCCGTTAGATGCAGACAACTGCTGAAACACCTCCACATCCCCACCACCAGAATGAAACCACCTTGGGACCCAGAGGAGCAGGGGAAGAGTGAGCATTACAGCAGGATAAAGAGGTAGACACTTCGTGTGTTCAATTATTTTAACTGTATTGTTATTTATGGAGACTTTCCCCTATATAGAAGCATTTTTTCTTTTCCTGTAATTATTAGATCTGAACAAGTCATGATTTCTGGATTAGACTGTAAAGACTTTAATTATAATAACAACAACAACTTCTTGCCTTTAGATGTAAGGTGTGTCTCATCTTTGCCCATAAAAAAGTTTTTGACACAGATGTGGAATTCGGTGCCATTCTTCACTGTTTACTTGTACCAGCAGATGCTGTTGTCATGCTGTGTTTTAGGAGATAAATTTTTGAACAGTTGGGAGCACTAATTTTACTCTCTCCAGCTTTTTAAGGTCATGCAGATCTCATCTCTACAGCTTCATTTAGAGAGTTTTTATAGACTAAAGATGCAAGAATGAGAGCTAGACATAACATTGTGAGGGCAGTTTGTGATCACTGGGACAACATCTATGCTCCGAGCACAATCTATTTGCTTCCACTGAAAACATAAAATGATCATCTGCCCACCGTGATATCACTATGCATCATAGACATCAGTGTAACGTATCTTTGTCAAATAATTATTTTAAAACCGTAAATATCATAAAACTAAACTTTTTAACTGTTTGAAGTGAAACAAGCTAGAACTATGACAAAATTAAATGGGACATTATTAAACTCTTGTATCAATAGCTTTTAATCTTTTCTGATCTGAAAATTCCCTGAAAATTTTCGAGAACCACCCTTTGGTACAAGCTAATTTAAAGCTACTGATTATAGGCTTGCTTTCCTCAGTCACTTCCCACCAACTTATTTGCATAGTTCATGGACAATTTAAAACCACCGACTTAAACATCATAAGAATCAAACAGCTATGATTGTCAAGACTAATTTTTTTTTCATTTTACATTGTTTCCATCTGCTCAGAACTACACAAATTATTCACCTAACATTCTAAATTTTTCCATGTTTGGTCTCAATTTAGAAGTAAATTTGTGTTCGGAAAGTGTGAGCAAAAGCCTTTCTGGGCATTTTCCAGTTCTGAAAAGGGAAAGTCTATTAATAACTTCTTTATCCAATTAAGAAAAAAAAAAAGAGTAAGTAATCTTTTTCAACAAAGAAAAAAAAAACAAACTGTAACTGAAACCCTACAGGGCAAATAGTTCTTTATGAGGTATACATTTAAAAAAAAACCCAAACAAGCAATTTGCTAACCCCGATAAAAGTGAGTTAAAGAAAAATCAGTCTGGCATTACTTTTGGGGAATGAGGCCAGGGACCACTGGTTGAAATGCGGGAGACTAACACTCAACCCAAACCCTGCGCATCTTTTAATACTGAAACAACAACAGTGTCAAATCCCTATGAAAATTCAGGCTACTAAAGGATGACGCAGAACCAGTGGTATTAGTGTGCATTCAACAAGCACTTTGTTAACTCTTCCATTCTGAACAGCTCTGTGGCTAAGTATCCGAGGGATGGCTCTGTGGTAATACAGACCCAGATTTTAAGGAGAACTCCACGCACAACAAACTACCAAATCGCATCCTTATATCGGGTATGAAATTATCCGAGTGCTAGACAACCTCAGATATGCAGAGCCTCAGTTCACAATAAAGACTGTGAAAGCCACAAAAATACTGTTCTCTACACTTCTGCTGTACAAGTTTTTATATGACCTAAGCCCCACAAGTAGTTTAGCTAATTTAAATGATTGGTACTGTAAGCTCCAGTCTTACAAATGGATAAGTGTTTTCAGAGATCCAGAGCGGGTGAGAAGGTATAGAAATTTGACTGTACCATCAGCTAGAAGATGCAAAAGTTAACCTATTTATTAACATTTCCATTTTTTAAATTTGATCACTACACAAATGGACAGCTTTGCTTGCAGTTAAACTGGCATAAAAGCAAATGTCATGAAACTGCAGTTATATCTGCCTTTTACAACTGTAGATAAAATTACATTGCCTGGGAGTGGACAACAGTGGCATCCAAATAACTAGTGTTAAAACATATTCTATTTTCCTCCCCAGTGACACCCCCAGGTCACTCCTGCATAAGTGAGAATAGAGTTTGCAAACACTTATCCAAATGGATATTCCTAATGTGATCTGTCGTATTATAAAAGGACCCTTTAATCTGCCAAGATTCCAAATCAGACTGCAGGAGTCAATAGTCTAAAATATACTATGAATTTCTTCTCCATTCTGGGAAAGCCGTGACACTCCGGTAATTGCTGTGTCTGTTTTTCAGGCACCTTTACAACCACAATGTTTTCAGCTCTCATGTTCAAATTTTCCTTTTTGATCACTGATATGGAAACTAACCTCAGGACAGAAGATATCTTACTCCTTTTGCACTATGTGATTTCAAAGCCAAAACATTAAGTTACAATATGCCAGTGCAGTCTTTCTAGTGACGGATGCAGCTGGTCATAGAAGGGATCTTTCCTATTCTGCGAGGCTCTTATTTAGCGTACTGATTTTTGTCTAGTCTAATGAAAGATGTTTTGTAATGGATGCCAACTACTTATTGGTACTTATTGGTGTTCCTTGGGAAGGGGAAAAAGGAGAGTTTTTCAACAAGACCCAGAAGAGCTGCTCCAGATGACTGGAGCTGCACTGGGAAAGTTACAAGCTGCTTTTACTTCAAGACTTAAAGAAAAATAATGAGAAATTTTTTGTCTGTGCTTGCCTCTTCCCTTCACTGCACAGCAAGACATCCAAGATCTCAATTACAGACAATCTGGAGTACCAACAAGTGCATTTCTCCATAAAGTTGAATAAATATCAACAAACATATATGGTAAAATACAGTCACTTGAGACCACTCATTCCCAATGCTCTGGGCAGCTGTTTTGTCCATGGGGATCCATAACCGCTGCTCCCCAAGTGACTTTTGCTCCCAGAAGCACCTTCTTGAAAAGCCAGTCCTCAAGAACTTTTCCTTTCCATCCTTCCTCCTTCCGCATCAAATACTATCTGAAAGCATTGCTCTCCCAACTTTCCTTCTCAAAGAAATAAGACTGTGTGGCAGTGGTATTTGGCTTTATAACTACTACTTAACCCATCAAAGCAAAGTTAACACATAAAACTCTTTGTTTGTCTGAGGATAAAATGCACCAACAGGCACCATACAAAACAAAGCTGATTTGTCATACTTATGAATTCAAAATAGAAAAGGCTTTTCTTCCTGTTATACTATATGGATTTCAAATTTGATTCATAGAGAAATATCAGGAAAATAAACCAGAAAATATTAAAGTTTGTAATTCAGAAATGAAATGCTACCTTTCAAGCTATTACTAGGTGCTACATATGTCTGAAATGTTTACAAAAGACATTTTTTCAGAATTTCTCTTCAACAGCCATTTAAGTATACTGTTAAAGAACTTACCCTTGAACTAGCAAAGAACTCATCTGTTTCAGAGTGCATCAGTTGACCTAGAATATTTTGTATTATCTCCTACCTTATTGTTCAAGAGATTAGAAATCCCCCAGAACTCCATTTTCTCTTTTTACTTAGTTCCTATTTATGTAACCTATGAACTATAAGACAATAACAAACAAAATCGGCAATAAAATATTTTTTTACTAAAAATGAAAACATGAAAATCATTTATATTGATAAATAACTGCAATTCCATGCCAAGCTTAAACCTTCGTAGACTGGCATGTGAAAATACTCATAGCTGTTCTGCTAAAATGTTAAAAAACATCGCAAAAAAATTCCAGAGAACCAAACTAAGCGCTTTTTTTTTTTAATATCTATACACACACACATATAATTAGAAAGCAAGAAACTCCTCTCCCAGTAACTGTGGATAGAAGGAAGATCACATTAAAAATTGGCTTTTGCTGCAGAATATGGTATTGAGCCAAACGGAATGGAGTCTGATTGTTTATCATCTTTTCTGTATTCCCATTACCAACAGATTATTACCATGTTATTCCAATCACTAATTTGACATGCTTTCAACTTGTTTTTTACCAGTCTTCTTTCCTAACGTTGCTACTTTATTTCTCTAAGGAAGGTGTTAAGTTTTTTCCTTTCCTAAAGGTTATTCATCTTCTTCATAGTAAAATCATAGAGTTCCTGTATTAAGCCGGGCTCATGCATTAAGAGAAACAGAATACAGGGAATCCCAGTTACTTAAGGAATAAAGGTGCTGAAAATATTTCAGGAGTGTTTTCCTTTAGTTTCTGTGGCAGCTTAGCTAGAGAAAAAGTTTCCCCTCTCCCTAGACTGAAGACAAGATCTTTACCCCACACTTTAAAGCACAATGACGACCTTTAAAAAAGGAAAATCAACAAAAGGTAGCTCACGATGGCTGCTTTCCCTCCCACCACCCATAAAAATCCCACTTGGTGCCCTGGTTCAGACAGGTTTAGCTAAACTCAGGCCTTGTTCATCTAGTGCTAAGTCTTCACTGAAGACTAAGGTAGCTGTCTGAATTAACAAGCATGTGTATTAAATGGAGCCTGGCTCACCTTATGGGATGGAATTAATAAAGATGAGAGTGCCAGCTGAATAACAAAAAAAAAAACCCCAAAACCTCAAGGTGGAGATCTCCAAGTTTCTGGAATGAAGCTCCCAACCAAAGCAGTGGAAACCCCACTATCCAAGGTGTTTCAAGGACACTATACCAAACCTACAGGTTTACACAGCTGTGGTTTCCTCCACACAACCGTTTTTCTCTACACCTCCACTTTGAATGTTTGAGAATATTTGGCAGCTGCCTGGGACAGCTCCAAAAATCACCTTATCACAAATCACAGCAGATTTGCCTGAAGGAAAGTCGCCAACGTGAACATGCACAACCACAGTGAAAATGCCTCCTTTCAGAAACACCAGATCAATGTTCAAATGTCCCACTAAAAATAGCTTGATGTTAACACCTTTTTTATTCTTTTTCTTTGTTTGCTCATGTTAACATGGGCAAAAAGTCAACAATAAAGCACAATTTCAAACAGCTTATTTTTTAAATGCTTTCAAGGAGAGTTCAAGCTCTCACAAGGGCCTGAGCCACAATACATCTTCTAGACTTTTAGATCTTATCTTTGTGTTCTACACATTTCTGGGGTTAAAGTCTAGCAGGAGCTGCGCTAAGATTTTTTTTTTAATATGGAAATTACAGAACAATCTTGAACATAAATATTCCTAAATGGACATATTTTTGTTTCAAAGCAAAATTAGCATAAACACATTTGAAGAAGAAATTAATATTATCTCTGTCATGCTTGCCTACAAATCCCCAAAATACCTTCACACATTTTATTTTTAGTTTTTATAGCATATAATTGATCCAAACAGAAAACATACCATTAAAAGTATCATGACAGAAAGATGCAAGTAAGTTGGAACAACCTTCTCTCTTGTACTGCATACAGTTCAGCAGAGATACAGCTCACATAGACCCTATTGTACAAAAATATTTCATTTCATTACTGCTTAAGAATCTGCATGAACAAATTATGAGGACAGTGTTTACCTCGAATAAACACCTCACTATGAAAAGGTTAAGCAAGGTATAGACTTTGGATGGGATTCACCTCACTGAACTGTACTGAAGTTAAGCAAAATAGGCAACTAGTTAGAACTGAGTAGAGAGGGATAGGAACCTTCAATAGGTAATTCTTTCTGACTTTTAAACAACCATCCTAAGAGACTATGAAACAGAATTAAATTTGCATTCCAACATCTCATGTTTAATAATGATCTACAACAGTTCTTCAGCAGACCAGGGAAGTACTCCAAACCTGACAATACTCTTGTTTGTCTCTTCATCTGCACCTATTTCATCCAAAAAAAAAAAAGAATTGTGATGGGAAGGAAAGGTTTGCCAGAAATTCCTCTATTTGTTTTTTTTCTTCCTCAATAGGAATGCGAGATGCCCTTTTCCTGAAACTTAGAGGCGGAAGTCCCTCAGACCTGATCATCTTTTCTCCTTCAGAAACCTCTTCAAGTGATGTTCTTCCGGTTTTTCTGGGCATCCTTATAAGTGACAGCTATGCAGTCCTGAGATGCTCCAAGTATTGTCTCTCAGGAAGAGGCTTAGACAGATTTAAAAATTAAAACCCCAGTTTACTAGCCAGAAAAACATGACTTGGAGATAAATAAAACCTAGAATATAGAAAAAAGGCCAAACTTAAACTGGGACAGATTCTAAATCTAAGGGAGTTGACCATGACTCTAATAAACATGAAAAAGCACTCACGCTTTTTCACTCTTATCTTCTCAGTCCTCCCTCCTTGCCATCCATCCTCACACTGTCATTCAAAGCACTGTGTTTCCAACAGAATACCCCCCTTCCCATTGACAATTCAGTCCATAAACAGTGTTTTTTCTCTACTGTGGCAATTTTCCAAGTAAGGAGTATGAGATCATCACACAATTGTTTTTACCACAGAACAATAACAGCTTAGTACCGCTATGTAATAATTAATTAGGAAGCAGGAGGAAAAAAAAAAAAAAGAAGCCATACTATTCTCTCCTGATATTCTCCTAGGCACTTAAAAGCCTCAGAAACACAGGCTAAGCACTTCTTAATAAGCAAATAACTACAGAACTAAACATAGCATTGCCATTAAAAAGGTTTCCCCCCTCTTATTTTATGGATAGTTTTGCTAAAGACTGACCTGATCAATGTCTTAAAAGCCAATAAAGCCACTTAGAGCAACTCAGGATTTGCAACAGAGCAGAAAGGACATTACTCACCCTTGCTCACAGAATTCAGCTCCTTTTCGAACCTGGTGTTGGGACAAACCAGCAGCTAGGTGAAGGGCAGTTCTTCACCAACATACAGTTACAAGTTTAAACATTTTTTAAACTAAGGAGATATCTGGGGCAAGGGCTGTCACTGACTGTAAGTACTGCACCCGTCATTTGTCACTACAGGCACATCAGGGATCTTCAACCAAAATTTTCACTTCGGAGCAAGCTTTTCTCTCACTGGTCATGAGTTTGCTGCCCAGCAGTCTGCTTCTAAATGTATCTTTGTCACGACTAAACATAACACGCCTTTGTCCAGCCCTACAAATTCACTTGATGCCTGATTTATCACACAGCTTTCCCTGTGCAGTGCAGGGAAACTGCAGGGCAATACAGTAGACAGCAAGTATCCCACTGCATAGGAGTGATCAAAAAGCACAAGCTGCCAAACAGCCTAAGTCCAAGGAATCCAAGCAATCATTGCCCTTCAGAAATCTTTAAGCTCTTCCTTAAACATACATCATGCATTCTCCTACTGACTACTGTCATATATTATGGGATTATCACTACGCATTTCTATGTTGTTTAAATATTTTATCCATATGCTAGGTACACACACAACTCCAATCACTAAGAAGTGCCATATATTCAGTTCACATCACCTCTAAATCACACATCTGGACACTTCTGTTTCTGTATTATAACCTTCCTACAATACCACAGTGTTACACGTAGACTTTCATTAGTCCTCTGGTGGACTACAGACATCCTGCTTGTTAGCTATCACCTAGCTGATAACGGTCACATTCCAAAGTTCCCCATGGCTCCAGCAGCACAGCTGCAGCAATTACATTTCCCATTTTGCTAGTCTTCCTGACATATCCAACACCGCTGTTTCAGACTCCTCTTGTAACACCATTCCTTTGATCATCCCTGCAGCTTTTCTCTGCATCTGTTACATACTGAGCTGAAGTTTCTTGGATATTGCAAGAAGTGTTGCAGACTTATTCCAGACCAGGTCCCAGCCCAGATGCACCCAGCTGAGGTGCCCTCCCTCAATTGCAAATACCTCTCCTGACACTTCCCTGGATCCCATCCACCACTTTCATGATGGTGTCACATTGACAGACTAGAGACAAACTTGAACCCACTTACCCTCACATGGGCCTTTCTCCTTCAAAGTCTTCCATTGTTGAACTCCCTGTTCATAGGAAAAGTTGTTGCATTACTTCCTAAGCTGAGGCTGTAGCACCATCCAATTTCAGGCACTCAGCACAGATGCCAGAGTCAGGTGCCTACACTCTGTTAACAGTCCAGAGAAAAAGGCAGGAGTTGGGTGCCTAATTAAAAATCTGCCTCCTTCCATTGATTATGTAAGAGCTTAGACTGCTAATTTTGACACCAAGGTGAAACTCAGTAAGTGAATTCCTGCCAGTGTGTGGCCTGACACTTTGCTGTGTTGAATTCCATCCTTTAGTATTACCTAATTGTACAATTAATTGTATAGTCATTCCATCTCAAACTGTATACTGGAAATTAATGTCCTCCTCCCATCAGCAAGTTTCAACAGCCTGCTTTCAATACAACGTGACAACAAAATCAACTCAGCCAAAAAAAAAACCACACCTCAAGAAAACTAAACAAGTCAACTCCCAAAGAATAGTTCATCTCATATATCTACCTCCTGTTGTCTCCCCTTGTGCCAGTTCTTCGCGTGAGTTTACAGTTCTTACACTAACTTAATCCTCCTCCACCTTGAACAGTAATTTTGATGCAGCAACCTGTTAAACAGTTCAGTAGAATCCAGAGAGATCAGATTTAGCACATTTTTTCTTTTTCTAGAAAACCTACTTTTTTATTAAAAAAAGATACTAGGTCAGTCTGACATGACCTATCTTAGCAAAACAGTGTTTCATCCTCCTTCCACTCAACTCCCATGTCTTTAATTATTCATTCCTTCAAAAAATTTTCTAAGGTTATTAAGGTCAAATTAACAAGCCTGAAGTTGCCTAGATCACATTTTCCATTTCCTTAGAGATATATATAACATTCAATAGTATCAAGTAATAAAAATCCTTTAAAAAATCTTAGTAACGGATCTATATTTTAATTACACATTAAAAAAAAAGCTACCTTTAAGAATTTCCCAATTTGGGAATTCCCAATACAGCAACTTAAAAAATAACTCTGACGGCCAGAAAGTCTGATTGCTTTTAAAATATGAGAAATGCAAAAACTGGATGCTGCTTCTGAGATTACAAAAAGCTACGTGAAATGATGAGTAAAATACCCAAGACAACTTCCTGAAAGCTCCTGAGACCCCAAAATCAGAAGATATAGCTAGGGCCCTCATTTAACTTGATACAGGAAATCCCAGTGCAAATCTGAGATGCTTCTGGGATCTGTATTACACAAGCCCCTTTAAGAGCTGCACGGTACCTTGAATTCCTACTAGTCAGTACAATTTCTTATATTCACAAACTGTTGAGTATGTTCATGTAGACTTTCCAATTCGTTGGGTCACTCAAGCATGCTATATCTGGAAAAGCTTTTGTGCTGGGGCATGATTTTCTTTATAAAATTTGAAGGCTTTTTAAAAGGATAAATACATTATCCAGTTCAAGAAAACTGTTTGATAGGATGCAAGAACCTTTTTTCTTTTTTTTCTTTTCTTGTTCTTTTAGCACTTTCGTATCTCTATCAGCTTGCCATACACATGCAAAAAAATTGCAAAAAATACCTTAAAAGCACACAAAACATTCCTTTAGTCTGCAATTTTAAGCTCTTTTTTTGACCCAGATTGGCATTCCTATGCCTTGAGCTGAAAGCAATCATCTTGTTAAAAGGTGATATTTATGTGTGTTGCCTCCTTCAGACAAATTTGGCCTGAATTTTAAGACACCTACTTCTTGATTCATTCTTCAAACAGTGGAAGCGCAAGTTGTGCATCCTGGTGCTTTAGAAGCAGGTTTGTAGCTGTCTGTACATGTCACACAATGTTCAAAACAGGCAGCCAGTTAAGATTCCTTCTGAATATCATGGCTAAAAACTTCTACTTGGGCTTTGCCTAAATTAACACTTATGGGGCACCTCTGTAAGCTCTGGTTCAGCAAGACAACTCAGCTTCGGGACAGCACACGAGCACATGCGTAACTATAAGCTTCAGTCCTACTGAAATGAGCAGAAGAGTTAAGATTTCTCCTGATGTAGACTTTAAGACTGACCTGACTTCCTGGGAGACCTTGGATCACTTACAACGGCTCCTGACTTCAGCAAGGGCTGCAGGTGCTCAGTGTCTACAAAGGACTTTTACTGAGATGTCTGAGTTCAGATTAAAGATAGTATTTGAAAATTTGACCTCAGGTATTTTTAAATACCTGGGCTTTAGCCCATCTGCCCTGTCCTCCCAGAAGTTATGAAAAATCATGCACTAAAGCTAAAAATAACTAGGAGCCTTTTCTGCTATTTATTCTGCAGAGACTATCATGGTAGCAATGCCCCAGCCTGAGTCATACTACCACTGCAGATTTTTGTCTTTTATTACAGTGCTTCAAGCTACTGTGAGACTTGGCAAGTGTTTGTACTGCACAGTCCAGATCTTTTGATGTATGGAGGTCTGGACTTGAGGACCCACACGGTCACTTCCTATCTTATCTTCCTAGCGATATGGAAAATACCATTGGAAGTAGGAAATGATCCATATGCAAAGTTTCCCAGAATGAAAGTCGTATGGTAGGCAGCTGATTTTGAGGATTGGTTTAGATGGTTTGGATTAAGTGTGAATCCTCTCAGTATGTTTTAGTGATACAATTATTCCCGAAATCCTCATAATGATTCTGTGGTAGTTCATCTATGTACCTCCCAAGAATAATGCTGAGATTATTAACAATTAGGTACTGGACATTTTGTAATTTAAACACTGTAACAGCTTTATACTTAAAATGCAAACATGGGAGTAAAATGAATATGTTATTGAATTGAGTGTAAGCTTGGACAGGATTATGTTCCAAACACTTTAAATGTCTTGATGTAAGAGTAGCATTTAATTCCAGAAAACCCGTAATTTATTTTTGTGCTTGCACAGAACATAATGTAGGTTAAATACTTGTAAAAAGAGGCAGAAGTCATCATAGTAAAGAAACAAAGTAATAACCCAGAGATCACTGTAGTCTCCAGATACTTAAAACATCTGAAATTCTGCTGCCTTCTCCTCCCTGACTCTGAGCCCTCTACAGCTGTTCTCATTAGCTATGTATCATCATGTCCTCTTACCCTTCTTTCTGTCCTTCTCCCTGCATTCAGGCTCCTGTCAATCTGATTACGCCTTCATTTAAGATATTATTCAAACTCAGTCCTTCATCTCTGCCTTCACTGCTAAAGCCATGGTTAACTCTGCAGACTAGAATCACCAGAATCAGAAAAACACCTAATGGAATATAGAACATTATTGAAAGGCCAAGTGCCTCACATTATGCAATAACTGCACATGCAGTTACTGCAATTATATATACCAATCCGGCATGGTGCACGCAATCGATCTAGCACTAACAAGAGGGTGATGAACATGATGAACAGGATCACTGCACATTTAACACAGCCATGCATTCACACATGGCCTGCTCTGCATTTTAACGTACTTTACAAACTGGCAAGAAGGGAAAAGAAGGGAAGGAACAAAATAGCAAATGATGGTTTTTGTTAAAAAACAAACTGTAAAAGCAGATAGTAAACTTGCAGTAAAAGCTAACAACAACAATCAAAGCAGCTTACTATGCTAATAACAATTACCTCTCCTTAGTCAGTCACTCACGCACTTTGTCCGTTCATCACCTATACCACTATATGCTTTAGCAGGGCATGTTTTCTGGAGATGTCACCCAGAGAACTGACTGAAGAGAAAGCGGGGACTGCTACTCAAAAAGGATGCCACTGGAGATAAACTCTGTTTTATACACACACATTAAGGAGCCTCAATTGAAAAAGCTATGTGGAGCTTTACATATGCAACACTGAGTTTGACTCTTAATGAAGAAGCCACTAAATCCAAATCAGTTGAAAGAAAATATGCACCAAAACACCAAGCAAGCAGGCAAACCGAAGTGGGTGGCATTCTCTTTTCTTTCTTTCTTATTTTCTCTCCAGACCTAATCTAACACAAAGCTTCAAATCAGTAGTGGGATCTGTCTATAAGGAGTTGATTGCACAGCCAGGGCCATATTTGAGAAACACCTAATCAGGATGATATGCTGTCCCTGTAGGGGAGCCCCAAATGCTGTTTTTTTCCTCTATTGTTATGGATGTCTTTGAAAGAGTGGAGATAGACTCCACAGGGGAGAAGACATAGCTGTCTTGGGGAAGAATGACAATTCTTCTTTAATTTCTTCAGCATGAAGCAGCACTGAACTGGATGGAGATGCAGGATTGCCGCAGGCGTATCTTTTCCAATGCAGACAATGATTAATAGAAGAAAGAAAGATTATATGAATGACTAGTATTACTGCAATTCCTTTTAAGTCACAGTAAAGCTAGCTACAGGGTCTGGCAACACTAATTTGCTACTGGCAACTTCATCCCTGCCTTCTTGGGATCGAGAAAGATCTGTAAGTGTATGCCTGATTCCCAAGTTATTTTTCACTGAACGGTTCAAGATGGTGAAAGGAAAAAATTACACATATGCCCCTGGAGCAACCCATTGTGCACTGCATTCCATTCTGTCCCAGTTAAATAACCCAGTCCATGGTATCGACTGCTTGCTTTAGTTCCAGTTGTAGGCACAATAGTGGTAACATACCTCTCTAGACATTTCAGTAATTGATCCTCATTAAGACACACATCTGATCCAAGAAAAGCAATGCTGCATGAGAAAGTGCATTTGCTGACTCTGTCTGCTTGATCTCACACAGGAACTTGTTCTCCCTTAGCAGGAGCTGGGGAAAAACATCTCTGAGAAGTCACTACGGTTCACCACTGACTCTACTCCAACATTCATTCTTTGCTGAACTCTGTGAAAGGGCACTGAGGGCACTACATCAGAGATGAGGATTCTGAGGGTTCCCCCTCAATTTCTGCACAGGATTACCCCCCTGACCGGGAGCATCACATGTGACCACAAGCATCGCATTTGACCTCTCGCTGCCTCCTATTCCCATACCAGCAAAACCTCCTGCCTCTGCCAGAAGACTCATTTGATTGGCATCTGCTTCACACTGCCTTGCGGGTAAGGCCACATCCCACACATCACCAGCAGGTGTGCCACAACTTCTCTTATTCTCTGAAATCCCAGAAGCCAGGTGCAGCTGGTCAGCCCGACATACTGCCCACCAACAGCTGCTCTGGCCCACAGGAAGCGAGAGGAGTCCTATGACTGAACTTTGCTTGGAAACAAGTGGGGAAGAGTCTTCTCGCAAGAGTATTCTGCTAACAGGAACCCCACCAGGACGTTCACCTCTCAGGGCCTAGTAACGTGACCATCAGCCTCCGCCCCCTGCCACATCACAGGACATAACGTAGCTCTTTCACTGTGGAGAACTAAATACTTGACAACACGTTTGTGAAGTGCCCAACAGGATCCAGTTCCCATCCTGAAGGATATTGCTTTATGCTACAGCAACATTCAATGACAACAAAGGCAGATCTGCCTTCCTCCATCTCTGTTGACCCAGCATGTTCAAGGGAAGAAAATTAAACAACCACCAGTTTGTTCTTATGGTGGAAACAGGCGACAAATATCAGTCTTTCAGCATAGGCTGTACTTTAAATCTCACAAATTTCCAGAAACACATCACTTGTTCAAAGATGAACAAATCACACTATCACTAGCTAATGACCTACCTGAGCTTCTGTGGACAACGCACCCAATGATAACAGAAAACCTCTGGCCGATATAATGAATTACCCACAGTACAAAACATAGGGTAAGCATGCCACTGATACCAGAACGTAGGATCTTGTCAGTACTTCATTATTTCTGAGGCTGAAGTTCCTTTTGCTCTGTCTGTCTCTAATTTATTTCATCTTTGAACCTTTGCATTCAGTGTCCACAGATCATCACACATTATAATAGCAATCACTAAAATTATATTACCTTACTCCATCTTTCACAGATGAAATTCGGCATGTGCATCCAGTTCTTTTTTAATAAAGCCTGAAAGACACAAAAAGGACAAACTGTTTTCGACTGAGTCAATCCAGATAAACAGCCTAGTAGTACAGGAAAAAAAATTTTGGGGAAAGCAATAATATAGGAACAATTAAAAAAAATCACTAAAAACTTGTAAAAAAATGCAGAGTGTTAACATTTTATAACATAGCTCCTTTACCATTTGAAACAGAATCTGGACTGTGGATCAGTTCTGAGGAAAGAGAACATAAGAATAAAGCCAAAGGAGAAATTTCAGAATCAGGTACTGTTACTGTAACATTTTACGCTTAGGGACTGTGATGTATATCTCCCTTCTACTATATTAATGAAAATACAATGCATTTAACTAAAATGACTTTTCTATTAAGTCTGTAAAAGGCTCAGTGCAGTTACAGTATAAGAAGCTCAATAAAGTAGCTACTTCATGTCACCAGCAACAATTGAGCTCTCCCAGCATAGCTCCTCAACTTGGCTACCTTGTCCCGTCTGCTTATTCCAGCTGCAGTCAGTGTTGGGGTCACCACATGGCACTGCGACTGCTTCCCCAAGAATAAGCTCCGCGAAACAGAAATGCTAACAACTGAACCCAGCCCCCGCCAGGCAATTTTTACTGCCTGCAGGTCCAGACTGAATTCAGATGCTACTGACAGAGAGACTCAAGAGTTCCATTTCTTGCTGCCAACACCCACAGCTCTTCCATTGTGACAAGGAACATACTGTCCTTGGCCATACCAACATCATTCACCACGCCTAAGCAATAGGCATCTCAATGGGTTTTTCTCCCTTCAAGAAGCATAATCAAGACATTTCCTAGCACGTTTTATCCCATAAATCAATCAGTCCAGAATCCTTACCCAAGTTCACTGTCAAACAGATACACAATCCACATGGCAGAAGTAAGGCAGCTAGACATGAAGGTTAACTTTAACCTGAGAAAGCCACAGCCTTCCTAGGCTCCCTCTGTAGCCTGCGAAATCCAACATCTACACCGCTTAATCCACCAGCTATTTGGATTAACCCCTGAGCGAGGCCCTAAGGTGCAGGGGAGGCTCCCCATCACACTGCCCAGGGCTGCTTCTGTTCTGCCTACACAGTCATCACACAGTATCCTAACATTTCACCCATGGTCTCTTCTCAGCCCCCAAGGTGATCTTAAGACATGATCGTTATTTTGTGAGGGTACTGTTCTGAATTTTCAGGTTCACAGTTTCCAAAACGATGCAAGAGCTGTGTTGCAACCCAACAGAACAGTGCTTTATAGTGGTAAACTAGGAGCAGGTGCCTTGCATCCTGGCATGAGGGCAGCTCAGGATCAAATTTTTTATCTTAAGGCCAAAACAAAAGCTCTTCAACTAGTATGCTCTCCAGGACAAGAACAAGTATGATTTTTAACCTGAAATATCTGCCATTTTGCTACAACAGTGCATGTTAGAAATCTTTGACTGTGGTACCACAAAACTGTGGCAAGGCAACAGGTTCCTATGTGGACAAGATACTTCTCTAGTAAAATATATAGATGGGGCAAACATATAAATATATACAGTAGAATTAAGAAAGCTAAAACTTTAATTCACAGAAAAATATACTGATCAGTTTAAGCAGTTTTACTGCTTAAAACATTAAATTCAGGGAACATAAAGCAAACAGTGTTCAGATTTGTGATGCAGTAATTAAGATGCAATTCATCAGTTTACAGTGTTGTATGTAAATATTAGGAAAATAAAAACTATCAAAGAAGAACCAGGACTGAAGTAAAAGAAATAAGATGAAGTCAAAAAGCACTAAGACTGCAGACTAACAAAAACAACTTCCGCTACAAATTGGGAAAAAACAAGAAGAAAGAAGACCTCAGTGTCAGACAATGCAGCCACAAAAAGGGTAGATACTGTGTTAGGGTGTACCAGCCAATATGCTCTTGTCACTACAAAAAGTAGCAATGAGACTGAGTTGGGAACACTGGCTACAAGAAGTTACGCACTGCCCACCTCAGTCTGTAACACGTGTAGAGAAAGGCTTATGAGGACAATGGAGAGTCAGCCTCCCCAGAGCAGACCAAAAAATTGTTAAGCTCAGCAAAGCAGAGGCGGAGATGAGTTACAATTTGCTCTCCAGAAACACATGACAAGGGCTAAACACCAGAGAGGTGAAAAAGGCGTTCAGATAAATAGGGTGTTAACTAAATAACTAACCTAACTGGAATAATAGCAACAAAGAAAGCTCGTTTAGCCAAGGAAAAACTGGGTTTCCATATAAAAGGAGTATTATGCCACTGTTAAGACTGAATTCAACAGCTCAGGAAACTCCATCCGGCCCTATGCCTCTATGCACTCATCAGCAAAGCATCTAAAATTTCTTACAAAATTATACCTCTTCACAGAAGTGGCCTATAAGGCAGCTCAAGCCGTCTTCTCTTTTCATTGCCCAAGGTGAAGGCAGAACAAACTTGAAGTTCACCTCTATGACTGTCAATTCAGATGAGACGTTACAAAGCATTTTACTTACTCTGGCTTTTGGAGAGTTCCTCAGTGAGGACAGAGGACATCTGACACTATGTGGAGCTCTTTTCGGGGTTAAATGTGATATGCAATAGTTTTTGGCAAAGTCATTCACTATTTAAAATAATTTTTATTTTGGTAAATTCAGTGCAGGCACACAAAGTTCCAATTTGGTATCCTTTGTAACTTCAACTGTATTTATTTAGCATAGTTATTTTTTCTTTTTCCATTCTAAAAGCAGGGCACGTACTGTGAAAGCTGCTAGACACCATGAAAGCTACTCACAAAGCAAGTCACAGCCAGCCACAGTCTCAACATCAAGGGCTGATACAATGGATCTGCTGCATTATAACCATGTAATATACTGTACCACCATTCACCTTCAGGACATTTAATATAAATACTTAAACCTGGTCAGTTATTTATTTAACTTAAAATGAAGAAATGAAAATGGCAGAGATGATAAAGGAATCTAAAAATCCTATTTACAATACTATGACAAAAAATGACTAGTTCTGGGGCCACAGGCAAATCCCTTTCATCTCTGTGGCTGAGCTCACGTCTGCAAAACAGAGACAATGTGACCTAGTAACTACATCGACTCTCTGCTGGCAAGTTATATTTGTACCTCGCTCACTACCATCAGGAAGTCACACCCATTTTGCAGAGCAACATTGAAAATCACACATTCTAGAGTGACGTGTTTTAAAATCAGACCATCAGTGAGATTTTTAGAAAAATACTGCAACTTCTACAGAGAAGGCAGGTCCTACCTACTGATCTCCCAGCAAGTTCTGACCTTGCACAGGTGCCCTCCTACTCTCCACCCCGTTCTAAAAGCAGCTTTCAACTACATCTCTAGAGTCTGCCTGTACGTTCTCCTCTTTGACACAATCACATTTTTTAATTGCACTCCAATTCTGTTGTGCTTTGGTACTTGATTAAGAACCACTAAAATGCTAGCTTTAGCCATAACAATTACATTGAACATTAGTACCACATGCCCAGGTAGTAAGCCCAGAAAGTCCAATGTCACTTGCATATGAAAGATTCTAACAGGGCAAGTTAGAATTTGGCTCAAGCCCCTCTTTTTCACCCTACGTTGTACAGTTTTTAAACTACATTGCCCTGTAATAGCTATAAGACCGCGGCAGAGTGTGGTAATGCACTACTGCAGACCACACCAAAGCACCAGCTTCTTGGCATGTTCTGCCTCCAGCCTTCTGCATTAAGAAATGATAATGATAGAAAAAAAGATTCTTCAAAGACTGCAGCATGTTTTTGCTTAATTAAAACCATATAGAAATTGTTTTGCAATTGACTGATGACAGCAGTTCAAGTCTTGGTGCTTATTGCCAGATTTTAAAAGCCATTCAGATCCTTCTCTGTAAGGAAATGATACATAGCGAGATTTTTTTCACCCCAATTGCTTGTACTTGCAACCAGGTTTACCACACAAACCGAGGAGAACACCAGTTCTCAATTCAATCTGCCACACCCTTATTCCTAAATGTTGCAGAAAGTGAAGCACGTGACACCATTCCCTGGAGAGAAACCTGAAAGTGTGATACAAAACAAACATAAAAACGACAGGGTGTGTACATGCTCCTATTGAAAATCCCTCGCTTTCTCCTCCTCCCTGCCGCCTTTCCTCTTTCTCACTGGCTGGAGAGCAGCTAAATCACTCCAGGGAGGAAGGAACGACTAACCCTTTTCCTTTGCAATTAAATGTACTGTCAACATCTCTGAAGGGTACCGGCAACCCATGACACCAGGTGTGATTTTGTCCATTAGTTAAACGGAGAAAAACAGTGTTACTTTGCCTGAAGGCTAGCTCTGATAGCTTTTATCCAGACACAGTCCAACAGACATGCTATTCCCATGGGAGTTGAGCTGATCTATGCTACTGCCTCCCATTGCTTGTCCTCGCTTTTCCCCTCCTCCTATCTGTCAGCAAAACTGCACGTTGGTACAACCTAAACTTCTTTTTTAAAAAAAACAAAACAAAACCCAAAAAACTAGAATACTTGGACAGAAAAAAAGAGCAAAACAGAACAGTTTGCAACAGATACAATTTAAACCAAAGCACTTTGACAGAACCAAGCTGGGGAAGGACTATATTTGCTGTTTATGCTGGCAAATTTGAGGAGCAGGAACCTCTGCAGCGGACAAGCAGCTGGGGATGAACCACATGACAGTAGAGCTGCAAACAAATGCTCATTCAAAGCAAGTTGTCAGAGTCAATGTAGCTCAGAAGACATTTCCTGTAAACGTATTTTAAAGGCTCAAGTTTCCAATAATCAGCCTACAAACCCAGGCAGCACATTCTTTTTCTAGGTCAAGATAGTTATGACCCCTGCTACAAACCTCAAGCACACAGAAGGTAGAATATACTGTGCATCCTGCTGTGCTCTGTTTGATCTTCTCCTTTGCCTTGCAGCAAATAAAATGCAGCGTTCTTTAAACTCTTCTACAAACAAACTATGTATGATTTCCTGAAGTCTTCCCTCATATTCCCCATTTTGAAATACCAGTCTTCAGGATTTTAAAGAACATAAACTCTCTTCATTCTGAGCAAATTATTATTGTGATCAATGTGGCAACTCCTTCTGCTGTACTAACTTACACAAGATGCTATCACCATTATATCAAAATACGCCTTACAGAAAAAGAGGAAACTTGCCTTGTCTTGATTTGACTTCCCCAGAATTATTTCAGATTTGCTTGCATTATGTATGCAACCTATACTTTCACAACATTAAAGTTTCAGCTATTTTCAGCTGCCGGTTGGGAAGAAATAAAACACACATCTGTGACTGTATCCGTATCACTGGTAGCAGCAGTGCTTTAGCATTCCTAATGCTACGCTGTGTTCCTGAATGAGTCACAGCTTCTTGTTGGGCAGAAACACAGTCACAATTTACCTTGCTCTGCACCCGATTTTCATGGAAAGAAAATCATAGTACATGCCAATACCTCCCCAGGTTGAACAAACATGGAGCCAGAACCCACAGCATGCCCCGACATTAGGTCTGTTCCTCAACATTGTCACATACACACCTCCACAAGTCAGTCTAGCTAAAGAGTGCTGTCCTGCAAAATGGGAAGCGAGGAAAAGAAGATTACAAAACACACTCTCAAGGTCAAACTGGTTTGCACAAGTGGATCCTGTATTTCACATTCTATTTTAAATATTAAAGAGAAGCTCTGGTTTGCTATTACAAGCACGATCAATCCAGCCATTTACTATGTGCTTATGCAGAAGAGATGAGGTGTATGAAGAACACCCAGGACCACGGTGAATCAACTTGAACAGTTTTGTAATATTGTTGACAGTAAATGAACAGTGTCCAGTTCCTAAAATTGTCACTCCCTTCTTTCACTTATTATATTAGTGTCACACCAAGACACATTTTTCTTAACTACCACATGCCCACATGCCTGTCTCTTTTTTATCACAGGAGGCTATGCTTTCAGGATAAATAATATTCCACTGTAAAACTAAACGTCCAAGTAGTAATGGGTGGAAATGATCTTCATGCTGTATAACCAAATTATAATTTTCTGAGGGTGTTCAGTTTTACACAAATCTCTGAGATGTCAACATTAAGATGGGTTTTCCTTCTAGGGTAATCCATTGCACCGTCCCTGTCATGCAGACATATTTTACGGACCCCCAAACGCAACTTGAGAGCTGATACAAATTGGAACATTGGCCACTCCAGCCATGAAATGTGCAGCACAATATGGGGAAATCTAGGCTGCATTATTAATTTTTGCATATAAATAGTCACGCGTTTACTGTGAAGACATTGTTTTCTTGGGTCCCAGAAATATGAATCACAGAGGAATGGGGGGAAAAAAGTGCAAGTTGTAGGGAAGTTGGGAAAGTTGTAGAGAAGTTGGGAAAGATGTCATACTTTCAAAAAATAAATGCTGCAAAGTATTACACT
Organism: Calonectris borealis; assembly: GCF_964195595.1. Taxonomy (NCBI): domain Eukaryota; kingdom Metazoa; phylum Chordata; class Aves; order Procellariiformes; family Procellariidae; genus Calonectris; species Calonectris borealis. The sequence continues at coordinate 147,367,052 of NC_134312.1, forward strand.
CTCCAGTAGCTACCACAGCCCTCCCAAATGCCTCTTTGCCACTTCCCTTCTTTCTCTTAGAAGCCTTTTAGAGGTTTGCAAATGTTGTTAGTGACAGGTAAGCACTGTGCTAGGAAGGAACTACTCTTCCCATTTATCCTGGATGTCTTGCTCATGACAGGAAGGGGTATCAAATCTTCACACAAATTGAGTCAAATTACGAGTGAGTTCTTGTCTGCTACTTATCACAAATACAACAGCTAAGCAGATCTTCACACTGGTAAGTGTTCTGCCCTCCATTTGTCTTTCTGCTAAATTTTACGTAAAATTGGTATTTAAAGACACCCCCAGTTTCTAAAGAGACAATTGTTATGTGTGCCAAGTTGTTTCTAGCCCTCAATAAAATCTTATCAGTGGCCACTTGCAACATTTTTTGATTTTCCATGAAATTAAAGGCTGTGGAGATGTTTACATATCTGAAATATAAATCCCACTAACGAGCACAGAGAAGAACGTTCAGTTCTTCTTGAGCTGTTAGGAAATACTTGCATCCCACAAAAAAGGCAAGCATTTACAAGGCAGTCAAAATTCAGACACCATGGGTGTTGAAGCCAAGCCCCTCCCTTCCTCAGTTCAGACACACACACGCTGGCAGCCTGCCGTGACTTCCAAGCACAAAAGCAGCCACTTCCTCCAAGCGCTCCCTGTGCAAATGGAAGTTTATCCTTCCACGTGCCCAACCAGGTCCCCTCTCTCACTGTTCTCTGTACCCTGAAGGCGCTCAACCCCTTCCACTACCCCCATGCACTGAAATGACATGGTGTCTTCAAAAGGATCCTGTGAGAGAGCTCTTCTTTAAGGGGAAAACCAAAACATGCCAACTGCCCCATGCAAACTGCCACCACCTCCATCTCCCTTTCTGGGGCACAGAGGCAGCTGGCAGAAACGGGGTTTTCATGGCAGAAGGGGAGGAGAAGGCAGCTGGATGGCAGGAGCCAGGAGGACTGTTGCTGCCTCAGCCTCCCGCCCGCAGGCATCTCTGCCCTTCACGATCCAGCCTGCCCCACGGGAAGCAAAGCCACGTCTCACTCTGCCCACTCAGGCCCACAGGAGCTGACTGCTGGGCAGCATTTGCAGTTTCACTATAGAGGAGCCTTCAGATAACTGATTCAGTCTCTCACAGATCACATCAGTTGAAAGGGCAATAATACTTCTGTGCATTCAATTGCAAAAGATGCTGGTAAAAGGCAGGCAACAATAACGGATATAATTTCACCGTATAGCAATAAACATGACAAATTAAGGTCATGGCACGGGAAGACAATTCTGACTGTATTTCACTCTGATCCCTCCAGCCATGACTTTGTGGAGCTCAATAACATAAGCCTCTTGAGCACCTCTAGCAATGGTGGTCGTGGCTTTCCTCCAGAAACCACAGGTCTGGATCCTTGAAGCGTGGATTAAACAGTCAAACACAATTCCCTTCAGTTCAACTCTCATTTCTTACTTTACCCACACCCTTAAGTGGCTACTTCCATTCACCGTGTATTTTAGTGGAAGCGCTATAGATAAACTGATTGTACGAACTGTTTGTGAACTTTCAGTAAAGATGCCAAAGTCCTGTAGGGTCTCTCATAGGATCCTCTGTAAGACAGCATATCGCTTCAAGACAAACTTGGGACTAAATTTAATTTGCTTCTGCCCAGTAACAGTTAGAAAAAAGCAAATTACATGACAGTATGAACGCTTACACTATGTTAATTCTAAAAATGGCCAGTCTGCAAACATAAGCACTCTCAACTTGCTTGTGATCTTATCTCAGAAAGTAAGTTCTACAAAATTCATAAAGTTGAGACCAAACTTGTCCCGGTTCCCTTCTGTTCCCCAGCTGTACTGCAGACTTCACGGGAGGGCAGCCAAGAAGAAGAATGCCCTCTAATTTCCCATTAATCTTTCTTTCCAAAGTCCATTTCTGGTCTAGTTTGCAAGTCTGCCTCACTGCATACGTACCAGCAAAACAGTAGTCACTTTTCCACACAACTTTTCTGTGTAAAATCACTGTTCTGTAGAAGTATCAGTGTTTTTAATACCATGTTTTCACCAATGAGTTTACAAAGCTATGGGACAGTATTAGAAATCTTTCTTATGTAGGCAAAACCACAAAGGCCACATTCTTCCTATTACTCACTACCTCCTGTTTACCAAAATACAATTGAAAGTCATCCACTTATCTCAGGAACAGAGAATAATTTAATGAACTTTTCCCAGACACCCACATTTGAGAGAGAGTTTATAACAGAAAGACCTCACTCTAGCCAGCTCAGCTGCATTCATTTTTATGTCATGTACTCACAGCCACAATACTAATATTAGTGATAGTAATGCTCAGGATGCAATCCTTTTCATACAAATCCTCCATACTAACGTACCGAGCTCAAAAGAGCTTTTATTGCAAGCTTTCCTGAAACAGAGGACACTGTCAGCGTGGTATTATTTTTCTCACGTCCTTCTATGTGCATTAAAAGAATCAACATTTTACCGTGTTGGTCCATATGTCCTCAGGAGAAGCCCTCCCAGTTGCCCAACAGAAATAACATCGATGCCAGGGAAAAAATAAATCTTTTGCTTTGAAGTCAGACCACTAGTGTCTATTTCTGAAATGAGACAGAAGAAATCTTTTATAGCAGCTTGTATTTCAGGAATCCGGGGCTTAAAATACACTTATCTATCACACAGGAAACCTGATGAAGTTACTGGCTTTTTAGTACAATCTAGAACATTGCAGTGTTGTCGTCTTTTTTTTTTTAAATCAGATTTGCTGCCCAAATAACCTGCAGAAATGGACATGCTTCGTTATTCACCTCTGCCTGTAGCAGCTCTGCCATCTGGCACTAGCAAGTATTTATCTGAAAAGTAAATCTGAATTAAGGATCATGAACCCATTCCTTTTAAATTTTGTTTCACCTGAACACAGAAGGTCAAGTCACAGTCATGAGACATTGAACCTACCAATTCACTACCGTTTCTTTAAGCCCGCACAGCAAACTCAGAGGTACTCTGCTGCTTTAAAAGATAAAGCACCAAACTGAAATGAAAACTAAGCTAATCCCAGATTTCTGCGTCCTTATAAAATACAAGGAGAATTCAGCACAGAAATAACATGTCATCATAATCCAGGCCATAATCTCATTTAACCAGAGCAAAATGAACTATACTCATCCTTACGCTGGCTCCAACTCCAGAGCAGGGCAGGGGGACTATAGTCATGAAGAACGAGTCAAGTGGAAACTCAGACCCTGAAGGCAAATGAAAGGACCAACATTGCTATACTCACAGTGTAGGCTGCACCCTTCACTCTATTTATAAACTAGCATATGCTTAAGAATACACACAGGTTTCAAGAGACAAAAATTCAGACTGTGACTTTTTCTGTGTGATACAAAACATCACGCAATGCAATGAGGTGGGAGCCCCTCTAACAGTTTGGGCCTTCCAGGGCCAACAGGACTGTGTCCCCCTGCTTGAACTGCTCCAGGATTAAGTGAAGAGCTTTTCAGAACACAGTATAAACAAAGATTTAGCAGTTCGTTCGCTCTCTTCTTTAAAACCAGGCAACAAATCTAATCCAAACAAGAAGACTTATTCAGAAAACAGGAAAAGGGACAAAGCAGATGCCCTCTAGATATATACACATATAAAAATAAAAGACCCCCAAAACAACTGATGTAAAAATTGTCATTTCTAAAAATTACACAAATAAAAAGATGAGTTCTCCAACAAACAAGATGGTTCAGTATTCAAACAGTCCTATTCATACTGCTCACATGCAAGGGTTTTATTCCAATGTAACTCCAGTTTCTAGGGGCTTATTTTTGGCATGCAAAAAAAGAAACAGAAACTTGTAAAAAAACCAACTCAAACAAACTTTTGCCCTCCCTCCTTTTCAAATTTAGAGTTGAAAACAGAAATGCTGTGCTGTTCTGTGACACAAGGATGTACTACATAAATACCAATATACTGCTGCTTTTTCGCATACTGCAGAGTCCTCTTTCAGAAAGTCTAATGTCAAACAGCAAATCACCATAGAAAATACGGCGATCATTTTTTGTGAAAATAAAATCATTATTCAGTGCATGGACCATCTTCTACTCTGTGTAAAACTCAGCATCCGATACAGCAGTGCTCCAGTTTGGGTTAATCATTAGGTAAAACTGAATACAATCCAAAAATCAACCATATTAAAGATGATTCACGTAAATTCATTTTGATAGTAAGACTGGATTTCCCCTACGTTCTTCACCAGCCATTTAGCAAGGCTGGCTATAAATCATGGCTGATGTAACTTTTGTGTAAAATAAGAGAGTAGGTGCTTCCTCCCACTGAAGGTCTCAGAGCTTCAAGAATTTTTGCGAAACGCTTTGTTTTCTCCATGCCCCTAATTTCTCCACTTATTACCCACAGCAACAGTTGTGTTTCCTGCAGAGTCACTTCCCCCTGCCACAGCAGGGAGAGGTAGAACAGCAAGCACAAGGATGATGCCACTGCCCGTTTCGAAACTTCTGCTCAAGGACTGAGGAAGCAGAACATGTACGAGATCAGAGGTAATCCAGTAGCATTGCTTCCCACGTGCCAGGAAGGCAGATGAAGGGCTCAGAATAACATGGTTAGGGCACGGCCACAAAGGAAGCCACAGAAAAAAGCAGCAGGTTTTATGAAGGAAGAAACAATAAAACCTGTCGTTCGCAACACAAGCGGCCCAGGAGCAAAAGGGAAGAGCTGAATTACACGAGGTTTGCAGCTTTGCACCGTTTAAGGCTTGCCTAGGTGGAAAACCTACCAAGGGGAGAGAATCATTAAACAGGTAACAGCAGAGCAGCTGAAGTGAGAATCGAAAAAGGGGGCTTAAATTTCAGCAAGAAGTCAGCAAGAGCTTCAGTGAGGGCAGAGATAACAAAACATGGCTCTGGAGTAATGCAGAGACGAGAAAACCAGCCGTGCATGCACCGGTGATGTCCTGTAGGTTAGGAACAGGAGGGGAGAACAGTGAGCTGGGATCTTCTGCTTGGGTTCACTAGAGGTAACAAACCTTTACTACAGAAGAGAAAGGCCAAGAAGATCATGAACTCTCACACTTCAAGTCCTGCCAAAAGTACAGGTGAAATGGTCCCAACAGTTTCTGCCGTTTGTTGCCTTTACGGCCTGATGCAAAGCCAACTTAAAGCAACAAAAACTAACTTTCAGGGCGCCTAGAGGGCAGACTTTGACAAGCCCTATTATACTTACTACAAAATCCCTGCATAGAAGGATCAAACGCAGCTGCTTCCTTTGCACTTAACACAGTTATGATTACTTCCCTGCACAAATCTCTCCTAACCTGGATATTTACGTGTTAGTTGTCACTTGTTAATATATCCAAAGGAAGACATGTAATTATCAAGATAGTATCACAACAAACACCACTAGAACTGTTTTAGTTCTTCCCAGAAGCTTTCCAACTCACATAAAGCAAACTGGCTGGCTATCTTGCAAGGCTGGACTTCTTGTTCTTTTTTCAGCTGAGGCTCTTTTTCACTTAGTGGCATTCCAGCAGCAGACACAGCAGGCTGCATGAGAACGAGATGAATCAGAGGGAGTTCTCTCTGGTAGTCAGCACTTGCACAAAGAGTTCATGGACAAGTAGGATGGAGAGGCTGTCTTCAGGGTTGTGTCGACTCAGGGGCTGTCATCCTGTCTTTTCGATGTTAAGCATGTTCTTGAAATTTATTTTCAAAATTTTAACTGTTAATTATTTAACTGCGCCCACAATGCATTAATAATGAAATTATGTAAATCGATTGAAGATAATTGTTTTATTATAATAAATTATTTGTTCTGGTTTGACATAATAAAGAATTCATAATCTAAACGCATACATACTTAAAGGCAAACATGAAGGCAAACACAATTCTGACACGCAATCTCAGAAAACAATAATTCAGATACAAATCAGTGGAAAAATTAAGACTGTAAAGACTGTTTTATTTGGACTTGTTTGGATTTGAGAGGGGAAGGAAAGACTGCCACGTGCCAGAACTTTGTTAGTGAGCAGTCTTAAAACCAACCCTAACATTGTTTAAACTAGCTTGCATTTATAATGCTGTAACATGAGAAATATTTTAAATATTTTATACCAGAAACATAAATCATCAAAATTTTGCTCTGGGAGATGGGCGTCCATGACTGACATTGTTTTAAAAACTCCTCTCACACTATAGTTTTCTAAGTTGGATGCCACAAGAAATGTAAAGATACTATAAATGCACTAACAAACCTTACTTTCCATTTTATTAAGAAACCTAATCTTTTTTAAAAGAGGAAGTAACACCAAATCTAGTTAATTCATAGCAATGAAAACACTGTGCATCAGTGAATGCTATAAATTAGCAAATAGGAGAAGAACCTAAAGTATGCTGTCATTCTTAAATGATCTTACTACAGCACCATCTTTCTTTGAGAGGAGAAGACAGTGGTCATTTTTATGTAAATTCTACAAGGAAATGAGTGGTAATTTCAAATAGCTGAGAGTAAGCTAATAAATGACCAGTTTTTGAAAATATCCTCATTCTCTCATTCTGAAAATAATACACAGAAGTGACCAGGCTCCCTTGTTACTAAGAGCAGCTGCCAACCTCACTGTAAGATGCACTTTAAAAGGACACTGCCTTGCAAATCCAAAATAAATGGGGGAAAATAGAAGAAAAAAAGAAAAAAAAAAAAGGAAAGGAAAGAACAGAAAAAAGAAATTAAGATAAATTCATTATTGCAGTTCAAAAACAGAGTCCCTAACTTAGAAAATCTCTTGTGGGGAGTACAGCAAAGGCTCAAGACTCAGTGGATTCCACATGAGGATAATTAGCGATACCAGTCCAGACTACATTAAAATTACAGCACCAGAGTGAATAAAATAGCAGTAAAGCCACTACAAAAAACTGTTTTACCCACTCTGCATATGTCAACACTAACTAGAATACGTCCCACTTTTTGCATATAACCAATTGTCAGTACAGGACATATATATATGGGCTTTTAGTGGCACAAAATGGAAACCACCCCAATTTCTGGAAGGATCATTCAAAGTATTTGAAGAAACTGTTTACATCCAGGCACTTCACGGCTCACAGCGTGCGCACACTCCCAGCCTGAATGCTGAAGGCAAAACAACACTGTGATTCTAAAGGTAAACAATTATTTTGCTATTTGCAAAATTGGCTATTTGCCATTTCTAATGCTATTTCTGTTTTTTATTCTATTAACACAGAAATTCAGAAGTCAGTAAATTTAGTTTTAAGCAAGAAGTACAGAACTGCAGCACTCTCCAAAGAACAGAAGGCTGCTTAAAAACTGTTTTCCTTGCCCTACCGTCTAGCAGCACTGTTTCTTCGAAAGAGGTCTTCTGTCTTTAACATGGCTGCCATGCCTTACATAACATCAATGAATGAGAATATAGTTATTTTGTTTCCTAGGACGTGCGCTGCCCATTAGCCATATGATTCTCCATATGGCACCGCAAACAGTCGAGACAAAGCTTTGCAGTAACGCAGCTCCAAAGATCAGCATCCTCCGAGAATAAGCAGCAGCAGAAAGAGACTCAGCCTTCACACGCTCTAAATTCCCTTTCATATCTTTCTCTAGTAAGTAACAGGCATTCTTACCTTAAGAAAACAATAATAATAATAACGGTGCTCAGTAGAGCCTCCTCTGTGCTCGTAAAAAAAAATCTTGGTGCAACTGTCTCCTGCAGCAGGTAATCAATAATATAACCTGCTTCTTCTGTTGCCAGAGCTGCTCCATCTGAACGCTAGCTAACGTGAACGCTGTCAGTGTGAGTCATACCAGTGACTCAGAGCAGATGCAGAGCTGCAGGAGGAGTTTTAAGTTTCAGGGCTTCCTCCCTCTCGCTCGCTCCTGTTCTCTGTCGCGCAGGCAGGCACGCACGCACTCGCCACCCGTGTGTCTGTATATGCCTGCAGACTGCCCCAGCTTTTTCTTTCAGCAGCAAGTTTGATTTCATCCTCTACACAATCTTGTTTGTTTTGGCTTTCTTTTGTTTGTTTTTTTCCCCAGGATGGCCATTCTGTTTCTTTCTCCATTCTAAATATATTTGTCTTGAACGCAAAGGCTTGCTCTGCAAGCCAGGTCAATACTGTGGTATGCCAGGTGGTGTGCTACTACAAGATATGTGTGGGCTCACACCTCTCACCAAGACTAGGGGAAGAACTCAAATACCCCAGGAAAGATTCTAAACCAAAAGTATTCAGTTAGGGCAATATCCATTCATTCATCACAAGTTTATAGCAAAGTGCCTCTGATTTCATTAAGTGCTCTGGGGAGGACAAATTTGGTCTCAAATGCAGAGAGAGATAAAAGAACTGTAGGAAGGACTATGCACGTGGCTATATGCACGTGAGCAGAAATCCTACGTGCCCGACACCAGTTTAGCAGGGAGAAGTGCCTATATGAAAAGAGCATAGCCGCATTATAGACAGGGGCAGCGGGATTAGGGTTGAATTCTGGCAGCCTCCCTCACAGCTATCCATCTCACTAGGCACCAATCGCCACAGTCAAGGAAGCAATTTGATCACCTATTTATTTCCCAGGCCTGCCAGACTCCCCACCACATACAACTGAACAGGCATCATGAAGCCAAAGTTAGGCACTTAATGCTAGACAGTGTTGATATGCACTGCTGAACTGATTACACTTCATTTCTGAAAGGCCCATTATACTAAGCAGTTGCAGTGTTGAGTAAATCCAGCCTTCAAAAGAGGCAGATGAAGCCCTCTACTACTGAGCCAGCAGGTCCACCACATGGAAACAAATTATAGTGGGATGAATCAAGAGAGTATTCTCAAAAGAAGCTGCTGGCCATTAATGGCCAACAATGCCATTAAAATGTGTAGACCTGCTTAACAGCCATTCATATAAACATCCCAGATAGTTTGGGAAAAAGGCACTTGGTTTATGTCAAAGCATTTACAGCACAACATCTTTCCTCATACTTAGCAAATGTCCAGCTGGCTATTGCCCAGATAAACAGATTTGCGTTGAGATTTCTCATGGAAAAGCTAGTATCAAAGCATGACTCTCATGGCTCTGTGGTTTTTGTCTTTTTAAAGAATTCCTTCTTTTGCAAAGCCCAATCAAATGAAAGGTAAGCGCATCCATCCACTCCAAGTACGTGCATGGCATTGTTTAGTACTGTATCTGGTTGTTATTAAAGCCACTGAACGAACTTCATACTATTGATGCCGAATGTTTACTTTCTCCATGTATCTCAAAGCAGTCAAGAACACTGCTTAGCAGGGATCAAGAGATGAGAAGGAATCAAGCTGAGCAAAATAATCCTTGAAGCATAGTCATGGAGATAACATAAACAAGGTGGATAAAGAATAGCTGGTGTCTATGAAGATACACTGAACTAAACTCTTCCCCTTAAAACCACTGGTATTCTATCTATCACGTAGAACATCTTCTGTTGAATCCCACCCTTTCCCTCATTTACTAATGACGTTGAATCTTTGCTCCTGTCAAGCTTTCAAGGCTTTATTTTCTTGTCTTAAATGGTGGAAAAGGCAAGAGAATGCTAAAATCCACAGCATGCCTGGGGAAAAAAAAAAACAAACAACAACCCCCCCCACACTAAAACCAAGAATAACAACAACAAACAAATAGAATAACAATAGCAATAACAACAGCAACAAAACACCAAACCAAGACCCCTGAGGTTTTAAAAAGGAAAACTAACAGCTCAGCCACAGTCCAAATGGCGATCTATGACACAGGCACAGAGGAAGACAAAACTGAAGACAAAACTGGAAGGTGCTTCAAATGTTTGGAGGGTTGGATTTTTGTTTGGGGGGGAGGAGGAGAGGTGTTATTTGTTTGTCTGGTTTTAAATGTATAGCACGCAATTATATATCTACATTCAATTTTGTGCTGCTGTCCACCTAAAAGCATAGATTTGGATCAAAGATGACTCAAAAAAAAGAGCTGTTAAAAGCCTCAAAGAGATAAAACACACCAAGAGCTAGCACACACTGTGTAAAATGCACATACTTGCCTCAGCTGCAAAGGACCTCATCTACAAATGAGAAGTGATCTAGCTGCTGTAGGCAACAGTTCCATGATGCCTAATTTATCAGCCTCCTTAGCTGGACCTTCTGCAGTAGAAAGGATTTAGATCCTGGGTCTAAAAGTGGGAAAACCTGAAGCTTCTTACCCAGCAGAGGTAAAGCCCCAAAAACTTACACCGATGTGGATGAAATCTTGAACAGGAATTTAGTACAGCCTGCTAAAATAAACACTGCTGCAAGAGATTTTGCATTAAAAGGCAGTGTAGACTATTATACACTCTTTAAGGACCAGAGATAATAGTTTTCCCTTTTTCTCCTTCATACTCTGCTGCATCCTAATGTTTTGTCGCCTTGTTTTTCTGAGCCCTGTGGAAAAGTGGGAGTTCAGAGATACTAATTTTTGAGAAGCACTGACACACATTTTCAAGACAAAAAGCAGAGCACATTTTCTGTGCAGGCTTACACTCCCTTTATCGTTGTTACGGGCATTACAGTACTTTCCAAGGGCTGTCACCAGTGAGCAGCCGCACATGGAGGTGAGCACTATGCACACGCACAGTAAAGAGACTCACTGCAGAAGGAGCACCTATTCTGAAAAGACAGACAGGCAAAAAAGCTGAGAAGGGCAATATTTTTGCATCATCTTACAAAGCACAGCTAACTGACTTGACCAAGGTTGCTCCACATGTCCAAAGCAAAGCCAAATGCAGAAACTAGATTTCAGTGTCTTGCTCACTAGACCATCAGACTTCCCTTTCGGTGCATGTCAGTAGTAGGTTCATTCCTTCCAGCTAATTACCTTTTGTGGCTATTTTGATATGCTATGACAAAAGCACTGTTTGCTTCTCAGGAAAATTAAAACTCCTGCTGGGAAAAGGATCAGCACCTGAACCTTTATCCTGCGCAGCCAATGAACAGAGGAAGCCACACATGAAAGCAGAGCTTTAGCGACTGAGTATGGGAGGAGGGAAGAGGATACACTTATTCATCACATTTATCTCAAGGCTTCTGAAGATAAAGAACAGGACACACTATAGCGGCTGAACTACATCATCCACCAATATCTCAATAGCACCTTGCACACATCTCTACAAAAGCAGTTAGCAAAGCAACCCGCAAAAGGCTGTGGGAAACCATTTCCACCATACCACACAAGTACGTCTCTTCACTGAGATCACTTCCTCAAGTTACTGCTATGACCCCCGTAAAATAAATGTTTTATTTCTCTCATAACAATCCAAAGCTACATACACTGCACTGGAAAGAGACTAAAAACTGATAAGCTGCCTGTAACATACTGCACACAGATCTCAGAAGGAAGTACTTCTGTGCAGTTAGTGAAAATGCACAAGACAACCTAAATGCCCGTTTCCTCTTTACGGTCTGTTCTCAGCAGATGAAACAAGAGACTCTGAGAGACTACGATCAGAGAAATCAGCCAAAACAAGACAAGAAAAATATACCTCATAGCAACAAAGATGTACTGACCAGATGAGAGACTAGTTTACTAGTTTACAGACACTGCTGTGGCTCCTGTGTATATAGACATCGATACATTTGCTGCATGCGAAGGCTTGCTTGGATAAGAAGGAGTCCCCAGATTGCACTTGATGTCAGCATAGTGTCAGCTGATCTTTTGGCAGCTGGCCTGCTCATATCTATCCACTTCTGTTCTCTTCTTCTCTTTAATGCCAACATCTGCCCATGTTTTGCATTGACGGAAAAGGTCAGCAAGACCCTCATGATACATTAAACCTGATAATCAAGTGATGCACCATTTGCAATTACCATGTGCCCAATCTCATTCTCCTTATATTCAGAGCTGTTTTTTTTCCTAAAAAACTATACAGTACAAGTGTGGAAGCATCTGTAATCTCAAATTTTACATACCTGCCTTATAGATCACTTTGGATACCAGAGAAAGCATGTCAGAAAACACCTAGTCCCTCCAGGCTTCCAAGAATATTATAATTTGTTCTATCAACATAGACACAATTTTCTGGTTCCAAATAATCTTTATTTTTCTCTACAATGTACAACCATTTCTCTGTTTCAAACCAGCATGCTCCATTTTCTGCACTCATACAATAATTTCAGTTGAATATTGATCTATGAATCCTAACAAAAGAGACACCCAAACCCAAGCATAAACTCATTTTGAGGCAACCATATGTTACTGCATGACTTAAACATCATGGGTCCTTGCACTCTCTAACAAAATGCTATACTCTGGTAGGAATTGTCTACATCCACTCATTTTGCTCATTCAATACACTCTATACATTTTCTGAGTGAAGTTTTTCCTGTTGTCTTCACAATGCAGGACTTGCAGATCTCATGCTGGGCTTCGTGACTGGTAGGTTCTTCAAATGCCTCAGAATGAACAATTGTCAATGCTGGAGAAAGTCGATGCAAAGACTTATTGTTTTCTCAGTACCATCTGCTGCACTGGGTAAACGAATCAAAAACCAGTAAAGCTGGACAATTTTGATGACTATTCTGCAACATTTCTTATAAAATTTACTCCTCCTCATCTGCATGAAGAAAGAGCAGCTATAATGCAAGATTTCTGTGTTTGCACAACAGATTTCTAATGCTTTATCTTGTCTTCTCAACTCATCTGTACTCCATTGCAAGTTAACCAGCCCCTATTTTTAGCAGGGAAATCATCTTCTGATATGTTCCTCATTAGTAAGCTCATGAAAAGGAACTGCCTACCTAGACACATTTAAGGGCCTAGTTCTGTTATTCCTATTCTTGGCACTCTTTGCCTTTGCCATGCAAAAAAAGTCCTGTTGTTAGTATAGTGTAATACAGCACTTCACAAAAAGCTTAGAAGGTCCCCAAATGTATGTTGACCAGTAAAAGATCTAATAAAAAGAAAAGCCATGGTTAAACCATTTTTCTTCTTTCTCTCTCAAAATTCTTTATTTCTTCTTTCAAAATAAATTATGTAACAATCCCATCAGAAAGAGATATCTGCAAGCTCACAGATTTTAAGTCACTGCGTGTGAATCCAACCTTTATTTGTGGTGCACTGCAAATTATTCCCCAGATTAATGCCACCAAATATCAATGGGACCATTCAAAGATTAAGGTACTGTACACATTGGATTGTGGATCAGAATCCAGACCAGTGGGAGCCCGAGGTGGAAAAGCTTATTAAAAGTGTTGATAATGGAAGTGTTTCTTTCATCATTAATCTAAATTTTGACATTCAGAACTTAATTGACTTCAGATCATTTGGGATTTTTCCTAAAATTAGGCCATGGAAAAAGCTCACAAAAAGTAGCACCTCAGTGTTTTAATGTGGTTTCAAAAAATCTTAATGTCAAAGGCTACATGTCTTATTCTAAGAACAGTCAACTACAAAGCAGCAAACCTATACAGATAATAAGAGAAGGCAAAAAATACAAGAAATAATAATAGGTTCAGAATCTCCTTATTAAATAAACCATTTTCTTTTTCTTCAGGTACATAAAAATACAGACTGCCCCAAACAGACCCCTGTGCACCATTTGTTGGCACTTCCGTCAGTTATGATGTCTTTTTCCATGTATCTATTGGAAGATCAGGTGGTATATCAAAGCTGTGAGTGGTTGCTTTGGTTTTTTTTAATCAGTTTCATTCGTTTATGTATAATCCAGAAGTATCCATTGATATTTTGGTATATATATTTCTAGATTATTTTCACTTCCTACTATGGTAAAAGGTCTCATTGCATGGCATGTCTTGGGGACTAAAGGGAGACTAGAGATTACAGATGTTTGCATCATATAGTGTTTTGGGAAAAGACTTCGAGTCCCTGAATTTAAAGGGCGTTAGACTGGGCAGATAAAATTGAAGACATTGCATCATTTGGTTGCCAGGTTTAATGCAGTATTAAGAGTCTCATCTTACATGTTACCTTCTCTAACAATGTTTGCGTGTCTGTATCAAGGAAGCATGATTAGTATTCAGGAATTAAGATTAAATGGAAAACATTGGTAACTGTGCTACTTAAAGGCAATTTTTTGACGTCTGTATCCTATGATTCTACAAAGCCTTCATCCACTCAGTTTCCTATCAAATATATGGCATACATTCATTCAGTTCTTGAACAGATCCATCTAAGTCACCAAACAATTCCAGCTACGCAGAAAAGTGATGTGCATAGTTCCACATACAACCTTCTGTTTATAGTTCAGTTCCACCAGTCTAAACTGGTAAGATTACTGGCATCATCCTTTTATATTATAAAGGCAGTGAAACACACATTTTCTATTACCCTGCCCTCCCCTACTTCCACCTTCTTCTAATTCTGTCTCTGATGTACTTCAGCTGTCTGCAATTGATGGCTACTCCTGCACTTGCCTGATGAGGCTCACAGTGGTCACAGACCACAGGTCCCGCCACCCTGCACCACTGGGAGCTGCAGCTGAACCTTCCCAGCCCTGCCTGGGCCACAGACCCAAGGTTTCCTTGACACAGAGATTAGTTTGGTGAAAAGCACAGGTCTGTTGGCATTATTTTGCTCTTGAGACAGAGTCAGGGTAGAGACAAAGCATGCACCCGGAGACCTGGGAAACAACAGGTCACGTTATCCTCATTACGTATTCTCCAGGTCACCTCACAGTTTTTAACCCAAAACAGAGGAAGGCAAGGTTTCCCTCCCCCCAGCTAGTCAGTTTTGGGTTTTTTTGGGGGCGTGGGACTGGGTGGTTGTGTTTTGCTGTTTTGTTTTTTTTCAAATGGAAGAATAAAGCAGATAGAGTCTGAGGCTCAGAGGCACAAGTTTCTAGGGCCCTCCTCACTTAGCTTGTAATGATTTTATTCATTACTTGCCTGACATTACTCAAAGAGCCTTGGGAACTGAATCTTAAGCTCTGATGAGCGCACTAAATATTGGACAAGCTTTCTTTCAATGTATTATTAAGTAATTTTGCGATAATGCTTAGTTTTAGAAGGAAGATATCTGTTTATCCCCCATCCAAATCTTGTGAGGTTGATGCTTATGAAGGTAGAAGCGTTTAAAGAACTATTTAGTAAATGACAGTCACACTCCTAGAAAGGTGCGCTCCAAAATACACATTCACTTTTGCCAGTTGAGGATTTCAAACACTCATTAAATTATTTTAGAGATAAGGAAGACATACTGAAAAGAGCTGGCTATAAATACAAGATCACCAATACAAGTGTAAGTCAGCAAGACCCATAAAGACAGGTAGTGTAAAAATACTTTATCGATCGCTATAGTCCAGAATAGCATTAATTCTCTGTTAATTTCTCTTGGGAAAAACAATTCTAATAACCTTCCATGAAAGGCCTTCTGAATTAGAATATAGTATATTCATCTTTGCTGATTATATGAAGATTGAATGGAGACACCAAACTGAGCAAAGAGAAAGAAGACAGAGCCTTTGTCTATGACAGTTCTTCAACACAATCCGAGTAAGAAATTCTCTCTCTAATACAAAGAATAGTCATTTATAGCTTCAGAACCATCCGTTTTACTTGAGAACCACTGAACCATCTCCAGCTCGGTTAACTACTACACAGCATGTAGTAGTTCAGTGAGGAAATCTCAAGGGCAAATACCAGCATGGAGCTGTAGTTGCCTTAAGCCAGGCACAGCAGAGTATGGAAACTACGTGGTCCACACCCGTAACTATGGAAGGACTCTTAAAATACACAGGCTGTAATTCAGTGTAACAGCTGTAGTTAAGATGGAAAAGGAAATGGACACATTAAAATTAAAGGAAGACAAGTAAAAGCTATCCTCACATTAAACCAGTTTCAAAAGTATGGGTGTCTTTCTTTTTACATTGGGTCTCTAAAAAAAGGTAAGATGCAAGCAGCACCTGTTAGGCAGTGTTTCTAAACAGCCTGCCTTTTTTAGGAATTCATATAATAGGCCGAAACCACACAAATACTGGCCGAACACTATTTCAAAAGGACCTGAGGCTTTGTCAGCTTCATATAAATGAGCTTAAAGTTTATTTTTATAGACTATAATTTGGATAGCAGCTAATCAGTGCAAGCCTTTTTTTGTACAAAAATGGTGCCCGTTTCTTCTACCCACTCTTTCCCCCCCCAGTTCTTCCTCCCCTAAAATAATTGATTGCAGGTTCAAAAAACATCATGGAGATCTGCCTGAGCCTTTTTACAAATAGTAACAAACTTTGCATGAAATTGGTAGCAATTATAGTTTATATAAGAGAGTGAGAAGGAAATAATAATTTTTTAACCCGCATAAAGGAAAAAAAAAAAACAGAAAAGGAAAAGTCGGAACTTCAAAAATTGCATTAAAGAAACAAATCTATTGATTCCTCCTACAGATGCAGCCTGTTAACCAGGAATAAAGGGATATTTGAGAACATAAATTAAGAGGTCGTGGTTTAAAAGTCTGTAATGCCTATGATCTCTTTAATAGGTTGAAAATGACTACAATTCATGCATACCCTTTAAATGCAATACGGAGGCTGAAGAGATTACATTAACAAGAACATCCAGGAGAGTCAGAAAGTGCACTGAATTCTCTACTTTCTCAGAAACAAGACAGGCAGAGTGCGATTCAGAGTACCTAAGCTAAGCAGGAGCTAAGTTGCTAACTGAGGTGTCAGGAATCACCTCTCTGAAGGCACTCACTTCCCTCTAAAACTGCAGAGGGGATGAAGTCTGCTTGTGCTAATATGTCCCAATCAGGCCTACCAACAAATAAAAAAATCTGCAGAAGATATATAGAAATGCTGCAGCGGCTTAAGTGCTACAGTTAAATAGGGAGACTATCCAGTAAAAGCAGAGCTCAAAATAGAACATAGATGGGAAGAATTTGGCTGTGAGGTATGAGATGTTTTTAGAAGATGACAGACAGAGGAAATGTCAGAGCTGGGGAATCAAGACTCTCAGCAAGGCAAAGATCAATGTTACCATCAAGAGCATATGAGTTCCAGTTAATCTACAACCTGAGAGCAGTTCCTAGCATATGGTCTTGAAAGGAGAGAAGTTAATGGCACTGTGGTGGCTTGCTAATGGGGCAAACTGGTTTAGAGAACAGGAAATGGAGAAGTGATGGCAAAACTGCACAGCAAGTCGACCAGCACAGTTAAGTGTATGATGGAGAAAGATCCAAGGAGGTGGATTCAGGAGAGGAGTGATTTGGGCAGACACACAGGCACACATCTGGAAGCTGCAAGAGTGAGCTGCCTGACTGACAGGCTGCTCAGAAGCAAACATAGGAAAACGAGATGCCTGGGGAAGCTGTGGCAGTAAAGGGAGAGAGAGGAGACAAAAGAACTTGGGAAGAGATCATCAGGAAAGCTTTATAAAAGTATTATTTGGCAAGAAAAACAATGTTTGTCAAGTCTCTGGAAGAAAACCCGAAACTTTTTTCAGCTCTGTTTCCCCTGTTTTGAATTTAGGCAGAAGAGTTTTAAGGCTGTTAAGACTTTGCTGCACTTAACTGCGTTCATTCACAGGAGTAAGGCCTCTTCCAGGGACACAGGTGTCTGAAGAGCCATGCAGACCTCTGCAGGTTTCAGTCTGGAAAAAGGTCCTAATCACATCTTGACCAATGGCATTTTCCGATGTGAACCTATCACTCCCTAGAAGTTCGAGCCTGACTGGCAAGAACCCGAGTAAGACACCAAACCATACAACTCTATTATCAGAGGCTTCAAGTCTTTCCCTGAATCAAGCCTTCCTTGTTCAGTGGACTAACCATTTACCATCATGCAAAAAATTCTTCCACCAAAGTAAGTGCTACTTGACATGAAGTATTTAAGGTCTGCTTAGCCTCTTTAATGCAATAAAGGCAATAATAATGAATAAAGGAAAAGCAATTCCATGCAATTTTCCATCGCTTCATGGACCACAGATCAGAAACTCCTGGCCTGGCATTAAGGAATGATCAAAGGTTCGGCTACTGAAGCTGCAATACAGAGCTATGCAAATCCTCCATGATCCCTGAGCATGCTGTAGCTCAGTTACACAAAACACATGACACGTTGAGCTTGGATGCTGTTTTGGGCCACTCGTCCCTGAAACTCCTGGGCTTTTGGCTCATGACAAAAATACTCCTTTATAATCACTACAGCTTTCTCCAAGCTGCATTGCCGATTGGTTCTAGCACCATTTTTCAGAACTGTGTGGCACTGACAGAAAAACCGACAAGAAGAAAAGTATCAGTAACTCCTAGAACTGCTGTGCAGAGCCTCCACGGGATATTTTACCGGACAGGCTGCAGGCTTGGAAGGGCACCATGGCAGGTTTGGCCTCTAATACTGCAGAAGCCACACATCCAAAGAAAAAGGAAAAATGGTACTGTAAAATTTAAGCCTCCTATGATACTCTGTTATCAACACCCTGAAATTTATAACACAGCTGCCTGAAGCAGTTGCCTTTTATTGTCCTCTTTAAGTCCACACGCTGCTTTTTGTACTATAAGGAGGAGCTATCAAGTACAGGGTCTTTTTGAGGAGATGGATAACAAATACAGGAGGAAAGGATAACTAACAGGACTGCTTCTTTACATCTTGGAAGTTTTGGGGGCTGCTCATCCTCCTTTTTCATCAGAAATCTCTTACTCCTCAGTTTTCTCACAGTGCAAAGAGCAGTGGAGGAAGGTGGGGAAAAAGTAGATAGATAGAGAGCAGTAATATGGTATTCCAGTCTCACACTAGTTTCTAAAAACTAAAGGCAGTAACAGCTAAAGTACAAGACAAACCTGGTTTAGATGCAGCATTATGGAGAATAAAGCACCAGTCAGAATGAAAAACTGTCCTTAGCTCACATAACACTCAACATATCCCAATTTGTGTACCAAAGCAGACCAGCTCTAGTTTTTCAAAATAGCCTAAAATTAATCCTAGCAGGACATGAGCCACTGCATAGCATCGTTAGCATTTGGGAGAGCACTGAGAACAGCTGGTGCAGAGCAGGATGTCTCTAAGCTAATCTCTAAACTGCTAACAAGTCCCAGAGTGCTCCTACGATCATCTGCAAGCACAAAAATGAGAAAATTCAGGAAATGACTGTTAGTCCTGTTTCTCTCTCCTCAATCTCTCAAGCCTGAGAGCTAATAAGAAAAAGAAAGAAAAAGAAAAAAAAAGACAAAAACATTTTTCAGATAAGTAATTAAATTAAGAAAATTCAGGAAATTACTGTTAGTCCTGTTTCTCTCCTCCTCAATCTCTCAAGCCTGAGAGCTAATAAGAAAAAGAAAGAAAAAGAAAAAAAAAGACAAAAACATTTTTCAGATAAGTAATTAAACTGGTATGTCTTATTTTAGACAGAGATTACACAGTTAAACATGCAAAGAGTATTCAATCTCCTGGAAAATTTTTATCATGTTGCCAGTTTCAACAAACAAAATACAATCTATTTTTGCACAACCTGACATATGGGTGCTAAAGAAGGGTGAGACTTGTATGCTTGGGGCTAATTAAAGGTAATGTCCCACTCATGCACACATGCACCACAATGAAGCACTTACCTTTGCAGGTGAAAACACAAAATCAATCAGCTAGTTTTTTAGTAATTTTGCTCTATTTTGCCAAGTGTATCTGCTTTGTCACTCTTCAAATGATTAAAACAGAGCTGCCACAAAATCATTCAGAGCTAATTACCTACTTGAAAAATATGTCTACAGGCAGGTGTAATTTTTAAAAGTAAAGGCAGGAACGCTCTTCTCCTGGCATTCTTTTAAGCAATGTAAAATTTGTGTCAAAGAAGTAACTCTTGTATTTACAAGAAATCCTCTAATATATTTCTTGAAGAAATGTCACTTAGAACATGAAGCTACACAGACTACAAAACTTGAATCCCTTTAGATTAAGTTCGGCAAACACAGTGAATACATTAAGATGACAGTACAGAGATACAGACCTACCCATCTGACTGCACAGGTCCATATTCATCCACATCTGGCTTAATGCTGCACTGGGGGACTGAAAATCAAACCAAGGAAAGGTTTGCAAAGAAAATTAAGGCAGAAAAACACCTTAGGATGAAACTACTGGGAGAAGCATCACGTTGACAAGATATACCCTCTGTCATTGTGTTGTCCCAAGGCTGGGCCAGGGTGGTAAGTTTTAAAGCAGCTGTGGACCTGTATAGCTTATCAGGAATTATAAACTGTGTGATATTCAATGTTTTCCTTAAATGCCCAATTGCTAACATTCTAAGACTAGGCGAAAGTCTCAGGTCAAACTTCTAAAACTATGTAACATCACTGCAAATCTCTGCTCTCTCATGATTTAGCAGAGGGAGTTTGAAGACATGAACCACAAAAGTTCAAGTGCTGGAACTCAATTAAAAGGATCTCCACCTTAGAATTATTTAAAACCTCATCAATGTTTAAACCTAGCTTGAATAGTGAGTTTTGACCACTGGTAGCAAGGCAGCTGCACCCAAACCAGCTTCCAGTTGCTTGGATTGGAATATTGCAGAAATATTTAGCCCAGGTTCAATAGCAGAAAGGAGAACCCATGTTGCCACAAAACACAACCAAATATTCTGTTCCTTTTGAAAGGAAAGGGAGAGGAAATGCAGAAGAGCAGTCACAGAGTACCTGCCACAGGTAGCTGCTAGCTATCCTTCGTGAACTGATAGAAGACCCAGAAAACGTGCAGCCACAGCATTTCAGCCATGGGACCAGAAGAACCAGCTAGCCCAGTGAAAGACCATGCCGCCTGTTGTTAATCCCTTCAACAAGGCCATGATGTCTGAGACAAGCTTGCATCTTGAGACAGAGAAAGGCAAGAACTCCTAACACTGCAGCTTGCTCTTCACATGAAAATGCATGTGATAATTGAAACAGGCATAGAAAGACTCACTCCTGCAGTATGTCAGACCAGGGCCTAACCACAGAAATATGTTCTCTTTTTTTTTTAAATCCAGCAACCAAATCAAAGGAAGGCTTAGTTCAGTGTAGTAACACTGTAGTATTAACCTGTGTATGGGGCAGTGTGAATTGCAGCTTATTCTTTCTAAAATATGTGATGCCTTTTAAAAGACTAGTAAGATTAAGGGACTGATCGAGGATAGCAAGTGTCAAAGTGCAGATACAGCTAGCACTTTCTATCCAATCAAAATATTATTCTATAAAACCAACACTTTTAAAACAGTTGGGTGGGTTTTTTTGGTTGGTTGGTTGGGGTTTTTTTAAAGGAATATTGGTTAGAATCAAAATAGCACAACACAATCTTAGACACATGAAAAGCACTGAGGCAAAAGACAGAAATACCATTCTTAGGCTCAAAAGACTTGCCTGTCACAATCAGATATTCTACATTTATGGCTATAAAGATAAAAGCTTAGGATCAAAGTACTGAAGTTTAACAAGTTATAACACATCAGCTGAACCACAGCAAACACAAAGCAAAGTCACTCAGCTTAACCTCATTCCACTGTGAACTACACAGGTAAACAACCTTACATCTGCAGGGAGCTAAGAATATGCCTGTGTAAGCTTACTACTATATGCTGGCCTGTTAAACATCAGTGACAGGATAAGGAGTCTGGTCCTCAAGTCACTGACCTGAATAGACAAAATCAGCCCAAAAACATCTTTGAGAAGCTAGGCTGTTCGCAGATCAAGGGCTGCTAAAGCCATGAAGGAAGAACACTTTTTGACATATATCAGATCATCCCTGCAAGAAACTGTTGCATGGTGAATATGAATGTAACAGTAACACATGCAAAGAACTACGTCAGGAGACAGGTCACTCAACGATAAAAATCAAGACTTACTACTCAGAGGTTTTCTTAAGAAAATTATGATTGTTGTTCACTTCTACTAATCCACTACTAACACTAGGATCGGAGAGTTATCAAGATGACAGCCACATAAATAAGGTCGAAATTTTCCCAATTAATAGTTCTGCAGACATATCTGGGATTCTTTGGGCTTCTCAAGTGGTTACATTAAGTAAATTTCCCATGCTAAAAATTAGTAGATACTGTAGTAAAAATCAGAGCGAGTACTGTGCTAACTTCTAACATTATTTCAGGCATATACTTGACACCACCCTAAATTTTCTGTACGTCATAAGTTCTAGTAATGTTTTTTTGGCTCTTGGCAATGAACTTTTGCTTTTTGTTTCCACAATCATGGAAAAAGTGAGCTGGTTCCCTTCATCAGGACAGTGCTTTTCTCTCAGAAGGACAGCACCAACGTGAGACTTTCCCCTAAAAAGACACAGGCATCTCCTATACATTACTATATCACAGGGTGCTCTCTACTCAATTACTCCTGCCCTCTGACTCTATTGCCATACATCCGCAAGCAAAGCCACGTCCTCTTCTCCCTCTAGTAACTCCTTTCAATTTGTTTGTGAAAAATGCTCAAGAACAAACTGGTTTTCCCTATGCTTATAGGTAATTTCTTTAACAGAAGATACTTAAAACACTGACTCCAGTCAGATAACTCCTTATTCTGCAAGTAACTTCACCGATGTCAGTAAAACTTACTCAGCAGAAGAAAAGCACCAATGCTCGACTTTAAGCTGTTTTCAATATGTAGGATTGGGTGACACACAGGAACAATTTAGTTTCCCAAGGCAGGAGTTTTGTGCCTCTGAGCACAGCTGCCAAACGAAGAGGAGAAATCCAATACACATTATCAATCATGAGTGTCTCAAGTGTTTTGTGCAAATTTGTCCCCTTTAGAAAATGGCTGGGAAGCACTAATCAAAAACTATACATAACTCTGAATTGCTTCACTTTGTGTATGGCTGAAATATTTCATTTAGCAATGAATAAAAAAAAAAAAAGCCAGAGAATCCGTGGGGACACAAGACACATCAAGGAGAGATTAGCAAAGCCTAACACATCTGTGATCCACATTTCTGGGTTTTTTTGGACAGGTATAAGCAAAAGTGACAGCAAAACTGGAGAACCTCTACTTTAAAATGTAGACTACTTGAGAAATGCTTCTTAGCAACTGTTTCCTTGTTTCATGCTTAATACATCAAAACCACTTTAAATATTCTAGTGACACAAATTAAAAGCATTAAGAAAACAAAAAGTATTTCACATTGCAGAGATCTCAGGTTCCTCTGATTACATCTGTTGCCTTCAGATAGCAATCCCCAAGTCCCGTCTGAAATCTGTCAGTGCTTTAGACCTCAACTTGCCTCTGGCTTGCCTCTGGCTTGCACCTGTTATCCCCATAACCCTTGAGCAGAAACAACTCATACCACTAATATGTCATATAATTTTTTACCTCTTTGCTACGAGACTTTCTAACATGCCCACCTGTAGAGGCCCAAGCAAGTTGGTTCAAGCCAGATTGGTGCTGGTTTCACCAGTAAAACCTGCAGAAAAAACAATCCGAGTCAGACCTTCACTCCCACCCTACGTCCAACAGCGGGCTCGAGTCCCTCACTCTCTCAGAGTGCAGACGACTGGGCTGAAGCCCAGACACATCCTTTACAAAAACAGTAATACTGATGCAAGCAAGCACATCCTGTTTCAGCTGGTTTCCAACAGTTACCTAAAAACCTCTTAACTTTGCTTAAACTACACTTAACTACCAGCCTTGTATTTTGTCTTCCAATTAATCATTTTTCAGTTCCAAAGGTCTGCAACTAGAAAGGAGACACCGAAGCTAAAGCAGGGCTTTTCTATTCCCCAAAGCAGCAACATGCAGCCACCCCAACTCTCAGCTGCAAGAGCTAAACTTTTCAGACTTTGTTGATGAACCAGAACATGATGTCGTTTTGTTTAAACGAAATTACTTTTTTCATCTAAAAGCAAAGAGCTACAAGTTCTAGTAATATTTCTGTTTTCTGTACGTTGCTTGTTATCTTTCCTCGTGTTTGCTTGTCCTATTTCAAACTTCTTGGGATTTACATTCCAGGAGGGAAGAACAGCTCAGTTAAAAGTTATTTTCAGTGGTCCACTAGAAGATTTTTTTTCATTTCTGCACACTGTAAGAGAGAAATACACATTTTTTAATTGTGAACGACACGTCCTGTCTGTTCACATGATTAATTACAAATTATTTCCCTCCTCCTCAGTCTGTTTCACTTCGAAGTTCTACCTTTGCAGGAGCAGTTATTACACAGTAAAAACATTCAGATGAGAAATTCAGGTAAAATGCAAATCCTGCAACAAAACAGTGTACTTAAAATAAACAGCAAAATGGGTATAAACAATACTACGACTTTTCATCATTAATACCTGTGGAAGTCTAAACGCATGCCCCAAGGGTCAGATGTTCACTGTGTATTTTCGTTAGATTGCGTGGTTTTACAGGCAGAAGTGTAAGGCTACAGGACTGTGACTTAATGCAAGAAAGTGGCCTTTTCCTGTACAACAGATGACATCTGTCTCCACCTAAAACTACAGCAAGTGTTGATCATGAGACTTTCAGGTTTAATTGCCTGTAACCACAAGCAGTACAAACCACAGTAGGAAGTCAGTTAATGAACTTGCAACAAATGTAACAATTGCTACCAAGACAAAATTATGAGGCTGTTTTAAACAGTACTCCTTCCTTCCTGCATTACTTACATTTTCTCCCGCTACAAAAATTTACAGATGCTTTTTTCATCTCCAGTCCCTGAGATTTTCACAGAAATAAAGGTTTGGTCCAACACCCACTGATGTTAGAGGAAGAGACAAATAAAGACCATAAAGAGAGGAAAATATCCAGATTGTAAAAGGTCTGTTACGACCAATTTAGTGTCTGGCTTTAGCAGTTTTGAATGACACCAACAAGAGCAACAACAAAGACTCCTGAGCTGGAGACTTGGCAGGTATCATAAGCAAAGACAAGGGCAGGTTTTGTATAGTCTTCATTATCTGTGTACTTGTTTGTGTACATCATGAACTCTATTCACACACTGCAACCTATTTATGCTCCTGCAACAAAACCGAACTTGAAATTCTTTTTTAAAAAAGGGAAAAAAAACCCCAGAAAATATACATCACTTCATCCTACCTTCTCTTACCTACAAAAGTTTCTAGTTTGTTATCCCTACTTACCTGAATGCATACCCTGTACAGCTATAAAGCCAAATTTAGGAGTTTGTGTGTATATGTAATTAACATCCATAGGTAAGTTTGCATATTTGTAAATATTTCTCACCTACAGATGTGTATACAAGCACCTATTTCTGAGCAGAAAACCATCTACAGATGTCTCATTTATATGCTTTCTCTGTGCCCATAGCCAAGAAATAATAAATGTAGGTTCCCAGAACTTTATCTTAAGCAAATTTGTCATTATTAGGTCAAGTTCAAAGAGGAAAGCAGCCAACAGGTCAGAAGAAAAAAACCCATAATATTTTGATTGGCCTTTTCATTGTTTTTGCAGAGCTCCCGAATAACACACTGTACAAGAGACAGCTACCAATTGTTTTCTGTTTCACTGAAATGAAAAGCCAATTTCAAGGGTAGCAACAATTCTGTCCAGCAAATAAATTATCGTAATCATTTACTGTCACAAGCTATGTCCTTTTTTATACTTCATTTTCCTTGAGCGATAAGAAAGCACTTACATTAATTTCTCATGCATTAAGAAAATTCTCTGTCTTAAAACCTACATTCACATTGCATGGGAAAGGACACATACTTTTTTCAAAGCAAGATCATTATTGATCGCACTGTAACAATCAGCATACACTTCATATTCTTCTGTAAAACCAAACTTACTTTCAAAATATACCTATCAAATTCAGGAACCCAGCCTCATTCAACTGTCCAAAAAGAGACAGCTGACTAAAAAAGCAACCGGCATAACAATCTAAGACACCCAGAGTCCACACGCAGCACAAGTTCACATGCTTGTGCTGCAGACGTTAAGAGCTGGACACTCAGCCCAGCACCACAGCGCTGTCTTGATGAGGCTGACAAGTCTCCTCGTGCACCGCAGGGGGTCCCAGGCTGGGTTCTGTCCACCCACAGCCGCTCACCTCTGTTATCAGCGATCACTTTGGACAAAACCAGAGGTAGTAAAGGAGAGGAAAGCAGATTCTAATACAGGTGGTGACTTGTACCGAAAAGTCAACAAAACTACCCCAAAACCTAAAGAACTACTATGATGTTTGTGGTTATACTTTTTCTTGGGATATTCTAAAAGGACTGGAACTCTCACCACTCAACAGCTGCATATAGCCTTTTATGTCGCCCTCCTATGAGCCGTGTCGCATTTTTTCCCCCGTGATGCAAGCAGCCATAAATAGATATGGGAATCCAAAAATATTAAGTGAGTTTTGTCAGATTTGCTTTCTTTACTTAAAAAGGGAGGAAGGATGAAAGAAAGAAAAAAAAAAAAGAAATCATACAGTGCAATACATTTAATTACATTTAGAATTGTCTGGGAAAAAAAGAGAATGATCTGAACAAATTTAGCATCTGAAACAAAATCCAGAGTTTTACAGCACACCAAAATAAAAACACACAGAAATACAGAACTGTCTCAAAGCCAGAGTACAGGAGGTGTGTTTACTTTATGTAGAAACCATCACTGCACACAATAGATATTGATATCTATTAATTAGACATAAGAATATAGTTTTTCCCTTCTGTTTGATCTACAGTCACTCGGAAGAAAAAAACAAGAAATTTGACTAGCTTACAGTTTCTGTTGCCCTATGCTTGGTCTGAAATGGTTTGCTTTTCCTTCATCAAGAAAACATCCCAAAGTCAAATATATCTCGCTAAAATTATTTTTATATAAACTCCAGAAACTTACTGTTTTTCTTGAATATTTTGTTTTTCACTAACTATAAAGTCAAAGAAAATCTGAAACCACAATCTGAAAAACAAAGATTCAGGAAATTTCTAAAAATATCTGTGAAAATGCTAACTTAAATCACGAAAAGAAATCTCTGCAGACAAATATTTTCCTCCCAAAATAGAAATAAGCATCCTGCTATATTTACTGTTGGTTTGTTTGTTTTACAGTTATAAATTTGAGCAATGAAAATAAAAAATACAAAGTTTCCTACATCTGCTTTGTGAAGAAAGCCCCAGAGAGAAAGAAAGATTCTTTCCATCTTGATATCTCCAAGTATTTCTATTGTCCAAGACATTATACTTTGATTTAACAATTAGTGATTTTACAGAGTTTTTACTAAACACATGATTTTTGCTACTTTAACATAGGCAAAATAGTATTGAACTTTCATTTATTGGAGGTATGTTAGAAAACAGAATTGATAACATCCAGGTCACCAGTTGTATTTCAAGCTTTGCTGTAATTTTAGTTGAAAAAACATTTTTCTCCAAAATCTGGAGCTCACAATTGCTAAAGAATTTGAAAAACATATGGTATCACATGTATCACTGAAACTTTGATTCAATGAAATACTGATATTTCATCGATACTGAAATTTTGGCATACAAATGTAAAATTCTGTTTCTAACAATAAGATTGTTAGCTATTAGAAGAGTGAAACATTAAACAAAAATCCTATTACATGGGTGTCATTTCAAGGATTTCCACACTGGCCATCGCTGCCAGGGAGACTTCTCTTCTTAGGTCTAAACCCTACCTCATTTCCACCCCTGCTAGCACCAAATACTGAATGTTGCAGAGGAATTAAATATCCGATAAATGCAATGTCACACATATGCATCAGTACCAAAGTATCACATGTAAAAGTGATCACTATTCCAAGTTTCCAGACAAAATGCAAGGTGAAAAATAAGTGACGCATCATTGCCGCTAAAAGTAAAGCCTATTATATCCTTTCTCTTATAATTTTAGTACATGTCCACAAAAAGTGCACAGAATTTTTTTCATGCAAATGTTTTCAAGTAGGATTAAACACTGCACATTTCACTTTCCTGTTTCTTGTTTTGTGAGCAGAAATAGACTGCTTTAAAAGCAGAAGCATTCAATCCAAGCAGAAGACAAGTGCTTCATGTTCTTCAAACAAAGCTCTTAGTCTGAATAAAGGAAAAAGTTTTATCACTTTGCTCAGTTAAGCCCATACATTTAAGAAACATTTCTGGACAGGAACTTTGAAAATGATCTTTTTAATATTTGTATGAAACCAAGGTGATCTAAACAAAGAGGCCTCTTTTTTCTGTAGGCATCTTTTTTCATTAAAAACAGGCATTCCAGTTCAAAACCTGCAGTGTGAAGGAAAATATGCTGCTGTTGCTCAAACTTTATACACTATTTGTTTAAGACTTAATTCCTCTGAGCTGTCAAAACACAACCTTTCAGCAGTGCAAACCTTTAACCAGAAAAAAGACGACATTCACAAACACCTTTGGGCTCACAAGGGGAGACCTGGTTTGCATCAGAGCTGGCACAAAAGCCTTTTGCAATGTACAATTCTCTTACACAGTTAATAGCCAGCCTAAAAACAACAGCAACAACGTCCCCCAAGATACTCATTACAGAGATAACACTGCAAGTTTGAAAGTCCTTGCAGATGAGCGTTTTTATTTTGGTTTAGTAGCAAATATTTCCACTGTGCACTTTGGCTAGGGCCCAGCACTGCCCTGGTACCTGTTGAGACCGTGAGCGGCAGAGAGGGGCTCTCCACTCGGAGCAGGCAGTTCCCCGCATTGCCTCAACGCGCAAGCAGCCCTTCCCCTTCCACTCCTATTCTCAGCAAAGGAGGGACAGGGAAGACGAAGGTCCCCAGTACCGACCCCTACAACTAAACCGTATGCGCCCACACAATCCAGGCCCATGCGCTCCCTCCCGGCCGCACAGGTTCCCTGCCTGGTTCAGCTGGTGTTAGCGGGACACCACAGTTCTGCAATTACCACCTCACCGGGATGTTGGGCTGTCACATTTCTCCACTCGGCTCTAGTCCCACAACTCAAACGGCTGACGCAATAACAGAAAAACAGCACCTGTACTGAGTTATAAATTGTTTTCAGCAGAGAGCATGGCATTCTAGATCCCAGCTGCAAAGTACTATGTTGAGCAAATTACGTGAGAAGTTTCTTCTCGTACATGCCCAAGAACCTAAAAATGGCTCTACCTAAGCTATACCGTAGCAGTTCCCCTTTTGTCCTGCACTGGCCCATTTGTGTCTGTAAAAAGTATCTTTTACAATCAGATCTAGACAACCACTGCTAATGACTCACTGAAGCACCATTACTAATCTGGGATTTATGCCATCATTTTTCAGTCAAGACTGATTAAAGAGATTTGGCAACACTGCAAACATAATTCAGCATCTCTGGCACTGTTTAGAAAACTGTGATCACAGCTTCACATGTATTAAGACTGGTGGCCATCTGCAAAATTTCATGCTGATGCATCCAAAGAACATATATTCAGCCAGCCATTTGAACTGTGGGTGAAAAAGATGGGTGGGAAAAGAAGAAGATAAGATCCAACAGAGCATGATTAAGCAAATACCCTCTTCTAGAGAGGCTAAAACTCCAGCATTAAAAATAGACACTCTGTGCAATGCTGTCTCAAGTGTTGCATACACATTTTATAAAACCAAAATAGTTTAATATTAAGAATAAATTAAAAACCAAGACTTCTATTAAAAATATAGACAACTGATTTTGATACATCACAACTTAAAACAATAATTATTTAAACGTGTTATCAAACTGCAACAGTGTTTCTCTCCCACACTTTCTCTTTCCTTTCGACTTTGCCTGAAATCAGTACCCCGACGACAGAAGCAAACCCACATTGCTTCAAGCATTCTTCTGGCACCGAGAAATGGAAGCAGGTATAAAATTAATTAAGAGTGCAATATTAAAAGCTGTGGTATCAGCAAAGCGAAGGTGCAGACAGCAGCAGATTTTCTGTGACTCTTTACTAGAGAACTTGTCTCCACTTCCATCTGAAAGCCAACATCAAGTGCTCTGAATATGGAAATTCAGCTAAAGCCTGGAGGTCGAACTGCTGCCAGCAACAGATTTCAGATTCAAGCAGATGGAAGAGAGAAACTCCACTCTGACAGGTAGCAACCACTGCTGCTATGTGGGGCTACGCCTTCGTTTGGAGGGTTTTCACACAGTTGTTAGCAAATTCTTTTCAGAGGAAAAGTAGGCCAATCATCCTGACAGTGCAAACAAATGACAGTATCACATTTCCAAAGCCTTTGAATGTATTGCATGTCCTTCTGATTACCTCCCCCCCCCCCATTTCCCAGTAAAAATCATCTTCATGGGCACATCACATACCTCCCACTCCAGCTTCATGTTCCTCCTGTTGTCCAGGAAACTACTCCCTTCCTACTCATCTTACAAACTTTGCTCATCATGGGTGTCATTTCAAGGATTTCCACACTGGCCATCGCTGCCAGGGAGACTTCTCTTCTTAGGTCTAAACCCTGCCTCATTTCCACCCCTGCTAGCACCAAATACTGAATGTTGCAGAGGAATTAAATATCCGATAAATGCAATGTCACACACATGCATCAGTACCAAAGTATCACTTTCAAATGTGAATGTGACGGAAGAAGAGGTCTCTGGGAAAGGACTTTTTTGAGCATCTGAAGCACACAGAGCCAGAATATCAGGTCTAAACAGCATATGGCAGAGTTTCTTAGTGTAAAATCAGGGGGATAAGAGCAGGACATGTGTCTGAAAGGCAACATGGACAATGGCTTTAGCTGGGCTGCCACATGAACAGAAGGGTTATGAACCATTCTGGTATTTTGGTAAATATGGGCACGTGCTATATACACAGAGACGCATTCTCATTTTCTCACACAAATCTTCACTAGATGTTGTTTAGGAATATTCAAATGAATGCCCAAAACCATGCAAAAAACAACAAAACAAAACTAGCCAGCCATAAAAAGGAAACATGTAGCTTTATCTTCCTCTTCAACCTTCAGCTACGTCCCCATTACCTTACTCACAGTGCCTGCTCTCAGACCTGTGCAACATGTCATTTAGGAGAAAACCAGGTCTACACCCAGATTACTTCCAACCACACATACCACAACAGGAAAGCACAAATATATCCTGCATCATTATATCACCTCATTCCTGCCTGCAAACAATAACCTCAGACAAATGCAAGACTCTATTACAAAGTATCTCCACTAAAAAAAGCAAACAAACAAAAAAATCTTTTCCCTACAGTTACCCACCTGCACAATGCATTTAAACGCTATTAACCAAACCCTTCCTCAACACACACCCATTCACCTTGTAAGGGGGTGCAACAGCTGTTCGAAAGTAAACAGGGAGGCAGGTGACCGGATGGGGAAGCGGGCTGACTTCCATTTGACAGCCTGGGAAGGCTTACACTTTAGGAAGGACGGGAAGCAGTGCCTCAGAGGTAGAGGCTGTTCCTCGGACCAGAACTAACTCTCATGCTGCCTAGTCTGGAGGAGGATAAAGTTGTTTCTTACTCGTGGGATGTTACCGTCTTAATTTTGGTTCAGCAGGAAACAAAAAACCCTTTACATCCAATATGCCATGGTACTCAGAGCTACCTGACAGAAAGGACTACAAGCCAACATTTTAGTAATGAATCAAAGTTCCAGCTTCAACACAGAACAGCCACAAGAGTCTCACCTTAAAAAAATATCTCAACCAAGGGTCCGGTCAGAAGTAAAAAGCTGGACCAAGAGAGAAGAAATCAGTATGTATCTTGGAGCTGATGGAAACGGGAAAGATGAGATCACGACTGCAGATTACCAACAATAGGATGACAAGCCATTTCCTTGGTGTCAATGGCTTGTTGAAGACCTATCAATTGAGCAACCATGGTTTTATTTTTAAATTATCTTTCTTCCTCTCTGGAAATTAACTACATTTGCATATTTCTTTCTACCCACAGGGTAACCATTAAAGAAGTTTTTATATTACTAATCATTGCCACTAAAATCAAAGCATCTGAGAGAGTATTTTAGGATAACCATGCAAATATTATTTCTATATGCATCGACTGCAATTAATAGTTTTCTTTGATTTAGGTATCTGTAGTAGTCAATGTGGGAACCTCATGTTTCACTTTCAGGTTTTCTTTTTTCCTGTTATGCTTTAGGAGGCTGATTCTAAAAGTACAGCAAATTCTTATAACTTAAAAATTCTTCACGGACTCTGTACTGGACCTTCTGACTCACACAGTGCCTTGAAGGTACTGCTTTCAAGCATTAGTTCAGTATTTTGAAAATTTATTGTGTAGAGGGCTGCTTCTCCTTTCATTTTCTTTCTGAGAAATGCAAATCTTCCAGTGTTTAGACTTCTGGGTGCTTTCACTTTCTGACTGCTAATTCTGTTAATTCAGTAGTACCACAGTTCCCTCAGAGTTCACAGTTCCCCTTCCTTGTTTTTTTCCTTCCCAAGAAGGGAAATCTCATTACAAAAACACAGACCCTCACAATTCGTTCCCCACTAGCTATCTCCCCACGTATCTGCTTTCTGCTAGGACTGGAGAGCAGTGTTTTTAGAGCAGGTCTCAAAGTCGCCCTGTGCTTAGCAGCTAGTCTAATTGCTGAGCTGCTTCTACACAGCAGAGCAGAAGCCTCTACTCCACCAGCACCTCTTCTCCCAGGGCAATATTATCCCGCTGAGAAGTCACAGGCATTATGCACCCACTGAAAAGCAGTACACATACAAAGAGTCAACAGTGAGCCTGTGATGACTTCTAATGGCTTTATTTACATCCCACCAGTCCATTTTTAGCAGCATGCTCATTTTACCTATGAGATTTTAATACAATTGCTCAGTTCACATCCAAGCCTGCTGAAGTTCCCAGTTTCTGACAGCACCTGGACACTTATCTCTCTACTGTAACTGGGCTACTTATGCTATACAACAGAACTGCTAAATATTTTATGTAGGCATGTTCATGCAATATATTAATTAGATATTTAATCTGAAGTGTTCTCAAAATTGAATAGAGCACACACATCCAAAACTCTCACTGCAGATCCGCTTACTATAGGAGCTTTCACACAGATTTCTCGACTGACTGTATTTTGCTGTGCTCTTTTTATAGAGTATATAATCTTCTGGTCATAACACGTTGCTTGCTCCCAACTGGAAAGCCTCTTGGGAACACGGAACTGTAACCTACCATTAATATATTAAGTACAGAACATTTCAGACACCATGACACAGAAATCACAAACAAAGATAGAAAGCTATGTGAGAACCTGCTGTAGAATTAAAAAGGCTTGTTCCATATCCATCTCTAACTCAAGTGAAGCAGTAAACCTACAGCTCACGTTGGAAGCCTGTGTCTCAGGCACTGCTACCATAACCATTAGTACTTCTAGCAGAAATACAGCTCTTACTGATACTTCCTGGAACGGGTAATTTTACTAAAATATAGATTGGGTCAAACTAACAGGAAAAAATAACTATTCTTGGGTAATCTGTTCTTGCCAAAAGAAACATACTGTAGGGAAGATTCAATCAGAGCATATATAGTTTTCTCAAGTCTTAAAAACTTGGTAAGATGAAGTCTGTCTGTTACTTGAAGAAAAAAAACCTATGTAATGTAGACAACATAGATGGCAGCACCAGACATTTTGAGTTAATGCTCAACAAATGCTTCCTCGCAGTTGTTTCGGAAAGGTACATTGCCTAGGGAGAGAAAGAGTTTTGGTATACACCAAAGCAAAGATGCACTTCAACGTTTCCACCATTCTTACCAAAAGGGGAAGAGTAGGAAAGTCTCTGTTTACACTGAAATCAGTTCCTTGCTACACAAGATTTGCCCCATTTTCTGACAGACAGGTCATTTATATGCTATCACTAGTCCCACATTGTTTTAAAAATCTCCTATATGCCACTGCATGCCAAACATTATGCTGTTGTGTCACTGCACAATAGCTGAGATGCATAGGTTCACATGAAGAGAATGAAGAGTTTGTAAAGCACTTTCTAATCCTTCAGCAAAAGAGGAGCAGTCAGAAGGTGGGACCGGCAGCATCACCATCCGTAACTATGGCTGCTCAACGTCACTTCTTAAAAGACTGCTGTTTTCAGTTGCTTACATTTTCCCAAAGAAATTTTCCCAGAAATTTTTCATGCTGTTTGCCTCAGACTGATTTTTAAAGAATAATCATTAGTTTCAGCTAAAACAGTTCAGCTACTGCCAAGAATAAGGGCTAAAGGAAAAATGTTTTGCATAAATTAAAAAAAAAAAAAAAAAAAAACTGGCAGTCTTTCCTTTCAATCCTAATCCTTTAAAAAGTCACAGTAAACACAGATCCAGCAGAGATTCACTCACCACTAAAATCTCCAAAGATGCCAAAAAACTGAGTACTCTTGATTTCCACAGTGCACATGCACTGCCCTACAGGCAGACTCACTGCTCCACCCAAAGGGTTCAGAAAACAGTTCCTTTTAATAATCATTCAACATCAGTCTGGCTGAATATTGAACTGGGCCAACAGAACCTCTATCTCTCTAGAACAAGCCTTCAGGAATCAGAAATAAATATCAAATTCAAAAGCATGGGGAAAAAATGGCCAAACCGAAGGAGTAGGAGAAGTAGTAACAGATTTGAAGAGCAATACTGGCAAAGCTGGCTTAAAAAAATGAAGGCGTCAGAAGACCAGGACTGAGGTCTGGAGGTAGAAATAAGGTCAGAAATTACTTGGCTGGGAGGAATCATTGCAATAAAGAGCTGGGGAGCAGACAGGCATGGGCAGACCAGAGACTGGACAAGTAGCATAAGGAGGAAAACCAAGGGGGACAGCCTAAGCTGGCACAAGGAAGCTGGGAACCAGCTGTGGAGAAGGGAGAGATACTGGACACAGACATCAAGGGAGAACCAGCCTTCTTCTGCAGAAAGAATAAAGTACCAACTAGCTTGAGGTGTCTGACTCGAGACATCCATGATTCAACTTTGGAAGTATACAGCCTTTTACATAATATATGCAGAAATAGCTGGGAGGGCCTTAGCAGTTCTGTAAAACTGAAACTAGATCTTAAATCAGGCACCCAAAAACTGAGAAATATTGTATTGACCAATGGCAAAAGGACAATTTTGAAAGACTTGCCTTGCACCACACAGGAACTGTGGGGAGTGGTAGCGTTGCGTCCCAGGCCTCTGG
Organism: Calonectris borealis; assembly: GCF_964195595.1. Classification (NCBI taxonomy): domain Eukaryota; kingdom Metazoa; phylum Chordata; class Aves; order Procellariiformes; family Procellariidae; genus Calonectris; species Calonectris borealis. The sequence goes on from NC_134312.1 coordinate 147,402,090, forward strand.
AAGGATGCAGTTCTCAATTAGAAAACAACCTTGTCCTCCTCTTCCTTCAATCCCCTTCCTTCAATCGCTGTACAACTTTCAATTTCTGCAACAAATAAAGCTGTTACTCACTGATGTCCTCTACTTCACAGTTCATCCCCAGATTAGGCCCCTCCTGTGCATTAAATAAAACACAGAAAAGTAGATCATCTAACTAAAGATTTAGCAGAATTGGAATCCATGAGGCCAAACTGTGGATTGCTCTTTTAAGACAGGTATTTTATAAGCAGTGTAGGTCATTTGTGGTTTAAAATGTTGTCCTCATGTCTATAACTGTCTTGTTTGTATGGGGCAGCATTGCCCTCCATTCAGCATGGAACTGACAGTGCCGAACACTTCCTCCAATCCCAGAAATTATGACAGTCAATCCACCCACACTTTGGGAACAAAAGTTCTGATCACTAGAAAACCTCAAGGACCATGTTCATCCACATTTCTAGAAGTTTGCGACTGGACAGCAGAGCAAGTTCATGAGTCCACAGGGAGTTAAGCGTGACACGACACTACCTCCTAGCTTCCAGCTGTGACACCGACTTTTAAACATGGCTAGACATACGTGACTTTTCTACTGATATTATTATCTACTGGTCTCATATTAATTGTTGCTATATCTGTCTGTGTGATACAGTACAATTTCAAACTCTAAAAAAGTGACCCATAAAAACTGGAAGGGATAAGATATCGGCGGTATAATTCTCTTGTGCAGATAATGTCCATACTCACAAAGCACCTGACAAATGTTCTACAGTCTTCTGGACCTGGACAGGAAGACTTATCCCAGATTTTACATTTTATATGTAGCATCTTCCACAAGACGATACGCAAGCACCTTTTTTTAAACAAATGCTGAAATATTCAGTAAATTCTGATATTTACAGAACTGCTATCAGAATTAACAATGCACTAATACTTACCGCTTTATGGTAAAAATGTAACAGAAAAATGGCACACAGAGCTCGGCAAGTAGCTCTGGTGACTGAAGATGTTACCACGCTGCTGTTCAAGTTTACAGCCTCCCAAACAAAGTCAATGGACCAGATCAAGTGAACACTGTTCAGAAATGTCAAACCTATGGTTTAAATTAAGCCGCTGAACTTTGCACTGAAGTTGCTGAAGCGCAGGCACACATTTCGTTCCACCTGCCCTGCTGTGGGAGGCAGTAATTTCCAGCCTAGTGAACGTGAAAAGTAGCTACAGGATCAAAAGAACTGTTGGTGGCAAAATGCAGCAAGATGCACAGAGAAATCCAGGTGGCTATGGGGGGAAAAAAAAAAGAAAAGAAAAAAATATCTTTAGAGGGTCTATCAATAAGTACTTTATTCTGAGCAATACCGAAAAAAAAACACAAGTTGATTTTCGAAAGAGCACTATGAACAATTAGAGGCTTAGCAAACTATGAAAAACTATTCCCTTAACACTGGTCATCACAGAGAAAATGCAGAAAAAGAGCTGGAAAAAGAACAGAGACTCCAAGCAGGCAAGTATTTTTAAGACACCTTATACAAAGCAATTTAATTCTGAAGTCTTATTTTAACTCTCAAAGACTGGACAGTCTTGAAAAATTCTTCTAAAGCCTGAATCCAAGCTTCAGACTCTCAAGGGTTAAGGCTTGAAACAAACACAAACTGGAATTACAGAAAGATCCAATGCCTAACCCTAGCAGTAAGCCCAGCACTGCACTTTCCCCAACACAATAGATTTAACGACAGAGAATGAGTGGAAAAACAAATTCTCAGCAAATCTAGTATCCTCTGTGCCTCCACTATTAGCTGTAATTTCCACCTTTGAGACTAGTCCTACTCATCGCAAGGAGAAACTCCAGGCATCAAATTCCTTCTAAGCACAGTTCATTTTGCTCATACGTGCTTCTGTAGCTGGAAGGAAGTTAGAGAAAACTCAGTGATACAGCAGGGTACCGCCAAGTAAAGCAGCTATTCAAACACAGAGTTAATCTGGACTTCTTAGTCTTGTAAAAAAGGAAGGAACTGAGCATGTGCAGAGGCATTTGCAGGCACCGATGTTATTTGTAGAATTCTGTACAGTTTGCTACACTGCAGTAAGGGTACCTTAGCTATAAACTGCCCCAAGGAATTGAGGTGTGCTGTTTCCAAAGATTTGCAACATCTGTACATGTAATTAGTCATATGGTGGAAAGAATAATTATTCTTATAAAAGTTTAGATGGGTGGTAAAACATATTATTCTCTTAAGCAAGACGAAAATAGCCGTGCTTGTGAGAGCAGATGACCCCAACTTCTTTAAAGCATCTTATCTAGCAATGGGAGTTAGCAGCACGCAAATCCTGTACCAGGCCTTTGTCTGCAGGTTCTCAGTGGCACAGCCCCACTCGCTTCCCATATGCTCGGGTTCAGGATGCATCTGCCAGGGAAGTCGAGCTCAAAAGCCTAGCCCCTGCTTTTGCATTCTCCCCAAGCACGCCCCAGCTGGAACTACAGGTTCAGAACTCCTCCAGTTTTTTGCAGAAACTGCAACTTTAAAGTGCTCCACTGGCAAATGCTATGAAACATAGATCAGAAACACACTGGATGCATTTTCATATCACTCTCTCTCCTCTTTCCTGTATGGGCCATCTACTCTCTCATCCTCCCCACTCTTTTCCCTTCACTTTCCCCCTCTATATCCACACTCCTTTTCTCCCATGCTACTCCCTTTCACCTCGCTCAGTTACCTCCTCCACAAAATCTGTCCTGTCTGCAACAAACTGGAAGAACAGAGCTGTATTTGGAGAGTGTCATCTCTCACACAACAGGCTTCTCTGTTAGCATGGCAGAGCAGTAGACCACAAACAAGACACAGGCCTTCTTGAGAAATACAAGAATGTCAAAGGGGTTACACTCTTATGAGTCGGCCAGGTCTACACATAACAACTCAAGAACGTCAATGTCTTCTTCAATATATCCTACTGATTTCATACAAGGTCTTAGCAATATCCCACTGCTGTATGCAATGAGGACTCTTAGTGAATACAAACACACATTCACAAACCTCGGCTGCAGAGAAATCATTGGTCGTGTATTATGAGCTGCACAGAAAGTCTCCAACTGAGCTCAAGATCTCAACTTGCCTGGAGATTAGGGGGAAAACTATGTTACTCTCCCGTATTTCATGAAGATGGTTTTAGCTAAGTTAGGATGTACCTTGGTACTTCAATTTCCCTATTTACTATGTATTGCATATTTGGTAAAAGTATCATAAATTTAAGAAATTCACACTGTGTAGAGATATAAATGGCCAAGGACAGCCTTCTTGCTGAGTGAATACGCTTTATTGCAGCTTTCAAATATATTTTTCAAAAAGTGCCAACATATTTCTGCAGAGCTGGCATCTCCCTTTCCTCTGTGAGAGACAGAAAAGTGGCTGGCTCAACGGGCTTACAGAAGCAGAAGCACAACATCCACCTATGCTGGCTGATGCAACATCACCAACCCCAGTTTCTGAAACAGGGAAGATATGGCAGTAACTGCCAGAGAAGTCTGGGGAGTTTGCCTTCCATGACCTTGTACGCACCTCCCTTACCGCGTGCCATACAAACCACAAAAGCCGGCTGTGACTATACCACTCTCCTGTGCAGCCGAGACACACATCCTCCTCTCAGTCATGTCCTTAATTTACAAATGTCCCTGTTATTTTCCTTACTTCACCTGGTCCACGCTTCATTCTCAACCTGCTCTGCCTTGGTTGTTCTTTGGTTTTGTGTCGCATGCTGCCAATCTGTGGCGACACTTCCCTTACAGTAAGCAGACCACCACAGAGAACAGAACGTGGGAAGCAAAGGAAGGAGAGCAGTGGCAGCGGGAAGGGGCTGTGAAGCAGGAAAGGGAAGATCCTCCTTCCATCTGAAAGCCAGAAGGATCAAATTCATCTACAGTAAAGACCTTATCATATTAGGTTAAGCAGCAATAGGTGTGATTTAAACACATTAGAGGCTATGCCTATCTGCCTGACTGATGTGGATGAGGTAGATACACCCCAAAGCTTTCTTCTTTGTGTTTCTTCTGTGTTTTCTTCAAGGTCAACAACATTTTCCAACAACATCTCTGCAAAGGATGTCTGTCTGAGATTTAGGTAGATAATCCAACAATAGAGAGGAAACTCAGTCTGTCAGAAAAGAAACAGGAAGGGAAGTGACAAGCAGAAGCAAAGAGCACATAAGATAGAGCTGTGAGCTATGCTGCCTGTGTTATTTGATCTCCTATCTCTCTTCAAGGACAACAGGTAGAGGTTTCAAACTTTTTCTCTAAGCAAGGCAACTGCTCTCCACATCCAGGCAAGAAATGGGGAAGTTTTTCCAACAAAGTAATCTATAAAGGGGGTCCAAGAGGTATTCTTATATTCTAAAGGTGCATCTTATGTACTAGCAACTGTAACAAAGCATATGCCAGAAGCCTGAATTAAATATTAATAAGGAAAGAAGAACCAAAAGGGGATCCTTGGCCTTCTTAGTTTCCTTCCTAGTTCCAGTACAATAATATGGAGATTAAGGAGCCCAGAATGTATAGGAAACAGGGCAGCCATTTCTCCTAGCAGTCATTTCACTCCACAGGGAGAACTTCTTCCATTTAATACAGCATCTGTGCAACCAGACTGGACTTGAACAGGTCTGAGAGATGGCTGAGGATGTCCAACCTTCAATATATCTTGAGAGCGTAAGACCAAAAATTCTACTACCCTAGTAGGGGTATAGCCTTCTGTCTCAGCTGACAGCAAGCAAGACAGAAGTAAATAAGTTTCTGCAGAGGTGTGATCACCATCTTCAGTAACAGAGCCAAACACCCTCTGAAGATTACGTGGCTCCTTTGCCACATTTTGGCAGGGTTCTTTGTTTCTCCATGGGTCCCTACAAGCTACCACCCACTATTGATTAAGTTAAAATTAGCTCATTAAAAATAAATAACAGACAAAGTTGTCATGTATCAAGAAAAATGCATAAAGCCTAGATACAGGTACTTGAAAACAGCACTAAAATCATGATTCGCTAACAACTTGGTACTGCCAGCAGGGAGCAGTGAATAAAAGAGGTCACATCCACCTCAAAGTTTGGAAAGTGCCAGAACTTCTAAATTTAAGAATACTGAATTTCAAGTTCTTGCCAAAAATACATATGTTCCCCCCATTTGCTCCCACCTAACATTTGCATTGAGAGTCAGAGAGACTTGTGAAAAAATTGGCAAGATACTGCATTCCCTGTGAGGGCCCTCTGAGCTCCTAGAAGCAAGGCAGCCCACTGAATTAAAATCTTCAGAAGCAGGAAAAACCTTAACAAGTTTTTAAATTAAGAGCTTCTGAAAAAAGCATGAGCAAACGGTGGTTCCTCAAGGGGAAACAAATAATCTCGTTTCCAGGACAACAGGGTTCTACTAGCTCATCTCCCTTGCTTTACAGTTTGAGGGCATGCAAACACACAAGAGCCTCTGCTTCTGTTGCCTAAAAAGTAACCCGGCAAGACCTTCCCAGCTAGCTCTCTACTGCCAATGTAGACAAGCTCGGTACTACAGACTTCTGCAGAAAGAATGATACTGGCCTGCAGATGGAGAGCTACTGTCAACACAGAGTGCTTGACTGCCCAGGCAAAAGCCCCTCTACCGTCTATGCAGCACATGCAGTCCACGCTGAGCTTTGACCATCATATATTGACGTTGCTTATTGTATGGGGGAAAATGTATGCCACTGGGACAAAGATACAACTTCATTCCTACACTGCTCCATCAAAGCCATGTGAAACGGATGATGGTGCATCAGTACTGCAAAGGCAGCGCAAAGGCATTTCTACTATATTTCACAACCATATTCTAGCTTAGTAAATGGGCAAAAATCTGAAATGTGCACCAAACTAAACATACAATCTGTTTCCTTTTAATGCTTCTCTGCATGGGAAAGGAATGATGAAAGCTGGTCTGGAATAAATTAAGGGAGGTTAAATGTCCTTAAACATCCTATCACTTTCCACAGCGCACTCTGCTCGCTAAGCTCTGCTCTTCAATCCCTGTTCCTGAATGATGGCATCGCTGCTGAAAAAGCGGAGCTCACCGAAGAGCACGGCTGCACCACGTGTCATCAGACAGCAATCACGAATGGACCCTCTGATCTTCACTTTTTCAAACTCCTGCTAGCAACACCGAAGGGACAACCGCACCTCAGGACAGGGCCTCCTGCACACACAAGTGTTTCCGTGACTCTTTTTGAGCACCAAAGTGTGCAGGTGTGGAGGGCGTAGCACTACTTATGGTCCCAACCACACCACCTCACCCTGGGGTCACCCTACCACCGCAACAACAAACACAGCCCATCAGAAATCTCTCAAGGACGCGGGGCCTGCCAGCCCGCTGTTCTACAAACCCAAGCTACAGCATGAATCCATAAAACAAGCATCCGGGCTAATATCAAAAAGCACAGATCTCATTAAAATACCTGGAAACAGGAACGCACAGGAGCTTTCAAGCACCCGCTTAAATAACAAATTAAAAGCAACATCATCTTTTTCTTTTTTGATATCTCGCTTTTGCATCTTTTCCCGAGACAGCTGTTTATGCGTCCTTATTTATACACGGCAGCCCGGCACGCCTCACGCGGACACTCAGGACGAACCTTCATGAACGATAAACGCGTAACAACATACCCAATAACGCCGTCAAACACAGCAGCGCGCGCGCTGCAGATGACAACAACGATGACCGAAACCGCGACGCGGCACGAAGCAAACCCCGGGTGCCAGGGCCTCCCCAAGATGGGGGCTCGGCGGTGCGCGCCCGGGACGGAGGGCGGGCGGGCGGGTCGCTCTCAGCGGCGGCAGGCGACGGGGCGCGGCGCCGCTGTCCCCCGCCCAACGGCCGTCCCCCGCGCGCGCTGCCACCGCTCCTGCGGCGGAGCGCCGCGCCGCGCCGCCGCCCCCACCCCCCGCAGCTGTCAGCGGCGCCTCCCGCCTCAGCCGTACGAGACCCGCCGGTCCCAGCGAGGCCCGGCCCCCGCCCCGCAGGCGCACCTTCTCCCTCCCGCCCCCTCCTCAGAGCGCGGCGGGGGCAGCTCCCCGGCTGCCCTCGCAGCCCGGCAGCCGCCCCTCCCTTACCTCCGCAGCCCCGGCTCGCAGGGCACGGCCCCGCGGCAGCCGCCGGCCTCTCACCCCCAGCGGCTCCGGCGGCCCGACGCGCGCCGGCGCCCGCCCGCTCGTGACGGCACCGGCGGCCCCGCCCCGCCCCGCCGCTGGGCCCGGCCCCCTGCCGCCGCCGCCGCCGCCGCCGCCGCCGGGCCCCGCTGCTCCGCGCCGCGGGAGGCGGGCAGGTGGGGAAGGCGGTGGCGGCAAGTAATGGGGACGGAAGGCGCGGCCACGGCAAGGCCAGCATCGCCCTCCCGCCGGGGCTGAGACCAGCCTGTGTTCAGCACGCCTCCAGGTAGCCGAGGCTCGCCTTCCGGCCTCCGGGCGGGCCGCCGGCTCCCTCGTGCTTTGTCATCTCTGACTCCACAGGATCCAAAAACACAGAAACCGGGATTCTCTTGTGTCATCAGCTGCAGTCAGGAATTGGGGATTTTGAGAAAGAAAATGTCACGGGTCTGAGAGTTACCCACACCGCAGCTATGAAGTTTAGGCCAAATAATTTGAGATAATAATCCAGACTTTTTTTTCTTTTCTAATAAAAACACCAACGTTTCCCCCGTTCATCCTTACTCATTGTGCACATTTAAAGTGGCTTGATAGCTGGCTCAACCAGCTACATTTGTTGAAACTGCTGTGTAACTGGAGTCTGGGCTTCATTTCTTAATTTCTATACCACGCTGCTATCAATGAGGGATTTAACTTGCTCAAGCAGTGTTAAGTGTGATTTGAAAGAACATAAGAAGAGGTCACAGTCTAGCTCTGGCTCATTCGATTATTCTTACACAGTGAGAAATGCCAAGGAGAAGACGGGTTACTCACAAGCCGCCCTGTGGGAACTCCCAGGAGGTTCGCGAGGGGCTCCTGCGCGCAGGAAAGGGGCTGAAGTGGGGAATCAGTGAGACAGACACGGGCGCGCTTGCCTGGATGCCTCCAGTCAACTGCACACGATCTGCAGAGGGCCGCTGCCAACTACCAGTTGAGTCAGTCCCAAGACCGCTCTAGTGTAAGAATTTTAATGTACCTGTTGCAGTTCCCCAGTGCTGGAAGGTGCCAGCTTAAGTCCTCAATATGATCTGAATTTGGATGGAGAAGCCAGGCGATGCAGCTTGAATTTTTCATTTTGCTTTCCACCTGTCAGTGGTGAAATTCCATTTTTAGCTGTGTGGCAGGATTGATCCAAGCACTTCCGTTTCAAAAAAATCAGGCAGAACTTGAGAGAGGAGCGCTTATTTTCAATGCATAGTCAAACACGTGATTTTTAACATTTATCTTTGGTCATAGTTTAGCATAAAGCTAATGAATCATGCCATGTTTTTAAACAAAACGGAGACAGAAGATAGGAGTTCCTCTGCACACCATGCAAGTTTAAAGCCATCCTCTCACAAAAATATTCAAAACACTTGGCCAGAAAAACTAGAAAGCAAGTAGACACTTTAACTAGCACCCTTCAATTTTAATACAGAGTTCAACAGGGTTAAGAAGCACAAAACATTGTAGTTTATTTGTAGCTGATGACAATTTTAATCATCATCAACCAAAACACGACTTTTTAAAAACAGCAGGCTTGGACAACTCCCCACCAAGGATCCTAGAAGAACGGTGTTTTCTACTGATGATCACTTAGAATCAGTAAATTGAAACAGCACTAAAATCCAACTGACCAGAAGGGCGCTTTTGTTGCACCACCATTGAGGAAGGACACAGAGAACGACCAGGTTACTTACAGGCAGAGCAGTCCGAGTCATCCAGGGCAAAAAAAGAGAAAAGCCAACAGGGTAGGAACAGATAGGGAGATAGGGTAGGCAGGTTTTTCATGTTCCTCATTTTTTGGTAAGATTATAAATTTGTTTTATTAAGAAAACCTAAGTAATGCACCTCAAAAACTAATTGTCAGAGTGGAGTTGTATTTCAGCAGAGGTACTTGGAAAGCTGCCCTGGGACCATTACCAGGTTTAAGACTATTCAACACTTTCCTCAAAGATGTGGAAGCATGTATAAACTCACTGCTGATTGTATTTGTGGACAACATAAAAGCTGGCACTATAGTGAACAAAACAACTGGGCCATCACGTAAGAGTTCTGGAAGAACTCGGGTTATACATCCAGGCAAAGAATACAAAGCTGTACCTTGAACACTGGGAAAACAGCAGACTGAAAAACTATTGACTCTGAAAAACGCATCAGGGTCATAACGGACAAGGAACTGAACACAAGATCCCAACTTAACACTGTGACAAAATGTGACACGCATCTTGGAAGCACAATCAATAGTATACAAAGAAAGAAGAGGGGATTTTACCCATATATAGATCACCAAAAAAACCCGTAACCGTAGGGGTTTATCTCCTCCTTAAAAGATTACAAATTTGTGAGGAGACTAAGGAAGACAAGCGTAACACAAGATTTTAGGATGTCAACCCATGCATTTCATCAAAAAATACTGAGTGTTTTTTTAGTTTTAAATGCATTCCCAGCAAGAAAATACAAGATACTACTGACCTCTTCTGCAGAGCCATCCCTCCCCTTTTCCTGGAAGTAGAAGCTGAAGTCAAATTCTAATCACATGACAGACATGCACTTTTAAAAGAAAGATTACTAGCTATCGAAATATACTATCAAATGAAGACATAGATTACATTTTATGCCTTTTTCAAGAGTCAATGCCTTTCTCTAGCACAAAAACTTAACCTTCACAAGAGGTCAGACTAGATGAAGGGTGTTAAACTCTCTTAACTGCTAATATAAAGCAGGAAGAAAGGGACACTCCACTGGATGTCCAGTCTCAGCTGATAAAAGGCTTCATGTAGTCTCCATCTTTATATTGAGCAATGCAAAATTTTAGACAACTGATAATCAGTTTCTATCTATCCTCATCTTTTCAGCGTGCTAGCGACCCAATAACCTATAACAGATTTGTTCTCACCCAGATTTCCAGACACCATCCTGCTATAGCCATTAGAGAGGTATGGCTGATACAGAATCAAAAGCCAGAGATAAGCAATATCTAACAAATATTAGACCTCTGTGATCTATGTACCAGAAAGACTTCAAAACTTCCCCCACCAAAAAAGCCTTAAAAATTCCTGCCATAAGTTGACAGAAAAATTCATGATAATGAGGGACATCCTTCATGATAATGAGGGACAACACAATACAATTTTACAGTAGCACAGTTTATCATTGGAACTTATGAATTACAAACCAATTTCTATATTCACTATTTTTTCCCTGGCTCCTTTTAAAGTAATAGTAGCAATATTGCAAAAATAGTTTTGGATATCTTGTTCTAAGTCACAGAGATTCGCTTGTATCATTTCCTCCGTTACTAAAAATCTTTAAGAAATTATTCCTTTCCATTTCACTGCAGCCCATTAGTACCTACATGCAAAGAAAGAACGTGGCACATGAAAGCTTTCATCAGAACAAACAAACCTCAGCTTGATATAAAAAAAAATAATTTCAATGCTTATCTACTAAAATACATTATTATATGAAATAGATCACCTGCTACTGACATCATTAAGCAGCCATTAAAATGCTAATCTTGTTGCTTCTTCTCCTTTCAATGTTTAAGGACATTATTAATCAACCTACTGTAAATTCTGAATATAAAGCATAGTCCACTTCAAGAAGCTGCTCTCTATGTTTACAGAATTTTCTTCCTACAGCGAGTCAATCAAGTCATCATGGAGTGTACGACTTACAGAAATAACTGGTTAATAATTTTCTGAAGATACCTGCAGCAAAACCATGCCAGAGACAAACAATTCAGCATGCACATTTGGAAGAAAAAAAAGGAGAAAGGATCTTAAGGTTACTATTCTGCCAACTAGAGTTTATGATGGAAATTAAACTGTCATGCTCTTCAGCTTTAAACAATGAGATACATATTTAGAATAAATACACATATTCTAAATGACCACATATCAAGTGCTAAGGCAGCATGAGTACTTGTGAAATTTGTCATGTCAACAAAGCTGCCTAGAGATCTGTATTTCTAAGTTTTCCAACCACAGGCTTAAACAACAGATACTCCTAACCACTACATTCTGTGGCTGCATTTTTAGAAGACGATTTCACTTAGTGCTCTTCTTATGAGCAGAAGGTGTTAGTCTAATTTGCTCCAGGCTTCCACTGAAATAATAGTATTATTTTAAAAGTTTGCCTTGAAAAAAAAGCGTATCATCCAACCTGCTACTCCCCAGAAAATTAAAATTGAAGAGAGAATACACAACCAATTTCTTATGCCAACCAGTGAATAATGAAGCTCTTTGTAATACAAATGCACACATTCTGGAAGCAGAAAAGCTTTCAGAAGCTATTTTTTTTAAAGATGCTTTGTCTTTCCTTTTAGGAGGCATAACTTAAATGCATGCATACTTGCTAAATGCCAACCCCTTTCTCTCACTTTTCAAAATAGGTACACATGAGCCTTCATTAAACAGATTCTGCTTAAACAATATGCTTATCATTTCATACTAACTTAAAAGAACAGAGTTAATGACCTAAAGAATTTTCAAACCGAAGTAAATGACTATGGCCTATTTTTTATCATAATAAGCATGTGAGTAGTTCTGCAATATGTGTTCACAGCTATGTAAATACAAACACGTTTGCAGGATTGGACCATGGAGAGAACATGTTAATTGACAAAACTAGATGTAGCAACACAGACAGGTCCTAACACTGACGGAGCCACAGTCTGCGATGTGAACCTCGACAGCATTCAGCACCCTTTGACTCTGCCACCATGTAAAACAAATGGGAGAAATTAGAGCAGCAGTGAAAGGTTTTTGCAAACTGCGTCCTGTACTTATTCAATACAAATTATTAGCACTGCATGTATTTGTGATTCTAAAACCAGTAAGAGCCTTTTGGCACCATTTCAACCTTTTGTCCTCAGCAGTCCAATTTCACAGATTCAAATACATTACATGTTCAATCTTGCTAAATCTACCATAGATTAGAAATGTGTATTTTTTTAATAAAAGCCAGTGGTGTAGTACAAGGCATGAGACTTAAAAATATCAATATATTCAAACAAAAACATTTTGTGTATTAGGAAAAAAGCTGGAATCATATACACAAATTTATAGTACTTAGGGCTTTCCATTAATGAAACAAATTATTTTTCACACAAGAAACATTAAGAGCTGTCAAGCAGGACAGTGCTCAAAGTCCCAAGGCAATTATATAATTAGTCATTTTTAGACAAAATATTATGTTACACGATATCAGAAATGAACAATGATAGTCTCTTGAGCAAGTCAGTATTTAGATACATATTATATGTATTTTTATACTGTCCTATATAGCCTAGTGAACCATTAAGAAGTTTTGACACTAAGAGATTCTATTGGATCAAATAATACAAGTATTCTGTTAAATTAATTATTAAATCCTTAAATGACCAATAGCAAACACTGCATTTAACACTTGATCTCCAGTGGATCAAGCCAGTTACTAAAAATAACTTTAACTAGTTATCTGTCTATGATTTGTTATCTGTTTGCTCCTTTCCAAAAAGAGTTTCTGCTGCACCATTAGGTGAGGCTCAGTGATTATGGCTGAGAAAGGGACAGATCACCTGAAGCATCACGCCTATAGTCCCCTTTGGCAGGGCAGACCATGGAAGAGTCCTTGACTACCAAAAACATACCATTCCTACTCTTCTCTCTAACTGACATTTAATTACTTGCCAAGTAGCTTTAAATTTATTTTTACTCCTTTTTTCTGATTTTCTTTTTCCCCATGGAGAAGACTTGTGAGTAATACTTTGAAATTAGAGTGCTAAGTTAAGAATATTCTTATAGGCATCACAGCAATTTATCATTTTAGCATACATAAAGAGACAATATGGTAACTAGGCTGTGGAAATCAAAGGATGTTTACAGCACTTCAACAAATGAACCAGCTATCACATGATCAACAGAACATGAAAATGTGAAATCAGTGTTGATTTATGATTGCAAAATCCTATACATACAAGGAATATAAACATACTTTGACTGATCACAGAGCAGTTGCTTAAGACAGACAGAATTAAATAATCAACATGCACTCATTCACTGAAGTTATCAATTTTACAAACAATAAGTGTTGCATGCATCTGTTCAGACTAAATGTAAATCAGCCACTAAATGTAAATTGCCTATAAGGTTCAGCCAAGAAGTTACTATGACTCTCTCCCCTCTCACTATTTGCTAATCTTGTTCCTAATCAGCTTGTCTGAAGTTATTTCAGTTTCCATATGTAAGAGTTACACTACCATTTATTTCTTAAAGGCTTCAAAAGGCAGAGGCACTGAAGGAAGGAAAAATATTCTTCAGAAACAAGTTCTTAAATAGAACCAGTAAGTATTGACCACAGTCACAGTTTAAGCTCTATTTAATGCTTGTTATCCCCATGAACCCCGCCTCCTTACCAGGGTGGGGCAAGAGAGACTAACTGATAGATGTTATCTATGTCTCGAACAACAGTCACACTGCAAACAGATCTGCCACAGTCATTCTCGATCAAAGGAAAGCAAAACAGTATTTTCCTCTATTAATTTCTTTGCTTTTTCACTGCAGCTGTTTTATAACTTATGAAACTACATAAAATTTGACTAAGCACAAAATTCTAAAAAATTTCTAAAGGAAGAGCAAATTTTAAGAAGTACATAGCAGAAACTAGTTACAATTTAAATGAATATGAATGGCAATTTGAACATTTTACACCCATAAATGTGAACCAAAGAATTCAGAGAGAAGTAACAAAGTAAAAAGAAAAATGCTCACAAAGAACAAAGTAAATTTGTGGAACATGACTTCCTATAAACGCAATAAAGTCCAGATCATCATCCCTGGTTTGTACATATGTTTGGATCAGTATCTATACACTTTTTTGGAAAATAATGCAGAAAGGTCATTCAGGGTCATCTCAGAGGAACTTAAATATTGTTGTAAATACTTCCAGAACGCAGTAATGGCAGCCATGGTCTCCTTAACTGTTGGCTTGAGGAACACCTTCCTCACCCATCCAAAGATATATAATTAGCTACACCCTGGCATACAGCTTTCAAGTCATTGACTAGAATAATGCTTTAGTTCTCTTGTACTTGTGTCAATACAAGGAGAAGACAGATTACTGAAAGATAAATCAGACATCCTGTAATTTAGAGTAAGCAAATTTTAATCTAGTTGTCCAACAAGACTAGACTGTCCTAATAAACATGTACATCAATCATCACATTAAAAGGAATTTGTAGCAAGAGGAAAAAGATGCCATCCTTGTATATGTGGGACTGCAAAAACATTGCCACTCCTACCTATTAGTGCAGGTTTATTGGGTAACCAACCTATTGGGGAGGAAGCAGCTTGCACATACATTTCACAACCTTGGTCAACTCGTCATCTCTGGAAACAGCTCTGTCCTGAGGTACCCTCTGGGATACCAGTCGAGTTAACTCCCAGTTCCATATCTTGTATTATTTGTAATAGTAAAACATGATCAGAATTAGTAAAACCACAAAAGACAACTTCACTTCAAAACATGTTAACTTCCGCAGCTTATTCTGGATTTTACGTATTTTATTGCAAGTGCGTGACAACTACCCATTTTGACCAGAACTTGCAGTTTCATGCTTGCTTTCTTTTTAACACTTAAATGCACATCCACGTCAATCTATGGGAATACCCAGGAGTAGATACCTTCCACGAAAATACTGCACGAAAGGATGCAGCAGATACAATCTTCTTACTTTAGTCTCCATTTTGCTTAAAGTGCTGATGAACCCTGGTTTCCCATGGCTGGGTCTCTTCACGAGGACGTCAGTATCCCTTCCTTCCTCTGAATCTTGCTCTGGTATCCAACTGAAAATTGAAGTGAATATATTAAAACCATACATTTTGCAGAAGAAATACTTCAGAGTGCTTGTGCTATCTTGGCACTTTGTAACATCAGGAAAAAAGCACAGAATAAAGCAGAAGTCACTGTAAAGAAAATTAGTGATGTAGCCAATAAGTCATAGGGTTCTTCCATGGAAACAGACATTGTATTATCTTACATCTCACACAAAATTAAAATTATGTGATAAGCACCCTGTGCATTCTGAAATAAACAGCGCAAGAACACAAATGACAGAACAGCATAGTGGGACAGCAAGGAACACATGAAAACAAGGTACTGTAAATCTACTTAGATCTGTTTTTCCAAACTTAACTGACAAGCTGAAGGAGGAAAATTCAGATGGGGTTGAAGTGGGAGTCACTGCAAATGTCAGTGAGGACAGGGATAACATAAATACAAGAAGTGTCTGGAAAAAAAAAAGTAAAAATTGAAATAATATTCAACTTGTAAAATCTGCAAGTTTCTTCTTGGCAGTTACAAAAAAGCATTTAATGGAAGGCAAGAAATGGTCGTAAAGCTAAAATAACAGCTATGGCGCAGCGCTTACTGAAACTAAATTGCAAGTTCCTTCCCAGTGCAGCAGAAAAACATACTTTGATCTTGGGAGAATTTAGATAGTCGGTGCTGAAGATGGCAGTTACAGATTGCAATTCAGCCATATTCAGATATTAGATTGAGGACGTATCTTTTATCTCCCTTAACTAGCCCTCTTTCAGGATTCAGAACTGCAGCAAAATTTGTAAAGAGCTAAACTGCAAGATAGCACAGCTTGTCCAATAACCAAGCACTTCCACTTTAAAGCTTGTTCCTACTTCAATATCTAAAGTGTACTAAAGTTTACTCCTCTGATAAGAGATTATATTTCCTTACAAAGAAAATAGCACCTAGGAAAAATCCCTAATGATTTTAGCATATTGTAAATTATATCTGCATTTAGTGTCTAACTTGTTTTTACATACTCTTTAAGCCTCACTATTATACCAAGAAATTTGGCAGAGCACAATTATTGAAATTTACAGAGTTAACAGGACAAGAAAAACGCCATTCTTCAGCCTTAGAATCTGGGGCAGTTAAATAGAATCACA
Source organism: Calonectris borealis (assembly GCF_964195595.1). Lineage (NCBI taxonomy): Eukaryota > Metazoa > Chordata > Aves > Procellariiformes > Procellariidae > Calonectris > Calonectris borealis. The sequence goes on from NC_134312.1 coordinate 147,418,214, forward strand.
TAAGAGCCAGGCCTCTTCCCGCATGAAGCTTAGTTTCATCAGGCTCCCTTAACAATCTACAGACAGAAATACAGGCCCATCATCTGGAGATACATATATTGCTACTGCAGCATCAAATAGGTATTTCAAGCATTAAATACACAACATTTTTTCCTGTCCACAGAAATAATTATTTGTCACTTTATGGATTAATACAGTTTGTATAGGAGAGGTACAAAAAGCTGCTATGACTTAAGCAAAAATACAGAATGGAAGAAAAATTTTAAGTACAGTTTCAGCTGTATATTCTTCATTATGTATCACATCAGCTAAAAATAAAAATGAGCCCTGCACTACTCATGCTTAGAAAGTTTTAATAACATCTTTGCCACACCTTAACTATTTTTTAGGTGTTATGAAAACACAAGTAAGATGTTTCTGGAACTCCTATCAAAATTGGGGAAACCTTATCTAATTACATTTTTACAACTGCCTTCTCACTACCATATTTGATAGCTCACTATAAAAAAATCCAAAACTGTTCTTTATCATGAATTCAAGTCTCCAAGGAAATTAATGAACGCAAGAGCCTGCTTCAACAGTGGAAAGCTCTTTGAGTGGGACATTCTTTTCACTTAAATGCTCTTTGTTCCTAGACAAAAATTAGCTTGTCAATATCTTATTTTACAACTACCTGATCTACTAATATCGTTTAAAACAAAGCTTTACTAAAAAAAAAAAAGTAAAAATACCTACCTCATTTACATGTCACATGGTAAGCCTAATTCAATTTAAATACGCTTTTTCCCTTGCTCACACTCTACAGCTTTTTCTTCATGAGAATAGTGTACAATATCCATATTTCAAATGGAATTCAAAGGCAAGACCTGTTCTGCTTAATGAGACCAGTTTTACTGAATTAAAGTGATCGATTGGTTTTCTTCAGAAAGCAGGGAAAAGGACAGAAAGCAACCAGGCCGCTAGCAGAAGAAAATATGCTACAAAAACTTACCATTGATCTTTTGCATGCAAAAAATGTCATTTGCAAATTCCTACAGTGTCCTTCCCTCAAACATTGTTTAGGGCTTTTGTTTTCCTGTTAGATGAAAAATAAAGGATTAAAGACTTAATGGATTTGTGGAGCTTGTCAAAGAGACATCAAAATACTTCAGGCAAGGTTTACTTGGGATTTTGCTATGGTACGGCGACTCGCACTTTCTTCTGAAGCTATTAATTTCTTAACCTGTTTGAAACACTAATTAATAGGCTTGAAAGGGATGAAATAACAGGTTCTCTCTCCCAGGGGCTCGTTCACGCCAGTGGGAGGCCGCCGCTTAACGGGTTTAACGGGTGGCGGGGGGGCGCCGAGTACAGCAGTAGCAGCAGCAGCAACGCGGGGCCGAGGGCTACGGAGCTCTCTCCCCCACGGGCGGGCGGCGCCGCTCACCTGCAGGACGCAGGGGCTCTCCAGCAGGCACTGCCGCAGGTCCTCCCTCACCCCCCCGCAGGCCCGCCCGTCCTCCTCCTTATCCTCGTAGTACTTGGGCATGGCGGCGAGGCTGGCTCTACGCCTCGCTGCAGCCTACGCGGACACCCCTACCGACGGCTGCCGCCATCTTGGCGCCCCGAGCACTGCCGCCGCTTCCGGCGGGGAGAGGAAGGGGCGGGGCGGCTCCGGGAAGGAAACCGGAGCGCCTGCGCCGCGGACGTTGCCGGAAGGCGGCGGGCAGGCGGGCGGGGGTCGCGCCGCGGGCCGGGGCAGCGGGTGAGGCCTTGCCCCCTCACCGCGCGCTGGGGCGCGAGCCCGGCCGTTCGTGGGGAGGAGGGAGGGAGGGAGGGAGGGAGGGAGGGAGGAGGTTTGGCGCTTCCCGCGCCGGCGCTGAGGTGAGGATCCCGCTGAGAAGGCGGCGGCTGTTTGTGGGGCGGTGGGCGGCTGTGGGGATCACTTCGGGCGGTGCCGGGCTGGCGTGGGCCGAACAGCGAGCGGGGAGGCCGGTGAGCCCTCCCCTGCCCCTGGCTGCGCGCTCCGGCCTTTCGCCTCCCGCGGAGCCCGTTGGCCGTTAACGGCTTGAATCGCCTTTTGCGATTGCAAGAAGGCGTCGTGCCGGGAGAGAGCCTGCTTCGGCGCAGCCCCGCGGGGCTGGGGAGGCGGGGGCCGCAGGCGCGGGGCTACCTGACAGGCAGTACTGGAAGCAGAGTTGCCTGCTCCTAGTTTCCCACTTGCTGCCTCCCTAGCAGTCAGCAAAGTGACTGCCGGGCTATATCAGACTCGCCTGTAAATGTTATAGTTTATACTTGTGCATAGTTTTTGTAGCTTCAGTATTACAGATATGGCGTGCATCGCGTGATTTTATTTTTATTCCTTGTTACGTGCAAAAGCAAATGCATCTTTTGCAATTCCTTCTTTAGCAAAATGCTGCCAACCACTTCAGTTAATTCTCGGAGCCAGGGCAATGGTGCGCTGAGCCCCAGAGATGCTGCGAGGCATACAGCGGGAGCAAAACGCTACAAGTACCTGCGGAGGCTCTTTCACTTCCGACAGATGGACTTTGAGTTTGCTCTTTGGCAGATGCTTTACCTATTTACTTCACCACAGAGGGTTTATAGGAACTTTCACTACAGAAAACAGACAAAGGACCAGTGGGCCAGAGATGATCCCGCTTTCTTAGTACTTCTCAGTATCTGGCTCTGCGGTGAGTACAGGGGAAGAGACAGCATAAAAGAGAGGGAAGGAATGTTTAGGGATGAACATTTGCGGCCCTTCTAATAACATACACACACACACCCCCACACACCAAAAAAGGACCAATCCATATGGATTATCTTTTGATCAAAGTAGAATAGAAGAAAATGCCTAACCTTTTGGAAGTTAAAGTGGGACTTAGAAAACAGAGGCGGCATAACTAATACTATGTAGTCTTGAATTAATCTCTCTATTGCAACTTATTTTCTATTGTGTTTCAAACTACGTAGCTGCCTGTAACTTTACAGACAGTAATAAAACCCCATGCCACACAGTAATGCTTTAGTTAAAAAATACTGAACATTTGGTTTATCTGAACATTACATGTAAAACACTGTTTGTGAAATTCTGTATTTTGCGGAATTAAGCTAAAACAAAGCATCTCATGTGATTTTTAGACTCAGTTGCAAATGCAGTAAGTATTATCCTAGCAGTCTTCTGTTACATAGTGCATTGCTGTTAGTAATATTAAAACTGTTAACTCTGAAATAAATGTATCACCACATGCACAGTTTTGGTTAACAAGGAGCTTTATAAACCAAAGAATATTCTGTTCTAGCATTGTGTGAATTTTTAAAAAATAGTTGAGGGGAGAGCAATACAATTTGCTGTTAGATCATTAAGCCTGAGTACAGATGAGTGTTTTCCAATCTGTGAAAGGGATTATATTATGAATAAATTGCATTATACCTAGTATTTGATGGAAGAAATGAGCAGTTGGACTGAAAAAACTCAGGGAGAAAAATAATAAGGAAACTGGAGATTTCATAACAGCATACTCAACAAAAAATCAGTTTAAGATCTCATGCTTTCTTTTCCATAGCTAACTTTAATAAACTTTTTCTTCTTTCAGTGTCTACTGTAGGATTTGGATTTGTGCTGGACATGGGTTTTTTTGAAACAATAAAGTTGCTACTTTGGGTTGTCTTCATAGACTGTGTAGGTGTTGGCCTCCTGATCGCAACTCTAATGTGGTAAGTAGTGATGTCTGAAACTGAGCTCAGTATTGCTGTTGTGACACCGATAGTCCTCTGCTGTTTGCAAGACACTTGGTACATACAAAGTATGTATTGACCATAGGTTTTGTGCTGTTGTGGTAACTGTTTCAAAATGCTTTAAAAAAAGAACACATCCTTTTCTTTACTATTTCCTGCAGAAGATGAATGTTCAGAAAGTCTGTATTATGATGAACATTCCAGTTTGTTTTCTTTCTTCTTGGGCTGATTGGTCTTCAGCAATAATTCCAAATCAAAAACTTGGTGATCAAAAACAATTCTTATTTTGGTTGAACAGCTTACCTAAAGTAAGCCTGAGGATGATTATGTTTAAGTAGGGCAATATACAATTGGCCCATGATTTTTGCTGAAGATTTTAGCTATTTCCACTACAAGCAATGTTTGTTCTGTTTCACGCATGTTGGCTTTGTTACTTTGGTGGTAGTCGCTGCCAGTTTTATCCTGTAATGGCCAGAGACTTACAGAAAGGGAGAGGCAGTAGTGAGTCAGTTTCTAACCCAGGCCTCAGCACATTACAGATGTGTCCTGTACCAGCAAGGGAACCATGCACCAGCAGGAACTCTCTGTTTCTGCACTGTGGCAACAGGAGGGCACCAAAGAAAGAATTTTTATTGTACCAAGAACTTTTTCATGGTAGTGGTGGAAAATGAAAACTTACAAGGAAGCACAGGCACTTGAAAGAGTTCTTAGTAGAGGAGCTGACATCTTAAATTGATGCCGATTGGAAAAGGGGTAGATTCCTTTCAAACAGTGACCTCGGGAACTCCCGCTTGTAACTGCAAAATTCTGGATGAGGTACATCGAAGAACTGTAGCTGATAGATGAAAGATCCATCTGACCTACTCTCCTGCTGTCTGGGACAGCAACCCATAAAATGCTTGGGAAAGAGCATATTGTAGTGCTTCCCCCCCAGTCCTCCAGCAGTTTGTGACTTGGGATGCAGTCTCCTGAACCAGAAAGACTTTCAGAATCTGCTGGTTTTCCTCTGTCCTTTAGTCAGCTTCCTACAGGCCTAAACACCAGTCACCTGGCTCCAGTTTGGTTCAAGTCCCTTCTTCCAGTGCAGGCTCACCTTTCTTTCAAAAGCTTCCCCTGTTCCTAATGAGTCTAAACCCCTTCTTGCCTCGCTTCACTTTGCACCCAGGCTCTGCCTTTCTGACCCTGCCCTTAGCACGAAGAGTATGTCAGAGAAAGCTACCGTGAAAGCTCTGGTCTCTTAACTTCTTATTTCTGAGCATGTATTGACTTCTTGTTCCTCTTCTAAATGGGATACGTTTTCTGGTGTCAGCAGAACTTCAGCTAAAGAAAACAAAGTCTGTAGCCTGTAACACCAGGCAGTGCATGTTCTGTTAGTGCTTCTTTTCAGTAAGAAGAATGGGCTCATCTTCAGAGTGCTAGCCTGCCCTCCTCCCGTCCTTGAAGTGTGCCATTTCTGTAGAGATGAAATAAACCACCTCTGTGTGAGGCAATGCACATGTGAAGCAATAGCCTATGACACTTTTCTGAAGTCATCTCTGTGTGTGTACAAGGGTGGCACGCTGCCTGAAAACTGGTAACTGCCTTCATAAATTGTAGCACCAATCTATTTTAAAAAAAAAGTTCCGGTGCTGTATTACCTGCGGTGTATTTCAGCTGCCCGTTGAATGCAAGGAATATAATTATAGTTTTAACAAAAACGATAGTCTGGTCTGCATAATTCTTGCATTTTTTTTTTCCCAGATAGCAGAAGTTTTGTCGGGGTACAGAGTTAGGATCACATATGGCTCACTACCTCAAACCAACGTTTTGTCAGTCAGCTTTAGAGATTCACATTAACAACATTCTCAAATATCTGTTCATGTAGGTTCATTTCTAATAAGTACTTGGTGAAGCAGCAGCACAGAGACTATGATGTGGAATGGGGATATGCCTTTGATGTTCATCTGAATGCTTTCTACCCACTTCTAGTCATTTTGCATTTTATACAGCTGTTTTTCATCAACTGTAAGTAGAATATTTTATGTGCTCTGCTTCAAAATCATGCTCTATCAAAACAGCTGAGAGCAGTTGTCTCTTTCAGATGTCATCATATCTGATTCTGTCATTGGGCATTTTGTGGGGAATACATTATGGCTGATTGCAATCGGCTATTACATCTATGTGACATTCCTAGGATACAGTGGTAAGTCATGGCAACTTCTTTTCTATTTGTTTGACTAAAAACGAGAGCATGATTTTAGTCTATTAATTTGGTCTTAGTCTGTTAATTTTAAAACAGAGGCTTAGCTGGGTGTCAAAGTAATTCTTTGTTGGTGGTAAAAGAAGTTTGATAGAACTTTACCAATCCATGTTTCCAGCTGGGTGGACATCTTAACCAAAGAATTTATATTCTTCACCATACCAACTTCCCTTCTTGTATTAGACCTGTAGGATCACAACTTCTTTTTCTTATTCTTCTGTAAATCCACTTCAAAATGTTTTGCGTTGGATAAAAATTCTGTAGTGAGTTTAAGGCTATAGTTTTAGGTAAAACAGTTTCACAGTTTTAGGAAAAAGGTAAAACAGTTTTTCCTTGCTATCATTCTCCATGAAGCACCTTTTTTGAAAGAGCACTACTTTATACTTATATCGTTGCCTCTGTTTCAGCATTGCCCTTTTTGAAGAACACAGCTATTCTTTTGTATCCGTTTGCACTTCTCATCCTGCTCTATTTGATCTCATTAGCGTGTGGATGGAACTTCACCAAGATGCTTTGTTCCTTTTATAAATACAGAGTGAAATAAAACCAGGACTTCATGTATGTAATGTTTATTTTGTTATCTTAGCTGTCTTGACAGTAAAGAAAATAAGAACATTTTGTAAATGGTTGTAAATTTCTCTTTATTGTAGATAATTGTAAAAAAAGTTTGAAGTGTCCTTTTTTTAATTAAAATATTTACAACAGTAAACATATTAGCAATTCTGTTCAAATACTTTTGCAGTACATTCCTAAAAACAAGTTACTTGTACGTCTCCGTAGCTTAAATTTAACTGCACCAAGTCTATTTAGCATAACTCTTACTGCAGATACTTTGCATGTACTGGCATAAGCTCTACATTATGAGGGTTTTAAGTGACACCAAAAAGCAGTTTTATTTAAGAATAATATTGGAACACCTTGCCTTGGGACTGTGTGAAAGTAGGGATCTTAATGGTGTTGCGATGGTAAAGCAACAACTGTCTCTAGATACAGAACTGTCCCCTCCTTTCATGAAAGAACTTGAGAACAGATTTATTTTAATGACTACTTCAAATATACATGGACGACTCTGGCACACAGACGAAACAGTGATGAAAGGCACAATTAACATGACCCATACCAGGTTTTCAAATATAGCAGCAAGTTTTTTAAACCCCATCTCTAGAAGTCCAGTGGGTATTATTACATCCACTATTATGAGTGGCAGGCCAATGAACACGGAAGGGTGGGCTCGTGGCAATGCCTACAATGTCCACAAGGCAGGAGTATAAACTGACCGTCACAAACAATACCTTCTGGAAAAGGAAGATGACAACTCTCCAAAGCAGAGCGTTCAGTATGAAACATGAGCACAACGCAAGAGTAAACTGGTTACAGTAAGACTCAATATTTCAATACTAGAATTTGATCTCTAAGGAAAAACGATATTTATCTTAAAATACCAAATATGCTGGCAGTGCATCTTACAGTACTGTGAGTTTCAGCCAGTGTTAAGGCTTGAAGAGAATCGTGTTCCCCTCTCAGCAGACACCGAGCAACGTTCCCCTTTTAACAAGGAAAGCACTGAACCGCTGATCCACAGAAGGCGAAGGATTCCAGTCAGGACCTGCTCCCACTCTGGCTAACACCACCAGCTCCCATCCTGCAGGTAGCTGCAGCCTAACTGTACAACTTCTCCCCAATAGGAATCCTAGCACCAGGGATCACCCACTTTGGTTCAACAGTAAAAGTACTTCATATTTAGTGCCCTATGGTACGATACCATTGAAATCGGTGAAGGACTTTGGGCCTGTGTACCTTCCCTTTAGAGATATCGAAGGTTGTCCCCTTGAAAGAAGGCTTCATCGTTCTCAAAATTAAGTTACTTTACTTTCTAGCTGTTTGCAGCAGATATCAGCAAAACCCTTAAGAGACCCCCAAGGTCAGAAAAGTGACACTCTCAAAGACTAATACATCAGCTTTGTGTGGGGTGCGCTTTTTCTGTCAGCAATCAATGCTCGCCTGAAAACACCAGTTGTTTAATCGCCTTTCAGCATTATGCTGGTGATTGTAAAGATGATTTTAAAAGATAGGGGTTTTTTTCCCTTTCTACTACAGTTACTTGCTTTAGCTTTTTCAGAATACATCCTTCCTAGTAAGAACAAATACAGAACCTAGGGTTAATTTATTTCAGGGGAGCAAGAGTTGAAGAGATTTAATTATTTTTTTTCCCCCCAAGACTAAAATAGTATTTTCCCAGTTGGAAGCAATCTACAAATTACTACAATACTTCATCGGGAGCAAATATTTCCAACAAAAAACAGAGATTAATGAAATTATAATATACTTGAAAAAAATGAAGGAAGAACGTTACAGTTGTTCAATTTTGCCAAAGACTAATCGCACTCCAGCCCACTCAACAAATTGTGTGTCACATGGGCAAAGTATAAATTGCTTTGCTCTAAACTGACTCAAGGTTTTTAAAACCTGCTTTTGAAACAAGTGAGGCAAGCAGCGATGCAACAGAAGAGTCTGGTCTTTTATTGGTCCATGGATCACATGTTTATCTGAATTTTTCTAAGTCATCTTTCAGTTAAGAAAAAACAAATGTATCTATATGAATATTTTCTATCAATGCAAATAAATGGTTGAGATGACCTGCAAAAGCGCAAAGCCTTATACCGTGCTTTAGAAACACTCTTTAATTAAAAAAATAAAAAGTGCTAATTTGGGACCACATCCTGTTCACATTATTTACAAAGTTTTCAGTGGGACTGCCCACTGAACGAACAACGCAAGATTATACTGACAGTCTTATGTTTCCTTGGTCCAGAGCAAGCCTGATCAGCTCAGAAAAGCCAGTGCTCACATCAGCTGGTCTGTTTGGCATCCAGTATAAGAAGTTAAGAATAATTTGCCCAGATAATGAAGGTTTCTGGTAATGCCTTTGGTTTCACGGAATTTCTATTTTATGACGCTTTCACAGCATCAGAAGGAGCTAATAGGATCATAGGATAATGCAGTTTATTTTGAAACACTTTTCCATTATTTGATTACTATAAGATTCAGTGGCCTAGAGGGGATTTTTAAGGCCACAACAAAAATAACTTGAAATTAAATACATGTAAGAAAAAACTCCCAAAAATCAGGTAATAGGTTTAAGATGCCGAGAGGAACTCTTGTGGTAATACTGTAACTCACAGACATGTGAAAGACACAAGCCCTGGAGTATACCCAGTCATAAACAGTGCCTGAGCTAATGACTGTTGAGCCACACAGCTGAAGAAGTCTTATTTCACTGTAATTCCAGGAAGGAGGCTTGCACCACTTTAGCCTGTCTTGGGGATTGGAGTTTGAAAGGTAGAAAGCCCAAAATAGCTGTCTGCGGGGATAATTAGATAGAAGATATTTTCACTGCTTTTTCTATATCTCGGCAAATTTGCAGTACTGTCTGATTACACCAGGTCTGAATTTACCTGAATCTACAAATAATCTACATATTATTTACCTGAATAGTATGTATTAATGTGGCACATTTATTTAGAGAGCATATAAGCTCAGGAACATTTAAAGTGTTAAAGCAGCCCAGAGTATTTCCAACTCCTCCTAGTATAATGTAATAAAAATGCAACAATCTTCAGAAAAATACCCCACATATTTTACCAAGCACTAGTTAATTTGTTGTCTTTGATAAATTTCATCTCAACATTTTTGAAAACTAAATACACTGGTAACACCAGAGTCTTGCAATCAATGTGGTAAGGGTTCTATATATTTAGATACATTAGCAATGATCCATCTTAACTACTGTGAAACATCAGGAACAGTGATGTTTTGAGAATAAGCACACAGCTTTCTTAGTAAGTGGCACCAGTAAACTTTTGAACTCATGGAAAACGATGAAAGTCACTGTCAGCAAAACTACTTGTATTAAGAAACTGCAATATCTAACATATTTCTGCAATCTAAATTTTAATAAATAGCTATAGTTTAAGTTACTTGTATCATCCATTCACAGGCACAGCTAAGAAGAAAACCTAAATAGTTTCTTAGACCTTTGCTAGCTAACGTGTGATAAAAGCCATTGCATGGCAATAATTTGATGGCATGGCATTACACATGTAACGAACTGGGCTGTGGCACCACCATAGGCTAGATTCACACAAAATTCTGAGCCTATTCACCCATGTTTCTAAATCCAAGAATAAACTGTTTTATGAGGCCAGCACTGAGCTTATGCCCACAGTCTCAATGGGCAAGACGAGCTTTCCAAGTAACATTTTATTTACACCATCTGATGCAATCAGAAAAAAAAGTAAAAAAGGCCTGCCTGGTAGCTTTCTACTTTTCTTCAACTTACACCAGTCAGTCTAAACAGAAGGTCTTATCTCGGCGTACAAATCTTGTCTTCCCTGTGTCCTCAAACAACACAGCTAAAACAAAACGACTATGGTCTGAGAAGTAGTTAAGTTCTTAAACTTGAATATTGCTGAACTGTCAAACCTACGACACAATTTTCCAACAAGGCAGAAGAAAAGACAGGTTCATTCTATATCCCAGTGGCGATGGCTTTCAGCATGCGGTGCTGAAGAGTCAGGCTTAGGCTCCTGCTCCTTATAAATATGTCATGAAAAAGAGGCCAAATCTATTAGTAGAACTTTCATGCTGGAGATACAAATTCAAGATCCTCACTCTGGATCAGGGATCCCACAACAGGTTTTGCACATCTGTGCCTGACCACAAAGACGTTGAGGATAACAGAGGTTTTTTTCCATAGAGAAAACTGGGCCAGCTTTTAAGATGTCAGTTCCAGGAGGCCGGTTCACAGCACAGCTGAGAATCCCCAAGCCAGGGTAGATGCCTCCCTCCAGTGTCAATCAGGCACTTCGTTCCTATTAAAGAGAGGAATTTCTGCCTCTTCTTCTTGACCATTTCTGACTGGGTAACTTAAATCTTCCCATGCCTGTGTCCTTACACATAAGCACCTAAGCAGAAGGACTCTTAAGAGCAGCAGCAGCATTAGTACTGCAACAACCCCGCTCTGGATTTATCCGCACCACTTTCTGTTCCTGACCGAGTTTCTGATTCATTAAAGATCACTGTTGTTTCCCTTGAAACGAAAAGGCAGGGTACTAACTTGAGGCCAAATTCAGTTCCTATTAAAAGTTAGTGTGAGTTACTACACTGATCAATAAAGGAGTCAAACTGTTCTTGAACAATGGAAGAAAATAAAAATAAACCATAACTACTCACTGTAATATATCTAAAATAAACACTGCAATAACAGAACTTTTTAAAAGGAGACCTCTGTAGATCAACTGTATCTAATTACTATTAATTCTTTCGATAAAAGGTAACCTCTGTCACTCCAAAGCAAAGCTGGAGAATGATTTTTTTTCAGTACCGAAAATGAGTTTGTCCAGGCTAGGAAATGCCTACAAAGATTTTTAGAAAGAACTGTTTGGAATTGAAAAAATTCTTCTAAAATGCAATGGATTCAGTCTAAAATCACTGCAGATTTAGTACATAATATGAAACAAGACATTTTTAGCATGCTTTTTATGTGGCTACAAACTGTACATAGTGGAATTTCATCGCCCCAAAGAATAATGCTCTTCAGAACTCTGTTAATGCCTCTGAACATCATTCAGATTCTGTGTACAAAACTACGTAATTTAGAAACTTAATCTAGTTTTTTTTAAACATGGCAGTATATTTGAAATATGGTATTAATTTATGTTTGCATCTCCAAAGAAAAATGTAGAAAGATAACTTAAACTAGAGAATTCATAAAAAAAACTATATCAATTTAAAATTTTACTGCATAAAAATATGTACTTTTCAAATTATTTTAATAAATTAAATATCCCTAACATTTTTAATATATATCCCTGACAGTCTATAAAAGAGGGTTCTTGTTATAGAAAATAAATGGAACTCCGAAAGTACCCCCTTCATAAAACATATTTAACAATAATTATATTTTTTTTTCTTCTTCAAGGAATGTAACAATATGTACAACTTCTCTATATTACTATACTATCAAAATAGTACAGGTTAAGCGTAGCAGGGTTCTGTAACCATAAGATGGTAAAGTCACATTGAAGTGGAGGACAACTTAGGCCTCAGGCGAACGTTATCAGTGTGGAGCATCAGTTTCTGGATGGATCAGATAAGAAGGGGTAAATACAATCTTCTCATCTACAGTAGATTTCACAAGAGGTAGAGTTCAAGTGAAGAGGAAAGAAATTTGGAATAAGGTGCATGCTCAGTATTTTCAATTCGTGACTTGCTAAGGATGTCAGATTTTAAAGGAAAAGTTTTCAAGGATTCTTTCTTTTTCCTCTAAAGCAGATTTCCATGATCAGTTTGTAATCTTTTTAATGTGAATCTGAAATAGAGAATCAGCAAAAAAGAAGTCATGTTTTAGGGTATTACATTTCTCAGCAATAAGACGTTTTCAGCATTAGCCAAAATTTTGAGCTTCAACAGACTGACAGAATGAAGAAATCTCACATTTGCCAGTTGTATTTTTAAAAGGTTATACCACCCCTTACCTCATTCAGAATTGCCCAAACTGCTGAATTTTGTATCACTGAAAGCCGGAACGATGAAATAGGGTTTAGGCTGGGGTCAACTGTTCCTTCAGCTACACCGTTTTCAAACTTCCCTGCAAAAGCAGCAAAAGTATATCCTCAATTAACTCTGTTAAACAAACTAAAGTACAAAATCTGTGTCCAGAAAAATGTACCTGTAGTATCACAATTCACAGGTGAAAGCTATTGCTGGTGGCTGCAGGATTGACTGATGTCCGGATTACATGTAGGAATAAAAACCTTGGAACTGTCTCAGGGTATGAACACCTCAAACTCTGGGAAGATTTTGGCACAGATTTTCATTTAATATCATGGAACTAAACATCAAGCCCCTGGCTTATCTGTTTTCAAGGAGGATTAAGGACAAGGGAGATAATTCGTGCTTAATGTATTCCTATTAAAAGGATCTTCAATTATATTAGAATGAAAAAGAATGCAATTTAAAAGCCCAGTTAGACTTTACACTACACAGCAACTGCAATTCATTAAGATGGAAAAACTTACTTTTGTTATAACGGGGGTGCCCAACCTATGGCCAGCAAGCTAAACACGATCCATGAGTAAAATTTCTCTTCCTTGACAACAGGTATCCTGGCACCTTCCCCAACAGCCGCTTGGCTATGGAAATGCCAATCTCATCCCATGACGAGACAGCTGATTGTCTGTAGGGTGGGTTCAAATCCAGGCCAAGCACAACAGCTCACACAGAGGCACTCATGCAGCCACAGGACAGAAGAGGTGATCTTATACAACCTGGAAATGCCTCTACAATAATCTAGGTGATAGATCCTGGCAGAGAAGTTGGATGTAGCTGCACTACAACCGAGAGTCACACTAGATCTTTGTTTAGTACACCAGTCTCAGAAAAGAAATATTGGAAACAGTATGAAGTAAAGCCTACAAGGTCACACACCCAAAAATGAATGATCAAAACTCAGTTTTAGGTTTGTTTTGCTTTTAACGAAAATGCCTTAACTGTTGCAATGGTAACAATATGCATTTCTCTCTACTGTAACATACCTATCCTGAAGTAACCATCCTCTAAGCGTTTGTCTTTGGTTTCTTTGCTTAATACCAGTTCTTCATTCTAGAACCACAAAGCACAAATGAGATCATTTATGTTGACATGTGACTTTGCCAGGGGAAGACAAATGTGTGCGCACTCTTGTTATATATTCAGCATTCATCTTTTCTAAATAATTATGAACCAGCCTAGAATAGTTATTTATAGCCTTAGACAAGCCAATACAAAAGAAGAAAAAGCAGCAGTGTTCCAGAACTGAATGGTATTTGGCTTCAAAGTAGAAAAAAGAAGTACTTTAAGTGCCCCACGTAACTTGCATGTTAACTGCCAACATGAACAGAATACATAGCAGATACTGGCATACACAGTAGAAGAAAAGCAAAGGTAGGATCTTGTCGCCTTTTCCTATGGTTGAACCAGAGATTTCTCTCAGGACAAATGAAACTTCCAGCTTACTTTTTGATGTAAGAATTTGGGCGAGATGAAAAGCCATCAGACCAGGAAGGGAAGCACTGCAATTATCACTGCCTTTCTAAAAAGGGATGGGTATCAACGAGTTTAATAAGCACAGAAAAATGAGATTCTAGACCAGAGCTTCAAAAACTGCTGGAAAATTACAACCAGAATCACATGATCCAATACTGAAAGACCCACTGTAAGAATTTCCTAGGAATCAATTAAAAATGCTTGACAAAACAGGAGATTAAATCAATCAGCTTTTTTTTTTTTTTTTTTAAATTCCTACTTTTAAGGGAGGCTGCTGAAAAATGGTGGGGTTTTTTTTGTTTTGGAGGGGTTTTGGTTGGTTAGTTGGTTTGGGTTGGGTTTTTTTTGTTTAGTTGGTGGGTTTTTTTGTTTAGTTTGTTGGGTTTTTTGAGTGTGTTGCTTGAGTCCCAGACAAATCCGGTCTGGGGGCACTCTGGTTTCTAAGGGTTGTTTTTTGTTTTTCTGAATTCTGCTTAGGGAGGATCAGGGTCAAAGTACCTGAACGGGCTTCCAGCTCTACTGAAGTCCATGGTGGAGAAATCGTTCCCTCAGGACAATACCTATCATTCTGCAGCTGCTGTCCTCATATTGGTGACATTTTCTGCTGACACCAATGGCTTAGGAACAGGCCAGATGCAGAATTTCCTGTTTACCTTTCCACAAATTATGTCAATAGCAATGGAAACTCGGTAGCATTACTTGCTTATGGGATGCTCCAGTTTGAGCGACATTTCACAGCCAAGTATAGCCAAAAAAAGAGATGCTTGATGCACATTTTTTCTCATTCTCTTGTGCGTTCTTGTGGTATCTCGGGCCCAGATGAAGTGAGGGCTGCTGCTGCTTTTGTGGTTGAATATATTTCCAAAGGTCTTGAGAAACAAAACCCATAAATCTTATAATATGATATAATACCCCACATATCTTGTTGTATAATTAGAATCAAACTGACAAACTTCTTTTTAGGGGTGAGGGTGGCCAGAAATTCCAATTTTTGCTCGCTCCCAGGAGGAGCAGACTGCAAGAATGGAGAATTGAACTCCTCCATGATCATCTAATCTACTTTTTTTTTTTTTTAAAAAAAAGGGAAAAAAAAGGAAAAAAAAAAGAGATTCAGTGAGAGATATGGTAATTTAGGCACAGATTTCAAGATACCTACACCAGGTTATGGGAGAAGGTAGAAATACCTTGCTATTTTAATACTAAATTAAACAAACTTGTCTGAAGTAGTATCTTAATCCTCTGACAGAGTTTTGTGATATAAATGGTTAGCTATAATATGTAGTTGAAGAAAAAGAACCCAAAGAACCCATACCATCTGGCTTCAAGCAAGAATATACTTTAGAGAGTGTAGTGCCCTCCTGAGATAAAACTCAGACTGATTTATGGGGGGGGAAAAAAAAAATCGGTAATCAGGAGAAAGGAACACATTCGGTTTAAGAGTCCAGATATTTCCATATCTAGTAAGGAGTATCAATTCCTGAACCAAGACTTTTTTACTAAGTCAAAAAGCAGATTGACTTCGCTTTCCCACTTTCCAAAATACACAGGAGAGGGAAGACTGGTTATTTTTTTGTTTTAAGTCGTAGCAGTAAATTGGAAGAAAATGAGCTTGTTCACCTCCAAATTACCAACAGTACTTGTAGCAGACTGCACTCTGAATGAACATCTGAATAGTTACAACAGTTTTCTGTTAACAGATCCAAGTAAAAAAAGTATGAGAGCATCAGAGACCAAGATCCTATAGTTAAAAAAAGAAGCATTCATGTCTCCCTCACCCTGTTAAAAATGTCAATAACATTAGGAGGTTTTGCTTTTATCTATAATGGAGAAGGCACAAATCAATAAATTCATACCTGAAAAGGCAAAACTTCCACAGTTGTGTTTAGAAGTATGTCTCCTGGGTGCTCTGGATTGCCACTGTGAAACAAGTACCTATAAATGAAAAGCGAAAAATAAAACAGTCTACATACATCAGTCAGAATTAGCTAAGTTACCATCTTACATGTTAAATAGTCACATTATGAATGTTACAATAATAAATGTAACTTTTATACTGGACCTACATCAGCTGGCGATAAGAAATGAAAGATGGGTTCACATACTACCGTAATTGAAAGGGCAAAAACTTTGCATTTTTTGAAGAGTAGTTGGGCGGTATTTTGCTTAGAAAGGTCCTTTCCATAATCCGATCTTGACAGATTGCATTATACAAAGTGACCAACACTGTAGTCATTATTGCCTGGCATGTACTGGTATCACCTCCAGAAGCAGGAGCCCTACCTTCCCTCAGCCTCTCCCCATCGCTCCCCACCACGCACCACGCGCCACCCCCTCCTTGTGCCCACAGGATGAACTCTGCAGATTCCCTCTGAACCAGTTCTGGGAACTTACCCAAGTCAACGTTTTGCCAGGCCAGTTTTCCCCAAGACCAGCTCTCCACTCTGGTTCATTGCAAAGTCTCATTAACGACTGTGCCAGGAATTCCCAACCCCTATTCCACACCCTTAATGTTACCCGAATTCAAACTTCTATTCCAAAGACAGATTTTTTTTTTTAAAAACAAAAGCATATGCTTTTGACGTGTATACACACACAGAAAAGGACCTTTTTTTTTTACACCTGTACAAAGTCCCCGTTACCCTCATTCAGTTGTGCATTTAATGAAATTTCTCTTTTTTTTTTTTTTAAATGGGACAGAGTAAATATGTTTAAAACTGTAATAAAACCATCCCTACACATATCAAGCAGTGAAGTGCAAGTGTTCGAATTCTAGCTGCCCACTCTCAAACGATTTTGCAGGACTACACATGTGTAGATAATGTTACAAAAGACATAGTTTAAATCCCCTTTCCTTATATAACACAAACTTCATATTCTTTTGAATACATATTATGTAAACAAGTAACAATATTTTTTACCACTAGGTGGTATCAATGCTTGAAAAATTGTTCATTTCTTACCTTTTTTTTCTAGTAGACCACAGAGTTTATTCAGATTACTGTCAAAAACTACCTAGATATTACACCTACTCAGATGCCACTTTTAACAAGCCTATTTTACTTTTAATACGTTTAAATGAATATGTAAAAATCTATCAACACATTTCAAACCTTTCTTCAATTGGAACTTAGAGAAATTAAGCACCATCTTCGACATTAAATACATCACCAGCCAGGGACAAAATTAGTTCAGAAATTATCACTTGATTAAAATTACAAACATTAGCTCTATTTGCAATTTATTAAGACATAATTGGAGATGTAAATTCCAGTTTGTCTTTATCCAGTATGTCTGAAGCCAGGTAAGTACTTGCTATTAATCCATACTCCGTAACTACAAGACAAGAAGTAGAAGAAAACAGAACCTCTGACCCTGACTTAGAAATGTTTGTGATCCCAAAATGATAGAACTAATTTAAAAACACACACACACATATATATACGTAACACTTCTTTTACAAAGGCTCACAAAAGGAGTAAAACCACACACTCTGATGTAAGAAAGCTACATTGATTTCAACTGCAGAAATAGTTTCAGCAGAACTGCACAGATTGAACTGCAAAACAAAATTTGATTCAGTAAGCTTCAGCATTGTATGTGCTTCCAGAAAAATAATTTCCCCACTGTAGTTTTATGTAAAGGTTAGTTAATTCTGAAATACACAACCTACCTAAAACATCCACAGTTCTTCCAAGAAAAATCTTGGAATTTTTCTAAACATTAGTGACATTCAAAAAACCCCAAAGACTTAATTACCCTTTCTAGGAAGATGCCTTTATTGTACGTTTCAATAATAAGCAAAACAAAACTCTCCACAAAGCTGACCAGAAGACTAAAAATATATTCTGCTGTCTTCTGACCTAGCATATCTAACTTGCCATTCTTTAGTCTGTCAGATATCCTAATCGTTACTGGGAATTTTTTTCTTGAAAACGCTGAAAATTCTAAGGAGACTTATTTTTAAATGCAAGCGATCAAACACATCTAAGGTACTGCCATCAAATGCTCCAACCAAACCACAGACACAGTGCTTCTCGTCAGTGCTTTCTAGTTCACAAATCTTATTTCTGAGAAGACACACCTAAAAAGCCACAAAGAAACTCCTCGTGATCTGTGATCACTGTGCTCTCAATGAACGATAATAGGTTTGGGATGTTTGGGTGGTTTTTTGGGAGGTGTGGGGGGAGAGGTGTGTTGGGGGGGGAAGTGGTGGTGGTGGGCTAGTTTTTTGTTTGTTTGTGGGGGTTTGGGGTTTTTTGGGGGGAGGGGGGCAGGAAGGTATTTATTTATTTGGGGTTTGTTTTTTTAAAAAAACAACCCTGCACCCGTACAACCACAGCCAACTATTTCTCCTACTGTGCTCTCAACTTTTGAAACTGAAGTGTGGTTTCCTCCCCCAGCAGTTATCACTCCACTAGGGCAACGCACTCAAAAATTGGCACGCTGCCAAAACAATTTACGGAAGGAATTAATAAAATCTCATTTCCAGATTTCCATGTAATCAGACCTGCTTTTTTAGTACATTTTCTATAACTATCTGTCTACCCATATGCACACACATATATAACATATGCACGTGTTACATCTTACTTAAAATTATGTTTAAAGGTTTATTTTTATATCTGAGCCTTGCTTGAACACTTGACAGATAACACCTACTTAGACAGAAAAAGTTACACAGATTAAAAATAGAAGTATGAATATACATACACAGTTCACATCTATGATCAATCTTTTGCTTAGAAATAAAATTTACAAATTAAAAAACTGATAGGAAATAAAATTCAATTTACAAATAAACAGATATTCTACAGGTCCTAAAAGAAGTGTCATTAGTTGTTCTTTTGTAAAACCTGCCTCCCTGACATATTGATAAATCACAAGTTTTCAAGGTTTTCAGACTATGAAAGATTTTTCTGGATACAGGGACTGAAAGACACGGAAATAGCTGTGATTTTGGCTATGTTATTCTGACATCTGTCCTGAGACTTACAGGTGACAGTCCATGTAAACAGTAAAAACATACTTTCCCCCCCCACCACCTAGATAACTGACATTTTTCTTAGGATGGAATCACTAAGGTATTCTTGTCTACCTGCTGCTAACACATAATAGCTTCTGAACCACTCTTTCAAAATTAAAATTCTGAAAGCGATAGACCTCTAAATATAGTAATCCCAAACAACTACAAATTCACCTAAAGTTAAAAAAAAATACTACTATTACCTAATGGAATATTACTTCACAGCTTTATTACAAAATACAAACATGGTCACATTTGGACATTCTTTACGGAAGTCATCAGAGAAAAGTAACTCTAACTTACAACTGGTAAATGAAATATTAATGTAACTGAACCTTAGAGGCAGTAACTTTTTAAAGATGCAGAGGTTAAAGGTCATAACTAGCTACTGTAGGTATTCAAAACCAGACAACCTCTCCCATGCCAGAAATTACTACATGTATGAACTAACTTGCATACATTCTGGTCATCATCTCAATGTAGTATGAGAGGAATAGAGGATGCTAGACATCAACATCTCATATGGCCAAAAAAAAAATTACGTAATAAAATTTAAAGAGCACTGAAGGTTTAAAAAACAAACAAACAAATAATAAAATGGAGCAAAGTCAAAGTTGCAAAGACAACTTCAGTTGTCACGTTCAGTGACTTGTGTAATTACTCAAATTGAGGGTTTGACTTCTTCCTGTGGAGCTAGGTATCACCTTTAAAATCAAGCCAACTAGAGGGAAAAAAACCCACAAAACCCAGTAAGTTGAAACAAATATTCATACACATCCTAACACACAAAGGAAGAGGAGGGCAGAAGCACGATTATCATTAATACACTGACAAAAGCTATCATTAGCTTGCCAATGCAGTAACTGTTACAGTAGTTTAGGAGCCTACACTCAGATTCAGAACTATCCCAGTAGTGAGCACCTGGAAAGATTCTCATCTTTTGTACAAAAGACGTATATAAATTAATATCAATATTACTAATCTGCGCTGTTAGCTTTAACAGTCATCTTTGAAGGGCTAAACTTTTCCATCTTGCAGCACTAAACCATCACGTGTACTTTCAAAAAAAAAAAAAAATCCCAACTACACACACCTCTCTACCCTCCTCCTGTTTGCTTACGAAGCGAATGAATCTCTCACATCAAAGCATATTTAGGCCCAGAAAACTGTTATTCTATTACCTAATTTGTATTCTTTTAGGCATTAAAAAAAATCTGTCTTACTGTCTTTTATATTTTATTTAAATAAATAGAAGTGCCAATGAATTTTTTTATATACAAAAGTGTGATTCTATGCATTTCCTATTTTGTTGAGCAATTAAAAATTAGAACAGAACACACAATAACTATCAGTAAATTATGGCAGCTTTATAAAAGGAAATAATATACTTAATAATATATATAAAATTCTTTTAAAAGCACAATTCACATCCACTGTCAATATATTTGGGTTTTGTTTTGAAGGAAACCAAAGATTTATCTCACTTGATGCTAAACACAAATATTCTAAAAATCTATTTATGAACACAGGCCTTTGTACTCTGTAAGCATCAGGAATCAAATCCTTTTCTCTACGTATTCTCCTTACATCTCTTTTTAGCAATCTGATATATTTTAGTATATCCCGTTTTCAGAAAAGGAAAAGAGGCAGCAAGGCAGAGAGGAAATGTTTGCTTCCAGATTTGAGCAAATTATCCATAGCAACATGCAGCATAACAGTTTTTAATTCTGCACAACATGAATTTCTATAAAAGCAACATTCAGTCAGCAAATTTTTGGCTCTCTACAGATGCCGTCATCCACGCAAGAGTCATTATTCACCAATTCTATCCAGTATTTTTGATCACTGGATGCAAATGTGGTAAAAGAAATCTAATCTACCTCCTCTCTGTCATTTTCCCAGAATCCTCATTAGGAAATGTTCTTTTACTGTCACTGGAAACTGGTATTCACCATGCATTATTTCCTCGTGCAAAATACAAATGGAAGATGAATAATTTCTTTTCCCTCTCTCAAGCTCAGTTTTCTTCTCCTATCCTTTATGCCCACTCTTTTGCAAAAATAACTTACGCTTAAAAAACCCCTTAATTCCTCAAGTCTAGATATATACCCACCAAGTACTCATAATAGATGAGCAATCTAATGGGTGCTTTTCTATCTTGTTATTGTTTCTGACTTGGGAAAAAAAACCAAAACCAAAAAAAATCAACAACAACAACAACAAACAACCCCACACCAAAAAAAGAGGAACATTTGACCCGTTAACTTCTATGCAAAATGCCTGGTAAGATTTCATTTCCTCTGCCAAAACCAGCCAGTCTAACTGTCCATATATAAACTGGGCTGCATGTTCGAGAGCTGCAAGGGATGAATTCCCCATTTTTACAGAAGTGCCGAACCAGCACACCAAAAGCAGAGAACTTTCTCACGTTTGTCAAAGGACCACAAAGTAGCCTGACTTGAAGAGGTGATGGGGGAATTCTGGGGAGTGGTCTGAGCCTTTTTTATCCAACACACTCCTAAGAAATTTGTTTTCTCACACCACTTTAAAAGTCAATCTAAATCTTTTGATTCCATTTCCTAACTTTCTTCAACTGCGCAATATGTGTAGAAGGCATTTAGCTGGGTAAGAAAATCTCACTCCCAGGTCTACTCTTGCCTTCTGTTTCCCAGTGAGGACTGTGAGATCAGCTTTCTAAACCTGCACTGTGCTCTCTGCAGTATACACACTTCAACTGTAATAGAAAAGAGTTTGGCGTTAAATTAATTTTAACTATTTTTGATTTTTTGTTTTGGAGGTGTTTTGTCTTGGGTTGGGGTTTTTTTGTTTATTTGGGTTTTTTGTTGTTGTTGGTTGGTTGGTTGGTTTTTAAGGGAGTGACTGTTCTCTGTCCTGAAATCTCTGCTCTTCTCTTTAAGGAATTTACCCATTTTTCCACCACATCAATATGAGTTAAAAGGCTCTTATGTTCTTTTGCAAGGTTACTTCTGCCGAATTTTTAATGCAGTGAAACACAGAAAGGCTTTGGGGTTTGTTTTGTTTTGTTTTAATATGTGTGTGTGTGTGTGCACCTAAACATTCCCCCCCCCCCCCCAGCTTAATTGTCCAGAAGCACAGATAACAACTCCATTGAGTTTTCTTAAACATAGGCATTTGCCACCATTTGAGATGCACTTGGGTATGAGACCTCGTCACAGGCTGGCAAGATGCAATTATGGCATCTCAGAGACTCAAGCCCTTCTGGAAATCAGGTGAAGTATTTTAGGGTATCTCAAGTGGCATTAGACATCTAATGTTTAGGCAACAGCATTACGATTTCTGACTAAGAACTGTAAACCCAGAAACACTGCCAAATACACAAATCTTGAATATTAGTGCCATTAAGGAGGAAGCAGCATGTCCTTGGCTCAGGCAGCTCTTTTCTTCTGTCTCTGATCCATATTTTGGGTTTTTTTCCCCTTTTAGTATGAAGTTCTTGCCTCATTGTTATGGGCAGAGTTCCATGCCTGGAGTAAACAGCATCAGTAGCTGGGAGCCTGCCTGCCAAATCCCTGCTGTCAGAGCACCCATTTGAGGATGTTCTACTCATTAGTACAGAAGCTTATGTAAACACAGAAACCAAAGTCTTAAAATTCTCTTTTTTATATACACAAAAAATATTATCCCACCTGAAATATACTGACAAACACCAAAACATTTAAAATAATAAAGAGACTTTCAAATATTTCCTATAAACTGACACCACCATTAAAGCTTAATAAAATGAAGAGGATGTTAAACTTTAATAACCTATATTATATCTTTAGAATCAGAACAAAGATTATTTCTAAATCATATATTGTGTGTGTGTGCACGTACGTTCTTCAGCAAAATTGCCCAAGAAAGGTTGAATGTATTGCATTGCGCTGAAGGAGAGTTTCTACACTGAACAGTGATTATGAACAAAGAACAGCTTATACATCAGTCAAGTTACTGCTGTACTAATCTAAAACCCAAATAATTTTGCAGTTCCCTAGGTTTTAACTGGTTGTTACTGCAAAAGCAAATTATGAGAAAGTTCCACTTCCCTGCCAGTTTTGGAAAGCTGTTAGTCTTTTTTTCCTTTGTAATGCATTTGATCTTGTACCTCTCTACTCACAGGAGGACTTGCATCCCACAGGATGCAATTCACTACATTTTAGATACATACATGACTAACTGCTATGACATTTTTTTTGGTAACTTTGTTGTACTTAAAAAAAATTAAATTCCTTTTAAGTTTTCACTGCTAGAGAACCTGTTTTAAAAACTACGTTTATTTTCCTTTACAATGAAGTGGCAGTAGTAACAGGTAAGCAACTGTCACTTTTTAGGCAGGTATTTTTCAGCACTGTCACAATAATTTCAAAGCAGACAAAAGTAATGTATTTGTTTAGTTACCAGGAACCCAACAAGATACTCTTCACACTCAATACATTGATTTTCTAGCTTAAATAGTCAAATATATATTTCTTGCATGAGTGAGAATTCTATGTTGTGAGAAGATGCCACAGGAAACATATTTGGGGTTAACATCACATGTTCCCTGGGATTCCAGGGTCAACAATATGGAAAATTAGATTATTAGTCTCAACTACTGCACATCCAGTGTCTATGCCAACATCAGAACACAAAGTAGTAAATGTAATCTACAAGCTGGTTTGTCAAAGTATTAAGATTTCAGTTTAAAGCTGAAATTCCAGTCAGCAAGTTCTACCTCATAAAATCACTTTATTAATAATCAATGTCACATTAGGATGACTACCTAATAACTTGCTAAAAGAAGAACACAACTATGGGGCAACAACAGATTTAAAAGCAATGCTAGGGGGGGAAGAAAAAAAATACCAAACAAAAACCAAATCCTCCTCCCCTCCCCCGCCCCCCAAAAAAACCCAAACTTTGCGAATCCTTTTGAAAATACTCGAAGTAACACTACCAAGCAGTTACATACAAGAAAGGATGAGCCTCATATTTTAAAAATATAAAGCAAATTTTTTTATATATACACTGGTGAGGTTGGAGTGGGGTTTAGTTTTCGGTGGGTTTTTTTCCTTTCCACAGTATAAAATACATCCTTGTCTTTTCCTGCAGCTTTTCTTCTTTTTTTAATAAAGATCAGCATTTGAAAGCAATTCATACTGACACAAACCCGGCCCTTTTTATAAATATCCATTCTAAATTCCTATTGCAGAAAAGCTGACAAGTGTAAACATAATCTAATTAAAACAGCCATAGATTATGCCCTTCCAAGGGCTTCCTCGATGTAATTAGTGCACATGTTCTTTGAACACAGTATCTGATTTGTGTCAATCACATCTATAGGGAGGACTCAAATTTAGGCAGTCAAAAAAGAGATGGTTGCGATGATGATAGACACCAGCGTCACTTAAGTGCTGCAATGGAACGTCTTTCTGGGATGTGTTTTGGGTTTGTGTTTTTTTTTAAACCAGGATCACATTCAAAGTTTATTACCTCTGTTCAAGATTCACTACTCATCCACCAATATTTCAGAGCTTCCTACATACAAAAAACCCTCAAACAAAGCAACGTCTAAAGTCAAAAGCTCTTCACAATGAGTTGCTACATTCCTCACTGACATTTCTGAAGAAAAAGAGTAACTAGTAAAGAAAAGAAGTATCTTGAATCTGCTACTTATAGTGAGGAAAATGAATTTACATTCAGTACTAGCATTAAGGTAGTAATAATGTATGCTTCATAAAGAAACTCTTAAATATAACTGTTAGTTTTAATAATTAAATGTGTGCTTGGAACAACAGTGTACATACCCAAATAGCAAAGTGGATTTCAATAATTACATAACTACGTAAGGGAACAGAAATGCAGTATTTCTTATCTTTACAATGTAGGCTGTTTTGAGCATTTAGGAAACAGTCCATCCATTTATTTAAAAAAAACCCCAACAAACCAAAACCAAACCACACCTTCAATACTGCTGTGCAATTTGTTTTTAAGAGGAAAGTCAGTGGATCTACTTTCATTCTCAAGGATATGCTACTGAAAGAGAGGTACATAACTTCTTATTGCAAAAATAAGAATGAGATCCTAGCTTACTATTAAGGGACTTCAGTGTTGTGGCTGGAGATCTTTTGCTTGGAAAAAACTAAAAAGGTTCAGTACAAGAGCTGTTACTAAAATGAACATTAGACAATTTCAATTTACACATCCCTGTTCTCCAGGTGTGGTTTAGAACAAGCACCTTCTATTTGACTGTTCAATATTCAGCAGGGATCTGCCAACCAGGTCTTGCACAAAATAGCCACAGATGTTACTTTCTGCTCAGCAAAGTGAGCTCAGTTCTCACTAACTATTAAGAGATCTTTGCCAGTGTTATCCGTGACAATATTCCCAGATCTCAAAAATAAAATATTTAAAGACTTAATGAAAGTTAACTACTGAACTGCTATACTCAGCAGAAAATTTAAATTCAGTTCAGCAAAACGTTTGACATGGAAAAATAAACTATAGGAACAAGTTAGTGCTCTGTCACAGTGTAACAGACCTGCCATTCATTCAGTCAGAGTTGTGGTCAATATTTCCATTAAAAAGTTGTTTATCAAGAATTTATTATGGGAGTTACTAAGCAGCTACACCTCAAACTGACTTGGCAGACAAAATTTTCTGTAAATTCAAAGACCCTTTCTATTACTTTAAAAAAAAAAAAAAAGAAAAAAAGGAAAAACCTTTTGCATCCCTTCACAAACACAAGATGGCTTTCAAAAGCCTATTTTCTACTCTTAATTTCCACAATCAGATATATCTCCCCACCAGGTAAGAGATCCTAATGCTCGGTCCATTTTCCCTTTTCTGTGTTTCAACCTGCAAGTCACAGTTTTGTTTTTGACTGCCTCAGCAAGCATCCTTGAAATATCAGGAAACATCATTGCTCCACTTGACCTTTACCTACCAAAATCTGCTGCTGCTGAAGTTAAGCAGACAAACAAAAATAAGTCCCCAACAATTTGAAGTTAACATAATCTGTAGCCCTAATCAGTCACTGACTTCAGAAAGGCAAAATACTGCGTTTTTGAGGACACTGTGGCAATAGAAGCTAAAATCATAATAAACTTTGAAATGGCTTACAATGATAGCTCAAACAATGTTAAACTTAAGTCTGAACAGGTAGCATCATTCTAATTGGCGGACTTCCTTTGAGGAAGCAATAGAAAATGCAAACTAAAATGCATTTCTTCAATAAATAGAAATAACAACATGCAAAAAAAAAGTCGTATCATCCTCTACTGCTGGGACTGTTCTTAGCACAGCAGGTAGACGTAACTACCTTAGGCCTCACTACCATTTTCCAGGGCACAATAATCAACACTATCTTCCCACCTTTTGCACAGATAATCAGTAGTTACTCGTTCCCCCAATTCCCTCACCATTAAGGTAACACGTATCAAAAAACATTTTCTTCAGACCTGTGCATGTCATTCTTTAAATAAGAGTGCTGATCTATGACACTTGCTAGCAATGCTTTCCAAAATTGCCATTGTGCGTTTGACTCTTCCTAAACCACCCCAAGATCAACGTTTGTGGCTTACAATTACCCTATTCATTACACAGATGCACATAAATCTTTTTTAAAAAAAAAAAAAACACACAAATTGGACAACATTTACTTCATAACTTTGAAAAGGAAAATTTGATCAAAAAGAAATCAATTAATTCATACATTTATGTTGAAAAATATGTATTTTTTAAACTATTGGCACAGGATAAAAAAGATTCTGCCTTTAATCCAAGGAGGTATGGTAGTCACATTCCTCAACACATACATCTTGGAAAGCTAACCAGGAAAGTCTTTTAAAGCATAGCAATCAACTGAGAGAGTAATTAGACATCTCAAATGACAAAGTTGAGTTTCATAGGTCAGACTAGTTTGGAGCAACATAGTAACAAGGAAAACTACTGATCCTCACTGTTGCGCTAAGCCAAGGTGAAGACTTAGCCTTTGATTATGTACCAAGGCACAGAAGTTGACCAATTGGATTCAGTTCAGGACCGCAAAAGGCTGCTTCACAAGAAAAGCATCCACTCAAATTGATCCAAAGAAACTTTGCTCTACCGGACTATAGGTACTGGCCTCACACACATAAAGGAATGTGAAGAAAGGAGAAAAGGAATCCACTAACATAGCAACACTTAAACAGCCACTAAATAAACAATTTATAAGTCTTGGACTACTATGTCGGCAAGACAGTAAAAAGCAAAGCAGCAAATGAGTCTCAATAAAACTAAAGGATGACTACAGTCTAAAGCGCAAACGCTATTTTCCTTATTTAATCTGACTAGTAGCTAAAAAGAAGTCACCTTTAGTCCTCTAACAAATCATGGATATTTGTATTTCAAGGGCACCCCCCCACCTTTTTTTTTTTTTTGTTAGATTTTAATTTTTTTAAATAGGTCAACTTGGAGTCTTAGCACGGTGACTTTTTTCAAGCCCTAAAGCTATATCTAAAAAACATTACCCTTCAGAGTTCCCAGCTTTCAGGTCTGGAGACATCGTGATATGCTCTAGCAAGATTTCTGATCTGGACAATCAAGGGACCGAGGCTGCAGGGCACAACATACTGTACCACACACCATGCTGTACAATTGCTCTGTAATTAGAAGTAAACCAACCAAATACAAATAGAATCAAATTGGCTTCTTTTAAATTCTCTTGTGAACTGCCAGAGAAGCACAGGTTTTGAATTGCATTTATCAAAAAGGCTCTGGATTACATAAAAATAATAATAAAAAAGAGCAAGACAAAATTTACAGTAGTAAAAGAATTAGAGGGAAGACACTAATGATCATAGTTTCAGCTGAACTCCGAAGACCCTACTTTCACTTTAGTTTATAATGACAGCCCCAAATTCTATCTTCAAGCATTCCTGGTGAACAAGCAGCTTTAGATATGAGACCAAAGGCAAATAATTACTAACCTTTCTACATTGACTGGCTTGTCAAATTTAAATAGAATATAATCCCCAGCAACTGGTGTGACAGCCCAGAAAAAATCTTCCCCTACGTAGGTTTTTTCTAGCGTATGCCCTTGGTAGACTTTTAAAGATGTCGAAACCTCTGCAGGTGGATTCACGTGGATTTTATGCAGTAATGGTTTCAGGAAGTCTTTATCCTAATTGAAAGAAAGACAAACATCATGCTGGTCAGATAACCTGTTTTATTATGTTCTTTTCCCAAGTGGTTACACTTAAACACTTGCATCAAATGGAAAACGAATGCATCATTTTTGCTCAGATCTTGTACTGATTAATAAGATGAACATGCCATTAAAGTAAAAAAATTAGAAAAAATACCCCCTAGCAAAAACCCACAAAAATGAGCTGAGATTAGCACTTCTTATACTTGATAGTAACCAGTTTAAATCAGATTTCATTCCAACTGGAGTAATATACAATATGCTTGAAAATGCCAGACAACAAGAAAATGCCCGTTTTCTCAAAGGCTACAAAGTTTTTTATTTAATCAGCCTGCTCTGCAAAGGAAGGAAAATTTTAGCTACTAACTGTGAGTTTCTGGATCTTCCCTGCTAGAGAGGAGTGGAGGCCAACATGCTGGAAAAGAGAAGGCCTGAAGCGTATCCGTAGGTTAGATTTCTGTCGATCACAATGTTTCTGAAATGGGAGGTAGGGGGTGGGGGGGTGAGGGGTAAAAAAAAAAAAAAAAAATCACATTAGTAAAACCAGCACAAAGTTGCTGAGTTTTTACTGCAAGTATGTGATGTTACATGAACCAAAAAGACTCAATAAGAACCCAGACCTATTTATCCAGTTGTTCTTGTTTTCATTCCAGAAATCTACCAAGACTGCTGTGCAAATA
Source organism: Calonectris borealis (assembly GCF_964195595.1). Classification (NCBI taxonomy): domain Eukaryota; kingdom Metazoa; phylum Chordata; class Aves; order Procellariiformes; family Procellariidae; genus Calonectris; species Calonectris borealis. The sequence goes on from NC_134312.1 coordinate 147,447,145, forward strand.
TAATACTGTTCAAGGTTCTTGCACAGAACCTGTTTATTCAGTCTTTCAGCAAGGGTGCTACTTGAGAAATGAAGGACCAAAATCCAAAGTTTATTCACCATTCGGAACCTTCTCTATGACTGCTATCCAAGCAGTGACATTCTGCAGAGCCCCAGTGTGGGTTACGTGAATGAGTTTATCTTAGGACTGTTACACACAGAAAATAACTAGACTTCTGCTTTTCATCCTACTGCATCCATCTCCAAAATATTAAACAATAACAGTTATAATGCCTCTGAGAACTGTCTCTCTAAAGTTCTTTTTGAGATGAAAATCTTGGTAGGAAGAAAGACTCTTTCCAGGATATGCAGTAACCATAATACACATTAAGTATGCTAGTCTCCAGCTCACCAAAACCAACTCATAAAGCTTCTAAAATGTTTTCATGATGGTGAATAATAAAAACAAACTTACAGCATCTTTCTCAGGGTTACACACTTTCACCCAGAGGATATGGTCCAGGAGCCAATCAATAGGTTTCTCCTTATAAAACATAAATATGAACTCTACAATAAGAGTGATATCTGGAGACTGGAACATTTTACCTGTGATGACATTAAGAATAACTTGAGTTATTTTAGATTAAAGATAACATTGTCTTTTGAAATCAGTGAGACAATAGATGATAAGTTTGTGCCAAGACAAGAAATGTTAGCAATGAACAACTTGAAATCTCAATGTTATTAAAAGCTCCACACCTTTCAGCTATGCAAAACTAAATAAAACAAGTATTCAAACAAGAACTCGTTGTAGTACATCTTGGTGCTAGTAAAATATTCAATGTGTACTACAACACAGTCTCCTTAAGAACAGAAATTGTCAGTCTACAAAAAGAGAGAAAGAAGAGTTACGGATTCATGTCTATAATTCTCCATGCCACGTGTAAGCTTCAAGCACCTGAGACAAGGAGTGGTCACAAGTGTTATCTGCTCAGTCACACAATTTCAGCTTTTGCAGGTACAAAAAGCAGAGATGGAACACCTACCACTAACTCCAGATCCTCCTCTGTAGAAAATCAAAGGGAAAGAAGGAAGCTACTAGAACATAACCAGAAACAACGCAACTTAAAAAAAGAGAGACATCAAATAGCAGCTACCAGAGTTTTTTCTGAAATGCACAGGCCATCAGCAAACTTATACTGAGGGCATTTCCAACTAGCCACACTCAAAGCAGTCAGCTGCCTAGTAGAAAGTCTAAGTTCCTTCCACAAACAAAAACTGCAGAACTTCTTTGCCAAGTACTGCCATGACTGTGGGGCTTCCAAGACAGCATACTGCATGGTCAAGTACAGATGGACTTCTGGGTGGCACTGTGCTACAGGATTCTTGGGAACCCTGCAAACTGTGAGGCTTAAAGGAGGCCTTGGCAAAAGGAGGAAACTTACTGTTGATGACGAAAGTCTATTTACTATCAACAAGAGCAACTTTTTACGTGGTTGTGGAATACACTTCACTGCTAGTACAGGTGTCTGAAGAGAAAGGCGGCCTGTACACTGGGCTGTTCTGTTAAACCAAATGCAGCACTTAAGGAAGGTGCCTTGTATGAAGACACTGCTACCAGGAGCAACACATAACTGGGAGCGGGGCAGTCCAAGGCTGAAGACAGACTGACAGCAAGTGCTTGTACCAGGGACTGAGTGCCAACTAAACTCCCGAAGGCAGTTCCAGATTTGAGGGCAGATTCAGAAAACATCATCAGGTTTGCAGATTAAGTCTGCCTCTACTTTGCTAGGCTACAATGGAGGAGGCAAGAGAGAAAGACATTACATGACGAAGAATCTCTTAGGAGGACACTGGCTGAAGTGATTCAGTTCTGCAGATGGTGCTGAGATGCAGGCAGTGCTGACTTAGGCATGGGCTCTTGGGGCACATGTGCATTAATGGATCGGGGTCCAACAGAAGCTCTTCTCCAATGCAAGTCTTCTGTCTGTCCTCACTTGGGAGTTCTGTACAACACACTAACACACAGCACTTAGGCATGTGAAATGGTTTTTTTCCACTTGTAATCTATGAAGCCTTCATAGGCTTTTTAAATAACAAGTTGCACAAGTGGTAGAGGCCCTAATATCTTCTCCTTCTGCATTTAGGAAGAACAGCTGGAGTAGACATTAAGAACATGTTCCTCTCTGAGGTGGCAAAAACACTTCCCACACTCATCAGAAAATGAGATTTGGTTCTCATCTACAAGAGGACAAAATTCTTTGGAAAGGCCACTAAGGAGCTGTATAGGCTAGTCTGGATGATAAACAAATAGGGAACAATGTTTTGTATGAAGCTTAAAAACTATCAGCAGTGTAGCACTCTACTTGAGCAGGTGTCTGAGTGGAAATGAAGAAATGGTGCAAGCAGTCTACCTTATTTAGCCATTAAGGAGGATGTTTGCATTTATATAAACAGAAAAAAGGATATACCTGAAATATCACCCTGAATCAGTACTACACAAAAGGTAAAAAGTTATCTAGTCTTAGGTGATTAGGAACATACATTTCCACTGTGAATGTACATGTGGACTATCACTCAGTGCCAGACATTCAGTTACTTCTCTTTCTTTTGAGGCTCACTGAAGTCTGTAATTCATAGATTTAATTCTATTAAATCATAGAAGATTATTGCAAGGCAGCATAAAAAAAAAAAAAAAACAAGGAGCTGGGAATTCAAATCCCTGTTATAACAGGGATGGAAAATTTCTCTACTGAAACAGGTGACTGAGCCTCGCACATTATACAGTATCTCAGAGTAGATATAGAATGCCATGTTGTTAGGTTACATACATTAGCAACTAGGATATTTTTAAGGGAAAGCATCAAAGTTGCAGGGGCCCTGTTATATGTGCTCTGACACTGCCAAGTATCAGACTCTTACACGTAGAGATTTGCTTTGAGAATGCCAGGATCTCGAATTGCATGATCCTTTATTTTCTCAAAAAGAGTATACGTACTTAGGAGATCACCTGAAGGGCCTCGTCCTTTCCAGAAATCAGGTCTGATGCGATCTCATTCCCTTATGACTTGTATGAAATTGGATAAGAACATAGCCAATGAAATAATACTTATTTTTGAATTCTGAGATGAGTTTGGAGGGATCTGAGCAAGGCTACATCATGATGCAGTGCAATAAATATGGAAGAAGCATCTGACAAAAGTCCCAATTATTTCATCTGTTGGAATGATACTATATTCATAAAGCAGACCATTCACACACTGGGGTGGAGAAGTAAATGTGGCAAGACATAAACTGACCTGACATTGCAACAAGCACTTACAAATGATGTCAATGTTTTTGCTTTATAAACAGCCAAATTAAAGGTTTTTGTAAGGGACAACTTTGATTTAGCAATGAGGTCCTCAAATAGGCATCTCCACTTGAAAATACTCTGTAACTAAAATTTGAAGCTCCCACTAAAGAGGGGACAACTCCTACTAAATTGGGGACAACTGCAAAGCTTTCTTCTTTAAAAACATAAGAAAGATGTTATGATTTTTTATTAGTGTATTGTTACTATTTACACACTATATTGTTGTCATATTGTTTAACATTATTTGTGGAAGTAAGTATTTAAAAATGGGTAGGAAACAATCATATGACTTGTACAATGTTGTGTAAAATATTCATGCAGAATAACAGCTCTTTCAGCTTGTCACACTTCCAACTAAATGGGCTCCCAATTTTTCTGGTGATTCATCTCTGCCTACTGCTTTCAATAGCATAGGGCAGGAGAAAAAAATATGAGAAACCCTAATCAAACACCTACTGAAAAATGGGACTAATCAGATGTTTCTGGGATATTTATGGGACTGAAACCATCATATCTAGATGACACCTGCTGAGGTACTCTGTCAGACACACCTGCTTCCATAGGAAGTGGACCTTTCCACGTGGTGTCAGAGAGATGCACAATACCATGCAACTCAGAAGACAAAAACATCCCTGCATTATCGCTCCAATCTCAATGGAAGCAGACTGGCTGAAAAGACAGTTTATCCTCTTCCAGGAGATATATACAGTCATGCGGCTCTGGAATCCTTTTCTTCTTCTACCCAAGGACAGAGCAACAGAACCAAATGTACACTTTTTCCTTTGACTAGCTCATCTCTCAAAGAGCACAAGGATTACAGTCTTCACTTGTCATCTATGGTGAAAAGACACTCACAGACCACGTCACTTAAAACCTGAACGTTAAGGTACAGGTTCCTTACCTACAATTAAATAAGCAGAGAACAAGACTGAAGGTAAGAGTAGGAATTTACTCTTTTCTGTAATTTAAGTTATGCTAATTTTACCTAAAATAGAAACAGGACACCAACAAACAAATTATTTACTTTCATATAGCAAACTTGTCTAGATTGGCATACTACTGTCAACCATGCAGTCAACCACGCCCGACTCAGGGAATAATCTAGTTAACACGGTGATGTCGCAGGATACACCAGGAAAACAAACAAACAAACAAACAAACACAAACAAAAAAACCCCTGATACATCCAATTGCAACTAGTCAGAATATGCTAGGTAAGCATCAGCTGGCTGTACCTGCACTAGCATCTTCAGACCCAACCGGCCTCTCTACATTACACTGCCCAGCACCGCAGAAGGGTTCGACAGTGCAGGCAAAGCCTTCTCACTTTCATTCGTAACGATCACTGGAGCGAAGATGAACAGGCAACACCCTACTCCTGAGACAAGCCCTCGTCTCCCTTCAGTAATCAAGGACAGACATCCACACACTGGCTGAAATGCTGTCACCACCTTCTACACCCAGCTTGGCACAGCTTTGCCCCAGCTCCTTGCCCTTCAGTGTAACATAGCATCCCTCATCCGTCATTTCTGCCTCAGGACACCACCAGCACAGCAGAGCAGTACTGCCATGGATCAATGACCCTCTTTTCTCCCCCTCCTCCTCTCTTCCTACACCAGCTCCAGAACAGGCCTCTGCAGTGAAGCCCCCAGTAAAACAGGTCTTCAAAGCTCTGGACCCCTGACTGTCCACAGCTACTCCTTGTGATGGAAAGCAGACCAGTACAACTCCGCCACAGATCCAACACCCCAGCCTCTCTGAATCCAAGCCAGCCAAGCCCTTGCCTACAGTCTCCTGAGCAAGCGTAACAGCAGCAGCCTGACTTTGCTAGGGCATAGCCACAGCCCAAGAACAAGAAGCAGCATTTGCCAAGGTCCTGCAGTCCTGTGGCCTCCCATGCAGCTGCAGGTGAGGAAAGTGCTGTGAGCCATGGAGCCATTGAGATGCCATCCAAATCCAGCCTACAGATTGCCCACTGGCCTTCCCCAATATGCAGTCAAAAATCATAAAGCCAAAAAGACCTAAGCAAAAACTGCACTCAACACATACTGCCTCAAACCAAAGACACAATGTGAAAGAATTGAAGCAATGGCTCATCTTGCACCATGTGCATGCACTTGGTACAGTGCATGAGAACAGACATAAATCAAGGAGACTCTGCTGACAAAACTTCAGAGGTTTCAGATTCTGGGTGCATACAACCTACCCTTGGAAAGAAACCTCAAAATCTAAAAGAATTGAGACTCAAAGGTAAAATCTTGCTCCATAAATCCCTAGAGATTTACAAAATGTGGAAGACTTTCTCTATATTACTTATCTATATTGATAGAAGTGAGAGCCAGGACTGAAAAAAAAACATTGTGGAACATTTTCTGCTATTTATTGTGCCCTGCTAAGACTTCTATCTGATTTTCAGTCCATTTAAATGCTATCCTTAGTGAACTATTCTGGCCCTCAGTATTTTGTTGCAAGTACAAGACACACACAAAATTTAAAACCTTGTTTTCTACAGTTCTCTGAACTGCAAATATCTAAATCATTCATTTTCATTCTTCCACATAAGCATCATTAAATGTATTCAGTCTACACCAACAATAATTTTATACCTGCAAGCACATATTCTAACTATAATTGAAGTCTTTCAATGCTTTCTCTGTTAATGATATGCAAATTACTGGCATTAAACCAGAACCTCTTTGAAGTTATTTAAATCTCAAATATTTGACTTGATCTACTCTTCCCTAAACTTCAACTATGTGGACAGCTTGAGCAAAACTGTAGTCAGAACAACTTAAAATAATCAGAACTACAGGCCTTAAAACAGTAAGGGCACAGTAAGATTCAGGGTAACTGTATAAGACAACCAAAAGCCTGATTTCAGACCGCTCCATTAAAAGTTCATGACAGCTGGCATTATAACTGCAGCACAGAGTATCGCAGATCCTCTGGAAAACATTTCAACTCACAGGAAGACAAATCAGTATTTCTCATAAAAGGCTAGTAGGACTTTCCTACGTTGTGTCAGGGACCACAGTACAAACCAGAATCCAGAAGAGCAAAAGACGCATCTCCTTCCACAGAGCTTCTTAGGGAAACAGCGTATGTCTCACCCATTATTTATTAGATACTTGACAGCACTCAAGACTATGCTTTCGGTATTAAAAAAACAAAGGAAGCAACTTCTGCTCTGTGGCAGAGGTGACAGGATTCTATAATCCTGCTGTCAGCCTAAATAGCTGCAGTTGCCACTTCCTCATATAGTACTTGAATACACTGTGACAAACCTAGCGAACTTGCAAGCTGATCAAGGTTTCCAATAGCTTACAGCGAATCAGCCCACCTCTCCTTTTTAGAGATTATTTCTAAATCAGTAGCATCTAGGCAATTCAGTGCTCTACTTTCTCCCTTAGACATCTACACATAAAACTCATCCCCAGTTACAAACAACTACTTTTGCTCTTCTCCACAGCTATCTGCATTACCAAATTACCGTAGTATCAGTCTGCATCAAGATCCATAAAGGGACAGCAGAGATGAGGCAAATCTACATTACTTGCATAAAATTTCTATGCAATATATGGTTATAGCACACCAATGTGTCTCAAAGCCAGAAGTTTTAGTCACTTTCATGAATACTAATTTTTCTCTCAAAACTTAAAAGCAGGGTAAGTAGCTAAATTGGGAGGGAAAAAAATCTAATTTAATTTTGTAGGTAGAAAAGCAACATTAAGATGTGCAGCCATAGCTAAATGCATCTGAAATTCTACTGATATCATCTAATTAAAAGGAGGCAAGCAAATATGATACAAAGAACAAAGAACGGGGATGCAAGCAGCAGGAGCTAACAACTAAATTTAACTACAAGTATTTTCAGAGCCTACACTGAAAAGAAGTATATAGACAGTACAGAAAAACAATTTTAAAATATTTTTAAACGGTTGTGCAGGTGATTAAGCCAAATCTCAGTATTAAGAACTATCTACCTATCCCTTCCGTCTCAGACACTGTGCCTGTATAGCAGCACTGAGAACAGAAAGGGGTGTGAAATACACAGATACACAAATTATAAGTGATCTGAAATACATCTGCATGGGGTAGACAGTGTAGGTCCTAACCTGTAAGTTGGTTTTACACCCATTTTGACATGTCAGTCTTACAAAACTGCAATTTGTAAGCAAGTATGCTCTACTACTAAATTAAGCAAATGTAGAATGAATGTAAATTACTTCTATAGCCCAGGAACTTCATACAGAATTTACATTTAAAGTGCAATTAGGACTGGCGCTAAAACTCTAACCCCAACTCAGCTCACAATTTAAGTTTAACTGTTCAAAAGTAGAAACAAAGCCTAATCAGATGCTAGTATTCAACCAGTCTCTGCAGCCACAGAATCATACGGAGTTGCAAAGGGCTCCCAACAGAAGAGACAAGTCTATTTAAGGCAAAAACTCCAGCAAATTATTTAAATGCTTATTTCTCCATGATAGGCAGCTCCATTTCCTGTTTCTCCCTTCCACCTCTGAGGCCACAAAACCAGTCCCATAACTATTTCAGCAACAGTGCATCTCTGTTGGTAGCCCAACGCAACCAAACAGCTGGGTTATATGGCGGCCAGATAGATAAGGAGACTTCCCTCTGCACATTTCTGCTCCTCCTCACCTTTGTTTCTGTAGCTTAGACTGACAGGCAAATGTACGAAGTACCGTTTTGTACCCTAACATAGCATGTTTAGGACATAACTACTGTTTTCCTTTCTACTCGGTGAATCTCTGAGACCCTGTAAATCAAGGAATGATTGCCTCAGCAGCACACCTGATGCTGAGCTGGAAACAGGATAGTACTTGCCATTCACAGTGCCAACATTCGCAGTTCTCAGTGCCACCGTTACCAGTCACTAAGCTAAAAATGAAGCCGTTCTCTGGAAAGTAGATCCAAAGTAAAAAGAAGACAGCAACAAGAATTTCCTAGAGAATGACAGAACTCAGGACTGCACTTTATCTGTTACATGTAGGATTTTCTTCCTGTTCTGAGCTCAACTTACAGCCTTTGCATTGTAGTCGTTTGTATTGACTACATACAGGAATCTCCACAGTTTGACTTAGCTTTTAATTTTTCCTCACGCTTTTAAAGAGATCGCGACACATCACTGCAGTAATGAAATAATCTTTTGATTTGTAAAATCCCTTCAAAACTTCTCTTTCATTGCTTTTCTGTTAAGTCTAGTACCTCTCAATAAAAGCATATCAGTGTAAGAGCAAAGAACCATGAAGTAATTTCAACAGCACCTGGTAGTCAATCCACAACAGCCCGAGATGCTGCATTAGCTTCCCTCACTGTTGTTCATTGCAAGTGACAGATAGACTCTAACTACACCTAAGAAGGAGCAGACTGTCATAACTCCTCCTTGATGGAGCAGAAAGGTGGAGATAGAACAGGTTTTGCAACCAAGACAAACTGACGCCTGCTGATTCTTGGAAATTTTGGCACAAACACCAATTAATTTGTTTTAGGTGGAGTTAGTTTTCATGCTTTTTTCTTTGACTTCAGTCAGTTGTGTTTCAATGACACTTTTGTTTTAACGGCAGCTAAATTCAAAATAGGTAATTCCTTGCAGTTCGACTGACAGTATTTTTACAAATTAATTAACTTTTGGTTATAAAAATGCCCTCTTTTCCAACAGTTTGGGTTTGCCTCATACAAAAGTATATGAAACAACTGGAAAAAAAAAACCAAACCCAGACAACACGAGTTAAACCAGAGTTCCTAAAAAAGCCAATGAATTTCTACTTCTTGGTCTCTTTCCAGTACAAAGAAGATAGCTTTGAAGTCAGATCACTATTAATTCACAGAGTCTGAGGATGAATGTGTTCTTTCAAACTACTAACGTGAACATTTGCTTACCAATGAAGCCCAGCTGAGAAAATTCTAGAATCATCCAATCTTCAGAAGCAAGCTGAAGCGCAAAATTTTTTATTGTGCTGAAATAATTCTGCTTGACAACGATGTCATCTTCAAGCTACAGGAAGGTAGCAGTGATATCAACATAAATAAAAAAAAGCACCAGCAAAGCAACAGAAAAAAGTACAGCTAGGAAATACTGATTTATAATATATTGCTAAGACATAGCCATATATTTCTAATGCAAGAGCTGCTATAAAACCTAGATGCAATAGCCAAGAAAAACTATTGAAGGGATCACAGTTTATTTGTAGAGAACTTGTAGAGAACTTATATGTACAGAATCTTTCTGTAGTAAGAATCCACAAATGTATTTCAATTTATTACTTCAGAATATTGCTTTTCTAGCTTCTCTCTTCAGAGAAAAATCATCCATGAAATAATGTTAGACTAAGTGACATCATCAGTACAACAACTAGAATATCCGTATCATTTGTATGCAAACGTGACTCTGTTTACTCACACACCTAACGGCACTGAAAGAATTTCTCCTCTGAGACAAGAAGCTAAGAGACATGTCTGCAGAGGTGGGATTCATTTCACCTGGCTTTATCTGTCCAACAGAAGAACAGGTGCATAGTCCAAACTCATCATCTAGTCCGGGCAGCAGAACTGCCAAGCTGTGGTGCTACAATCCCTTTAATTCATAGTAAGTGCAGACTACTTTAAGGATCCTGCTTCTCCTGTCCTTTCTCCCAGTGCTCTCCATGCTCACCCCCTTGAGCTGGCACTAATATTTGTACAACTGCCTGGTTTCAAAAAGACTGTCTCATATTATTGGCTGTGCAGCTTCCAGGAGAGCTGAGTCTCCAACAGCTCTCTGAGAGCAGTCAACATAGCTTTGTAAAAACTAGATGAGATGAGTGGGGCTTTATACCCAAAAGACACAGTCCCAAAATCTAAATAAAGATCATAAGCACAGTTACTCACTAAATCTGCAATAACTGTAGGTAAGGCTTTTACTTCAAAGCAGCAAGAAACAATAGGAACAATTCTGAGCTAAATTAAATTTAAGAAGAATTGTTTAACTCTGTTCTTGAAAACCTCTTTAAAAAAGAAAAAAAAACAAGTCTAGCAACACATTGAAAACATATCTATATGCAACAGTCATATTAAAGTGATGCTGCACATGCCTTCAAAAGAAAGTAAAAATGGATTTTAGCTTGATTTCCACTCAAAACTATGCTGGTGTTTTTTGCCTAGGTGACTCAATGGTAACTCGTTTGGGGGACAAGGAAAAAACAGCAGTTAAGCTGTCTGCATTCCTTCACTTTTTTCACTAAGCATCTTAAGATAATATAAGTCGCATAGGACAAATTACTTTCTACTTCAGAGACAGTGTCCTCCACAAATTACTTCCTCATATACCATATCTCCATACGCCCTCCTTCAACTACGGAATCAAGTTATCTCTGTTCTGTGTAGGTCCTTCTGATGTGTCCAACAGCATAATTTCTGGAGACTTGTTTGAAAACTTGTCTCAAAACAAAGAAGAGAAATTTACCTGAATGTAATAAACCCCTTTTTTCTGGGCATACATCATAAGAAAACAATAATCCAAGTTTTGTTTTGTTCTCCATCTGAAATTAAATTAAAAGCTTAAGGATTATGAAAAAAAGTTATTTCAATGCACACTGGCAATGCAAAGTAAATCTCACTATGAAGAATGATGCATATTAGTGAAATGTTAGGACAGCTGCTTTTGGCATTGTTCCCTCAGGAAATCCTCTGTGTGAAAAAAAGGAACAAAGCTTTCTTTGCTTTATGCTTCAATACAGACATAAAACCAGTTTAACTTGAATCTGATTTTGTGAAAACTACCTGACATTTCACTAGAAACACATGTGCATTTTAAAATGGTAATTCAGCAGGAATTACTGGGTTTTACACTGTATTTCAGGAAGAAAAACAGTAAACAAAAAAGTCTACATACAGCAAAAAAAGTGTATCAAGTCTCAGTTCTCCTCCCAAAATTTAACACTAAATGAATTCAACCAAGTATAGCATTAGGCTCTGATCATGCACAAAACAGCATGCAGATAGGAATGAGATGGATTCACAGAGCACTTTTAGCATCCCCACACTTTCAAGAATTACAGTAAGAAAACATTTCAAGAATTCACATCCCACTTGCCATTTCATAAACAACGAAAGTGTGGGTGTGGGAGGAGATGGGAAAAGATCTGGCGGAATAAACTAACCTCACTCTCTCTTTTGAGTCTCCAAACGTCTCTTTCAAGTTTGTCAAGTCGGGATAGTAAGTTGCAGGAGGGGCTATTACTTCCACCAAGCCAGAATTGATCTCTGTAGAAAACCTGTCAATAGAAACATCCTAAAGTCACATGAGAGATTCTGAGTTCTGTTGGTACAGTTATTATGTCCGGTTACAAAAATGACTTATTCAAACAAGGCATGTAAAATAAAAGTAGTATATAAAAAAATATTGTTGTCCTTAGCATCTTCTTCAGAGCAGTATAGCCTCTTGCCCAAGAATCAGAATTCTAACTAGATTCTAAACACTTCTTTTGCCTTTCTTTTTTTCAGAACCTAGTGATTTTTTTTTCCTATAGTCCTCTTTGAACATATGGAATTCAACACAGATGCCCTAACACAGATGTCACGAATTTCCATTCAAGTTAAATCAATCCCATCTGTTTATGTTGCAGCAAATAATTTAATCCCATTTATTGTTTTACAATTTAACTGACTGAATCACTGCCCCTTAATTTGTCATCTATTACTTTGTTGTTCAAAAGTCCAAACCCCCAAGAAACAAAAATGCATGATCTCATATTTCCAGAATACTTTTTATTGCTTATCACAACCTGATTTAGGAACAAACAAAAAGCAAACCCACCAATAAGCTAAGAAGTCCCCCATTAAAACTATAACTTACTCTTTTTCCAGGCTTGCAACAACACTGTTAACATAATCAAGATCAGTCTGGAAAAAAACAAACACAAAAAACTAATAGAATACTTAAAACTTTAAAAGAACCCAGTAAAATAAACATTGGAGGTAGCTGTACGTGAAAATCAATTTCAGCGTGTAAGATATTTGAGTAATATAAGTACACATCACACATGTAACTATGTCTTCTGTCTAGTGGGAGAAGGAACAATTTTTTTGTAACAGGGGGGAATAATATTTGCCTCATATCTGCTTTTAACAGACCGTTCTAATCCAACTGTTGGTATTTTCTTGCAACCTCTCATGCTCTTAATGACAAAATGATCACTGAGTGTTTTTGTAGGAAGAACTTCATATTATTGTTATATAATAATAATAATATATATGAAAATATTACCAAGGAAAGCTTTCTGGAAAACAGGGCATTGAACACACACTCTACTTTCAAAAATACATCTCCTAAACTTTGCATTTAAAGCGTGGATGCCCCAACCACAGACATCAATGAACATGCTGTTTTCCTGACTAGGGTTACTTTTTTGCATCAGAGATTAAACTTGAGGGAGTATCAATCCTATCAATCACGCAGTTCTTAAAGATGCACAGATTCTAAAAATTCCTTGTTGTAAGGAATTGTTGTAAATCGTAACAATCTGGAAAAGTCTTGATCACCTAACTTGCCAGAACTAGCCGATTATTCCTTGGTCCTTGGTCGTACACATGCATTCCAGGAAAAGAGAGCTTGTGAATTCATAAATGTGACTGAAAATCCTAATCTTTGCTATACTTACTAATCTAATAATTTGACATACTATTTAGTATGTCAAAAGAAAATTTACAGTCTATAAATCAACGCAGATTCTGGTGGCTCATGAGGATTCTGCAGAAATAGCTGCCTTTGAAATGGTGGAAACAAAGGAACAGTTTGTACTTTTTCTGATTAATTTGAATGCAGATTATCATTAAAGGATTATACACACAGAGAATAAATCCCTCCCAAGCATTTCTGTAGAACCACTAATCTTGTTTGATAAAAGTGCTTACCCTTTGATCTTAAAAATCGCCATTCCTATTTTTAAAGATTTATTTTTATAAAATCCAACATAATGCCAGTGACGCACACTTTTCCAAAAAGGACAACAGTGGGTTTCTTCCAAAAGCAGGTTCTAAATACTACAAGAACATCTGAGTAGAAAGCATTTGTCATCATTTTTTCATACATATTTTCTTCATAAGTGTTATGCCTAGTGCTGGACAGAAATTCTAATAAGCAGATAAGGTGTTCACAATTTAAAACTCATCCTGCAGTGAGCTCCACACAAGCAGACTCACAGGTCCATATGGACCTCGATATATCACTAAGTCTTTAAATACACATATGGATTGTTCATGCACAGTTTATTACTGGAATGGAGTTTAAGACATAACTTTTTCTGCTGTGTATAACAGTTGCAAATCAGTGACCTAGTGACTACCTAAAAATAATTTTAGTATCTACATCTTTAACTGAAACATTTCTTTTTTTCTTTTTTTTTAAATCTTTTAAACATTAAAAATACAGAAATTGTTGTTTAGTCGGCATAGGAAAAAGACAAACAATCTGAATTTCCAGTTGGCATGCCAAACTTCAATTACCCAGTCTAGCATTAATAACTCAAATACTTGTTAAACAGTCCATACTGTAATTGCATAGAAAAATGCAAGATTTATATATATAAAAAATATATATACATACACACACAGAGCAGAAACACAGCTAGTTTCTATACAGTATTCCAGAGATTAAAATAAATGCCGAACTTCATCTCAATTCAAAACACGTATTTGCTCACAAGCCTGTGCCTTAGTGCAAGTCTCCTTAGAGTGAACATAGTTTTGACCTATTTTGCAGATACACCACAAAGCCTTGCTAGTGCTTTTAAAACTTTACAGGCTTATACAGAACACACCACAATCAGGGGGAAAAAAAAAACAGTCTGGAATAAGAGGGTTTTTTCCCTACTTCCTCTTATTGCTTGTGTCCTTCATGCAAAAGGTTGGCAGTTTCCTAGTCAGAGCTGCAATCACAACAGCTTCACGTTAAAAAGATGTAGCCTGTAGACTTCCAACCTCATATTGTAATCTGTGCTGCTGTCACACAAAGTCAAGATGGTCTGGTCTAGCTGCACTGAATATGAGATACAGCAAATACCGCTGCTCGTTTAGTACGTAACCTTCCTTCTGAATCAACAATCACTGCATCAGCATAGTGCCAAAGGAGGTGCCACTTTTAGAATGAAAAAGAACATTGAGATTAAAAGAGTTGATGTCATTTTTTACATGAGCAAATGCATTAAAAACTTGATATCCTGCTATTACTTTTAAATAAGCAGTTGTATTTATAGCTACCAGCAGCATCTGAGATTCAGAAGCAGGATTTCAACACCAAACTCTTCCCCTCAGGGTAGCAGGTTGACTGCCGTCTTTCCACATCAGAACTTCCAGAGGCAACCAACTCCTCTTGTTACCCAGCCTAACACTAAGTGGGATCTTTGCCAACACCCTTCAGCTGTGGACATGTCCCAGGAAAGTGGCACTTTAAGTTATTTCACACAACCTCATGAAATAAATATGAGAATATGCAATAAATCTGATCAAGCCGTAACTATACCCAAGGGAAGAGTTAAGTATACAGAAGACTTTGCAGGGTAGCAATGGAAGGAAATCTGGAATAGCCAGATAATTGCTCTAACTTAAGGATCTTCCATGCAGTATCAATAAATTCAGTGAATAACTCCAAAGTGCCAGAAAAAAAAAATCTATTGTTAAACAAAATCTATTTCCAATTTTTGAGGAAGAAAGCATTTACTGCCTTGACAAAATAAGACCTAAGGTCCTCTTTATGAACCTGCAGGACATGAGACACCTGAAAATAATTATGAACTGTATATAACATGAAGCAGTAATACCCTTGTCTTCTCCGAGAACCTTAAACAGGACAAGACAAATCCAGATTAATCAAAAGGAAGTCATCCATGAAAGACAAAGTGTAACTGTTCACCAGGCTTCCAGTGAAGATCATCTGAGAGATAGCAGGTTGACTTTGGAGCAGCTACAATGAACTTAAATTCTGTTTCATGGTATCAGCGCTGCTTGCAACTATTGAAAGGAAATGTCACTGGTGATCCCAACCAAAGTAGCACAACCTGTAAGACTACAGCTATGAATGTTTTTTGTCTACCAAATCAGAAGGCAATAACAAAACCAGAATTTTTCCTTAGTAAAACTCTCAAGGTTGAAGATTAAATAATCCCTAGGAGTTTGGGACCCAAGAAAAAGAAGGAAAAACGGACATTTTAAGAACTAATACTTTTAAAGCGATTAAATGCAAAATTGTGATAGGCCACAACCAAAGAGTTAACAGTGCCAGCCACAAAGATGCATTTTATCAATGAATCACATGGAGTCTTACAAACAGGTTTGTCCTGTTAGGTGAATCTCTGGGAACTAATGAAAGGCATAAGTAGGGGTGGTTATTTCAATATCAGCAGTTCAAATCTTTCTGCCTGTTCTTTCTTCCTAGTCATATGACATTACTGGTCTCTGAGAGAAAGCAAGAACACTTGGAGCGAGACATCCTCTTTTTTTCATTCATACCAGATCAGACCAAAGATGGATCCAGCTCGGCATCTTGCTTCCAGCAGTGGCAGCCATGAACAGATACATAGCAAAGAATAAGAACAGGACAAACATGCACAATACTCCCTCCTGCTACCATCCACACTCCGACTACCTTCAATTCAGGTTACTTCCTGAGACAGATGTGATTTTGTGTATTTGAAGAGAGTAAACCTCTCTTCAGGGTACCTTGCCAGTATCCCCTTGAGTCTATCTAAACTTTCAGCATGTAAAAGAAAATTTTAGCTATGGAGCTATTTTATCTATGGAGTTTCATAAGCCTGTGAACAAGGCAACATCTAAGGCTTAAATCCTTGCACCAGCAATTTTGATGAGAGACACCTATAGAGTGCTTTGATGAATCTCTCTAAAAGAAAACTGAGAGTCCATTGTGGAACAACAAACTAAAATTTCAGCCTGACGGTGAAATAAGTTTTTAAATTTCCTCAGTTTTTATAAGAGGGTGCCCTACAATTTTCTAAAGCACCTTTTCTAGTTTAGGTAAGGCTGCATTTTAAATTTGCAATTATTCTAAGGTTTGTCTGAACAAACATTGTTATTCATAACAAACACACAAAGAACCAGAGCAGCAATGAACTTTCCAATCTTTTTTATTGATTTTTATGAGTGAGTGTGTGCATAGCAAAGTAGTAGAATATATTAGCTAGCGGACAAAACAAGAGGTTAGAAATAGCTAGCCAACTGCCAGACAAAACCAAGATTTCTAGTTTTAAGAATCAACCCTTTCGTGCTGTTAAATCCTACCTACTTCATACCTTCAAGAATGACAGAAGGTGGACTGTTTCTCTTAGCCAGTAGCAGATGCATAGAAAAAAAAGATGCAATTATAGAATCATAGAATATCTCAAGTTGGAAGGGACCCATAAGGATCATCGAGTCCAACTCCCTGCTCCTTGCAGCACTGCCTAAGACTAAACCATATAACAAAGAGCATCGTCCAGATGCTCCTTGAATTCTGACAGGCTTGGTGCCGTGACCACTTCCCTGGGGAGCCTATTCCAGTGACTGACCAATCTCTCAGTGAAGAACCTTTTCCTAATGTCCAACCTGAACTTCCCCGGATGCAGCTTCATTCCAGTTCCTCATGTCCTATCACTGGTCACCAGAGAGAGGAGATCAGCACCTCCCCCTCCGCTGACCACCTTGAGGAATGTGTAGATGGCGATGAGGTCACCCCTCAGCTTTCTCTTCTCCAAGCTGAATAAGCCAAGTGACCTCAGCTGCTGCTCTTAAGTTTTGCCCTCAAGGCATTTCACCATCTTGGTCACCCTCCTCTGGACACACTCTAATAGTCTGATGTCCTTCTTATATTGAGGTGCCCAAAACTGCACACAGCACTCGAGGTGGGGGCCGCACCACTGCCGTGTCGAGTGCAATAAACAGGGTATGTACAGAATGAACCTTCCTTCCCTTCATATATCTCCCAGTTCTCAGTAATCAACGGTTTATAATTCCTAGGCCTGACTGGTATCCATACTATTATATTCAATAGCTCCTCCTGGATCTGGTCTTTGTGAATTTGCCTGATTCATTTCAGAACCCATTTACTCACTTGTATTTCACAATATCCAGTAGCAATAACATCCACAATTTAGCTAAGTACCAAGTGAAAAACATTGTCTTTGTTTTACATTTTGCCTCTTATTTTTGCCACTAATTTCATTTAGCGGCACTTAGATTGCACCTGTATCACCATGTCAAACTGAGAATCGGTTCTAATCCACATATGTAAAATCTAAATGAGTAAAACAGTGAGTCTAAACAGGGCTGGAGCCAGCTGACACACAGGCAGAGCAAGCACACAAACACTCTGCATCAGACCATACAAGACATGGTGTTGTACTCTAGCAGTACCAACAAGACATGGTACTGCTAGAAGAATCAAAAATAACCTTGCAGTTCAGACATCTATATTCCATTGTAAAGCATGGGATTCCTGTCCCCGCTTTTATTTCCTGTCTCACCCCTCCTGCAACAACTTATCTAGTGATACTGGATACATTACAAATTAAGTTTTCCAGAGTTTGCCACTAAGCTCAACTCTCACTGCAATTCTCATGACTTGACCACCCAACGTGATCAGAAGTGCTAAACACTGGACTTTGGCAATATAAAGTGCTACAGAATGGCAGTTGCCATGAAGAATTAAACTGTATGCGTCAACATTGGCACCTGGCTAGTGAAAAACTTCATTTTCACATTAGGTTCTTCAAATGGGATAAAAAACCAAACAAACAAGCAACCCAAACCCACAAAAAAGCACGTAAAACATGATGGAATGCCATGATACAGTGCACAAGTAAGGTAATTGTAGCATTTTCTTGTTCTGGAAGTTTGACTTGCAACTTTAGCTTTTTTTTAAAGCCATAATTTTCAAGATGCATATTGAAATGCTCTGTAAAATGTACAAGTTTTCAGCAGTTGACTCTGCTTTGAGTAATGGTGTTGGACTAGATGATCTTCTAGAGGTCCCTTCCAATCTCAGTGATTCTCTGAATCTCAGATCTTGCCTTAACAGACCAAACCTCTATTTGGATTAAATTTCTATTTCAGTTGTCAAAAAGAGTCAGTTTTAGGAAGAGAAGTGCAAATAGAAGCAAAGATGGCACTAAAATTCCGAAGATTTTTTTTTTCACCAGGAAAGGAAATTAAAATGCAGAATATCAAAATACTACAAATTCAAGAACAGAAGCTACAGGGAAAGACGGGGAAAATTCAGACATTAACTGTACAGTACATTCTAAACAATGTTGTTTATCTAGGCTGTTAGATTATCCAGATCTTAATTCTTAAATGAAATCTACTATAAGTAAGTCTTAACTTATTCAAGAACATCTTCAAAAAAAAAAGAAAAAAATCCCTGGGAAACAACCATGCTAATCTGCAAAGTATGGTCATTTCATTGCTTATTAATTCCTACAATTTTATTTGATCTTTCATCATCCCTGTAGAATAGGGGTGGAATAATTTTACAATGTATTTTAAATAATAACAAACAATACAAAATTGAACAACCTCCAGAAAATGCAAAGCAAACATATATTTGCCTTGAAATGGTGAAAATACATATGAATATAATAACTTATATATAAGGCATGAAAATTCTCATAGGAAAAAGCTGCCACTAAAATGGCATTGGACCTGCAATAGTGTACAGATATAAATAAAGCCTGTGGAAAAAGGTAATAATGTCTGCTAGAGTTCAACAAATGCAGCTGAAAAAAAATGATTTTCAAGAATACAGCATCTGTTTTCAGATCTGAAGCAGCAAGTTGAGGTTAAATACAGAAAACATGAGAAGAAGATGCAAAGCAAAAAACAGGAATGAAGAATACTGTCATAACATAGCCCTCTAATATTACATAAGCAAAAGGTAGCCTCTGTGTCCTACATGAGCTAATGACTTAATCCCTCCCTTACTGAAAGTCCCCACTCTACCACACAGGTAAGAAATATCTTTCTCTCTCCAGTCGTTTCTCTGATTAACTCAATTCAGTTCAGGACAGGGTTTCACAATGAAAAGCCTTTGGCAGCAATAGCAGGAACACAAATATATCCTTGTATCACTCCACTCTTGTTTCTCCCTACCCTTGCGCCCTGCATGTCAGCTCCTCAATCGTGAGGGCATATGTCCATATGGATAGTGCTGTGAAACACAGCACCACATCAGAGAACAGGTTTAGCTTTTAAGAAGGCCAGACAGAACAAAAGAGAAAAAAAAAGCCCACAAACAAGGGACAATTCAAAAGAGGATATTCAGATGCAATTTATGTTAGGGTCATACAGCCTTCTGCTAGTTTTCTGCACATTACAGATGAAGTCTGGTTTGTAGAGTCTGAAAGAAAGCAGAATATGTGGCCTGGCAACCTGGGGAAACTTTTTCTTGCCCTTGGGTGAGCCTGTAAATCGCTGAAAAGGTCTAGATGGATTGTTTTCCAGAAGAAGATAGGTAGTTGCTGTGTACAGTCAAAAGCACCCTTCTATGGTATGTGTTCTTTATTTGGAGGACAGAAGGAATTTGTCTTCATTACCTTTAGACCAAGGCGGACCACAGCAGCAAAATTTCATAGTGTTGTCCAAAACTCAAAGTGTCAATTCAGTCAGTCATCCAGGTGTGAAGTCACCTGCTACAATGTTTCTGAAATAAGATTATTACTGTCACTTTCCATCTCACAAATACACTAGATGTTACCGAAGAGATCAGACACAACTCTGTCTATTAACAGTGATGTTCCCTTACGAGAAGCATCAGATAGTTACTGTGGCCCAGGCACATCTCAGAACGTATCTTGTAGATAGAGAAGCATTTCAGTCATTCAAGTCTAGGGCTGGAGAAAAGAGCACAATCCTGAATTTTATCTAAATTTGCCTCAGGTATACAGAAGTTTTCAAATCCTGTCAAGGATCTTTTCTGAGATCTAAAAAAGATTTTTATCATTGGTTTAATCCCACATAAAACTTTGCTAGTCACTGCCATGAAAAGAGGAGCATAAAATCCTATGATGGTGCCCAGTATCAGCAGCCAATACTCTTTGGGTACCAAAGCTTAGGTGCCAAAGAAGCTGGAATTGCTTAAATATCTCAAATGGTCACTGACAGGCCAAGCTACCCTTCCAGATATAAGAGGTGGCAGTATATCTAGAAGCTGTATTCATCCTGATCAGTTTTGAATGAGATATCCAAAACAAAGGCTACCACCTGTGTAGAATCATAGAATCATAGAATCATTAAGGTTGGAAAAGACCTCTAAGATCATCGAGTCCAACCATCAACCCAACACCACCATACCCACTACACCGTGTCCCTAAGTGCCTCATCTACACGTCTTTTAAATACTTCCAGGGATGGTGACTCAACCACTTCCCTGGGCAGCCTGTTCCAAGGCCTGACCACTCTTTCAGTAAAGAAATTTCTCCTAATGTCCAGCCTAAACCTCCCTTGGCACAACTTGAGGCCATTTCCTCTCATCCTAAAAAGTGTAGGACTTTAAAATCACCTGGTGAAGATAATGTATAATTTGGCACAACAGCCTTGTCTAGCTTTGATTTAAAAAAAAAAAAAATTTACATATGTATGTATATGCTGAGATCTATTGGTCTTTCTCCAACTTGAGATGTGCAGGCAGATCTTCTCAGGACTAGGAATACACTCTCCAGGGCAGCTCCAGGAAGGGGCAGCTCTCAGGGTTTCAACAATTAGCGGAAAGAATGGAATACCTCTGCAGCCGCGATGATACTAATACATCTGAGTTGAGAGCAAGGGAGGCAAAATACTCCTTTGTTTTCTATCAAGAGACCTGCTGATCAAAGAGATCTGTAATTCCAGAGCAAGAAGAGGTGAAAATACAGGCGTGTTTATTTTGCTGGAGAAGTTTTCCATATTGCACTCCAATATTAATACATCCAAAGCAGGTTCAGCAAGGTTTGACCCAGTATGTACACTCTGTGCTTAATTTGCTGAGGCTCTGTTCATACCAGCGCACAGGATGGTGCCTTACTGGGTGCTTGTGTCACGCTGACCCAACCAGTACAGAAACTCTTCCAAAGAAATAATAAAGGAAAAAAGATTCTCCGCAAAAGGAGGACAGAGAAAACACTATTGAAGATCAACATCTTGTAATTTAGCAGCCACTGTTTACATAAAGAGATGACATGGTAACAGTAAAAGATATTCAAGACGTGCAAGTTTTTCTAGCCTAACTGAATTGTATACACGTGAAACAACAGAGCAAGACTTGAATAAGCAATACACAATAAAGTGTAACATATGGACTAGTGTTCCAAGAACAAATGGCTGTCAGTTATTGCCTAGTCAGATGCAATCAGTAGTGTACAGAATTAGCAGAATGCTTTTGCATACGTGTAGTGTCTTCTGATTCTTACTGAAATGATTTGTCTTTCTGATATTTTTGGTCAAATCAAGGGCTTATAGTCTTTCCAATATACACTGATTACTGTTTGTACAAAAGACTCTGCTAAGTGCAGTCACTGATTAATGAAGTGGACTGACAATAATTTGTGATATATTTAGGACAAGTATAAGATGCATTTTCTTCATGGTAAATGAGATCTCCCCACAGGAAAAAGAAAAATTGTTTAGATACCAGAAAAGTATTTTGATTTCTCTCATATTCAGTAGTATGCGTATATATATACACACACACACACATATATATATACACGTTTGTTGTTCTACTATGATGATGTAAAATACTTCAAAACCATGTTTCCCATGTTAATTACACACTATATTAAACAAAAATACTAGGCAAGCATTTTAATCTGGAGTTCATAGTTTCTTAAACCTAGAGCCTATTGTTTATTCTGAAAGCAAGTTCTCATACAGAGTAGGTTTATGAGATTTGAATCGCTTGTTTCAAGTCATCTGATGAGTCTATGAACTAGCTACATAGTGAAGAGGAATAAAAAGATTCTTAAGTATAGAGGTATAATGAATCATGCCTATTTATTAGTCATCCTAATGAATACGTGCAAATTATTCTGCAATAAAGTTATTTTAACAAATTGGAGAACACAGACATATGTCAGTTACTGGGACAATTGCACAGTTTACTGTCAAGCAATTCTAGTAATTATTTAAATTGGTGATTAGATTTCACATCAGCTGAGATATTTTAGAATTCCTTGAACTTCCAGCATGGAAATTTACTGTGTATAATTACATTACTGAGAAATACTCATACAGTAAATGAATATGCAAATCTCTTTATTTAGCAACCATAATGCATCTATATTTACTAGCTTATCTGTTTACACATGTTCATGCTGTTTGCAGAAGGCTATTAGCCTTACTTTTCAACTTGTTTTCTAGCAAAAAAGCCAAATTTACAAGAAAGGAGTGAGATTGAACTGCTAAAAAAAAATAGCAGGATTAAAAGAGTTTTTTAGGGTGCTTAGCACAAAGAAATTACAGTCCATGACTATGGCTCCCAGCAATGCTTCTTAAACACTGTCAATTTGATTTCTCAAATAAAGTCAGCAAGAAAATACTAAAAACCTTTTAAAATACCATTTTTCATATAATTCTCTCATAAAAACATTTTTGTAAAGTCTTGCACTTTTTTTTTTGTTAGTTCAAGCTATAGATAAAGCATAGATAGTAATTTTAAGCTTATTAGCAAAATTACCTAAACTCACACTATGACCATTTCTTGCTGTACTTAAACTGCATAGGTGTTGAGCAGAGGCCATACCTTTTTTCAGAAACTTTTGCCATCATTTTTAATACAAGCATAGTTGGTCAAAGTTCTAATATATTTTTAAATAAGCCTTCATTAACGCTATGATGATAGCATTAATGATAGCAATAGTCTAACACATTTTAGGCTAGGAAACCCCACAGACAAAGCTATTTTAAAAGGTAAAGCCCTTCCTTTTGTTTAAGGAGAAACAGAAGTCCACCAGGAGAGCAGGCCTTCCTTCAAACAGCCAGAGAAAATGCTTAATAAACCTACACTTTTCATTTCGCAGAAGGAAGCTGAAATATACAGCGTAACTCAGAAAAAACACAGCATAGCTCAGGATGAAGTATTTACTGTACCATATTATTCATTGAGAGAGTTCCCTGTAGCAATTACAAAACAAACTATAAGATATTGAACTTAAGAAAATATAAAACATGGTCAAAGAAACAGTAAAGCAGGGAAGACATAAAATTGGATGGAGTAAAGAAAAAGACATATAAGCAAATATAAAGAATGGTTATAAGAGGACCAGAATTTAAACTTAGATTCTTCAAATTTTCCCAGACATTCACGGCTTGTAGTGCCCATAGCAGACACGTGAGTATAGTGTTGCTCTCAAAAAGATAGATACAGAGATAAGATACAGAGGGTAACAGTATCCCACCCTGGAGCAAATCACACAACTCTCCTTGGGCACAGAAGCAATAGCTCCCATGTTAAAATGTTCAGTTCCTTCATGGTCACTTTTATAGAATCATTCCCAAGATGAAAGAGAATTTCACGCCACCTCAAAGGAAGAAAGTTATTTAGCTATGGAAAACTCAGGTATAGTAATATGGCTTGTATAAGGCAACAAGAGAAACTTGTGCAGTTGGAGACAGAGTGTGGATTCTCTTCAGTCCTATTCCAAGTTTTGCAGAAGACAGAGAATCCAATGATAAGACACAGTCTTCATAGCTCAGAGCTTCTTAAGCAAAAAAAAAAAGAACCTTCAATTTTAAACCTTGAAAAGAAGCCACACTAAAAGGCAATAAAATTACTCCAACTAATACAGTGAAGAAAAATCCAGTGTTCCAGTAATTCAGAATGAATTCTCTTCTCTTGATATTCTCAACCAACGGATGTTTTAAGAGCATTTCTGCAGAAAAGCAGTATCTATCCTGACAGATAGTTTTTGACTGACTGTCAAGAAAAAGAAAACAGAGCAATTTATACTAGAAAACCGTAAGAATCAGTTCTCAGGTACAGGTAAAAAGTTTAGAAACTTTTCAAGGAAAGCTTTAAAATGTGCTGATAATAGAACCAGAAGTATTAAAATGCCTATCTGATTTTCCACTGATTCATCCCTGAATGGACACTGGCTCACAGGATTAAAACTGTTTTCACATTTATAACTAGAGGATTCAAATTTTCATCTGTGGAACTCATAAAACACTGTTTCAGTAGAGCACTATATGGTTAGATGGATGAAGATAAACATATACATAAATTTCCCATTCTCCGAGTCAGACTTTTAAGAAAAACATACAGCCCAAAATAAGTATATGCAATTCCCAGCAGCCAACAGAATTATTTCTGAAAGCATTCTATCATTTTCCTAAATTTGACTTCCACTAAATCGGAGCCAAACTGACCAAACTGTCCAACTGAACACTGTTTGAATTAATCTATGAAAAAGGTCTGGACTTAAAATATCCACACTGTCCAGAAAATAAAATCAGTAACAATCTATGCCTAACATCTCAAACTGCAGCACTCATTTGAGGAAGGACTAAGCAGTAGCACGAAGAGAATGGGAAGAAAACTCCCTACAACACCAGAGTACCTTAGCCATTATTTTGATGTGGAAGGAATAAGGTAATTAGCAATCTCTGTCACTAGGTATAAGCATCAGAAGATTTGCAAAATAACCAGTCCACTGAATCCATGTCCACTATTCCCTTGATAAATAGAAAAAGCTGGGCTCTCCAGGATCATTTCTCTCAGAAACACAAGACTGACACTGTCTCCTTTTCATGGAAGGAGAAGACAGTCATCCATTTACATCTTGAAGAAAAAGTAGATCCCCATCAATTCCTGAAAGGAGTGGTACTTGCAATTAAAGGCAGGTTAGAAATTGCATAGAAATATTTAAGTGATTACCTCTCCTATAAAGACAACCATAACACAATCCATTTTTTCTTCAGGGGACAGCTTATCAATAAGGGAGTGGAGAGTTTCTGTAAGGTAAGACTTGACTTTTCTTTTCACTGTAGGTATTCCCATTACAATGGAAACTGAAATCAAACAAACCAGAAATGTACTTTCAGTGATTTCATACACAAGATAGAAAAAAAAATCTTATCTCGAAATAAAGCATTGCTTAAGAAATGCAAAGAGTTAAAAGATGGAGATAACATTAATTAAAAATAGTTTAAAAATACACCACCCATAAGCAGGAGCATGATTAACATAATCGCCACCAACACTCAGAGCAAACACAGCAAACAAAAAAAAGGAATCCTAGACATGCCAGGCTATTGCATAGGTAATAATCAACAACCATGGTATTAACCAGATGAGGTGCACCAAGACTTACAGAGTTATTAAACTCCCTAACTTAAGTTTTATTTTCAAACTGGCATAACCAATATTTAACTTCTCAGAAGTCGTCTTTTAAAATGACACTGCTGAAAAAAACACTATTATTTTCCTTGCACCTGATTTGGGGTCTTCTAGAAAAACAAGTCCAGGTCATCAGAATTGCCCAGAAATTCCTCACTGAAATCTCTTATCCCTGTTAAAAGCACCTCAAATGCAAAGCAATCTGGCCCCAGCTACAACTTTATTAATACCATCTTTCAGCTGGCCATTGACTCCCACATTCCTTATCTTTCCCATAGTCTTTCTTCTGCACCCCACCCCATACCCAGGGCTGGCTACCTACTAGAAACACAGCAGATAGCAGCAGGAACACAGTAAAAGGATAAAGCAGACTTCATGAAGTCAGCACCAGCGTTCCAAGCCATCTGTGTGGAATGATTTACCACATCATAAATACATAAAATCAAACAACTATCAAAAAATGTTGTTTATCCTTCCTTATAGAGCCTGCTTTGCCTAGCAGCTACACATTAACAAGCTCTGAATTTAAAAAACAAACACTCAAAAAGCACAATGACCAGGAAAGGGGAAGACAGGAAAATAATTTTAACTCAGAATTTCTTCCCACTTTGTAATTAAATAAACCTGATTCCAATTTCTATTTTGTAATTTCAAACTTCTGTCGTATATTCCCAGTGGGATATAATACAGGCTTCACTTGAAACAATAAAGGAATATGAGTCTTTTCTTTCCTGAATAACAACATTGATATAAACAGTATTTATAGTCAGAAAAATAACCCTATGGCTTGAGTCCGCACATTTGTCACACAGGCATGCCTTCTGTTAAAAGAATGAGCAATCAAACTTAGTGAAGTAAGGAAAAAAATACAGGCCCTGAGTAACTAATGCTTCTTTCAAAAGCAAGGAGGGGGAGAAAGTTAAAAAAGAAGGGCCTAGTGGACAATAGCACGAGCCATTCAAGTCAGATGCCACACAGAGAAACAAGGATTCATTGGTGAGGCCTTCAAGCTTAGAGACACACACACACATATGCTCTGAGATATATCAGCTTGGTTGGGCTTTATGCTATTTATTTTCTAGAGCTCAAAAGTAGGATTCCACAGAGCTATCCTAATGACCAAAGCTCAGAATTTGTGAGGATAGAAAAAAAAAGGGGATCAACAGTATTGCAGCACAACAATGATTTTTTTTTTCCCCTCCAATGAATATCCACGTTTTATTAATGCAATTATATCTGATTATCCTAGTTCTCCCAACTCTTAAGTTATACATTGAAATATATTGTTCAAAAAAGAAGAAATATCAAATCTAAAATAATTATATCCATGCATGGTTGCCCCACAAATCTGAAAAGCCAAACGGATATGTCCATTAGCAGTTCAGAATCTGTTGTTCGTAACCTTGAGCTTTGTTCGCTTTTACTTAGTTACAAAAAATTCATCCAAACTAAATGCTTTTTAGTGTGTACCTTAACATGGGATGGGATGTGATTGAGATTATGCAGAAAAGAGCAAAGCTGAAGCCAAACTCCTTTCATCTTGGATTCAGTGCGAATTCTAAGAGATATCAATATCACACAAGTTAAATGAGATGTCCTTGATTACCAAGTAATGCAGTAAATTATATTACTAAACCTAGAAAGTCGTCCAGATACAAAACATAAAATAAACATCATATCAGCATACCTCCTGTCCTTCCAAGGCCAACCTGCACAGAAGGTTGAAGGCTTCCTTCATTTTTCAACAAATGAGGCAAATGGTAATAGATATTTGGCACTTGAAGAGATTTTCTACTTGTTAGCTCTTTTAACAATTTCAGTGTCTCATCTGCAAATATACATGAAATCAGTAATGTAGAAATCAAACAATATGAAGTTTTACGCAGTGGTAAATAATACAAAATTCCAAGCCTGGTCCTAACTGAAGAACAGAACAAATAATGCATTTTACTGAGGCGTTATATCTTGTGTACAAAGGAAGTCTTTTCTTGGTCTATTTTTTTAAATAAACTATGGCCAAGATTATTTTCCACTCGGTAACTTTGCTATAGATACAGTTAATACTTACCTGATCACACAAGACTTAGTGTGTAATCACAAAAGTACAGAATGCTCCATCTATTTAGGTTGGTTCCCCGCCCTCACCCCAATGAATCAAAATGGGAGGCTTATTTACCTAGATTATTTTTTATTTACACTTACAGAGCTCATCACCATGTAGTGATGCTACTAAAAATAAACTTTTCAAATAGCATTAAATATACAAGTAAGATTTTGAGTATTTCTGCAATAAAATGAATGCTAACATGAATTTAATTTAGTCCATTAGAGTGCTTAAAATAATTCTTGCTCTTTCTAGAATAACTGCCTCTCAGGATGTCCAGGTGGCTCTCAAAGTTGCAAATAACAGTTTTTAAATTCCCCTGCTGTGCATGTTGATTTTCTTACATCAAGTGTGAAAACAACTCTTATTTGAAATGACAAATATGATAGCATATGGACCTTTGAAAACTTAGGGGCTTTACAATATCAAGTTAAGTAAAAAACTGTACTCATGGTTTCTGAGAAAAAATTGAATTGTGCAGAAGTGAGAAAAGTAATGCCATAAATGTCATTCCTCTCAGATTCTGAGTGTAGCTTCTATAAAGCTGGAACAGTTTTGCTGTGAGTTTTGTTTTTAATATTTATTTTTGGGTGAAACGAAATTCCTAACCACTTGTAATCTTGAAAAATGCTTTGTAAATAGATGCTGTAAGTAGAGATGCTAATTTTGATAGATTCCAATTCAGGTACATTTTACTTTTCCTGCTAACATCTCCTTTAGCTTCTACTGCAAAAGCTGGACTAAAAATTCTCTCAAAATATGACAACTCTTTGTATGAATGAATAATGATTTACATAAAACAATCTGGAATTCTTTCAGCTTCAAACAGAGCAAATACTAAATAGTATTATGTACAGTTAAGTACATTAAACTTAATAAAATCTATCTAATACTAAGTTCTGAGCACAAAACCTCAGGAATTCAGACTTCAGCTGACTTCCCATCATGGCTCCACATGAAAAAAAGAGGATGTCCCAAGTGAGATCCAGACATGGTAGAAAATTTAAAATGTGAATCAGTAACTTCAGCTGCATCAGAAGAGAATAACTCCCTATGACTATATTGTCTATAAGCAAGCTAACTCATTTTTAGAAATAAATGTGGTAATAACTTAATCATAAATCCAGTATCAAACTTACATGACTTCCTCTATTGTTGTTCACTTTAACAGCAAAAACACACACAGAAGAGGAAGGCAAGAGTCACAGACTACATTAAATGTAACCTTTATCCATACCATTCCTGCAGATCCAGGGAACTAAGAATTGAATAGGCCATTAGTGTCAGCCAGAGCAATTCATCCTTAATATCAGCACTGAGGGCTTATAGTTATAACCCTCCCCCCCAAAAAAAAATTCTAGAGAAGATAGTAACTCATAGCACAAATACAAGTAGATAAGAGATTCAAAAAGCTTCATCCAGTTTCTTGATTTGCAAAAATCTTTGGGTTTATATTCCTTATTAGGCCAATACAGTGAAATTTCTGCAACCTACCAAATCAGACCTCTTGCCTAAAAGTACAGGGATCTTGTTAGGTCGTGCAGAGTAGAAATTAGAAATTAGAAAGGCAAAAGCCCAGCTAGAACTCAACCTGGCCACTGTTGTGAGAGACAACAAAAAATGCTTTTACAAGTATATTAATGACAAAAAGAGAGCCAAGAGGAATCTCCATCCTTTATTGGATGCCGGGGGGGAACGTTGCCACCAAGGACAAGGATAAGGCTGAGGTACTCAACGCCTTCTTTGCCTCAGTCTTTAATAGTCAGAGCAGTTATCCTCAGGGTACTCAGCCCCCTGAGCTGGAAGACAGGGGCGGAGAGCAGGATGAACCCCCCATAATCCAAGAGGAAGCAGTTAACGACCTGCTACGCCACCTGGACGCTCACAAGTCTATGGGGCCAGATGGGATCCACCCAAGGGTATGAGGGAGCTGGCGGAGGAGTTTGCCAAGCCACTCTCCATCATTTACCAGCAGTCCTGGTTAACTGGGGAGGTCCCAGACGACTGGAGGCTCGACAATGTGACGCCCACCTACAAGAAGGGCCGGAAGGAGGATCCGGGGAACTACAGGCCGGTCAGCCTGACCTCGGTGCCAGGGAAGATCGTGGAGCGGTTCGTTTTGAGGGTGCTCACGAGCCATGTCTGGGACAACCAGGGGATCAGGCCCAGCCAGCACGGGTTCATGGAAGGCACGTCCTGCTTGACCAACCTGATCTCCTTCTATGACCGGGTGACCCACCTAGTGGATGAGGGAAAGGCTGTGGATGTGGTTCTACCTGGACTTCAGTAAAGCCTTTGACACTGTCTCCCACGGCATTCTCCTAGAGAAGCTGGCGGCTCACGGCTCAGACAGGTGCACTCTTCGCTGGGTAAAAAACTGGCTGGACGGCCGAGCCCAGGGAGTTGTGGTGAATGGAGTTAAATCCAGTTGGTGGCCGGTCACCAGTACTGGGCTCAGTACTGGGGCTGGTCCTGTTCAATATCTTTATCAACGATCTGGATGAGGGGATCGAGTGCTCCCTCAGTAAGTTTGCAGACGACACCAAGCTGGGCGGGAGTGTTGATCTGCTGGAGGGTAGGAAGGCTCTGCAGAGGGACCTGGACAGGCTGGATCGATGGGCCGAGGCCAACTGTATGAGATTCAACAAGGCCAAGTGCCGGGTCCTGCACTTGGGTCACAACAACCCCAGGCAACGCTACAGGCTTGGGGAAGAGTGGCTGGAAAGCTGCCCAGAGGAAAAGGACCTGGGGGTGCTGGTTGACAGCCGGCTGAACATGAGCCGGCAGTGTGCCCAGGTGGCCAAGAAGGCCAATGGCATCCTGGCCTGTATCAGAAATAGTGTGGCCAGCAGGAGTAGGGAGGTGATCGTGCCCCTGTACTCAGCACTGGTGAGGCCGCACCTCGAATACTGTGTTCAGTTCTGGGCCCTCACTACAAGAAGGACATTGAGGTGCTGGAGCGTGTCCAGAGAAGGGCAACAAAGCTGGTGAAGGGCCTGGAGCACAAGTCTTATGAGGAGCGGCTGAGGGAACTGGGACTGTTTAGTCTGGAGAAGAGGAGGCTGAGGGGAGACCTCATCGCGCTCTACAACTACCTGAAAGGAGGTTGTAGCGAGGTGGGTGTTGGTCTCTTCTCCCAAGTAACAAGTGAGAGGACGAGAGGAAATGGCCTCAAGTTGCACCAAGGGAGGTTTAGACTGGACATTAGGAGAAATTTCTTTACTGAAAGAGTGGTCAGGCCTTGGAACAGGTTGCCCAGGGAAGTGGTTGAGTCACCATCCCTGGAAGTATTTAAAAGACGTGTAGATGAGGCGCTTAGGGACATGGTTTAGTGGGCATGGTGTGTTGGGTTGACGGTTGGACTCGATGATCTTAGAGGTCTTTTCCAACCTTAATGATTCTATGATTCTATGATTTTATGATTTATTTGTTATTCATTTTCCATCTAGAATAGTCAAGAGTAACTAAAGCAATAATAGTGTGATTTTAAAAGTTAACTTCAAAACTGGTGAGTAGTGTGAAGGCATTCTCTAATATTGCCAAACACAGCTCTCAGTAAACTTGAGCATCGGCCTCCGAAATGGGTAAAAACTTATGGAAGACTTTACCAGTTCAGCATTTAATCACTAGTTATTAAAACGGACATTATCTGTACATTTTACAAATCGTCACCAATACCTTAGATAGCCTGATCTTCCAGCTGACTTTTAAACATGTTTTAATTGCTTCAAGTTCATCCATTTCTTAAACGTGTTTGCTCACCTTTCCCCCCAAGATCTATGACAATAATTTACATAATGTCAAAATATATTCAGTATGTTAAATAAGTAACCAGCTAGGCGTGGAATAAGTATTCAGTCCCTAAAGTCATAAGAATGAAGACTGGGTAGATCATTAAGAATAGAAATTGGAAAAAAACAAAAAACAAAAAAATCCCTACCAGATATAAGGTATTACAGATTTTTTATTTGCTCCGCTGAACACTTTCATTCGGCTTTCTTGGTATTAATTTCTTATTCTACAGTAATAACAAGAGATATTAGTAGTGCAGAGTTATAAAAAATAGCTCAATCACAGTATGTACCTGAAAAATTATTCATTGCATTCTTACTCCCATTTGTTTCTGCTACTGCACGCCTGAACTGCTCCAAGATAGCGTTCAGCTCAGAAGAGCGTTGCAGAGTGCGATGCTCAGCTATACGAAGACGTTCCTTCAAAGCATGAAACTCCCGTTGATATGCAATCAACTTTTCTAGAGAGAAAAAAAGATGATCTTGGTTATTTTTGGAAACAAACACCTACAGAGAGACCCAACAAGGGTCAGGGACTGCTCAGCTATGCAGCACCTAAAATTCAACCAAGGGCACAGCCCAGCACTATCCCACCTGAGTTAGGCACCTTAGCATTTACACAATGTATAGAGGGAAAAGTGAGCTGCACCAGACAGTGATGCAAAGCAGGCATTGAGGGGGGTATGCCCCTCACTGTAGCCACAGACAGGGGCAACCTTTGAGTCCGCATTACTCAGCACCACAAGGCAATTCTGAATCTTTTCTTGGAACAGATGCCCACAAACCCTTTCTTTTAAGAAGCAGAACAGGAGTGGTGCCTTACAAAAGCACAGGTTATGCCTTTTGAAAGCCTCCTATGAATACTTTGTAAGAATGAGTGGAATTCGACGGTATTTCAGACACACCAATTTTCAAACCCAAGTTTTAACTTAATGATACTGTCAGTGCCTACAAGAACAAAATTTTGACCAAAATCCTGCTAATGTAGATACATACAAGTATTCTTTGAAAGGAGACCAAAAGGGAGAGGGAAACACCAAAACTCATTTGCTGATATGTTGCCTATGCCCTTGCCACACAGCAAAGTATCTCTGGTTTGTGCATCTTTCCTTCTTCCTATTGGTCATTTCCTCGAATCTCCTGCTCACCGCCATCAGTCTCATTCAGCTAATCTACAGATACGGACTGGACCATGTAATCAATATTCCAACCACACGGCTGTCATCTATAGACATATCTTTTTTATTATTTACCTATCCATTCCTAGCCTTTTAGTATTGCAATGGTAGGGAAGTAGAAGCTTTGAAAGCAATTTGAATCTCTTCCTGTTGCTACATTACAGTATCACATGGAGTAAAAAAGGAACTACAGTCAACTTTCCCTTGTTAATAATGCTGCATTTCCTCCAACTTCTTTCAATTTACATTTATTTTCCTTTTTGTAGTTGGGATGTGCTGTTCTGATTATGTTTAGAAAACATAATTAGCTAAAATGCCCTCTGTTTTGAAGACAGAAAAATGAAAACCATAGTTCACTACCTCTTAAAAACATTTCCCTTGCCAGCCTTACTTTCCTTTTTTCATTAAAACCAAATGGTTATTGCTTTTGTGCCAACAAACCCAGAACACAGATGCTGGCCCATGATACAGTGCTAGGCACACTACACACTGACAACTGAATCCAGACTGCTATTTGAAACAGGACTTGGTGCTTTAGTCAGCAGTACTGAGAAGGCCTGGAAAATCTTCTGGAGTTTCTGGCATGAAGGACATTCTTACTTGCCAATGATAACGCGAAGAAATTAAAGACTGCTTGGAACCATGTCTACCAGTTACAGTAAGGTTACAAAATATTTTAACAGCTAAATGAATATAGAATTGTATTAGTGTAGACGCCACACAAATATGCGAATTATACCCCCTCCCCAAAATGAATGGATGATGGCAGGTTATACAGATCCCTGTTAATTTCTGTCTAAACAGGGAAGAACAGGTGAGAAACCAAAGGACATGCAAGGTTTTACTGAGGGCTTCTATAGCAGTGGATAGCCTTAGAAGCAGCCTGTAGCATCAGGTCTCCCGTCTTGTCTTTCTACATGGTACAAGACAGCAGACAAACTTTGGTACTTCTGTTCTTCCTACTTTGAAAAGGCTAAACTCGTTTGTGGCAGAGTCTGTGTTTCTCTTGGGAAAATGGCGAGAACCCTCTGGAACCTGTGGTTCAGACTCCAGCACCTCAAGTAGGATGAATTCAGGTCTTCCTCTCTTGACTTGGATAAATTATTGCAGAGTCCATTTCTCTTCCTACACTTACTAAAAGATATCAGCACATCACACACAGTGCTCCGATGATTCTGGTGCTCTAAGGAACAGCAGAGGCCTAGAGGGAACAATTTACCTAGGAATATGTCAAACAGTGGAGAACCACAGTACTTCCCCTGCCACCTCCACCTAGCAAACTCCATAATGCTAAATCAGAAATATCTTACTACTAAGCTTAGTTTAAACAGAGATTAAGATTTTTCTACCTCCTTAATTTAGGTAAGTAGTACATAAACTGGCATTATAGGGCCCTTGTAATTCCACAGCAAATTAAAATTCTGTCGTGAAACCACAAGAAACTTAGGGGTCAACTGAAAAGGCAGTTTTATCACGTGAAGAAATGAAAACTGTAGTTTCGTATTAAGAACTACCAACAAAAATCCCTTACTGAGGAGATGATACTTTCAGAGGAGGTGGCTGTTATATAATACCTTTAATTTACAATTAATATAATATGTCAAAAATAAAAAAGATACTTAGTTAATTTATTTTTAAAGACATTTAAAATTATATATGTAGAAGTAAACTTCTATTTTCATAACTTATCATAGCAGTTTTTGAGCAAAGAACATAGGATCCCAACTGTGGCACTGTAAAATAGAATCACAGAATCATAGAATCACCCCCATCTAGAAAAAGGGCTTAAAGAAGGAGCCAGGAAATTACAGACCCATCAGTCTTACTTCAGTCCCTGGGGAAAGTTATGGAAAGAATCCTCCTGGGGGCTATCACAAGTCAAATGAAGCACGTGATTGAGAAAACCCAGCACGGATTCACCAAGGGCAAATCGTGCTTGACAAACCTGATCGCCTTCTACAACAAAGTAACCTGCTCGGTTAACGTGGGGTAAGCAGTGGGCATTGTCTACCTGGATTTCTCCAAGGCTTTCGATATGGTTTCCCACAGCCTCCTCCTAGAGAAACTGATGCGTTATGGTCTCGACAAGTGGTCTGTGTGGTGGGTGGGGAACTGGCTGACAGGCTGCACCCAGAGGGTGGTGGTAAATAGCTCCTTTTCAAACTGGCAACTTGTCACAACTGGGGTCCCCCAGGGACCAATATTGGGCCCAACGCCATTCAATATCTTCATAAGTGATCTGGATGATGGGAACAAGTGTACCCTGATGAAGTTTGCTGATGATACCAAACTGGAAGGGAGAGCCACCCTGCAGGAATACCTGGATAGGCTGGAAGAGTGGGCTAACAAGAACTTTATGAAGTTCAACAACGACAAATGTAAGGTCTTGCACCTGGGAAAACATCATCCAGGAGTGCAGCACAGGCTGGGATCTACCTGGCTGGGGAGCAGCTCTGTGGAAAGGGACATGGGGGTCCTGGTGGACAACAAGCTCAGTATGAGTGAATGGCGTGCTGCTGCAGCAAAGAAAGCCAACAGGATGCTGGGTTGCATCAACAAAGGCATCACCAGCAGAGATAAAGAAGTCATTATCCCACTCTACTCAGCACTTGTCAAGCCACACCTGGAATACTGTGTTCAGTTTTGGTCCCCGCTATACAAAAGAGATGTGGACAAGCTGGGGAGGGTCCAGAGAAGGGCCACAAAGATGATCAAAGGACTGGGAAGCCTGCCATATGAGGAAAGGCCGAGAGAGAACTGGGTTTGTTCAGCCTTGAGAAAAGAAAGCTTAGGGGAGACCTTATCACCATGTTCCAGTATTTAAACGGTGGCTACAAAGAAGATGGAGACACCCTTTTTACAAGGAATCACATGGAAAAGACGAGGAGTAATGGGTACAAGTTACTCCTGGGGAGATTCCAATTGGACAATTTTTCACAATGAGAACAATCAGCCACTGGAATAATCTCCTCAGGGAAGTGGTAGATTCCGCAACATTGGGTTTTTAAGATTTGGCTGGACAGGGTGAGGGCCATCTTGTCTAGACCATGCTTTTGCCAAGAAAGGTTGGCCCATATGATCCCTGAGGTCTCTTCCAACCTGGTGTTCCATGATTCTATGAAAATTGTTCCCAGTAGAAGTATTACAGAGTAGTTCAGTTCTGAGGCTCCCAGTGAACAGTACTGGTATTGCATTTATGGTACTTGAGACCTCACAAGCATGAATTCTTTTAAGAAATGCCAGTTGATCGGTTCAGAGTAGTCAACTTCTTACAGTTGCCTCAACCAGACATATCTGGGCTAAGGAGGCTGCTCTAAAAGAACTCCTGAAACCCATCCTTCAAAACTGTATCACTGATTTTTTTTTGTTAGGTCACAATATTATTCAGCCAAGTAAAACCAGAAAATGCTGACATTACAAATATAATCATATTTTAAGTCCGCTACCTTATAAGTATTTTTCTAGTTATTTACACAATGAAGTAAAAATCATTCTTTGCAAGAACTTAAGTAATTTAAAACATTTACATCTCTAACACTAGCAGAGCTAGCACTTTTCATACATTTGGAGATTAACATGTCATTTGGCCTTTTGGTACTTGTTCTATAATATGACTGCCTGTACTTTGAAACAAAACAAATTAAATTTAAATTTCTAACAGTTATATCTTTGGCATACTTGCAGTACTTCAAAGCATTGATCAGATACTTATTACTTAAAAACAAACAAATCACAACAGCAGCAACATCAAATTTCATCTCATACTGAAAGGCACTTGCAAAGGAGAAAATACTTCTTAGGCTCTTACAGTACCACCAATAGTGGTCACCACCTGTCCCAGACTTTAGAAAAGTAAGTGTCCCTTAAAGCATCAGTTTATAAATACTTTAATTTGATTTTCAGAGTTCTTGACTCCTGAGTACTTGGGAATGAGCCTACAAGATTAAATTTAAGCTTGGTATTTACTTTTTTTCCCTCTTCTCCAAAATATGAAATCATTTGAAAGCTAAATCTTTTCATCAAAAAATTAGGACTTTTTGAGTAGAACATATTAGTATATTACACAAAAGTCCCATTTATATTTTAAATTTCACTTCTTTCCTCACAAGGAGGAAGGAATCAAAATTTGCAAGTGACTGTAGAAGCTTCTCCAGAAATTCAAGGCAGTCTTTCTGAAATGCGTATGTATGATGAAAGGCCAATGCTCAATTAGAGTTGAAACTGGCCAGTGCTGTATCAGACAAAAACAAGGACTTTGTTAAGTATATTAATAGCAAAAGGAGGTCTAAAGAAAACACTAGACTGATACTTGTTGATTATGGTCACCTGACTAATAGGGATGAAGATGAAGTGGAGGCATTCAATGCTTTTTTTGCCTCAGTCTTTAATAATACTGATAGACCTTGGGCTGCCCAATCCTCTGAGTTGGAGGACCACAAGCGTGGGAACAGTGACTCTCCATTTGTGGACACTGAAATTGTAAGGGAACAGCTTTATGAGCTGACTGTTCACAAGTTCATGGGGCCTGATGGGATTCATCCTAGAGTACTGAAGGAGCTAGCAAATATTATAGCAGGACCCCTCTTAATCATCTACCAAAGGTCTTGGGAGTCCGGGGAGGTCCCTACTGACTGGAAGCTGGCCAATGTTATTCCAAGTTACAAAAAGGGCATGAAGGAAGACCCAGGAAACTACAGACCTGTTAATCTAACGTCAGTTGCTGGAAAAATTACAAGAAGATTATACTGGGTACTATTGAAAGGCATTTAAAGAACAATGCAATCATCAGGCACAGTCAACACGGGTTCACAAAGGGAAAGTCCTGTTTAACTAATTTGACCTTCTATGATAAGGTCACCCACCTAGTGGATGAAGGTAAGGCAGTGGATGACTTTTTTTTTTTTATTTTAGTAAAGCTTTTGATACTGCCCCTCATAGCATCCTTCTGGACAAGTTGTCCAACTATGAGATGAGCAGGTTCATGGCACGCTCGGTGAAGATTTGGCTGAAGGGCAAAGCCCAAAGGGTTGTAGTGAATGGGGCTACATCTGGCTGGCGACCGGTCATGAGTGGCGTTTCTCAAGGTTCAATTCCAGGGCCAGTTCTGATCAATATTTTTATCAATGATCTGGATGCAGGAGTTGAATGCATCATTAGCAAGGTTGCTGATGATACCAAACTGGGAGATGCTGTTGACTCTCTCAAGGGACAAGAGGCTTTGCAGAGGGATCTAGATAGACTGGAGCATTGGGCTATGATTGATGGGATGAAATTTAACAAGTCTCCTCACTATAAGAAAGACACTGAGGTGCTGGGGCGTGTCCAGAGAAGGGCAATGAAGCTGGTGAAGGGCCTGGAGCACAAGTCTTATGAGGAGCGGCTGAGGGAACTGGGACTGTTTAGTCTGGAGAAGAGGAGGCTGAGGGGAGACCTCATCGCGCTCTACAACTACCTGAAAGGAGGTTGTACTGAGGTGGGTGTTGGTCTCTTCTCCCAAGTAACAAGTGAGAGGACGAGAGGAAATGGCCTCAAGTTGCACCAAGGGAGGTTTAGATTGGACATTAGGAGAAATTTCTTTACTGAAAGAGTGGTCAGGCCTTGGAACAAGTTGCCCAGGGAAGTGGTTGAGTCACCATCCCTGGAAGTATTTAAAAGACGTGTAGATGAGGCGCTTAGGGACATGGTTTAGTGGGCATGGTGGTGTTGAGCTGATGGTTGGACTCGATGATCTTAGAGGTCTTTTCCAACCTTAATGATTCTATGATTCTAAGTCAAAATGCTGGATTTTGCACCTGGACAGAGTAACGCCAGACACAAGTATAAATTGGGAGAGGAGTGACTGGAGAGCAGCCCTGCAGAAAGAGATCTGGGGGTGCTGGTCGACAGGCTCAAGAGGAGTCAGCAGTGTGCCCTGGCAGCCCAGAGGGCAAACCGCATCCTGGAGTGCACCAAACAGCATAACCAGCCGGTGAAGAGAGGTGATTATCCCGCTGTATTCAGTGTTAGTGCGGCCTTCCTTTGAGTACTGTGTGCAGTTCTGAGTCCCACAATTTAAAAAGGATGATAAGGTCCTCAAATGCGTCCAGAGGAGGGCAACAAAGCTGGTGAAAGGGCTGGAAGGCATGTCCTGTGAGGAGCAGCTAAGGACTCAGGGCTTGTTTAGTTTAGAGAGAAGGAGGCCGAGGGGCGACCTCATTACTCTCTACAGCTTCCTGAGGAGGGGACGTGGAGAGGGAGGTGCTGATCTCTTCTGCCTGGGATCCAGTGATAGGACGTGTGGGAATAGTTCAAAGCTGCATCAGGGGAGGTTTAGACCTGGCATTAGGAAGCATTTCCTTACCGAGAGGGTGGTCAAACACTGGAACAGGCTTCCTAGAGAAGTGGTCGATGCCCCAAGCCTGTCAGTGTTTAAAAGGCATTTGGACAATGCCCTTAACAACATGCTTTAACTTTTGGTCAGCCCTGAAGTTGTCAGGCAGTTGGACTTAGATGATTGTTATAGGTCCCTTTCAACTGAGATATTCTATTCTATGACAAGCTGACTAGTAAGCATTGTACATATAAAAACGTCAACAGTGCAGCCAATATTTTCAAAACACATTTGACCATTTAGTGTTTTATTGTTCAAAGGTTTCTCTAAAACCTAAAGAAACTGAATTGATTTCTTGTCAAAAAGTATCAAACCACTTGTTTTCATTGCTGTTACAGTAAGAAGAAAAATACTAAGCCTAAAACCATAAAGGAAATAGTCACAGAGATCAGTGGTCACATCATGAAAAAAAGTTTGTTTCCACAATACTACAAATTATTTTTCTTCTTATGCTGAAACCTAGAGTAATTTAAGAAAACAGAGGAAGGAATTCAGACAGTAAGTTATTGGCCTTATACAGCTGATGGAAGAACCCCAAACATATCTGTTCTCTGGCAGATAAAACATCCCTGTAACAGCAGCTGTAGCCAATATCAAACACATTTGGTCTCCAATAGTTTCAGCATACAGTCATATTTTTATTTAAGAATAACATACTATTTTACATTGAAATGAGAAAGTGATGCTTTTCCATACTTTGTTCTGGAAGCCAAAAGATGAAATAAAAATAACTAGCCCTCATACTTCAAATTAAAATATCTTGTTAAGAAATTACTTGAGAACTGAAAGCATTAATTCTTCATCATTTTCTCTTAAACTCTAGTAGTTTCAGCAAAACTCCAGAAGCTAAAATCTAAATATTTTAGCTGGCTTGATGCTG
Organism: Calonectris borealis; assembly: GCF_964195595.1. Classification (NCBI taxonomy): domain Eukaryota; kingdom Metazoa; phylum Chordata; class Aves; order Procellariiformes; family Procellariidae; genus Calonectris; species Calonectris borealis. Next base: position 147,487,155 of record NC_134312.1, read on the forward strand.
TGCACTCCTTGGAAAGTTAACACTATGTCAACTCACTCAGTAGTTTGTTTTCTCAACTTTTTTTTCCCTTGTTGCAAGACATTCTTCTAAATATGCAGAACCTAGAATTTAGACAAGCTCACTTGAAAGTTGATGCACTAGTCTGAAAATTAAAAATTCAAATCAAACTGTGAAGGTTTGCAAGTTTTTGACCAGAGATGGAATCTCAGCTCTCAGCCTACTCTTCCTTCTCTGGGTTATTTATGGTTCTCCTACCAAACAACTGTTAAAAAAAAAAGTCATTCCAAAAAGACACCATTAGCCTAAGTTACAAACTCAGTCCATTCTCCTCTTAGCCACTGTCAGTCCTGATTACATCATTTGATTTTTGCTCCAAATTTAGACAGCTCATAAGCAAAGTTTTAAACCAGGTGCCAATTTCCTAAGCTCAACATGGACCTTCTGAACATCTTAGCATACATCTAGTTTCTTAGCTTTGGGTTTTGTACTACTAGACTAATCTGTTTATGTACTTCAACTCATGATTTTTAAAAGCAAAGAGCTTTCCCTTGGGATAAAAAAGCGCATCAAAGTAAAGGAATAAGAAAATATGCTGTAGTTTGAATTTACACAAGCATTTTGCAGATTATCTCAGCTCAACTAAAATAGCAAAAGAAGTCTGAATTGTAGGTAAGTTACCTGCACTGGCAGAATGCTTGTTGTATCATAATAACACATACCGAACAAGAATATGGCAAAAATACCCTGGAAACACAACCAAAGCAATTCTATGGCTATTCAGTTTCAGTGCCATTAAAAATCATCAACAGATCTTATTTTTTGTTCATGTTACTTTTTTAGCAAAATGATTTTTTTTAATGCCCCAAGCCTGTCAGCATTTAAGAGGCATTTGGACAATGCCCTTCATAACATGCTTTAACTTTTGGTCAGCGCTGAAGTCGTCAGTTGGACTAGATGATCGTTGTAGGTCCCTTCCAAGTGAAATAGTCTATTCTATTCTAATATGAAAACTATGTGAGGAAACTACTTTGGGTGCACTTTTAAATTGAGTGGAGTACAGATATCTATAGAATCAGCAAAATTCTGCTGCCTCTGACTATTTGAAGTTTCACCATAAACCACCCACAAAGGAAACAGAGATGGGTCAGTATCAAAGAACCTAGGCACATCACTTTCAATCACAATGCACTTTTGAAACCCGTATATGTGTGTGTGTTGCCATTAATCTTAAAACACAGAAAGTACAGTTGAACAGGATTCCTGGTCAAGGTACTAGTATTACAGCAACAACCACCAGAAAATACTCAATTCACTATTTATAAGTCTGAAGAACTACTTAGATCCACCAATGAGGTTGCAAGTGCAATTTAATACTGTTGAGAGCATATAAGTACACGACAGGCTTGACCAAAGCTGTACATATATTGATATATGAGAATTCAGGAGATTTTATTTACATATCTTAGGCAGTAGCAGAAGAGGAACACAGAGGAACACTTATTTAGATGAAATGTGTAATTTAGATTACACATCCATCTTTGTTAACATTGCACCAGGGAAAGGAGATACAGGCACTACAGAATCAAGAGATGTTTGTGACCCTCTAGAGATGAGCCTCTCAAGAAATGGGCTAGATAGTGGACAAAGGAAAAAGGGCCAGAAACTATCTAAAAAGGGAAGTTTGCATTTCTGGCAATCTCTGCAAAGTTTCTGACTCCATGTAGCCTGCAACAGCTATACTATGATAGCCTGTGACGCCAGTAAAAACCCTGCCACTCTCTCCAAGAAAAAAAAAGATCTATGGCTGCTGTGTAATATGCCCCCCTGTCTTTATTTTTGGGGGGTGGGGGAGTGGGGGGGCCAGGTAGAGGAAAACGGGATTGCATGAAGACCCTCATAAACCCCAAGAATGTTTCAGTGATTCTCACTTAGTATTGCCATTCTCCCTCAAGGAAAGCCTTTTACTGTCTGCTAAAAGAAGCACCATCTATAACTTAAAAAGCAGTATGAAACCTTTGCAAGCTGTTGTTTATCTCATCAATCAAGCAGGTTCACAAATATGTTAAATCACAGGTCACTTCCACAACTGGAAATAGAACATACTGAACTAGAATTATAGAATCATTTAGGGTGGAAAAGACCTTTAAGACCATCAAGTCCAACCGTTAACCAAGGTGACCATATTTTACAAAAAAAAAAAAACCAAAAAAAAAGCAAGCTATAATTTACTCAAGAGCTCTATAGTGGTATGGCTGGTTGTCTCCAAAGGCAGATGTATCAGACAACAGGATCAGAAAAAGCTTTATGACCTCCTATATATCAACAGCAGGCAGTTGAGTCTTCCTTCAAACTGCAAATCAACTAAATACCCAAAGTGATCAATCTGCCACAGAGAAAAAGGTAACCAGCCACAGACTTGGCACTCATAAAAGACAGCAAGACAAGTACAGAGGGCTTAGCTTTACCACATTGTAGGCCTGATTTATATTTCCCGCGCTTACGCAACTGAACTCTTGAAACCTCTCACCCCCTTTGTTCATTAAATAGGAACAGGAAGAATTGATTGCCATCTGACACACAGACAAAAGGCTTTGGTTGGCAACAAAGCATTGCACGCCAATATTCAGTTAGTAAAACGGGTAAGAGCAGGAAGAGATACCTGATGTGGCAGAACCTCTCCTCTATCCAAGAGGGGGATATTCAAATCATTATTCAAATGAATAGCATCTCACTTGGCAACAGTACTAAATTCACCAATGTAACAGTTAAGTTTCGGGCCCACCCTAGTGACAACCCTTTCAGTTTTCTTCTTCCAAGCCCAGGGTTCCCTCTCATGAGACTCTCACTCAAAACCAACACAGCCTGCAGCTTCTCAAAAAAAAAAAAAGCTTCAGTTGAAGCAACTTTGCTTTGGAACCTTTAACTTGTAGCACAATGTCTCACATTTTTGTGTATATTCTGTTGAAGAGTTATTAAAATACCATTAAATGAATGTTTGAATCTGTGAGAATACACTGTAGTAAGTGCTAATTCAGATACTTTTGTGATTAGTTATTCCACAACTCATTTACTCCCATTATAAAAACCCCACATAGTTACCATCATGCCACAGGTCAGAGACAGTAACAAGCTTCGTGTATTAATTCGTTACACTTGCATCAAGAAAGTTGATCAATTTACAGGATTGTAAATTGATACAAAATAGAGGTCTTAATGGACAGAGAGCTTCCACACTGAGTTTTATATAGAGTCAGTGGATGTAGCAAGAGCAGGTTACTCTTCAATGAATTAGGGATTTGTCAACATGTCAGCCAATTCAATCTGGCATAGCTTTTACAGGAATGTTTCTTTGTTTCAGCTACATAAGGTGAAAAAAATCAGTTCTGCACTTCCCCTAAAATCAGTTCAGATGCTTTATGTGATCCATAAAATTGTGGTATCAAGTACATCAGTACCCAGTAAGTCATGACAATACCTGCACTGACCTGCACTTCACTCCCACGGAGATGTATGCAACATGTATTTTTTAGACCATGCTTGATCCATAATAGCTAAGCTATCACATTTGTAGTATCACCTGATCTTTGTCCCTCACAAACAGCTATCCTTTTAAGTTACAATCCTGCTACGCTAATATGTGGCAGACTAAATTATTTCCAATCAGTCAAAAAAAAAGAAAGACTGAATTCCTCTAGTAAATCAAAACAAATTTTTACTACACTAGCATCTAAGTAATTTTCAGCTTCATCTTAAAACTGACACTTTTTTTGACAAAGGCTAGATTTCCGATTTTGTGTGGGTTTTGCAAAATGTAATTGTAAATACAATTACCCAATACCGTGATACAAAATGCCGCTCTCACTGTGTTGTACAATCAACCTCTGGAGGCGACTCCTGTCAGGTGTGAAGGAAAGGTATCCCTTCAAGGAAGATGTTATATGCCACCCAGGCAAGTGGACCACCATGGAGAGAGGTATCCAGTACCTGAGGGAATTAGCTGTGCTGGAGGTGATTTATGATGACCTGAACAACGAGCAGTTATCCAAAGACCCAGATTAAGTCAAATGCACCCGACCCACGTGGCGGAAGTTTGTACGGAGCGCACCAGCGTCACATGCAAACTCATTGGCAATAATGACCTGGAGAGATGGAGAGGAACAAACAGTGGATGAACTGGCTGGCCAACTCCGGCAATATGAAGAAAGTCTCTCTTCCTCCCTACGGGCCTGTGAATCTGCTGTGGAGAAACTGTCTCAGGAGGTCCAGCAACTCAAAGAGGATATGTCCTGCTCCCCACCTGCACGGGCCAGTGTCTCAGCCATTAGGAGCAAGCGTCCCTCTGCTCAAGAGAGGAGACATCGTGGGTACACACCCCGGGGCACCCTGTGGTTTTACCTGCGTGACCACAGAGAGAACATGAGGAAGTGGGATGGAAAACCTACCTCAGTCCTACAGGCACGGGTACATGAATTGCAAGGAAAAACAACCACAAAAGGGGGTTCTTCCAGGAAAACTGCTGCTCCAGTCTCCAGTGAGTTCCCCAGACAGAGTAGAAGGGCTGATTCCACTTCCGACCTTAACAAAGGGACTTCTGACTCATACTTACAAGAAGTGGATAGCGAATATGATGACCAGGACTAGAGGGGCCCTGCCTCCAGCCAGGTGGAGGAAAGGGACAACCGGGTTTACTGGACTGTGTGGATTCGATGGCCTGGCACATCAGATCCACAAGAATATAAGGCTCTCGTAGACACCGGTGCGCAGTGTACCCTGATGCCATCAGGCTATAAAGGGGCGGAACCCATCTGTATTTCTGGAGTGACAGGGGGATCCCAAGAGTTAACTGTGTTGGAGGCCGAAGTGAGTCTAACCGGGAATGAGTGGCAGAAGCACCCCATTGTGACTGGCCCAGAGGCTCCGTGCATCCTTGGCATAGACTACCTCAGGAGAGAGTATTTTAAGGACCCAAAAGGGTATCGGTGGGCTTTTGGTATAGCTGCCCTGGAGACGGAGGAAATTAAACAGCTGTCCACCTTGTCCGGTCTCTCGGAGGATCCTTCTGTTGTGGGGTTGTTGAAGGTCCAAGAACAACAGGTACCAATTGCTACCACAACAGTGCACCAGCGGCAATACCGCACCAACCGAGATTCCCTGATCCCCATCCATGAGCTGATTCGTCAACTGGAGAGCCAAGGAGTGATCAGTAAGACTCGCTCACCCTTCAACAGTCCCATATGGCCAGTGCGAAAGTCTACTGGAGAGTGGAGACTAACAGGCGAAGTCACGCCGCCACTGAGTGCTGCCGTGCCGGACATGCTGGAACTTCAATACGAACTGGAGTCAAAGGCAGCCAAGTGGTACGCCACCATTGATATCGCTAATGCCTTCTTCTCCATCCCTTTGGCGGCAGAGTGCAGGCCACAGTTTGCTTTCACTTGGAGGGGTGTCCAGTACACCTGGAACCGACTGCCCCAGGGGTGGAAACACAGCCCTACCATTTGCCATGGACTGATCCACACCGCACTGGAACAGGGTGAGGCTCCGGAACACCTGCAATACATTGATGACATCATCGTGTGGGGCAACACAGCAGAGGAAGTTTTCGAGAAAGGGGAGAGAATAGTCCAAATCCTTCTGAAGGCCAGCTTTGCAATAAAACAAAGTAAGGTCAAGGGACCTGCACAGGAGATCCAGTTTTTAGGAATAAAATGGCAAGATGGACGTCATCAGATCCCAACGGATGTGATCAACAAAATAACAGCCATGTCTCCACCAACTAGCAAAAGGGAAACACAAGCTTTCTTAGGCGTTGTGGGTTTTTGGAGAATGCATATTCCAAATTACAGTCAGATCATAAGCCCTCTCTATCACATGACCAGGAAGAAGAACGACTTCAAATGGGGCCCTGAGCAACGACAAGCCTTTGAACAAATTAAACAGGAGATAGTTCAGGCAGTAGCCCTTGGGCCAGTCCGGGCAGGACAAGATGTGAAGAATGTGCTCTACACCGCAGCCGGGGAGAATGGCCCTACCTGGAGCCTCTGGCAGAAAGCACCAGGGGAGACTTGAGGTCAACCCTTAGGGTTCTGGAGTTGGGGATACAGAGGATCCGAGGCCCGCTACACTCCAACTGAGAAGGAGATATTGGCAGCATATGAAGGGGTTCAAGCTGCTTCGGAAGTGGTTGGTACTGAAGCACAGCTCCTCCTGGCACCCCGACTGCCGGTGCTGGGCTGGATGTTCAAAGGGAGCGTCCCCTCTACACATCATGCAACTGATGCTACATGGAATAAGTGGGTCGCACTGATCACACAACGGGCCCGAATAGGAAACCCCAGTCGCCCAGGAATCTTGGAGGTGATCACGAACTGGTCAGAAGGCAAAGATTTTGGAATATCCACAGAGGAGGAGGTGACACGTGCTGAAGAGGCCCCACCATATAACAGAAACTGCCAGAAAACGAGAAGCAATATGCCCTGTTCACTGATGGGTCCTGTCGCCTTGTGGGAAAACATCGGAGATGGAAGGCTGCGGTATGGAGTCCTATACGCCAAGTTGCAGAAACTGCTGAAGGAGAAGGTGAATCGAGCCAGTTTGCAGAGGTGAAAGCCATCCAGCTGGCCTTGGACATTGCCGAACGAGAAAAATGGCCAGTACTTTATCTCTATACTGACTCATGGATGGTGGCAAATGCCCTGTGGGGGTGGTTGCAGCAGTGGAAGCGCAGAGGTAAACCCATCTGGACTGCCGCGTTGTGGCAAGATATTGCTGCCCGGGTAGAGAACTTGACTGTAAAAGTACGTCACGTAGATGCTCACGTACCCAGGAGTCGGGCCAGTGAAGAGCACCAAAACAACCAGCAGGTGGATCAGGCTGCCAAGATTGAAGTAGCTCAGGTAGATCTGGACTGGCAACATAAGGGTGAATTATTTATAGCTCGGTGGGCCCATGACACTTCAGGCCACCAAGGGAGAGATGCAACATATAGATGGGCTCATGATCAAGGGGTGGACTTGACCATGGACACTATTGCACAAGTTATCCACGAATGTGAAACATGCGCTGCAATCAAACAAGCCAAGCGAGTAAGGCCTCTTTGGTATGGAGGACGATGGTTGAAGTATAAATATGGGGAGGCCTGGCAGATTGATTATATCACGCTCCCACACACCCGACAGAGCAAGCGCTATGTGCTCACCATGGTAGAAGTAACCACAGGATGGCTGGAAACATATCCTGTGTCCCATGCCACCACCCGGAACACCATCCTGGGCCTTGAAAAACAAGTCCTATGGCGACATGGCACCCCAGAAAGAATTGAGTCAGACAACGGGACTCACTTCCGAAACACCCTCATAGACACCTAGGCCAAAGAGCATGGCATTGAATGGGTCTATCACATCCCCTACCATGCACCAGCCTCTGGAAAAATTGAACGATACAACGGGCTGTTAAAGACAACACTGAGGGCAATGGGTGGTGGGACATTCAAGCATTGGGACACACATTTAGCAAAGGCCACCTGGTTAGTCAACACTAGGGGATCTGTCACTCGAGCTGGCCCTGCCCAATCCAAACCCTTACGTGCTGTAGAGGGGGATAAAGTCCCTGTTGTGCACATAAGAAATATGCTGGGGAAGACGGTCTAGGTTGCTCCTGCCTCTGGCAAGGGAAAACCCATCCATGGGATTGCTTTCGCTCAGGGACCTGGGTGCACTTGGTGGGTGATGAGAAAGGATGGGGAAGTCCGGTGTGTACCTCAAGGGGATTTAATTTTGGGTGAAAATAGCCAATGAACTGGATTGTATGATGTTAGTTATTACATAGTACTGTATGTCATCACTTCTATGGTTACCATACGCCATATTAACAGTATTACAGTAAGAATCACCCAGAATAATGTAGGATGAACTCCGATGAAACTGAGCAAGGTGCAACAATGATAGAACCGGACGAGTGCCCAGAACTGGCCTCCACATGCAAGAGCCCAACACCACACACCATCTCTCCTGCCCTGCAAGACTGTTATGACAGGTGGAACCCGAAGTCATGGACTAAATGAACTCAACGGACATTTTAGAGGGATGGCCCATGGACTAAGGGAATGATATCTGTGTGTGTGCATATATCAAAAGGCAGGGAAGAGTAGCGGTGACTAATTGGAATGTATGGGAAAATGTGAGACCTGGGCATGATGTAGATGGTATAGAATAAGGGGTGGATATTGTCCTGGTTCCAGCTGGGACAGGGTTAACTTTCTTCCCAGTAGCTTGGGGGGTGTGCTGTGTTTTGGGTTCAGTGTGAAAGGAGCGTTGATGGCCCATTGATGCTTTGGCTGTTGCTGGGTGATGCTTGCACCGGGAGGGGGGAAGCACAGCCGGGGTGGTGGACACAGCTGGCCAATGGGGTATTCTATACCACGTGACATCATGCTCAGTATAAAAACCAGGTGGGGGGGGGGCTCGCGCCCCGTTCGTGACACGCGGTCGGTAAGCGGTTGCTGAGCGGTTGCGTTGTGCATCGTCTGCTTTGTGTATTCTGTTGTTGTTGTTCTCATTGTTATTATTACTGTTCTACTTAGTTTTATTTCAATTATTAAACTGTTTTTATCTCAACCCGGGAGCTTTCCTACTTGTGCCCTCCGATTCTCTCCCCCATCCCACCGGGGGGGGTGTGATCGAGCGGCTGCGTGGGGTTTATTTTTGCTGGCTGGGGTTAAACCACGACACCATCGCCCTTTGGAAGTGACTCCAGAGCTCATAAGATACTCATGAGGCACAAATCAAGCACTGCATTCTCAAATGTCCGACTGAGGATAGGCAAGCAGAGGCATTGTCAAACCAATCACACAGGCATGGCCAAAAAGCTCTGTCCTCACAAGAGAGATATTAAAGATGTTCCAGAATCCACCTGTGACATTTAGGCCTTACAAAAACAGCAAAACATTGTAACAAGCTGAAGTAATTATCAAGTGTCAAAACCTGTACATAGGCACAAATCATATTTATAACCAGCAATGTCAAACAGTGAAGAGTAAAGAAGGTCTTGACAAAATTTGCCCCCAAAAATTAAATCTCAAGTGTGCTTACAAATCAGATTCCGATTTTGTCTCAAAACTGCCTAAAAGCTGATATATGGTGTCCTTGAAATGTTACAATATATTACCATGGATGACTACTCCTTATAAGCTAATTAGCTTCCTTGCTCTTAAGTGAAATTAAAATCTTTTATAAGCAAGTTATGATGAGTTATAAAATCTGAAGCAGAAAAAGTAATCAACCATGCAAATACAGAACAAAGCAGTATACTGTAAATGCTAACAGACATGCTATAAATAAAAGCTCTGAAGAAAACTGCTCAAGGTCAAATTTTATCAGTCCTCTTTGAACACTTGATCATGTGGCTCTTTTTAGTTACAGAGTTTGTAGCTATGCCTATTCATAAAGCTATTTTATTATTTTGAAGGGATTAGAGAATATGTGATTGTTTTATAAGTATAATATTACTCTGTGGAATTAAAGACAGTAAAGTAAGGTAGATGATTTACATACGAAAAATATATCCTACAAATCATGACAAAACATTTTCTGCTTCATGCAACAAACAAAAAAGGTCTTGTATCAAGATTTAGGAAAACAAGTGGGCAAGTCATTCTTCTATCCCTAATCTTGTTACTCAAATTGACAGGTCACTTCAGCAATCTGGTATTCCAATCTACCAAAACAATCTGGTAGAATTACTGTTTATTGCCCTTGTTTTCCACATAGAAATGTACTCATTAGGACTAGAAGCATTTTAAAAAATGCTTATTCAAGTAGCTTTCACTGTGAAGAACAGCTTATTTTTGAGTGAAGGTTCTGCAGGTTTTCCAAACTTTATTTTTAAAAAATAAGCCAAGATTTATAATTATTTAATTTTTCATTGCAACTTGTTCACATTTTGCACTCCAAGGATCTGTATAAACAAATAATGTTTTTTGTTCTCTCCAATTCTAATGCACTAGGACAAGCCTGAAGTATTTGCTTTGAAACTTTCAGGGCCTGATCCAATCTCATGTCAGTCCAGATACTTTTGTTTAAACATTCCTTTGCAGCAGGAGCTGAAGTTGTTTTCACTAAAATTTTTAAAGCAATCCGAATATGATCCTTTGTAATATCAACTGGTAAAACCTTCCTATTTTGAAATGTAAATTTCAGAATCAATTTACTTGTAAACATTCTTTTGAAAAAGTAAAAAACCCTGCTTTCTCAGAGATTCCACATATACAAACAAAGCAGAAAAATGGGAGTACAAAACAGATCAGACTCTGAGAACCTGCTTTCCGTTCCCATTTTTTATGTCTTTAATATAAATAAACTAAAAATGCTGCAGCTTACCAATCAAAATGGAAGCATGAAGTAGTACATCAGGCAGGATTGGTTTTCGTTGTTTTGGGGTTTTGTTTTTCAGGTATTTTGGGGGGGGGATGGTTTTTTTTTTGGGGGGGGAGGGTTTTTTGTTTGGTTTTGTTGTTATTGTTGTTTTTTTCCTAAAAAGCTACAGAATAAAACATTTTCCTAGAGGAAAAACAATCCTAAGCAATCAGAAAGCCAAAGAAGCCAAACTAGAATTGTGACAACTGGTTAATGATTTACTTAGGGGGTATTTTAATAGCTGGATAGAATAGCCAGGAACAGTTTTAAATGTCTTCAGATGCAATTGCTCACCTTTGCCTCTATATACAAATCATTCAATACAGAAATGTCACAATTTAGAAAATTTCCTATGTGCTTATAAAACCCACTATGACACCACTCTCAAATCTCCACTGATGAGGGCTGACAGAGGGTCTGAATGTTCCTTTGGACACAAGAAATAAAAAGAATAATATATCAGAATATCCAGACACCCACGACTAAGGAGGTCAAGTCAACAGAAGCATATGGTGTTCTGTTTGTTCACTGGCTTCAGACAATAAGGATAATTAAACACATGATTTGTTTGAGAAGAGTTATTGGCAGCACTTGAGCTGTAGGTCTTCTTTTAAACCAAAGAACAGCAAGCTACAGTGACGGAAAAAAAATAAAGAAATCCCACATTTGCGATTTCTTTGTCCTGGTCTGACTGTTAACGTAACCACATTCACACTTCTTTGCCTAGTAAACAACACTGCCCGGGATTCTATGGATTAATATAATCCTCAGGGCTTTTTAGGTTCCAGCTATTTGGTTTTTATTTTATTCCCAGTGCTAAGAAGCACTGTGAACTCCGTTGGCATTTCTTCTTTAAAGGGAAAGTGATACAAAAAGGTCACTGAAATCATATGCTAAATCAGTTCCACAATAAGCAATCAGCATTTAACACATCTCTAGCCCTGAATAGAAACACTAAGGAATAAATAAAAGCTTCATAGATTCTATTCCCAAAATGCAGAGCTGTACAAGGAAAATTATTGCAACTTCTGTTGTAGACATACATAGCACAAAGAGTTCAGTTTAAGAAATTAATAAAAGAAGAGCTCAGCTCAGTATGCAATCCATTGAATTCATGTAATTTGGACATTAACTCTTTAGTGTCAGAAAAAATTACCTTCAAACAACCTTCAAAACCCTCTGCTTTGATATTTCTTACTTGCCTTGCACAAGACAAAGTGTACAATAGTGTAAAAAAACCTAGGAAATGGTCAACAATAACATCACAGTATTACCTCAAAAACAGGAACACAATTTCCAGTGACAGCTTTTACAAAGATCATTATGTCATGATTATTTTTTCAAACTAACTGCCAATTAAAAAGCCATGCTACAACTCTGACTAAAATCTTATGCAGAACATCTACTGCTCAAGCAAGCATGAAGCTCCAGTTTAGGCAAGCGTTACAATCATAGCACTGAAACACACTTTGCTTTTAAGATACAGGATAGGTCGATATCTAGCCTGCATTCTTGGCAACACTGAAGGATTAAAGCACATTAGCTGAAAGAAAGCATTCCTGTTGCATTTTTTTTACCATATTAAAATAAAACAATCTATTCTACATTTCTGCAGAAATGCTTGCATTAAGCATACATTTTGCATGCATTTATTACATTTGTTTCCATCATTTAATGTGTGTGTATATATATACACTTTATTGCTACCAATAAACAAGAATATCTTCTTAAAACTACATAATAGCTAATTATGCTCATTTCTAACAAGACATATGAAAGAAGCTGTAACCGCTTATGCTGATCCTAGCAGAGTGTGGCTTTATAACGTAATGATCAGCATGTGTGGTATCGTAATTTCAGCATTAAAAATAATACCAAAATCTAACCCTGGTAAAACACAATTCTTTCACATCTGCTAAAAAAGAACAAGAGACAACACTTTCACCTGAAATACTTACAGATTTGCTGATAGTGTAAACCAATGTAATTACCCTTTAGATAATTCAACCCCTTACAGTCAGTTTGACTACAAGTTATCTGTGAGATCTCATGTTTTTCCTCAGACCTCAATCAGACAGTATTTTCAGCTACTTTCTACAAACAGGCATATATACCTATATTAACATATCAAACAAAAATATTCATGCTATCTAGTGTTCTCAAATTCCTGGAGGGTTTTTTTTTTTAATTTTTTTTTTGTTAATGAAAAATATTTCTCTGCATACCACCTTTTTATAAGCTACTGAATTTCTAATTCAATTTACTAAAATAGTGTTCTCTGCTGTAACAGAATTCATGAAAGTAGGGTCTCTGACTCTCCTTGTTATTGACTTGGTAAGTTAAAACTGGAAAAGGAATTTGAAAGAGAAAAGAAGTTTCCACCAAAGCCCACAATAAAAACATTTTTGTTGAAAATGTTTATTATCCAAACAATAAACCAGTTTTCCAAATCAATTTGGTAATCATTCAAGCTTCCTCTAATACTGTCACTCACATCTTGCAAATAGCCAGTCAATGGAACCTGTATTCTACACTTTTTAAAAATCTTTTACATATCTGATGCCCCCACATCAACTTCCTGCTTTAACAGCTACAGTTATAGCTATATTTTAAGATTAAAGAGATAAAGTTTTAGTCAAAGGTTACACACATTATTCCTTGTATTCATGATGCGCTACACATAAGAAAATTCAAAAACCTAACTGATCTGAAATCAACTTACTTTTTTCCCTTCTCTAGCTCTTGTTACACCAGTAAACTGTGTTGCTAACATAACGCTATGTTAACTATACAGCTGGAACCAAAGCCAGCCAGTGCCTCCCATAGTGCTTAGTGTTGAGGGACCTCCTGATTTCAAGGATAAAATAAAAAATTCTTGGTTAAAAATTGAGAATAAGGTGCAAGTTAGTACTTTTCATTCTGGAAGCACCCCAAAGTCTTAAATAATAACCATAATTCAGAGAATATTGATGACAGACTTAAATTCTAGTTAGGAGGAGCATTATAATACACACAGATAGGTCTGCATTTGAAAAAAAAAACCAAACACAAAATCAGGTATGGTTTAGAGATGATCATCATGCTAATCAATATGCAATTGTGAGCACTGGTGTATCTCAAGTCTGTAATTATGGCATTACACCAATTCAAAATTCAACCCTAGCTGGACACCTGAAACTAATTTAATCTCAACTCTAACGTGGTCTCTATATATCATATTTGTTTTGTCATCGTTTCACAGACAACTTTCATATGAATAAAAAGAAAATGATAAAAGATTAAAAAAATCAAGGGGGGGACGGGATGAATGAACATGTTTGTTTATGTCATATGTAAATGCTAGGACAAATAATATACTTGAACAGATCAGAATTTCAATCAGGGCAAATGAAGCCGTAAACAGGAAAAGAATGGTCTAGAAGCAGCAACAAACATGTTTTCACATGGTTAGAGAAGGCACTACTTGGCTTCTAGTTAGATTTGACTAAGGCCCTTGAATACATCACATGGTATAAGAAGCTGAAATTTTTTGATTTTTTTTGGTGAGAAGTACAGAGTCTCCAAAATACTCAGCGCAGAAAATTAATATTTTGGTTTAACTTCCCTAAATCACTTTTAATTACATATTTTTAATTATTTTCCCATTACACTACTCTTCAATATTATTGAATGTTAGTCTGTGATGCTACAACGCCACAGGGAAATGTGGTTCCATTTGTATTTCAAATGGGTTAAGGTTTCTGAGTAGAATTTTAACTTTCATATTGATCTCTTCCATAACAAGGATGCAAAGAGTTTGTGGAAGAACTAGCACAGTGTAGGAATTATTCCCACAGAAGAAGAGATCCAAGAAGCATCATGTGGCTATAAACCACATCTTTATTAAGATGAATTGAAATAAAGTATAATTTGATTTTCCCTTACAAGAAAGACTTTGGGGTTTGTTAAAGATTTGTTCAAAAAACTTTTTGCATTACAAAAATTGTATCTAAAATTCCAGTTTTAATTTTGAAAGATGCAAATCAATACAGCCATAGGATAGAAGTTCCTACTAAGTGTCCCGTTACTTTTATGCCATTATTACAGTATATAAATCAATCTGCTATAAAGCTTTTTTTGAGAATGAAGGGTAGAGTCAACTGCATCAGCCACCAACTCTTCAGTTTCACTTAAATACCATAAATGGCAACACCCCCTTTAGCTTAACAATCAGCCTCCTACATTTAATTTCCATTTGAAAAATGCGTCTATAACATCTCAATAAACAACATAGCAAAGTAGCCACAAATGCCTTTTTCTTCTATGGCACATTTAACGACAACAGTAAACATATACAAACAGTAGTAAGAGGCACCTCAAGATCAAATAGAGATAAAAGCAAACAGCTTAATCATCGAATCTTGCCAGACCCAGAAGGCTATTCTCCACTAATTCAAAAAAGGACCAAGTACAAAAATACACCCGTGAACACAATCACAAGCAGTTTGTCCTACACTTTGAAGTAGGATTAAACCAGCAGTGTCATGAACAATCAAAACCAAATATGTAAAATTTATGTGTAAATGTCTGCTTGAGTTTTAAATAAACAGCTCTCTCACCTGGCACTCTAGTAATTTTGTGTGCTTAGTGAGAGCCAAGACTGTGGGGCAGGGAGGGAACATCCAAACCCGAACATAGATACTGCATCCACACAAGTTTCACAGATTCGTTTTCCTGCAGCTGTTTCCATCCCTTCCCACTTACAGGGACTATCCCAGTGGCCCCAGTTCTTCCCCAAGACTCCCATCCACACCCCAGGACCCTCCATTCCTCCACCACTATAACCCCAACCAGCAGGACCAGCACTCGGCCCTTGGCACACAACTCCTCATGTTGTCCGCCGTATATGTCTTCCCATACACATACTTCTTCCATGCATTAACAGCATCTGCCTTTAACCACTAGTAAAAGACAACAGTGCTGCAGCAGACAGAGCTCTGCACCCATTGCAAGGTCAGCAGGAACGTGAGCAGTGGCTGCCCAGCTAGCAAAGCCCAACACTGCGGCTGAGCTCCAGCCCTTCCCTGCAAGGAGGGCCAAGCGAGGAGGACAGACTAAAAAACTATTACCAAGGAGTGACAGAGGGAAAAAAAGGATACAGCAGCATGTCTTAAGGCAAAAGAAGCTGAGTGACATTTTAACTTTTGAAAAAAGTTAACCACAGCCATCCTACTTTCGTTATCTGAGTCATTAGTTTATCGGTATGACTGCACCAGAGACCAACTTAAAGCCATTGGTAATGAATATACGAACACACTGTGAATGTCCTAGCATGATTTTTTTTCCTGCATGAGAACAAACTCTCAACCTCACCCAATTCAAATCTTTGATCACTGCAATCTACGCATAGCTAAAATACCACAAAACCGGTGCAACTCATCTCTGGATACCCAAAACACAAGAGAAAGAAAAGTCTTCCGTTCAGCTCATTCCAAGTTAAAAACTTTATCAAACTAAGTTAAATACAGTTAGCTTTAAAGCAACGTATTACAAATACAGGGCCAAGCATTAGTCTCTTTTTCAGTGTCTCCATATACTATAAAATTGCACATTTATATACAACCGCCTTCTCAATAAAGCAGTGTGGAACAAGGGAACAAGGGAAAATGAGCCCTGACCTAAAAAGGTCATCTCTACCTATGCATGTGTGTATCCCATTTATATCAGAAGAGAAAACAGTTATTCTACTATCACGTGTCTACACATGAGAGTTTCAGAAAGGTCTCCTCTATTTCTATCTAGAGCCTCCCTGAACAACAGATACATTCGTGCAAAGCAAAAATATTTAACCCTGACACTTCCACGCAAACAAACTCTACAACACATGCACCTCTATACATCCTCCAGAATGTGACTCGCAGCACATATGCCAACCAATCAGGCAGTAACTGAGTGGTTGATCCCTCTCAGACACGCCAAAAGCATGTGGACTTTTGTGCAATTGTTCCGCAACTACTTACCACAAATATGCACTTGCATAAAACTTCCCAAAGGTGTCACTTACTGTGCACACTTAAACAATCTCTGTGTACACAATTGGGATTTCTGGTCATGCAGTAACCTGGTCAGCAACATGATGCCTGCGCAGCAGCATCCACCCATTCGGGGCTAACAGGCTCTGCCTCTGAAGGATTTCTGCCCAGGCAAGATTTCCATTAAGAAAAAGAAGTCACGTCCAGGAAAACCCAGGTGTATGTATCCCGAACCTTCTCCAAGAATCATCATATTATATGCTCACACACTGTTGAACATTCAGGGCTCAGGTTTTGAGAGTTAGGATGCTGTATATTCTCAGATGGATTAACTCAGCTACAGACCGATGTCTGTAAGCAAGGAAACAAAGCACACACGCAAGTAGGACCATGACACAGAAAGAAAAAGCAACCATTCAGTTCTGACAACTTGAAAGCTTCTGAAAACTTCAACGTGATTTGCTTCTATCACAGAATTGTCAGTAACTCTGTGAGTTTCTGTACATGTAAATCAAGACACTCCTACTTTAAACCATTCCTTTCCCTCCCCTCAGAAACCAACGAAACATACACATACAAGCCAGGAACTACAGCAAGAAAAACTAGCTTACTCAATTAAAATGAGATTAGTAATGGTAGATCCACAGCCAAACGTTTAACATTTTAATACATTAGAAGAAAATTCATCTATCAAAAGATAATTGGTCAGAAGAGTGCTACCACCTCACAATTAACAACGCTATTCTAAGAGCTGAAACTTTTAAAAATGCTTATTAGCTTGGGCACAAAATTCAAGCATTGCGGAAGTTTGATTATTGTTTCCACACGCGCTAGTGGGTTGAGGTTGCTGATGCTCCTTGTTTCTTTGCGCCTTGACAACTGTGTTGAACAAGCTCTGTTTCCGAGAATGTATTCTTTCTAACTTGTCCTCCTTGCAAACAACTCGGGATCAAAGCTTCACCATGTTCCCACATTGTTGCAAATGAACAACCACCTTGTAAGTCAAATATGATCCCATTACATTTGTTTTATTCAAATCTCTCTCCAACAGTACCTCTACAGTTTGTCTCTAGGGGCTGTGCAACTAAGGGCTGTTTATTTGCATAATTACTTTAAGAGTAATTTGTAATGGAAAAAAGATTTAGTTCAGCCCATCTCTGAACTGTCTGAAGAAACTTACGTGTTCATGGCATTGATATGTAAGACCATGACCTATATAAAGGCTACAATAGCAACATTGATGCTTGATAAGCATAGGAAACTTTTAAATTATTTTTGAGCATAAGATAGTAAAATTATATACTGCCGCAAGCAAAAATAGGGTTTCTGTTGTTTACTGTTAGATAGATGGGTGGCACATCTGTGGAAAGCATCCGCAGGAATAGACAGAAAGCTGCATGAGAGCCAAGGAGACAACCAGAAAAGCAGCTGGAAGCACAGCTCTAAAAGACTGTCTACAGTAATTGCTTTTTAGGCAGAGACTAGCTGGAATAAAGCCTTGCACTGTGAGCAAGGAAACAACTTTTTATTCACTTTCTGCCATGTTTAGGAAAACAAAACATAGTGCATTATAAACAAAACACCAGTTTCTCATCCTAAAAAGAAACAACTTACAGGACACTAATCCTGAAGATTGTATCAATAATGGAAAAAGCTTTTTTGTTATCCAGGCAGCAAATAAAGTCATGATTACATAGCAGGAATAAGGTTACTAAATAAGATACTACTCTAAACCGTGGGGGTGAGGGAAAAAAAGGGGAAAAAAAAAAAAAAAAACAAGTCACTTTCTGAGATTTTTCTAACACAATATTTTCATGGTTCCTAGCTATAGAAAGGGCTGTGGACATTAACAAAAAAAGGTTAAGTGAATCTGCTAAAATACGAGCAAACATTTTATGTGTTTTAAGGGATCAAATTTTATGATAACGAAGGGCAACTCTCATATATCTCATGCAAACATCAATATTATTTAGTAATGAAATGCACTGGCATGTCATTCTTGGCACAAGAAGAGAGAAGCTTGGCAAAGGTCAAGAATACCTAGCATAACTTAGGTTAGAAGGGACTTCTAGGGGTCATCTAGTCCAATCCCCTGCTCAAAACTAATTTCAGCAAGTTAGCTAGTTCAAAGTCAGATCATTCCTACCAGCTGTAGGTCTTCCCTGCCTGAGATTTATTTTGGGAGTGTCATATTGACTTTAAAAACCAGTGTAAATCGCTCTTTTTGTGCTAGCCCAAATCTCTATTAGTACCAAACATGGTATTGGTGCCTTTTACCTGTCATCATTGGTTTAACTTGTGCTTGAAAATGCCTACATGGAAATTCTTCACCCCTCCCATCTACTCCAGTATGTAACTGTACTTGCCATTACAAAAACTTTTTCCACTACCTAACCTTGCTCTCCCTTACAATTTCAGTTCCTTATATCCTGTTATTCACCATGGCCACAAACAATAGATTATGTCCCTTTTTTTTTTTTTTGCAAGAACTTTTAAAATATTTGAAAATTCTCTTCCCATCTCTCTTCTCATACCTTTCCCTTAAGTTAAGCAATGTCAGTACACTGACCCTTCCGTTACAGTGTAGATTTTCTAGATCTTTGATCACTCGCTGCTCCTTTGAACCCCACCTAATGAATTTATTTTCTTTGCAGTGCACCATCCCACAGTGGACACAGTGCCAAGCAGAGCAGAAAGAAGACTTCCTGTGTCGTGCTGGAGTAGTAGACTTCATACTTCTTTACTTCCTTAACACCCCTTTTCTGTTCAATTTCTTTTTGTTTTCTGCAATAACGTGATGACTCACACTTAGCGTGCGATTTACAGTAAACTGCCATTCCTAACTAGAGTCCTAACATCAAATTTCTTCCCCATTCTTTATGTACACATTTGATTTTCTTCTGCTTTACTGCACCCCATGTTTTGTCTGGGACACCTTCACCTACCTTCAACCCTCCATTCACCCCCCTTCCTGACTAAGTCTCTAATTTGCATAAGTTATTTTAAACTTCAAGCTCTCTGCCTACCTTCCCTGCTCCTCCCAGCATGGTGCTGTTTGAAATTTAGTAGGAAATCTCTCTCTCTCATCACCCAGATTCACCACCACCACCAAAATCAGGACAGACCATTGCAAAGCCCCTCTTGCTCACTGTTAAAAATGGGACCATGTATCTATTGTAGCTACTCTAGGGAGACAGTTATTAGCAAGAAGATAAATACATGCTGACTTACAATCCATTGCAAAGGTTTCTTAGTAGATACATTCATAGATACATCTCCCACAGTAGAGCTGTTAGGGTATGAGCAGCTGGGTCAGATGCAACTTTCTTTCCTGGGTTGGCTAAATTACTCTTATGATAGCCTCTGCATGGGAGCAGCAACCAGCGTTTTGGAGGAATCATGCAAGCATAGAAGACACAGGCTGAAGAAGTATTAAGAGAAGCCACACACAGCAAAAACATTGCCTTTCCCCAACTCTGAGGGCTGGGCCACAATCAAGAGCAGTACCTCAAGATGTTGGCTGAGTCTGGTTACATTAAACAGCTCTGGTAGCAACCAAGTTTTAGAATCCCATAAACTGTCGAACTAACCTAGCTAGCAAGTTACAAAAAAGCAAGGGGACAGGGAAGGGCTGCAGAAGCCCCTTTGGTTGTGATTCTTTCCACTGCAGCTCACCAAAATCACGGGTGTCAGAAGTTCTGCTGCATCAGGCACAAGACAAACACAAAGATACTGCAGACCTAAACATTGCCCACCTGAACTGCTGGGATATATACCTCTTCTGCTTGATTCATTTCGGACAGCATCTTCACTACCTGCACCGGCCTCTCGGTAACCATTTCAAACCTACATTCCTGATCAGGAATTCATTCCTTAATGAAATTCAACTCCTATTTTTAGTATCAATAAGCTATACGCCAATTTGTCAGTTTTGGAAACCAAGCTTGAAGTGTATTTTAGATAAAGACTGGAGTAATGTTCATGTGCTGGTGTTAAAAAGAAAAAGGAAACTCCTATTTCCTTTAATTTCAGCTCCTGGAAGATCTGCAACAGAATTTCCAAAGGAAACCAACGCTTCCCTTCTATTTAACAGAAAAGAAAAAAAGACCTCTCTTTTCCTCTAAACAAGCTGACTGGCATAAATGGTTATATGCACTTTCTACTTTAGCATCCCGTCCCATCCCTTCCTCTGCCTCCACTCTTCCCAGCTCATAGTCCATTTAACTTTTTTGCTTGATCAGTCTTAATCCACATCAGTGTGAAATCAGCACATAATTCTGAAAATCAGAACGTGCAGCCAGAAGACGTTAATCAGCATTTACACGAATAACAGCTTCTCTTAGGATCAAAGCATCAACTAAGGTGGGTTATGATTGCAAAATACTAACATGTATCTCTCAGATTTCTGATCTATTTTTAAAGAGAATATTTGCATAAACACTGGCAAGGGAAAAAAAAAAAATACATACACATATATATCCTGTCCTCCTTGCCCCATTTCCTCCATGGTTCTGTAGAACTCTTCTCCCCCCGGGAATTAACATTCCTGGTTCTTACTCCAAAATTTTCCACCATTGGCTGAGGCCTTTTTTTTTAGTCTCAGTTAGGTTTTCTTATGCTTGTTGTTAAGTTTAAATATTTTTCAGCACTTATGATTATTGTGATTGAAAAACAGTACGGTAATTCTAATTTTATGAAAACAGCCAAAGGAGAAAGACGACTACAGTTTTATTATACAGCCCAGGCCATTTTCTCTCCAAATGAGAGAAAACATCATGCTTAAAACAAAACAGTAGCTCCAACCATGATTACTTAAGTATGAGTGAATATTCAGCAAACTAGGAAGCTAAATATTTCAGAAGTAAAAGTCCACTTGGAGGTCTTCCCATGTGAATTTAAATCAGTGTACCAAAATAAGCCATCCTCGTACAGTGAATGAGATCCTACAGTTACGACAACACCCTTGGATGAATGGAAAAATAGAAGCTTTTCCAATTAATTCTTCATCGTTAAAGAAGAATATGTTTTACATGGGAAAAAGATGACATACAGTACTAGTTTCAGATTGCTCTGAAAACTACATAGTTTAGACACTCCTGAAGGATTAAGTTGCATCAGATTTTCACGACACATATTCCATACAGGTCCTCACCACTCCATGTAGCCAAATGCCTTCTAAATGTGATGCAAGACACGGCCAACTACTTTCTATCACCAAGAACAAAGCACGCATACTTTAAACAAAAAATTGCTCTTTTTTATTTTTAATCAAAGGCAGCAGGATCATAGTAGGACTTTAACATGGGAATCAAAGTGATGAGGTTGATGAATGCTTTGCTGAGGAGTTTATCCTACCACACCTGCCCTAATTCAGTAAAGTTATTTACCTTCCTTACCAATTTCCATGCTGGTGACAGGGATCAGGAAGTTTGCTGACGCAAGAAGAGGAGGTTCTTGAGCATTATGGAGCATAATGCTCTTCCTGGAAGAGCAAACCACTAGTCACATTAAAGATCAAAGCATCAAGACTACGCTCTCTACATAGCACACAACAGCTTTGATGTAATTTTTGTGACTGGCGTAATAGGTACGCAGCACTGTTTTGTACTGGTTATATCTTCTTAAGAGCAGTGCCTTTAGCATAAAAAAAACCCACTGCATTTCTGTAGCTCACAAACGAGGTGGTAAAGACCTGTGACCCTGAGCAGGTCATTAGTACCAAAAAGTATGATTCAGTCAAAAGAGATGGTGTTAAGCATAAAGTTATCACTTGCATAAGAGCTCAATCTTAGGAGGAATTCAAGGAATTCATCTTACACTGAGCTGACTAACCGTGAATGTGAAGTGACTGCAGATCCTTTAAAAGTGCTCCTTCTGTGCACCAAAGTAATCTGCATTTTCGTAAGATTTGATTTCCAACATCTACTTCATTTGGGCAAACCATAGTACATTTTTAACTCCTAGAAAGCAGTGTTACAACTCTTGTTCAGGACTCCCACAGGAGAGGTCTTTCCCAGGTGTATTCAGGGCTTGTACTACTTCCTTACAACTCCAGGACTTCTAGACATTGCATGGGGTCCAGAAAATGACAAAGATCTTGGCTTAATTTTGAAGATAATACCAGAGGTATTTCAGTCAACCTTCTTCAAACATAGTTAACTTTAAAAGCAAAACCATATAATTGGCCATTTGATCCAAATAGCAATATCTGCCCCATGAACGGTTATTTACATCATCAGACCACTGGGTAAGCTAAAGCCATGCTGTTTCCAGTGATGGCACTTCAGACAGAGTATTTCCTTCAACTCCTGACAACTTTTCAGCATATCCTTAAAGTTTGTAAAGCACTGTTCTGCAGAGACAAATTCTTGCACTTTAGTACCAAAGTGTATCACTTTTAAGTGTCTAAATCCTATCCTGCATAGACTGGGACTAGATATATTCACTAGAGGAAGACATGATCTACAAAAATATTACATCATCTCAGTCTTATTGCTATTCTAAAATGGTTCTGCATTTTAAGTATCAATTATCCAAGATCTTAGTTCCTCAATTAAAATTAATCACTTGAAGACTGGATTAGGGTTGTTAGAAACAAGGCACTATGCTTCCGCTTTTAAAAAGCAAAATTTGTTTTACTTATCACTGAGAAGCTAGCAATTTGGGGTTTTGCTTTTTCTTTTAAAAAATGTAAATAGTATTTTCTTCCCAAGTGTAGATTTACTTTGCTGTCCAAAAACTGACAAATACCTACAGGAATCTAGTGCATGCCATACAAATGTAATAAATAACAAAAGATGACGATCAGAGTACGTAACACCCCATAGCCCTTCAGTGAATGGGAACAACGAACACGGTATTTGCTTCTAATTGAGCCACTCAATCACTTGTAATGAAAATGTTACCAACGAATTAAGATACCATCCCGCAATGCTTACTAAATAAACATAAAATTATATCAAACTTAAAAAAAAATCTTAATAAATACATATCATCAGTTTTTGAACCTTTTCCACTGGTGCAGAAATGTCTCTGATTGAAAACGTGGTACTAAATGAACTCAAATCTGTTTTGGTTTTAGACAACTTGTGCAAATTAACAAAATGCTAAACATAAGTTAAAAAGTAAAATAAAATTAAAAAAAAATCATATGTATAAATTTCTCTTGAAGCAACACCTTAAAAGCAAATTACCTAAACTGTAGTTTCATAACTGTGATTTATGATTAATTAACACATTACTGATGTCTTGTTACACCGATTTTTATTTAACAAATTACCACCTTAATGCTCAACAGCAAGATCTGGAAGAAGATAAATGCAGAATTTTCATATCAACATTAAGAAAGTATTGATTCTAAGCATTCAAATGGGAAAAAAAAAGTATAAAAAAAATAGAGCAGTCTGACCAACAAAAGCTTAAATTATCACCAAGTGCTATATATACTAGTACTCTCCAAATAGCAGATTTTTGTTAATTTCTTTTAAAGGAGACTTTTCTTTTTGTTATGCTTTGACAAAAGAGAACAAGACTTGTAAATCATATATCAAGTAAGAAAGAAAAAAAGCATGAGAAAGAATTTCATAGATATGTATCTTTGCTGAAGTGAAAGCAAAATTCTTGTGAGAAGAAGAAAAGAGAAATCAATCAGTAACACAAAATCAAACTAGAGGATGTGGTATTAGCCAAAATGAAGAAAATACTACTTACAATATTCAAATATCCTTTTCTTGTCAGTCTTTGGCACTTCTACACTTTTGTTGTCCAATTAAAAGATCTACATGTTACCACAACCTCAAGAACCTGACATTTTTCTTGCTGCTTACATTCAGAAGGCTAGCCTACCGACCAACTGCTACAGCAGAGATCACACCACAAAGCATCTGCTTCTCGAGCAAGTGCTCAACGGGGGGGAAAAAAAAAAATTCAATATGCCACAGAACTCATCTGCTTCTTTTATACTTAAATAAGGATTACAAGTTGGCTGTGCTACAACAGACAGTATTCCTGGAAAACCCCAGCTTCCTCTTATTGGACCTGAGGCACAACTGAAGGTAATATTCTCAGAAAAACAGTCAGAACAAACCATGTAGCAATCTCACTTAAGACAGAATGTGTTTTAAAATTACTTGATCTTTGAAGGACATAGTCTACTATGTTTCAAGACATCAGATGTTTGTAAAGAGAAAAAAAAAAACACCAAATCAAAACCTTTCTTCTTCCAGAAACCATTGCTGAACGAGTTTATTTGCTTTACTGAAGGACAAAACCGAAACATCTTACCTGCAGTAAACAGTCCTGACCCTCAGAAAAACTGAATTTTCCAAGGTTCACATGGAGTGCAATAAGATCAACAAACATATATAAAAAGGTAAAAGTCTATTACACACAATAGTTACTTGATTATTTCATGAGATTGCTCATGTTATTATAATAGATGCGTTTCCCATTACCTGGTCAATTTGCTCATACTACTTTATTTCACATATCATACTCTGACAAGACGTATTTTACATTTCATTCAAAGACAGCAAGAAAAAGTCTTTCAACAATGTTGACTGGCAGTTTGCCACTGCCATCACTGAATCATCAGGGAAGACAAAAAGCAGCACCAAAAATAACACTCTCCAGCCAGGTCCATTGGCCATATGTTACATGGGGGAAAAAAAAAACAAAAAAACAAAAAAAAACCACACAAAAAAAAGCCCAACCAGAGATCATATGTTTTCCCAACAACTATAGAAGAGGGGGGAAAAAAAAAACAACAAAACACAACTATTCAGCCTGGACCAACCCCCTCCTGCAAGAGCAGCATTTGTTTTTCTTCGAGTACATTTTTTTTTTCCTTTTTAAATCAGGATCACTCTAAGTTAATTTTCCTGAATCTACTAGCAGGTGTTTATTCCTCACCAAGGCAATACCTTCTGGAGCAGAGTTAGTCAACAAGCAATTTACAGATTGCTAACATACAGCAGCAGTGCACATGCCTGTACTATTCATTCCTCTGCCATACAGCCACATGAAGGTCAATTTGGTTTTGGCGCCTTTTACTCACCTTTCCCATTTTGCCATGCAGTGTACCAGGACAAACTGAGGAAAGTAGTGATGAAAACTAACACGGTGGCCACAGTTCCATTTCGGAGCCTCATCTCATTTCAGCATCACACTTGTTTATGTTCTGTTAGCGATGAGGACCTATCTGTTGGGCTTGCTGCAATGAAGTCAGCTGAAGTCCACCAGCGGCAGCTGGCCAACAGCAACACAAAATGTAGCTCTCACATATCAGAGGTATCATAAATCAATCCATTCCAAATTGTTGTAAGCTTTCTTATAGTTCTCATAAATTAAACTTCTCTTTACTCTTCTAGTCCTGTTTAAAAGAAACAAAATTTTAAGAGATTATGCCAAAAATATTTACAAGAGTCCCCCATGTACCAAAATACAGTAGAGAAATACTACTATACACTCTTTACTGTGGCTTACATGCATCCCCCTCGCACCACCTCAGCCTCAGCTCGGGGAATAGAACTTGTTAGATTAATTTGTCTGTTTTCTGTTAAGACTGCTCCTATCTGGAGGAGCTGTATTTCACATGAATTTCATCCTTAAAGGACAAACATACCAACATTACAATTTTATCATAAACTCAAGGCAAGATCACATGGCAGGTGATGAACTGATATGAGAGTTGTTTTCAGGAAACCAGCAACTCAAGGTCCCACTCCTAAGTCCTCACTTTGACAAAACCCCCCTGAAATAAGTAAAGCCTAATGTAACTGCAGCAGCAGAACCGACCCCAGCGAATTGAGAGACCAGAGCTTTAAACAGCATTTACAAACCTACATCTTTCTCTGCTCAGTGCAAGAGTATTTGATCCATCCACAACCATTTTTTTTCCTAGCTCAGCTGCAGCTAAAGCACAGACTACAGTCACACATGGCAGAGACTGCTCAATCTATACCAACTGGCAACAAGCCAAAAGCCCCACAAAATGCCATGATATGACCACATCTCTCCTCCATCTCTGCCACACAAGGACAAAACACAGAAATTACCTACAGTTCAGTTTTATCCCAGATGAAGGTTCCATATCCTGGGATTAGAAATCCTCAACTGGCCAAACACAGTCAGCATCTAACCACGCTGTCCTGACTGAGCAAGACAAAGAGAATGGGGAAATAAATTAACCAACTTTAAAAGATGGGGAGGGAGTCAGATTTGTTTTTAAAACGCTAAATCATCCTTTACAGAAGCTCAAACATTAACATTTGACATTTTTTTAAGGCACTGACAGTTTTTCCCCACTATAAAATACATCTGATACAAGTATGCTACCCAGCAACAAATAACTTGCTTTGAAATTTCCTTGGAACCAATCTCTGTCACTCTCTTGCCTGGGTGCATTTAGGACAACAGGGAAAAAATACTTTTAGTTATTACAGTACCAAAAGATACCAGTCAAATCTGAACTACTCTTCCCAAGCTTGTATCGCAGCACACACTACCTTTACCGAAGAGCTTGCAAAACAAGACATAACCAACAGGCACGGTTAACAAATGAACGGAAGAGAACAACGAAGTTGCAGAACTACATGCTCTTGCGTTCAAATCTTGGTCACAACATCCAGGTTACAGAAAGTGTTTACCTTCGGACTGTGATTACCTCACACATAAAGCTAGTAACGTGCTTTGTTTTGAGGAACTTTATGCACAGATAGGTTTGTGGCTTTAAACATTAACTCAGAAATCACATGTTCCCTATGGGGAAGGGAACAAATGCAAGTATGCAGGAAGCAAAGTGGATAGTAAAATTCAGTAAGAAACAAAATAATGAACAGGAATAGAAAGAAATGTGAAAGGCTTTTCGATACAAGAAACCTGAATTCAACACAATGAAAGATAAAGACAACTGAGACACCTATAGAAAGCTAACACGGAGGGCATGGCGTGTCAGGAAATATCATCAGCACCAGCACTTTGACTAGGAGATGGACATAATAAAAGCCAGAAGGGTAAGCAATAGTAATTAGGTGAGAAGATAAAAGTCTGGGTGAACTTTAATAGCAAGGAGAGGCAAAGATTCAAAACCCCAAGGTTTTGTAAGGCCTGTCTACATGAATTAACAGTTTAACAGGGCTAAAGTGGCTCTGAAGCAAGGATGCCTAAACTGTAATCTACCTTTACCATTATTTTAGCAGCAGTCAGATCTCTCTGGAGCAGCTCAGGTGTGCATGAGGGACCAGGCGGCAAGCTAGACGGATTATCCCAGTGGGGGCAACAGACAGCTGGTCCAACATGCAAACAAGAGAGGGCAGCCAGGAAAGTAAAAATACCATCTGATAACGCAAGGAAAGTGAACTGCCTGCCTTGCCAGAAAACGTAGGCATAATTTTTACATTTGCTGCAATAAAATCAAGATGTTGTGATCAGGGCTTCTCACTGTGCTATCTGAATCCACAAAAAATACAGCCTGAAAGAATTCAGAAAACAAAAAAAAACACAAACAAAAAACCCCAGGAGCAACAGGATTCAATTAGCAGTAAGTATGCACAAAATTGTGTCAAATTAATAATTATCATGGGCTTAAGTTGGCTGGTTCTGCTTTTATTCTTCTCTTCTGGTCTTGTACCCACTCTTCTTAGCACAGGCACCAGCAGCTCAGCTACAGCTCAGCAGTACTTAGATAATTATTCAAGCATTTCCCTATATCAAACTGCATACATCAAGGCAGCTTTTAAAAATGCATATAGTTAAGCCAGCAGAAACCTATGTGTAGATGCATATAAATTATTTAACCCCCAGGTGGTCACTTTAGGTTTGTTCAATAATTTACAACACAAACTGAACAAATTTAACTGAGGGGTAATCCAGTTTGAGCCGATGTTATGACAGGGTATAACTAGATAGATGAAGCCTATGAAATTTCCCAGCACCGTTATGATCTGAACCTTTCCCACTGCAGACACACAGGAATGACCCTGCCAGATGCTGAAGGCCATGGGTACCTGGCACGCCTCAGGTGCCTGAATCACGTCTTAAATAAACCAAGAAGTTTCTGTATATATCCAGACACTCTCAAAATACGCATAAAGCTTACTTCCAACTGCAAACCATGAAAACTAATACACTTCAGTGCCCCTGCAAAGGCTCTTTACATAGTTGCTGAAGGGTTAGATGGTGCAGGATGAAAGCCTGAAGAGTGCCAGACTTCTGAGAAGATGAGCCCAGATCCCACCCTGCCGGGAGGTGCAAAAGCAGCCACCGCGGCAGCAGTGCTGCATTTAAAAGGTTCTTCTTTAAGGCAGGAGAGAACGGTCCACGATTAAAAGAAAACAGGAAGGAAAGGGTGGAGGAGATCTGCTAGACAGGGGCTTTTCCACCTGATGTCCACTGAAACGCTTCAGCAAACCCCGCGGCGCCCAACCGCGCGCCGCCACCCGCCGCCGTTAACGGCCGTTACCTCAGGCTCGCCGGCGCCCTGCCATTTCGCAGCCGAGTCCCCTCAAGCCCGGGGCGAGGGGGATCCGCTGCCTCCGTGGAAACCGTCCCGAGTTAGCTGGGACCCTCCCCGGTGTCTCTGCGCCGGTCGTGGCTATTTAGTCGGGGAAGCGAAAAACCAAGCGGGGAGATAGGCACCGGTGGCCGCCAGCTCTGCCGGGCAGCAGAGGGCGAGAGCTGACAGCGACGGAGGGGAGCGAGAGCGCCGGTCCGCGGAGCTGCGCGGCGCTCGGTGCACCCAGGCAAGGTTGTAGGGGGAAGGAAGAGGGACAGGAAGCTGCAAACTCTGCCGAACCTCCTCGGGCTCCCGGCACGCAGGGAGGAGAAGGAGGAAGGGTGGAAAGAGATAGAAGGGGCAGCGGCAGCAGCAGCGCTCCGCCGGGCGCTCCAGCCGGAGAAGGAGCAGCGCTGCTCTGTCCCAGACCCCAGCACCGCCCTCCACACACCCCGCGGGCACCCCCAAGCACAGGGCGAAGGGAGGGGGTGGCAGCAAGTCCTGCGAAGGAGCCGCAAGCACTCCCTACACCACCACCACGCAGGTGCATGTGAGCGCAGAAGGATGCATGCATGCAGATAGGGGAGCAGGACGGCCCCCAGCCTCCCCCGCCTGCCCTCCCTCCGGCGACACCGCAGAGACCCGTGAGCGCTGGCAGGGGAAGCGTCTCCGCTGCACACCCGCTCCAGAGGGTGCGGAGAGGAGGGACGTCCGGCCCTAGCCCCCCAAAAAGCCGAGTCGGCTGTAGCTGCCGCCACCCGCCTGCAGGCTCCAAGCCGGGTCCGAAGGCGGCAGCAGGGGCCCGGGGCGCGCAGGGGGAGCGGGACCCGCTGACCGCTGCTGCCATCCTCACCTGTGCGCAGCGCTCCGGCAGGGGGAGCCGCGGGGCGCGGGCGGCGGGCGCGGCGGCGGCGGCGAGCGACTGTGTCGGCTCACGCCGGGGCTCTCGCTCCCCTCGCCCGCCCCCCGCCCTTCGCTCGTCAGCGACGCGCCCGGCTCGCGCAACCGCCCCCCGCCCCGAGCGCCATGGAACCGCACGGAGCTCCACCCCGCCCACCGGCGCGGAAACCCCACCCACCTGCCAGGCGCCGTCCTCGCCGGCAGCCAATGGGCGCCGCGTCGGAGAGCGCCGCTCATTGGCTGGGCGGCCTGTCGCTCTCTTCGGCCGCGGCTATAAAAACCTCAGTCTCGCGAGGCCTCCCCCAGTAGCTGCGTCGGGAAGCGGGTGGTGTGTTTTTCTCAGCCCTCCTCTTTCCGCACTGTGTCCCCTTTTTAGGCTGTGCTTTTGGGCGTCTATTGTTCTGGAAGAGTTCTAAAAAAGGCTTAGCTGCCCCAGCACTTGGTTACTCGTTGTCCCGTGCTCAGCTGCAGGAAGTCCATCCTGAACCTGGCTCTCCCTGGTTGCTTCAGGGTCAAGCCCCTGGCCTCCTGTGTGAGGGTGCATCTATACTCCTGAGAGGAAGTTGAGCTCAGCAGCAGATTTCCTGCATTGCCTGTCAGCGCCAAGCAAACCACATGCATTGGTGCCCTGTGTGATGTGCTCCTTCACCAGTGACAAGGAGTCATAGTCATGAATTTTACCATTGGGTTCATACTGTGCTAATCATCTCCCAGAACTTGTATCAAGAACTGTTTGAATTAAAGAGCAGCTTGTTGCTTCACACCGGTTAAATGAACCCTCTGTCCTTTGTACTGTTCACAAGTGTGGCTCTGGGGAGGGTGTTCACGTTGCAATGGCATGTGTGCTGCCCAAAAGGCTATTAAATAGGTACAGCTTTGGAGGTGTGAAAATGAACTTGCTTTCCTCCAGAGGGTCGTTGCTGTGTTGTGCAGCCAGTGGCAGCTTTACTCTATGGGTTCATTATTAGGCTTGTGGTGTTTCTGTTCCGTAAGTAATCCCCTATCTTCAGTGGTTTGTTTCATATGTTCCAGGAATTGCATGCATATTTTTGGGTCTGCAAGGTCCCATTAAAATCAAATAGCACCTTCAGGTTAGGATATGATCCTATCTACTTTGCAAGAGCCGTGCTTTTACTGTGTAGTGCTAACTGGTTAGCAGTGTTCAATCCCTTTGACTGACTTGATTGCTTCCCCTTTTTTTCTCATTTTCCACCTGATTTAGACAAGGTCTGTAGCAGACATTTTTACTCTCAGTTAAGACTCTTATGCTGGATGTAGTGAGATAGTTCCCCAACGGAACTTTATAAACCATGCAAAAATCTTCCTAGTTATTCTGTCTGAAGAGTGACGTTTAGTCTCCAAAGCTTACCAACAGTAAAACACATTACAGTATTTTTGCATATTCAACTACCTGCACAGTAGCCCTCAGTGATTTTGCCAGCTTTCTCAAATCTTGCAAAGAAGGGCTGGTGGCAACTCAGGCAGAGTGTGAAACGAAGCTCAGGAGAAGTTTGCAAGGTCTTGACACCCAGGCTGTTCTGTGATTTTATTCATTGAGTGGTGAGAATTTATTACGTAAATGTGTGCTTCAATCCTCCCTTTTATAA
The DNA here is from genome assembly GCF_964195595.1 of Calonectris borealis. Lineage (NCBI taxonomy): Eukaryota > Metazoa > Chordata > Aves > Procellariiformes > Procellariidae > Calonectris > Calonectris borealis. Next base: position 147,518,578 of record NC_134312.1, read on the forward strand.
GGAAATAAAACGAAGTGGATTTTTTATTGAAAAACAAATTCACTAAAATAACTTTCAAACAAAAATCGGTGCATGTATATCTGCATGCACACACACACACACACGTGCATCTGTGGCAAAATTTTCTGTAGAGATCCCAAAAAGCTACAAACATTAGAGCCACTATTGTTTGCCTGTAACAGATTAGTGTTGCTTAGGGACATGAATTTTTGCATTTCGGAAAAAAAACCTGGTGGAGACATTTTCACATAGAAGTCTTTTTGTCAGGAGAGCTTAGCCTGCTGAAGAAAAGACTCTGTTACAAGATGAGTTTAATGACAGTTATTTTATAAGGACCGTCTGAGCATTCCTACTTTTTGATCTTTCACTGATTGAACGTTTGCATTAGGAAGGTTTACCGACTGGACCTTGGCAGTATCCAATTAACTATTAACTTCCCCAAACAATAGAGTAAGTATAAGGTGGTTGTTTCTCAGTTCATCTGACATCTTCCCCTAAAGTTAGTTTCCTGAGAAGAAAGGCAAACTTCAAGACAGAAAAAAAGAATTCAGCATTGCCCTCATCTGACCTACTACAGCAATAATCAAATGCCTCTTGGCATATTCCGCTGCTTGATGCATGGAAAAAGTGCACGGTGAAGGAAAACGCTGCAGCTGCCAGCGAAAGGAGTTGGGGCTGTTTGGCTGTCACACTAAAATGTTGCTTACTTCTGGTGAGGGTGGCAGCTCCCTTTTAGGCCTGAACAAGATTTAATGCCGGCAAATTTCCGAATTCTTTCTTCCTGCCGAGTTATTCTTTCATGCTGCAGCCACTGCTGTTCAGCTGGAGTATCGGTTTGAAGCTGGAGAAGATTAAGCACTTCGAAACACTTTGTTAAGGTACAAATGCTGTAACAACCATAATAGGGGAGACTTGGGGGGAGAAATTGTTTTAAAAATATGGGAAGTTTAAATCCTTAGTGTTCCAGCTTTGGTTGCTAAAAAAAAGACCAAGGAGCTTGCTATTCTATACCAGAAGGAAAAAAACCACAAGAGAGAAATGCATAATCATATTTCAACAGAGAGGAGATTTCATGCTGGGAAATTTTTGCTAAGGTATTCCCTAAATGTCAGAGTAAAGACAAAGTAGCAAAACACGCTCCAGGCCTGCCGTAATTTCATGTATGCTGCAGTGACTGTTTCTGGCACACCTGGGCAGCTGACTTCTATAGGGCTGCGCGGTTGTTGCCATTCATCAGATTTGGAGCTCGTTTTATCCAGGCACTTTTCCTGACTCATTCAGAAGCACGACAGTGGTGTTGTCCTTGCGTTTCACTGTGCTCGTGTTCTGGCTTTCCCAGGCTCTAGGAAATATGCAGGAAAGGTAGAGGTGCTTGGCAGTGGCAGCAAAAGTCTTAACGGTTGCTCGGCTGAAAAATGGCAGTCTGAAAATTGTCTGTCTCCTGACTGAGAGTTGAATCCTCTCTCAAGTGACAGGATTTATTCCCAGCCTGCCACTAACCTTTTTTAACAGAGCAAACACCCTGGGACTCTCAGTGCTTCTACCTCCATTTGACCCCAGTTTTGCCTTTTTCAACCCTAAGCCTTTCATGACTGAAGCCTTTTTGCTGTATGCTAGCTGAGCACCTCGCCCAGTCAAGCTGTATTTCTGCTGGGCCTTTGCTGCACTCTGCATCAACATTAAAAATAAAGAGGGGCACAAATACACCCGGTGTGTATCAGGGAAGGATTGGCAACGGTTGCCTGCTGCCCCTGCAAACTGTCTGTGCCCCAGGCTGTCTCCTACGTGAAGTCACTTGCCATCCCTGCAGCACACGGCCGGTGAAAGGAAAAGCAAACTCCCCTTCAACCACCTTCTTAAACCTGATGTGTTGAGGAGCCAGGCTTCAAGTATTGGTGAAGCACAGGGAAGACTTGAGGCCCTCACCTGGCACCATGGCAGGGCAGTAGGGGACCAGGCTAACGGGGAAGGGAAGACAAGGCAAGGCAGGGGAGGGGAGGGGAGCTCTCCCATCCCCTCCCTATGACTAGGTGAAATGGTGTGTGCATAACAACACTGAAGTTTTTTGCATCTCTCAGACAGGTTTGATGCTCGTACAAATTCAGATCTCATTACGGCTTTATAGGCACAAACCGAAAGGAATGAATGCTTCAGTGGCTGAGCTAGTTTGCAAAAGACAGTTTTGTTTCGTAGTACTGTAAACTTACTTTATACACGAAGTTGCTAGATGTACAATTCATGTATTAATGTGTGGCTGTGTAGCACCTATTGTAGTGCTAATACTCAAAAAATAAAGAGATGTAGAAAATTACATTAAAATATGATTGTAGATACAAATGCTTAGTAGCCAAAACATGCCACATTTAGGTAAACTTTATTCTGCCTTTTCTGTGACTACATTATGAAATAATCTTCTGTTATATGTTGTGATGCTGCTTCTCTGCACAGAGCTGTGTCTTACTCAGAAGCCAGGTGTGCTGGTGCCATCCTTTCTGGTAGGTAAATTGTTGGTCCACTTTAATAAGATAACAACTGAGGTGGGAGAGAGCAATTAATCTGTCCAAGAAGTCTCTCAGGGAGGTAGGAACAGAGCTCGATCTCCAAACTCATGTTTCTCTACCCTCACCCCCACATCACCATCATTTCACTCGCTGTGGAGGTTCTGTCTGAGCTGCAAATGCCTCTGCCATATGCTCAGAGGTGATGAACATTTACATTTATTCATCTCCTTCTGAAGGCAGAGGCTTTTAAATACATTCCTACTATTACATAAACATAAACCTGGAAACCATGAAATTCATATTGTGCCAATATTGCTGGTGATAGCTGAGGTCCAATGCCTGGGTTAAGAACAGTCAGATACATTTACTATTGAAAAGATAGTCTAAGTGAGAGGAAATCTTGTTAAGAATTAAGGATTTTGATTGCCAGCTCATTTTCCACATGCCTGCTTCATGGTACTCTGTCTCCTAATTTTAAAAGATGGAAAATTTTTCAGGGAAATTTTGAGAACTAGCCTTTGTGCATTAGACATCTTCATTGGAAGCAAAACACACTGAGAAGAGGTCTCCTTTCACTTGCCTTGGGGTAACCTGGTGGTTGATCTACCGACAACAGGGAAGCTGCAGTTAAAGGGAAGTCTGAATCAGGCCCCCAGCAAGAACAGATTTCTGAAGGTACTCTTTCCTAACAAAAATAAATATAGGTCGGGGGAAAGAAATCCAAGTCAACTTACATAGCAAAAAATAAGATATTTTAGAAGGAAAGGTCTCTCAGTTGTCTTATTGTCTCATTGCTAGATGAAGCTTCAAGAGAGTCTGTAACTCCTGTATAACTCTTAATTTATTTTGTGCAGAATTGTTACAAACTATAGAGATTTTCTAGCTCCACCCACTACAAATGCCCTAATACCCACTTGAGTAATGCACAGTTAAGATTCCAGCATATTCTCCAAAGACATGGAGATTTGTAAAACCTGAGCCAAAATCTGCAAAAACAATGCAAATCTAAATTTCTGACTGCCAAGAAACACAGACTAAAACTTTATACTCCAGAATTCTGGCACAGGCTTCCCTGCCAAACGGTGGGCTGGCCGCATGTTAGTCTGTGTTATTTTCTTTGTCTCACTTCTCTTCTTGTCTAACCCAGCCCAGCTCTTCGTCACCAATCCTCCTTTCCCACAGGAAGGCAGGGTTGTGCAGGACATGGTTCAATCCACTTTGTTAGAACCAGACGTTACGAGTCAAAACCAGGCACCAGACCGTTGGCTAAAACCCAACTCTGGGGCAAGTAGCTCCCTCCTGCTCTTGCCCCGTCACCGTCTGGTCAGTGGGTATCTCTTTCCTCCACTGAAAGGCAGATCTGGACACCTTGTGCAGGCCAAACTGGAATAAAGCGATTGCTGCCACGTCCCTTCACTTTATGCTCAGTTTCTGATGGTGATCAATAGCCTACAGAGAGCCATGCTACGGCAAGAGCTTTGCAGATGGAGGAGCAGGGGAAACCTGACCTCTTTCTTCATAGAGGGGGAGCACTAGGTGAAGGATGAACTTGGCGCATGTTTTCTGCCATTAGACACAGCATGGGGCAGGGGATGAAAACGCCTTCTACCAGCAAAAGGTGAACAGGGGGGTTGGTAGCAACAAGTTAGTAGATGGGGTTGTTTACAAGGGTGGAGCGGGCTGCCTCTCCATGAATAACAGTAGCTGTATGGCCCTTGGCATTCATTCTTGGCAACCTAATTCCCAGTCAAAACTGTATGTGTGGAACCTGATGCTCGAGACAATGGTTGGGTGAGAATTGGCATTAACTGCAGTCATCCCCTGTGGCCTACCAACACTCGAGTCGGCATCGCCTCAACGGGCAAAGAGGCATAGCCCTCGCTCTTGTACCTTCCCTACGCCAACCTCCTGATGTGATCCTGTGCCACTCTCCTGTCTTCCCCAACTGCTTTGCCTTCATAATACTGTATTAAAACTGTGAAGAACAACCAGAAATTGTTAAACCAACTCACATTGGGATGAAGGGAAGAAGAGACAGATTCATGAGTGCCTTCACAAAGTATGACCTTGCAACTTGTGTCCTTCTAATCATGTCCAGCCACATCACGTCAGATATGGGTGAAAAGTTCAAATCCTAGGTGCATCCCTAATCATTGGTAAGGGAGTTTTGGTCCCCCCATCAACCTGCCCTTTCTAAACTTCACCCCGAGAAGAGTATTCACTGTGCATGTCATTCCACACCATATCAGGGCATGGACAAGCAGGCACAAATCCACTCTGTGGAGGATGACAGCTGTCATTTGAACCTATGGTATGTGCCAAAGTGATTCTGTCAGCAGCTGATTTGGGGTGGAGGGGGAGAGAGAAGGACCCCCTTGCTCTAATTACCTATAGTATGTATCATTAACCTTAACTTGTATCCCTCTGAGATACGGCAAGTGTCAAGACAATCCCTGTGAGCGTGTGAACTCTGCAGCACTGAAAATAATTATCAAAGCTACTCTCCATTTAAACTAGCAGAGCTGTTGCTCTGTTGTAATGAAAAGATCTCATGCTTTGCCCTATCGCAGCAGGGATCCAGGCTGTATTAAGTCATTCTGACTGGCCTTAAAGGCTTTAGTGATGTTTCTTTCATTTGAGCGTTATCTTTCTGCCAACTTAGAATCCTGTCTCCTCCCCACAAAGCAAACCTATAGTTATCCAAGCAGCAGTGGGAGGATGGTAGATGGCAAAGAAAACATAGATAGGACAGGAGCATACTTCATGGCATTTAGAAATAATGAGTGCAATTTCCCGTGTCTTAGGACTTTTTAGACCAAGGTTTTAGGAAAAAGAGAAATGAACATTAGTCAGACAGGAGCCCTACCTGTATATCTGGAATAACACGTAAGTAGCAACAAGCTAGGCACTGCTACAGCTCCAACAGGCAACAAAAATGACAGTAATAAGAGTTTTGGGACTATCACACAGCCCCATCCCCCAGGAAGGACACCGAGGACATACATTTTTAAGTGAAGCGGTGTGTTCCTTTCTTCACAGATTCAAAAGTAGCTTTAGATTCCCATCTCCACCTGCAAACTAGGTGTTCAGCCTCCTCTCAGCTGCATGCAGATTACTCTCCTGGCACACAAAGGGAAATCGGCAGTTTAAGAGCAATATGTTGATACTGTATTTTATTCCCAAAAAGTACTTTTCAGAATGACAGCTCCCAGTGTGATCCCACGTGATGTGCAACGGCGTGGGCAAATGCTAATTCCGCCCACCAAACGCGCAGGTAATGAGAGTGAATGGGAGAGGGGTCAGGAGCAGACACCAATCAAACCGTAAGTACCGCTGGCAGCCAGAGCACACTGAGCAATTAATAAACTCTTTCTGAAGTTTGTAACATGTCAGTGATGACGAGTTTGATAACTACACTAGCTGTATCACTAGCATATTGTATGCATGCATACTATTACTGTTATTCCTATCCTGAGAGGAACAGAGCTGTAACAAATTACACGGCTGACGCATACAGAGTCCTTTTTGGGTTTTAAGGTGATACACCTTAACCCTGGGTTACAGAGTTATGCCACATCTGTACTAATGTGTTCAAAGTCAGGCCTCAGGACAACACATCTCAAGACGAGTGTGTTTATGGATAACTAAACCCTAACATGGTCAAGGGCTGGGTTTTGTCTCTGACCCCCAAAGGGGAAAATGCAAGGACAAGGTGGAGAGCATCACGTTGGGTGGAGCGCATCATGTTGGGCATAGGTGAAGTGGGTTTGTGTGGAAAGCAATGGCTTTCCTCCCCGACTCTCCCACACTGCAGGCTGCGTCACAGGCCACAGCCCTACTTCTTCCCTCTGAATTTAGGTGAGGTTGCCAGCTGCAAGAGGGTGAGCCCAGGGCTGGTCTTGCTCCCCAGGGAGCACAGCCGGGGTGGTAGGTGGTTCTTAGGGGAAAACGTCCCACCTTCTCCTTTACCTCCCCATGGCTGCAGCCCTTAGCCTTACCCTCGTGCTTGTCCTGTTTCATCAGAACCTGTTTATATTTTTAAATCACAATACCATATTTGCTGCTAATTACAGCCCAACAATACCAACTCAGTGTGCAAACAAGACCATCATCCAAGTACTGTTTTGCATAACCAGAATGCTGGTGTGGTGAACATTTGCATAATGTTTAATTATTTAGTCATAACATAAAATTTGTCTTCCTCTCAAAAACATTTTTATGAAATATCTCAATAATTAAACACCACTATGTTTATTAACAGCAGGGAAGATTCATAAAATGTATTAGTCAGAAACAAGCAAGTAACTACATCTCACTACAGTAATCAAAATACGCTACTCCGAAGTAGGTCCCCAACCATGGCAAACACCAGCGTGAAATCCTACGTGCAACCCAGCAAAATATGATTAAAAGCATAACAGTTCAGCAGCTGTACCTTGGAGGGGTCAGGGAGCCGGAATTCAATGGCTTAATTCACTCATTAATCAATATATATCATTTTGAGAACACTGGTTCAATTATATTGAATCAGCTGAAGTGAGCCCTGTGTCTGTGAAAGGTAAAATTTGGGGTCAGCTGGAGGTCCGCGCATGGTGCCACAGCCTGGGGAAGGCGTCTGCAGGCTCCTGCTCCGTCACGCTGCCCGTTGGAAGGTGGCGAGACCCACGCACCGGGTGACAGGCCCGCGTTTGAACCCCTTGTGTGGGACCTGGGAGCAGGAGGGGTTCCTCTACACAATTCCTAACAAGGCTGAAAAAAGGTAAAACAGGATCTAGAAAAGTAGCCAGAGCCACGTAATAAAAACATCTGCCTTGACGACATAGGAAAGGGGTTCCTCCTGCAGCGTTTCTGCACCATCGCTTGCTGGTAGGAAAGAGGGGCTAGCTCCGACCTCAGTTATTTTCGTGTGTAAATAGAAAAACTCCCCTAAAATGAATGGTCAGCATCTGGACTGAAGTTGCTAAATGTGTTGGGGATGTCCCCAGCACCAGGCAAGACCTGGAGGTTCTTTTGAGCAAGTAAAACTCACAGGCTGCAGAGGAAGAGACGGACACTGGCTGTCACATATCGGACTCCAGTTTGATCAAAATAGTTTCTGTGCCCGAGTGTAAAAGCTCCAAATTGTACTAAGATGTTTGAAGGGAAGGCAGAATTCAGGACCAGAAATTATTTCTTGTTAAAGGAGTAATAGCCCACTAAATTAGGAGAAAGAATGTCTTATGTCCTGAGAACAAGCATTTGCCCCTAAAATCAAATATTTTAATAATTTGAACCTATTGTCTTACATAAGGGAAGCGTAAAATTCAAAGGTTATGTTATTTAGGCAAGATGGAGATTTTTATTCTCCCTTTTAAATTCAACTTTATACTTCAGTTGTATTTCAATAACGTTACTCAAGAAATTAAGCTTGTGTCCTTCTGCCCTCTCCGAAACTCATCTGTTACTTGCTAACAAGGATTCCAAATTACTCGAGCCAATTTCTGAGACACGCATATAGTTAAGAGGCTCCTTTTTCGTCCATCAATTACATAAAAGCAGCCAAGGAAACCACCTCTTCTCCTCCCATATCCTTGGCATAACTTCTGAGACTCAGTCTGAGCATTGCTATTTTGCAGCGCTGTGCCGGCGGTCATGTCAAACAGGAGCTGGTGAGGGTACGGCTTACTTTGGTAGGCAGATTTGAGGAGCTGTTTGTGCAGTGGGGTAAAACAAATGGGAAAACTAGCACAAGTCTACCTGTTCAAATAACCACCCTCTGCTTTCTCCGCATGAAATGTAAGCCTGCATAAACAGGCTCTGACAGGGAATGCTGCTCTTTTCCTAAGCCAAAGCAAAACCCTCCTTCCCCTCCTGCTTTAGGGAAGTAGGTCACAGTAAAATCTGCCTCCCCCGATCTCCTGTCCACGGTCACGAGGTAAGATAAATTATATCCTCACATTAATGGGGGAAATTGTGGCGTGAAGAGGCAATTCAGAAGCTCAGTGTCTCTCTGGAGAGCAGCTGACAGCGCGATCCACCATCAAAAGTGCCCCGCAACCCGCTGCCCCAGGCTGCTCGTGCCCTGCTCTCCGCTGGCGGACCGAGCTCCGTAGCTGGCTCTGATGTTGAAGAAATGCAGCCGCCCTTCAGTGACAGGCAGCCGCTGTGGGCTGCTTCCGCGCACCAGGAAAACAAACCAAAAATCAGAGAGGAGGAGGAGGAGGAGGAAGCAGGAAAGAAACCGGGCAGTAAGAACTCCCTGCTGAGCAGGAAAGGTTGCCTCTGTTATCTCTCGCTCCAACTTCTTTTCTTCGCATTGCTTTTCTTCCTTCCGAGATTGTAACACCGCAGCACGCAGACTGTGCCCGCCAAATTACCCTGCCGCGCAAAAGCACGTGCAGCACATCTAGTCCGCGAGGAACGCGCGCTCACGTGCACGTTGCTCACCTGTTACTACATGAGAATTTATGTTCGCCTTGTACTTCCCTGCCAGCTGGCCGTGGGAGGCCTGATAACGTGGGGTCCGGCATTGACGCCTGCCAGCCGGGGTTCATGGGGCGTCACGTGGTGTACGGTTTGCCGCGTGCCGGCGGGGCCTTGCCTCGGTTGGCCCTTGTGTTTCCGAGCGGGTCCTGTGAGCGCTGGAGCGGGATTTACCGCACCGTTGAACCGTCAGGTAGCCCGGGGATTTGAAAGAGCGAACGGGCGAGCTTTGCAATGCCACCAGGCCGGGGTGCGGGCAGTGACTCGCGCCACGGCTCCTTTTATTTGAGAGTCTTTTTTTGGGGGGTTCAAAATAAAGGCATGAACCAAACAAAAGGCTTCATTAAGCAAAAAGCAATCCCTTTTGCATACTTGAGGCGAGTGCTGCAGGAAGAGACAAAGGAGTTAAAAGCAGTCAGCCCTTGTTTAAAGGAGTGGCCAGATGGGGAAGGTGATGTCTGTTTTGCCTGGACAGGCTCAGGGCCTTATTCTGCTGCCTTGTCTGCAGGCAACCTGCCCATCAAAATTATCTCCTGTGCTGAGTGCAGCGAGAATGAGCCAGCAGCTTATTAAGGAGTCTGTTATTTCTGCTGAGAAAGGTGGCTTTTATTTTCCTGAAGGGTTATTAACTGAATTCTCCTCTTGTCATAACTCCGGGTGTTTTCCTCTGCTCTTTCCAGACAGTTCTCCTTGGTTCTTTGATGTAGGCAATGGTTTGGAGGGGTTTACTGATAGTCTCGTTACTTTTGGGGAGGGAAGGAATAAAAATAACGTGGGAATAGGATTTCCTTGGGACACACGATCACCAGAGCATGATGTGGGGCAAACTTGACCCTCCAGTTCAGAGACTTCCAGTTTCTGATATGGTGTTGAAATCTTTACAGCACCTTGGGCTGTCACTCGCACAACTAGTCCTGTGACTGGAGTTAGAGCCCAGAGACAAGTAAATACTGTTGCTTCACCTCAGCGCGGTCTGATACCAACTGCTGGTTGGGGAGGGCAGCAGGGGTGGTGGTTGGCAATAGGAGGGTCTTGCCGGATTCCTCGGCCTCCTTTCCACCTCTGATGGGGCCATGCTTTTCCGTGCCACCCATGCCGCCTGGCCCAAGAGCAGCACAGGTTGCCTTGTCATCCTGGAGCTGCCGGCATGGGTGACAAGTGACAGCGTGGAAGCCATGCGCTGGTCATCGTTGCAGGACCCATTGGTGCAAAGTGCCATTTTCCAGTAGGCAGTGAACGGAGATTTCTTTCTCTTTCCTTTTTTTATTAAAGTGTTTCTCAGGCGGAGCTGGCTTTCAAAGGCAGGGTGATAAATTACACGTCAATTCTAAACTCCAGAAATCAAACCATATTTGGGAAAAAATGGCGACTACTTGCTAGAGTGAGTTAAGATACCACAGTACCTGACTCAGCATCCTTGAATAGGCTTCCGTGGAATTACGAACCTGCAACATATACCATTTCATATGCAAATAAGTAAATAAACAAAGAAAAAAAAATCAACAGTGAAAGTACTCAATGTGAAGCTGTGTGAGATGGAAGGAAGGAAAATTGTCCTCTATCACTTTGCTTCAGTATTATCTTACACATTCTTAGCTGCATTCCTAATAGTTCTTAAGAGAGCGATTTGGGATCCCGGAGAGGGAGATAGTTCAACATTTTCCTGAATGACCTCCATTTAAGCTGCCTTAGGTGAGCTAGAGAGGTTTTCTTCTGGGAATACAGCCAGTGTACATAGAGAATTAGAATCTGCAGCAAAGGTGCTGCAAGATACTGCAAAGGAAGAAGATCTGAATGGACTATGAATACGTGTCCCATCAGTCTTCAGCTTCAACGTGTAACATGATGCAGGGAATTATTTGGGAATAATAATCCATAAAAATCTTCACATGGCATTTATTTTGTGAAGTCAGACAATAAAAGATCCCATGCTATAAAAACTCAACGGTTCCTGTCACTTTTTGAGCACCTTGGCGAACATTGGGAGTATGTGAGCCTGAGACTTGGAACTGAAATGCCTTCTCCTGCAAGAGCTAATCCCACGCAGCCACTCTGTGCTCGATCACACAGGGTTACATTTCCCCCCTGGCATTTTATGAGACATGCAGCACTGCCCAGTGTTCACAAATGGCTTTTTTTTTTGGACTCTGTAACAGTACAAAAGTTATCTTCTAACCGCAAACACAAAATCCTGTAATTAAACCTGTGTTACCCACAGCAGAGTGCTCATCGTGTATACAAAGCAAACATTTTGGCAAGTTTATTATGCTCCTCGAGACTAAGAGGGAATTAATGGCGTTGCAAAATTACAGCAAGCTGCTTGCTACGCTGCTGCTGGATATTTTCACTGGCAACAGGATTTTATATTCACCTTGAAAAAAAATGCAACAGATTTAGTAAACATTTTTACTGTCAAAGGCAACACAGTGCAAAACACCATATCAAAGTAAAGGCCAGAGGGATATTTTGGCCTTAAAAATTTATTACGCTTTGCTGTACATTAAAAATAATTTAGTTGTAATTTTTTACTTAAAATTACTAAACATTAGGAAGTAGCTAATTAGGATAATCCAACTAGTAAACTGTGTAAGTCATCAAATCTAGAGGTTTTGCACTGAAAGATGCCTGATATGCAATTTCATTCGCATTGTGTGTGGTCCTTCACCCGCTGGGAAGGGCAACTGCTTGCAGACCGTCACCCTGCTCGTTAAATGGAAAGCCAAAGATGTCTCATGCAGCACTTCTGGGAGAGGAAACTTCTATTTTTCAAGTTCATTTTGTTGTTGTTCTTTGACTGTAATTCAAGCTACGTTAGTTTATGTGCATGAGTCACGAACAAAGGGTGAATTTTTACATTTTATTTCCCTGTTGGATGTGATACACCAACAATATACATTGCAGCTGCCTGAGCAAAATGGATCAGCCTGAGTCAGTCATATTGCTTCTCAGCTGGAAAAGTACAATGACGTCCTTTGGAAAGCTGATCAGACCTGAAAGGCTTTTCTGGTGGCATCGAGTATGAAACATAAATCACTGTTTATACAGGGAAGAAAAATATATTTGTATTTGCATCTTTCCATTGCCACAAATGAGCCATTTGACCAAAGAAGAATACACGGGCTCTAAAACTATTTTCTGCCTACCTGTTGGCAAGACAGCTATAGCAAGACCTACTTGCATGACTTAGAATGAAGAAATCTGGGTACAGACTGACGCCGTGAGAAAATAACAATTCCCCTAGCCATCAGATCAGAGGTCCAGGTAGCCAAGTGTCTTCTCTTGCACAAAGGCCAGGGCCATTGGCAGTGGTAGGAGAATATGAAGATGACAAGTCCACCAGTCACACTGCCTCCCAAAGCCTTTCACGATCTCCCAGGCCAAGGCCCTGTCTTTCGTGTTGAGTGGCACCTGACAGATTTTGTGTTCCGCTGATTTGTCTAGCTGCTTTTTGAAGTCATCTAAACCTTTGGTGTCTACAGCCTCCTGTGGCAATCAGTTCCAGTGTAATTATGCGTTGCGTGAGAAGAAGAACATGATGTTACTGGTTCTCTGAAGCATATTTCGTGATACTTAAATTCCTCCATAACTGTGGCAGAATTGGTTGAGATCCTGAGTTTGTTTCACGTAGGCCTGAGCAGCCTGCGGGGCCGCAGCCCCATTCCCTTGGAGCTTGGGTGAAGGTTGCCCACGGGCTCACAGGGATCCACGAAGCCGGCTGCCACCGCCCACAGCAGTCATTCACACCCAGTCCGGCTAAAAACCGAAAGCGAGTTGAGCCAGCGGAAACCCCAATGCAGCAACGCCTGGACCACGTCGCAGTCAATGGCAAGTGCAGGCTGATGTCTGCCCCGTGCTTCCCGCCTCAGCGTGCTCCCAAATTCAAATCCCAAATGCCGCAGGAGGAGTAGGGCTGCGCTCCGTGAAGAGCTGGTCCCCCCCCTCACCTCCTCTCCTCGACATGTCCCCCCCGCAGGCAGGGGGACACGGGCCTTGTCCTCCTTGAGGTTGCGCGGATCTTGCCACGACACCTCCGCCTTTCGTCTCCGTTATTCCTGAGCACCCGTCTATGAAAACAGGAGATAGTCCAAGAGATTTGTACTCTTCCCCGTACAGCTGCACAGGTCACGGTCCAGGAATTCAGTCATGATTCAACACGGTTTTAATCATTTTAAACAGGGAGAGAATTGTAAGGAGAGAGACCGTACCTTCAAAGACATTTCCTGAAAACACTGTGCCACCATGGAGTGGCAATAATTAGAGAATACAAATTTGGTCTTTTTTTATATATTATATTCCTTTAATACAGAAACTGTTTTTTTTTTCAAGATTGCTTCAAAAGGTAATAGCAAATCTTAAAATTACACTTTATGCTAATCAGTTATTTATTACAGAAAGGGTGTTTTGGAGAGAGAGGGAGTTAAGATGGTTTTTATTGTATCTGAAAAATGTACCTATTTCTACTGCAGGTCCTAGAGTATGATTTGAATACCAAAAAATATCACTTGAGATTAAGGACCGTTCATGCTTGCTCACGGGGAAGCAACGTGAAAGTTGTTTGCACAACCAACCTTCGGGCAATTGAGCCCAAGGTTGCACATCCTGTAATTAAGTTACTATTTCTGTTGTGGATCTGTTTAACAGAGAGCTGTTTGCCACTTCTGATTTCAGTGGGCATGCCCACACTGCCTTTTGTGATCTGCATAAAGGAGAAAACCCTGGGATAGCTGGCAGAAACCAGTTTGAGTCGGGGCCACTGACAGCTACTGTGATGGGCTGGAGCGTGTCCGTCCAGCGGCTGCATCAGGCCGTCAGCAGCCATGCAGGCTGATTTCAGCAGCGATGCAGGCTGACTGGCTTTAACCAAAGGCTTTGATAAATAATATAAAACTTGTTTTTCCTCCTCCTATTTTTGACGATGAAAGACGACCTGTCTGAAAACCGCTACAGTGTCTTGGATTTCCACATGTTCCAATGCCCCGTCTCTTTATTCATTAAAAAATGCCATTGTCATTACCGAGGGAGTTTCCTCCCTATCTCCTTAGAGAAGACACGATTTCGAAACTGCAAATGCAGGTGTTAGGAAATCCTTGGTTTCCTAAAGTCTCCCTACATTTTTCCAAAAAGACTGTTAATGTGACAAGAGAAACAAAATCACAAATATATACATAAATAAACCTAGGGAGCGCAGTGCTGAGGTAGTACTTCGCACATACATATGTACAGAAAGTGAAATGTTTGTTTTAGAAGTGGGGCATTTAGTTTCAAAGAAATTAGCTAATGGGGTTTGTTGTCAGCTTCTTTAACTCACGGGGAGGTCTTACAATATATTCAGAGTGATTTTGGTCCATCAGCAGCAATGATTTCTCTTGTCAGTCTCGTTAAACAGGTGAAGATGAAGAGCCTAGGAGACTTCATGAGCAGGAGTCCCAAACTGGTGCAGGAGACTCAGGCCGATGAGCATGAGAATTTTATACACAGGTAGTAAAGTATAGAGGTGCTATACGTTACTATTTTTTCAATGAGAATAATTAAGATTATGTAGGGGATAATATGTGAAGCTGACACCGCAATGAAGTTCACAGTTTTTCCCAGCATTTCAGTTTGGACTCTAGCTGAAGGCTTTTCAGTTCTTATTTTTTAACTAAATTCATATTGTCCATTGCTGCTAATACTGTCCTCCTAATTGAGGATGATGATTTCACATAAAAGAAAACCAGTTGCAAGCAGATAAATTCAGGTAGGAAAGTAACTATGAATGCATTAATGAGCTTCCAACTGCAGTTGGAAGTTTCCTTACTGCTCGTAAACATTGTGCAACCAAGGTTGCTCACAGAAGGAACTGAGGAATTTTTATTCATGGTCACGCATAAATGTGCGTATTTGTGCCTCATGAAATGTAACCTAAGCCTGGTTAGGTTACTGGACCACTTGGCTCAGCTAGGCAAACACGCAGCTCAAGCAACACATTTTAATGGAGTACTCACTAGCAGCTATTCATGAATACCTCCGTGGTCCAAACCGCTTTGATAGAGGGAGTGTCAGGTGATTCCAGTGAAACACATCAACAGAATCAGGATGTTAGTGCACAATTTATAAATGTAAACAGAGAAAACCATAACAAATAGAAGTTTCCAGCAACAACAAAGTTTAGCAAAGATTCTTTTGATGCAAATGTCATTAAAAGCAGAAAACACAGGAAATATGTAAGGCAAAAGTTTTATTTTCCAAAGTGTAAGTATGTCCTTAGCATAATATAAGTAATCCATTGCCATTGCAACCCTGATTGCTACAAAGTTGAAGGTAAACTTTTTGACTGCACCTATTGCACACTTTCTCCACAGCTGGATATAAAACCCTTCTCCTGTATCAAGAGATTCTTCACTGTGATTAGCTGGTCTGTAGAAGTTCAGTTAAGTAGTTGACTGAATTATGAACGATGCTATTTGTTTGCATCGTACTATTTTATGATGTGTGGCATATCACTCCAAGCTTGCGACTTCTTTTTGGCCAGTTCCATCCACGATGGCTGATCTGCAGCAGCATTACCGGCTTTCTTAAAGTGGCTTATTTCCTCCTTATCCACCAGTGCTGGTGATGGAGCTACTGTGAATAAAACACATGGACATTTTACGTTTGTTTGCTGTGCAGCTATACACCCTAGCTCTTTCATTAAAAACTTCCCATGCCTTTCCCTACAGTAGAAAATCTTTACATTTCACATGGAAGCTTCTTCTGCAATACGTTATTAAGACAATAACCATTCTGTTTTCAAAAGAATACAGTGTTTTTCTCATGAATAATATCTTTTGGTCCCTAAACTTACCAAAACCAACATGATGACATGGATTCCTTGCCATGCCCTGTGTTTAACACCCAGGCCAAACAAGAGAGAGTCTTTTCATTAGCAAGAACATTCATTTGCGAATTCCTCCTTTACCCAGCCCCCAGCTCACAGGAATTTTATTACCTTCCAAATTTCTGTCCTTCTTTCAAATTTGAATTTACCAAATAGATTCGAAGTTATTGTGGGAGGACTGATGGGCAGACAGTTTGTGATCACATCATTCTAGCTTGCTGAGGAAACCACATTAAAATTGAATGCTATTGAAAATTATTTGGCATGCATTTTATGTTTTACATTGGGATAGTGCATTTGGGACCCCGTCCTGTGAAATGGCCAAGCACTCTTGATTCACATTTCTTTCAACGGGAGTTTTGACTACTCTGTAATCAAAGTGGTCAAAAGCATATGCCACCAAATAAAACCCCAGACATGAGTGCTGAGAAAACAGTTTGCCCTTGCCGATGTGGGGCTGGGGAAGAAATTACGATCTAGCCTCTACTCCTTTTCCAGCACACTCAAGCAGGATTTCTTCTGACAAGGTTGTGAGATAACAGCCTACATTTTACGCATTTTATTTCCTACCAGGGACATAATGTGACAGTGAATTGGTTCTCAGCAGCGGCTCCTTCACTTCAGACTTTGTCTCTTTCCTCTGTTCTTCAGAAGAGGTTTTAGGTGCCACGTGTGAAGCTCTGCTCCATTGCTGCTTCACTGACCCCTAGGCATAGAAAGGGATAAAATCCAAGTAATGCAGAGAGAATGAGACCAGTTTGGAAGAACACGAGCAAAGGGAGCGGATGTGGCGCCTGTCACGGTCCAAAGACCACATGCGCTCATCACACATTGGTCCCAATCCTCTCACTTGAGCTGATACCTGTTCAGAATGCTCCAGTGGTTTCATGTTAGCGTCCATGATACTTAACTTTACAAATTAAAACTATCCTCTGTATCTCTTATTCGTAATGGTATCTATGAGTAGGTTATTATAGTCTTCAATGCAAAATGTATTTCAAGCCCTTTGCACACCTCTACTAACATATATAGGATTTGGAAACAGCCTTGTTCTCTCATGTTTCCCTTCCACTTCCCAAATTTTTTGGGTTAGGGCACTGTATTTTTGGAGGATTGACGGTAAATGGATTTTTCTTAAAAAAAGAAATTGAACACATCCTCCCATGGATTTTCTTGCCAGTATCAAAAACTACCCTGAAGTGATAGTGCCTGGTGCCATGTGGGAGAAAGAGAAAGTGGGAGTAGTACAGTGGCACCAAGCCTCACACGCTGCAGTCAGGAGCATCTTGGCATGTTTCTCTGTTAGCTGATATAGGGAAATAAAATGCATGGCATGAATTTTAGGGAACGTTGCCAGCTAAAATCTGGAGTTTCCTATTCTGACACAGAAACTGCATTTTGGGATCATTTAAACCCTTGGTGTTTTAAGTGCTATGACAATGTTGAGCATTATTGCAGTTCATAATCTTGCCTAGACATTTTATTAGGTATTATTTCTTGTTAATCTAACTACGGCTATTTTTCATCATCTAGAGATCGTCTCCTATTCCAGGACATAATACAGCTATCTGGGTTTCTAACAGTACCATCTGAAGCAAGAAAGTAGGCCATTTGCACGGGGAATGCTATACTGGTATAGGACACATACGATCCTGCATCGGTGCAGGGTTCTTACTGTGCGTGAGGCGATACAGGCAGCACTCGCACGCCGCTGCCTCCGTGAGCTAGCCCAGTATCAGGGAAGCCTTATTAGTATTCTGGATTAGTGCCAAGCGCTTCTGCTGGCACAGCTTTGTCATCTGGGAAGATCACTTGCTACAGGTATCACCCTCTTCTGCATGGGATCTTTGAAGAGGCAGCATCAGCCCATATTCCATGGCACCACATGGGCGTCTGAGTTCCCATATACAGAGAACCGGAATTTATATCTTGGCACTGTCTGCAAGTGCAAAAGTTATTTCTATCCTATTTCACTTCTCAAGGCTCTAAAAACTGTTACCTAGGAGCTTCTGGGACCGAGCTGTTCATTCAGTGTTAAATCAGTCAGGAGGTACAGGAGGTTCAATGAAATGCTGTGCTTAGAAGGACAGTTAAAGAGAGTGTATTCCCTTTGTATTGAGAGAGATCTGAGACTGTACAATTTAGTACCTCATTTTGGGTATTTTAGCATGCAATGCACACATTAGATCTGGTAAGTGTGTATTGGGCACCCAAGAAATTTTACACACCTCACATAGTTCCAGGATTTCTTGGAACTATAAAATTACTTACCAGAACGATCAGAGAACGCTCAATCTGTAACACATTTCCGAGAGCAATGTCTTTGTTACTTATGATTATACTCATTAGGTATCTGTAATCATTACAGCATGACTGGTAATATAGCAGTAGATCCAAAGAATACTACAGGAAAGTGATAAGAAAGCATCACAAATTTGTACTGTAAGTACCTCTGTTCGTTCCTTCTCTTTATTCTGTTTCTCTGTATCTGATTTAACATCCGGAGCCACAAGTTTTTCTCCATCAAGTTCCTGCTCCTGCTGCATGCCCCTCTGCTTCTGTCTCGCTATGGAAATCCAGGATGGCTCTGCGGGACTGTTGGAATCTCTTCCGGAGTCTCCAGCAGCCATGGGGGAAGGCACGCTTCTCTCTGTTGACAGATTATTTATGTACATGGTTATTTGAAAGAGAGTTTTAATTAGCTCGCACTCTCTCAATACGCTGATTGGTCCCAGGATGTGTGACCAGCCTAGGTAAATAGGAATTCTGTTTAGTTTGGTCTCCAGAGAGCAATCTTCCTGTGCTCACTGTTTTAAGTTACCGTTCTACTGGTGAAAAACACTTCGCAATTTTGTTCGGCTACAGTCGCGGTGTCACTGCCCTCACGTGAGGGGGATGCAGAAACATGAATCAAGCTTCATTAATCTACCTATTTTCTAAGGTCTCCCCTTCTCCCTCTCCTCTCATCTGCTTCGTGGCCTCTTAGAGACAAGCAGCAGCCGATTCAAAGCTGGACACAGCTGGACAGTGGTGCGTGTGGCAAAGGCAACCCCCCTCCCCGCTGCGGCCGCCCTCGGCTCCCGCTCTTCCCATGCCCACGCAGCAGCAGGCGATGCCTTAGTCTGGTTCCTGCCTTCCTTCCACCCTTTTAGGAGCAGCCTCCCTCGCACAGCCCCTTGGTGCCTGCACGCCCTGTGGGGGACGGAGCACAACGGCCTGTGTCATCTGATCACACAGAAATACTGCTAAAACCACAGGGTTAATTCACGGTCTTCTGACGTGAGGTTTACTTTGACTTATCCCTGCTGACGCTGACCGTGCTCTCCGCTGGGGCCAGTCATGTTCATCGTGCTCTACCAGAACTAAGATTTCAGCGAGACAAGGGAAAAAAAAAGCGCTTCTTAGAGTAAAGGGTCAAAAGTGCTATCCTGCTGTCCTCACGACAGCTACTGAGGGACGAACAGTATCCAGAAGTATGGGGAAGTAAAATACCCTCTATTCAAATATTCTGTGAAGGGAAATCCTGTCTATACCATAAGCGGAACTGGATCAAGAGAAGAGCCTCAGCTCCTCTGTTGGCTCCAGCCCCCAGGGTCTCCACTTCTTCATTGGCTCACACTACACCCAAAATTCAGTTTTCCAACTAATGTGGAGCCTCCGTGTGTGTGAACACCCTCACAGCCATGTTAGAGCCATGTCAGGGCCATAGGGAAAGATGATTTAAACTTTCCCAGCCACTTCTGGCCACTAACATACCCAAATTTATGGAAGGCTATTTCAGAGCAGAAGTTACCGCTTCTCATCCTCAAATCACACATGGTTCTGCCCCTAGGAAAAGGGTGCCGACTAGATACCTAGCGAGCATCCTTTGCAGGGACCCGGGAGACGGCAGAGCCATCCAGGAAGGATTACTGCCCTGGTGTGCCTGCCTGCCCCAGGGCTCAGCTGCTGCGCTGGTGCAGAGCTGGGCCGCCCAGCACAGGACCCCATGGAGCTGTCAGATGCGTTTCTGGAGGGCTACGGTCTAATTTAGAGGAACATGGCCCCGATCAGGAAAGCAGGCAAATGTCTCTGAAGGCATGTTTGAGATGCCTCATAAAGGCATCGGAGATGAAAGGGATGATGCTCTCCCAAGAGCTGGAGTCTGCAAACTCAGGCACATTACGAAAAGCCCACAAACTTTCTTTGCTCAGGGATTTTCTCAAGTCACTGTTGTACTTCACCAGAGACAGACTAGTTATTTGAGCAAGAAAATACTGTAAAGCCTATGTCAGCTAAAAACCACAAAAAGAGAAAGCACAAGTTTTGATTTCAGGCCAAAGCAAGATGTTTTGCCAGCTGATGCCTGCATTTCCCTTCACATTCACCTCATGTGATCTTGCAGGGAAACCTCTGAAAGAAACAAGCCAGAAAGTCCAGCTGTGCAAACGCAGCACAGATAAAGCAGGGCCCTTGGACGCTGAACAAGCTTCCCTCCCTCCTGCATGGCAAGCTACTTCAATTCTTTGCATCCTACCCACGCCACATCTTTCCATGCCAACAGCTGTTTCTCCCATAATTTTCTTCCCTTCTCTTCACTGGCTGCCGTCACTTCATTTTGTCTAATTTTACAGGATGATAGAGAATAAGGCTGGGAGAGATCTCAAGATGTCATCTAGTCTATCCTTCAGCTGCAAGGCAAGATCAGTTACAAGATCAATTTCACATAAACTGTTCCTGACAAATATGTATCTAACCCATTCTTAAAACCCTCCAAAGACGGGACAGATCTCAGAGTCTCTCTAGACAACCTATCCTATGGCTTGGCTATTCTTTTTCTACTTGATTTTTCCCCTGTTGGGTAAGTTAAATCTTCCGTGCTGTAATTTGAATCCTTGACAACTTCTCCTATACACTATAGACACGAGTGGATTAGTCATAGCCTCCTTGCGGCAGCCTTTTATGCATTTGAAGACTTAGACCAAGCTTTCCCTATTTTTTTAACTTTTCTGATTGGTCATATTCTCTAGATCACTCTTGCTTTTATAGGAATTGGCCTAATTTGGTCCAAATCTTCTTCAAAATACAGTGCTCAAAACTGGCACATAGCACTTGAGATGAAATGGTGCTAGCATCAGGTGAAGTGGAAGGACTACCTCACTTCACCTGAGATGGCCTCCTGTACACATCAGTCAGTAGGATGAGTTTCTTGCACAATCATGTTATTCCTGTTTTGTATTTAGTTTGTGAGCTCCAGATCATGTTACTTCCCCTCTTCCATTCCCTGTTTGTATCTGTGCATCCGATTATTTTTGCACACATAACAGAACTTTCTACTTGTCTGTAACGAAAATATGTTTTTCAGACTATGTTTCTGCTTTCTCAAGACAACCCTGATGTCTATTCTTGTCCTCCAGTGTGCCCACAGGCTTTCCAGCCTGGTAATACTTGCAAACATAATAAGCACATTCTTAGTTCTGTCACCCATGTCCTTAAATATACTGAATAGTGTCAGACCTAAGATGGCCACCGTCTAATATGACAGTGAATCATTAGTTGGCACACTCAGTAGCTTTGCATCAACCCAATGGCTTCACCAAGACTGTATTCATAGGAACGTCATGGTATTTATAGGAATGCCCTATGATACCAGTTATCATTTGATTTGACTGCTCTTGTCCAAGCCATGTTGGTTGGAACTTATATCTGTTATCTTGTAGACATTTAGAAACAGCTCGATTATTCCTTTCAGTATTTAAGTGGTAGGTAACACCCTTTCTCCCTGTCTCTCTTCTCCATCTCACCTCCCTTTTCAAGATGTGCCACCTTCTGGAGCCTTCCCTTATCTTCCGCAGTTTGCCAAGATAACCACTAGCAGCTGAAGGACTGCTAACCCATCTTCTCTGAGTATCTTAGGACAAACTTCACTAGGAGCTTCATAAGTAAACCCACACAGCTGAACTGATGTGATGTCTGCTAATGCATCTGCCGTCACATTCCCTCCTTTGTAGGCCATGCCCTTGAACCCATCTGCACCCATCTGCACCTTTTTAGGTCGTGAGCAGTTTGGGCAGGACCCGTTAGTGCATTGCCCAGGTGCCACGCTTCATCAGTTCCCAAGGCACTACTGTGATACACAGATCAGCTGCCACTACTGAAGGTGATGGTCATGTCTAGTGTTCCTCAGAGGGGAGGATCCCTCACTCAGTCCATAAAGTAGCTTTTCACTTTAGTTACCCTCTATGCAAATTAGTCAACTCGTTTTCCTAGCATCCTGTAATGAACACCCATCCAACAGTTACGCTCAATGTTAGGAAGATGTTTTCCCATTGAAGTCTCCCTGTGACCTGCTGGACTCATCCTGTAAATCCATCCCATCAAACATACCCTTTCCCCCAGTGTACAGGCCTCTTCTCAGCCCGAGAAGACTGGGCTTCTCTGACTGTACAGCTACAGACACACCACCACTCGCATCCTTTTCCACCACCTTTTTACCTTCCTTTACTGTCTGTAATGTCCCGGTGCTCACAAACACCAAAATCTTGACCCTGAAGGCCTTTTTCAATCCACCCATCAGCTTTCCCATGATACTGGGAACCTGGCTTCTGCCTTGACGCTGCTAGTGATGTACTTCTTAGTCTCTATGAATCACCCTTTGTGTTTTGTCCCATTTTCCCTGTCACACCACAGGAGCTTTCTGTAAACACCAACTGAACCGCATGTTGTTCCTCCTCTGCTCCCACCACACAATCAATACGGACAAAATGACTGCTATGCCCAGGCTTTATTTACTGCGCTACATGTAATGATCTCATTGCTACCTGTGCTCGTGTTTCTCTGTCATCCTCATGGATTTAAGATTCATCTTTCTGTTATTTCAATGTGCATTGCCTAGCACAACAGGGTTCCCAGTCCCGCAGCGGTATGTCTGGAGGCCACTATTATAACAATGTTTTTCATAAGGCAGAGACTCTAACGAAGGCATCAAGCACTTTTGCTCTTCAGGCAATTCTCCCTGATGAGACGCCAGACATCCTAGTCATGCCAATTAGAAGGCAGCCAAATTAGAGCCAAGTATCATCCCATCAGAGATGGTATCAGAATGCCCCTGTCATAGTAGGGAACAAAAGCTCTTTATCATCATCTTTAAAGATTTTATATGTATCTGTATGGGCCTGACTTAGGACAGCAGAACAGTATCACCTACAGAGGATCAAGAGCTGATCTGCTTCTGGGAAGGGCTTTCTTGTTTCTTTAAGCAATTACGTTCTACCCTTGTTCCTGTGAGAGTCTTTGCTGCGGAAAGCCAGACAGGCAGGCAGAGCAGGGGAAATGTCTTCTCTTCAGCAAAAAAACATCAGATGCAACCTGTGAAGGATTTGCTACCTCATCTGCCAGCCAGAATTACTGTAAGGGGTAGAAGAGGCGTATTCACTATTTATTATCTTTCCCATTGCCCAGAGGTCCTTTACATCCCTCCACCTCCATCTAGAGAAGGTTTCTTGGCAGTATACGTGCACCGTTGTTCAAGCCAGAAGGATGGAAGGTGGTGAAGTAATCCGTGAGATAGTACGGTGAAGTGAGTTGGCAGTTTAAGGTGATCTGAGACTCTCTTATGAAGCTCTTGGTACTCTGAGGAGCACCAAGAGGCCAAAAGCTTTCTTGGGAAGTGACTAGTCGCAAGAGAAGTGCTGCTTGCACATCTTCTTCCGCAGTTCAGTGACTGTCTGATCACCTTGAACAAGCCCTCCCCATCTTATCTCATCCGGTCATGAGGTAGTCCGTGCGCTTTTACGGTTCACCACGTGGCAAAGCACAGCACTGAAGGAACCGGATAGCCAGAGTGGAGCCAAAAGTACTCAAAAGCTCAATCTAATTCCTGCTTCTGCTGCATGTCCTGTGCACAGCAACTAGCATAACAATTCTCAGCTGGTAAATGCCACTTTTAGGGCGATAATGTAGTACAAAATGCAAGCAGCGGCATTGTCCGTCAGAAGTTGTGCGAGTGCAACAGGCCACAGCCTCCACAAATGCCCCGTGTTTTGCTTCTCCTCCGGTGAAGCAGGGCTGAGCCTCTTGCTTCCGCGTTACACTCGGGAGATTTTCTGAATAAAACTAAAATCTGAATCATATTCTTCAGTTCTTATTACAACATGTTATTCTAAACAATATGCTATTCAACTCGTTACTTAATAACTTCATAAGCTAATAAAGGATATTGCTGGCAGCGATTTGTCTCTCGTTCACTCAGTTTTAACCTCGTGATTGCATCTTTCCCTGGTTTCCTTGGAGCTGGCTTGGCTTGAGGCTTTTTGAAAGACGAGTGAGCCCCTTCTTCCCCTCGGGATACGTCACCAACAATGGGAAGATACCAGGCCAGAACTTGTCAAGCTGCTCTGTGCGTAATGTCACCACGTATTAAAACTAGCATTTAATGTAGGCTGCCGAGGTCTTCTGCTGCCTCTTGAAACCGCACCCAGAGGCTGCTGAAGCCCTCCCTTCACCTCTTCCCCACAGCCACCAAACACGCATGGACAGTCGCAAGACCAGCCGCTCCGTCTGCATTCTTCACTATTTCCGCAGCTTCCAGACTGACCTCCGAAGACAAGCCCTGAAGCCAAGGAACCATAGCCACCTGCTCAATTCCCTCCCGCAGATCAGAATCTCCCGAGCTCTTCTCCGCTGGGTCTGACAGCGGCAGGGCTGGCTGCCTAGGTGGTCCCTAAAGGGGGAAATTCCCCTGCTGCAGCCCCATTTAATGCAGGTATCTGTTTCCTTCAGTATCTTACTAAAGCAGCTTTTTTTTTTTCCCTCAGACTAAAGCTCTGATCTTATAGATGAAATTTCTTCTGCCTAAATATTGTGGAAATGAATGTGTACACTTTGCATTGATACTTGGATATTATTCTTTAATGTGTGTCAGACTGATTGTGTGAACAATAAGATGAAGATAAAACATTTATCTTTATGTACAAAAGGAGATCTATGATTGACTTGTTATTGTGCATTCATTTATACACACACATAGAAAGTGAAAGAGAAATACAAACCTATTTCTGTCTATTGACAGACAGATATACTCAGTGTATTCAACTGTATCTGGGTGTGTGTGTGCTGCTTATATGGATAACCACAGCAAAGGCATATTTAAACATTACCTTGAGATTTAGGGATTGATTTTTTTTTTTAAAGATGGCCTCAGATATTGTACCCATTTTCTTTAAATCTAAAAGCCTTTGTGCGCACAAAATATAGCAGAGGCTCTTTATAACATTTAAATCTCATACCTGAAAATGAACATCTTATGCCTGCCAGGACTGCAGAGAGTGGTTGCTCTTTACATACATCTGTGCAGGCGAAAGGTCAGAGGCAGAATATTAGAGCCTTTTCAAAGTCATACCTCTAACAGCAAGCAAAGCTAACTTGTGGATTCCCTGCGTATTTTAAAAGCAAACATACTCAAAACTAATCCAAACAACTTTACACAGGGAGGTAACACCCCCTGTATACAACAGTGTCATTGTTTTATAACACTGTTTATGCATGCATATTTAATTCCGCAGAGTTGTCTCTTTGCTCATTTATAAAACACCAGTTATTTTAAGAAGGGCTTTACAAATGTGTATGGCACGTAGTATATCCTGGCCCACATATTTCCCTTTGTTTATTGAAGCACTACGTGCATTTGTTTCAGTGTACACACCCAATTCCTTAATTTCAGACAAAGCTATTCTAACAGATTTGGCTAAGTATTTCTAACATTTCTTTCTTCTCTAAGCTGCTCTGAGAGGTATTTGACTTTTGGTTGGATCTATACCACCGATGCCAGGAGAGACTTTTTGACACAAGAAACTGCTATGTTTGCATCAAAGTCTACTTCACTGCTGGAAAACAGCCATCTTGGGAAATAGGCTGACACAACCAAAAAAGCAACTTCTTTTGGAAAAAAAAAATACAGCTTTCTTTTCAGCTGTAGCCAGGACAGCATCAAAGCAATGTCTTTTTTATGTAGAGAGAAACATTTTTCTTGTCATTTCAGAGCCTGTATTTGCCAGATATACACACAAATTTAATTCACCGTTACATTCACCGTCCCTCTCTGAGCTCCTTTCTCTGTTAGAGCATGTCTCCCCACCACAGCTCCTTAGTCGTTGATTTTTATATATCCCAATATGCACATTCACACAGGTATTGCTTATGGTTTTGCTCTTGTAGTAACCTGTTACGATATGTTAATTGTTTCTACACTTTACAGGATTTATAGCAAAGTGTATCGACCCCAAACAACACAGCTTAACCTTTTAATTCTTGCAAAGACTTGTGCCTTTAGCTCCAGAAACTTAAAAATTACTCCTCCTGGGGTGACTAATTTCACACAGCCATTAAAAAGCCACCTTGCAGCCCCACAGAGGCCAAGCAATCCCCCGCTAGTTCCCCGGAAAACTCTGGAGAGCAGGAGCGCTGCTTTCACCCCGGGGTGGTAAGCCAGCATCCCACCGGCTCTCTCGTTGCCTTTGCTACCAGGAGTGCTGAAAAGGTAAAAATGGAACTGGATGAACCAAATTGCTCCCGCTTACCCCATGACACAGCAAACTGACTTTTTCGAGATGAGTGTATATGAAAAGGGAATTGCACCCCCTTACATCACCATTTCACAGCTTATCTTCTTGTTCAGCGCAGGGATTTCCTAACGCAGTGGGCAGAAACACCTTGACAGCATAAAGTGTCTCTCAATGGCAACCACAGCTTTTCGAAAGGGCTGATGAACTCAGGGACTAAGAGAGGGCTGGGTGTCACCATTAAGGGTGATTGGACAAAAAAAAAAAAGTGGGTTTCCCAGCAGATCAGGAGGCCAGAGATGGCTGGTAAGCCATGCGATCCACGAAGGGCCACGCTGATCGCATTTGTCAGATTTCTGCTGCTTGCGGTTGCAAAGACACGCTCCCGAGTCGCTGGGCTGACGCAAATGTTTCAAAGAAGAGCTTAAAATGACATTTGGGCAGAGCTGTTGCCCCACGAAGCCCTCTTTGTGTCCCGTGGCTCTCCTACGTCTTGCAGAGGGGCATCGCTTCTGGGGTCACTGTGCAAATCCCCCCACCAAGGCTGGTGCCAGAGCAACCAGAGGAGGTGGGCACACCAAGTTCATCTGCTTCAGGCGGCCAGCTCAGGCTGATGTGATAACTTAGCACAAGGAGGTGCTCGGTCAGATGTCTAAGAAGAAAGGTCTGCAGTAGGGTAGGAAGGACCTTGGGTCAATTTGGAGCAGACTGCTTTGTATTTAGAATTAAACTGTTTCCAAGTCCTGGCATGCCCACATATCAGAACCCATTACCAAGCGACTCAAAGGTGGAAATACGTGGAAAACTGTAGCAGCTTTGCTTAAGGTGATACAAGAAGATTGGTGGGGCAGTAGATAAGGAAGACTAATTACCATCACAGACCAATCTGAACCTCCATGTTAAACAACCCCAGGCCACACAGATTTGGTGTAGGAGAGGAAAACGTCCGAAACAGGGCTCCTCGACCTGCAGTCCCAGATTCAAATTCCAGGTGTGTGCATCCCTGCCAGGGGGACCGGGACACGGCTCTCACCCGCAGTCCCTATTTTGCAGAGGACAGTCCTGAGCCTGGGGGTAGGGAGTCTCCTTCGCCTCAGGGCTGAGGAGCAGAGGAGAAGCCTGGAGGAGAAATGCGCTCCCCGGCTTCGTTTCTTCCCCTTCTCCCCCCTCCAGCACCTGCCATCTCCCGCCCCGCTCCCGCTGCAGGCACTGTAGGACTCAGCAAGAGGGAGGGGAAAAAAGGCTGTGTGCAGGAGCACCGGTACCCCCGCTGCTTTCCCCTGCCGTCTGCCAGACCAACCCTACCGTGCTAGGTCTCCTCCTCTCTTCTTCCCGGTATGACCCTCCCCAAAATCTCAATCGATCAGAGATTTGGGGGTCACTACAAATAATCTCCTCAGGGCAGGGCAGAGGGGAAAATGCCTTTACGGGAGCGTTAGGATTATACAAAGGGAGAGCGCCTTGCCTGCGGGGTGTGGGAAGGCTCTGGCTGGATGGCTGTGGGAGCCTCGTATGGCCGTGGAGGCAATGGCCGCTGGGAGAGCAGAAAACTGTAAACGTGGCCAGAGCCCTGCAAAAACATCTGCAATGCTGCAGCAAATGACAACTGGAATCCGCTGTCACTCAGGGCATCAGCAGGTTGCCTCTGGGGCCAGGAAGAGGCTTTTGTCACCCTACAGGACAAGTGGCCTGCTGTGTCCTGAGGTCTTCTTTTGGCTTGGTGTTTCCCCACTCTGAAACTCAGAGACTGACCCCAACCGGAGAAGAGCAACCAGAGGCGGGGGAGCTCTGCAATGGCACAAAGAAACCTTTTCATTTGCTTGGCCAACATCTCCTCCTCACATTCTTAACATCAAACCCATGACCAAACAGATTCAGGGCAGGGAAGAAGTTTTTCCCATATATCAGAAGATCTAAAAATTTATTTCCCCCTCTTGGCTGTTCTCTGAAGTGAAGCACAGAGGTCTCCTGCTAGAATTGCTTGAGTGTGCTTCACCTAACTTGTTTACTGTCGTTGCAAAGACCTCAGACAGTGGTGCCACTTCCAGACTTTTCTGTTCTCTGCCTGTAGCCCACAATATATTAGTCTCCCGAGGACTAATTTTTTTTGAACTCTAGCCCAATTATATAATACAGACAAGAGGGTGAAATTTAACCATCTGCAGTAGACACGATCTTACGGTCTCTCCTGGCTTTAAACTCCAGGAAGCTGCAGGGTAGTTAATTTTTGTTTTTAAACAAGGAATGAGTAATGATGAAGTTGGATAAACGAATAAGCAAAGCTCACAGGAGACAATAAATAAATGACGTGTTGAGCATGCTAGGCAGATACTAGTATTTCTGCCTCAATACTACGGTGAAAAAGAAGGTCTAGAGGTCTGAGTCACTCATCCCACGTGGGGCACACCACTTAATATGTGCTCCTGGCTTTTGATTTGCCATACAGCAGCTCTAAATGGGGACACTTAGTGGCTTGATATTTCTGTTTCACAATACTTGCTAAGGCACTTTATTTTTTGCATGTCACCGAACATCCTTTAAACAATGCCCTGAAATGCAAAAATCACAGGCAAAAACATCTTATTCTGTCTGCTGCTTCTTCCCTGCTGTCCTTCTGATAATCTTTTCAGGAAGGGAGAATCAGGGAGCAACACCACAGACGGCAGAGCCGTCAGTTTGTGCTCACCAGTGTTGTGATTGACACGACAGGGCTGCCTCATGCTCTCTCACAGGTAAGGTCATACCTTGCGAGTTAAGGTAACTTTATGAAGCATTGGGAGTCTTACCAGACACTTTACAAGGATTTGACTTTTTCTCCAAGTCTCTATCTTCATTTCTGGATTCAGGAGAGTGAATAGCTTTGTCCTGCTTCTCCTTGTTTGCAGTAGTATTTGGAACGGTTATGTTTTGCAAGGCTGGCTTTTTAGGCAATGGAGGTTTGCTACTAAGCTGTTCAGAGGACTTCGCTTTGGGTTTGATCTTTTCATTTAAAGAATCACCAATATTTGTATTGGCTGTTTTTTTGATCTGTGCCGTATCAACTTTTAGAAAGGAAGTCAATCCCTCATTTTCTAAATTAAACTCTGCACTGTATCTTTTAATCCCTTTTGATTCTGGTGACGAGTTGTCTCTATATTTCAAGGACAGTGAGGTGGATCTAAGTTTCACTTGAAAAGGACTTTTATCTTCACAGCTTGGCCGATTCTGAGATACCACCGAAGAATCGCTTGGCACCGGCACCGCATCGACAGCCGGAGAAATGCAGCCAGCCAAAATTTCTGCAGGTTGGCCTGTGTTCTCAGAATTGGACTCTGGCAGCAAAGCCTGCTTTTTGTCGCTATTTTTTTCCTCCTCCGGATCTGATCCCTTCTGAAAGTCTTCTTTCCACTTCTCATTTTTCAAGGAGACCTTTGCTTTGGACAGGAAGAATCCGGTATTTAATGGGCTTTCCAACTCTGATATTTCTGGGAAGTGTAGGCTTCTGGTCCTTGGTCTTTCCCGTGCAGAGGAGACAGAAAACTTTCTCATGGCATTGAGTTCATTCGCTGCTTTTTCAGCTTTCTTCCCCAAAAGTTCCTCCTTGTGGACCAGTGACTGACTGTTCTCCTTACCAGAAGCAGCTGCCTCTTGTGCAGTCTTTGTTTTCTCTAGAGAGTAGGAAGCAGATGATCCCATCCGTGTTGAGGAAGCAGGATGTGAAACATGGAACAAGTCCATGGGCTGGAAAGAACCTATGGAAAATTGCTTGCTGGACTCTGACAATAGAGCAACCTCTTTCTTTGCCTCTTTATTACAGGGCATTTCCACAGGTATCTGATCATCCTTCTGTATATTTTCTTCTGACCCTTCCAAGCAAACAATACTATTCTTGCTAATTGAAATATCTTCTTCGGATGGTATTTTATTTACTGAAAACACAGTAGGAAGCTCCTTATTTTCTTGATTTAAAATATTGATTGACACATCACTCACATCCTCAGACAACAGAACTGGTGTTTCTGAGGAATCTTCTTGCTTTTGTACTTCTCTGTCTGGACCGGAGTAGGAGGACGTTGCTGAGTCTTTGTCTCCTAACAGCAATGAGGACTCAGACTTCACACACGTTGTTTCCAGTGTTGGTTGGCAGCCCTCTGGTTTATTCTCTGGTAGCAGGGCTTCCTGTACAACAGCAGACTCAGAAGTGGGCTGAGTCATCGCTGGTCTCAAAGCAGGAGGAAAGTCCTCAGGCATTCTGGGCTTCCGCCAGGAAGCCACATCCTGCGCTGCAGCTGTGCCGCATGGCAGTTCTTGATCGCTGGGTTTGAATACAGCATCTGGCAAGTCTGTCTGCATCTCCTTTTCATCATCCTCTTCTTCTTCTGGGGTACAGCTCAAATCAGTCAGAGATTCAGACTGGGTCCTCTGCAAGAAATAAATTCAGAAAGCCCCATCACTATCTACAGATTCACTTTTTTTCTTATTCATCATTACATTTACAACCAAGATCTTAGAGAGGAAGGCAATACTTGCCTCCAGTGCTGAGCTTGCTGTTTTCTTAACCTACATACTGGATGCTTTTTTATCTAAGCAGATCCTGGAACAATGTATTTAACCGATATAAAAGCAATGAGTGACGCTTCCTTCTGCACAACTAGTGCTTTCATGCCTTTGTAGATGGGAAGTTCATCAAAACAATGGCCATTGGACAGTCCTTGGCACTTGATTCCCCAGAGGATACTGGATATGTTGTATTGCTCTTAGGCAAAAAGCAGCACTCGAAAGAGAAAAATCTGTCCCTTTGTATTTTGCTACTCCATACTAGCATTAAAAATAAAACAACCCATTCTTCCTAAAGCATGATTCTGAAGAGGGAAGCGTACATAGACGGAAGAGCAAAAACCTAACAAGTCCATCCGTTATGACACTCTATGCCAGCTGAGTATCTACCCCCATATGGCAGTCTTCTGTCTAATCCCACTGCCATAGAGCATTACAGCCTTGCCTCCTTTGTGTATAAGTCTTCTTTTTCTTTCAAGAGTTAGACTATTTGATAACAGTTTATAAATGCATATGTAGTTATCTGTGAGGTCTTGTGATTAAGCTTCAGGTAAGGACTGGCTAAATATACAGGATTATTTGAAAGCACATTATTAAGCTGCTGAATATGCCTTTTCATATGGTGCCTGTATCAGCTCACTGATTCACTGTAGTTTGTTGGGTAAATATATATTTTGGATGTAGGCCCTAATTGTAAGAACACAAAACTTGCACTCTGAAGATACTTTTAGGGTTCTTCCGACTTCTTCTGCAAGTGCAATTGCAAAGACAGAGCTGCAATGCCACCTGCATTCACAATCCATATACACAGGAAGATAAAAGCATAAGACATCAGTTAGCCAGATGCAAGGTGCACAGGCAGGGTCAGGCAGGAAAATATTAAAAATTGTATTATCAATAGATGTGAACACTCTCCATGGAAAACCAGGAGGGCTCAATCATCTAGTTTAGGGCAGTTTATAGGGAGACTGGACAAAGCAATTGTATTTCGGTAACAATTTTACAATGGAAGAGGGGGTTTGATCAGTGAGTTATTGCTTTACATGCGTTTCTAAATAACTGGCCTCATTGTTGTATTGCTCGCAGTGGTGCTCTACCGAGCCCAAAGATCACTCACAGATTTTGGAAAATACAGAATATCAGCTAAGTAATATTTAGAGACAGAGGGAATAATATTCCTAGTGTTAAGCAAGCTAATTTAATGGCTTCAATGTATTTGAAACCACAAACAATGAAGTGCAAATACTGTAGTAAGAGCTGCAAACTTTAGTTCTAAAAAGAGGAGAGAAAGAAGAAAAATTAAGCTATGCCCTTCATAAGATATGACGAATCAGATAAATAGTGTTTTCAAAGGATGGCTTTAAAAAACAATGGTTTTTTAATAGTATACACTTTTTAATAGTTTTTTTAATAGTATACACCTTTTTCTTTTTCTGTGGAGATTTATTTTAAGTCTCTGTAGTGCACATGAAGTTTTGGGGCAGGGAGAGGGCTGAATTCAGAACAGTCCTAATGTACAGCATTTGGCTCCAACTAATAGGTCACAAGTTACTCTTTCTGTAGTTTTTGAAAATATAAGCCCAATTATATGTGAGAAGTTAAAGCAGCTCCTCCATCAATAGTCTCTCAAAGACTCAAGATTTTACAGGATCTTTCAGACTAGGAAAAGTACACAAGTTGATCATAACACTTTCCGAAAAAATTTTTTTAAGTAAGAAATGAAGCTGTCAGATACTAAAATGTATTGCACGGTAAATTTAAGAAGAAATTGTTACGTAAACTGCTGCATCAAGAGTTAACAAGTAAACCCATAATACTTAATCTGTTCCTAGTGTCTACTCCAGATACGTAGCCTCATCAAATAACAGCTATTAAAACCCAATGAAATATCCATGCCGCAATCTGACTTTTCTTATCATATCTGAGTTTGAAATACAAAGTCCGGTAAGAACTTCCTGGTTTTGTGTCAAAGGTGACACTATTTATTTTCAAAAGTACCTGAGAAAATCTTCTCATTTTACTGGATCTCTGGTTCCGGGGTTTTATTAAAAGCTTGTGTTTAGCAGCAGAATTATCCAAGCAAGAGGAAAGCTCAGGTGGAGTGTCAAAAATGGCTGCAGGCGAGATGGTACTGTCAGATATCTGGGGAGCTCCGGTTTTAGCACTTTCATGCCTGGGGAACAGCTGACCATCTGTAGAGCGAGATCTAGAAGAAGGACCCAATGTAACCTGAAAAAAAAAAAATCCCCACATAGAGAATCAAATAAAGAAACAAAGACATGAAAATAACAATTCTACAAAGAAGGGGACATGTTCATTGGCACTTTAAGGTTGCCTGTTTTAATTTTTGACATCTCTTTAAAATACATTGCATTTCCTAATGTTGCACGTGGAGTATTGGTGTTAGCAATTCTGCATTTTTACTTGCTTGAATATCATGGTATACTGTCCAGTGGGAAGGACCAACTCACATTTAACGAGAACATCTAAAGCATACAAATACACGGCCACCATGTTTTAGAAGACAGATTTATGAAGAATATTCAGTTATAGAACGTAAAGGGCCAATTTCCTTTCTGCGTCTGTCCTCCAGCATCTGTGTCTAGGCTCCTACCCACAGTTATGCTGGGCTGGAGCATCTCTAGCTTCCTATACTTCGTCAGATCCCTTCCAACTCTACAATGCCCTCCTAAAGACAAAAGAATCAAACGTCAATGGTGTTGACACTTAAGTCAGCTTGCAGTTTTTCCTCATGTATCTATATCTGCAAAATAACTAGGGAGTTTACCTGAAATGTAACATTTCATTAATATAGTATTCTGGGGAAGGCAATGATGGGCAATTCCTACTAGAGGCCAATAACCCATCCAGAAACAACTCCTGAATGCTCCAAGGGGTGCAGTACTTTCATGAAGCTGGAATCCACCAAAAACTACCGCAGTCCCAGGGCTGATGCAAAAAGGAGACTGAAAAATTTATGAAAATTGACTATAAAAAGGGTTCTTCCTTTCTCTCAGATTCAGTTTCTGCAAATAGGCAAAATGATATTTCCAAACTATCTGTCATGGCATTAACTGACAACTCGTGACAGCACTCTCTTCGTAGGCTTGAAATTACAGTTCATTTCATTAGAGGAGCTTTCCTCCTTTGCATGCTTTCTTCTGCAGGCTTTCTTCTTTTCTTTTTCTTTCTTCTTTCTCTGGAAGTGGTATTTTACTGAGGGGTTGGAAGGGAGAAGGGGAGAGCAGGATATTGTTAGTTTTATTTTGGGAGGGAAAAAGCATCAGCGTTTTCTACAAGTAGAGTTCTGCATTATGCACTGCAGCCAAAAGATACTCTGTAGTGTAGCGAGGGCCTGCTACAGCTTCCTCAACGGCCAGGGGAAAACTCCCATTGATTTTAGCGGAGGCTGGATCCACAGCTTCTGATCATGCTTTCTATTTAAAAAAAAAAAAAAGTTGCTCAGCCATGCTGAATAATGGATGCTCTCATTAATTTTCACTCTACAATATCTGCAGTCTAGTACTCAAACATGACTAATGTACAACAAACGATACGTGGCTGCATTATACATTAGTACCTAACAGTGAATACATTGACATTTCAGCTCCATGATAAAGACGCAGCACATGTTCTCTTTCAAGGCACGTCATTATTTGCCTGCCTTTCTTTTGGCTTCTGCTTTTCCTCGAGAACTTTGCATGTCTTCTCGTTGGCAGTGCTCAGTGTTGGCCATTACGCTGGAAAATCAAGAATCTGGTTTGTTACTTAAATTTCAGCAGCCCGAGTGAATGCCAGCTCTGAGCCAGCTGCAGAAGTCGCCTGTCCCATGAAGACTGGCTCTGACAAAGCCTGTTAGAGGAGGGGACGGCTGGCAGACGCCTTTCGCGAAACCCCATGCGCACATGGCTCAGCTGTCCTTCAGCTGGTCACGCTGGGTGGCACAAGGTAGGGGGTCATCAGGCAGCCCCATCCCCAAAGCCAGGATGGGTTGGTCACGATCCTTTTCTCCCTTCTTCGATCCAGGAAAGCTTCCAAGACACAGCAAGGTGTCATTGCTGCCCAAAACCTCAGGGTTGCGTTGTGCAAAACTCCTCAGCCCTGCGAGCTGATCTCCGACTTCTAGAAGCAGGGCTAAATCTCTCCGAAATGCCAGTTTGGGAGGAAGGTCTTCAGGTGGGGCTACTTTCTGGCTGCGCTCTGAAACTGGACTGAGATGAAGAGAGCTCTGAGCTAAATGATGGGGCATGTGGAAAAAGCTGAGCAACCGCATGGTCACCACCGCGTCTCAGGAGTCAGCGAGTGAGTCAGAGGGTGATGCTAATGGAACAACAGGGAGACATAAATCCTCCTTCAGCAAACATGCATCTGGACTGGACAAATTTACAGTGAGCCTATACCAGTTTTCAAGAAATACCTTCTTCACGTGTTCTGTTGTTCTTCTTTAAAAGTATCAAAATTCCACTGCATATAAGCAGTTTTTCAAACAGCTTCATGTGGAATCTAACAAGTGGGGCTAGAAATCTTTGCTGAGCCCTGCTGCAGCTGGCCTTGAAACAAATTTTGCATAATTACCAAGGAATAGTCAGCTCAGGACTAGCTTCTCTATTTCCTTTCTGCAATTCCCCTCCACCCCTCCTCCTATTTCTAGAAAACACTTTTCTCTTTACCCCCCGTGTTGTTTCCACCATGACTCCAGCTGCGGACAACTAAAAGGGACTCTTCAGAGCCTTTCAAAACCGCCCTTTAATCAGCCAGAACGGCTGGCTGCTGATTGAAGAAAGCCATCTATTTGCCTGTACTCAAGTCCTGAAAACATCACTTCAGCAAAATTCACAGCTCGCGCTGGCTCACGTGGCCAGAATCCGACTGAAGGCTGAACCTCAGTCTCCTAAGCAGCAATGTCAGCCACTATCATCAGGCAAACACTTTCTGTGTCAGTGCGAGGTAACCTTGTACTTAAAGCCAGGGGATGGGCAGATTTCAGAGGATCTAGATTTTGTTCACAGCTCCTCAACAAGTTTCCTCCCTTATCCTGTGCATGTAACCCAAGCAGCCTTTAGTGCAATTTCCCATCTTTAAAAAAAGGGATACTGTTTCAGTGTCTAAATCTGGTTGGTCATGTTTGGAGATTAAATCATGTCTGTAACGTTTGCTAAAGGATATGAGCTATTACAGAGGGCTTAATTATTATCAACGGGAGATTAGTTGGCGTCAGAATTATGTTGATAAATAATCATAAGGTTTATGTTAGATGGACAGGCATTAAAAAAGCACAGCAAACAGACAGGCATGCAATTACATACATACAAGGTTGTTTTTTGCAGCAGACGGGCAACAAAATAATATTTATGTCTTATATTTCTTTAAAAAAACACTATGCATAATTGCTTGGCCCTTAATACATTTGGCAGAAGTTACCTGTTCTTCTTCTTCACTGCCTGTTCCAGCTAAACTCAAAGAGCTAAGGTGCTTGTGAGAGTCAGAGAACTGTGGAATGGAATGAGGAAGAGATTCAGTAAAAGATGACAAACAAGGTAGATATACTCGCAGAAACCATCTACACAAAGTGCACACAGATACTGACAATGTAAGTTGTTTTTCTCTATAGTCTTAAGGATTAGCAAGGACACTGCAAACATAAAGTGTAAGACATGCAGATAAAGAATGAAATAATGTATAGCAAAACTATCATTTAAAAAGAAAAAACAGTTTCAAATTCTTTTATGTTTCTTTTTCTGATGACAGCCTAGAAAAACATTAAAGAAGAGAGCTCTCTTATCAGCACATTCAAGGGAGAATACAGATTTTTCAGACTTTTTTTTTTATGCCTGGCAGTTCTCTGTAGTCCGTAAAAAAACCCAGCATCCCCATGCACGCACACAAACAGATCTTCTCCTTCCTAGTGCTGCATTTTCTGGCGTGATATTTATATTTTAATAGGAACAGAGATTCTAAGTAGCTGTTTACACAGAGAGATAGCATTTTCCCATTTTGAGTAAGGTATTTCAGGCATAAAGTAGTGATACATATAGCAAACCAATAATATATTCTGCCTTCCACACACAGGTAAAAAAAGTCATTAAACACTGATTTTTGTCAACACTGGAACTACTCACTCTTGTTGTTGTGTCTGAATTTAGGTTTCCATGGAGCAAAGACATTTCTGGAGGGCTCCTGGGTAATCCATCATCTTCAGAACTGGTCCCAGCATCCTCTGTTCTTTTCGCATGAAGTCCAAATGGAGGTGGAGGTCCCAATTTCATGGTAGGCTGGAGTTTCAACTTCAGCATGGCATAAAATACATTAGCATGTGATAGTGATGGAGGTTTCCCCAGTACATTTTTTAGCTCAGGTCAATGAGTTACCTTTATTTTAACTTCATAATTGAATGATCCAGGGCACAGGACATCTCACTTTAGACGTTCTCTTAGGGAGCCAAACAACCTATCCATTTTTCAACTATCATTTAAGTAGAATCAAGATATGATACTGCTGTCTAATTAACAAATGCGACATTTAATGTAAGCTGCAGACAGATATTACTTACTAATCAAATGTTCAACCACAAATATTATCCCACAAAATCAAGCCCGGAAAGACATTCCACCTCTTGCATTTGAAAAAATTATGTTGTGTAAATTACCTGTAAAGCTCTAATCCGATCAGAAACGTTTTCTTGAGAAAACACTCTTACTGGCCTTGCAGGCTCTTGCCCAGTCTCAGGGATGAAAATGCTATCATGTGACAAAGCTCTGCTTCCCATAATGCCTTTATGTGTCCTAGAATAATATAACAACTGAGTGAAAACATACAGACTTTTTTGCCAGTCCTATTACTCTTAATTCAGGTGGTCTGTTGAACATGGAGTGGGAGATAGGTGCACGCAGCATACATCACACATGAGATTCCAGACTTTGCCCTGAATACAATACAGTCATTCAGGCTAATCTAGGTAACACCAAACAAAAATTTGCAAATGCTGTTATCTGTCATGTTAACAAACTGAATCAAGGTTAAAGACAGTTTAACCCCAGCAATTGAATTATATCTTATGGAAAAGCTACCGCCCCTTGGCTGGAAGCCAGCAGCTGGGTGGCATGACAGTGCTGCAGGCAAGCCCAGGTGCAAAATGATGGGAGTTCACTTAAACGAGCCTGTACCTGAGATGGACTAACTTCTTGCTAATGTAAGAATGTGTCTTGCAAATGACTGACCATTACCATAGGAAGAATAAGTACCTTTTACTATTTAAGTGTGGTACAGCATTTAATGTATATCTCTGCCATGCAGGTCATTAAGAAAAATACTCCAGGCAATATAGTTCTCACATGGAATCATTTGCATAAATCCTTACAAGATGTTTACAAGGTCCTGTGCTCTATATCAAGATCCCTGGGATTTTCCCTTATGAGCCTGGGGGACACATTTTTTCCTGGACACTCTTTGTGGGTTGGTGAGAGGAAGCAGAAGATTCTTTTGTGGGTCGCTTCTCATATTCTGTTTCCTACCTTTGATGCCCGTGGTATGTAACTTCTTTTGCAAATGTTACATGTGGGGCATGAACACTTTGTTTCCTCATGGGAATGGTACGGGAGACCCACCGACAGACAGCTAGCTGCTAGGAGGTCTCTTGTTCTCATTTTCCTCAGCTCAGCTCATAGCCTAACTGAGCAGGGACCAGAAATGCGTGCACATGGCATTTCTTCTAGGACTCACTTCTTTAAAATTTTTTAAATAAGACAGCTATGAAATGGCAAACCAGAGTACAGAATACAGAACTGTTTGGGTTCATGTAACTATCAAGTTAATTCAGCTGACACTCTAGAGAAAAAAAAAAGCAAAAAAAAAGGAGAACTGTGTATTTTTGGATCTTAGATACTGTCGCAGGGACATTCAGGAACATAAACAAACATGGCAGAAAGTAACATTTTCCTTGTAATGGCTGCTATAAATATGTTTGATAAAACAATAGCAGGAAAAAGTTGATCTGTATTCCTGCTGCAGAAGGAAGGAAAGCCTGCTGCTTCTGCTTAATGCCTTAGAGACATTAGAAGAACAATTTATCTAAGTGAAAATGTGATCTCTGCAATGCATCCAGGGTCAGACAGATCTATAGCAATTTGCAAAGTAAGTGCCAGTCAGGGCTGTGATGGCTGCTGAACGCACCGACATTTTACAAAGACTGCAACGGCAGTCAGATAAGCAGTGTTATTGCATGTGCACATTTACCCCTGCATGCTACCTTTGCTTCCTCTTTCTAGCAGACACACACCTCCCGGATGCGTAATGGAGGTACCCTAGATGTCTCCTCAGATTATGAGTGCTCAAATTAATTTTCCTTCCTTTCAAAGAATTTCCTGGTCTTTGTCTGTCTAAGCAAATATTAAGAAACAATAATGCAACAACCCTGCAAGTAATGGCACAGGAACATGGCCAAAACAGCCAAAGATCGTACCCACCCGAACACGACCTTGTTGAGTCGTGCGCAAGGGAGAGAAAAGCTGACCATCCATATCTTAAAAATACGTTGTCAAACAACAACGCTATAGCCCACTGTTAGACCTGGTGCTGCCAGCCCGGAACTCCTGGAGCTTCAAGCTGGACCAATATTACTATTGCCAATGCCACAAAAGACAAAAGAAAAGTCGTTAATAATTTCTTTTGGTTGTTTGGCGCTGCCTGGTGGCCGCGTTGTATAATGTCGTTTTAAATGGCCGGGATGGTTTGTCTTTCCCGTCCCTGGGCACAGCAGCATCTCTCGCCTGAGGAGTAGGAGGCTTGTTCTGAGAGGCACAACATCCACCAATGCGAGGGCTTGCTTTTTAGGGAGCCAAGGGGCTCCTCAGTCCATCTCTCCATCCAGAAACACATTTGAACTTTAGACCAGGTTTCTCGTGGTTATCTTTTCAGTAGTGGGTAACATTTTTGGCAATGCCTGAACAAAGACAGGATTTTCAGAGGCAGACAGATACACAGGCTGGGATTCATCTGGTCTAACTTCAGACGTTAAACCACAGGTATCTACATTGGAGCTGGTCCCCCCAGCTCTCAAGAAATAGGCACTTCTAGAGCCTGGTTCGTCTGAACAATTTCAGATGTCTACACAAGAATGATACGGGCTTTCTTAGTAATGTTGACTTCCCTCTGCTGATTATAAAAGGCAGCTGGTGACTAACTCAGATGCAGACATTTGTCCCTTGGTCAGATGAATCCCATGTATACAGAGGAAATAAAGGCTTCGCAGCCTCTGGTTCCTGCTGATTTCAGTTGCAGTCACCCCCTTATCCCTTCCTTGCTTTAAAAATCTGGCATAAATGGTTAGGCATCTAAATTTCTTTAACAAACCTTAGGAGACACGTCTTAGAGGCATAAGACGATTCTGGCAAGATATAAGCTGAGTACCTAATTCATTTTTGAAGATGGGAATTACATTCTTTTGAAACGATAACCCACGGCTTATTTATGATTAAATTAAAGCATTTTTAGTTATTGTTTCTTGCTGCATCCCATCCAATTCCTTTGCAATTTGCCTTGCATAGCCATTTTAATTTGTACTTTCTTGAAAAAGCCAACTGTTTGAGAATGCAGCATTCTGAAAAAGAGGAGGAGGCAATTTTGTGGTGTCTTTAATCAATAAACTTGGTGGCAGTTCTGTATTTGTTTACCAGCCACAGTCCAAAGACTTACTCGAGTTTGTCTTCAGAATCATAATTAATGTGCATGTCGTGTGAGGCTGCAACATCGCTTGTTGACTGGAATAGCTTCAGACTGCTGCTCCCAGAAGATGTTTCTTTCCTTTTCTTTTTACCAAAAAACTTTTTGAAAGATTTGAACTTCGATTTTTTCTTTCCTAAGTGAAGAAACATAAAGAAGATGCAACCAGCAGCATTTGCAAATTTTTGGAACAATAATAATTCCCTCATAATTCCTTCATAAGTGGATTTTTTTTCCTGGAAGAGGCAACACAGTCCGCTCTTGCATTAATGTCTTTCAAGACTATACTGATAGCATGAAATTACTATTATCTTGGAGAATGGATTGCAATGTTTATGACACATAAGAAATAACCTACAGTGTAGGATCTTTCTAATAGAGTTTCTACTTGCCTCTTGAGATAATTAGACTGTGAAGAAAAACTTCGGTATTAAGAGCCTGGGATATAGAGAAGAAGTTTCAACTTGGAAACCCACTGCCTTTGTTCAGCAAGCTAAATAGTGATGATAAGGACAATGTTGTTACCAAAACCAATTTAAATGTAGAAAAGTCTTACTTAGGTGGAATGTGCAGTGTCAGGAGGCTAATGCTTTTATAATGTCAGTTTTATAATACATGCCAGAATATTTTGAATGTTAATTACGAGACTCAATGGATCACAAAGTATTAAACTAGAAACTAAGCAATAATCTTGAAAAGCAACGCTAGTCTTCTCAGTAAGGAAAGACCTGAATTAGGATCAGTTGCAAGCTCTGTGACGGAAACTACTTGAAATGAAAGCAGAGTTTTGCACAAGATGTCCCAACAACTTGTGCCTGTCCCATATAAGTTGGCATGACAGCACTGCGAGGCATCCCTGTCAGCATTTCACTTATCGTTGGATCTTGTTGGGTAAAAAAATTAACTTTGTCACAATATGCTAGAAAAATCTTATTTCAAGACTCTGAAAATGTCAAAAATCTAACAGCTCTTGGAGACAGGAGGAGAGAAAGGAAGAATGCATTTCCTAAACAAACAGATTCATTTCTGTGAGAGAGCGAAGGCATTGAAGCTCAAGAAGTCACAGCACTTCTCATTCACTGGGGAAGGGAGCAATTCTACCTGAAGTGTCCTCTCCATCTCCTTCAGTCTCTCGCTCCTTAGGGTCCATTATCCTTGAGGAACTCATGCGACAGTCACTAAAGGAGGTAGAAAAAGTGTCAGTCATATCAGCAAAATAACAGTACTTCACTATATATATGTATACATACATACAGGCAAGCTACTAAAATACAAAAATATAAAATATTTTGTGTATGCTTTTATATATAAACACATAGACAATATGTCTAAATATGTATTATATCTATATATAAATATACATAAAATATAAAAATATCCCATAGGATGAAGCTTATTAGTCTAAGGTATAATAAATTCCATAGAGTATTTCCACTTTCATAAGACAATAGTACATTATGATTTAGTTAACCAACTAGCCTCTCCTGACTGAAAATTGAGTTTCATGAAATTCTCAAATGCTTCTAAAAGCATGCATCAGAGGAGGTGGGCTTCTTCGACTCTCCCTCTCTACCCCTATTCTGACCACAGAAAAAATGCCTTTGTGATAATTACAGCATTTGGGTAATATGTACAAGTAACATTAGTAAAGAACTGCACGTATTTTTCCTTTATTTATATCCAATTTGAAGTATTCTATGGATTCTAGTTTTTCTTCTTTTTTAAGCAACTTGTGAAAAGATAACAACTCCTTTTATTCTTTTGTTCGTATAGACAACAGAAAAATACAAGTAAAAACAAAACAATCTATTTTCTTCTATTCTTCTCTCTTCTTTGCTTTTTGGAAGCAAAATATCACTTTGCTCATTAAGGTTCCTAAATTAAAAAATATTTCCAAAATTGTACATGTCCCACGCCTGAGGACAGAATATCTGCAATTTAAAATGCATTTTCAGAGCAGTAGTCTGTTTGTGCTCTCTTTTCTTCATCTGGAAAACCATAATTTCATGGTCGAGGCAGAATAAAGTCACGGATGCCATT
Organism: Calonectris borealis; assembly: GCF_964195595.1. Classification (NCBI taxonomy): domain Eukaryota; kingdom Metazoa; phylum Chordata; class Aves; order Procellariiformes; family Procellariidae; genus Calonectris; species Calonectris borealis. The sequence goes on from NC_134312.1 coordinate 147,561,228, forward strand.
GTCTGGGTGGTGGGTTAAATGCTGCAGAATAACTCTTTGGGCTGTAGTGGTGACAGATGCTCACGCCACAACCCGGATGGGAAGGTGAGTACACCGCAGCTATTTTGATCTCCTGAAGTACCAGCATACTTAAGTAACAAGGCTTGTAAATTCAAAGAGTTAGCGAAATGGCAATGAAACATTTATTACTCGTCTAAAACACAACGTGTCGCCTGAACATCAGCGAGCGCTTGAGCCGGGCTGTGACGAACGGCTGCACAACCACCACAGCAAAGGCATCTCTGCTGCCCGGTGGCTCCGGGGCTTCCCCGCCAGCCGGACCCGCGCGCTGGTTGTAAAACAACCCGCTGCCACCACCCATCGGGAAACCAAATCGGAGTTAAACACAAACATGAGGGTGGGCAACTTTTGGTCAAGGGCACCTGCCTTACATAGGGAGAATTAGTAAGGAACTGGCCCTAGAAAAGAACAGATGGATGATACCTATATTTTTAAAGTAAATGCCCGCTGGGAGGTGACAGATAAATATGTATTGTGGGCTGTGGCATATCTAGTCAATTATTAAACAGGCTCAGGGTGTCTCAGATTCACACTGTCATGTTGCAATAGCAATGGCAGGAGTGCAAATCAATGCCTTTAAAGCCTTGGCTGTTACATGCATGCCCTGTAGCTTCTATAAGCTACAGGCACCCAGAGGTGGGCTCCTGCAGTCTCTACATAAATTATGGATGCCATAACTCAGATCCCCAGCTGTGGCCCACTGGCATAGCTCCGCTGCATCCAGCTGCACTCAGGTGAGGGTGTATTTTTTTTATCCAAATGTTTATATGCCATCCTTCACTAGTTCTGAAGAACAAAGCCACCAGGGGATAAATACCCACATAATGGAAATGTTAGTTTGAAACATGCAGGCAAGTATAAACACGTTCCCTCTGGCAAAATTCAAGCAGATAACATATTATATTTCTGACAAACCAGAAATGTGTTGTTGTCCCAGCCCAAACCTTAGCAGCCAATTTTCTAGAGAATAAAAATGATTAAAAAAAAGTTAGCTCCACCATAATGTCAGAGAAGATTTGTGTGACTGATCTGTGACATCTGAGGTCACGAAAAGCATTTCCACTGCGTGTGCCAAACATTTGGGGACAGTAATACGTGACGAGGGGTGCGGCACACATCTCCTCGCTTAGGGGAAACAGAAGGACCCTGAACCCCGATAAGCTCTCTCCTTGCCAGCTGCGCGTCTTGAAGCAAGGTCCTTGCTCCCCTTCTGATCTCATGCGGCCATTCTTCAGGTCTGCCACATTTTTGCTGTTTTCTAAGGTTATTTTAAGAATTAGTGTGTCTTTCCAAAAAGTGCCCAAGACCTGGGGAAGGCAGCCCGCCACTGGCTGTGCTTTTGGGGATGTCTCTTGCAAGGGCGCAGCACAGGGCGCAGGGCTGGAGCACCGGCATGTGAGAAGGAGCCAGGTCCTTGGCCAGTGTTGTGCGATTTGGTATACTACTTATGTAGAACTTATGTATGTTGGGGTCCAGAGAAAGAAAAGACTTTCCAAGCTATAAAAGGAGCTTTAGCTTCTACTCCGGCATTGGGATTGCCAGATTAATCCAAGTCCTATGAACTATTCATGCATGAGAACAAAGGAGTAGCCAGCGGAGTCCTTACCCCAAAGCTAGGTCCACGCTGCTGCCCTGTGGCTTATTACTCAACTCAACTGGATCCTGTAGTGGCATGGAATAATTTCTGTGTTGAAGTGACACCAGCAACAGCACTATCATAAAAAGGAGCAGACCGTTCGTTCTGGGTCACCGAATAACTGTGTATATCCCACATGAAGTAGAATTCATTCTTAAACAACATGCTATACAAACATTGTCCCCTGAAAGAGCGCATCGTTATGAATTAACGATTTTAAATGCGGATAATATTACTTTGAAAAGATGTAATGTTTTGAATGCAGCAGCTTTACTGCCTGTTCCCTCTGATGGTGAGCCGCATCATGATTGTCCTGAGGTGGTGTTTCACTCCAGCCGACTACAGGAAGATCTGCAAGATCAACCTCTAGAGTACTTGGATCTAACCCTTTTCACCAATGGATCTTCATCCTACGTGAATGGAAAATGACACACGGGCTATGCAGTGGTGAGAAACTTAGAGGTACTTGAAACAGAACCTCTACAATCCTCAGTGAGTGCCCAAGGGCCTGAATTAACTCAATTAGCCAAAGCAGCCTGGTGGGGATGTAATCAGTGAGTGACTATTTATACTGATTCTAAATACACTTTTGGAGTGTGTCATGCAACGGCTATGCTATGGAAAGAATGAGAATTCCTCACCTCAGCAGAAAAGAGTATTTCTAATGGAACTTAAATCCAAATGCTGTTGGAAGTTATTAAGCTTCCAAGGGAAATCGCTGTAGTACACTGTCCAGCCCATACCAAAGGCTCCAAAGAAATTGAAATAAATAATAAAATTACTCGAACATGTAGTCAGATAGGTTTAAAATGGCCTGAAGTTTTAGGAATAGTACTATGGGATATTGGGATATTGGAAATACCCCTCGCCAACTTCTAGGGTTGTCATCAACAGGAACAGTGTTTGGAAGACAATTATACCCAGGACCCTTGTCCCCACTAGGGTTTCTTAGATGGAGATGAACGGGTTACCAAATTTGTATTGGGAATACAAAAATATCTACAACAAAATAGAGCACAAGCCCAATGGTTCCAACCAGTACCAGCAGGAATGCAAGTAGATAATATCCAGTCTGGGGATACAGAAATGATAAAAGTCCACTCTTGCAAAACGAAGTGGACCATAAATGGGAGTATCCATATACTGTGCTACTAACTTCCTATTTTGTTGTAAAAGTTACAGGGAAAGAGAATTGGATTCATCACTCACATGTTAAATGAATTTCTAAGGAATATCACTTAAATGAATAACCGCCACCCACGCAGAACCCCACTAATCCTGCAGTACGGTTGGCTCCAGTTATCCTGTAACAATTGTGGTCCCTGTCATCCTAGAAGGTGTACTAATAATTGTTTTAAAGGTCTTTGGGAATATTGCCGAGAGGCTTGGAGTCAGAGACGTATAACTAGTGAAGGTGCCTCTGGACACATAAATTGGTGCTGTGTGTGCAGACTACACCAGCCACTAAAAGTTAGAAGAGGCTTGCAACAAGACAAGGTATTGATAATTTGGGAATAACATCCAGATGAAATACACACATTTGTTGTGCTCAGCCTGTTTAGCTCTAATTGTATAGCCTTTATACTGATTATATGGGGGAACTTGTGATATGGATACTCTTGATACTCCTTGGATCCCTTTTAGTAATACTGTGTATATCCAGAATGGCTGGCGACCCTAATAGACCAACCCCAGGAACCATATACTGCCTGGGCTTCTTCCATTGTTTAACACTTTTTATTAATAATACAGCAGCTAACTCCAATCTGGCTATTGCCTGCATACAAACAATAGCGCACCAACTAAAATGGTGTTTCAAACCCAAATGGGTTTAGATTTATTGTTAGCCAGTCAAGGGGGTGTTTGTGCAGCTATTAATCCATCTTGCTGTTTCTATGTCAATAACACAGGTAAAGTGATAACAAACGCTAACTCTATTCAACCGTTAGTTTCCCATCTACACCCAGGCACCTCAAAAGATTGATGGGAAATGCTATTCAGCCATTGGGGACTTAATTCTTGGCTATCAAGCCTATTAGCCACTCTTATTAAGATTTTACTTCCTGTAGTTGTTGTGATCTTATTGTTCTGTTGCTTTTTTCAAAGTGTTCAGATTTGTTTCAGAAACGTAATACTTAGGAGCATGCAAGGGTATAGACGTACCCTTCTTGATGACCCTTTATAAGGCAGGTATGCCTATAAAAACAAAAGGGGGGACTGTTGTGCGATTTGGTTTACTACATATACAGAACTTGTTTAGCATAACTTGCTTAGCATTAGTAGCTAAATTTGCTGAAGCCTTAGGCCGCAAGCTGTGAACCTTCACCTAGATATGTTGAATTTTTACACAGTAAAAAGTAAAAGTAAAGGAAGGCCCCAGAGCCGGTTCAAGCCAGAAGGTAAGGAAGCTACATTCATTAACAGAAGCTGCAACCTTGGGGATAAGAAAAGAAACGGCCTGCCTAGAGACAATGAAAGGACCCAATGAAGAACGGGAAGACCCCAGACCCTAATATTACTACTGGTCTGAACTGTCGCATGAGGGGTGGGGAATTTAGATTGTAAGGGTATAACTGCCCAGGGATTTCTTTGTTCGAGGTCCCTGTTCGGAGGCACCCAGCTCGAACTGTAGCGCTATTAATAAAAAGTACTTTTATAGAGGAATCTATCTTTTGGCTTATCGATTCAGCGGAAACCTAAGAGTTGAATCCTGTTATGGTGGCTGGCATGCGTAATTTCCGTAACACCAGGTCCTACCACCGCTGCCGGAGTCGTCCCTGGACGGCTCCCCAGTGTCGCCTGGGGGAAGAGCTGGCGGCTTCGCTGTGGGAGAGCTGCCGAAGAGATCCAGGCGGTGCGCGGGGAGGAAGGTCATTCGGGTAAGACGACTTTGGAGTGAAGCAGAAAGTGACCCGAGGTGCGGGTCACAGGCACCCGCGGTGGAGGAGACACCGGGTGCAAGTTCCAGCAGCCTCTGCCTCCTGCGCAGGAGCCCAGAGACTCTGATGATCCCAGCAGGGACATGGTTTTTTTAAATTAATCCTAGAAGTTTGGGTCGGATGGGCAATATTGGTTTTGCAGTGGGGGTACTGTAAGGCTTTTATAAAGACTGCATCTCAACTCGGCGTTCAATAACAAGGATTGGGGAACTGTGCGGACCTTTCACTGCCCAGAGCTTGCGAGTCGACATACCTCAGGTTTTCAGTTCCAAAGGCAAGTTTCCAGCCCGAACCCAGGGTTTGATGTGACTCTCCCAGGCCCACGCTGGCTGATCCGCAGGAGGAGGCGGCGGCGGCCACCCTCGCCGCAGTCATGATGTTGCGCAAATACGCGCTGTGACGAGGACCGCGAGGCGCGGCCGCCCGCCCAGCACCAAGGGTGCGGGAGGAGCGTTATGGCTGCTGTTACCAAGGGGAGATTTGTCTGCGTCAAGAGACGAATGGGCACCCGCTTCCTTAACCTGAGGTGGGGGCGGGTCAGCAAGCAGCGGAGGGGGCCGGACGGAGTTGTGAAATGCTTAGCAGGCAGTGCGCTGGCGTGGCGGCCGGGTTTTCAGAAATATGCTTGAAAGTCAACAGATCAGTTTTTAGTGAACCTTGATTTTAAGCAAATACTGAAGCTGAGACTTAGCCACTTGCTTGAGTGTTTTGCCGAGTGACGGTTTCCACTAGAGCAATATTCCAACACAGCGTGAAGAGATTGTGGCCCCCGCTGAGCATCCGACAGCTGCCAGAGATCCCTCTGCGCTGGTCTGCAAGCAGGGCGCTGCCCTGCTTAGAGTCTCACCGAACCTAGCTGTAGGCAATCACATTAATTTCTACCTTAAAATTTACAATGACATTTTTATTGACGTGGAGAAAAGTTGTTTTTCCTTTTAAACTCTTCCTTTGCTGAACGCTGTTAGAGAAACACTGGTTTTCCCCTGCTCACCACCCATCACGAAAGAACTCTATTTTCTTTCCCAAATACATGAACTCAGAGAACTGTTCTATCTATATGTCCCCTTTCTCCTTTAGTATAATCTATTTTAACAATATCTTTAGGCAGGTTTTCAATTTTTCAAGCTTCTTCCTCAGTGTCTGTAACAAACCCTCCAGTATTAATACATTCATCATAGGAAAGATTCAATTAAAACATGGTACTTAAGAGGAGAAAAAAAAAACAGAGGCCAAAGTTTACCCTTGGTGTGACTATAACTGCTTGTCACTTCCCTGACATAAACAGAGATTTGACTTTTTGCTCTGGAGCTAAATTTTACCTTCCTCAAAGCTTTGCTTATAATCTATGACAGCCTGCAAGTTTAATAGCTGTGCAACGAAATGCTGACAAAATCCAGCAGCTTTGAAACGGCACCCACCAGCACGGGTGGTATTCAGTGCGCACTTACGCTTGGATCTGGAGGCTCGGCTGCGAAGCGGGGCTGCTGAGCTTTCTCATTTCTAGTTTCCCCAAGGATCTGCTGAAGTCCATCACTAAGTTAAATCACCCGGTGATCTGAAGACTCAGCAGGATTTGCAACCTAGAGGAGCAGTCTGCATCACTTCTCCTCCTCAAGGAGGGGGAGCAAGGTAAGCAAGGTTAGCAAGGGCAAGGTTTACCACACTACTCTTTTCCTCTTCTTTTTTTTTTCCTTTGCATTTTATGTGTAGTTCTTTTCACAACGGAATACTGGAGATACCTGGTTTATCAATTTGTTATGAGATTTTATAAGCCAAAAATGTCTGATGATAAATTGATAAATATTACCGAGCTTATAACAGTATTTCTTCTATATGGGACTTTTCCCAGCAGAGACTTTTTCCACTTTCCTTCTTCCTTCCCATGCCCTTTCTAGATGAGCTAAGATACAAGAAATACAGCTGAGACCATGTGAGTGCAGAGAATAGAGAGGGAATATGACAACACAACGGGTGTTTATTCCCCTTCCTATCCCTCCCAAATGTCAGTACATTCAAAAGTATGTATCCAAAAAATCACAGCTGAACCAAACAACAGCAATTTACACCTTTTATTCCTGTGTTGTATTAGAATATTCTATTTATAGTAGAAGAAGCAACACCAGGAATTAGTGTGATTTAAAAAAATCTAAATTTAGGGAAATGATTTCACATGAGAGGAAGACTTGCCCTTTTCTCTCTCCAATATCATGATACGCACTACAATTCCTACTGGTATTACACAGCCTTATGGATTTGGGAAAGAAAATGCAGGCATTCTGGGGATATGAAGAAAACCCAAATATTCAGAAAGACTCCTCTAGCTGAGGTAGTAACCGAACCAAATACATCCTAAATACCAGAGGTGAAGACTGAGGCAGATTTTCCTCATCCACCCCTTCTCTGAGGGCTCAGATCTGAAATGAAGGCACCAACCATGGGCCATGCAGCCCCTTCTCCTGTCACATGGACAGCAGAAAAGGGACGGCTTGAAGTCTCCAGAGGGAGCAAGCCCCGGGCGCCCGCTGCAATCCCCTGCCAGCAGGAGGCACATCAGCAGAGCTTTCACACCTCTGGAGATGTTCCAGCTCTCCAGCACGTGGATTAGTGAGAACACCATCCGGACACAGCTCCAGGGCGCCATGCCTTGGCATAGCGCAGGTCCAAAAGGATGTTGGGATCACCTGCCTCCCAAGCAAAAGTTTATCCCTGCAACTAGGGCAGACCGTGTGCTGAAGACATTGTGCAACGGGGTGTGCTAGAAGGAAGTGTAGGAGAGCAAGGTAAGGAGCTTGTGATGGGGAGGTATTCGCACAGTGCAAGAAACCCTGCTGTTCAACACACCTCTCTGCTCAGACCTTCTCCTACTAACAGAGATCCCAACATCACTCCCGCTTTCAAGCTCTCAAACCACTTTCAGTGCTCCCAAGCGATAATGCTTGAGCCTAGCCAAAACTAAATCTCTCACAGCATGCCCAATTATAAAAACCTTTCCAGAAGTCATCCATCATCTTAAGCTTACGTTACGAAGACAAACCTCTCTTCTCTACCCCACCCTTGTATGAGATTCAACAAGGCCAAGTGCCGGGTCCTGCACTTGGGTCACAACAACCCCATGGAACGCTACAGGCTTGGGGAGGAGTGGCTGGAAAGCTGCCCAGAGGAAAAGGACCTGGGGGTGCTGGTTGACAGCCGGCTGAACACGAGCCGGCAGTGTGCCCAGGTGGCCAAGGCGGCCAATGGCATCCTGGCCTGTATCAGAAATAGTGTGGCCAGCAGGAGCAGGGAGGTGATCGTGCCCCTGTACTCGGCACTGGTGAGGCCGCACCTCGAATCCTGTGTTCAGTTTTGGGCCCCTCACTACAAGAAGGACATGGAGGTGCTGGAGCGTGTCCAGAGGAGGGCAACGAAGCTGGTGAGGGGCCTGGAGCACAAGGCTTATGAGGAGCGGCTGAGGGAACTGGGGTTGTTTAGCTTGGAGAAGAGGAGGCTGAGGGGAGACCTCATCGCGCTCTACAACTACCTGAAAGGAGGTTGTAGCGAGGTGGGGGTCGGTCTCTCCTCCCAAGTAACAAGTGATAGGACGAGAGGAAATGGCCTCAATTGCACCAGGGGAGGTTTAGATTGGATATTAGGAAAAATTTCTTCACTGAAAGGGTGGTCGAGCCTTGGAACAGGCTGCCCAGGGAAGGGGTTGAGTCACCATCCCTGGAAGTATTTAAAAGACGTGTAGATGAGGTGCTTAGGGACATGGTGTAGTGGTGGACTTGGCAGGTTAATAGTTGCACTTGATCTTAAAGGTCTTTTCCAACCTAAACAATTCCATGATTTTATGATTCTGCAAGAGGAGGTCTAGGAAGCACAGTGAAGTGCTCGCCCTGAGCTATCACGGCACATATGAGCCCAGGTATGAGGAGTGTCCACGTGAGTGAGATGCAGGTCTCTGGGAATCCAATTAGTTTATATAAAATACATCCAAAAAGCTCACATAAAGGGACAGGAGAATTTGATAATAACTGCAATACCATTTCCAAAGCCATAGATCTTCCAGCTCCAGACCTCTCTTTATGTCAAAAGAGGACAGATTTCACATTTTATTCAGCCTCCAATTTTTAAATCAAACGAACAAATGCACCTGAGTGCATGCTTACATACACACAGCCATCCTAGGAGCTTTATCTGGAGTCCCAGCACTGTGACTGAAGGCCCACCCTGCCTTTCTACCATATGTCAGCACTTATACAGGATCTGTACATATTCTAGCTGCATCCCCATCCTTTTTGAATTATTAAAAATAATTTACCCAGAGAAGACATATTTTCTGAGAAAACTGGACTGTTTTCCTCTACCAAATCTATATAAAATATCAAAGATAAACTTCATGCCAAACCAAGAAAAACACCCTGCCACTTTTTGTATACAACTTTGCCTTTTGTTTTCAGTTGGGCAGACGATCATCTCCTTCCATTTTGTTCAAATGTTTTGAATCAGTAAACAAAAAGTATTACTTTGCAAAGTCTCTGACTTCATGTGTTCTCTGCTTAATAATTTAGTGTGGATGCTGTTAGCACCTACTTGTTTACGCTGACTGACGTCCATGGGGACATCATCTTCAAAATGTGGTATTTTCACAAATGGTTTGCTGTCTAAAACATGACAGTTCATTATCCATCTTCATCAGTCTCACACTGAACCTGGTACACCTTCCCCATCGTTTCTTATCTGCATTATTGGTTAATAAAAGCGTTTGTTTCTTTGCTTGTGGCTGACATTTTTCTCCAGCTACTGTTACTCTTGTAGCATGCTCTCATGTTATTAGAAAATCTGTGTATTGCACGACCACAGTGGTGTGGTGAGAGCCTGTGTGCCACTCCTCATGCTCAGAGCAAGGCTGGCTGCGAGTAGCTTTGCTACCAGCATCCTCTCCCTGGCTGCGTGGGCCCTAGGCTGGCATCCAGGTGACAGCACCCAGGCTGAACACAAAGTCAATGCCCTCCTCTTTAAAACTCTGCCTTTTAGGGATCTTCCCATCCTCTTCCCAGTCGCTGTCAAAATGAATAGAGCTAGGTGTGAGTGATTTGCCCTTTCTCTCAGAAATGACTAACAAAAGTTAGTTGCACCAACACATAATCTCTTCCAATGCTGCTCCTTGTGCCAGAGTTTGCTATTCCTCCACCTCCAGCTTCGGTGGAGGTGGAGGAATAGCAAGCTGTGGCACAGGGACCAGCTACGTATAACTACTGACATGTTACTATCTCTCTGCACCAGCCCTTTCCTTTGCAGTACTCGCATCTATCACTCAAATCCCCTGTTGCACACTGTGTAAACATAAGGTGGTGCCCGATGTCCCTGTGATCACTGATAGAAGAGACATCAAGGGAGCTCAAGTAATAAAATACCTGCTAAAAGGAAGAGGGGAGAGGGGAGATAGGATACAGCTCACTGCATGGGCTCCGCTTCTGAGCCTTTGTGCGAACAGGGCGAGACCCGCCATGACCAGCGTGTTGGACTTCATGAGCTACGACAGGAAAAACAGAAGAGGCAGCAGGTCCATCTTCCCAAGCCTTTCAAGGGTTTTCTGGGTGTTCAGTTGTTTTCACTTGCTTTTTTCACTGCTGTTGGGCAGTGTGTTTTCCTTCACCTAACCAGCCCAAACTCCCCCCTGGTGCATCTGTCCCTGTTTATTCCAAAGGCTGTGCAGATTCTCCTGTCAGATCCTCACCAGTCCTTCTGCCGTGCCCCTGCCAACAGCACATTCCTTTCTCTATTACAAGCACAATGCATTTCCAAAGGACGGGGGAGGGGGGAACCCTGCTCTCTCTACCTGTTTTTTTTTCAAGAATTGATAGATCTTCCTTCCCCTGTCGTTTCTGAGAAAAATGAGAAACACCCCATAAAATAAACTTTCCCCCCAAGCAGCTTTTGAAGAGTGAGCTTTTTGTTTTTAAAAAAGTGCATTCCACAGAACACACAAACATAAGAGGTCAGAAGGCAGCACTGGGATTGCCCAGTCTGGTGTCCTGGATAGTGCAGGGAATAGGCAGTCCCCCAGAAGGGTGCAGGGAACTCTGCTTCCCTGACAGAGCTCAGTAACTTGGGGGTACACACCTTGTCAAAGGTCGCATTTTGTTCATGGGAAAAGCCTTAGCTTGCATGCTTTCTTTAAACAAAAAAACCCAACAACAAAGCAAACCAAACTACTATATAAAGAATTAAAAGGGAGGGGGGGAGGAGTTTACACTGGCAAAAGAATAAAGCAAACTCATGTGAAATATCTTATTCCTATGGAGTAACCTCTTCCCTCTTGCTTTCAGTTCTCTATTTTTTGTGATTTAATAGACGGGCCAGGAGATCTATTCTACCAACATGGAAAGCATTATTATAAGAAGACCTGTTAGAGTAATAAAGCTACATTGGCTCTCCTTCTTCTTTCTCAGCACACAGGGACAATAAAGACATAGCTGTTTAACACAAAGACACAAGACCTCCCCCGGCCGGCTCCCTACTAGAGATCCTCTGCTATATTTAGGAGCACAAACAGCTCAACATACTACCAGAGTTTTAGGCTTGTATCAGCCACCTTTACTGGCAGAAGCATAATCTGTATTTGAACTTAAGTAATATCAAGTGTTCATGTAGAGTACTTTGGCTAATAATGTTCTGAAGAAGTTAATCTTTTTTGTACAATAGCAGGCTAACGTCACTCAGAGTCAAGGGTCAGGAAAGTATTAAAAATTCACTGTCTCTCTCCTTGAAAAGCAATAGAAAAGAAAGTAAAATGTCTTGCTTTAGTTAGAACAAAATTACATTTGATTCTACATGTCACAATTACAATTATTCTTGAATTCAGCACTGGGAACATTCCTGAAGCTATTTCACAAAAATAATTATACCAGGTCTTTTGGTATTCAGAATGAGTAGAAATATCAACGTTGTTATAAGGTCTCAATGCCTTTAAATTCAAGGAAACATAACAGGGCTTTCATTGATCCTTCCTTGCTTTTTGGAACCATGAATACAATAAACATAGGTCTGTATACCTATGTACGCACACACACACACTTACTTTGTGGCAAAAAATAATAAGACTCACCTGGAACCACAGCAGGCCCTGAGGAATGGCACACTTATACCTGCTGCTCCATCAATTAGCCTAATGTAAGTGTGTTCTTGTACAGTGCAGAGGTTAATGGGAGTTTAAGATGCAGAAAATGTTTAGCACTACCCAGAATGAGATCCTTATTCAGCTTTATCTGCTATTCTAAAGAAAACTCAGTAGGCCAAGTTAACCAGACAATGAAGGCAACTGCTAACATCAGAGCTGAATGTGGCCCAATTTTCATCCTTTCTGAGCCCACCTATACTGCATGGAGTATTTACTCTCAGCTGCGTAATGTGTGGTGTACTCAACAGTGTCATTTCAACCGTTTTACTAAGTTTCTTGAAAAGTTAATGACAAATCTTTTCAAATGTCATGTTCATCTGAACACAGAATATAGCTATATCTCAGGCCTACTTCCAAATATTTTGCCACTAATGTGATGAAAAATACAGTCCAGTTTGGCCAAACACAAGTAATGAGGAAAGTGCATGAAATAAAGAGATTAGGCTAGGCTTTACTGGCTTCCTTGGGAATTCCTATGCTGGAAGGATGAAGTAATTATTGTGATCATCTATGCACCATGTGCAGAATAGTTTTAATATTGAATATTGAAAGAAGAGAAAAAAGAAAGGAGACAGGGAATGCAAAGAGAATGAATTAAATATTCTAAGAAAAGCCTGAGCCCTTCCAGGCAGAGATACACCAGCCTACCAGCTGAGACTAGCCAGAACATACGCAGGTTGATTTCCAGGAGCTGCTCATGAAAGGTGCCATCAGGGGCCCTCAGTCCTCAGCACTCCCTTGGCTTTGCCTCGTTTCAGCCCACTCCGCTCTGCCGAACCGTCTGCAGTCATGCGCTAACCTGGAGTCACCTCGGATGCAGGGATAACAAGAAGCCATGTCTCCAGCCCAAGGACCGGTTCGCCCTCCTGGGTCATCCTAGCACGAGGGAGTGGCAAGGACGGAGTGAGATCCGGCTGGAGCCGCAGGAGGGCGGCGGGAGGCGGTGGGGAAGGGGAGCATCTTCCCCTGCATTCCCTCTGCAGGGCTCTGGCTGCAGACTCAGAGGCCAGCTTCTTCCTCAACGTCCGCATGAACTGTACAAGAGGTACTGCCACTGTCAGCGCAATCTCAATCCTCTGAAATTTCCCGGGGCAACGGCGCTCACATATTTCAGCAATAACTGCTACCTTGTAAACACATTCCACATTCCTGTTGCGTTAAACCCCACAGGCCAAATGCAAAGCTGAATGGCCTCTTGTCTAACTGTTGTACAAGGCTCGCTCTGAAGTGGTACATGTGGCAGGCTTTTAATTGGGAAGGACCTTATTTAGCTTGTTTTGACCCTTCCTAATTTAGTCCCTCTCGGCTTTCAATTGATAATAATTTTCTTGAGCCCAGATGGGAGAGAGATGAGCCACGGGCTCTTTTCTCTTTCCTCCACCTAAGTAACACGCAGATCACTTCCAGAAAAAAGAGCACCAGATTTTTAATGCGAGGTCACAGCAATACATGAGTACCGCAGGGGTTTCAGGTAGGAGTCTAGTTAAATTGGACAGTCTTCCTAACCCAAATAACTTCTTATGTGAACGGGCTGGAAGGTTGCTTTTCTGACCATGCCACAATAAACAACATTGCTGAGTCTTTTCATCTTTGCTCAGAACCTTCATCCACAATCTATAAGAAAAACACGATCAGGATTTCACAAATGTAAGAGCCCTAATTTTTTGTCATTTATTCCCTCGCAACATGTACTTGCAAACTTTTCATTCTTACTATCCATTCAGGACATATTTGTTATTTTGTGTTTGAAAGAGAGGAGATATTTTCCTGTAGCTCTTCTCTCCCCATATACTTGCAGGTCTGTGCTCCAAACCACACTCTGTGCTCCAAAACAAGGATATGAGCAAATGGAAATAACTGCCACTTGCTCAGATTCTCATTTTCCCCTTCGGTCCTTCCCTGCAGCAATAACCTCAGTGAAAATAACTTCTGGCAAGTCACTCTGCATGTTTCACCTCCAGTTGCCACTTCAGACTTGCAGACTTTTGGAAGTCAATACCCTGAATGCAGCTTAATAGTTTTTACTGCTGCCTTGTCAGAAGTTCAGAGCCAAGTCTCGAGCACGCCCTACACCACCTGCACAAGCCCACTCCTTCCCTTGGACTGGGAAGTAGAAAGCATTTGCATGTGCCAAGTTGTCCAGGACAAGTAACAGTGAGCATGTGTGCTCATATATTCACAAGATTATATGCAAAAATGTTACATGCAGAACAAAATGAGGAGAGGGGACTGGAGAAAGTACAAGAAAGGACAGCACTGAAGAGCTCAAGCCTTCCCTGACAGCATTTATAACAAGAGCAAGGGACATAGTCACTGGGAGGGCTCCTGCTCCTTATCTATCCAGAGCAGCAGAATACGCTACCAGTCACAGTATCATACCGATTGTGCATCCTCTCTCATCTGCAAAACAGATGGATCTAGCTCTGACAGGGCTTTTATATTAAACCGGTGCAGGATGACAGGTGAAAAACATCACTATATGATGCTGCTACTCCTTACGTTTAATTTCCTAAGGAAACAACACTTACGTGACTGCACTGTCTATCCTGCTCCATTTTCCCATTTCCCCATTGCTCTTGAAGCCATTGGTCCTTTTCAGCTGAGTTCGATGGAGAGACGTATCTCAAAGCTATGAATCTTGACCAGGTTTATGAAAACTGGTGATCGTGCAGAGTCCCACTGCAGAAAAGCCGACAGCAGGAGGAAAGCAGTTGCTTGTTCCTCTTGCTAGCCAGTTGAGCAGCCAGTACGCCCGTAACCCAGGCACAGCCCTGATGAGCCTCTAGGCTGGCCGTTAGAGGATACAGGCGGTTGGGTATGACAGAGAGTCAGGAAGAGACGGGAGGGACTGAGAAGTGAAGTCCTGCAGAGAGCGCACGGGGGGAATTCATACGGCAGCAGGGGAGCATTACCAGCCTGGTGGAAGCCAGCTGCTGTTTAGAGAACGATGCTGATGTTATGATGATGCTGCTGCTTTACTTGGAGGTGGAGAGAAGGAAAGAGAGTGGAAGAGGCATCTGCCAGCTCTTGTGGCTCTCTGAAAGGCCTGAGATTCAGACCTGTCCCTGACATCAAGTCACATGGGACTTTCTGGAGAACACCACAGCGTTTCAAGAAACTGTACTCCAAAGGTACAGGTGTTTCCGCTCATACCACTACAAAGCCTACCATGACGAATTTATGCTGAACCAGACCATACACATACAAGGCTGGGATGACAACAAGCCTACAACTTGAAAAGGCTCTCCAAAGGGGGAAAAGAATTTTACAGGTGCGTACAAAAGTATGGAGAGATTAAATGCTTTTCCCGATGTCCTCCAAGAAGCATCTCTCAGAGTAGGAACCAGAGTGAATCTGTCATACAGAAGCCGTGCTCAGCTCCAGGCCTGTCCCTTGGTCCAGCTCTGCCGGAGCCGATGGTGCAGACTGAGATGCCCTCTCTGGTCCAGGGCCCAGCTCCCAATGGCACGCCGTGGCATACTGGAAAGCAGGAGGCAAAGGGAACTGGATCCCGTTTCCTGGATCTCCCTTGGAAGGTGTCCCATGGACCACTGGTGGGGAATACACTGGGAGAAATATCCCCCTTTCCCATGTCACCACTTGCCCTCAGTCTCTTCTCACTTCTGCCACTGGGGCAGAAATTCTCCCTGTCCTCCTTTGACCTGAGGAGCACTTTCCTTGTGAAACCCCTGTTTTAAGATCCCTTCGGCAGAAAGCTCTCATGTGCACATTTGTTCCTGGCTGTATCTCCCTCTAGGCAATGAAGAAAAGAAGACACTTCAGATATTAATAGGTCTAAAGCACCTTACTCTGAGGAGATGCCTCTCTGCAGAGGATAGAGGGAAGCCAGGGTTACCTACCTGTTCATGGTTAGGTGCTCTGCATTCCCACCATCCTACCCCCTGTGCCAAGTAAGCCCCAAAGGCTACACGGGAACCTGAAAATTATGTTTAAAAGGGGCAGAAAGGAAAAGACCCATTTGGGGACTTAGCCCATTTGTCCCTAGGCTCACTTCTTTGAATACACTACGAATGTTTTACTTCAATACTCAAAGCCCAATGAGATGCAGGTTATTAATTTTTGAGTATGACAAGATTATTATGGTTAATTTAACATGTGCAGGCACTTAACTAACTACTGTTGGGAAATATTTGTCATTAATTCAAAAATTTCCTGCCTGCAATTTGGCAGATATAGTGTAAGTGAGCTGCAGAAATCCAGCATGACATAAAGAGCTCTCATCTGCCATCACCTTTACACGTGACTGTACAATACTTGAACTCTGCCTGATTTAAATGAGCACAACAAAATCTACTGCAGCATTCATAAATTAAATGACATTGGCATTCAGACACTAGAGAAATCTAACTTAAGAGTATGCTCTTCCAGATGTAGGAAGAGGAGCAGAGAGGCACACAACCTCCCCATGGGGGGCGAAAGGGACACCATTGGGAGAGAGGGTGGCAGAGCAGCATTCCTAATCAAAGCTCAGAAAGCAAAGCTGTGTGAGCAAAAGCTGCTTGTGGTGGGCTTTCCTCCTGCCTCCTGTGGGTCTGCCATGATCCCAACCAAGTCAGGCGGGGCAGAGTAAAACCACTGAAGTGGTTTCATTCCGGGGCAACCTGTCTCTCAGGCATGGCACAGCCCTCCAGGGCCATCCCACCACTCCTGGGGAGGGAACTCCCCGCCTCAAACTGCTGTGTTTTGCTTGCTTTCCCAGGGAGGCAAGCGAAAAATCTGTGTGTACAGAGCTAGTTACAGCAACAATTCAAAACTCATGCCCAAAATGATGAGTCTCATGGCACCTTTGAAGAGTCCTAGCACTTCTGTCTTTTTCTGATCTCTTGGGCAGGTCCAAAGTAACAGAACAGATGCTCAGCACCCATCCAGTGGCTTACGTAGTTTAGTGATGAATCGTTTTGCCCACAAAGGCTCTCCAGCTCTGTGTTTTTGCAAGTCCTATCACTATCAGATGCATCCTACCTATCAGCCCCTTGCCAGCGCAGGGGCTCCATGCATTGCTGGGCCTTTTTCAGTTCTCTCATACAGCACAGTCTCCTGAGGAACGGCATGTTTTGGTACACCTATTCCTTCGAGCTTCACAGAGGTGTGTCAGGATAAAACTTGGGAACGTACTACCAGAGGGGACTTCCTGAGCATGCAGTCCCCTGTTTGTGCTGGCAAACACTCCATATAATCCTTTCACAGGCTGATTAAAGTCTTATTTTGAAAACTATTCAATTTTCCCCATCCCTTCGACTGAAATGCTATTCCAGAACTTTGTAACTCTGATGGTTAGACATTCCCAGTCTAAATGGCCAGTCTATACCAATGTGTCAATGTGGTTCTTTCCTTGAAGCAACTTTTCTCTCCTGCCAGGGGCATTTAGAGAAGATAGCCATCTCCCCTTTCATCCTTCATCTGTGAAGTCAAACAAGCCATGGCACCTTAATTTCCTCCCAGAGAAAAGCTCTCCATTCTCCTGGCCATCTTACTAACCCTTCTCTGCGCCCGTCCCACTCCAAGCTCACCCCTTCTGGCAGCCAGATGCCCAGAATCAGACACTGGATCCTAGGTGGCCTCTATAGCTAGATGACACAAAGGTCACTCTTGGATTTAAGCTTCCCAGCTCCCAGCTAGACTTGCACAGGTTGGCAGACAGGCAGAGAGGAAAGCATTCACCTTCCAGCTCTAGCACGCTCTCTACTGCAAAGTCCAAGGGCATGTCTGAGTCATTTGCTACCAAGAAATGCCATTCTCTGCAAGCCGTATGTTCCAATAACCTCCCAAGACTTGGCTCTTTCCTACGTCCAGCCACCCAGATCACTGATGCTGGCTGCCAATACCAGATTACAGGACCCATTCCAGCTTCTTTTCAAACCCCGAAGCATCAGCATACGCTCCCTTGGCTGGACTCGCAAGAGCCCAGCCATCTGCATACCTGCAGAGTGTCTCTGGTGTAGGTGTAACGGGAAAATATTTAGCCTTTTACATGTAGTTGGCAAATGTACTAGCTCAAGTTTGAGGAAAATCTGACCCCCTTTGCTTAGGGGCCTTCTTTTCCTTTTAACATTTTTTTTCAGACATTTTAAAAATATTTGTGAGTCGTGGCAATGGGCAGGGAATGAGATGTCTAGCAGAGCTCCCAGCTCTGGCAGAAGAGCATTACTAAGAGGATGACGCTATAGGGCTTTGTGAACAGAAGAAAGATCAGGGAGTGCTGGACGACTTAATCCCTTGGGTCCCACACTACTCTCTGAGGATGCTGCTTTACTAAAACAGCTAGATCAAAGTGACTAAAGAGGTTTCTGCTGTTAACTGTCTCCTGAAAGTTGTTGACCTTGAGACTGGAACAATTAAATGAAATGTGAAGCACCTCCTCAAACAAGTATTTCTCCTTCTCTGTCCTACATCACCTAAACACACATTAGTGTGAAGTTACACTCCCACACTTGGGAGAGCCTTTTGTAATACAGAACATCCCGAACTGCACAAAGATCCTGCCCTGGTATAGATTTTTTTCTCCTTTCTTAAGTGGACATAGACATTGTGGGTCCTAGGAATGGATGTATGAGCTCTCCCATATGTGTGATAAAGACAAAAAGCTTGGGATATCAAATTAGACATGCACACTTTGAAAAGCGGCTGCTGTATCAGGTATGCAATGTGAGACTGGGAATTGTTTTTCTGAATACTAAGTGTGGAAAATATCAATTGAAACTGCACTTACTCAGTCTCTCTGAAGAAATCAGCTCTTGAATGCCTTAGAGTCAGCACTCAAATTAAACAGCTTCATATTAGAGATAATTAAAATATATGGCTTAAAAAGAATCCGGTCTTTTATGTCCCTATTCAGAATCCACCACTACAGCCTCCTGTGCAAAAAAACTACGAACATGCTTGCAGTGTACATGTCCTAAAAATGTTCCGCCAGATCTTTGGCTGATGTCACTTGGCGGTCCTCTGCTGAAGTTAATTGGAGCTGTGCCAAATCATATTGCTGAAGAGCTGAAACCTACTGTTTATAGACTTCTGAAAAAGGCAAGTTAAATAGCTTGTATGCACCTGGAGAAATTAATTTCCACATTTTTCAAAATATGAAAACTGTATTTTCTGTGAGGAGTGGTCCTTCAGAAAACTATCATGCCAGCCCTATACCAGCACTAGATATGAACATACTCTGGTTTAAATCCTACCATCTCTGCTATCTGCGAGTAGAGAAGAGAGGCTACAGCACAAGGAGACAATTTTTTTACCTAGTTTTTTTTTAGAATAGCACATCGCTTTGATTTTTACCTTTTTCAAAGGGTTTCTTGTAACCTATCAAAGGAAAACAAAAAGCAGTAACAAATCCCATATGTTACCAATCAGAGGCAATGATTGCCGGCCTCTGCAAACAATACATAGTTAGAGGAACTCGCTGCTTTCCATTTTGTAAATGTGCTACAAGGAACCTGTTGCAGCAAGAGCGTGGCAACCGATAACTCTTGATCACTTAAGGATTTTTCATTAGCCAATTCTACAATAAATTAACTAGAGAAGTTTAAAGGTTGTTTTCAGCACTTTATAAAGAGACACCACAAGGAATTAGGGAAGACAGTTCACCTTTCCACTTCACTTTTTTACTTACCATCCGATGAAGCTTTAGTAAGTACAAAGGCAGGTCAGTACTCCCACAACTGAATGTTGTGCATCTGTGTAACCAAGAAACGCATTACACCTGTGGGAAAACAACCTTTAAAGCACTGCAGACGTAAACTTTCTTCAGCTGCTTACCTGCGTATGTTCCTGTTTGCCAGATTCAACGTAATTCAAGGCTACTGGTGTTTCAAAAGGGATCTGTCACCTCGCCAGACATTTAAGTGGTAGCAAAAACAGCAGAGGCACTTTCAAGTTTGCACGGAGGATTCTGTAAAGTCTCGATTCGACTTGGACAGTGCACCCTAAGTCTCATCAGTTACCCAGCACCGGGCTATGCTCTGCCTTCCCGAAGCGTGAGTTATTAGCACTGCCCCGATCCCTTCACCAAGTGATCCCTGTATCTAACACCAGAGGAGTCGGTCAGAGGAGAAAGCACCAGTATCCCCCAGTTGCTAGGAAACAAGCAGGGAGATCCTGACCTGAATTCTTAGCGGAGGCTGATGTTGCTCAGGAAGCTTAGCTGGGTCCTTCCCGGAAAGGCAGGGACGTGCCGAAAAGTTACTCCTGGCTTTGCAAAGGCCACCACATAGCACCACCCAGGACAGAGGGACAGCAGCTGAACTATTTTTACACCAAAAAGGCATCTGTTGTGAAAATGGGAAGCACACGTGCAAAAATGGAGGGTAAATTTTCTGTTCTTCATGCCAATGAAACGAGAATGTTTTTAACCTTGAAATAAGATCTTTGTATTTCAAATTTGGTCATTAGATAAAGTGGAAGAAACCATCCACCATGCACACAGCCACAGCACTAACAAATGCGATGGCAGAATATTAAACATACAAAAATCAAGACATTAAGATGACCCCAGACACCTATGCTACGAAGCGTTTTCTAAAGCCAAACTCTTAACATAAAAAACTGAAGAGAAGCAAATCAGGAAAGTTAATGATGACCCAAGAACTCTGCATTTTCTGACCTTTCAAATATTTTAAGTTACTGCCATGCCATTGTATTAATTACTCTATTTAGCTTCAACCTCCTCAGTACACGTTTTCTAAAAGATGAAAAACAAGAGCTGAATTAGACCTGAAGAGCTAAAGCACCTCTGAGTCCCTTGCATGGGGTATAACTGACCCTAGTTATCCTGTACAGTGAAAGGAAATAATGACTCCTCGGATGCAGCATAATACAAATGTCTCACACAGATCTGAAAAAATGCCTGTCTGCTTTCTACCGACCCCGAGGAATGTCCGTCCTCTTGGCAACAACGTCAAGAAGCGATGCTGCACGTACCGCGCGCAGCATGGCCCCCACAGACTGGAGGGGCCAGTCAGGCTGGGAGGGACAAGGAGTGTCAGTGCAGAAACAAGTCCTTTCATTCCAGACAGACGCTCCCTCATTGCATCTGGGCACGTTCTGACACGCGAGTGGTTCCCTCTTTGCTCGGGCAGTGGCTGCCAGTCCCGGATGGGAATATCTGTGAGGACCCGTGGCCCAGCCAGGACAAGTAGCTCCAGTATCATCTTTGTAGGGCACATCCTCTGCATGAGAGATTTGCAGCGGGTATACCTACCCCCCGGCCACCACATGGGCAGAAGCTCTTTTAAAGAGGGGTCTCGGGCACAGGAAGGCTGGCCTGTCGTGTCTAGAGAAGTCCAGCTATGACTTTAAAAGAGAATTGCTCCACAACTTACGATCGCTTTTTATCTGTTAAAAATAAAGCAATGTTTTAATGGAAGGGAAATGCAAACAAGTGCCTTTGCAGAAACGCCAGACCATCTCAGCTGTGCAATGGCACACCTAACGTGTACCCCTGATGTGTGTAGTGTATCCCCAAAAGGCTCTCCTTTCGTTACTACATACAGCCAGGTTCAGTGGCCCAATAAAGCTGTGTTCAACACAGGCTCACGGTAAGGCGATGGTCTCTTAGTTATGCTTGAAATCTCTCCCTCCCCCATAAATGTCTGTATTTGGGAATCAGTCTATCCCTGCAGCAATTATAACTGCCCAAAAGCAGATGAGTACTACGGTGCTTCAAGTACCTTTCTGAACAACAGCCAAAGCCCATCACGTTGATAGGAAAATTATAGTTCTTTTGTTCATTGCCCTTCTCTCATCTTTTTGCAGAAATAGGAAGAGCTCAGTGTTAAGTCCTATCCCAACAGCACTTAAATTTCCAAACAAAGTAGTTACAGATGTCATGACCCAGGGAGCAGCAAAGCTGAATTAATCCAGGCTTTAAAGAGAGTCACAATTAAAAATCTTTATAGATAACCAAGTGACATTTGGAGGAAACAAACTGAAAATTTAAGATGTTAAATATATACTCACCTGCTGCTAAAGAAAAGCTGATCACGTAACAGAATACTGAGTGCAAGTCAGAAATCATAGCTCTGTGCAGTGCAACTGTATTTTAAGTAGTATAGGTCTTCTGAAACAATTTTCTTTATGAAAGGCCATCCTAAAGATACCATCACCAGAAGGCAGAATGATGCAGAGTACCTACTCATAGAAATATTTGTATTTTAGATAGCGCTAGGTTCATTTTTTACTATAGATTCTTCTTCTGCAAACCCAAGGGGAGTGGATGTCACTTCAGTGCATTTTTTCCTACAAATTTGTCCAAATGGCCTTAACGTTCAATAGCACAGCAAGCTGACACTAAATAGCAGAAAACAGAGGAAAGGGAAAGGTATGGCAAATACAAGCTTTCAATAATGACGCCCTTAATAAAGGCAAAGAGAAATTTAAAGACACAAGTATGGAAGATTTGAGAAGAAATGGAGAATTGCTGGGCCTAAAGAGAGAGGGAGAGGGAAAGCCTTTCAGGGACAAGAATTTCAGATGTGAAAGAGGAGGAGGAAGATAAAAAAATACTTCTGGATTTTTCTGTAAATAGACTGAAGGACATTTACCAGGACTGTCATGTGGGTAGAGAGCCACAGGAGATACTTGGTGATGAAGGCAGGGCTTCAGGTAGGTGCCAGAATCCAGTGATATCTTGGCCACAGATGAGCAAATAGCTCAGTCAGTGATTTGTCACTGACACTCTTGGCAAAGTTGCCAATTATCGTACAGCCATTGATTTTTTTAGGTGTTTTCAAGCACAACCAAAATGCTGAGAAGAGTCATGGGAAGTTTTAAACTTCTACTGGGCAGAAGACGGGGTGTGAGTGGTACATGGAGCAGAGTGGTAACAGGCAATAAAACAGCAAGAACCGCAAAACAATAAATCAGTTTTATGTAAGAGTGAGCAAAAGGATGTAGATGGGAACAATGCTGCTGGAAATGCTGATTCAAGGGAGAGCCCAAACGGGGCGCCTTCCCTCCCTCTTAACACTTCCTCTGGTCACGTCTTGAACAACAAGAACGGGCGAGTAGTAAAATGGATCTGGGTGTGGTACAGAAAAGCCATTCCATAGTGTTAAAAATAACCTGTCACATCTTCCTATTGTCTAAACTGGCATAACTCCACCAGCTTCATTTTACGCCAGCTTAAAATCTGGCCAAATGCGCCGAGTAAGAGGAAGGTGGCAGCTCCTCTTATATGCTTCACTTTGCCTGCAGGCAGGTTTCAGCAGGGCACGTGTTTATTCCAGGGGAAGATACTTAATGAAGGATTTAATCTTCCCGATGAATACAGAAGGATGCTAACGTACCAAACTCGTCAAATGCACCTTGCAACAAAATACATTGTTAAAAATTTGCTTTACTCAGCTATGTATTTGTAAAGCCATGTAAAACAGTTTGAAATTGCCTGCCTTCAACCACTGAAAGTCAAACGCTGCTGTCCAAATCTCTCTGCAACGGTATAGTTTTACAGTAATTGAGATAGTACATAATCCGGTCACATCTCTGCATACATCAGCGATACAGTACCGAGAAGTCTCCTGGTTGTTCAGACGCAGAAGGAGCTGCGTGAAGCATTGATTCACGCTGATGAATTGTAACCAAGCAACACTGCCAGCATCCCTCCAGCCCATTGTTCGTCTGAGCTGGGGAGAATAGCAGCAGAACAGCACTGAAAACCTGCCAAACTCCGACTTCCCCAATTAAAGGATACCATCCCTCTAACGCTAGATATAGCAAATCCTTTAAGCAAAATTTAAAATAAACTGTTACTTCCCTCTCACTAAAAAGATAATGACATGCCTGAAGGCAGCAAATGAATTTCTGCGTGCCCACAACTCTCTTGTAAATAATCTTTACAAAAGAAGCAGTTCAAATTTACTTCACAAAAAGTGCAGGGCAATGAATTATTCATCTAAGAAGAGGGACAGAAATACTGCCTTTTTGTTAGTCTGGCTATTAGATGCTGAGGGAAAATAAAGACAACTTTCTCAGATACAATAACTAATCAGTAACAACACGGATGAGATGGAAAGGAAGTAGATACTTGAAAAATTTGTTCAGTAAGAGTTGGCAACCGTTTTCCATGCAAGTGTCTGAAACTGACAGTTAATGCATAGAATATAGCTACTACATCATCATCGACGTGAACCTTATTATCAACAGGGGCATTAAAAAATGACATTACAATACTGATTTTTTTCCTTTTATTGCTGTTAAGTCTGAGTGGTGGGATTATCTGTTCTGTTTAATGCCACAGGCCTGGACATCAAGACCAAAATTCATTGTAAAATGATCCACCGTTGCTCTTTATAGGAATAAGAAGAAGACACAGTCTGCTAACAAAACTGTTGGTTACTAGAGAACCTGAATTTTCAAGATGTGCCACAGTCCCCCCATTACCAGGAAAAAAAAAAGCACATGTATAAGTTAAGAATAAGATACAGAATCGACTTGGTTTTATAATGTAAAAGGCTAGCAGCTGTGTGCATTTCTCAGAGTATAAAAAAACAAAGCACTGACCTGTAAAACAGAAATAGTAATAAGATCTGCTAGACTTCTGGGCTCTGAAATCACATTCCCTGAGAGCAAGTTTCCCAAAGAAGGGCTGGGCACTTATGTAAGATACTATTTCCCTTTTCAATGAACCGTGCTTCTCTTTTGAAACTTTACTTAAAAGCCTGAGTGCAAAACCACATACATCCCTCTTCTCTGGGAAAAAAAGTAATAGGGCAAAGTAACAAACTGCCATGGCATTGGTATAGAAACAGATTTATCAATGCCTTTCAGAATTTGGGATATATTAGATCACCCTCTTTGCTTACTCCCTGCTCTTCTTTTTAGTCCTTTTCTACAAACCAGGTTCCTAGATGTGGTCTTCTCAATACCATCGTGGGGGATCAAGCAGTCCTGTATTCAATATTCTTCGTGGAGTATCACCAGCATCTCACGCAGGTAGAAATGCTGCTGCTGCTTAGGCTCTCTCTGCTTGGCAGTTTAGGGTCTTTCTTACAAGCCCTCAATGCTGCCAAAGGTTTTGACACTCCACAGAACTTCTTACAGGGTCAAAGTCTGCTCTCCCACGGCATGAGTTCCCAGCAGCTTCCTCTCAGTTGTGGGCAGATATTTAAAGCAGAACTTGGTCTCATCTTCTTCTTTCCCCTCATACGTTTGCCAGATGGCTTTATTTAATGTCTGTTCCCTGGATTGACTCTTAGATTGAGTTTTTTTCCTCTACATTTGCCATCTGCTGGTCCAAACAGCTAAATGATACACTTGCTTTTCAATCTCATGGCATTGATTCATTCTTGCTGTCAACTTGGCATCCAAAATAGTATGGCAGGCAGACCAGCAGGTCTGGGTAAGGCCTCGCTCCAGCAACAGGAATTTTCTCCTCCTTGTGCCTTTGAGAGCCATTACCACAGGAGCAAAGTTGTAAGAGGGAACAAAGCACAAATCCAGAGCGAAAGAGAAGTACCAAGAGGAACTGAACCACGTTGTCTCGATGATGGAAAGTGGTCTGTGCCGTGGCTATCGCCTGGAAGCAGGATTTGCAGCCCCAGCTGGCGCTGTGTGGCCTCGTACAAAGAGAAGATACCATGTTGTGCAGCAGCTAAGGGCAGAGGATTGCATGTGCACTTCCAAAAGAAACAAATGCTGTGTGGAAAAAAACTTGACTTAGATCCTCCGAATCGCTTTCCAGAGTCTTCGGCAACTGTCTTGCTCTTTTCAGTGACAATGTACAGGACTCTTATGAAATAACTGACGTGAATATGGGTACCATGCCCGTGCCCTGCAGGGTACCCAGCCTGGGCAGCACTCCAGGGGAGAGGGAAAGGCCAGGACAGGTGCCTGCAAAACTGCAACAGCAGCTGGCTGGGAAGGGTGTGAGGAAGAGGACAGAGGCAGCACAGAGGGAGGAGGAAGGGAAAGGTGCCAAAAAGTCTTGCTATGACCCCACCTAAATGCCTAACAGCAAGGTATTACTGAGTTGCCTGAATGTGCATGTTTTACCATCTTGTTACTTTAAACTCAGAATTTTCTAGAGACGATTCCATCTCTTGAGTGTTTGCACAGTTCCAAGCACAATAGCTCCTTGTGCTGGCTAAGTCCTTTGAACGCTACAAGAATACAATTAAATAATAAGAGCAGTAAAAAGCTTGGTGCTATTCATACTTAAGAAGATCTTGCACGGCTCTGGACAAATCATAGCCACAGCAACACTCTTAACAAACACATTTTCTAATCCTCTCATTATTATTGTTGCTCTCTCTTAAAGGTATTTTAAAGACAGAAAAAAACATTCCTTTCATGAAAAACTATTAATTTTATTTCATATCTGAATGCCACAAAAGACCAACAGTTTTTCCAAACAGTCTAACTGAACAAAAGCTTGAGAACTCCTAGTTCAATGCTTCTCCGTATGCTTAAATTTGCATGTACACTTGCCTTTTTCTGGTTCTCCTGTTGTGTCGGTGGCTCAGCTGACATCCAAATAGCCTGCCTGCTCTCAGGTTTGCATCACATGGTGAAGTAAGTGGGAACAGTGTGAGGTCTGCAGTGTCTAGATCTCTTAACGTTTAGATAAATGCTGACACTACAGAGCTGGTCCTAGTTTTCCAGAGCTTCCAACCTCAGTTATGAAACTAATAAACCTATCCCAGCTGTTCAGCGTCCTTGGTCTCAGCAGCTCTGATCCAATGCCCATTGAGACCAGAAGAAAGATTCCCTAATTATCCAGTGAGTGCCAAATCAAGCGCAATTAGACTCGAGTGCAACTGAAGAACAAGATGTATAAATTCTTTTGCCATGCAAATTCCTTCACTACTGAACTGTATTGCACTGACCCGCTTGCTCCAGGTCTTCATGTAATCTGATACTTCATACACCAGCCAGCGTTCAAGGAAGTGGTGCTGAGAAACAGATTTCTTGAAATTCCCAAGCTTTATGTACTTCATGTTAGGAGTTCATAAAGAAACGACAATCAGATTTCTGGTTGTTACCTTCATGAATGGAAGGATAAAAATTCAGTGACAAGTTATGAAATGTTACATCTGCTGGAGAAGGAAGAACAACCAGCCAAAACCAATGTGTCACAGAAATGTGTAAAACGGCACCAGATCTAGCCAGATACAGTGCAAGCCAGGTCTATATTTGAAAGCTGCTCTGGTACAGATGTTAGTAGGTGTAGTGAATAAAGGACAGGAAGACTGTACCACCAGTCTGCATATCCATGGTAACCAAGAGTGGATCTCCTGAGGAAAGGAGTGGTGAGATGGGGAAAAAAGGAGCTTTATTCTTTTCCCCTTTGCAATAGGGCTAAATAGCTTCCACATTATATAGCGAGATTATTTAGGTTGAGGCCGTGTTCACTCCCAGATAACAAGATCAATAACAAAAAAAGAACAATACGGGTTCATCAGCGTCTTCAGTCCTCAGAGGGCTTGTCTAGCTTGCACTTGTCTAGGTCCATGTCTCTACATGTTCACAGTTATTGTTCCACCTAGGCTGAAGTTGATGCAAACACACCCAGTCACATTACAGCCAACCCATTATAATATACACAACAGAGTACAGTACCCAAGACATACACTGGTCGATTGGGGCATGCAAGCTAAAGAAAGAAACAATGGCCTGCTATGCAGCTATCGGTATGCAGTATTTAGGTACGAAGTACCGGTATAGCTCATTTCTTTGTGTATATGAGTATGTTCTGAATACATCTTCGATAATGCAATTGCATCCGCTCTAGGCAAGGTTTAACAATCTTTACTGTCTTATAACCACTCTTATAACCAATTACTGTTGAAGGACAACGTCCAGAGAAAGAATGAGCTATTGCATAAACAATGAAATGACTGGGATCTCCATACAATGCACGGTGATACCAGTCTCCTCCCGCGTGCACCTACTGCATTACTCTAATGACCCAAAGGGCAACCCCTGGAGCTCCCGCTCCTCTGTGTACCCCAAATGACCCTCACAGAGCCACCACCTCTCTCCATTTCCTTCCAGTTATCATCGGGGCAAGAGGCGGCGCTGCGGCTGACACTGAGCGGAGCCCACGTGGACTGGCTGCTGGGTACCTGCGCGCCGAGCTGCCAGGCAGGAAGCCAAACATAACAAAAGAAATAGGCCCTGTCTGCCCTGTTGCTGTATGGAAACTCTGAAGTAGCAGAATGAAAAATTATTACAAATACAGTTACTTAGTTACTTTTAATAATCTCCTTTTCTTATTCTCCTGCCCCTGCCACAGATTTCAGTTTATTCTGTTTGTGAGTCTGACAGCCCTCTGCACGTGGTCCATTCCTCTGGCTCATTCCTGGTGCAGGTTCTCCGTGGGCTTCACCAGAGGCAAGAAACAGTGACATCAAAAAGAAAAAGGGAGAGAAAGAAAACAGAGGCAATAAAGCCTTAACATACTCAAAAAGCCATCTGAACATCAAAACAGGAGCAGAAAAGCTCCTTCTTCTTTTTATATGTATCTTTTGTTTCCATGCTATACTATCTACAGGGTATTTTTTTTAATAGTCTGTTCTAAAATGGTCTTGATACTAAATATTGTATGATTTGATAATCATACAGCACAGCAAACTACTTTCCTAACCTGGAATAAATTCTTAAATTCTACAGTGCCTTTAAGAAAATGGGGCTTCAGTACCTTTTATTTCTCCAATGACATATAAGCTCAGGAAAAAGTAATTTTCTCTCTATTTTAGTTGGCTTTGAAAGTCTTGGAATTGACAGTTGTATGTAAACAATTTACACCTTCACTTTTACAGCTACATGAAATCAGCATTGATTTATGCAGCACACAATGTCTTTATTTCTTGATTAGCTTCCCTTCAGGCTTTCACTGTAAGCCAGTGATATTAGAGATGAGATAATAGCGATACTTGTGTTAATTTCCTTCATTATATTCAATTGCTTGTAACTTTGGCAGGTGGTATAACTTTCAGGCCCTTTGAGTGGGCAGGCAAAAGGATGAATAGCTTGTGACCGAAGTCCACCCCACATGCAAGAGGCAGGTTACGGCTGCACAACAAACCTTGGTTCTGTCACACTCAAGTTTGTGCTTTGACTCAGCAAAGCAAATAACGCTCTTTTCAAGCAGTCTGCACAAAGTTGTCAGGGCGTTTAACACATAGCACATTATCAGACATTACACATCCAACACAATTAATTAAAACATTTAAAAAGTGGTTTCCCCTGATATTTGACAATCTGCTGTTCCTAAGCAAAATGGCTGAGAATTTAATAAGAAATGTCAAGAAGACTAGTTAAAATTTGAAGTTCATTTTTATTAAGAATCTTCTCATTTAAGTAGACCACTTGCATGTTCCTGCTGCAGCAGCTTTCTCACTAGCAAACGGCTTTTGTTTCCTTACCCTAACCTATTAAAGCAGATATTGTCTCCAGTTCACTACACGCTGTACAGACCTGTTATGGAATATAATATTGTAATGACACCACAGCAAACTCTTGGGCTGAGCTAATACGAGCTCTCAGCTTTAGTCCAAATTTGTTAGCAAAGTAAAGAGACTTAGGATGATGCTGAGTGCTATTGTAAATTCCAGCCCAATTCCATCCTGAAGAGTGGATGGAGAAAATAAAATGGTGCAATCGTTTATAAATATTACAACTAAAACCGTACGTTGGTCAGTTTTATTTTGCCTTATGCTTCAGAAGTAGAGGCTATTAAAATAACAACTAGTCAGATAAGAAAAGCTAATAAGAAATGAGGCTTTATATTGTGGAGATACCGCTGACAAAATTTAGTGCTGTAGGAGCAGATGTGGTTGGAAAAAGAATTTGCAAGTTCATTTTGTGGAGATGGAGGCAAGAAGCCCCCACTGAAGGCTCCCACCACCATCATCCACAGATCCAGAGTCCCCATGAGTCCAACAGCAAGGTTCATACTGAGATGTATCTATTTGTACTCATGGTCCTCTGCTATAACCCAAATTATTGTTGTGATTGAGCTAAATCTTGTGGCTTTCATTCACAATAAAGCTGCAAAGCAACTGGGCTGGTTATTAAACCAGATAGTTGAAGCAACATGAATAAAAATTACAGAATTAGACTTAAAGATTACAGTCTAATTGCCAGTAAAGCCATTTATTTATTTTGCTTTGACTAAGAAACTTGCTACATCAGGCTTATTGCAAGAGTTGCAGAGAAAATTTCTGCAAAGTTTCAAGAAAACTGACCAAAAATCTTTTGTGTACACATGACGATTTACAGTGCTCTCTGCTCACAGAGTCATTTGGCATCAGATTCACAGGACCAGCTTTTACTAAAAAAATCCTCTCACCATGAGAAGGGTTATGGAAATAACCTCTTTACTCCAGGGCAGGTAGCATTTCCTTAAAGCATTCCACCAGAGTCCAAATATAAACCCTCATATGCTTGTGCTAACAGTGCTGACTTACACAAGAGACGGTAACTAGCTGAAAGAGCATAATTTTGTCAAAACAGCAGGTCAGCTAGCATTATCCTTCCATATACTGCAGACTCACTGCAAATGTCAGAGAGGAGCCAGGCCACTTACTTGGTTCAGATATCTCTGAAATGGACCAACCTTCAGTCCCATAAAAACTTTGAACTTTGCCTGTTCAAGGGTTGAAGCCCACTTGTGGATCCTGGAATGTCAGATACGCAATATTAAATTATTACACACCCATGATTTCAACTTGCTTCTAGGAAAAAATGTCTCCCTTTTTCTCCTATCATCTTCCACTGTTAAATTTCAGGCTAAAAAACAACGGGGAAAATTAGTAACCCAAGTTATTGTTGTGATTGAGTTAAGCATTACTGAAGCAATGGCTATAATTCAGAGCAAGTGTAAAATGCAACAGAACTTCTTTATCCAAGAAGATAACGAGAGCAACAGAACCATCACCTATAGATGCATGGCAAGTCCAAAGAAGCAACTGATGTTGTGGGCCAAAGGAGATGCCCTATGAAATTGCTATCACAAGTGCAGATTTTTGTATGGCAGAGATGTTTCTGTAGGGATGGAGGGAGGGAAGGAGAGAAAGGAGGGAAAGGAAGGAGGAAGGGAGGGAGGGAGGGAGGAACTGTCTAGGAAAAACAGGAAAGGCAGCACAAAGTCTGAGCGCGAGAATAGTTGTTGGGAAAACTTCCCTGAAAAAGCCAGTGACAGAGCACCACCTCACTGGTGGTGGAACAAAGTAGGGAGTGATGCTCAGAGAAGCCTCCCTCCTCTTAGTTGAAGGTTTGAGTGGTTTTTTCTAATTATCAGGATTGGATCTGGCTTCATCACCAGATTAACATTAGCTAAAACTTATTAAAAATTGCCGCGTTTCGACCTCAGTTTTGACAGCCTGAACTCAAGTGAATCCAGTGTCACAACCCCAATTCTGACCTTGCAGCAGTTCCTTGTTCTGTCTTGCCTAAGCATGGTTTTATTCGAACACGCTACTCTGTATTCTCCAATGCCTGTGCAAAAGTGGAAGAAGCAGCAGCAGATTCACTTTCAGGTGCGTTTTGTTGATTTCTTTCACAGCTGTGGCAAGAATTAATAACGGCAAACCTGTCAAAAGAAGCTCGTGAGCCTGTTCTACGGCCATGAGGCCACAGACAGGGGGACAGCTATGCACCAGCCTGACCAGAGGGACCCCACATTCGCAGGAGCTGTGCTAGAAGGCCCCCTCTCCTGTGCTGAACTCCATCAATCTTTCACAGGAGCCAGTAACACTCTTCACTGTATTCTGCAGCCCAGCTTACCAGACACGTTACCTTCACACCATCACGGCATCCAACACGGCGCTCCTGCGGACACGTGTACAGGGGAAGCAGGCACCTATGAAATTCTGTCCAGCAGGTAGAAGAGCAGATTTCCTGAAGTCCCTTAGGCTTCTCAGCTAATTGCAGTATGTGCCACAGTTTCTCAAAACTAATCAGTTGATTCAGAGAAACATGAAACTTATGATGAGGACAACATGTCAATTCACTCACAATATATGCTCCTCTACAAATATGTAACACAGATTGGAACTGACATTTAAGATGACCCACACCCTATATAAGCCACACAAAAACTACCTAGTTATTCACTTTTCCAGCTTGGCAAACTAAGCCTCCATACTCAGAGTCAAGCTAAAACATTTGTTAAAATAATTCTTGGCTTCCTTCCACTCCAAACAAATTCATCCGGCAGATATTTCAACTCATTTTTGACTCAAGCAAGCAGAAGTAGGGAGGTACAAAAGTAGAGGTATAAAAGCCTTCATTAGCTAGAATATGATTTTTTTTTGTACACCTTTTTCTTCCACATAAGGATAATGGAAGGTTTCGGCTATTTCTGAGGTCACTGTCTCCAATTAAGAGTAACACATGAGCTTTAAACAAATCAGACAACCGTGGAACAATTTTAATCCCTGAATGAATAAATCCCTTGGGGGACCTGGCTGCAAAGAAATCAATGGGCAATTCTATTAAGCCTTAACAGCAAATAAGGCACAATCTGGCTTTTACAATGAACCTCAAAGCTGCAAATCCTGTCATAAGAATTTATCAGATTTGTGTGATCAGTCATCAGTGTACAGAGCCCAATTATACCCAGAATGTCTTCTGCTTACAGCAGCTGTTGGAACAGCATTGTACTAGATCATCTTTGGGTTAGGGGCTATAATCTTATGGTGAAAAATAAGACAGTAATAAGCGTTAACTGGGTGAATACTCATTTGTTCCAGGGAACTCCTACCCTTATCAGCACCCTGCTGTCCACTGACCTTACCTCTAGCTCAGAATTGTTAAGAGAAATGTCAGCTATGACTGTGAGAAGCTCGTCATTTGCTCCCGCAGCCTTTCACAGCAACATATAAATGACCTCTCCTGCCCTTCAGACTGGAAGTGCTCTCTCCAACTGTAGGATCAAACACAAATCATTCATACCCAGCTACAAAAATACACCACAGGCTGGCACAGAAAACAGAACTGTGCTTTAAAAAAAGATCATCAAAACAGAAGAGGCAATTCCCCCCTCCCCTCCCAACTAAACCCTCACCTACTGACACCTCTCAGGGTAAGGACAAGATCACTTTGTTTGGTATGATTGATACAGCATAGCCCATATCTAGGAGTCTCCGAGGCATGCCTCGGGCTGCGCCTGTCTTGTAAATTAAATGCTCTCAGGACCATTCTATGGCACTGGAGCCAGTGGCTTGAAACCACACTGCTAAACTCTCATGATCCTCGAAAGAAGGCGACTACATCCACACTACTTGTTGAAAACCATCACTAGCCTATCTAACCAGGGCCATGTCCAGGGCTGTTCTAACACCCTGAGAGGATAGGTGATCAGTGACAGCCTGACTCAGGGAGGTTCCCTGCGCTGTTCAGTAGTACAGATGCATCTTCCCTGTCCAGCTACCCAAAACTGTTCAGATCTGGGGCATGTGCAAGGTGCATGACAGCTGCCTCTTGGCTCACAGAACCAAATTGCCTTTCCTTGAAAACAAGGCACGTGAACAAGGAAAGAGGGTGAAAATAACACACATACAGCTACTACCCGGACAGAGCTATGATATAGACATGGCACACCCCGGGCTCAGAAGTACTCACTCCAAGCATCTACTGTTTAGATATATAGTTCTAGAGAGTCAAGTTTTCAGAGCCATTAAATGCTTAAAGATAGAGATGGGAGCCATCACCTCTTGCAATGAATAGGAATCATTAGCCGGTAAGATGTACAGTGGGATTTTCAGGTTAGGTGCCTCAATCCTATTGCAGTTGACTGGAATTATATCCCTAAAGATGTTAAAAGCCTCTGTGTGAGAGAAATGCCTCTGTTATCCCTCGGCAGCCAAGCACAATGTCTCTAATCCATTTTGCTGGCTTATGAAGGAAAGAAATACAGAAGTAATACTACAAGCAACTGTTCTCCTCCTCCTCCTGGGTAAATAAAAAATATCACCTGCATATTTCAGCTTTGAGATCTTGCTTCAAGTCTATTTCTGAGCAAACAAATAGAAGTCCCATGGAAGCTGCTGAGGTAAATTTCAACATTGCCTGGTAGCGTGAGACACAAGACAGGCAGAAATAGTTAAATAGTTTAATCCACACTGGTTTGGCATTCTGTCAAAGGGTTTTTGCAGAAGTAATTAAAAAAGAGAACCCGAAGTCATTAGAAAGAACAAATAATTTTCACAGTGACACTTTACTTTTTTCCCTAGCATCCTTTCATTGATACGTGTTATCCAGAACTCTGTAATCTGCACAATCAATTTAAAACACCAATATACAGTTACCAACTCACTTTAAAAAACTAAACTAGTAAAGAATCACAGCACTCTTCATCAGTTGGTTCAGCAGCAATTAGATAAACTGGCTTTACAGTCTGCAGCATACTTTCATCTCACTTACAGAAAGATGTGAAGAAGAGCTAGGCTATAAGATTAAAAAAATCATATTGTCTACCATAGCTCCCATTATTTTGAATCAAATAACCTTTGAGATAAGTACATATTCAAAATGAATATTTGAGAGCAGTAAACTGGACAGTATCTTCTTATAAAGCAGGTTGGTGAGGAACAAGAAACCCATGGACCAGATACAGTCTATGACTTCACTTTGATAATTTGGGGTTGGGTGATTTTGGGGGGATGCATCTTGACAAGAAAGAAAGTGAATCTGTGCCCTGACAAATGGGTCTGACAGTTCTCCCTGGGCTGTGGAAAAAAAATTTCTCATTTCTGCTATAAAGCAATTAGCACACTAGGAGAAAATAACAACACGCACTGACACAAGGTAATACACCACATCAACTGTTCCCATAAACCTTAACGGTAAGTAGGAGGGACAGAAATAAAAAATGTTATCCTCCTTACTGAAACAAGGGCCATCTTTATCAAAAATAAGTTGGATGCATTCATGCTTGGAAGCTAAATTTAAGATACCTGAAAGAGGCTCCATTTTCATAAACTGTTGAGCACTCGTCTCTGAAAAAAATCAGTCTTTAGAGTCCATCTACCTTCAGTGTCCCAAAGACAGGAGCCACTTAGGAAAATTCAGAACACTTCACTCAAACACACTACCTTGTCTTCCTTTAAAATCTCCCTTTCAAAATCCTGGGAGAATACTGCCGATGAAGATAGCATTTTCTTTTTTATGCTTGGATTATGTGCCAGTGTAGCAAAATCCAGCTACCACTGCTGGCCTGCATGGACCACGCAAGACACCAAGAAGGAGGATCTCTGCATCTCTGCATGTTCATCCATGCTTACAAAACTGAGGATGCACAGATCTAAGAGACTGATTGACCTATTTTAACTATTTGCTTAACCGGTGATCAATCCCAACAAGTTTCTCATCTGCTCTTTTTGATTCACACTTTTTTGTATATTTGTTCATGACATGCTCTTGAAGGAACTGAGGACTGATCTCTGTTTGGATAAAGACATCAAGTAAACTCTATTTTATTATGATGCTGCCACCTATAGTCTTTCTGAATACCACACTACCCCTGCACAGTTTTGATTTTTATTTAGATTTATAAAAATTACATTGTTTATCCTTTGATAAAACCCTCAAGGCCCCCCTCCCCCCCCCCAAAAAAAAAAAGTGAAATAAAAGGTTTGGGGGAACAATCTTTTGTCATCTTTCTTCTGTGATTTCCAGCCCCGAAGATATTCCCGCTCTGATGTTCTCTGATGAAGACTTTGCCATCAGCAGGTTTGAGAAGAACAGATGACTCTAAGATGAATGCTTACCAAACTAGCATGCGTGGTTACTTCCGAACAACAGAGAGCATGCCTGAGCACACTACACAACCAGACCACAGTGCAGAAGACAGGGATGGAAACAAAATCTAAAGTTTCTCTGAGGCCAAATGGAGAATTCTCACCAGCTACTCCTACATATATACTTCATTCATGCTCTGCTTCTGTACATTGATTAGTACCACTAAGCAGTGACATTAATTCTCTTCCTCTCCCAATGTTTTTCTGCACAATAGTTTTTTTAAGCTAACATATCATTAAGTAGAAAACAGATCTTGATGAGACCAGACTTGTATGCCTTTTTGCTGCAGAGCCGCACACAAAGTGATGTAAATTCAGAATCTCTCTGCTCTGTAGTCTTACAAGCAGAGACCTAAGCCATATGGATGTTTTTGCACAGCATTCCCAGCTATGAAACTGTCAACTCAGTGGTGATGCATTAAACATTATACCAACTCAGAAGGCCCGCAGCTACAGAAATTAGCAGTTCATTCTTCTTGCAGGAGTGGAAGTGGTTAGAAGGACAGAAAGCGTGTCTGTACCTCCTTAACTTCCGATTTGTCCAAGTATCTATGTGTCTCTTGCACGTTTCCATGGTCAGCTGATGCAGCGCAACCCCTGCTTCTGCCCAAACCCCTAATACCTTGCAAAAAGCTTAGTGATACTGATTCCAGTAGTAAGGAAAGAATGTCACAACTGCAAGATTGCAGGAGTTACTAATTTTGATGGCATACAGTGCCCTTTTATCTACACATCTGAGTCCTTCTTTAAGTTCCATGTTATATATATTGTATTTATAGCTTCTTTCTTCAGTTCTAGAATATTTTCCATTAAGAAGGAAAGAAATCTAATCAAGTGTAGAATCAAATAAAACCCATAATTCTAAAATACAGGCAGCTGATAGCATTGTATTAGACAATGAGCTAGAAGATGAAGGTGTTCCTTTGTTATCCTATTTTTCTTTAAATAGCAGAGTTGCCGAAGCTGATGTGATAAAAGAAGAATGACAGAGAGGAAGAGAAACTGGGTAATCTTCCCATTTCGCTATCACTTTTCGATACAAAGGTGTAAAACTGCAACTTGCCTCCCCTGCCCAGTACCTTCATGTGCTACAGATAAAAAACCACAAAGCACACTGAGTTTTCAGCTTTTCAGGGAGGCAACACCATTCAAAATAAATTGACTTTCAAAAAAAAACCCCAAACTCTTTTGCTGTTTAAAAAAGCAGAGCTATTGTGTATTTTCATCCATAGAATATAATAAACTCTTTATGGAGACTTTAGCTTAGCAGCGCGTGCTGAAGCACTTTTTATAACTCTATGTACTCTCCAGAGTGTGTCTCCCTTGTAAATTCAGACTTGCACATCATACCTAAAACCATAAGTGTAGCCATAAAAGAAAAAGCTGTACTTCAGTACGGTCAATATATTTTCCTTGGAGGTTTCTTTTTAAAGCTACTTCTGTCTTAGCTTAGCAACGTACTTCATCAGAAAACCAGCTGGTAGAGGACACCACCAGAAGTACGTACCACCTCGTACACCCATGGGTTTCCCATGCTCCCGGGGCTGACTGATGAAGCTCTGAAGCAGCTGAAACCACAGAGAACCACGGGCCTGAGAATTCTGAGAAACAAAATGTACTGGAAGAAATATCAAAGAAATCAGTGGCCTGTTTTATCTCATTCTCTTTGAACATCAACCGACAGGCCAAAAAACTGTTTGCCCTAAGTAAATACTCTTGTAATTACACTTCACTAGACTCTTACAAGATCACGAAGAGTCAATGGTGACAAACTGCTAAAAAATCCTACTGTCTCTCTTATACCTGTTTTGACGCATATTTCTCCAAGTCTTCGATGCAATTTTCCTCTTCAATTATTTCAAAAATTGCCAGAATTGAAGGCATCACCAATGCATACAGTGAAACTTGCTCCCAAAGTACATTTCAAACATGCTCTACAAAGGTACATGCACCATCTGCTGTTTAAAGGGCTCCAAGACAGTTTTCTGTTCGTTAAATTCCTGCAACTACTGGATAAGCTACTACTGCCAAAAGGAATTTTGTTGGCTCCAGCTGAGGCTATACAGAACATGGACATCAGGAGTAGCGGGACTTGCAAGAGGTGTGAACACAATAAAATGTTACCCTTGAAATCAAGACAATGATTATTTAAGTCTCAGCTTCATTAAAAACATCACTGCTGATTGTTTTTGCAGAAACATCTACTAATCCATTCATGCTGTACTCCCAGACTGCTGTCTGTATTTTCCCAGGTGTCGACAGACCCAATTGCTTGTTTTTGAACTGCCAAGATTCTTAGTTTCACCCTGTTGTAACTCATCAAACAGATGTGGACATTTTACACTCAGAATTCTACAATGCACAATGTTCACACTTTATAGACACCAAAAATTAAAGTACTGTAGAATTACTGTACTGATCGCATTGTTCACTTTTATATTTAATTTTAAACCCATCCACTTTTAAATGTATTTCAGAGCAGCCAAAGACCCCCTTGCTTCTTGCATTGCACTTTATTTTATCCACATCTACCTGCAAAATGTTAATCTAATTTGACACTGAATTAGAAAGATCTTTCCATTAATGACTATATGAGATCACACACATTTAATGAGCGTATCTTAGCTTAGCCCTCTTCACCTGGGGTGATGGAGTGAGAGAGGCTGCAGTACTACTGGGGAGGGACTTGTGCTAGTACTGGCCTATTTAAAAACATAAACTGAGAGGACCCGTCTTTATCAAACCCAAAGCTGAAGGATGGAGAAACATAATTTTGAGGGAGTTCTGCCAACTTTAGGCTAAGGAGCAATCCACAGAAATGCTTCGGTACAGATAAAGCCATCTTCCTTAAGGGACAATTTTGTCCATGAATGGATATTTCACTATAACAGAATGGGTAACTAAATGGTCTCCTTTCCTG
This sequence comes from Calonectris borealis, assembly GCF_964195595.1. Taxonomy (NCBI): domain Eukaryota; kingdom Metazoa; phylum Chordata; class Aves; order Procellariiformes; family Procellariidae; genus Calonectris; species Calonectris borealis. Next base: position 147,599,704 of record NC_134312.1, read on the forward strand.
ACCTTTTTGCATAGCCTCTCTTTTCTCTTTAATAATACAGAACCATAAATCTCTCCGTAAGAGAAGACTGTATATTTAATATCTTGGACACATTACATTTTAGTGGTTTATGATTGAATTTCCATCTCTCCTGTGATTGTTAATTCCCTCTCAGAGTATGCAAAGCTGGGAAATGAAGAAGCTTTTTCCATATGAGTGTGTTACAGTCCTGGCATGTGCAGCCTTCGTTCTACTGCCTTCCAACAAAAATTTCCATGTTCAAATGGACGTCCTTTAGTATTTTGGGCTCATACAAACCGGACACATTCAGTTCATCAGCACCTACATTCTCAGAAAGGCACTTCTAGGCATCTGAAAACATAAAGAAAGATAAACGAATTGTGCATACCTGAATATATATACTACATTTAATGAGCCAAAGCCAGTGCTTGCTGTTAAGAAGCAAGACCTCAGAGGGCGAGAGAATTGATTGCACTCCACCTGTGCAGGGCACTGGACAAGAGATCTGTGACACTAGTAAAAACCGACTTAAGAGACACCTTTTCTTTCTGCACAGCGACTGCTCTGTAGGGTCCCTATCCACAACAGAGACTGATTGTGCTGGCAACGTGCATCTGAAACCAAGAGTGGAACGGCCGGATGCTCTACAAGGCGATGGCCATTTATTACATCTTCACACAAACACAGGGAGAACTTGTCCCTGTGTCATTCGACATCGATGATTTCACTTTAGTCCTGCTGAATCCAAAATGTAGCTTTGCTACTGCAATAAATATTTGCCCGAGACATTTAATAATGTGATGACATTTAATAATATTTTCAGTTCCTCGGTAACAGTTCAGTGCCAGTCCCTGCTATTACGGAGCTCGCTCTTTCCTCCTCTTTGGTACTCTTCCGTCATGACTATAAATACTGAATCTGCCAGCCAAGTAACTTACAGCTGTAAATGTCCTGCACGAAGGGACAGCAGAGGATGTCAGTACTGCTCCAGGCTGCATGTGAGTGGAGCCCTTTTCTCTGGAAAGCTCAGTGGCAGGCAGAAGGCACTCATATTCCCATGCACTGCCTTAGAAGTAACACTACCGCACAGGTTACATTTTTTTTTTCCAAGAGAAGAATCAGACTATGTATATCCACTTCATGCTAAAGAAAACATTTTTAATTAAGAACACAGTAGAAGTACAGTTCACAGAGTCATTGTGAAAGCAAAGAAACAAGACCTTTTACTGTGTATAAACTCTGACATCTGTACATGGGCAAATTAATTACCCATCACTACAACCACAGACAGTTCCTACTTCATCAATGGACGAAGCTAAATGCACCTGCTCCCTTTTCTTTAATGATAAGCCAACTCCTACCATGAAACTGCCTTCTTTCAATGATTAAAGAGCTACAAGGCAAGTGCCAGTAATAATGTTACATTTTTTCCTTCTGTAATCTAATCTTTGCCCTGTAGAAACTGCTGATGAGAGCTCACTTCCATTTAAAATTTACATAAAAACAATCCATATCATGTTGCATGGAAAAGGACTGGTGCCCCAGTGTTTATTGGCACGGCGATACGAGGAATGAGAAATTACTCCGATGCAAAAATGATATATAGCCTTGTATCAGTATCAAACAGGCTTTGATGCATGGTTACTATTTTTGGCTGCTAATGATATGTGAGTGATAAAGCAAATGAACTTTTTAATGATGACAAATACAGGAGAATATACAGCACCGAGTAGAGAATGTGACGTCCAACTGAAGAAAGATTTATGGGAGCTAATTATGGTATGTTAGATTTATAATGGAAAAATAGGAGAAGAGGAAAAACTTCTGAAAGATCTTGTGTGTGCCAACCTGGAATAAAAATTTTCTTTCAGACAAAGGATGTGATGTATAGTCCACTGCACACTTCTAGCTGATATTTATATTGCTTTGGTATTTATATGTATATAAAGCCTAAGACATGCATGATTTTATGCGAATTAAACACAATTAAACTAGCTATAGAAAAAAAGTAGATTTTTAACTAGTGTGAAAATATGCAAATAATTAGTATTTACATTGGTATTAAATATACTTTTTTTTTTTTTAGTTAATTGTAGGGCAAAACTGGCAGGATGATGTTTTCACAACTAAAATAAATTTCACTGCACTCTTAAAGCTTTTTTAATTGAAGAGATTCCCATACAGTGACCTAAGATCTATCAGTGGCAATTAAAATTCAATACAGTAAATATACTATTGACAGTAAAGTTTGTCAATAGAAGCTAATATAATGATGAGAAAAACTGAGTCTGAGATTTCAAGTCTTACGTCCAAAAATATATTAAAGAGGGGAAGAAGGCACAACGTTTAAGGATAATTTCAGGCCATGGGATCCATTAGCATTTTGCGAGACGCCTGAGGAACGGGAGAGGGGGAAAGCCACAGCCTTTCGGGGCAAGAAAACAGGCCCCCAAGCTAAACTCGGCCTTCCTGAGCGGCGTGGAGCCGGTGGGAGCGCAAGCCCGGCTCACCTCGGTCTGATTCACACCTTTGATGAACCTCGAAACGCCGATGGCGAAGGGGCCTTTCGTGTACGCGGAAACCAGCGCCCGTGTCTTCCCACTATCTGCCTAATTAAACGCCTATTTTGATTCAGATTAAGCGACTCCCTTCACTGTACTCGCTGAAGAACAGCCCCGGGAGAACACAAGGGGAAACCGAGCCCTCCCCCGCCGGCCTGCGCTTCCCGCCGGCCTGGCGGGCGGGCACTGCCGTGGCGGCCAGCCCCCCCGCCCCTGACGGCGGCGACGCCCGACGCTTGGCAAGAGGGAGCCGGAGTGCGGGGCTACCGTCGCCCCTCCGCGCCGGTCCCGGCGGGCTGGCGGGGTCCCGGCGGACTGAGGCGGGCGGCGAAATCCCGGCGGGGGAGGCTGAGGGGAAGGGGGATCGTGGCGGGCGGGCTGAGGCGAGGGGGGCAGTGGGGAGCCCCGCGGGCGGGCTGAAAGGAAGGGAACCCCCGCGGTCGCCCGGCGTTGCCACCGAGGCGCAGGAGGCGGCTCTGCCACCTCCTCGCACTTCCACGACCGAGCCCGATGCAAAGGGCCTGCAGCGAGGCTGCCCCCCGCAGCGTCCATCTTTGGGCACCTGCCGCCGCGTCCTGGCAGGTTTCGCCGCCTCCCGCCGCGCGGGACCGCCGGTAAGACGGGGAGCGGCAGAGCCGCCGAGGCCTCCCAGCGCTCCGCGGCGACGTGCTTGCCCAGACTCCGCGGAGACTGACTTACACTCCGCGAGAGGCTCCGCGCTGCCTTCACTCACCTGGGGCCCGTGCGAGGAGCGAGGCGGCAGCCCTCCGCCGCCGGCCGCGGCGCGGCCCGGGGCACCGGCAGCCCGCAGGCGGCCGGAGAGCGGCTGGCAGCGCCCGGGAGGCGACGGGGAGTGAGTCAGGCGGCACCGGCCCATCCGAGCGCGCCGCGCCAGAGCCACTGACCTGCGGCCACCTGCCCGCAGCCCTACCTCACTCCTCCCCGCCCGGCCCGGCGGGCCCGGCAGCCACCTGCGGCGCAGGACCCGCCCGCAGCCGCGGGGCCAAAGGTGAGGCGAGGCGGCAGCGCTGCCCGGGGAGCTAGCGGGCGGGGTGCGGCGAAGTAAAGGGCACGGCAGCCAGGGCAGCCAGCGCAGCCCAGGCCCCCGCCGCGGGCCAGCGTTGGGAAGAGTCGGCCCCGGCGGGGTCCGTGAGGCACATGGGCTGAGGAGAAGGGAGCAGACCAGCAATTGTGAAAGAGCTGTTTCACCACTAGAGCTTTCTGCCTTGGCTTTTCTTTCCCCTTCGCCTACTGGTAGTGGTTTAAGGTAGCGACTGGCCATCTCCAGGTTTTTTCTCAAGCGAGTTAAAGACTTGGGAGTTGGCAGGGTAATTGCAGCATGTAGCTACAGTCAGTAGGGACATCTGCTAAAAGCAGATCAGACCCAAATTAAAAATCAGTCAAGATCCTTACAGTGGTATCAGAGTGAAAGGCTCTAGCTGAAGTTGCTTGCAGCTGTGAATAGTAGTACATTTGGATATGCAAATAGTGTATTTGAAGCTTGTTCCATGTAAGAGGCGAGAAAGGAAGGCTGGAGGAGCTGGCTGGAAGACTTGACAAAAGTCTTAACATCAACGGAATAGTTTCCCACTTTGGCATCTATCTATTTCAATAAATTCCTCTCAAACTTGGTGATTTCTAGTTTCAGCACATAGCATCTATGTCTTTACAGACAGTCTCTCTGGTGTAGAGTCAGTGAGTCTAAGGACAGCAGTTTTGCATAGAAAACACAGGTGTTGCCTGAAAAAAGAAGAAATACCATGCTACATTGTCTCGCAGTCCAAGGTAAAAATGCTAGAATGAAAAATGCTGTGGAGCTTGATTGTTTCTTACAGCAGTGGTAAGGGGAGTGGAAATGAAAATGGAAAACTGGTGCACACTCAGTCTTAAAATGAGAAATCATTTCAACATTACTTCTAGAGCAGTCACTGTGAGTCAAAAAAGAAATTAAATTATAGGTTTTATTTCTATTAAGTAGCATTGTTTTTAAAATGCATATACTATTCTGGCAACAATTTTATAAAATATTACCATGTGCAGGAAAGACATACCCTTGTGTGAAGCAAATCTGAGAAGCACATTGTTCACCTGCTAGGGTGCACTGCAGCTCTGACATCAAAGAAGTTTTCTGCTTTGTGTACTCTATATAATTGCTGCATTCAAGGCGGTGTTTGTTCTTCTCCCACCTCAGGAAATAAAACCACTGAAAATACAATGTAGATGAGAAACACAAGCTAGAAACTTTAAGCTTGGACTTTTGTATCTGCTGAAATAAATGATTAAGCTCCTTCATGTATTTTAATAGAAGTCAAATGTGGGACAGCCTAGAGAAAAATCAAATTGCAATATATTAGAGAGTCAGGTCAAAAAAATCCATTGGATGGAAACATCATTTCAGGCCATGTCTTATACATAATGTTTTAATTATAAGCAAACTTTGTTTCTTCAAAGTTTATTAATAAAAAATCTGATCGGTCATGAAATGAGGATGTATGTTTTGGAACAGTCAATCCAAATCAAGTCACATGAAAATTTTATCCATCTTAACAAGCTATTTTTCTTCAGTGTGGAAAGTGTCCAAAACGTAAAACCAACTGTGAAATACCTTTCCACCTGTTCAGATAACTGTGTATGTTAATACCACAAAGCTATGTATGATTCATTCATCTTCATTTCACATACTCCCTCTGCTGGAAATTAATATGAAGGTTCAGTGGATCAGAGGAAAGATTATTAAGAGTGCAAGATACATTAAAAAACCTCTTGCTTCTTTTACACCTCACACTTCTTTACAGACACTCCAGTCTGTATCAGTAAAACTTGTATTCCTTGTTACAAGGCTATTCATACTGAAATCACTAAGACGTGAAAAGAGGAGCATGCAAATTAACTAAAGATCCCATATATACTAACTTTATATGCATCCTATTGTATCATTTAATATCTGATAGTATCAAAAAGTCAGATTAAATAAATATACAAAAGCAAGAGAGTAAACAGAGCTGCTAAAGCGTATCTGATATTGAAAGCCACGTGCCAATTTAATATTCTACAGTCTCTACTGATACCAACTGGATAAGTTGCTCTCAGAAGAAAGTGGGGAGGGGGTGTAAAATAAAAACCCCAGCTCTATACTACCAAAGAGTACCCCACACCATGTGTGTTCTTCCTGGTCAAAGACTAAACCTACTTGCTTTAACACTGACAGCAGAATCTTAACTCTACTTATATGTTGCTAAAGTTCAAGCGTTATTAGTGACTGAAAGGAAAAAAAATCTGGTTTTCTTTGAGTGGAAACAGCAGGATAAATCACACAGATACATCGTTCCAAATGCTGCTGCAATGTTGCTTGCATAGATTTTGCAAAAAGCAGTGAAATGCTTCTACCCAGCAACACACAACGAATTCTTCCTTCTTGGTGGGACTATACTGGTAATGGAGATACTGTTCTGTATACGTAGTAGCTCCTGTTTCTTCCAGGATGAAGAAAAAGAGACTAAGGAGGGATGATACGAGAGGCACTGAATTCTTTCTAATACGAACAGTGTAAACCAGTTATGCTCAAGTAAAATACCTTCTGCTGATTAATAGTGACAGTTTCCATTGCCATGGGTAAGCAAAATCAGTCAGAAACAACTCCGTAACAAGTGGCTAGAAATTAGAAAAATATTGCTGCAGAAGAGCATGAATACTTTTAAAAATACTATAGGATTCTTTGTTATGCAAAACAGATAATTTTAGATCATCACACAGTAGCTAAGAACAAGTGTAACATGCTCTTATTTCATATAAACCCACAAATTGTATTTTCAGGTTTGCCTATGTAAAAATACTGTGGCAAAAGGCAATTAAAAAAATGTATAAAAATCAAGTATAGCATTGTTCACAGTTGTAAATAAGTGTAACAAATGCAAACAAATGATAAATAGATTTTTGGTGTATGTTTCTTTCCAACCAAAATACTGTAATAAAGCAACAACAAGAAAATCATGCTACCATGAGTAACCCACATTATGAGGAAATAGATTCTATCACAAAATGTGTAACACATTTCAATTTGGGCATATTCAATAGTACTTCCTGGTTTTTGAAAAAAATTAAAGTGTGTTACAGATTAGAGAGTTTGCAACCAAAAATGAAGAACTATAAATAGAATTATAGAATGCTTTGGGTTGGAAGGGACCTTCAAAGGTCATCTAGTCCAACCCCCCTGCAGTGAGCAGGGACATCTTCAACTAGATCAGGTTGCTCAGAGCCCCATCCAGCCTGACCTTGAATGTTTCCAGGGATGGGGCATCTACCACCTCTCTGGGCAACCTGTGCCAGTGTTTCACCATCCTCATTGTAAAAAATTTCTTCCTTGTATCTAGCTAAATCTACCCTCTTTTAGTTTAAAACCATTCCCCCTTGTCCTGTCGCAACAGGCCCTGCTAAAAAGTCAGTCCCCATCTTTCTTATAAGCCCCCTTTATGTACTGAAAGGCTGCAATAAGGTCTCCTCAGAGCCTTCTCTTCTCCAGGCTGAACAACCCCAACTCTCTCAGCCTTTCCTCATAGGAGAGGTGTTCCATCCCCCTGATCATTTTCATGGCCCTCCTCTGGACCCGCTCCAGCAGGTCCAAGTCTTTCTTGTGCTGAGGGCCCCAGAGCTGGACGCAGGACTCCAGATGGGGTCTCACCAGAGCAGAGTAGGGGGCAGAATCCCCTCCCTCGACCTGCTGGCCACACTGCTTTTGATGCAGCCCAGGATACGGTTGGCCTTCTGGGCTGCGAGCGCACATTGCTGGCTCATGTCCAGCTTTTCATCCACCAGTAGCCCTAAGTCCTTCTCGGCAGGGCTGCTCTCAACCCCTTCATCCCCCAGCCTGTATTGATACCAGGGGTGGCCTGACCCAGGTGCAGGACCCTGCACTTGGCCTTGTTGAACCTCATGAGGTTCACACAGGCCCATTTCTCGAGCTTGTCCAGGTCCCTCTGGATGGCATCCCATCCCTCAAAAATATTTTGTTTGAGCTCATTATCTATCTTTACTTAAGGATGAAGCGAAGTTTCATATTCAGCAACGGTCTGAAGGTTTTTAAAATATACTACTGGAGCACTACATAAAATACCCAACCAACAAACGCTGTTCAAGTCCTCTTGGGCTATTACTACAGACATTGCCAACAAGCAGCTTTTTTGTTGAACTAGAAGATACTACTTGCAAACTTCAGCAAATTCAATTAATTCTTTCATTTTTTCTTTCTTTCAGTTTTTGACTTTGCGTTAGGTCAGATGTAGTGGGGTTGCCACTACAGTGACATCGGTCTTTGAATATACTCACTTGAACGATTTTTTTTTTTAACAGTCAATAATTACATAGCAATTAATTGCTGTCAGAAGTCACTTGAAGTCAATATCCCATCACCATTGACAAAAGTTCCTTTGGCCCCATCCATGACTTGATGACCCTTTGCAATTTGCCTGCAGAAAAATAAGGTTCTCATTTCCGTAACATTTTTTAAACAAAGGCTAACCGTAATAATAAAGGCTATAACTTTATCAGAGTACTCTACAAAAAGCAAGTTTATTACACGTTGATATTTATAATCTCATATTCCCTCAATCCCCTCTACTTAAGAGAAGAATTTTAAAGTCCAAATTGCTTAAGAATCTTACACTTTTTAGGGAAGAACTTCATCACTGACTTCTTTATGATCTTATATGGAACGGCTATCACTATTGTAACTAAGGAATTACATCTTGGGACATGGGCCTCTGCACTGTTTTATAGACTAAGATCACATTTCTCAAACTTTTTTGTGATCATCTTCTAAAAAAATCGATATAGCAATATGATTGCAAAACAACAAACTACTTTCTCATCTTCTGGGATGATGAGATGATCATCTTCTCTCATCTGGGAAAAGTGTACAATACGCCTTTTAATGACTGCACAATATGGAAATGGTTAATATCACTATGTCTGATCCTACAGTCTTTATTACTTGCAAGTAGTCCCACTAACACTGGTGATTGCTGAAATTACTTCTGTGGCTGTCCCCCAAATAAAGAATGAAGAATCAGGACCTACAAATTAAAATCAAGTCACCTGTACTGGAAAATGTTGTTGCTCTTATGGAAGATAATCCTAGAATTTAAGTTACAGGTATATATTTGCATTTTACTTTTTTTTTTTTTTACATTATTCATCAAAATACTTTTACAGGCTTTCTAAAGCTACCTGTTCCTAAAAAGTAACATAGAATCATATTTACAGCTCATATCAACAGGTTTTAAAAGGCAGTTAGTAGCATTCATATGGGTTATGCTGTCTTTAATCATTACTCAAATATGAATGTTACTGTTTAATAGTCAGGTTATCACAAACCAAATTCATATGTGAAGGAACATATGTGCAAGATGTACGTTTAAATTATTACCATGACCAACGTGCCTTTGCTTTAAAAAATAAACTGGAGACCTTTTTTAAAATTCTTGTAAGAATGCAGCAAGAAGGATGAATCTATTAAAAAAATGGATAATTTAAATGAATTAAACAGGAATTACTTCTCTATTTCCAAATACAGAAGTATAGATTTCTCAGATGATTTATAGGAGAGAATTTTACATTTTCTCTTGCATTTAAAGTGTGAGAATATAGAACATAGACAAATGTTATGACATAAAGTGCAAAAATTCTAAGCAAGTTTAAGTGCCAATAACTATCACCAAACAATACTCACTCATATTAAAGAATTCTAATTAAAAACTTCGTGCAGTTTTAGTAAAATTCTTAGAAGTTGAACACACCTCCAGTATGTACGGAAACATAAAAAAAAATACATATCTTCATAGATGGATATTGAAACACTGGTATCTGCTGGCATTATTATCTTATTTATCCAAATTAATAAGTCAGACAGGTTTGAAGGGGTGGAAAAAACCCCAAACTCTTCCTATCTTGAGATGGCACAGCATTCTCTCAAGCATAACACTCACATAGTTCAGCAAAAATACATCCAAATCATAACACCTGAATATAGACACTTTTTCCCTGAATAAAGTTTCATATTGTTATTTTCTTTCCCTTTTTTCAGTTACATCAATAACCTTTTAAAATTATGCACACTTTTAAAATAAAACCACACTGTCAGTATAGTCGTTAGAGCTTGCGGGTTTTTGTCTGTTTACTGAGATGGGCCATCTCACACAATAATACAAGAGCTGGGAGAGGAAGCTATCTAGACCAATTTCTTCCCACTGAACAACATTAAGTGTTCAAAAACCTGCGCAAGCATTTGTGAAATAGATTCAATGAAATTTAGCAGCAGGGAAAAAATTATGATTAAATGAGCATTAAACTTGAACTCTAACTCTCCAGATGGTGTGCAGAGTCTTCACAAGCCATTGTGAATATAACATTATAAGTCCTTGAAACAAGAATTCCTAGAAAGAAAAAGAAAAGAAATCTTAATTTGTTTCATGTTCAGTGAATACAGCAATACATTCTGACGTTTCCATGTGCAAAATTTAAAGGTTTTGATTCTGAAAGCACTTTGAGCAGGCTTCCCAGTCTCTTCAACAGTCAATCCAGATCATCTGAAGGATTAGATTTTATTGTACAGAAGTGCTATAAGCTCTTTGAAGTGAAAGGCAAGCTTTGGACTCCTATTAGTTAAGAAAATCAGACAGAAAATGTCTTTCCTGCTAGGTCTGCAAGACAAACTACAAGGCACATCCTTTTCACTTTACTGAAAGAAGGAATCTGGTGCAATGAAGACAGAGAGAAAGATGGAAGAATACGAAAAAGTTACTGTCCAATTTACTTTTGATATCACATTCTCAATAAAATTAAAAGGTGACTGTCTGCCTCATCTCCCATCGCAGTCTGTCGGCTAAAATAGCACTAAAACACCGTAGAGGAGGAAAGGTATTAATGGTGATTCCAGCACTGCTATCTCATTATACTTCATGCAGACTCAGACATTAGCTGTGGAAGAAGCCTTTCTACCAGTGAATAGTTGTTTCTACAATATCTTTTTCAATCCCTGGTAAGTTATCTTCAAGCAATTGAAAAATGAAATTTCACCTCCTGGAGGATTATTTCAAGTAGTATTCTGCTTTAAATCCAACAGGAACTTTCACCTAGATTGTGTTTCATCAATTCCCCATATATCTATTTTAAAAGTCTTAATTCTGTGATTCTGCTGACGATTACACACAAATATTTGCATTAATATTTTTGCTTTTACTTTCTGTCAGGCCATACTTTACATTGGGTTTTCTTTCATTCTCATCTCAATGAATTTTTCTGAATCTTTCTAGAGTTAGCTGGGAGGGAAATGATTTCATCATCCATAAATATTTCAGACATTTCTAGCATTCCATCTTTTTCTTGATACAGACTCTAAGTTCTTGACATAAAATTTATCAAGAACTTTAATATTCTGGACATTAGAGCACTCACCCAGACATAGGTAAATCAAATGTAAATCACTTATACACAGCACACAGATCCAGATTCGGATCTTTGCTCTATCTCAGGATAACCTTATCAAACAGGCTATTTTATTCATCACTGTATCACCACACTACACAAACCTGATAAATTCTTTCCAGTTAAGCTTTTAAAACATAGCACAGACTGCCAAAGTTTCATGTTTTATTGCACAGGTTTTTTTAATGAAAACAATCCCAAACCATTTAGTATAAGTAAGTAAGTCTGGAGCAACCCTAGTTCTTCCCACTTAGCCAAGAAAGTATAACAAAGAGCTGGATGAGGAAAAAAGTTATGAATTATATTAGTATCATGAGCACTCAAAAACGGAAAATAATTAAGCAGAAGAAAACCTGAGTTCATTTGCACTCAAAAGCTACATTGATCTAATTGAGAAAGATTTAGCTTAATCCAGCTGAAGATTTTAAGCGAACAAAGTATTTATACCTGGCTCACATATTTCATTTTTAGCCCTTACTTAAACTCATTGATTCCCAGGAATGTGCAAAAGCAGATCATGCCACATCAGGCCAGCCAGGAGGAAAAAAAAAAGAAAAAAACAAGCAAAAAATCCCCACAAAACCCTAAAAGCAAAGAAGAAAGGAGTCAAATTCATACTCTAGTTTGTAGAAGATTAGTCTTGATTTGGTATTTAGCCAGAAGTTTACTAATTAGAAAGGAATGCTATCACCCTGAAAAGGGGCTGATACAAACAGAAAAAGCACCATAATCGTTAGTATCAGTGTGGTGACTGCATGGATTGATCCTTCTTTTCTTTATGCGGTATCAAAAATAGAAGAAAATGTTATGGTCATTAAAAGTAAATTAAACCATTCCAAATGATACAATGCTTATTTCAACACATTTAAGAGCTATGCTGTCCTCAGACTAAGGAAGAGTAGACGTGATTCTATCAGAGGAATGAAGACTCCCTGTACTCGCTATCAAGGACTGGCAATAGCTACAAAATCACAGTCTTGCGCAGCGGTGTTTTCCTTCTAAGGGCACCAGAACCACTCACTGACTTCAGGAAACTTGTCTCGTATTCTTAGGACCCATGTACTTAGAGGAGCCTTTGTAACAAAGATTAATCAAGTGCCAAAGGTAATAATTTCAGTTACCAAAATATTAACAAAATTTATCTTGGAAGTACACAACATTCTCAAAAGCAGAAATTATTTCCTGCAAGTCATGAATTGAGAATTTTTCCCCCTCAACTGGCAATTTTTTTTAAAGCATGCTGCCATCAATCTAAAAAAAAAGTACGATGCAACAAGCATGCAGCTACCAAATACGGAACTACGCTGAGACTGAAACTGACAGGGGACTAGCTGCAAATTGTGGAGGCTCCATTTCACTGACTGTTGAAAGGAAAGCTGGGCTTGCTCCTCCTCAGGGTCACAAGTATTTGAAGGCTTTTAGAATGCATTTATGTTTCTTGTAAAAAATGCACATATATAGAGTAAAAGCTATTCTGAAAACTACTAGAAGAAGAAAGGCTGGATAGTTGTGAGCTTTTATGTAGGAAAGATGAAAATATTTACATCTATATCTGCACAAAATGGTGGCAAGTCGAGATTTTCTGTAGTGTTATTTCTATTACTGTTTTAAGAATTTATGACTATAGCATCCTGGTGCAAGTAGTTGCTATTAACCATATAGTTTTGATACAGCTCAATAAAACTAAATGAAAGGAGTATCAGCAAAAGATTGTGGTCCTGAATCTTCTTGTAACTTTTCATGGAGCAATGTAATTCCATGGAATTCAGCCAATATTTCAACAAGAAACATCACAGTTCATCCTTTTATTTCCTCCCCACTCAGTGTTTGGAACTTAAATGTTGTTGAACCACTTACCCTTCCAGGGACCAATCCAGAGACCAATCAGGAGATCGATGATGGAAATGTTCGGGTGATGATGTTCTTAACGTAGAGCTTAACTGATATGAGATTGTACAATTCTGGCGTCGAAGCTCCTGTACAGCACGTTCCCTAAATAAACATTATTTTAAAGCGAGACTAATCACTTTTCAAAAATCATCAAAATGATCTCATAGTCATTATCATCTTTTTTTTTTTCCTATTTAAGATTGTCAGCTTTTTTACTTTATTTTATTTTAAGAGGAGATGTGGTGTTCATCATATACTTTTCTGAAAGACAGATCAGTGACTCTCTCTGTATTACTCCCTTACTCAGATTTAGTTCTACATATCCATTGTCTCTATTTTCCCTAAAAGACAGAAGCTAGCCATGGTTGCTGCAGGTTAAACTCTAAAAATTGTAAAAATTTCCAGGGAGGAAGAGCCTTATTTTAAGGTTATTTACAAGTCTGCAACATAAGAACAATCACTAAAATCAGCAATGACATTAATGTAAGAACAGTGTTGCTTGCAGTATTCTTGTCCTGTTTGAGTTGGCAAGGCCAGTGGACTAGAGTCTACCTAAAGTGCCCTGGAGCTGGTGGATATTCAAGAGATGCTGAACTCCCCATTGGGAAGGTTGTAAAATGGTAGCCTAGTCATTTTGACTGCAAGAGGTGAGGCCTGGATACTGGATCAATCCGTAACTCCTGCATCTGGGTGTAGGGGGAGGAAGTACATAGCATTGAATAATACACTGGAAAATTTTGGAGGTACATACTCATCTGGGATCCTGGTTTCAGACTGCCAATTTTTTACATAAGGAGAATCTAGTCTGGGTTGGATTGGGAAACTGTGAGGAAGGGTGGCTACAACAACCCCTGAGTTTCAGTGTATAACCCCAGTAAAACCTGGACAATGGTTCATTATAAATGAATGGGTGCATTGGGAGGATAGCACTGATCCAGGCTGGAAAAAAAGACTCCAAGTTGCCCAAAACCTTGCAAATGAAGGTATAACTAGGACTGCCCGTATGGCATTGAACTGAAATTTACTCCCGTGTGACTTAGCCATTACCACAGACCTACCTGCGGGGCGGACCACTGAAGCAGATCACCAAAACCTGCAGGAGAGGGATGAGATCCAGCACCAGCTCATGGATCTGAATCTACAGGCAAGAGAAGGGCTCGCTCGAGCAGCAGGAGCCCAGTGAGACGGTAACAGTCTTCTATCCAGCTACCAACATCCCACCACCTTGTGCCTGGGGAGGTGGTGTATGTGCTGTAAAGACTATGGAAGCAGACTTATCTATATTGACTGCTAGTCTTCCTAGCATTATTGCTTTTAAGGGTTTTACTATGCACATGCTGTACTGTTTTTAATGGTCAAGATGGTGCTGCAATGGTGGGAAGTCAGAGCGCAGCTGCTTGCAGCTCTCACAGGTAATACTGCCCTATAGAATACCAAGTTTGGGTATGAATGTAGCAAAACTGTGACCAATAGGGAAAAGTAACCGTGGGCAAGTTTTTCATTTGGGAGGAGACTGGAGCAGAGAAAGGGAGGTACAAGGGCAGCAAAAAGGAGGGTCAAGAAACAGAAAGGGATAAAAAGATATGCAAGTCATGCGCTTGGGGTTGTCCAGGGGTATTTGACAGTCATTCCCTGTGCTTGGTCACCACAGCCAGAACAGGACAATAAATCAAATCTGTTGTTTCCACATGAATCCAAACTGCTTCCACAGTCAGGAGGTTGGGAGGGATGGGGAGGTGCTTTTCCTGACTGGTAAAGAAAAACCCAGACAGATGCATTAAGCCTCCTGGTATCATTGTGTTGGTGCTCATTCAAGGCCTGACAGCGTTGGCACTTCCACCTCCTAATTTCAGGCATTATTTCATTCTGCACCAAGGCAGTAAATCAATACAACTAGCTAAGTCAGTGTTAGAACAAGGATATCATCTACCCACTTGTTTAAACTGACAACATAAAAAAACAGTCAGTACTGACATCTGCTGCTTCCATTCTATTCTATCATGATACTGACTTTAATGATAGTATTTTTCCTCTCTGGCTAATTTTCTGGTTTTCACTTGCCAGTACCAGAAAAATAGATTGGCTCTAAGAAGCCAACTTGGAGCTTTAATCCCTTTCCCTGCAAGCAAGAGAGATAGATACCTGCTCTTGTAAAGTATGACTTTCTGAGGAAAACCAGAAAAGAAATAAAATTCTTGTAACCTTTGCGGGACATTGAAGGGACACTGTTTTGATTTTATGAAAAAGCCAAAAAAAGAAAAAATCTCTAGCCTTTCAAAGACAGCTAAATCTAATCTCAGCCTCAGATGTTTATATGAGAACATTTCAGTCTGCTATCTAAGATTTCTGCATGTTGTTTTTGCAACTGACTTACAGACTGCATAATGGAACCTAGCTTTGTTCTTTCCAAAACAATTCAGATAGTTATGTTTGTAATTCTCTTGAAATAGAAGATAAATTATCTTCAGCAATGAAAACTGGCAATCTTTGCCTCAGCATAGACTTACTCTAATATTTGTTTTGCTAACCAACTGTAAACTAAGTGTTGATATTATTACAACTATAAACAACCATGTGAGTAACAAATTGTCCTTAACTAGGAGAAGAGATTAAGTACGGAGGCCCGTTCAACTTTCTGCCAATAAACACTTCAAGAAGAAACACTTGCAGTCCCTATCAGGGAGCACCCATACACCATGAGATGAATGTACTCACACAGGCGGAGTCAAGAAACAACAGTCTGAAAAAGATCAAGTTTCTTTTAAAACAAAGGTACTCCTACATTAGCATACAGTCTGGGTCATTCTATGCAGCTGAAGAAGCACAAATGATGCCACCTTTTAAACTGACTCGCACCACTGAAAGAGTGGTCAGGCCTTGGCACAGGCTGCCCAGGGAAGTGGGTGAGTCACCATCCCTGGAAGTATTTAAAAGACATGTAGATGAGGCGCTTAGGGACATGGTGTAGTGGGCATGGTGGTGTTGGGTTGATGGTTGGACTCGATGATCTTAGAGGTCTTTTCCAACCTTTATGATTCTATGATTCTATGATCTAACCCAAAACTTTAGCAGTTTTTGCCATGACTTCAGGGTAAAGGAGAATCCAATCTGAAACTGAAACATGCACTGAGACATTTAAGAAATCCATCTTTAAAAGACCTAACATCAGGTATAGAGATGCCCTCTCCAAAACCCTCATCCTTGCCTATAAGAGAACAGAGTATCAACAAAGTAAATTCCTTCAATTAAACAAAACACCTGATTCTCAAACCTGTCTATAATCACATCACTCTGCTTCTTTTAGCCATCTCTTTTACATACCCAAATTAATGCCTGACATGGTAATATTTTATCCTCAATGCATCCATGAAATAGAGAAGTACTGTTGTTTCACAGATAAGGAAACTATGTAAGACACTGAGACTACGTAGATAAACTAACTCATGAAGCAGGCCAGGGACCGCTCTCTGATACTGTGGCCGAATCACATGAAACAGCTTGTACACGTTGTTAAACTCTCTTCAGCCCGCCTGCCCAAACAAAACAAAACAAAACAAAACACACACAAACCCAACAATTACTTTGGCCATACTGCCATTTGGGAACCATCCCTAGCACCATCTGTGCCCCAAGCAGTACCTGGGAGAAGGCAGGTTGATATGGGCTAAAATAATTCCAGACTGTGTACTAACAATTAAACTGTATGGACAAGTATACAGTTGTGTGGACCCCTCAGGTCAATGCTCTGACCTGGTTTAGTTCACTAGTACACTCGTAGCCAAAAGGTAGCCATCCACTTCGCAGAACTTAGTAGTCTATAAATCACTTGTCTAGCCAACTAGTCACCTAGAATCTCACTATAGATTAAGAGAGGCATCACTATAAATAAATGATGACAGACGAGCATCTTCAGGAAAATGATTCATCGCATCCTAAAACAGGCAATTCTAGAGGGCAGTTTATCTCATTCTGTCTCATTCCATTGGTTAGACAACTAATTTAGACAGCATGTGTAACAGCTACACAGACTGAATTCAGCGACATGAATAGCCTGCAAACACACAGGAGATGTACAGCAGAGCAAAACCAAACTTTGCTGTTTATCCTACTGATTAGTCTAAGACTTAGTACTATATTGCATTTCACCCCAATTAGATGCAGGAAGCGCAATACAAAAACATACACTTGCCTTTCAAAGCGCTCAGTCCCCAGCTGTCTTTTGGTGATATCCAGTTCTGACTCCAGCTGAGCTGCTCTATTTCTGAGCTGAGTAAAATCTCGACTCTGCACAGCACTGTAAAGTCCATACACTTCAATTAGATAGCAACTATAATCCTCCAAGTATATTACTAGATACAATTATCCAAAATTAAAAGGGCAGCTATACCATGCAATTGAGATTAAGAACATTTTTGGGAGTAAAATATAACACTACACAGAAAAGTCTATTAGGGTATAGCTGAGGAATCAGAAGCAGGTTTTTGGTATCTTCAGCTGTTAAAGTAACCAAGGTACATTGGCCATTTGAAAATGCAGCTAGATATAAAACCACCTTTGTGTATATACACTTGGGAAGAATGAAAAAACCTGCAATATTCTCCTGGTCATGTACTCACATTTTATTTTCTGCTAAAGCAAGCTGTTCCTTGAGAAACTGAATTTCAGAGTCTTTTTCTTGCTTTTCTATCTGTGACTGAAATTCTTTCTCACGATTGGACAGAAGCAAAGATTCCAGTTTTTTCATAGATGCTCTTTCATTTCCCAGTTGTTTTCTCAGCAGCTCTATTTCAGAACGGGATGACTCACACTTGCTCTGCAGCTAAACAAAGATTTTAAAGTTTTATCTATCTATTATGGTAACCTTTTTTAAAAAAAAAAAAAAAAAAAGAGAAAAAGAAAAAAGGAAGTTTGGGATCAATGACCAAAATTTGCTCTCACTCCAAGATGGATGATTAGTGTTATATTTGCCCTCAGTCAAAATCCTGTGTCAGATTTATAAATTCACCCAATGTATATATCAGAATATAAATGTACTTGATAGAAATGAAAAAATGCTGTGAAATATATGGATCAATGGATACAGACTGTAGACAGAATCATTAAAGAAGAGAAGGGAAGTTCTGCATTTTGTTGAGGCAATAAACTACTGATTAACCATTTGCATGCAGGAAGTGACAACTGGTATAACAAACCAATATCTGCATCTCCAGCAGAGTAAGATTACACTTATTTTACTGAAAGGAGCATCAAGAATAAATTTGGGGGGAAAGGGACAATGAATAAAATACAAAACGAGATTAAGGATCTATATATCTTGGGGGAACCTAAAAAAGAATACCCATAAAACCTAGTATGTTCCACTGAAAAGGGAACAATGGACGTACCTGAGACATAACTATACAAAAAGAAAAAAAAAAAATCCCAGAGACAGTGAGTCAGGAAAATCTGTATTGAGTCAGCTACAGAGACATAGAAAACTGCCTGCCTCAATCTTAGCATAAATAAGCTAGATGCTATTTTTCCTTCATCTTTTCATGTATGCATTTTAGTATGTCTAACCGAGTACTGCAAACGCTTTTATCTGTATTTTACTCAAACTTAGTTTACAGTAAGCACAATGACGCTCACCCAAAGGTCATAGTAAATCTATGAACCGAGACATCCTAACAAACACCCCACCTCTCTAACACATTCTTCAGAATTTTCAGAGGATAACCATTTGTGTGTTCAAACCAGGAAGATACTGAGAGAACTCAGGTCATAGGTCGGGGGGGTGGGGGGGGGAGGGGGAGGGGAGGGAGGGGAAGAATTTTAAAAAGAATGGAAAAAAAGAAGGAATAGGAAAAAAAGAAAAAAACCAAACAAACCCAAAACCCCCCAAAAAACAGGAAAATGAAGAGAAAGAAAGAAGAAGAAAGAAGAAGAAAGAAGAAGAAAGAAGAAGAAAGAAGAAGAAAGAAGAAGAAAGAAGAAGAAAGAAGAAGAAAGAAGAAGAAAGAAGAAGAAAAAAGGAAAAAAGGAAAAAAGAAAAAGCATTTTTCACTTTCCAAAGCAAACTCAAATGATTTGGTTTTACCAAACTAAACTAAAAGGTATCTTCAGTCTGAAAGGTCCAGTTTTCTACTAACTGTCAATCAAAAATCTAGTTCCTTTGCCTATAAACAGTTTTTATATTCTACTTTTGTATTTCAGAACAAAAGACAGCATAAGTTATAGGAAAATAAACAGTATTAGAAACACTGAAAGAACAGTATTATTCAGCATCAGGTTTAATTTCCACTTCTAAATATACATATGCTGCAATCTAGAAATGCGGATTTCTGCATTGGAATACTATGTAAAGTAAGAGCCCTATCTGAAGGTTATACATGGCTGATGAAAGACTGCAAGTATAAAGACTCTCTCTCGATGTATGTTTTGAAGCTCTCCTTCCATTTTCACAAGAGACTTTCTGCTTAAGGCAGAAATCTGAGACATGTATGCTGCTTCTGCTGTTAAATGCTACAGTAAAGCAATATCAGATAATCAAAACTCTGCTGCAAAGAAAATTTAAAACTGCTTCCAAAATCCTACAAAAATATCTCTACGTAATTGTGGTGAATTTTAAGAGGCAGCAGTCATTTATTCTGGAATAAACTTTAAAGTTAGTTCTTTAAATAACTCCCATATATAAAAACGAGAAGAGAAGACTTCTTGCTTCTAACAGCAAAATCAGCTACTGACATTTTAAACTCTATTCCTAGAATTCTACTCCTCCTGCAGAGCTAATAAGGTTCAAAATTCTGCCATGGGTTGCATTTCATTTTCAGATGAGACCCTCTTATTTTAGCACAAAATGTATTCTTGCATGTAGATGATCAGTGAACGCTGACATACTGTCAGTCATATTTATACCGCTGTCACCTGTAAACTCAAGCATGATTAAGAGATGACAGAAGTCACACTAAAAAGAAGCCCACAAACCAGCAGCAGCAGTTCTGACTAAAAGCATTTAGAATTTTGTATATTTAAAATTAACATAACCTAGGTTTTTGCTTTTTGAAAAATGCTTGTACTTTGCCCAGTGACACTTGTATTTCTAATCACTTTTAACTACTTAATTTTCAGTGGGTGGCAGAATGAGTCTGGGAGGTTAACAGAGCAAAGGGAGAGATAAAGCACTGTGACTTCCTTGAAGGATTTATGAGGAATGAGATCCAAAGAGATGATTGTAGGGGGAGCACATCACATTAATTCTAGCTCTGTCTTGCCTAAAAAAAAGCACAAGGAACAGAGAGCACTGATAAGCACCTTAAGATTCTTGATTAAAAACTTCTGTGTTTTAGATATGTGCCTTACATGTAACTGCTATGAACCTGAATATGACATCTGGAATTCTGACTCAATTTGTTGACACGGTTTTCATGAAGAGGCCTGTTTATTCCTACATTTAATATAGCAGGCATGTGGGAAGGAATCAGAAGGATGAAATCTCTACCCATTTGAGGCTCATTGGACAAACTAGGACCATGTACCAGTTTTATTATATTAAAAAAATGTCAAAATGTGCCACACAGTCTTCCTGTGCTGTTTTGCTACTGATATGTTTTCATCCACTTTCTGGACAGCAGCAGTTCAGTTCCTTTTCAGTATCTAATGTCCATGGGTAGCCCTCAGTAGCCTATGTGATATTCAGGAAGCAGAGATGATCTGCAACAAAAACTGTAACAACCCAAAACCAGAAGGCAGTTTATATGTTCATAACGTACTTCCAAAGCCATGCTGTACATTTCCCTTTAAGTTCTTCTGATTTTCAGGTGGGAAGAGGCTCTCTGGAACATCTAAGGCAGTGGAAAGAAGGCTGAAAAGCTGGAAGCAAGAAAAGCAGGGACAGGAACATAACAGGTGACAGAGCACTAGGTATGTTTCAGGTATGCTGTGGAGTTGTGTGTGACATTATGCTTTCAGTCATTCCAAACATGAGAGCATTTTATAATTTATAATATATATTTTTTTCCTTGAAATATGCTATTATTGTTTAAGATTTTTTTCCCAATTCCATGACTAGTGGAATTCTAGTCATGCTATTAAATAAACTCAAACTCCATACAGTTCATTGCAGCAAATATCTCTAAAATATGAGAAGTGGCATTAAGCATAATTTTAAACAGTTGCAGGCTTAAAATACTACCAGACCATTTCAAGGGTGAACTATGGAAAGAAAGATTTCAACTTACTTGCTCTATCTCTGTTTCAAGGGACTTCATTTTCTCTTTCAACCTGCGGTTCTCAGACTCCGCACTGATTAGTGCCAGTCTAACAGAGCTAGAATCTGCTTCTGCTTGATGGCATTTTGCTTCCCAACTTTCTCCTTGTTCACGGGCTTTGTGGTAATTCTCCAAAAGCTCGCAGTTCTCTCTCTCCTAACACATAAAGCTTGTTCGTTTAATAATTTACAGCAAGCTTCACAAAATAGGGGTATCTATAGATCTACAGGTATGACATGATATTGGATGTTCTCTTTCCACTGAAAACTTTGCCATTTAGCCAAAACATTGAGGGACTTCTCAAGAACCAGTGTTTTGTTCAAGATGGCCACATTTTAATGTTCAAAGGCCATCTGTTAAAAATGGCTAGATTAACATTACAAATATGTGGTATAGCAATATATTGCAGAAATTTTTTTTTTACTATTAATCCCATGTGGTAATAAAGACAAAAGATTTCCAAGTCTCTGTATTATCCACTGTCTGAATTTTTAAGTTTAATAAACACACACACGTGTGTATATATATAGGGGGTGGGTGTGGGGGTGTGTGTGTGTATATATAAAACCACACTGAAATATACTTCATTACTTGTGTACTGCAAAAACAGCTAAGAACATGTGTTCAAACTAACAAAAACATATTAGTAGAATGCAAATAAGTTTTGGCTAGGAAGAAAATTCTTCCATGGAAATACGGTTAAAATTTCATTTTTAGTTAAAACAACAGCTTTTATTAACAGGTTTAATCCATATACTCACTTTAGACTTCAGTACACCCTTCAGCCTGACAATATCTGTGTTTGAATTCTGGGCTTTCAACTTTGTATCATCAAGGTCATTTTGGTACTTTGCTAGTTTTTTATATAGTACCTATGAAGAAAGATTTGTTTCATAAGGTTAAAGTATACTGTTTTTACCTTTACAAAAAAATAGAATTAGTGCGTATCTAACGCCTATGGCTTTATTAACTTGTTATTTAAACGCTATATAAAATCTAAACCATGTACATTTCGATAAACAAAATTTCGCAATTGTCAAAAATATTTTGTTTCTTTGACTTACAAATAATGCTAAGTCTTCTTAAAAAGAAGAAAAATGTCACTAAAAGAATGTAGCAGTTGAGAAGAAAAATACAGATGATATATTTAGCAGCTAGATGATCATAACAAAACAGCCTGCCCCATTTAAGGCACAGGGCTCAGAGTCAGCTCCCTCCTTTTTACATGTTACAGTCTCTTAAAAGCCCACATTTGAAAAAGCAAAAGACAGCTAAAAAATTGAATTAACTAATTAAGTGTTTATCTCCTAATCAGGAGAAATAAAGCCACAAGTATTAGGAAAATGCACACAGAATTTCTGGCAACTATTGCTTGAGAAAGAGAACAGAATGAGGGAAAAAACTGCAGAAAGGCTGTCTGTTCAGAAACTCTTCCTTCCTTATAAAATTACTAGGAAAATACTCAGCTGCAAGAACCGAGGGAAGGGGGGGGTGGGGGGAGGAGGCTATGAAGAAACCCCTATTCCTGTTGTGAAAATGTGAAAAGGTTGTGAGTTGTTGAGAAAGGTGCTCTGGAAATCTGTGAACTTTTCCAGTAAGCCCAAGTGAAGAAATGAGAATGCTACTTTAAATGCTTTGAGTATTACCTAAATTAATGGAAGAACCTAGAGGAACCAATACATATTATAGAGGCAAGCCCATTAAAAAGCAGTTGATCCTGTGAGGCTAAGACTTTTTGTTTCTAACTGCTTCTACAAGCATCCAGGCCTTACAAAGAAAACCATGAAGCTTTTAAAAGTAGCTAGAAGCAACAGGAGGCTGTGTTTTCCAGCTGACCTCGTCAGTATCAACTGTGATTCTGAGAGAAGGAAAAGAGTATGATTCCCTGGATACCTTTGGTGGTTAAAGCTGCTACGAACCTCGACTCTTCTAGGATACTCAAAGAGGGCACTAAAGAGAAACGATTAGTATGTTTGCGAGAAGAGTTATTTAGAATGAGAGTTGTCTCACCTAATTTTTACAGCGCAGAATTAGGCACCTGATCTAAAATAGTTAGCTACACTTCCTCTATAATGAAGGGAGAGAGACAGGTAATATGAATCACTTTAAAAACTGGGATGGGATGAATCTCCTTCTGGAGGACTTTTCTTCACTTAAAAGGGAGCCTTAATGACTTAAAACGTTTATTACCTAACATCAGGTGACGTTAATTTGCTCCTTCAAAACTGGGTAGTGCTTCTAGAGGAAGAGAAAGGCAGGTGAGCAGAAAGTATTTTCAAAGACAAAGATATCCTAAGCAGTAGAATAAGTGCAAAGAAGAAAGATCAAGCATCAGAAAACCTAAATGAAGGCAAGAACTTGAAGCAAAAGAAGAAAAACCAGAACATTACACAGTAATGAACTATTACAAACATTAAGCCTAATTTCTAGCTGCTTGGAAAACACAGTGATGCATGACATTGTGTGGGCATGAGATGACACTTCAGTTTTAAGTATTTTAACTACTTTCATTAGTAACAGCACACAGGTAAATAACACAGTAGATAATGTAATGTTGTATTATAACCAAACATTTCCAGCATCTTTTATCCAAAAGCCACTTTAAAGGAATGTAAAAGTTTCAAAACTTTATTAATAAAGTTCAACTCTTTAAAGTTTTGAACTTTATTATAAATAATAAAGTTTTGAACTTTATTAAAATGTGTACTGTGTTAAATTATTAGCAAGTCAAATTTGTAAGATTGTAAGTGCTGTGGGCCAGTCACAGCATAGCGTTAAAAAATACTTGCTGCCTCCTTTATAGTACTTTTCCATATAAGCAAGTTATAACTGCCACAGTGTTTTTACATGAAGATCAGAAAAAAACACTACTTAGCTGTTCCTCAAGATAAACATCCAAACCATTACATAAGAATAGCTGGTCCTCTTTATACAAGTGAGCTGAGCAATAAGGGAAAAATCAAGAGTTTGGAAAATGAGTTTAAAAACCAGTTTGCAGATTTACTCCAGATGAGAGCCCAACAATTCTATGCACTACTTGAAAAATACACAATCTTCCTTTTTATTCAAGGGTTGTCTGTACAAATATACCTGATTTTCTTGCTTAATATTAGAAAGATGCTCTTGTAACCTGTCATTCTCCTGAGCTAATGATTCTCTGTTCTTGTTAGTCTCTGCAAGTTCTTTGTTGGTTTCTTGTAGCTGTTGATGCAAACTGGTGATATCTTTCTCACAGATACAGAGTGCTTCAGCAGATTTTCTATGCAGCAAACAATAAATACTTCAGGTATGACAATACTGCCCAACCTAGTACAAATGATAGCTTTTCCAGTAGTTAAGTTTGCAAGTCATGAAACAAAACAGTAACACTTCAATATTTAATAGAGTAAAAAAAAAATTATACATTAGCACATCCTATGCAATTTTTGTTATAAATTAATCAACATTTAATAACGATCTTGACATTTTATCCTTACTTTGTGGAACGCTCCAACTCAGAAATCAGAATCTTGAAATCTGAAATTATCTTCTCCTTGAAAAGAAATACAAAATTAAAATAAACCTCTCACCACTCCTCAGTATAAATGGAAAAGAATTTAGATAAGATTATTTATATTTTCCTTTTATTCAGCTAGCTGATTATTGTAACTATTTAATGCAAAACAGATTGTGGTTTTCCAACTTTCATCATGTACTGTTTAGAGCTGAAAATTCTGATAATCTAATTTGGCAAATAAAGGAACAAAACATTATTATCTTCTGCAGAATATAATAACTTTAATTAAATTTTTTAATCCTTTGTGGTTCTAAAGGTAGCATCTAGCTCACACTCCCAAAACTAAATGATGTTTTCTGTCTATTAGGTATGTTATCAAAGCTTTTCTACGATGAATAAACTACCAGAGTCTGGTAGTTTGTAACTGATAAAACAAGAATTCTGTCACTGTATTTCCATAAAGAAGGTAGCACAAAGTATATCACTTTAGTCCCTTGTCTTTGGATATAGATATTAAAAGAAGCATAGATAGGCTAAGGAAATGTCTTCCACTGGAGACACAAGAGAGGAGAGAGACAGCCATCTCTTCTCTAAAATAGGCATCACTTTACAACTTACAGTTTTTAAAATGCAAAGTCAGTGCTTATGGCAAGATTATTATAGCCTGTCCTGCAATATATTTTCTTTAAGATTTTGTTAAAAATCGGTGCAAATTCTTGAGTTAGTTAAAAAGTACCTTCTTTAGTTTATCCTAAATCAATAACCAGATGACTTAAGCTGAGGTGAAAAACAATGTTTTAAAACTAAAAACTAAGTAGCTTCATTATATAGTTTGAAATCACACTGTGCAATAAACTGCTGCAATTTTCTTAGGTAAACTAGTACCTTAAGGTGAAAAGAATATAATTCAGATGCTTCTTCAATGACTACAAAGGCAATATTATTCGGCACCCTGCATCTCTAACATCAGTGGACCTCGAGGAAGAATTTAGGCTAAATTTTATGATAAACAAAATATTTTACTGGCTAATTTACTCTTCTCCACTTCAGAAAAGTACTTAAAGTCTCCTCTCTTGATAAGTATAAGCCATACAAAACACCAAACATGAGATGCTCAACACCGCTCAAACCTACAGCTGTTGAAGTCAACATGAGTTTTATTGTTGCCTTGAAACTGGAGCAGAACTAGGTCAGCACTGAGCACTGTTGCAGACACCAACATAAGATAGGTGTGATGACCCAACAGATCCCTTCCCTTTTGTGACGATGTATTTACATGTTAGAACATACTTTAATTGCCAGGCTTTCGTCAAAAGTAGCAATCTTCTCTCTTCCTTCTTCCACACAGTCTTGCAAAGTTGCCTTCTCTTCATCAAGTTGTGCAATTGTTTCTTTCAAAGCACAGATCTCCCCTTGTTGTAGAAGACTTTGTCTTGAAAAGTTATCTGGACACAATCAGAAAGGTCTCATTTTTATTAATTCAACCCATTTGAAATAGAAATTATTTTGATACACTTCTAAAGCATAAAAGAACGTGGCAAAAGCTCCCCTTCAAGTAAACACTGAAGCATGTATCTTTTCAAAACATATAAATAATCCAACTGATATTTATAGAACTGCATTCTTCCTTAGATCAAGGCCTTAAATTACTTGGCTCAAAACAAATCTATCTTTAAACAGCAAATGTTTAGATCATTAAAAATAACTTTCTCAGGTATTGTAACAATAAAGGCTTAAACAGAATTACAATAGACAGAAGCAATATGTAGACTACAGCATGTAATGACTGATGAAATAAGAGAGATTGATATCCTGATATTAGCCAGTTTTTCTGAAATATTTTTTTTTATTTAAATGAACTTTATGTAAAAGTGAGTAAGAGTAATGCATTTATAAAATTCAACACCACTTAAAAATTGCAAAGACGATGAAAAAAGCAATCTACTCATTACAAAATCAAATTCTAAAAGATGTCTCTCCCTATCTTCATTCAGCTAATAAGGTGTTACACACTACATTTACCTTTGAATGGTCAGAGAATCAATCCTTATATGTTCTACATACATTGCATTCGCAGAGGAGAACCACAGAAAGTCTTCTTAGAGTGAACCTTATATCTCATAAAAAACATGCAGGCTGCAAATTACTCTTTCAATATCAGTGTAATTTACTGAATGATACTTATTAATCACTTCCAAGAGATAAAACATCCAAAGTAAAATGATCTGTAGCTCAGTCTTTCAGGGACATCATAGCATAGACTCACATTCTATTTTTTTCCACAGAATCTCTCTCTATTTCAAAACACAAGATGAAAGGCACTCAAATTTCCACCCCATATTTTTGGATGCATGTCTTTGGAACCTGCTTAGACAGTCTTCAAACCTGGCTCTAAAGAAAATTCTGATGGAGCAGCTAATCTTGGAAACAATTTCCGGGCACATTAAGGACAAGAAAATCATCAGTATTAGTCAGCATGGCTTCACCCGGGGAAGTCATGCTTGACCAACTTGACAAACTTCTATGATGAAATGGCTGGCCTCGTGTATGAGGGGAGAGCAGTGGATGTTGTCTACATTGAGTTCAATACGGCCTTTGACAGTGTCTCCCATAAGATACTCACAGACGAGCTGTTGATGTATGGGCTAGATGAGCAGTGAGGTGGATTGAAATCTGGCTGCACAGCCCAGAGGATGGTGATCAGTGGCACAAAGTCTAGTTGGAGGCTGGTAACCAGTGGTGTGGCCCAGGGGTTAATATTGTGTCCAGTTTTACATCTTCCTTGATGATTTGGATGATGGGGCAGAGTGTACCATCAGGAATTTTCCTGATGATGCAAAACTGGGAAGAGTGGCTGATACACCAGAGGGTCGTGCTGCCATCCAGACGGACCTTGACAGGCAGGAAAAATGGGCTGACAGGAACCTCATGAAGTTCAACAAAGGGAAGTGCAAAGTCCTACACCTGGGGATGAACAACCCCAGGCACCAATACACAAGCTGGAAAGCAGCTTGGCAGGAAAGCTGGGGGTCCTGGTGGACGCCACTTTGATGTGCCACAAATGTGCCCTTGCTGCAAAGAAGGCTAATAGTGTCCTGGGTTGCATTAAGAAAAGTATTGCCAGCTGGTCAAGGGAGGTGATCCTTCCCCTCTACTCAGCACTGGTGAGATGCACCTGGAGGCCTGGGCCCAGTTCTGGGTTCCCCAGTACAAGAGAGACATGGACACACTGGAGAGTCCAATGAAGGGCCATGAAGACGACTGAGTGACTGGAGCATCTCTCATGTGAGGAAAGGCTGAGAGAGCTGGGAGTGTTTATCCTGGAGAAGGCTCAGGGGGAGATCTTATAAATGTCTATAAATACCTGAAGGGAGGGTGGCAAAGAGGATGGAGCCAGGCCCTTTTCATGGTGCCCAGTGGCAGGACAAGAGGCAATGGGCACAAACCGAAACACAGGAGGCTCCCTCTCAATATCAGGAAACACTTTTTTTCACTGTGAGGGTGACTGAGCACTGGAACAGGTTGCCCCAGGGATGATATGGAGTCTCCTTCCTTGGAGATACTCAAAAGCCATCTAGACATGGTCCTGGGTGACTGGCTCTAGGTGGACCTGCTTGAGAAGGCGGGGTTGGACAAGATGACCTTCCAACTTCAACCATTCTGTGATTCTAAGCATTCTCACTATTTTACAGAGAAGGAATGGAGGCACAAAGATCAACTGAAATCTCTGATTATTTTGGATGCCCAAACTGTGACCTAAATTTTCAGGATAGAAAGTATTACATGTTCAAAAAAACAACCACGGATTGCTGCACAGCTGAGAGTGCTCAACATTTTTGAAAATTAATAACCAAAGTCTCAAATCAGGCACTCTGAAAATAGGTCATACGTGTAGTTAGTGAGGAATTCTGAAAAGTTTGGTTATGCATCACCCCAAAATTCTAATGTATAGACAGCAATAGTGTAAAATACTGTATAACAATATTTAACAGTTTAAATAGCGTGTGCTTTCTCTTTCTGCAATTACCTGCTTTATTCACTGTATTTTCGGCTAAGGAGAAGATCTGACAGACAAGCTTGCTTCACTAGACAACACTGATTTACTCCCTACAAAACTCTGCAAAAGTTGCAGCAAGGCTCCTATAGAAAAACACCACATGATAGTGTAATTAAAAACAATACCATAAGTTAAAAAAAAACCACCAGGGTTTATTAAGTAGTACAGACAACCTTAAGACTGGCATTCCCAACCTCTTAGTGTTTGTCTCTGAAACAAGTTACTTAACTTGTGTGAAAAACAAAAAGCATAATTTGGATTCCCATCATGCGTCACATGACGTAGAAGATGAACCACTGGGGGACTATACTGCTGTTCTCTGTGCAGACAAGCACTGGAAAGAGACACTTTGCCAAGTGTACATTATTTTGCTGACAAGAGAAGGTAACACAAGACTTGGAAATCCCTAGTTCCATTCCAGACTCCAAAAAGGGAAAAGGTTTTCTAGTGGGCACACACACTTTCTTTCCATCTTTTCCAATTCTACCTCTCCAGGAAGATACCATTAGCTGCTCATCCTTTCTCTTCACTTTGGTCAGCCCCAAGTCTTAAGGTTTCCCGTCCTAGACTCCTTCCCTACTAATACTAAACTCCTGAATCTACATTTTCCAACTCAATCTCCTTTTACTTCCGATCTCTCTCCTGCTTTCAGCATTATTGTCCAAGTTCCTAAATACTCTGTGTGCATAGCTGCTCACAGGTTCTAGCCACAGTGCGTTTCCAATAGCTCCAAGTTCTACCCACAATCTCTGAAATAGTCATCCAATTTTAAGGATCTTTCCAGTCTCTTTAACCACTTCATACTAGCTCTCCTCACTGGATGTCTCTGATCCTTCTTCACTCCCTCCCCTCACATTATTAATTTTCAGTCTCTGATTTCTTGCATTGCCCTAGATTTCCCTGGTGCCACATCTACGCTCTGTTTCTCCATTCACTGACTCCCAATCTCACTATTTCATACTTACAGTCTCCTCTGACAACCAATCCTCCTCGTTACAAATTCTTGTCCAGCCAATATCCCTATTCTTCACTTGTCTCCTTGCTCTTTATTAACTTTACTTCTCCTGCCTATTTCACTAGGATTACGCTGCCTCATCCAAATTGTAATCTCAGTATTGTCTCCTTATTGATCCTGCAGTTAAAATCTCTCAACTTTCTTCTCTCAGTACATTCTCTCCCCACACTTACACTCCTCTCCTTCAGAATCTTCCACTGTTATCCCTGTGGTCACAGGATAACAGCACAATACAGTCAGTCTCCATTAATTTCAAGATTCTTTGCCTGGACTTGCCTCACAGTAATGAAGAATGCTAATGAATCTAGATTGGAACATGCTTCAGTCAGATTATAAGAGACCTCAGATGCCAAATTCTGAAAAGTCTCTATGCAGCTTTAATGAACTGATTTTTTAATTTTTTTTTTTTTTGGTGGCTTAAAATACACTTAATTTGGACACATTTCCTGGGAACGATCAAAAGCATGCAACAACACATAGACTGACATGATGCCTATCAAACATTAAGTCCTTACTTTACTGTACAAGGAGTATAGGACTTTTAAAACAAAATATGTGGATTTTAATGTGGCCAAAACATCTTTTTCTCTAGCCTTCTCAGGAGTGGCTTAAACACCTTAGCCAAAACATTAAAAAAAATTAAGTTCACTTTGAATGAAATGCTTATTCATTTGAATGAAATGTTCTTCTCAAACGAAATATTTAAATCCAAATAACCAGAGTTTGAAATTTGTAATTAACAGAAAACAAGGTATTTTAATAGCATTAGTCAGCTCTAACATTAGATGTAATTAGCTATAGGTTAGCTTTATTCTCCTGTCACAAATTCAGCACTGCATTTGAGAACAGATTATGTCAACTGCATCTATAGAAAATAATAAGAGACTTCTAACACAAAACAGTTGTAATTTTGGAAGTGAGAACATATTCCTTGGCACTACAGGAATCTACCTGTATCCAGCTCCTTTACTCCCATAATATAAAAAAGGTGCAACATACAATATAGGATATATACTACAAAGGATGTTTTCCTGATTCCATCATCATCATCTTATGGTGCTGAGAGGTGCTGCCACCGTCTTAGTGGATCATAAATATAACTGATATGCTCAGACACTGCACTTTGGTACCAACACACATTGTTCAGCTGACAGTACGTACTGCCACTGAAACTTACTTGCAAGAGCTTTATTACATAATTTTAAAATGCAAAAACCTTCCAATAATGAAAAAAACCAAATATTTTGCACTTGAAATGTTAAAACAGTCAAAAGTATATTTATTTGCATTCAACACTTTTTCTTTCAACTCATAAGAAAACAGAAAAAAAGCGGTCATGTAACAATTAGCCTATTGAATTTTATTACAAAAATTGTATCTGTCACTCACCAATTTTTTCATCCAAAAGCATAATTTTCTCTTGGGTAAGTTGCATTTCATATTTTTTCCTAACAAGGCTTCGCTGAGTCTCTGAAAGACTCTGTTCTGTCTTTTGATTCAATAAACTGCAAAAGCAGAAGCATTAAACAGGACAATTCAGACATTTATATATTAATTTTTTCCTTTTTGAAATGTCTCTAAAATTGCAAAAGTTAGGAAAAAGCAAGATTCTTCTCTATATATTAGACTATTTGGGAAATTTTATTAATGTTATCCTTAATCTCTGGATATTAAAGTCTGAATACTCCTATAAAGAATCACAGAAAAGTAAGAAGAATTCTTTAGAACAGGTGGAAGTAAAAACTTCTAAAAAATTATTAAAATAAAAATCATCACTTGGGACATGCATTGGAATGCCTGACCTATTTCAAGTTATAACAAAGTCATATGTTCAAATCATGTAGTAATATTAATGATTCTCAAACTGTTGAAACTGAAGAGAACTATCAGCCTGGTTTGGGGGGGGGGGAAGAAAAGGATATTTTAGTAGCAGCAACTAATCTTCAACAATTCAATTTTTACAGTATTCATAAATCTGACAATTTATTATAAAGCAGCATTAACTCAGGACTGGATTTGCAAGGGAGTTCATGTTATTTTAGAAATCACAGTATCCTTAGAAATGTATTGTGGGCCAGCACAATATTGCACACTAGCACCCAGCATTCCCATCAATCAAAATCCAACAAAAAAACTACAACACCCATGTGTCAACTACACCAGTCATTTGTAACCACACATAGGTTTAGGAGAGAGTTTGCCTAGCTGAATTATATTTAAGGAAATACAAGAGGAAAAAGTCACAGTATCTTCTCTTGCAGTCTGCTCACTCTGTAGCCTAGTTCAGTCTGTGATCTAGTCCTTCGTATCTCCCCGCACAAACTTCACACGTGATTGATCTTTCCCTCCAGTCAGTAAATTATCCTTTTTTATCTTTCAGTCACTGACCTATGCTTTCTTCCCTAAAGGCTTCGATTGAGTCTAGTCCCACTACATGCTTCTGAACATGGTTAGGAACTCCAGTTGAGCAGCAGGTTATAAACCCTATGCAAGGCTTCAGTTTTATTTCCTCTCTTGAAAAAGCTCTAATACTAAGAAAAGGATGTTTGAAACTAACTACACGTGACACTCATTAGTTTATGCATGAAAATGAAAAAAATTTTTTTTTAATTCATATGCAATTTACCAAAAACCATCAATCCCCGCAGCTTCTAATAGAAATCTCCTAAGTCAGAGTGAATTTCATTTTTTTACTGAAGATGGCTTTCAGCACATGAAAATACCAACAAGCCAAGAACATTTACATATAAATAAGCAATGAGGAAAACAATTTCATTCCAAAAAGAAGGATGGCTCGTAAGAATAACTATCATAAATTCCCTTCCCTTTGAGCTATATAACAGTTATGAAAACCAACAAACATAGGCTGACGCTTCTCGTCAAACTAATGCAATTATATACTTTTACTTACCTAAGTGAAACATATTCAGCTTCCTGTCGTCTCAGCTCAGTTTCAGAGTCCAGTGCTCTTCTTGCCAATCTTTTCATCTCAGTTTCCAGAGAATTAATGGTGTCTTTCATTAGCGCCACTTTGGACATCTGTTCTAACCGTTCACTATCTAACTATAAATATAATTAAACATTAAAAGCTGGAAAAAGCTGATTTATACATAGAATTTCTCCTATTAATTCAAATTCTACTCTGTTTTTAGCACAAATCTTTTACTGAAGGAGAAATGTCCAAGTATCTCATTTACTCAGGGCCTGACTCCAAGTCTACTGAAGGTAGTTGGCAAAGAGCTGAAATGTGATTTTCACTTCCTTTGAAGGACAATCAATTTCCTGTCTTTCAGATCTCTGAGAATATTCTCATTTATTACAGTAAATTTTAGGTTGGTAATTATGCCCCAGGGCAAAAATGTTTGGCATTGATCAACACGAAAAGTTTTCAGTACAAAATAACATAACAGAAAACATTGTTATTAGTGTACGAAGGGAGAAATCGCAGTTTGGGATACAGCACTACCAATGATGGATTTAGGCCTCTACTAAGTTATATAGTTATGCCGATAACTGGATAGAGAAATCACTGTAAAACATTTGCATAAAGCACTATGTGACCAAGTTACCACCATGAGGCCTTTTGATCTGGACCTGGAACAAAGAACGGGTCCAGAAACTCTTGCACAGACTCCAGCAAAGTTAGTTTGAAATCTCCAGTTTAAAGAAAGCTGTGTTTCATTCTTATAATGCTTACACTTAACATTTAAAGAACTGTCCTTTCTAAATTATTTGAAACAGCTCTTTTACGGTAAAAAATTCTCACCTCATCCCTCTCCTCATTTACTGATTCTTTCAGTATTCTCTGTTACTATAATCAAAGGTCAGACCACTGAAAAGCAAGTCAGTAAGCCTCTGGTATGCAGTAACTTCTTCAATACTAGTGCCATGAATTTCGTATTGATGTATCGCCCTCAAAGAGTACTAAATGAACTGAAGAAGTAAGATGATGTACCTAAAACAGGACTATTCCCATCATTTTCACTACACATAATTTGTCAAGCGTATGATTAAAGCTAATTTACTATTCCGAGTACTCTGAGCTATTTAAGCCTACAGTGTATTCTTCATCACAGATGCACTCAGTTTAATATTATAATCCTTAGAACTATACTTACAAGCTTGGTCGGATTTAAAAGGCTGAAGGGGAAAAAGAAAATGATCCAGAATTTATAACCACAAGATCTAGAAGAAAGATACACTACAGAAATCAATGTTAATCTATTTAAAAATCAAGTTCTACTAAGACTGTAAATATATTTAAGATTTATATTCATTTTATTAATGTTTTAATTTTCTATTTTAGCGCCATATGTTAGCAAACAAGTGCACACACAAGTAACTTAAACCATGTTAAACAGGACTTGCCAGAACAGTACAATTATATTTCATTTTGGAGCATCAGGTCTTGATGATACACAATCATAAGGTAACTCGCATTGGAATGGACTCCTGGAGGTCTCTAGTCTAAACTCCTGCTCAAAGCAGGGCCAGCTCTGAGGTCAGGTTGCTCAGGGCTTTGTCTAGTCCCGTCTTGAAAATCTCCAAGGCTGGGGACTGCTCGACTGTCCTCCTGGGAAAGAAGTATTTCCTTGTATTCGGCCTGAACCCTTCCTGCTTCAACTGATGCCCATTGTTGCTCATCCTTCCACCATGCAGTGCTGTGAAAAGCCTGTTTCTGAGTTCTCGAGGAGTACTGGCAGGTAGGACTTAGGTCCCCCTTA
This sequence comes from Calonectris borealis, assembly GCF_964195595.1. Classification (NCBI taxonomy): domain Eukaryota; kingdom Metazoa; phylum Chordata; class Aves; order Procellariiformes; family Procellariidae; genus Calonectris; species Calonectris borealis. The sequence continues at coordinate 147,634,171 of NC_134312.1, forward strand.
AGCCACCTCTACTTCAGGTGGAACATGCCCAGTTCCACCAGCCTCCTCTCACAGGGAAGGTGCTCTGGCCCCAAGTGTCGTGGGAGCCCTCCATTAAACTCACTCCAGTTTGGCAATGTGTTTCTTGTACCATGGTGGATGCGGTGTATTCCAGATGTGGTCTAATGAGTGCTCACTTCCCTTGAGCTACTGTCTGTGTCCTGTTCACACAGCCTAGTACACCCGTGGCCTTGTTTGCCACCATGGCATACTGCTGCCTCATCTACAGCTTGCTGTACACCAGGGCCTCCAGGGCCTGAATTTTCAGCCCAGCTGCTCCCAAACCGATTGGTCCCCAATTTGTATTGGTGCCTGTAGCTCTTCTTTCCAAATTCAGAACTTGGCATTCATCCTTGTTGGATTTCATAAGGTTCCTGTTGTCCATTCTTCCTACCTGTCTTGGTCCCTGTGGATGACAGCCCTGCTTCTTGAGTATTTCAACAGTTTTCCCTAATTTGGTATCATCTGCAAACTTTATGAGCACGCATTCTGTTGCCTCTTTCAGGTCACTGATAAATATGTTAAACAGGACAGGCCTCAGTACAAACCCCTGTGGTGCTCCATGTTAACAGCCTGCAGGCCAAATTAACTGCTACCTGATAAGACCTCAGCTAGCTGCCCACCCATCCATACCATAACATCCTAACCTGGATACAAGAACACTGTGGGTAACAGCGTCGAAAGCCTTGCTACGCTCACAGTAAATGGCATCCACTGCTCTCAGCCTGTTGTTTCCTGATAGAAAGCAGTCAGGTTTGTCCTGCAGAAATAACCATGAACATCACCTGTATTACCTCTACAATTCCGTAAAGAATTATTTTCCCTTACATTTTGAATACTAGTTTCTAGCTCTTCAATTCTCTGTTCCAAATGAGCCTTTTCATTAAAGGCAGTCTCTTGGGAAATCTGTATGAAATAACAACAACAATAACAAAATCACACATAGAACAATCTGAACACACCAAAGACATGTAATGCAATTAACTCTCAGGATTAGAATGAAAATCTTTAGCAACTTTAATTACAATACTAAGTAGTTTTCATGTTAAAATAACCTTGGCAGGGGCGGGGAATCAAACCTTTAACTGCTCCCTGAGGCTATCACGTTCTGTAGTCATCCTTCGGAAATCTGACAGTGCTGTATCCCTTTCTATCTCCACATGTCTTAACACAGCTTGAGCTGGCACAGTACTTTTAGGAGTCCGGGGGCATTTGATAACTTCATGACGAAGTCGGGAAATCTCTTCCTGTGCCTGTTTTTAAAAACAGCAGCATAACAAAAAGATGGAATAGATAATGTAATATATTACTGTGGCATATGGCTGGTAATGCAGAGCATCCCAGAAACTGCGCAATATCAAAGATGAAGTAATGATTTGTACATATATTCTTTGATTCAGGACAGCACTAATAACTCAGGACAGCACTTACAAACTTGTATTTAACTGACAGATTCAAATCACAAAATTTCCATGACTTTTTTTCTATTTTTTAAACAAAAGTTTCGCATTTTTTTCTTTTTTTTTTACACAAAAGCAAAAATAGGATTTTTTTCCTTGCACATCACCTGAAGTTATTTTAATTAGTCATACAAATATAAATAAAATTACCCGTTCATAAAGATTGACAATTTTGTCTCTCTCAGCTCTTAAAACTTTGAAGTTACCCTGAATTTCTGCCACACAGCGCTCATATTTTTTCAGTGTTGACTTAAGTTCTTCAGATTCTCTCAATATTTTCAAAACTTCTGGATCAGAACTCACTCCCTTAAAGAGTAAGGTGATATAAGGTTAAAGTAGAGAAACAAAACTTGATATGCTTTCTTATTATATCTGGTTTGGAAATTTCTATAAAAGATTTAATAAGCCTTCAACCTAGTAACCTCTAGACAGTCAAGACTGTACATATATATTTCTTAGTATTAGAGCCCAGATATACATACTATTTTCTAAAATACACTAAATACACTAAAATACATTACTTTGAGCAGCAAATGTCTATCACAGATGATACTGACAATCATGTTAATAATTACTTAAAATGTAAGCAAGTTGTCAGTAACCATTTAAAGTGATATACACGCATGAAGTGTAAAGTGGCAGTTAAGTTCACATTATTGGCCCATTCCTATCTTATGCATCCTTCTGTTTATAATCAATTAGTTTTTCTTCCCGGTAATTATGGCTTTGGTAGTTTAGCATAAGATAAACCAACATTTTAAAAAATGCGTTCTTCCTCTTCCAAAGTGTTTTCCCAAGCTCACCTGGATGGATGAAAATTTTTTTGACATGCTGCCACAAGTAGAGGTTCGCTTAGGACTTGAAAATGCGTTTCTAAATACCTTCAGCAAATTCTCAGTCTCACATTTATAGTAGTCTCTGTCCTCTTCCAATGTCTTAATAAAGGCATCAAGCCTTGAAGGTGTCTTCCCTTGCTCTATTTCAGCTTCTGTTTGTAAAATAACCTGCATGTGCAAAAATGAGAGAATTCATTCACTGAAATAAAACTTTTGTAATAAACGATACTTCAATGTAAAATGGATAAACACACTCTTCAAAATGAAGATGAAGCAGATATCTAATTAAAATAAATATCCATTTAATACTTTAAAGTAACTTCTCAATGTCAGTATTTTCTCTTTTTTTGTTATATTGCAGAATATGTCTGAATGTCCTTCTAAAACGGATCTAACAGGACAGAAAAGGACATAAAAGCTAAATATTAATTAACTTGGAATATATCTGTTCAAAACTAAGGAGGACAATTAAGTAGATTTGTATTGGAATATCTAATGAATTTTTAAACATGAAAGAAATTAGGCCACTATGTTTGCTTAAGATCATGAAAGATGCATTTTTGAAATGGAAATAAAGCAACGTGCAAGGAAGTATAGTTGAAATCCAGGAAGTCATGTAGGGGCCTAAAACAGATTTTGAAGATGAATTGCAATTCCAAAGTTCAAAATTGCACACCAAATCCCTCTCCGATACAATCTATCTGTTGGAAGTGCCTGGACTCATGAAAATTTAAGCACCTAGGGAATAATAAACTCTGCAAATTTATTATCTTTTTAAAGACACATGCAGAAGTAGCTCTTTAAATCCCTGAAAAGTTATAAATTAATCACCTAAATCTCTCAGTGAATCTAGCTCTCAAATCCCAAACTTTATGGCTAAAGGATCAAAATCTTTCCAGGGTAATCGCGCAGTAAGCTCTACATGGTCAGAGCATCTTTGCTCTGTGGCATAAGCTCAAATATTTTATACAGGAAAGTAAAAAAACAACCCCTCCCACCCCCCTGAAATTTGAGACGAATCTTTAAATTACAGTAAGAAATTATTATCTTCAACACATTAAAAAATTCCCTATCACTTTATACTGGAAGCAAGTGAATGAGTCCACTTAATAAATTCAAATGTTAATTTAAGTTAGATTTACCACTGGCAAATATTTCTACAATTACAACATTGTATACATTTCAAAATATTCCAACAGTATCGCTACACCTTAACATTAAGATAAAAATTTTGAAGAAAAAGTGTTACTTCTTTCTGTTTTGCAAGTGATTTACAAGGTATTCAAAACAGTTATATGCAATTTTGTAAAAAAAATTAAGATTCTCAAAAGCAAAATAATTACAGGCTAGTTGCAAAACAGAAACAGATTCCCATCCATCTAGAGACAGCGAACTACAAATGAAAACAGGTATGTTTATCCATTCTATAACTTGTCTGTTGTCAGTGAAAACAAAGCAAGTGAAATTCACTTGTACGAGTATTAATTTCATGTGGAAATGACCTCATTTCATAGCTACATATATACTAAGGATACATGTTTAACTCACAGATTTCAGTGTTTTCACCGTGTGTTCCAGCTTCTTTATCTTGTTCTGCTGGTGTCGAATTTGAATCTACCATAAAGAAATTGAGAGCAAGAGATGCATTAATTTATTATTTATAGTGCAAATCCAGCATTTTAGCTCAACTGTTCTAGTCCAAAGAGGCATTTCGTACATGTCTAGTTTGGCTAGGCTGAAAACATACTATTTAGTAGCAATAAACTTAATCTAGAAGGGAATCAGTTAAAAGTTTTATCTTCAGATGCAGTCCAGGATTAGGAAAAACAGTAGCAGTTGAGTTACTCTCAGATGAGTGAATGAAAAAGGAAGCATGGGATACCTTTTCCCAGAACTGTCTTACCGAGAAACTTTTGAAAACAGTTTGACTATACCTGTGGGCTAAAGAAATAAGTATGTAGTTACACTAATTGCAAACCAAGAATATGCTTTCTCCCATCTGACCAGTACTACTAAATCACATAATTGCATGTGCATAGAATGCAATTTGCCATTATCCTGTGGAACCAAAAGCAGTTTTCACTGAAATTTTAATCCTTGAACCATTCTACACTTGAAAAATACCACACTGGCCAGAACCTACTCCTCCTTCATCCCAGCAAATATACTTCAAAGCAGAGATGAAAGCTAGAAATTCAGCCGAAAAGGTCAAAAAAAACCCCCACCCAATCAGTTCCCCATAATACTAGCAAACATTAAAATATCACTGCACAATATTAATTCTAATGGGTAGATACCTTTGCTTCTTCAAGCTCCTTATCAGCAGTATTCAATAGCAATTCTTTTTCCAGCTGCTCAGATAGTTTGCCAATTACAGTCAGTTCTTTACACAGATGATCATTTTTACAGGTGAACCTATCCACTTGACTTTCCACCACTTGCTTCTTATCAAGCAGTTGTATGACATGTTGCCTTAGCTCATGGTTTATCTTCTTCAGATCTTCAATCTATGAGGACAAGGAGGAAGAAAGTATTTTACTTCATCTTCAAGGATTCGCAGGAAATAATTCATAATAAGAAGAAACTCCATTGTTTGCACAGGCTGATCCTGTAATGCATGAGAAATCAGTATCGCTGAATACTGAATTCTGCAAGGTGCACTTGATTCTAAAAGTCAGAAAGTTTTCTTCAGATACTACTAGCAGTGCACAAAAAGACCTGAAAGATGCTTTGTGACTAAAAGCTTTTTGAGTGGGCTGTGTTCCTGTGACATTCTGTAGTATTTAATTTTGCCACTTCTTCTGTTCAATGGGTATGCAAATATATTAGGGGAGTCAATGAAGAAATTATGAATTTCTTACATTGTTGTTTTATTTTTATGTTTTCATCAAGCCTGATCCAGCTAATGCTACTGAATTAATAACAAAGCACAGTTATAAACCTGAAAACGGGGTAATTATGGAATGGTTGAGTGGAAAAGTAGTTTTTAACAAAAGAACAAACCCACACACAGAAAGCATCCACAAAGGGCAGTAGAGACAGCATCTGTACATCCATGTTTTGGGATTCCCGCACTTTTATTAAGTTATAAAATTTGGGTAGAATACAGCTCTGCTATTACTGGAGGAAGTTCACAACGAAGCCTGCTTTACATGGTGGGAAGAGGAGTGCTAATGAAGGGCAGGGAGGTTAAATCCTACTCTGCATCTGAATGTACAAACAACACTTAAAATGACAAAATTGAAGCCTGACTCCGGTCTACACCCTCAAGCCTCAAGTAACTGACTACACCAAAAGTGGTTTTGTTGCTCCATACAGCCAACCTGTATCATATCTCAAGGGTCTTTTCCAACCTAAATGATTCTATGAGTCTATGATTTTCCCCCCTCATCTTCTCTTGGATAACCAAGAAAGTTCTAGCAAGTGCTCAGAGATACCATATTTAGACTACAAAACTAAGGATTCTTCACGGAAAATACCATTTTAGCAATTTATTCTGCTTTATACAGGCAGGAATTATAATTTGAGCATCTTAACTAATTACAGTTGTGCTTACAATGCTATATGATGAAAGTGGTCTGTAAGCAGACAAAATTACCGATCATTTAAGGCTTTATAGACTCAAAAAACAATACCACACTATCAAAAAATAGTCATAGCCTTAAAAAAATCATGAAGTACAAACAGCCTGCACTCCTGTCATGTCACTGCATTCTGCTCTAGCTCATGACAGCTTGATATATAATATATATAGCAATATAAACTGGGGAGGGAAATGCTACCATTTAACTTCCTAGGCACAAAAGGATGCAGAAAAGCATCTTTTTGTATTTCAGCTATATCAAAATAGAGGAAATACACGATAATAAGAAACATGGACATAACTTATGAATTATCTCTCTCTGTCAGCATCCTCTCAAATATAGAGCAAGGCCAGAAACATTTGTAAGTGTTCAAATTCTATTCAATTCAGCTGAACATAGGGATACGGAGCTAGTTATCATCAACTCACAGTATTGCTGCTTATGAGCCACAGTGAGACAGGGCAAGTGGCAAGCACTCCAGTGCCTCACAGTGCTATTCAACACCTGACAGTCTGCTCCTCTTACAATATGGGAAGTAGCCCACAGGTTTAACAACAGAATATGAACATTCAGTTGCCCGCCAGCAGAAGTTATCACCGCCGGCATGACGACAACAGTTTCTCTCCATGCTCAGTTTCAAGAGTTTCAAGGAAATTTAGGGCAGCTGGTTCACTGAGTTTTTTCCCTACCACATTCAACTTCATCTGAATGGAATCTCTGCCACCAAGTATCAGTCTGACCATCAGCCTCATGGTGTTTTTAAGCATCAATATAAGTGTCAGTTTTGTTTAGGAGTAAGATGACTTAATTTTGGGTATCTACAAAGAAGCATTTCTAGAAAGTGACTCCCATGATCAATTTAAGGCATTCATCCTAAAATTAATCATGCCTTAGGAGTACCTCTAACAATAAAGACAGCCTAGACATCTCTATTACAGTCATCATCACCGCTGACACATCAAAATAGATGAGGTGAATCCCATCTTAATATTCTGTCCTCTCTGAAAGAGGCACTCACAACTTTCTCCAGTTATAGACATTGCCTTAGTCTTTCCAGAAAGGGAAGAGAACAGATCAGAGGAATTTGCAAGCTATTGGTACCTTCAGTACCTCGCTGAGCACTGGGGACTCAGATTTAGACAGAATACATAGTTATTTACTCACTCACAATACTACTTTTACTCAACTTGTGAAAGAGAACTTTTTGAAAGACATGATAATATTTACATTTCCTAAGGTAACTATTATTTATGCTTGCCTTAAAGTGGTAAGATTTAATTACCGCTGTTGACACATTTCACCACCATCCTCTGAACTGCGATAACACAACCCCCTTCCAACTGAGATGAAACATCGCACCAAGACCACTCTAAGCTTCATGCAGCACTAAAGACCTTTGCAGCAGGCCAAAAGAATTCAGACTTAGTGAACTTTCTGGGCTGATTAAGTCCCCAAAACTGTTTTTGAGTCCCAGGTGTTTCAGCGATTAATTTAAGATGCTCCTTTCCTCCTTGTTCCCCACAGTGCACACAGCACCAGTACCCGCAACGCCCGCACCCCCTGCGCCCTGCACCGCCGCCCTCCGCACCACTCGCCCCCGGCCGCTCGGCGCACACCCGCGCCGCGCCGACCCCCCGGGGCAGCCGGGTGGGGCGCCGAGGCGAGTGCCGCCGGTCTCCACCTTGGGGCGACTCTCCGCTCTCCCCTCCCGGCACCCCGGGGAGCGCCGGGCGCTCATGGCGGCTGCCCGGGCCAGGTGAGGCACCCGCGGCTGCCGCCGCCCGCCCCACACGCTCACCCGCCGCCGCACCCGCTCTCCGCCCCGGCCCAATGGGGCGCTCTCCGCGCGCGCTCTTCGCCCCCGCCCCTCCGGTCCGCGGGGGGGCGCCACGCCCCAACGGCTGCCTCCCTCCGCGTTCCCTGGGCGCCTGGCAACGGCCGGCGTGCTGCCGCGCCCGCCCAACCGCCCCTCTCCGCCTGCCAAGCGGGGCTGGGGAGGCAGGAGGTGGCGGCGGCCAACAGCGGGAAGGGACAGGAGAGCCTTGCGCTATGGTTTGCCTGCCCGGGGCGCGCCCCCACGTCTCTGAAGGCTATCTCCTCAGCACTGGGGACGGCCCGCGGCCCTCTGCGCCAGCAGGCAGCTCCTCGTCTCCCCACGGCCGTGGTGGGGCGAAGCTTTCCACAGAGGGAGCACAGCTGAGGCGGGAAGTGGTTCCTCTTCTTCCAGGTAGCTGAGTGAAAGCCTTGGCTAGACTGGATGGTTGTGAAAAGCCGAGGAAACCCGGACTCCAGCTCTCCCCCTGAAGGAAAAGCTATCCGTAACCATTACATTCTCACGATATTGCCCTCCCCCCCGAGGCTGTCCCCTTTCCTTGGGCTGGGAGTCCTGCAGGACAGAAGCCAAGCAGCTGCGATGGATGTACCAACTTCTGGCACAGTACCAGCACAACAGCTTACCTAAGTAGCTCTGTGTAGCGAGCATGCAGTCTCTGTATTTTTATTCTCTTTAATCTTGCTTTCAAAGATGATTGTAGTAGCTGTTGTCCTTATAGGCGCGTATGACTGAAATGCTTGAGGCCAAAACAAATGATAGGTTAGAAATAAACCTAAAAAATTGTTAAAAAACCTGAATTAGAGGCCAAAAAATATAAGAACATATGCACTGTAAAATCTTGTACAAAATTATCAATAAAACTTTTTCCATTAATTCTGATATAAATATTTATAAGCACTGTCTTCATAGAAATTTTAATTATTTCTCTCTCTACTTCTTTTCATCTTGGGAGGTTTTTGAAGAATCAAAATTAAACTTTCAGATATCAGGTTTATGACTTACAGCATAGTTCCTCAATAAATGTTACTAAAGGCAAGAAAAGGTGCTCATATTTCTTTTTGGTTTTAAATACAAATGAATATTGAATGACTGGTTGCTGCTATATCTTTTTGAATGGCTTTTTTGTTGCGGGGGGAGCTAAGCCAAGCCTCTCCTCAGGCGACATTATGTTCTCTCCAGATCTCTACAGATAAAAAGACGACTTCCTCAAATAATAGTTCAATTCTTCATCTCTCCCTGGAGACAATCTGCCAATATCGCAGATTGGCATACTCTGACATACGCAATACCTCCCTTTGCTGGTTTGAGTGGAATTCTTTGGTTTTAAAGCACCCTTAACTACCTTTAATTCAAACCTCCCTGGGCCCATCTGCACACATGCAGCGTAGGCCTCACCCCTGATTAATCCGAAAGCCTCAGAGAAAGACAGGGAAAAGCAGCACAGCAATGCTTACAGGTCAGAAGATTTCAGAGACAAAGCCAAGCAGCCGTGCTTTGTCGGTCCAGCCCCAGGAGAGAAGACGGGCATTCTAAAACTGCCACAGCTGATCACCCAGGACAGACAGTGAGCTCAGGGAGCTCAGCTTGATGCCTCTACTCTAATTAGGTTTATCTCTTTCAGAAACTAATATCCAAGGAAACACTTTTACAGATGAAAACTCCAACAATTGCCATACAATCTCTCTGGCTTGACAAGAACAAAACAAGCGTTAAATAAGAAAGAATCTTGTGAAAATAGCCTTCCTTTAATTAAACCTTATCTTCTATCCAAAACCCATCTAATTTACATATTTATTTGTAAGATATATGTGCCAGTTGTATTGTCCAGAATAAATATTACCTTTAACATTACACTTGTTTCTTGACAGTGTCAAGCATTAGCTTCACACATATGATAAACCCCAGTCTGAACTCGTTCCTGTTTTTTAACGCTAGGACTAACATATTAACTGGTTTACAAACATTGTAAAGCTAAAATGTCAAGGTATTACAAGGCTAATTACACTTTCTGTATTCCACTAACAAAATCATATGAAAGAAATGACTTATGTTTTCTTATACCCCAAGACAGAAGTTCTTTTATACAGCGCCTCTAGCTGCACACCTCTTCTTGGAATAGCACAGACAGGGAGAAGAAGACTGGCCCCTTTGAAGGAAGTGGTGTGAAAAGGGTAAGGAGGCTGTGTGAATCCTGTGGCTCCTGTTGCCTGCTGGTGTCTGGCATGGATATTCACAGTCCTTGAAAGAGGCTGCTTTAGGTAGTCCCAAAGTCAAGCTGAGAAACCGGAGAAAAGGTACCCTCTTCCCTGTCAGGCATTAGCACAGATTTTATATTCTGGAGGCAGTGCTGGGAAAATAACAGGGTTTTTTTGGCAAGCTGCCACTATCAAGCATTCATGGGTAGAGCTCACCTTTTTGGAGATTAGGAGTAATACCTCTGAAATATGATCCCCACGCAAAGACAGAGAATAAATTGGAAGATTTTAACTTCCAGAAAAAGAGCAAGAGAAATAGTCTTTTTCTTTTCCTCTCCCCATCCTGGATTTCTTGTAAGTCTTACTTTCTGATTTTGGTATGGCGGAAATCATCAGAGAAGACTCTGTGTTATTACATTTGTCTCCAAAAGAGATGTGAAAAGATAGCATTTCAGGTTTTCATAACTTTATCAAAATTATTCTTCAGGAAAATTCATTTTAGGAGTAACATTATATGTTTTTAGTTGGCATTGTCCTGGTATGTCTATGGTTTTCTCTAAGTGACGTATGGTAAGTTCTGTCTTAAATGTTAATGCTGGTTAATGTTGTGCAGAACAGTTGCTTTGCTTTTTGTGTACCAAACAAAAATTGTTGATCAAAGAAAGAATGAAACTCATAGACAGGGTTGTTTTCAAAAGCAAAAATAATAATCACTGTATTTTGCAGATATGTGATTTATAGGATCATAGTTAAGACATAAGAAATTTTAAAAGCCCAATCCAGAAAGGTTATTATTTAGGTCCACAGAGAAGATGGCATTAGTATAGCTTTGCACTACCTCTCTTACATTGACCTCACCCTCCAAAACTCACAGCTTCCTACATAATGCAGTCCTCACTAGACTGACTGAAGAGAGAAATAAATCATGGTGTGTACACTTTATCCATTGGGAAAGTATCAGATACCACACCTGGAAATTTGGGACAAATTAGGCCAGATATGGAAACATTATAGTTTGTTCCAAATTACATCGATTGTTGGGGCTAGGGCCGGCACCAAGGATGTGTTTCTGTAGCAGAATGCATGGCCTGTTTAAGGAGTCAGAAGGACACTAGTCCTGATAGCCAACATAACATGGCAGAGATGTTTTCTTGTGTTGATGTTAATTTGACAGACTTGCCCCTTTCTTGTGTTTCCAGCAGAGGAAAAAACCCAATTATTTTAACCTCATTATTAGAGTAGTCACTGAGCTGGGAAGTTCAAGCAGTTTACCTTGACAGCAGTGTGAATGCAGTAAAACATGAATGCAGAATTGCTTATGGGGTAGCTGGGCCATGAGACTTGAAACCACAGCAACAGCCTAAGTCTGGCTTATTTACTGGCCCATGAAAAACAAAGACCTCAAGTCATTACAAGGAGGTCTTTGTTCTAAGGTGGTTCTAAGGACTGACAGAAAATGGGGAAAAACTCTCTAAAATGAGTTGGGAGAATGTTATATTTCTAAAGACTTTTAAAAGTTTGAGATTTATGATGAGAACAGCAGAGCTACGGTGACCAGAGTACCTCTTACTGTGGAAGTCCAGTTGGCAAGCTGGATACTTAAAGTCAAGTCTAGAAAGGTGTTATCTGGGTCCACAGGGAAGAAGATGGCAGCTTTGTTATGACTTTGATCAACCTCTCTTCTGCTAACATGAGCCTTCTTCCCCCCTCTTGCCCCAATCACATCTTCATGCACAATTCATCTCCTGCTAGAGCAAATGAAGAAAGTATTAAATCCTCTTTAGGCTGCTGCCCGAGGCTCTGTGAAAATTAACATCGGCTATGCAGATGGACATTTGCCTCAGACTTCCATCACAGGAGAGTAGCCCAATGGCTTCGGGATTCCTGCACACAGAGACTGAGCCCAGAGTTGCATTCGTGGAGAAATACTGGAATAAGCTTCACTAAGGTAGTTTTTGCTGTATCCTACCATGGGATATCTCTCTATTCTGAGATTCTGTGTGTCTCTCAGGATCTTCTGCTGGCTTATAATGTAACATCATCCTGTTTATAAATTCATACTTTTTGCTTATTGCCAGAATATTTCTAATTATCTTGCTGCGTTTGTCTTCAACAATAGCCACTTTTCAGGAAAGGTATCTATTGCTGCATGTCTATTTTATCCTTCAGCACATCAGAAACAGACCTACGGCATTTTTACCTGTCCACCTCGTATTCTGCACACTTTACATTTTTAGTAAATTCTGGAACAGAGAGTTGCCTTGGTTAGGCCCACAGTTTTCAACTTGAAAAACACAGTGGAACAGCTCACAGTATGTTTTTAGTGACACCCCGTGGCAAAAATGAAGGAACGACAGATTACGAATTTCCAAGAGTTAAGTGCCAAATCAGAAACAAATGGTCCCATATTTTGTTTGTTTTTTATTAACATTAAAAGTCCCACTTCCTCTGACCAGTGTTACAATGCCCAGGTTCACTTTTGCATTCTGCCAACTATCTCAAAAGGTGATCTTTCAATATTTGGAACACTAAATCAACACATTTTTATGGACAAATTCCACATGCTTTTTACCTATGCATTACAGAATAGTTCACCCAGTGAAAAGTTATCACCAGTCTAGTTTAGCAACAAGTTATGCCCATTTCAAACTGCTTAAAATAATTGCTTTTTTCTTTTTTTTGTTTTTTTAATGTGATAATACAACCTGCCAAGTGCTGGGGCACACATCACGTCAGGCTCCTTTTACTCTGTTTCTCCCAGTAATCACCACCAGCACATATGTGATGGTTTGTTACTTTTTGCTCACCATACTATACCCCCATGTTTCTTTTAGGAGTTTGGTAAGGAACTGTCATGCTCTTAACAATGCAGTTCTTCACTAGGAAACCCCAAGCTCACATCTTTAATCTCTGAAGCCTTTCACCCTTTATCCACCTTCTTTCCTCCTTCACCTTCCAGGGAATACAGCTGTTCTAGTACTGTTGCTTCAATCAGAAGGTAAAGGCAATTCAGGCCACATCATAAACAGTTTTCTTTATTGGTAAAGCAAACATATGAACACCTCATACCCAAAGCCAAACTGCTTCCTCAAATAATTTTACTGTTTCACCTGAATAAGGATATCGACTTGGTGTTTCTTCCTAAGCCACCAATGCCTAGAACTGGAAAGAAGAAAAATTACCTGTAACTGTTCCTCTTCAAGAGGAATAGTCTATGTCAATTATCACAACCCCCTGTCGCACTCTTTTTCTCTACAATTCATGTCTTGGGACTCCAATATTGAGGAAGAATGAGAAATAAAAGCATGTAATGTACCCTTTATGAATACATGTACACCAGCAAGGGGTATATAGCACATATTTGCCAATATAGATACTACTGTGGATAAAAACTTCAACTAGTAGCACTGAGCGTTGGCCCACAGTAGTTTAAATACAGAGAACAGCTTGAAGAAGAGTTATAGCTAAGACTTTAAGAATGGCTTAAATCAATGCAAATCTGAAGACAATCTGCTGCATGCAATACATCTTTAATTATCTAGTCTTTGATGACTTCTAGCCTGTTAATGAATTATGCTATCAACATTTAGTTTCTGTATCTTCATGAATGCCGTGGACAGTTTCTATGTATTTGACAAGCCCCTGTGCATTTTTATTAACTTGTTTAGTCTCCCTTTGAACTCATGAAAGCTTCTGGCATCCAGAACATCCTGTGCCGACGAACGGCACAGCTGGGCCTTGCACGAAGAACCACCCGTTTTATCCGTTGTGCATCTGCCTTCTGCCTCTTGCTGGCATGATCCGATGCTTCACAGTTATCGTGCTGGCAGAGGCAGTGAACATCAACACTGACCTACTTAACACCACTTACCATTTTAGAATCTCTTACCACAGGAGGTTTGGTTTGGGTTCGTTTGTTTGGTGGGGTTTTTTTTTTTTTTTTTAAACCAAGCTGAAAAGTCTTAACTTACTCAGCTGCACGTTACACAGCAGCTGATCATTCTCGCTTCTTCTCGGCTTCCCCCAGCACGTCCCGGCGGCGGTGTGAGAAGCGGCACCCGCACGCACCGCTCCCCGCCCCCGAGCGCCGCTTTCCGGGGTGCCACCCGCTCCCCGCAGCAATCACCTGAGCAGCAAAAGCCGCTTACAGCCCCACACCACCAGCGGGGCGCTGTATTCCCTTCCTTCCCGCCTCCCTCCCCAGCTTCACCCGGGCGGCAGGCCCACGCACCGCGGGGCAGCCCCACCGGCCCGGCGCCCGCCCCCAGCACCTCTCACCTCGGAACCGGAAGGCGTGCCGCAGCGCGCGGGGGCGGCCGCCGCCGGCGCTACCAGGCCTGCAGGCGCACGAGCGCCGCCTCCCCCCTCCCCGCCGTGAGTAGCGACTCGCGCCCCGCGCGCGCAGGGCCGGCCGTTGGGGGCGGGCAGGGGGTGTATCGCCTCGGTCGGGACCTGCTGCCGCTCGGGCTGCCCGGCGCTGAGGGGTGGCCGCCGAGGGGAGTCACTGTGGCAGAGGGAACACCTGCGCCAAGAGCGAAATGGCGCCCGGGACGGCAGCGGATGGTACCGGCTCCGGTAACTCCGCGGGGCTTGCCTCGCCTTTCGGTTGGGCGCTGCGGGCTCCATGGCAGCAAGCCCTGCGCCTGGCTGGCTCGTCACTGACCCACCAAGCTCGTGAACGTGTTGCGCCTGTTTTTTCCTATCAGCTCAATGAAAAAGAATTAATAAAACTGGACTGCTAAAATTAAGTTTAGCGAAATACACAAAGTAAAATTGTATTAAGAAAACTGTATTGAGTGAGTGGAAAACACACAGTTTAATTCCATTTCTTCCTTTGGTCTTTTAGGCCCCAAGGACTGCGAGGAGAAGCTACTCTGACAACCCCAGCTTTTATGTTAAGCACACATTAGGGTTTGAACGGCATCACTAGCTTCAAGAGGAGAAACATGCCTTGTCACTCACATCAGTTCAGGAGCATTGCTGCTTTGGGAAGAGCATGGCTGCATCATGACTGCCACTAGCATTTCATTTCTGTCGCAACAGCAGGTTATGCATTTGCCACATTCAGCTTTACCAGATCAAGCATTCCTTCCATCTGCTGTCCAGTTACTAAAAACATGGTACTCCAGTCATCATTAAAGAACTGCCTTCAGCTATCCTGCATCCTCAGGACTCCAAAAGCTGTCTTCGGAAGCACAACTAGTGGAGGCCTCATTATCCAGTCTATTTCTAATGATGTTTACCAAAATCTAGCTGTGGAAGACTGGATCCATGACCACATGAATTTAGAGAATCGACAGGTCCTTTTCCTTTGGAGAAATTCCCCTGCTGTGGTAATAGGGAGACACCAGAATCCCTGGCAGGAATGCAACCTCAGGCTATTGAGGCAAAAAAATATAAGACTAGCCAGGAGAAGAAGTGGAGGAGGGACAGTCTACCATGACTTAGGCAATATCAATTTGACTTTCTTTACACCCAGAAAAAAGTATGAACGAATGGAAAACCTGAAACTAGTTGTGAAGGCACTGAAAGCCTTGCGCCCCCAGTTAGATGTACGTGTCACTGACAGATATGATATCTTGCTAGATAGGCAATACAAAATCTCAGGTACTGCTGCAAAGCTGGGAAGGACAGCTGCTTATCACCACTGTACCTTACTCTGTAATGCAGATAAGTTTGTTTTATCTTCTGTGCTAAAGAGTCCTTATAAAGGGCTAAAAAGCAATGCCACTCCTAGCGTGCCTGCCTCAGTGAAAAATCTCTTTGAAGAGGATCCTAGTTTAACTTGTGAGATGCTCCTGGATGCGATTGCTGAAGAATATGCTACGCAACACCAAATAGATCATCGTATCACCTTAATAAATCCAGCTGATGAGACTGTGCTTCCTGGAATTAATAATAAAACTAAAGAACTACAAACCTGGGACTGGGTGTATGGAAAGACACCGAAGTTCAGCGTTAACACTTGTTTTAACATGGTCTATAAAGATTCTGTTCTTGACATTAAAGTAGATATGGATGTAAAGCACGGAAGGATTGAAGTCTGTAACATTGATCTGCCAGAGCAGTGGCTGCCACCAGCACTGTGCAGTGAACTCGTGAAGAGCCTTACTGGCAGCAAGTTTTGCCCAAATGAAACCACTACACTAGCGACAACATTACTAAGGGTGTGTCCACAAGATGATGAGTTGCACAGCAGGTGGAATCTGCTATGTGAGAATATGATAATGTTGATGTGACTTGCATTTTGAAAATTTAAGTTAAACTTCTGCTGCTTTTTAATTTATTGAAAACAAAATTAAAACATTAACTTCTACAAGCTGAATTTTTCTCTTATTAGTCATTAAAGCTGTTAATCTTGTGCTTTTGCTTAATATTACCTACTAGCGATTAGATTTCACGCTGCCTGCACCCGAGGTTCCCAAACTGTAGGATGTAAGCCACTGTAATAGGCTGCAGCCCTGTATCACTCCATGCTGACAGATATCATCGCTGCTTAAACCAGGGAAAATGGTGGAGGCATCCCAAACTGGCTCTGTAGCAGAATAATACTTCTACATTAGGAAATACACTTGCAAATACAGATCTAGAAGAAACGGGTTCCTTATGTTACCACCTAGGAGAAAATTTGCTACTGAAAGGCGATAGCGAACTGAAAATGACAGTTCTCATGTTAAATAAAAATAATAGCTCAGTATAAAGTAACATTATGAAAGGCTCAAAATGTATTTCATTGCTGTTACCGAATAAGCAGAATGCAGTTTTGATCAGGTCAGAACAGAAGCAGTTTATTGCTATAGCTGTAGCTATAGGAGAGAAGCCAGCGCAGCCGTGACAGACTCGCTGTTGTGAACTCTGCCCAAATGAGGCAGTTACAGAGTTTATATACCTTTATGTTATACAACTCTTTCTTCACCAAACTGCCTTTGAATAGTAGAGTTAGTTAAATTTGAAGTGGGAGGTTCATCAAGCAAAAAAGCCATAAATTCACGCTGTTGAGGTGTAAGCACATTAAGGTAAATTCTATTCAGGGCACAATATATGGCACAACCCAATTTACACAACAGTCTTTTCCTAGAAGGTTAACTGGGGTGGTAGGACTTAAAAGGCAAGCATGGTATCCAGAAATTAGGCGGATAGTCACAAAGGGCTCGTTACTGGATGACGTATGGGTTGTCCTGAAATACCAACAGGGTTTACTACTTCTGGAGATAAGGGAACTGCAGGAAAATCAGAGGCATATAAAGTGGATCGAGAAATTAATCGAGTATCAATTAGGCAAGAAGCAATACTGCTGTTAATAGGGCAAGATAAGTAAGGACCAGTCTGGCCTAAAGAAAGTAAAGGAGCAATGATGTTTGTGTCCTCAGGGCTGTCCCAATCACATTTCTGAGGCTGTGGCATAAAGGAAGAGTTGCGTGGAAAGTTAGGGTGACTGAATCCTGCTGGACTTAATGGACTTACGATTAGGTCTGTAAGGACATTCTGACTTCCAGTGTCCTTGTTGTCCATACAGACAACCCTCGGCTGAAGCTCCAGTAGGGATTTCACAAGGTCCCTTACCTTTCTGAGCGGCACCAAGGAGGTTTCGGCAGGGATCAGTCTGTGGTCCTCCCAGGCGAAGCAGGACACGTGAATCCAAGTCACAGCACCAAATTCTGTCTTGGAATAACTGGAATGCAATTTTGATCAGGTCAGAACAGCGGCAGTTTATTGCTATAGGAGTGAACACAGAGCAGCAGAGACAGCATCTACTGATAGGATCTCTGCTGAAATGAGGCAGTTACAAGGCTTATATACTTCTACGTTGCACAATTTGTTCTTCAACAAACTTAAATAAGCAGAATGTGGTAAGTAACAGCAGCGATTGAAATTGTTCAGATAAGGAAGATCTAGACAGTCAGATTAGGAAGCCCTAATCTATAAGCAGTATATCCTTTTATGAATACTTCGCTCCTTTGCTAATTAAATCGTGCAGACGAGACCATTAGCTGCAAATATTTCCTAGCAAGTGAGGCCTGCAAAGGCATACGAGGTGTTGCTATGTTACTTGCACACTGTCCTCTTTAAAAGATGGCTGGTTGACCAGCGCTCAGTAGGAGGAAATTACATGGCAGAAGCGACCTACCTTTAGCTGAGGAGAGCAGTCAGTGCGGGTGAATCCAGCCCTCAGCTAGGACTGGCTGTAGGACTGTCATGCTGTAGGACTGAACGCTGACTCCAGCAGGGAAGGCGGCTTAAGCTCATCTCCACAGATCAGATGACAGGAGGGACAGCCCTGGCTGCACAATCCAGGTGAAGACCTGACTACGTAAGTGCAAGTGGCAGCACAGAAGAACACGGCCTGGAGTCAGTAAAATGATCGCAGAACTGTACTCTTAGATGACTCTGATAATTTTTTTCCCATTCATTGATGCCCATTCCTCTTCATACATGGTGTTCCTACTGACAGTGAAAGGAACTATTCAGAGATAAAGGGTTTATAGGTAAAAATTGCAGCACAGCGCCAACTGGTACGTCGCTAAAGCCTTAGTTGTGCATGTGTACAGATATTGCATATCCACGAAATCTGCAAGGAAATCTGCAGTCTTAGCTAGTGAATTATAGTCTAATTAGAAAACAGAGAAAAAGTTCTAGCAATGAACAGGCAAGACAGGGAAGACCATGCTTGCCTCTTGTAATAGTTGTAGAGGACCAGAGTATAGGGGCTTACTAATAGAACAGAGAGGCATATTGTATTACAAGATGCAGAAAGCAGAAAGATTTTTATTTTGATTTCCAATTAAGATTTAAAGTTGATCTAAAATATTTAAGGTGGCTTTTTATTTTGCCCCTGTATGTTTGAAATTGCTGGACTAGGTTAAAAGATACAAAGCTTCACATTTGGGAAGCTTACTGTATTTACAGTGAGCCTTCTCCCAAACATGGCTGATCTATAAGGCATTACCCAGCTTCCTTGAATTACCCCATGTAGTGCAGAGAAGAATTCAAACAGATGACTAAAACTACAAATAATAAAAAATAACCTTTATTCCCATTGAAAATAGGCATATGAGACACAAATGAATAAAACTGATGACAATGACCAGAAACCTAGTATCAGAGCAGCAAGCCAGGGAGCTTCTATGGAATGTTTGGGGGGACCGACCGGTAGCATACAGCTTCTGTGGCATGTATGTTATTATTTTTGCTGATGTAACACTGAAAAGCTGAGACATTATTATGCAAAAGGATAAAGGCGGCAGATCACTGGCAAACCGGGAGCCAGAGAACAAGGCAAAGACTGGCTCTGTTTCTTCCTGACAGCTGTGGAATAGATTTCTTGTGTTACAGGCAAGACTAAAAGAATAGCAGCATTAGATGACAAAAGGTGAAAGAATAAAGCAAGTAATAAAAAAAGGATAATGCAATACACCAGCCATCAGGAAAAAGAAACATAGAAGAGAGAAGAAGTTCTAGCAATGACCATGCTACTAGAATATGGAGGCATATTGCATTACAAGGTGCAGAAAACGTAAGGCACCTATCAGTCCTGAGGCTGAAAAGATTTTGATGGGACCTGCAAAAGAGGCTACTGCCTGTTCTTCATGTCAGAATGTACAAATTTGCCAGATTCTTGCTGACAATGATCAAGAACTCTTGTATTAGGAGAAAAAGAAGCAGCAGCTCAGGTGATATTGTCTGCTTTCCAGAGGATGAAGGGAAGACAAGAAAAGACATTTTTCTTTTTTCCAATTAGCATATTCCTTAGAATCATTATTAACAAGAAAGTTTCAGGGTATCCAACTTCTGGAAGAATTTAAAAATCAATTATTATTTTTTAGGGGACTGTCTTAGTAGCACAGAACTGCACGGACTGGCACAACTAGCTGGAAGGACATTAAGCTTGGAAGTCAGGGAAAAAGATTGGGAGAGGATCATACAACCTTTTCACACCTAATGCAAAGGATGGAAATCGGGTATATGACCATACATCATGGAATAAAAAAACATATAGGAGTGACAGGTTAAAGAATACAGCTGTTTGCATCCTTTCCATCCAGCCAAAATCCATTATGCAGAGACACATAAAACAACCCTGAAATGTCTGTATATTGAACACACAATGTTTGTATGCAAGGAGCTTGGAAAATGGAATGTTGGATTTGGGTTTACTAGTAAAGTCTGTGAAATCAGGTATTAAGGGATTGACCAAAACACAGCAGAACAGCAGTCATGACTAGAATACGGAAATTAAAGGAAATAAATACGGCTGCTTATAAAAAAGGACATGTGGCAGCCCAGCTTCAAATGTTTGTGTGGTGGTCAATTAAAGATATAAAACCCAAAATTTGCTCAAGACAATATTAAGAGTAAAAATAGAAATGACTGCCTTTGAGAGACAGTATTGAGGGTCTGTTACGAAATCAAGATCAAGTTTAGACATGGATTGTATTAATTAAGATTATAGAAGAAGGTACAGTAGAGGAATTGTACAGTTGTGTTTTCTGAGACTGAAAAGTCTCAAATGTTCTTAAACCTATAGATTATAAAAGCTGTGCTGGACTAAGTAGTTACAAGAGTTGCTCTGAGAGTGGACAGCTGGACTCAGATGGCATCTTCCAGTCTCACATTTTTATGCCTATAAAAACACTCATTAAAAACAGTCGTATCTGATCACATTTTCTTTGTATGTTTAGTATGAAAGACATCCACTGTTGTTTCATGACAAGGTCGCAAGTCAAAGTCACAGTATCCAATGCTGAAACGACTCTGCAGAAATTAACAGAATTAACACGGTGAACATAGAATGAGCTCTTTTACAGTATAAGTTAATTAAAGAGGTCAAAGCATTCTTACCTGTGGTTTCTTAAAATAATCAAGACCCCTTCCAATCTTAATCATCCATCCATTGTTGAATCTGTTTTAAAAATTCACAGATTTGAATACTATGAGTATGTTGAATAAAAAAATAGTTATATCCACATGACGCACAAGCGCCTTGTTTCAATTACAGTTATTTCCTAGCATCGCCGATACCTGTATGAACCATGGAAGACACTGTTCTGTATAAAGAGACATCTACCATTATGTTTGCAGTTAGAACACATGAAACTATGGAGGGCTGATTTTAACCAGTTAGGGCCACTGCGTGCCACTGCGTTAACCACAGCTGTAATTAGAAATTGTCTCAAAAGTTAGGGTTAAGTAGTTTGACTTCAAATAACTAGCATTCGCTGATTTTTCGTTATCACCCACCTAATTTCTCGATCATGTATTGAAGATGAAAATGCAATATTCAGCGTTACTCCATAGTTCCTCAATGATTGCTGTATTTCTTCCAAGCCACTTATCTGCTGACTCCTCCCACTACCCTGTTAAAAGTAAAAATAATGTGGTGGGGTTTTTTTTAACCACATATTCTACTTCTGGTCACCTCTTCCTAAACTCACCAACAAAACCTTTTTAGTAATAACTTAAACCAAAAGAAAGTAACTTGGATGAAGGTAGATTCGCAGTTTCAAAGACAGGATAAAAACCAGACAGATTACAGGTACACTTGCTAAGGGATGTGGAGGAGGAGCTCACTTTCAGCCCTTTGAAACTAGATATGAATTACTATTTAAGCCAAAATAAATGCAGTGATAGTTTGAGAGGTTTTAGCTCATCAAAGCCTCTAAAATGACAACTATATACAGCTGTTGGAAGAGAAAAAAAAACACATCTCAGTAGACGCTTTGGTTTTGATGACATTTTCCACAACAAAAGTGTCACAAAAATATCTTTTCCATTTAAGAGCCTGCTTACCAAGAATTTGTTAGTTATCAGAAAACTCTGAACTTATAAAATCACTTACGTTCAACTATCACATTTTTATTTTTCTCTTAATGTGTTTTCTGCTGCAGGCATCAGAGCCTCAGTCTAACAAGTACTGGTAAGTAAGAACAAATCTATATTTTAAAATAAGTATTCTTTATATGTATATATACTTGCATATGGTATCACCTGAGTACGAAGAAACAGAAACCAAAACCTAGACACTTACTTCATCATAGGAAGTGAGGAGGTGGATTGTTTTCACTTTGCACGGCCCCTTAACTAGCATCTCGCAGAATCGTAGGAAGTTATACAACTGTAAAAGTGTTATTTAATTTAGTAACTTGGAATTTTTTTAGTAGTTACATCTGTATCAGTTACACTGAGTATCTACTTGCCTGATGAACATGCCTTATGTATGGGTCCTCCACCCAAACTTCAGAAACAATCTCAGTAAGGTACTCTTGGAAAAGCTTTTCGTAGCCGAAACCTGTTGCATTTTCCTCTATCCTGATTTGCTTATGGTATTTGCCGTCTGAAAAGAAAAGATCATGACATACTTTCTGTGTTAACAACCTCGCCCATAAAATGTTCACATAGCAACAGGTATTTGAATGCTAACAGGTACGTCTCGGCTCCATACCTTGTTTCTCTTTTTCAATGTGTTTTTTAATGTCTTCAGCTCTGGTCATGTACTCGGATATTTTCTGCCGGTAACGATGCTTTTTTGCCTCATCTTTCGTGGCTGTGAATCAAAACCACACAGGCCGGTTCTCCTCGAGGCGGGGGAGGCGCGGGAAGCTGCGCCCTGCTTGGCCCGGGTCTCCCGGGGAGAGGCCACCAGCTTCCCCCTCCCTCCCTGTGAGGCGACGGGGGGCCGGGGCCGGCCCTCGGCGGCAAGCACGGTTCGCGTCTCCTCACCACCACCCCCGGCTGGCGGCCTCCCACAGAGCCGGGGTGTATTTAACGACCAACCGCCCCAACGGTTGTAGTAAACGGCTGCCAAACCGCCCCTCGCCCGGCCGCCGCCCCCCCGCCTGGTACCTTTCACCACCTGCAGCAGGAGGTCGATGCCCTCCTGGTAGCACACCAGCGACTCCTGGAACCGAGACGCCAGGTCCAGCTCCACCGCCCGCTTCACCGTCTCCGCCCCGGCCCGCTCCAGCGGGGCGGTGCCATCGCCCCCCGCCCGCGACATGGGCGCCGCGGCGGGGACTGCGACCGCGACCGGCACGGGGCGGCCACGCCCCCGCCAGCGCCGCGGGCGGGGGGGACCCGCTGCGCATGCGCGCCGCTTCACCCGCCAGCGCGGGGAATAGAAACCGAAGAGGAGGAGGGAAAGGGGGCTGTGCCTCACCGCTGTCCTTCCGCCAGCGCGGAACTGAAGTGCCGTGGCCCTGGTGCCTGTCCGGAAGACTGCGCACGGAGATGGCGGCCGCGGCGGGCCGAGGCGGCCTGGGGCACGTAGCCGCTTGGAAGGTGGTGGCCCGGGCTGGGGTTTGGTTCGGGCGCGACGCAGCACTGGTGCCACGCCTCTGGCTGTACGCGCTCCGCCTGCGGCAGCGGCGGGCGCCTCCCTCGTGAAGCGACGAGGGGCGGCGGGGAACGGCCCTGTCGGCGCCCCGCAGCCGCCGCTGAGGGGGAAAGAGAGAGGGCGGCGGTTACGGGTAGCGTGAGGGGCCAAGCTTCACGCTGCTGCGGGCTTTGCTCCCTCGGGGCGCCACCACCGCGGGGCCCGGCCGGTGCCTCCCCTGAGAGGAGAGCGCGGCCGTTGGCAAGGCCGAGGAGCCTGCGGGCACCCGGTGTCAGCACGGTCCGTTCTTCACCCAGCGAGAGATGTACTGAGCACAGGATATGTGTTCACCCGGTCTGAGTTTGAGTGGCTGTGTAATCTGTTTGTGAGTATGAAGAGCTATAAAGAAAGTTACCTCCTGCTCTCTTTGCAGATGCTGGGGAAGAGGATGGAGGGGATGGCGTCTGCAGCGTGGGTTCGTTGTCTCTTTACCAGGTCGAGAATTCCAGACTCGGTATGTGCTTCAGTAGATGAGAAACTGAAAAATAGATATTAGCCTTCTTAATTCTGTGCTTTCTGTGGTATGGCAGACTTCTAGAGACTGTGAGAAGAGCAGGTTCACGGTGTGCTGAGTGAGGAATTGGCTAAACAGCAAGGCTCAAAGGGTTGTAGTGAATGGGGCTACATCTGGCTGTCGACCGGTGACCATCCCAGGGCCAGTTCTGTTCAATATCTTTATCAGTGGTCTTGGTGCAGGATTTAAACGCACCGTTAGGAAGTTTGCTGATGATACCAAACTGGCAGGTGCTGTGGGCTCTTTCAGGGGACAGGAGGCTTTGCAGAGGGATCTGGATAGATTGGAGCATTGGGCTATGATTAATGGGATGAAATTTAACAAGTCGAAATGCTGGATTTTGCACCTGGACAGAGTAATGCTGGGACCAAGTATAAATTGGGAGAGGAGTGGCTGGAGAGCAGCCCTGCAGAAAGGGATCTGGGGGTGCTGGTCGACAGCAGGCTCAATAGGCGTCAGCAGTGTGCCCTGGCAGCCCAGAGGGCAAACCGCATCCTGGAGTGCACCAAACACACCATAACCAGCCAGTTAGAAGCAATGATCATCCCGCTGTATTCAGCACTCATGTGACCTCACCTTGAGCACTGTGTGCAGTTCTGGGCCCCACAATTTAAGAAGGATGGGAAGGTCCTTGAATGCTTCCAGATGGTGAAAGGCTGGAAGGCATGCTGTATGAAGAGCGACTGAGGACTCTGGGCTTGTCTAGTTTGGAGTGAAGGAGGCTGAGGGGCAACCTCATTGCTCTCTACAGCTTCCTGAGGAGGGAACATGGAGAGGGAGGTGCTGATCTCTTCTGCCTGGGATCCAGTGACAGGACACATGGGAATGGCTCTAAGCTGCGCCAAGGGAGGTTCAGACTGGACATTAGGAAGCATTTCTTTGCAGCGAGGGTGGTCAAACACTGGAATGTGCTTCCTAGAGAGGTGGTCAATGCCCCACACTTGTCAGTGTTGAAGAGGCATTTGGACAATGCCCTTAACAACATGCTTTAGCTTGGTCAGCCCTGAAGTGGTCAGGCAGTTGGACTAGATGATCATTGTAGGTCCCTTCCAACTGGAATAGTGTAGTCTATTCAATAAACAACTAAAACCAAAGGATGAGGAGTTTGACTTACATTGTACATTTTTACATTTACATTTTTAGCTTATCTTTCTTGCAAGATACCTACTAGTGTCAGTTGACTCTTCCTTAAAATCATTCTTAAAGCCTTAATCCATTGAGAGGCTAAGCAGAGTTTCTTCAACAAGATGCATGTGAATTAAGTGCTGTGCTGGTATAGAGTGTTGTCCAGGTATTTCTATGCAGTTGTATGGCCAAACTCAAGAGTTAATGTATTCATCAGTAAAGCGTTGTAAAAATGTGTTTGACTTAATGTTATAAAAGCTAAATTTGAGGTCACGTGTTGGTGCTTTGATATTCTGAAAAGAAAGGTAGTTAAAAATGCAAGAATTTTTACCAAGGTTGAAGTATGTTTTAGAGAGTTGTTTTGTTAACTATAACAATAATAATTCAGATATTTAGGAAAAAACCCTCTGTTTTTTGTGACCTTCTTATTCTAGGTATTTCAGCCACGGCCTGGAGATCATGAAAAGTATGGAGGTGACCCTGAGCAGCCCCACAAAATCCATGTTGTTACTAGAATAAAAAGTGTAATTGGTCGCCCATATTGGGAAAAGAAGATAATACGTGATCTTGGACTGGATAAAGTATGATTGTTGTTCTTTATACTTACTGTGTACATCAGAAATGTAGAAACATAGGGTAGAATTAAGGTGGTGGGTTTTTTTTAAGTTTTGCAGTCACAAAACTTGGATTGCTTTACAGCTGCTATAAATGTAATTGAGAAACCGAGAGCTGTTTAAGAGCTGAGAGGAACATTAATGGCAAATGCCCTTTTAGTGGGAATTCAGAATATCACTGTATGGGCTCTGCGTGCCTGAGGCGAACTTTACCTTGAGAATTCTGCTAAAATAATAAAACCAGATTTGTAAATACTTTGAATTCAGTTTTCTCTGGGGGTCATATTATTCAGATATTGCAGGTAGGCAAATAAGACTCGTTTATTAATGAAAAGGCTACCAAATCCAAGACTCTAAGAGTTTATGTCAAAGATGTGTTTATCCAAATTTTTTAGGCCAGCTGCACATTGTGCAAAGATTCATCTAGGCAGTGTTATATTACAGAGAAAAAAAAATGGGTGCTTGATCAATTTAAGATCTAACTGAAGCAAGCAGTCTTACCCCTAAACTCCTGTATTTACATATATAGTATTTTTAACAGTTGGAAGAAATTTGAATATATTGATAATGTAGTGGAAATAAAGCTGAATTTGTCATCTTACTGGAATTGAATTTGATCAAGTTTTGATTTCATATTTTTATGTATGTTCTTGATGCATGACGTTTCTCTAAACCTTGTATTTGCAAATGTGGTTTATATTTTTACTGATAGTGTGAAAAGTTCAGTGAACGGAGATTTGGGTTTTGGCAATGCGTTTGTAAAACCTGTTCTATCCTTTATATAGGCGCATCAGCCAAGACTGCACAAAAATATCCCTTCTGTGAATTCCAGACTGAAAGTTATTAAGCATCTGATAAGGTTTGTTAACTATTTGTTTAATTTGGAACACTTAGTGTAACTCTCTTCTAGACATAGGACTTTACTAAGCAAACTCTTTTGCCTGTAGAATACAGCCACTGAAACTACCTCACGGATTACCAACAGAAGAGGAAATGTCAGACACCTTTCTTACGAGCAAGGGAGAGCTTGTCATTAAACGGCATCTGAAACCTGTGGAGCAGAAAGAAATTAAGTCATAAGGTGTGCTGGTTGGATTTATATTTTATAAAATAAATAATTTTACTCCTGAGTTAAGAGTTTGTTTATGAAATGTAAGCTTAATTCTTACCCTGTCTGGTATGAGCGACAGGGATGACACTGATGCTTAAAGAAGGATTACGTGTGTACAAATATAAAATGCAATGTTGGTAATGTTTGCCTGAAATATTAAATGAATGATAGGCTTTCTTTCCTCGTGTTTTAACTTTGTGGCTAGATTACTGCGGTTTATGGCTAGCTATTAGAGAACTTTATTTATAAAGTCAGATAAGCAGAGAAGTAAGTAGAATAGATCTAACTAATGACGGTGAGGACACTTCCCAGCTAACAGTAAAGGTGCATGACTTCAATGACTACAATGATGGTGCATGACTTCACCTTTACTGCGCCAAGGAAGGAACTGGAATTGAAAAGCCCTCTGTTTACCAGTTACTTGAGAATTGACTGGCTATCCACCGAGCACGTCATTTGATTGGGTGACTTACCTTGGTCATACAGATCTCGTGCTTGTTCCTTAACCAACAGTCTGTCATCTGGCCTCCTCTGTGGCTTAAAAAGTACCTGAACTTCCCATTTGGGAGTAACAGAAGGAGTGATTCACATCTTGGTAGGTTGTATAATTTGTCTTTCAGGAAACATGCTATCTCACTTCATACATATTTCTTGATCCTAATAATAATAATAGCCTAAGAGCTGCAGTCTATGTGAAAGTTGGTGCTTTTCCTGTTCTAAAATTGCAAACTTCAGAAATCTGGAGACCCTGAAGCATACCTCTTTGATGCAAGTTAGTAATTATGGGCTGCAAGCTTATTAAAATAACACCTTTTACTGAAGGATCTTGAATAGTACTGTGTGCATATTTTTATTTACAGTTTTAAGAATTGTGGCCAAAGTTAGGAAGCCGCTGCTGTATCAAATGATAAAGTAGTTTTCATTCCAGGGAGCATAAATTCCATAGTTTAACACACTGTGAGCCTCTCCCACACTAGATAGGCTGTGGAGGAGTTAATCTTAATGACTGTGTGTTGTGAGAAGATCACAGGGATACAGTCGCTGAAAATGAATGTTTATCCTTTCTGCACGTTTGCAGAGAAGAGTAAACACCAGTAGGAGTTCGAAGGAATAGACGTATCAGTAGAGGGACATAAAAGCTGGAGACACTGTGTGCAGGAGAAAGAAAAAGAAGGATAGGCTATCGTAGTGGCATTGACTGTAATGGCTCCTACGAACAGGCCGAAGGCAGAAATGCAAAATTGAGCTGAAAAACCTCAATTTCTCAACAAGATACAGGCTGTAGTTGGACAGAGAAAATACTGGTGTCAGTTTAAGGTATATAGGATAGCAAGGAAAAAGTGAAGCAGCTAAATGAATTTTGCTTTTCTTCCCTCCCAGAGCACCAAAGCCAGGATTGCTCAGTCTTACCAAGCATGTTCAGGATTTGTGTCCATGGCACTGCAGCCTGGTGAATCTCCAACAGAGGGAGCACTGCCAGTTCTGTCATATGTGTTTGAATATGGATCTTCTATTCATTACACTATACAGATGCTAAAATCTTCAAAAGTACTGCAATGTAAACCGGAAAGAATGTGTTAATGAACAAGCTTGCTTGGTACTGTGCACAACTTAAAAAGTGTGTGATAAAGCACTTAAGTTAGAGCAGAGCTAATAACTGCTTCCCAAGTACAGAAAAGGGAAAATCTTTTAGGTAGTACCTATTATTTCTGGATAAGATTTAGCTACAAGAGATGTTTACAGCTGTCTTTAATTGACAAGCTGGAAGTTTTCATGAAAAAGGAAGTTGTATTTTCTTAAAATTTTTAATATACGTGTAGGTTTGGGTGTTTCTAAAATGGTATTTCCTCCTAATCAATCTGTTATCCCAAGCCTTCTCTGGATAAGCATACGTTCTCTAAAAATTTACTCTCGGGTCTAAAACCTGAACCAACAGGATGCACAAACACAGTGTGTCCCCACATCCTTTCATTAATGGAGCATTGTAAATGCTTCGTGTAAATCTTAATGAAGCACAGGTAGGAGATACTGCCTTTTTGTGCAGGGAACAAACAGGCTGACTTAAGATGATGGCAAAATTCTGGTTGGGAAGTACCTCGCAGGTCTCTAGTCCAACCTCCTGCTCAACGCAGGGCCAGCGCTGAGGTCAGACCAGGTTGCTCAGGACTTGGTCCAGTCGGGTCTTGAAAACCTCTGAGGACAGGGACAGCTCAGCCTTTCTGGGCAGCCTGCTCTGCTGCCTGGCTGTCCTCATGGGGAAAAGGTTATATGCAGAATACAGTTTTGTATTCAGTCCGAATCTCTGTTCTTTCAGCTTATGCCTGTTGTCGCTTCTCTTCCCTTGCACTGCTGTGAGGAGCCAGCCAATTATCCCTCACAGGTAGGTTCTGTGGGGCTGCTGTTAGGTCCACCTGAATCTGTCCCTTCTCATGGGGCAAGTGCTCCAGCCCCAACCACCTTGGTGGCTCTCTGCTGACCTCGCTCTACTTAATTGTTCTTTCTTGTGTCAGGGGGCTCCAAACTGGACACTACTCTAGATGTGGTCTAACGAGTGCTTAGCAGAGGCATGTAATCCCTTCCCTCGGTCAAGCTGTGCTTCTGTTCGTACAGCCCAGGGTACCCTTAGCTGCCTTTGCTGCTTGGGCACAAAGCTGCCTCACATTGAGCTTGCTTCTTGGGTAGGAACTGTTTGCCATGTCTACTTGCTGTAGCATTTAAAGTATATTCAAACAAATCTTTGGTGCAATATGTGGTAGCAATGTAAAAATGTACTGTTTTAAGAATAAATTTGTATTTCTGTGCTATTGCTCTGTTGCAGGTTCACTTACTGTTTCAGATTTGGTAATTAATACTGTTGTGTGAGTAGATCAATACAATTCTAATAATAGCATCAGGATATTTTTAATCACAAGTACAGAATACTAGCTATAAAAAATGCACCATATTTAAAAGAAACAAACAACCGACCCCGCCGTGCTCTTTGTTATTTCCCCTTTAGCCCCCAGTGATATGCTTGAGGGTTCTTTTTAACCACTCTAAACCACCTACTTTTCTCCCGTGTCTTGAAATGGCTGAATGAATCCAACAACTCTGAAGCTAAGGCCCCCCAAAAGCTTTACTATGTGATTGATTAAAAGGATCTGTTTATTGTGCATGAACTTGCATCAGATTTTATAAACTACATGCCATTTTAAAAACATGATGGAATGTGCATATTCTTACTCCAGACCCTGCATTGAAGCTAATATATAGCTTCAGTAGAAGTATTCATTACAGCAGCCTGAGTTTTACAGATTTTTTGCAACTGTAAAGGCTAAAATGAAGTAGTATCAAGGGCAAAAAAAAGTTAAGGATAGCTTAGTATTTTCCCTCCTGTCACAAGAAACAGCCACTTTGAGGTCACAATTATTCTGAAAGGATATGATACACTGTGATATACTCTTCTGGTACATTAAACATACACAATATTTATTGCAAATATTCAATTCCAAAATTGCAAATTGTTAACAACCAATTTTGTACTGCTGCTAAACACATGTATTGATAGATAAAATCTAAGGCAGATAAAATCCTGTTAAGCACTGTTACGACGTTTTTGCAGCATTAATCTGCTGCTTGAGTCTGCAAGCACAGGTGAAAACTCTGCTTGAATATTCTCGTGAAGTGAGATTAAAAATAAATGGCAAAAGATAGGTTACAGTTGGGATTATTAGCAGTGTTATCTTCTAAAATGATTTTTGTAGCCTCAGCTGAAAGAAAACATTGAAAGCTTGCACTTGTTTCTGGCTTCATTGCTCTCCTCCATTCTTACTGTTTGTGGGGCAGAAATCTAGGATTTTTTTAATTGGAAGCAAAACGTGCAATCAGTGACTCAAATCTAATCATCACCCAGATATCTCAGTATCCATTTCTTTTATAAAACTTGGCTCTTGCAACCACATCATTGGCATAGTCATTGTGTGTTGTGCCAATATCCATTCTGTCATAGGTCTGGACGTTTTTAGCTCCCGCGTTATAGGCTGAAATCCCACCTGAAATGAGAGTAAAAGAAACGCATAAAAGAGGTGATGCTTTGTCAGTAAATAAGCAAACAAACAAAAATCACAACTTAAATGTGTTGCTTTAGTTTGCAGCTCTCTTTTCACCAGTGTTGTATTACCATTTCCACCTATTTTGCCACTGAGGTGTTCCTTTTGTGTCTTAACTTTGTGAAGAAATCTTAATTTCTCCCTTTACATCCAGACTTGGTGATCATTGTCCCCTTGCTGTATTTTGCTAATGTAACATCTTCAGTTGTATGGCTGCTTCCTTTTGTGCATATTCCTTCATGTCTACCCGCGTTAATTACCTCAGACATATTTGTATTGTAGTTGGAATAAAGGGATCCAACCATGACGGCTTCAACTGTAATCAGTGCTCAAGAATATAACCAGGTTTCCTTCAGAGAGGACCATACGTTTTCAAAATTAATGTGTTCCTTCTTTGGAGTTGCCAGGATAGTTGCTTTTTGTAGGTAGGTGTAGGAACACAAAACAAATGAAATGGAGAGAGGTGGGGAAAAACCCACGCTTACTCCTTGCAACTGAAAAATGTCATGACATTTGCCAAGTTTTCCAAAAGCCATCTTATTCTTCTATTCCTTTTAATGAGTGTCGTGGAATATTGTTTCACACCTCAATAAAATGACCAGGGGGACTGGAGTGTGTTTAGTTTTCTGAAGTGCTCGGTTTTACAGCGTTATCGTGCTTGACTTTTATGTATGTGAAGTGTTTGAAAGCTGACATTTTAAAGCTGACAAAACTCTACCTTTGAGCTGCTGTTCCTTTGTCCATGTTGGGAACTTCTTCTGGATTTCCGTTATCATCCCGCATAAAATCTCTGTGCCTTGTGCTAAGTGCTCTTCACTGTCCCATGACCCGACAATCTTATGGTACCGTTTGTCAACCTGAAAGTGAGGCAGCAATATTGGCACACCAGAAACGCCACTATTTATCCAGAGCTCTTCATTGCTTACAGGCTGCTTGTATTCATTTTGATCTTTAATCTCATGGTTTACCTTAGCTACACTACTTACTGCTCCAGCTTGCTTTTCCATGGCTACCATCAACAGGAAAAATCGAAGAGAAACATCCTTCAATTTGTAATTGTATAGTCAGCAAACTTAGCTCAAGGCGCAGGCGAAGCCAGCAAATGCGTGAATAGCAGGCTATCGGGGCACTGAAGAGGAATGCCTGCCCCACCTCCTTCTCTGTCAGAGCCTTAAAAAACCAACGCAGCTGCTGCTGTAAAGGTGACAGGGTGCAGAAAGCGGGCTTACTGCTGCTTAAGCTTTTCCAGCTGCAAGGTGACTGCTCCTCTCCTCCCGTTTCCTCTAGGGCTCTCCCCTCGATCTCTGCCCCAGTTCTGCTCTTCTCCTTCTCCTTCTCCTTCTCCTTCTCCTTCTCCTTCTCCTTCTCCTTCTCCTTCTCCTTCTCCTCTTCTTCTCCACCTCTTATCCATGGGATAGTAAAGCACAGGTCTGAGGGGGCTGGAGCTGTTACAAAAGCGGATCCCAATGCATGCAGCAAATGTTTAGGGATTGTGTGGATAAATGTACAACTTGGCAAACAAGTGAGGGGTGAATGTAGGCATGAATAATGAAGCAAGATCCCCCACTAGCCAAGCCCCTGTGGTGCATAAAGGGTAATTAACCTGACTATATGTAGCTGCAGCCTACAGGCCTCCATGCTTAGTTAAAAAAAAAAAGCTTTTTGAAACAAGATTTATTATCTAAAGTATGAAATAGGAACAATTAATCTCTTCATTCCCAAGAGAGTGCTGGGAAGCAAGCAGCGGTTTCATGGTGCAAACGCAGTCTGCTCATGCCCTGACACCCACCAGGGTCCTTCCCCGGTGCCGGGAGCTGACAGCCAGGTCAGTGGTGGCTTTATTCTGGCCAAAGAGTTGTCTGAAAGGGCCTAGGGGGTTGCGTTTCAACAGGGGCCCTGCTGCTTTTCTGACTTTCTGCTTCCAAAGAAGGATGAGGTTTGTGTTTTTAAAAAGGTTGAGCTTACCTGCATTAAACCAAATGCATTTCCGTGGTCACCCCAGCCGTCCTTCAGCACTGTCCCAGCGTGTGACTCTCGAGAGATAATACCAGCAATCACAGCTGGATCAACACACTTGCTGTTGCCAACTTTTGTAATCTTGGCTTGGTATTTCTCCATGTTCTTCAAATCTCTTTCTGCAATCTTCTCTGAGGCAGGAACTCCTACAACACAATGTGCATGACTTTTCCTTTCGTTTTTAAAATCAGAAACAAGTTGTTCTAACAGTCATTATGACTGAGCTGACATTTTGAATCCTTCTGAATCTATTTAGAGAGAAGCAATGATAGAATTGACCAATTTTGCTGAAGGGTAAGTGCCCTAGAAATCAATACGCAGATGATATAAAAGACATTTTTTCAAATACAGAGGGCAGTTCTCTAGTGTGGGGACTAAAAGGTGGATCTTCTTGTTTTAAATCTAAGCCTTTGGGTGAATTAGTCCCAGATTTAAGTCCTTTTAGTTTAGGACTATAATGGGGAAATGTTCAGAAACTTAGGTCATGAGGGAAACCCTCTTAAGGGAGAGAGAAAAGCAGGCCCGATGGCAGGGGTTGGATGCATCCAGCAGACCTTGCATTTTCTCTGTGGTGGTCTTGAATATTCCGTAGAACATCTCAAAGGCAACTCTATTCCCAACACAAACTTACGTGCCCACGTAGGATCTTTGTTGGTTGTGGAAAAATCTACTCGTGTGGCAATGACTGACAGCCAAAGACCGGGATCCGTAATAGGCATGAGCTTGTGCATGGATGTAAGGGGAGATGAACAACTGAATTAGTGCCTACCTGCATAGCTCAGACGTTCTGGTTTTGCGGTTGCCTCCGAAGCTCCAGTTGTGTCAACGTTCAGTATATTCCCGTAACGCTCCAAACAGCCTAAGAGCAGTATTTACAACCAAACATCAGGCCAGCACAGTGTGTGACGCATGCCGTTAAAAAGTTTTTAGATCCATGACTGAAACGCATGCCATCATTTTGATACTAGCGCAGGCATTTGCGCTAGTAGATGTGGTCACGGTATCGTATGCTCTGGAAAGGATTACCTCTTGGTCATGCTGGCATAAAGCCACAGTGTAGCTTATGAGGTGAACTGGTGCTTTGTGCACAATTCATCTCCTCAAATTTTAGCTTGCCTAAAACTTAGCTGTCCAGTCTAAGCTTGTGACTTGGACTGCCCGCATAGCCAATGGAGAAAGGCACCTCCAAAAGGCGATTTTTCTATTCCAAAATAAAAAAAATCTATGGGAGTCAAAAGAAATCCTGCACTACTTACTGGCTCCAGCTTGCTTTTCCATAGCTACAATCAACAGGAAAAATCGAAGAGAAACATCCTTCAATTACATCCATTACAATTTATCTGACTTGCAGTTAGTTTGACTTGCAATTTATCTGCATTTATCTGTTGCCTAAATACGCCGTTGCAGAAGGGAAAACACGCAAAGAGCAACTGAGAGGAATAATGCTAACCCAAGCCCAGCAGTTAATGGAAAACAGACTTTGGTACAGTGAGTTATTTACAAGAATATTAGACAAACATCACAGACCTGACATGTTTGCTGGAGGATGTCTCCCCACCTTCTTGCTGCATGTCCTAGGGACAAATGGGCTTTTTATCTGCTGTTGATGTTTTGCAGCAGCTGACTCAGTGCTCTTCCCACACGCTGCTGGTATTACGGGAAAAGGGAACGCCTAACAACTTCTTGTGCATACACCCAAACACAACAGGGTTTCTGCTCTACAGCACGAATACAATTACAACTTTAAAAATGAAACACTTTTTAATTTAATTTAAAACCCTGTTGCTAATAGTTTGGAACTAGGAGGAGCCTCGTCTGAAAACAACTGCCCCCCTTCAGCTGTTGAAAGCAATAATGTGCTGACAATGGGAAAACAGGAACCTGTGCTTTGGGATGTAATAAAGTTTTTACAGGCAAAGACCCAGCCACAATAACATGACACAGAGCTGCAACCACTGAGAATTTGGATATGCAGAGACTATGCCAGGTCCCTCTTGTACAGTGACAACAAAGGTGGAGGCACAAACCCAAATTAGCAGGTGGCGCGGGTCAAAGCCACTGTAGCTCTTCAGCAGTAAGGAAAAAAGCCACTGGATGGCAGACCTCCCTGTCACTGCTAATCCATCCTGACATACATCTCCCCCACGGTAAATTTTGTGAGGGTGAAATGTTGTTTCACTCTTTTGTCAGCTCTTTCACATTTTAAGCCGGGAATTCTCTTGTGTCATAGCATTGAAAGATTCAATTCTGTAAATTTTTCCTGTACTGTTGATGCCTCACATCGAGAACCGGCTGCAAAAAGTCACAGCAGCCCATGCACGGAGCTCTTCACATTCACGATCATGACTGGGTTTAAAGAAGGTTGAAACACGGGGAAGTACCTCTGGCAGGAAGGAAAACAAAACAGATATGGCTCATACAGGAGTGACATAAAAAGATATTGAAAATTCAAAACACCACTGAAGAGGATTCACAAACCAGTAATCTCCAAATGGCCTGTGCTCCCTTACTGCTTGGGGAGAATCATAAGGGATGTACTAGTTTGCTTCTTCTACATGACAGTCATTGAGGCAGGCAGGTAGATCTCCCGTGTTTTTTCTGGAGCCCTATCCAGAAATTATTGTTTAATCATATATGTGTGCATGGAGTCTCACATGTCCTGGGAAGTGTTTTCCTCAACAAACCGGTATTCAGACTACTGGGGGAGAATGGCATGTCCACATGATGGTGCGTCATAACAACAGCCCTGTCTGTCATCTGTGTGATGTCGAGCAGGCTGCAGCTTGCAGGCTCCAGCGAGAGCTCGGAGCTGCTGCAGGCTCGGGTCTCCAGGGATGGAGAACTAGTTACGGCTTTTGCCAGTGCTCTTTGCAGCATCTCTCGCTTGTCCCATTGCTCGCTTGTCACTGAGTATATAAACCACACCGCATTGCAATCTCTCCTCCTATGTCAGGGCGGCAGCTTTGGGCAGCCTCAAAAGTGCCCCAAATCATGGTTTATCTCCTGGATTCCCCTTGCGCTTGCTGTTAGTTGCGGCAATCGGCAACCTCCAGTTCAGATCCAGCTCATCCTAGTTTTACTTCGTCGCTCAGAAACGCCACAAAAAGCCTGTCGGAGTGTGGTTCTGCCATGAAACTCGGACGCTTGTCTTAATCTCACCGCGGAGAGCCGCAAGCCAGCGCCGTGGGCTGCAGGTTGCCCTACCGCGCTGCAGCGCCGGGGGCCGGTGCTTCTTCCCTCCCCAGAAACCACTGCTCATTTCAGTCTGTGATGTCTGTGCAACCGCACCGAAGGCAAAGGCATAATCTGAAGGTAGTGGGAATGTACACATCCATGACTGAAGGAATAATTTGACTTGTGGATCGTCTGTCAGGAGGGGAAAAGGCTGAAAGAAAGCGTAGGAAGAGGGGGAAGAGAGCCAGTCAGTTAAATCTGGTTTCCATGAGTGAGAGACGTATCAAGACAGAAACTTACTTACAAACTGAAAATGTTTGGTGTAAGAACTGAGATAACAGCTGTGGAGGCAGGCCCTGGCATTTTTCAGAAGCAGATTATGTATTAATTGAAAGGGATTCAGAGAGTCATTTCGCATGGGGAGCGAGTGTTGGCTCGTCCGCAAAAGCTTCACCTGAAGAACACCCGTGTCAAGCTCCTGAGAGGGCAGGCGATAGCACGCAGCCTGGGACAGGGCGGCTTGGAAATGTTTTCAATTAAAGGCAAAGCAATTACTAGCGTGCTTTTTTTTAACATCGTGCTGCAGAAATGAACGAAACTTCATCTATTTTTAAATAGTATTTAACTGTTTTATATTTAACTGCTTTTTAACTGTATTTAGATGTTTTTTAATTGTAGGAGCGTGACTTGACTTGTTTCTACTGGATTTACTTTTGCTTTTGTTGTCCTTAGGTATGTCCTGTCCGGCTTTGCAGCATTTTTGATGGCTAGAGAAACAATGAAATAGTGACCCTTCCGGGGTCAGAAGGGGGAAGTTGGGTAACCCTGCTGGGAAATGTTTAAGCAACGTGTGACGGCAGTTGTGATTTATGTTCCTTTTAGCTCCTGTTTATCTTCAGTAACTAGTAGTAAGGACCTCTTCCCTTAAAATAAAACAAGTCTCTCTTCTATTCTAGTAAGCCAGTGGCTGAGAGTTTTGGCATACATTTAATCGAAGTTCTCTCCGTAAAGGAGGGAGACCCAAGGAGGTCCAACAGGACCTGTCTGATACAAAACAATGCTTAAGGCAGCATAAAGCAAATTAAGAATGTGCTTTTAGGCCCTTCCTGCATTTCACAAAGAATCACACAAGCCCAATTGTAATAAAAATTTTGAGTGGATTATACTTCACATGTTTTACTGCTGCAGACTTGTTTTAGAAGCACCCATGGCTTCTTGGTGTTGGATGTGGGATTAAATTGGCGCTTTTCTTTATCCTATGTAATTTTTAGGTAGTGTAATCCCATCAGTAAACTATACCATTCATGATACATGATTCTCAACTACTGCTCTGGTAATTTTTTTCTTTTCTGTAGTAACGGTTCATATTTAAGAAATTAACTTAAGACACCAGTGTAGCAAAGCTCGGTTTTATAGTTTAGCATTTAAGCAACCAAAAAGACGTTAAGCCTGATAGTGCAGATCCAACAGAGTACGGAAAGAAGGAAAGCAGCAGCTGTGGCTGTTACAGGGAAGAAGTTGCACCATATGTTTCAAAACCATGCTGGTTTTATTTATTGGTTTTGTTTCAAAAGTCCCCAGTAGTTTTCAGAAGTTCTACTTGTGCCATCAGCAGACGTAAAGCCCCGTGCTGGAGAGTGCAAACAAGACTGAGACATGAAGCTTATACAAATTGCACAACTTTCAGTGTCTTTTATACTAAGTTCCTTTTTTTAAGCCTTGGGTCTTGCAAAGCTGAGCTGAGGCTTTAGATAAATTCTGAAGTATCTTGGAGGTCTTGTTCACGGCCTCACCTAAGTGCAGTGAAGGCCATTCTCGTTGTAAGGTAAATACTAAAGAGCAATACTTAAATGCTTTGTATTCATTGCTGATTAAAAATGAAAGCCGAAAATGGGAAACTACATGTATTTTTGCATTTATGTGTGTGTACCAGCTCTATTCTGTCCACATGGATGTGGCAAACCTGTTTACTTCTTTCCCTTTCCTGGCTGTCTATTATGTAGCTGTAGACACATATACCTGTCCTTAGCATGTTTTTTCTTGTCTAAGCCATCCCAGTCCTGCAGTCTTTTCAGGCCGCGTTTTCTTCACTTCCGATCATGGTTGTTGCTGCGGTTTTGAGGTTCTCCAGTTGGTCCCCATCTTCGCTGAGCTGTAGCTACCCAAACCAAACATGGTCCTTGGCTGAGGCCTTTCTGGTGGCGATTAGCACGAAGACTTCACGTGTCTTGCAGTGGATAACGCTATGTTGTGTTTCCCCTAGTGTGCGGTTGCCTTCGTACCGCAGCAGGACACTTCTGCCCTCCCCACTCCCCGTCTCCCACCCCACTGCCTTGCTCTGGCCCTGGGTTTGGGACGCTGGCAGTGTCAGTCCCCAGGCCGGAGGGCGGGAGATGGTGGATGTTGGAGACTAAATCCCCTCTGTATCTGTGGGAGGCAAATCCTGGTGTGCGGAGCACAGCCCACTCGGTGGCGCGGATGGGGAGAAGGTGAAGTTGCCACCCGCCCACATGGAGGGATGTCTGCAGCGAACCTCTGCTGTGAGGTTTGCAGCCATCTCCGCATGTAAGGAGGACCCTGTGAAGATACATATTAAGCCAATTACATCTTCGCTAAGGCAAATTACAAAGCTTTGGTGTTTTTTTTCTGAATAAGAAACAAAAAGGCAGAATGTTTTTGACACGTATTTATTACATGACTACAGGGAAACTCTGCTACATCAACTGCCAGGAGCTAGAAAATACTGAGGTGCTCATGTTTAACTGTATTTAAATGCTCAACGGCCTTACCTCACCTGACATTGGCTGTATGGGCTCGGTGGGAGTTAGCATGGAGATTGGCAGTACCAAGACCTTGCCTTCAGATGTACTACTGAGCAATTTGGTACAAGGTAAGACAAGAGACAGTAGCTTTAGTATGTGTATGTTGAACACAATTAATTTCATAGCAGCTCTAGCTGAAGTGTCGGCAAGATGCCCGTGGGTTGATGAGCCCTGGGACAGGGACATCTCTCTGTGGTGGTCCTGGGAACTAGTGGCGTGAGGCATCTGCAGAAGTGATTGATCAGTGTCAATCATCTGCAGGAGTAATGGGTCTATCTAAGAGTTGAATAGTGATCAGCATTTGTTACCTCTAGGTGATATGTGTAGCCTGCATTTAAAAAACCCAAGTGAATCACCTGGGTTTCCAAGGGTATGCTATCACACAGCCACTTCTCCAGGGTGGCAACAAGGCAGACACCTCCCAGCCTGCCTTCCCGTGCAAACTGCTCGCAGCACCACGTGGGCTGTGGTGATGATGCCAGGCAGGCTCTTCCCAAGTCAAGGTGACTTGCTAGGGCAAGTACGTAGTTACAAGACAGGTTCAAGAGCAAGCCAGGAAGGAAAGTCAGCGAGGCAAAATCAGGATCAGTAGGTTACAAAGCCAGGTGCAGGCAGACTTCCAGTGCAGCTCAGGTGAGGACCCGGGGCAAAGCTGTGAGCTTAAATGCAGCTCCTGAACCCAGCAGGCAGAAGGTGCGTGGGAGGGGAGAACAGATGAGGCTCCTCATAGTGTGGTATCAGAGCTGACCTTCAGTGCCGGCAGCCAGACCCCGGGGAGAGAGGGGGAAGAGGCTGCAGAGCCCGTCATTGCAGTCAGGGCCCAGACAGCATGGTCACCCCAAAGCTGACTCTTCTCCAGGCTGAGCGGACCCAGCTCCCTCAGCGTCAATTTGTGTGTCCTGTGCTCCAGCCCTTGACCAGCTCGGTGGCCTCTGCTGGGTTCGCCTGTCAGTGTCCCTCCTGTATCAGGGAGCCCCAAACCGGGTACAGTGCTCCAGGTGTGGTCTCACAAGCGCGAAAGAGAGGGAAATGATCGCTCCCCTCCCTGCGGGCTAGGATTTTGCTAATGCAGCTCAGTGCTAATGTGCTTTTAGTCTACATCTCCGCAAGGGCCCATGGTGTCCACCAGGACCCCCAGGTCCATTTTTGCACAGCTTACTTTCAAGACAGTTGGCCCCAGCCCATACGGGTGCATGGAGTTATTCTGTCCCAGGTGCAGGGCTCTGCCTTTGTCTCAATTGATCGTTACGGGGTTGCGCTCAGCCCATTTCTCCAGCCTCTCCAGGACCCCTCATTTGGTATCAGGTGTGAACTCGCTGGGAGCGCTCTCTGTCCCTAGTCCGAATTGCTGCTGAAGACATGAAGCCCTACTGGCTGCAAGGTCCATCCCCAGAGGATGCCACCAGCAACTGGCCACCAGCTGGACCCTGTGACACTGACGACCGTGCTTTGAGCCTGGCAACTTTCTAGCCAATTTTCTACCTGCCTATCCAGTCCGTGTCTCACCGGTCTGGCTATAAGGATACTATGGCAGGCTGGGGCAAAAGCCTTGCTAGGTCAAGGTATACCATATCGACTCTTCTCCCCTTTTCCATAAAGCCGGTCATCTCATTGCAGGAGGCAAACAGGTTGGCCAGGCACTATTTACCCTGTTTAAATCCATGCTGGATGTTTGCAGCATGGTCTCTAATTGCTCCTGGGAGGATGCGTATCATAACACTGTGCTGCACTGTTAATGGCTTTGGATTGCATTTTCCTATCCATTTAAGATGCTTGCAGCCAGTGGTTTTTCTAATTATTTTGACATACAGTTATTCCCAGTCCCAGAATGGCTGGGAATGGAAGAATAAAGGAAGTTCTCTCAGCATGCAAGTGGATGCTGGTGGGAAAGGCACGGCTTGCACTGCTTGCTGCCAGACCAAACCCAACTCCTTTGGCCCTGGAGAATGAGTGTCACTGAGTCCTGCAGGCATCTACCCTTCTCCTTTCGTTGCCTTTCCACCCTCCCACCCCCAAAATAGTTCCATTCATGGACTAGAAGGAATAGAAGCACCAAAATATGCTGACCTCAAAGACTGCTGTTTTCCCGAGTGTCACTCTTCTACAAGCAGCAAAGGGGGAAAATAATTTTATGACGCGTGAATATGTATTTCATCCTGTTCCCTTCTCAGTTTCTCTATCTGCCTAAAATTAACATCGTACTTATCCAAACTTTGCTAACACACATGACGATATGAGTACATTGGATTCCTGCTTTCTTTGCTAATAACACTTTTATTCGATTTCTGTTTGCTTATTTCTGTATGACTGAAAACATCCATCTCTATTCTATGCATTTATATGAAAAATTAGCATTCGGAAAAAAATTACTACTCCACAGCATAAGGTAAATATCAAGCAGCTTTGAAAAAATAAATCATTAAGCTAATACCCAAGGAAGTATTTTGCCTTTTGATTTCTCAAGAGAATGACAGATTTTGACAGAAATGTGTTTTAAGATCTGGAAGGCAGCAAATTATCAATAACAAAACAAGATAGTCCTCATAACTCAGAGAAATATGTAGATAGCAGAAAAAAAGATTGAGATTTTGGTAATGTTCCCTTTGTAAAATCCAAACCATATTGCTTGTAAAGAGACTACATGACCGGTGTCTTACTGATCATTGTTTTAAAGATTGAGGGCTTTAGTCTGCATATTCTTATTCATGTAAATCATTCCTGTACATTTGCATCTGTATGGGTTTGCAGGGTACAGCTGCTCTGTGTCTTGGCTCCCTCAGGCATGTCCTGCAGGTGATGGTTACTCAGTAGAGATTCCCGAGTCTAGTATCCGTGTTTCTTGTAATACTGGGCTCGTGCAACCACGTCGTTGGAGTAGTCATCGTGGGTGGTGCCAATGTCCATTCTGTCATAGCTTCGGACATTGCTAGGACCAGCGTTGTAGGCAGAAATCCCACCTGAAATGAAACACCAAAAGAAGTCATACAGACTTAAAAAAAATAGGGAAAATTCCAGCCTGGTATGTTCTGCTTTTACTGATTTTGAAAGCTTTCACTTAGTGGGACTTCAGAAGCGGAGTAGGTGGCGTTATCGGAGCTTCTCTGACTTAAGTGGGGCTCTGCAAACAGCTTACAGTTATTCCTGAATCCACCAAAACGTCAGAAAGATACCTGAGGTTTTGTGTTCACAAATATTTGCAGCTTCATGGACTTGCACCATTTACTTGGCCTAGCACAAGCTCTTCATTTGCACTGGGCTTGTTAATATCTTATCATATCACATCACATCACATCACATCACATCACATCATATCCAACATCCTTGTAACTTCTCACTCATCCTTGAAAATTATTGTTCTTAAAAGAGAGTTAAAACACACTCATACATTACATTATCTTTGTCTCGCAGCTGTCTATATGCTACTCCATATGCCGTGTTGAAAAGCAGAGGTATCTGAGGTGGCTGTGAAACGAGCCCACCTTGGCACCCTAGCATCCAAGGGGGTTGCGGGGTGCAGCCTGCTTTGAAGCAGGCAGCGTTTCCACCTTGCACAACGCAGTTTTGCAATTCCCTGAGAGCAAACACCTCGTCTCCTGTGTCGACAGAGATACGGAGTGAACTGCTGGCCCATTCAGGTAAACCACGGAGCTATTTGTTAACCTGAATGGCCTCCTCATGGTCAGATAAAAAAAGCTCAGCTTTTATACACACTAGATTTCAGGTGTATAAATATTTGCCGCACGGTGCTGGAAACTCGGTGAGGCTGCCATACTAAGGAAAGGCAGAAACCACACAGAATTGACAAAGCTTGTGAAATGAAAAAAGGGGTGAAAAGCTAAGCGACAGCCTATTAGAAACGTGGTTATTGAGGGACATGGGAACTAATGCAGTATGTTCTCGTCCTAAAGTTTTTCTTCTCTCCTGGACAAAACCTGTGGCCAGTACCTTACCTTTCAGCTGTTGATCCTTTGTCCAGCGTGGGAAGTTCCTCTGTATTGTCCTTATCATCATGATAAGTATGTTTGTGCCCTGGGTGAGATGGGTTTCGCTGTTCCATCGTCCCACAGGTTTTTGTCCTGATTTTCTGTCAACCTAGAAATATCAAAACAACAAAAAGAAGTCATTTCCCTGCTGTAATGGATGATATGTTTAGGAGGCTTACTTTTATGTATATGCTCTTTGTTTATCAGGTTTTAGTGGAGTATCAGCAAATACCTGCATTAAACCAAATCCATTTCCATTGTCGCCCCAGCCATTCTTCAGTATTTTGCCAGCATGAGATTCCCGGGAGATGATGCCAGCGATCAGGGCTGGTTCGATGCACAGTTTTTCACCAACTTTCTTAATGAGTGTTTTGTATTGATCCATAGCTCTTAGGTCCCGTTCAGCAATCTTTTCGGAAGCTCTAACTCCTGTAATTAAAAGCAAAGGTAAAGATATTTGCGTAATAACTTTTAAAACTCAGAATTGTCTCTCACCTCTCTCCTTCTGATACAGACAGAATTACATCAAAATTTTATTGCCTCACCTCTGGGAAGAGACGGGTGGTCACCTACAGGGATATTATGCAGGCTCAGCACCTAGTGTGTGTTCAGCACTTTGGAGATGTGAAGAATTTGGGATTATTGTGCCATGGAGAAATGGAGTAATCTGGCAGAAGAGGGATACTCACCGCAGTAGGATAAACCCTCTGGCTTTGCAGTTTTGCACGAAGCCCCAGGGGTTTTAATTCTGTTTACACTGCCGTAGCAATCCGTGCGGCCCTGGGAAGCACCTGCAGAGGCGATACAGAAAGGCTTAAGCAGTAAAAACCTTTTGTGGCTGCAAGTAAAACTGAAGGGGAGGCTGCACCCCGGAGAGGACGGGTTGCGGGGTGTGGGAGCTGCATAGGGCTGCCTCTGTCGCTCCTTGTGATGGAGAGGAGGCGAGGTCCTGCCCTGTGCCCTGCGCCCTGCACCCTGAGCCCACCCATCCCTCAGAGGCCACCCCTTCTTCTGCAAGACTCGCAAGGGGACCCGAGCACTCTCTCCTCCAATAGAGTCTAGTGGCAACCAAGATTTTGGGGAGGGGGGTGAGGAGGTGCATCAACGTCTCCTGCTTCCCAGCTGTGGGGCGTGCGTCCCCGGCTGCTTGGGGCGAGGCGGCGAGGGACGCCAGACTTACCCAGGAGGGCAGCAAGGCCCAGCAGCACGAGCATCGGGTACATGGCGTGGTTCTTCCTGAGCACGCAGAACAGCCTGAAAACAAATCAGTCAGCGTCGGCATGCATGAAGACATGAATATATCTCACTGCTTGCCAAATAAACACAAAGAAACTCTTTCTGAGCTGATGGGGTATTTCTCTTGGTTGGGTAGGCAAAGTGATACACAAATGGAGTCATGTCTCTTTTTAGAAGAGACCCCAATGGCAGCTCTCCTGCTCCGGCACAAACCAGGCTGCAGCCGTTCGCAAGAGACTTGTAACCTCTCACTTCTTCTGGTGTTTCAAGCCCACGTCTTCTACAACATCGTGGTAACTTCCTCCAAATCTCAAACCCCAGTATTTAATTCAGAAAAAAAAAATTAGTAATGTTCAGTGCCCTGTGCTGCTGCACTCCCACCAGGAACGTCCTTATTCCCTGCCCATATTCTGTATACAAACCACCTTCACCACACCTGGACAGCTTTGCCTGAATCTCTTGAGACTTTCTTTATACTCAGAAATTGGCACTTTCAAGATGCAAGCTGTCTAAATCATTGTGGCTGTCTCCTTTAGGGTAAGTTGTACTCTGGGAGCACCCATTTCCCCTCACTGGCTGTGAGGGGATCCTAGGGAGATAGGCTCACGTATGAATGACAGCCATCTAAATTTAGGTAAACTAAATCCAGAACTACAGGACAAATCTCAATATCCTTGCTCAAGCAGAAATCTCATGCAGCAGAAAGCTGGAGCCCCCGGGCCGCCCAGGAGATGGTATTGCTGAAGGGAATGAGAAGAGCTCCCGCCCTGAGCGGTGGTATCTCACCTGCTTGTCCACAGCTCAGCTTCTGGCACAGGACTGAAGTTTGGGGAAGTTTAATATATAGGGAAGGCTACCTACCTTTTGGTGGTAATTCGACACTGTGATGAAATACTAGGCTGCGGTTTTGTGAGACTTAACAGCGTTTTTTTCTCATGTAAACAGA
Source organism: Calonectris borealis (assembly GCF_964195595.1). Classification (NCBI taxonomy): domain Eukaryota; kingdom Metazoa; phylum Chordata; class Aves; order Procellariiformes; family Procellariidae; genus Calonectris; species Calonectris borealis. The sequence goes on from NC_134312.1 coordinate 147,679,117, forward strand.
ACCTGTTGCACTATAGATATTGGCATGGTGGCAAGTATGTTCTTGGGAGTGGCATTTCCCAGATTTCCAAAGGGAAAAAAACCCACCCGATCTTTCTCTGGGCGTCTCTCCATCTACATCTTGTATTTCACACCCTGTTCTTGGAGGGAGCTGTGGTGAGGGCCGAGCTAAAGACCCAGCATCCAGCTGCTCTGCAGGTGTTTGCCCCGGTCCCATCCCAGCATCTCGGGCTGTGTCCCTACTGCTCAAGAAAAGAGAGCTGGGACTGACCCTGGGCTGTCGGCTACGTGGCACGGAGGGGCATGCAGACCTACCGCCTGGGCTAGCACTCTCCTGAGAGACTGGCCGTGTCCACGCTGGTGGCCCTCTCCCCTGGGGAGGTTGAGCCTGGGGGGTTGCTCCTGTGACAGCATGCTCTGCCAACATTGCTTGTCAACAGAAAAAAATAATGACGCCTTGTCATTTCACCTTTTTTTTTTCCAAAAGAGCTTTTAACAAGCCCAACGTGTCTCTGAAATGACTCAGGCAACCCTTTGCCTCAATATTTCTCTCTGCTGTGAGGGGGGGAGGTTTCTGGCATACACCTGCTTGCAAGTAGAGAGACTGCAATGAGCCAGGCGTTTCCAATCACCGAAACTGTGTTTGCCACCTGGGGACAGACACCAATGCTAAGGATACCAGTGTCACATTAGCGAGGGGTTATTTGCCTGCAGTTGCCCAAGTCAGAGGGTCTTGGAGCCCCTTGCCTTCGTCCACCAAGCTCCTTGCCTGCCCTCCAGAGACCTCTCCCTCCCTCCGCTCCCCAGCCACATTTCTGCACGTTCACAACCCTTTCCCCGCCACCTCACATGCCAAAAATACCACAAGGGGAAAAGTACGCCTGCTGTGGGTGGGGGAGTCTGGCTGGTGTCTTTGGAGGCTGCGGTCAGTTGTGGGGGGGAGAAAGCAAAGCACGGGAGGGCTTGTTGGGCACAGCTTTATTAGTGGGGGGACTGACTTGTTCTGCCAATGCTCTTTGCAAGCCCCAGTTTCCTTCGATGGTGTGGATGCACGGGTCTCGTCCCACCTCCAACATCATCTTCACAAGATGGAGCTGCTGCACAAGGCTGGCTGTGATGAAGGGAGCAGCACGCTGTTCCCCCAGGTTTGCCTTCATTATTTAATAATAAAGTGGAGGCACTTCCTCCCACGAGGAGTGCCTCATGGACCTTGCATATTTGCTCAAGACGACTGATATTTTAACATTATCTATCTCTTGGAAATCTCACGGAAGGAGAAGCTGATAATGAACAGTGGAGTGGGGATTTCCCTCCACTTTTAGTTGGAGCAAGGGGAATAACACTGAGTCGGTTATTAACCGGTTGCTGTGGTCACCCAATTAGCTGAACCTCTCTCTGCACCCTCTCTCTGTCTTCTCCGAGGACCCCCTCAGGCCCCACAATTTCACCTCTCCCACAGGGCTCATGCTTCTGGGTGGGACCGCAGTGCCGGCTTTCCCAGCCGCTCTGCTCTCCTCTGCCCCTGCAGTTTATTCTCCCCAGTAGTCTGCAGTCGGAGGAATGAGGTGGCCCAAAAGAACCTTCTTAAAATGTTGCTTCTTTACCTCTAAAAGCAAAGCCCAGCTTTGCGGGGAGAAGGGCTACAGATGCCAAAGTGCCACTTAACATGCCAGGTGAGCTGTTTTGGTCCAGGCCCATTACACCTGGGGTGTTGGCATCACTGTTTTGCTGACTCTCCCCTTCCCATTCCTTGAACAATGGATGCCTAAACCATATTGGTGCTCCCAGAGCCAACATGGGGAGCTCCTCTGTGCGGTAAGCTGTGCAGCATCTGTGTGAGTGGCTCCTTCATCGTCTCTCATCAGGTGTGCCAAGAAGATTACATCTACATTTTCCATTCTCCCCTCTGGCTGCATCTTCACAAAGCCACAGAAGCACAGAGTGACCGAGGTTGGAGAGGACCTTGGGAGGTCTCTAGTCCAACCTCTTGCTCAAAGCAGTGCCAACTTTGAAGCTAGGTTGGGTTTCTCAGGTCCTTGCCCTGTCTTGTTACAAACACCTCCGAGGATGGAGATTCCCCAGCCTCTCTGTGCAACCTGGTGCAGTGCTTAACCACCCACCATTTTTTGTGAAAAACTCCTTTTCTTTTATCAAGTCCAAATTTGCCTTGTTGCAACCTTTGACTGTTGCCTCTGACCCTCTTTCTGTGCATGTCCAAGAAAAGTATGACTCCATCTTCTCTATAAGCTCCACGGAGGTAGTTGAAAATGTCCCCCAAAAGCCTTGTCTTCTCCAGGCTGAGCAGACCTAGGTCCCTCAGCCTCTGCTTGTATAACTTGTGCTCCAGCTTGGTGGCCTGCACTGGCCTATGACACGTTAGGGTCTGGTTTATATTGAGGAGCCCAAAACTCAGCACAAGTGCCAAGTAGATGGGAAGGATCCCTTCCCTGGACCTGCTGGTGATGTTTTTCCTAATGCAGCCCAGGAGGCTGTTGGCCGCCTTTGCTGCAAGGGTGCATTACCCACTCATGCTCAACTTGTTGTCCACCAGGACCCCCAGGGCTTGCTCTGCAGAGCTGCTTTCAAACTGGCTGGTCCCCAGCATGTACTGGTGCCCAGGGCTTTTCGATCCCAGGTGGGGGACTTGGTAGCGCCTGTAGTTGAATTTAATGAAATTCCTGTCCAACCTGTTCACATTCCTTTGACCGGCAGTCCTGTTCCACCAAGCACCTGTGAACTTGCTGGGAGTGCTCTCTGTCCCTAGCCCATGTTGGTGCTGAGGACACTAAACAGTACTGGCTGCAGGATCAGTCCCTGAGGAATGCCACTAGTAGCTGGCCACCAGCAAGACTCTGAACTGTTGGCCATCAGCCTGTGGCCACAACAGCCAGTGTAGTCTCATCAGTAAACTATACCATTCATGATACATGATTCTCAACTACTGCTCTGGTAATTTTTTTCTTTTCTGTAGTAACGGTTTCATATTTAAGAAATTAACTTAAGGCACCAGTGTAGCAAAGCTCGGTTTTATAGTTTAGCATTTAAGCAACCAAAAAGACGTTAAGCCTGATAGTGCAGATCCAACAGAGTACGGAAAGAAGGAAAGCAGCAGCTGTGGCTGTTACAGGGAAGAAGTTGCACCATACGTTTCAAAACCATGCTGGTTTTATTTATTGGTTTTGTTTCAAAAGTCCCCAGTAGTTTTCAGAAGTTCTACTTGTGCCATCAGCAGACGTAAAGCCCCATGCTGGAGAGTGCAAACAAGACTGAGACATGAAGCTTATACAAATTGCACAACTTTCAGTGTCTTTTGTACTAAGTTCCTTTTTTTAAGCCTTGGGTCTTGCAAAGCTGAGCTGAGGCTTTAGATAAATTCTGAAGTATCTTGGAGGTCTTGTTCACGGCCTCACCTAAGTGCAGTGAAGGCCATTCTCGTTGTAAGGTAAATACTAAAGAGCAATACTTAAGTGCTTTGTATTCGTTGCTGATTAAAAATGAAAGCCGAAAATGGGAAACTACATGTATTTTTGCATTTATGTGTGTGCACCAGCTCTATTCTGTCCACATGGACGTGGCAAACCTGTTTACTTCTTTCCCTTTCCTGGCTGTCTATTATGTAGCTGTAGACACATATACCTGTCCTTAGCATGTTTTTTCTTGTCTAAGCCATCCCAGTCCTGCAGTCTTTTCAGGCCGCGTTTTCTTCACTTCCGATCATGGTTGTTGCTGCAGTTTTGAGGTTCTCCAGTTGGTCCCCATCTTCGCTGAACTGTAGCTACCCAAACCAAACACGGTCCTTGGCTGAGGCCTTTCTGGTGGCGATTAGCACGAAGACTTCACGTGTCTTGCAGTGGATAACGCTATGTTGCGTTTCCCCTAGTGTGCGGTTGCCTTCGTACCGCAGCAGGACACTTCTGCCCTCCCCACTCCCCGTCTCCCACCCCACTGCCTTGCTCTGGCCCTGGGTTTGGGACGCTGGCAGTGTCAGTCGCCAGGCCGGAGGGCGGGAGATGGTGGATGTTGGAGACTAAATCCCCTCTGTATCTGTGGGAGGCAAATCCTGGTGTGCGGAGCACAGCCCACCTCGGTGGCGTGGATGGGGAGAAGGTGAAGTTGCCACCCGCCCACATGGAGGGATGTCTGCAGCGAACCTCTGCTGTGAGGTTCCCCATCTATCTCCCCATGTATGTAAGGCCACAGCAGCCCAGCCAGCTCTTCAGCCTCCGTGTGGAGCAACCCAACAGTCTTGCTACTGAAATAGCTCGGGTATGTGGTGAGTGCATGACACCTACCTATAGTATATATAGACAGGTTCACGATGATCCAGGCAATAAATAGTATTCATGAGCTATCTGTAGGCAGCTCTTCAGCGATCACAGCAGTCACATGGGAGAGACAATTCTGGTTTACCCAGAAGCCAGACTGCAGGGCACTGGATCCCATCTAGTGCCAGCTACTCTTTACTCTTCTCTCCTGCGTCTGGCAGGACAAAGCCCTCCGGAACTTTGTCAGTTCCTTGATCTTAATCAACCGAGGTGTGGCTGAATAGGCAGGGAATTCATAAAATAAAACCTGATTTAAAGGATAGGCATGGGACCAATTTTCTCCTCGCCTGCCTTGCAACAAGAAACCTTTCCAGTTGTTGGAAATGTTTCTGGAAGGCCGAGGGCTGCAGCAGGAGGGCCCGCGGGGTGAAGGCACTGCAGAGTCTCAAGTCAGCTGTGTGGGTTTTTTCTCCTCTATTGCTAATTAGCTTAATAAGGGTAGGGTAAGAAATGAGTGATCCTAATTATGCCTTCAGGGGAGAAAGTGGTATAAGCTTCCCAAAGCAATTAAGCCCATTTAGGCTGTGGGAGGTTACCCAGCCTGCGGCGAGGCGGCGGGATGCTCTGGGTGCCTGGAGCCCCCACGCTGGGGGCAGGTCCCTTGTCCCGAGGCTGCACTGTGGCCATGTGGGGAAATGGAGGGTCTTGTAGATGGTTGAGGCATGTGAGGAACCGGTGAAACTTCATGGACAAGAGGAGCAGCCTAGAAGGGGTGGGCTGCACCTGAGCTGTAATGCAGCCAGGCTGTGGCATTGGAAATTAAAGAGCTTGTAGAGGAGCATTTCCACTAGAAGCAGGGGAAAGCTGACAGATGCAGAGGACTACCCGATTTGGACTGACGTGATCTACAAGGTGGACATGGCTGACATTCAGTTTACCTCTGAAAAAACCAGGAGGGAAATAAACAGCACGATCACAATAAATGAGAAAGAAAAAATAGACAGAATACAGTGGCAAGGGTTTGGCATGTGCAATGTTAAGCAATGAAGAGAGGGCAAACTTAACAGTGCTTCTGCACGGTTGCTAGAGGCTTCAAAAACAAGCCAGGACAACTCAAATGCCTGGTGCCAAATGACAACTCTGAGATAGCAGGCATCTCAGAGGTTTGGTGGAGGCTAGAAAACCAATGAGATACAGCACTGCCAGCCTTATAGGAATGACAGAGTAGGATGTAGAGGTGGAGGAGTGATGCCGTATGTGAAGCATAAAAATGTAACAGCATAAATATATTACAGGAAAAGAGAAACACCCTAAAACCCTGTGGGTGGAAATCCCAGTTGCTACCGATGAAAATGCTGTAGTAGGACTGTACTATTGATCCTTTATGAAGACAATAAGAGTGGTCAGTGAGACCAGAGAAGCAGTAAATACAGGATGGTGGTACGAGTAGGATCCTGTGTATGGGCTGGATCAATGCCTCATCAGGATGAGATGCAGAAGCAGAATTTTTGATTGCAATAAATCCCTGCTTCCAGGAAGAGCTGGTCCGGGAACCCACAGAAACAAACGCTAGAGAGTGGTACAAGGGCTTCGTCTGAGGGGTGTTAGTGGGAAACTGCTCTGAGGTTGCAATCCCACAACATGATCACTTTTAACACTGAAATGGGAAAAAGCAGGCAATGTGCATCCAGTATGGGAGTATTCGGTTTCAAGGAAGGCAATTAAATAAACTGAAGGAAGCATTAGAAACAACAATGTCCAGCAAAAAGGAGCAGCCCCAAACCGAAGAAGCATCCTGGAGACTGTTCAAAAATACCATGTTAGAAGCCCACACTAAAAGGTTGCCACAACTCAAGAAGAAAACAAAATGTTGCCCCCTCAAAGGAAAAGTTAAGGTGACTGCCATAGGGAAAAGGCGGCTATGCAGGAAATGGAAAACTTGTCCATATGAGAATTGGTGGTAAATTGACATAAAACACAGGAGGTGACATGTAAACAAGGAAAAGGACTGAAAAAGGGTTTGGAGGGTGCCTTGCAAGGGATGCTCAAACTGTTAGCAAAAGGTCTTCAAATACCTCAAAAGCAGCGAGGGGAAGGTGAGGGCTGCTTGGTGAAAAAGGTGTGAAAGAGGCACTCCAAAGAGGGTGACAAAGCCTTAGTAGCCCTTTATAGCCTTTTTGCCAGTCTTTACTATGGAGGCCACGGGGAGGTTCCCACCGTGGGACAGTTGATAAGAGCCAGATTAATTCAGTGTAAATTGTAAATAAGTACTGGAGCAAACAGAAAGGCTCCCTGTCAGTGAGTCCGCCCTGGCAGGGACGGCTGGGGACACTGAGCTGTGCCACAGCAGAGCGGGCAGCCTGGGCAAGGGCTCTGCTGCTGGGCGGCATCAGTGCCAGGATGCCGGTGAGCGGCCAGTGTCACCCCCGACTGCAGCGCCGGCTCCAGAGGGGTCCTTGGGACCACAGGTTGGTGCCCGTCCTGGCCAATATAGGAGAGTATTCGTTAAAGATAAGATCACTGAGGTGATGGATTAACCTGGTCAACTGGGAGACGGTCAGCCCAGCTCCTACAAGGGGCAATCCTGCCTTGGTTCCCAATGATCTTCTGGGATGGTGTCAGTGAGTACGTGGATAAAGGCCAGTGGGTGAAGTATAGCTGGGTCTTCAAAAAGGATTTTATAAAGATTCAAACCAGCATCACCAAGGAACCTATGGCCATGGCTTTGCCACCCAGGAGGCTGTGGAGGCCAACAGCACCAGCACATTCCCAAAGCGACTGGACGGATTCATGGACAACAGCCATACAAAGGGTGGACGTGTCTCCTGCCAACCCTGTTAAACAGCTGGGCATGCTGGGGGCATAGGAGGAAAATGGACTGCAGAAAGCAGCCAAGCTCATGTGTCCTCCCCAGGCAGCATCTCCTCCTGCTGCTGCTGGAGACAGAGGGGTGGCCGACCACACCTGACTGTATTACCCACACGGCGTTTCTCATATTCATCTCACACCTCCAGTTTAAAGGGGGGCCAGTGTTGCCCTTTCTGGCCTGGATAAAACATGATGTTATTTTTATCAGGAAGAAAACCCTGTAAAATGAGCCTAGTATTTTGGGGTGTGGCCCTGAGTGTGCCCAAGGCAATCCCCAGAGAAGCACCGTCCTGGGAACAGGTTGCTGGCTGGGAAATCCCAGCCCACTTTTTCAATGATTAACAAAGCAGAACAAACTCAGTTATTCAGCACTGCATTGCTGTGGTGGCATTTCCCTTTGTTTTCTGCCTCTCTTGGAGAGAGAGACATGGACATGTGGCTCAAACCGATCCAACTCCAGCATTCAGAGTCAATCATCAGAGCAATCTGTTCACCCACATGGCCCATGGCGACTTGTTTTTGGCAGTGGTTTCCTACTGCTTCGGTCACTGCTGAAACAGGTTGTTTAATTGCTCCCTCTGCCTGGTGTCTATGAAAGCCAGGCATTGCAGCCCCAGACTTTAGACAGATCCCTGCCCGAGCCACGGAGGCATCGGCCCACCCCTGCAGCTTAACAAGTCAATGAGAGAGAAAGCTTGCCACCTCACATTTATTGTTTGTTGTAAGAAGCACATTTAAATACATTTCCCAATACTGACATTGGTTGTAAAACCAAAGCACAGGACCCTAACAGAAAAGATTTTTCTTCCCTGTCTCCAATTTGTTGTCTTTTCGATTTGCTGACTGCTGATTCGGATGCAGCAATGTTAGCCTGGAAAGGTCCTCAAACAACACCTATTGCATTTCCCCACTCTGTAACAGCATGACATACAGCTACTTTTACATGTTGGTCTTGTTTGTTCTTTAAAACGCCCAGTGAATGTTGCATTGCTTCATTACCCTGAAAGTTTTTTGAAGTATCATCTAACACAAACGTGCTGCCAAACTCAACACTACTTGCCTTACCCTCAAGGGGAAGGGAAGGACATGGGTCATTGCCCTCCATTTCTTTTGCTTATTACAAAATTGTAACTGTGTCCTCTTTCTCTTTTCTGGAAAAAAATCTAATTCCTTGTTTCCTATAGGCTGTACCTTCCATTTGAGTTGCGATCCTCCTGAACATGTTTTTGTTGGTGCGACAAACTCAAACACTGTAGCCGAGCCTCACTGATGCTGACAGCTGAGAGGAGAATTACTCCAGGTGCTTCTTACACAGTGCTATGATAAAGACAAATCCCCAGATGGGATTTTCCCTCTTCTTTTTTTTCTCCTCCGCACCTCCCCTGGCATCGACTTGTTCGGTTCCCACTGGACACCCCAGCCCTTGGGATGGTCGACCGCCTCCTCCAACCCTGCTTATGCCCCTGCTTAAGGGCAGAAGTGTTTTGCACCTGTGTTTACTTTATTTCAGTACTTTGGTTCCTAACTGGTTTTCATAGTTTTTAACCATCGGTGGACGTGCTCGTGTTTCCTCTCAGCGTAGCCCACGGTTTGATAGCTCTTGCCCACCATTCATTTTCCGACAACAAATTTGAGAGAAACTAGTGTAGGAAACTTGTGCGGCTCCACTTGAGATGTCTCACCGGTTTGACCACAAGCTGCTGATAACCAGTGCTTTTTGTACTTATCTTAAGGCCTTTCACATACGAGGGCACTTCAGTTTGCTGCCAAAAGCCTTATCGAGCTCATGATACGGCACAACGGCGGCTTCTTTCTTGGCCGCTTACCCGGTGAGATAAGGACTTTGGTTGGTCTGAGGTGGTTTTTCCCTGCCAAGCCAGGCTGCCAGAGCCCTCCTGACTGTTTCTTGCTGCTTCGTCGCCCCCCGGGTGCTCACGAAGCAATCATTCAATCCTTCACTCTAGCATCTTCCTTGGTGTTGCAGCCAGGTGTCCTGGTCTGCGATTCCCTGGACCATTCTTTTCCCTCTGATTTGGCTTTTCTCTTTCCTTACCTGTTGTGGTGGGTTGACCTTGGCTGGATGCCAGGTGCCCACCAAGCTGCTCCATCATTCCCTTTCTCAGCACGAGGGGGAGAAAATAAGATGGAAAAAAACTCGTGGGTCAAGATAAAGGCAGTGTAATAAAGCAAAAGAAAAAGCTATGCGTGGAAATGAAGGAAAACAAAAGATTTATTCTCTATTTCCCCCATCAGCAGGCAATGTCCAGTCACTTCTCTGGAAGTAGGGCTTCAGTACACATAGCGGGTGTTCCGGAAGACAAATGTCATAATAACGAATGCCCCCTCTCCTCCTCCTTTCTTTTAGCTTTTATTGCTGAGCAGTCGTCATGTGGTATGGAATATCCCTTTGGTCAGTTTGGGTCAGCTGTCCTGGCTGTGTCCCCTCCCAAGATTTTGCCCATCCCCAGCCTACTGGTGAGGTGGGAATGTTGGAGAGACAGCTTTGATGCTGTGGGAGCACTGCTCTGCAGTAGCCAAAACACTGGGGTGTTAAAACCTTTCTAGCTACCAATACAAAGCCCAGCACTATGAGGGCTGTTGTGGGGAAAATTAACTCCATCTCAGCCAGACCCAATACACCTGTGCTTCTGCTTTTTCTGATGTGTTAGTTGGTATTAGATCATTTGCTTTGCAAGCTGCCTGTTTTTTTTAATAGGCCACGGGTCAAAAGGGTGACCAAGAGCGTGATCGCAGCCGCCCTGTGTACACCAGCCAGACGAGTAACTTCCAGTAACATGGACACGAGTGACCAGGAGAAGATACTAGGGGAAAAGCAACTTGAACTCACTGTTTGTCAGGAAAGCTTTTGTTCAAATCTTAAGGCAGTGTGCCAGTGTTAAACTTCCCTTAATTATTTACTCCTTCCTGCCAATTTATATTTCAACTCATTTTCTGCAGAGATTTTCCTCAATCGCTACAAAGTGCTGATAACCTAAAATAATATTTGCAACAAAATATGGAATTCCCGTAATCAGGACTTTTAAACAGACTTAAAAAAGAAATAATCCCTTGTGGCAATGCTGCACAAGCCAGCAAGCAGGTCTGCAGGCCCTTGGGTGTTGCTACCGTAACGTGAAGCAGCAGCTTCATAGGTAACACGTGGAGAAATTGGACTCCTGAGGAGCTCACAGATCCACAGGGATGGCAACACCAAGTGCTGGTGACAGGGAGCCTGCTGGCAGCAATTAGGGGCGATGTGAAGGGAGCCAAAGAAAGCTCCACTCTTGTTCACACTCCAAATTCAAAAAACAACTTTATACATGTAGAAGGAATGAGATTCCCTGCCCCATTTGAAGTTTATACTGATCTACCAAAAATGCATTCATAGAGGTTTGTGTAACACAGAGGTTTATATAACATAATGCAGCAAAGACTTCAACCGATGAATTTTACATAAGCTCTTTCAAGTAGAGGGGATTGAACCATGTGATATGTTTCACAAGTTTGTATCATAAAGTAATGATTTTACTAAAATTATCTTAATATAGTGCAGAATTCACTAAAGACTGAATAATGTATAGTTTAATACCTCCAGTTGCTCAACACTGAACTGTTTTCTGTAGTCTTAAAAAATAATCAATAACGTTAGCGATGTCCTAGAGCTCCCTCTGGTCTCCAGAGATGATAAAATGGGTTTGCTTGCAAATATGTTAATCACGCACAGTCCTTGACGGTAAGCAGATGAGTGACTGGCAAGACAAGGAGCACAGCGTTAAAATTGCTTCAAAGCTGTCTCCAAATGAGCTCTCGCGCTGCCTGCGTCCACCCTGCCCGGCAGCCCTGTGCTGCTGGGCAGGGACCGCCAGGCACATTGCTTCTGCATCGGCAATGGTGACAGCCGGTGGAAAGATGCCCTGATGCCTCCGAAATAGTTATTCAAAAGGCTAAATGTGAACGTCCTTATTCCCCTGTTCACAGGTATGGGGTGAGAGGCTGGGCTCGGGCTGCCTCAGGCCCTGCCTCCCAGCCCAGATCTTCTCACCCACCCCAGTCTGCAGCACCGTTTTCCTCTCCCTGTTCTCAAACTGCGTTTTACACCCATTCCAAGAGTACCGAATTGGGTTACTCATTCAAGCTGCAGGTTGCTGCCCACTGGGCCCCATGAAATTGAAAAAAAAAAAAAGATTGAGATTCAACATTTATCTTTATTTTCTTTCTTCTTCTCAGTATTATTCTCAGTAAACCTAAATTTGCACCCAGACCCATCCACATTAAAGAACACTTTCAAACAGAGCTTATAAACCCAGAGCTAATTCACTCCTAATTAGAACTAGGGATTCCTGGCAGAGGGACAGATGCTGAAACACTTTTAAACTTAGAGGAAACCCAGCATAAAGGTGCCAAAGCTAAAGCAGGAAAGGTTGTGGGTTTTTTTTACCAACACTATTGTTGTGATACAGCTCACATGTGGGGTGTGTAGATACGTAGTGGGTAGATACGGGGCCGGCTCCTGCTTGGAGGGCTGCTCTCTAATGGAAAGGTGTTTTGCATGCCTGCTATGGCACTTGCAATACTTCCCATATAGAGGATTTCCCCTGTGTGAGGCTGCTTTTCACCCTGAAGAGGCCACCCTGCTTTTCAGCAGCCCCACCACAGCTGTGGGCTCCATGGCTTGGGAGACTAACAGAATCGTGTGTAGCGTTGTCCCCCAGAAGGCTGGCCACAGGAATACAGAGCTAGTACGGAAACATGCAGAGACCAGAGGCTCGTTGAGAAGTCTCTTCATTGCCCAGTAGCTAGCACAATCAAGGGGAAGGAAGATTTCCATTTTGGGGCTTCTGCCCCTTGTTGGCCAAGGAGAGGGAAGGAGGTGGATGGAAGAGATGGGAAGAGCACAGCTGATGCCCGTGGAGAGCTGCTTGCACGCCCGTACTTGGGGGATGCACGAACAGCCCTGGGTTAAGCTCCAAATGAGAGGAGGCACCTTCCTCACCCAGCACTTAAACTATCGCTGGTCTGTCCCCGCCTGCCTTTTAAAAGGCCCCAACCTCATGTCCCTGGCCCTGCAAGTCCCTGCAGCTCCCCTGGAAGGCAGTGCTGAGCTCGTCCATCGGTGAGTGGGGAGCTGGGGTTTACTGCAGCGAGCAAGGTGCCGTTGCCACCAGCATCGGTCCTGCCAGGAGACCTGAGGAACTGTTCTGGGTACTACGATCACTACTGGGCTAGTCTATGTAGAGGAGAGGCTCGGTGGCGGGGCAGGTTTATGAGCTAGAACCCATGTCTTTTAAAGTACTGAGCTCGCCTAATCACGCTGTTGACGTAGTAGTTGTCTCTGTCGCATGGGTCTTCCTCGTAGACCTGGACGTTGCCCATTTTTGCACGGTAGGTGCAGATCCCCCCTGGAAAAAGTTAAGAATGAGTTGTTATGGGCTTATAAGTAAGAAATAGAGATTTAAAAGTAAAAATTCCCAGCCAAAAGGACCGTGCATCTCACCAAACCTACACAACTTCTTGGGAAATTGCTAATTGTGCATTATTGTTGAAAAGTGACTGATTTTGCAAAGTCCTTATTTCTATAGTGAAGGAACTCATGACTCTCTCCAAATGCAGGTGGGAACGGCACGTTGGTCCCAGAGAGGAATGTAATCTAAAAAGGCAGTGGCAGAACAGGGACAGGAGAGTAAGAAATAGCATAGGGTGAACAAACCAACATGCAGATAATATGGACTACAAGCAAACCTGGATCCCAGGCTTCCTAGACACTTAACATGCTGCCACGATAAGCCTGTTGTGTAGCGGTGCCTCAATTTCCATCTTCCTCAATGGCTTTTGGTTGGTTGGTTTCTACCTTTTTTATCCACCTGACAGCTGTTTCACTTGTAGGATGAACAGATAAGAGGATAACTTGAGACCTGTTCATGTTCACTGAGCACAATGCCTTTTCCAGGCAATTTAAGGAGGTCCTGGATCCAACCATTCACCAATGGTGGCCCAGCTGCTCAACGTAGTGGCCCTCTGTGGGCGTTTGTCACTGAAGTCAAGGGGCAACCTGCCGAGGCTGTGCCCGACACCTTTGCCCAGCCTTGCGCGGGGTGCCTCCGTGCCACTGCGGCAGCTCCCAGGCTGGGCTGGTTTCCTGCTGCAGCAAAGCTGCCAAGGAGCTTGGCAGCAGAAGGAGCTTCTGCAGGCAGAAACATGGAGGCCCTGTGGACAGGGCTTTGAGCTGGGAGGCTGAGTCTATATTCAGAACTCTTGGCAGTCTGCTGTTTTGGGATTACCTCTTTTAAGCTAGAAAACTCTGGGGGCTCTTTTTGGTAAGAGATGCTGTAAAATCTGCCAGACTGATGCTCTTTTTCCCTTAAAAGTGACACCAACAAATGCACAGCACTCCCATCACTCAGCGTGTCCCTTTCTAGTATATAGCCCATCACGTACCTCTCAGCTGCTGGTCCCAGGTCCAGGTAGGATGTCTGGCCCGTACTTCATTAATTGCAAGAACCAGAATAGTTGAGCACTGATTTATGTGTTCTTCACTATCCCACATTCCGAAAGGGCGTTGCTGCCCACCAAGCTAGAAAAGTTGAGCAAGAAAATCGTTTTCCCTCTGAACACAACCATCACTGTAGCTTCCCCCTCTTCTTTGTACTCCCAGGCTGTGACCCATTGAAGTGACCTTATTCGGGACAACACTTAAGCACAACCTTTGACGTAGAGGGAACACATTTAAGTGCTGTCTCGAACACGGAACAGTCATGTGCTACGGTAAGGCCCTGGGATATACACTACATTACTGTTCTGTTACTCATACTTATCATCCCGATGTACCTGCATCAAGCCATACTTCTGCCGTTCCTGGTCCCAGCCGTTGTCCAGGAGCATGCCGACGCGGCTCTCCTGCGAGATGATGGCAGCGATGAGCGCCGGGTCCAAGCACAGGTTTCTGGCTACTCTCTTAATAGGGATCTCATATTTCCTCAGGCGTACGACATCTGCCTCAGCAGTCCTGCGTACCATGGCAAGTCCTGCAGCGTAGGAAAAGGCAGACTTACACACCCTCCCGTCCAAAAAAAGCCCTCGCTTTCCCCTTGAGCGGGTGTATCGAAGGAGTTTGGAAGAAAACGCAGCTACACCGAGTCAGGCAGTGGTGATTGAGGAACAAGCACAGCCCTGTCGGCTCTGACTGTGGCCAGGGAGCTGCCGCGCCAGTGCCCGAGGGCGAGGAGGGGAAGAGGGCAGCTTCCCGGGAAGTGGGACTGCGCCTTCGTGGTCCTCTTCTGCCGCTGCACCGCTGGAAATGAGGCTCTGGACTTGGAAAATTGAAATTTCAAATTGCATTTGAAAAAAGTGAGAGATGCGTTACTACCAACCTGCCAAATAGTAACAGCTACATTGTTAGTCTGCGTATAGAAAGGTGGGGTTTTTTAAAGTAATTTTGGAACAGCTTGAAAACAAGCAAGCGGATTCAGATCCACGCTTGGACACCTGCAGTCAGGTGTCTGCCTCAGAGGTGTCTACGTCTGAGGTACGTGGCAAAGTCCCTGGAGGTCTGGGCACTATGAACCTGAGGTAGTCAGCTGTGCAGTGACACAGGGCAATAAAACAAGGCAAGAAAGAGGGAAATGGGAAGGAGTTACCAAAAATGGGTCACCCAGAGGTAGGATGACTACACACCTGGGACCTTCCCCCTGCAAAATGTGTCTCTGGCAAGTCACCGCTGGTGAGCTCAGCCAACACGCCAGCACTCAGGACCTGGCTCTGCGCATCTTCCCCTTCGAACTAAGAGGCCCCAGGGTTTTGTGAGGATGCTGATGCTAAAGTCCTGGCTGATGAAGAAACTGTTTTGATTGAAAAGGGGTTGTGCCATTTCCCTTCGCTTAGAGGCTAAGGATCCTGACTTTGGGACCTGAAGTTTGTCCTCCTGCTTCCCACCAGGTTTGGAGGCTTCACAGCACCTGCCATTTGGGGAGGGGAGGTGTTGCTTTCTTCCTTTTGGCTAATTTAATAGTTGCATCACATTTAATGGAAGGTGAAGCATCTCTTTGTCAGGTACAAACAGGTTGACAAATCAAGCAATGAATGATACCTACCACAGTCTGGGGCTCTTACGGCTGTACAGGACATCATGGGGGCTTGAAGAGTATTTATATCACCATAGCAACTGTAACTCATGGATGGAGCTGAAAAATTAAATGGAGGTGTTTGAAGACATAAGATCTCAGAGCAATATCATACAGCATGCTGCAAGTGAGTACAAGTCAAGCATGAGGGACTCATCCACATCACCTTGTGTTGGCCATGCTTGTATCGCTGCCACTGTTCTCCATCAGTAACGTTATCAACAAAAGCTAGAGAACAGAAATTTTTTCTTTTCTAATTGAATAGGGTGAAGCGAATGAAGCTAATGACAATTTAGATGAATGGGCATCTGCCCTGTCAGGTCTAAAGACTGGTGTGGGAGAGGGGAACCACAGCCTCTGCATTTATTTCAGAGGGTTTTTCCCATTTGATGCCCTCCGATGTCCGGGACCCCTCAGATGACAGCTGGCAGTACCTGAGCATCCCAGCTGGGAATGTCTCCTGTATCCCTCCGTAACCTGGTGAGGAATTAATTCAGGAGAGTGCTTGCCTCAGCCTGGGCCAATTACCCTGCTTCCTCGGTAACCGAGGAATGACTAGCCTCCACCAGACAGCCTGCGACATTTGTGAGACCATTTCTGAGTAGGCAGAGAGATTGGATAAGGTCAGCTGGGAAAATCAAGAGGAGGTATGTCTGTGACTCCCTTTTGGTGTCGGTCCCGTACTCCAGACGTGCTGGTTTAAAGGACGCAAGGTGGGTGGCAAGCAGCCTCAAATGGCAGCCGAGGACCTTCAGCTGCAGAGGGTTTTACAGCGCCGCGCAGAAAGGGAACCTCAGGCCTGACCACACGCCTCGTCCCTCTGCAAACCGTTCCTGGGGTGCTTTCGACAGCAAGTCAAACCCAAACCCCAACTCACCGACAAGGGCCATAAGGCCCAACAAAAGCAGTGCGGGGATCATGGTGATGGCTCTCCTCAGCTGCCCCAGGAGACCTGGAAACAGAGCGGTTTGCAAAACGTGAAGAAATCAGTGCTGATGTTCAAAAGCCGTGGAGCAAAGTTTGCGTGCCAAAAGCTCCCATCCCAAGGCCCTGAACGGGGGTGGCATTAGCCAAAGGTTGGGGAGCGGAGGCACCCTCACCGCAGCATGCTCCCCCCCTCACCCCAGCACGGGGTGCAGCCGCCAGCTTCAGAGAGCGGTGGTGGGAGGAAAAGCAAGTGATGGGAGCCCCATCTGCTCCTTATTTCCTCCTTGTTTGGGGGATACAGGCTTCTCCTGCGGCTGAATGTCTCCTCCGTCTCGTGTGCCGCTACACCATCACATCGAGACAGAAGGACCGAGCGTGGGGAGCTCGGGAGCAGGGAGGTCCCCGTCGGCAGCCTGGGCCAGCAGGGATTTTTCAGCCCCTGTCACTTTATATCGCTTGCTCACATGGCCCCTCCTGAACACCTGTAGCATGTCTTTATGATGAGAAGGTACAGTACCTTTGTTTTAATTATATAGGTGTTTGAAGTCTAATGTGCTACAGAGTGCACACATCCTTTGTCTCTCTGTTCAAAACGCAATGGAATTTTTGCTTGGCTTTTGGAAAAACAAGTGTTCAAAAATCAAGCAATATGACCCTCTCTGCTATGACCCTCATGCAAGGCAAAGATTTTGCTGGTGAAATAACACTTCTGCATTAATTCCTGTGTGTGATAATGGCAGATAATCACTTTTGTAATAAATGCGTTTGTGGTGCTTGTTAATAAAATCCCAAAATATCATCAGATAGTAGCTATCAACTAGAAAAAACATTGACTGTACTTGCCTTGCTGGTGAGTGCATTTAAACTGAGCATTTTTTACGGCTTACAAATGTTTCTTTTTCCCTAAGAGGGTTTCAAACACAAAACACACCACGAGTCTTATAGGCAATCATCACACAACACTATTAACACTTGAAAATGCCTTATTGATTTTAATAACGTGTGACCTTTTCTCTAGTCTGTATTTCTACTGCAAACTAAACTGCATGAATGCACAAACACAAATAGTCCACTGGTGTCATCAGAAAGACTCCCTTGTCCTGAGTGAGCTTATTCAGGCCAGCAAACACCCTCGGCTGGAGCTGGGTGCACGCAGTAGCTCAGTTTGAGCTCTAAGAGTGAATATTTGCAAGCCTGGATCAATATAGCTTGACCCAATACCTATTCATTCAATGGCAAATCCATACCGGGCCCCATCAAGAACTACAGGCTGTAGCTGTTTCCACATGCACAAAATTGCCATATTATAAAGTTTTAAGTTATCAGCCTTTTTTTTTCCCTGCCATCACAAAAATCACCACAGGCCTTAAGTAGAAAGAGCATAACAATCACAATATTGACAAAATGCTAAATCAAAGCAAAATCAAGGCTTCTGGCTCTAAATAAATATTCCATGAGTGAATTCAGACTCACCTGTCTTCAATCGGCCTTCCTCTGAGGCAGGTCACTTGATGACTTTTATATATACGTGTATGAAAAGGTACCCACCCTATGGGCTTTGGAATGTTAATTCCTACCTAGTGTGATGACATTTGTTTTAAAGTACAATAAGTAATACATATTAAGAGCTTAGAACTCTTACGATTCCTTTCATCCAAAGATTTGCACAAGCGGTGGTTAGTAAGGCTCAGGACAACTCTGTGAAAGGAAATAAATACTGTTTTTCCTCCATCAATAAGCACATTGATATACAATAAATGACTCGCAGAAAGCATTGCAGTGAATCAGTGGCAGAGGCCAGGCAAAAATCAGATCCCTGTCTAGCGCTCTCCTTGCTTTACATCTCAGATCAGTCTGGACACATTTCTGGAAGGGTTTTTGTCTCGTTTCCTCAATGATTTCAGATTGGCAAGCTTTTAATTGAATATCATACTTTCATATGAATTCCAAAAAGGACAATTAAAGAAAAGCATCTCACTGCTCCATTGCTTGCAGCAAGCCTAATTCAGGAGGGTGACATGAACACTTTGAGAGCAGAGGCAGGGTTTGACTTTCAGCTTTGAGGAGGCAGGATGCTGCAGCCGAAATGAGGAGGAAGGGAACTGGTCTCTCAGCAGCTGAAGCCAGTGGGGGCACACAGAGGGTCTCTGGAAGACTTGCACCTTGTGGTCGAGAGACTTTTCACGTGTGTAAAACATCTGAGTCACTTGGAGGTGGAAAGATGGTCTGGGAGGCCAGTGCCCTTCAATCCTGTCCCCTTCCCCACATTTTTCTCTTCCCAAGACACTACCCAGCATGCATGGAGGCTAGGAAAGCAAGATTTTCTTCCAGTAGCTCTCTCTTCAGTGTTTAATACATCACAAATCCACCTATTCCCATTGCTTTCTTTTGAGCGTGAGCTGTGGCAGGTAGGAAACACTGTTTTGGCCAGATACTAATTACTGGGTTCAAAACCAAGCGATGGTTATTAGTCTGTAAAGCACAGGAGATGATCAAGTGGGCCTTGTCATCTTAAAAATCAATAAACAGAAATATCATGGACTTAGATCCTGAGTTAGTATGAAGGAGGGAAGCTTCACTGGAGAACCTAGCCCTGTTGTTACAGGAGGGTTGGGATATGAGTTAAGGTGAGTATAAAACATGAGTATAAAACATGAGTATAAAACATTTATTTGGATGAAACATGGAAATTATAGACATCTTCCCAAAGATTACAACAAGGCCAGACATTTGTTCTTTATGTACAAACCTGATCTCTTATTGTATATTCAGACCAGACTATCACTTAATTCTTTTACTGGGCTTTAACATTTTAAATAGTAAAAGGTCATGTTTGACATAATGTAAGGTAAGAATCTATGTGGTATCTTTGGAAATAACAGGTAGAAAACAGATATCACATGTACAGTGTGACTTTAATCTTTTCAAAAGCAAATAGTGACTGAAGAAATGCTGGACAGGAGGAAAGCCCGAAGAAATGAGCTGGGAAAAGGTCAGAGTGCAGAGCTTGATGGCAACAAACCCAGTTGTGCCTTCTACAGAACAAGATAATCTGTATTAGAAAGAGATCTGTTCTCTCAAATAGATGAAAATAATTTAGTATTAACATCCTGTTAAACAACTGTTTATAAAAACAGTATCATCTTGGTAATAATAAACTAGTGTTCCTCTGTCGTTGAACCTATGTTCAGGCTGATGACTTGGAACATTTTTTTGAAAAGGAGCCTCTGACCTTCGGTAAGATTTCCTTCCTAATGCATTGGCCACTTGCTGACAGTCCTTAGGATAAAGTTTTGAATTTAAATACTGTTCATCTTTGCTATGTATTTTCTCTCTCATTTATTACCCCCGTAATCACAGATTTTCTACATTTCACACTACTGACACATGAATTCTTAATGCCTGCTCTGCTCTGCATTGCTCTTTATTAACTCATTGAATGGTGCATGTTATGTTTTAAGTATAATTATTTTTATCTGTGCTGCTGTATGCTTTTAGGTCCCTGCGACAGATTCTTTGTATTCACACAATTTCCAGTATAAGGCCAAATAAGAGGATATTTTTTCAGCAGCATTACGAATGGGATTGTTTCGTGCTAAAAACCTCTTTATCCTCACAAAATTTGCCGACTGCCTTTTAGAGTGAATGCCGAAAGCAGGCAGTCCCTGTGGAAACAAGGTTGTGCTCACATATGTTGAATGGGGCAGGGCTCTAAGCCAGTGCACTTGTCCAAGGCACTGCCACATAAAGGGACCTGCAAGATGTTAGAAAACACCATCTTCTGCTCCAAGGTCTTTGTGGGGCTGTAAACCCAGAGCATCGGATTCAGGTGAACCGCTATATGGGAGTGGGCTGCATCTGTCACTGGTTGGCACAATTGTTCATTTTTGTGCTAGATTTAATTCGGAAAATAATTCAAGAGTCAGATAAGGTCTACCTCTGACAGCGCATAACCCGACAGAAGGGACGTACACAGCTGTGATATGATGCTACTTTCGATAAGCTGAAGCGGGGATGAGTTAGAAGGCATCTTTGTGCATATGACTAAAGCAGCTCTTTCTAAATGGCTAGACTTCATAAAGAGAGATCCAGGAATGTGCTGGACTGATGTCCCTGAAATATGTTACCTTCTCTCCTAACACTACCATACCTCTTTTTATAATTTTTCTTCATTATTCTTGGTGTTTTGTTTAGAAGCACAGGTTTTTGGATTCATATGATATTGCAAGACTCTCATTTAGAAGGACAGCAAGTTGCTAACCCTCAGGCTTGGTAGTAGGGAAAATATATGAAAGTCATGGAAATATGATGTCATTATTAAATTAATATTAAAGGAAAAGGACACAAATGTTATAATTTAAAAAAAAACCTCGATCCTGTAATTTTAAACTCCTTCTGCTGTTGTGTAATGTTTAAACAAGAAGGATGCCAGTACATATTCCCCTTGTGCTGGATTTTGGTCAGCCCAGCATGCGATCGGGAGAGAGGGGATAGAAAGTCAAGGAAAGATTGTATCTGCATCTTCTTAAACTTAGGAAGCAGGAAAGCTTCCTGGTATTCACAGGGGCACCCTGGCAATAAACTGCAGTCAGTGACCACAGACACAGTTTCCCCATGGTCTTTTGCTGACACCGTTAGTTACACTGCGCTAAAGGGAGTACAGAGTAGACAAAAAATGCTACCTGACAGAATAGCATTTTCCACCTGTTTTACATAAGCTAGAAAGGAGCACAGCTGAGATCTAAAGCACACCAAGGTTCAATATCACCAGTTCTTTCCTACTCACAGATTTTCACTTTATTTTTTTTTCCTCATGCCAAGTGATCTTACCAGGGTGAGGCTTTTTTCATTCCACTTAATGGAGATGCAATCAAAACGGACCATCATTTTGAAAAGCATGGTGTATTATTGCACTTGCTATTCTCCTTCAGGTTGCAGGTTACAGCATCACGTTTCACTGCGTGGTGAGAATACTATCTAAAATTACCTGGAACAATACTCATACTAATTACTGTCTCTGTTGTGAGTTTCAACTCTGGTTTCATAACATTGTCAGGTAGATGCGTTTCTCAGGTTTTTCCTTTTGTCTGGGATGTAATTATAGGTAACACCGGGTATTCACAGACTTCATAACTGCTTTATAGGGAAGCTGCCCATGACAGCTGACGCATGTTGGATGCCTACCCCTAACTGGCCAGTTAATGATGCATCTGTAGCATCATCTCAAACAAGCCCTCTAGAGCTGTCTTTCCCAATTTTTAAAGGGATTCAGCCAGCTTAATAATTACATTTCCATAGATTTTCTTTTCTACGTCTAGTATACCTGTAAGTAATGATAGCAAAGGTCTTCAAACTTGTAAGACATGAGGCGCTCAGTTTTCACTGTGTTCAGAAGTGAACAGGTGCTGAAGGCCCCAATCTCTTCCTTTATCTTGCCTTTCTGAAGAATGCAGATGGGCATTGAAATGACATCCCACTCTGCACAAGCATCTCTCTAGCCATCATGTAAAATAACTAAGACCAGAAGTGTTTATGAGGGAGGAATTCCTCATAAACATTCCTTCTATTCTCTAAAACGAGACTTTGAATTTTACTGTAGGAAAGGTGTTCTAGCAGAGGTCACTGGACTGGATCTTATGAGACCTCAGTTCACATCCCAGCTTAAAGACAGATCTATCACCTAAAGTAAGTCATTTGAAGTTCCAGGCAGGAGAGGGTTTATGCTCATAAAGCACAAATCAAAACACTGTCATGCTTCAAAACTGTGTTCCAAGTACTTGGCTGAGATGTACTTCTGCTCCTTTTTGAGGCTAAAGTGGCCCAGCCGGAGGAGCTTGGTCCTTACATCCCAAAGTCTAGTTCTGGACTCTGCATCCCAATGCCAAGATCTCTGGGTGAGTGGGAGTTTATAGCGCACGCTCATACATTTACTCACAAAAAGTGGCTGTGATGCCTACTTTGTTTAAACCAGCCATGGCAGAAGCAAGATCAATCTTAGAATATAACCTCACGAAGGCAGAAACCTACGCTAACCTCCCTTTTGTGTAAAGCACTTACGCTCCTCACCAAGACTGGATGCACGTGTGTTCATTCTTCAGCCTGTCGAGGTTGTGTTACTGCACAGCAGAGAACACCAGAGCCACAGGGGAAGTCGGTGGGAAGACAAGAGGATGGCCCTACAGCCCCTGTAGGGACACAGTTGCATCAGCTTCACGAGACTGCCTTGGTGTTTCATATTGAACAGGGCAGGGGTGTGTGTGTAGAAATCAACATATTATTTTGTACTAAGTGTGGAAAATACAGAAAGCACTGGGAACAGGGAGGAGAACCCCATCTCCTCTCAAAGCCCTAAGCTACAATGTCACATTTTCTCTTGCTCCCTCTTTCCAGTCCCACAAGCCTGACGCGGTGCTCTACAAAGCTTCAGAAGCAAAGGCGGAGAGGAATGCCACGCTTGGGTAAAACACCTTGTAGTTGCTCACTTCGGCAGCGCCCATCAGCCTTCCGGATACCTTGGATCCTGCCCCAGGGCACCATCCGCTGGAGAGGAAACTGACACACCTAATCCCAAAATCTGGATTCCAGGAAGAGACTGAAATGAGATACTGGAGCACCTAGTTCTTGATGTTCCTAGGTCTCGTTTCAGTTTCCCACATACAAAATGAGGATAGAACATTCATGACTCACAGGGATGTCAAACTAACATCCATTAATAATTAATTATTAACTTTACCCATTAATCATGATAACTATTAAGAGCATTTCTGTGTGCCTGGAATTCATGATACAAAGCATTGAGGACTGTCAACATTGTAGAAACCAAACAGGAAACAATTTCAGACTTTTTTCTAGGGCAGCACAATAACAAAAGAAATAATTAGCAAGGAGGAAGAAGATAAGGAAAGGAATTAATGTGGTTTTGTGTATTACAGTCACCTGATTTTCATACAATGTCATCTTGGGAGAAGCCAGTGGTTATTGGAGATTGCATGGTTTGTGAAGCAGATGATAGGTTAATTTTTTTATGAGTCACGTGTTGAAATCATACCACCAGGCAGATGATGTCTGAACAGGTTGTGTTCAAAAAACACAAAGTTTTTTGACAAAGTATATTAACAGAGATTCAACACTGAGCTGACACAGCTACATGGCTCCTGGATCAGTGATGGTTTACTTTAGGCAGCTCAAGCCGTGGCTGTAATAGCTAATCCAAAAAAAAGTAGCCTTAGAACATGCACCTTATGGGATGTCAAAAAGCAAGTTTTCTTAACTACTCCCTTTCTATCAACAAGCATCAAATATCTCTCAGTGTACATGCACTTAAAATTAATACACCAAATTTGAACAAGATTTTTTTGGGTGATGCTCTGGTCTCCTATGTACTACTTTAGCCGGTTTGATGTGTTAGCTTAAATCGATGAAGAAGATATGGGCATATGTTCCCTTTTGCAGCATACGATACAGAATGGTGCTCTCCAGGGGGACAGATGACAAGTCTTCCATCTGGAAGACTGGAATGTCTTGGATCACCACAACCATATCAGACAGGCTTGACAGGCTTAACACCAAAGGCTGCAAAGCATGATCCAAGAATGAAAGATCAGAATAGACCTTCAGAGCAGTAATTTGCTCAAATGTGGTGGAACCTATTTATCTATTTATCCTTTGAAGAGGGCTCAGGGGCAACATACCCCACAGAACAGTTCTAAAATAGTCTACTGTAACATCAAGTATCCTCCACTTCAGATTCCTAGAGAGGCTTTCCTTAAATTCTGGAGAAAATTTCCTTAAATTCTGTCACTCTCGAACTGTCGTATACAGCTGTTCTAAAGAGACAGACAGATCAACCCACTATTTTAATTTTCCTTTAAAAAAGTGGAATACACAGCTATACACAAAATATTGCATATTTTGTACTCATATGCAATGAGTACAAAAGCCATATTATTCTACATCAGCTTGTGCTTGCTTGCTTGCTTGTGTGTGTATGTGAGAGACAAAATGACAGCATCCCTCACACTGGGTTGAGGAGACTGGCTTTATTCTTACATGGAAGACAAAGGGCTTGTTTTAGAAACCGTACTCTTCAAAGTCCAAATTTTCTATAGAAATTCCTGTAGAAAAGTATTCCTTTTAGACTTTCTAGATGGGAAATAGCACAATGTAGATTACTTGGAACTAAGTACTGGAAGTACTCCTCTTTCGAGTCGGCCTCCCTCAATGACCTCTGTTACACTTGCAGGCAATCCAACCTACTAATGGGGTCTGAGAGCAGCTGCTCAGTTGTTGCCCTCTCCAGAGTTTGTTTCCCATCCCATCTCTTTCAGGGATCAGACTTCTTCACACTTCCCAAATCCCAAAGCTCAACTCAGCACTTAACTTCTGGGTAGATTTCTTGAGCAGACCATCATAAGCATAATGCCGGATCAATCAGAGACCAAAGAGTGCCCAGTCAAGTCCAGATAATCTAGCATTAAGAACTGAACCACACAGATCTCGTTTGGTTATTATTGTCTCCATGTATTTCTTCAATGATTACTTCATGCAAGCATCAAGCACAGACTTAAGCGCTAATCATTACTAAATTTACATGCTGAACTCATGCATAAGCCCCATAACCTCAAAAGCTATACGTGAACATTTCTCACCTATTGTATAATACCCTTTCATGGCTAACACATGCCAGACCAGGTACCATTTTGTGATTAGTCTAGCCTCAGGAACCTTATTTAGTCATGTCCTTACACATATGATCTATCTGCTGTAAGCAATTAATCACATGCAACCTGCACCCTTTCTAGATATTGCACATCATCATCATGATCTGATCTATCAGCCATATTGCCACTAGATAGCTGTTGAGAAAGTCAAGCTTTGTGCTTTTCAAGTCTGTACAGCTGACATTTGTTTGAGTTGGTGTTCTCTGTATTGTTTACACTTCTAGCTTGCTGACCCAGGTCTTATTATCATGGACACTTCATTATTTAATCTGCACTGCAAAATCACTGAGCTCTACTGTAGAAGAAGAATTTGTTCCTCACTACTCAAACTAGAAGAATTTTCCAGTTCTTAAAGAATTTTTAACTTTCAGCCAAAATAAAATTCTTGGATTTGAATTGTTCATCTCAAAGTAATAGGCAGATCAAGAATGGAGATCTTCCCAAGAGGACTGTTCAATGACAGTTTTAATCTCCATTCAAGACAGAAAATGCAGAAAGCAGACATGAAAGTAAAGACTTGAAGCAGACAGATCTATGAGGCTGCCACTTCAAAATAAATTTAAACTTATTAGTACAAACAGTCTCAACTTCCCCTTTTACCCAAACTACGCATTCCTGCTAACTCCTTGTATCAGCACTGGAGTGTGTGGGGCATACTATAAGCCAGATGAAGGAAGAGGTCCAACTGAAAATTAACCTAGAAAAAAAATCAGCAGCTTAAAGTGACATGAAAGCACAGACTCTCACTAGGATTTACATTGAGTTTGTAATGGGGCTATTCACACACGGAACTGAATAACCTCTTACAATGCACCACGCTGGAATCCTGACAAGACCACGTTTTTCCACACAGCACACAACTACATTAGACATGATTTTATATTTCCATTGCCTACTCAACATAATTAGGACTCAGAGATGAGTCCTGCCAAGGCACTTTTAAAAATACTGTTGGAACATTGGTTTCCTAAATTAAATTTCATGCAACTGGATGAAAAAAAAAAAAAAGGAGCACTTTCTAGTGCATTTAGAGAGTTTGTGCATTAAAAAGGAGATCAATTTGAAGCAAGTCTACTTCATGCTTCTAGTAGATTAACGGGCAGCTGTGTACATCTTAAGCTGATTGCCTTCTCAAAGTGATGTCGTAATGTTAGATAGAACCTCACGTGGTTTGCTCGAAATCTAGAAAGAGCACATGCAACTTTCTGATGGACCTTATTAAAAGAAAAAAATAACCCACAGCACCTAGACCACCTTATCTGAAAGGATGCAAAAGTCAACATTAGAATTAAAATAATTTTATTTCAATGTACATGAACAGAAATAAAATATACTTTTTTAAACTTACTTACAGAGATATATTGCTGGGCTGGCCCAATCACAAGTGTTCTCCACTACAGGGCAGCAAGACTAACTAGACCCACTTCACTGCTTTTTGGACCAACGGGATTCAAACTACCACCTCAAAAGGGTCCTTCAGCACACAGCAAACTATTTTTTTGAAAACGAAAACTCATCAACTCTTCACACAGCCAGAAATTTTACATTGTGTTCCAAGGAAGATCTCCCTTGAAAATTCTGTCCGTTACTGAAGAACAGTACACAGTATGCGGCGCTATATCTAAACTTAACGGATCAAGGTTTCTCCCAAATACTTTTCTCTATTCTACTTTCTTGTACAAAGCATCTGCTATAAAATCCACACATTCAAAACCACAGAATTATACAAACCTGTGAACAAGGCTGTTTTCAATATGCTTGTTGCTATGTGCTACTACCCGCTGTATCAGCTTTAACATGCAGCGTCCATAGATGGTAAAAGGGCATTTCTCTTGACCATCTATTTCAGAATTCACAGAAGTTATGACTGTTTTTACAACTTACAGTGCAATGTAGTTAAGTTATTCAATGTCATGATATGGCACCATAAGATAAGCAATCATTTGTTAAAATGCACAATTCCTTTACTAATATTTTTGTGATGCTTTACTTATAATATAAGTAATAATAAATTTAAAGACAACTGGAAGAGGAACTGATAGGGAAAAATCTTTTTAAAAAGTGTCTATCATCTCGTTTAATAAAGAAAATTAGAAAAAAACCTGAACTGTCAGATTCAAGGAAAACATAGGAAGTACCTCTTCACACAATGCAGTTAAACTGTGGACTCCTTGCCATATGATGTGGATGCTAGGATCCTATGAGGATTTAAAGATTTTTCTCCCATGATTTTAACCAGCAAATGCTCTCAGATACAGAGTTCCCCAAGCCACAGATTGCTTAAAGTATATTCTGGGGAAGCATTGCTAACTGCTCACCCTGTTCTTACTCTTTCTTGTGCATCTGCTTTTGGCGACCAAGACTGGATGCTGGGCCAGAAGGACCTTTGATCTGACTTGGTACAGTTTCTAACATTTACTTCAAAACACTTCATAAACTTATACTTAAGACAAAGTTCATCATTTGTCATGTTATTTAGTTAGAAGGACTCAGATTTTTGAATTACAAATGACTTCCAAAAGACGGGAGGGAAAAAAAAAATTAAGCTTTTTTCTGCTATGACTCAGTTGTATAAAACTGTATAGAAAAATGAGCATTATGTGCAGACGTAATGAAAAGCAGTAAGCTTTATAAAAAACATTCTTAGAAATGTACCAAGCATAAACAAAAGATGATTTACAAATACATTTAGCTGTTCTTCTAGTCATCATCAGAATCTGAATCATATTTCTTTCCTCTGATGGTCTTCTTATCCAACTTCGTAAAGCTTGTTCCAAACTTCTTTTGACTTTGAAAAGGTGGGTCCATCAAGTTTCCACTAGAGGAAAAGAGAAAGGCATGTTGATTAAAGCTGTATTCATGCAGACAGTAAGTAGCATCTCTAATTACCTGTTTCTCCAGGAAAATATTGTACGAGAACACAACCCCTACTCCCTAAAGCCACCCTAAGTAGCATTGCGGCATTGCTAGCATAGCACATCCTGGACAAAATGGCCTGGATAACTGTAATTCAGACAGGAGTGTGAGTGTAAACAGCACCTGTGAGTGGAGCTCTAGAGAAAAACTGTCTGAAAGGGCTTTTGCTGCAAACTGATCATGCTAAAGATGACCATCTGCCAGATTAAACAGTAACCAGGGAATTACCGAGAGACTTTTCAAAACAAATGAGGAGCCAGAGTACAAAAGCAGCTAAAATTTTGTAACAGGGACTTTGGAGTAGAAACAGATGCGTCAAAACTGGGTTTTGTACTGCCAGAAGTCACCTTATATTATCTCTGCCTAGGCCAGACAGAGCAGCTTCCTCATCAGATACTGCGCTCCAGTTAGGGGCGTACAGAGGGACTCACGCCTCAGTGTGCATGTACGACCCTGTGGGGGCTTTCTCACCAGCGTGTGGGTCCATGGGTTGTCGGCAACAGCAGGTGCTCACTTAAAGCTGGAGCACCCGCACCTCCTACAGCAGGGGTGCGCAAGGAGGGGAATCCCCTCCCCTTGCTCAGAAAATAGTGTGTGTGCTTTCACTCACATGACCCGTGAGGGGTTTGTATCTAAGCGTCAGCGAGTGAGCGAGCAGTTAGAACCTTCTGGAATTAGCTGTAAAAGGGTGCTTAGAAATTTCTAGGTATTAACATTTTGTAAATAACATTTTGTTGATATTGATCCTAAATGTACAGTTCACTGATTGCTAGTTAATTACATGTCAGTACTGAGTCAACACACCCCTTGAATCCTGATTTTGGTCAAACAACGTGACCTGAACAGCTTTTCCCCTAAATACACCATCTGCTATCCTACAGGTTGAAGGAAAAGAACTGTTTCTAGGCTCTGAGGAGGACTATCTCCTTTTCAGGAACTCCAGAGAGCGGGACATTACATTCAGAGCAGTGTGGAAATGCAACACATGTACATAAACGGATGTCTCCTGGAATGGATCTCCTGGGCTGTGCAGATATTGTGGCTCACTTTGCAAAGCCAGGGTACCAAACTCAGGATCTGGCAAAATGAACAAAGAATGAAACAACTCCCCCACTCCACAAAGAGCTAAGAGTGGAATACACAGTACTAGTAGAGTCAAGGAGGAAGTAAAATTATGCCGTAAGCCAATGTACTAACATTGAGCAAATTCAATGCAGCTTGGTACAACTCCACTGAAAGATTTCTCACATAAAGGGCTGTTGCTGTCTAAACTATATAACCAAGCTGCCTTTCACTCCCCTGCATATTTGCTTGTTACTGAACTGGGTATTACCACTTGTTTTGAACTACAAATTTCCATTTCAGTCATTTAATCTGTTCAACAGCTACTAAGCTAAATTGAACAGTAGTTTCTTTACCTTTAAGGTACAACAACACTTCTTGCCAAAACTTGGAAATTAGGCATTGAAATAAATTCAGATAATGAAGTTTAAAAAACAAGAAAAAAAGAGCCAAAGACATTCAAAACAAAAGAGCAAAATTAACCTAAAAAGATAAAGATGATGTTTTAGCCACACTGGAAAGCAAAGCACAAAGTTCTGGTAAATGATTCTCCTGTAAAGTTAGGCTATTGTGGTGACAGTTATCTTCTACTGCCTTCTATTCAGTAGTCTTAACTGTGGGATTTATGATGATTATACTGTACTGCTATACAAACAATTTATTTGCACTTCCGCAACTTATTTTCACTTCCTGTACTGTTCTTTGGAAAAAAAACAAACATATTTATGTACGTAATATGGACTAAGATGCAGTTTAAGGATGACTTGCTGAGTTTTTTCTGAAGTGGATTAAAAATGCTCAAACTTTACTGCATTGCAACTGTGACATGTAAGCATCTATAGCTGATTTAGAAAAGATTACACTAGATGCATGACTCAGAGGCCATATCAAAGCAGTGTAGCTACTCTACACACCTCATGGCAAGAACTCTGTTTATTTTTATTACGGTACAAAAAGGACAACGTAACACTCATTATAATGTCTCAATACTTTGCCAAGAGATACACCAGTTTTTAAATAACTGGATTAAACTCTCATGTGTTTTAAGCATACAACATATCAAAGTTACAAACTTTTACAGATTCTCCTGTCTGCAAGCATGTTCTCCTTGCACTGTATCTGAAAATAAAACAATCACAAAACAATTAATTACCTGTAATTAATTATATCTGCACAGCCTAATCTCCATTCTAAAGTCTCTGTAGTGAAGTCATCAGTGTTGCCAAGATCAGTAAAGCCCACAACATAGTCTTGTGTTTTTCCATCTTTTACTAATGCTAGAGTGGGAATTACTTTGATACGCAGTCTCTCGCACAAGAAAGGAGATTTTTCAGCATTTAATTTCAAGAATTTTGTCTCAATGTGCTTTTTTGCCAATACACTCAAATGTTTGTCCATTATTTGGCACCTGTGAAAAAAAATCCAAATACATAAAGTGTTAGAATCAATAAGCTGAAAACCATGTATTTTAGAGAAAGTTTAAAAGGAACAGTAAAGAGCTAGTTCTACCATGTTAATTCCTCAGACATGACCTTTTTAATTAAGAATTTAGTTTCAAGAGCAACTGTGTTTCAAAGGTAGCTGGAATTAATGACTAATAGAATAACAGCCTGGAGCACCTTTATTGCACAATTACACCATCCATTTCTCTAATTTCTTCCTAATTACTCCCACATACACCTGAAAGCCTCTCTCACTTCTTGAGACCTGCATTTATTGATGAAACTTCCCTCTGACTTCTCTTCTTCCCGCTCTAGCTTCACTGGCTATCAGCTGGAAAAATTTCTCTACAATGAACTTCACATCTTCAGAAAAGTACTCTCAACATGTTACAGCGTTTTGGTTTTTTTCAGTCACAACTTCCACAACTGAGATGCAGTAACTCACTGTACAAGGGGCAGGGGACGGGGGGGAGGAAGTGATTTGCACAGACTGCTTCCGTAGTGCTATAGGCAAAAATATTTCACTTTTCTGTTGCAATAGAATAGGAGTGTGCATACAATTATTCTTTCTCAGCTAAGGGACAGTAACAAGAACTGCTCAAGATCTTGCCAAATGGCAGAGATTTGTGGATTTGTCACCTGCGATCTCAACTTTCTGGATTGTCTTCGTTAAGCGGTTTAGCTTAGCTGTATGAACTCTGTAATGTGACTGTCCTTTAACTCAAGAGGAGAGCCGAGCAGATCAAAAAGCCGGAGTGGGCAAGGATGAAAGCAACATGATATTGTGGTTGGTAAACCTGACACACTAGCTTCAAGCTGGTTGTCAGCGCAACACATTTTACAAAGAACTTTCTCTAAAGTTCTTTCTCGTCTGAGTCTACAGACTTTGCTGGTTCAAGAAACAAGAACCAAACAACCCAAACCTGTTCTAAGCTACTTTATTTGCAGAGACAGTCTTTCAACTTCTTTGAGTAAAAGCTAGCCAAATACAACCATTTCCAGTATTTCTGAAAAGTATTTAACTTAGAAAATGTAGGACACAGATACCTCACTGCATAACCAGCTTCGACCTCTTTCAATTTCTCACATTGAGGCTGTTTCAGTTTATATTCTATAAGCTAGAGAGCATATAACACCTTGGGGGGGGAACAAGCAACCAACCAAAAACAGGACAACTGCCTCCTATTTCAACAAACTACTCTACTTTGCAACTGCATTTTAACAGAAGACATCAAGACAGACCCACTGAGGAACAGCCCACAACCCAGAACTTCTGAAATTTTTCCAAGGAAGTGGGAGATCTTATTTTAGGTTCCTGTTCTGAGTCAGGACGTATTCTCAGATCTAGGTCTCTCACACCCTAAAAAAGTGACATAATCACAAAGGCAGAGGCACAAAAGGAAAGCAGCTGCAACTGATATCCACAAATCCTTTCATAGCAAAAGGTTAAATTCTGAAGATGCCTAGACAAGTTTTCGTTTATATTTTTATTTTCGTTTGCCAGAACTGCCCAGAATATCTCTGCCTGGAATAACCAAAGTGATCTTTTTGAAATGCTGCTCCTGTAGGGTCACTACCTTTACAGACCTAGCTCCCTCAAATTAATCAATAATGAAACACATCACACTCTCAAACGTTGTCAAAGAAGTTATACACTTATATTCTAATCAACTATGAAACAGAGTATTAATTGTTGCCAAATCATGTTCAGATTAACTGGAATTGGAAAAAAAAATTAAAAAACCAAATGTCTTGAGAAGGGAGCGAGATTTAGAAAATGCAGGAATTTGAATACTTCCAAAAACGCCTATTTATTTGTGGGATTTGAAAGAACATGTCTGTATTTGCACACATCTATAAACAAAAGGTTTTTTGAGCACAGCTTATTTACTATACCTGAACGTTGTATCTCTATAGAAATGGCAAACGACATTTTTACTTTCTTTGACTTCTTGGAAAAAGTCTCTCTCACTTGGGATTTCTCTGTATTCTCCATGTCCTTTTGAAAGCCACTCCTTTTGGAAAACATAAAAGGAAATAATTAGTATGGAGTTTGTTAGTCCTGCACCTGTCATGCAAGCTCTATAGCATTTAAGAAAAACAAAAGAGGGGGCCTGCAGTGGAAACCCACTTCATATAGTAGTACAAGAAGAAATAAATTACTTCCCCCCCTTTAGTTCTGTTTTGAAAATATGCAAATGCCACTAGGCTAGACAATCCTTTTGGGTTGCCTCTTTCTCAACAACAGATAGGTGGTTGAGCAGTAAAGCTACCTTACTTCTTCGGAAATACAAATCTTCTACAGAGCTGCACAAATTTCTGCAGTGCAGCCTCTCAGTAACACTAGACTAGTTCAAAGACAACACCAATGACAGAAAATTCTCAGCATTTGAAAACTGCTAATCAACAGCTTGGGCCACTCTCTCTAAAATGTTTTTGTACGCTCAGAGAACTCTTGTCTAAAACTGATTCAAGTCATTACACGTATTAAAATGGATTTCTTCTAATTTTTCCCTCTATGAAAAAGTCAGTGAGAAAAAAGCCTACTAACTCACCTGCAACAGATGATGTTTATCAAATATACACTGAAAGTATCTTAATATGAGCCAGGCTTCCAGAAAACCATTCAGAAAACACATGCATACCATTGGTCACAAAATGTATGGAGAAACAGAATTTCACAAGCTAAAATTTACAGGCAACTTCAAAATCTGCCTGATTAAGTGTGCAAACACAGTTTCAAAAAAGCTAATCTTCTAGATTTTCAACAAATGCACTTAAGAAAAAACCCCAGCTTCTACAATACTGAAAGTTAATAGTAGCGTATTAAAGCGAAGTGATTAGAAGTAGTGCAGTATGACAGAACTTGACAAAAAACTTTCGTTTCCAATGTGGGGAGGGGAAATTTAGATAAATCACTGTTCTTGATCTTGCAGTTTTGTCTTAGCAGAGCAGGGCGGGGAAGAAAAACAAAAGGGTTTCCAAGCAAACCGAAAATATCCTGTAATCTAAATTAGGATAGAACAAAGAATTTCCTGAACATCGTACACATTAAAAATGCATAGAAGTATGAGCACATGAAGAAGTCATTATGATGCAAATCAGGAACTGACTTATCCTTCAACAGTGGGTATGCATTAATTCCCCTCTGCACAATCCTATTCCAGAACAGTGTGGCAGCTTACTCCTTTTACTGAATAGCATCCTACTTCAAATTTGCGTTTGAAAATGCATGAGAACAGTGACTTAAGATCAACTGACATGAACAAGTTTTTGCATGAGAACTAGCACATGGTCACATCCAAGAACATCCAAGTGTTATGACTTCTGCAAAACACTAGACTCAAATATAAACTGAACTTTTCAAGACAAGCAAATAGCACGCCACTTTCTCTACTTCCGCGTTTAGAGAATCAAAGCTGCTAACACTGCCTGTCCTCCAGCATCCCAACCATGCCATGCCATTTTACTGCATTCCTGTTTCAAAGCATGGCATCAACTTTTTTGGGTTCCAGCACAGCCAGAGCATTTCTGTTCAACCCAGTCACCTCCCCCCCAACCCAGTCTATTTCATTGTTTAGGTTTGCTTAGATGGAGTAATCTAAGAAACCTATGGCTTCCCTATTTACAATTCAAGTCTCACACCATACATTACCAAAATTTTGGTGAGAACTATGTTCAAAGAGACTTTCTGGGGAATATAAAGACCACAATTTAGCATGAGGTATCAGAGACCAAAGCAGGATTTCTTTCCTGCAAGAAGAAATGAGCAGTCATACAAAGACAACATTTCATTAGGTTAGAAGGAGTGGGACAAATGATTCCACCCTAGGAACAATGAAAGACCCTGTATTATTCTTCCACAAAATACCTTAAGAGAAGAGCATGCATCACTTACATGCCATAAGTAACAACCTCCAGAATTCAGAAGCTTAAGGAGCCTAACGGCTTACGATTAGGTTGCCTACAAGGCTTATGCTTCCAGATAGCAATGTTCAGTGAATGCGGACACACTCAAATCTTTGTATGAGACTCTCTATCCTAGCCTTATTGTAAACAATCACAGAGGTTCTTCTCTCCTCCTGTTAAAAACCACAAAGCATGCGCACATGGACAGACACTCGCTTTCCTGGATAATTTAATAATTTAAAATTAGTAAGTACAGAAAGGTGAGGAAGAAGAAAAAACCAAACCAAACCAAAACCAGAACAACCCCAAACCACTTAGTTCACATATACAATTTCCCTAGGATTTCCAAAAAGTCTGTTACACTGTACACATCAAGAGTCTACATTACTACAGAAATTACTTGTTTCTGCTGCTGGGCCTTTTTTAGTGCCTCAAGCCTCCTTTGTTTAAGGCATTCTAATTCATCTTCATCCATTTGGTCCAGCTTCTGCATTTCAGCATCCAGACGTTCTTCCACAACCTTGGTAGTCTGAAGTATTTCATTCTCCAGAACTTTTTGAAGTATTTCAACAGAGGTATCGGCA
This sequence comes from Calonectris borealis, assembly GCF_964195595.1. Taxonomy (NCBI): domain Eukaryota; kingdom Metazoa; phylum Chordata; class Aves; order Procellariiformes; family Procellariidae; genus Calonectris; species Calonectris borealis. The sequence continues at coordinate 147,713,926 of NC_134312.1, forward strand.
GCCATCTTTAACTAGAAAGTGGTCTCTTCAGAGCTGTGGAAATAGTGGTACATGGAATTAACATTTATACAAACACTTAATTAAAAGCCTGACCTCTCTTGCTTGCAGTTCACATTGTAGAGAAACAAAATGCTACGCTATTTGAAGATAACAGTAGGTAATTCTTTTCTATATTGCAACCCCCTTTAGAGAATACTTTCACAACAAACACAGATGGCAACAAAGATACCAGTCAAGTCCTGTTCTCTCAATCCCAAAGGCAGCTGTTGAAAGTGCACAGGAACCTGAAATTACTCGTCAATATAAAGAAGTAAAATTCACCAGTTCCAAAGGAACACTCATCCTGAGCTAGATCCATGTACCTTTGATAAATATTCTGAAACTAGAAGATGCAACTGGAAACCCCCAAGCTATTGGAAAGAGGTGTAAGATGCCTCCGAATAAGTCTAAGCAACGCTCAGTCTATAAGTGTCTGCCAGTAGTTTAAATGCAATTACTTTAAGTACCTGATGCATATTAACATATTTAAATCTGAATTAACACTCCTCTCCTCAGCTAAAAGACAGACAAGGCACTCAACAGCAAATGCTGTAGGCCAATACACTGCTTCAATTAGCACAAGGAAACTGCTGTTGCAAACACCATGCTATGGCAGCCAGCGAAAGGATTTAAAAAACCCCAACAACCACTACCGAACTGCTGAGTGAAGAAACACAGCTAAAATAATTTTCTCTAAAGTTCTCTCTGCCCAAACACTTCAAAAGGCACAAAATACTAAGACTGGGGTGCATGAAGAGCTGGGGCAACATAATTGATTGTTCTCCCCAATAACCTTACACTACAAAAAACTATCACTGTAACGAGTGACAGTTTTGAAACAAGGACAGTGCACAGTCACCCTAATCAGATTCTCAACCTGCAGGCCACGGATCTGATGTGCTGAATTTGGGTTCCAAGGGTAGTCTTGTCTGTATCTCAAAACAGACAAACTACCAACGCCATTGGCTTTGTAAACACCTTGCATACAGAGGCACGAAAGCATTTTAAGTAGCGATAGGCAAAGTACCAACATCGCGGCAGCACTCCAAGTGTAAATGCAACATCAGCAGTGCTAAGCCTGCTGCCACACTCCACACGTGTCACAGCCACACTTGCTCTGACCTGCAGCAGCTCGCCTCGAGTCCCTCTCCTCGAAGCTGCTAACTACAAAGTCTCTCCGTTAGTGTTTTCTATCCCCTTTTCCTGTATTTCCGGAGGAAATAAGAACCTTGCTAGCAGAGATCAGAGCGCACTAGGTCTTCAGGAAAGGGAGGGAACCCTGCTCAGCTGGGGCAAAGGGAGGCTTGCCCTCCGCGCAAACAGGAAGGAAAACGGAAAATCAACCCCAGCCAGCCCCCGCTACAGCCTGAGGTCCCCGGAGAGCTCTCGGCTCCCCGGGCCGCGGAAGCCTGGGTGCCAACAAGCGTTTCCTACGCAGCAGAGGGCCTGCGCCCAAGGCCCGCTCCCGGGGGACTCAGCATCACTGACGGGGCCGCGGCCCTGCCCGCTCCGCCAGGGAGGGGCGACACCGCCCCCGGAGACCGCCCGCAGCGCAGCCGAGGGGCACCACCGGCTGCGGGACGAGGGGGGGGCCGGCACACGGGGTGACATCGCGCAGGCGCCGCGCGCCTCCGCGGAGCCGTTACAGACAACGGTCGCCCGCGCGCCCACCCACCCAGCTCCTGACGAGCTCTCCAGAGAAAGCCTCACCCTCCCCCGGCCACGGTGCCGGCCGCGCCGCGCCGCCCCCCACCACAGACAGCCGAAGCCCCGGCGCACAACCGCCGCTCACCCCTCCGCCGCCGCCGCTCCGCGCCCCACCTCTCCCCGCCCCGCCCGCCGGCCGCGCCCCGCCGGCGTCTCGCGAGAGCCGGGGCGGGGCCGCTGCCGCGTGCGCGCGCACGCAGAGCTCCCCGACGCCTTCATTGGCCGGGGCGACGGGCGCGTCACTGCGGCGGCCGGCACACAGCGCGCATGCGCCGCGCTGGTGTGGGTGTCGCACCTGCGGGCAGCAGCCAGGAGGGCGGGCGTGTGTCTGCCAGGGCCCCGCCCCTTCCGCGCCTAGCCCCGCCCCGCCAGGACTGGCTCTGCCGGGACGCGCTGCCCACCCACGTCCCGTCCGCCTAGCAAGCGCGCTCCTCCCGGCGTGCGCAGCGGCGCTCTCCACCTTTCCCTCCCCTGACCCGCCGAACGGACGCGTCTGGGGTGCGGCGCGGCTCCCCCGGCGCGCGAAAGCGGGGCCGCTCTAGGCTGCCGGCCTCCCGCCGCCGCCGCGCTGCTCTGGGCGGGGCTTGGCCATCAGGGGGCGTGTCCTTCCCCGCCCCGCCCCTCCCCTCACCTCACTGTGCGACCACTGCGGGGCGGGTACGCGGCGGCGGCGGGCGGTTGTAACGGCTGCCGGCGGGAGCTGGGAGGGGCCGCTGCCGCCTTTCTGGGGGACTCATTCTCGGGGTTGGGCGTGTGAGGCCGAGGCCGAGCCTCGCAGGGAGTCGGGGCGCGGCGGGGGCGTAACGGCCAGGAGCGGCGGGGCTGGGCCCCTCGAGTGATGCTGTGAGGTAAGGGCGGCCCGCGCGGCGCCTCGGCGAGGGCAGGCGGGGCTGGTAGGGGGCGGGCGCCGGGCGGCGGCGTGGCTCGGCCGGGCCGCTCAGGCAGTCTCGTTGAGGAGACGGTGCTTGTCGTCTGTTTGCTCTTCTTGCAAGTGCGCTAGAAGATCCACGGATTTAAATAACGGGATATTAAAGTGTGTTTTCAAAAAAACGAGTGTTCTGCTTTCTTGTTTCCCGGAAATCTGACTCCCCGGTACTGAATGAGGAAGGTGGGACGGGATGATAAACTTTTAGCCTTATCTGCAGTCCGCGGGGAGCCTGGGTGGGGGTGGCTGATAAGGAGTGGCAGCTGTATAAAGGCAGAGAGAAGTAGGAAGTGAGGATTTTAGGGAATGAAGCAAGGTGGAGGTGGTGATCTTGAGGCTAAAGATGAACAGAACCGTGAGGCTTGCTCTGTCCGCGAAAGGAATTGCTGTAACGGGGTGATGACAACAACAGAAAACGTGCAGCTCTCAAAGCATATTAAATAGCGTGATGTCTGTGACCGCTGTTTTTCCTGCTCTATCTTGCTTTACTCTTGAGAAATGTGGCCAGGAGGAGATGGGGTTGCACCTGAGAGCCTTCTGTCATAATACACAGTGTTTGCTGTCTAACTTCTGTGCCATATTTCTGGGAACGTAGGCCGTCTTCTCCTGCCCCGCAGCAGCAGCAGCCAGGCTCTCCTGCGAGAGCGCGGCACCGTTTCGGCTCTCCTGCTGCAAGGCTTCTTGGAGGGGCGAGGGAGGAAAAGCTTTGTACGCTGAGGAAATCTGGCGAGGAGGGAAGGAAATACCATACTTTTAACGTTGCTGCCCGGCAGCCAAACTCCTTGCAGGGGAACCTCTGTCCCCGGAGCTGAGTTTGATCATTGCCGCTGCACTGAGCTGGAAACCCAACCCCGCCGCCTCTGGCCCCCCCCGTTTTGGCTGGAGGCCGCTCACCACAGCGTAGATGGTGGAATTTTGTTTACGGTCCACCCGGGGCGCGGAGCAGTGCTGGGGACAGAGGACCAGCAGAGCCCCGCGAAGGGCTGGGGGACCGCAGCTCGCATGCAGCTGCCGCTGTGTGCCCTTTCCCCTTAACCTCTCCCTTTCCCCACTTTGACCTAGCGGTCCCGTTTGCCTCCAGAAAAAAGCTTTCCAAACGTGTTTCCTTTATTTTGGCTATTTGGTCGGTTTTTGTGGCCAAACGGGCTACGGTCCTGCCAGGAGTCCTGGGCCTCCGCGCAGCCGCCTGGGGAGGCAGGAGGACCGGAGGGAAACTACAGATGTGCGGCATCACTTTCATCTTCCAGGGCATTTTCCATCACAGTTATTTTCCAGGGCTGCCTGAGGACCACACTGATGGAAAGAAAGCCGATTTCAAGAAGCAGGTCGCTGCAGCCCCCGAAAGCAGCCGCGTCCCCGGCGAGGGCGCCGCCGGCACGGGTCCTCCCCTCCCCTCCCCTCCCCTCCCCTCCCCTCCCCTCCCCGGCCTGGGGCCTGGGCCGAGCAGCGCCGCCTGCTCCCCCTCCGGCCGGCAAGAGGCGCCAGCGCGCGGAGGCGCTGCCCGGCCGGCGCCGGGGCCGCCGCTCGTCGCGTGGCGGCGCGGGGCAGGCCGGGACGGCGGGGGGCGGGGCGGGCGCGTGCGCGGCGCGCGGCGGGGCGGGCGGCTTACCATATGCACGGGGCTGCGCGCGGGCGGCCGGGCAGCGCTGAGGCGGGGGAGGAGCGCCGGGGCCGCCGCCATGGGCAAGAAGCAGAAGAACAAGAGCGAGGACAGGTAGGGCGGCCGCGCCCCCCCCTCGTCCCCCTCCCCGGGCCGCTGACAGCAGCGGCGAGCGCCGGTGCCGCGGCGCTGAGTCAGGCCCTGCCGGGGCTGGCGGCCTCGTCGGAGGCGGCGGGCAGATGGGGCTCGCTAGGCCCGGCCCGGCGTTCGTTGGCCAGGCGGCCTCGGGGCGGAAGGCCCGATCGTGCCTCTCGCCCGGGGGAGCGGCACCGGCTGTGCGTGCGGGCGGGCCCGGCCGGCGGAGGCCCGAGGAGACGGCGGCCGCGGGGGGCAGCTGGGTGTCCCACGGGCGGCGGCGTGGAGGGGGAGGCTGGCGGCCGCCGAGGCTGGCGTCGGCAGCAGAAACTTGGCCGTTGGCGCCGGAGCGGCTGCCTTGCTGCCGCCGTCTTTGCGCTCCCTCTGAAAGGCGCTTCCCTGAGCCTCGCCCGGGTTCTCGGGGAGTCTGTCCGGCAGCAGGCAGTGGTAGACGGCCGCTAGTTGCGAGTGCAGATCTCGGTTGTCAGCTACAAATAGCTTCTTGGTTCAGTTGCAGCGCCTGAAGTGTTGGTTTTGGTTTGTTGTTGGTTTTTTTCGTTTTTTTTTTTTTTTTTTTTTTTAATGGGAGACAGTGCTCTAGACCCTGCTATAACTTAGTGATTTGTGCACGTTTAATAAATGCAGGTGTTAGATATTTTAGTGACTGCAGGATAAGAGCATCCCTTCTATGGTTATATGCATATCATCTTGGAGTCTGTACTATCAGTGAACTTTTTTTTTTTTTTGTAAGGTGTTCTTGTAATGGCAGTTATATTAACAATATGGATCACTGACTGAATAATGTTGTGTGTACATATGCTAGCAGGAGAGACCATATTGTCACTTGTCACTATGAAATAATAAATACAAAGATACAATCAATTTGGAGAGTGTTTTTAGTTGTTAATACCGACAAGGAGTTAAGTGAAAACTAATGTCTCAAAACGTGGATGAACTAGAAACAGTACAACTTTTTTTCCCTACCTAGACTGCTCATTTTGTATATCCTTTTTGAGTAATTAAGTGTTTCTTTTATAGAAGTACTCCCTATGAAGGCTATTTCACAAAATATTACTTCCTCTCTAAGCATTTTTTATTACCTAGATGTACATTGCATTAAGGTGTTGATGTTAGTGACTTAAGGCTGTTACCCTTTACCAGGTTAGGGTGTAAACTGTTTTAGTTTCTCTGGTCCTTTCTGGCTAATGAGTATTTTGCTAGTGAGGTATTTTGCTCATCTGACTACTTTTCCTCACACCTTCTGCCATACCACCTATGCTGCTTTGTAGTGTCTGTTGTTATAAGCTTGTTTCACGGGCTGTATTTCACAGGTATATCTTGGGAGCAGCTCTGGTGAGGAGATGAGTCAAGTGTGATTTCAGAAACAAGAAGGCAAGGTTGGATCTTTGTGCTCTAAAGGAAGGAAGGCCTAGTGCTCGTCTATGTACCTGTTTGGTAGGTGCCAGAATTATGTAGAAGCCTTCAAGTACTGAAGCACTGCTGCTCAGGGCCCTTCCAGTGACAGCGGCTGGTGTGTAGGGGATGCTTTAAGAGTCTTGGTGCCTACTGGATACCTTGTTCTCTTTGTGTATCTCCGCATGCATTTCTGTGTGTCTGTAAATCACTGAGCGTGGGCCTCTGTTAGGTGCTATGCGCAAAATCTCGTTTATGTCTAAAAAGGGAAGCATACCTTAAAAGAGAGGCCAAAAATTTATTGTTAGAGTAATTGGAATCTTAACATCCTAATGATTATTAGTCCAGATCTAACTCTACAGAAAAAGAAAGAGCAATAACGCAGTCAAAGTAGTTAGGCTTACCATCTCACTGCTTCTCTGAGTCCTAAGGTCAGTGGTTTCATCCTGGTGGTGGTGAGTTGTCAGTATCAGGTGTCCTTCATGAGGAGCAATATGATTGTTTGTGTTGATGGTTTCATCTTCCTTCCTCTAGGATCCACTTGAGATCACTTTTGTATGCTCGCTAATATGCTTATGTGCTTTTGCTCTTCATTGTAAGCTCTGTGTTACATCCAAATATGTAAAAGGCACTATATATTAGATACTGTTTCTTTCTTGTTTGTTAGCCCTAAAAACAGTTTTGTCCAGGTCTGCGTTTCTCTTAGCCGACCGCTGGTGAGTTGTGGGGTGTCCAGTGCCGAGTCCTGTACAAGCCATCTCTGTTTATCCCATGCCTGCGCTCCTCTCCTCTGCATCCTATGTCTCCACTTCTCAAGGCCTCTGCTGCCATACCAGGCTTGTATTTCTCTACACTCCATCGTTGTTGTAGAGTTGTGAATATCTCATTCTATACAGAGTAACTGCTTGCTACTGCTATCTATGCGAAACTATGGTTGCAGCATGCCCGGGTAAACAAAAGTAGAACCAGTTAGGCATAGGCACCTGGTCAATTAAAGAAATTGCTGTCACAGCTAAATCAAGTAGAAGTTGCAGGCAGGTCAAGAAAAGTTCAGCCAAAGTAAGCCTGACAGGCTTTAGTCCTAAGGCCTTACAAATGTAGTGCAGAGCTTGTGGACTGTTACTAGCAGTGGCAATACCATGTCACAGGGCTACATGGTTGTATGGCAATGGGAGGGATGATATGTAAGAAGAATTCAAACGGATATGTGTTTGAGAAGTAGGACAGGACTGTTAGACTGGGTATATTTTATATCAGGGAGTTTGAGGGGATGGGAGTGGGGAGGGACCTGGAAGGCCAGTGACGTTTTGGAATAGGCTCTATCTGCAGAGGTACCCCCATCATCTGGTGGTGTTGGTTCTAGCTGACATTCCCGTGAATGTCAGGTTCTCTCAAGGGAGAGGCTGCATCACGTATTTGAATCCGTAGCTTGAAGTTGGACTTCAGCATCCCCCATCAGTCCCCCTTTGTTTTGAGTGAGAGAAGAATGGCACCATGGAATCAAAGCCTTCCAGTCAGTTTTGTCTCCCACATCTTCAATTCTGTGCTATGTAGTGTTATTTGTTTCCTCCTCCTTTTCCTCTTTTTCCTTCCCCAACAACTATGTTATAGGTTCAATCTCTTACATCCCTTTTGGCTGCCTCTCCCAAAGCATGCAGCAGCTCAAGGATGTAACTTGCAGTGCAGAGGAAGCAGGTGGGAAGATGCAGGTGGTACATCTGTGTTGTGAATATTGGTTTGAGAACTGATGCGACAGGAAGGAGATTTTCTGCTTATCTTCTGACATACTCAGACAAGTTATAGAAAGTACAAGTCATCTTTACTCTGCTTTTCTCCCCTCACCCCCATAGCTTTGACTTCTATTGTGTAGTTTCCCCTTCCTCTGTTTCTGCTGAGTACAGTAGAGGTCATACTGATGAGTATTGATATATGGCCAGGAAGGATGCTGGTAGATGAGGGTGAGAATGAATTCTGTCATGGGAAGAGTAAGTACACAGGGACAAGACCACGAGTGAGATGATAGCTATGGTGAGCAGGGAAAGACTGGGAATGCAGGACTGTAGCCTGTTATGAATACAGATTACTACCTGAACAAATATACCTACAAATCTGTTTCTACTATACCAGCATCTCTGTTATATTCCTCTGGAACTCTCTTATTGACTCCTGCCACTTGATTGCTGTGCATCTGTCCATGGAGAACGTGTTTATCTAGAATGGTCAGATATATGGTTGCTGTAGGAAAAACTTAGTGTGGTGTGTTAGAGAGGTGCTTTGTAAAGGTGGAGAGTGTCTTGGGTCATAAATAGCTCCTAAGCCATAGGGAAGTTGCTTTAATTATTTCTTCTTTGGGATTTTCATGGTTGTGTTGATCGCTCATTTTCAAATGAAACTTTATAGCAAACCTTTCAATAAAAATATGAGGTATCTGAATTTCCAGGCTTTCCTAATGGAAGAGTGGGTGTTCTGATGTGTAGTCTAGCTCCTCCTGGGAATGATGTGTTATGCTTTGGCTCTTGGATAGAGCTGTAATGGCAGAAGGTATGTCAAGGTTCTCCCTTGGTGTCTTTGTGAATTTAGTATGGGAATTTTTTTTATTAATGTGTGGGAAGAAAGGCTGTTGTAAACTACAGAACTGTGCTTTGAATTCAAGCCTCAAACTGCTGCGGTAGATTTCCAAGTAAGTGTGCTATGTGTTACAAATTATTTCCTGCTTGGAATATGGATCTTTCCCCTGATGGTGTTAGGTTTTCATGTGTTTTTCTCTTCTCCCAGCTTTAAGTCATCTTTTTCTTCTCTTAGTAGTTTTCCTTAGCTTCCAGTAGGCAGTCTTTAGGTGTGTTTATTCTTGTGCCCTTTAATATTTGTGAATTGTTGCCTAGGCATACCACTCTGATCATTCATGCGTATTCCTTTAGAAGTTACAGGTGCCAGCTATGATTCTACAGCCAAGAGTGAACACTGCTGCTAAAATAAGATTTACAGTGCTGTTGCTGTTGCTGATGCTATATATTGCTTTCTCTTCTGCAAGTTAAATTGTTGGCATTGTCTAGTAGTCATTCTATTTGGCTCTTTTTTATTAGTGTGTTAAGTAAAATCTTCTTAATGTTGTGTAGGCTGTGAAGGTGAAAAAGCCTACAAACACCTGTAGTTCAGAAACATTCTGTACGCCAGAAAATTTACAATGACTGTCTCTATCTGCTTCTCAAAAATATTTCCACAAGCAAAGCTTTCTGCAGCTCTGTCAAGGAGAACAGCTGATAAACGCTTGAAATCCTTGTTTTGCAAATCTCATCTGGAAGATGCCAGGATTTTGTACTGAAAGATGGAGTAAAATAATGCAAAATAATTTCTCCATTACAGAAATTTATTGGCCTGTTCATGCAAATGTATATTTCTGTTCCCCCAAAACCTATAGTTTTTAACACAGGCATTTTGTTTTTGTAAGAAAACTATTTTTATACATTTTGTTGGGTGTTTTTTTTTTTAAGCAAAGCATCATTGTGAAAAGACTGTAAGGATCGCCAAATATTTGCATTAATGGCAACATAAACCAAAAAGCACTACATACACTAAGTAGATTGTTAGAAGCAGCTTTTCTTATTGAAATCTTGATTCTCTTAATCTGTTACCTTCATGAAGGCATCTAAACCTTATGTGTAACTACTGTTTATGCCAAGTATGAAAATAGTACATTGCAAGTCAGCAGGAATTGCAGAAACTGTTTTTTCATTCTCTGAAGATCTCTGGAAAGCCTTGCTCAGAATAGAGAGGTTTATGGTAAGTTAAATATTTTGGTTGTTGTTGACACTCATAATATCAAGCCAGACAAGCTGACAGCTCTACATACTTTGCTGGTTTTAATTGCAGTAGTACTGTCCTGTTTTTCTGACTCTGGGCTCATGTGCATTACTGTACATTTGTTCTCTGCTGTTTATCACTTAAAAGCTGCCTAGGAGTTAAGGTTACAGTTCTGGACAAAACCTCTCCAGTTTACTAACTTTTAATGCTTGCATAATATTCCTTTTTCTCCTCCCTCTGACTCCCTCCACAAAAATAGTCCCCTAGCCTGGTAGAGGAAATAATTTTTCTGTACTCAAATTATGTGTGCACGTAATTAATTCAGTCATTAAGTTTGGCTTGTTAAAAAAGTACAGTGCAGTCTGGTGGGTGTTCTGGTCTGAAAGCAGTTGGTATCTTACAGAAGATGTGTGTTTTGATGATTCTGGTGTTTGCAGCACTGATGACTTATTCTTCCCATATGTCAGGTTTTTTTTCTTTTACAATAGTCTACTGGAGATTTTAAACATGAATCTGATATCTTAACTCCGAAATATATTTATTTAGATACATGCTGTTAGATGAAGTATGGGTTTTAATTATAGTTAATGTAGGTGGGCATCGTTTGCTTTTCAGGGTTATAGGCAATCTAAAGTGTATTTCATGAAGTGTTCTAAATGGTATTTTTGTGATGTATATTGATTTTATACAATGAGAGATACATAGGATATGGAAGTTGTGAAACACTGGACTTGGAGATAATTTTTGTCATCTCTGCACTGTTTCTAAACAAACACAACCCAAAAGAACTAGTTTGGGGAAGACCGAAGGCCAGTTCTTTACTTAGTGTTTCATGTTCCATGCTTTTAGTCATCTTGTTCTCTTGGGACATAAACACTTAAACTGAACCTTGAAGAAATGCTTTCTTCCAGAGCTCTGTGTTGCCAACTACTAGCCACAACAGAAGCTTTTTATCTTGAAGCTTTGCTAATCTTTGTTTAAAAGGGAATTTTTTTTTTTTTGAATCTGGGTTGTATAAAGGAGACTTTCTGTTTTTCTAGAATCTGTTGGGGTTAAAAGTTATGTTTTCTATGTCTTTTTCAGAAGGTTTTGCTTAGCTGATAGTTATTCTACTCTTCTTTTTCCCCAGCCAAACTTGAAAGAGAAGGCATGACTCTTTAATATTAAAAAATGATTCATTGCCTTGGGAGCCTGAATAAAAAGCAATTACCCTTTTAGTCAAATTTTACTTCCTTGCTGTCTCATGTAATTAGGTAGCTTCATCTGCTTCCTTCATCTTCCTAGGGAAAAACAGCTAAGGTGTAGTTTCACATCACACTTAATTCAGTTGAGCTGTCAGACATTTCACACCTTGTGGTCTTACTCTTGCTGTCCCCAGCTGCATGCTGTAACTGCTTCCATTGCATTTGATCCAATGCTTACATCCCTACAGTACAACTCAGGTGTGTGATTTGATCTGTGAGCCAAAAAAAGTGTTTTCTGCAAGGACTTGTGGCCACAGGATTGCCTGAGCTGATGAAAGGGGAAAGCATGGCTGGGAATTGGGAAGGAAGTCACTTCTCCCCTCCCCTGCCCCATAGTTTGAGGAAAAGGCAAGGCGAGCATGGCCTTTTTCTGGGGCTGTGACTTTTTTTTTTAGTGTTGTCAGCTGCCGTGGTGAGTTGCATAGCTGGTGCTCACGTGGACACTCCTTTACTTCTTGGGCTGAGGAAGGAGTACAGTTCATTCTTTCCTGAATTTCAAACTGTCTCAGGCATATGTAATTTAAATGTTTTCAGCAGGAAAAACAAGGTGACTTCTACTTCTAAAAGAGAAGTTTGTGGTGTTCACATTCTTTGATAGGTAAGAATGAGAAAAAGGCCACGGCTTTGTTTTCATATTTTGAATAGCCTTGCTGAGCCAGCAGATGCTTGCATTTTCAATTTCATAACCCACTTAAAGAACAAGTTGGTGGTGCATGGTTTTGAGCAATTAAATAATTACTTCCAAAGTGGTTTATGTTCTGTAGTATTTTAAACCAGTTGCTCTAAAAGAACTTTTTTTGGAAGAGAGAATGCCAATTTATCTTAATACCTACAAGTAAAACCAACTACAAATATGCCATTCAGTGTTGCTAACTCGCTCATTTTGGATAAGCTTGTACTTAGAAATGCATCCTTATTACCGGGCTTATGACCCACATACACAGAGGATGGGTAGGGTGCTCTACGGGAATAACGGTGAAGACCTGTCTAAAAGTATTAATTTTACTTTGTCTAAAACTAGTGCAAAACCAAACACATGGAAGCAGATGGTTCAGCTTGTTTTCAGTCTTTCTGAAGTTCAAGGGCTTTTTTTTTTTTTAAAGCAAAAGAAAATGACTTAATGACAGTGATGTTCCTTTGAAGGTGGTTAGAAGAGCTGGTGTCATGTAAATGATGAAATATATCCAAAGTTGCCTCAGCAAAAATGAGTCTTCTGATTATGCAGGAATGTGGGCAGTGAGTTCACAGTAGTGATGCAACTTTCTTGCTGTGTCGATTTACTGACTCTTCTGCCCTGTGCACATGAATGTGGTTTTTTTTTTTAGTCTGTTTTTAATTGTACAGTGTTTTCTGACTTTTGAACTTCATCTTTATGGAGACAGCTTAAAACCAATCCTAACTAAAATGTTTTTAGCCTAATTTGATTTAGCTTGTTATCTGTTAGCTGTAAGGTGAAGGCAAGCTTTAGTAAACATATTTGTGTCAGTCAGTGCAGTGGATCAAAAAGTACTTGTAATCTTTGAGTCTGCATGTACCTTTTAGTTTTAGTTTCAGCAGGACAGTGTTATCCTGTTGACTTTGTTTGCAAAGCTGGATGTTGGATTTCCAGTAGTTAAGGGCTTGTTCTCATTTTAAGCTGAATTCTTCCATTTTATTTCTGCAGTTTCATTTAACTAATTTCAATAGAGTCAAATTTATATAAATGAGGGTAGCTCAGCTCCTTTGTATACTGCTAGTTAATTCCGTTGCTCCACTCTTTCAGTTCATGTATGGATTGATAGTTTCCTTTGCTCTTTATCTTACTGCTGCCTAGTCAGGATGCTATCTCTGTCCCACGTAGATGCATGGTGCCTATTAATAATGAAGTTTTGCCCTGTGTTTGGGGGTATGTATTGTAGGCACTATAATAAGTGTACTCAAAGTCATAATTGTGTATGATTTTGGAAAAGAGTATGAGGAAAACATGCATGTTTGCTGGTGGTCTTGCTAATATATGCTTGTCTGTTATCAGAGAGTATCTGTGATATGCTGTTGGTGTCAGTTGGCTTGCAAGGCTATCCTTCACTAGAACCTGCACGGAAAACTGGAGGAGCTTGTTTGGCAAGGAAGGGCAGTTATGCATTTCACCTGCAGAAGTTCACTGAGCAAAGAAAAACGGTAAAAGTCTATTGACTCTTATTTCGATAGCTGTAGTCCTGTCTTCCCCACATTTGACCTTGTTTTCTGGGGCAATGCCCAGGATGTCTTTCAAGTTTCTATGCCTGGATTTGTCTGTTGCAGAAACAATATTGCATGCAGTATCTGTCCTTTGTATGGAAGCTTCACACTATGAAAATCCCTAGTGATGAATATATTAACTATGCCAGTACTTGGAGTCATTTTTTTAACCTTCCATGAAAGAGAGAAGTGATAGATAATTAAAAAGTACTTGTAACTGTTCTGAAATACTTTGTTAGGAAGCTCTGATGGTTTTAATCTTATTTCAGAGTTATAAGTTTAAATCTTGATTCAGAGCATGAGAGCTTCTGTTCTGGTGAGATGTGCGCTAATTAACCCCTGTAATATCCTAGACTGCAAAAGAAAAGGTAAAACTTCAAACTTCAAAAATACATCTCTCTAATTGTGTGCAAGTGTTAGAAACTATGAAACTTTACAATTAAGTGTTTGTAAACAAAACGGCAAAGCATGCCCTTAAAAGACTAAAGCAAACCCTAGTATGTGGAAACTAGGATTAACGTAAGCTTGAACATCTGTAAATCAAACCTTGTGTTAGGGTGAACTCTGGCCTCATGGTGGCTTCCACAGGGAATTTCTAGGTTCTGGCTGTTGCAGGCCATTGCATCAGAAAAAGAACTTGCTCCAAAACTGTGCTTGTTTCTCATGTTTAATGCCCCCCCCCCCCAAAATGCCCCACACTTTAAGGTATGTGCTATTCTAGTATTTTTTGTAATGTAATAGCTGAGGGGTTTGGTTTTTTTTGTGTTGTTTTTTTTTTTTTTTGCTGGGGTTCTAGTTTTAAATATTTTTCGCTGTACTAGCAAGATGATAAACACTACGATGTTTTTTCTATAGACTGTGCATCTATCAGTCACGAGGTCTTTCCACTTTTCTGACTCAATAGCTTGCAACTGTGTGGGATCTTATAAGTAGGAGAGCTACTGGCTGTCTTTTTACATCTGTCTGAGCAGTGGTAGGTGACAGCTTTTCGTTTATTTCCTAACTCTGCTTTAATCTTCACTCTGACAGTATTTCATACTTTCTCTAATAGGCAGGATTTGGGACTGTAGCTTTATTTGTTGCTGGTTTTGCTTAACATGTAACATAAGTAGCTTAGGTTGGATTTTGGAGTGTCACTTTCTGCTGCTGGCCTGGTTTGATGCTTTGATTGCATGAGAGGTGATGTTGAATTTCCTTTGTTGCCCATGCCTGTCTTAAAAATCTCCAAACACTTACTTGGGATGATCCGAGTATATTTGATCCTAGTTTGGTACAGAATGATGTGCTAGCACAGCATTTAACTAGTGACCCAGTGAATATTCAGGAATCTATTCGTAAGTGGCTTTCCCTGTGTAATGCAGGTTTTCAGTAGTCTATGCAGACAACTTGTACTGGAACCCTTTTGGGCAACAGGTGATTTCTTAATGTCATTTCTAGGGCAGTAAGGTCAATATTTTTCAGTATAGAGTATGTGAATGTTTCTATATGCTACTTTTAAAAAGCTTTGGAATATTTTGAAGTCTTATATTGCTCTAATCCTGCTTAAATGGCAAAAGGCAATGAAATTGCATGGGGGAAATGTATGACACTTTTTTTTTTTTTTGATCAGTGATGTGATTCTAAAGAAGAATAGTTTTGCTTGGTATCTGAAATGTGGTGATCTCTGCATACTTGTTATGGATTACTGCCATCTCCTTTAATTAGCCTGACTGCTGTGCCTTCTCCTACTGCATAGTTTTGCCCTATATTAGGCACAGATCTCCGTGGAAGAATGTCTGCAGCCATTTAATGTTTTGAAAATTGCTTGTTTAGGTTTGTGAGTGAAGTACACACACCTAACTCTTCCTGTAATTTACTGCATTGAAAGGCTGATTTAGCAATATCGGAACTCCTTTCATATCTGGCAGCAAAAATAGAGGCTGGAATCAAAAGTACGTGAATAAGAAAGGTGGCTCAGGCTTCACTTCTGAAAGAGAGACAAAAGAAAATCAGGGAAATAACCCCTTCTAAGTCGTGCAGTAGCACTTTGCTTTCAGTTTCACGCTTTCCAGCCTCTTGTGCTGGGGAAACATGGGGTTATCTCGGTGTGTGAACCGGATCAACAGCAAGCCTCCTTTGAGCCCAAAGCATGGTGAGCTTGAATGACCTAAGGTAGTGAGGCTGTGAAGTCTATATATAAAGTCTTCATGCAAAAGCAATTCGAGGTCAGATTTGAAGACTGTTTGAGCATACTGGTGCTTTCAGGTTCCTGGTATCAGGCACTCTTAAGGTAGGGCTTAGGACCCTTGCAAAGGCTGAGTGAAGGGGCAAGAGAGGATGGGTGGAGACCTTTTGGAGGAAGAGGTTCCTGGCAAGAGCGTTTGGGTTTCTGAAACATGTTTGGGGACTGCTTAAAAAAGTTTACAGGAAAAAGTTTCCTGGGTGTATCTTCCAATGCCAAGGCCAGGTTGGATGGGGCTTTGAGTAACCTGGACTAGTGGAAGGTGCCCCTGCCTCCTGTGGTGTGGGGGTTGGAACTAGATGATCTTTAAGGTCCCTTCCAACCCAGACCATTCTATGATTCTATGAAAGAAGCTCTCCTGTTATGTATCTAAATGCAGTGGGTTCCTTATGACCTAAGAATCTCCCAGGAAGAGAGGGAGAGCACCTTCTCAATCTTCTTTTCAACTTTCTTTTATTATGAAATCCTGCTGGAATATTATTAGAGTTTTAAAAGGTAATTCAAGGTCAGTATGGGAATAAACTCTTGGTAATGGAAGCCAAAATTTTAATTCCTTGGCTTTCCAATAGTATTCTTGCTTTACAGTTCTTAAGAAGAATTCTAACGGTATATATTGCTGTATATATAAATGCATGCAGCCTTAATTTTACTTTTTATTTCATCCAGGCTCAAATGTTTGAAGCCTGCTGTGTCACTTCTTAGTAAATGGAAATGTAGTGGAAAGTATAGTTTTCTTGGAAACCACTGACTAAGCAGTAGAAGCCAAGGTTGGAAAGGCTCTCGTACTATATTTATGCCACTATTGTGACAGTTGAACAGTCTTCATTATTATTCCTAAAGTGTTCTTGCTGGTGGGTGTTAAAGCTTAATGTCTGTGATTTAGTTTTTTCAGTGTTTGATTTGAGAGATTTTTTTTTTTTCCCCAGAGAAGTTTTCTTCTTCAAGGTTCAGTTGAAGTGAGTTGATTTAAAAACAAATAAACCCCCACCAGCTTAAAGCCTGTATCCTGGAAAACATAAGGTACCATAAGCATCCTCTTTGCTAGTAGCATAAAAAAACATGCGTTTCATGTTTGGACATAACTTTCTGCAAAGTTGCAATGTGAAAAGTCAGCCTTGAGAATATCCATGTAAGATATAAGCTGTTTAAAGGCTTGGCTCTGTAATATCTGTGCAACCACATCGTTAAGATCCTGTAATAGTGGGAGCACTACTGCCATGGAAGAAGTAGTGGTGGAGCTTGTATTTTGGTCTCTTCAAACTATTTCAAGCTTGGATTTGACTCAGTCTCCTCCATTAACTCCTAGAGTAGAAGGAGGTAAGCAAGTGTGCTTAATAAACTGATATGCTGCACTTAATGCAAAAAGAAACGTGAGGGCCTGTGTGTAGGCCTGGATGTAATAGAGTTAGCCTGATATTAGGGCTTTAACTCTGAGTGTAGAGATGATTGTTGACATTTTTGTTTCAGCTGTCTCTGCTACCCCCGGTGCACAGCCAGTTAAACTGCTTATAAAAACAGCTCTTAAATTGCTGAAACATCAAGTCAGCTGTTCTTAAGGTGGAAGTGGCCAAAAAGTTTATTCTTTCCTCTTGGGGGAGGTGGGGATTGGTTTAGAAATCTTGCATTAACTATTTGAGAATTACATTTCTTTGAGAAATCTATTGCTTATCATGTCAGCACGTAAGAAGTACTACTAGGTATATTCAAGGCGTGTTTTTTTTCTCTTGACTAAAAATAAGTATCTCTGGTAATAAAGATGTTGTACAGTGAAGTGCTTCATTGTGCTGCTTTTTATTTGGTTTGTTCAGTCTATACAGAAGAAAATTTAAGATCTTGAAAATACAAATAATCAATCTTGGCCTTGAAAAAAGGAAGTGCACTGTTGCTTACTTGTGCTATTGTCACATATAGATGGTGTTTGGTGACTTGCTTACGCCCAGTTTTGGTGTTAAAATGGGTTTGTCAATGTCAGCGTTCACTTACACTTGTAAAATGATTCTCTCAGCCCTCTCCTTTTGCAAAGGGAAATACAACTTAGACTTAAATATTCCTTTAAAGATGCTGAAATTTAGTAAGTACTTGATTTTCTTTACACACCTAGAAGTTGAATATTAATAAATTGGCAAGGCTGAAGCTCTGGTAGTTTAGAACTTGCTGATATCTTGGAGGTCCTGAATTTGGAAGAAATTTATTTCCCTCTTTTTCTGGATATAGATTCAGGTATTTGGTGGGTCAGTCTTTGCCTGACTGATTTGTCCTAAGTAGGTGGTAATAATTGAGTCAGTGAAATTGTTAAAGAACAGTTTTCTGCTCACGTATCTAAGAGGGAGTTAGATGAGATATTAATAGCATATTGATTAAATGGTTTTTGAAACTGCAAGCTGTGATAAAAGTAGCATCCTAATATTTGCTACTTTAATAGATCAGTTTTGGTTTGAGTACCAAAGTTCTATGCGTGAAACCGGGAATAGGTAAGTTTCTTACAATTGTATTGTGAGCGTGATTAGTTGGAAAAACCTCTGGACACTAGACATAGTCTTTTCGCAATTCTCATGGTACGAGTCAAGAAAAACGTGCATCTGAACTACAACTATTGATAAAGGAGAGGAAAAAAGCGACTTCTGCTTAGTTGCAGATGAGAAGTTATTTATAGCAAGAAAATGAAATGTTTTTGAAAGGGAAACTTGATATAGTGAGATCTAATGAGAAGGATGCATATTTCAGATGCTTAGTGAAACTTCTTTTGGCTTTCTTTAGGCCTGGGAGAGGTAATACTAAGGCAAGTGGTGGAGACGATTGCTTGCCAACTGCAGTGGTATTTTTTATGATCTGCTTTAGAGTCTGGCTCAGGGCTCCATGTGACTACTTTTCTTGAAAGATAAGAATAAAATTTTTCAGTCTGATGGCAAGGGATAGGCAAGTGTTATCATAAGTTGGAAGCTGTGAAGAACTTACACTTATTTGCTAAATAAAAATACAGTAGCTTTTTTTGTTTGCTGAAGAGTGTTTAAAGGAGCAGATAAGTGCTTCTTAATAGAATTTCCTGGTTACTAAATTGCAAGATTTCTTCCATTTGTGTTTCATATTTGGAATTTCATTGTGGGGACTGCTTTTCTATCAATGACACCTACTGTGATTTGAAGAGCTAAACAATTTATCTTTCGGAGGAACAAAGTGAAACAGTCTAGTTACATTATTCCAAGAAGTTTTATCAAATCTCACATCTAAACTTTTAAGTCAATGTTGCAAGAATTGAACATGTTTTACTGTTCCCCCTCCCTTCAAGCAGATGACATGTGTGAAGGTTTTTCCTTTTCGTCCTACTGGGTGGAATAAGGTAATAGTGGTTTGTTAAATGTGGGTTTTGCCCCGTGTTGCTTATGTTTTGTGATTGATTTTACATTTTGAAGCTTTCATTTGTTTTATGCAAATGGCTTCTACTTACATAAACTTAATGTTTGAATTCTTGATAACCCTGTTTTCCTTTTGCATTTTAGTGCAAAAGATGATATTGATATTGATGCCCTTGCTGCTGAGATAGAAGGTGCAGGAGCTGCAAAGGAGCAAGAGCCTCAGAAATCCAAAGGCAAAAAGAAAAAAGAGAAGAAGAAACAGGATTTTGAGTAAGTTTGGGGTTTTTTTCTATCTGTCTTATTTTATTCCATTATACAAAAACTCAGTTACTTAAGTACCATAACTTCTTTCTTATTTTAGTGAAGATGATATCCTGAAGGAGCTGGAAGAACTGTCAATAGAGGCGCAAGGAGGGAAAGTTGACAGGGAACCTTCTACAGGAAAGGTGAACACCAAGAGGGAAGTGGGCTATTTAATGGGAAATAGTTGGAGTATGAGACACCTCTGTCCCAGAAAAATTCTGGTGTTGCAGTGTAATTGGAGATCCTATGTGAAACTTGGCCGCTAGCATGTATTTTTAATTATACTTGATAATATTTTCATAGTAAAGTCAATTGTGAAAGACTTTACCAGAAGCCATGCCTTCATGCTGATAATTATTCAAAGCCAATCAGAATAAATTTTAGTTGTAGGCTGAGGTGTAGTATGCTCATCAGGAGTAGTTATCGCTTTCAAACTTTATCTTCAATAGGAGAAGTTTTTCTTGACATCTCTCAGTGCTACTACTTAGCTCATAACAGCAAGTAATTTTTCATGGCTGATTATTTAATTGTTCAATTACTAGGTTGAAAATGACAACGAAGAAAGCTTATCAAAACAAGATAAAAAAAGGAAAGGAAAGAGTAAAAAAGCCAGTCTGGAAAATGACTATGACAGTGAGGAAGTGGAAGATAAAGATAAAAAATCTAAAAAAACTCAGAAAGCAAAACAAGACATGCTTTCTGGCAGTGATGATGATGACGATCATGAGACACAGCTTAAGAAAAGCAAAGGGAAAACTCAGAAGTCAAATAAAAAGCATGATCTGTCAGAAGAAGATGAAACTAACATTAAGAAAAGCAAAGAGCGTGTGGGGGCGGTGTCTTCAGGTGAGAGCGGTGATGAATCAGACGAGTTCTCCCAATCTAGAAAAGGACAAAAGAAAAACCAAAAACCAAAGTCCACTCCTGCTGCTGAAAGTGGGGATGATGAAGAAGAACCTTCATTCAAGGTAAAAACAGTGGCTCAGAAGAAAGCAGAAAAAAAAGAACGTGAAAGGAAAAAACGTGAGGAAGAAAAAGCCAAACTGAGGAAGCAGAAAGAGAAGGAAGAATTAGAAGGTGGTAAAGAACCGGCAAAGCTGAAGGAAGCTCCAAAAAAAGCTGAAGAGAAGGCTTCTCCTGAAGTCATGGCAACCCCTGGCCCTGGAGAAAAAGGAGAGACTCCTGCAGGAACAGAGGGTTTGTAACATGGTTTCTAAACCTGCAATTTGAACACTATAGCTTTTATAAGAAGGCCAAAAGAGTTGGCAGGCAGTGAGGGTGATTTGTTGCTTTATTCTAAATTGGGAATACTAGACATTTGGTAGCCTTGTCTGCCTCTTTGTGTTGGCTCACATGTGGCTGTTTTTTCTGGCCTGTAGTTTGTTCAGGTGCATGGGAAAACAAAAGCCAGATGGCAAATTCTCATTACAATATATGCTTACGGTTCTGTTTTGCAAACATACTTTTTCACTTCCCAGTTATTCTGTTACTTTAAGACTTCAGGGCCTGGCTTTGTAACTTAAGAGGCAGTTTTATTTTTTTTCATTATGAAGTTCTTATGTAGTAGCCAGTCAAAATGTTCCTTGTTTGGTGTTGTTTATCGTATTTGGAACATTAATTGTATTTAGAGTATCTTTAAAATTTCTGGGATCTTTCAATATATGCCTCTTCTTTCTGTAGGTGATGACAATGAGGGGGACAAAAAGAAAAAAGACAAGAAAAAGAAGAAAGGTGAGAAAGAAGAAAAAGAGAAAGAGAAGAAAAAAGGTCCCAGTAAAGCCACGGTTAAAGCTATGCAAGAAGCCTTGGCTAAAATGAAAGAGGAGGAGGAAAGGGCAAAAAGAGAGGAGGAAGAACGCATAAGACGACTGGAGGAACTAGAAGCAAAGCGCAAAGAGGAGGTACTGTGTATCTTACTCTGAGGATAGAATAAGAGAGAAGGTAATCTTAACCTGTACCCTTGCTGGTGCAGTTGGTGGATTAGTCCTTAATATGTTTCTCATCAATAGAATATGCACTTGGCCAGCTTTTGTGTAAAGCATGCTTTAAAATTTCTGCGTGTTTTTTAACCTTTTTCTAGGAACGATTAGAGCAAGAGAGGAAAGAAAGAAAGAAACAGAAAGAAAAAGAGAGGAAAGAGCGTTTGAAGAAGGAGGGAAAACTTTTAACAAAAGCTCAGCGAGAAGCCAGAGCCAGAGCGGAGGCAACTCTTAAACTACTCCAAGCTCAGGGTAAGCAGTAAAGTTTAAAATAATAATAATAATAATAAATAAATAATAATAATAATAAAAAGTTTCATACCCGTTACTGCTGTGTGTTTGTGTTTTCTATCTGGAGCTAGGAGGGCAAATACTGAGTAATTCTACGTAAAGCTGCTCTGTTGTCAAGGAAGGCAGTGTGTGTGGCCCCCCTTTTTTTTTTAAGTAGGTTTAAATGTCTGTATATTTTCACTTACACTTTAAATATTCAACTTTTTAATACATTCCACTTGCGGTTTAAAGATGTTAGTTATGGAACTTAAGAAAAATCACTACTTTCCATTGCTTAGCCAGGAAAAGCAGATGGCCTGTGGTGCAGGTCTTGTAAGACCAGTGATCTGGATCCTCTTGGGTTAATTCATGTGCTCGCTTAAGCAAGTGCATTGTTTTGCCTCAAGTTAGCTAGTCCGTGGGAACAGTATATTATCCTCTTGCATTTGCTTCAGGAAAAGGGTATATAGGAGCTTTCCTGCTTTTCCGTCAAATATAATCTGTTTCCATTGCAATGAAGTAAATGTATCCAATGTATTGTAATGTAAGCCCATGTCCTAATTTGTTCCTGGTAACTTGTTCGTGTCTAAGGAAAGAAATGAATTCCTGAGTGCTGAGCATCCTTCTTTTTGTATTTGTAGAGAACACTATCTGACACTTTGCTGGTAGGTGGATGTGTGAGGGTAAGAATCTCTGTAGCTAGTAAAATGTTTGGAGCTCTTAAATATACACAAAGGCCATCTCTCTTCAGTCGTTTCTGTAGTTATTAGAATTCTTCTATTTGTGTGCTGCCACAACTGGATTTTTGTCAAATCTGCACTGTAAATCACACAGTACCTGAAGGAATTTTGAGTGTTTCAGAAGGTGCAGCAGTAGTTAAATTATTAATTTGTCTTTGCGCCAAACTTCTGCTTTTAATTGAATCGCTTCCAACGTTACAGTGCTGTCTTTCTGGTGAGGTGAAGATGAAGCTGATGAATTGAACGTGGCGTTATTTTAATACCTAAAAACATCTATGTTGTTAAAAAACAAAACAAAACAAAAACCCTAACACTGAGTAAAAGGGAAAATACTATCTACTGAACAACCTTAAGTTTTTAAGAAGAGCTGTGCCTCTTAACTGCTCCAGATTGTCTGAAACTAGGATGATTGGCAGACTGTTTTAAAGTTAGTTATAGCATAGCAGACTTTAAATTGACATATGCTTGTTAAACTTGAGGTATGTGTGTTCATGAAATCCTATATAAGTATGTGATAGCTTCAAACCTGGAGTCTTAGGATCAGATTGGTTTTTTTGGTTTTGTTTTTTTTTTCCTTCATCAGTAATCCAACTTCTTTTTGAGAGCATTCAGAGTATCTGAAGAACTATACTTTGCTCAAGTTTTGCAGCTTTTGAAAATCAGACTTTTTAAAAAGATAAAATATGCATTGAACCTACTTTCCACTCTCTTCCTTCCTCCACCTTGCAATTCTGAAAACATGTTGTCATTTAAACCAAAGCTTATGTTTAGTAATTAATCACCTGGATTTTCTTTCTAACAATTTCTTTTTCTGCAGGTGTTGAAGTGCCATCCAAAGACTCTGTGCCAAAGAAGAGGCCAATATATGAAGACAAAAAAAAAAAGAAGCAGCAGCAGCTGGAAAATAAAGAAGGTGTGGTTTGCATATAGGGATACTTAATGGATTAGTCACATTTCCGGAAGTGTTTGTGGAATAAATCAGCTAATCCTAAACTCATTGCACTTCAGGGTGCCTGTGCGGTTTTTTTGACACCCTTACCCTCACATGCAAGTGCTGATGTATTAGGATCCTAAAGTTGTTTTGAAGACTGCTCACTTAATCCTTTGTTTTACAATATACTTGACTGCTATTTTTTTCCTAACCTGGCTATTTTCTTTAGAATATCTAAATGTTGGAGATGTACAGAATGTAAAGGCCTTTTACGAATGTGACATTGAATGCTCTGTGTGCAGTTGTAGGTTAAATACAATGTAGTGTAAGTAGTAGTGACTTGTAATTAAGTCTAAGTTCATGTCCCAGGATGGAAGGGGATTGATCCTAGTTTTAGTACTTTTCTTTTAAGTTGGAGAAAATTTTTTTGTTTGTTTGTTTTCTTGTATATAAAAATAGTTTTCAGTTTCCAGGCCATGAGTAGTTCAGAGAGCTTGCATTTTTGGACTAGAATTTATTGCACTACTTAGACTGACATAGAGTGAATGTGTCAGAATTTTTTACTTTTGTGCTTCGTGGTTTTCCTGTGGGGATATTACTGTGGCTTTTCTCAAGACTATTCCTTAGTTTAAACAAAACAAAACCCCCTTGCATCAGTGTTTTTTGTTATTTAGCTGGTTTTTGTTTTGTGGTTTTGTTTTTTTTTTACATTCAACATGAGAGTTATGTGGCTACTTACCACTTAAGAAGAAGTGTGTGTAAAGAATTGAGAACAGTGCTTATCTCTGAATTGTATCAGTGATTTTTTTTTTTTTTTTTTAATATGGAACAGTAGAGCAAGAATGGGTAGTTCATTACTATTGCTTTATTTTTTCTTGTCTTTTAAAAAAGTGAGTTTTAATGTTCAAAAGCAATGGTAATCCTCTTGGCCAATAACTGACCTGTCACATAAATCTGTTTAACTGCTTAGAAAGCCAAATGTTTTTCAGATAAGCCACATGCTCTAACTTCTGTTTTAGCTCCGTAAGTAGGAGTTTAGTTAGTTTGGTATTAAATAAATTCAGATTTCGTTTACTTGTAACAGCACAACTTAAAAATAGAACTTAAATGTGAAGCTGTATGTCTAACTAAGTTGGTTTGCACTTTGGAAGAATGTAGCAACCAATTTGCTTTCTTGCAATTTCAGAAAGTGTGGAGGTAACTTCCCCAGCTGAAGATGCTGTAGAACTGGAAACACCAGTAAAAGAAGAGACTCCTCTTCCAGTAGAGCCAGGTTAGTAGTAACGCTAATAAACTTAAAACACATAATAAGGCTGTGTGGCAGTACTGCATGCTAGGTCTCCCCTTGCTGGATGGGGGCCGAGTGGCCATCCTTTCTTGAGATAGTTGCTATTTTTTTCTTTTCCTAAGGGAGGAACTGATGGAATTTTGTGGAATAAAAAGGCATGAAGCTTCAGAATGAGACTGTAAAGGTCCCTTATTCTGGGTGAACTCCAGTGTTCGATTGGCTTAGGCAACTATCTCAAATTAAGCACATTCAGTGCCTTATGATGAGCTCTTTTCATTTGCTTTCTAAAAGGCTGTTTTGTCAGTGGTTAGGTGGGGGTAGGGAGGAAATATGCTGCTTCTAGTATTGATACTGCAATATTCACAGTGATTGTATTCTTGATTCCAAATGTTTTGCTTTCACAAGTGCTGAATGCAGTGGATATGGGTTAGCTTGTGAAACCAAGTATCAGCATAGCAAGTGATTGTTGCCCTCATTTTTGCCTACACACAGTACTTGTTTTGGCATTGTACTGGACTTTGTCCTCAGCAAGGAGACTGTTTCAGTTTTTACCCTTATTCTTAAATCAGACAAATACTGACAAAATTTCCAGCTTTTTGAAAACAAAGTTGAATGTGTACTTTAATTCTAGCTTGACTTATCTCTTGAAGGAGCAATTCCATTGCCATAAAAAAGAAGAGCTCACTGGCAGAACATTAGTTCCCAGTTAATATTCTAGCAGTCTGGAACTTACACTTCATTTCAAAGAGCTGAAATTTCATGACACTCCATGTGCTGCAACATATATATTGTTTAATGCCTCTTTTGGAGAGGGTTAAAAGCTTGCATTTTTTCCATTTGTCTGTTAAGAGCTGCATATATCATATATCTGACTGAATTCCTGCTGGAATGAATGTATTTAATGCTTCTGGAATCCATGGTATAATTATGTTAAGGCACCTGGAGTCCTAAAATAGCACTTTTTATAAAGAATTTGTTATTTTCCCACTAATTAAATTTAATACTGTAGCCCAACTTGTTTTCTTGTTTCTCTCTCACTTTGTTACACGTGGCTAACTGGGCAGCTCCTTTCAAGGAATGTGGTGGTGGTAGAGATTTGTGTGGCATGCATTATGCACTTGCATGATATGCAGACAGGAACTAGATGAGTATTTTAGCTGTGTCTTCCAAAAATATGTTTTGCTAGGCAAAGATGCTAGCATTGTAAGATTTTTGTGGAGAGAACTGAAAATTATTTCTTAAGTATGCAACATTTTCTGTTTAGGGAACATGGAGATAATTTGGTAGAATTATGGTAGCAGCAAACTTGTAAGTTGCAGTTGTCAATATGTCAAAGGAAGGGGCATGTAAAAATGTTGTATGTTGCTGGGCTGTTTCCTTCTTTTCCTTTAATGGTGGATTTCTTAGTTTCAGAAGAAAAGGAGGAAGAAGAAGAAACGGAAGATGCGGGTTTGGATGACTGGGAAGCTATGGTTAGTGATGAAGATGGAGAGAAAGGTGGGCATGTAAATACCAAACGGGTGCTTTTTCTGATTAAGAGGTTTCTTCGGGCTGAGTGTTTTGTTTCTGTAGAAAACAATATTGTGTTTAGATTCTCTCCCTGCCCCATTAAATAAATTGGGAGGCAAGGGTGATGATAAATAGATACAAGATCCTCTTCTCAAAGGCAGAGCATTCAGAAACTGCACAAATACTGCCCTCCCGAGAAGACCCTTTGGAAATACTCAATGTGCAGTTATCACCTAAAATAAATGAGTTGGAATTTTTTGTTCATTTTCATGGGAAATGAAAATGATTTTTACTCATGGGAGTAAAAATCCTCTCCTCTTAATATGTGCTTAACCACCTCTGGAGGTTTAGGGAAACCTTTTACCTGGTACTGTATTTCTCTAGCAAGCATTTCAAAGCCATAACAGTTTTACTACACAAATTTGGCGACATCTAGGAGAGTACCTTTGAGACAAGTTCTCAAAGAAGTGGGGGAGTTCTCAAAGACAGTATGAAGGTTAGTATGCATGCATTATAGTAGGTTCTAGATACCTTCTCTCATCTGCTTCTTTGAGAGGCAGGTATGGAAGAAAGGGAAGAATCGCCAGAACATTCATACTCCTACGCATATATGCCAAAGCCCATATTCTGTCTGTGGTCCACAGTTTATGGGGAAGTTAGAGCTGCACCAGAATGCAGGGATAACTTCTCAGGTGTTTTCTTCCAGTGGTGGAGAAAGCTGTATTGCTGCGAACCTTCCTGAACAGGAGTTGATTACTGTTCGTAGCGCTTCCATGATGTGTCTTCATTGTTTCTTAAGATCAAAGACTATTCATCAAGTATTTTTTGACTTGCTCAGCCCTATACTTCCGGCACCTGTCCTTTCAAGTGTAATGCTTTATGTACATATGTGTACAGCAGTATGGATTTAATTTTGCAACAAGTGTGTGTTCCTGCGGTGCTGGACTGTTCTACGTGGAGTACTAAGGGCTGCTCACCTTCTTGAAAGTCTGTTTTAATCTGTCGCCACTGTCCTAGGGAGAATGTCACATCCCACTTCTTGCTGCTTGGATTTGAAGGATCTGCCAATGTGATCCAGAAAAAGAGCCTTCCTAGGAATTAGATTGAGTGTATTACTAAGCTGATGGACTTTCAGCGTAGCAAGAAAACATAACTAATATCTAAGAGCAGTGAGCCTCCTAGCAGCTCTGTAAGGAAGATAATGCATGGCTTTAAAGTGTTCATTAGCTTGTCTCTTATGACTTCACAAGTATGATAAACGGGAAGCTTTCAAACAAAGACATTACTTTTTGATGGTTCTTTTCATTTGTTTACTGAAGAATTCCTCTGAAAAAATATTAATCTTCTCTGAACAGTCTAGAAAAACCTTAAGATAAGACTTCTAAAGGTGTAGAAGAGACCATTTGTTCTGATTGTTACTTCTGCTTAAGTGTGCATTCCTGGTCAGTAATACACAGGATCCATATTGTGTTGAATTTGGAGTATTTTGGCTTTCTGTTTAAAGGTGTTAGTGCATTCATTCCTTTATGAAATGCACACAGCTTTAAAGAATGTCACTTTATATGAATATTTGCAAATGATGTCAAGCATAAGTGCGCTGATAATATCATTCCTCCCCCCACCCCAAACTCACTCTGCTTGCACAGATTCTAAACACAAGTCAGCAGCTCTGAACATGAAACGCTTTTTTATATTGAAAGTTGAAAAATGATCTTGACTAGCGGTTCTTGAATGGAACCTACTCTCAGTCCTCCGTCTTCTATAGTAGTCTTTGGTTTTTTGTTGCCCTCTCCCCCACAACTGTGAATTTAATAGAGAATTTTTACTTCAGATATTGGTTTTTTGACAGAGAGCAAACCTGTCCACATCGAAGTCAAAGAACAAAATGAAGTGGATGAGGAAGAGGAGGAGGAAGATGAGGAGGAGGAAGAGGAAGAAGAGAGTGAAGAATCTGAAGATAGTGAAGGGAGTGAAGATGAGGATGAAAAGACTTCAGATGAGAGAGAGGCAGACTCTCAAGCTATTGGAAAACAATCTATGGAAAAAAAGCCCAGCAAGGAAATTAGCTCTGATTCTGAGTACGACTCTGATGATGACCGCACTAAGGAAGAGCGTGCTTATGACAAAGCTAAACGGAGAATTGAGGTATTGAGATACAGCTTTATTTGAACAGTTGGACTCTTGTGTTGTATAAGAAACAACTTAATCTTCAGTTCATGTTTGTCAAAATGGTGGCTGTCTCATGACTAATATTTAGGCAGGTCCAGAAATTGGGTTAATTAAGAAAAAAGACCTGTTTTTGCCTGAAGCTGAAGTATTTGATTTTAGACAACTTGATCACAAAGAATGTGCACTTCAGTGTCGTTCCCCCTCCTGGAGAAAGAGGCTTTTATGCTTTACAGATAGATATTTCAGAGTTTTAAAAAATGTTCTAAACTGTTCAGTACTTTTATGGCTGCTAATGTCCTCTGTTTCCTTACCCACGATGCTTCTTCAGAATGCACCATCAACAAAGCTACATGTTAGTGGATATAATAACTTAGCCTACTAGACTGTAACCAAAAACAAACAAACAAGAACTTAACTGTTAATTGTAAATTTTTGATTTGCCAAAAGAGGGATGACAGACCTTGAATTGCCTTGAAAATTTAAGTCTCTCAGTTAACTCTGTTTTATGTATGTATGTAATCAAGTCAAGAGGTGAGCTGTGGTTTTTGGTTTAGACTTACCGATTTTATGTGTCTTTCACATAGAAGCGACGAGCTGAAAACAGCAAAAATATGAACACTGAAAAGCTCAGAGCACCAGTTATCTGTGTCCTGGGGCATGTAGACACAGGGAAGACCAAAATTTTAGATAAGGTAAGATGTGGAATGTGAAGGCACTGCTTGTGCATCTTGTTTATGCATGTGTTTTTTTTGGTTGAAAATAGAAAGAATTAAAGTGTACTCAAAGAGATGACTTTAGTCTCTTACATGTAAGTATTTCTGGTCTTTTTTTTTGTCTTTAGCTCCGCCATACTCATGTGCAGGACAGTGAAGCTGGTGGTATCACTCAGCAGATTGGTGCGACTAATGTTCCCCTTGAAGCTATTAATGAGCAAACTAAGATGGTGAAAAACGTAAGTTATAGCACTTCAAAGACTGTTTTTTAAAAAATATGAAATGTAAACTAGTTAAGGCCTTGTGAGATTTCCTGACATGGGCAGATGTACTTTTCCCCCCATCTCTAATATTGGGGTTGATTGTTTTTTAATTCCTACCCTCACCACCGCCTGCCCCTTCCCCGCCCCCCCCCTCCCCCCCCCCAAAGGGGAGGGTGTCTCATTTTTCATTTTAGTTGATACATTTGGTTTCAGTTAATGTATTGCCACTTCTTCAGAAAAATACACAAATACTGCTTACTCTGTTCTGGACAGTACACATATATACGTGAACTGCTTATTTGTCAATATTTTGATTGTAAATTGAGAATTTTGAAACTTATTGAGTACATTCTGTTAAAAACTTACCTTTTTACTGTGTGTGCTGAATTTGGGCCAATTCCTGGGTGAATTTTATTGTGTTATAGATATAGTAACAGTTCTGTATTGTTTTGGATATTATATCCTATTCCGTATTGCTTGTTTTGGATACTATATCTTATTTTGCTTGTGGCAGCAGCTGAAAAACCTTGGTAGTGATGGCTTTTTCCAAGATTTTACTCAATTTACTAAAAATGTAAAGTCAATGGAGAAGAGGAAATGTTCAAGGCAAGGATGATAAATCTCACTAGCCTGAACTATTTTTTCCTCTGTAGGCTGCCTTGTCTTACAAATTGTAGCTGAGCTTATGGCCACTTGATACCTAGGGGAATGTGCTGCATCTTTTTTTTTTTTTATATCAAAATGAGCTTTGACTGATTTGGTTTATGGAGGATGCTGGCCTTTTTTAAAATATGTATCTGGATTTTTGAAGTGAAGGCTGTCACTAATGCTGCCAGTTCTTAGGTGTTGTTTTCCCCCCCCTCCCCTTCTTGTGTTATCTTTAAGATGGCTAATATTTTGAAATGTTAGTTTGACAGAGAGAACATAAAAATTCCGGGCATGCTGATAATCGACACTCCAGGACATGAGTCTTTCAGGTAATGTTTTCTCACAATATAGTACTTCCCAGAAGTGATGGCTAAAGCGTCTGGATATATTTTTAACAAAGTGCTAAGTCTTTGCCTAATCCACTGTGTTTCTTCACACTTTAAAAAAAACCCGAACAACCTAACGTAGAGGAATAAGTGGATTTACTTAGTTTGCAGGTGCTTTTTATATCTGGTTAATTGCTGGCCTTTTATATCTGATTAATTTTCTGTCTTCATGCCAATTGAGCCATGAATATCTGAAAAAGCATGTAAATAACTTTTTTCTTAATAGTTAGTGTAAGAGGAAAGACGGAAGCAGGAATCTAGCTGGAGAAGAAAAGGTGAGGATTTCAGGTGACCTAAGAACTCTGCTATGAAAAATTAAAACTTCTGTCCTAGCCTCCAGTTCATAGTGTCCCAGTTAAGGTAACTGAGTTCATAAGAAGTAGTTACCAATTGCACAAGTCAGCTGAGTCTTAGCAGAGACCATATGCTGTCTAGGAACACCAGTGGCATGCAGGCAAGCCAACTTTTAAGTTTAAAACATGGTATGCATAACTACTCACTGAGATAGTGCTTGGGTGAAATCTCTGAACAGAAGGGTTAAGACTTTGATGTGACATTCTTAAAGATAAACCTCTGCAAGCATTGAAATGCCATGTCTTAGGGTACTTGGTAATGTTCTGATCAGTTCATTGGCATCATATCATTTACAGCTCTTCATCTTCTAGCCAGGTTTTGTTTGGCACCAAAGATGTTTTATAATCCTAGTGTTTATGTAGTACTGTATAATAAA
Organism: Calonectris borealis; assembly: GCF_964195595.1. Classification (NCBI taxonomy): domain Eukaryota; kingdom Metazoa; phylum Chordata; class Aves; order Procellariiformes; family Procellariidae; genus Calonectris; species Calonectris borealis. Next base: position 147,744,510 of record NC_134312.1, read on the forward strand.
CAGTCTTGTTCAGATTTTGCACTCCTGTGTTTCACTGTAACCGTCTCAATTCTCACTCAGAAAAAATCAGAACACATCTTAACTTGTGAAAATATGTAATAATAGGAGAACTCTTGGCAGAATAATAGTTTCTTATTTTTGCTTACACATACTCTAATATATTCTGCTAATGGAATTTACACAGTGTGATTTGAATATTTTTTTTGATATAGTTTACATTTTTGAGGGAAAAGTAACGGCTTGATCAGCTTTAGCTTTTTGTTGGTCAATGTAAGTTTGACATTGTATTTGGTGTCTTTATTAAAGTTCTGTTGCTACGACTGATTTTTTTTTTTTTTCCTTTTTTAATGCCACAGCAATCTAAGAAATAGAGGAAGCTCACTTTGTGATATTGCTATACTTGTAGTTGACATCATGCATGGTTTGGAGCCACAGACAATTGAATCAATAAATCTGTTGAAATCAAAGAAATGCCCCTTTATAGTAGCTCTCAACAAGGTAAGTTAGCTTTTCACTCTAATAGTGTGTTTTTCTACTCTAATAGTGTATTTGGCATCTGACAATTTTCTGTTTTCTTCCATGAACTTGAATTGTTTGTGTAAAGTCTGAAGCAGTGGTTCTTAGATCCTCTGTTGCAGTTTTCATGTCCTTGATACCCCAGTGGCTTTACAGGAGCTTTGCAGAACAATCTATCAGTTCTTCTCGGAGTCCTTTCTGATAAGTTTTTTTTTTACCTTATGTAACTTCCGTATACGGTTCACGCTTCTGGAAGTTGTACTTTTTCTTGCACCTACTTATCTGGATTTGTGTGCATTTTCTATAAAATTGAAAGGCAAGCTTCATGTTGAGAAGTCTTACTTTATTTTAGCTACTGATACTTGTTAGTTTGACTTGAAGACAAGCTGGCTTTTAAGCTCATGGAACAATAATGTTGATCATCGGTGGGAAGTATTTCAGGCTCTGCAATATTAGATGGTAAAGCCAGTTATTTTCAGCCTTGTTTTTAGAAATCCTGTGCATGAGAAATTACGCTGGCTCTTTGTGATGATTTATATGAATTATAATGAGGCAATTGCTTGCGTCCAATGACTTTGAATGCTATCTGACATGCCGACAGAGAATTTATAAAAGGGTATTCATGTGCAGTGTAAAAATTGCAGTATACTTTAAAAAATGAAATGAGCATTAGGATTAGAGGTGATTGGAACTGAGGCGGCCACTATCTCATTGCTGAAAACAGCTGCTTTTTTAAAAAGACTATTGGGTGAAGAGGTGTTAAGGTCTACAGTGAGCCTGAGATTAAATAGCCAAAAATTCTTGCATTTCAGGTTATAGTTCTATCATTGGACCAGGTTATAATCCACTTTCTAAAGATGTAGTTTTGATTTGTACAGCAAACGTAACAGTTGCTTGGACTAAGTCCATCGTGCTTTGAAAACTTACTTAGGGAAGTATTTCTGAAGTATGCAGTTGTCTTTTGATCCCTTCTGTGTAGCAACATGAGAAAGGGTCCAAATTCACCAGTAAGTTTTAAAAGTTCTTTGTAAAACTAGAACAGTCTCTTTTCAGGAAAAAAAAAAACCACCTTCTTTTTTTGTGTATGTGAAGCTATATATGGCTCTCTTTCTCCTGAATGTTTTACCTTAAACTTGATGTAATTAATGTATATAAACTTTTCCCGTATGAACCTAGATTAATACAGCTTGAATTTTTAAAACCTGAACTAGTATTGCTATCATGAAACACTGTCTGACATTGGGTAAATACATAACAGAGATAAATATAGCAGCTAAAGCAAATGAAAAGATTTAATTTGATTACTGGAGGAAATAGATGGCTAACTATGTTGGCTGGTAAAGTATTTCTGACAGGTGATGTGGCATATGCATAAAGATGCCTTTTAGTAAGCTGCATAAAATGGCATATTACTGTCTTTTCAAGATTGATAGGTTATATGACTGGAAAAAAAGTCCAGATACAGATGTAGCTGTGACCTTAAAGAAGCAGAAAAAGAATACGAAAGATGAATTTGAAGAACGTGCAAAAGCTATCATAGTGGAATTTGCGAAACAGGTAGGCTGGGATATTCAAGGTTCTTTGGTTAACAAAAGTGATAGTAAAGATGGTGGGTGGTGTGGTTTGTGTTTGGGGTTTTTTGTTTTGGTTTTTTTTTCTTTCCACAAAACAACTTGGAATATCAAGAAAACTGCTGCATCTCTTCTCACTCGTTGGTGTTTACCTCGCACAAACCAAACTTTGTTGTTGCTAAATTAATCTCTTTTAACGGCTCCATCCTTAGAGTGCTAGAGTGCTTTGGAGAAAAGTAGCAGCTAATTGCTGTGCGTGGTCAATGGAGTCATGCATAGCAGATTAAGTTTTCTGTCCCTATTCTTTCTGTCTTTGGGAATCGCCTGAGAGAATCCCATCTGTCTCTTGTTCCCTTGGATGCTGGCAGGGCATGAATCACATCAGTTCTGGGAACTTCTGTTGGCGACATACAATGCTGTCTAGAAGCTAGATGTGGTAATTAGCTTTGTAGAGTTATCCCATACTGCTTCCAAGTGTGGGTTGAGGCTTCATGATCCACAGCATACTGTCAGTAACAATGTTTTTTTTAAAATTGGGATTTAAAAAACGCAATTCTAATTGACTGGGGTTGAATGTTACTGTTAATACTGATGTGAATGTATGTTTTTCCCTATGTAACTATTAATCCTGATTCCAGGGCTTGAACGCTGCCTTGTTTTATGAGAATAAGGATCCCCGCACTTTTGTTTCTCTTGTACCTACCTCTGCTCACACAGGGGATGGCATGGGAAGTCTGATAGCTCTTCTCGTTGAGCTAACGCAAACTATGCTGACCAAGAGACTAGCTGAATGTCAGGAGCTGAGAGCTCAAGTCATGGAGGTAATTCAGCAGCTGTTCTCTGAAATTCATCTTGAAATTTCTCCTTTCCCTGCCCCCTTTTTCCTGATTAAAAAAGGTGTGTTTGAAGTGCTTAAGTAGGGAGTAACTTTTTTTTTTCCTTTCATACAGGTTAAAGCACTACCAGGCATGGGCACTACTATAGATGTTATTTTGATTAATGGACGCCTGAAAGAAGGAGACACCATTATTGTTCCTGGGGTAGAAGGTCCTATAGTAACTCAGATTAGAGGTCTGCTGCTACCTCCTCCTATGAAGGAGCTACGAGTTAAGGTATGGAAACTGGTTAGTTTATTGACATTTAGAGAAGATTTAGAACCAGAAAAAAAATCAAGTTTTATAAAAAATGAGAATGCAGTTGAGTGCAGTTATATTCACAGTATCTAAGGATGACTTACAGGGGAAGACAGTGCACATCTAGTACTTGTATGTACCTATCGGTGTGTCTGTTATAACAGTGGCAAAGAAAAGGATCAAGGAGTTGCCTTGCAGCGAGGATTAAGATGTGTATGCTTTAATAAGGCATTCAAGCATGTGGCTATGTGTGAGAGGGAGATACCCATCTCAATGAAAATCGGAGTGTACTAGTACAGTGACTTCTGAGTTAAAGTATATATTATTAGTAAAAGTGTTTTTTACAACAAAAATCCTATACACTTAGATTTGAGAAGAGTGAACAAGTGAGTTTCTAGGAGCAGTTGGTGAGTGGCAATGACCAGGACCTCTGCAGAATCCGCAGCCTTTTGTCATTTTCAAGAGTTGTTGGAGGTTTGCTGCCCTAGTCTTCATAGGCTGGGGAGAGACACTGAATTTGAGATCCTGCCTGTATTGCTTTCCAATAATTTCCAATTGCCTTTCCTCCAAGGAGGAGGAGAGCCACAGAAACTAAAGGCTATAAATACATAAATTAGTACATACATTAATATTAATACATACAAATCAAAGATGATGAAAAGAGCTGCTCTGATTTTTCCTGTTCAAAAGGGAAAGAATAAGTGTCTGCACTGATTTTGCTTAAGGCAAAAAAACCCAATCAGATAACCTAGGTGAATGTAATAGGACAGCCCTTAAAGGTTTTGTTTAGACGTGGAAAACTAGTGTCAGGGTCCTAATCTAAGGCCATAACAATTGTGGTGTGCTTCATTTCGTTGGAGAGCTGTGTCTCTGCAGGCCACTGTAGTCCTTAGTGTTTAATCTAGTTCCTTCCCTAAACTTAGATAGTCTTGTAAAGTAGTACTAATAGTTGCTGGGGCCTGGGTTGACGTTGGTGTTCTCTCTCTGCCACGGTGATCCTCTGTTGTGAGACCACTGTGGCCTCAGAGGTGCTGAAGGATGCAGTATTGATGTTGAGGTGGAATCTGAGCAAGAGCTTCTTGGCCTGCTTTGAATAGGAAGACAAGAGTTACTCTTTCCACTTGTGTGTACGGCAGTCTAATACACCTGTGGGGTAAGCCAGTTGCCTTGGAGAATCTAAGTCAGGCTTCCTGCTCTGGAGCACAGTTCTCTAGTAATAACTTGATAATGGCTAGAGAGTGGCAAAAGGAAAATTGACATTTATGCTTAGGTTATGTTCTCTGCTTTGTTGGAAGCTGTTGAATATATTCTGGCACTATGAGGAATGAATTGAAAGCATTTCTGTCTGTTTGCTTCCCTTTATTTAAAGCAGAAGTTAAACTGGTGTGTGAAACTCTTATGAGACTGAAGTTTGTTTGTGGGACTGAATAGCAACGTAACAGACCACAGGTTCCCATCAACAAGATCTTCAGATGAGTTTCTGCACTTCGGTGGGAGATGGGAGTATAGGCTACCAGCACCAAGATGGAGAACACTAGATTTGGGAACCTTTAGCTGGGGAAGTGGACCAAGGGGAGCTGTGTTTTGTTTTTTTTTGTTTTTTTTTGTTTGAAGCAGGCAATAAGGATACATTTCAATTCAGTCTGTCCATGGGGAATTGTCATCCTTGAAATAAGACCCAGATTTTGGGGTGGAGGGCTAAAGAATAGAGGCTTGCAGGAACAAGGTGCTTACTGAGGAAGGAAGCTGCCTTGCAGTTTCAAGAAAAGGATGGGACGTCTCGTAAACAAAGGAAATGAAGAAACAAACCAGAAAATCCCTCCAACGTTGATTTAAAGGTCTTCAGAAATAACTGCTTCTGTGATGCCTTAGAGCCATGCCCTGAGTGGAGAGAGATCTTCGAGGTTCCCCTGGGTGGGGAGGATCGCCTGGGAAATCGAGCATGGAACTATGTACACGAGAAGGCTGGATGGGAGGCCTCCAGGGGCAGAATGAGGCAGCTCTTCCTGCACAGAGTCTTGGGCTGTGTCAGCTAAGCTTTAGTGTTTTAGTTGAGCTGTCACCATCTTCCCCTTAATTCCCTATGGGGCTGAATTTGCGGGTTTTTTTTGTTTTGTAGTGGGCAGCTGCCTATCACTGCTTACTCTTTTCTAGTATATATTCCTTTTTGGCCATCTTCTCTGTTTTTAGACGATTCTCCCTGCCCTGCCTTCCTTGGTGGGGGGTGGGCAGCGTTGGGAAGGTATCTGATGGGAAAGGAGCATGCAAACTGAAACATGCATGCCAGGAATGTGAAGTAGAGAAAATCACTGATGAAAGACGAGAGCTTTACTGCTGGACTTCACTGTCATGCTCTCTGCTGTGCTTGCTGGTGGCAAGTTCTTTAGCTGCTCAGCACTACTTTGTGTTGCTGCATAGCTTCTACATGAACTCTTTGCTATTGTGTATTCTCCTTTTCAGAACCAGTATGAAAAGCACAAAGAGGTCGTTGCTGCTCAAGGTGTGAAGATTCTTGGGAAAGATTTGGAAAAAACTTTGGCTGGTTTGCCATTGCTTGTAGCTTATAAAGAAGATGAAGTCCCAGTCCTCAAGGTGAGATGGCTAATGTTGAAATAAGACACTTAAACTGAGGGGTAACTGAGTTCTCTGGTGATGAAGCTCATTCAAATGTTGAGAGCTCAGTACGCAGGTAGCTTTGTTTGGTTGTTTTTTAAAAACCGTTACAATAATACGCTGTAGCTTTGTGTCCATGTGAAGCATGAGCGTGGTGATGTTTTCAGTATCTTGACCCTTAGCTTTTCCCTGATATTTTGCTGGAGTGTCTCTGCTGGTAGAATAAGGTTTGAAAACAAATATCACGGCATAGTTTGACTATATGTTAATTACTGATTTGGTATTTTTAGTAATTATGCATATATTTCAATTAAATTATATTAGGCAAATATCTGCTAGTGGAGTTCTTCAAACTATCATAATTGCAAAGCTGATTTAAGACTTCTGTAGTAAATTTCTTTTGTGACTTACACTTTAAAAATGGCAGAGGAAAGAACGTAGCTATCTTAAAACCAAAACTGAGATGAGATGCTCCAAAGTCAGAAAGTTAGTTTAAAAAGGACACTCACCTGTTGATCGTTTACTTTTAACCATAGTTTTACTTTAGCCTTCTGTCTACTTATCTTTGCCTCTAAAGGGAGGTTAATCTTTCAGGTCCTCCAAATACAGACCTTATTTCTGGGTACATATGAGTACATATGTAAAGCGTACTAGTAGTAGTAGATATGTGAGGGCTTAAAGTAAATGGCAACACCCATTGGCAGAGGAAAAGACTGAGTGGGTTTAAAAGGCATGGGCTCTTAAATGTTTTTTTTTAACTTCTCTGAAAGCAGCAAAATGGCCTTGCTGCTCTTGTATCCTCTGTTTTGTGCCTAGGCCTAAAGAGCGTTCAGAATCCTTTCCAGCTCACGGTTTTAGGAGTGTCTGCTTTTATCGTTGATCCTCAGTTAGGCAACCAAAGATGCTGCCACGCGCTGTGGGGTGTGTTCACTCAGCCTTGCCAGTAGAAACTTACAGTGCTGGGGAGAGCAATGTGTAGTCCGCAGAGACATGTTACTAGCTCCCAAGATAGGCATCTGCTTTGTGTTACATGATCACCTTCTTGCAAAATCCTCAAGTCTAGTTCAGTTCAGACTTTTCCAATGCCAGAAGGAAGCAGCAATATATCACAGGGCTGCAACTTACTGCAAGTCTGTAAGTTGGTACCTATCAGTATGGCTGTCGCATACTTCCAGCAGCTCGTGAACAGAAAGACTTTGTACCCTACGGCATAATAGCAATAGAATTAAAACGTGCTTTTTTCTTCTTTTTTTTTCTGAAGGATGAACTAATACATGAACTGAAGCAAACACTGAATGCAATCAAATTAGAAGAGAAAGGTGTTTATGTCCAGGCTTCTACTTTAGGCTCTTTAGAAGCATTACTTGAATTTCTTAAAACATCAGAAGTGCCAGTAAGTACTTCTGTGCTGTACCTGATGTTGTTTCTATGTTTTGATAACTGTTTCCTTTTGACTCAGAAAGAGTAGTGACTGATTTGTGTGGCTTTCCTCTTCAACAGTATTCAGGAATTAACATAGGTCCTGTCCATAAAAAAGACGTTATGAAGGCATCAGTTATGTTGGAGCATGACCCACAGTAAGTAACTGCTTTGCTTTACTATGCTGATAAATGTGCGGTGGTGTTTCAGGAAGGCCCCTCCTTAGCTCCGGTTCTATGGTCTGTCTAGTGCACTGTTTGACTTATTTTTACTTACAGATATGCAGTCATTCTGGCATTCGATGTGAGGATTGAACGTGATGCACAGGAAATGGCTGATAGTTTAGGAGTTCGAATTTTTAGTGCTGAAATAATTTATCATTTATTTGATGCCTTCACAAAATATAGACAAGACTACAAAAAACAGAAACAAGAGGAATTCAAGTAAGTAACAGCAATCCTGTTCTGGATGCTTCCCAAGTAACAGTGTCTCTTAATTGTTTTATTATAAATGAAATTGCATTTAACTTCTTGTTTCCATATATATAATTTAGCACGTAGCTCTGATGGGAAGGAAGGAAAGGAGGAAGAGGATAGGACAGTAACTCCAGTCTAATTGTTTACATCTTGGATTAGGCTTAGTAGGGTGAGAGTTGTGAAGCCGTTATAAGATTTAGCTAAATCTTATCATGTAATATGGACCGTTCTTATTAGCGTTTGCTTTGTATACTTGGCTTTTGTTTCTAGTTTGTGACAGATGGGTTAGTCTTGCAGAGAAAAAAAAACTAAAGGGATTTGGATTCTATTGTTTCGTATTCATGCAATTTCAGTGTACAGGGCTTAGTTCTGACTGCAGTAACATGAATATGCAATCATTTAAGAATTTATAGGGACCCAAAATTAATTTTTGGAATCTGTGTCATTGGCCGATCCTCAGTAAAGTAAGGACAGACAAAATAAATGAAAGTGTATGTCATTTCATATTGATCCCAATTTGAGTTTGTATACCTCAGCACTTAAAAAAATTCGTTCACTTTACAAACAAAAATCTTGAATTTTTGGAGTCCCTGTGATGGGTTGAGGCAATAATATTTCTATTCCTGTGCTCTTCTGAGACTATAATTATACTGTAACATTACTGTTCCTTTGGTCTTGGTCTTAGTTGACTGCCCAAGCCAGTCAAAATAAAATCCATGCCAGCCATGCTTGATTACTGTTCCCTATAGTTCTTGAAGATCAAGTCTTGACTAGAATTAGCAAGATTGGACAAGAGTGTTTTCCTGCTTGATTTCTCCCCAAGGGACACTCCTAGAATAAATGCCCAAGAAGTGTGGGAGAAGGCAGAACTGTTAATGTTGTGTGCGCTGTTCCAGTATCTATTTCAAAATGGCTTTTCTTTGTCATCTTCCAGGCATATAGCAGTATTTCCTTGCAAGATGAAAATACTCCCTCAGTTCATTTTCAACTCTCGTGACCCAATAGTGATGGGCGTGGTTGTGGAGGCCGGCCAGGTGAAGCAGGGGACTCCCATGTGTGTACCTAGCAAAAACGTAAGTAAGCACCTCTTCCCGGTGGACGTTTGGTCTGCCTCGTAGTTCCTGGGACAACGCACCAGGAAACGCTTGTATGCCTTTCCCCAGCGTTCAGAGTTTTGGTAGCAGATGAGATTCAGACTGTCAGATCAAGTCTCTTTCCCGGTGATCAGCCATCTTACTGTTCTCTGCTGGAACAGAGTTGAGTCCTTTAGCGCGGCACAGCCTCCTGACTGCCGCAGGGCCCTGCCAGAAGCATGGCTAGAGGGTATCTGCCAGTCAGCCTCCCTCCTTCCCCCACTGCGGTTTCTGTATTGTGATATAAAGTAACGAGCAAAATTGTCTTTCTTGGTAGCTAGTAAGGGGGAGAAGTCAACTCCTGACATTTTAAGGGATAACAAGTTGATATCCCAGATGAACTACGGATGGGTTGATGCTGCTGTCCTTTTCAGTACGATGTGCTTACAGTGCAGTATCTTTTGCTTTGCCAGTTCTGAGGTGGCTGCTCCGTTGGTGCAGTACTTCATAGGAGCAAGTCTGTGTATATAAACGGGAATTTAGAGAAGAGTGTGCGCACGGAGGTTTTGTGGATGTGTATTACAGCTTCTTCATTGTATTACAGTTTGTTGAAATTGGAATAGTTACAAGTATTGAAATAAACCATAAACCAGTGGAGGTTGCAAAAAAAGGCCAAGAAGTATGTGTTAAAATAGAACCTATTCCTGGTGAATCACCTAAAATGTATGGACGACATTTTGAAGCAACAGATATCCTCGTCAGTAAGGTAAAAGCAATCTGTATTTCTGGAGAGGGTTTATGACATAGTGGCAGCTTGCGTGAAGTGGAAATGTTGCATGAAGCCTGAAAAACATACACTAGGAACCTCCCATCAGGGACGAACAGACACTGGAAATGGTTCGTCTGTGGCATTGTTCAGCCAGGTTTCTCTGTAGCCGTGTTTTGAGGTTTGTAGTAGTGCTCCTCAAGAGGACCAAAGGAATGATGTACTGCAGCTAAAAATACTGCGCAGCTTACTGCACCTGAGGGGGTAAAATGCTAAATAAGCTATTTGCATACCGTTGTATGTAGCTGGTGCTGAGAGCAGCTTAGCAGTCCCCCATGGCATTACAGCATGATTGTGTTTGCCTAGTTTTGAAATTGTGCAATAAATAGCAATACTTCAGTCGCTCCGACTCTGGAACACTGGGCTTGGATGAGGAGATGATCCCTTGCTGAGTTCTCTGCTGTCCGAGGCAAAGCCACAGCTCTCCACATCCCCAACTGCTTTAGTTGCCACGTCGTAAGACGCCCCCCCGGGTTGTCGTAAGACACGCACGCTGGGGCACGTACCCGCAAATGGGGGGCGAGTAGCTGTAGGGGCTTTTCAGATGGAGAGGCAGGGCCTGCGATGGGGACTGGGAGGCGGTGCTGGTGCTGCAGGCCCCGGGGGAAGTGGGAGATCCTCTCCGGTCACAGGTTCTTGCCTTACTGCACAAGGCGCGAGACTGTGTGTGCTTCTGCAGGCTCTCAGACCAGGTAAGGGGTGTGAGGAGAAAAGGAAGGAAACGAATGGGACGGGTCATGCAGCAGGTCGGTAGCAAAACTGGGATTAGAACGAGCTTTCCTGCTGTGCAGACGGATGCCCTTTCGTCAGACTAATTGCTTCCAATGCACTAAAAGCTGCCTCTGTTAATATGTGTGCGTATGGTTCTGATGGGTTTGTCTTGTGTATTACAGATCAGTCGTCAGTCCATCGATGCGCTGAAGGACTGGTTCAGGGACGAAATGCAGAAGTCTGACTGGCAGCTTATAGTAGAGCTGAAGAAAGTGTTTGAAATCATCTAGATAACTTTTTACAGCAATGGGGAGGCAGGAATAAACACACTATTCCTGTTGTAAAAGTTACCAACAAAGTCATATATTGAAGACAGTGTTGGATATATGTTTGGGAGGAAAATATGTGGATAAAATGTTTTCCATGAGAAACCAAGAAATTTACACTGGTTTGACAGTGGTCAATTTACATGTTCCCATGGTTCCAATGTGCCTGTTCACCTCTCCCACTGCCCTTCCTAATACTGGCTGCTGTTTTAAAGTTTGCCCTTCCTTCTCTTACACCTTCCTTCTACCCTTCTTCCCTCCCTCTCTCCAAAATAAAATAAAATAAATTGAATTTTTATTACAGAACTAAAGCTCTTTCACTTTTATACTGATGAGATCAGTACTGCAGTATTTGATTAACCAAGCTTCTGCAGACTTTGTGATTCTTGGGACATTTTTGATGTAAGAAGTACTTCTTTATTTATGCATACCTCTTCCCTTGACTCTCTTTTCCAACATTCTTCTGCTTTGTGCCTATAGAAATTTTTTTAAATAGAAAATTAGGCAATTGGGTATTTCTGTATTTTGCTTTGTGTGAAACAATGATGTAAAGCATAGTTGGCCGCCTTTTACTGCTTGTACAGTTCATGAAAGTCGACCTGTAATCATTATAACGCAGAGCCGCAAATAAAGGAGATGGACATAGTAGCCCATTTGTTTTACAGTTTGCTTCAATAAACAAAGTTTCACTTCATGGGCTGTGACAGGCGTGGAGGTGCCAGGGAGAGCCTTGCCTCGCTGTGCTTGGCTGAGCAACGGAGGCGTGTTCCAGCAAAGGCGTTTCTTCCTCTGGCTTCACTTCCCCTTGTGGAGCGTGCACTGCGCGTGGTGGTGGTGATCCCGGTGTCTCACGTCTCTTACTCTGTTCCCAAAGCACCGGAGTTGCAGGCCAGGTGTTTAGCAAGTCAATTCCCAGAGGAATTCCCTCTGCTGGGAGGAGTTTAGATGTGGCATCTCTTCTCCAACTGCTGCTCAGTCGTGGTAAGCACCTGCAAAGCCCCTGTCTGCAAGTGAGCAGTGACTTTGGATGCTGCATCAAAGCTGTCGAGTCATCCGACACCATGGGACTGAACCAGCTCGGAAGGCGTTTGACTCCTCGTCATCATAAACTACATTAACCAGTCTGTAATCCCAGCGTTTTCCTACCCTTCCTTCCCCCGGGTTCCCTGCTTAGGACGACAGCTCAACATACCTCTCATCAGGTAGTCTCCTGGTAACTTACAGCTCATGTTGAGAGGAGCTAAACACTTTTCAAAAGCACAAGCCGAAACAAAATCGATAATGATCTTGCATGTAGCTGAGATTTTTAGCATTTAAAATATTTACAAGAATTTAACTTGCAACATGCAGTTTGATCAGATTTCTTCTGTTACTGAGATTTACTTTTTTTGTTAGAAAAATCTGAATTTTATAATTGGGATTGTGTGGACTCCATTACAAAGGAACATGCAATAACTCGCCTCCTTTGCCAATGGAATTTAAATTACCAGAATTTTTTTGGTTTGTTAGACTTCAAACTTGCCAGTGAAAAGGACCTTTGCAGTATGGTTGGTGCGTGGTGCAAACTCACATCACTGGGTGTGTCGGCGGTTTAGAATAGAATGATCACAGTGAGGAGACTGCATTTAATTGTTACAATTTTCTTTTGCAAACTATGCAATCGTGAAAACTACACTAATAAAAGAAGTTCTTAACTTAAGAACCCAGATGTCAAACATTGTGGTCTTGACGTATTCTTGATTGTTCCCTCGAATGTGGAAGGGTGTGCTTCCTACAGATAAAAACTTGGGGGAAAGGATCATGCTGCTGTTGCAGGTTGCTGTTGTGGAACTTACAAAATACCTTCACTAAAAGGCTTTAAGGAAGCAGATAACTGTTGAATGTAATATTTAAGGGCTTGAAGCAGGGCTCACTAAGGGAGAATGAAAATATAATCACAAACAGCCTTACTCAGTTAAGTAAGTAATGCTTTGAGTCCTTTTTTTACAGAAAAAGATGCTAGTTTGAAGTATGTCTTGAGGAGCAGTCACAAAACCAGAGCTGTGTACCTGAAACCTAACTGGGAAAATACTTGCTTGAATTTCAGCAAACACATTCCTGCGTGAACAGTTGGCAGCTTCAAAAGCAGCAACTAAAGGGGCTCTGAAAGACCCAAACTAGAAACTAGTGGAAACCTAGACAACTTGATTGAGGTAAGGTCCCTCTCCCCCCCTCTCTCTGAGATTTATCTATCTGCAAATAGATGCAGTTATATAGACCAATATCTAACCAGCTAACCTAAGCTGGAAAAATCAGACTTACCACAGACTGGTTGAGGTTGTAGGGGACCTGTTCCAGTCACCAAGTCCAAACCCCGCCCTGTGCTCAGGGTATGGACAGTCAGAGCAGGTTGCCCAGGACTATGGTTGGGTTTTGAGCACCTCTACTGATGGAGGATCCACAACTCCTGCAGACAGCCTGTTCGGGGGGGGGGCGGGGGGGCGCGGTGTTTAAAAGGAATGTTTTGTACCAGTTTGTGCCCATTGTCTTGTGCCCTTTCACTTGATACCACAGAGGAGCGTTTGTCTGTCTTCCTTATTCCCCCATCAGGTGTTTATTCTTCCCCCCTTCCCCCTGGCCTTCTCTTCTTCAGGCTGAACAGTCCCAGCCCTCTCAGTGCCTCCTTGTATTATGAGAGAAGCTCCAGTCCCTTAAGCAACTTTGTGGCCCTGCGTTGGTGTTGCCCTGAGGAGCCCAGAACTGGACCAGGTGTGTCTCACCAGTGCCGAGCATAGTGGTGATGTTCTTCCTCATGCAGCCTGGGAGGCTGTTGGTGGCCTTTGCTGTGAGCGAGTATTGCTGGCTCAACCCACAGGGCCTTATCTGCAGAGCTGCTTTCTAGCCAGTTGGCCCCAGTACCTGGCGTGGCTCCTCCCTGGGTGCAGAACTTTGCACTTCTCCTTATTGAACTTCATGATGAACTTCATGCCCGTTTCTCCAGCCTGTTGGTCTCGCTAGATGCAGCACAGCCCTCTGCTGTATCAGCCGCTCTTGTGTCATCAGCAAACTTGCTGAGGGTGTGCTCTGCCCCATCATCCAGGTCATTAATGAAGGTATTGGACCTGGTACTGACTGTGGGGTTACACCACTTGGGACTGGCCTCTAACAGGAGACTCTGCCGTTGATCACCATGCCCAGGGCCTGCTGCCCCAGGTAGTTCTCAATCCCCGTCCCTGTCTCTAGCCCGTACTTCACCAGCTTGCCTATGAGGATGCTACAGGAGATACTATGAAAAGCCTTACTGAAGTCAAGAGAAACAACATCTACTGCCCCTCCCTCATCCATCACCTTGTTGTAGAAGGCTGCCAGGTTGGTAGCTCTCCCCGTGTGCATTACAAGGGAAGCCTAGGGCACAACTTAAAGCTCAACAATGCTGTCACTGCTGTAACCTGTGCTGCAGCCAGTGAAGTGGCTGCAGAGCGCTCCCTGCTCTAGCTGTACTGTTAGCTGCAGCTAACCTGAGTGCAGCAGCTCCTGCCCTCTGGTCGTGGAGATGCTTCCAGCTAAGCTGGTGGTGCAAATCCTGCTCCAGGGCTAGCTCCAGTAGGCATTCCAGCTTTCCATTCTACAGTCGGGTGGGTCCTCACCCAGCCAGGGTTATGTATGTGGGGTACTTCTGATTTCTGTTCCCCCCACCCCCCCAGTCATTTCTCCAGAAAATGGAAAGATTTTTCTTCCCACCTGGGTTTTCTTCCAAGTGGTCGTCTTTCTTCCCAGGCACCTGAACAGCCTTGCTTCACCATATTGGGCCAAATATGACTATACAAGGCTGGTGTACATCTGGAAAATGCAGACTTGCCCAAAACACAAACCGTAGAGATGCAAGCATACCCCTCCCTAGCACAAATAGGTAGGGCTATTTATTTCACTGCTGCTACACTACTACTCACTACAACCTATTTTGTTACGCTGCATAAAGAAAACGCATGTCACAGGCTGGGGAGAACGGTGGTGTTTTAAGAGTGGAACGCGGCTCTATCCCGAGTGGGAGCAACGCAGAGGACTGATACAGGCTTCAACAGTGCTCCGTGTTAGCTACTGCCTAGCTCCTTGACAATGCTTCTTTGGGGTACTGTTTACAGATCTCCATTTGTTTTCCTCCACAAGCACACATCTCTAGAGGTAACAGTACACCTGAATACACAGAGCTCAGAGAGCAATTACGCTTCAGCTAACGCTGTGTGTGCTTTGGGAGTGGCTGGGCCACGCTGGCTTCTGTCTTTGAAGGATGAAACTGAGAATGGGCTAATATTCTTCCCTCGGCTTAAAATCTGTGAAGTCAGTAGAGAAGAAACAACAAGCAGCCAGGTGAACATACAGCAGTCTCCTACGCATGTTGAGGCAGGGTCACTGTGTAAAACTTTGTGAAATGAATCAAAGCTGCGGCTTTAATAAAAGGGGTTAGCTATATTCAAACTGAAGCATCACAAAATAGAATCAGTACAAAAATATACATACAGTTCTTTATTAAACAACTGTAAACACTTCACTGTAAAAATCCATAAAACTTTATAAACAAACATTTTGTAAATAGATTCTATACTACAATAAAAGAATTTTAACACAATTATTTACATGCAATACTGACAAATTTGGCACTTTCTGAAAAGAAATGTACAAAACACTTTGTTGTTTAAAAAGAAATTTGAAATTATAAAAACTCAGGGCATTACTATCATGCACTTTGCAAATACCTCACAAGCACTTATGGCACAGCTAGCAGAGAGCTCCAGGCTCTCATCAAGCTCTTTACTACAAGTTCAGATAACTTTTAATGTGCTTCCGTAAGTTTGTTGTAGAACTACCTGAACATTGTCAAGAATGAAGTCAAATGCCATATTCCAAACCGATTCCACAGATGACTGCATTAACCTGAAGGGGAAAAGGAAGAAGAGGGAGAAAATTACCATTACAGAACCAGTCCTTTTTACAGTAAGTATTGGTCTTCATACTGGAAAACAAGATCATAACAGTTCACGATGAATGGTATTTTGATTCAATCTTGGTAAAGCCCTATCTCTTCCAATATACCAAGTCTTATCTAACGCCACAGATTCCTCTGCCACTCAGTGGTGACGCTTATGATTTGAATGGTGTCACACCAACCTGTAAATGTTAGCACTTTGCAGTGGTTGTAAGCCTGCGATTAAAGTGCTGACCTACCAACCTCATACTGAAGAATCAGAAATAGCAAGCTTCTGGATCCTGATCTTCCCTTCCTCATCCCAAGACATACATGCTACTTTTTTATTCCAACAGATGCCAAGGGTGATTAAGACATTTAAATAGGAGGTTTTGGGGGCACTATATTGTGTTTATTGCTAAAAATGGAACCAAATAATGGCGGCCCGCAGAGCACTAGGAGTTTCCTCTATCATTCAGCTGCTACTAGAAGCAAATTAAGGAAGTGCCCAAGGAAAATGGAGCAGTTCTGTACTCTCAAAATCTCCTTCTAGATCACTAGTACAGGAGAGCAGAGGGTTCCTACACTTAACAGCTTTGGAAGACCTAACATCAGTATCATGTGGACAACTGCGTATCATCCAACTCCTGATTCCTTGTCCTATGCTTGTTACCAGCCTTTGGAGAGACACACTGCTGTCACTGCAAATCTCACATACAGGGACCAGGAACGGGACATGATGTTTTCTGAAGAGTTTTATAAGGAATGTACTATACAGCATTCTACAAAACAGTTAACTGCACTGTGCGTTTTGCATTTTCTGAGGCCTAAAGACATCCCACAACACAAAAGCATAGCGAAGTTTTTACATTGCTGTAGTCTTTTGGGTATTGATTAATTCTGTGAAATAAATACTTTCCAGATCTAATACATGGAAAGCTGAGCTCCATAGTTAAGTATCAGTTAGTAAGCAAGACATAAATGGAACTTGGGCCTCCTGACTCATGGAAAGAGTAATAGGAGCACAATAACTAAGTAATAAAAATGCATTTAATAGGTTGGAGGGGTGAGACAGGATCTGGATACAGCAGGAGAACTGAAATCAGAAGAAACAAAGGAAAGATCTAAGGTTACATGAAAAATGAATGAAAACAGGATGAAGAAAAGGGACAATGATGACAAAAACTATACCCTTTGCCTGGACACAAAAGACTTTGTAGCAAATACTATTAAATGGTACTATTAATTTTTCACAAATTACCTATTTTTATCTGCCCAACTTCTTCCCCCTCCCAATTTTGGGGGGAAAATATTTAGACTCATCGATGGAATGTCTAATAGGCTTGTGGCCTTACACTGAAGCACCTAGTGCGTAAATGCTAACAAAATCAGTCTAAATGTCACAAGTACTAGCAAATCAGCTACCTTTTCATGTACTTCACAACCAGATCTAACTTTTCCAAATCTTTTTCTTCTATTAGATCAGTACAATACTTTACAACCTGTAGAATGTCTTCTTCCATAGGATCTGTAATAAAAAAAAAAGGTAACTTTTCTCTAAGTATACTTAGAATATGATCATAGAATAATTACAATATAATAGAAAGAAATTCTGCAGTGTTAGCGCATCAGGGGCTGATCTGACAATTGCTGTATTCCCATACCTCCCCTCAACGTCACAAGTTGTGTACATAAAAGGACTGCAAGGTCCTGAAATATCTGTCTTGTAGACCTCTTCTTTTTATCCTTCAGTGAGAACAAATGACAGCCAAGCTAAGAGTATCCAAAGGGAAAAGAAATAGGGATTTAAAATGGAATTGCTGTTTCAAAACTCTCAGGAGAATAGTAATGTCCAAGGTACGAAGGATCTTGCAGGTCAGATTTCCCACGACATCAAGGCATTGCTAATTGTTTGACATAACATTAAGATTCAAATCACAATTTAGCAATACTGTTACACTTCTGCACTTTATTCTAGAATTTTTTCCAGCAGTTATTTTGAAAAAAAATGCATTCCTTTGCCTCTAAAATGACGTCTTCGTAAAAGAGGAATTCCCTTTCAATATCTTTCATCCTAGTGGTTGTAACAAAACCAAAAATTTGTTGGACAAAATAAGGAAAACCTCCCGCACAAGTAACATCAAGGCATGAAACAAGGGCCTGACAAATGGGTTGAAGAGAGAGCAGGTAGATTTTCATGGTGTTAAGCAAGAAACAGGAGCTGGCAAAAACACAGAATAACAACTGAGTAGGAAGAGTCAAGTTACTCCAAGATTGCAAGGCAGTAAGACTTCAAGATTACTGTGAAAAATAACCAGTGAAAGGAAGAGTGAAGGAAGAAAGTACAAAAAGCCTACTGAAAAAATAGTCTTCCTTGTGATGCATGCAAGATCATCACTAGCATGACATCCCGTACCTGAAATAGTTGTAATCCATTCTTTCAACAACGTCTTTACATCATTGAATTCAACAGCTCCAGCTAGGTTAGGTGCTTGTGGCCTAAATGAACCAGGCTGTTCAGTCTGCAGAGCTGATGGGCCTGAAGAATCTGATGTTGATGGAACTGCTTCCGGCTGTACCAAACATAAAAGTTGATAATGCTCAGTCTGACAAATATGGTAACACCACATATATATACACAGATAAGCATCTAGTAAAGAATCCAGTAAACAAGCTGCATTTGTGAACATGGACTAAGTCTAAAGAAACAGACATAGCTTTATCGAAAGCTGTTAGCATTAAAATTACCTGAGCAGCTGTTCCTTCTTGTTTCAAGAAACCATCTATTAGCTTCTGTGGGCTTCCAGATGTAGCCAGCATGTTTTTTGCAGGGCTACCAACGAGTTTGTTTTTCAAAGGACTCTGAATCTTTTTTACAGGACTGACTGGATTTTTTTTCCTGATTTTTTTCTTATTTTTCATTGTTGCATGCTTCAGGTGGAGGAAAGGATTTTTTGACACTGAAAAACACAGGAACAGTCAGTGGTTGATAGATTTAAAATTTAATACTTTTCCATTGAAAGGGGGACTCTGTATCTTCCATAAAAATCTATGGATCAGTTGGGAGAACATAACCTAGATAAAGCGATTTAACACGCATATGCCATTCCAGATATGGGCAATGTTTTAAGTATTTGAAAAGCACTGCTAGACATTAGTGTACTCAGTGGATACTCAACTATTCATAAGCCTTTTAATATCAAGCATTTCAGTACTTGAATATGAGCAGCTGGTGAAATCTGAAGCCTACTGGACAAATTGCTTCGCCTCAGTCAGAGCACTGTCCCACCCAGACACCTGCTAAGACTTCCCACCAGTGGTTATCAGCAAAACCAGCAGCAAAAAGCCCCCCAAACTGCTTTCATCATAGTTTACCAAGGAAACCGCTCTCACTCCATCATACTAACCTACCTGCATTAGTCCACTGGCTATGAAATCAAGGTTTGATTATAATAATGCGGTATTTAACTGGCAATGAACCCAATGACATTTCCAACCTATTTTATGACAAAGCACGTGCACAGGGAATTAATCTTATTTCTTTCTACTGATTATAAAAAGGAGACCTGGGTGATCAGCTCAGAGTAAAACCATCTGACTATCAGACATATGGTGAGATGTATCATATCTCTTGTTGCCTGAAACCCATACCAGTGCTACGGGTTTCAGGGAACCATGAGAATGCTATCTGAACATAGTTTAACTAACTTAGGTACTGAAGATGCAATACTTAAAATCACAAGACATATCAAGTTTACATTCCATCCTGCAAACATATGGACATGGGTAAGTTTAGTGCCACAGTCCCAACGAATTGAATTAATTACCCATTTAAGTAAAGCTAGGCATCTGTTTGCAAAATGAGACCACAGCTGGTTGTAACTGACAGTCTGTCAAAAATACATACAGAAATTCGATTTAACACAGCATCTTCATAGAAGGGTTAGTTATATTTTCCAGTTTGTTATTTAGGGTTGCAATATCTCTTTGAAGAGTAAACAACTCCCATACAAAACTATTGTACAACTATACATACTCACCAAAAGTGTTAGCAGGTTGCTGCTCTGATTGCTTTTGCCTTTGATCATATGCATCTTTCAGCTCTGCTTGCAACTCAGCAGGTAGTGCAGCAAAAACCTCAGGGTCCACCTGAACAGTAACAAAAGATTCATTTGATTATTTTACCGGTGAGCAACACTGCTTGCTTTCCTCTAGATCACTCACATGAGAAAGGTATTTACATTTTATGTCAAGCAAAAATAAATGAGATATAACTGAAACACTGTAAAATATGTTGTACATTTTCTTCATGTACTTTAGCTTGTAAAAACCATAAAATTTTCCTTTTAGTATTACTCTACATTTATTATTTTATAAAATTACTATTTATGAGCCTAAAATACACCAACCATCTTTATTCACCTACTTTATTCACTATTTTTATTCACCTACTGATACACAGTACAGCTATGTTAACTGCACAATTAAGCCTAACTCGGAGAACACTCCCTTCAAACTTCCAAACTCAAACACTGTGACAATCAGACTTTTGTTCCTCCTTTTCTTTTGATAGTTCTATTTCCTGGAAGCTGCTACACTCCTCAAAGAAAGTATCCTTGGAAGTAGTCTCGCTTCTTTAAGGACAGGAAATGCAAGTCCAGCTACCTCGTATTTTGAACTAGCACAAAAGGATTTCATTTCTTGTTGTCCACCCCTTGTCTGGCTGATAAAAACGCAGTCCCTTCCAACTGTCCCAGGAGCTTGAGTTCTAGACAGGAAAGCATTTGTTGCCAATTGCCATACACACTCATATGGACAAAATAAAATTTCATGTATTTTCGGTTATCTTCCCTCACTGTGTGTCTGAAGTAGCAAATTAGTGACAGGCTAGTCTTGTATTCTGAGTTTCCCAATATTATGGGACAGTGTTTTCAGCTCATAATCTGCAAAATCTAATTCAAAAAAGGCAAACCGATCATTTAGAAGATTAAATCTGCCCAGTGGGAGAGTGCCCTTCATTTCAGTGGTGAAATTCGGAGATGTACACAAACAAAAAAGAATTTATTCAAAACTACTATTACTATTCGAAGGGCACAATGCAATTTCCACCATTATCTGAGATACTGTATTTATTGTATGTCAGTATGCATATATATTATAAGTTACCTCTTATTTTCAACAGAGATTTGATCTTTTTTTAAAACCAAAATATGCATGTTATGTCAGGAAGGTAGGCTGTGCTATTCACACATATGATGTCTAAATTGTGTAGATAACAAACATGAACATGCTCCCGCAGGTAAAACCCATCAATTTAGCACAACATTTTTTCCATTTTTAGAACTCCATGTGCCAACACAAATTTTTCACCACACAAAATATGCACTAATTAAAAGAAGAAATGGGAACAACTCTGACCTCAATTACTGCATACATTGCGCAGAACAAAGCATTGTAGAAGAATGTAGCCAATTAAGTTCAGAGGCTTAAGTTATTTTTTAAATATAAATTTTATTTAATAAAATATTTAAAAAAGGTTAGTGTTCTCTGGTTAAGCATTCGAGAGTCAGGAATTTGGGAGGCCCTGAATTAACACTGTTTTTTGTGTACACCACTTAATAATTCATGAAGAAATAATGCAGTACAGGGAACTGGATGTGTTTTTGTTATTCCCCCTATCATTGTCCTGTGAAAGTGTAACATGTAAAAATTCAGTTAGAAGAGCCATCAGTCAAATTCATATGAATTCTACACTAATTAATTGGAGTTTCGGGAATTTACTGTACAGCCAGAGTGTCCTAACATAGCTTTCACATAGCTGTATCACATTCACATTATGGAGAACCTTGATTTTATAAATTAATGTATTACCTCAGCATACAGCTATCAGTATTTTTTATGTGCTGTATAAATTTCCTTAGAAGGAATCTATACCATGTTAAGACAATGTAAGGACGAGGTGCAAATCTGCCACCAGTAATTAACTCCACTACTACAAATGTCATTCATTTCTAAGCATCTGTAATCTTTACTTCTTGCATCCTATGCTTTTACAGGATTCAGCTGCTACAGATATACAGCTCTTCTAAATTTTAAGATTACTTCAGCAGCTGATGGAAATGAAATGCAATCTATCTGGATTCTTTTTATGGGAGAACCTTACCCAACAAAGGACATTTTCCACATGTTTTCTAATGAATAAATCACTATCAGCCAATTAACTTGGCACCTGGTCATAAAAACACAATTCAGACAAAAGGAATGAAGGGTTGAAAAACAAACCTAATTAAGCTATAAAAAGATGTCAGGGCATCATTTACATTTGCTGAGTTAATGTAGCTAAAGTACTCAATTTGGAGTGGCTTGCAATATTTCTATACCTGAAACCTATTACTACTTAGTTCACTGCATCATTTGAAAGTAAGTAATCTTAAATGTTCGTGTGCATTCATACAATATACACTCCCACAAAGACTTTAACAATAAAAAAAATTGTGTCAAATTCTATTTAGACAAAGATGATATTTTTGAATTAAGTTCACGTTTGATTTTAACACAGAAAAAAATCCTCCTGTATTAATGAACTGGTTTTAGCATTTTTTTTTTCTCCAAGCCTAAGGAAGCTACTCAACCACATTATTCTAGGTATTAAACTTGGACCTAACTCAGAAAATGAAAATTGTAAATCTTAGTTCTCTTTTTGCCAATAAAGAAAGCTGAATGGTTTTCAGGAGAAAATTTGGAGCACAACCATAAGGCATTGTAAAATAGATAGTATGGATACCCCCAACAAATAAATAGGAAGTAGCCAATTCTTCTTGAACTACATCTTCAAACAAAAAGGCTGCTCTGGTAAGCCGACATTTTTAGATCAAGTAACACAGTCACAAAATGCATTAGGAGGTAGAGGCAGGAAAATCAGTACATTTGAGTGTGTAAATTAGGTATTTCTAAGACAATTTCAAGAACTAACACTGTTATAAAGAAACAACAATCAATTCTCAACTGCCTAATTAATAGATAGATAAAGCATAAACACAAACGGAATGTAATTTTTACAGAAACCCATATGCAGTTAAAATTTACCCTAAAAAAGAGTACAGAGTGGTAAAACAAGTGTGGAGGGGTGTACTTTAAAGCACAGCATAATTTAACACACAAGTCCAAGATAAACTGTTGCCTAAGAATGAATGTAACTACATAATTTAAAACAGCTGGGGTGTGGAGAGTTCATATACTATTCGCACAGTGTTTTCATAGGGGAAACCCAACTTTGCAGTTCAGGAATAAAAACTGACACAACTGTTTTTGAACCAATGAACTTGAATCAAGGCGAAGAAATTTTAGTAGTAGAACAGACTACACATCTTTTGAGTAACAATTATGCATTAACTACTATTTACTGAAAACAGGTCAGGAATTTCTATCAAATTTTCTCTGGATTCTTTGTCAGCTAAGCAGCATTATGCCTTAGAAACAGCAACAAATCTCTCTCTGTAAATCTGATTAGGTGATATCACTTCGTTTGAGAACAGCAATGGAGCAATGGCACAGCAAATAGAAGAATAAAAATACTGCTCTATTTTAAATGATGCATACGCAAGACATCATATCTCTAGGTAATCCAATCTTTGATTTTCTTTTTTTTAACCTACATTTGTTCAGCACCATCTTGGATTGAAGGGTGGAATACAAATAGAAGCATCATTACTGGCTCCCCCTTCAGGCTGCTATTTTGAGAAACAACTTTGCACTTTCCTCATCCTGGACATGCTGTATATGAGCTAATTTAAAAATTATGGAGATCTGCACAATCTTTAGCTATGCCTGCCTTTCTCCCAGGAACGTGATATAAACAATCACATCTACAGAAGCTCGTAGAGGTTGGCTTTACACCACCAAAACATTTACTTAAACAGAGTGAGTCTCCTGTGACTAGCTAAGCCGATTTTAGGACTGCTTCAAAGTGTAACTCAGCTGCAATGCAGAAAAAAGGCTATTTACACACTGGATTGCAAAGCAAAGTGTAAATGAGGAGATTTTACACTAAACAACAGCAAAAACATAGCCATACTGATCCCTATAAATCTTTAATAAATACTATCATTCTATGTTTGTGATAGATCAAGGTACATTTAAAAGCACAGATGTTTAAAGATATTAAAGGACCATAAATAATTTTGGTAAGTCACAAATTCTAGTAATGCTGTCTCAAGAAAAAGCTGTTAACTCTTCCTATAGGTGGAAAGTTGATGTTTATTGATACCCTGCAAACATCCTACCTGTGAGAAAGCTGGCAAGGCTATCACATCAATTCCCATATTGGTATTTGGTTCTTGGAGCTCTGGTATTTGTAAAAGCACTGTTCCAACTGGTTGTGACAGAAGTGCAGTGTTACATCCATTTATTGGCTCTTTTTTGGTATCTCCGTAATTCTCTCCTTGCTGAATGGTGTATATTTGCTCTACTTGTTCTCGGAGATCAGGCGGCAGAGCTTCTAGCACAGACTTATCTAGCTGCAAATATATAAAAGCTTTTAGATTTTTCTGAGGAATAGATAACAGAGTTAATTTTACTCAAAAAATAGTTCTACAGTTCTTGAATTTTAGGAAAGAAAATATTCATTTTGATCTGTGTATGCAAACATACTTAGGAACCTGACAGTTATGCTCTGCAGCAGCAAAATGAAAAAATATCGTCTTAAGACTAAGTAGTTCAGCAAATATAAATGCTCAGTTTTATCTTTTCACAATGTTCAGTGTTCTTATCACAATCATATATAAGGTTTCCTCTACAACTACCTAGTGATAAGGAAACCCAAATTTTGAGTTCAAATTATATAGGCAGCATGTTGATATGGATACTAAATTGGTATCTGGTACAAAGCAGTAAGCAATTAATTTCTTTCTTTGTATAGTCCTAGGATACATGTTACTAATTTACTTTATTGGTATCACGTATGTTTGCATACTGTCAGACTCTTGTCATAGATTGTGATAATGAAATAAGCTTTAGATTCAAATTTTTGCTTGCTGCAATTGGTACTTACCATCAATTATCGACTTGAAACAACTGAAATGACCCCTCAGTACCTAGAAGTTGCTGTATACAATGACAGCTGCACAAGTGACAGAATAAATATAACTGACAAGCAGATTTACAGCACCATTTTTCTCACAAGTAAAATTTGTAGATAAATGCCAATGTTTGCCTGTAAGTTCTGCTAAATGAGACTCCACAGCAGTGTTAGAAAACTATCTTTTACCTTTAAGAAGAAAATGTGGAGTTTATGACCAGATTCTGTATTTACACAGAAGAACTACAAATTATCTATGAAAAGATACTTGGCTTATGGTAACTGAAAGGTTTTGACGAAAACTGTCTGTATTATTAATCTCTTCAGTTATTCACTCTACATTCTGTTTGTTCCCTCATTCCAAATTTGCTACATATATACCTCTATAAACATTTTCTGGAAACCCTGGGTGTAAAATATCTTGCTGTTGCTTTCCCAGCACACAGTACACAAACAGCAGTATGGGACTAACTCTCACCACTCCTTCCCTGTACCGAATTCTGTATTATATTCCATATTATAATATGGTTATAAAACAGAAGGAAAAATAAGCATATTGTGCCATAAGGTCACCAAAGCTTTAGGAACTCTACTGCACAGCTAGTGCATTTTTTGCTTGTTCATACATATTCCTCCTATAGGAGAATCTGAGTATATGGAGCTTTACATTGTTCAGTCAAGTTGCTTTTAAATCCTGAGCTAGCTTGAGTATTGCATTACAGAAAAAAAGGCTTTCGGCTTCTAAAAACGAATAAGTATTTGGTAAAGCCGTTAAAAGAACATCAATAAATGCTTTTACATATTTAAATTACAGAAATTAAAATTACAGATTTTTTCAGAAAAGCATGTAAATCTGCTTATACCTAAGATACCTACAGAATTCAGTGCACCTTGCTCATAGCAGACCCTTATAACAGATGTCCGCTTGAATAACATGTGGGGTGGAAATAAGGAGGCTCTTCCTTTGTTAAAACACACAAAAAAATCCCCAAACCCCACAGAAATATTTTATTTAAATAAAGATTGTCCTCCTCTCATCTAAAAGGTGATATTCTGTACAAATGTTAAGTGTGCATCTTAGCTTCAGTATTATTTGAAGAAAATCTGAATACAAGTTTGACATTCTTTTAGACAGAAACTTAGAGTACAGCCATTGTAAAAGTATATGAGGTAGTGTAAGACTAGTTGCTGTTCAGTTCCTTCTCACTGACTAGAGCTTGAAGACTGATTTATAGTGTAATTTAAAGACTGGTATAGAATACATGACTTTAAGAAATTATGTGGAGAAGACTACCTGATTATCATTTATTGGCATCTGTGGCAAAGAATATTGCTGCCATAAAGAGGGATGGAAAAATTTGGAAGTTCTGTCTTCATGAAAATGACACAAAGTACTTGTCAAAATTCTTTTTGAGCCACTCATCAGTGATTAAGGTAATCAGAAATAATTTTTAAGAGCTAACATAAGAAAAGGGAATTTACAAATCTGCATCATATCGTAATCATATAAACGCTGAGCATTAACCATAGAATGTGTCTAATTTCTCTGATGGAAGTTTTCCTAAAGTTTACGTCATGTTTTTTATAATTAGGCTCTGGGCTTTGGTTGTGAAAGGTGGAAGGTAATGTTTTTTAATATTTCATCCTTGACATCTTTTTCATTCCTGTTCCATTCCAATCCTTTGGCAAGTGATGGGAAGGGAAAAAGATACTGGAAAATTAAATTTCCTTTGAAAAAATACAATCTTTTTTGAGTTAGTCTACAAATGACTGCTCTGTAAAAATCCTTTTATTAAGGCAAAATAGTTTTGCATCAGTAACAGTTTCTTACTGTGCATCGTACTCTAATAGAGCTCTTTCTATTTAAAAAAAGTGTAATGTAACTTTTTTTGCTCTATCCAAATAAGACAAACAATCCCAAATTATTACAATATATTGCAGATGTTTTATATTCTCAGATTTTACCTGGGAAGCAGATGGAACCTCAATACTCAAATTGAGCCTGGATTTTACGCTGATAGGAGAATGTATGCCATTCCATTTGACAGCAGACTCAGTGTTGTTAACATTAGAATTGAGACCAGATGTGAGATGGGTACCACGAGATGGAAGAAAAGTGCAAGTTCTTGAATCAGAAGATATTTCAAGGTCCATAGCAGCCACAAATACTATACATATGAAAACAGAATACAGAACGATCATCTAATAGTTAAAAATACTCTGAAGATTCAAGATACAGTGAAGCTAATTTCCAGTTTTCTTCACTAAATAGTTTATAAAATATATAGCATAATTATAACATTTTCTATTTTAAAGTATTCTTTGTTACTATTAACTTTTAAAAATGATTGGAATAATCCTGTACAAAGTTTTATTTATAGCATTTTCATTTGCAGCAGCAAAATCGGCTCTCAAAGAGTTTATATTAAAAAATTTGTACTGGTATAATATTGACTAAGTATTCCAAAAGTTAACCTATGTTGGAGCCCTTCAGAACTGATCATTATCACACATGCAAAACACAAAGCTTACTGACCTTCCTTATGTTCTTCTTCTGAGCACTTTTTTGCTTTCTGAACATGAAAAAGATCAATAACTGAATGCGATCCACCAGGTAAGTGTCCAGATTGTACTGTTGAGCAAGCCGAAGTGGTTTTACTGATGGGAACTAACTGCTGTACCTGAATTCCAACCTAAATCCAAAACATTAATACATTCATTTTACGAAGTTAAAAAAAAATTCTGTAATTCTTTCATAATAGCATTGCCTTCTCTGAAATTGGCTGCCTGTTGTGGGTGGCGGAGAGAACGAATAAAAGTATGTTGAAATACACATAAATAGCCACTAAAAACATCCCAAACAAATCCCAGGATTATCCACCACAATCCAACAACTAAGAAATTACAAAGATAATACCATCTTAACTTCTCTGATATAGAAAAGTGCTGTCAACAGGATCATGAAACTGTGTTTATTATGAAATTTCTTAAACACTAACAAAAGAAGTACTGATCAGGAAGTGATTAGTATTAAATCTGGCTACCTGTACAAGAAAGGAAGGTTCTTCCTGAGGACAATCTATACTAAAACCATCACTTCAGTCTACAAATGAGAAAAATAATGTTGTTTCACTTCTAGACATGGTTCTTGCAAAGTCTCAATGGATGAAAGTACTTTGGTGAAAGCAGTCTTTATCAGATGAGGTGTTCCTCATTTTGAAAGGCATCCTCACTTTTCATTAACTTTAAAATACCAAATCAACAGGGGTTCAAAAACTGTGCCCAACCAAGAACGCACTGGTACGTTGTGCAATTTTACTGCTAATCCTCCATAACTATTAAGAAAAAAACCCAACACTTAAAAAAAATTTATATAGGACCCAGAAAGCATGAAGGAGCTAGTGTATGTATTTCCACCAGGTCGTCTTCTATAATTACATAGCAAGGATTTTTTTTGTTAACAGTTTCTTGGTTGCAATTAATGGGATATTAAAACCATTGTAAAAAGCTTTTCTTTGCACTTTTACCTTTTTGGTTTGAAATATTTCTAGATTTGAGTTGTAGAACTTAAAATACTGAGTTTGCTGTGCTGTACAACCCCTTTGCCTTGGTTTTTTTGGCCTTTTAGGAGAAACGTTTGAGTTAAAGTGTTATGTTAGGTCTACAGGACAAATGAGTGGATTCATCTGCCCAAGTGTGGGCACGAACAGCTAAGGGTATCACTTTAGGACCTTTTCTAGATATTGTGAGAAAAAGGACACTTTAAAGCATGACTCACCTCATGTATAAGTGAAGCTTAAGGGGACTAGCTCCAATATAGACATAGACATTGGATGTGTCTGAAGTCAGTTGAAAGGAATACTATTGAGGGACCTTGGATATATCTGCACTTTATTATATAATCTAGAACTGAATGGCCCCTCCAGAACTGAACAGAGCCACCTGCTCAGAAGTAGCACATTGTTCTGCAAAACAACATGTGCAACACCCACAGGATATTAACTTTAAAGAATAATCCTCTAAAACAAGGGCTAAAGAAATCAAGCGAAATAAAACGATGTAAGAAGTCAGGAAAGACAGCAAATGAGACAGACAGCCAAGAAACAAGAAAAAGACAGGGAAAGGATAATAAATATTTCCTCAACTCCAAGAAGAAACCCAAGCCATGGAGATGACTTTGCAAGGCAACATTGTGAATCAAAACCCTACTTCTATATCTAGATGACCAATAAATGCAGGTTTGTTTTAGAAAGCCTCTGTGTTCCGTTGTAACAAATGACTGATGCCAAAATAGTCTTATCATGGGTTCACATTGCTATGACAAAACCACTGAGATGAGCAAGAGTGTTCTAAAATAAACCGTGATTCAAAAGAGCCAACAATTCACCTTCAAAGAAAGGTTTGGTTCACCTTCAAACCATGGTTTGGTAACTTTTCTGGCTCTAAGACTTGCAGTCTAGAGCAAAAACTCCTCCGATCTTTATCTTTGATTGGCATTACAAGCAGTATTTATATTAGTTACTTAACTAGTAACTGTGCAAAAGTTTACAAAAAATTCTAAGACAAAATAAAATTTATGCATGCTACTAGAACTGTGGAGGATACAGTCTAATTTCATTACCTCAGGCTGTTTTAAGTCGTGGATTAATCCATACCACAATAAAACTTTCTTTTTTTACATTTATGGCTTTGTAACTATGTTTTTCAAAGGTAATCATACAAAACATACTATGATTGCATAGCCTAATTTACATAAGCTTTGTATTATCTACACTTTTGCTTAAGTTTGGTTATCGTCTACCCTGGAGAACTGAAAATTTATGAAAGACAACAAAGAAGATTGATAAAGAGAACAAATTTCAGTTTTCCCATTAACTCACCCCTCGCATATCTGATATGTTCAGTTTCATTGTATGAAACATGTTTAGAGTTTCTTTCCCAATTACTTTTGCACTGTCTGTTGCATGGTCTAGAGTCACAGTCCTACAAACAATAAAAAAGTATGGTTGAAAAGGAAACTGTTTCACAAATCCTAAAGACAACAACAATTCTGTATTTATTCCAGAGAGGACCTCAAACAAAGACAGATCATAATTGCTTGGCATACAGAAACTGAACACTGTTTTTTTGTTCTGTGATTTCTTTTTAAAAGTACTTAGAACTAAGCATGTTCTACAGAAAAAAAGCAGATTACTTACTAATTGAACATTCTCAGTCCACACATTAAATTGTCAAATATAGTATATATTTAGATACATGCTACCTATTGAGGCCAGACAAAAATGTTTCACTTTACAGTACTCATAGAAATGCACTCATGCACTATCCTTCACTCAAGCTTGGTTCATAAAGAGTTTGCTCAGTACTGTTTCAGTTGTCAATTGTCAAACATCTAAACCAAGAGTTTCAGAAGGAACTCTGACGGAGAAGCAGATACAGGCATGTGCATGTGGATTACAAATAACAAAGAACTCAGATTAATGGTAAGTAACTTGAACTTTAAACAACATTCCAAATACACATCTTACATTGTGAGCAATTTTCTGCAACAACTCTCACAAAATTACCTGGTTGTGAGTTTTACAAATTGCCACCTGAGAGCTTGGCAGGGCAGTAGTAGTGCTTGGTAGTTCTGGTTCTCTAGTGGCTTAACAGTTGAGACAGATAAGGACAGAATTTCAGGTGGCTAATCAAACGTATGTGAGTGATGTAAAGTCTTTTCACTGAGGTAACCGATGCAGTTTTAACTCTGATGGATTGGGCTCTATGGACAAAAGGAAGTTCCACCTTGGTGTTTTGACAGGGTGCCATCCTGACAACTTACTAAACACTTTGATGGTGTCTCCTTAAATTTTAGTCTACTTCTGAATCTGTCAGAAACCACCATGAACAGCCAAGTGATCTCCAGAAAGGTCTGGTTCTGCCAATATCAAAAGGAAAAACCTTCCTGCTGTGAATGATATGAAGACCTCCCTGAGTCTTACACGTTAACATTTTTAAGAAAAAGGAGATCAGTATCACCATTAAGATGCAGCTATGCAAAACATTAGGGAGAAATGCAGGATGGGTCTAAAGGTACACACCATTTCAGTAGAATATTTTACAAAGGTCTATCCTGTACTATCAGGACTTGATATCAATGATGCAGTAAATATACCATTACCATCTCAGAAGTTTAATTTGATTTTAAGCATGTCTGAGAGTCTGAATCCTTTGCAGGACTATGATTATCACTCTAGGGAATCTTGACCTATAGGATGAAAAGCATAGCAACTCATTCACCTGTGAGGTGAGGGGGCAAGAAATGGGTTGTGAGTTGTAGCCTCAGAGAAAATCTTAAATTGAAGAGAGAAACTGGTCACTTTTAGCTCCAGTAAATAATCCCAAACTGTTGGAACTAGGCTGTACATAGGGAAACCACACCTGAGGGAACACCACCCTGCGATTCTAATCCATTTGCCTGGATGCAACTTCCAGAGTTTACCCTGCTGCTGCTAAAAAGCCTTTAACTGGACTGAATAGAAATGCTTTAACAAAGACAGGAATACAGCACCTATATCATCAAATAGCATAATTTGGATTGACTGGGATTGCCAAGTTCATTAGTAAAGCCAGAAGCAGAAACAGAGACACTGCCAAACAAGATCCTGGCATCAGAACTGCTTCAGCTATGTGTGAACAACTTAGCATCCTTGGGTGCCCCCTCATCTTACCTTAATGAGGACTTTATGAATGAAGGAAATTTCAGGGCACACGTACATTAGCATGCCTGACCACAGAAATGAGGTCCAAAGCATTGACCTGTTCATGAGAAAGCAGTCTGGCACTAGTTCCAATAAAGGAGGAATAAAGCTCTATCTCAACACACCCTCAATCCTAAAAATATGTTCTTAGGCTGTTAAGAATAAATCTTCAGCTCAAAGAATTCAGGACAGCCAGAAAACAAAAGTATAGCCTGGTGGATTTTCTTCTTGATATACCAATCCCAAAAGGTGATGAGCTTCTGATAGCGAAAGGTGAATTTTGTAGTTTCAGTTTTTAATACAGGTGAATTGTATGTCACAAGCTCACAAGTATGAGACAGACCCTATGCATGCAAGTCCTGCTGTTGAGTTCTAACCCACTGAAAGAACACCCCCACCTCTTCCATTATCAGCAACCCTGAGCAAAATGACCCTTCAGTTCAGAAGGGATTCATCTGTTACAACAACCTGAGATGGAGGGAAAAATAGAAAAGACCTATCTTCAAAGATGCCAAATGCACCCTCACACAAAAGTCAGGATCATCCCTTTACCTAAGGAACAACTGCTTTGATACAGAAGTGTTTGCCTGAAGAATAAATGTGTATTTAGAAGGTTCTGAGACAATCTTGTATGAAACAGCATATAACTACATGATGCTCTATGCCTAGATTTCATTCTTGTGTTTTCAGTATGCAAACATAAAAATAAATGAGATAAAAAAATCTTCAGTCAACGTCACCCAGTTGAACAATAGGAAAAAAGAAGAATCAGAAAAAAGTAATGGGTAAGAGTAACAGCACTGCTTGTGGAAGCTGAAGGTCCTACTCCTTTGATAGTGACCTACCAACTGACTACCCAGGCAGAGTAACTGGGTTATCCCATTTCACCAGGGATGGGCAGCCACCACAGGTAGCATCTCAATGAGATCAACAGTGCTGCTGCGAGACCAACTAGAAAGAGACTTTATTACGTTGACAATGGTCCACAAGAAACCAAAGGCACTTCTGATGAGGAACTTACGACTCTATGAAAAAACGTAACTGTGAAGGTCAAGAGACATGAATAAGTTGCCTTCTTGAACAGCTGAAACATGGGGCATAGTCTCTGACCTTGAGATTTTGAGATTCAACTTTCTTCGCTCCACTTTGGATCTTCATTGTCTTTTCTCTTCTAGGACCAAAAAAATTCTCTGCAGACTTATTGGTAAAACAACAGGAAAGGTAGATTTGACACAAACAAACTTGTCTGTACTAAGGCAGACAATTGCAGTCCAAGGTGTCTGATGCCAGCTCCAATCTTCAGAATCCAAAGTGGCCTCTCAGTCTTCTGCAGCAAGTAATTCTGCAAATACTGCCCTAGTCCCCATGCGCTCTAGACTTGAAGAACGGTACTGATCACACATCCTTCTTGACAACTGAATCCAACTGTCACAATCAAGGAACAGCAGAAAGCCCCTCAAGAAAAAGGAAAGAACCCAACATTACACAGCTCAGGGAGAGCAAACAGTTTGCAGCAGCAGAACATTTCAACTCAACTGGTCACCAAAAGAAATAAAAATGCTGCTGCATGCCTGTCATAGTTCAGGATGTAAATATGACTTCTGCAAGTACTGCAAAAGGAAAAACAGCTCCAATATTGAGCAAGCTGAAGAAATGTACACCAACAATATACATGTACATATGTATTATTGCTTGAAGACAAACCCTTTAAAAGAACAAACACCTTTATTAGCTAGTATTTCATGAGACTATTATCAAATTAAGAGCAACCTTATATTAAAGTCAAAAAGGAAGAAGAGAAAAAAAATGTACCTACCTACCAAGAGAAATGGATAGTCACAATAATTCTTTGAAAATATTTCACTAAATCCCTTTAATTTTTAAGCAGCATCCACAGCCAAGCCAAAGTATATTCTCTCAAGAAAGCAATTTCAAACCACAAAGAATGCACTTGTGGAGTCAGATTCCTTCTTTCCCATTCCTGCTTCCTCTGAAAACCACAAATTGTTTCTCCTATGCCCAAAAATTTTTCAACTTCTGATATATTTTCTTTTTTCCCCATTTCTCTCTTTGAAGAAACTCAAAGGCAAAAGATGACTGTTAAAATTATTCTCTTTCTGCTTCGGACACCTTAGTCTCTTCCTTCTTTCTCCTCCCAATATACTGTGTTTTTTGTCATTGGGGGATTTACATTCCATGCTGATGACCAAAAGACCACATATGTACAACCCAAACACAGAGGACTTTCGATAATAATATTCTACTTCTGATTATGGTGCAGGTTTGATACGTAGACAAAGAGGTACTAAGCACTTTAAAAATTTCTGTCCTGTCTTCCTGTAAGTTTTGGTGTTCAACATCCTGCAGAAGTGTGCTCATGCCTACTACCGACTATTCTTTTTTCTATGCGTAGTTACCTGGCGATATTATCGCAGATTCCATGACCTCCGTATTTTGCAGGCTCCACTGGTGCCCCAGACTTTCTGACCATAATTTTAAGGGTCAATCGTTTACCCTTCATACCAGCAGCTTCAAGTCTACGTTGGATTTCTTCTGAGAGGCTCAGAAGGAAAGCTTCTGCTTCCTTAGGCTGAAGGGGAAAACCAACAACGTATTTAGATAATTACTAGTTTTCAAATATTGAAGGTAAATCATTACAGGGTTAATGCAATCCAGATGGTGTAAACCGAAAAGAGCAAGCTGACTCACAGGCAACTGTCTTATTTAACTTCACGTGTTTTGTTTTGTTTACATTGTAGGTTGCTGAAGTTAGGCGAGACAGTAGATCCCCATCCTAACGCTGAAATAAGTAGGAAACACTAAGTCCTTTTGGAAATAAGTTTTTTAAAAAAAAAGTATTTAGAAACCCCAACACAGAATTGCAAGTCTAACTTTGAGCACACACCTAGAAGATGAAGAGTATAGGGTTTATATGGTAAATCTTTTTCACTATGAGGAAGGTCAAGCAGTGGAACTTGTTGCTCAGAGAAGTTGTGCAGTCTTCGTTCTTGGAAGTTTCCAACACCAGACTGGATAAAGTCCTGAGCAACTGATCTGATCTCACAGCTTCCCCAGCTTTGAGCAAAAGTTGCACTACACAATATCATGAGGTTTCTCCCAACCTGATTTTTCTACAATTTCTATAAATGCTTAGGTTTTCAACAAAGAGCTCATTTTTTTTTAACACAATTTTGTCAACAACACTCCCCCCCCTGCAATATTTGTAAAAAGTCTAATAAAAATATTGTACTGGAGCAGCTGGTGATGATTTCAGACACTGGCATCTTGGAACAATCAGCATTTAAATGAAAGAGAATGCTAGGTGCTGACAAACCTACTGCAGTTCTCTTTTTCTGCACCAGAGTTGTATAACGAATGCAGAATAGCCAGCTAATTTTGTGCAAGCTTCTTTTCAATCCAATACTTTTGCAGTCTCTCCTCCCATTTTATCATTTGGTCTCCTACTTCTTCATTTTCCAATGGTGCTCTAAGATGGTGCTCTAACAGATCAAAGTGTAAGTGAAAATAATCAGAATATGAGAAGATTCTTCTACAGCTGAAAGAAGTCACTGCAGAAAAGAAAGTAAGTTTGACTTTACCTGTGTAAACCTTATTCCATAGTTGATTTCTGCTGAAACAGATTTTCTTTCTTTTTCTGTACGAACAGGTCGATCATCCAAACCACGACAAAATCTGTAGAGCATCTGTCCTGTTTTTGGACCAAATTCTTTTTGCAGTTTTGACATTGAAGCACACTGCAGATCTCCACAGGTTTTAATTCCCAAAGAAGCCAGCTTAGACTCCATTGTCCTGCCAACTCCTAACAACAAAGCAATTAGTTCTGTTAACTCTACACAATTCAGAGCCAGTCAGGTTTTGAACAAATAAACTTTGTCTTTTTAAACCTACACTAGGTCGTATCAAATTAATAAATAAATATACACCATAAAAAATAAATTACACTCAATAAAACATGGTTCACATTGAAACTTTTGCTGTCTTCACCTGTATTTCTTTAATCTGTTTTATATATTTAGTTTAAGATGTCATACTGCAGTGTGTTTATTTCTGGGTAAAATGTGAATGACTCCTGCTTGCAAATCTTCTTGACAAGGTACTGCCTGTTACAGAATATATAGCTCCGAACACCACAACACCCAGTCCCAAAAGAGTGTAAAACATGTAATATGTTTTGCCATCCTATACAAGCGATTTAATCTAAAAGAAAACCAACAAATATGTTGACTACTGTTCCAGTGCTTCCTGGATAGAAAAATAATATTTCAAGTAGAAGTGATAGCATACCTGTATCACTTGTGCTTTGAATTACTAAGCACTGGAATTGTAGGTAACCATGGCAACAGCACTCATGTAAGTGTGATAAACTTAAGTATATTTCTGGGTTTTGGAGAAGGGGCCTGTTTCTTCCAAAAAATACTAGTCGTATGAGTTTACACTACCAAAGTCAGCGAAAGTTAAAAATGTCAGGTAATCAGCTTCTATCTTTCATAATCTGTTTCCTTGTCCAGGTGGCATTATTGACACAAACACTGAAAAGTTTTTACTATGAACATGCAAGTGAATTCTGAAAACTTTAAAATACTCAAGTCAGAGCACAGTACCACATGAATAATTTTCTGGAGGAAAAATAACTCCTATAAGTTATGCCAAAGAGAAATGATGCTGTGCTGTAAATTATGTTTGCCATGGAAGGGGATACATAAAGAGAATTTCTGGTAAACTCGCACCTGTCTATGTATGCTATTCCTACCACTTTTCCATTTCAGTGTCTATTGCTGTCTATTTTTTGTTTACGTTCTCTTTTTTTTTCTCCTTAAGCAGAGAAAAATACTATTTTGAACATTTAACACTAAATATGTGTGTACAGCTGAGCTCAGCTGATCGCTTACATGCAAAGCATAAATGAGTGCTTACTCAGCACTTTTTGCACTATGTCTGTGTCACATTATACTACTAAAGTATTGAATAACAATACAATACAGAGTTGCATGCCAGGAAACACTTTAGCTTACAACTCTTTTAAGTATTTTCCTGGAACAATAAAAAAATGTAATAAAGCCTGTTTTCACATAGGTGTATTCTGTATGTCCTTACTGTCTATCACTCTCCCAGCACAGTAACTCCAGTTCCCTGCCATTTCCCTGTGAATCCCACTATGCCTTGGAGAACCTCCCTAAAACCTGTGGGCCAGAAATGCTTCTTTCCTCCCCTCCAGCTTTCTCCTTGGTCTTCTCTATGTCCACAGGCATCCCACTCAATTGTTCTAGTTCTCCCTTACTGAAATACCCTTCTCTCTCCTACGTGACCAAGGAATGCAGGACAGAAAACATATACTCTGGCTATACATCTGATGACTGGGAACTACTACCAAAATGTACAATAGTTGAATTTTGCCTGCCTGTCCCACAAAGGATGTACTCATTTGGATCACTCTCCTCTGTCAAGCTGTCATTTTTCACAAAACTTGTGGAAACATTATGTCATTAGAACATCTATCTCCCAGTAAGATTTGGCTGAAACTGCCAAACAGTTCATAAAATTAGCAGTACTGTCATACTTGCAAATTATACATCATAATCACTGTAACAATCATTTCTTCAGACAACTAGGCAAAAAACAGTTGGAATTTGACAAACCTGTTATTCTTCTTTAAAAGAATCAACACATTCTGTCACAGTTTGCAGTATACCATTGACTAAAGATCCTTACCCCAAAAAATAATTACCTGTGTAACAAATGCCTAATGTGTATCCTAAGTCTACCCAAACCAAAAACGGTCTATAGTGGATGCAGAGCACAACAGTGGTAATATTCCCACAGCAGCCTTACTTTTCACCTTCCTCTCTATTTATCAGCCATTCTAATACAGCTCATGTTGCAAGCAGAAACACTTCTCTAGTTTGGTAACATTCTCCTCTGCCAAATTTTATTTCTTGATTTTCCTTCTGTCCTTCTTCTCTTCTAAATCTCTCAGAGTTTCTTAGATGCAGCAGAGATTAAACAAACTCCTCTCTCTCTCTTTCCTTTCCCCCCTTCATATACTCTCTCTTTTATTGTGGCATCTGTGCTATTTTTTCCAGCTCCTGATTTCATACACTCCTTTTTAGAAAGAATAATTTATTGGGCTAGTTCTCAGTTCTAAGCAAACCCAGCCTCTCTCAGTGATAAGTACCTGATGTTACTATTTTATTACATTCATTATGATACAGCAAGCTAGCATTCACTTGAAATGACTCATCTAAATAATTTTATTAAAGAATATAAGGTTGCGTAACATACTAAACTCTGAGTTTCTTCCATAGATCATGCTGTGTGATCTGTAAAATTCTTTGCCAAAAAAGATGCTTCTCAAAGATACAAAAAGGTCACAGAAATTCTTTTCAGAAATTTCAGAAATTTTCAGAAATCAGTGTATCTTCTTTTTTTCAGATCATAACCATGCAACAGCATCTAATCTTGTTTGATCCAGAACACAGATTTGTAGCTGAAAGTGTTTTAATATCAGGAGGCAAAATGTCCTGTAAAAGAAAGGAGCACCTGGAAGACTGGTAACAAGTTGCCCTCTGATAAAATCATCCACTTCTTCAGGTTTTAAGTGATACTGTCCATCTGGTTTTGCTTTACGAGTTGCCATTCTGGCCAGCAGAATATTGGAACCTGTAAAAACAACAAATTAAAGTATGTCTGTGGTAACTTCTGTCTTCTCAAGTAGAATGCTGCAGTTCAACAGTCAAGGAAAAAATGCAGAAAGTATAGTCAAATTCTTTGTCTTTTACAAAGAATTTAATGAAATATATTCATATATATTTGCAGTATCTATTTCCAAATTAGCAACTAGCAGTATTTGTGATTACAGCAGCATAACTGTAGTGGTAACTGTGATTGCAAAGTTAAAACCAACAAACAAAAACCCACTAAAAAAAACCCAAACAACCAACAAATAAGTGCAGGACCCTTCATTAAGAACACTGAATTTATTTGTTCTACACATGTAGAGGTACAGATAAACAGTTAAGTGCAAATGGCTGAAAATTTAGAAGTGTAATATTTTAACACTGCAGGACTTCAAAAAATCCACCATGGTCAATGCAAATAATACTTAGCTGACAATTCTACATTGTATATTATATGTAAAATACTGGAATTAAGCTAGTATTTGGGCCCAAGTATTCACTAAAAAAATCCAATTACTTTATTAAATGATTATATGCACTCATAAAGTGTGGTGGGAACAAGACCTATTTCAGCATTTTTTTCTTCCCCGTTTATAGGTTTACTCATGCCCAGCCAATAAGATCTCTGAAATGATACCCAGACAGATTCGTTATTGCCACTCAAACACCCTGTTCTAAGATAAAGCGAACTAATGAAAGATCAGGGGAATTCACAACTCACAGCACTGTGCGTTACTATTGCTCTTCTCCTCCCACCTATGTTAACACACTTTTGTCTATTCTAAAATTTTATTCAGTAAGAACAGTAACAGAGTTTTACGTGCACTGTTTCTCCTGAGAGATTAAATTGGTGAAACAATTGATGACAGATTCCTCATTCAATTTCCTATTTAACTTTGGGGATCCGTGTTTTGTCTATAGAGTACTGAAGATTTCTGATCCTCTTATCAAACATACCAACATAGCCTCTAATACCATGAAATCTCAGTGATTCACCTTCTGCAATGTATTGTTCTCGCACACTGAAGTGAAGTAGGAAAAAACTAATACCTCACTTAACAAATGAGAAACCAAGATACAGGATGTTTATAGATGAGTGTTTAATCTTTCACTAGTATTGTTTAAATCAATTTAGTTTAGCCACTAAAATCTCTAGGGTAAAAATTACATTTATTCAACTGGCACAAGCATGTCCTTTTTAATTTAACTCTAATCAGACAACAGTGTTGAGAGGACATCTCAACAGTGTAACAGTATCTATTCAGATTTACATTTTATTATATTGGTACAACTTTCCCACTGGGCAACATATAAATCACTTCACAAGATGTATGTTTCTGGCAGACCATGTTTTTGAAATAAGGTCTCTACATTCATGTAACAGTACAAGTACAATTGTTTCCTCTGATTTATTTACTTAATGATGAATTACGATTGAAGAGACAAAGTCCCTGTAGTGTACCTACCATATGAATTTCGAGAAAGGATACCAAAATTATTTTCCAAGATCTCACATAAATTGATTATTAGAAAAAAAAATATTGCTGATACGTATGTGTCTCTTTCAATCAGTAAGAGAACTATGACATCAGATAGAAAGTAACACTTTAAAAACTAATTCCGCTCTTTCTATAGAAAAAACAAACACACTAAATAAGCATATAAAAGAGATTACAAATGTATTTCAATTCAAAACAAGACATAAACAGGAATCCAGGGCATTACAGTCTCTGTACTATGATATCGTAAGAAATAAATAAGAAATAAAGGAAGTATTCTGCCTACAGTAATGAATTTCAGCTTGTCTCACAAGTGGATTTCATTCACTTACATACACTCAGTATATTTATTTACAGATACTCAACTCTAGTATTAATTAGGGACAAAAACAAAGGAGAAAGGAAGGGGCCAAGTGAAAAGAAATCAAGGAAGTCCTTTCAGATGTGTGATTTCATATACACTACCTACTATAAATCACACAAATCTTTGCTTTCAATACCTTGTAATAATTGTGCTAAATCCTGCCACCCCATAAACTCTTACCGCTATCTCTGATAAGGAACAGAATCTGTGCTCATTTCTCTTTTTACTGGAAAAATACAGTAGCATTTCATAAAAATGAATGTAAGAATATCATACAGATGGAAATTTAGCATAATGTTCAGATAACAAAGAAGTGATAGCAATTGTATACATTTTTGCTTAAAACTTTCTACTTATGAAGATTTTCTCGCATTTTTATTTACACTAATTTAATGTAAATGGCAATATATTCCATATTGCACAAACACTTAGAGTTTTAGCAATCTTACATAGCTTTGATACACCTAACAATAGCAGGCACTGCTTGTAAACAGAAATGAAGGAAGGTACTTACCCATCCCAACAGAAGCAGTGCATTTAGTTTGGGCTTTGATTTCGGTGCGGATAGCATTTGCAAGTTGATCAGGAGTCAATCTGGTCTCTGTAAGGATTTCAGTGATATCTACTAGTGCTTCATCACAACTGACTGCTTCGATGTTATGAGTATAGCTATCAACACAAAGTAAAGCAGGTGAAACACCAGCAACAGCTCACCATCTGTTAAAACAAATATGTAGCAAATAAAGTCTTCCTTTTGCGGTGGCATTTCCCTGCTTATTTTGTATCACACGTCACTTACATATTAAAAATGCTAAAATAGCAAATTACAGTAACATTACTAATTTAGGACTAATTTCAACATGCATCATGATTTTAAAGGAACAGCTGGAGAAGGAGTTGAATACTTATTTTTCATTGACAATAACAGATTTCCAGTTTTGTTCAAGTGCATTTTAAACCAGAAAGTAGTTTCTAATAGATGTTACTCCAATAACCCATTCCTAAGTTACTCAAAAAAACCTTCTGGAAGAATCTCACTACTAAGCAGGGATCTGCTTCTCATAGTGTAATCAGCAAAAAATTTAACAATGACTCCTTTGGAAGTCAGATCTTGACTGTTTACAGAATTTGACTTCAAGATAAAAGAATGCTCAGAAGAAGCACGGTGCTCAAAATAACAAAAATACTATAAAAGGAAGATCTCAAATAGGAATGGCTTTATTGAAGCTGAAGAGTAACATGGAGATGAAAATACTAAATCGAATAATAGCATTCAGCAGTGGCAAATAAAATATGCTTGATAA
The DNA here is from genome assembly GCF_964195595.1 of Calonectris borealis. Taxonomy (NCBI): domain Eukaryota; kingdom Metazoa; phylum Chordata; class Aves; order Procellariiformes; family Procellariidae; genus Calonectris; species Calonectris borealis. Next base: position 147,785,797 of record NC_134312.1, read on the forward strand.
CCATGAAAGATCATGTAAACAAACAGCACGTTACCTTGCTAATATTTCATATACTGTCCGTGCAACTTCTTTGTACGCATCAAAATCATAGGAAACTGCTTGCAGATTTGGACACAACTTTTTTGCTTGGCCAAAAAACATTCCATTCTTTATGCCGACTTGTCTAAAATTAAATAATAAAAACCCCCCAGATAAACACAGTACCGACTTTTCCACAAATTAATATAGGGTATTTCCAAATGAAGTATTTGTCTTTTCCCACAAAAATGAATTATCAATAAAAAGGGATTTAGTCCAACTGCTAGCAATTTAACAGGTAAGAAAAATAACTGCAAATAGAGTATTTGAATCAGCTGTATAATATTCGGGCATGCAGCATGGACAGCCTGCCTGCTTAAGACAAAGAAAAAGTCTCCAGAAAGCACTACTTGCTATCTTCTGTTTTAAATTAAAACCATGCATATACTACAGTGAGTAAGGTAACTGGATCTTTCACTGTGCAAGCTTACAAAATTATGCTCCCGTAATAAATAAACTCTAACTTTTTGAAATACAAATATAAGCCTGCCTATCCTAGCATGCTTGAGAAAGGTTCTGATGATGGAATAATTTCTGGAGTATTATTTCCATCAGGGAAGAAAATCGTATTTCCAACACTGTGCTTGTATTTATAACAAGTTTCATATTCTGAACATTTATAAGCTATGTTATTGGGGATGCTCAATAATCTGTGCAAGAAATGGTTTTAAGTTTAGTAATCACACTTACTGCCTGATTTTAACTAAAACCTTCAGTAACAAAATGTTCTTAATTCCATAAAAGAATGCAATTTTGATACAAAGAAGTGAAGATAACATTATGAAATCAACAGTATCACAGTGAATGGCATAAGGTTTTTCTTAATAGGCTTTGTTTCAAGTAACATGTAGGTTAGGTTGAGAGCTATTAAGCAGTGTTTAAAAAGCAGCAGCATCCATAGGGAAGACCTTGTGTTAAATTCTAACAACCTATATAACTACAACTTTTGAAAACATAAGAAAAAATTCCTCTCTAGATAAATTTAAAGAAACTGACTTAACAACTGCCATTTTGGGACATTTTATGCCTATCTGTATAAGATTTTCAAGCAACCTGAGAGGTAACTTTTACCTACCTGGCTTCATAACTACAGGAAGCTATTTCAGCCATGGACAGAACAGTGAGATCGAAGTCAGCTCCATTCACATGTGTGGAATCCGGATGCTCCCAGACTGATGAGTCCAGCTTATCAGGTACTCTAATTTCTGCTTGGAAAATAATATTTATATTTGTTTTTATGTTATTTTTCTTAAGAGTTCAACAGAATGAATGTGAAGAAAATAAAAATTATGGATTTTATTTTATACAGTTTCTATACTGCTACCTGTTGACGAAGAGGTTCTTAATACTGTATTGATTCATATCATGGCCCAGAACAAAAAAACCCAGACCCCCCCACATAGTCATCTCTCTCTGCAGATAGGTCTATACGTATTAGTGAGAAAAATATTAAGCTACGGAAAAATTCTGTTTCTATTTTCCCCAAAATTACTAGACAGCAGCTTATTGGTGCGTACATACACCATACTGTAAAATAAGACTGATCTCAGTTAGCTTTAATGACAAGAAAAATGATCAAACACTTGAGGCTAACTGCTACAACTATATTCTGTAAACAAATACAAGAGACTCAAAAATTTACCAACTGCCTGCCTGAACAAGAAGATACTTAGCTATATTTCTTTTTACAAAAAGCACAACTACCACCAGAACACGGAAATTAAATTCAGAATACAAACTCACTTTTTATCATACTTACAACCTCTTACTTAAAAGTATTTTTCTAATAATCTAGATACCACAAAGTGATTTTTAAGAAGGGAAATAACCAGAATGCTAAGTAGCTCTCAAATTAAAAAACACTAGCTAGAAACAGCTTATGGGGATATTAACTGACAAAACTTCTGCTGTTACCTCCTAATAATTCTCTTATTAGGGTATGTCAACTTCTTTCAAATATCACCATAAATTTATCTTGGATCAAAATGCTACAATTATAAATACTGCAACCCCAGTCTTTAAATGAGACAGACCTTCCCTAATTCTATAAAACTTTACTGCATGCTCTTAGATAAATTTTAAAGAGTCCTCCAGGCCCACTGCATACTAGGTACTAGAACAGAATTCCATGACACTGAATACTGGAATCAAGTAAAGCATTTTCTATTCCTTTCTATTTGGGTTTTCACAGTATGTAAACCTTGAAAGATACATGCCTATACTCTAAATATAGATCAGCCTGAAAAAATGGCTAGATGCAAAAACTACTATGCCCTCCAAACTCCCCATCAGAATCAAAACAAGTTATCATACAGACAAAAAGATTCTATTTACTTAAAATGAAATCCAATATGTATGTTATACCTCTTTCTCATTACTGTAGTCTATTTAATACCATACACCTTTGTAATATAATAAACAGGGAATTTTCTTCAGAGTGCCACAAGGCCTAACTATATTTCATGGTACTAACAACTTACACACTGACAATTTGACTGAAAGGAAACATGGTGCTATGTGCACATATGAGTAGTTATCAGACCAGAGAATGTGTTGTAATGAGTGAGTGGAGACAGCAGGGGTAGAGCCCGACTCATGTGAAAAACTGCTTTTGTTCAGACTTTCTGCTAAATTTGTGCACCTTTTTATGTCTTAAATATTTTAATGTATGATGAGCTCAGTAAGTTACCTAGGATGTCTGCAACTGAAAATTAGAGCAAAATTATGCCCCAAATAAAGATAAGAATGACAAGAACAATTTCTTTAGTCCATGCCTTCCTGCGCCCTGGCCTGAGATGATGCTGTCATCTTGTCTATCTTCATTGGACTCGTCGACTTTTTCCACATCGCAGCAGAGCAGATCCCCCCATGAGCTGATGGAGTCACTTCATGTGAAATTCAGGGCAATGCGGAACACATTGTCCTCAATGGAAGGCAAGGTAGAGAACCTCTCATCAAAAGCTGGGAAACTAGACAGGCACATGGTGAATGTGGAGCAACGGATGGAGAAATCAGAGGCCAGGACCCAAGTCTGTGAAAAAGAAATCGCTGAGAATAAATCTGTGACTAATATGATGGTTAAAATCTGCTGCTCTTTAGAATGAAAAAAGGGAGATAGTAGGGTTGAGGGAAAGGAAGCCTAGAAAACATTCACATCTTGGGCATCCTGGCCATGGAAAAGAGACCCCAAACTATGAATCCTGATTAACGTATGTTAATCTCCTATCTGTAGAATGAATGTTAAAGATGGCATGTATGTAGAGAAGTAATTTCTACTACCCAGAAAGGCTATCTCCAATTTGGAGATTTAGGGTGAGAATGATAGCAAGTTTTTAAATTTAAAAGTTACACATTTTTGGATGAACTCAAATAAGAAAAAGAAAGTATTTCATAAAAGATTCAAGATTCTATTGACACTAGATATTTGTCTAGCAATGCAGATCAAAGGCAGGAACCAGTATCACTAAAGAAGTAATTTGCAAAAAAAAAGAAGTAGCTGAAGCAGTAGAATTCAGTATGTGGTCAAAAGTGATTCATAAGGGTTTGTTTTTGTTTATTTTTTGTTTTGTTTGTTTGTGGGTTGTTTGTTTTTTTTTTAATTTGGAACATTGTTTCTAATAAGCAAGACCTGGAGAAGGCAAAATTGCAGAACAGCCTGGAAAGCATGAAGCATGAAACAATGAAGTGGGTTCCATGTTGAAGCATGGATGTAAAAATATGCTCATGTTCAAAGTTGGTCCCAACTACCTTTTTATTTCATTTATATAACATGTCCCCAAACAGAATTGTGTATATTTAACAGCACAATTTAGCATTCTGTATTTTTGATATTTTAGAAAAAGTACTTTTCCATGTGATACATGTGCCTGCTGGGCCATATCTGCCTCTGGCATGGCACAATTAAACACACGCTGTGAAGTGTTTCACATACACTTTCTAAGATACTGTGATGTTAGAAAAGCCTAACCTGCAATTCCATCTTTTCATCTAAGACCATAACTAACTGTAATTTCTCTTCCCCAAAAGAAGACAAGCCATGTACTTATGAGAATGCAAGCAGAAACAACAGGTTGTATTTTTTGTTGATAAAAACATTGTACATGGAGATAAAAATTAATAAAGAGACTAAAAAATATTATGAACTGCAGCTAATGAGATAGAGACTATAAAAAGAGTGTTAGGAAAAAATCCTTTCACCAAAACAACAGATTGCACAATCAGACTAAGTATCAAGAAGGAAAGAGCTACTAGCTGCCTGCCTGTGCGCAAGCCAGTGAGATTGGATGCTGCAGTTAAAGAAATGAATGTGTGGATATCCAGAAAAAGCTGCTGCAGTAAGAAACTGAGTTTGTTATACAATGAGGCTGAAACCTGCTGTACCCTTAAGCAATAAATACAGTACAAGAGATACTATGGAATTTGTGAGTCACAAAGAACATGCTACACATCAGCTAAACTTCCATAATTTAACTGCCTCACTCTCCAAACATCACTTGATTGTATGAAGTCACACCTTTATGCAGTGTAAGGTCCTAATAAAAGTTACGAAGTCACTGTATAAAACTGAACTACCAATAAATAGTTCATACACAAGCTATACTACAGAAAATCCAACTCCATAAAAAACACAGCTATCTTTGTAACGGACTTATACGTGGCATTGCAAACAACACAGCAGAAGCTAAGTCTGGAGCATCCTGAAAAGTCCTTAAAAACTTAAAGGCCAGTGGGTTCCACAAACATATATTCTACCTCAGGTTGGAAGTGTTCTTAAATTACAGCAAAAAGACAAATAAAATGGCATCACTTCCTGTAACACCTTGTTTCCAAATGTCTTTGAAAATTGGCAGAATTTATTAGGTTTTTTTCTGTTTTTTTAAAGTACTAACATTTCAGAAACCACCACGGAAGAACAACCTGTCTTTTTCCACCTCTTGTATCAACAAAATATCTCACTGAGGTGTAAACTTTGTAACAATAGTACTTGCTACCACACGGTTGGTAAAAAGTGCATATACAAGTGACAAAGGAGAAACTGAACTTCCAAATCTAAACTGAAATTAAATAGCAGCTGCCCCTCGTATATGCACATTTTAGAAACCTTATGCTAAAAACTAAGTTTCAAGCTGATTAAGCAGACTGTTGGAGAAAAAAAGAGAAACAAGTTGCCAATGTTTAGCAATATACTTTCTCATACTAAATGCAGTTCAGGCAGTATAACAATAATAAAACTTGCTAATAAAAGTATGTTTGTTTACATTAGTATACTACTACTTAAGGACACAGAAAGTAACAAATTTCTAAATTACTGCAGGCAAGTAAGGAATTCTCAAACTACAACAGATGCCCTGGTTTTGAGGAAACAAAGTACCGGAGAGATGGAACTAATGGAAGTTGCACACTTCCCAGAAATCTAAAATGCTCTAAGGACCACCCAAATTAACTCATGGTACACAGATATTGTACACATGCAATTCAAAAGCCAACTTCAAACAATCAATTTCTCACTGGCCATGTGCTGTCATTTCTACTTTTATAGTAAAAAAAATTTAGTAGCCTTTTAAAATTTATTTTGTACCTTCTTCTCTGTAATAGACTTACTCAGAACGAAGTGATCCTGAAGTGATCTGTATTTATTTCTTATTTCAAATAATTATTCAACCTCAATTAAAGTGAGTAAAACCTAAAGTTACTTTAAAATAATTCACCCATACTGAGCAAAGCTAACTAACAAGAAGTCACAGTGGCATGTTACTACTGAGGCCACAGAGCACCATGTTGTCCAAAGACATTTATTTTCTGAAGTCTCCTGCATGAAAAAACTAAATTTATCCACTGTGCACTTTCTTAATAACTTCAAGGAAAAAGTCTTTAATAAGAAAAGTTAAAAAAATACAGACAAACAAACAGACTTATCTGTACCTGCTTTGCCATTCAATAGCTTATTCTGGTAATATTGCTGTTCAAGCTGGGGGTTTGCACCAGGGCGCAGCGGTGCCTTTCCTGCACCTCTGTTACTAGTAACAGCTACTGGTTTTCCTGTGGAGAAGAAGTGCATGTACTTGTAAGTCAACATCTATAATAGCTTACATTTTAATAACAGCATAACTAGGGTAAGATCATAAAGATGTCTGCTTTACTTTTTCATAATTTCTTTCCAGCTTATACACTCTTACAGCATTAAGGAGGAAACAGCTATGAAAGTGACTTTGCACTGTGACTATGCATTTGCTGTCTTAATTGCAGTCACACGTAAAGAAGAAAAGCTTTTAAAGAGTGAAAATACAGCCATAGTAGTTTGTCTTTAATAACAACTACAAACTGAAGGTGTGAAACTTCACCAATGCCCTAATGATTAGTTTAAGACACAGCAAACACTGTACTGGTTTTAAATACTTTATCGTGTTTATTAGCTTAAGTAAACTCAAAGAGTGTACACATACCAACACACTCAGTTCCACTTGTTTAATTAACTGTACAAAAATAAAATCTTTAGTAAACTTCTGCCTTTTTAGTAATGTCAACACCTCCATAATTTTTCTACAGGAAGCTAATTTATACACTGAAAGTTCTGGCAGACTTCCGTGGAACAGAAAAAAATATTTGCAGAAAAGTCCTAGGTTCTTTATATTCCAGTAATGGAATTTGAAACCTGGCAGGATATAAAGTTTTAAAGATCCAAACATACCAGGAGTATCTTTGATACAGTTGCTCCTGCCTTTGCACAGAAGAGAACAAAGGAATTGCATATACAGCTTACTCTTCTTTCCCAAAGTCTACGATAGCTGGGTGTCAGATGGTCACCACTGCACCGAGTCTTCAGACTTGTGCATCACCGAAGTTCAATGTTTGCACAGAACAACTAGTATTTGTCAAATCTTAATCTCTGAATGGTACAGTTGTAAAAAACCCCACCAAAACTTGCTAAGGAGCTGCACTAACTCTTCCTATGCCCCAAGCATAATCACACAACTCGAACAATGCCAACCGAATTCTTCATCCTCCAGGTCTTATAATACTCCATGACTAAGAGCTTAGATAGACAAGGGAAGAAGCAGCAAATTTCCCTTGAAAAAGATGAATCAGGCAAAGAGACAATTAATTCTCAGCCTTGACCTTTCCCCTTTTCTAGTTCAACAAAGTTCCTTACATTACTTCAGGAAAATTATTAGGATATCCCATTCTTTTTTTTTTTTTTTTTTAACAGAGAGTGACCAAAACCCACTTTTGGTACAACTAGAATTTGATCTCCGATTTCTAATATGGTAGATTTAAGTCTCAGTAAGATGTGCAATGTTATACAGAATGGTTACTCCAGATTTTACTTCTCTCCTCTTATTTTAGATACTGAAAGGAGACAGCAAAGAGAATTCCGATTCTCTCTTCCACTTGCTTTTGGATTGTGAGAAAGTAAGCAGGAATATGAAAGTTGCATGGTCTGACTATCAAAGATGCCAGAAAAAAAGATTAACATGCAAAGTTCATTTTGTAAGTGTGCAAGTTTGGTTCTCTTTTTAAAGGCTTAACTGAGTAACCTGTAACATGTAGAATTAAATACTGACCTTTGAGATCTGGTCTATTTCGGATAGCCACAGACACAAAGAAGCAATCCATATCCACGTGCATTATACAGCTCTGTGGCTTGGCTGAGCTCGCAACAGACACATTACCTAGTATGAAGATACACCAATAGAAAACTTGAACCCTAATTTATACACTTTGGTACTACTCACAGTAGTCATCAAGGCCTATTATCAAGTTTTTACCGCATTAAATTATAAAGATTTTTGTTTCTTCTCACGAAAAAGATACTTTCATTTACAAAATTCTCAGAGAAATGTAAACATAAACAGTAGACAAACAGCCTAAACAATGCATCAACTTAAAGTTTCTATTTTATTTTCTCATAATTAACACCTTCTAGCTAACAAGTTTCCCCAACCCACGGAGATTAATGCATGTTGTGGGAACTGGATCTTAATTTTGCCGTGTTAACAGAGAACTTTACTCCGTTTTGTTCATCAATCAGAGACTGGTCCGAAAGATAAAAAAAAAAGTTTAGCTGCACTAAGAGCTACCATTAATTCTTCGTGAAACACATCAAAATTAGTTTTAAACCTCCCGTGCAACTGGATTTTGTCACTGCTGTACCTAAACTCATGGAACCATTCAGCAAAGATGACCAAGATAGCTCCAGACTGAAAAACTTACACACCTAAAGCACTAGAAATACTGTCAAGTATTCTAGAAGTTCAAGTCTGCATGTCTATGTTGCTGACCTACCAGAGGAGGTTTTATCTAACAAAAAAAAAATCTTAATTTGAACAATGCATAAAGTGTAACAGTGAAAAAATACTTCAATACATCAAGTAAATTGTTCTGCTTAACATCTGAGTTAATTACCAAGTAATCAGAAAAATGTTTTTCTGTTTTTAATAATTTACCATTTTTCTTTGAAAAATAAGGACTGTCTTATAAAGGGCATATTTACAAATCAAGTGATCAAGTTAATGCTTAAGAAGCTGCTACTTGTCAACTGAAACAGTCATCAACTATTTGAATACTCTAGGCCAAATCAAAGAGAAAATAAAAATATATTAGCTTATACCATATTTTGATGGAAAAAAATACACATTAAGGTAGTTCATAAGCTAACATGTTTTATAACTGGGGTGTCCCAGCACAAACACAGAATCAGTTAATTTATTTATCTAACAATAATTTTTTAGGATGTGGTAATTTATCGTCAAACATATTTTCATATGTTTACAAGTGAATATTTTTACAGCACAACAGAGTCAGAATCTCTTTGATGGTACAGAGCTAACCTTTTAATTGAGTAAGACTGTAAATGAGAGATTCTAAAGACACAAAATACTTTATCTATACTTGTAACACTTCGCCTCTCATGAATTACACATATTTTTTCATTTTGGCCCTTGATGTAATGCCATAAAACATTTCTCTTCTGTCACAAGCCAGGTTCAGAAGTCTCATATGACACTGCTACCCATTTAAACAGACCCAGAGGTATATTAAACTCTTACTAACAAAAAAAATTTTAGAATTTTAGTTCACTTCAAAATGTTGCTCATCTTTTAAATTTTCACACTGAACTATAAGCAGCAAGGTTTTTTCTTCTGTTTTTTTCCCTTTAGATTTTCACATAGCAACTACAGACTTGTGTATTTAGATATATATAGTATTTTTTGCCCTTGATCAATCCACGTATCTTGGTAAAGTCAGGAATATTACTTCTACAAGGAGGAATTGAATATAGACCAGAGTATCACATTAAGTCACATTTTAAGTTAAAAAAACCCAAACAAACAAAACCAAAAGCAGTTGGATCCTTTAGTTTTCAGTGCATCGAAGTCACCAAGCTTTTCCAGATAGCCTGACTGTAATGTGAATATTGAATACTAACCTACTCAGTCTCAGTTAGACATTTAATGTACAAACAAAGATATAAGGCACCTTCTCAACATAAACCTTCTTAAACAAGTATCTACCTGTGTCAGTTTTAAGTGCAGACCTGCCTGCTTTCCATTTTTTTAATTTTTCCCTTCCTGGAAAGACACCGCTGTTTTTCCTCTGCAGGCTGTTGACAAACTCTGTCAATTCACACTTCCATGTTGATATATGATGCAGTCTTGAACGTGAATAGAAGTCAGAAATAAAACTACAATCTGAAGGTTTGGACACAGGTAAGGAAGCTGCCTTGCTAGGAGTAGGTACAGAAGTGCTTTTTGTGCTTGAAGGCCCCTGAACAGTGGAGTGGTGAGCACCATTTATTTTAGCATTACTGTGCAAAGATGAAGATGAGGATGAATTACTCATAGTCCTATGTGGATTCCATGAAAAGTCTGTATTTTTGTTGCTTTGCTGCAACTGCTGCGTTGTGCAGTCTCTAAAGTCAACCATGCCTTTTTCAGTCTTCCCCTCCTCCTGCACAGGGCCTGGAGAGAACCTACTTGCAACACCGTTGCCGGAGGGCACCAAGCAATCCTGTGTCTTTAAGGCACTGGTAGAAGTGTGTGTGTGTCCATTAAAAATGGCAGTGCTGTCTTTGTGAGACTGAATCCCATTTTGTTTCCGTCCGGGAAGGATCTGCTCCAGCTCTGTAAATCCAAAATCGTCACTTTCTTCTTCCTCTTCTTCATTCCAGCTACTTATTCCATTGGGTGTGATCTCGTTTTCCACCTCACACTTTTTAATATGATTTCTGAAACAGATATGATTATTTAATACCATATCTGCTATAAAAAAAAGGCACATTTACAAGTCATTTCAAGTGCTAAGTATTTATCTTCCTAATTGTTATCAGTATATGCTTGAGTAGTTTTTACATTCTCAAGACAATTACCTCAAACTTTGAGCCATGTCCTCTTAATGTCACAAAATACTGTATTGCTCTACAAAAGATTTCACAGATTTGGTGTATTATTAATGCAGCACTACCAGGAGTTTACATGGGAGTGACCAAAATCATGCTCACATTAGAAAAGCTATTTCCAAAGCCTTTAATTTGACCAGCAGTCTCCAATCGAATTACAGTAATTATTTGTTAACAGAACTGTACTACCAAGGACAGCATGAATGGTGCAGGAATATGCAAACCATCAGGACAAGTTATCTTTTGATCAAGAGATGCAATTTTCCTTATCTAGTTACAAACAAACAAACAAAAAAAGAAAAAAAGAAAGTATACATAGAAAACTTCATTTTTTTGAAAATTATTTTAGATTAATGTGTTAGATTTATTTTATCTTCTCTCAAGGAAAAATCTGTTCAAGCTCTATAAATCAAACATATTCTTAACTTTTGACAAAAACACAAATTACTTTTCATCTTTTAAGCATATAAAACAAAGTATTCTGCCACAAGTGCACTGGCAATTTACATATACTCTGACAGTGTAGAGGCAAAGTTTTCATTCAAAAAATTAACTCTGTAACAAACCCTAAGTGGAATTAAAACCGAAGCCTTCAAGAATTGTGCATACTCTTGATCTGCTGAAAAAAAAACAACCATCACTCCCAACTCCCAAGGCTAGCAATTTAAGTACATAAAAAAAAAGGTGGGAAATAATTAGCTATCCAGTATATCAGTGAAACCAGAAAGCCAATTAACTGTGACAACAATTTGGTTAAGATTATCACAATCATAAATTATATTAAACATAATATTTCTCAGGAGTTGCATGGTTGAAAGTGGTACATCCAGTGGTACATATTTAGTATCAGAGATAGGACAGGCTTTTAAACTCATGCTTTTCAGACTAAATCGATATTTTTAGAAGTCTGAATATTCTTCTCATTTAAAAAACATTAACAATGCAATAATAAGAGGTGATGGTGATTGTATCACTCGTTGTTTAAAATACAGGTAAGAAATACTGCTTAGGATATTCATTTTGTGGCACCGATTTTATTTTTCCTCAATATAGACAAATCCCACTCGTGGTAAAGTCTCCTCAGCATTATGCAGAACTGGATTTTAAATAAATCAGCGGACTGTGGAAGAACACAGACCACCATTACAAATCAGAAAGTATAGTATCTTGTACAGTATCCTTGGCCCTGTTTGAGCAGTAGTGTGGGACCAGATGACCTCCAGAGGTCTCTTCCAACCTCAACCATTCTATAATTTTATGATTCTTGCCCCTAAACAACAAACATGTGCTTCTGAAAAAGATGCAGGAACCCTCTTAAAAAAAACCTACAGAACAGTCTGTTCAAGGGGAAGGTTTCTTTCCAAATTCCAATTCCTCTGCCAGTTACGAGTTTCGCTGGTGTTTTCTGTTCTATTCCCTTCTCAAGGTCTTTTAGGAGAATTTTTTATATTGTAATTGGATTTTTTAATCCATCTTCTCTCTCAAGCGTGACTTAAACCTTGGTATTAGCATACATAAGGTACACTGTGACTTTTTTTTAAAAAGCTAAAGAAAGAACTTAACAACTAGTATGCATTTACATTTGTTCCTAGTCACCTTTAGAAAAAGCAATCAAATCATACCAGCTTTTTGTTTTTGAAATAAAAACCTACTTTTCAGTGTCACTAGTCAGAATCCTTTAATGTATGCTTGTTGCTTCCATACAAATATGCTATATCCTAGGACTCCTAGGTTATGTTATCAAGGAAAGTGTGGTCCAAAGACTAGAGACAAGGCTTGGTAACTACAGTTACCTCTGTAGTTCTGTCCTCAACTATTTATATAGCTATACCTTATTTTTAAATTTCAGTGCCTCAGAGCTTCCCTCTTATAAAGCTGAAATGAATTTTAAAAATGCTATATAGTTATAAATGCAAACCCATTATGGGTGAATGATTAGCATTTGCATTACAAGATCAGAAACACTTACACCCTGTTGAGATCTTTAGCTATATTGCTTGGACCTGGCATGGCATCTTCAGATTTGCATATGCTATTAAAGTTGAGACCTTTTTGAACACTTGACTGCTTGGTGTAAAGCTGATACGGAATGTGTGAGAGGAGACGTCCAGCTTTAATGCTGAAACAAAAAAAAAGGAACAGGTTACTACTCAAGACATTTTAAAAAACCCCAACCTTCTACGCCAGAAAATATCTCATGTACAATAAACTATTACTTTGGTCATTACCTTTTGCTGTTCTGCTATGTGTACTTGCAGTCCCTTCCACAACCCCCCTCCCACTACTAACTGGATTGAACTGAAAAGTAATTTGTGATGTGGTGACTGGTACTACAAAAGATATTTGCACAGTTGTGTTGGTCAGTTGTCTACATCCATTTCTCTTCTCCAATTGACAGGCACAAACCCCAAATATTTAATTTCAAAAACAAAATAAAGAATAGCTAGTCAAAAAAACCTGGTGAGTGGTCCAGGTTATTCTAACTGAACAATGCTGACTGAGCTCTTTAACTTGGAACAATGCAAATGCATGTCTTCCAAGGAAATTTGTGTAGAATTTGAAGGAGGTCAGCTAGGATGTGGTTCACTATTGAAGAGGAACTACTTTTTCCATTCCAAAAGGATAATTACCCCTTCTTGTGAGAAAATTCACTGAAGAAAGCTAGACAGAAGAATAATTTCCAAATAGACCTTCCATAAATATCAACCACAGTCATTCCAGTTCTGTCCTATGTGTTCCACTGTAACTCCCTCTTCTTTTTCTTCTTCCAATGAAACTGTAATTATACTTCAATAACTGCTAAATTCCTTAGGGAAGTAATGGACTTTGAAGTGGAATCCTCTCAAAAATACACCACAGCATGATTTCATCTCTCCACCCCAACGCCTGTTGCTGGCAGTAGAGGTAACAGCCTTCCCAGCCTATACTTCACCTCTTCTTCATATAGAACTCTCCATATTGAACACTGGGTCACAGATGCTGAAACTTCTTACAGCAGAGGAACCTCTCATATCAAAGAAGCTTAATATTAGCGTTCAGTTTTGAACATACAATTGGATTCAAATTTTTACAGAGAATTTAGCTCAGTGACAGATACTGTTTTTCTGTTCTTCAATACCTGAATGCTTTCTCTTGGAGATGTGCTTTTTACTAGCTCAAATCTGTACTACTGTCAAGGGAGCTGGACAGTGAAACAAAAGCCCTTAGGAGCTTTCTTGCTGCAATTAGAGAAGAATACGGTGGGAGATCGCATTTCCCAATTAGATAAATTAAAACTAGTTAGGCATATACATAGAGACCTGGTAAGGTTTCTATGGGAATAGGATAGTAAAAACAGCCCTAAAAATATATCAATTAAATATTGTTTGATACATGAATATATAGCATTCATAAAGGAATATAATTTACGTTAAACATTGCCAAACACATGGTAGAGTTCCAAAGCTTTCTTGTACAGAAAGTGGTGATGCAGCTACTCAGCTTTTAACAATGCTTGGTTAGACTGTTTCTCATACCACCAGGTGAACCTGGGTGCATAAACACCCAGGTAATATTTCAAAATCATTACTGCAATTTCAAGATGATAAAAAACCACATTTAAGAACTTGTTCATGCTAAGATTTTAGCTACTGGAGTAGCTGCATTACTAGATCAATACACAGTTGGTTCGTTTTTTTTCAAACCGTATTGAGATACAGCAATATGAATCTTATTTTCGATGCATCATTCAACATCTTTCCCCATTCCACAATCCCTGGATCACAGAATTCATAATCAATAAAAATTAGGTTGGAAAGGACCTCTGGAGGTCTCTAGTCCAAACACTCCTTAAAGCAGGGTCATCTGTAAAATTAGATCAGGTTGCCCAGGGCTGAGTCCACCCAAATTTTGAGTATCTCCAAGGGCAGAGATTCCACAACCTCTCTAGGCACCTGTTCCACTGCTTACTCTCTTTCACTGTGAAAAATCTTTTCCTTATACTCAGTCAAAATTTTCTTTGCTGCAACTTGCGACCATTGCCTGTTGTCCTCTTGCTGTGCATCTTGAAGAAAAATCCAGCTCCATGCTCTCTATAACCTCCATATAGGTAATGAAAAACAGCAATTATATCCCCTCCTGGTCTTCTCTCCAAGCAGAACAAAACCAGCTTCCTTAGCCTCTCAACATATATTACATGTTCCAGGCCCCTACTCATGTTTGTGGTTCTCCTCTGAATTGACTCCAGCTTGTCAGTATCTTTCTTTACTGAGAAGCCCAAAATCAGTCACAGAACTCCAGATGTAGCTTCAGAAGTTGTCCTGGTTCCAGCTGGGACAGGGTTAACTTTCTTCCCAGTAGCCTGGGGGGTGTGCTGTGTTTTGGGTTCGGTGTGAAAGGAGCGTTGATGGCCCATTGATGCTTTGGCTGTTGCTGGGTGATGCTTGCACCGGGAGGGGGGAGCACAGCCGGGGTGGTGGACACAGCTGGCCAATGGGGTATTCTATACCATGTGACATCATGCTCAGTATAAAAACCAGGTGTGGGGGGGGGCTCGCCCCCCGTTCGTGACACGCGGTCGGTGGTCGGTGAGCGGTTCTGTTGTGCATTGCCTGCTTTGTGTATTCTGTTATTGTTGTTGTTCTCACTGTTATTATTACTGTTCTACTTAGTTTTATTTCAATTATTAAACTGTTTTTATCTCAACCCGGGAGCTTTCCTACTTGTGCCCTCCCAATTCTCTCCCCCATCCCACCGGGGGGGGGGGTGATTGAGCGGCTGCGTGGCGTTTATTTTTGCTGGCTGGGGTTAAACCACGACAGAAGTGCCGAACAGATTGGAAGAATCACTCCCTTGACCTGCTGGCTATGGTCTTGCTAATGCAACCCAGTATGCTGTTAGCCTTTATCTCCACAAAGGCACAACTGCTGCTCCATCATCAACCTGTAGTCCACCAGGACCCTCAAGTCCTTCTCTACAAGGGTATATCCTAGCCAGTGGGTCCCTAGCCTGTCTGGTTGCATGGAATTAATTCTGTCCCATGTGCAGGACTCTGCATTTGGCTTTGTTGAATTTCATGAAGTTTCTGTCATCCCATTCCTCCAGTTTGTTGAGACTCTGCAAAGGGCAGTCCTGCTCTCCAGTATATCAACTGTTCCCTTCTATTTGCTGTCATCCACAAACTTGCTGAAGGTACTTTCCACTGGATCATCAATGTCCATATTGTTAACAAAGACATTAAACTGCATCTGCCCCAGTACTGACCCTTCAGAAATGCCACTTGTAACCATTTGCTAGTTCGACTCTGAACTGTTGACCACTACTGTCTGAGCCACGCAGTTGAGCCAGTTCTTCACCAAGCTAGCAGCCCACTGTCCGATCCATATCTCCCCAGTTTGATTAAAAGAATGCAATGGGGGACTGTGTCAAAAGCCCTGCTGTAGTCAAAGAAAATGGTATCTATTGCTCTCCCATCGTCCACTCATCTCACCACAGAAGATAACCAGGCTGGTCAGGCATGATTTGCCATGATATAGCTTCCAGGAAGGCATCTTCCATAACCTTCAGTGACTGTGGTGAAGCTGATCACAGAGCAGTTCCCTGGATCCTTCTTCCTTCCCTTTCTGAAGACAGGCATGACATTTGCCTTTTATCCAGTCTTCCAGAAAATCTCATCTGATTGCCATGAATTTTCAAAGACGACACAGAGTGGTGTAACACTGATACCAGCCAGCTTCTTCAGCTCCCTTGGATGCATTCTATCTGGTACTGTAGAGTTGTGTATGTCACGTTTCCTTGAGTGAACCGTAATTTATGCTTCCTATACTTTTGGTAGCATTTCTTTTCTCCAAACTCTGCCACTAGGCACACAGGCCTTCAAGGCATGAAAGTAGACCTTGCCTTGACTGAAGAAAAGGCAGTATTGAGTACCTCAACTTTTTCCATATCCTTCGTCATGAGGTTGCCCCACCATTCAACAGCAGGCCTGCTCCATTTGCTCCATAGCTACAAAAGCCATCTCCTTTCCCTTCAATGCTTTGCTAGTTTCCAAAAAAAAGTTACTGTGTTAAAGTAACATGGCATCTCTTCTGAAAGCTGTACTGTTTTAAGACTGGTAGCTTTTATTTATTCAAACATTTTGCATTCTGAATCCTCATCAGAAAAAGGAAATTAAGTGTGATGTACCAGACTAATTTTTTGTTTTTCTGGCAAAATTATTTTAAACTATTTTCTTTACATTTGTGTACGATTAACATAGATCTTTAAGAAAAACATTCACTCAATCTGAAAATCAAAATAAGGAATCCACAAATTCTACCGGTAGCTCGTTTAAGTGGTTAGTTATCCTCAATCTCTAAAAAGTGATTTTATTATGTATGTCGAAGAATGTTTGTTAAAAGAATATTCAAATTTGAAAGTCAAGCTCTCAGATCACCTTAATTTGGCTTCCATTGGACACTGCACAACAACCTTTCCAAGCTACATAATTGTGTCGTGTATTTTTCAAATAAAGGAAGAAAGATTTAGAAAGGAGGTCTGCCTGCAAGTCTCTTCCTTCATTTGTTGCAGAAATGGAGAGGTAGCAAAAACACGCAACAAGGGGAGTGCAGGAAGAATGACTTTGTCGCTAAAGCAACCACACATTACTCTGCAATACTGGATTTTGCAACTACTGTTACCACAGGATCTCTCTGTGATGCTAATTAAACCAAAATTCTAGAGCTACTCGCATTTAACAACAGGTTTGTGAGAGTCTGACTTTAGACCATAGTTCAGAATGTTCACAGTTCAGAATATGCAAAGCTTTTAATGCAGCAATAAACTTCAACATATGCCTTACCATCCTTGTATAAGTAACTTTGTAACTATCTTACATAGTTGACATGGCATATTCCAAATTATTGACATTTCTGGTGTTTTACCTTCAATATCTTTTTGGTGGCTCTCAAACAAAAAATGAAAATAACAGCCATTGTAATAAGTGCTGTGGTAAGTTCATTAATCTTGGGAAAGCAGACAGATGCTATAGTGATAAGCACCAATAAAAGACAGGAATTAATTATTCATTCCATTATCAGCAAAGAATTTGAGTCACATGCAGTAAGTAACGAACAGGGTTACAGAGACAAAAAGCAAAAACCAAGACACTGAATTAGCAATTTGCAATCTGAATTCAATCTTCCTGTGAAGAGAATTTGGCAGGTACCATAGTGAAAAAAGATGGCATGTGATCATGTAATTAAGGACTGGATCATAATGTGCGCACACGAAGAAATAAATCAAAGCTCCACAGACAAACAACTTCTTCATTTTGCAAACTTGGATGACAAGACTAAAGATGTAACAACACTGCTTTACCAGCAATTTGTGACAGTAACATTTTAGGGTTGATTCTTAACCAAATTAAAAAAACCCAAACCCATCATATTGCACTAACATGCTGTGCACATGAATATTCAACAAATTTGGAATCTCTACGTCCACTGCACTGATTTTCACTGACTGATTTACTGAGAAGAACATCATTTGGTATTCCATACACAGAGATGGAGTATTTAACCAATGAGTGTTCTTCAATACTGTTGAGAGGAAGGGAAAAAATGAGGGGTTGTTGTGAAATTAGCTTTTATTCCAGATTCTGACAAGAACCCTGTTCTACTGAGACAGTGAGTTCCCTGTCTCCTTGGGCCCAACCCCTTGTATCTGTCTATACTCAGTTCTTCTGACTTACTCTACAGTACAACCTTCCAGAACCAGGAGATGCAGAACCTGAATACAAGACAACATAAGGAAAATTTTAGGAGATTTCATACATTAGGTTCTAGCAAGTCTCTACTGAATGTATACAAATTGATTTTTCCATCTTGGTTAAAATCATAATGAGCTTTAATGGCATCAATGAAAACAGCCCTACCACCAGTTTTTCAAGTTCTTAAACTCATGGGTGAGGCCCTAAAACTGTTTAAAAAATGTACCTAAAATCTTTTTCAAACTGAGGAACCTATAATTTCTGACTAACGTTTAAAAAACTTACCTTAATGATACATGATATGAAACAGCTGAATCCAAAGGACTGAAAATCAGCAAACTGAGAATAGGAACTGCAAATAGGATTTTACAAGTATGTATGCAGAACAGTTCCTTGCCTGTTTCTGCTGGTCGTCTAGGAAAGAGGCTAGTTAAGAATAGCATGACACTGACAGAATGATTTCCAGAATGTATTCCTGACTGTTCTATTTCCCATGGGTTCCTCAGATGGAAGAAGACAGATGCAAGCCAGATTAACTGCTCCAAGCCTGGCTATCACCTTTTTTCAAGGACCTGAGGACAACTTTAGTTGATCCTATATATTCCAGTGCATGGAGGAACCAAAGAACATAAATTCTTTGTAAATAAAACTTGTGCTTTTTTTTTTCATTTTGTTTTTGTTTTGTTACAAAGTCACAACATAATAAATGTTTAGATGGGTTAACTTCAATTTTATGAAAATGCTTTTCAATTGACATTCTTCTTTATTTACAGATGAAATGAAATTTATGCAATGCACAAGGCAAGAGGTTAAAAAACAATCACCTGGTACTTATTTAAACATACTGAGATGAAGGCCGGTCAATTGATTGGATATTAAATGGAATGAACAGGATAATGTTCAGTTTCCTGATATACCTGAGACTTTCTGAATGTTCTTAGTGAAGTTTCTTAAGGAACAATCACTAAGAAGCATATCTTCATGAAACAGTGGTATTTTTACTCAGCTGTTGCAAGGATAGATTTATCTTAAACTAAACCATAATCTCAAAATACAATCTTCTATAATGCTGTTTTTCCAGATTTTTCTTCTTTTTTTCCCAAAGGGAGAAATCTCCAAAAGCAGTAGACCTAAACTTACCTCTCCATGATCCACTCTGGCCGAACTACTTTTTCTCCTTTCAATTCTTTTATTTTGGCATTTGGAAGATTTGTGGCAATGATGTGAGTTGTTTTTGATCTGGAATAATACACGTGGTATTGGCCTCCATGCAACATCATTAGCCGTCTTAATTCATCAGCTGAGGGATCTATAAAATTAAAACCAGAAATATTCCTGGTTTTTGTCACCAAATACAGTAAGAAAAACAACTTTAATTGAGAAACATGATGCCATGATCAGAAAAAGTGCAAATTATTGTTTTTCTCCTGAAGAACCTTACAAGTTCTTCAAAGAACAAATCAGAAAAGCATTTCTGAAGAAATGTAGAAAACTGTGCTTCTGCAGAGACTAATTCAAAATGGAAACATTCTACTTGTCACACAGGATCTTTCCACAACATGTATGGTGAAGGGGGGGCGGGGAAACACTCAAGTAGATTTAATGCTAAACTACATTAAAAAACACTTTATATCAACATAACATAAAATTAGATTAACTCACTTATCTTTTCACCAGATTTGGGAGAGTAGTTTATACCCAGAAGTAATAGAAATGAATTAATATCAAAAGGGTTTAGCAACAGCACAGAACTCATACTATACAATTTCTGATTTACTGAAGCAGTTAACTCACTCTTTCCTTACCAAGTTATTCTTGAATTGTTACAGGGAACAGAGAACACCTTAAAAACTAGCATCCTTCTTATCCCCTCAATCATGTTAAAAAAAGCACTTATTTTGCAAGCAGAGGTGGGGAAAAAAAAAAGGAAAAAGTTTTAGCTTTTGGAAAACCTTTGCAGTGGTGTCACACTGGCACGAAAAGGCTTGGGTAAGCACAAATAGAATGTTTTGAATAGTAAATCTGGCACAAGATACTAAAAAAAAAAAAAAGTTTATCAATACAGGAAGGAAGAAAATTTTTTTAAAGAATACAGTTACAACTCCTTCCAGTGGCCTACTGTCAACTCTCAAAATATTTCTAATACTTGATTATATCTCTAACTTGTAACTAAAAATAGCACTCATTTTCTCCAAGTGTTATCTATCCTACTCCAGCCTTTTGGACAACCATCTTGTAGAGCTCTATTTAGGAACTAGGACCTTGAAGACTATGCAAATGCTAGATTTTCACTAAAGAAACTCCCTGTATTAAATAACTAATTCAGATGTATTAATAGTTTAACATGTCCGCCTTAACCTGTTTCAGTCCATTTGAGCCCTGTGCTCAAACCAGCACTGCTCCATATCATAGAAGCTGTACGCATCAGTTATGTAATAGTCACAACATTCCTGGCATAGGTCCCTGAAAAAGGCTTCTGGGAAGTTTCAAAAGGTTATTAAGCTGCTTTACAGGACCTAGGAGAAATATGAACGTAAGTCTGGTAGACTAAAAATCTTACTCCAGTTAACATGCACTACCAGTCCATCACAGACAACGCATATATATGTCTTACCTCTTCTCTTGTTCCTCCTTCCACTATTAAGGGGTTCACTATCTCAAGCATTACGCCACTCTGAGCAAGAAAACCCCAACATATCTACCCAAACATAAATTTAATGCATACACTCCAAGTCCAATGCAACCGTCAATAGTTTGGAAAATTAAAAATTTAATATATGTAGGAGTATGGAGGAAGTTAAAAGGTTTCATTGCAAATAATAAGACCACGGAAAGGTGGAAAAATTTACTCCTATTTGTATCAGTGACCATTCATGTAAATGATTTAGTAAAGTAATATTTATATTCAGAACCTAAATCTGATTTTATATTGAAAACCTTAATCATGAAATACAAAGGAACATAATATGCAAAACATAGACAGTAATTGTTATGTATTTACTTAGCTGCAAACTCATGTGTTTTACAGTTCTTGACTCCACTTAGAATGGTAAACAGACACTAGAACAAAACAGAACAGATTCTTAAAAAAATAAAAGCTTCACCTGTAAAGCCATTGACATAGATGGCGACTCCGCTAAAGATACTTGATGAATTTCCATCCCTCTGATGCTGTATGGCTGAATCTGACCGGAACTGATCCTCCAATTTCTTAACCTTTGCCGACATGTACCCGCCCTAGTTTTTAATTTAAAACAAAACAAAACAAAAAATCCCCCATGATGCTAGTCTTATTTTCTAACATTTACAGACAGAAACTGGTCAATTATAAGACTGGAAAGGTAAGCAGCATTCCTTCAAATTGATTTTGGTTGATATACAAAAGACATATTCTTTTTCCAAATCAAAAATAGCAAATCCTCCACCCTAAATTCTTATCTGCAAGATAATTGCATCTTGTTACCAACATGGCAGGATTTGTTTCATACTTCTTTTATCTTATTCTATAGGAAAAAGATTCTATCTATATTAAAATTCTTATAGAATAAAAAGAAAGAAGAAAAAAGAAGTAAGGGAATGATGCAAGTTTGGACGCTAAATCGGAGGCTCATTGCCTAAAGAAACAATGTAGAGAATATTCATTAAGCTCCATGTATTTTCAGTTCTTAAATACACATGCGACAGTAGTATTGTAAATATTTATGTAAATTAGGTGGCTCAGTTATTGTGTGTCCAACTATATCGAATATGGTGGAGACAACCATAAATAGTTTTAAAGTTATTTAGTTTAGTTTTTAAATGGTGATTTAAAGCTATTCAAGGGTCTGCGCTTATTAGGAATGCAATCTAGTGGATTATTACGAATGAAGACTTCAAAACCTGGTAATTTAAAAAATTTCTTTTGAACTTATGTGTTTTCAAGTGAAGCAAATGGTTTAATTTATAGCATATCTTTAGCATATGTAACAAAATTGTAAACCCTTTTTAACCACAGTGCCATTTACCTCTGAAAAAAAAAAAAAGCCACTTGGCTTTGAACATACCCATATTCCCCAGCCATCGCCATCAGCAGCCCGTTTCCGCCATCCACCTCGCCTCATACTGAAGCTTCTACATAGGAAGAAAAATGCTTGATCAATTAGATGTTTAGTAAATATCATCAGTGGTATTTCAATGATGCATTACAGGCCACCTACAGATTACCACAAAGATTACATTTTTCAATGGGCTTCATTGAAGTATATGAGTTAAACAGTTAACCTAGAAATGAAAAATTGCATAAAAACCTAGTTACTCAGTTTTGTAGTAATGCATACTGTAGCTCCTGCATCAAAAAACACACATACACATTTTGTTCTATTCACCCAGAATACAAAAAACTCATTACAATGTTCAGTTTCCATTACGATTTATTAAATTCTTCCTGTTCATCATACATCTCCTATAAAAAAGGAGTAATAAAAGGTTCTTAAATACAACTGCTACCGTTCATGCAAAATATCGCCCAAGTCAGGCACAATCTTCTATTTCCTATTTGATGCTATCTACATGGTGGGATGCAGGCATACACCTCCTGGTACTAAAGACTGGATTAACTTCACCAATGGATTTACAGCTAATTATAAAAGGTCCAAACACTTGTTGCTCCAAGGCAATACATCACATAAAAGCAAAAAAACCAAAGGCCATCTTACAGTCAATGAAAAGGCAGTTGTTTAAAAAACCTAGCATGATCAATAGCTAGGTTTGTGATGTGTTTCTTTGGGGTTTTTTTGTGTTTTGTGTTGCTTAATAATAAACATACCCAACCAGCCAAATTGCAGTTTTCCTTTATGCGAGACACTTATCCCTGGGCCATGAGCTGTACACAGCAGTGTCCCCAGATGAGCTATTAGTTGGCTAGAACAGAACTGGTGGAGAGGAAAAGACATGTTTTGGACTGTGGCCAACTGTTCACTACACCCAAGTGATTCACATTAACTATAGCTGTTGTAACACTGATTTTAAAATATTGATTAATGATGTAGTAAGATCATGAGGTCACTGCCTGTTATTACATCTCTCACTTTCTACTCTAACCAGTTCCCTAAAAAACTCCACTGTTTTGTCTTTTAGGGCTATCAGCTCTTTGAGTGTGAGGACAGGACTCTGAAACTAGAAGGAAGAAGATTTAAGCCAGTCACCTTTATTTTATTAAATATTTTATTCCTTTATCCTCCATAAAAATGCACAAAACTGCAGTTAATACACAGAAAGAAGTCAACTGTTTTTTTTCATCCTTGTCTGCTTTTGAGAAGATACCTATTCTCTGGACTATCCATGGCATCGTCCAGTAACGGAGCACAGAAGCTTCACTCAGTCTCCAGTCTACCAGAAAGCACATACAGCTGTGGATGGAGGTAACAACGCATTTTGGTCATTTTCCTATGCAGTCCTTCTACTGCAGTGTTCTGGAGACCGCCTCATTTATCACATTAAAATTTTGTTCACTCTGAGGCTGGCTGAAAGTTGAATTCTAGCTTTTGAGTCTTAAACCCCTTTTGTCTAGAGTTACCAAGCAGGCATACTCTGAAATCCACTTGAACCACCCTGGATTGCAGGCAAGTTTGATTGCAGAACAAGACACAGCTGCAGGAAAGTTTTCATAAATATAATAATTTTCGTGGAATACTGCAGATATGCTAAACTAGGCAACCATAGAATTATAGTCAAAGCAGGTATAACTACCTTGAAAAGACAAGCTTCAGTTGAATGTTTCAGGACCTCTGCAAACACATGAAGATCATGATGCACCTGGTTCTATTCTTCTTATAACTGCTGTAATTTGATACATAACCTACACATATGTATATAATTATGAAGATTAATCACATGTCAAGGAAATGAGCTCTACACCAACAACCAAAACAAAGCAACCCCTTCTCACTATATTGTACTTTTCTCTCTGGGTACCTGCGTTTCTTACTCAGAGATCAATTTCCAAGACATTGGCCTTTCTGAAATTAATTTTTAGTGGTTTGGATTATATCTAATAATACCACAGAACTCTTAAGGAGCAGTGAGAAAAATGAAAGGAGATGAGCTAGATGACCACATGAAGTACAAAATTGACTTTTTTCTTGTAGAGGACAGTACATACTGGAAATGGCTAGATGATTTCTTTCATATGGAAAATTTGTATTTTTCCATCAGCTAAAGTCAACTGTAATTCAAATCTATCAGTTCTGGCTAAGAAGTTCTTGGAGAAAACAGAAAAGTGTAAGTTCAAGAAAAAAAAAAATTATTCATGAAAATGTCATCTAGTGGTTTTAGATATCATAGGTATCAGTGTATGAGCTCATAAGAGACAGCAGAATTTTAACTACTGATTATCTTTCTCCTTCTTAATAAAGGATGACAATCTCTTAAAGGGTGGCTACAAAAAGGAGAGAGGGTCTCTCTTCACAAGGAGCCACATGGAGAGGACAAGAGGCAACGGGTACAAGTTGCACCAGGAGAGGTTTCATCTTGATATAAGAAAGAAATTTTTTACAGTGAGAACAATCAATCACTGGAACAACCTCCCCAGGGACACGGTAGACTCCTCACTACTGGATGTTTTCAAGCTGCAATTGGACAGGGTGCTAAATAATCTCATCTAGGCTTCCCTACGCATGAAAGGTTGGGCTAGATAGTCTTTCAAGGTCCCTTCCAGTCTGGGCTGTTCTACGATTCTAAGTCTATCAAAAAGAGAGTCTCATATGAAAAGAAACTCTTACTCTGAAAAAAAACAAAGAACCTTCAAGACTGTATGAAACACACACTATAAGTCACCACAACATCAGTCTAACAAAGATGTTCTTTACTCCAACCACCGAGTTTTTGAGAAGATAGGATTTGATAGGTAGTTACTCTGGCCCCTATATAGACAACCTCTTGCTTAAACTAAAATAACTAATGCCTGATAAACTGAAGAACTGCCTTCATGAGGGTAAGCTTTTCTGAAACCTTGAAACACATTTAATTTTTATTCAGGACACTGGGATGTGAGGAAGAAAGATCTCTAGTCTAAAAGCCATTAGATCAGAACACCACAACCAGTGGGGCTAATCAAAATCAGAATCATGAGTACGTGCCTAGTTTGATTAAAACTAGAAATCAGAAAAACAAAACTACTTTAGGTTAGTGTATTAAAAACATGACGTATCAACTGCTCAAAAGTTGTCTTCCTAGAGCCTGCAAAACTAGAGGAGCTAGGCTGTAATGCCTACTTACAACATCTGATAATGATTTACCATTTCCTTGGCAGATGTGATTTTTGACTCAGCCAGTCCACTTAAATTCTAAACACACAAGTTAGGAACATGGTACTTCAGTGATTACTAGATGCCTCTGGCTTAAGTCTTGAGCGTCGTGAATTATTTTCTTAATGCTGATATGAAAACCTGGGAGACTAATTTCTCCCTTTATAGTTCCAGGAACTGAATGATGAACCAAGGTTTCTGGACTAAGGAGAATCCCCACTGCTAAAGACTTGTGCTTACAGTGCGAATTTTTCCTTGAGAATGAAGATAACCTCTACAGCTGCCTTGCTGAAACCTAAGGAACAAATGGGCGTGAGAGACATCTTGCACAGGATATATTAAATCAGAGGAAAAGTTAAGCAAGATGTGAAACATGCTCACTGGTTCATGAAATCAGAAATGTAAGAATGATACGATGCTCCCTCTCATAGGAATCATGATGAAGGGATGAGTAAAAGAAATGCTTTGTAAAGAACCCTTGAAGTAGGGGCAGGGGGGAGGGAGGAAATCAAGACAAGGGACTTAAACACCCATCACAAGCAGGCAACTTTCAGACAAGAGTTCATCTTTCTTGTGATTATAGCATCTAATTTGTTTCAGAAAAATTTTCTCTTTTTCACAAATTCAAGAGCACAAACACACAGTGAAAGTGAACCACCATAGTATCAGGGTATATCTAGAGCCTGAAGGACAAGCTATAAAGTGACACTTCGCCAGAGAGAAGCTTTTTAAATAAAACTGAAATGCTCATATTCTGGACCTGTCAACACAAAGATGTCTTTAGCAATTAAAAAAAAAATCCCAACAAACTCTGAAACTGCACAAAAGCCTGTAAAGGTAGAAACGGTATTCCTAGGAATAGAATCCAAGTTTTCAGTGCAAGAGAAACAACCTTTCAAGAAAAAAAAAAAGTTGTTAAGAACTCCTTTGATCAAAATTAACATAATTTGACCCTGCATCCAGACCACACACAAATGGTAAAATCTTACCATTCTATAAAATAGGGTTCTTTAACTAAAATTCAAATTTCTATTGGGTGATCCTTTTCAAAACTGAAGCTAGAAGAGAAACTAAGAGTTTTGATGCTTTGTACGTGATTGGTGGCTCAGAAATACTCCATACAGTCCACTAGGAAAGATACGTAACATCCCTCTGTGCACTGCTTCATAGGCCTAGCATTATACTTCCCAATCCACAATCACTTAATCCTATTATTGAAGACTGTTAATCAAAGCCTACAGATCAGGTAATGGAATGAAATGTTAAGTCTACATTTTATGAATTCTATAAACATGTTTGTGTGCACAGAAGAGCTGCAGAGCAATTGTGAGATTTTAGATCGCAAAACAAGGAATGTAGATGTGAATGTTGATGTTAAGTTAATATTTGTTTTAATCTCATCTGTAGCACACACAGTCTGATGCAGAAAAGTTATTTCTTTAAAATACTTTAAATTCAGGATGGTGTGGTTGTAAGACAAGTGGCTTTCCATTATCTCGGGCAATCGGGATAACACAGATAACAGACAAACACAGACCAAAACCACAGCTATTATGGGGAAAAATGCTTGGCAGCACAGAATACAGATCTCAATGACTCTGTAAGAAGTGAACATGGATCCTCACGGGCTTTTTAATTCCAGGTCAGTCTTAGTCCTGCGCAAACTTGAGTTGTCTCTGCCATACTCTTCAGCGTTCCCTTTTCCAGGTATACGGTGCAGAGACATTTCTGCTGCCTCAAGTAGCCAACTTGAATCTGGCAGAATATACACTTTATAGCTCTGCACTACATGAAAGCATATGAACTATTTCCAAAGACAAAATGAGGCTGCACTGTGACTCAACAAATAACCCTGCCAAACTTGTGTCTAAATACATGGCACAAGTAACTTCTAATCCAGATAATCCCATTTCAGATAACTGAAAGCTGAGTGAAAGTATAACACATTGTAACAGCTATTTTGCATTTCTGACAGAGTGAACATCCTGTCAATGTCCTCCAATGCAAAAGAACTTGATTTAATTAACATATTCAAACAACACAAGCCTTATTCTTGAAGGTGTAATTCTACTGCTAACGGAAGTACGGATATCTCGGGCCACTGCTAATGAGTATCAGAAACTTTTGCTTGAACTGTAGATTGAATCCATTCCAGCTCAGCAAGGCTTAAAAGTTGTTTCCATCAAGTGGGTATTTTGTGGCCTGTTTGAGTTTCATACATCTACATTCCAGCTCCCACATCAAACTCACCACTCTACTTGGCACTAGCCTGCAAGCTCTTTGAGGAAAGAACTCTCTTACGTGTTTACACATTTCTCAGCACAAGAGAGTCCTATTCTTGGCTGAGTCTTCTGGAAAAGAGCTGCTGCTACAAGGTCTAAAACTGTTTTCTACCACATATTGAAAAGTTCAGAATCCAGCAACAGAACTTAAAAATAGAAAAAGATAGTTCAAAAGTTTTTTTAAGATAATGTATTTTTAAATCCCTGTGATTTTAGACACTTCAGAGTTAACACTACTGTTCCATATTAAAATAAACTAATTAGTACGTTGCAAAGCAAATGAATTTTATTCTAGGCGGGAAATAAACTCTCAGGGTGAAGTTTCATAAGATGGTTGAGTCAACTCGATGGCTGACTGCCACCAAAAGGGATGGTTCTGCTTTTCAACCTCTGCTGGCCTAACAGGCTTTATCCCTTCTTCCCAACCTCTACACTACCCCGAACTCACATGACCCCTTATGTTCATAATGGTGCTACGTGCAATTCAGCTCACTAAATCAACAGAAAATTGACATAATTTTACGGGTTAATTTCCTGCCAGTTCAGCAAGCTGAATTGACTCACAAAAGCATCAGACAAAGCCAAGGCAGACAGGCCAGAAAAGAGGAATGGATGGGACTGTTCCTTTCATTGCCAGGGGGATCTTAAGATTATCTTAGCCGACTGACCGACTTTTAGGGTCATGGCTATAACCAACTAACTGTGGTGTAAATGTGGATACGGATTTGCAATGAGCTAGCTACTCTTCACTGACTAGCCCTGCTTATGTTTTTTCCCACCAATAAAT
Organism: Calonectris borealis; assembly: GCF_964195595.1. Lineage (NCBI taxonomy): Eukaryota > Metazoa > Chordata > Aves > Procellariiformes > Procellariidae > Calonectris > Calonectris borealis. Next base: position 147,814,349 of record NC_134312.1, read on the forward strand.
AAGAGGCAGTCGGCTACCTCACCTTTTCCATAGGGTAAGAGTTTTCAAAGAAAGTTATAACCGAACAGCTCCCCATCTTAAGCCACATGTGCCCGTACGATAATCACTTCTAACTACAAGCACCCAATGTTACAGGATCAACCAGCAATTTCTGTTTTGCAGTTTAATCTTTGATGATATTTTAAAGCAACAGAAATGAAATTAGCTGCAGGACACTTGAAAAATATCTGTCCTCAAAACCACCAAACACCACCCCCATCTCCTGTGAGTAAACCTAAGAGTATAAATTAGGAAAGAACAATCATTAAAATCTTGGGCAAATTAAATATTAGACACAAAACTGTTAGCGAGTATGAGAAATTCAGAAATAGTATTTTTCTAAAATATGAACATCCATGGCATTTGCTAGAAAGGTGAAATACCATACAACCCACATAAAGCATGGAAAAAAACAAGTCCTTCAGAATCAACTCCTTATGTGTCGATGACTATTCTAAAACTGTGTTCCGTGCATACTTTCATTTGAGCTTGACAGCAAAGAAATGATACTCTGACCTTCAGTTCAATCACTTCCCCAGAAAGAGATACAGGAACTCTTTGCTAAACTAATCCAGTCTCCAAACTGACTATTTTTGCAACTCAAAATGGTCTTTATTACAGATCGGTTTACTTTAACATCAAGGACTAAATACTTTACATACAAGTAACAACTAAGAAATATACATTTCTTTTGCCGGCAAATCATTACAATGACCTAAAGCAGTTGTACAGCAGGTAATCATTTATACAAGAGCTGTACAGGACAAAAGTGTTTAGACCTTTTCACAACTGAGGTGGAGTCCAGGACAGATGACTGTTTTAACTGTCACAACTTAAGGAACCATGAGCACGAGGTACAGAAAACAGCATCACTGAAGAGTCTGCACCAGCTTTTAGCAATCTGTTTTCAAGAAGATACTCTTTTTGCTTTTATACATACCATTTGAGATGGTTAGTTCTTTGAAAAATAGCAAGCCAGATTCAATTTGAGACCAACTGTCAAAGTTTCATTCCCCTCTAGGAATAACACTCAGTAGCAGCTACAGTCCATTTAGAGCTTGTCACAAGTAGTGGTTTAACTTGGTTGAATTTTATTTCACAGAAGACTCTGGCTTGAGTTTCAACATTTCTGCATTTTTTGGTAAAGTTCCCCCCCCCTCCTTCAGAGCTCCTCAGTGATGAGTGGCTCTTCTTCATAAATTTTCATTGCTATATTTAACCATGTAGCTCAATTCACTTTTCAGTTCAAATATCGCTTCTTTGATACAACTGTTCTTATTGCCACAATACACTGGCAAGTTTCAGCAGACTTCAGAAATTTGCTTCATTATTTCTCTTCTCACTTATATTCTTTTGGGGCTTCAACCCCAAGAGGACACTCACAATCTTTATGCCAGCTTCTAAATGCCTAGATTCCAAAAAAATCCAGTAAAGTCACAATAAGAAGCACAGCTTGTGGAATCAGGACTCTCAATAGCAACATAGTGAATGGATTGTAAATCACCAAAAGGAAGTTCTCTTTCTCTCTTGGACTTGAGTATCTGAAAGAGCAAGTGAGATGAGTATATGAGTTGGGTATTCTTCCTTCAAGCCCCTATGTTTAGCTGTCTATAGTATTTGACAACAGAGAACTGTGTTACACATTTCCTTGAAAAGGAAGAGTTGGGATGTTAATTTTTCTACCTAATAAATCAATAGAACTTGTTTAGGGAATTTTTATTTGTGCACTTCTCAGTCTGACAACAATCCAGCCCCACAACTTGCATCTTACACAAGAAGCCTATGCTGAGGCGTAGGTCAAGCAGTCCGTAGCATAAGTAAAACATGATCCCTCCTCCCAAATAATGAGAAGAGTTGCTGCTGCTAAATGATTTAGGACTTCAGACTTCCTAGGCACAACCGAAGGAACTGTCGTTGTAAAAAGGACATGTAAGAAAAACTTAGCAAGGCAGAAAACTGGAGGTATAATAGTTCAAAAATAAATAACTGGAAAATTTTCATGAGGTGACCAAAGCAAGGAATCTGTGAATACTCTGAATTTGTTAACATTGAATTCACAGGAACTGTGCTGGTGAAAACCTCTGACATACACTGTCTTCAGCTTCCCCAGATTCCCTAAACTTCAGGCCAGCAGACTGGTGAAATCTTGTCAAAAGAGACTACGTATTTTTGATTGTTTTTATGTATTTGTTTGGATACATGTGTGTGTGTGTGTGTGTGTGTGCGCACACAAGTGCATGTATATATACACAAGCTTATCTTTGCTGCTGACCAATTTGATTGCTTACTATCCACATTAACCGCTTTGGCAATAGAGAATGGCATGGAAACAGATCTGCTCTCTGGGCCAATGCTCTACCTAACAGAGAAGGCACCACTTCTTCTCTACAAGTTATTTTTTCTAGAAGTGCCCAGGGCAGTTGTGCTTTATGCTCAACTCAATGTTATCAGTGTACACTGAGCAGGTGCTGATCAGGCCAGGCTTTTCAGGGAAAAAGAAGAGATAAGACATCCACTTTGCAGATCTCAAGTGGTAGCTGATGTCAGATACTAAGGAGGACTCTCTCTCTACACATACATGCAGCAGCAAAACCCTAAGAACTCAAGTAACTTTACTAGCAAAAGCATTGGTGACTACAGATTCAGTATTAACATACGTACATTTTCTGTTCGTGGTAGCTTTTGAATGATATTACTTAATTCCAACTGACATTGTGAAGTCATGTTCTCAAATGTTTTTCTGGATTTGCCTTTGAAACTCTCAAAGCTGCAAAATCTTTTTTGAAATAAAATCTTCACAAGATATGGCTTCTGTTCTTAGCCTTGAAGTTTTACGTTTCTACTCAAGTTTTCTACATCTTTCGTTAGTCTATGGATATTACTTGTATAATCAACTTAGACCAACAAGACTAGGAGGAATCAAATGAAACTAGTAAGTGGAGAGATCAAAACAAATGGAAATATTTTTTCATCTATTGCCTAGTTTATTTGTGGATTCTCTGACACAGGACACCAAGGATGCTAAAAGTCCGTATGGGTTGAACAGATGAATGGAATAAAAAGCCATTACATTTTTTAATTTTTATTTTTGAAAAAAGGTAACAAATACAGGAACTCAGAATGTAAAGGCAACGTATCTCAGTATGTTTGTTTCTTTACTATTACCTAGGCGAACTTTTGATCTGATCCAATACGTTCTCAAGTTTCATCCTAGATTCAGAGGAAACTGAAAAGATAGAGCACAGTGCTTCTGTGTTTTCCAGGAACAACATAGTTCTAAGTTCCTAGGACAAAACAAAAATGCTCTAATTCTTCAGGATCCCTAAATAAAACCCAAATCTGAATTGCATTTTTGGCCTGAAGTGGTTTTAAGTTGGTATTTTAAGTACCTCTGACATTGAAACAACAGTGTTACACTGCTGCTTAGTGGAGACAGATCAATATAAAAAGACCACAGAGCAAGAACAGCCTACCCTAGGCAAACACGATGCTTGTAGAACTTAGGTTAAAAAATCAACGTAGAAATTATGGGAATCATTGTGGAGAGGCAACACTTACAACTTCAAATTCCTGATCAGCAGAAATTAGAGCGAAAAGTCATTACCCCCCCATCAGTATTGTTTTATAAGAGGATTCTTGGAACTGCTTACTAAATAATGCAATTTCAGCATGAAAATCTAGGAAATAGTGACTGAAAAGCCACTCTTTCCAGTTTCCCAATGCTCTAACATTTCCTGAAAACAAAAGGCAGATTCAGAAACCAGGAACAGTATCCTTTCAATACAGACCATTATTTTAGTTCTTTAATTCAAGTGGAAGTTGCATTCAAGAGCATAAAATAGTAAAATACATTTACTCTGCTTGGTAAACTGCACTAATCATTTACCTTACATGCCACGGGGTCATGAGCTTTCCTATTTGTAAGAATTATCAGCAATTTCATGACTTCCTTTAAATACCAACAGCTTCTAGGTTTCCAAAATGACGTAAGTGGAGTACAACCATTTGTCCAAGATGCTGACTCATCATGCCCTGGATGAACAGCTGATCTGAGTCACCTCAAAAAGATGAAGTCATGAACATAGTGGACAGAACTTTATTTTACTTTGGATATTCACTGACAACTAGAACCTGACCAAAAATGTTAGCAACAGTCCCCAGGATCCTGCCAAAATACACTGCATACCTCACCCTGCCAATCTCTAAATCAATATGGAAAAACCTTAAGAGCAGTTCTCAACCCTACCCTGCACAGCTTCAGCACTGCTTTCACATTTTGGCATTCAAACCAATTCACCTGCATTTGCAAGAATGACTCTGCAAGGTACCTGAGCAGTGTCTTCTCCTGAGCAAAATTAGCTTTCTCTTTTTCAGCATTATTTACTTCAATAAATCAAGAAGCTGAAAAGGTCTGCATGAATTCGAGCAGACCAAACAAGGAGGTTACTGCCGATAATTTCTTTACATTGGGATTTGGCTACAGTATTTACATATAGCTGAGAACAGAAAGCAAAACCAACACAGGAGAGTTAACCACAATATAGCTAAGCTTTACTTATGCAAGCAACTAAACTTCAAACCACCAGCTTCAGCACTATTAAATAAGTAGAATACCAATTGGGAGACCTGAAGCTTTGAGATAGGAAATTAGTTTTAAAAAAACCCCAACTTAATAAAATATTACTTTCCCCAAAAGCTAACACTGAAATTCAGGGACCATGGTCTGCTTAGGCATTTACAGCAAAGAATATGGAAGATACAACAATCCTTTCTATGGGTATACCAAACTAAAAGTATCTCCAAGATGAATTTAATGCTCACAGATTCCCTAACTACAATAGCAGCAGTCCTTCAGTTAGTTTTGAAAATACAAGCCACAGGCATGGAAGTTACCATCACAGCCCAGAATTTAGAGCTGTTCTACACACTCACCTCTCTTCCACTGAAGAGCAAGAAAGAAGGGTTTCCCAATTCTGACTTCTATCTTATGAGCACCAGTTACTCCATATGAAATACAGAAGTGGGGGGACCACAGACACGGGAAGCCCTCCTCCCTAAAAACATTTGTGTCTCCAATTAAAATGCTGTCTGGTTTCCACAACAGAGCAGAATGCTGCTCTCGGGGAGAAGCACTACACAAATTTCTCTCTTAAAAAAAGACACTTCCACAAGTATACTATATTACACGTTTGAGAATTCCTCACGCTTTTTTGCATCCACTTACATTTGCTCTCTTACTTTCAACTTTCTTTATAACTCCATGGCCATTCTCATTTCTATTTGCTTCCAGGTTTTCCTGATTTTGCTATGCTTAGGTAAACACATGGCACTATCACCAAATTAATCTACATTGTATTCTTGAGGGAGGGTTTCAACATTTGGATATTTAGCTCCCTTGTTATATCTATACCAGGCAAACACACTGCTAAGAGCTGACAAAGATGTCAGCGACAATAATATACACCTTTAATTAAAACAGAAAAATGTTCAATACAAAAAAATTCATTCTTCATAAAAAACAATAGCTAACAAATTAAATGGGGAAAGCACATGGCAGGGTCAGGCAAGTTATTCTTTTCCTGCTTGTCCTGAACAACTGATTTAGTAAAAAAAAGGTCTGTGTTATCATATTAATTTTTTCTACCTAATCAAAACCTGGTTTTGAATCATTCTTACTTTTTTAAAAATCTCTCTAGTAACTGAAAGGGATGGTAGAGATTGAAAATTTGCCATGAAACTTCTTTAAAAGAGATATCCGGGTCAAGGGATCAGAAAAGACTAATCAAAATCAGCACTCAGTTACAAGACACTGTCACGGCATCAGAACAGGCTGAGACTAAGTAAGAGTATGTACATACTACCCAGAAATATGGACTGGTGCTACATTTGAAAGGCCAATTACTGAATAATGCATTGAAGACACGTATACTGTACACAGAAAATGTACAATCAGTTTACTATCGAGGCTTGAAATATGCTAATGTATTTTTCCTATTAGTGCTTTACTTTTAAAACAATTTATCTTCAAGTAGTTAAATACCAGCGAGTCACAAGGCAGGTGTCTGCATTGTGCCTCTACTAATACTGTCCTACCAATGACCTCCAGTCTGACAGCTTGGGATTATTTACTAACAGGGATTTGGTACCTTGTCCAGTGGAAGAAATGGACTGAATAAAAGACCAATATGGTGGGAATGGGTAATAACTACACGCTTGAGACAAGATGGCAAAGAATTTGTCAGAGATTTGGATTTCTGTGTTAAATGTCATAAACCTTAGTAAGACAGAACTAGTCCAGAAATAAATTTTAACTATAACCTCTTGCAACTAATGGTAATTAGGCAACTGTTTAAAACAGTTTTATCTGAGCAACAATAGTGTCTAAATGAATAAAGAATTTGGATCGTAAAATTACAATGCCCTGTTTTTGCTTCTCTGGACTACAGTATCAAATTTGAGATTGGGCCTGGATTTTAAATCGAGATGCAGAACAAACATCAACTCATCCTTTCATGAAGAAAATCTCTCATTAACACAAGCAGAGTATTCACAGCCCTGTCATTTTGAAGACTTTGACAATAATCTTAAAGCATCAGAAATAATGGAGTATTACAGCAAACAACACACAGATTTTCTACCAAAAAATCACGTGCTTGTGATATTATCTTTCTCTCCCTTCTTAAGGTTAACATGCCATTACCACACATCTCCCATCAGGGGCTTTTTGCTTAGTATCACAGGTCAAGTCAATGGTAACTATATCGCAAAACGCATCAACGTTAGTTGGGGAAGGAGTGAAGAAGCATCAGTGAACACATTTGTCCCTCAGTGTTTGTAAGCACAGGCTTACTTATCAACCACTACCCTCTTCCCTTCCGCACACTGGTTATATCCAGCACTATTGCTCAGCAAATACAACTTGTGACAAACACGATGGAAAACCGCAGGCAGATACATGCTGCTACAGCTGAGTGCCATAGCGCGTGGTGTGTTCCAGAGGGCAAGGCTGCAGCAGGGCTTGGGCTTTCCTTCTCCTCCTCCAACCTATTTCCCTGCAATGACCCCTTAGCTGGCAAAATACTGGCAGCATCACTCCGGCTCTGCCTTGGAAACCGTGTTGTGTCTGAAGCGCAGGCCCCATGTGACAGACACACGCACACACAGGTGCCGTAGCAGGCGGGGGAGGGGAAGGCCACCAGCGGGGGCGGCCGACCCAGACATGCACACACCTGGCACACCCTCGCCAAGTTGCAGCGCGCGCGCGCGCCCAGGGGTCCGTCCCCCCTTCCCCCCGCCCCGCGCGCACACCCTCCCGCGCGCGGGCAAGCGGGGCTGAGCAAGGCCCCCGCGCCGGTTACATAACCCCGCGCGCCACCCTCCCTCCCCCCCCCCCCCACACTCCCCGCCCCCGCCCCGCTGAGCCCCGCGCTGGGGAAGAGCTGCGGCGGGGAGAAGGGGGAGGACCAGGCCGCGGGCCCAGGGAGGGGCTGAGGCAGGGCAGAGGCTGCGGGCCCCGCGGCTGCCTCAGGCTCCCCCGTCCCTCCCCCCCCCCCCCGAGCCGCCCCCCGCACGCGCGCACTGGGGCGCGCTCGCGAGCGCCGTGCGGCCATGGGGGCTGGGGCCGCTGCGCCGCCCCGCGAGGGGGAAGGCGCCCGCTCCCGCAGCCCCGCGCCGCCGCTCACCTTTCGCCGCGTCCCAGACGCACATTCCCGGGGCGCCGCCGCCGCCTGCCCTGCCGGGCCGTGTGGGGGCTTCACATCGCGGCTCCCCCCAGCGCGGACGCACGCAACCACCGCCTCCTGCCCGCCTTCTTCCTCCTCCTCCTCCTCCTCCTCCTCCCCAGCTCAGCCCCGGCCGCGCTCTCCCTCCTCTCTCTCTCTCTCTCTCTTCCTTCCTCCCTCCCTCTCCCCCCCTCTTCCCCCCTTCTCCTCCCCCTCTCGGTGTCCCCAGCAGCAGCCCCTCCTCCCCCCGCCCTTCCTGCGAGCGCGTCACGAGAGAGTCGCGCGCCACCAACCGCGGCTCGGTCAACAAGCGGCGCGGGCCGGGCCGGCCAGCCGGCCCGCCCGCCCCCGGGGCGCCCCCTAGCGGCTCGCGCCCCGCGGAAAGTCGCGTGCGGCGCCGCCAAGAGGGCTGGGGAGCGCTCACACCGGGCACGTGACGGCGGGGCGGGCGCGAGCAGCTCGCGCGCCTCTCCGCCTTTCCCCCGCCCTGGGTGGGCTGCGGAGGGCGCGGGGCGGCGGCGCCCCCTGGCGGCCCGACGAGCGCGCCGCAAGCGCGGGGGCTGCTGCAGCGGCGGCGCGGGCAGACGTTTCGCCCCGGGACGGAACGGGACGGGACGGGACGGGAGCGGAGAGGAGGGGGCGGATCATTGTGCCCAGTGTAGCCCGCCCGTCCCGCTTCCAGGGGCCGCCGGGAGCCATCGGCCGGCCGACCGGCTGGCTAGCAGAGGCGAGGGGCGCGCGCGTCCGCCCGCAGTGCGGCCGCGTCTCCCCGTAAGCGCAGCAGGCGGCGGCAGAGGCGGCGGCAGAGGCGGCGGGCAGGACCCGGTGAGGGCGGGCGGCCTGCGGGGAGGAGGCCGGCAGGTCTGCTGCCCCCGGCACTAGCACGGCCCGCTGCCTGGGGCCGGGCCGCGCCGCAGCGGAGCGGGTAGCCTCTGCTCCCGCGGGGGGGCAGCGGCTCCCCCGCCACCCCCTTCACGGAGGAAACGCGCGGGGAAGGCCCGAGTTCGGTTGTGGCGGCGGCTGGTCCCTCCGGCGGGGCCTGCGCTAGGCCGCCCCTGCAGCGGCCCCCTCCCGACCGGGGCCCTCGGAGGGGATGGCGGGTGGGGGATGGCGGCTCAGCCCTGTCCCTGCCCTGGAGTGGGGCTGAACCAGGTTCAGGCCTCCCCAGCCTCGCGCTAGGAGGGATTTCTCCCACAGGAAAAGGGCCTGCTTGTTCCCCTCACTCGCTGGATACGGGAATAACACCCACTAGCTCCTGGCATGTGATTCTGCATTTTTAATTAGCCGGGCTTCTAAAAGAAGTGCAACGGTGAGGTGAGGGATCTCAGCCTCAACAACGTGAAGCTTACAGGTTTCATTAGGAAGAGCAGCAGTGAGGTAGCGTGAGAGCCCAAGGTAGTTTCCTCGCTCAGCTTTCTAGTACCAGCCAGCACGCTCCCGTGCCAAACCAGTCACAGCATGTGTGGGCTTTTCTCCAGTTCTTCCTCAGTTACAGCTCATGGGAGAACGTTGGGGATACTGTGAAGTGTGTCTGTGGGGAGGCTGGAAAGAAGGAAAGACCAGTTGTGGGGAAGGACATAGGGTGTGTGTGTATCCTTGTATAGGAAAGTGGGCATTATTGTGGTATGGGAATGTAGGGGAAATAAGACACAAATCCTTTGGAAACCAGGCCTTATTAGTTGTATTACTTACAGAAAATTTGTTTGTTATTGAGTTCATGGAATCATAGAATAGTTTGGATTGGAAGGGACCTTTAAAGGTCATCTAGTCCAACCCCCCTGCCATGGGCAGGGACATCTTCAACTAGATCAGGTTGCTCAGAGCCCCGTCCAACCTGACCTTGAATGTTTCTAGGGATGGGGCATCTATCACCTCTCTGGGCGACCTCTTCCAGTGTTTCACTACCCTCATCTTTATATCTAGTCTGAGTCTACACTCCTTTAGTTTAAAACTGTTACCCCTTGTCCTGTTGCAATAGGCCCTATTAAAAAGTCTGTCCCCATCTTTCTTATAAGCCCCCTTTAAGTACTGAAAGGCCACAATAAGGTCTCCCCAGAGCCTTCTCTTCTCCAGGCTGAACAACCCCAACTCTCTCAGCCTTTCCTCATAGGAGAGGTGTTCCATCCCCCTGATCATTTTCATGGCCCTCCTCTGAATCCGCTGCAACAGGTCCATGTCTTTCCCATGCTGAGGGCTTCAGAACTGGATGCAGGACTCCAGGTGGGGTCTCACCAGAGCAGAGTTAAGGGGCGGAATCACATCCCTCGACCTGCTGGCTACGCTGCTTTTGATGCAGCCCAGGATACGGTTGGCCGCCTGGGCTGCGAACGCACATTGTCGGCTCATGTCCAGCTTTTCATCCGCCAGTACCCCCAAGTCCTTCTTGGCAGGGCTGCTCTCAACCCCTTCATCCCCCAGCCTGTATTGATACTGGGGGTTGCCCTGACCCATGTGCAGGACCTTGCACTTGCCTTATTGAACTTCATGAGGTTCACACGGGCCCACTTCTTGAGCTTGTCCAGGTCTGTCTGGATGGCATCCCCTCCCTCAGGCGTGTCAACCGCACCACTCAGCTTGGTGTCATCTGCAAACTTGCTGAGGGTGCAGTCGATCCCACCGTCTTTGTCACTGATGAAGATATTAAACAGTACTGGTCCCAGTACGGACCCCTGTTGACCACTACCCTCTGGATCCAATCAATTCCTCACCCACCAGACAGTCTACCCATCAAATCCATATCTCTCCCGTTTAGAGAGAAGGATGTTGTGGGGGACTGTGTCAAAGGCCTTACAGAGGTGCAGATAGACGACATCGGTAGCTCTTCCCATGTCCACTGATGTAGTCACTCCATCAGTTACCTGTTCTAAGTCTGTTATGTGTAGTTTGTTTTATAAGTAGAAGATGTCCCCAGTCCTACAACTGTATCCACTCAGATCTGCTAGGAGTCCCCATTGGTACTGGGCAAAACTCCAGTTTGGCTAGAAGCACATCCGTCTGCCCACATGGACTCAGTTTCAGAGATGAAGCTGTATGTGTCTCTCTAAGAAAAGTGCTTATGTGGAACCTTCTTTTCTACACCTGCATTGCCAGAACAGAGGAAGAGTTGTCCTGTTCTGTGAAAAATGTTACAATTTCAAGTATTTTCGCGCTCTGCACTGTGATAAAACTAAGACCTTTATGAATGTCCAGATTTTTCCCTATAGCTTGTTACATACTGCTCAAGGTATCCAGGTATAGTAAGGAAAACTCATGTTCAGGTCTACCTAGGTCAGTTGACCATCAGCTATTTTAGCTAGGGTGTGGTTTCTTCATTTCACTTAAAAAATATTTATAGGAAACCTCCTAGCACCTTCATGAGAAAACCCCAAATATTTGGCTTTCACTCAGTATTTTAATGAAACTCTTCTCCAAAATGTGTGTGTTCCCTGCCAGAGAGAAGCACTAAACTAGAGTTTTGACCAGCTTTAACCTGTCAAATTTTAGAGACACCGTGGCTGGCCGCTTTCTGTCTGATTTTCACCAGCAATTATATTACCTGAAAAAAAAAGGTTCAGAAAAGTTATGTTACCTAAAATACATCCATTTCACTGGGCCAGCATTTTCCAGTTTTGCTGAGAAACGCCTCTACCAATCTCAGTCCTTGCCAGTCTGGAGCAAACTAACTGTTAAAAGTACTGTGTGTATTATTTTTTCCTTACAGAGCTATTTCTCTAGGGGGCAGTTGTGGAGCAGAAAGGCAGAAAGACAAGTGGAGTAGGGATTAATTTAAGTTAGCAAGAATAGCTTTAGAATGGTTAGTCAATGATTATATTTTATTTTTAAATAGAGGCTGACATATAAGCAAATTATAAGAGGAACCAACAATTATTTAGAGAGGCATGTGGGGACAACTATTTTTTGTGAAGTAAAGCTGGGGTAAGAGTTAACAGTGAAAAGCCCTGAAATAGCCATACTATACTTTCAGCAAAGATTACATACAATTAGTTAAAATAGGCCAATATTAGTTTAAGAAGAAGCAGAAAAACGAAAGGAATTAATGTTAAAAAGAGGGTAGAAATAGGAAAGTTTAGGAAAAGGGCCAAATACTAACAGGAGTAAATGATCTTCTTATTCTATGTCTTGTAAAGCCCTCATGTTGCAATGCATCTGCACCAGCAGGCTCCTGAGCTGACAGAGAAATGTCTTGGGTTGTAGTAGCCAGATTGGGAACCGAGTCAGATGCTTATTCATTGGTAAATATTTACAGGGTGAAGCCTGGCTCAAAGCGTGCTGACTTCAGTAAAAGCATTCTTGCTGTCTTCACGGAGTTTGGAATCAAATCTGGGGCTGGGGAGAGAGGCACTGTATGTAGAGGGCTCAGTTCAATGGGACTACGCTCTTAGCTGGGGCATCTCAATGAGGTAAGCGTTACTCTTGAGCAACCTTTACATATAAATCCCACTTTCTGAGTAAAAATTGGCTCCAGCTTACAAAAAGTACGTCTGATGTAATTTCAGTAACTTCAGCACAAAGGAATTTGCAGGTGAAATACGAGAGGCTCGGCGTCATGCTACTTGCAGCCTAATGTGGGAGACGTGACTGAGCAGCGATTGTCGCTGCTATGGCCTCTGAAGGCTGCTGTCATAAATATAGAACAACTCTGGGTCTCTTATTGACAGAAAAGGCGTGTAAAGCCACCGATGGAAGATCCCTCCCCGTGCTGACACGTCTGTGTGTTCCTTCTAGTCCGACGCGTTTCCCGGAGTGATCTTGGGCTCGTATAAACACAAGGGCCAACAGAGAGCCAATTCTTTGCTATTCTACAGAGAAAGGAGAAAAAATAGCATCGGCTATTCCATTGCTTGCTATTTTGCTGGTTTGTAGGTAGTTACGTTTAAGGGGAGAAGCACTGCCAATTGCTTGACTCTACTAGAGCCAAGCTGATCCTGTAGTAAAAGAAGGCTCACCACCCTCATCCCATCTCCAAACAGAGAGGCTCAGTAACATGACGCTCTGTGAATTTCCATGCAGCTTCTGTAGCTCTTGCTCTGTGGCAGCAGTCCCTGACGGGCAAATAACCGATTGAAAATGGCTGCAACGTGACAGCTAACGGACTTTTTCCTTGTCATACAGTAGGTATATCCTTCTCACTCCGCAGTTCTCTTGGCCAAGGAGCTTTTGGAAGAGTCATCTGTGTTGAACTCATGCCAGGTGGGGGACTCCCCAACTCAAGTTCAGTTTTCAGCAGTAAATGCAGAGGTGCTTTTTATTCAGGCAGCACGGAGATAAGAATAGGGGGCACTGAATTCACCCCAAAGTGCTGGCTGGGCTTTCTGGACCCTATAATACCAACAGGTTCAGCCCCGTAACTCAGCAGTTTGATGCAGCGTATCCACCCAGATATTTGTCTACGCGCAAGCCACGCGATGCTGTTCCGTACAGATGTGAGTAATTATCCCCAAACACACCCAATACGACGACCTGTGAGTCGTTCAGGCCGTGGCTGTCAACGCGGTGCTATTTTACGCGCAAACACGAGTGTAAACACACACGCACCTCCTGCAACAGCCAGCTGCCTGCAGCTGCAGGGATGAATCCGGGTAGCGGTGCGCGGCTCTAACCCCCAGCGGGGAGAGGGGGCGGGCAGGTGGCTGGTGGAGAGCAGGGGGTACCGCGGCACAGCACCGACGGATCGGTGGCTGCATGCGCCTCCCGGCAGCAACACCTAACGGGGAGGCGGCGGCATTGCAGGGGAGCCCGGCCGCCGCAGCCGCCCCGCCGCCGACTCCCGGCGAGGCGGTGCTGCATTGCGGGCGCAGCCCGCCCCGCCCGCCCCCCCGCTCCCCGCCCCGGGACCGCCTTTCTTTCCCAGCGCGGAGGCCCCCCCGGCTTGCACCCCCTCCCGCGGGGCAGGGCGGGCCCGCAGCCCGCGGGTAAGGTGGGTCTGGGAAGCCACCGCCTCGGAGGGGAGGGTGGGGAGGTAGGGGGGGCCGCCCCCTGCGGGGAGGCAGCTCGGCGCGGGGGCAAGCGCTGCGCTTCCCCCCGTGTCCTGTAGCGATGCTGCCGGGGTTACGGTTGAACGGCGCTGGTGAAAGCCCCGTCGTCCCCCCGCCGGTGAATAACCAGCCCGAGAGGCGGAGGTAAGGGAGAGTACGTGCTCATCTGCAGTTCCGCCCGTCCCTCGCAGGGTAGAGGTAATTACGAACGACAGAGACACATTTCACAACTCCTGCAGTGCTGTAGTAACACAGCCTACTGTAGTGATGCCCTAAATGTTAACATGTAAAAGCTGCAGGGTTGTTGCAGTAGTTTCCTGACCAAGCGCTATTGTTTTATGGTAACCAGTGGAACTGCTATTGTAAAACCTCATCTGCGGCCTTTGGTTCTAGCATTAACGTCTTACACAAGGCCTATCGCTACGTACACACATGTTTTAACCATGATGCCAGTTTTCGTTAGCTCCTAAACCACAATGCAGTCAGATATTTTTAGGCGGAATATATGTTTTGTTACAATCATAATTAATTAGTTCTGCCAAGCAGAGCTGCTCTTGCTCTTTCAAGAGTGAAAGAAGCTAAGGAAGATTTCTAGCCAGGGACAGAAATCCCTGCCTCTCTTGCATGACTCTTAAACATCGCAGAAAAAAAAACCCTCTGCAGGATAATCTACACTTGCAAACAATCCTTTTTTTTTTTTTTCCTTCCCCTTTTTCTGAGCATGTTACTAAGAACAGTTCAGAAAGGATAAAACAACGTAAGATCAAAACTTGCAGAGACCAGCAGTCTACATTTGGGCCTGGCATTAGGGGAAATGGCTGTAGGGCTCTTTGCACAGAAGGCACTCTCAAGACAAGAACAAAGATCTAGGTAAAAAATGGTGGGAAGCAAAACAATTATGAAAACCAGACAAACTTGGAAAGGCTGTTGGAAAGAATCAGAGCCAAGAGTTACCTCCGGGCATTTTGCTAATAATGGAGCATAATGGCTGTTACGTTACTGCTGCAGTCCACAAGACCAGTGGCTGAAGGGACAGGTATCACCAGTGGATACTTCTGTGCCTTCAACCTGCCCAACTAAGAAGAGCAAAAATGCTGGCATGTGAGCCTGTTCTGATGGCTTTATTTTAGCAGTTTTCTTTACTCCCCAGAAGTCATCATAGGAGTGGTGCAAAAATGGCCAGAATGGACCAATGCATCAGGCCTATTTTGCACAAAGTGTAGATTTACTGAAGAGTCTAAAGATCCCTCAGTCCTCTCCTCCCCTTGCTCATTACCATTGACGCGTGCAACACTTTTAACTGGTGCAGATTCTGTGGTCACAGCTGAATGGTGAAGAGTCCTCCCCCAGTCATACGTCAGGGCTGCACCTGCCCTTGGAACTGGGAAGACTACATAAAAATAAGTTTTGTTTTGGCTAATTTTGTGCGGAAGCAGTCTAGGAAACTGCAGTGGAACTTATTTTAGATGAAAATTGCACATCTGCAAAGATTTCTACATCATCCTGATGGTGCTCTGGCATCTCCATTTCAGCAGCTCCCTCAATGCAAAATTGGTTTTGTGAAGAGCAAATATACATGAGTGGATTGCCACCTGCAGCCCTGTTTTCAATGAATCTGAAACCATGAACTCAGTACTCAAAGATATTGTCAGGTAACAATATACTATCTGTATATAGATATAATATAATGGGTGCCTTTATGCTGTTGACCTTTTCTTTCCATAGTCTTCCTAGGCTAATATTCACTTATTGATTATAAGTTCTGCATCTCCACTTCAAAGAGAAGTTGAGATGGAGTCCTTGATTTCAATTGCTGTGCTTCTTATTATAGTTTCTTCATCATTTCCGACTGAGTTTGGAGCATCGTTGGACATAGACGTTCTTATGGAGTTTTGCCAAAAGCAGGTGCTTGCTACAACACAGGATGGTCTATTCAAAACAACAAAGTCACTGTTAGGCAACTGGAAAAAACCCCAAATGAACAACAAAACACTAGGTAGGCATGTTGGATCACTGTAATAAAGATGCATCTCTCACCTAACTCCCCAGTTTCTCTATATTCAGAAATACAGACTTTGCGGACCCTTGTCAGCCTGTTTGCAGGTTGCATGGGAGGAGAGTTCTTCCTCTCTGAAATGTTACTTCTTTGCTGTAAACTCCAGGTAGTCTGTATTTGTGTCAAGGCAGGGGAAGGATTTTTCTCTTACAAGTTCAGTTATCCTCAGGTCTTTTTTTCCCTTTTTCTACTTGGAGTCAGTGTCTTCCTTCTCCTTAGAATTGTTTGAGACCTCAGCTATATGAAAATCCATACATTTTACTTCCGTTCAGTGCTGCCAAGGGGTTTTTTTGCATTGTGATCAGGGATTTAATGGGTGCCATTGGCAGCATTCAAACAGGCTTACATATTCTCTTCTCTCTGCACAGACGGCAAGGCATTATTGCTGGGGTTCTTTCTCTATAAAGCCATAGAAGAACTCAGCTTTTCAGTGGTGGAAATTAGTCAATACATTTGTTCCATCTCTCAGGGTTAGAGGTACCTGAATAACGGTGAGTACCATATCCGCAAAAACAAGTTACAGAGATTCTATTGCACTTCCAGTTAACAGCCAGGAAGGATCCTGAGGTAATTTGGAAGACAGAGCTGCATTCTGGCATATTTTTGCATGCTATGTCTTTTGGTATCTCCAAGAATGCGAGTGTTGAAAAATGCCATTGACATCAGTGAAGTGGATGCAGTGGATTTAGGGAATGCTGACACAGAAGATGCAATTGGAACCAGAAATGAAGGATTGAATTGATTTCTCCTAATTTAGATACCTACAGCTGAGCTAGCCTTGAATGCACTTGTCTCCACTGACTATAAAGAGACCCTAGGGTGACTAGCTCATATGTAAAGGTCTATGCTCTGGAATGTTTGATATTAACTAAGATGAATCTTACTCATAAAAGTCAGTCTCTTATATTCATCTCACCTTTCTGCCATGCATCACAGTCTTCTTACATGCGGTCAGATTATGGGCTACAGGATCAGAACCTGTCTCTGTTTTATTTGCGAAAGATGCAGGAAAAGAAAGGGGCAGAGAGAAAAGAAACAATTGGATAAGGCGAAACAAATGTCTTTGCTACAAATCCAAGTATCACATGTAATGGCTACCTGGGAAATGTGCTGCGGGAGAAATTAATGAGTCTGAAATGAGAAAAAATTGGTAAGTAAGACAATGTCTTCAAACTCAACTCTGGACACTCCTGTGAATCCTGCAAGTCCCAGTGCATCAAAGACGCATTAAGGGCAATAGGGACCACTTTATCTTTTGGCTGTTCTGGGCTACTGGGAAACCTATTGACAGCTCCTGAGAAAGCAGTCTCTTGAATTGGTCGAGCCGATTCTGGCTCTCAGCCCAGTGTGGAATCCCAGAGAGAACTGCCAGAACACTTAAGGAAGGGATAAACAAGTAGAATGTGGATGGTACATGGGGAAAAGAGGACAGCATGTCAGCAGGATGAAATGGCATGAACGTTACAACTGAGCTAGTAGTAGAAAGTAGCAGAAAAGAAAAAAGCTTGTGCTGAGGCTAGAGGTAGGAAAAGGTCTGGAGGATGTTTGTGAGCCAGACTGATAAATATAGGGTTTTTTTGCAGAGGGTTTTTTGTAGGCAGAGGCCTCCTCAATGCTCTTGGAGAGAATTTCAGTTGCTTTGGATGATGAGATACTTTCATTGAGGTAACATTGGAATCTTTCCCTTTTTGCAAGATTCCTGTCTTACTTTCCTGGATGCAAATTTGCCAGCAGGGAAAGCAAGATTGAGGTGCCAGGCTGTGTCTAAATGTTACGGTAGAGGAGGTTTTCAAAAGTTCCAGTGAATCGAATAATATTACAGATGCATGCTCAAATCACACTCCTGAATTCCAGGCAGTTCTATGAGGTTGCATGCTGCACAAATCATACAGCTACAATATACAAGAACAGGTCTAAACCAGATTGCAGGGGTTTTATTGTTAAAAAAGGCTGAATTTTGGCTGTCACTGTTCTCCCGGAATGCAAACTCTTCAGACGTGAAACTAGGTGAAATTTGGCTTGGAGCTTCGTTCTCTTCTTAGAGAACTGAGACTAAGAGGAGGACTATGAAAAATCTTTCCGCTCATGCCTGTGATGAATTCCTCTGACTTACATATTAATAAGGAGTAACAGAATGCTGCCATGAATTAGGAAAACTCTTTTTTTCTTACTACTCTGTCCTAGCAGAACAGAGGATATGAGTGTAGTATGGAGCGAATGCTGATTTTTCCATGCTCAAATAGAGGTAAAAATTGTTTTTCAGAAGTGCTGAGCACCTAGAACTCCAACTGATTTTAAGTGCGTGGAAAGTTTGGTATAAAATGTAGTATCTCCAATCACAATTATAACCAAGGGCAAGTTAGTTAGGCTGGGTATGCTGGTTTCCTGCCCGAGAAAGGCATAGCACAAGTTATTTCCTCTGACGTTTGTAGCTTATTAAAGATTTATCCATGTTTTGCACTCCTAACTCAAATCACCATGTAAAAACACTATAAATGGGAGCAGCAAATGTTGTTTGAAATCAGGCCCAGTCTATCTGAACTTGGCATTCAGAAAAGTCAATGCACTTTACAGAAAAAATAGATCTTTTTACATGTGGACCATAAACCAGCTGCAAAATCTTAACTTTCTGAACTGACGACTCTGTGGTCATTTTCCACATAAATAAATTATTAGAAAATTTGCAAGAAAATGCACAGGTTGTCTAGTTCTTCTCTTACCTAAATGTATCTTGGATAGGCAACGGATAATGCCTCAAGCGTGTGCAATGCTTTCAAGGGAAAACCGGAAAAGATCATCCAAAAGATTGCTCACGCTGGGTAATCCGAGACAATTTTTTCCTTAAATGACAAACAAAATAAGGCAAAGGCAATGGACCAGCAAGTCAGGCTTGCTGTTGCTAAGACGGGAAAGAGTTTCCAAGAGAATGCCATGTGGCACATGCATCAGCGCAGCATAAGGCTTGCCCATAAACCCTGCTTTAAAAGCATCAGTGCTTAGCTCGCGCTCTTCTGGTGCTCAGAGCTGGGAAAAGAGTGTGTGCTCCCAGCTGACCACTGCTCTTCCGCACATATCTGGCCTTCCACGCACGGGACGTTTCCTGAGAGGATTCAGAATAAGTTCTTTGTGCTGGATTTTCAGAAATTGCACTGAGGGGCTGAGAGGAAATTTGTATTTTTGCCTATGAGTCCATAGCAGTGTTGGTTTCTATGTGGATGAAGTCTTATTTTGTTTCCATGTTCCGTTTCCGTTTTTCCTTTCCCCATGTGCACACATGTGCAGACACACACGCATAAGCAGGACTCAGTGCGAGGAGGAGATGTGGCATGTGCCTCTCCTTCCAGTGCAAGTCGTGAGAGCTGTGCGGTGGGGAGAAGAGTACTGTGGCCGTGCATTTCCTCCCCTCCCCTGGGCCGCTCTACCACTTCAGGAATTCCCATTAGGCCTTGGCCTTTGTGTAACGAGTTGGGCGGTTGAGCGTCCCTTGGCCGCACCTGGTACTCTTGCATGGCTGAGGTGGGGAGCGGCACTGGCCGTGCCCCGGACTCCTGTTGCCTGGCTGTCCTGGTTTCGGCTGGGATAGAGTTAATTTTCTTCCTAATAGTTGGTATAGTGCTGTGTTTCGGATTTAGTATGAGAATAATGTTGGTAACACACTGATGTTTTAGTTGTTGCTAAGTAGTGTTTACATAGTCAAGGACTTCTCAGCTTCCCATGCTCTGCCAGGTGCACAAGAAGCTGGGAGGGAGCATAGCCAGGACAGCTGACCCCAACTGGCCAATGGGGTATTCCATACCATATGACGTCATGCTCAGCGTATAAAGCTGGGGGAAGAAGAAGGAAGGGAGGGACGTTCAGAGTGATGGCGTTTATCTTCCCAAGTAACCATTAGGCGTGATGGAGCCCTGCTTTCCTGGAGATGGCTGAACACCTGCCTGCCTATGGGAAGTAGGGAATGAATTCCTTGTTTTGCTTTGCTTGTGTGCGTGGCTTTTGCTTTACCTATTGAACTGCCTTATCTCAACCCAGGAGTTTTCTCACTTTTACCCTTCCGATTCTCTCCCCCATCCCACCGGGGGGCAGTGAGCGAGCGGCTGGGTGGGGCTTAGTTGCCGGTTGGGGTTAAACCACGACACTGGCCAAGGTGGGGAACAAGAGCGGGGATAATTCATCATCCCCTGCCAGTCTTGGAACATCCTTGCCTGGTTCGTAGCTCGAGTGGAACGGTACCATTGTTACTGGAATCTTGCGAATTCTAGTAACCACCGACTCAGACTGTGGCCAGGATGGAAATGTGCGGATGACTAAAGCCAGTCATCTTGCGACCCTATGAACAGCGGCCTGAAGCGAGGCCCTTTGAGCTCTCCTGGACCGCAGCGGGCTGTGCCCAGCATCTCCCTCTGAGGGGGATGCCACTCAGAGCTCACAAACTCTCGAGTTTGCAAAGTTCAGAGGACCGTCTCCGAAAGCTGACAACGGGACCTGGGCTGAAACAGTCCTCGAGGCTCAACCCATCACCTGTTGAGAAATGCCGAGACATTTTAAGTGAGTATTTCATGGAACTCGAGGGTAATTTTTAACAGGTATACCTTTATATATTTATCTATCTTTGTGTCTGTGTGCATGTGTGAATTGATGGAGGTACCTGATAGCAAGTATAGTATAAATATTACCATCTCAAATCTGTAATTAAGTCACTGTTGTGATTGTACTAGACTCTATTAACTTACTTTGTAAATGTTAAATTAGTCAATGATTAAGTACTGCGAAAATCTTGTGATCCACCTTAAAATTGTGAATGAACCTTAGGCTGCTGCTAGACACATCTAATCCCTTAGTCATAAACCATTGACCAAGTCTGGGACTAGGAGTGGATCCAGCCGCACGTAAGCTCCATCAGGAGTTTAGAAAGCAAGGGGGTCTCCTCTGCCTCTGAACCTTGTGACTCAACGGGAGGGTCTCCCTTACCCTTTTTCATCCTCGGTCTCTGTATAAACCATTCTAACTCAATTCTACCTCAATTTGCCTTTGTAAGTGATAGAGTGAACCTTGCCATCAAACTCTGTTAAGTTGCGCTTTTATAAATTTCTATTAAAACCACTTTTGCTAATACCTTTGATGGTGATTCTTTAAGTGGTATGCAAACCACTCATTCGCCATAAATTGGTGTAGTTGGCAGGATCCTAAATCAGGATTTTGCGACAAGTACGTGCTGTATCTTGGTGTGGATGCAACCAGATGGGGTCTCTGAAAGCTGCAGCAGCCCGTCCGCAATCTCTGGGATCCCTAGTGTAAGATACTGCCTTGCGCTGTCCTCCTGCACAGGGCCTGGGCTTAACGCCATCCTTTACCTCAAGCAGCCTGAAGCATATGTGAGCCTCATTTTTGCCAAAGCTAACCCTTCTTTTCTATATGAATGCAGCAAGTGGCAAATCCAGGCGGGATGCTCTGCCCAAGGTGTGAGAAGATCTTGTGGATTCCCGTGTCTCTGCTCCTGTGCCTCAGCTGAGCTCTGTGTGTGTGAAATCTCCACTGGTTGGATGGTAAAACTGGAAGCACAGAGAAGCGATAAGGAACAATGCAAGTGGATTCAAAAGGGATTTGGATCATTTAGTTGATGAGCCAGCAGATGGCAAATGCTGCTTGGTATAGAAAATGAAAAGTAATTAGTCTGGGAACAAAGAGCAAATGTAGGGAATGGGTGTTACATCCAGCACGCTGATCAGAGAGAGAAAGGGGTTACTGTGGAAAAAAAAAATCATAGAAACCGTCACTTCAGTGCACAGCTGCAATAAAAAAGGCAAACAAGACACCAGACTGATGGAACAGTGAGCTATAATGCACCACGAAAGAGGCAATACAGTCCTCTGGAAGATGGTTATTAGGCCCCTCCAGAATACTGCACGGAGCATGGGTCACTGTCTCAGGAAGGTTATGTTTGGAGAACGGTGCATTATAAAGCAACTAAACGCTAATGGTTTCGATGATTTCAGTTCTGAGGCAAAGTTAAGAGGCTCATTCTGAGGGGTCAAAGAGACCTTAAAGAGATTTTAAAATTATAGTGATGATCAGTACAGTTACCAGACAATACTCATAGTGCTGCAAGATTATAAAAATTAGGGAAGTGGTACTGAGCAGAGAGCAGAAACTTCACAAACTGCTGCACAAAAAAAAGACAGTTACCTTCTGACTTCATTGAGTTAGCTAAGGGTGAATACAGCTTCAGGAACACATAACAAGTGAGTTGATGCACAATTACAGTATATGGAACTGTCCTGTGGAAGAAGCAGGAGGACAGTCAAGGCCCAGATAAAAATAGCAAAATGGTTTAGGGGAAGAATCCCTCCCTGGTGTTTCAGGGTTTGTTGTGATTTGGATTCAGTTTGTGCAGGTTCCTAAACTGTATCTGTCTGCTAATAGAAAGATCAAACTTTGCACACAAGCCATAATGAATGGGGGTTCCCCCAACCCACATTCAAAGAGGAGAAAAGGGGAGGGGGAAGGTGAATGCTGCCCTGCCCTCTTGATCCTGCTCAGGATCATGCCATGTGAAAATAAGCTAGCTTCGGGTCTAGTTAAGACAGAGAAAAGTAGTTGGGCTGTTGCTTATGAGAAGATGGGACAGCAGCAGTCTGAATTTGAGGTCAGCAGGTAGTTTACAAGGCTAGGGAAGGGGAGGAAAACTGGAAGCATGTGTACCTGCAAAAGGGGGTGTAAGCATTTAAACTGCAATTAAATAGGTTTCAGGCACCTAAGCCTACCAGAACTACGCAGAAAATCTGTGCTTGGTTGTGTAGGCATCAGAGAGGCACTTGAAGTAAATTTACTGACATGTGCTGTGGTGCAGATACAGAACTGCTGCCACTGCAGCTGGACTCAGCTGGATGGAGCCCGTATCTCCTGCTTAGCCCTGAGGTCCCAGGCTGGTAGATACGGTTTAGAGCATACAGATTAACTATATGGACCTTGACAGAAAGCCTGGGCTCCTTTCATTTAGCGCCATGGCCAGAGAGGACAGTACACCACTTCTGTTAGAAAAGGTTAGTTCTTAGGTGTATATCGTCAGGAAATAGGAGGTTCATATGCATAAGCCTCCTAACAGAGAGCTACTTGCTGTGGATTAAGCCTAGGTTGTGATCAAGCTTTGCCCGTTCTGTAAAAGGGAATGCAAGACACTGACATGGAGCAGGCAAGACTGAGCTTGACTCTGGGGTGAGGTGAGGAAGGTAGCGAACTCTGTCACTCCATGTCTGTACATGGCTGCAGCTCCACAGTCGTAGCCACCCTATGTTAAAGGAAATTGTGTTGTGATAAAAATGCCTTGTGCTGATTTACTACAGGTGGTGCCAATAGCTGCATCACTAGTGGAAAAATGCAGGTTTGAATTTGCTGACATTGTTGCAGATAGACAAAGCTTTTCAGTGCCTCTGAAGCTGATGTGGAAGTGGGAAAAGAGAAATTGTGTAGTTCATGTAGACCGATGATCTGGCCTTAAAGGGAAGATAGATCTTCTTTGGTAAAGAAGATAGAAGGACCTCAGAGAAAGATGTGGGATAATCTATCCCTATAGAAACCTAATTTTAATTCTCCCATAGAGAAGGTACTGCCTTAAACTCTGAAAGCCTGCCTTTATACTTCTTCCAAAGTTTAGCATAATTGTTCTGACTGGATATTCCTGTGATTCATATAGCCATCCAATCCTTCTTTGAATCCTGCACAGTTCTTGACCTCAGTGCTTCCTGTGGTGATATCTTCCACTGTCCAATTACACATTACGTGAAAGAGAATTTCCTTTGATCAGCTTTGAATACATGAGCTCTTCATTTCATTGAGTGTTCTTTATTCTTGTGCTACACAGCAAGGTAAAGAGAAGTGTCAGATACGTCTTCTCTAGAATCTTTGGTATTTTATCTTACTGTGTCCCTTCTTATCTGTCTCCTTTCTGAGACAGACAAATCTCATTCTTTTCAATCTCTTTCTGTGATAGTCCCCGCCTCTGCCTCCACTCCCCACTTGCTTATTCTCATTCTTACTCTCTGACCTCCACTTGTTTCTGCAGGATCTTTTAGAGCTTGGGGAGGGGCACGGACAGAATGCCAGAGGAGAATTCAGCACTGATTGGTATAAAGGGCGAATATTTTCTGCATTATTCACCATCTCGTTCACTGAGTAGCTGAACATCTTGTCAGCTGTTTGGATTGCAGCTGTACCCTGAGCAGATGTCTTCGTTGAGCTGTCTGTAATGTTTTTAGGCAGTTGGTGCTGAGCTCATCACCTCAGACCTTAATTACTGTAACCAGCTCCTCTCTGGCATCTCTAACATTCATGCTGTCTCACTTCATTTGGCAGATTTCTTGCTACCCAGGAAGTCTGCATTATCCAGTAACCTGACCTTATCTCACCTTCCTGAAGCCTTTTTTCTACCACGTCAAGAAGAAAGGTCTTACCCTCATTTTAAAAAGGCCTTTTTAATGCTTATTTTTGCTATCTGTCTGCTTTTATGCCATCCTCAAGCTATTCCTATTTCATGTATTAGTAGTTTTGACATGCTTTGCCCACACTGCCCATGCAGTCTCCATGGTAAGACCTTTTCCGTGCCTATCCACAAGATTTCTTATTACCACTTAGTAGTCATTCAGATCATCCTTAAAGTCTGGTTTTCTGGTAATACCTCCAAGATGCAGTGAAGGGCGGTAATGCAGGGTCCATAGTATGCCTATAAGACGTGCCCAGATGTGAAGGCACGTGCAGCACAAGGAAGGTGGAGCTGCCCTTAATATTTAGCAGGAGGTGTATCCCTTCCAACCCACGCAGCCTAGGTTGATACATGGAGTTGTAATACAAGCAAAGCCAATTCGTGCCTTCCATGGCGAAAGAGCCACAACTACTTCACTATGTATATGTTTGCCTGTACGTACTAAATGCTCTGATGGTGAGGCACTCCATTTTCTGGCTATGCTTCCTTGCTCATGTGGATTGCTCCTTGGAAAGTCACAAATAATTCATGTAGGATGAGACAGTGACCTCCAGGGCTGTCAGGGGAACCAGGCACTCAAACGCATCTCAGTTACATGGATTATCCCACTCCCCATCCCATTATGACTCGGTGTGGGAAGCTTTCTTGGAGTTTTGGAGCTGAAGGTGTCTCTCCCATGCAGCTCTTGTGGGCTGTGTTTTTTGTATAGGAGCCCTGTTTGCAAAGTCCTGTCTTCTAGAACTAAAACCCCCAACATTCTTGAAGCAGAAAAAGGAATTGACTTTCAAGTGTTTCTTGTTTTTTGAGCCTACTTCATACTATAGTGCTGTTTTGCTGTGTTGGCTAGATAAACCAAGGTGTCTTTCATATTAATATGTAGTATTGGCAATGAGTAAATTCTCAAAGGTAGGAAGTTGGGAGTGAATTAGAAGTTGACTGAGTGACGTTCAGGAGGTACCTGAAGAATATTACCTGGGAAAGTGCCGCTGAGAGGATTTAGTGCTGAGGTCGTGACACATTGTGCTGAAATCCACAACGCATTTGTTTCTGCAGTCTTACTCAAGAAGGAGCAGTGGAGATATTAGGTTCTGTCCAGTTAATTTTAGAGAGGACAACTAGGATGGTGAACAATTTGCAACACTACTTAAAATTAGGAAGACACCGGTTAGTGCAGTCTTTTTATTACTTTAATAAATGCAATGTAATCTGAATGTCATCTCTTCTCTTCATTATGAGCCGGTTGTGCCTGACCCATGTGTTTTAAATTGGCATTTGTAAGGCAAATGGAAAAGTGAATAGAATAGCTGAGCTGAAGAAACAAACCCAGTTGGGTCACTTCTGTTTCTTTAGTGTAAAATTTTCAGAACACACGCACAATAAAAGTATAATCAAAAGTGAATTTTGGATTGCTTTCAGGGTTCCAACTGCCTTCCATCTTCTCAAAGCACCTATTTATGCTTTCGCAGGAGCTTTATGAAAGCATGTGAAGTGGGTATCAATTTACCCCCATCTTCTGCTTGGAGACAGACAACATAGCTTTATCCTCTTCTTATGGCTTTGTCTGGATTACAATGAGGAGTTTTGTGAGGCTGACCTAAAGCAGCAAGACAAGACAAAACATATTTTTTGCGTACACCTCATTCACTGAGTTTAAGCTTAAATCCTCCACTCCTGCAGTGTTTTAACTCACACAACTTAATACACAGCATAGGATACCTTATCTTGTTTTGATTAGAAACTATTAGCCCAAGCTAGATAACAGGACCTAAGCCTAGATCCTTAAATCCCTCCCTAGTCAAAATTTATGTTCTGATGAAGCAAGAATTATGTCTGCTCCATCTAAACCTTTTTGAAGCTTTTACTCCATGCAACATCATGAAGAGAGCTATAAAAACAATCCACTGAGTCCAGATTGGCCGGGTTGCAGCCACTTACCAAAACAGATGATACCCTCTTTATTGTTTTGTGCCCTTCAGGTTTAAAGAACTTTTATCACTCTTAACAATTTCTCTTTTCAGTTTATCAGTGAGTCTAGGATGCCAGTAAGAACAACTCTATTGACCACATCAAAGGACCATTTAGCCTAATGATTTTTTTTCTGACTGCTGCCAGTGTAGAATGTGCAAGGACGGAGCACGCATGCTGTGGTGGTACGTGTCCCAGCCTTGGCAGAGGGTGCCCAGCGGCTGGCGCTGGGACTGTGGAGCCTGTCTTGGCAGCAGATCAGGAACCAGACATCTCTCAGGAGCTTTCCCTGGCCGTTAAGGCTGGAAGTCAGACTCTCACTGTTTTTCCCTCATCCCGTCCTTTTGAGTCTAGCATTCCGGGCCGCACAGCTTCAGTCAGAGCAGTTGCATGTGTGGGTCACAACGTGCAGCTTGGAGCAGGTCCCTTCCTGGGAGAGGGCCTATTTATGTTAGGAAAGGCTGACTTCCATGTTGTAGCAAATAACCTGCTATATTGACCTGCAAAAAACAAAAAAATACTGGGACTATGGCCTCCTGGCTCACTCGTTTCCTGAAAGGTTTGCTCAGGACCCTGAAGAATGCCTGTAGGAGCATGATTTGCCTAGATCCGTCTGGGTGGAAAGGCTTGTCTGTGGCCCTGCATCAGGTGCTTTAGAAGGGACTGGAGTTTATCGCCCTGCTCAGGCACTGCTACTTGCCTGGATCCAGGAGCTCTTTCCTCAAGTGAAGGTTTTTAATTCTTCATCCAAGTCATCCAGATCCCTCCACATCGTGCATAGTGTGGCCTTGTGCCTGACACAGGTTTTTGTACTCTGTTTGGGGCCAGGCACCTAAAATGAGGTGTCTTGTTACAATGCCTAAACCCTTAACTAGCCATAGCTGCAGAAGCTTGCTTGTAGTACTTTTTGAGAAGCGTGCTAGCAGTGAGAGGGCTGGGGATAGCTCTCAAGACAATCTTTCAAAGACGTGTACCCTTTCCCCAGCTGCTTTTCCAAATGTGCTTAGTGTCCACTCTCTTTGTTTTACCTGGAGGGATTTGTAAATCATAAGCTGTCCATAGCACTGTGGGACTGAGAAATTTCTTTCTGAGGAACAGGAAAAAAATAAAGAAAGATCTGTATCTGTAGAATTGGGTTCTCCATTATTTTATACTACAGGTAGGGATATGTGCTATCAAGTCATAGTTCTTGACATATGTAACCTTAGCTTCTTATAGCTGATTTGTAATACTGGTGTTTGAAAAATGGCTATAGAAAATCAAATCAGTAGAAACTCACACTGTCAGGAGTTGCATAAATGGTCCTAGGAGACACTATAATAGTACATCTCTACTGATTTGTAATTCCTTGTATTACAGGAGATTTCAAGCTAATAATCGCTATCCAGACAGTTGGGCAGCCTGGGTTTCATTTTAAGAAACATCCACACATGCTGCTGGTTCCTATTTTTAAGGAGTCACATTATTATGAATGCGAGGTTGATGCAAATGTGAAAGGACCACGACAGGGTCTGCATTTCAGCAGTACTTGTTGCAATGTTTCCTTTTGTGTTTTGTCTGTGGGCTTGCATGTCTAGTGAACAAGATCTCTGTTCACAAACAGAGAAGGACTGGTGGGAGATGTGGTGGTCGGAGGCCGGCTTGGGCTTAGCGACCATGAGATGATAGAATTCTCGATACTTGGTGGAGTAAGGAGGGGGGCCAGCAAAACCGCTACCATGGACTTCCGGAGGGCGGACTTTGGCCTGCTCAGGACACTGGTCGAGAGGGTCCCTTGGGAGGCAGTCCTGAAGGGCAAAGGGGTCCAGGAAGGCTGGACGTCCTTCAAGAAGGAAGTCTTAAAGGCGCAGGAGCGGGCTGTCCCCATGTGCCGTGAGAAGAACGGGCAGGGAAGGCGACCGGCCTGGCTGAACGGGGAGCTCTGGCTGGGACTCAGGGAAAAAAGGAGAGTTTATCACTTGTGAAAGGAGGGGCAGGCAACTCAAGAAGAGTACAGGGATCTCGTTAGGTCGTGCAGAGTAGAAATTAGAAATTAGAAAGGGAAAAACCCAGCTAGAACTCAACCTGGCCACTGTTGTGAGAGACAACAAAAAATGTTTTTACAAGTATATTAATGACAAAAAGAGGGCCAAGGAGAATCTCCATCCTTTATTGGGTGCGGGGGGGAACATTGCAACCGAGGACAAGGATAAGGCTGAGGTACTCAACGCCTTCTTTGCCTCAGTCTTTAGTAGTCAGAGCAGTTATCCTCAGGGTACTCAGCCCCCTGAGCTGGAAGACAGGGACGGCGAGCAGGATGAACCCCCCATAATCCAAGAGGAAGCAGTTAACGACCTGCTACGCCACCTGGACACTCACAAGTCTATGGGGCCGGATGGGATCCACCTGAGGGTACTGAGGGAGCTGGCGGAGGAGCTGGCCAAGCCACTCTCCATCATTTACCAGCAGTCCTGGTTAACTGGGGAGGTCCCAGACGACTGGAGGCTCGCCAATGTGACGCCCACCTACAAGAAGGGCCGGAGGGAGGATCCGGGGAACTACAGGCCGGTCAGCCTGACCTCGGTGCCGGGGAAGATCATGGAGCGGTTGGTTTTGAGGGTGCTCCCGAGCCATGTCCGGGACAACCAGGGGATCAGGCCCAGCCAGCACGGGTTCATGGAAGGCAGGTCCTGCTTGACCAACCTGATCTCCTTCTATGAGCAGGTGACCCGCCTCGTGGATGAGGGAAAGGCTGTGGATGTGGTCTACTTGGACTTCAGTAAAGCCTTTGACACTGTCTCCCACGGCATTCTCCTAGAGAAGCTGGTGGCTCACGGCCTAGACAGGTGCACTCTTCACTGGGTAAAAAACTGGCTGGACGGCCGAGCCCAGAGAGTTGTGGTCAATGGAGTTAAATCCAGTTGGCGGCCGGTCACGAGCGGTGTTCCCCAGGGCTCAGTACTGGGGCTGGTCCTGTTCAATATCTTTATCAACGATCTGGACGAGGGGACCGAGTGCTCCCTCAGTAAGTTTGCAGACGACACCAAGCTGGGCGGGAGTGTTGATCTGCTGGAGGGTAGGAAGGCTCTGCAGAGGGACCTGGACAGGCTGGATCGATGGGCCGAGGCCAACTGTATGAGGTTCAACAAGACCAAGTGCCGGGTCCTGCACTTGGGTCACAACAACCCCAGGCAACGCTACAGGCTTGGGGAAGAGTGGCTGGAAAGCTGCCCAGAGGAAAAGGACCTGGGGGTGCTGGTTGACAGCCGGCTGAACATGAGCCGGCAGTGTGCCCAGGTGGCCAAGAAGGCCAACGGCATCCTGGCCTGTATCAGAAATAGTGTGGCCAGCAGGAGCAGGGAGGTGATCGTGCCCCTGTACTCGGCACTGGTGAGGCCGCACCTCGAATACTGTGTTCAGTTTTGGGCCCCTCACTACAAGAAGGACATGGAGGTGCTGGAGCGTGTCCAGAGGAGGGCAACGAAGCTGGTGAAGGGCCTGGAGCACAAGCCTTATGAGGAGCGGCTGAGGGAACTGGGGTTGTTTAGCCTGGAGAAGAGGAGGCTGAGAGGAGACCTTATCGTGCTCTACAGCTACCTGAAAGGAGGTTGTAGCGAGGTGGGTGTTGGTCTCTTCTGCCAAGTAACAAGCGATAGGACGAGAGGAAATGGCCTCAAGTTGCGCCAGGGGAGGTTTAGATTGGATATTAGGAAAAATTTCTTCACTGGAAGGGTTGTCAAGCCTTGGAACAGGCTGCCCAGGGAAGTGGTTGAGTCACCATCCCTGGAAGTATTTAAAAGATGTGTAGATGAGGCACTTAGGGGCATGGTTTAGTGGGCATGGTGGTGTTGGGTTGACGGTTGGACTCGATGATCTTAGAGGTCTTTTCCAACCTTAATGCTTCTGTGATTCTATGATTCTATGATCACAGCCTGTTCTATTTCAGAATAGCAAATACTACTGTCTATGCATACTTTCCTCAAATTAAGAGCAGAAACTCCTCTAAAATGCAAAGTTTCCCCATAATTTCCCCCCCCCTTTCTTTCAGTACACATATTCCATCTTTAGGTTTTGAGTTTTCTGTTTTTTCTGTTTGGCTTTGCAGTTTGCTTTGATACCATTCAAAATGAAGCCCTGGTCAGAATTTTTAGCAAATAGCAGTCCAAGAGGTGTGGTAACTTCTTCATTGCTCTGTGTCTTTAAATCAAGATTGGGTGCCGTAATAAAAAGGTAGGCTTCTCTTTATCGAGTTATTAGCCTTTGATAAAGGAATCCCATGACGAAGTGTTATGGCCTGTGTTTTCCTGGGAAGTAAGACTAGATCATAGTAATGAGCCCTCCAGGTCTTCAGCTTGGTGGTGCCTGATTTCTTTCCTGACCTTGAATTACGCTGAGAAGAGGAGGTTTTCAAGCAACACATCAGGAAGTAAAATTCTGCATGAATATTTTGCAGGATTACCAGCAAACGGCTGAGGTGTTCAGGGAGAGAGGCAGTGCTGAAGCAAGCAGGTCCAACCTAGCAGAAGATAATGGAGCTGTGTGTGGTGTGTAGGACTGAACCGGCACTGGTGTGGGAGATGGCAGAAGTGGGCGCTCTCTGAGCCTCGCTGGTCTCGGAAACACGGCTAACTGTCCCTCTTGTGCGTGCTATGTCAGCTCCTCAGCCGCTGCAGGCAATGCCTGGGGAAACTGTCTCCATCCTTCGATGGTGGCAGTGCCTGGGGAGACCATTCATTGCTGGTTCTCCTGTCCCAACAGGAGACTCCTGGCAGTGACGGGGAGCAGCAATGTCTTGTGTCAGCCCATCGTGAATCATTGCACGTCATAAGCCAGAGCTTGTTCCTGAAATGCGTTCCCCACCCTCAGCAGCAAAAGCTCTCCATTTGTGTGCTTCAGTATGCGACGGCTACAGTCCATAAAAGGCACATGTTCATGTATGGTGGGGAGTCACAAAAGGGCTAAACATTTTTTGGGAAGCTCATTTCTTCTGGCCTGCCCCGAGATGTTCAGCCTGTACCTGCCCCGGCTGTCAGATACTGCTTGGGAAAACGTGATTTTCCCCAGTAAGAAGTAGGAAAACATCCAACCCCTGACTCCCCAGGTATTGGTCGAGCAGAAAAGAGCCACCAGAAGCTACCACTTGCAAAATGGTCATGTTAAAACAGCAGCATTTAGGTTTTGGCCAAAAAAAGCATGCTGGAATAAATACTTCTGAGAGATGGCAATCCTATGTGGGAAGAAGCTGGAGGAATCGGGAAATAATTGGTGAAAAATATGTTGTGTGTGTGTGGACAGGGGAAAGCAGGATGGAGAGTGACTTGGTACTTGTATTTCTTGTGGTTTTATCTTAATACTGGCCTATAAATTGTGAACTGCTGCTCTGCAGCTGCTGAGGTCATGGCTCTCCTGGCACTACTTACAGACGTTAGTGGTCTTAAGGTACAGGGGCTTGTCTTCTAAATCTAAATAAAGAAAAGTTTGGATTGGTTATGTACTCATCCTGTGCCTCACTAAATCGTTAGCAGTGACTGTTCTCCTTTCCCCAGAGCGGCCTCTTTTTGCCTATTTGGCTCTGTCAGACACCCCAGTTAAGTCCGGTGCCTCGTTAAGGAGACCCGCTTTGACGAAAGGGCCTTTCTTCCGTCCTTGTACGAAGGTTTCAAACGAGCTCGCCCGCGAAGGAAGTGTGGAGAAGGGTAGGTGGCTTAGGCAGGAGCACAGGCGGCTGCGATGGGAGCTGAAAGCCGTAACACAAAATCAGGCAATTTTTTCCCTCAGAAAAAGGTTTAAGAAAGAGACAGATGAGGCATAATTGAGACAGAAGGATGTTGATTTCATGGTTTATTGTCACATTAAAAAAGTAATCTTACTGATGAATTAATATTTGCTTTTTAATATAAAAGTGCTTATTCTTACAAATCCTTAAGGCTCATTCTGTTACATTACAGTAGGATTTTTCACCATCCCAGAAACTGTGCTACATGAGTTTTATATGAACTGTGGACATGGAAAAATCTCCAAACAGTAAAACAAGTCATTAATAATTTCATTGCCTTTGCACGCCTGAACCTGTTTAATTGTGTAACATAATTTAACATGAAAACAAACAAAAGCAAAATTTTCTTGTATTTTCTAGTTTGACTCGGAACTGATCCCCAAAAGCTTTCTATTTCTATTTTGCTTGAGCGAATGGAACAAGTACAATTGGTTTTGAATCTCAACTTTTTACTCGTACAGCAAAAAGGAAGGAGTGAGACAGAGGTGCGTTACAGATGTAGCATTTACTTTACGTTTCTCACTAAAGAGAAGAAGGATGACTACCAAGCACAAGTACTGTTCATACGTGACATATTTATTTTTGTAATGTCCCTCTGTTGTACTTTTACTTAGGTAAAGCTCCCACTGAAGCCAATGTGAGTTTTGCCTGAGGGAGGAATAAGACCAGGGCTCTCACAGGGAACATTCTAGATTAAGTAGTTTACTATTTTTTTGTCTCACAACAGAAGAATGAAATAGGTGAAAGTTACTAAAGCTCTTGTTTGTATTGATCACAAGTGGAATATGATTTCTGGCATACACTATAATACACAGGTAAGAGTATACCGTATTTATTTTTAATCATAATCAGAGCTATATTATTTGGATGGGCAGTGAATTTGCTATTTCTACTTACATTTTAGATTTCTATTTACTGTAAAGACCAATTTTTTTTTCCCCAATAATTGGGTCAAAATGCAGTGACTAAAAAAATACCTAATGCAAAAGATAAAAATAATTTAAAGTATTCTGGAGCAAGGGGGGAAATGCTAACCGGTCTAATAAATAAGGCAGTTTAAAGCATTTGTGACTGCTACCGTGATATATGTACATACTTTACAGCATAAATTACTGTACAGAATACTCCGTTTATTAACCTGTGTAAACAATATCGCTTGCTGTATGGGGACATATTGTGGGGTTTTGCTCATTGGAGAGATAAACTGCTATCGCTTTGGCTGGGTGGGGGAGGCCTTGGGTAGCACACCCTCAGAGAGAAACATGAGCGACGTTTTATGAGCTGCAAATAAAGCCATCCTGACTCAAGTAGTTTTACAAAAAATCTGCTGACGTTTGTTGCTATAAACGAAATATGGAAATGAATCTCTGCGGTGTGTTACAAAAATAATTCTGGTCATAAGCTGATCTTTGCGTACCTCATCTGGGCAGGGACCCTCGCTTAGAAGTTTGCTGTGTGAAAAGGGGAGGTGGGGAAGATACGCGGCAGTATCCCGTCAGGAGGACGGTCGGTGGCTGGACCCCTCGCTGGGACCGCCGCATTGCCTTTTCAGCCACTGGTGCTACGCGCAGCATGGGGAACGGGGAGGGAATTTGGACTACTGCGATTACTGCAGCTGGCTGGAGAAGTAATGACAAATTTAAGCATCCTGTTACTTTGGCCGCCCTGTACTGTCTTCCCCACCCATTTGTTTCCCTCGCACACCCACAGCGTGGTTTGGTTTTGGCTTCTGCATGGTGGCAGCTCTGTGGGAGAGAGTCTCTGTAGGATGCCTACCGCAACACGGCCCTGGTCAGCGGACACCGCTGCCGTCCAGGTTTCCATTAATAATGTGCCCAGGAAGGCAGGGAGTTGCCATAAGCGAAGTGTGCGTGCAGCCATGATTTGTTACACCGGCTATCGTCTCCGCCTGCCGCTGTCAGCGATGTCCCGGGGCAGGAGGACCAGGGGTTAGCCTCGGGCTGCCCGGAGAGCAGCTCTCGCACCGCCTGCCTCCTCTGCCTCGGCTCCCGCCCCTCCTGTTGCCGTCCGCTACCCACGGCACCGCAAGCACACCTTCCCCCGGCTGCGCTGGAGCTCTCAACACCACTCGCCGCTCTCTCTGCCTCCACTGACAGCAAGGGACGCTGCCTGGCCAGCCCCAGGAGCTGCGATGGGACTGCTGGTCTGCAGGCAGGCCACGAGCTTTCAGTGGCCCTGGGTGGTCTACAGGCTGTTCATCAGGGATAAAATTGCCATTTTCACATTGAATTGAAAAATGCTGTTGAATTTCCATGAAAAAGAGTAATATTGGCCAATCTCCTCTCTTTCGTCTACAGAAAAACTCTTTCTTCTGTTTAAAGGAAGCCAGCTCTGCTTCCAGAAAACATACGGAAAAAGTGCCTTTGAGTGTTTAGTAAACTGTAAAATATATTTTCTTGATATTTCAGTAATCTTAATAGAAGAAAGGTGCACGTTCAGTCCTCAAAGGAACTACTTACTTCTTTGGATTTGGGCCCAGTGAATTAGAGATTGGGCAAGGGATAGACCAAGTCTAAAACATGTGCTCTAAACATCTCAGAAATAAATGTATTTACCGCATAACTATTTTCCTGCATATCTGCTCCCTCCCAAAGCGATCTCAGCCACATCCTGCATCAGTGCATCCTAAGGTATTTTACCAATTTCAGCAGGCACTCTCGTTAGCAAAAGGTATGATTGTAAACTTGGGGTGGGATTTACAGCACCTCTATATCTGAGCTCATCACCTAAATTCCCTTTGTAGCCAGTGGACAGAAACCAGCACTTCTAGGTTGTGATTCATTGTGCTTATTTTAGACCTTCAGTACAAGACAAGGTGAATCCCAACTTCTGCGTTTAAATCAGGCCATTTTTTCTCTCCCATCCTACCTTCTCTTGCTATTTAACGCCAGTGAATTGTTACAAGGCTGACCATGTGTCCTCAATGGCCTAAAAAAGGTCCTTGCACAGGTGTGAGACCACCCGTTCCTGCTTGTTCTACTGCAGGGCCATAAAGCGGCAATGCTCATTCAAGCAGATCAGTAACCCGATGCCAGGCAATGGTGCTGGGCCAGGAGATGCTGCTGTAACCCCTCCAGCTACACTGCTGTTTCACACGGGGTATTCGAATCACCAGCGCTACGGGCTTTCCGTTCCCAGATTAGTGGCCTCTTCCATCTCCCTTTGGACACAGAGAAGAAGAGCTGGTCAGAAATGGTGCATGGAGTCATCAGCATTCACTGTCTCTTCCTCAGGAGGGAGCTGAAGTTTCTTGCTAGGAATGATGGGAGAAGGTGGGCACCAGTCCAACAAGTGGGGTAGGAATGAGAAGAAAGCAGAAAGGTCCTGAGCTGCTCGGGGCAGCTCTGCACTGCCTTCCATCTTTTTTCCTGTGAGTAATTTCAGCTCTTCCTTGTCCTGTATGTCATAAGCCCAGGCTGGGAAATGGGGTTGTGGAAGAAAATGTCTAGAGCTGCAGGAAGAGCCGACTGTGGGACCAGGAAGGCAAAATGAAAGGCTGAGGAGATAAAAAATGAGTTACTGTATTGATCATGGCACTAGTTAACTCTGTGTGATTTGCTGGGGAAAGCCAGAAGTTCCCATCCCCTTATGGAAACGGAAGACAGACTTGTCATGGGTGAAGGCAAACCACCAAAGGGACCTTGACAAGTTTGAGGAGTGGACCCATGTGAACCTCATGAGTTCAACAAGGCCAAGTGCAACGTCCTGCACCTGGATTGGGCCAAGCCCCAATATCAATACAGATGGGGGATGTACTGATTGAGAGCAGCCCTGCAGCAAGGACTTGGGGGTACTGGTGGACGAAAAGCTGGACATGAGCCAGCAATGTGCGCTCGCAGCCCAGAAGGCCAACTGAAACCTGGGATGCATCAAAAGAAGTGTGGCCAGCAGGTGAGGGAGGGGATTCTGCTCTTCTGCTCTGCTCTTGTGAGATTCCACCTGGAGTCCTGTGTCCAGCTCTGGGTCCTCAGCACAAGAAGGACATGGACCTGCTGGAGTGGGTCCAGAGGAGGGCCGTGAAAATGGTCAGAGGACTGGAGCACCTCTCCTATGAAGAAAGGCTGAGAGAGTTAGGATTCTTCAGCCTGGAGAAGAGAAGGCTCTGGGGAGACCTTATTGCAGCCTTTCAATACTTAAAGGAGGCTTATAAGAAAGACAGAGAAAGACTTTTTACCAGGGCGTGTAGTGACAGAACAAGGGACAACACTTTTCAACCGAAAGAGGGTAGATTTAGATTGGACATAAGGAAGACATTTTTTACAATGAAGGTGGTGAGACACTGGCACAGGTTGCCCAGAGAAGTTCTGGATGCCCCATCCCTGGAAGTGTTCAAGGCCAGGTTGGATGAGGCTTTGTGCAACCTGATCTAGTGAAAGATGTCCCTGACCATGGCAAAGGGGTTGGTCTAGATGATCTTTGAAGGACCCTTCCAACACAAACCATTCTGTGATTCTACGCTTCTATGATAAATCTAAACTGCAAATGAAAATATCCCTTTTCAATACAAATATGTTCCAAAATGGAAGTAAGAAAAAGACTAAAAAGGGCCTATCCTTTGGTAAATGTTATCTATGTCTAGCTTGTTCCCGCAGGAAGTGTTTCCCTTCACGTTTGTTGACAAGGTGAGAATTCCATATCTAAGAATGCCAAGTGGAGGAGAAAAGGATAACTAGTGCTAAGGAAGGAAGGATTTGTTAGTATTGCCTGAATAAAATGAAGAGAAATAGAAACATTTTGTTGATTTGACTGGTGTTCAGTCCTTGGTGAAGTGCTTTACTGATGACTTCTAGAGGTAATGTGTCAGAACAGAGCTGGGATTTTGACCTTGGGGTGCTGGCTAATGATGGTGTGATTTGGGAAGGTAACTCCCTGACCATTGTGCTCCCAACATATTTCTGACTTCCCAGCTCAGTTACTGGTAACGTGCATCACAAACAGACACATATTTTGTTATGAGAGAGACTTTTTTTTTAACGTTTCATTAAGTGACTAGTCCTCTCTGCAATGCACCATTCTAAAAGAAAATACCCATTGATTTGAAGTTATTTGAAGCTGGATTTGGAATAACAAATGATTTGAATACTTCTGAGGTTGCTATGAGAAACACACTTGATACAACTGGGGAGGCAAATTTCTTTCACAAAAAAACATAGTGGCTCAAAGACATAAAAAGATTTGAAATTCTTAGGACGGCTACACAGCACTTGGTTAACCTACGCTGTTTGTCCCATTAGGTACTGTTGTGATTCTTGCTCTCTACCAGCATCAAAGTTATAGATACCCTGGGAACGGCAGTTTCACCTAGGCTGTGACTCCCCTCAGCACTGAGCACAAGTTTTATATACTCAGGTGCTTACATTGAGAGCTTACATGGTGTTTAAGGATTTTGAGGGTCTTGTAGCTCCGGACTCAGGGGTGAAATTCATCCAGTGTACTTAGCAGTTCTTTCTATAGCTCTTCTACAGCACTTCTGAGGATACAAAGTGATTTGCAAACATTAATTAATTCTCATAAAGCCCTATGAGGCAGATAAGTGTTAAGTATCCCTGTGTTAGTACATATGAGAAACATGAGACCTGAGTGCCTTATGATCCATGCTCTTCTCTATATTCACTCCCAAAAAGGAATATGTGCCTTGGGACAGAGGAAATCCCCATTTTTTCGTCACTCTCTTGTTTTTCTTGGACCCTCTGTAGTCCTTCAAGGGTAGCAGGGATGAGGCCGGGATTCAAGCTACAGCGTGTGAGATTCAAGCTACACAGATTGGAAAAGAGAGGGAGCCTTGCTATATTTGTTGCTGGTTTTGTGGGGGAAAGCAGTGCCCCTTATGCAACCTGTGGGTTACTTGCTCCATACTCCAGCACCCTGTTTGAAAGGTAGCTTGGGCTGCCAAGGTAGAAATGACTCCTGAAAGTGCAGGCATACTTACGGACTACCAAGCGCAATGGAGCCAGACAGCAAGCGGAGGCAGAGGAATTACCTGAAGAAACAACCCCAGCTGAGTCCCGCCTGTCTCACTGAGGAAAACCATAGTCTTTTGAAAGAATGACAGAGCCCTGGATGCTCCAAATCTCAGTGTTTTTCCTCTATGTTGCTTTAGCGAGGTAAGCACAAACAGCGCCTAAAGTGGCTTTCCAAATTCGTCAATTAACCTCAAGAACAATTTACAGCATAGCAACCGGTATGGCCTTATTGAGGGCAAACGGCAGCTTTATGAGAGACATTAAAGTAGCCAAATTTTCATGCTAACATTATTGGGTGAGAGACGTTGTTCTCCAGTTTTCGAGGCAGACTAGACATAAGATCATCCAAATCCTTTTCTGAATGCATTCTGACAAATTCTGACAGTTACATGACTTCCCAGCCCTCGGTGCACAGCACATAAGCTAATGTAACAATTATAATTATGATAGTGATCAGACCTACCAGGCCTTTTTAAGACATGAAAATCAGACTAATTCTCTAGTTTCAAACACAATGAGTTCAAATATGTGATGTAAATGCTAAAAAAAAGATAACAGAATGAGAGGCATGTTAGGTCTGCACCAGCCAAACTTCTATTGTTATCTTAACAAGTCCATATTCTTCAGGCATTGTTTGTATTTCTATTGTGCCAGGAGATTTTATTCTTTAGTTTGAGGATTCTCCCTGAATGGGGGAGGGAAACGTTGCTATCACTGTGAAAAAGAAACATTTCTTTCTGACATATTAAGCATTAAGCGGATTATGTAAAGGCAAGGCATATTGCAGAAGGAGATGTTCTTAATATAGCTTTGACCATGAACCCATGACCCTCCAGAAAATTTAGGAGACTTAAAAACCCTATTGCTTTGACAATCTTTTAATTTAAAAAAAATCTTCTTGTAAAAAGATCAAGGAATTCCTCCACTGTTATTTACATAAAATTCAACCTTTCCTGCTTAAAATCATGAATCATTTAATGTGACATCTGCAGGATATCTGAGGCAGATGCCATTAATCAAAGTAATTTCCCAAATTCCAATTTAATTTGGATTAAAACCTACAACTAAGTCAGTGAATAGTAGATACTGTACATGCGTTAAGGCTGGTGACTACTAAAGTCTCTTGGGCAGATAAGCTAAGCACAGATTAGCCAGGTCTAAGCATATGTCCTCATCTAGGGAAAAAAAGATATCCTGACATTTCAGTGATGTGGATTTGAATCAGTAGCCATGAAAAATGGTTGAACATTTGTATTACAAAAGAGATACTATGGCACAGTCCCAAAGGTGCATTTCTTACAAATTAATTAGCTGCACAAATTATTTTGATAACAGTTACTGCACTTCTGAGGTGATATGGCTGCTCAGTGATGAGTACTTGATGATCAATGGTAGGCACTAGTAATATCCTTCATGCTGAATGACTTTTATTACTATTTAGATTTACAGTATATACATATGTGTTTGTATCTACACTTAGCGCTTGATCTTCTTAACCTCCTTCTTAACTCCTCCTTAACCTAAGGTCCTCTGTTCACTATAATCTCTTCCTTTGGAGCCCTGTGGTATTTGGATAAAAGAAATAGGCAAACAAGGGGTTGGGATATCCTTCCATGCGACAGGGAGGACTATGCTTGGCTTTTGGCCACACTTGAACCTCTGCATACGCTTTGTTCTTACCTGTCATTCATGACACCATGGAATAATATAAAGCATTAAGGCCAAGGGGTCTGCGTGATCTTGCTGCCTGTGAGGATCCTATAGGCTGCTATGCATTTGTTGCATCCACCTGCAATACATGGTTCCTTTGAATGCATTCCCATTGCTTTACCAACCCTGACTGATGCAGAAGCATCTGTTTGTAAGCAAACCTCTCCCTGCAGGCGTAGTCCTTCTGGATCTGTACAGAATGACTTCTTACTTTCACAAAATGAACCTGAACACTGCTATGGCGTAAAGAAGCCTGCATGTTCCTGGACTTTTACAACAGATTATAACAAGTAAGCGTCTTTCCTGGAACCCCAAAGAAGGATGGTCTTTGCTGGTCCCACCCAGAACACACAGAGCACCTTCGACTCATGGTGAAGTGCCTAAGACTATTCAGATTCTTAACATGGAACATATGCTTAATTGGACCAGACCTAAAAGCCACATGCACTTTTCCAGACCAGGCCCTAAGAAGATGAAATGAAGTATTTGTTGTTGCCGTGCCACGTTCAGTCATCTAAACAGCAGCAACCATATACAGCAAATACTCTGCACAGGAAAGTATTCTAAACAACCTCACCAAAATGGTATAGCTGCAAGAAACCCTATGGCGAGAAGGCCAAAACCTCTAATCCATTTATACATCTAATTGGTTTAAATGGCTGCTATTTCATCCTGTTACACCACCAGAAGTTAAGGCTCAGTGTGCTCATCAGACAACACAGATGATGCCAGCACAAAAACTAAAAACCGGTGTGTTTTTCCATGGAAGCAATGGGTATTTTAGCTGGAATAATTCAATATAAGAACAATGTACAAGAAAGGACAATTATCTACAAGAGATCCTTAGTACTTGGAAACGTTACAACAGGATAGCGTTAATTCTTGCATTTCTTTGAAGTTTCTTGACATATTACATCCATACAAAGAGTTCATTGTGATTAAGAAAAATATCCCGATCTTAGTAAAATAAACATGCTTCCAAGTTCCATACTTGAAACTCAAATGCCACATGTGCAATAAAACTAAACTCCATTTAAGGCAAGTAATATATGTCACTTCTAAAATTTCTTAACATTAAATAGCAGTAAGGGCTCCCAAACCCCCCAAATTATCTGAAGATAAACATCATAGGCACCGTCAAAGAAAGCAGAAGCTAATCTAATTGGAATTTCACTTTCCTGATCTGAGGACAAATCCCACAGTACCTTCATATGGTATTGAAGCAGCTGACAGAATCCGTTGCTACTAGTCTAGTAAATCACGACAGACTTCCACAGCTGGAGATCAAACAAGTGATAAACAGAAAGGCACCGATCAAGTTCTCCACCATACTTGTGACCAAACAAATTGTGTTCCTTCTGGGGTGGGTAACAGCCAGAGTTAAGAGTGACGGGAGGACTCAGAGGATGTGTATTTTGTCATTTAAAGGCAGGTCCGTGTTCACTCTTAAAGCCAGCCAAACTATAACACTCAAGTCCGTGCTAAGAGGTGACTGCAGCCTGAGCTCAGGACTTCTCTTTGGGGGGAAGTATCTGAGCACCAATGGGCACATAAATGTTGGCCCAGGACGGCTTGGGGCTGAGCAGTCGGTAGCTACTCCGCTGAGCTGCTTCAAAGAACAGGGTGAGTCTGAGCTGGAGTTATGGTAAGCAGCCTCGACAAAAAAAATGCAGGTACGTGGGGCTCAGTGTGCTCTCAAGCCCGCTCTTTACCACAGGGTAAATACAGACTGTTGCCAAAGATGTTTTGCTGAGAAAACGTGCTGCATTATTTGGTATCTTCTTTTCAAAATGCAGCTCTTCAAAAATGGGGGAGGAAAAAAAAAGGCAGCGAGGACCAATCAATCAACCATCAATATCAGTGGCTACTTCTACTTGTATCTTCTATTGGAAGAGTCTTTTGCACTCACATTTCCTTAATACATAAATTAGACTAGAAAACAACAATCAAAGGGTCCAGTCAGTGACTCACACAAAAACAGTCCATTGAAGTCACTGGAGCTGCTGACTTGAGTAAGGGCTGCAAATCTGATTGCAAAAAAATTATATTTCCAATACAAAAATAGAAAACTAAATGTGTAAAAAACACTGAAAATGAACAAAAATGCATTGAATGCAAGCACAGTTGATATGAACTGGCCTTGACCTCAGCTGACCCAAATTAAACTCCAATTATTGTGGGATTAATTCTTCTGGCACGAAAAACACAGCCTGTCAACAGGAACTGAAAACATCCCATAAATCAAGAAACGTTAAAGCCTAGTTGAGGATTATGCATGAAGAGTGAGAGGATTATGATAGGAAACAGTTCTTAGCCTGATGAACAGCAAACTCAGCTTCCCAGATAAAGGAAATTGCATGTAATGCTCCCATACAGCCTAGAAGAAAATGCTGCAAGCTTTTGCTAGATGAAAAAGATATGAAAGTCAAAATCTGTGGGATGAAGCCTTCCCATGCAAAGCAAACAACTGGTGTAGATCTCTCTCTGTCCCTCTGTGTGTACGCAGCTGAAATTAATGCATTTCTTTTCTAAGTGGATTGCAGTTTGTCATATTTTTTCATTTATCTGTTTACTGTCAGTAACAGAATGCAATTTTCCACCATCTCTTTTAAGTTCTTGCTATCAGCATATCTCTTTTCAGGCTTTTTGCTTGATACTGTAGGTTATACTGTTGGTGAGGAGCTGAACAAGAGGTAAAGTTATTTAAAAAGACAGGAGATAAAGAAATGCATGCAATCTGTTGAAACTTATTGCACATGAAGGAATGCCGTCTTTCTCCAACTTAATGCGGACTACGCAACTCCTCTGTGTGCCCCAGTGGGGAAGTAACAGGGAGATGGCACATTAACATTGAAACTTCTGTGACGTGTCCATGCTCGCAGTAAAAGTTCTCCACGTCTACGATTTGCCCTCATTCATTCCAGTTCAGGAAAGCCCTTGCATATGTACTTAAGCTCTGCCGAAGTCAATGGGATTTCAGTACAAGCTTAAAGTTAACAATCTGTTGAGAGCTTTCCTGAATAGGGATCTGTGCTTATTGCACTTGGTTCAATCAACCGATGAGATTTTGGTTTCTGAGTTTTTCAGCACAAGAATAGAAAGGGTATGTTTCGTGCATTAAGATCAGTTCTTTCCAGTATTTCTAGTGTATGAAAATGTTTGGAGAGTGGTACAGAACAATTCATTCTGAAGAGACATCATTGTATATTGTACATATGCACACATACATGTCTACAGTCAGAAAAATTTTGCTCAATATTGAAGAAATATTCACCTCTGTTTGGATCAATGCTGTGGTTGACTATTTCTGTAGCACAGTGTCCAGAATAACTGAATTATCCGTGAAAGTTATACTGTCCATGTGAATGGCACACAGTCATTATGACAAGTGAGCGCTGTTCCGCACCCAGTGAAGTCCTTGTTGAGTGTACTGAACTAAATGCTCCATACTGCTGTGCAAGGTGATAGGTCCCATCAATGCATCCAAGTCGTTAAAAAAATCTACAGGGGAAAAAAGATTCGGCATCAGAAAAGTGAAGCTCTATTTGCTACTTGTCACCCTTTAATAGATTTTATTCTCTTGCAAATTGAGTCAAGCTGAACATTCCATGGGAATGAAAGTTTAGTGCTGGTGAGATTAATTTTAAAGCCCTGTGGTTCATGATGTTACAGGCTGATGCACAACAATTTTCTTTTCAAAGAACAAAACAGTGAGTTCGACTTTGCTTTTCATTAATTTCCATTGAGTCTTGATAAAGCAAACAGATGCTGGGCAAGATTTATTTTGAGAATAAGGACAACTAAATCAAAAAGGCTACTCACAAGCGCCTATCTATATATATGCTAGATATCTAAGCTACCGTGACAGACAAATAGAGGCCTGTACAACATGGTCATCACAGTCTAAAGAGTAATTTGGCTAACTAGCCACTAAGGACTAAATTCAGTTGCCTACTTAGAGGCATGTAGTGCCCATTTGAGATGCCCTCAGGCAGGTGATACATACAGCCCGGACTTGCAGATCTAACACAGGACGTGCAGGAGACTTCTGGAGTGGCAGTGTAGGTAAGGATACTTCAAATGGCATTTGGCAGCTATGGTTAGGCAACCCCTTCAGGGTGAACTGAACAGCTTTCTGAACTCTGCTGTTTGTATTGAGCAAAGCTCCATCAACTGTCATGGGAGATTAGCCCCCCAACTCACATATACACACCTACACTTCAGTGTCCTCGTTTGGATTTGAATCCTGCCCGTGCCCCTGCCTTAAACATATAAATCAGCCTTAACGCCAAGGAATACTTTATCATCAAGTCAGATGCTGAGGCACGTGCTCATGGAAACCAGCTCAGCCGAGAGAAGTTTTCTCTGAAGGGGGAGCGAGGCACCTTGTTCCCATCTGTGTCTGCTCGGATGGGGGGAAGGCTCGGGGCTGTTCACTCCTTCTGCAGAAAGGAGTTGTGCTCCTGCTTTTCGATGTGGTCAGGCTAAACGCATCCCATCCAGCTCCACGACTTTGGGGAGCAGGAAGCTGCCTTGCCTCCCACAAACTTTTCTCTCCAGAATGACACAGATGGCAGTGAATGCTACCCACAGCTATGTCTGTGACCTGTCTGTCACCAGTCCTGACCAGCCAAATAAAGAAAATAATTAGATGCTTCTGAGCGAGACAGCTATCAAAATT
Source organism: Calonectris borealis (assembly GCF_964195595.1). Classification (NCBI taxonomy): domain Eukaryota; kingdom Metazoa; phylum Chordata; class Aves; order Procellariiformes; family Procellariidae; genus Calonectris; species Calonectris borealis. The sequence goes on from NC_134312.1 coordinate 147,858,711, forward strand.
GCCTTTTTGGGCCGTTTTGGAACAGATTAGGAGCAGACTGAAGAAAAAATCACCTCTGCAGTCCTACTTTGCCGACAGGATTCCTATCAAAATAGTTATTTTCCTGATCAAAATCATGTGACAGTTTTCTAGAATAGTCCAGTGCCTTGACTCACTCACCTCTGTTTTCCTTGGCCAGGTTGTCAGCCATCTCCCAGTAGTCATAGCTGTGCAGGATGCTGTTGGTGATGCTGACGTGGTTGGCGGCCATCTGATGAATGCGCTGCGGGATGTTGATGATAGAAGATGGGGAAGGGGCCCCTGTGCTCCCCTGGGATCCTACAGAGCTGACTGGAGAAGGGCTAGGGGACATGGGTGATGGAGTTCCTGTGCTCCTGGAAACAGATATTAATACAGTTACTTAAAAGGGTGTTGTGATTAAAAACATGAGAGTATCAGAACATACTGCAGGTTAGAAAATATAATTTCTGACTGCCAATCTGATGTAAGTTTCTGTGTGGCCTGTGAACTTACTTTCCACTGGCACCCCAAGGAGATGGGTTCTGGGCAGCTTTTGATGAATTCTGTAAAGGAAAAAATAATTCACAATGCATATTATTTATATAAGACTATGAAATGAAGAACATTAAACAGTATAAAAGTAAAGAAATGTAAAGAAAAAAATGTGCAGATAGTCTCATGATGCAATAAACCCACTCAACCTACTCTGGTGTTGTGATGAAGCAGTGCTGCAGCACAGACTCAAGTCACAGTCTATTAAACACCCTGGGATGGGCGCTGGTTAGGAAAACATGTCAGCTGAAACGAAAACTTTTCACAGAAATCCTGGGAGTTCAGAAGAAAGTGCTGCCAGGACTCTGTGAGGTTTAGGTTGGAATTTCTTGTGATAGAGAATACCAGAAGGATTTCCTCCCATTCTTCTGCCCCCAAAGGCTAATGTCATTCTCCCAGGACCTGCGAGACTGCGCAAGTCTGCTCAGCCTGGCTGACCTCAGGGATGTGAACCTGAGGCTTCCTCAGCTCAGGTGGGTGTTTTAACCACCAGGCTCAAGAATCTCTCTCACGATTGCCTCTTGGAGCTGTTCCCTTTGGTCTGAATACGACAGCATTCACAGGGCCAGAGAGACTGCCCTTGCAGACTGGTGGTTCTTCTAGCTGAAGGGTTCCCCAGACGCCCCCCCCGAAGGAGACATTAGATCATTTAGTGTGATCTCTTGTATACCTTTAGTCATTAAGACTCTCACTGGTATAGTGTGCTTAGGCTAAAGAATTTCATTGCCTGAGGAGAAACTACCTTGTACAAGCACTACGTTTACAGAGTAGGAGAAATTCAGGTGTCTGCAATAATGGAAATTGAATAGCTAAAATGATTCTAGTACTTAATCTACAAGATCTGGTGGGAATTTACTGGCAGATTGCTGCCCATTTGACCTGTGGAAAAACTACTCTCCTTTCCCAAATGCAGTGACTAATTTAATCCTGGGCCTGCAAGAAAGAAGGATGTAAAAACCAGAAGTCTAAGAAACAAAACTTTTCTGGTCCATCCCATCCTCAGCCTCATATTCAGCAACAGCCGGTTTCTAATTCTTCAGAGGAAAGTGACCTCTTCGCACCCTTCCCTGAAACCATACATCCAGATAATTGTGTGCTGGAGAACAACCCTCCCTTCTTGACGGCCACGAGAGACCAAGTGAAGTCCTGCAGCTCAAGATCTGTTTACGGATATTGTTTAAATGCAGGGCTGCAGGTGTTGCAAGCTGCAGGAGTTACAAGCGTTACCAGCAGTACAAAAACTCTTGGTCTCCCATGGCTTAGGAAGGAAAAATGATAAACAAGGGGCTTCAGATCTTCACAGATTTCAAAGCCAGGAATAATCACCCAGGACACTCAGTCTGCAATTTCCCTTTTCCACCAATCATGGAACTTTTACCAGAAGCTAAATTACTTTTTAAATGTATTTTATTTTAGTTTACTTAAAAAGGATAGCTAGTCATACAGAAACCCTATGACACTATTTATTCTCCTTGTTCTCCTGCGTCCTGTGTCTAAGATCTGGCAGGCCTCACAGTTAGGAAAACAGATTCTGTTTCAGAGTTTTCAAGACTGGATTTTCTCAACTTCAGTGCTAGCTTTTGGATTTTGTTGGTCCAGTGCCAGCAAAACTGCATGTCACCTGGTATTATCAGCTCTGTTTCCATATACACAATGATCCCATCCTCTTTTAACCTGTTCTGAAGTAAGCTGGACACATCTCCTGAGCCTCTCTTCAAAAAGTTTGTTTTCTCATTTTTGACTGTGTCCTCTGAACTGCCTCTTGTGTTCCCACATCTTTCATGCGCACACCAACACTGGCTGTATTTTAGCAGTGATCACACCAGTGCTGTGGGTGCCCTGGCATTCTTCCTGCATTTTGACACTCGGCCTTCTACATCCCAGGTAAGTGGTACGAAAAATAAGCTTTGGAGTGTCCCGCAGGGGGTTCTTCCTTCAATGGGTTTTCTTTTTTTTTTGGCAGGAAGGGCTAAGGTATGAAAGATAAAAAATGAAAAGTTCTCATTTACCATCGTAAATAGAACCAACCTGGGAATCCTCAGCATTTGCTCCTCTTACAGAATAGTTTCTTTTTTTTTTTTTTTCCCCTTTTCTGATCTGTCTCAGAACTACTGGCCTTCATCTTTCTAGTGTAATGGAAACTGAGTACATGTTATTTACTTACAGAGTTGGAGGCAGGAAAATATGAAAATTGAAGTGGAGTCAAGGATGCTTCCGCTGTAAATGTAACCAGCCTCTGCCTTACTGTACAATTTCCCACACCTTTTTTCTCATGTTTTAGGTATATTACTCCAGCCTCCTCTCAGTTCTGCACCAGAAATGTGGGGATAAGTATTCGAAAGAGTGTAATGTTGTAAGGGACCATCTCTTATCCCACTTTGCTTACTGCTACCCATTCTCGTGGTTTCTTTATGCTCTCAAATGTGTCTGGCCCCTGAATATCTGTGACGTCTTTTTAGTTCTCTGCTGCATTAATTTTCTTTATAATGGAAAGAAAATGCTTAAAAGAAGATTTAAATAATCATTTTTTCCTTTCTAAAAGAAAAGTGTGCCTAATTTTCCCTGCAAATGTGTGTGACAAGGTTTAAAATCTTTCTTTGATTGATAATATATGTGGAAATTCTTAATGCAGTCAGCATTTCACGTCACTTGGTTTTGAAAGCTTTTAGATACCAAATATGAAATGAGTGGAGAATTGGCTTGTTTTCCACTGAAAATTATAGCAAATGGATTTTTTTTCCATTTTTACTTTCAAAGGTGAGAATATTTTCTAATGTGAAACTGCGCTATCGTATCAGCAGGAGCTCTGCAAAAAAACAAGCTCATCTTGGCTATAGCAGAGTATAAGTCCATTTTATGTTTGCTGTGAAACAGTTTCTTTCTGCTAGTAGGAGATATTTTACATGGTTGAGAGCCTGACCAGCCTGTTCTTAATGCATGTATTCTCTGAACTGATAAAGAAAAATAAAGTGCTGTAATAGGCGCATATTTCTTTCCCCTCAAATCAAGTCATTGTTAGAGAAACGTAACGTGTTGAATTATATATTGCTAAATTTTTAGAAGCAATTTCAGTGACTTCAATTTCAGTTTGACAACAATGGATCTGTCAATTTCCTTCACTGTCTTCATGTGTTCAGAATATGGTCATGAGCATTCGTGCTTTATTTGAATTTTTTTATTAACAAAATGTCAAAGGATGGATGTTTTTCATTTCAAGGTGCCTCCCTCTGCAAAAAAAACCCAGCAGATGAGCCCTGTGTTCAAAGACAAATGGCTGTTCAGGTCCCCCAGAAGAGTTTGTCTTAAAGCTTGTACTGTGTAAAGCTTGTACATATGTACTTCTATGTACATATTATTTTTTTAATTAGTAAGATGAAGGCTAGTTTTGTGTTTGGAGATGAAATGCTGGATGGACTGACTGCTAGGTGAGCTCCACCTGAAAGGTTTTGTTCCTGAGATACTTTCCAGAGAAAGTATCAAGAAATACCGTGTCAAATAAAATACATTAAAATACTTTGAATGACTTCTTGTCCTTTTCAAAATAACCAGGGTTTGGACCTGGCAGAGACTGGAAAACAGAAGCAGTAGCAGGCAAAGCGAAGCAGGAAGGGGAAGCCAGCAGTGCCGTGTCAAGTACATGGCAGGCGGTTTGGTTGCCTTCTGATGCTTTTGTAGAACTCCCACCGAAGTCAGTGTGGGCTGTTTGCCAGTTCCTTGGGTAAGAACATGTCCCACTGCACTGTCCTACCTATCAATGCTGCTAACTGGGAGCCCTGCAGCTAAGGACTGGTCTAGATCAAAGTCTTCAACTCGCAGGTAGTCTAGTGGAAAGTGTAATCCTGGAGGGGATTCTTAGAGCAAAATCTGCAAAACCTATTCACAACAGAGCTGCATAGCACTAGACACTCGACCAAGAATAATCTGAAAATACCTGTTTGTTAGTACTATAAATTTCTCATTCTTCATGAAGGGACACGGTGTGTATTTTGCAAAGAGGGGCCCTTGTGAAGACAGAACTGACTCAACTCTAGAACTGACTAGAGATCAAGTGTTGCCAGGGAAGTCTATGGTAAAACTCTACTGACTTCACGGGGGAAGCCCAGCACAGCTACTGTTTCAGTAAGATGCTGTATTTCCTATAGTGACATGCTGATCTAAAAACATATCATAAAGAATGCACCTTGAAATACTCAATAAGCGCTTTCGAATACTTGACCGCATGGTCTCTCTTGAGTCGGAACATCCTCCAGTACAGAAGGGCCAGGCAGCGGTAACTAGAACAAAAGGGAGAGCAGAAGGTAAAGCATGCCCCCTGAACAATAATCCCAATTAGTTATCTCAAATTCTCGAACTAACATGCAGTGGAAAGCTGACAGCACCTTGCTTACTGTTATTATCACCATTTGTTTACAGTAGTTCACACTTTGCCATGGATTCATGTGCAACGCTAGGTATTACAGCCAGGACAGGTCACACTGACAAATGCCACCAGTGAGGTACTAGACAAACCATACTCAGAAGGGTTTGCAGGGTTGGGTTCCCAGGCCTTGACTCCGACTTGAAGTCTGCACACTTGACCAAAGGCCTCTCCCGTGAAAAGGTCATTACAGGCCTGGAACCCAACATATGCATTTTTTTGTATTTCTTGTTGTAAATGCAAAGGCCGCCTTTTTGGGTATCTTATCCTGGGACTTTATTACAACAGTCTGGAGCCTGTATAATGAACTAGAGTCATCCTGGGTATATTTTGTGTACACCCAGTGGTCTCTTCCAGCAGCTGGAGATAGCTGGGAAACAGGGAAACCTTGGACCTGCCCAGATTTCACTGGCCAAGCTCCTCTGTGGGAAACCAGAACGGAGATTGTGTTGGAGCCTGGAGGCTATTTCTAGGCCACCTGCCTGATTTGTTCCCCAGAGGAAACCAGCAGTGGGCTGAAAAACTCAACGTGCTGTACCGGAACTGCCTGACTCCGTGCTCCTTGTTAGTCTGCAGAGACATGCACACTCTTAATGCTATGTAATTAAATGAGAGTAATAGCTATTAACTATAACTATACATCACAGTAACTGATAATCAGCATTCAGGACACACAAACTCTTTTCTTCGCTATTGGCTTTAGGTTAACTGGTCTATTTTACAAATCAAGAATCGCCGCCACCTCTTCGCAGCAAGTTTTTTGATCGGCAAGCGTGGGATTGCCCCTCGGTAACGCAGCTCTCGAAGCAAAAATCTGGTGTGTTTTGCTTTTCCTTTGGCAGCAGAGGCCTTATTTTTAAAAGCAGTATTTAGCCTCGGGGCCAACCTGAAGCACCAGAAGGTGCCGTGAGTTTGGAAGTGCAGAGCGCTCCCCCATCTCCCCGCGCCCAGGAGCTGCCCAGACCTCTCGAATTAGCGAACTGCTCTCGAAAAACCATCCCAGCCAGGGATTTCTCAGCCCGGTTGCCTCCTGTCCTGAAGGCAGAAGGTGAATTTCTGCCTTCGGCCGCTGGAGGACAGTCTCTCCTTAGGAGAAGGGGAGCCGGGTGCGCCGGCTGCCTGGCAGCCTGCCCGGCGGGCGCGGGGAGCAGCCAGGGGATGCGGTGGCCTCGCAGCCACCATCACTCTCACTCTGTCACCTTCACAGGTACAGCGCATATGCAAATGGTGTCAGCTCATCTGCTGGCTGGCAGACGGTGAGTTAGGATTGCTATTCATCGCCCAGAGAAGGCACCGTCTGCTTTCCCTCGCGCTGACCTTTCTGCTGAAACAGATGCAGCGGCTCCGTGAATTTGGATGCGGTTCCGCGCGCACCGAAGCGCTCCGGCAGTTCTCAGCAACCCTTCGTAATATGGCTTTATTTTTTTTTAACCGTTCTTTAGTCGTTTTCCCACCTAAGCCTTTTTAAAGCAATTGCCATGAATGCATTCTGTGCTCCTCGCAAAGGCACAGCAAACCAGTGACAAAGAAAGGGCATTTAAAAAAAAATTGCCTCTCTGGATATTTTGTTCTTTTTTATACAAATGATTAATTAGGACTCCTTATTTATGGAGGCTAAAGATGCATTTAATTTGGATTTTTAACAGATGGTTAATAGATGTTAAAAACACACTTGCTGATTGTAAATGTCCACTTACTGAGAATCAGTAACCATGTAATAGGTATTTTATGTATTACTACATAGATATTAAATTAAAATTTGATTTTAATAATGTTTTAGTATTTTACTAGCAATCAGCAACCATCCTATAGAATCTAAGGTGCGTGCATATATATCTAGAAATCTCAATTTAGGAGGTAATCCAAGTGGCTTAATTATCACCATCACTGTATATCCCTTCATACAATGTAAATATAATTTATGATTATTGAGCCTAAAATGTCAGCCACAAAAGAAATTACCAACCTATTGGTACAAAAGTACATCACTCATAAAAACAACAAACCATCAGGCATTTAAAAATTAATTACGCTGACGTACCATAGCTGACCTGTCACAGTCAATAAGTATAAATTGCTTATTTAGAGAGACAGAATGCAGACCTGGTACAGTGATACAAGGGCTGGACCTTCCCAGAGCAGAAAGTATTCTCTTAATTTCAACAGACAACATAATCCTATCTGGCTGCGTCCAGCATCTGATTTTCAAGAACTGGCTCACTGCAGAAAAGAAACCTTTTGAGGAAATCTTGATCTACTAACCATAATGCTGCCAGCTGTTTGTCTTCTGGCGTGGCGTTGGCGCCTGAGTGGGTTTTTAGTCTCACTGCATACCTTAAGCAAAAGGAAAAAAGCCAATGTGAGTTAACTGAGACAGCTTTATGTTACTCATCAGAGAGCTACGCTGGCCGATGTCATTTGATCTGCCCCCTTAAACATATTTGCTCAAGTTACCAGACATACATGTGCTTTTTCTGGTTGTGTTTCTGAGCTATTTTGCTATTAGCAGTGCCTCCCTGCACTCTTTAAACAGCAGTAACTCCCTTGAACATCCGTCAGTCCAGAGGGGAGCCTAGCTGGCGAGGTGATGCTGTCCTACCAAAATAACCTCCGCTCCTGTGGAGACCCAGTTACACAGAGTTCATGCAGAAAGGTTTTCACAGCCTTTGAAGGCAGACAGCCTGCCTTGAAGCTGGTGCTGCCCTCACCCTGCCAGTTCTGAGCGTGTCTACCCAGATTTGCTCCTCCAAGCAGAGCACAGCCGAGGGGGAACATGTGGCTCAGAGCTATTTTTGCTCATATGACATTACATTCAAATTCTATAAATATTAAACATCCACAGAGGTAGCACTGCTGTTTCAAGAGTGTATGTGCTATGCAATCACAAATTAGTTTCTGGAAATCTCAGCTTCCAGCTGAATACCTGAACAATGGACAAGGTTAGGACAACACACAACACTTCTGGGCTTGCTTCCAGAAAAATACCTGTTCCCCATAATTAGCTGCTTGTGTTTTTTCTTATCTTTGCTTTCAAACTTTAATCCTGATACCTGTGTAAAGATTTGGTATGAACGTTTTGTTTCAACAGGCATACCTAGTAAACCACTTATTTTTCTGAGCTGCAGCAAGTGAGACCAACAGCAATTCACACTACAACACAACCACAGCCACACACATTATTGAAAGCGATGGATCTGCAAGCAAAATTCATTTCCAGAGTTAGGACCATATAGTTACTATCATGAGAAAAGACAGGGCAGACAAATAAAGAGCTTTCTGCCTTTTGAAAAAAGAAGGGAAGAGTTGCAGAGATGGGATGTACTATTCTCTTACTGAAAAAAATATATGATTTTGTTTAATAACCTTCCAGTTAGAAAGCTGGTCTCAATCCACTGAAATGCATGAGAAGACAGCCCTAAGTGGAATAAAATGCCAATGGAATTGTTCATACGTAAGAAAATCATTGCATCAACACTAAGTCCAAAAGAATGCAATTGTTTTAGAAGCTTTGCTGCATTATGAATATGATTAAAAATTAAAACGTTTTACTGCCTATGAACTGAGTCTGTGTGGTTGACTGTCCTGAGGAATGATGCCATGGCCGCTGACGGTGCAGCTTTCTCTGCCAGTGTGGCTGGGCTCGCTCTCTTGTGGAGAAAGTCACTCAGCTGCTGGGATGATTTTGACCTTTGTGTTCTCTACCGTCAACAACGTTAACTATTAGTACCAACTATAAAGGAGGAAAGGACTTAAGAGGCAAACTTTCTTCATAGGGACTGAGGGTGGGACTGAATTCTAGACTGTCCTGTTTGGAGAGCCATGAAAGGGACTAAATGTAGGGGCCTGCTTTAGTGTGAGCTGGACTGCTTTTGGGACTCCACTGGCTACGGTAGGAGCATACACACCAAATGGACCTTGAGTGTCCATTTTTCTATCACTGTTCACATCTTCGTTCAGGTAACCATTAAACTGCAGTCTTAAACACATAGCAGCATTTTGCAAACTACCGCCCCATGAGAATGTTTTGGTATTATGTATTGTTATTTGTCCCTTTTGAGTAGCACGGGACTTATACCATGAAACTCTTGAAGTAATTTCAACTCAAGTAATATGAAAATCTTTGGAGGTTTTTTTTGCATTCTACACAGTTTCCTGTAGATTTCCATAGAAATCACCGATAATACATACATATTACATATGACTGACCAGGCACTTGGGAGGACTTCACTCTTCCCCTTTTACTGTATCTAGGGAATTACGTGATAACGTAGATGAGCATGTTTGCACGAACAGAATAACCCCTGAGGTCATCTCCTCCCTTCCTACCTGATGAGTTCAACTGTTTCTGAATACATTGTATAAGGGGATTTAGATTCCATTGGGCCTTGTTCCATTGCATTTCCACACTCAATAAACGATAGTGCTGCTTCTGCATAATTCAGTGCCTTTCCAAACTTTTCCACCTAGAGGGAAAAAATAAGGACACAGAGAAATAGTGTAATCATCAAGATATGGTTACATTTGATGGGATTTTCTCAACATCAGTTGTAAACTTGATGCAAGGTGGTATATCTTCAGTTCCACAAATTTTCCTACAAGAAAGCTAAAACCCATCAAACCCTGTGCATCAGTGAAAATCATAAGATACAGAAAGTAGAACTGAAAAAGGCTACAAGATGTTATTTGGTCCACACTCTTGTGTCCAAAGAAGGATCAGCTCTAGGACATTCCTGACACATCTTTGTCAAAGCTCTTCAGTGCTGGAAATTCCACAGACTCATCAGACCTTTTGTTCCAGCTTTCATTAAAAAGAGTTTCACATATGTTTGCAAATGTAGTTTTTCATCACTCAACAAAGAAAGGTAATGATTATAATGAACTAAGAGAATCAGAAATAATACTTTGAGTACTAACTCTCTTATTCAAAGGCTCATCTCTGTTCTCATGTCTTCTTTATCCTCACCATTTTCAGCACTTGCTTGACCACACTATCCTCTTGTCAGGAATTTGCTTCCTATATCCTCCTCCTCTTTCAGGGACTGCTCTGCTCCCTCAGCTTCTCCTGCCATCCTGCTTCCTTGCCCCATTTCTTCTCCTATTTTCAGTATTTCTTTGACTCTCTGTGTGTGTATTTGTGTACTTATACAGACATATGTACATATATGTCCTCAACAACAGTGTATATGCAAATGTGCATATAATGTTCATATGTGTACACTTACATACCACTTATCTGCTCTCAGAATTTAATTTTTGATGTGGATAGAGATGAATCATACTAATACCTCTCTGTCCTGACTTCTCTTTCCTTCAGTCAGAACTCCTGCGGTACATAAAGCCCATTAATGGACTGGATGCATTTGGTTGAAATCTGATGCACACAGTGAAAGGTTAATGGACCTTATTCTTTTCCAAGGGATAAAGATTTTAAATAGTAACTTTGGAATGGCACACTGGCTTCAATCTATTTTAGGTTCTTATATGACTCCCATTGCGATCATACCAGAGAACTTCACAAACTTTTTATTATATTTCTCTCCCCGACGCTCTTGTGCGGGTGGAAGTGCTATTATTCCAATTTCACAGATGGGGGACTAAGGAGCAGAGAGACTTTGAGTAATTTTCAGACTGCTCACTCTAAGTGCCTGTGTTAGGTATTGCAGTACCAAAGTAGGAGGTATCCAGCCCAGCAAGGTGGTTCAAAGTGCCTGGAGGCACTTTGGCAATATGGCAATTCCTCCAGGATCCCTACACAGTGAGTGAGGGAGAGGAAGTACCTGCAAAGAGTGATTCACAAGGGGTAAGTAAGTAAGGTGCTGGTCCGCTGTGTACGGAAGCTGCATGTGAAGGATGTTTCAATCACCTAACACTGATGGGAGGCTATTTAAACTGTGCCTAAGTGACTCTCCTGCAGGAAGCTTGTGGCAGAGCAGAGAATAATGCTTGCACCTCCTGTTTCTGGGAGGCTACCATAAAAACATTTCTCTTCAGGCTAAGAATTTCCTTTGCATATTAAGTGATTTTTTCCATTCTGTTTAAAGCAACACACTAAAATGCACCATTTGTACTTCTCCACAATATTTTCTGATTTAAGACTCACTTTAGAGTAATATGGAACTGAATAAACCATGGAAATTTGCGCTAATAAACTCAGGCAGAGTGTAAAACTCGGTGTTAGTGTCCTAAATTAAGGGCCTGCTTCTGCTTCCTTGGCCTTTTTACATTCTGCACAGCTGAGAAAAAGTGGTGAAGAAACGGAGGCTCTGCGCTGCCTTTCTTCTTTCCTGCTGCTGTTACAACAAAGTGTCTGACAGAGCAAGAAGGACTGCAGCTACTCCCACCTGCAAGACAGCGATATTAATGCAGGGTCCCACCCCACGTATTGCGCCTGCCACCTCAGCGGCCTAATGTTTTTAAGGCTGTACTGGCTTATTCATAGCGCCGGACAAACGTAGCCTTGGAGAAAGCTGAGAGACGGCTAAGCAGAGCTCTCCTGGAGCACTGCGTACTTAGTTGCACCTTTTGTTTGGAAGGACAAGCATCTCTTTAGTGCTCCATATAACCTCAGAATCCCCTTTTTCAAGAGGGTCTTACTGGCTACATTTTTAGACCAGTCACAGCCAGGGCCAAGAATCTGTTTGTTGCAACAGTCCTTTATGTGCAAGGTGTTCCTCTAGAGTTACACAGATTCCTTGTGTGCTTCTGATTATGTTAGGAGAGGTCTGCTATGAAACCAGGATTCTTTTGGCACTGAAGAGCCAAAGCTCTTAAAAAAAAGTACAAATACCTCAGCCAACAGACCAAATTTGGGGATACAATTATAGGAACTAGCCAGCTAGTTAAACAGAGGAGATAGGTATGTGGATCCCTTACACAGCCTCCATTACTATAGTTACTAATTAAAGCAAAGGAATAAATGGAAAGTTTTATTTATCCAGGCCTTTATCTCAGTAAGTCATTATTTGTTAAGTCCTAGTTTATTGGGCTATGAACATTTGATTATATAAACATTTCTTAATTTAACAAGCCTAGCCATCCTTATAATAGATTTTATAATTACCCTAGCAATACTGCACTGATGAAGAAACTGCATTACAAAAATAATTTGAAGCAACATAACTGGAAAGAAAATGTTCTCACCATTGCATCTGCTTTATGCTTCTTCCGTTTAGCTTCTTGCATAAAGTAATCTGCATTCCGTGGCCTACCAGGGGAAAATAAGAAGGCATTTTATTATTTTCTGAAGTGCAGAAGATTTTCAAGTTATTCTTCTCTTATTTTAAACCTGATTTGCAAACATTTTTTATGAAGAAAATACACTTATCATGTAACCATGCATCTTCTATTTCCAAATTGCTGCCTGTGGAGACAATAGCATTTATGGCTGTTCTCATTCTTTAGAAGTCAGTGATTCAAAGCAAAAAAAAAAAACTAATAAAATGCGTTTTTATGGATTATATAAACTGCTTCCCAAATTAGTGCAGTTTTGATCTGCAAAACGGATGCAAGCGTTAAGTGGAACAAGTTATTCCATCTTCTCCTCTCCCTGGTGCTTGCTTACCTCTTTTTCTACTCCTCCCTGTACACTGTCATTTGCCTTGGCTTCTCCCTCCTCTCAAAACAAATGTGTGTTTAATCTCTCCACTTCGAAAACACAAATCGAACCTGCTTGCCTCCACAACTACCATCTCACCCCCCTTCTCCCTCTTATCTGTAAGCATGCTGAGAGTGCCGTTTACTTTTGCTGCCTGGAGTTCATCTCCGACTCGGTGCTGGGCCGCCTGCTACAATTCCACTGGCGTCGCTCGTGCCAATTTCTCCATTGATTTCTCCTCAAACAGATCTCAGAGACTCCACCCCTTCCTTAACCTACCTGACCTACTGACCGCAGGGCACAAATTCAACTGCTGTTCCTGTGCTGAATTTCACAAGCCCGTTTCTGATCCAGACTTATTCACTTCCATTCAAACTGAAAACACAAACTGATGTCTCCTTGGCAATGTCTGGTCACCACCTCAGTGAGCTCCTCATGGCTGAAGCAAATTTCTTATCTCCTCCCACAAGTTCTCCCTATTGCATCTTTCTCAGTCACTGCAGAGAATAGCCATTTGCCATGTCATTTAAGGCCATAACCTTGCATCTTCAGTTGTTGCCTCTCATAAAAGCCTTCACATTTTCTGACCCTGCAGATTCTTCCAGTCTCATATGCGTGGGAGGTGGCCTTCTTCTTTCTCTACTCAGCTAAAACATGTCCTGGTTCTTCTCAGCTCATACTATGGTTACTCCCATATCCTCGTCTCTCTCAGAGAAGGAAGTTTTGCCTTGCAAAATAGTATTCTTAGTATTGGTTACAGTGTCATCCTTTTGCCCTTATCGAATGAAAATGAGACATTCTTGAGTGGTCAGAGTATGAATTCTGATATTTTTACCATTCATGCTTTTAAGTGCCTGGTGTTGTAAATGATATGGTATTATTGCCACTCAGCAATCTGTTACAGGTTAACCCCAGCCGGCAGCTCAGCCCCACCCAGCCGCTCGCTCACTCCCCTCAGCAGGATGGGGGAGAGAATCGGAAAGGTAAAAGTGAGAAAACTCGTGGGCTGAAATAAAGACAGACTAATAGGTAAAGCAAAGCAGAATAAGGAATTCATTCACTGCTTCCCATGGGCAGGCAGGTGTTCAGCCATCTCCAGGAAAGCAGGGCTCCATCACGCTTAATGGTGACTTGGGAAGACAAACACCATCACTCCGAACATCCCCCCTTTCTCCTTCCCCCAGCTTTATATGCTGAGCATGACGTCATATGGTGTGGAATACCCCTTTGGTCAGTTGGGGTCAGCTGTCCCGGCTGTGTCCCCTCCCAACTTCTTGCGCACCCCCAGCCCACTCGCTGGTGGGGTCGGGTGGGAAACAGAAAAGGCTTTGAGGCTGTGTGAGCACTGCTCAGCAATAGCTAAAACATCCCTGTGTCATCAACACTGTTTTGGTCACAAATCCAAAACACAGAACCATACAAGCAGCTATGAAGAAAACTAACTCTATCCCAGCCCAAACCAGTATACAATCCTAACTAGTTTTTTTGAAATTGGGATTTGTCAGCACACTTGTTTAAAAACAAGTTTTGTGTGAGTCAGAGAAAATGAAGTCAGTGGGATGGATGAGTCAAAAATTCTTGCTGATAGCAGTAAGAACATGCTCAGATCCATTACTGAGATCAGTGGGAGCAAGGGGGAGCCCCTTGACAGACGAGGACCACCATATATACATCTTTGAGACCTTAAGGCTATTTGGCAGTGCGTTTACTCAGTCGGTTTCCTTCTACTTAGGTGCACACAGTTTCAAGGACATTTAATTGCATCATGGAAGGTTAGTCAACCTTATTTTGAAGAGAAGGAAGGCTAAATATCACTAGATGGAAATAAAATTCAAAATCTGGCTGATTTTGAATGGCCTCTGCCCTAAAAAGCTTGTTGGTATGAAGAAAAACAGTTCCTTTGCTCCAACTTTCTTTAAAATATTATTTTCCCTCAGAGTGGAATTTCCCCCCAGCTTACTCTAGCCAGTAAGTCGGAAAGGGGACTAAAAACAGGATTGTATCCCAGTATCTCATAACCTACTGCAGCTGCAAATACTTCCTGTGCCCAGCAAGATGCTAACATTATCTTAATAAGACAAACCAGCTGGATTTGTTCTTGGCCAATTATGAAATATTAGACATTGAAACAGTGTTAGCTTGATATAGAAAATTAACTATGTTTTCAGAACCATTGAAAGAATTCTTAAAAAAATGTTAAGTCCCATCTCTCTTCATGTTGTGCAATGACCTAGGAAAGATTGTTTACTATGAAGGGCCAAAATGCAAAGCAGAGCAAATCAAAAAACAGTGGTCTCATCTCTCTGAAATGATCAAAGTGATGAACCTTTACATGATCCTTTCAAACACACGTCATTAAAATATGTCCTTTGCAACATTCCCTCCCATATATCACCCAGCACTATATGTCTAATTTGCTTGTTTGAAGCATGGTAAGAGGATGTAAAAACAAAGTGAGATAACACAATATAATTATGGTCTACTTATGTATATGTTAATTGTAAAATGGTTTTCAACTTGTAGCAGGATTTATTCTCCCAAGTTACGATTAGCAATGAGGGTATTAGCAAGAGGCATGCACATCACTGAACCAAGAAGCCTGCTTTCAGGGCCCTGCTATGGGGTGGTTAACCATAACGCAACGTGCAAAAACTGAAGTAATCGGTTTGTACTAAGTCCAATTGTATTTTGGGAAGCCTAATATAAAAAAGAAACTATTAAAAGGCCATTTTAAAGCAAAGAATATATATTCTCAATGTGAATGTTTAGGTATTTCCATAGGAAAAATACAAGATTGATTTACAAATCAGGGGATGCCTACCAGAAATTAAGATTCATTGGGAAAAAATGGATAGGGTATGTCTTCTTCTAGTTTCTTAAACAGAGCTTGTTCAATAGTGTTAATAAACACACCAAGTCAAATCTCCTTAGGCCATCTATGAAATATTAGTCTTCAATTTATCACTACATGTTAATAAACTTCCTATTCCGATTACTAATGTGCATGTTGGGTGAAAATGGAAAGCTGAAATGTCCTATAGATTTAATGTATGTTTATGTACATTGCATACATTTCTTATATCATTTTAGTAACAGAATAAGGATGTGCTTGGATTTAATTATTTTCTGATTTTTTTTAATGAGAAAGAAAGGTTTCAAATTCAATTTTGTTTAAGTTCCCACTGCACATGAACATCATTTGTCTTTTTAAATCCAGTATACTAGTATAAATTATTATGTCATGAAGTAAAAAACCAGAAAAAAAACCCTCTTCTATAGGTTTCTTGAAGATAACAGGCTCATGGACATATGAAGACACATGAGAAAGCTGATGCATAAATTAATTATTCAGGATAGCTTTTTTGCATACTGCACATTTTGTATCTATGAAGTTCACAAAAGATTGTTAATCATATTCTGATTTTACAGACCCTTAAGTTCAGGTGACTGAGAACCCATATCTGTTACAAACATGAAGGTTCATCCAAATTTCCTCTGCAGTTTGGCCTCTTTAGTTACATTGGTGATAATCTCAGACTGGAGAATTTGCAGGTAATCTCATTGGATGCTAATTTCAGAAACTGTTTGTTATTGATGAGAGGCATCTTGAGGAGAAGCAAATCTGTTTTCCCACTGACGAGATTCAGAAAGATCTGTGGCTAAACCCCTTTCCAGGTCTTTGTAATCCCTCTGCAGATCACAGCCTCGCTACAGCCTGAGAAGCCGGAGAATAGAGAAAATTTCTACAGGATTAAAATGGTACCAGACTACTGGTTGAACTGGAATGGATGAGAGTAGCAGAAGAAGCACTGGACTCTCTTTGTTAGGCTTACTGGTCATGAATGTAAACTGAAGTCCCATGGAAAGTTATTCAGTGACTTCTGGTTTTCAGACAATTGAGTCAGATATTCTCCTCTTAAGTTATTTACAGCTGTATGTATCTAATGGTGTCAGCACTGTCACTTCAGATTTACAAACAGAATTCAGGCCTCTTTTTAAAAAAAAAAAAATTTAAAAACAAGTCTGACTTCAAATTAACAGGTACAAATAAGTGTTTTATCTCTATTAATAATCTTGACTGCACAAGAAAGTCTTTTGTTTCTGAATATCTGATTGTTGGTACTTTTAGAAATATAGTCCTCTTCAACAAAGCCAAAAAGGAGTTCTAATACACTGCTCTAATGCGTCTCATATATCTCTCTGAAAGGCAAGAGAAAGAGCGTAAAGCATCAGTGCCAACTAAGTCAGGCTGCTGGTGAATTCTCCCTGGGATCAAGTGTCATTATGTGAAACTGGCTGCTCTCGAGGAGAATTTACCCTACTATGTTGATTGGGGAAAGCAATCAAGTACCGCTGGAACCAGTTCAATGCATTCTCAGTCAACACCAGCCAGTCACCTAGGCACTGGAACAGAATCCAGCCTTTTACAGAATAACCCCCCCATGGCTAGATCTGATAGTACAAACAAGGCCAGGCTTCCTTTTCAGCAGCGGCATTCAAACCGTTTATGACTTTGACAAGGGCAGCCTCAGTAGCATGGCTGTGGCTGAATCCAGGATGAAATTTATCAAACAATCCGCTACTGTCCAGAATTTCTCTCACTCGCCTTGCCACCACTTTCTCTGGGAGCTTGTCGAAAACCAGCAGGAAAGACAGCATTTCCATCGCTTGTTATGTTGCGCGGGATCCCAGCGTGAGGTGAGATGGCTGCGGGCATGGTAATTACTCCCCTTCCAGAAGCAGCCTTTCAGAATTTCCGGGCTGTTGAGCTCCTAAGAGTGGTGTTACCATCACCCAGGTGAAATGCTTGTGTGTGTATATGTTTCTCTCATCCTATTTAGCTCTATGCCGTTACAGCGCATCTCTGCCACCTTCGTCTTTTGCTGCCTTCTCTGAATTTAATTTACTCCAGTTTAGTAGATAATTGCAAAAATGTAAACTCATGCAGTAAAAAAAGGGAAGAGAATCAAACAAAGTGAATCAATAAAAGCCTTACTTCGTACAGTAATTTATCAGCATCTACTGCAACATAATCTCCTTGGAACTCAGCACAACCGCTGGTATTTACAGAGTACGGTGTAGCTTAGGCTCCAATATACAATTTTAATTAGAACTGCATTCAAAAACACATTTTTCATCTAATTTTTATATTTTATATGAACTATATACTAAACTATAGCATTTTCTGCTTCATTTACATAATCTACCACTTGTACATTATTTCTTACTGTGGTACGGTGCTTTATGAGGATACATTAAAAAAACCTAATAAAAGTTCAATTAAACATCATAAATGTAGCCAAGTGCATATTTTAATACCCTTCAGAGATAATGCTGCTGAAGTGTTATAAAAAACCAAACTAGCGCTTCCTCTGTGTACAACAATTGCACGTAATAAAAGCAGCTTAAATCATAATTCTAAATATAGGACCAGTTTCACAACTTTAGTAATCTAGATCCTAAAAAAGTGGGTGTGCTAGAAGGGAGAAGAACAGCAAAATAAGCGACTTTAAAATTTGGTAAGAGCTAGGGGCAAATCAGAAGAAACTGGCGTAGCCAGGGTTAGCCCATGTCCAGTTTTGAAGCTGTGCCAGTAGGCCCTGAACTTTCAGTCCAAGAAGAGAAGAAAATGCTGTAAGAGCAAGAAAACCACGTAAAGAGAAAGGTATGTGTATACAGCCCTGCCTATTTGCTGTTTCATACTGGGACATGTGTCAGGAGCATGTCTGACATGTTGGGTCACAGATAAGGATGGTCATCTTGGGGGTAACGGACAGAGCTGAAGCTGGGGAGCAGGTATTACTATACAAAATAGTGTTGTCCCCTGATGTATTATGGCTTCCTGCCCATTCCACAACTTAAAATAAATGCTGTTTTCTGGGGCATGGCACCGCTGTGTCTGGGGCATGGCACACGTGGTGGCACACAGGGTCGGGGAGAGCCCATGGCACTGTACAAGGTGGGTACCCAGTTATGGGAGTCTCATGCGCACTGTGGCAGGCCCAGCAGGTCTGGGATGCTCAGCAGAGGAGCATACAAGTGGAGAGGGCAGAGAGAGTATCTGTGATCCATTTAAATGATAATGCTATAGGCATTTCAGAAAGACAGGAACGAACAATCTGATTGGAGTCAGGCCAAATGTAAGAAAAATTTACTCAATCACACAACTACAGAACTACTATCTTGTTGGGCTTAGTATAACAAGGTCAGTATCTTAGATTAGATGAATAGATGAATAGTACAGATAGCTAGAGAAGGAGTTACTGTTGTAAGAAATAGCAGACAAAATTAAAGCCTGGCACCTAATTTAAATGAAATGAAGAAGGATAAAATAAGTGGGGATTCCTATTTTGGCAAAAATGCAAAATCCCCCACACTAACCACGTCAATGTAGTGAAATACAAGAGACCATGAGAAAGAGTCAAAAGCCACTACAAATTCCTGGGCATGACCCAGATCCATGACTGAAAGATATCCATATGAAATCAATATCTAGAGTAAAACATGCAAGGGCGAAGTGTACAAGCGAAAAGTGAGGAATGAAAGAAGTATTAACAATAGGGACTTGAGCTCCTGTATTAAAAGCAGAGGGAGAAAACTTTACATCCTTACAGATAAACTACAGTTGTGTCTCTTTCGATGTATGTTAAATAGATATTCTGAAATCAACTAATTTCAGTCGAAGGTGGGGTGAAAGCCTTTACAGTCAGACCTAGGGAAAGAGGGCAGTCCAGATTTATATTGTTTTAAAATACCATGGAATCACACCTTGAATTTTCAAGAGGGAGCTGAAAACCAAAGGTGGAAAGATATTTCTGGGAGACGGACCACCTGGCAGTCAGGTATGTTCCCAGCTCTGATGAGTGAGAAGCCAAGGTGTGGGTAAAACTGTTGAGTGACAGTACGTGTGAAACCTGAGTCAATGAATGCAGTATCTATGCTGAAAGGAGGAGGCGATCCTGAAACAAAGACTCTATGCAGGGCTCCTGTCCTCCAAAGCCTGTCTAAGAAACTTCAGTAATCATAGGATTTGAAAGAAATCATAATCAGGCACTAGAACACCAGGAAAGCATCTGATAGGGATTTTGGGAATTCATATTCCTCATGTGCATTAAGTCATCACAGCACCTCTCCGGCTCCATGACTCATTGTTGGTTCTCAAGATGAACAGGGTACTCCCAGGCTAAAAATGAGTTTGAACAGTCCACCTGTGATTCTCTAGGCTAAAGTGGTTATGATCATTTGCTAGTGTAGTTCGTTATCACTGGAAGATGAAAATATCCTTTATATCTTGAAGGAATGATGAGGAAAGCTCCCAGGTTTCCTTGGGGGATCACAGCCTTTGCACCCTAGGGCCATCACAGTGAGCCTTCTAGTCCAAAAGGGAAACTTCTGGGTAATTATATTGTGAAAAATGGACTTGAAGCACATTCTTCAAACATATGTAAAGATATTTTCCACTGCCACAGGGACAGCAAAGCTGACTAAGGAATTAAGCTGCAAATAGAGGCATTAGAATCTCTCTTAAACACACCTGTGAATCCTGGCATTGTGGGTGATGAAAACCCACAGTGCTCTGTGATCCAGCACAAGAAGACAAACCGTAAGTTACACTGGGATGGACTTCTAGCTCTTTGAGGAGAAACCAATGTTTGCCACCAAACCTGAGGAAAACAAGTTCTGTCAAGAACCAGAGGTGTGGGAGAATGGTAAACACCATGGGAGGTTAGATGAGACTTTCTCATAATCAGTACGAGACCTAGACTAGTCAAAAAACTGCAGGGTCTGGAGGGTGCTCATCACCTGCTGTAGGCATCTGCTCATTGCTCACCAGTTGCAGAGGTGAGGAAAGACTGGGAGAGACTGGTGGAAGAGACTGTCCTCTCCTATCTGAGAGAACCAGCTCTGCTGCTGGGACCTAAAGGAGAGTTTGCTGAGCCTCATTAGAAGACCTGCTCACTGTTATGATTCATTGTGGACTAAAGATATTTTCTAGCCAAGCTGTAGAGTTAGAAAAAGGCACATCAAAATCAATTGATGCAAACAAATCCTCTTTCCTGAGTGGAAAAATTATCAGAGGCTATTTCAGATCTGAGTCTGTCAATAAAACCATTCCTAGGCAATCTCTGTGCAAGTGAAATACGCAGGGCAAGGATACCAGCTCTATGGTTTGATCATCCATGCTGTTTAATTGCTAATACCCTGGCATAGTTTTGAGCTCAGTCCCAGACAATGCCTGGGCACAGCTGGGGGACAGCACAGGCTGGGGACTGTTCTCAGGAGGCAGTGAGTGTTCTTTGTTTTGGGGAGTGAAGACAGTTTAATCCCATAAACATAAGCAGTGCTGGACCACTTGCCCATAGGAACAGAGGAGGGGCATGGATGTTAACTTGTAAGTTCAAATGAGATCCACAGCTCTGGCTTTTCGTTGACAACAGGGAATAGTGGCTATAAATTCTTTACCCCGTGAGAATCTCCTGCTAGAGCTGATTAAGCATCTATTTCCCACCAGTCCAAGCTCTCACAAAGTGTCCCTAAAAAGAAAGGGGGTAGGTGGTCTTGCAGAGAACAGGCAGCTTAATTATCTAATCATGGGAGGCAGTGTCTGCTGTCTAATAGTCTAATGTTATTTTCTCATGAGCAGTGTACACATGAGAAAATTCAGTGCCACAAGTAAGAAGGGAAGGAGAAGAAGAATGGGATGGTCAGATGAAGTCTTGAAATCTCCCAAAGCCAAGAAATTGGGAGCAGTCCAAAGTAAGCATATGAATTTGTGAGGAACTTAGTGTAGTAGATGTTGGTCTATCTGACCAGTGATTTTTTAGATTGTTGACGACAAGAAAGAGGAGCCAAGCTCTATTCCTTAACTGTGCTCCTGAGGATGTGCTCAGCACTACAAAAGTCTCTCTAAATACTTCCGATGACCAGGAATCCTTGAGGCATTTTGAGCAATGCAAAGTGAGATGACTTCCAGATGTTGTATGGGAGTCACAACCCAAGAGCACCTTTTCCTTTCCACTCTGAGGCAGAAGAACAAGGAAGAGGAGACTGAAAATGAGAGACTTGGGGCTCAAGCCAAAACAAAGAGATGCGCCCAGAAGTTATCTTTTGAGATTTTTATGAGTTCTATGCATAACACCTTTACAGGTTGAATATTTTCTGGGTATATGGTTTACTGGTTGACAAACAAACACAGAAATGCTGTCTCACAGCAAGATATGTCCCTTGGACAATGTAAAGCTGGTGGGTGTGTATAGCACCTAAATCCATAAAGCTGGAACAAACACTCAACAAAATATGAATTTTAAAAAAAAAAGCTGAAGAAGATGTATTATCTTGCTCCTATAAGGCCAGAAAAAAAGGAAAATAAATGTAAGCGAAGAAAAAACACACCCCAAGTTTGAAAGGGTAACCCACAATGCAAGTGAGAGAATAATCCTGAGGAGCAAGGATGTTCTGATTTAGCCCTAAGGAAAACTGGGAAGCTGGGTACACTCTGCTTTTTTTTTATACCACACATGCAGTATTTTGAGGAGGGTGTGGGACTGTGCCCTCGGGCACCCACAGCATGTCTGTACTTATCACTTCAAGGACAACAGACTTTGTTCCTAAATGTGGTTATTGGGAATTCTACCATTCAGTGAAATTACAGCAGGACTGAATTTGGCTTGAAGCATTATTATGAAGCCTTGAAAATGTTCTCTTCATAGAGTCAGAAATGGCCAAAAATCCAGGAAACCTTGTTAAGAATTAATATTGGAAACAGCATTGATGTCACTTATACATGTGGTGTGCTGGGTACCTCGAAGCATATTTAGAGCAGGCAGTAAACAGAGGCAAACCAGGGCAAGTAGGATTTTGCCTGCCTTTTGACGACTGTTAGCTGTATTTACTTTTATATTGCGAAGTGTGTGTATACAGCACTCTGCCAAGCAAGATATACTTTTTATTGACCTACTTGTGTTCCAATTTATTGCTAGTGGCAGCTGTTGTCAATGATCTGGAGAAAATAAATTGAGAATAAAGCAAAGAGACACTGATTGGTCAAAAAAATTAGTTGTTGTTTTAAATCAAATATAAGGGATTTAGTCTCTTAGAAACTATAGATTCTGATTAAAATAAAGACTTTAAAGCCATGGCTGGATTACAGTAATTCAGAACTTCATGGATTATGAGACGAAATACTTCATAGGCATCATTTTGGACAAATGGTGCCATTAGGATTACTACATGATTTTAGACCTACTGTATTGCATTTCTTCAAATCCTCAGCTATGGTACTATACGAATTTGAAAGACACTGGCTGCCATGTTTAATTTGATCCTTCTAACATGTGAGTCAAATTTGTTGACATTTAACATTTGCAGCCAGTCTAATCTGCTACATTTCAGTGACTTCTCTGCACAGTAATTTCAGAATCAAGGTCTAGTGTAGCTGGTATTCTGGTGGTGTTTCCTAGATACAGGTTGTGGATGACAGTTGCAGTACATGAAAATCTCCCTCCCCTAGTTAGCACAACAGGCATTTAACTGTTTCTGGTTTTTAAGGGCAAATTAAGACATATTTGATTCTGTGCTTTATCTTATTTGGCTTTTTAGATTGCTTTTTTAAATGGGCCACAAGTTGCTTGGGGACATTCTACATGGAAGGCACTATACACAAACAGTTTTATTGCATGTCTCTGAAAAGGTGAAACAGTTTTATTGAAGATGCCTGCCAGAGAAATCACATGTATCACTAATGGAGAAAGCAAGTGATAAAAGCCTCTTAGATGATAGAGACAGTGAAAAAAGCAGTTTTCCTATGACAGTATTCTAGGGGAAAAACAAAACAAAGCAGTCCCCCTGTTTTTTGTCAGCATCTTGAGGGAAAATCAGATGAAGATACAATAGTTTTGTTGTAGCTGTTTCTGATTGTGTTTTTTTCTAATCCAAACATATAAGCACATCCTACAATTTTGACTTTTATCAGGCATACTAACACTGCCTCATATGTACATGTATAAACTGCCAAAAAATTGAACAGTTGCAAGTAAATTATAAATGATAAAGTATTCTAAGAGATATGAAGAGTTAGGTAGTACTTCTAAACAGTTTCAAATTTCCTCAGTGGAGATTGTTGAATAAATACACTGGAAGAGTTAAAAAATAACATGGAGGAAGTGGAGAAGGAGGGAAAATAGGAATATATACACAGGGGGGGGGTTTCTCCAAAAGGGGCAGAAAAAATGATTACATTTATTCAACTTACATCTCCTTATGATTGCCGTGAATACACACAGACACTAATCTCACCAGTCTTTTCTTGACAAACAAAACAGTTACATCCTTTTGAAGTCTATGGGAATTATTTATGCCTTATAGTAGGAAACCTGGATTCTCTATATGAGAGGCTGCTGTCCCTCCAGTTGTCCCAGAGACCAGGTGGTGTGAATAAACATTACAATTATTACAATTATTACAATTACTATTATTATTAAATCCCAGTTCTGGTAAAAAGCAGTTCCTGAGGAAACAGGGCTGTTTTCCAAGGGTTTCCCTTGGTATAAAAGAGTTAGCAATGTTGTAGGTGAAAGTCTGGGAGTACGAAAGGCGCGTCAAGGTCACACAGCTTAGAGAGCTGTATTTGCTCTAGGCAGTCTGAGGCATAGCTTCAACAGAACCTCTTCTACACTAGAAAAATCAGTATTTTCAGGCCAAAAAATTGCAAGTCAAAAAGAATCTGGATTTTCTAGATACCAGGATTTCAACCTTCAGTTTCATCTTTACACCTTATCTAAATAATACCACATCCTAAATGACCTTGGGAAACAAACCAGCAATTTTAATTTACCAAAAAGAAAAGAAAGACAATTACAAGCTGAGGGGGAGAGCAAGGGATGTTTGAAGGATGTAGTGGAGGTGGGGAGGGCCAGGTATCCCTCCAGGTACTCATGCCAACCACTGTTGCTTCCTACTCACCCTGCCTTTGTGATACCTTTTTCTGAGCAGCAGTAGCAACGACAGCAGCAGCTGTCAAGGCTCAGGGATGCAAGGCTCCCATGTGTCCTCTCCGCTTGCTCTGAAGGGTGCATAAGAAGGGTGCCCCTGTCACCTTGCCTTGCTATGGTTCTGTATATATTAATAGTCTGATGTGTGCATAATTAACGCCAGAGCCTCAAGGGTACTAATAAAGCCTTAATGGCCCTGTCCTGCCTCATGTGGGGCCTCCCCTCTCTGCCCGTGGGCTAAAGAAATCCATTTAAGCTCAGGTCTGGGCCTTCACTCCCTGCCCAACTCATCTTCAGCCCTTTCACAGCCTGGCCACGGCCCTCATTGATCTGGACCTTGACCTGGAGGCTGTCTTCCTGGCCTGACCTCGGACCTGCCTCGTCACCGTGGAATTGCCTGAGGATCTAGGCTCTTGGTTGAACCTGACTCCACCCGTGGGCCTGCCCTTGCTTGGGTGTTGTGGGACTGGACCCCTGGCTGGCACGGCCCCTGCCCTGCCAGCCGCGTTCTGCTCCTTGGCTCCTGGCTCCCCATCCTTTAGGGAACAGCCGGTCCTCACTGCTCCTTGATGATTAGAGGCTTAATTTATCATGAAAAATTAAAGAGTTTATATAGTATGTCTCATTCATTTCTCAATGTACAGTATTACTATAATACTTCTGGCCACGTCTCAGTTCCTGCTGGACAAATTGCATTTTTCTCTCTTTAAATGAAGAAAATGACACTGTTTTCTTCATTTTAAAGTCATCTGTACTTACATATCATCGAAGATAAGCTTTGTCCTTCTGCAGTCCCTGGGTGTGCTGGACAGAGGTGACCAAGGCTCTGTTTGGGACTGGGGCTTATTGCAGAGAAGAACATTTTCTGAATTGATGTGAATTGCTTTCTAGACAACAAACAGCAGAGAAGACATTGAGGAATTGGCTACTAACTTCAAAAAATCAACTAATAAACAACAGAGTGTCTTTGCATAGTGCTGTAAATTGGCCATTAGTTTCCCTACTATTTCAGCAGGGAGTATATATAACTGTCCTGCCACTGATAGCCACAAATTCACAGATATTGCTCAGAGCACTTTCTAAAGGGCTTGAGTTTCAATGTGATATACGGAAGAAATTGAGCTGAACTATTAGTAACTATCAAAACACTCTGAAACACAGTAAGTGAAATTATTAAAGAGTAGATCTGTTGTGGTCATTTAGAAGATCAAGTTATATCTCTAGTCTTCAGCTTCCAAACTAGCATTGTACCTTGCCTCGGGGGAGCAAGGCTCACTTGTTTGACTCGTTTCACGCTGCACTGCTGATGTGCCTGTGCAGTATGAATTTGTAGCCCAAGGTCCAGGTTTCTTTCTGCTCTGGGCCCCTGATCAGCTTGAAAGATCACTGCTCTGTGCCACAGCAGAAGCACATGTCTTTTGGCAGGGTCTCACGCATTCTCTCAGCTGCAGCCCTGTTCTTCATGTGGCCTCGTGAGCCCCTCGTCCCACCGAGTGACCTGCTGTGTGGGCTACCACGCACTGGTACCGTGCAAAGCAGAGGGTCCCAGGTTGTTTTTGGTTGATAATCACTGCCAGAAAACACTGTTCTTTCTCTGTTAGGTGACAGACAGAAATGCAATAGGGAACTGGACAAAAAGCTGAAACGGATGAAAGCCACTCCCTGGCTTGCGGTCTCTGACAGAAATTCAAAGGACCACTTGGGCATGCCAGTTAGGTGCCAGATGGGAAGTTGGGATAAAACAAAGCTGACTTTAACATTTATAGTTCATGAGCTCTCATCTTCTACGTGGCACATCCAGATCAGTTCAGCAGGCTAAAGTTTTCAGATGAATAACCACATACATAAGAATTTTATTGCAAAGGTTGTTAAAATGTTGACCAAATGGTGCATTGCTAGGCTATGCAGAAAATCTCAGTGAAACGCATTTGCTAAGGGTGTGGATCATAAAGCAATCACCTTTTACTTTTGATTTCCAGCACATTTGCCTGTGAAGGAATTTAAATTGTTTTAAAGATATCCAGTGAAGAATCATATCATTATAATTCTGAATGGATTATAAACCTCTAAACTTACGTTTTAGAAGTTAAAATGTTTAAAAATTTACATTTAATCCATGAAAAAATAAATTAATGACTACGATATGTTAAAATGCCTTTTTATTGGAATATTTTTATGTAATCAATTTTATTTCAATTTACCATAAGCATCTGCAAGATATTCTTGAAATACACAACTTATGACAACTTGTTTTTTAAAAAGCATCCAAAATTAATATTATAGTTACTACTTCCCCCTCCACTCTCAAAAAATAAATATATTTAAGTATATACATATATACTTAACATATACTGTGGGACCAGTTATCCCCACAGCGAAAGTGGCTGGAAGAGACCACTGCTACAACTCAGGTAGTTTGTTTTCTGGAAAGTTGCTTAAGCACTAATACTTAGGTTTTTGAAGCCTCTTATGTATCAAATAACAAATACAACAAATACATTTAGGATAAAATATATAAATGGCTTTTGTAGCAAGAGGAGGAGCACGGGCCTTTCTAGCAGCAGCAGAGTGCCGTAACAGCTTGACTAGACACTCCAGCAGTGGACATCAATATGATGGTACCCAAAATGCTGCTTCTAGGTATTTCACACAAAGCAGAACAGCTTCAAGGGGAGGACGTGACAATATTCTGCCCTTGATCTTCTACCGGCAGTGTCCCATAGGCTGGAGGTTAGGGTATGATTTTGAGAGGTGAGGGAGAGAAAGATGTGAATTCCCTCTATCAGAAGAGCTAACAGGCTCTTTACTCCATCATCCTAATCACACAACTCGTACATAAGTGGGGGCAGTGTCTACTCCTCTCTCTCCGTGCTCTGAAGGCAGAGGCTTCCATGCGGTGTAGTACTACGGCCTCATCTGGAAGGGTGCTCTGGACGCACTTAGTGTGATCAAGACTCTCTGACAGGTATCTGAATACCTGGGCTCTGAGGGAGCGGAGTTGCGAGGCTGGTGCTAAGTTGTTCACCGGCGTCGAGAGCAAGTAGAAACGTCTGAGAAAGTTGGTTGTAAGACATGTAGAAGGCACAGTCATGGTTAGGCAGTGGCTGAGTAGAGGCCTTATACAGTAGAGGCCTTATGCACCACACCTTTGGATGTAAGGGGCTTGCATCGTGCCAAGCGATACTCTGGAGGCCTAAAGCCATTTGTTTTGGGCCATTAGCTTTTACCTTTTGCTTATGTAGCCTTTGGTATTTGCCTGCTTTACAGCCTGCCCTCTTTACTTTCTTGTGTGCCTTGCTAAACTCCAAATCAGAAGAACTGAACTTACAATACAACATTCACTATTACAATTTTTTTTGCATAACATTCTGCAAAACTATCACGGACTGCAATACGAAGTGAAAAATACACAGCTAGGCTTTATATTGTGAACAACAGCATAAACTTACATTGAAGTCTCCGGGATGTGGCTGTGACTGGATTTCACCCTTATGTTTTTTGCTGGAGGAGATGGAAGGTAATAGACTGCTGCCATTAGGTCTGCTGGAGGAAGTTAAATCATCGTTGGAGTATTTGTGTTTTGATGCATCAGAGAGGGGAGAGACGGGTGACCGAAGCATTTTCTCATTTTTATTTATTGGTATTGCCAAGCTGGAAATGGAAATTACAGTAATGGAGTGTCACAAAGCTGGCTTTGAGAAAGGTAAATGTTTTATATATTACCAAAACTTTGAATTTAAAACCTGCTGGCAGGATAAAGTCTATTGGTACCTGGAAACAAGCTTACAGTATTGGGACCAAGAGTTCATTTACAAATTTGTATCATGTTTCTCCTCTTTCCCTTCAAGGCAAATTGTAATTCTGGAGTTAATATAAAGTCTGTATCGGAGTACTTGAAAAAAAATACAGAGATAAATGGCTACTTGCTCACCATTTCTTAAGGGATAGCTGGAGACGAAGATTAGGCTCTGAAGTGTAAGTTCAGGTTATGGAGCCCTATTTCACCATTACAGGTGACAATTTATAAGCCATGGCAATAAAACCATATGTGAACTAAAACAGGAAATGTGTTTAAAGATGACTGGCTTGTCTTTGTGCTCAGTGCCCAGCCTTTGGTAGCACTGCTTATACTAATCTAAGACAGATTTTGAAGACAAAGAAAGATAGGCTGGTACTGCAGACAAAAGGAAACATATGCAAACAGTAGACACAGAGAAATGTGAGCTGCTCCATCTTCTAAAGAAGAAAGCTATAACACAGACAGTATTTTCAGCTTTCATTTTTTTGGGAGAAGCTTTGGATGAGGAGAAGTCAGACAGACCATAAAAATAGGCCCAGAAATAAACTTCAGATGGACTAATTTGAAGAAAATATTTAGCTGAAAATCTTAAAGCAACACACACAAAATAAAAGTTTTTTTAAGAAGACAGTTTGCATTAAGACTAAAACTGTGATTAAAGTCAAACAGACTATTTTAACACAATACCTTTCCCTGTCACATTCCCCTTTATTCAGCCTATTACTTTTAATGGACATTTCTCACTTCTTTATAGTTACTGTATCAGACAGTATACACTTAATGGAATCGCAAAAAAGAATATGGTACAAACTATACTTTATTCCTGCACATCATTTCAGGGAACAGAGCTAATTAAATGT
Source organism: Calonectris borealis (assembly GCF_964195595.1). Taxonomy (NCBI): domain Eukaryota; kingdom Metazoa; phylum Chordata; class Aves; order Procellariiformes; family Procellariidae; genus Calonectris; species Calonectris borealis. The sequence goes on from NC_134312.1 coordinate 147,887,923, forward strand.
GCTCTTATCATACATTTGTCCATTTACCTGGCAAGTCTTTAAAAACTAGCTGTGAAAGAAGCCATGAATTGTAATTCAGAACCTTTCCTGTTTCCCACAGCGTAGTACATTTAAAACGCAACATGAACTGTTTTGCTTTAATGACCAATGCTGTTTACAAAAGCAAGAATCAGGGTGTGTAAGACGGACAACTGTACCCTTCTTCTCCCCCTAAAAAAAATAAGATCTTTAGCACTATTTTGAATATGCAGGCTGATGCTGTCATTTCTTTTCCTCTTTTTCAAACATAAACCCATGCCTTGACCAGTCATGTTTATACATCACTGTCAAAGTGCAAGCCTAACGCATGCAAGAGAAGCCATAGCTCTTTGGAAGTGTACCCAAGCCCCAAAAGCTTGGCCCAGAGCTTGTGAGGGGCAGCTGCAATTTCTAGTTGTGCTGCAGACCTTCCACATGGCCTTTGGCGCATTGCGTAGGGCCCACCTAAGCGTATCGTGAGCAGTCAAACTGCAGCAGCACCGTCACCTTATACTGAGAAGCTGTGCAGAACAACCTGCAGTGAGCTCTGGTCTGCTGGGAGTGGGCAGATTGTGGCACCCAACGTAGATGCAAGATATTTGGGGTTTCGATGTTTTTTGACGCTGCAGCCTTTCTTGTCCAACAGGGCCTTGCTCAGTCTGCACCTCAGACTGTAATTCCACAGTAGAAAATGCTCATGTCTGAAGGTGGTTTTGCTCCTCTCTTTGTTACCAGCCCTCAGCTGTGCTGACAAAACTGTCTGTGAGGCTCTGCTGGGAGCTGAATAGTAATAACCCCGGCAAAAAAAAAAAAAAAAGAAAGAGTGCTGGTTTCAGACAAGTTTCTTGAGTGAATTTACAGGAGAGCCTCATGGGCAGCTATGGCGGCATAATTGGAGGGGGGATGTGCCAGCATGAGCAGCTGCTGGTTGCAAGAGGGACAGGAGGTCCTGATATCTGCACTGCTGGTTTAGCTACGGCCTCGGTAGCCCATCCTCAGCTGTGGGAATATTAGCATTTGATATCACGTCCTACAGTAGCATAAACCACAGAAACATCTTGGAAGCAGGGCAGACCAGAGAAGAATTAGGAGGCAAATATACATTGAAGACCTTCTTCTTTGGTTCTTTAATGTACAGTTGCTACCAGGAGTCCTGAATATAATGTCAAGCAAAACACAAATTATTGTCCTGCTTCTAGGAAGCACAGAATTAACCCTGTGATATAGCAAGCTATGGCAGCCATGCTGTTCTCTGAAAATGAATGCGATGTAAAACATATGACACTGCAGTAACAGGAATGGCATGCCTGCATGCAATCACCCACAATAAAACAAACTGTTCTGTGTATTGTTTTCACTTTACGAAACATATGTGACATGTCAGGACAAAGAAATTGAATGCATATTTTTGAATAAGCACTATATATATTAGTTTTCTCCATGATTTTTTCCAGTATTAATGACAAGAATTGCTCAAACTCATCAGTGATGTGTACAACAGAAAAGTCTACTACAATAAATACAACTATTCTCTAATTTTAGCAGTTCCACCCCAAGAGATACCCTGATACTACCAGAAGATGATTTTTTAAAAAATACTGATGACCAGCATGTGCTGAGCAGCATGCAGGTGAACTCTGAAAAGATGCATGTCTAAGTTTGACTGCTGGAAGCCTCCAGCCTCCAGAGAAACTCAGTATGATTGATCTGACATTGGTAGGGGTCTGTGTGCATAAACCATGCCAGCAAACGCTAAATATTCATCATTTATTTCATGCCCTGCATCCTTTGAAAATCTGATTGTTTTTAATGTCTGAGTACCTTGTCCTAAAATACCCACTAATTACACAGAATAGATTGCTTGTAATCTCAAAAATATTGGATCTCAAATATATTCTGAAACTGAGTATTGCAGGCATTGTTAATGAATATTTTTCTTAATCTTTTCCACAGAGTTTGTAGAAAATTGTATTTAAACCCAGACATACAGCCAAACTTTAAGTTTGAAAATCATAACACTGTAAGGAAAGGAAAGGTTATAAAATGGTTGCCTATGTGAATTGGTATCTACAACACAGTGTTTGGGAATACGTCTCGGACGGTCGCACTGCTGTAGGTATAATTACTCATTCCATGAGCCTCACACTTGAACTCACAACTTCTTTGTGCAATAGGACAAAAATGCGAGTATATAAATGTGTCAGGAGCTGCTAACTTGTTCATTAAACCAGAAGAAAGGAGAATGCAGTGGGCAATTTTTCAACATAAAACGTGATAATTAAAAAATAAATCCTATTAAAGGAAAAAATAACACACAGCATTGAACTGCAACTAGTTCTATAGCTCAGTGGTAAATAAGAAGGAAAATGCTTACCTATTTTCATTCATATTGCAGTGATTTGCTGTTGTGATGCTATGGGCAGAGGCAGGTAGTCGTGAAGAACCCTCTCTTTCTAAATGAGTCTTCTTGATGTCTCTGCACTCTTCCTCATTCTCACACTGAGTGAAGAGAAAAAGAATAATCTTGTAGATTTTGGATTTACTACAGATCCAAAAGTATTTCAACAAGTCAGGGGCTGGTATTTTCTGGCATTTCGGTATTAATGATGACACTTTCTTTGAGCATATACCTAACATGGATCAGAGACGATTGGTCCATGTGTTAAAAAACTAAAATCTAAAGAGGCAGTGTGTAAACAAAGGAGTGGCATATCAAACTTGAATTGTTTCAACCACTTCCCCACTTGCACCTTGGGATATTTTTTCTTTATATTGCCCTCTCCCCATCTCCTGCTTTTCTCTTGCCTGGTCCTCAACCTCATACCTCTTTTGTCTCTCCCCGTCTTTTCTTGGCATCAGTGACTATGCCTGTACTAGTAAACACAACAGATCAGCAACTGGCCCTGAGGCCAACCAGCATGGCACAGCTCGCACCCATGCACTCATCTCACTCCTCCTTCAAACCAGGGAATGCCACATTCGGACTGCCTTTTGGGAAGGGACCTTAGTCTGTGCGGTTCCAAGCGAGAGTCAGACCATGTTTGGAAGAACAGAAGTTGTCCCAGGCTAAAACCACGTTAGCAAGCATGCTAACAATTAAACAAAGAGGATGGATGACTGCATGCCACCACTTGGGGCTGGACCCTGGCCCTATCTGATCTATTAAAATGAACATCGCCAGTGTTCCCTGCCACTTTAATTTCATCTTGTGTTCCTTAGGTTCTACCATTGTCTCCCAAAGGCTCTGCTTTCCTAACCTCCTACAAAGTCCACACCCTTTTCCACTTCTAACACTTCTCTAGTTGCCAGTGCTGGCTGAGTTTTACTTGTGAACTGTTGATTCTGCTGTATTTAGTGCCTTGCTGCATGGTAACAACATTTTTTTTGTTATCCACTGCCACTATAGCTGCTGCTAAGGGGTTAACATTGTAGCTTATATTCCACAGGAGTGAAGATCTTCTCACACCTCAGTGCTTAACCATCCTCCTCTCTCTACGTTGCCCATCTTGACATCATGACACAGGTGGAAGTAATAAGGACCTCTTTCTAATTTTGCAGTTCTGCCTGATAATCTATTCTTACTAGTCTTATTCTTAAAGACTTTTGGGAAGGGGCATCATATATTGTGAGTTTGCATGGCAACTGTCCCGTTGAGGGTCTTATTCCAGGCTGAGAGGCAATTTGGTACTCCAGGAATGCCTTGTATTTATTATATCACTAAAACAACCAACAACAGCAATGCTTTAAAACAGAAGAGTAGAAGATAATATGTGCCACAGAAAGTCGGATTAAGCATTTCTAGTCTGACTGCATTTATTTTGCTCTTCTATCGTGTCCTCCTGTTTCCTCCCGTGTGCACAGCCTGGCACTATCACACTGGCATCTCCTATGGCACCAAACATAAAACTTTTGCTTCTGCCACTCTTTCTTGGCCAGTTCCCCATCATTTTGTACTGTGCAATTACTTCCATGCTACTTCCTAAAGAAAATGCAGACAAACGCACCTCAAAGCTTATCAGGGCTCTCTCTTATGGCTCTACCAGTGGCCAGAACAAGGCTGCCACCTTTCAGATACTAAAAAAAGAACGCAAAAATGAAAAAAGATAAAAAAAGGAAAGACTGCTTTAGATAAACGGTCCCCAAAAATGTAAAGATCAATCTGCACACATACAGTAGCTCAGAGGGTGACAGATGACTGCACAGTAAAACTGTTCAGAAATTGGGCAGATGGCAATTCCAGTTCAGAGTGACTTTTGGGGTCACATCAGTGCAAACGGACCAGAAAGCCTCCTCGGTGGACAGCTGTGGCCATGGAGGGGAGGGAGCTTTCTCCCTGGCAGCACCAGCGGCTCAGAAAACGTGGGAGAGGCAGGGCGGAGGGGTGGATGTGACCGGAGAACTGTGCCCACCCGGCTGCTGTGACAGTGCTGCTGGGGAGGGGGCAGCTAATGGACTACACTCCCACTTCTTACAGCTGTGTGAGAGCCCCGAGGTAAAAGGGGGTCACAGGGGTGTGAGGGAGGCGGGTTGCAGAGCCAGGCAGGTTCCAGGTCTCTGCGAGTGCATCCCCCACGAAGCCGGGGCTCCCTGCCAGGATTGAAGGACTCGCCTTTTGTTGAAAATCTGAGGGGGAAAAAAACATTGCCTCTCCTTGTTCAACACACACAATGATACCACGCAGGCCGTGACCAGGTAGCCATTTATATTCCCTTTGCCGACCTAAGCATCACCTCCAAATGCTCAGGGTCTGAGAGAAGCCTCAGGAGAGAATACTATCCTATTAAAAGGCAGTGTCTTTGCTAAGGCGTGGAAAGCCGCATGCCAGCAGCAAACGCTGTCTCCAAGGGGCTGTGATCCCTCGTGGCCAGGAGTTTCATCACCTCCAGGGATGGCATCTCCCCTGGGGCTTGGCTGGTTTCTATGTGGCTAGTGGGGACAAAGCCCAGCTCCAAAGCGCCGGTCCGGAGAAGACACTACCATCGAGCACTGGACGCAGGCACAAGTGATGCTTGCCTCCCACTTGCTGGAGGCCCCCCTACCCGCACCAATCGGTCCCCCCGAAGCTCACCTTGCGTTTCCTTCTAGATTTCGGTAAACCCTTCTCTGCGGGGGGGTCAGCACTACTACCCTGCGGGAGGCTGGCCGCCTGGTTTGCTCCGGCGCTCATGGCCAGCGGCTCTTCGGGCAAACGCTCTGGAATCCTGGACAAAAGAGCCAAGTCAATGTTGACCCACAGCGACTTTACCTCATCACTGTCTTTCAGAGGAGACAGGAGCTCATTCCTACCGAAAGGAACCAGGGTGTAAAACTGTTCCTCCAGCTCCTTTGCTATTTCACTACTAGTCCTGGCATTAATGGAGCCAAAGGCACTGCAGCCACCGTGGGGTTTGCTGGTGGCGCCGGTCCCCGCGTCCTTGGCGCGCGGCTCGGCCCCAGCCGGTGCCGGTGCCTTGGGCAGCGGGCGCTCCTCCCGCTCCGACTCAGAGCCCGAGTCAGAGGAGGATGATGAGGATGAAGACTCAGTCTCGATGAACTCCTTGGATTTGGGTGCCGTTTTGCTCGGCCCCCGCGCCCGACGCTTCTCGCCGGCTGCAGCCGAGCGGGGCTCCCGGCGGTGCCCTGCTCTACAGGTACCACCGCTGTTGCTGCCGCTCGGCCGGGCCCTCGGCACCTCGCCAGCAGTGCTTTCCGGAAAGCTGTGGCTCCCGGGAGGCTCCTCCGCGCCGGGGCAGTGGGAGCTGTCCCCGGCAGAGGTCCTCTCGGCCCGCCGCGGTGCCTTCTTCCCTGCCGCCCGCCTCGGAGGCCCACCGTCGGCGGCGGGGGGTGACTTTTGCCGGTTGCCCTTGCTGCCCGGTGCTTTGTTGGCGGTCCTGGGCCGCGGTCCGTCCCCGACGGCGGCAGTGGCGGCAGCGCGGCCCTCCCCACTGCGGTGCTCGGCCGGGCCGGTGGCCGGGGTCTTCTCGCTTTCCTGCCGTTCCGCCTTCACGCGGCCGTAGTAGGGATGGGCCTCCAGCGCCGGGCCGTCATGGTGGGTCAGGATGGGTGCTTTGTGCGCGGTGACTTTATTCAGCCACTTGTCCAGCTGCCACTTGTTGGATGAGGGTGGCTCGGGCTGAAAGGGAAACAGATGGCAACAAGCTTAGTGCCGAGACCCTGCTGCCCTCGCGCTGGGGCTCCCTCAGGGACACCGAAACGCTGGGTCCCTCCTGGTATTGCAGAGATTTTCCTCTGGTCAAGGAGCCACCCTCACGCCGTGGCAACCCCCTGGCCCTGGCCCTGTGTGGCGGAACGGGAGACGCGGGGCATGCCGCCTAAGTGGGGATATTTTTGGTTTCAGAATGAGGTTGGGAAGGAGGATGGCTTCTGTGATTCATCATTTCTAAGGATGATTCACGCAGTGCTACTGGCATCGGCTTTACTGGGAAACGCTCCCAAGTTTCCAAATAGAAAAAAATATAATGGCTATAGGAAGAGAGGAAAACAAGGCAGGGGTATGGCTGAGGCTAAGGGAGTATAGCTAGTGGGAAAGCTAGGGATATGTATTTTGTGTCCTGCACCATCGCAATAAATCCGAAAAGTATTTAAAAAGCACACAAAAAGGCATGTAGTGGGGAGCTGGAGGACTAACCAGGCGGTTCATGTAATCTGTCTGGTATTGACATTATAATCCTGTGAGATGCCACAAACATTTGTTGTGTGGTGGTACTGTCAAGTGCTCATTTTGTGAGTATTGTGCGGCTGTTAGTTTTTCTCTTTGTTCCTGTCACAATGCGATCAAGTTATAAGAGAGCATCTAAAACATAATGGTGTTTGGACAGTGAAGAAGTGGGATAATTATGATTTCAAATGTAGCCACAGCTCAGACAATGTTATTTCAGAACAATGTGCAAGCGTTTTCTAGTGCTTCTTGCAATCAGTAATTTGAATGTAATAAAATGAAGAGGAAAGGCAAAAAACCCCAAAAGAAATAAATGATGGAGTAGATGGCCAGCCATAACCTAACCCCACAGAACCCAATCTGAAAAGTCTCCTAACTTCCTTAACGGGACCAAAATTTGATCCACTAGGCTATGGCGTATGAATAATCAAAAAGCGTGTCATGAGTCTAACATCGATGCTCTGGAAGAAAGTTTGCTCAAGAGAGTATATACACAGTCTCTAACTTAAAAGAGTCTCTTACTTAACTCCTTATTTAAAGTAGGTGCCTGAGGGCAACACAGGTTTCCTGCATAGCCAAGGGCATCTCCAGAATCACCCACTGAGGGTTGTATTCACTCTACATGGAGCAAAGGCTCCTAAAATAAGCAAAAAAGTTAGACATCAGAATTCATATGACACAAATATTCCTTCTCGCAAAAGTGTCTAATTTACTCATTATTGAGCTAGCCAATACGTATGGGAAATTTGCTGAATTGCCTTAAATTTATTTTTTCTTAAGCATGCTCCCTAATATCTTAGATGAGGAATTTCTTTCCTGATCTCTAAATCTTGAAAATGCATGGGCAGTATTTCTCTTGGATGAAGATATATTTTTACAACTCTTAACTCTTTATCTAAAATAAACAGCATTTTTTTGATTGCTGCTGAAAATAGAAACAGATTTGTTTGGTGCCATTTATTGTGCACATACTGAATTTACTAGATACATAACAAAAGATTCACTATACATGAAAGTCTTTCCACCGTTCAGGTGTATTTAAGAAAAGGACATACATCAGAAGTACGTGGGGAAAAATACACCTCTGCCCATAAGTATAGGTCAGAGTGAGGGCAGCTTGAAAGTTCAAAAGAACTTCCAGCTTTTCTGTTACATCCCATTCTGTGTCTTTATGTACCTTGTAATTCTTGAAAACAGTGGTTCACAAAATATGGATTTCAACGGATCACAGTAAACCAGCAGAAAACAGTGATTAACTGCTACAGTGTCATAACATGGCAACGTGGTACCTTCCTAGAGTGATACATCTGCTATTTAGGCAGAATAACTACAGTCCCACCAACCTATAAGCCAAATAAGAAGTCTAATAAAAAGGATCAACAATGTTGCCAGCTTTACTAATTTTGTCAGGAGTTTCAGGACATTTGTTCTTTTTTTTTAAAGCCTCAGCTCTCAGAATCATGGGCTTAGATGCACTTCCAGGGCTTATTTAAATAAAAATACAAATCCTTGTGGCTGCTGGAAAAAACCCTTTAAGACGCATCTGCTAAAAGTAAAAAGCCTGCAGCCCATCAGGTAAATTAAAAGAATTTAAAAAATCATAATTTAAAAACTTTTCTCACTATTTTTGGACCCTGATACAGTTTTGGAATATTTGAGATTGTCAGTGTACACGAGTGATGCCAATTCACTTTTGGAAGTAGTTTATTCAATTGATTGCTCTAACTGAAAAGTACTGTACCTTGAAATCACTTAAAAAAACAAGGTACCTTGCAAGAGAACAAAATCATGACAGGCAAGAATGAAGAGCAGGCCTGGTAAAAAAAGGGATTGGGAAAATTCACTTGAAAGTTTTCACCAGTCCACTTTACATGCATAGCTGCAATTATCTGTGGGAGAAAAAGAAAATCCCTAATTCTCCAGTCCACATCACCCCCCCTGAGCACGTCACATACCATTCTATGGAAGAAAAGTTTGTTTGCTCAAAGTGGGAAATTTTCAGCAGCATGTAAGGATGGAAATTTATATGAATATATATCCAGAGTGATCAGATAACAGAATGGTCTCTGTCCTTTCGTTTTTGTGTCATGGAAATATGCTGCCCTCAAGGCCTTGTAGAGAACTGGGCAGTTTTTAATTGGGGTAAAGCTGGTGGTGCCCAGATGGGCAGCAGTAATAGGAATAACAGTCTGTGATGAAGCTGACTTGCAATGAAATATAGGTTTGGCATGAAAACCCAAACCAGGAAACTTTACGAGACAAAGATAGTTTCAGGGACCAATGCACCACAGGCATACACATGTGCCAGGCTTCATCAAAAAACAGAAGCATGTGATACGCTTGCTTAAAAATTGTGGGTGGATTCATCTGTACAACATAGACACCTATATCTGAGCTAGTCAACGAGTTCCTTCTCCAGTCGGTGGACTGCTCTTCTAGGGTGTGAAAAATTTCCTCTTGAAATAGACATCTGAAATAGGCCAGATGAGCTCGGCCCTAAAAATGTCTATTCCTCTCCACCGACTGTAAAGGAGAGACTGAGGTGATGAGCAGATGTAGGTATCTACAGTGCAAGTGTCCAAATTTAGGTTTGATGACTCCCACACAGCATGTCTATATATCTGAGATCTCTTCAAGGCTACAAGTGCAACCAGAGGCACAAGTGGCATGCATCCAAAAGAAACCTTTGTCAAAACATTATCCAGAAACACCTTCTAGGGCAAAGGGCTATTTAACAATGTAAGTGTAATGGGGTCACTCTACGCTTGTTATTACAAAAAGGGACCTAAGGAGTAGCTAATACCATGGTAAACTGGAAGCATGACACCACTTGCATTGAGAGATTAGATAGCCTATAATATGTGCATGTACTTAGCCCACTGTGGGGTAGGACTGAGCTATCCGCCATCCCTGCAGTATACTCCGCCTATTGTGAATCCACATACTAATTTACCCTTATGATAACTTGCTTGTGCTGCCCTGCTATAAAAGATTTAATTCAGGGCAATCCCCATACAAATGTGGTGCCTTTTCATTGTATTTAAGGCATAGATGATGATGATGATGATGATTATTGTTATTACTACTACTACTACTTTATTGCTATTATTAGCACTGCTGCTAGGGCTTTATCAAATTAGAACTGGGGATTCCCATGTGTTAGGCACGGCACACATGTACTGAAAGAGGTGGTTCCTGCCACAAAGAGTTTTCTGGAGGCAAGGAAGAGTTTAGTTTGTAGTCATTATCAAAAACAGTCCACAGGACAGCTAAAGCCCATGAATCCTATTTGCAAAGGTAAAGATAGTGTCTACAGTCGGTCTAGTGGTAAAATCCCCTTTTCTTCTGAGTGTACTAGTCAGGAAATTGAATCATGGCTATACTTAAGATGGGAAGCAAAAACTTTTTGGAAAACAAGACAGATACAGAAAACATAGCCCTCCTACCCCTCAACCCTAAAACTACAACTCTTCTTCCCCTGTCTCCCTAATGAAATCTATCAGTGAAGAAAGGCTGGTGAGGTGACAGGAGCACCAGTTAGCTAGTCTGTTGGATACACACATTCTTCCTATTTTCCAAGCTGAAGAGAAGAGAGCCAATACCACAGAGCACCTGAGGGAACAGCAGGGATTCACAGGCAGTGGCTCCTCAGCCACTGGTACTGATGTTCAGGCATTTGAAGGACTTGATGCACAGTGGTCAGGAGGTGGCTCTCTGCTCATGAGAGAGGAGGGGGGGGAAGAACATAACACTACAAATCACTTCAGCTTTGACTTGGTCAGTCACAGCGTGGGGACTTCAGACAAAAGAGTATATCCTGTGATGATGGAATAAGCATGGACAAAAAGTATATGTGAATCCTTGAAAAAGAGGAAAAGGCTTTAATGGTTGTGAACTAGTCACAACAGCAGAAGCTGTAAAGGACATTGCATCTGGTGTGCAGGGCTGGCGGGGCCCAGGACAGGACACCTCTCTCTTCTGCCTGGTTACTGTTGACTAGCCACTGATGCTTTGTCCCATGCGATGGTTTCTCCTCTTCCTTCCTGCCCATTCCCCCCTCTAGTCCTCCCTGCATAGTGGGATTTGACAGTTGTCTAACCAGATTCAGCCTTATTAAAGGTCTGCAGGATAATTTAACGAAACAAAGAACAAACAAACCAAATTCTTAGCTTTTGAAATGTAGCTCTTTCTATGGACTTGACACCAAATTTTTTTTCTACCATCTGAAATAATTGCAAGGACAAGACATCGTTGTTTTCCAGAGTCCTCATTTATGACGTTAATTAAGGTCATGCAAAGAATTCATGACTTCAGCAAAGAAACAGGAGATAGAAGCCTCAGTCCCTTGTTCATAATTTCAGGTTTGGCAGTCCACAAAACTGTAACTACTCACATTAATGTCTGAGGCACCTTAATTTGTCCACATCACTGAAACCAGTCTGAATGTTGTCTCCTGTTCTAGCTCAGCCATTAGTCTTAGTTTACTGCAGACATAAAGTGTAGACAGCTGAGCTAGTCACTACAGGCTCTAAATAGTCAATGGAAAGAAACAGACACTTTTAGGGTGCAATTCATCTAATCTATTTTATATGTATGCTTTACAATGAGCTGCTTTTACACTCTAGGCAACTGCATTTAGACACCTGAGAACAACTCAAAGATCTCAAAATGAGATGAGGAAAAAAATACAGAAGAAATGAAACAGCAATTGAATTTCTATCTAACCTCAAATGCAGAAGACACACTGTCCTAGAAAAAAATCTTTGAGTATATGCATATAATATTTCAGATTATGGAAAAAAAAAAGAATGAAGGCCTCATAATGGTCTGCAGCATTCCAGATTAAGTTCCTCCCAACCTGGAAATACGTATTTGCTGCCCAGCATTGTGCTGGAGTACTCAAGTTCATTGTACCTGAATTTATCAGTTTATGCTAAATCAAAAGCAAAGATGTGTTTGCTTTTTCTGTCTTATCCAATAGATGAAATTCATTTTAAGGCTAGGACTGGAATTGAGGCCACTACTTAAATTTAGGTGGACAGCGCCTCCCTTTAAAGAGCTCCCAAGGACCTGTCTCTCTCCATTCACTGGTTAAGAACATGGCATATACTTTAGGAAGATGGCTTCACTGGGCACATAAATGTAAGTTAAAGCATTAATGCAAAGCAGACAGGACTTCCAGTCAGAGACATGATGTAAGAATGTTTTGAACTGGTGCCATCAGTCGTACGATGGACCTGGGAAAGCACTGGCCCTTGGGGAAAGCACAGGTATCCTACTTCCCTGGGACACCCTGACTCTATCCATGTGTGGCCTCTTCCATATCCCATCAAGGCATGACCTATGAAAACCACTGCAGCCATCACATTTTTTGAGTCATTTACATTTTCATATAAGCGTGTTTCATACAGAATGTCCTAGAAGGCAAACCACACAAATATAATGCAAAGAGACAAGCAATCTGTTGGAGCAGTGCAGCTGTTCGTGACAATGATCACTGATAACTCAGGCTTTGTACAAAAGTAGTTCCACAGATCTCGAGAGTACATGTATAAAATGCTTAAGAGGAGGCACTTCCTCCACGTTTCCACGACTCTCAGTCCCCTGCTTGACTTTACGAAATCCACGACCTGCCCCAGTTAATTAACTTCCTGCATTCCCTGAGGAATTGCTGCTCTCAGGCCCAAGCAGCACGGGTATCTGCCTAGGTAGTAAACACTCCTCCCTTCCTGGGTACTATGCTTCTCCTCCTTTATTTCATATTTCCTTCCCCCCACAACGGTTCCTTCTCTTTCTTCTCTTTGTCCCTTTTCTTCCACCTTCTGAGATCCCGCAGGGAGAGGAGAGACTGAGCGTGAGATCTCTGCACTAATTCCAGCGGGAAACTAGGCAGAGAGAGAACAAGGTTTTAACGGGTTGGATGAGAGAGCTCAGAATGGGAAATAAGACATGGTGTAGCCCAGGGAGGGCAACAGGGAAGAGAGACTGGAAGGAATAGAATAGAGACGAAAGGAAAAAGAACCAGAGAGAGAGATTTAGGAAAGGGACAAAGTGAGAGGAAAATTAACTGGAAATGGATCTGAAAGTACTGTGAAGGAAAGACAGAAAGGAAGGTAAGTGTTAAATAAGGAACAAAAGTGACAGAACCTGAGAAAAATATATTAAGGATGTTTCTGCGAGTGCTGCATTTTGCCTGATAGGAAACATGGCCCCAAATAACCGAGCAAAAGATGAGGAAAGACTTGCTGTTATTCAGAATAATTTTTCAGGGTGAGAGAATAGGTGAGGCATAGTTTTGGGGGGAGAAGTCTGGTGATTGGATGCTTTATGTGGAGTAGGAAAATACACTGACTGTATTTCATGTATATTTACAATCTTGCCGCTAGATTTTTGAATATTTTTACATACATTAATGTGTGTGATGTGGCTGTGGAGTTCATGGTTTTATACGAAAGGTGTATATTGACCAAAACATGTAAGAATGTCAGTCCTGGTAGAAAAGCAGAGCAGAGCAAACAGCCTTGTCGTGTCTGTTGAGCGCTCTGCAGAGGTGAAAGCAGAAGGTGGCATAGCACTGGCAGCTTAATTGTAATTTGGCTAGGGCTTGTCTACATGTGGAAATTTTCAGTACTAGCTTTCCAGATGACAAGTTTGGGCTTAATGTTTTGCACCATGAGTCATTCAGTTTAGTCCATTTTGGAGGTGGATTAAAATAAATCACACAAAGGCAGCAGTAGCAGAGAATAATTCACTTAGCGAGTGAGGTGAGGGAAGTGCGTGAGTGAAAAACAACTGTTTTGCTTTAAAAATCCACCCTCAAACTGATTTTATAATAGCTTCCCTGTGTAGAGAAGCCTTTAGTTCCCTTGCAGTGCCGGGAGCCCACATCAGGACTTACGCACTAAGCCAGCCATTGCTATGGAGGCAGAGTTGCATAAAACTTCAAGCAAGCTGTGAGCCTTGCAAGGCGCTCCACTCATCTCCAATTTGAGGAAAATATCACAGGGTTATTTCTTTCTTCATTTCTGTTTCAAATGCTTTAATCTGCCCCAGGATCCCCTGCCACTTGCATTTCACAGCATGCCAGGAGGAGGATCCCTGGGCCTTTCTCTTCCATTTTTTTGTGCATCTCTCCACAGCCTCCTTGTATTGGCTTGGCTGGAAAAAGGTCTGAGTGGGTGTAATAACGGATTGCCGCCCTAAATCATAAAGAGCAGAAGCCCTTACCTCTGGGCTGGAGTAATGCGAGGGCTTGCTGCCGTCACTCTCGCTGGAGCTGCTTTCGCTCTCTGAGTCAGACTCTGAGCTGGTCTCGGATTCACTGGAGCTGCTGCTGCTCGACCCCTTGCTGGAGAGTCCTGAGGCTCGGGCGTTGGACTGCGGCACCACCACGCTGCCAGCCCCACGCGCAGCCCATTGTGGAGGAGGGAGGGAAGGGAAAAAAACAAGAACATAAAAAAACTACATGTAAAAACCCTGGTGTTTTAGGGAGCATACTTATCTGAATGCCTGTGAGCTTGTCTCTGCTGCTAACGAATGGTGAAGTGAGTTCAACATTACATTATTATAATTGGGGGAAAAATATGGGGTTAACCTCATATCCATTTAAATCCATAGCCTTTGCCATCTCTTCTTCATCTGAGGGAGGGTCAAGTTTTCACTTCAGCTTGTCTCTTTTCTCATTCAACAGACATTTTAGGATATATTAAAAATATCAAACATTAAAAAACAGAGTACAGAAAGCAGTCTTACACTGTCTAATGAACGCTCTGCACAGAGGTGAAAGCAGGAGATGAAAAAGGTGAACAGTTAAGAAACGGAGTTGAACTCCACAGTGCCAGTCATTTATAAGTAGTAATAGCAATAACGATAGTAATAACAATAATAATACATCCTCACTGGAGCTTCCGACCCCCATCTTTTGTTCTGCACACTTCTTCACCTACCCGTAAATGATGTGGTTACCTGTATATACCATCTTGATATTGACAACTGCAAGATCTAAGACTCTGATCCTGCAAAAACTTGAAGAGCTCAGGCTTGTGTTTTCACACGTCAGCAGTGCAGTGCCGTCAGCAGAGCTACTTGCCTTCTTAAAAGTTATGTTTGCATGCGAGTGTTTGTATTATCAGGCCTGACAGCAGAAGAAATGTATACTTTCGTGAAATAGTTGACCATGCATATTAAAAATATCACAGTCAAAAAGACTTGAGTGTGAAATGTCCTATTAAGTCATCCAGCTTATTCCCCAGGCAATGGAAGATTGTTCCCTATAGCAGGGTGCATTTTCTAGTGAGTTGTCCAATTCGATTTTAAATGACTTGAATACAGCTTTTACTTTTACCCCTGGGAAACTTCTCTGCAAACTAACCCAAATTCCACTGTCAGAAATTTCTCCCTACATTCAACCTGAAGTTGCCCTTTTTAAATTTATTGTTGTTACTTATTATTTCATCCTATTACTAATAGTTACTATGATAAATTATCCTCCTCCCTTTTTGCTTTCACATATTTGCAGACTGTTTTCCTGCCCTACTTCAGTCATCTTTCAGACAAGGCCTTACACATTTACTTCTTCTGATCTTTCTTCGTAAGTCATTATCTCCAGGGACATGGGATCATTTTTATGGCTCTATTCTGAACTCATTCCAATTTGTCTATATCTCTCTGATAACAGGATGCCCAAAACAGAGTGCAGAATTATAGATGGGTTCTCACTAGAGCCCTACAATGAAGGGCTATTACCTTCCTGCTCCTTGATGCGTTGCTTCTGTAAACATATACCTGAGCTGTGATGGAATATTAGTCCATTAACACTCCCACATCTCTTTCAACACTGCTTTCTCCAGAATTCCTCCACTGATTGCTACATTTTAGATTATTTGCTTCCAGAGAGATTAGCTTGCTTTTTTTCTTCATACCAGATCTCATTTTCTTCTTTACCGCACATGCTTCTAGCTCTTTTTGATTTATTTCTCTGCCCTCGGAGGTGTCTGCAGCAACTTCTAATTTAGTATCAAATGCAAACTTAATTAAATGGTTATTCACTTCCTTTTCCAGATCATTAATGAGACTGTTAAATAAACCCCACATGAAACACACCGGTACCCTAATAACCATCTCTTCCCAACTCCATTCACTGGTGTTTATCATTACCCTTGTTTATGCTCCATCAGTCCAATATTGTGGCTAATGCAATGTGATCTTGGAGATGCATTTTGTGAGAAGTAATATCTAATAATTAATTACAGTTCTGCTATGTTGCACCTAATGAATTGTCTTTACCTGCTAATGATGCATTTCATTCTGGAAAACTGGTACCTGACACATATGACAGGCAATTTCTGGGGTTTTGAAAAGAGGCCAAGCCATCAGAGATGCAGTTTCAACTCCACGATTCCCCACGGCCGCACACTTCCTGGCCCTATCCCCGCCTCCCCTAACATATGCCAACCTTTCCCCGCTGGACCACCTGTCTTGCACAAGCCAGTACTCCCACCACATCGCCTTTACTTATAGCATCCCCCTTGCCTTTTGCTAGGAAGCGGCACAGCTGCCCACGGCTTTCTTGCTCCAGAGAGTTTCTGGTTGCCTGGGGAATCGTGCCGCTGTTGGAGAGTTTTCTGCACCCTTTGAGGCACAGTGGGGCCAGACAGTGCAGAAAACCTCACCTGTGATCTCACCTTACTAATTAAAGCAAGCAAAATAAACAGGAGAGAGAGGAGCTGACATCCATTTATATTTTTGACCTTTATTTCCATCCTTGTAACCATCAGGCGGTAGAGAGAGGCAACAGTAAAAGCTCATGCTCCGGCAGGACGGCTCGGTGCTACACGCGTGTTCGCAGAAGTGCCTGCCAGCTCTTGGGAGGCAAGAGGTCTGTCATCCTGCACAGGCATTAAATGTACCAATTACAATGAGTGCCTTTAAAAACTCACCCTCTGCTATTTTTGTTGTTATTCATGATGTCTCTTTGTCTAGCCAGGTAGGTGTGGCAAATACAAGATTTTCAGGCAGCCATTTGTATAACAGCATTAAGGCACAGAGGTGCCTGAAACAGAAACAGCTTATAAGCTTGTAAAAATTTTCCTTCCCGGAGAAGGAAAATTGATGTTTTGTGCACTGCTTTGGGACAATGCAGTTTTCCACTTGTACAGGTTGCCCAGTAAACTCTAGATATAAGTTGCTCACTTATATTAATCGATTACAGTCAATCCCTTGTTAATAAAATAGTGAGAGCTATATAAAGGCCACTGTGAGTAGGTTTTCTGGTTTTGATTTTTTTTCTTCTTTTTTTTTTTCTTAAGGGAATATGAAAAGGTAACTGCCTTTTCTGACAGTGTAGCTTAGGGAATGCTTTTGACAGTGTCCGACTCTGATGGATTTCCAGTCCTTTCCACAACAGCATTGTGACTGTTGCCTGAAAAGTTCTTCAACATCACAAAACATCTGCACATTTATGTCCTGCCCCTAGTGACTGTGGTTTTAATTTTTAAACCATCATTTTTGTTTGGCATTGACTGAAGTATTCAGAATTGCTATATAGGGGATGAGGGAGAAAAAAACCCCACAGTAATATTTCTTTCCTGTTGTGACATGAAATGTTTTTCTAGGCTGCTGAATAGAAATTGTTACTACAGCCATAGATATAAAATATAACTGTTGGACTCTTCACAAACATCTGGAAATCTATGTTTGCTGCTCTAATGGTAGCCAATATACTACAAAAATGTAACATTACAATATTTTCCTATTTATGCTGATGCTGTTGAAGTCTCCTGTCCCCCTTCTACCTTTTCCGTTTTTAAATATAGCATATTCTTATAAGGATCCTCATTATATTATAGTGACCAGGGTGAAAACAGTTACATGTTTCTTCATGCATTCTTACTAAAAAGTGACCTTCATTTTAAATTGGCGACTTCCATTTTGGACTGTTTTTTCTAAAGTATGTAAGCAAGATCATGCAGTCAAAATAAAAGGCTGATTTACATTTTAATGACTATGGCACATAACATTCATGCATATTTTGCTACTGGCTTATGCCCCAGAATTAATTACTACATCATAGAAATTATATTTTTATTTTAAGCAATTAAACATCAATTTGGGTAAGAACCACTTTTCTTTAAAGCCCTTGATCAGAACATGCACTCTCTGACTTAAGAGAGGGAGTAAATACCTTGTAAAGTTGCCAGAAGTTCAGTAATAAGATCACTTAATAACGAACACACCATCTGAAGTTTCTGATCAGATATCTCCCATCATCCTGGCTACATGGGACTTGGGCACCTAAACACCGTGCAAGTCTCCAACAACCTGTTTTCCTGCACTGCCTAGTGGACAAGTCAGCCGTCTCTGAAAAACTGCTAGATATCTTGTAGACCCAATTTTTCTCAGATGTGCAGGCTCAGAAACACAGTGATTTGGAGAGATTAATACTTCTTCCCCACTCAAACTAATTTGTCATCCAAGTTGAGTGGCGGAGCCATCTCAATCCCTGGAGAAGCCTGAGAGCTTAGTTGTGGTGGGACCAGTTATCAGCTCCATCAGACTGCTTCGCCACGGCCAGCCTTTGAACAGCACCAAAGTGATTTAAACGCTTGTGCAGGAAGGTGCAGGCGTTTGCTATTCAGGCAGTGGGGAGAGATTCCCAAATCAGACTGCCTCCATGGCCCTCAGGAGACCTCTTGAGGTTAATCACGCTGGACCTGGGTCCTACTCTATGCTTCATATTAAGCTGCTGCTTACAGCTGCGCTACTTTCCATGGTAATAAATCATGGCGTTCAGCACTGGCCACAAGACGTTCCCGGGCAGCTAAGCATATGCTGCATTGCAGGAATTCAGTTTCAGTGTTTCAAAGACAGACAGCCTGAACAAGGTACAAGTAAAACAGATGCAGTTCTTTACCAAAGTGCAAGTATTTGGTAACAATATTAAATGGATTCAAAAGAGAAAAATCTCTCCTATGCTGAAGAATTTGTGATCCCAAGTCTTCACTGCGTTACAATACGAAGGCACTTTATACCTACTTTACACAGGTATGAATGATTATCGAAAATGCAAAGCAAGGGTGAATCAGGCCTTGAAGAAAAGTCTGTGCCAAGAAAACATACCAGAGAGAGCCTCTGAAATACTCTTCCAGCCCTGACAAAGGCTACGCAAATGCTTATGCTTCATATTTTGGAGCCTGGTCGGTCTGTGTAATTTCACTTTGCAAGAATTGTATCCACAACCTTCTTATCAAAAAGCTCAGTAACACTATCAGACACTATTTGCTGTATTTGTTTTCGTGTCTGGAGATGGGACAATATTTAGCCAGTGTCATCTGCATAGCTGTGATCATCTAAACTATTATTCTTCTAAATCTCACCCTACAGTACCATCTATCAAGCACTGTGCAACTATCAAGTGGCCCTGACTCCCCATAGGAAAGAGGAGTGCAACAGTTAGTGCGAAGAACTGACTTGAATAAACAAATGACACTGTTAGGGATCACACTGTCAACATTGAGAGGTAAACATGAAGAAGGTGATGTGAATTTGTAGATGTCACAAACATTCGAGAAAATCCTAAGAAAGGCTGTATGAATGCTTGCAGTATTTGAAATACCCAGAAAATCTCTCACTGTCCGGAAGATCAAGGCCAATTGTGGGAAAACAATACTCTGAAATAGACAGCAGCCCCTTGGCTGGTATAAACTGTCATAGCTCCATTGACTTCAATTAGGCTACACTGATTTAAATCAAACAGTAAATCTGACCAAGACTGTGAAATGATATTTCAAACTCAGTGATGAAAACATATTCCACGGTTTAAAGGAGCTCTGCTGACAGAGTCTCTATTTTTATTCCAGATTAAAGTATCTGAAACACCACTTCCTTCTTCCCTTGAAGTCAACCTAAAACCCAGCGAAGATCTTTTACGGAAAACTCTTTATCCCTTTGTTGTGAGAAGCAAATTCCACATGGTGCTTTCTCAAAGCACGAACTGAGAACATCGTGCCAAGATCTGTATAATTATCTCTGCTGCCTGGCACTGAAGATATTGCACGTCTCCCATGCACACAGTAGGGAATTCCTGTGTCGATAATTGTGAATGAATCACAGAGGCAACAGAAATGCCCACTTCTTGCTGCTGCCCCTGTGTATATTTCAAATTCTGTTTCAGCGAAGACACCTGAAGCACAGACCACAGGGGTCTATCTGGACTTGCAAATCAGGCCATCCCAATGTTGTAACAGAACATATGGGGATATTTTCTGAGGCAACTGTAGAATGCCAAGAAATAGCACCATAAGGATAGCCTACAGAATGAACGTGGGCTTTGTCCATTTGTTTCAGGCCAAAATCATGCTGAGAAAAGGGAGATGATACCATAAACTCTAGAATATGCACCCGCTTGAGGACAGCCAGATACCTCCATGGTTTAAAATACGAAGGCTGGTTCTGTACTTAACATACAAATGTGAGTAGAAGGAGCCTCTGCTCTAGTTTTAGCTCTGCCATGTCGAGTCTGAATGACCAAATCAGTGGACCCTTCTAGGGCTCCGGTCACCATCCTAGTCATACACAGGGATGACTGAACTTGCCTACCTTCAGTGTGTTAGGAGACGTCCTTTGTTATTCTTTAAAAAGCACTTAGATATCTTTGTTCTGAACACAGTATGGAAGTGACACAAATTTGGTTTTGTACCTTTGCTAACCGAGAGCATGAAACCAATTAACTGTCTGAGTTCTTTACAGTTACTGATTGTCAAAACCTATCGTTCACTAGCAAAAAAAGCAGCTGGCCCTGCCGTGGTCGGCTGTTTGGGCCTGAACGCAAAAAAAACGAGGCTGGGCACTTCCCTTTCTCCAGGTAAACGATTTCCCAGGAGTCTGTTAATATCTTTAGGAAACAGAGAAATGTTTTCATACCTCATTCCTATAATGGATGAGGTATGAAATGGGAGTCATGATGAGTGAGAGTCCTGGAGGTTGTTCGGCTTGTCACAATATATAATGCTTCTGTGAAAGCACTGCATTACCTTAGCCGCACCACCTTTGCACAGCACAACTAATAAAGCACGGCTGCCAAGAACAGAGTTCATAGACTCCACCTATATTTTAACACTGTCCTTGGGAGTTGCTTAAATAGTTTGTGCTGACAAGACTACAAGTATCATCCAATAATGCAAACCTAAGGTAAATCAGGTCTCTTCAGAGAGTCAGGTGTGCCCTGTGTGATTGCAGCTTAATTGCCAGAATAGTCACCAAAGAAAAACAAATTGATAGGAAAGGTTGTTTAGAAAAACAAGCTATGAAGCTCATGCACACACAGACACAAAACCCTCAAAAAAATTCAGTCTGGCAAGGGGGTATCTACTTAAGGCCTGGTTGATACTGGAAGCAGCAGAATCACAGCTCCCACCTTGTAGGAAAGAGAAAACCACTGAAAAAAACCTTGGCTAAAAAAAACCTCCTAAAATAAAATGCTACATAACAATTAATAGTGACATCTCTGTATAAATAGTGCTATCAGGAGGAGCGTGTGCCGGGGTATCTGAGATGAAAGGGTCCAATAGACCTGGAGCAGCATTAGCGTGGGGATGAAGTGATTAGTCAGCAGGCTGACAGCTGTGCTAGGAGCCTGGTGCCAGATTCCAGGGTATGCTTTCCACCGCTGCCAAGTGTTTGCTTGTCGCTCCAGATAAATGGAGCATCAGCAGTGTTTTATTTGACCTGCTCACAAGAAAAATAAAGCAACTCTGACTTCCTCAGTGTGTTTGTCGTTGACCTTGCATCAGCTGAATATGAGCAGAGAGATTCCCTGGTCCAGGAAAGTTAACTCTTTAGTAGAAGACGAGTGATAGAGTCTTTTTACCTTGGTAGTATAATTAGTCTCATAATGGCTCGAAGTACAGTGACTTAAAAAGTGACAGGCACAGCCTGTGTGTCCTATAATGTCCTTGGAACATGCCCTTTGGACCAATGGCCTGGAGAATGATGAACAGCTTTGGGAACAGTCTGTGAACAGCCACCCTCCTGCCTCCAGTGTGAAATCAGGAAACCATTTCCACAGAGACTTTTTTTTTGGGAGGGGGCGGGGGGCAGAAATAAATTGTAAGTAGATGAAGTTGTTGAGAAGATTCAGTCAGATAACACCGCTTTTGGTTTCCCCCCGAGACCAAGGGCAATGGCTTTTGTGTGTTTTCCTTCATATGTACCCCAGAAGTTTTATTTTCTTCTTTTCTTCATCGTTTTGGTCATGTTAGAAACTTTCTGTTTGAGATCCCCTCTGTTGTCTGGTCGAGGCCAGCTTCTGCTGGGTGGAAATCAGACCCAGTGTCTTTGAATTACACATCTGAAAGGGAATGTAGAACACACACTTTTTTTGACCTTTAATGCCCTTGATGTGTGAAGGTTCTCCTCCATGGTGGCTAAGAGTGACAACCATACTCCGGAAGCAGCATTACTCAAAGGACTCTCTTGGGAGATACGCCCCTTCCTCTTCTCCTGTAGGAATCTAGCCCTCATATCAGATCAAAAGGCCCAGGGAAGGGGTAAGAAACTTAGACAGACTTTGCAAGAAGGAAAGAAGGACTCCTTTGAGCACTTGTAGATATGTGGTACTAGTGGCTGAGACTGTGGTCAGGCATAGTTTTTCCATATCCGATAATACCGAAGCTTTGGATGTCTTTCTGGCACTCATTGATTCCTTGTAATAACCAAGTGCATTCTTCTGGACACTGCTACTTTCCAATCTTTCCTCTTTTCCACCTGCCTCTCCTCCCCTCCTCACTCGGAAGAAGTTCCTTTCCTGGCAGCATCAGGAGCTGCTGCATACAATTGCCAATGGTCTCCAGAGAACACGAGTTCATTTGCCCAAGGGAGATCAGATTACTTAGGTTCACTGAAGAAGGTAAATATCACTAGAGGTGAACTCTATTCCACTTCCCATTACATGAGTCAAAAACATGCCTGCATTTCATTGGTTTGCATGATAAGCCAGATATGGAATAGGAGTTCAGGGCTCAGCTGTCAGAAGGTCTCATTAGAGTGGGCTAATGTGAAAATAAAGATGTCATGAGGCTCCACACAAGTTCTTTTTGTCACAGGGAAGCACTCGAGATACTGAATCCTACCATCTGAAGAACGAATTCTGGACCGATGGCCCTTCAACAGAGAGGGAGAGCTCCATATGCATCCCTTTTTCACAAAATCTTGATGTCACATATGACAGTAGGAGGGGAGATCCTTGTGCTTCAGCAAAATAAGAAATCAGGAAGTTACTCCTGAAGTCAGTGAAAATAGGGAGAAAGGAACTAATTTAGTGAGGAGTGAATGGAAATACAGAGTGTAAAGAGTAACAAGGACTAAGGACTCTTTATCAGTCAGCTGCCAAGAGGTCACCTGAAGACCTCAACCAAGCCAATTTTCTGACTTTGTGAACAAATAACTCATGTGACTTGTATTGTGCAGGGCTTAAAAAATGACTAAAAAATAATGTAGCTGAGTTAAATCAAGGTGGAATTGGACCTTCTCGGTTAGATCTTGATATAGCTGGCCAGTGGGGTATAGGATAGTAGGTTTGTAGGCATACAGTTTTTCTGACCTTAATTTACAAGGGGACCTAACTACTGCCTAACTTCATCACCCAAAAGTGCCTTCTGGAGATTCCTACCTCTTGATAGACTAGAGGGAATCGAGGATCCTAAGGGTCGCTTAAACAGTATGCCTGGTATGCCCAACACCATGTGCATTTTGATCTGGATGGGAAGCAAGGGAGGTTTAGTTCAGATTCCTCTTCATAATTTCCCTTTCAGGGTTCGGTCAACTCTCTCCACTTGTCCGAAAGACTGGGGGTGGTAGGCAATATGAAGACCTATATCCACTCCCAACTCAGTACTCCACTGTTTCATTAGAGGACTATTAAAAGCTGATCCCCTGACAGATTCAATGATATCAGTACTACCCATCTCAGGAATAGATCCTCCACTAACATTTTGAAGGTGATTCCAGCAGCTTGGTCTTCGGTGGGATAGGCTTCAACCCCCTGGGAGAAATGTTGCAAAGATAAAGGTAATTAAGCACCGGAACAGATCATCAGTGAAGATGTGGAATATCAGTCACAGTAGTTTCAGAAACTCAGTTAGGCAAAGGAGCAATGCAAAATGTTCTGTAGAGTGGCATTAATCCACTATCTTCAAAATGTCTCATCAGGAGAATTTGATACCAGTTCCCTGGAAATTAACCTGGGTGTTGCTTTTCTTGTCTCATTTATTTCCTGAAGCATGAAGTATAGTTGTACTCCTGTTCCAAGAAAACAGCAATTTTGCTTGTGAGTGACAGCTTCATCAAGCCACAGAAGACAACCACTGCAGTGCACACAAGGAAAATCCTCGTCTGCTTTGGCCTACCATCACCTTATTTCAGAGTTACTGTTAACATAACTCATGTTGTGGCTGACCATCTACATGGACAGCCTTTTATGATTTTCAGACACGGTTGTACCTCGCTTCAGCACGGCAGTCTTTTGCCTCAGTCAGCAGGGCCCTGGGTATGGTTCTGTCTTGCAAGACCTCTCGCTAAGCTCTGAGAGTCCAAATACAGATGAACTTGTGCAGATAAAATTACTAACTACCATAACGGCTGTCCAAATGGGTGCAATAAATTTCAGCGTGAGACAAACTCTCTCAGGTTTTACTGACTCTTAATGTTGCTGCTGCCAGCTTTAGTGTTACTCTTTGACTCAAGCCATATTCTGTTGTCTCCCAAAGGTCTTTTCGGCCCGTCAGCTCTAATCAATATGCTGCCTTGAGAAGGAGCTTGTTTTAAGTAGGTTTGCTCACCATAAAGAACCATATAAAGAAAATTTGACTTCTACTCCTTGTCAGCATATATCACTCCCTATGCAGAGCAGCATTTAGATGGTCTGTTAGTTGAATCCAAGTGCTCTCTTTTATATGTTTCAAGAAATGACAAATGCCTGGAAAAAATGCATAGTTGTTCTACAGAAGACATTAGGCAGACTCAGAAATGGCAAGCAGAACAGCTAATAAAGCCCAGAATTGTAGCAAAGAGGATGTTAAAAGCTAATTAGTTTGAGATTATTTGAAGACTTGTAAAAGGTTCTTCTGTTTTCTTTTCTGATGTAAGTACAGCCTGTTTTCCAGCAACATTCAAAACTATTTTAACATATTTTTAGAAGGAGTTGCCCCGGATATGCTGTTTACCTATTAGTGACATACTAGCTCAAAATAAAGGATGTTTAAACCCGATTTTCAGCTGTTGAATATCTGCCTGTGGTTCAGCCTTAGGTTTTCAGGGGTCTGAGCCACTGAGCCACTCCCATTCTGACCAGGCTCAGATTCTTGACCCCTTATTCTGGCTTAGTAGCATCGCACTTTACAGCTTGGATTTTAAAATAGAGAGCAGCCCCTACTAGTAACCTTTGCTGTGCCTTCCTCAGTTATAATGTGTTAAGGTGGCCTGTGAAAAACAATGAATAAGTATGATCAGCACAAATATATAAATCTATGTTAAGAGTTATATAAATTGCCCTTTACAATTCAAAGGAAAAATCAAATGTGAATTGCATCCTTTTGTTAGATATCATCCCTGGAAAGCGAACTTGAGGTTTGTTCATGTACACACAGATGATGAGGGGAGGCAGAAATATAATTTTATTTGCTTTATTAATCTAGAATGTGGTACCAATGTGTCTGGACTCAGTGGCTCCCCAGCTGCACCCTCCTGCAGGATGTTATCAATCCTTTATTTCTGTGAAATGTGCTACCAACTAGTAGGAAAAGCACTAGAACTGTATGACATTTTAATAAAAAAAATCGGTCTTACACCATGCTGTGTCCTGATGTAGTTAAACTTATATCTTCCAATATACCTTTCAATCCATATCTCATATGTTTTGCTGTTCATTAAGTGCCATGCATCTTTTTAGGTTTCCTATGATATTACATTATCGCTAAGGCATGCCTAGGTGCCTTTGCCTATTCTTCAATGTATCTTTTGTTCTCCCTGCCTCTCCTAGGGAGGCAGAAAGGAAATACACACATGACAGTGGGGAGAGGGCACAGGAACAGGGAGAAATATGGCTCACCAGTGCTGCTTCTCCCTCCCAGTGCCACACAAGCTCTTGCTGCCTTCTTCCTCTCTCTGCCCCCAGGCTAATAGTCCTTTTCTGGCACTCTGGTCTTACCGCAGCATCTCAAACACCCCTCTGCCTGCCTGAGGTCCGACATGGTCTAGGATGTGCTGTGTGAAGTGGTGGGCCTCTTCAGAGCATGAATTTACATCTAGCAGTGTGATCCAGCAGGGAGACTGGTAAAGGTGTAGGAGTCAACACGTGTTGCTGTCAGGAGTTCAGTGCCCAGCTGTGAGGATATACATTATTTCTTTAAAAGTGTATCAGGTCACCTGCCTGCAGCTGGGAAACAGCTGGGGGAAAGCGGAAGATGCTGCACAAGAGCTCTGCAGAGAAGATGAGATGGACAGGTTTCCAGGAAAGTTTGGTTTTCTGTAGTCAGTGCAGCAAGAAAGTAACTTTTCAGAATTTTTTTACCACCCTGACATGACTGTAAACCCTGCTAGACAAGCCTCAGCCTGGGGAGAAAGATCAAGTGTTGGGTCTTTGCCATTAGTTTAGACACTAGCGGAAAGGGCTAGATGACTTTGTTGATAACTAGCCTGAAGACCCCAGCAGGCCTTCAGACAGTTTTATTAATCATAAAAGTCATTAAAAATAGCCAATTCCTTGGGGGCAAAGAAAAAACAAAGCCTCAGAAGAATGAATCAGGGCAGGCATCTCCCATTCCTGTTCGCATTCTGCGCAGGGAACTGAAAGGGAATACTTAGGAGTATTCCCAAGCAATATAACCAAATGCTTTCTCAGGGAAGGGGCAAGCACTTTCTTATGGACTTAGATTGCAACAAGGAAAGATATTGATGGGCTTTGTGTACAGTTCAGAGGCACTGAACTTTCAGACAGTTGACTCTGAGGCTTGCATGTTGCATGCAGAATCAGCAAGATAGTTTTCCCCTTTGCCTTTGCGCTTGGCCTTTTCTCTTTCACTTTTCTTGTTTTCCCCTTGCATTACCTTTTCCCCTTATCTTTCCCTTTTCCCCTTGCATTACCTTGCCTTTTTTTTTTTAATGGATAGAGAGAACATTTATTTGCCTCTATGCCACCGTCCAGTGCCTGTGCTCTATCTCAGCAGTCTTTAGCTGTATCATACTGTCCATATGAACTTGTCAGGCCCTAAAGATGTCTTACATATCTTAGGGCTTCTCAAGTGACTTCAGATGCCTGTGTTAAGGTACCTGAATCCCATCTTAACTTTGTCACCTCACAGTTGTGAAGAAATCCTTCCAAAGCAGCCCAAATACAAAACAAAGCATTCCTATCTTCCTGGGTCTGCAGTCAACCAGAATCAATAAAAGGTATAAACTTTCCTACCAAAATCAGCTTTATAGGGATGTTGACCGCAAAACACAATGGTAGTTTAAATATAAGCATTCATTTCTCTTAACTGGAAAGGTTTCCATGGTGAAAAAAACTGTGGATGAAGAACTAGAACATAAGGTAGGCAAAAAAGAGGATGGCGGAGAACTGTAGGTGGTGGGAAGGAGAGGAAGCTTGCAGAGCCAGTTTTTCTGTGGTCTGCGGGGCTGGTGACTGAAACGTGTACAGTAGGTGAATGATGCAGTTTTTCTGCCCAGAAAGTCTGTTGCCTCTCTGCAACAGTAGACATAATTTTTGGACTTCTGTGGCCCGGGCTTGGGAAGACTCAGGCGAGACTCCATGCACCAGTATAAGCAAAGGGGATCAACTGTCTGGAAAGCAGCTTTGCCGACAAGGCCCTGAGGGTCCTGATGGACACCAAGTTTACCACGAGCTAGCAATGCTCCCTCGCGGCAAAGGCAGCCAACAGCACCCTAAGCTGCAGTAGGAAGAGTGTTGCCAGCAGGTGGAGGGAGGTGATCCTGCCTCTCTACTCAGTCCCGGTGAGAGACATCTGAAGTACTGGATCCAGGTCTGGGCGCCCCAGTACCAAAGAGACATGGAGCAACTCCAGCAAAGTGCCATGAAGATGAGTAAGGGATTGGAGTGTCTTTCACGTGAGAAGAGGCTGAGAGAACTGGGAGGCATAAATACCAGATGGGAGGGAGTAAAGAAGACAGAGCCAGGCTCCTCTCAGTGGCGCCCAGTGACAGGACAAGATGCAATGGGCACAAATTGAAATACAGGAAGTTCCCTTTAAACATAACAAAAACATTTTTTTTTTGCTGTGAGGATGGTCAAGCACTGGAACAGGTTGCCAAGAGAAGCTGTGAAGTCTCCATCCTGGGAGTTTTCAAGACCCAACCGGACACAGCCCTCAGCAACTGCTTGAGCTGACCCTGCTCTGAGCCGGGGTCGGACCAGATGATCCCCAGAGGTGCCTTCCGGCCTCAGCCATCCTGTCACCCTGTGGGACTAGCTCAGGTACCACAAACTATGGTGCTCTGTGGGAACACAAAGCTCAGTGGGGTATGAAGCCCACCCAAGAAGCTGGATAACTACGTGGGCACTGAATTGTTCCTGAGCTCCATTTGGCCGTGAGTGTCCCTCCGTTATGTGTTTAAAGCTCACTCAGATGGCTACATATGTCATTGCCGCAACTTGACTGAAGTGTAGACTTGACCTTAGGCACTAACACTACAGCTGAAACCATGTGCCAGCTGCATATCACATGTTGGCAGCTTTACCCACTGCTCCATCCTTTTGCAGGCTACCCCAGCTTGTCAGAGTAAAATGGACTCTGGGGGTGTAATTAGGTTCCTTTGCTGCATTTGGTGTATTTTACAGCAGGTGGAAGGTGCAGCAGCAGCAGCCACAGGCTAGAAAACTTCCTTCTCCTTCAAATATTTCTGGATCTGTTTCTGAATGTGGTCAGCAGTGTCTGAGGCAGCCCATCAGGTCATGCTTTATTTATTTAACTGTACTGTACAGCACCTCCCTCCTTCTATAAAACCTTGCTGTTAGGAGACTGCTTTACATTTTTTTGGGAGTATCTCTCAAGAGCAGTTGTCTAGCATCACTGCCCAGAGCAGCTGCTGACAATGCCAATGCGCCGAGAGCTGCACAATCCTTCCTTTCTGAAATCAAGAGGAGAAAAGATCATCATGAAATAATGGACTAATGTGGCCATTCTATCTATGCTGCTCATAAATTAGATTTTGAACCTGGCAATTGCAGGGTAATTAGGAGGAGAGTAGCTTTCCTGCAGGAACATATATTTCCTATTCTGCTTGCCTGACACACTCCGGTTTAATTTTTCCTTTGTTCACTCAGCTCAGAGAACGGCAATTATCAAAGGTGATAGCCTAGTGGCAATTTTTGAATCATGAAGAGACTTAACACAGAAATGAGGGGGAAAAAAAAAAAAGGACAGGTATCACTAGTAATTAAAATAATTTTGAATTAAAGGGACTATTTCAATAATTGCTTTTGTACTATAATCATCACCACATAACCTATCCTTATGAATTACTAATACAGTGAAATAACACTACTGTGGAGAGTGAGCTTAAAAAGACAGTTTTCCTAAGCACGTAACCTCATCAGTGAGAGATAAGTAACGTTTGGGCAGATGTTTCGGAATGGTAGGTGATGCCACGGCTCTGATCACTAACAGCCATGTGAATTTTAAGCACTCCTTCCCCTTTTGGCCCTGTCAGAGAGGCACAGGAAACAGAGCAGGAATTCCCATCTCGGGTGGCCAGAAGGAGGTTTCACATTATTAAAATAGATGATTTCCTTCATCTAAGAGCCTCTGAGGAGCATAAATTACAAACAACATCAAAGCAAGTGAAAAGTTTTAGAGCAGACTGTCAAAGAGACTGCTGGGGTTTCCTTGGTAGATTTCCATTTTTAAGGAGTCTCAGCAATTTACTTTCTTTCTCAAAACAATTCCATATGTCTGTGGATTATTTACGGTTGTTTTGATTTTTGTTGTCAAGGGTTTTAAAGAAACAATATCGCAATTATTTAACATGGGGAAATAAAGTTAGACAGACAGTGCCTGCAGTAACAAATTACTGGGATGATCTCATGGAGTAAAACTTTGCAGACTTGCTCTGTGCTCTCCAGGGTTAGACAGCGTGAGTCTAGATACAAAGAAAAGCAGTATAGCTAACTGGAAATAAGTATAGGTCCGACGCCCTCCAAATACAGCAGCTAATTATTCAGGTTGCCATCACTGATTTTACAGGATGAAACACCATGGCAAGTGTGTGGCACAAGAATAAGGGCTGTGAGATATGTTGGCCCAGATTTGAAGTAGACCTGAGTAAACTTTGTTTAATGATTATTGGAATTCATCTGATAAAGAGTGCAAAGGCCAGCTGTGGTCTTAGATTAAAAGTCATCAGGGCAAGCTGTGAATGGATTCGTACTAGCTTCCTAACTTAGGGTAAAGAAGTGACTATTATTAGAAAAGGCGTGGAGAGGCTATGTGCTGATGAGGCTATTAGCTAGTCCCGAGGAGTGGCTCCTGCTGAGTGTGGGTTTTAAGTGCTTTCCCTGTGGGGAAAGGTTGTGATTAGTCGCTGGGACATGGACCACGCAGGAGACTGGTGTGTCACACCTCAGCCTGTAGTTCCTGCCTGCAAGGCCATGGGTATCTTCAGCAATGACCTACAAACTGGATACCAGGCTGCATTGACCACAGCCAGGAAACCAGGCTCCATCTGTGCAGTGAAGGAAGCAGGAAGAAGGATGGGGCTGTGAGAAGCATTGCTGCGTCTCTGGGTAACCAACCAGGAGATGCCAGGTTTAAGCTCTGTCATTACGTTGGCCTAAGCTTCTGCTGTGTTGTGCTGGCAGCCAGCAACCATGTGAAATAAAGATCCTTAGGAGGAAAGCACAAGTCCGAACATCTATTTTCCTTTAAGAGAAGGATCCCTCTTTATTTCACGTGTGCATGAATGCATAGGTATTTGGCCAAAAAAAAAGAAAAAGGGAAAAAGGTCTATACTAATTGTTTCCAAGCCTAGCAGCAAATGCCAGATTCTTAAATCTGTCATTTACTGCTGCTGAATTATTCCAAAAGTTATTCATATCTCTTACTTAGTAATTCTTCAAAAAGTATTTTCATAAATGTTGCATCAATAATTTAAAAGCTGCAACAGCATATGATTTTCAGAGTGACCTCTGATTCGTGTTTGATGGCCAGAAGAGGATAAGAGCAGAAGACTAATCATACATGATAATCACGTGACATGAGAAGGAAATGCTAAACTATGCATCCCTAATGGGTTCGCTCTGATGGGTGTAGTTCCCTGGGCTGAACCGTAACAGCACCAGTCCTCCATGCACCACTGGCAAGGACTGAAGAATATAGTCTTTGATTGCCTTACTCAATGCCTTGCGTTGACTTGAACGTTTGTGAGGAGCTTGGTCGAAACAGGAGCTGGCTTCTCTTCGGTTTTTCCAGATGCAAAACTAACTGGATGTAGTGCCATCTCATGTCAAGCTTATAATTTAAAGCTGATTACCTTCTGCATTGAATGTGTTTGTTTGATAACTCAAAGCTCTGGTTCATTGGTTTGGGTCTTGATTGTGACTTTGATTTGATGACTGTGTTGTCCATCGTTAATTAGCTTGTTGTGGTTCTGCGAATATGGTGATGTGTTTTACATTTCTTTACTTATTTTTAGTATACAGGGCTGGCCTAATCAGTCCAATTGTAACATGAGCCATGTCAACCAAAGATGTTTGTCACTTAAATAAGATACTTCCCAGCCATGTGGCCCTGCAATCGAATAAATAACTCTCCCCCCCTTCAAGATGGTATCAAGATTAAAACAAAGCTATTAAAATGCTGTCTTAGTTAGCAATTAAACTAAAAAACCCCTCAAGATTGCAACGCTACCTTTAACAAGCTCTTTACCAGGTGCAAGACAAACCTAAGGCAATCGTTTCCTAACTAAGCAAACCTGTTTACATCTCAGCTTTGGAAACATATGTTGTTAATTTTAGAATTGCAGTTGCCATGTGAGCTGGGTGTCACTTCTAAAAGAAAAGAAACGTGCGACTTTTGGGGATAATTATTTTTTCAGCACAGGTGCAGAAAGCGCATTTGAGCACCCTAAACATTCACACAAGCTAAACTTTGACTCAATCAAACCGCAGCCTATCACAACCTGAAAACAGTATCATAAATTCTATTCTTTCAGGCATGGTATGACCTTAATAAAAAGTAGTGCAGGATTTCTTAACAGAGGCTCATCTTTTCTCCTTCCAGATTTTACCTTCCCTCCATGATCTCCTTTTTTACATTGGCCACACTACCCACGTGTTTCACCACTTCTTCATCCTTACAGCTCTTGGATTAACTGGAGAAGTGACTGGCGCGTCCATGCGGTTACGGAGTTTGCAGTTACCAGTCCTTTCAAGCTAGCCTCCCAATTCAACAGCTGAACACTGGTGCATGATATCCCTGTGGCGCTCAAGTCCAAAGCAGCCGAGGAGTGCGTTGTGACACTGCAGTATGTCTTCTCCGTGTGGGGCAGTGGGAATTCATTTGCCATACGTTCCCTCATTTAACCAGAGAGTGTATTCATAGAGTTTGCTGTAATGTATTTAAAAGCTGATGTGGTAAATTACTGACATATGAACAGTTCAAGCCGGATCCCCAATTTACTGCTGCTCCATAGGGATACCAGACTTTTGGCCATAAAAACAATCCTAATAATTTGGGTAGGGCAACTCTGCGGTAATCGCCTGGTCTAATCAACCTGGGAGACCTTACACAGGCAGAGGAGGGCAGCAACGTACAGTGGCCAATAACAGAAACTTGTCATGGCTCTTGTGGTACTAATAAATGGTTAATGCTACGTTTTGACCAAATGGAAGAAAAAAATAAAACACTTTTCTTAGCAAATAATGTGGTGTTGGCTCAGATTAGCTAACTACATAGCATGCTAAGGCACTTGTCTGCTTTAACAGTGCCCTTTGTCTGCACGGATAAAGAATATGCATAGGGATAATGCATGGCTCCAGGAGGGGGGCAGATATCCTTGCAACACAAGGGAGAAATTCCTGGATAATCAGGTGTCAACCTGGTGCTTTTCACCAGCATTAAATCCCTTATAATTATTTAGGAAAATACATACATTTTTACACAATACTCAGAAAATATCAGCAGTCTGAGGTTAAAATTTGGTGGCAGCTGACAAGCAGAAAACATGCTGATACAGAAAATGGTATAACAAGTGAAGTTGAACCAGAGGTCACAGTACATCCTTGAATCAATTAGAGAGTGATAATCTCAGAGGAGTGTTTAGGTTTTGCTGTCTTCTCAAACTTTTCTCTGGGTTTGCACAACTGACTTTGCCGTCGTTGTTTTCCTCTTCAGCTGAAACAGAGAGGTGCTGTGCTGTGAGTCCCTCCAGGAGGAGGAGGAGGAGGGAAGCTGAGGGTGATCTGACAGCTGGAGGAGCCCCAAATTAGGTTCTTCTGAGACCCCCACCTTTCAGCATCCCTATTTCAAAAACATAGGTTACAGCTTTCAAGTCAGAAGCCCAGCGTTCTTCTTTTCTGTACCCTGTACTTCCTCCCGCAAGTCCTGGGAGGCGTTTGCATGAGAGGTTTGCACCAAAAAGTTTCAAACTGGAAAAATGAGTGTGCTTGTTATTAGGTTCAGCGGACTGGGAATCTGCCAGGCTTTTACAAAACTGCTCATTTTCTGAGTCTTAGCTATTTTAACTATTTTTTTTTTTATCGAGCAGAGGACAAGCTCTATCAGTGAGAAGTTGGAAATTGCCAGGAAGCCTGGGAAAGACCGACACTCAGCCGAGATTTCATTCCATGTTTTCCTGTTGACCTCACAGGCTCTCGACACAAGAGCTCTGAGTACATTAAAGAAAGGCCACAGTCTCATTTGGTCCTGTGAACATTGGCAATATGTTATGGGGACAATATACAAGCTTGAAAGGGAAAAACCGCAGCAATGTCCCCATGCCCTGGAGGTTTTGTCTGGTGCAATGCTGTTTAACCAGAGCACTGTGAGGTTTTAAATGGCCATATGAGATTTATAGTAGGTCATGACCAGATCTCTTTTCAGGGCAAAGTTTGAAAAGTCCATTTGTCTCAAAATTTAAAAAAAGAGTCTGGTAATTCTCCAAGGTTTTTCCTCTTCCTTCAGGCAACTATTTTTGCCTGGCCAGAGTTCCTAAACCCTCCCCAAGAGCCCTTTTAATGTGGGAAATATTGTCCTAGTGTCTGCTATCAAAGGAATAATACTGAAGATACAAATATTTACAAACCTACTCTAACTCCACATGGTCAGTATCAAGCTTATTAAGTTTCAGAAAAAGGGGCATCATGACCTTAAAAGAAGTGGCTTCAGGAAATCAGTATTTGAGGGCATTATTAGCAGGGAAGAGTGATGGTTATTGCGGGGAACTGACTGGAGAAGACTCAAGGTGCAGGCAGAAATCCCCCGTGTCCGGCGGATGGCGTGGCTGCCCCTCTCCGGGGCCAGCAGCCGAGGGGCAGCCCAGGCTGAAGGGGTGGCAGTGCTGGCCCCCCTTCGCTGCCCGGCTGGGCTACGTCCCACCACATGCCAGCACAAGGTGTATGCTGGTGTCCATGGGGCTGCAAAACGAGACAACGGGCCGGCCCCCCACCACGGCTGTTTCTCCTGCACAGCAGGAAGAGAGGTTGTCCCCTTCCAACGATGGGGGACACATCTACCTTTTGGCAGTGGGTGGTCTGTGGACAGCCTCTGCCAGGCTTTGCTCATGACAATGCAAGCCAGCAGGACTTGTCTCCCGCTGTGTGGCCCTGAGATTGGGGGCAGCTGGAGGAGACTGGTGGGAGATGGGGGTCCCGGGGAGGGCTCCAGGCACTCCGGTGGGGTCAGGGTGTTTTTGAAGAACGGGGAAAAGGCAGATAGGGCAAGCAAGATGGAAAGCAGCAACAGAGGCTCTGGGACAAGGTCCCCCTGGGAAACATGGAGAGCCAAAATCATGGATATCTGGGACCAAGTGAAGGAAGATGCCTGTATAGAGGCTCTGTGTCTGGTTTTCCTCTTTTCTCTCCAAAGGGGCTATAGGAAGGAAGAAAAGGAAGATGGGAATGGCAAGCAAAGTCCCGCAGGGCTGCTGGGAGCCAGGCTCTAGCTGCTCGCTCTCCAGTGCCTGCACCGCCAGCAGCCATCACCTGCCTGGGTATGAAACAACACAGACCTCCCCGGGTGCGCGCGACGCCAGGGCCAGAGCAGATCCTTGCAAGAGCATATTAAAGTGTCTTAAAGGATCATTGCAAAGCAAGAAATTTACTTGGCAGGTCTCTATGACTTTTCTGGGGTGATTTTCATCTGTTGTGTAAATCAGAATCATGGGATTCTTTAACCCTGCTCCCCTGTTTTTTTTATTTGACAAACCGTTTGTTCATTTAGAGCAGTTATGCTTGATTGTGCCAGTAAATAATAAGTGAGAGCTATTTGTGAATTATTTGGCTGCTACATTTCCACAGAGAAGGGCCTATTCTCTTCTGTGTGAATGTGTGTGTGAAAGGCAGTCCCTCAGCATGAAGAAAAGTTATGCGCCTGAGTCAAGAATGAAAAAGACCTTTAAAATCTTTATAGCAATCTAATACAGAAGATACACTGGTATGCAAAATAAATTTCATTAGTTATAAAATACCTATCTTGAAAAGAAATAATTTTCTTTTTTGCTGAAATGCCAGAAGATTGCAGACTATATTAAAGATAGCATGTGTCTCGTTTAAATCATACCCCATGGAAAAATACCTAATTTAATTTAAGTAATTTCTATTTATTTCTGTCTTTCAAAATGATATCATTTTCAGGTTATAAAAATGTAATGTCTGAACTTAGACTCTTTACACTTAGTTTCAAGCCAGACCTAATTTTACATCTAAGTTAAAAACACATGAGAGCACACAGTCATAATATGATCTGGCCCCTCTCTAACTGCAAAAAGGGCAGCCTACTATAAATAGAATCCTTGAGAGAAGGAAGGTCTTCCATTTTGAGGAGGATTTTGAAATTTCATGCCATTCCAGTTTGGAACAAAGCTCTACAATTCTGAATTTTCCCATGAAACAGAACCCCAAAAGAAAGCAATAATAATGAAAAATAAAGCAGAAAGTGTTTGTTCTGATCATTTGTAAAGAAAATGTCACCAGATAGACCTCCTGGAAACGCTGACTGAGCAAAAAAACCTTGCAACTTTGGAAACTGAGCCATTTGAGATCTCGGGGTCTTGATTTGCATCAAAAAAGCTCCAATGGTTCAGGAGTCCGAGTACCTTCCCTGCAGTCCTACTTATCAGGTTGCCAGCAAGGGTATTGGGGGACCTGGTAGATAGTCAGGCTGAGTTGAAGTGGAACTGTAACTGGATGCTGATGTCTGAACCGCACGCTGGGTGCATTTCTTTAAAATAATTCACTTGTGCAACCTTCAGAAGCGCAAATAGGCAGGGTTGTCATTTTTAAAAGCTGGAAATATTTCCAGAGTGCTAAGGTCAAATCCTCAGCGGGTGAAAACAGGGATAATGCTACTGAAATCAGTGAAGCTATTTCATTTTGTACCGGTGAAAATCTGGTCACTGAAGTTTAAAACAGAGTTCAAAGTCTAGAGTCAGTATAAAGTGAGAATCATTGCTAGTGTGCACCGATCAGAGCCATCGATGAACCACAGAGAGAATTACTGTGGGACTCAAAATGTTAAAAAGGATTACATGATTATAAGCTTTCATTTCATGCAGGAAAAAATCTCTCAATCAAACTAAAGCAGAAACTTGTCATTTTTCTATTTACTTTTCGCATTTACCACGAAAAAATGCTCCCTGCTGCCACAGACTACTTGGGTAAACCAAAAGGCTTGCATATAAAGCCAATTTGTCAGCATTGGCTGAAAAGTGTATAAACATACCTCCTTCTCCCGATGTCTGCATGAAAGACTTTTCACATGCATGGAAAAAGTATTCCTCTTTAACCAGCTCAAGCCCTACAGCTAGGTATAACATGCCTTGCTCGCCAAAAACTCCCAACAATTTTAATTTGGAATATATCCAGAAGGTCAAGTCCCTACTTTGGAAGCTCTGCAGGGCATAGAAGTTCTCTGAATATGGCCTTGCTTCAGTATCTAGATTTCAATACACTGCACAGAAAGAAAGGAGTTGAGGTTTTTTGTTTGTTTGTTTTCATTTCCTTTTTAGGAGTAAGAAAAGAAACAATTCCTTGGATGGGAAGAGACTTTTGCAACCACTAGGATCTCCAGGATTCTGGGAGTAAGACCGATGGGAGTCTGTAACGGGGCTGTGGAAGAGTTTTCCATTTATCCAGTCCTTCACAGACTTTTCCATAGGAATTTGGTTACAAGTACAGATGGAAGGATCTTCAGGAGACTTAGATGGTATTTTTTTGGCCCAAAATCTTGAGTAGCCATGAGATGGCCTGCATATATCACCCAGCATGCACTGATTCTTTCTGGTAAGGGAGGAAGATGAAAGCATTGCCAAAGGAGTAAGAGTCTGCGAGGAGACAAAAATAGTTTTGTGAATCTGATCCTTTTCTCAGAAAGTTCTGGATGTGAGTCCTTCCCAAGG
The DNA here is from genome assembly GCF_964195595.1 of Calonectris borealis. Taxonomy (NCBI): domain Eukaryota; kingdom Metazoa; phylum Chordata; class Aves; order Procellariiformes; family Procellariidae; genus Calonectris; species Calonectris borealis. The sequence goes on from NC_134312.1 coordinate 147,925,223, forward strand.
TTTTCTTAGCCAAGGACTTCTCTACAGGTACTACCAAATATGCCCGAAAAACCTTTCAGCTGCAATATTTTTCAAGGTAAAGCATTTGTATGAGATTTGGTGGATCACACTGAGCTATAGGACCCTACTGGACTGCTGCTGTACCTTCACACCAGCGTATGTGAAATAGCTAAGTGGGAAACTGCTCATCCATCCTAAGAGCTCTGTCAGATTCCACAAACGTTCCAGTTTTTCTCTGGGAGGAAATCCAGGCTGTTCAAAGATCACACTCACATTTTCTTTCACTGAAATGCAAGAAACCTAGAACAGTGTGAACCCTTCCTCAGTGGCAGAATAAGTCCAACTCTTCTCCAAGGCAAGGAGAGAGGAAAGGATAAAAGTTTTCCTGCAACCTACACGAAAATTGAGGCAGTCAAGGAAAAAAAGGAGGAGACACCTGGATGAGACTGCATGGGACAGCAAAGTATCTCAGCCCATGACAATGTGATCTCCTTGCAGGAGCATCTCAGGCCTGATTCAGCCACACACTAATCCCCACGGGGAAATCACAGGACACCCCTTTCCTAGTACATACTCACCTTTGGTTTTTTGCCTGCAGAGAAACTGGCCACAGTTCTGCTTCTGCGTAGTGTCCTCTTCACCTCTCAAAGAGCAAAGGGCCAGCCGAGGTATAGACCGTGTGTTGTCCCCCCGGGGCCACGTGAAGATGCTGTACTGAGGAGTCCCTTGCCCACCCTGGGCACAAGCACAGCTCTGTCGCGGGACTGGCCTCCTGCAGAAGACGCCTGCTCTCCCCTGAGCAAACCAGAGCTCCCCTTTCCTTTTTGCCTCTGTTGTTGCCAGGGTCAGAACAAAACCAAGAGCAAGCAGAAAATGCTCTTGAAACTAAAATTAAAAAATACGGAGGCCAGTAGGCAGATAGCCTTACCAGTGACAAAGGCAAACCCAGAAGTTCAGCTGGGATTTCTAAACCACCTTTGCAAGAGGCAGGAAAAACTGACTAGAGCAAGCATGTCATCCACGGAGTGATGCCAGAACACCCTGTTGTGCCTGGCTGATTACTGAGCGATTAAAGCTTGAAGGGGGGAATCTCCTTCCATCTGCTGCATGGACCACTGCCTTACTGAAAGGGAACTGAAATTTCTCCTTTGCATTGCTGCACCCACTCTGGAGACTCCCTGAGCTACAGCTAGGACAGGATTCACAAACACACAAGGGTCGAAAGTCCCAAGCTAACGTCCTGTAACTGGACCAGGCTGAGGTGCTGCTGCTTGCTACGAATTTTCAGCTTTTCTTAAAATAAGGTGGTAATGAAAGTGTGGTGATTTGTGGGAACAGTGTGGTCCCGTTTCCTGCTATTGGTGCTGTATAAACTCGAGCTCTTTCTTCAGACTGCCAGGAAATAGATACAAATGTATTTATAAGATTTCACTTTTGCAGCATAGCACTAAAAATAGCACAATACATCATTCATAGTACAGGTGTCTCTATTCTCTTATCCCACTGCTGAAGAAAGGCAGGCATAATGTTATCAACTAACTGTCCTCCTCCCTCTTCCAATAAAGCAAGTTTCAGCCACCAGAGTTACTATCAAGGTTAAAATCCCCTTTGTTTTACAACATGTTCATTGCCTAGGGGGACTGTCATTGCCCAAAGGGAGCATAATGTTCAAGTCTCACTGAAATATCTTAAGTAATATCAATAATAAGGAAAACAGAATTCATTAACAAATTCATGCCCATAGCTATGTACTCATGATATATGGGAGTGGTGTTCAGAGCATCAATTCAACAATACTTTAAGTCAGTGCTCCTTTGACCCACACTGATGAAGATGGACAGACAGGTTAGACAAGATTATGCCTCCAAGGGTCATAAAAATGTAGAAGTTTCCCAACTGCAAACTGATTTTTCAAAGACAATTACCTGCACAATTTAACCGGACAGCCATTTATGCCTTCCAGCTTTCATATCGTTTATGTTTGTTTCCTCTTGGATTTTTGCTGTTTCTCCTACTCTCACTTTTTTTTTTTTGCCTCAGATACACACATTAAAAAAACACTCTCACACTTCTTGTCCTATATGATTTATTCCCAAGAAATTAAATTACATTTTTATAAGCCTGTGTTACCGCAAATGATAGCTGAAGATTTGCTGAAAAAATTAATTCCTGATCTGTTGCCGTGAAGCGTCCTCGCTAGCACTGTACTGACTCTGTCTTTCAAAACCAGATGGAAGCAGTCCAACGGTATGATTAACTTCTTAGTCCCTGCAATTTCCTATTGCTCTACTTGCCCTAGATTTCAGGATTGACCTCCTGCTTCACTGCAAAATGCACAGTTGCTCAGTTTGATAAATCACATGAATACTTTTTTGATCACAGTTATCTGCTATTTACTACATACCCAGTGAGGTTAATCATATGCTGAGGCACTTCATATGCTGCACACATATACACTCTTCTTCCCAATAGCACTTTGCATATTCTTCATGCTGCCAGCCAGCAATGGGACCTGCTTTCTCCTACTAACATGTGAAAGACCCCAGACCTGCATTTTCTCTCTTTTTCCCCCCACGTTAATTCTGTCATTATCCACACACTGATTCTTAAAAAACCTAGCAAGCCAAAGAGAATACATGAGAAATTACCAGTCAGACCTAGAATGGATTGTCTCCCCTCAGGTATCTTTAGGGAGCTATTGAGAATGCATGGGGTTGCCCATAGGGAGGTGGGAAATGTTTGGCTGTCATGATAGCAAAATGCTATCACTTCCGTGAAGAAAAAACACATCTTAATTTTTCTTCTTTTTTCTCTAAACACCAAAGGAATTTCAGTATTTAATATAGCTAGCTAGGGGTCAAAATTACTAACATTCCCTGGGACAGCTCTGCTCCACCTTCTCACGTAGCATTGCAATACATCCAAATCATGTCTCCGGTGCTATGGTAGAACGACTCTAAACAAACACCAGCACCAGTCAAGGTATGGAAAAACATCCAATAGTGAACAGATGAGCGCTACAGATCTTGCTCACAAGTTAAATAAAGGGAAATGGAGTCCCAGTTTTACAGAGGTATCTATTCCTTTTCACTCCAAGCCTTCCACACAGGCTCTTCTTTTAAAGCCCCTTTTCACTAATTCACTAATTCACTGGAAGTAGTGTCCTATATACAATACAGATCAGCTGTCCCAAGCCAAGGCTTCCCCTCGGCTGTCACTGATTACCCAGACCTGTCACATGAAGCCCGTCCGGCCAGCCAGCTAGCTGAGTCGCTCTGCTGATAAGCTGACCACATAGCTTCTCATGTGGAGAAGGTCTCACGGTGTGAAAGGCGATGTTATCGAAAAACTCAGTCCAACACAAACATAAGTTCGTGAGTGACACGAAGCACGAGTATTTTTGCTAGCTGCCACTGGATTATTTACTTACTTCAGGGTATCACAAGTTTAACTGCTTTGCTTAATCACAGCTCAAGCAGATACTTGAGAACAAGAAATGTTTGGCTCCGGCCACCGAAAATTTTAAGGCTGCTTGGCCAGCTGCCTGCTTTAAGTGATCTATTAAAAGCCTAAATTGCCTCTTATTGTTGCCTTAATACTTTACAGGCAGTCCCTCCCCAGGCCTCCTAACCCAAATGGTGTATCTCAACATGGCTTTGTCTGAAGGAGAAGAGCTGTGCTACAGATCCCATTGGACTAATCCTCAATCCTGTGGCTGCTTACAATACCAGGGGAATGGACTGGATTGTCCCAGGTCAACCTTTTCTGTTCGATTTTCCTTGCAGCTGAGTGCTCAATGCGTGCATGCACCCGTGAGAGGCGGTGCAGCAGCACCTCTGCTTGCAAACGTCTCTCTCCCCACAGATGTGGGGCTCTGCTGCCTCGCATGACCTGCTGCTCAGCTCCCCGAACCCTTCACCGCTCGAGGGGACAACAGGGAGTATTTCTTTGCCCTTCAGGATCTTAAGTGCAACTGGCCAGACCCATTAGGGTAAACCAGCTCATGCCTGGCACAGCCTGCATTTCAATGTCCTAACTGTGATCAAACATGGACAGACAAGGCATGGTTACACGGAAATGCAAAGTACTATCCCTTCCACCCGACAGGAAGGTGGACCGAAGCTCAGACAGGCTGTGTAACTCACCAACCATCATGAACGGGGCTTGTCTGCACTGCCAAAAGGATGTTAGTGTTGAGACGCCTTGCCTATCAACAGCCCAAGGTAGTAAATCAAAAAGGTTTATCATAGCCTGTACTGAACAGTTCAGCTCTGGATGACACGTATATATTAACCAGGTGCTGAGCGTAAGCTAGTGAGCTGGACTCTTTACAGGACTTACCAGCTGGGATGCTTGCCAGCACTGCTGGGCTGAGCGGCTTCAGCTCTCCCTCTGCCCTACACGCCTGCGCTGAGGTTCGTATGGGCACAGCTAGCAGGGTCTGCCCGCGTCCTCCAGCGCAAGTACACAGAAAGTATAACAGACCACAACTGTGGATTAAGCATGTCTCATAAGTACCACCCCAGCACCGCAGTGAATGAGCTATCTTTCCCCTATTACGACGAGAGAGGAAATCCAGCAGTGGTACAACACTTTCCTCTAAGCATTCAAAACCTTAGGCAGACCCCCTTGGCCCACACTACAGCACAGAGAAATAAAAGCAGCTAGGGGAATAAAAGTGCCCTAGGACCACTGTAAATCTTTACTTCATGGAAAATCTTATCTTGCACATGAATATGAGCTGCGAGTAAATTTAATGTGTGGATTAAGTACTGTGCGGTCTCCCTCATGGTGGGCTTTTCAGCCTAAAAAGAACAAAAGAATAATAATGAGTGTTGTGTTTGGGTATGATTACAAACAGCTGTAATTTACAGCTGGACATTCTCCATTGCAAATGTATCCAGTGAGCAAGTGCTTCTGGGTTAGCGGAACAGACTGCAAAAAATTAGCTTTTAACTTCAGCCTTAAGGTCAGAGTTCTGGGACCATGGGAGTCAATAATAAAATCTATTTAGCTCAGTGGGATTAAACAGGTTTAAGACCCGGCTTAACCACACGGCTTACTGTTAAATAACAACAGAACACACTGAATATTTTAGTTGCAGACATTTTTCTTCATTTGAAAGCTATTCAGGCAGTGGATATGAGAGTCAGACAATTGAAGATACGCTAACACTATACCATTAAGGTATATGAGTTAAGCTCTTGCTCTTCTCTGTCCCAGAAACTGAGCAATCTGTAGCATTAGACCACTTTACTAAAGAGCACAATAAAATTAAAACCAAGCTGTGCTGTATAAACACTGAGGGTTTTTCATGAAAGAATGAAAAGCTAATGGGGCCAGTGCATCTTTCCTGACAAAATAGTCGGTGCATGTGCAGAGCAACCTGTCTTCTGGAAGCAGAAAAGCTGTTTCAGTCAAGCTTCTGGGTCACTAATCTTTGAGTTTGCACATAAATCTGCTGGGGGTTACTGTGTCATTCTGAAAACAAGACTGAGTGCAATACACTAAAGAAATCAATGGCTACAGGTTTAAAAACTCTCTTTTTTTTTTTTCCTCCCCCTTTCAGTTTAGCTAACTGTTACCTTTTTAACACAACCTGAAAGCAAAAACTGAAACAGGAACTGCTGGAGAATATTTTTCCAAAAAAATAATGGGCGAAATTACTGAGATTTATTTAAGCTGCCACCTCCCTTGCTGCTGGGAAGGGCTCGTGTGTGACCGGGAGCTCTTAGTTGTTACTGGGACACAAGTAATGAGCAGCAATATCATAGGCAGCCTCACTTTAGCCAAGACCAGACAGAAACTGCCATCACAGTGTGGGTTTTGGCCCCCTGCCCTCCCGTTCGCTCGCTGCAGTGAGGCTAGGGGCGGCAGGGAGGCAGCCCCACAGGGTGCACCCACAGCCTTCCCAGCACCCCCTCCAGAGGGAGGGGAGGAGGGTGCCCGGATGGCCAAATGTTTGCAGAGCAGGTGGGAAAGCTGTAGTCTCTGGCATGCTTTTAGGGGCAAAGAGGAGAATATCTGATCATAAATACTAAACCTGAGGTCTGATGAGCAACATTTCAGCCCTTTTGCCCCGAGGATGAGGGCAGCCTGCGCCCAGCTCCCTCACCACCCCTGATGAGGTAGGGACCATCTATCCATCTCTGCCACTTTTCTGTCTAGAGGAGACAGAAAGCGCAGTGAGGGGTTTGGGGCTTGTTAACTACCTCCAGGGGTGCTTCTGCAGGAATGTTCCTCATTCAGCCCAGGGGAAGCATGCTGAGAAAAAAAAACCCCACATTTTCTTTGGTCACAGTATTGCCCCCACCAAGTGCAAAAGCTGCTTTGCCTCGGGGGCGAGCCTGCACACCTCCAGGGAGAGGGGCATAATGCTGACTCTGACTCCTCTTTCTTTTTGCATTCGTCCCAGTTACAGCAAATACTTGTGTGCCCTACAACCGCGCCAGCGATTTCACCCGCATCCCATACATTTCACTGGGGAATTTTTTTCCTTAAGGGGGGGTGGAAAAAACCTCTAAACAAAACGGTGTTTGTAAACTTGGGGGGGGGAAGGTCGATAATTTTGGCGGTCTTAGCCTCCAAGCAGAGAGAAATGTTATTCATCCATGCACAACATATAATTCAGCCTAAGTGACAGGCTCTGCTCTGGAGAAATCCTGGCCTGAGCTGGCTTCCAGAGTCAATTACCGCTTATTCCCAGGGAGGCGGGGGGCGGGGGGCCAGACGGAGCAGAGGGGGCTGCCAACAAGGCATGGGGAAATTTACTCTGTGTCAGCCTGCATGACACAGTACCTCATTTGTGGATAAATGTAAATCTGCTAGTTCTTTTTCACAGGCACTAAAATGTACAGTCTCTCCTCCCCCTTCCCTCCCCCCGTTCCCAAAACTGGAAAAGAAATCAGGACCGTCTTAGAAAGCTACCTTATATTTCAATCAATCCTCTTTCATAAAAGTCATTTAAGGTAAATACCTGTGCAGACCTATGGCCCAACTATAACATTTACTATGGCCCAAATCCTGAATTCCTCACTCGGGCAAGTTTCCCATTGAAGTTAATGGATTTTTGCTTGAAAAAGAGCTGAGTAAAACCTGAACACTGTCTAAGGATTTGGTCCCCTGCTTATCTGCCTGGAGCACTGCTGCAGTTCCAGAAGAAGTGAAAAAATGAATTAAATTCCTCCAAAATACCAATCCTCAAAACATAAGGGGTAAAAAGGGCATTGTTTTTGTGCATAAAATGTACAGAGAATCTCATCGAAAGAAGAGCAATTCCCAGGGAAAGGATTTGGAAAAAGTCAAAAGAGAACATCTCGGAATAAATGAAGTACTTATTGCTGAAAAATGAGCTTAGATATATCTCAGCAAACTCTAAAGCTCAGAATTTACTGCATCATTCATGCCTTCTCCAGTAAGTTTCTTATCTCTCGTTTGGTATCACAACAAGGGATTCTGCATACTCGGTATGAAATACAACAAGACTCTGATTTTTGCAGTAATAAACTCTACACATGCATGACAAATCCAAGCATGCAAAATGTTTAACATCCCAGTTCACAGATACTTTGGGGACAAAATCCGATTATGAGTTATATGCCACAATAAATAGGGCTCAACGTTTCATAAAGCAATTTATAGTTCATAAAAATGACAAAATGTACCTGTCAGATAGAACGCGGAGAGCAGATCTCTGTGCTGCCTGCTGGAAGAAAGGGCAGAGATGTTTATTTTATATTCTGACTTGAAAATTACGAGCACAATCAACACTTTAAAAAATGCGTTACACACATTTTTGTCACGTGTCCAAAATGTTAAAGTACGAGCAAAGTAGCAGAGAGTCTATAGTCAAATGGACATTCCAGCCTAGTAAATGTAAGAACACTTTGTTAAGTATGCCATAAACCAGAAGATTGTCAAAGCACCGCACGGTATTTGAGGTCTGAACTACTCTATTTAGACGATTTTTTCTGCGGGTCCCTGAAAACTCGGCAGGGCTCTGTTCTCTGCCTTCCCCTCTCCCCGCTTCCGCACTCCCACTCCCTCTCCTTTACCATTAGTCTCCTCCCATTCTTCCACAGAAACAAACATCACATATTTGGTTCCTTTTGCGATGAAGCCCGTAGCTATAATTATAAATTTTGCAAAGCTTGCCAGAGCTGCTGCTGACTTTTCATGAGCGCTGCCATGTTAATCTGCTGGCAACTTTTGACTACACAGTACAGGATTGACCTGTTGCTGGTTTGCTCTTCAGTTTTTGCCTAATACAACTCTTTGGATGGGGTGGGGAAGCATGGTGCTTGTTCTTGTGTTAACCAGCAGTTCTGGGAATAGAAATCATAGCCTCTCAAGTTTAATAGGACTCCCAAGCCTATCCCTGAGCTAGTTTGCCTCTTTATTATTATTATTCTTTCCCCTCCTTCAATCACTTCAAGTGGTGTGATTCATGGCTTCGGCACAGTAACCAGCTGCTAAGCAAAGATGAAATCCATAATGTTTTGAAAATCTGCTCTAAAGCCTCCATTATACTTGGAGCTGCCCAGAGCATTCCCTTCCCAGCCGTACCTGTCCAGGCTGTGCTTCACCTGGCACAGACGGGACACAAAGCTAAGTAGTACGGAGAGTCAAGGGGCAGGGAATTAAATGTTGATTTTCTCTTTGCAGTTATCAATAAATATGTTTTTTGCAACCATTCTCCCTGGCTTCTCAGGATAGGCTGCATCCCTATCCCTGAACAAGCCGCACAGCTTGCAGGCATCCCGCTCAGCACCAGAGAGCATGGAGGTAACCTTTCCGGCTAGTCAAAAAGCTGCTGACAGGCTGCAAAGAAAAACTTGATAAAACCTGACTTGCAGTTGCAGTTATGGAGCATTTCACAGAAAGGTGTGAAAAGATCCTCTTGAGCAGATCCCTGCAGGTCTGACAGGAGTGCAGAAATGCTTTGGGAAGGGTTTCTACTTGATTTTGGAAGCAGGATTTCTGCTCAGGGAACTTTCTGGAAAAACGTGGGCCTCCCGGGTTCCCTGGGGAGAAGTAGTTTGCTGTGTATCATCACATACCAAATTATGTGAGACAAGGAGACAAGGACTATGCCGCATCTCCTGTGGCTGGCATGGCTCACAGGAGGGGTTTTTCCTTAGCATTGACTTTCCACAGTGGGAGTGGGAGTGTGCCCATGGCATGAACATGCTGGTTTTAGTATTAGGAAAATAATATGGGGAGTCTGGTATTTTTCACTGTCTTCAGTAGGCCATCCTGTTTGCACGCAGTTTGGATACAACCCTGTCCACACCATCCAGGCCACTGGGTACAGGGCAGGCCTTAATGGGAGCCGCCACTCTCCAGTTCAGCGGGCTGGCACCATTTTTACTCTCTCCTCTGCAAGCGGCTCGTTATGACAATTTCATCCCACTGCTTGTACACAAACGCAGGAGAGACCCAAAATGTAGGTCTTACGGCGGAATCTCTTCTTTAGTGCCCTATGAGGAAGAGGAAGCTATGTCCATTTTGAGTTTCGAGCTGCCCAGCTTCAATGCTGACCCCTGCGCCGTGTTATGCCTTTTGCCCCAAAACTCAGGAGCTTTCTCTCACTATCAGAGCCCTTTTCCGTGGCCAAGTTGTGTAGGCACCATTCAGGTCACCTCTCCTTCTTCTCTCCCGCCAGCAGCCAGGGCTAGTCTTTCCCTCGCAAGCAGCCGCTACATGGCACTGCTGTTTAGGCCATTTTAATGTTTCCCACTCTTGGCTCAGGCCACCACAGGTGCTCATGTGGTTGTGCAATGCAACAGGTTGGAAAACTGATCCAGGTGAAAAATAACACTTTTCCGTCTTTTTTTTCTTCTTCTTTTTCCCCAGGCTGTTTGCAAACTGGATCTCTTCTCTGAGCTGCTTCCCCAGGGAGAGGGTGTCACATCGCAGGGTGAGAATGGGAAGGGGACCGTGGGGGCAGCGTGCAGCGGAGACCCTGGCTGCTGAGGTAAGGGCATGTCTGCCAGTGAGGTTGCTTTCACCTGACATCGCTCTCACTCCCTTCTGGGGAGCTGCAGAGCACTGCTGGAGCAAGGAACATGGTGGCTGCGATAGCCAGAGGGCACTGAAGGAGACAGGCTGCTCTGTAGCCAGAGACCTCATGTACCTTACAGAGACCTCAAGAAAGCAAACATGGACTTTGATGACACTAAAAGCCCCTAACATGGGGATGTGGGGTGCATATCACTCTTGTATTTCCCTAAAATCCCTAATTTTGAGAGAGGGAGAAGAGCTGGATGATTTCTCTTCCAGTCTCGACGAAAGCTGCCCTCAGGAGGGAAGAGGAGAGGACTCTCATCAGCGTGAACCAAGCCAGGCCACGTGGTGTGTGACTGCAGTCTCAAGTCCCAGTCTTCAGTTTCCATCTTGGTACATCCAGTTGTTGACAGCTTTGAAAAGGTGATCCATTCTGGGCAAGAAAGTGGGTTCAGACGACAGGCAGGGCAGCAGAGAGAAATGTACAAGTGCTTCTCAGTGAGATCATTCTACTTTTTCAATTAGCTTCTCATTTTAAGTCCTTTAATAAATGTCCTTCTTCACCAGGATGCAATGCAGATTACATGGGGCACCTCACTCTTTGCTTGGTGGTTGCACATTCTATAAATGAGACTATTGATTTCTTTCTTACACTGTTTGAAAACACAACCGTGTTTGATTGCATATTTGTGTGACCCCCTGAGTTGGTAATGGCCCCATTTCTAAATGATGGGGGAATAAGATCCAGTTGCAAGTTTATTCTTCCTCCCTGGAGAAACAGATCTATTGCCTGCAATGAAAGGCAGTTAGCAGCTATCTGGCAATTTTAATTCCAGCCTATATTGCTCCCCTCTCCTGGAGAAAGTGAACTGTTGTAATTAAAAGTAGTTAGCAGTTCCCTAGCAAGTATAAATACTTGCAGCCACTAATTACAGTCTGCTTTCTTGTTCCCCTGCTAGAGGATTGGGCTGCTCAACTTAGGGGGAAATATCTGCCCTTGCTTCTCGCTAACAGTTTTTTTGTGACCCCATTCAAACTCATTCATGAATCCCCATGGAGGGTCATGACCCATAGGCTAGAGAAACAGCTTTCTGTGATTTATTATGTTTCTAATATGCTGGTATTATCTATGTAACAATGTAAGCAAAAGGGTGATACTTAGTATGATATACTGCCTGCATGACTATTTTTTTAATAGATTGATTTTGATTGTGCTATTTAATTTGCATTTTATTTTACATCGTTAACAACTTTACTGAGGCCAACCATCATCCATCAAGAAAGATGAGAATATGTGCTACAGTCTTTATTATTCCTGGAAGTAAGTGACTATTTTGGTTATAGAAATTAGGGATAAGAAATAATTTTGAAGTTTGATATTGCTGACAGAATGTAAAGATCTCCAAGACTTACCACTAAAAAGCCCTTTATGGGAGCTTAATATTCTCTTGATAAGTGATTGAGTTATACTTCCATGTGTTCACCAGTAATGAATATAATCCTGAATTTTCAGTTCTTGGAATCAGTGGGGTTACTGATGGAGGAAGGTCCTCCTCGATATGAACACGGATATTGGAGGCCAACCATAATAACTTTAATGCTGAGTAGGAAGCAGGGAAGGGAAAAAAAATATTCACTTAGGTGACTCAGGTACTTGGGTTTGAGAAACCAGCCACAGTAAATGAGACGAATTACTCCTTTTCACTACATCAAGAGTTGTAAATTACAGGATACTGGCTAGTTAGACTTGTTTGTCCCCCACCTGAGTTGGTTATAGATACATTTAGGGCAGAGTTTCATTGATCTGCCTATAGTTCATTAATAATTCATGAGAGATTCTAGCTGTACCCCAAGACTACTGGGACAAAACAAGTTTTCAGCCAGCAGTAATCATGTTCAGGTTCTCAATCTCCAGAGATTGCATCTCCTTTCTCCATCCTTTATTGCAATGAGCCAGAGCTTGGGAACATAATCAGCAGATATTCAGGTTTCAGCGTGTGTTAAATGAGCTACCGAAATTACTTGAAGTGTCACAAGTTGCATTCTGTTGTTGAAGGGAAATCAAAGAGGAAATTAAATACTTTCATTGTAATTGGGACTGAGCAGCGAGCTAGTTCATTGTAATTGGGACTGAGCAGTGAGCAGAACGGGTTGAATACAGCTATTGAGCTGGAGATACAGGACTGTTAAGAGTGGTCCCCAGAAATCCCTCCTTTTTTTCTTTTTTTCTTCTTTTCTTTCTTAATCATCTGGTTGGAGCGGAATTGCTTCATAAACTGCTGGGCTTGCAGGCATTTTTGGATAAGAAGCAAATGAGAACTACTGCAGAATGTTCTGCTGGGCTTGGAAGAGTGTCTTGGAGGCACTGCAGCCTGACTGTGGATACATTTTCCTATACCTCACCCACGGCACGCTTTGGCAAATAAAAGCCAATAAATTGATCGTTGGCAGATTCAGACAGTTTGTTTTCCATTTTTCCTGTCCTGTGGATTAATCGCTGTTATCACGAGAGAGCTCAGTTACAGCAATTGTATGGAGCTACACCAGTTATACCAGAGACTTCACTGAGATGGTGCAGGTGTACACAAGGTGAGAATTTGAACCATTTCTTCGGTGACAGTATAACAATACATACTCCCTGTGCATGAGTAAATTGCATTGCTTCCAGAGCATCTTGTTTGTCTTCCTTGGGTGGTAGGTGTTGCCCTGGAACTGTGCAGTGAACCATTTATGCTCTAAGTGAGCATCTCCCATACTAGCAACCCCCCAGACTGCTGGATGTCACCCTCTATTGGACTGCAGTTAGTGAGCTGTAGATGCACTTTTTCCAAGCCAGGGTTAAGGAAAGATGTCATTACTATATACCGCCATTTGGGAACTAGACCAGAACAAATACTTTTATATCTGTCTTCTTTCATGTTTCACTCTTCATATGTCTTCCATGTTGATTCTGTTTTAATTTCCTAAGGTTTTGTTTGTTTTTAGCTTAAATGCAATTTATTCCTAAACTAGTGAAGCCAGGAAAAAAACTCTGCGAAGAGCACAACCTGACTGCATGCCATAACTTGGGCCACAGGACTCTCCAGAGCTTTTTTCCTGCTTCAGATCTGGGAGCCGTTGTGGACCTAGACCAAAACTTCTGGATAATCCTCTTGTGGTGAACCCACCTCAGTCCAACCACACGCACAGTTTTTCACCTTCTGTGTTAAGATGTGAGTTTAGTCCAACTCTGTTTATAGGCACCTTCTTGTGCTGGAAGTTTTACCTTTACCTGTGAGATGGAGCTGCCTTCCAGCCTCACAGCTCTGCTCCCTGAACAGGTGTTTGTAGACTGTGATCAAGCCAGCCACCAGCCCCGCTTTAGACAAGCTCTAAGCAAAATATTCATTGCGCGAATATCTTTCACTCCATGGCGTGTTTTCTGAAGGTGTTAGGCATCCCTTCTCCCTCCTCTTGAAACCCTCTTCAGTTTTCGGCATTCTCCTTGAAGAGTGCAGAGCTGCAGAGCGTTGCAATGACGCTCTCATCAGGGCTCAAAGCAGAGGTAATGAAACCCTCTCGCACCTACAGGCTTGCCCTGTTTAAATGCCCGTGAGTGTCTTGTGGCCACAAGAAGTTGCCCGAGGAGCTCAGGTCAGGCAATTTATTGTAAGTGATTCCTAATGTGCCTTCTCTCACTGCATTATTCTGTACTCCTCGTTGTTCCTAGGGGCTTTGTTTGAGGATTGCTTTCCAGTGTGAATTTCTGAGGGATTTAAAATCACTTGTAAACTGCAGCTTGAGTGTTTCTCTGTAAATTTGCAATATAAATGTGTGAATGTGATTTTCACTGTCCGGTTGATATTTATTTAAGATTTACAGGCTGTAAGACTTAAAAGGGTCTCCCTTCCTTCCCCTTTTGGAGTTGGTTATCATCAGAGCCACATCTTTTAAGAAACTATAAAACCTTTCCTGGATTTCATGATTTCTCCAGGCCTTTCAACACCTCGGTATTCATTTTTCACCCTGGAGTTTTATTATTGTATTTCTGGTGTACATTGTTCTTTCTCCTCTGCTGTGCCCATTAATCCTTATTAATCTTCAGGGGCAGCACAGTCTAGTGACTTGAACATGGCACCTGGGAGGGAAAGACCCAAGTGCTAATCCTGGCTTTGCAGCTGACTCGCCATGTGGCTTCAAACAAGCCACATCTCGGTCTCAGTCTCCCTGTCAATTCTACAGAGATAATAATTCTTGCTTAGCTCTACCTAAATACCTCTCAGGGGCATTGTATTAAGTAGTTAATACTTGTTAAGTGATTTGGATCTCCAAATTACCATATAATCAGCATGGGTATTAACCATACAGAGAGTTTTATATATCTGTAAATGTTGGGTCTTCTGTCCTGCATCTGTTCAGATTTCTCCGGCAGTCCCAACAGCCACGCAGGGTTTCAACGCAGATGAGTTTAATCTTTTTCAGTGTAGACGAGCAGAAGGAAAGTCCTTGATACTTTATATTAATGAAATGGTTAATTTTCAATGACACTGGAGGAAGGTCTCAGTCATTGCAAGCGAAGCAGCAGTCACTTTGGAAAACCTCCTCTGTCTCCCCAGAATTAGTCTCCTTATCCAGGCAAAGGTAACTTGGTTGAAGTGCTGCTTACACTTAGGATATCGCAGGTAAAAAATGCCAGTGTTGTTCCACAGGCTTTACAAGATTTACTGGGAAGTCTGAAAGCTCAGAATTTTTCTAAAAGTCCATATGTGTGGAAATAGGGGAAATACAAGCCTGAATTCCCCAAATAGTGGTAACTCTGCTATGTCAATCAACTATGATGCATTTGCTACTACCCAAGTATCTGCTTGTATTGTGCTAGGAAATAAAAAAGAAGATGGGGCATAACGTCCGAAGTTGATTGAAATCAGTGGCTAAAGTCCTGCTGACTTCAGAGGAGAGAGATTTCATCCTAGGTGCAGGAGAAATTGTAGCAATGGTTCCCCCGTCCCTTTTTCTTAAATTCTAGTTTTGATGGATTGGTTGCTGGCTCTTTTTGCTTATTTCTCATCGTGTTCTAATATAGCTGCTACTCCCTTTATAATGTCCTTTTTTTCCAATTTATTTTCTTTATTAATTTCTTTTTTATTCCCCTAATCCCTTTCCCTTTTCATGTTCCTTTTGTTTTCTGACATGCTCTCAGCTGTCTCTTTCTCTGCTTCTGCTGTCATCCATCTCTGTGCACCACATCTCCTTCACACAAGCTCCTCGCGCTGACACCACCCCAGCCTGAGCTGAATGGCCACGGGGAGCGAAGAGAGCTTGGCCTTCTGCCTTGCAGAGAGCAACAGGCAGCTCCTGGAGAGGCTGGGAGGCTGTGTTGCTGCGTGTGCATGAGTGTGTGCGCGGGCAGGTGTGTGAGAGAGACACAAGCGGAGTCCCTACAGCAACCCTCACTGCCTTCTGCTTCCTTTGCACAGGGAGAACCTGGGCTGATACTAAAAACACACGAGTTGAGAGGGATAGACAGGTACAGCGACGTAAAAATAACAGAGCGGGATAAGGATAAGCTAGCCTGTGCCCTTTGAGCTCCTGAATGTGTCGGGGGTATGTTCTTCTCTTACAGCTTGTAGTAGCTGCAATATTACAAATGACACTAATTTGCGCTCTAAATTATTTGTGACTGCTGGTTATTTAACCGTTCTCTTACAGGCACGCTGGAATGAATTTGCCTGAAGGCAAACAGACGCTTTGTGGCCACGCTTGAGCGGGGCAAGGCTCAGGCGCGGTGGCTGGCTCCAGCGAGGGCTCTTTGCGGCAGGAGGAGCGGCGCGTGGGCTGAAGGGCTCACGAGAGACAGGGACAAGGGAAAGCCAGCCTGGAGATGTGGGGCCTCATCCTTCTTTACACCCCAAAGTAGCCCGCACTGCTGAACTGATTGCACTGGGATATGTTCCCACGCCAGTTAAAACAGACGTTCGTACGGTAATTCCAGTTCACAAGGGGAAAAAAGACTAACCAAAGATTTCAAGAAGATGGGGTTAAGGAAGTTACAGTAGATACAGAGAGAAACTGTTAGACTTGGAAAGAGGTGATACCAGTGGAAAAGGGCAGGCTTTGGACATTTACTAGAGCTAAAACTTAGCTTAGGCACAGCATCCACATGAAGAGACGAGGAAGATGCCCTTGTATTTTAAGTTTATTTTCCAGTCTATTTTTAGAGGTTTGCTACTGAGAAGCATGGAGATCAGAGTGCTGTGTTTGAATTTCCCCAAATTTTGTGCACATCCAAGAGTCAAGCTGATTTCTGACCTTTTTCACTGTCGTTCATGGTGGTGGCACTCAAATTTAGAGCTTGATCCTGCCTGCCAGAGCATGACAGACATTGAATCTGATTTTGTAAGATAGGCAGTGATGTGAGCCAAGTTTGGCAGGAGAAGACCGAGCTCTTATTTTGTTTCATCTGACAGTTTCAGGGAGGCAATCTTGGTCTTCCTGTCATGCCTTGTGGAAGTGAAAATTTAGATATCTCAGAGATTTTAAAATCAGAGCTGGCAAACCACAAAAAAAGCTTGGCTCAGCTGACTTAAATCTTACTCTGGAGTTTAGTTAAGTTGGATACCGAAAGGATTGCTTCTCTAATACACAGGAAATAATGGACTTACCTGAGTTAAGTAAGGCTGTTGCAGTGGCTATTCCTCCAGTCTAAAAACACACTCACGTTATAGTGACAGAGGGCTGAACAGAGCATTTGGATTAAGTACAAAACCACCTGAGGCTCCAGCCATTCCTTAACCTAAAACTTAATTTTTCCACTTTTGCTTATCTCTGCTTTTTGCAGTTTTGGTTGCAGTCAGACTCGCACGTGGCCAGACTTCATGAAATAAGTTTCCTGTGCTCAGTGGAGTGAGAAACTTCTCATCAGAAAGATTTTTTTTTCCAAGTTTATCAGGGCATTTTTTGAGAGAGAAATTCATTTGCAGCAATGATGCAGGCTCTGTGCCTTTTTTTCCAGGGCTGAGTGTTCTCATCTCCTTTTTCACTCATTTTCCCTTCTGATCAAGCATCAAGTATTGCACTGATGAAGAGGTGAATAAAAGGAAGCCCAACACTAAAATGACTTAATGTGGTTAAAATATTTGGACATGGCATATGTGAATGCAATTAGCACTGCCTAAAAATAGTTCTAATGATGAACAGGGCTATGCAGTGGCGTGATATAATTTGCCCAATACAACTCTTCTCTCTAGATGTACCTGACTCTGCGCTCTGCTCGGCTGATCTTCGACTTCAGAAAGCGCCGTCCTAACAGGGGAGGTCTTATGGAAAGAAAGCTTGTAGCTGCTTTGCCCCTTTTTCAGTTTGTTTCAAAATTCATTACAGATGTCTTCAAATTAGCTGGAATATGTCATATGCAGAAATCATATGCAGAAGTAGTGCTTATAAAGACTACCAAAAATTATTCCTTCTGGAAGAAGGTGGGTGCATGACCGTTCATTTCAGGATAATTTTTATCTTTTTATTGATTGTCAGTTCATATCCAGAAGTGAGAGAGAAAAATCCTACACATTATTAAAAAGATTGTCTTTACATACATTCTTTCTCATTTTTTTCTGGCTACTGTTAAAGAAATGAAACATGATTTTGTGACTTAAAAAAAATAAATCATTTCCTAATGCTATTTACATAGGGACACGGTCACACCGATTGCCATTGACCACATAGATGGACTTCTGTCCTGTTGCAACAACAGGATGGATTTGGCTGGTCCTAAATGCCTACGCTGCAGACAGTCCTGCCAGAAAGATGCATTTCCAGTGCTGAGCCCTGGCATCCCTCAGCACATACGTGATGGGGAGGAAACATAGGCATGTATGTCCCCCCCGGAGCTGTGGGTGTAACTTGAATTAGCATCAAGTTTTCCGGCTCAGCCGGAAATGCTAGGGTGATGCTGGAGCATGGACGGGTCCCCCAGGGCCAGCAGCCCACCCTGGCTGTCCCCAGGCTGCTGTGGGTGGGGGGCAGCCCTGGGACCCCTGGGAGGGCGCCGGGCTAGGTGGGCTGCCATTGCCCTGTGGGGCTCTGGGTGACGAGCCAGACCAGGCTGCCGAGACTTTTATTTTACCGTGCTGAAGCTGTTCCTGGTGAACATTCTTGAAGCTGCTCTTCCCCTGAGGTCTCCTGTGAAGGGACATGGCTTTCTGTTTGTCTTGGCTTGCCTGCGGAGAGGCCGATTTCCCTCACACCGCTCAGACCCTGCAGGGCCAGCCTGTCCCCATCCCTTCTTAAGGAGGGCAGCCGCTTGCAGGCAAACGCTGCCTTCCCTCTTCCTTTGGTGCAGGGCACATAAGCAAAATTAATGAACCCCAGAGGACTGTTCGCTGCCCTCCCTGTGCACTGTGCGCAGAGCGTGTCTTCAGCCCCGGCATTTACCTGCTGCTGCAGGGGGATAGTCGTACGGTTATTTAAAAAACAAAAAAAAAGTAGTAAAGTTGGGTCTCCTTTTGAGATACAGCAGGGGCTGGAGTGCGGAACCACGTCCCTGGGAGCGTGTTCTGATTGCTTCTTCAACTTCTGTTTATACAATTTTACAAAATTTTGGCAGGAATCAAGAGCACATACCAGGGTGTTGGCTTTTATGAATCCCATGGGATGTGAAAGTCAAGCTGACTGGATGAACTTTGGTTACATATTCCAGACAAGCACAATGACTCTATTTATTCAGACTTGGCAGCCAGAATGCAGATTGACTCTGTGGGTAATAAATTTTCACAGCCACAAAACTTCAGCGGCAACCAACCTGATCCCGCACAGAAAAAATGCATACAAGGAAGCAGACTTGGGTAGCAAAAATATGTTAGATTATTATTCCATGTATGCGTACCAGTCAGTTAATTTATTTGGCTATTGATTGACATGAATTGCACAAATGATGCCAGGGATCTTTTTCCCCTTAAAGGAACTACTTTCTATTACAAAATTTTCATACTGTAAAAGGACAAGTAGGGGGGAAAAAAGAGAATTGTTCATATTACAATTGACAATCTCCTTTTAATATTTCACCCAAGACTGATTTAAGTTATCCAGTGACCTCTACGGAGAAGAGCAGGTTATTATAATGGGGACTGTTTCATGTGCTATGCCACACTTCAAGGAACCAAAAGGCAATAACCACCACAATTCAGTACTCCGAACAATCTTAAGTACAATTTTGACATCTTCATGCTACAAAGCTTCAGATGCTTTCTGGGAGAGACGACGATGAAATTATTACTCTATGTGTTATAAATCAAAATGAATTGGCTCTTTAACTTGCAGATTTATGTTAACTACCTTGGTATCTGTTAATTGCGTGCTCTTCAGATATTGATTGGGGATTAAAAAGTATATTTTCTTCAATCTGCGTGATGTAAAATATGCCAACAGGAAATTTTCCCTCTGCATATTAAATCCTATGATCACTGCCTGTAAAATTAAAACGATCAGTTTAAATGGATAAACTATGCTCATTAAAGAGGAAAAATACATTTATGTAATTAAAATTAAGAGACTAATATGTGTGGATAATGTAATTACTGTGGGCGCACACACACTCAGCTCAAATCCAGCCTCTTTTGCCTCTCCTGGCTCTGTGAATCTCACTACCTTAATTGCTGACGCGGAGGGAAGGCTTGGGAATGCCTTGCCCACTGCTGGTCCCGAAGCTCTTAATCATGTCTCTGTCTTGCATTTGGCCTCTCTCATCCATGGCTCACATGCCCTGGGTCAGTCACAGCCCTCCAAATACCAGCCCGGGGAGTGCAGGAGCACCTGTCCCCCTTTGCACCGCTTCATACGCTTTCCGTTCGCTGCTTGGCGATTTCAGATGCAAACGCAAAATCTCCTCTGGAGTTTTCAAAGCCTTTCCCCCAGACTTCCCTGGTTAGAAATTAGCACAGTGAAAAGCTTCCCGGGTCTTGTACAGCTCACCTTCGGCTCTTTAGGAAATCGGACTACTTAAATGAGTCTGGGTGCTCAAAGGTTAATTAATTGTGTAAGGAATATCTGGGAATCACTCATGTACTGTTCCTGTCCCTTCACCTTTGATTTCTTTCTTTCCGGTTCCCGAGCTCAGGAGGAGATCTGAGATTAAAGAGCCTCAGCATTAGGAAGTAAAAGAAAATGGGTTCTTCCACTGACATTTAGACACAGATCCATGTAATCTGGGCATTTATTGGCAGAGGGGGTCTGTGTTACTCTTTTTTAGGGCCTATTTCCTGCTAGGTAGATGGAAACTTAGTGTTTTGTCTATCCAGCAGGCATATTTATTTAGGACTCTTCATTAAGCAAACCTGCAGGTCTCAGCTGAGGTTCTGCAAAGCATTTCATATAGCAGGAGCCAGCCTGTGCCTCCAGGAGATTTTTATCTGTACAGTCAAGTTAGAAAAAAAGGTGACTAGGAAAGAGGACCAAGTCACAAAATAATTGCCGAAGGTTGCTCATGCTAGAGCCCATGGTGATTAGAAGCGAGTACTGGGATCTCAGCTCTGCTCTTTGCCGCACGGGTGGCAAACTCTGGCTCTGCAGAGCCTGTTCGAGCACCGAGGTGAAGGACCCAGGCTGTATCAGCTGTATCCTAAAGCTCTGGTTACTGAGTGAAGACCTTGAGTAGCACACATAATACTGAGCAGTCCAAGCGCATGAAAGATGTTAATAGTTGTAAGTGGTAGCGCTAAACCGAAGGTACCATGTGTGCACGCCCAAACGCATGGCAGTACTTTTCCACGATCCCTTCTCCGTCTAAATGTACTAATGTTCTTTTATCTCCTGCACGATAAACACTTTCATGTGTCCTTTTCTGCTTCCTATGAAGCAAAGCAGAATTTCAGCTCTCTGGCTCTGCCAGTCTGTTCCGCACTGACATCCATTACACAGGATCCCATCTCCCTTCCTATCCAAAGGAGAAGCCACCTCTCCTGACCACTGGCTCCCCCCACCCCCCCCACCCAGCCCCTCGCTGCAAGCACCACGGCATCTTGGTGTGCTATTGTTATTCTTCAGACATCCCTCCTGTCCCTCACTTTTTACTTTGCCCTATGCTGTCTATGCGCTGTGTTTTAAACTATCTAGACAAGCAGGAAGAGTAATTAAATGTGAAGTGTTTCAGGATGAAATACATTAAAGAAAAAAAATACAAAAAGAAATTGTATAAATATGTAAATAATTGAATCTATGTGCTGAATCTTCTTAACACCAAGAAGCTTTGCTCAAAATAGACAAAATAATGGTTTAGTATAAATATTAAAAGGTTTTGATTTACCTGTTGTTTGGAATATATTGTAAAATAGAGACTTCTAATAACAAGAGTTAAAGAATATTCTGGAAGAGCTTCATGCCTACATACCTAGAACTATTTGTCTAAGATCCTGAATTTCAGAAGTCTAGGTAGCTCCAGTTACCCTTGACTAAAATAATCACACTTGAAACCCATGTTATATCCAGGTCTGGATCCAGCTGTGAGATGCAACCAGGGGCAGTACTGCCCTCATTTGCTCTGGGGAAGGCACGGGACATGCATTTTAGTGCAAGAAGGAAGGGAAGTGGCTCTTGCCCTCTCATCCCCAACCAAATCACCCATGCCAGTGCACTGAGAAGGAGAGAGCGTGGCATAGCACCGCTTGGCAATGAGGCACTCGGCTGGCCATGGGAAAGTCAAGATCCAGCCCTATTCCAGCGAGTACTTAATTATTTAGACAAAACACAGCAATGTTTTAAGGAAAAATTGGGAGACACCTCTCCCCACCAACAAAACCCAGCTCTGCTGACACATGGAAAACTTTGGCTGAGGTATCCGCTCCCAGTCAGGTAGTTTGGGGTCATTAAAACCCAGGCAAGTGCTCTAATTGCTGTGTTATGGAGTGAACCAAACACACAGCCACGGCTTTCTCTCAGCTGTCCTTAGCTTTCTTAGCACGCATGGGCCATGCAGAGACAGGACCGAAAATGCTCAGAGGAGAGGCGAGGGCTGGGGGGATGCCGGCGAGGCTCTAAGCAGCCCAGCGGCTAATCCCTGGGGCCAGCTCATGATTGCAAGGTTTGGCCTGAACCCTTAATCCAGAATTCCTGTTTCTTCCCTCCTTGGCCGCTCTTTAAAACAAAACAAAATCAAATCAGGAGACTGATACGAAAACCTTCTGGGTCGCATCAAGGTAATAAATCAAGAGCACTGCAGACCGTTCCCCACCAATCCAGCAGTTAGCACACCCGGGCTGGCTCCGAGCAGCAACATCTGTTATTCCAGTTACAGTACTGCCATGTATTTTGATAACCTTTATGTATGTTTTGAAAAAGCATTAGCAAAATATTTGCAGTAGCTCAGTCTGGGCATGAAACATGCTGCAAGTGACATGTTAGTTGTCTGGTTCTTACCTGGTCATTCTCTTCTTCGTCGCTGCTTAACTTGAGGTCATCTTCTAGCATTCTGGAAAGCAAGCAGTAGAATAAATTATAATTTACCAAAATGCTTCAGATCTGATGTTTTCTCTGAGCTACTGTAAACATTTAATAATTTAAATAGAAAGAAAATATATTTTATCCTCGTAATTCTGTAGATGTGACACTACAATTTTTTCTTATCCAGTTGCTATCAACTAACTTCTTAATTCATTTCCTACTATTACTGCCTAAGGGAAAATGTTTACTAGAGCAATAATGGATTTTGCAAAGATCCTGACAAACAATTTTTATATGCTAAAAATAATATTTTTGATGCTGACAGGTCAGTAGTCTCTCTGAAAGGAAAATTTTGCTCCATTTGGCTTTGAGCTTACAAAACAGAAGTAGATATTTACACTGGCAGCACTGCAGCACAAAATAAGATTCAGTGATGTTTCCCAAAGGCCATTTTTACTTTATTGCATGTTTGATGTAAAATTGACATTGACTGAAACAATTAAAACTAAAATATATTGTCTCAGTGCACAAGAGTATCCACAAGGATTTCACTGTCATATAAACATAGAAAATAATGCATCTTTTCTAATGGGGATTTCATCCTCCCTTCCCATATCCTTTCCTCAACTTGCTTAAACTGGCTCCCAAGAAGAGGAGTTTGTTTTTACCTCCATGCATTTTTTTTACAAGCTAGGGTTAAGTAACCAACAGTTAAAGGAGCTGAAGAGGTGCAAAGGTTTCCCCCAGTGCTTGAAAGTTCTTCAAGAATGGGACCTATTTTTAAAAAAAGCCTCTGTAATAATAATAATTCAGAAAGTTGCTAATTTTTGCATTCTGGGAAAAGAGAATCTGTAATTTCGTCTCAACTTCAGAAGAAAGCTTGGTGAGCAATTCAAACACATCCTGTGACGTGGGTGGTCCCCGGAGTGTAAATATCTCAAGAAGACATATGTAGTAATTTCAAACCACCTCCTTGTACTTGTGCCTAGATCCTCCTAGAGCGTGCCTGAAAAGCGTGACTCTTACATGGGCGACATGGTGTGCTGTGTCTTAAAAGAGCACCGAGCCTAACCACCCTCTCCTCAGCTCCTCGCTGTACGTACAGTGCCTGCCTGTTGCTGCCAGCACAACTGCTTCCCTATTTCCCCTTTCGGGGAACATAGGTGTGTAAGAACAGGATCGGGGGTCAGAGCAGAAAATCCCACTGGTTCATCTCTTAAAGACTCTTGTCTTGCTTTTTTCCCACATTTCCTTCTACTTGTGCCAAGATTTTTCCTCTGTAAAACCAACATATCGAATTCAGCAAAATCTCATTGCAATGCAGACACCTCAAATATACAGGACACCCATTGAGTTAGAGGGACTTGACGATCTCATAGCAAGACTTGCCCGTGTTTTATCCTGAAATATGTCCACAGGCAGGAAAAAACTCGCTCTGCCATCTCCTGAGTCAGCAAAAACTCCGGTGGCTGTATTGATTCAGCCACCGGTCAAGCTAATAAGCCCTGCTGAGAAGTGGGCAAATGGGACAGGTACGAATGACATGGGATATAGCTCCTAGGAGCTAAAAGATGTCAGAGAGGCAAAACTTCCTGTAAACATTGCAAGATCCACATTGGCTTTGGATCCCACCACCTATAGGGATCCAAACAATCTTATAATTGCTCATTTTTTTAGTTAGATCTATTTAGCGCTTGAAAATAGAAAGCTCAGATCTGGGATTGGGCACTATGTAATTAAATGTGACAAAATCTGCACTGATAGTGATTTAACCAGAGAGAGTATGCTTATTGTGTGAAAAGCAGAGCACCCAGGGTGTCACTGCCTGCTCTCCCTTGAGTTTGAGTGCGTGAATTTCTGCTAGGGAGGTGCCAGTTAAGCACATTATTTAAGATTTAGCAATTTAGCTCTTCTCCTAAATGGAAGTTGGAAAATCAAAAGCGTATAATGAAATGTTCTAGGTAGCTCTATGTATTTATTAGTGTCCTGGCTTTTTGTATCAACGTAAAAAAATGTGTATTTTGAGTCTGTGATTAGAAGCAACTATGA
This sequence comes from Calonectris borealis, assembly GCF_964195595.1. Classification (NCBI taxonomy): domain Eukaryota; kingdom Metazoa; phylum Chordata; class Aves; order Procellariiformes; family Procellariidae; genus Calonectris; species Calonectris borealis. The sequence goes on from NC_134312.1 coordinate 147,949,685, forward strand.
TGCTTCGAAGCCTTCAGGTTGTGTGGAGGTGTGAGTGGAGCGAAGGTGAGGCACCAGGACTGCAAGCAGGAACCATCCACACAAAAGGAAGAAGAAACCGCAGCGCTGGCCCATCAACCTCTTCTTGCTTGTGTGTTTTAGCCCGTCTTTATTTTCCCTGTCTGTTTCTTATTTCAGAAGCGCTGCTTTCCAAGAAAAGCACTGCCTGCCCGGGGCTCGCGGCCCCTTCTGGAACTACCGTCAGCGTACAAACAATCTCCTAACACTGGGGATAGGAAAAAATAGGTCATCATAAAATGCTTGCTTGCTTTTTTCCCCTAGAGTGGGATTTGACCTGCCTGATCCATGTATTTGTCACAAGGATGTATCAGGTTAAGATAGCTTGCCAATGTAGAGGTCTACCTTGTAAAGGCAGGAGCTGTGCAGGTATAACCTCCATGCCTAAAAGTCTTCACTGGTTTCAGGCTGCTTTCACTGTCAGGTGAGGCCCTCAGCCCTGAGCTACAAAGCTACAGCCAGAGCAGGACACACTGTCACCGGCGACTTCAGCTTCACCTGCCAGCAGTCCTGGAGAAGGAGACTCCCTGGACACCAGGCAGCTCTCACAGCCCAGGCTGAAGCACACCCTGCGCGAGGAGGAGGAGTTTGTGTTATAGGGACTCCAGTTTATAGTAAGCATCTTAAGGAAGTCAGGTCAATTTTGAGTCTGGATGCTTTTGAGGAACGTTTAGTAACTCATTTTCACCATGACAATGATGATGGTTAAAAGAAAAAGTCCATAACTGAACCAGCAGACCCCACTTGAAGAGAGGGAGAACAGAAGAGAAGAAAAATATTTTCATCACAAGAGGCATTTCATTAATTTGTAATTTATCTGAAAAGCACTTTGGCACAGATTCAGCACAGAATGAGCTTTGGTACACCCTGTGTTAGCAGAACGCTTCAGATCATGTTTAAATCAACCCCTGCTCATGATGGAATTTCTTCACATATTCTGGCAAACTAGTGCAAGGATGGACAGACAAACACCTACAAGCTCACGTGCAAACACAGCCCTTTCAACCCAGCCTATCTATAGCTATTTTCTGTAACACCTTTTTCAGAATACACAAAATCCAGGCCAGTAAGTGACATAGTCCATGGGCTTTAAGATTTTTTGAAATGGACTTGGCTTTGATGTGCTCGGGCACTGGTAAAAAGATAAGTAAATACACCTTTGTAAACAACAGCTAGAAAAATGAAATGGTACTCGAAGCAGGTCTGAAAAACACACACTACCACTTAGGGTTTCTGCACTTGAAAAGAGCGCATATGGTCAGGAAGTCACTTTGCAGAACCTAATTACACATTTTTAGTGAAATCTCTGTGAGGTCGCGGAGGCAGCGAGGGGTGGGAGGCTCGGGCGGGAGCGCTCACTGCACTCTAATTAATGCATTTGTTCCTTTCTCCGCAAAGAACGTAACAGGTAGAGACATAATGAAAGGAGATGAGTTTGGGATATTGAGAAACGCCTCAGCAAGCCAGCTGGTTTCTTTCTCCAGTAACCAATTAAGGGGTTGCAGCCTGGGGTACTGGGCCACTCAGTTACAGTTAGGGGGGTGAGGGGTTACTCACCTGCAATGGAAAACAGTCAGAAAGTCTTCTAGAGGGCATCGATATCCAACATCTGCCAATTTCAATGTGACTGGGTGTCCAAATCTCCTACGTAGCTTATCAGAAAGCCTGACCTGTTTTATCTGGGGGGTGCTCACTGCATTGGTTCAGTAGGCTACCGGGGCAGGGTGACCATATGGGGCACTGCAGAGGGACCCTCTGCTCATCCCAGCATGTCGAAGGGCCAGGAGATGCTCCTGGTCAAAAGTACCTGGGGTTTGGGATGGGAGGCCATCTTGACCTTGCTCAAAGGGAATGGTCAAGAGGAGACTTGCAGCTTCACTGTTTTGTCTGTCTGTCTTTTTTCCTGATTTGTTGTTGCCGGAAAGTCAAGTCCCAAGCAAGGATTATCTTCAGCCCCAGCCAGAGCCCAGGGGATAGCAGGAAGACATCTAGTTTCCCCTCTGGGACGTAACATCAAAGTAACATCAAGTTTCAAGTGTGAGGGTAGAGCCAGGGCCCAGGTCAAAGATTTTTGGATTTGAAAGAGCTGGAGGAGAAGGAGCTGCCTGGGGAGGGAGATGTGGATGGTGCCGTGCCTGGGGGAAGTGGTCTTCAACAGCCAGTCGGGAATCAGTTGCAACTTTTAATGACTGGAGCCAGTCTGAGACCCTTCCAGCATAGCCCTACGCAGGAGGATATCTATTTTCTTCCAGGGTGAAGACACGGCCCCACCCAGGAATTACGTGTCACATCTGCCGGTGCACACGAATGAAGCAGCAGGCATCGCACCTTGCATTTTACTTCAATCCCTGATACATTTCTCATTCCTTGGCCTAATGAATTCTTTCCTTCCGCCCTGCAAATTACTTATTGAGGCATAAAACTCTCAAAAAATGCCTCTGTGGTTTTGTTTTGTGATTAGAGAGATTCCCTTTTGGCATGTAAATCAAAGGACAAGCGAAGAGGCCCTGCAGATTTTCAGGAGAGGTTATGAAAATGAGGGGCAAAACCCTCCTTGTGTCTCTCTGGTGGTCTAAGCTACCATACAAGATATATTCTTCATGATAACTATGATAATTAGAAGCAAAAAAAAAAATCAAGATGGGAAAGGAAAAATATTGATAGTAATTAAATCATTAACACTAATGCTTTAGGAGAGAACATGCCAATGGTTTGCAAGCCCAGGGCACAAATGTATGTGTGTTGCAATTGTCATTTAAATAAATTCAGAAGTCACCATCTTTGCAATTTGTGAAAGATCTCATGAATGTGTTAATCTGATCAAGTATATTGTTCCATTTTAATGCTAGGCAGCATCTCAGTCAGCATACCGTGTTTATTACGGACGTTTGTGATTTCTGCTCATTATGTAGGAAAGGAACTTCAGTAGTGGAAAAATACTTTGATTTTAGCTGAAGAGGAACCCCACAAAGCAAAGAGTTGTGATGAAATATGAAAATCGGATAACTAAGTGCTCATTCGAGTTTATGCCACCACAATATTTCGTCTGAATGGGACTGTTTTTGGAAAATGATCTTATTTTTTAATGCACAATATTGACATTTTATTTTCTTTCCCATAAATGCATAGTGACCTTTCAAGAACTGGACATTAGTTTCAATATTACCAGAAACCCAGAAAGAAAAGAGATATCATTCTAAGTAGCAGTATGCTAGAAGGCTCTCAGACTGGCTCCAGATGTTTGAAGTCACAACTGGTGTGCTGATATAGGAGAAGAAAAGCATTGCTTCAAGTTGTAGAAAAACAAAACAAAACCTTGTGCAAGACCTTTAACTCTCGTTCCCAGCAAAATGAGAGAGAACGCCAGGTGGGAATCTGCTGTTCCTATCCAGACTGTGCCCTTATGTTACTGGGCTTATTTCAGCTACGAGTGCTCACGTACGTAATATGACTTAAAACTCCAATAAGAAAAATGTACCTTTGGCTTCTGGCTGTCTTTGGTTGCTTTCTAAAAGAGAAATGCAAGGAAAAATATGCCTGGTAAGAAGTACGGAGACTTCATAAGAAACAGATGAACACGTTTCCTTCCTTAAAAAAAAAGAAAAAAAAGGGGGAACTAATGTTGTTGCTATTACCTTGGTTACTTGCACATAACAGATGGCCAGTTATATTTGCTACTTACCTACAGCCAAAACAGGTATTTCAAATAGCTTTGTTTACTAATCCTAAATATAGGAGTAGCTGTTTTTATACAGTAGTAATTTTTAATTAATTAGATTCTGATTGTTGAAATTATTTTTCACTTTAGTGCTATAACTGATGCAAATGTTTGACTTTAAAAAAGCTCATGGATTTATATTATCTGAAAAGTGTAGTATTTATTCGTGTTTTATACTAAATAAAGTCAAAAGCTTATGGACTGAGGTAAACAACTAGATCAAGAGGATATTTTATAAATGTAATAGAGCTTTAGCAGGCGTGTAAGACCTCTGCAAGCACTGCTTGCAGCATCTAAAATTCACTCTGAATATATGACATTTAAGTTGTAAAAACCCCTCAACAAACAGTTCGTGCAAGTTCTGCTACACAGAAACATGTAGGAAAACACGATTATATAGAATACCGTCAAATCTAATTAAAAACAGAAGGAGAAGGCCAGTAAAATCAGGCTGGTGAAATATTAATGTACTTAATGCTGGAATGAAGCATATATATCAATGTGAGATTTAATTCCAGAGTGTAGAATTTAAATGCCTGAAAAACGGACTCAGTCTATAGAAATAGAATTAGCAATTCCAATAAAAAATAGATGCTCTGAAGGAAAAGTTCTCTGTTCTTGGCTTGAATCCATGTAGGCTGGTCTACACCGCTTTCCAAAACCATTTAAACCAGCTAAATGCCCTGCTAAATTCCCATCACACTGATGCTCTCATTAGAAATGCAAGGCAGTTCCTCTCTGAGTGATACAGCCGTCGCTCCCTCCTAGGAGCAGAAGTTGAAATAAGGTTTCCTCTGCAGCAGCTGCCCTGCTGAGCCACTGCGTTTGCCCCGGTGATGTTTTCCCCCTTTAAAGAAAGGGAGGACAAATGCAACTGAATCATACCCTGAATCTTCTAACTCCTTGGCAGGGTGGCAAGAAAGTGCCCCACAGTCCACAGCGCTTCCCGAGAATGATGTTTGGGCAGAAGGACCCTGAGTACCTCCTTAAAGATGGGAGCAATTCTTCAGAAATGTCAGAAACAAACCCGTGTGAACCCACTCCCCGAGCAAGGAAGCCACCTAAAAATGCATGAATACTCAGAGAGAGGGAAGAGTGATGAGCGACGTACTGGCAGCTCAGGCCTAAGCACCCGCCTAAGTAGTCCAATCACTCTGAGGACTCACCAAAGTTTCATGGCTAATCATGCTCTGTGTGACAGGAGGAAACACATTTGGGGAATAAAAGTTTTGAATGCGCCGCTCGCAATTTTCCAATCCATTTCTTGCCTCCCTGCCCCTGCTCCCCCCAGGCTGTCTGGGTGTGATTAGCAGTTATTTACTAACTCTCTCCCTCTGATTTCCTAGCGATTGCTGATGCTGCCATCTACAAAATATTCATTTCAAACGTGAAATGAAATAAGAGTGCACGAACGCACTAAGGCCTTGTGTGTCAGCTATTGTGGCAGAAATCTTGGGGAATTTGATGTGTCTGAGACAGAACTGCCACTGCCAAGTCTCCCTGCTGAAGCTGCAGCATCTGATTTTGTATTCGGTGATTATTTCCTTACAAATAGCCTCTTTCTGCCTAATCCCCAGCATTATAAGCATCTGTCCTCATGCTGGATGCTGGAGTCATCATCCCACACATTTTTATTCTCGCGCTCCCTTGCAGATGACTGCAGTCATCTGTATAACGCTGACCATTCCTTTAGCAACGTTCATACCCGAGGCTGCGGTGGTGTTTATCCCCACCTCGCTGGTTGGGCAAGGGAAATGAGGTCCTTTAGGCTAGAGGTTCTCAAACTTTGCTGCGCCACAACGAGAAGTGTCTTGTGTCATCAAAGCGATGGGGAAAGCGGCAGCTCCGTGTCCCTGTGTGATCCCCGGGCCCTGCCCTGCCTGCCAGAGGCTCACGCCGTCCCTCTGTGCCGGGGCATCCCGCTGGCGCTGACTCCCAGCTGCCTGCTTGCCTCCATCTCCCACGCGTTTTCAGGGTTGCAGCTTCCCCACTCAAAAACGGAGTCCGGAGGACATTCCTTGTTCTGGGAAATACAACTTCGTGTTGGTTTCTTCCAAGCCTCCTTCATTTAAGTGAGGCTGAATTACTGAATTATTCAAACTATTTGATAACCTGCTCCATCCTCACTGTTTCTTTCTCTGTCATCCTCCACAAAATTTTACCATCGGTGAATATAATTTCCTACCACGTCCTAGTTGCCAGTTCCTCACAGAATGAAATCAGCTTTGGTTGCTAAGAACTTACATTTCTTTCCTTGAAAATAAAACATTGAACGCAAATAATTATGCTTTCATCCTTCAGTTCCTTAGTGATATTAAAGGGACCCTGTTTGGGCCCCCCCCAAACTTTGTGTGCAGTAGGTGTCAGGCCACCTGTCCTTAAAACTTAAACTTTCTTCCTTGGTCTTTTGGCACATTGCACAGCATTAGCTGTCTCCTGGGGTTTGTCCCACACATCAAGGTACACCACAAATGACCCTTAGATTTTGCTAGCCAGTGGCCTTTGTGGCTATATGGTAGCACGGATGATCTGAGGTTTACGGATACTTGTATCTAAGGTAATTGATTTTAAATAATTTATTGTCTCTAGACACTGTCCAGCTTCCTGCCTGCCTACTAGGCACCCTGCTTTTTCTCATATAAAAAAATATTTATTGACTCTACTAATATTAACAGCTTTAATATTTCCAGCTAATAAGGGGCTATTACCACAATTTCTTTATTGTTGTTGTTCTTTATATACCTTAAGAAAACCCTTATTCTCATTGTCCTTGAACTTTCCTCTGGTATCCTCTACTCCTTTTATCCATCTTCAGTATTTTATAATTCCTCTTTTAGATTGATTGTTATCTTCCCCTTTCATCTTACATGTATTTTATATTTCATCTCTATTTCACAGATTGCTTTTTCATTTCTAATTGCCGCTTTTACTTCATCACTGAAGCGGAGCTAGCTTTCAGCGAAGTTGGGTTTTTCCTTGATTGTGGAAATGCAGCCTTTTGCTAACCTAACAAGCTCTGCTTAAAAAGTTCCAAACTTCCCTGTTTCTAGGTTTTTCTACCCCATCAATTTCTGGTCAACAATTTCTTCCACTTTGGGACACCGGCCTTCCCTTGTTGGCACTGTCCTTTATTTGTCTAGCTTGGACGTAATAAAATCATGATCTAGTTCCCAGGCAACTACGTGCTTCCCATCCAGTGACCGATTTATCTTTATTCAAAGCAGGGATGAGTATATCTGGTGAAATGTCCTCAGTGCTAGAAAAGTGCCACAAAGACCATCCACAACCTTTACTTTAACTTCATGGCTGGCTGCGCTGGACCTCTGGTGATACCTTCAAAACTAAGACCTCTGGTATCCACCTGATGAATCTGCCTTTGCTTCACAGATCGGTGCCAACAGAGCAGCTCTGTCCCCTCCTGTAACCGGACTTGATACTCAATGATATTCTGGCTCTGGGATAAAGAAAAAGATTATTTGATATCCCCAGCTGGAGCTTTTCATACCAGTAAAGGCTAGAGGAGGGGAGGAACAGGCTAATTTGGTCCTTCCCAATAGCACATGGCTGACAGGCAGATACAGAGAGGCTACTGCAAAATATATATATGGCAGGACAGGAACATATGGGAACTATACCTCCTCCATAACCTCCCCAGCTCCAGCCAGTAGAAGCACGGCTGTGAAAGACACACCAGGACCCCCAAAGTTTTCAGCATTTCCTTTTAAATACTTTTCCTAGCCATTTCCTGGAAAGCCACTATATGTATTTTACTCAGTCCTGTCTGCAATACTTATAGCTTCATTTAGTTTTAATATAGTTATAAATGGGCTGTAGCGGCCTGCTTCTTTTAATAACTAAGTAAATGAAACCCTGTCTGTAATAATAAATGAACCATCCATCTGGGAGGCCTCCAGTAAAAATTTCAACAGGTATTTATTGCTCCTTTATGTAAACAGTACTCTGGACAATACAAGTGATTATACTCTCTGTCAGCCCTGTCAGGAAGGAGACGGTACAGTTTTGGACGAGGTTCCATAGCGTACGCACTGAATTTACAGGTTTATTTGACTAGATGGAGAAAAAATGATTAAAACAAGCAAATAAACAGAGAAGAACCCAGTTGGCTACTGTGAGAGCATACCATTTCGTTTAAAGATATGGACTGCGAGGATAAAATAGAGAAAAATGACAGGTCTGTGGTGCAACAGACTCCTCACAACCCCAGATGCTTCACAGACACCCCCCTAAACAAAACCAAGCCCCCGCCCGCAGAAGTGGAAGGAGTTTCACTGTAAAATCAACACTTTATAGAGACTTTAAACTATATTGTGCCCTCGTAGGTTCTCATGGTACGGAAGAGCAGTGCCCTGGGAGAATCCCCGACCGGGGTGCAAGGGGCGGCAAACCACACTATCCATCCTCGGGGGTCATCCCTTTCACTCACGGACGCTGTTGCTCACACACCGGAAAGGGCAATAGCACGACACTTTTGCAGTAATGAAATTTTAATTTAAAAAAATCTCACCACTATTATATTCCAGCTCCTAATTACATACCATTACATTCCGCTATTGTTGAAATAATACAATGTCAGAATATATTGTCAAATAATTAATTCAGTGTGTGGCAAGAAGGGAAAAAAAAAAGAAACAAGGGACAGAAAGATCTGAAAGCTCATGTATGGGCAGGTTGATGTGCCATCACTTGATGCTGAGGAGTGAGCTGTAGAGAGTTCTGTGCATTAAATAGGTAGGGGCTGCTGTGATTTTTGTCAAAATTTCTGGGCCTCCAATTTCTGCAGGAACGGGCTTAAACCTATCCCATGAGCAGGTTTCGTAGTGCCTTTCATTTGCAGCCAAGCTAGGCATAGGGAAAAACACATTTTTTTCCTTATGAGGCAGACTACAAAAGGAAACCAAAGCTCTCAGCCAAAACGGCAGGCAGCATCCTGCCCCGTGGGGCCAATATATCGCTGCTCATTATGGAGACCTGCACCCTGTGTGCTCGGCTCAGCGAAAGGGGTAGTGCTGCTCCCAGCGGGGCTACCTCCATAGCCAGGGTGTTTCCAACATTTTTACTAAGCTCACCATGCTAACAAAATTATTAGGAGATGGTGCATTAGTGATAGTATTCTTTTTTCTCCTCTCTGCTTTTGTTGTGATCACAAGATGCTGAAAGGGGAGAAGATAATCCCAACGGGGCAGACATCTCCGAATTGATAGCAGTCCCACCAAAATACAGGAGGAGTTGTCAGGTTTTCCTGCGGATGGGCTGAGGGAGGGAAGGGGCTGCCCAGGCAGCGCCAGGGCTCGGGGCACAGGCGCTGCAGGGACAGGGGAGCTGGAGGCAGGCGCTGGCACCTGGGGCGAGCACGTGGCCGTGAACTTCACTGCTGGAGGGAGAAAAACTTGTGCAATCTGCGGTGGTCAGATAGTTCCTTTGCTTCACGCGGAGCTGCACTGAAGGGATGGTTGCTCACGTGGGATCCCGTTAATTCAAATTGCATTTTGCAGCTCCAGTCGAGGTGTGTGCTTGGGTTGTCCTTGAGCTTGCTGGCACGGACCCTCACCTGCCCTGGAGTCTGATGAGACCAAGAACTTCTGGCCTGCTTGTTTCACTTCAAGATAACTCCTTCTAGAAGTCAAAATGAGAAATTCCTCTTCCTTAGAAATAATCTCCTTTGGACACTGCAACAGCAGAAATAATCAACTGAGGGCTGCTCCTTCAGAAAGGGAAAGGGCTTGACTCCCAGCATTCAGATCCTGCATGTACTGTGCAGAAATACACCACCTGGACTGCAATATATATATATTTTTAAAAAAAAAAAGTGTGTATTTTTTCTTTAAAAACACTTTTTGGACAAAATTATGAAGTTAGCTCTCAAATAGTAAACCACACTGTATCTCCTTTATAATGTCTCTTTTTAAATATACACCGGGGAACAACTCTCGTAACTCACTCGACACACACTATCTTATGAGTTATGGGTCAGTCTTCTATGCACAGAGTGTGTGTTGCACTTCTACACACCATTATGAATTTTCCATCCCTCATCATTCATATTGTGTCAGAGTATCTATTACAAACGCCTGTTTGCAAGAAGAGCTTCTATTTTCCCCTTTCATTTTATCACTGCTCTTAAATTTTCCCCCGGACACCAGTTTGGCATGCTGGCAGTACCATGCTGGCAGTTTCTGAGAAAAAGTCATATTCAAAAATCGTATGTCAGGGCCGTAATGTCACTTCCAAAGAAATATCCTTTTTTAACTAATAGGAGGAATGTATAAAAATGAATTAGACACAATTGTATTCTGGTTGCCAAATTCTTCCACCCAGCTGCTAACTACCGCAACCATCTTGTAAAAAATAATAATCTGGAAGTCTAAATGACGTCTGATAATGCTTTCTGCCGTGCTAAAGCTTTGGAAGTGTTGAGTCATCTTGAGAAAAATGTCGACAATCATTTTTCACAAAGGCTTGAGTGTGGACGAAGCTCTCAGTAGAGTCTTGTGTGAGGGATTTAGAGCGGAGGGGAATTTTCTGACAAATAGTTGAGCCATCAAGAACAGTGTGGGGACTGGCCAAAATGCTTGGCAATTGCTAGATTTGAGAAATGCTTTTCCCTAAATAACTAAAAAAGTTTAATTTCTATGTAAAATGATTAATTTCAACATTTCTGACATGCTATGCTTTCATTTTCTTCTTTCAAAAACATTATTTCAAAATATTCTTGTATCTAGTGCTGTAATAAGGCTGCCCAAGTGCTTTCTGGAGTGAGGCAAGCTAAATGAAACGATTAGCCCTGAATGTATTTTTTTCATTTTGCTGAGAAAATGAATGCAACTATTTTTTTTTCAGTTGATCCATATGACTATTTATTGTACCAAACAAAATATCAATTACCCTTGCTGATTCAGAAGTTCATTTAATTCAGTTTGCAAAGTACTGAAACTAGCCTTGGTTTGAGTTTCACCTGCATCCACAAAACATAGTGGCTTCTTTAATTTTTTTCCCACTCATTGGCTGTTAATTGAAGCTTTCTATGAAATATTTTTTTCTGTCAAACTACCATCCAAAGGAGCAAACTTTTATACCATAGCAGTGTTGTAAGCAAGCGTTGGTATGAACCAAGCATGCAGGAAATGGATTCTCAGATTGTTACATGGCTGAAATTCAAGGATTTGGGTTTTTTTACAAAATCAGATTGGAATTAAGACCACTTGCTCAAATCTACTCCATTATAGAACTGGTTGGTTGGTTTGTATGTTTGAAATTTATGATTATCTGATACTGAGTTCCCAGGAACTGAATTCTACATAGTCTCCTACAGGACCCACTTACGGCCTTCACTTTTGAAAAACGGCATTAAGTATCATTTAACTTGTTATTATTTGATGTTAGATCGAGTCCAATCAAAACAATCAATATTATTTCAGAAGTACTTTTAGGTGTAGAAATAAAATATGCAGGACTTAATATTGACAGAGCTGTGGGTAATTATCTGTTTGATATTTAAGTAAGAATAAACCCTGCAGACAATAATGTATTAATTTAGTGCAACTGTGAATAATTTGTAAGTAAATATTGTGTCTATATTATGCAATATATATTTGAAAAGTCATATATATGAGGGATGAGACTTCATTTCTAAAGAATTCAATTTAATAGTAACAATGTTAATGGTCAAAAGTGGATCTCCTAAACTAAATATATTGGGTTAGTTTCATCATCAGTGTCACTCTAGCAAAACTAGTTTCATCAGCAATTAACTTAGCCCACTATATTACCTTGAAGGCAAATGATTTTTTACTGGTAAGAGAAAATACTTCAGTTGCACATGGTTTATCAGGCGCTAAGTATTTCATCAGATGGCTGATGAAAATACTGAATAAAATAGGCAAAAATGTAGGAGACTGACAACAAAGACCTTTGAAATATGTAAATAAATTTCCGGAAGTTCTATAAACCTTTAGACTATCTCCAGCAGAATATTTATTAGTCTAAAGAAATCATTCTGTATTTTTCAGTGTACTATTATCCTCACAATAACAGCAGAAAAGTTTTTACTGTTCAAAAGATGCAGCAAACAGCCCTCACAACATATTTTTATAAATGCCTCGTGCTTGAAGTCTATATGCAATTTAAAGCTGTGTCAGGGAAGAATCAGGAGTGAACGAAAGGTCTGCCAGAATTTTCTTATTGATACTTTCTCCAACTCCTTCTAGCTGAACACCAAGGCACAAGGACTTACTCTCCTTATTACCAGGATCATTAACTAGTGTGAAATAGGACCCATCCTACCAAGACAGGTACCAATTTATTATCAGGCTGTATTCTATCACACTATTTTCTAGTGAGAGATCTCTGCGTAGGTACATTTCCCAACACTCTGTGAGGTCAAAAGTAAACAAACCTGTAACTATTCTCATTCAATTGGAAAGAGGAAACCGAGGCAAAAAGATTCACTGTTTTTTTCCAAAGAAACACTGTTGAATCAGATCCAGAACTGGGGAAGGAAAGGTTCCAGGTCCCGACTGGGAACACATCGGCACTGCCTCAGACGTGCCCATGACCCAACAGCTTATGCTCTTCAGCCTCCGCTTCACCTTCGGAGCCTGCGCTAGGAGGAAATTTTAGGTGAAAGAAGCCCGAAGACAAGGTGGGAAGGTGAAGAGGTGCCGAAACAGTATCCTTCTATGTACAACAGTATCTCTTCTATCAGAGTACAGCAGAGCTACTGGAGCAGAGTATGTCAATGTTTAAGAGTCTGTAATTCTCTGGCAAATACGCATTCCCGTCTGAAACGGGGCAAGCAGGTTTTATGTAAAGAATGCATTTATTCATCTGTAAAATGTTACAAATAAAAAATAAAATTGGACTGGACGATTTGAATTTCTTCCAGAAGAACCCGTAACATTTGACCTATTTTGGTATTTTAAATCAAAATTTGATTATTTTAAGCTGCATGTGAGAGATCATTCATTCCTAACAAGGATTTGTTATATTGCTTGTTTAGAGTAGGATTAAATAAACTTTTGTCATGCTGGGACTGTTAACTCTTGACGTTCTTTACTGCTACTCTCATGGAGTTATTAACTCCTAACAGTCTTTGGTTTGGGCTGTAATTGTTCCTTCCATTTGTTGTCGTGAGATCTGAAACTGCACTCAGAAGCCCTTGAAATACTTGGTTTTTGGTGGAGTTTTCCCCTCATCCTTGTAAAAGTCATGACAATTCACTGCTAATTATTGTCACGAGATATTAAAAAATATATTTCAGCAGATGTATGAAGCAGCAGCAGATAGATGCCTTCTGCAACCCTGCTTGGGACCACTGGGGCTATGCGAGGGATGCCAGCCGCAGCAGGGGTGATGGTGCCCGTCAGCCGGGGAGAGGGTCCGCCGCCGGCACGATGCTCCGTGTGGGGACCGAGTTTGCCCCTGGCTCGGCAGGGGTATGGCTCTGCGACTGGGCAGGTGGGCGGGCACACCCAAAATCAGCCAAAGCCAAGCGCCGTGCTGAGGGGTGTCCTTCGTCATAGCGAGAAGGGGTGGGTGAAAATTGGCTTGGAGGGGTGCCCGTGCCCTCTGGGCTGCTCTGGGGTCCGGTGGCTTGGGGGTGAGTGGGAGCGGTGCCCATGGCTTGCAGTAGCCACCCTGCACGGGTCTTCGGGCTACTTCGGCTTCTGAAGCAGCTGAAATACCAAGTACGGAGACTTTCCCCTGCAGCCCCGGCTCCAAGGTTGACAAAGGGTTAAACGGGGACGAGCGGCAGGTGCCCTTCTCTGGGGTAGTGCTCGAGGCTGGGGCAAGGGACACAGTCACACATGGCCCGAACAGCAAGCGGGCAACCACACCGGGGACTTGGAAGGGTTGAAGACCTGGGTGAAAGCACACTGAAATGAGTGCCTAGCTATTTAACGACGACATGGATATTTAGGACTGAAACCCAGGCCATAGCCCCGTTTTGGGGGTTCAGGCACAACACGAGCCTCTCGTGAGCGGGGCTCTCCCGCAGCTTTGCTCTGACACCGCTCCTGAGGTGTGAACCCCCTCCAAAACCCAAGAGCAAGAAGAGGTAGGCGAGCAGGCCGTGGCACACCCTGCGGGGCATCACTCCTGCACGCTGGCAGAGTGACAGCAGCCACGCTGGCACCAAGCTGCTCTCCGTCCTCCGAGGACTGTGCCTCATCTGCTGTGCAAAGATTGAAACCCGGGAAGAAATCAGGAGGAAAGTACTAGTGAGAGTGCACTTTGTGTTTTTAATTATTATCATCTTTGGTGCTCTTCAAAGACGGTGATGCTGCCGTACTGCATTAGCTCCCTGTACAGGTAATGAATGGGAGCTGCATACTGTGAGCATTTGAGCATCAACCTCAAAGAGATTTAGGGGAAAAAAAAAGCATTATACACACTGAAAAATAAATATATGCAGCCTGGGACATTCAAGTATGTCTCTTCTTCAGAATGCTGATTAATGACGCATCAAATCACAATAAAAATAGTCCCTAAGGCTCATTTTCCTATTTGTAAAAGGGTAATAATGATTAGCTTTACCAATGTTTGTAGCAGGCTTTGAGGGGGGTTGCGTGTTCAAAAGAAATACTAATGACCTGAGGAGGTCGTTAGTTTGGGGATATTCTGCTGGACCAGCACCAAATCTCCTATGACACTTTCTGCCTAGCAAATCATACAGCAAGGAGTGGACTTTCATCTGCACGAGCTTCAGGCATATTTGAAACTACTTAAATGAATGTAATTGCAAAGCAATTTTATTCCACTGTTTTATAGCAGTTTCCATGCTCTGCCGAAGGCAAGACTGAGGAGCCCTTGAAGCACCGGAGGCTGCTGAGAGGGTTACCTTTTGTCAGGTCTTCTCCATTTGTCTGCACCAGAGGACTCGCATCATCTCAGCAAACACCCCACCACACAAGACCACCACCACAAGCCCCACCAGCAGGCAGCGAACCCCTAATTTATACCACTGGCACTTGGTCTCAGCACCTGATGAGGTGCTAACTATAGCTGGTCTGTGTGACATGACTATAGTCCTAGAGGTAATTTCCTACACCTTATTACCACATAATAATGGCCTCTTAACAACCAGGCTAATCAAGAATTAATGAGGCACTAAAACATTTTAAGGAACAATGAAGGATTTAAAAATTTCTCTTATGTGTTTTATTTAAAAAGCAATTCATTTAACAGTTACTGCCCTTACCTTGGAGTCATATAAAACGTCTTGGTACTTATCAAATGTATCAGCCGAAAAGTTTTATTCATTTATCAGTTATTTACTTATGTGGGGCTGCACATAACCGCAGAACCAAAGGAACCTAAAGGGAGCAGAACCCAATTTGGGCCCTGACCGCCTCCCTCATGTCCATCCTCCGCTCAGGCACTCCCCTGCTCTCACACGGGAAGCCTGTTTGTCCGATGGTGAAGTGCAACACCAAAAATTGAACAAAGTCAGCCCAAATTAACACGACTGCCAAAAGGGGATTTTGCATTATCTCTGGAAAGCTAGGACTGGTTTGTTTTTTTTTTTTTCAGAAAGGGAGGGTGCACTTCAATGGGAGAGCCATCCTTGATAGAAGTGTTTGAGAAACTCAGAGTGAAATAAGTGGGGAAAAAAAAGTAGGGATAATTTACCCTAGTAAAGGATTTCATACCAGTGAGTCAATGCTGAATTAAAGCCTGAAAATATGTGCCTTTACCATCAGCCTGGAAGGGATAATCAAAACAAAAACACGTTCAAATTTGACTTACTTTTTAAAACTTCCTTCTCTGGTGAAAGGGTGGGGGATATATCCTGGTTTGCTGAGAAAATCCCCAAATAGATCATTCTGTGACAGATAACTGTTATGATTATTAATTCCACTGCTGACATTGAAATTAAACTGATTCCCAACATAATGGATGAGTAAATAGCACATCAGAAATTCTCAAATGCTTCCACATTTCCTATGCAATCAAAAAAAAGAACTCCCTCATTAAATAATACACTGACAGAAAAGGCAATTTGATTAAATAAACCTATCTGCCAATCATGCTGAAAGTTATAAAAGGAAAGCATTTTGTAGCTAAGTAAAACTTTTCTACATATTAATCTTTCTCTCTGTTTTTTTTTGTGATTCTTAAAAGAGAGGTAATGGAAAACTACGTGCCCCAAAGAAGATCGGGGCAATACCTGGGCACCTGACAAAGGAGTTAAAAGTTAGTCTTCATCCCAGTGATTTACCATGAAGCAAAGATGACATGATGGAGGAATCAAGGGACAAAGGAGAAAGGAGCAGGTGACGAGGCATATGCCATATGCACTAATACAGGAACCCGAGCCGCTATGGGTATATTTGTGTATCCCTTGTTACATATATCTCTTTATTTCTTTTCTGTTTTTCAGGAGACATGGGGACATGTTTTGTGGGGCAAAGCAGCGGTGAAAAGCAAGGAGAAATGAGGCTGCAGGTGATGAACCTGACAAAGCCCGGGATGGGAGACAGTAGGAGAGCAGCAGAAAGGGTGCAGCAAGAAAGAAAAAGGAAGGAAGGAAGAGCAGAGGGGGTGGTGGATGGCATGGGATGGACAGCAGGTAACAAGACAGGGAAAGAGAAATCAGAAATCATCCTGTGCATAGGGTCTGAGGTGCCCGACGATACCCAGAGAGCAGGCAGGGATGTGGGGCTGCAGAGGTGCTCCCCAGGGTTTGTGCTACTGGGCTCCCCTCCACCCCGTCCACAGAGTCCCCGCTACCAAAGCATCAAACGCATATTCTCCTGTAGCAGCAAATGAGGCCACATTACCCAGCTGCATTCCAACAACGGTGGGGTTAATTTTTCATGCTATTTAATTTCACCAACTCTGTGGGCTGGGGAGAGGGGAAGAGTTGTGTAACACGGTGTGATGGGTGGAAAGTCTCCAAACGTCACTGTGTCTGGTGGTCAAAGATGGGAACGGGGCCTGGCGGCTCCCTCTCCTTGGCTTTGGGAGGCAGCAGCTTCTTAGGACATCAAATACTTAATTAACTAAGCTGCACAATTGCAGGATAAGATTCATGCAGTTGCTTCTCTGTTGGAAACCAAGAGTGTCAGCCTGGACTACTCTGTTCTTGGTGAGTCTTTAAAGCTAATGCAACTCATATGGAAGATGTTCTTTGAAAAGAACCAGAGATTTATTTGGATAAAACTCTGAGCGGATGACAAGTGCATGCAAAGAAATAAGATGGGATTTTAATTTTTCTCAAGTAGAAAAACATAAGCGGCTTGAGCAAGAGGTATTTGCTTTCCAGCTAGGCACCAAGGCTTTTATCTTCTTCACGGCACAGAAAGAGTTGTTCTTACAGTGAATTCATAGCTCTGCAATGTCATTGAGCCAAATGGGATCATGCTAAAGATGTACTTGGCCACTTCTGCTAGATAAAAATAAATCAAAATAATTTTAAAAGGAGGGCTGTTGCTTCTTACAATCTTTCCACAATGCTTGGAGATGGTGGTTATTAAGTCATCCACTTACTGTGGTCTTAAGGAAATATATGCAAGTTAGGAATAATATCGATATTTTAGGTTCTTCTACCAATTTAACCTTCACCATCCAGCTTTGTGCCCACCTCTCATTGTTTATGTGTTATATATGTCTTTGAATTTGTTTAGTCTCACGTATTACATGTAATAATGAAATTCCTAAAATCCTATCTGGCTGACAAGCCTTCTGTTACTATATCTCTAATCTTGCCCTTTCTCTCTTTACTCCACTGTCTCCCAGGCTTCAGAGCCAGACATTTGGTTCCTGACTCCTGGCTACTCAGGATCAATCACAGGAGGCTGCTGTGGGTGCTGCAGGGCTCCTTAAGTTTGGTTAGCATGCGTGCTGAAGAGTGGTATCGGCCAACCACTCTTAGACAGCAATGAAACCTATGGGAAAGGCTCAGTGAGAGGTTTCTTTCTCTTGAATACAAAGCCTGAAAAAGTTAAGCTCTTCAGAGGAGGGAAGGACGCCCCTCTCGAGCGACCGTCTGTCTCCTGGCCTCAGTGCTGGACCGCTTGCTCACCGGAGCTGTGCTGGGATTACTGCGCCGCGGGACGCGATGGTCAGCGTGCTAGTGGCAGCTGTGAGGGATGGGGAGAAGCAGCAAACCTCCGGCCTGACAAACACAGGTTCCTCTTTTTTTTCCCTTGGTCTTTCCATGTGCAGTCACTCTGTAGCAGGCCACTTTTTCCACACGTGTAAGTCCTCCTGCTCTGCTGAGACTGCTCACAGTAAAGCACGCAGCTCACGGGGAAATGTTTTTTAACTGCACTGGAGATGGGCAGCACAGCGTAAACACGGGTCTAGGTACCCACAGGAACTCTTGGTCTTTCAAACAATAATGCTGAAAGAAGTTCTGCTGGAAAGTATCATGCTTGTCTAGAATTATTTGCAAGATCAGAACCTTACTCTGTGACAGAGGAAGATCCCGGGGGTTTTTAACAGTTTGTGGCAAAAGGCTTCTTCCTTTCTTCCACAGAAGTCTACAGAAACTGCTGTTGCTTACAGCGATTGCAAGTATTAAAGTTTGTGTCTCATATTACTTTTATTGTATAAATTATGGGGAAAACATGTGGATTTTACATGAGCAGCCACATGAATTTTTTCTTAAGTCTAACAGTTAAAACCAGTACAGACCTGAGTGTTGACAAATTATTTTTGAGGTTATGTTCTGTGATGTTCTGGGATTCCTAACCAGACCTTTTCCTCACTCTTTGCTGTGCTGGGCCTCCGTCTGAACTACATCAAGGCAGGTCGCATGTCTGGGTTGCCTGCCTCATCTCCCTAGGGGACTTCAGGACAGAAGGCCCCCTCCACCCCTCCAAACTTCAGCCATTATAAATGGCACAAAAATTGGTCATCAAACAAGGTACAAAAGGGTAATTTGCTCATCCTTTGTCTGTATCTAGCTATTAAATACTTTTAAGAGATTATTGTGCTGGTTTGTCTGCTTTGCTTTGATAGTAGGATTCACCTGATGGTGAATGTACAGGATTTTCACCCATAATTGCACTAAATTCTAATACAATTAAATACATAGTAAGTCCACAGGCTTATCAGGTAACAGATCAGTTCTGTTTTAATTTAGTATACCTGATCTATCGCACCTCCTGGAGTGTATCTCTGAAGAAATATTTCAAGAGATTCCTTCTCTCTACCTACAATTGCTTACAGTTTATGCCATGAAAGAGGGAATCAGCACAAATGAATCCTGACAAAATATCTTACAAAACTAATAAAAATCAGCATGCAGAAATGCCAGCTCTAATTGCACTATTTTGCCATAAAAGGTCTGTGGGCCAATCAAACTGTTTTTTTTCCTTGGAAAAACTTAGCTTTTATCTTTGTAAGTCAATGGTACAGTTGCCTTGATTTTGGAATGATCTGTAAGTATAACCCTTTTGAATCTCAGGAACAATACACCTCATCCAAACCTTTGTCCTGATTCATCTCCAGCTTTGATAGCCTCGGTGTGTCACCCTGCTTGCTTGTCAAATCTATCATCAATTCTAAATTGCCAATAAATATATTCCACATCTCTTTTGGGAGATGAAGCTTGTCTGCATGCTAAACAAAGAACAGAATGCACAAAGCCGAGATACACACAGAGGTATAATATTCTCCCTCTTAAAATACTGCAGGTGAAATGATAATGTGGAAATATTCTTACCCTGAGGAAGGCAGACTCCAGTTGTAGCTTAGCAAATCAAAGACCAGAAAACTTGCTTGCAATAACATCCTAACAAATCCAAAGAGTTTTTTTTTTTCCCCAGTTAAAAATATCCACACACTGACATTTAATCCAAATCCAGAGATTAAGGCAGAAGAACTTCAATAATTTGTTTACTTAGGTATGAAAAGTAATTTGTCATGAAACTGTCAGCTTGCTACTGTAAAGGCTTAAAAAAATCATAGCTATTCATGGCTGAACAGTAGGACTTTTCCACACAGGAAAATTCATCATCATTTCAGGTTTCAGTATCTTTTTGTATTTTGCATGGCAAATAAAAAGTTGTCCACCAAGCTTGAAAAGTCTCTTTTTTTTTTTGAGTTGGTCACTCTGTGGGAGAAACAGGCATTTCTTTAGATTCCCTTAATTTGGTCTTCATAGTTGTAAAATAAGGTAAAAGCAAAACGAGGGAGCTTCTCATTCAAAACCTCACTTTCTTGTAATTAAAAAAATATATCTGTGTACCAACAAAGTAGAAAACTAAGGCACTTCAAATTCCAAAATCTTTCCTTTCCTGGACGAGCTTTAGTGTTCAAATGTTAATAGGATGCCTGCATTTAAAAAGAAAAAAAAAATACAAAAAAACTTGGCCTGTATTCAGGCTCAAGAGTCTGTGAAACAGACTTTTTCCATACTATGACCTCAGTCTTAGGATTTCTCTTTTGCAAAATGTTAGTTATTTTTCTTGGCAGGTGGCCAGAACCCTGTATCTCTCTTTCTCCCCCTCTCGCCCTCCTCCTCTCCCCACTCTCCAGGCGCACACGCACCTCTCGTCTTTCCATCCCCCAGCGATTCAGCCCTGGGACGAGGTAACCCCCCGCCCTTTGGCTGACGGGACATGGTGATGGTGTGGGAAAAAAAATCAGGTTACGAGAGCCTGGAAGTATCGAACTCTCCTGATCGCCTTTCTCTTCTTTTGGACCTATTTTATTTTGTTTCCCTGCCTAAAATCCCGCAGCGAAGCCGGCAGCCCCCCGCACCCAGCAGTGGTGGTGCCCTTGCAGAGCATCAGCCCCGGCGGGTTTCAAGTTGCAGCGGCTTTCGCCCAGGGTAGAGGATTTCCAAAACGTGTTACCCCAGCAACCAGGAATTTTAGCCCAGCAAAAACACCACCACGCACATCGCGACTCCAATGTGCGAGACGCTGAGCTTCCATTTATCATTTTCTTCACAGAAAAAATACGGAGCGGGGTCGATGGTGCCTGCCTTCCTGGCAGCATTTCCGATGAAATCGCCTTCTTCCCAGGTATTCGCATCTCCTGACTTTCCTGGCAACCCCTCTTTAACTACCGTATTGAGAGCTAATATATAATATATTCAAAATTCCCAATTAGTCCCTTACAAATGACAAAGTCCAAGGAAAACAGTGCCTAAGAGAAAAATAATATGCTTTCGGTGCAATATAGGAAAACATTTCCTCAAGCATGATGATATTTTAGCCAGTTAAATTGGTCAGCTTTATTCTAAGTGACGTTAAATGAACACCAGCGTTACAGAAGCATTTTTGACTTGGTATAAAATTAGAAATAACGCCCAGCATTATAGTAAGTTTTCCAACGGGACAAAAGCTGCTGTTTCCAAGTGAGGGTTTCTCTTGCGTTAAACCACTTTCCCCTTCAGCTTTGAGCCAAGGGTGGCATCAAGACAAGGGCAGCTTCCCATGGCCAATTATTTTTCTCTCCGGCGTGCAGAGTACAGGTAGATAGTAAAGGTGAAGGTGCTAAACAAGAAGGCCTGGATCAAGGGGACTTTATAAATAAAACTCTGTGCTGAGCCCTGCAGCGATAAGGGCGGTTATCTCAAGCTATTGGCTATATCTGGCAAAAGAGAGGTTTAGCATTTAAAAATAGGACAGCGAAGGCCCTATCTCACCCCCTGTAAGTCAATCACAAAACTTCTCCAGACCTCAGTAGTGCTTTTATTTAGCATTCATCTATCCCTGTTCCTGTTGACATCTCAGATAAAGCTTTTTTTTGTCTGACTCGAACTCAACAGAATCTAAATTTTGTCCCAGGAAAACCACAGCTGCAATTAAGGTCAGATTGGGCTTCCAGGTGTTTTTTTTTAAACCAAACAAATAAGCCCCATCTCATCTGCTTTCATGGACATCATGTTTTTAAGATCTTTTTATATGTCTTTATATGTTATTTAAAGATTTTTTACCTGTACCATCTTCGACTGCTATGCGTCTATAATTTTTACATGCCAAAAAACCCCACCAATAATACCAATTCATTCTTCCTCCTTAACTTTGCTAAACCTAAAGACAGATTCAGTCAAGACCTCTGCGAGCAAATGTCTTCCAAGAAAATGTCTTTATAGCATTTGAAGAAAATAGATTTGTTGGTATCAACTTACAATAGTCTTTTGTGAACTATATCAGCAGCATTGTACACTGCAAATCCAAAAAATCTGTGCTCAGAGAAGGTTAGGAATTGGCAGGCAAGGTTCACATCAGCATTGTGACAATACCGCAGTGGCTCTGTTGCATCCCACAGGTGAAATCACTTTGTTTCTTGGAGCAGGAAGTTATGGTGGAATTGTATTTTTTAACGGTCTATATATTTAATACACAGAGAAACGCTCTGTACATGGACTGAGGGTAATTCCTCAGGGGAGAGGGCAGAAAAAAGAACTTTTTCATGGGGATTTGAGAGCTGAGGAGTGTGTTTTAAAATTTTAGCTGTTCTTGCTGGACTGGCTGAGCAGTGACAGTTTGGCAGTGTTAGGGGTTAGCTCTGCAAGCCGAGGCTCAAGTAAACAGGTGGAATAGTGCAATGAAGCCAGCCTTCTTCTTCTGCCAGCAACTTGGTTCATGGATAAACACCAGACTTTCACTCTACAGTTTTCAAGACCTCCATCGCTCTGAAAAACACTGCCTTCATTCATCATAGTAAGGGTTTTTTTTCCTTTTTTTTTTTTTTTTTTTTGGCATGGTATGCAAGACTTCTCTCAGAAACATCACAGACGTACATTAAAAGCCATCGATGCACTGGTGTTTTCAGAAACAACACATCTCAAAAATTAACTTAAAGGATGTCATTTCATATTGTCTACCACCCCTTGGAAGTTTCTCGGCAGAGGAGGTTCATGAGCAGGTTGATATGCTCATGATGGCCCTCAATAGAGCCCGTGGAGTTATTAAAAGAAGTGTCACCAAATCATTGGCCAATGTATCTGCTGCAGATGTTCTTGCCGTCTAAAATGCCCACAGTTTGAGCTGTGGAAGACTGTTTGAGAAGTTGCCCTGGTATCTTAATCTGAAAGCTAAAAGTGGATTATAGCCCATGAAAGTCTGGGCAGCCCTTTTCTTGGAACCGACTTCCACAGTTGCACGGATTTCACCCTTTCCATTGTCCTCCAGACCCATCTGTTAGCTATTTTCTGGTTCAATTGACTTGACCCATCATGGTCCTTTTGGCAAACAAACAGAAGGATATCGAAGATGAACTGCTGTAGGGTTTTTTTTCCTCTGCAGCTTGCATGCTTTGCCCCTTCCCTATTTGCCATCCCTCCCTCCAGTTCAGCGAGACAAAAGCCAAATTCTTCTAATTTAAATTGGGTGACCCCTCTCCCAAGATTGAAACTCTGGGAGGAGGATGGGGGTGTGGTGATGGGGCAAGGGCTGCCCGTGATCACCAGCTCTGCGGGCGCCTGGGAGATGCAGCAGCTCCCGCTCTCCCCTTCTCCGTATACCTGGCACTCCTCAGGACATTTACCACTTACTACCCAAGTCTGTCTTTAAAAATTTAAACTACCGTTCATTTCCTTTACTGTTCTGGGTAAGTAATCCTTAGCCATTTTTACAGAACATTACATTTTTCAACACTTTGTACAAATATTAATGAGATAGTCTTCATGGCAGTCTAATTATTATTTTAGATGGGGGAAAGCCAAGGCTAACTTTAAATAACTTGCACCAGGCCTTTCAGTAAAGTGAGGTGGGATTAAGGCTCCTCTTCCAACTCCAGTGCTCAACCAGGTTGCAGTTGTTCCCTGAGAGACTTAAGGTCAAGACCACACGTCAGCCAGATGTGAGAGGCCAAGCTCCCTGGGGGCTAAGAGATGGACGGTGCGTTGGCAGCACTTGCTCGAGCTGATTTCCTGTATTTGAGACTGGTTCTCTCTGGAGGCACCTTGTAACCCCTCTGCCTCAGTCTTCCCATCCGTGGAAGGGGAAACCAGCAGGAGTTTTTGGTTGTTGATTAACTATCTGTGAGTCACTCTGAAGACACAAGGGGCAAGACAGAAGAGAGGAAGAAAAGGCAAGAAACCAACAGGCGACGCTCGTGCCAATACAGATATAGGTCACATCAAGCAAGAACAACAGTGACGTTGCTCTGAGTACCCGTTTCCTATTTCCTTTCTCAAGGAGAATCAGGGTGATGAGAACGATGAGCAGCTGCTGGATGGGCAAGAGACTGTAGCACTAATGTCTGCAAATGGGCAGCTTGGAAGCTGCTGAATTTAGTACTGTTAATGAAGGTTCCCCTGAGCAAACTATTCTCCAAGTGATGCTGGGGACCGGTGCAGGGAAGGAACAGAGCCAACATCTATTTCTGCCTGGCAAAAGCAAACAAGCAAACACACACATTGAGATGGCTGCAATTCTCAAAGAGTATTAGCAAAGGACAAAACTTGCATAACTGCCATAAATTATAAAAGCCTCCCTCAATCTTGGTTAATTCTCTTGTAAAAAGGGAGGGAAAAATCTGGAGCAGCTCAGCATGAAAACAATTGTGGGAGGGATAATAAAGAGACAGCACCGAGGTATCTAGTTGCTAGCCCTGATATCATTAAGTAAGTGCACTAGAAATGTCGAGGTAAATGCATAGCAGTGAATCACAGTCAGGCATGATTAACCTTGGGTAGTCTGAACTGGAAATCATTTACAAACACAAAGGTGCTGAAGAACATCACAACAGACAGTAAAGTCATCCCAAGAGCGGAAGTCTTGCCGAGCGCTTTGTGTATTTGTGCCACTTTTGAATTATTGTCATATTTTGGACGCAGAAGGATGGAAGATCCTTGGCTTGGGGAGGAGTTTCTATGGCACTGCAAGGTCCTCTGAAACACGTGCACTGGTTGGAATCACTTTTCCTTGCACAGAAGTTTTATAAAATTAAAAGTTTTAATTGCAATGTTCCAAGGTTTACTGAAAGGATCCTGTTTTTGCCAAAGAAAGACTAAAACCCTGTATCTGAAAATATTAAAGAATAAAAGAGCACTCTTTCTTCATCCCTCTCCCACTCCTTAACGCAGCCCTTCAGACTACAACTGGTAAAATCAGGGGGAGAAAGGATTTTAATAAAAATTAGGTGTTTTTAACAAAATCTGTGAAAGTTTTCTGACCATTGAAAATTGAACTTTTTATCACAAAACCAAAAGAATAAAACATTGCTGGATATTTCTGAACAGTCCTAGAAGTTTAGAAATGCTCAGCGAAGCTGTAACCAGATGACCCATACAGAGCTATATATATTAAGAGTAGAACAACATAAAAAACCTTCAAATCCAGAATTCTCCTGGGTTTAAAAGCATTCAATTACAAGGAACATGAATCAACTGGGGAAGACTCCAGACAGCTTAACACCTTTGTATTGTTTGCACCTTTTATTGCAATTTTTCAGTGCCATTATTGTGCATGCCGAGGAAGTGAAGGCCATAGGAATGCCGTGCAAAAGGATACAGCTCTGCTCAGACTTCCTCCCCGCTTTCGCATCATTCTCATTCTCCTACATCCATCTCAGTTATCTCTAGCATTGTAATAACTGCCCTTATTTATCTGCCTCATTAGGATGTTGCATCAATTAATGTGTATCATCTAATGCATACCACTTTCTTAATGTTTAATATCATTATCAGCGGAGAGCTATGTCATACCCAGTCTATCTGGGGAGTTAATGCGTACAGAAAAAAACCCCTATGCATAATGCTATTCAGAATGATGCATTTACCGTACCCAAACCCCTCTGAACAGACCACCACGCGTCCTGCACTCTAGATTTCTATACTCTCGGAGGTTACGGGTAGCACCTTCGGCGCAGGGGCTCCAGGTCACGAGGTAATATCTGTTTTTGAGGACCTGGAGCCCAGTGGACAAGGCAGGAGGAATGAATCAGGGCAGACTTCATGTAAATGCTCGGTTCGCAAGCGCCACACTGCCTGATTCAGGAGGGTAATCAACCTGTCCTTTGAAGCTGCATAAATAATGTTTGGATGGAGGTAGTAAATCTGCACCAAGGATGAATTAACTGCCATTGAGTCATATAAGCTTGGCTTGAGTGTTTGGCTTGTAACATGCCTGAGGAAAATAAAAAAGACATTTGCAAGAAAGAAACATTAATTTGCTCCTCCCCGTCTTTTCTGTTGTTTTTATCTAGGCCAACATGACTTGCTTTGTGGGTTTTTTTGTTGCTGTTTGTTCCATTTTCACAAGGAAACACTGATTCACAGTGAAATGAATCCACAGTTTCTCCTGGTCAGGCCTGAATGTGCCACCTCTCCTACATCAATGTCGCTCCTTTTTAGCACCCCTGCCGGGAGATGCCAACCGGACTCCTTCGACACTCTCAGGGGAGCGACACCTCGCAAGAGGGTGCAGGCTTTTTCACTCACAGGGACCCCCGGCAGCGTTCGTGCTCCCTCGCACACCTCTCCCCTTGCACACCCCCGCTGGCTCCCAGCTGTGGGGGGCTCTCGGCCAGCTGTGCAACGGCATGGTCTCCTCCATGTATGCAGGGGAAGAGTACGTCCATGACTGTAGACGGACCCAGGCACATGCGCTCAGGCACCCACGTGTACGTGTGCACTGCGGGTCCTTCTGGTTGTGCATCTTGTGCACAAGTGCGAGCTGCTACACCCCCAAAAGAACAGAGAAAGTCTGTATTTATGACTGCCTGAGACCAGGGATAAAAGTCTGTCCTAGAAGAAGGTGGAAAAGAGAAGAAACCCGGGGAAGGCCAACCGAAGGTAGCAGAAAGAGAACTGGGATGTCAGTGTGCACCTACACATCAACATGAGTTAATTTACTTCACTGTAACACTTGGGTATCCAGCCCCCTATTCAATAACACATATGTTTTAGTTCACTAATAGCTTTTGCTCATATGGCTCACTTCTTTCTCGTTTCCAGTGTTTGACCTCTGGTTTTCTCTTCCACTGCTCTCAGTTTTGTATCTCTGTCTGAAAATTTGGCATTTGCAGTTCCTTTTCCTCCTTCTTAGCTGTATCCCTCTCATTATCTTCCTCCTCTTTTGGCACAGCACTTGCTGGTTCCCTTCCTCTCATCTCCTTGTTTCCCTCC
Organism: Calonectris borealis; assembly: GCF_964195595.1. NCBI lineage: Eukaryota > Metazoa > Chordata > Aves > Procellariiformes > Procellariidae > Calonectris > Calonectris borealis. The sequence continues at coordinate 147,976,516 of NC_134312.1, forward strand.
TGCCTCCTTTTCCACACAAATAGTTTCTCTAACTAGAGGGGCTTCTGTTTCTTGAACACAGTCATTTATCAATGGTAACCAGTCATTTCTACTTCTAAAAATTGCTCTGGGAACCAATATCTGCTGTGGGGAAGCCTTAGCATATAGTAACAATTTAAAGATAAGCATTATAAATATACTATACCTAGTAGACAGCACAGTTTCAGAAGGTTGTACTACGATCTCTTACTAGGCAAGGAACTTTTCACACTAACCAGATTCTGAAGTCTGCTATATCTAATACAGCACACTATATGACACAGTATGTTGTCTCAAACAAAACCATAAACATATTGGGGTGTATCCCTGAACCCATATTCTGGGTTCAGAGATACCCCTACTCCGGGTTCAGAGATCTTACAGGATTTTAATCCGATGAAGGAGAAGAAAGGAAAGTAAAGAACATTCCTCATGAATAAAATAGTATCTAACTAGAAAAACCACTTTGCAGGACGGCTTATATTTTGCATATTGCTAAATATCAGCAAAAATAAACGTGTTCATTTCTCAAAAATACCTCCAGATGGCATTAAAACCCTTCTTCTTTCGGTCTTTATTGCGATATTATTTTTAAAAATGATAATTATTGGAATAATTCTATTAACCATTCCCAGCAATCATACTATCAGAAGGCGTAAGGCTGCTAATGCTTAATTAATTTAATAAGTTTGGCTAAACATGCTCACACACTGTAATTACATTCCACAACACAATCTGCAGGACAAGCCATTTCTTACACCATGTCAAATCCTTTTCTAGATTCATTTCCAGAAGATTTTTAATGTGTATTTGCAGCAGAAATCAAAACATCCCACAATAAATCACCGTTATTGTACCTCCTTCTGTGACTACTTTTGGCTATGTAACAAATGGTGACATCTTGCGAGATTTACATGATATGACGCTCTGAATTTAAATAACAGGAATCAGAAAACATAAATTATGGGCAAGATGCACTCTAAAATTCACATGACTGACTGTTACAAGAACTTCCCTTCCTCAAATGGGATTAAAAAGGTGAATGGTTTTGCAGAAATTCATAATGCTCCTGCCTGGTAGTTGCAAAAGGAATTCACTTATCTAGCTCAGTTTGGGAGACTGATGCTATTTATTTATTTTTTTTTAACTTGCAGCCCATCTGTTTCATAGACGGGTTTATGTTGGCAAAACAATTCAGTCCTTTGTATACTAGAGTTAAAAATGGTAAAAGCGTCTATTGTTGCACCAGAGTGAAGGTGAACACTGATATATTACAAGTGCCTGTTCCTATCTATTTCTTGACTTCTTTTGTTAATTCAAAAACATCAACAAAATCGTGAGAGACCAGAGATAGCTGTAATTGGATTTCAAGTAATTCAGAGGTGAAGCTGCAGATTGCAGCCTTTTAAAATTACATCAGTACATCAAAGGCATATGTGACATGATGTTTTTTAGCAAGTGTGACAAACTCCAGCAGCATTAAGGTAATGTTGAAGTCAGGTTGTAAAGGCCAGCCTCGCACACCCACAAAAATCATCTCATATCTATTCAGCTTGATGTGGAGCCATTTCACTTGTAAAGATCTCTGACTTACTGACATGCAAAAGTTCTAGGAATAATTAATGTTTAGTCATTATCTAAAAAGCCTTTTTAAGAAAAGCATCAGTGAAAGAGCTTTATCTTAATGAAAACAAACAAATTCTATTTTGCCCAACAAATCTGATAAAAACACAGCTGCCTTCTCCGATCTTAAACGCAAAAGTGACTTACGATGTATGGGTTGCGCTTTTCTCTGGACTCTTTGGCTCTACATCACTTTTCCCTTTAAAAGAGAAGAAGAAAATGACATCAGAAATGGGTCAATATGGCAACTGCTCAGATGTGACACACCGATGCTTTATTCATTGCTAACAGTGACCACTCTTGCCACACGTGCAGACGGCCTCCGAGGCAATCACAGGGCTGTGGGGGCACTGCTGGAGCATTTGCAAGCGGAGAGTCAACCCTGACTTGACTTTTCTTGTCACTGGCACGTGTACTCTGGAAATGTCAGGCAAGGAAACTCCGCAAGAGAGGCTGCTTAGAGGACACAAGCTTTACCAGGGATAGCAGACTTTGGAGTCATGGAAAGGATTTTCTAGGGCCCCACAGCTCTGCTACTGAGAGTGCACCCCATCCAACACGCACGTGCTCCAAACCCCTGCTCCAGGAACAGTAATTGTTTCATATAAAGCAAACCAGCATCAGCAGGAGCTAGTAAGGCAGTGATTAGGACACAATTCTGCCAATGGTTGATTTGGGTCACATTCATTTTGACAGATTAAGCATCTGATCTTCAGCTCCAGTAAGTGGGGACTGGGGAAGCCCTCTTTGCGATGTCGTATATTTTGGCTTCGGCACGCAACCTCAGGAGAAGTCAGGTACCCAAATGCTTGAGAAGTATCAGAGGCCCAAGGGATGCCTCTTCACATTTTCTTATGACTCACATGGGTCCTGGCATAGCACGTTGGCTTGTGATGATCCCCTTCTTGGGTCCAAAATCATATATGTGCTTAGCACAACTTAGTTACATAGCACAGACACCAGGGAAGCAGGCTGCTAGCTGATGGGGAGGGTCGTACTGCTTCTGCTAAGTCAGGCCAAGTCCTGCTCCCTCCCCCTGCCCCCCCAAAAGTAAGGCTGATGTTGTTTGCTGTAATTATTGCGCTCTGAGTAACCAGAAAGAGTTACGCTTCAGTGTAAGATTTTTGTTTAGCTCTACCATGGATGTACAGGGTACGCCGCTCCACTTGAATCACCTTGAACTTGAATTCTGGACCTAGCGACTGTGCAGCTGCTGCTCCTCTTGTGTGTCGCTGGATGCTAATAGCTGTCTACACATGAGTTTATGTTGCCTAGCAGACAAGGAGGCGCAGAGGTTGAGTGTGACTGGTTTACTGATAGATGTGTTTTTTTCCATTACCTCTTAATGAGCTTCGTTAAACCAAAATCCACCTGTGCCTTCTGAAAAAAATGTGAGAAGTGCTTATTTTGGTCAGGCTGTTTCAGTGTTGTCTGATTTTCTGCTCATTGACTTGAGTTGAGTGGGTTTTGGATCAGTCCCCAACCTATTCCACGCACATGAGCGTTACGTATCATTCATTTGCTGCCGCCAAAGTCGTCACCCTCAGTTTCCATACAGGGTTGGGGTGCTGGAAATGGCTGTAAGGGGCTGTGCTGGTTTTGGCTGGGATAGAGTTAATTTTCTTCACAGTAGCTAGTATGGGGCTATGTTTTGGATTTGTGCTGGAAACAAAGCTGATAACACAGGGATGTTTTAGTTACCGCTGAGCAGTGCTTACACAGAGCCAAGGCCTTTTCTGCCTCTCACCCCACCCCACCAGTGAGTGGGCTGGGGGTGCACAAGAGGCTGGGAGGGGACACAGCCGGGACAGCTGACCCCAGCTGACCAAAGGGGTATCCCACACCATATGACGTCATGCTCAGCATATAAAGCTGGGGGAAGAAGAAGCAAGGGGGGGATGTTTGGAGTGATGGCGTTTGTCTTCCCAAGTAACCGTTACACGTGATGGAGCCCTGCTTTCCTGGAGATGGCTGAACACCTGCCTGCCGATGGGAAGTAGGGAATGAATTCCTTGTTCCGCTTTGCTTGCGTGTACGGCTTTTGCTTTACCTATTGAACTGTTTTTATCTCAACCCATGAGTTTTCTCAGTTTTACCCTTCTGATTCTCTCCCCCAACCCATTGTGGGGGAAGTGAGCCAGCGGCTGTGGTGGTGCTTAGTTGCCGGCTGGGGTTAAACCACCACAGGGGCACCTCTAGAAAACTTGCTGTTGCCTTCAGAAGAGGCAGGGTTTTGCTATCAATGTCCTTCCACTGCTGTACAGAAGCAAGCTGAAGGACTTAGTCTAGACAGTGACCTTCTAGAAGTGGATGTCTTGCAGAAGAGGTTCTAGGTATTGCAAACACCTTGCCGTGGTGCTTTTAGATCTCGTCCTCCCCTGTGGAAGGGCTTGTGTCTACCCAACTTAGGTGCCTAAAGTTTAGTGAATAGGATGGGGGAAGCTCTGGATGACTTAAAAAACACCAATGCTTCTCTGTGGACCTCTAGGGAAACTAAGCACTTACTGTAGGAGGACAGCTAAAGGCACCTAAAATTTAGGCACAAGCTGGGCATCCACACAGGATGGAATACATCCACTCCATAATCCCTAGGGTACTCTTCACTTTTAGCAGAGACCTCAGAAAGTATATCCAGATGATGAACTCGCTGGCTAGAAAGCTGTTGTGACAGTATACGTTTGTCAGCCTTAGGGTTCTTGGAGCCCTGGAGCTCATCTGCATTATGGTAATTTGCAACAAGAAACCAACAGTAACAGTTGGCATATATTCAAAGATTTTATATTCGTAACTTAGGCTTTTTATAAGTGATGAATAATTACCATGAACACTGGTTTGTTTGAGTGTGAGGGGGAATATGGATTCCTGAGTGCTTTGCCAGCAGAGTTCACATCAGTTCTACTTTCAGCAATGTATGTTAATGCAGCAACAGGGGAAACAGCATAAGTACTGTGAGGAGGGAGAAAAGGGAATCTCTGTGATTTAGCCAAACTGGATATTAATGAATTACCCTACAGTAAGCATTTGCAGCTGCTTTTATGCTAAGCGTCACTTAACATACTTCTGTGTGGAGGGGGAGGACGAAGCTTGTACAGATGGTAGAAACGCATCAGCCTGGCCTATCAGAGTAGAAAATCTGGCCATTAATGCTTTATCAGTTCTTACCAAGTTTGTTCTCACTTGACTGAATCATAGAAATTTAAAAGATGTGTATAGACTAAGCATAGTTGAATGTCACAGATACGGTACAGATAAGATTTTTGGATAAGCATATGTAAAAGGGAATTATCTGTCAGAACAACTTGTTTTTTTCACACTCACTCTTGGCCAGACTAAGATTTGTTTTCCATTTTCCATGTAATGTGCCAAATGCATGCAGGTACCATTGTGGGAGGCTGGCATTTGCTGAACTGCTAAATCCTCTCTAGCTCTGGCTTCTTCTTATGGGCAGATTTGTGTTGTCCTTTGTTTTTCTTAATCTTTTAGGAATTGACAGAGAGTACACTACCTACCTTGCCTCTTTTACAGGACTGCTGTTAGCACACTTTATTTCAGGTGCTAAGTACTGTGTATGTCTCCTGAAACGGGGGGGTGTGTGTGTGTGTGTGTGTCTGTGTGTTGGTGTGTGTATGCATGCACATGCCTCCAGAAACACATGGTGGAAACCATCAGTCCTCAGATCCTTAGCCACAGGGAGTTCGTTGCTAGTTTCTACCTCATCTCACACAATTCCCTTTGGGGGACTGTACCGTTTTAGGTACAACCAGATGAGATGTGTCCAAATTTCTCCCATTTCAAAACAAATTTAAAATGAACTTTTGTAGGATTTCCCCATTGAATACTGGGTGGCCAGAGAAGGAGTTTTCTCCTCTGAGTTGGAATTTGAGTGAATCACTCAACTCAACCAGGCCAAGTTCCCTTTTCTGGGTAACAGGGATAAACAATATTTGTTGTGACAGAGCAGTATAACTTCAGCCATTACGGGGCTTTAAATGCTTTCATTTCCTTGGGGGGGAAGGATGAGAGAAATGCAAATGTTATCCGTGAGAAAGACAATGTTTGCAGCTGGAGTAAAACCATTGCAAACGACAGGCTCAAGAGCCACTCCAAAGAAGACATGGTGCAATGGGAAATAACAGCCAATTGGGACTCTGAAGATGTGCATTTGGATAACACATATTGTACCTAGACCATTAGATTTCTTTCCCACAGAGTCATTTGCTAGCATTTCCTCACATCCAAATCCTTTTTTCCCCGAATTTCCTTTGAGTTTGACGTACAGGACTGGTAAAGACTATGTCTCATTCTAACTGTGTCTTATTTGATGTCTTATTCCAGCACCTCGACAGGAATCCTCATGGATACAGGTCTCAGAGGGAGTCAAATTCCCTCTGCAACGTTAGGAAAAATGTCTGGCTGTCTTACGGTGACCCTAACTTTTGCCACCAATGAAGAAAATATTTCCGCGTGGGTTCATCTGTTCTTTGGTTTGGTTGCCATGAGCCAGGCAGTACCAAGTGCAGCTCCAGCCCAGCTGCAAATATATGCTGATTTTGCTGAGCAGGATGAATGAGGAGATAAGAAGAAGCTGGAGGTACTGTGGTGTGGGAGGGCAGATGGGGGAATTGGAAGTAAAGTGAGGTCGGAGACCACTGCAGTAAGGAGCAGAGGAAAGTTGTAAGGAGGTAGGACCGATTTCCTAATCCACAGGAAAGCAGGTTTCATTAGATCTGCAGAACAATCTATTTTATTCAAGCGTTGAAAGAAGGAAATACTCAAAATGAAACCAAAGCTGGCCAAACACTGTGGCCTCTGATGTCATCGCGAAGCCCTCAGCTCAGCTGGTGTGTTTGTCATGCTCATGACTCTGCGTATGTTTGCACGGCCCTCTCTATTATGGCTCTTTTGTGCTTCCTTCTCTCATTACTGTATTCATTATTTTCTGACAGATCCTCATCCCCTTTGCCTTTTAATATTTCCTTAGTGCTGGTACTCGCAGCAATATCAAACCGATGCCAGCAATTAAGTGACACCACTGCATGTTTCTTCACAACATTGTCTTCCGCATGCCGACCTTTCCCCAGCAAAGAGCCACACCATTTTAATAGCCTACATCTCCCAGCCTTGTCTCTCTGGATGTCTTCTCCCTCTCGCAGTGGGTGACCAGCCACTTTCAAAGCCCTACCTACCAGCTCAGGGCATTTTTCATCCTCAGTCACAGCCCTGTAATTTGCAAACAGGGCTCTGTGCTGGCTGATAGGTCAGGAAGCTAGCAAAATAGTTCTTTTGGTTGAGATGATTTTATGTTGAGAGCAGGATAGGATCATGTATTTTTAATATGCAAGACAACATTAACAACAGTCAGAGGTGTCAGGGGAGAGGATTAATATTTTGTTTCGCAGAACAATTCAATCTTTCCTTTCAATACAGCTGCTAAGTTTTTTACCATAACTAAATGTAATTAAAGTGCTGCTGATCTGCACCACGATTTGTAAATTGGAGTCCACTGAAAAGCCCCAACCAGGAGCCACACAAGCACACATCACTCCCCTGCACACAGTCCTAGCCAAAAAGACCCATGGCCATACGGTCTTTGAGACATTATCTGGTGTTAGTTTGGCAGGATTTATGTAGCTTATTACTGTGCAATAGCCACAAAATACACCACTGCCTACGAAAGATAAATGATAACAAGTCTTCCTGCAGAATTTTCTGGCAGTCTAGATCTGACTGTGCAACTAGGTCGGCTCTTTTCTGGCTTTCTGAAAAAGCCACTTTTTTGCCCTTTCAGTCTTTCCCATCTACATAATGAAATGGCCATAACAGAATGAATCCTTTTTGTTCTTCCCAGCCCACCAAAAGAGCTGGCATTTTGATGGTCACTCTCCAATTCAGTTTTCCACATTTGGCCATAGCCGAGTACTGCCTGCTGAGGCACTGCGCTGTCCCAGTCTGCTACTCGTTCCTTACTCTATCAGTCACTTGTTTTTCATGGTCAGTGTCATCCCCTCCACCCAATGCAGCCAGAAAATAAGTTGGTACTTACTTGTATTGCTGTGTCCTGTAGATCCCTGTTGTGACTCCTACAATAATAACAGAAAAAAGGTACGGTGTGTTATTTTTATGGCAATTTTTAGCTGCAATACTTGCTTGAACATTACCTTAAGAATACAAACAGCATTTTTAATTGTTCACTCAGTTTCAAAGTAATTTTCAATTACAAGAATAAATCCAATATTTCTTTCAAAATCCATTAATTCTAAGGCTTGTAAACTTATTTCACAACAATCCTTTAATGGTGCAATTCCTTGTATAGCTATTACGACTCTCCTGCTCACTATTCATTTATTGATCAGCCAAAACATCTTCTACAAGTTTAGATGAGAAGACAGAGGGAAGACCAATATTGTTTCATGGACCACTGGATTCCTGAAGTAGTAGCACAGCTGGTCTTTCCTTTTCACATGTTGATATTGACAGCACCGGAGAATGGAAATACAGACTTTAGTTCTGGGTCCCCGAGATTACAAGGTCAACCTTGTATCACAACTGCAATATCTATGAATACAGTGCCATAAATCAGACCATTTTTTCCTCAGGTGCAAATGTTCACATATTTTACTCACAGAATTTGTTTGCATTCATAAAAAAATATAGAAGAAGCCGATAAATAGAAGGGAAATACAAATATAAACTATAACAAAAAGATATTTAAATTAAGGAAAAAAAGAACACTTTGCTATGGATGACAGCAGGGAAGGTATTCTGTATGTAAATCTGCTTCTGAATAACCCAGACACGCACAGGAATACCACCTTGTATACATGCTGCAGGTAACAACCGCAGTAAAGACCGCTCAGAGAGGCCGGGCACCCACAGCAACACACGTGGTCATTTTCGGTGAGGAATCGGGTGCTGGACCAGCTCCCTGGTCCACAGCGGCTGGGCGATGAGCCAAACGCACAGCTCATCAACAAAGGAACTGCAAGTCCCCAGGGAGCTCAAGGATGCTCCGACTCGGCCGAGCTGAGATTTTGCTGCTGAGTCACTCAGAAGCATGCCGCAGGGGTTCAGGCCCCCGAGAATTTCTTGGCGTCTCTAAATGGAGGTTGGCTGGACCGCAGGCACTGGGGTCTTGAGGGCTCGGCTAATCAAATCCCCTCGATCTGCACCATTTGCTTTGGTGTCAAGGCTCTCAGACTGCACGGCTTTGATCTGTAATTTTTATGCTATAATACACATCTGCAATTCACTGCCATCCTACGCACCTGAAATGCTAGACATAAAATTTTTGGGCAAGCCCAAAACCTCCCATTGCAGTATGAAAAGATCTGTGCCATGTTTCACATGCTGACAATAATTTCTCAATAATTTGAAATTGTCTACTTTTGACAAATTGCCTCAGCTTTTTGTGAATGCTTCTGATGAAGGGATATTAAAGCCTGTTTTTTTCTGGTGACTGAATATAATCTTAAGAAGTCAGGATCAGCTTGCAGTGGTGATGTAGTGACATGTACACTTGAATTTAAATGCTATTCTAGTAGCCAAGCAGGCTGCCAATAAAAGTAGGCTGTTAGAGCATGTTCAGTTTCCAGAATAGTGAATTTATGTACCTAGCGAAGTTTGGGGGAATACAATCATTTTGATGGAAATACCCTCGGGTTTGTAAAAGTGTTTGAAACTGGTAAACAAGGATCTCGCTCACTCTTTTAGATTTTCATCAACCTCAGGAAGAATGCACCCTCCCCTTTAACTGCCTAGCGCAGTACTTACCTCTGCCATTGGCTCTGCATAGTCTCAAATTTGACATCAGCAAAACATATGACCTATAACATTTTCACTTTTCCTTTTACTGATTCTTTAAAATAAGTGTCTTGATTCTCAACAGATTATTCTTAATAATAAAGGCTAATACAAAAATCTCATAGCGAAATAGAGTACAACTCATAGCGAAAACTCATAGCGAAAAAAGTACAACTTTATGTAACTTAAAAACCAAAGGTGAAGTCTTCACTTCTGGAGATTATTTTCTAATGCATTTGCTCCAGCTTGTTAAAATCAACAAGAAAGGAAAAAGTAAATTAATTGAGCACATAAAGAATAACATCACTATGATAACTTAGCTTCTGCTAAGAATAATCACCCAATAGCTTTGTGACAAGACACCAGTTCTCCTGGAGGATAAATTAGGAAACCAGAGATAAATTAATTCTCAAATAACAAAATGATGGCTGATCCCATAATATCACATACACATAACTAGAAATCAAACACCTGACCAAACTTTCAAGACATGAAATCACAGTAAAAATGAAGAAAGAGAGCAAAGCAGGCAGCAGAATGAACAACATTTTTTTTCCCACACAAGAGTAGAGAATTAATGCCTGAACATGAAAGCTCATTCGCACAAGCATCAAGTGAGCTCTTATTTACTGAATTTAATTAATCATTTAAAGTTTATTTATTAAGATGTTTTTAATAAAATTACAATCAAATAATGCCTGATCATTTGTACGTAACAAAGTGTGACAGAGATAGGAGAAAGGAAAGCACACACAGCCTGTCACATCACACGCTGATTCAATTATCCTTCAGCTTTGAAAAACAAGAAATAAAGAGACTGTCACTGCCCCTTCCTAGTAAATTCAAGAGTACAAATTAATTCCACAGAGAAAGCAAATTCAAAGTTAAGGATGAAATGTAACTCTATGCCCTCTATTACATAAAGGACAGTTCCCTAAATGTGCTCTCCCAGCAGCGCTGTGCTGGAAAACCTACTGGGCACTGCCGCACGTGTCAAACCTGACTCAGACTTTCCTTCCGTTCTTGTGCATTAATGCAGACCTCCCATGTTAATGAGGTCTGATTTCATATACAGGTACAGCAAATGTACATACGTCCCTCCATCCACTGAGCATATAGTTATATAGATGGACACATCCACACGCGCAGTTTCAAATAAGCAATTCTGTTATATTTGTGATATATAAACCTCAGTTATTTAGCTTTTATTACTAGACTGATTTCAAAACCAGTCTAGCTATAGTTGCTGTGGCCTTTGCAACTTTAACAGCCTAATTAATAAATTTCCAGTTTCAAGCTGTCAGATCACTAATTACTTGAGTTGCAGGTTAAAAGCAGTATGGCATGTATGGGAACTAATGATGCTGACACTCAGTTTTTATAGACAGTAAAGTAAGGATGATTTGCATCCTTGCAACAGGGCAGGAGTCCCACAAGCTTCTCTCTTCCTCATTCCCAAAATGATAAGTATCTTTACACTTGGGAACTGTCTTCTGTTAAAAAGGATTGCAGCCTACTTGCTTCTCTGGCTGGAAGAGTCATTGCAAATGAAATGAACTGATCTCTCAACACTGCCATAAAGATTGAAAATGAATTCATGGTACCATGCATCGCCTCGAACTAAGAGATGAAACCGATGCCCTGAATTTAGCCGTTTAGCCTCTTTGCTGGCCTTGGCCACTACTTAACTGATAGGCCCATTTATCTGAATAATGTGTGATCCACAACAGTTTGGTGTAGTCCTTAGGTTTTAACAAGTTGGGACAGCTACGTAACTTACCTGTGGGAAAGCTTCCTAAGAGTTATGGAGACATCCCCTACGAGATCCAATAAAGATTTTACACCACACTTCGTGAAAAGCAATAGCTAGCTTACAAATGTTTCAAAAACGTGTTTGAAAAATTAGGAAACCATTCTTTGCATTTTGGAGCCTGAAAAGCAGATGCCTTCTAAAGTCTGCGCCTGTACAGATTCAGAGTAAGCCACAGAAGTAGCTTTTAATTATTTTAAAATATTTTAAAATAGAGGTGGTGTCTAAGATTAACATGATCTATGGCCAGTAATGCAGAATTTTTCCAGATATCTGGTGAATTTTGTTAGGTACTTCTTCCCCATCTCACACAAAGCACTCTAATTTCTGACCATGCAGACCACCCTGGCCACAATACCATTGTGATGTTATTATATGTACAAAAGTATGCTTATATATTGTTAGATGAAATCTTGTCCATCCTAAGCTTAAATAAAATGGAAATTCTACTTTGGTAATAGAAAAGGAAACCACCTAGAAAAGGCCCTTTAAAAATGAATGGTAGATCTCTGAAATGGCTCTGCAGTTCAAACTATTAGAATATTTCCCAGAGAGATGGATGAACACGCAGAGAAAAGACAAGAAAGTCAATATCAATCGTTATTCACATATCTTTGCCCTAAGGTCTGTGGTTCTCCTATTCCTCTATTTATCACAATACATTTAGTTGTGAGGAAGCGCATTCATGATGGCCACACAGGTATGCTGATAATGCATACCCCGCCCATGCACATCTGCACGCACGCCATGCAAGCACATCGCGTGGTGATAATTATGGCAGAAACTGCAGACCTGCAAGCACCACTTCATTTTTGTCATCCATGTCTGGGCACTTCACCTGTTTGTAAGCTGCTGATCCATCTATCTCCTACCGGACTTACTCTAACGTAACAAGCCTCTAGCCTGCCTACCATCTTCAGTCAGCTGTCTGCCTTCAACGAGCAAATAGACAGTGAGTTATTTCCTTCTTTTTCTTTTATAACATGCCAGAGATGTTTTGGTTTACACCCCTGGTACTTCAAAATCATGACACTCTTATCCACGCAAAAGCTGTTTTACTGTAGGCAAATCTTGAAGGTTTCTTGGCTTTGTGGTTATAATTATTCCCTGCACTAAATTTTGCAGAATGGACTTAAAAGTTACCAAAGGAGCTTGCTTTAACAGGAGAAAGGCTATAAACAGCATCAATACCATCTTTCAAGCTTGAACAATTCATGAAATATGCTTGTGGCATATAAACAATATATGGTGATACAAAGTGAAATTTTTATTGGCTCTTACACAGGATAGCTGATTGCATTCCCTTCTGACTTACCAAGTATAAATAATGTAGTTTCCCCAAGCTCGTGCCAATGTGCTTTATCATACCGCACCACATCCTCCCTGGGATGCACATACAATAGCGGAGCTGGTTTCAAGGGACCATCAGCAGGACAAGTAGCCTTGGTCCCTTGGGGGACCAAATACCCCCCTGGCAAATACTTCTGTGGCCCCTCTGGGCATCATGGCACTGGGCTGCCTGCCTCTCTAGCAAAGCTGCCCCTGAAGCCAGGTTGGTGGCAGGGGATGTGTGCCCACTCCTCAGCCCCCGACTGCAGAGGCCAGCGTATTAGTAAAGCCCGCCTCAGACCTCAATGGTTTCAGTGAAAACCTCAGCTAGCGAAGCCAAATGAAGCAGGAGCAACTGGATGGGAGCGGGAGCTTCTTGACTCGCAGCAGCTCTATGTGCCCTGAGGTATCAGTCAGGAGCCCCAGCAGGTGTCCACAGAAGGCACCACATCTGGACGTGCCACCAGGGACACCTGCGGTTTTGCCTTGCGGTGAGGAACCCGTGACCCACACAGCGTCAGTGCTGCTGTCAGGAGATATGCAAACAAGACCGTGTAGCCCTGCAGAGGCTGTAAGCAGGGAAAAGGCAGGGGATACTGGCACACACACGAAGAAGGTCATCAGCACAGCATTAGCCTCAGCCCAGAGACCTCACGTGCTTAGTCAGGGCTCACGTAGGACATATTTTGAGGTGCAGGAGGCATGGTTCTACATGGTGTTGCGTGTCTTACCTTGTTTGGGAAGGGAAACTTGCTTTGTTCTGCCTTTCCTGGTGTGTGAATAGCTGACAGTGGCGGAGGCCATGAATGGGTCATCTCCTGAAAAACAGTATTGTACAGCAAACTGTGTTTAGAAAGTCAATGGAATAGGAGACAGTAATAGTATATCAGTAGCAAGAGTGCCTGGCTAGTGGAATATTTAAGTTACCATAGCTTCTAGGAAATGCCCAGTTTACGTATAATCTAGACTATACATAAGCTACATTGATTTTTATCACAGACTCTTGAGAGCAGTTCTTAAGCACCGTTTCATTTTCCTGAATGGTTAATGCATCTTAAGTACAAGAAGTTTGATTTTTCTGACAATCTGCAACCACATTTTAATCATGCAACATTCTGGCTGGTGAGACTAAGAGAAGAACTTTTATTTTGTAGTAGGAGAACAGAAATTTCAGTTCATGACCAAGTAAAGGGGTACACACTATGGACTAATCACAAAATAGATTTCACAGACAAGGTCAGAATGATAAATGCTTAACATTTGCTCAACGGTTAATTCCTAAAATTGCCTTTATCATTGTAAAGGAGTTGAATGAGCTCCTAACTGCCACTTGTTTGTGCCTTGCAGGTCACAGACATGCAGCAAGCCCTAAACAAGGTGTGCTGCGCTCCACCTTTGTCTCCTCCCTGTGTTGTTTTGAAGGACATTTTTTAATAGCTAAGAGACATACGTAGCTTGACCTGACTTGTATGCAGTCATCCTTGACACAACTTCAGGTAGCAGGTAGACACACCTTCAATACTGTTATCATTAAGCCTGGATGAGTTGGTCTCTGAAGTAAGGCTGCTTTTGGAGAGGTGTAAATTCAACACTTCAGACAAGAAGTTTGTTAAGAGAGAGGCTTCAAAGTCCTCTCTAGTGCAGGCTGTTAAAGGATGGACGTGTTTTTTGACATGTTCAGCACCAACAGCCATAATATTTGGTACACAGTAACTTAGCAGAATTAATATGAGAAGTAACACGGAGCGTGACAACCCTGAAGGTCGGCCCATAAGTTTCAAGGGCTGAAAAGCAAATAACATCCTGCCTAGGCAGGGGGCTCGCTAACACTATTAAGAGTTTGCCTGGCAGATGCTTTGCTGGGTTTTGATACCATTTGCTGACTGTGGAATTGTTTCTCAGTGATATTCCAAGGAGTCGTGCTGAGATCCACGATCAGTCCCAAAATAATACTGGAGTTGTATTTCCATGACTCATTCCTTTTTAAAGAAAAAAGAAAATGTTCTTGTTTGAAATAAGGTGCGGGTGAGTCTCTTGTCCATCCTTCGTTAGTGCTGATGGAAGTGCTTCCTGACCTGGCACGGACTGAGCTGGGGCATTTTTTTATATAGAGGAAAGTCTCTGGCTGTTCTGCCAATGAAAGGATTATCCCTTTCAACACAGTTTATTAGTAATAAATGTCACCTTTAAAGCATTCTTGATAAACAGTTTATTTCCTAATAAAAACTGCATTCTTTTATTTTATTTGAGGCTAAAAAGTTACATGATTTATTATACTTCTGTAATCTACGTGCGTGCCTCTAATCAGAGCATCATCTGGTTTGCAGTTTCAGTATCAGAATTGCTTTGCTTTTCAGTTCTTTGAGGCAGATTGTTCATCTTACGACTTCCTTATCTGATAAGTGCCAGCAATAGCAGTATAGAGTAATTTTTAATATACAGTAAGTTCTTTAAACTCAGGCAACAAAAACCACAGGCAACCAGTCTGCCGTTTGCTACAAGTGCCTGGCACACGTACTATTGTTTTCAAAAGGTTAAGTAATTACATATTGAGAAATATTCCAACAGTAAGAGTTTATGACAATAAATTGACAGAGAGGAGATTTGCAACGTGGACGTTTAATCCTAAGGCTGTGAACTAAAAATGGATCAATTTCTCTTCTGCTTTTCTCTGCTTTTCCCTTACATGACCATTTGCTTACTTTCAAGAAAATGGGATGTTGTGCATATAGACTAAAGGTGTTTCCACCGGGAAAACCCTGTTCCCAAACAAACAAAGTTTTTTCCCTACAAGTTGAGGTGCTGAGCCCAAAAGCACACATAGGAATGAACTATGGAGCCCTTTCTTTTCAAGGGCAGTGTTTTACGTTATCTCTGTCAATTGAAGAATTGGGGCAGCCAGACTGGTAACATCTGGTGGCTTTGACCTAAAGTTATCCTACTTGTGAAATACGCTAGTCAGTATTTCCATTTGCCCAAGGAGCAGTTCCTCCAGGTTATACAGAGGCTGACCCCCACTGTCACCTTCAGGGAAACATCTGAGAAGTCTGCTACATGCCATGCAGAAACCAATCTGTTACAGCAGCAGAGCTCTTCCCTCCCACCTTGCCTGCCCGAGTCTGACAATGATGCCTTCATCCAGGGAAAGGACCAGAGGGCTGATTAAAAATAAGGGTGACCTTTTTTTTTGACATGTCAAAATCTTTCATTTCTTCTTTTCCCCAAGATTATTTCTCATCCACACTTCAATGAAAAATGGCCTTAATGGTCTTTTTTTTTTCAGCTAGCTTCTCTTCTCCCTTTTTACTTTGAATTGTGGTATATAATAAAGCTTTCTACATAATTTAAATTTGACGTAACCCTTTCTGACACAAGTAAGACCACTGATATTTGCCAGGGTTAATAATTGCCATTATCATGAATAACTGAATGTGAATTTACTAGAATAATATTTTGAGTTGTGATCATATGGTGTATTTATCACTACCCTTTGGAATTCAGACAACTATAAAATGAAATCAAATTAGAAAAAAAAATCAGAAAACTAACATGAAAAATACCCCAAACTATAGGTTGTCACCACCGAGGAGTGGTAAGATTTAAACGTAGCGAAATATTTTTTGAAAAGAGAAACGTTAAATTATGTGCACAGTCTCCTTCTGGTTGCCAAGAACAGAATCTCAAAAATCAGGAGAAAGGATTTAGGTGTCCAGCAAGTGTCAACACTTTGCAAGGTCAAGCAGAAACAAATTGAGAATATGTTCCTGTGTGCCAAATCTCGTGATTTTAGACTCTATCTGAAGATATTTGAGACAGATTAAAAGCACTAGCAGTGACATATGATTATATCAGGATCTTTTTTTAGTACATGGTGTGAAATGTTTGAAAATGTAAGCCCAAATGGCAACTATCTAAATAACTAAATAGAAAGGACTCAACTTTTATTGTTAAAATAAACCTTCATGCACAGCTTCTCTTTTCTGCTGAGCTAACTTGCCTGTCTTTCAAGTTTGGGATTGGCAGTATTGGCATAAGGCACCCACTGGACTGAAAACAATGTTTCAAATGGACTGATGAAAATTTAAATGTACTTAAGATCCTTGGCACCTTCAAATTGGTGTTAAAATATTGATTGACACAAAAGATTTTTGAAATTTGAAATGAGAAAAAAGCAGGGTTTTTTTTAGCATAAATCAAACAAAAAGTAAGTCCGAAACACCTGGCACCAGAAAATGTTCCAGCCACTACAAGATAATGGTCTAATGTAAAAACAATTTAGATTTTTCTCCAAACTTGATAAAGTTAACCTTAAAGTCCTGAATGATGTTAATTAAAGGAGGCACTGAGGAGCCATTTGGGGTCCAGAAGTGGGGAAAACAAAGATTTCGGGATCAAAGAAGGAAGCCCTGACTAGACTGCTTAAAAATACATGTGGATAAGCATGTGTGCCCAACTGCAGGACAGCTTGTTTGAGATGACGACGACTGCCCTCCTCCTCCTGCGGCCAGATGCACATGACACAGGGGTGGCTCTCAGACCCTCTCTTTTTTTTTAACACACGTTTCTCCTTGTGAAGGTTGCAGGAATGTTGTTTCACACTGACATCTCTGCGGTGGTGGCGATGGCACGTCTCATTCACACGTATATTGTAACTCTACAACTCTACAACTCGTCTCCACCTGTAGTAAATCAGTTTTCAGCAGTTATACATAAACGTCCAGTTTTACAAGCTATAAAGGTCCAAGCCTAGTTAATCTTAGTCAACGTGCCAACTAGGCTTTTCTTCTTACTGAGGGGAAAACCTTCAAATAAAGAAATCTATAGTATTGCGTATCCTTGGTCCAAATTCAGTTTCCACAGCAACAATTAAGTAACGAGACACTTCTTGTGGATTAATGACTACTTGGCAGTGTTTTGTTTGGGGCTTTTAACCCTAGCTTGTAGGTAATTTTTCAGGAAAAGTACCATGCAGAGGTAAATAATAGTATTCACTCTAGATTTAAGGCAATGCTATTTATCTAGTGCCATCAATCTTGCTGTGTGGCACATGATACCAGGAATAGTTGAACTGATTCAGAAAAATTGTAATTAATAAAAAGTAGTGGGATCGGTATCATCTAGGCTTAAAGTCTAGCCACATGTATTACCTTGCTGTTCATTTGCTGCCAAAACCAGAACTTATCATCGGGCCATTAAGAAAATTGACTGTTTAATCCTCCTCTTTGCTTATGCTCACCTAGCCAATTTTTGATTCATAATATTTTGTCTCTCTACAGATGATGATTTAAGAAATGTTTGTAGCGTGTCATAAAGGACCCTGTCAAACGCCTTTTGAAAATTATTTTAGCTGGCTCGACTTCATCCACTGCTCTACTGACATGTCGCAGGAATTATAGGAGATTGGTGAGACACAATTTTCCTTTGCAAATACTCTGCTGGTTAGCTCACGGGGACTGCAGAGGCTCTCTCTTTATAGTTACTTACACTAAAATGCAGATTTTAGGGAAGCATTAGATATATTTATTCAGCTGGAAGTCAAGGTAACACAAAGCTAATGCAGAGCTTTCCAAGACCCTTTAGCAAGTGATCACAGGGCACAGTTTGAGAACCTCTAATCCAGTTACTTTTCTGTCTTCATAAAATAGATTTTTTTTTTTTTAACACAGGAGACTCTCTCTTTAACTGCTGTCAGTTGACAAAGATCCCTTTCAGTTCAGTGAAGCTACACTGCCACTAGCTGACAACATGGCTATGATTTTAGTGTCAAACATCCAAAGAAAAGGGTCTGACACTGAAACTTCTGGAAACTATGTCGAAGCTGACAGCATTTCACTATGATAAGGTTCCCATGATGTGAAAAGCAAATTTTCTTTTTTTAAAATTGACTCCTCTAGCATCTGTTATTGTTGTAACTTTTCTAACCCAAACCTCAAATATACACCTGTAAACTAGAAAGATAAAGCTGTTTCCTCTTGTTTCTTTACGATGTCACTTATCCAAACTACATCTACTTAACTCTTTTTCTTCTTTCTCATAAGCCCTATAGTTTCCTTTGAGCACTTGATAATTTTCCTCTTTCCATTTGAGCACCTTTTATTTTGTCATTATCCTTTCGGTAACATGTTATTCAGAACCACCACCCCCCAACAAAATATCTTACCATTTTCCAGCTTCTGTTGTTTCCTGTTTTACTTCCTTTCCATCCACTTATTTGGGCAGGTTTTAATTTATAGGTAATATTTATGTCACGTATGATGCAAAATGCTTTCTAAACTCGAGGTAAGTGACAAACGTGTTTTCACCCACCCACCAATTGAAGGATGAAATAAGGGAACTACTATGGGCTTCCTGTCATGGAGCTGAAATAGCCGTAAGGACACCATTTACACTGAGCTCGGTGCCAGTTCAGCACTGAACCTCAGTCAGCAGTTCTTCTGTCTCCCCTACTCCTGCTAAAATGGTTTCAAGGAGTCACTTTTTTCATAGCAATATCTTCTGCAAAACACATTCTACCACATTTCCCCTTTGGCTCCAGTCCCAAGACCCTTCAAATGCCCTGTTTTCTTTAATATGAATTCCTTTCAATGGGTTTCATCAGTATAACATCCAAAGATATATGACAATCCAGGGGAGAGAGCATGTCAAGGAATTTTTTGGTTCTAAGCAAAGAAATAAAGGTAATTGTGTAGCTTGTGACTGTGTCATTTGTGCTGCATTTGGTTCTTCAGACCTGCACGGATGGGCATCAGCTGAAATTGCTTGATAGAAACAGGACTCTCTCTGTGTGTGTGCGCGCATGCCTGTGGGCTGGGTAGAAGGAAAGGAAAAAAGAGAAATTAGGCCCTTGGAAAGGGAGAAGGTCAGAGATTTTGCAGACTGCAGCACTGAAGAATGTGTTCAGCATTAAATCTCCAGATGTTTAGTATCTACAGAACTAAGCCATTCCAAATCATGAACATTTGCAATGTGATCTGTGGATCAATTCACTCTACAGCAAATCACAAACGCCAGTGCAGTAAGTTTCTGTTTGGAATACGTTATCTCTGCTTTAGTGGAACCATCCTGCAAACAACTTGCAACATTTAGTCAAGGTTCAGCAATCTAGGACAGATAAATGTAAAAGGCGGCTACAGCAACTTACTTATCAATCTGACTTATTTAGGTCCTTCATTGTATGATTATAATTATTTAATAAAGAGTCTTGCAAATTTTTATTCATTTTTGGGGGACCAAATGAGCCTAAAAGCCCAGAAGAAGCTATAGATACCCAAGAGAAATGTGGTTTGATTCTAAGAGCAAGCGTTAACTAGGGTATAACCCATACCGTGCTCTCTCATATCAGAGTTTAAGACAGAAAGATTTATCTCTAATTATCAGGAAAGGAAGAACGTGTACCTTTGCAGGTAAATCATAGAACAGAATTTAGAGGGTTTCCTTAAAAACTTTTCAATATTCTTCACTGAAATGAAAAAAAAATGGACAAAATTTCTCCTTTAGTTGCAGTGATGAATATCTGTTCTTAGCTAAGAAGCTATGTTTTTTGATGAATGCATTGGGCCATATGATATGACAAACTGTCTGAAAACCAGCCTTGCCTGGGCAAGCTGAGATGATGTGGTTAATCAAGGTACAATCTTTATTAGTGCATTAACCTCCTGCACCCAAGGACTGTGGATTCTAATTCCTGAATTGCCATGCAAGACTGATGCAGCTAGTTTTCTGGTCTCAGTTGGCAGCAAGCTAACAGAAGTGGCTAATGAAGATGAATAGCTGCCTCTTGGGAGTGGGGGAGGAGAAAGAGGAAAGGAAAAGACCTACGATACTTCAAGGTCCAGATCTCTGCATGATTTCAGATAATAATGAAAAAGTGCACATAGTCGACATTTTCAGAGATCCTAACAAGCATGTTAATTCTGCAGTCTGCTAACAAAGCGATGGTAGTGGCCTCAGGATTGCTCTGGAAACATTTCAAGAAGTTAAAACAAAGGCTACTGAATATAAAGACCAGGACACTGGTCAGAGTCTTACCCTGTTTTTGATGGATGATTGTATTAATGTGGACAAAGAGGCAGACAAAAAAAATGCCTAAAGCTAAAAACCAGACACATTTACTAAGGAAAACATCTGCGGTTTGGAGAAGACAAAAATACCATCACGGTAAATATTTAGCAATACTGAAATATCTTTGCCACAAATGCGTGTAATGTTCTAATATAAATATCCCTTTATTACAGACGAAAATATGCTGCTAAATGTAAGGAGGTCATCAAAGCAAAATTTGTGGGAAAAAAATTAGGTTTTTTTGAAACTCAACAGATTTTTCAAGTTTCTTATTTTGTGGGAGGCTGGAAGCTTTCTGATAGGTACATTAGTGGTCTTGGTTCACCCCCTTGACAGAAGGTGAAAGAGCAGGTCATTGGTTTGGCCTAATTTGCTCTTACTTCCAGTCTTTCATAATGCTGAAGCCAGTTTAAGAGGTCTAGGGGTACCATAGAGATTTACATGGTTGCTGGGAACCTGAGGGCTCGTACAAAGAGCTCTTTTGTGCATCTACAGTGAAGATTCACCGGTGGGTATGAATTGATAATTTTAGCTCAGCTTGTTCAGCCAACTGATTGAGTATTTCAAGCCTCATGAACTTATGGGTAACACAGTATTGCCTTTGTGCTCTGTGCACAAGTTACAGGCAGACATTACCTGAAGTAAATACCTTGTGCTCTGGGTTAAGATTTAAGGTGCTACCAGAACACCTTTCGGCTAACGTACTTGCGAAGGCTGCCAACCATAACAAGAAGAAAGCAAGCTTCTGTTCTGTGCTACTACAACAAACTTCTTGGTCAGTGTGAAAAGATGATAGAGAGGGTAACAAAAGACCATAGAAAGAAAAAAGTCAGAATTAAAGTATTAGAAGTTAAATTGCTGTCAAATATAGCTCTATAAAGCGTAGCTCCATAAAACATAGCTCCAAGAGGTTTTGCACTTGTGGTTTCTTGATGACATTAAATGAAATGTGCTCAATTTACAGGTGAAAATTACACCAGGCTGGGACCTCAGACTGTGGAGCTGAGTGTCAAGGCAGGGGCTCTCCTTCTCTTTTCCCCGCCGTAGCACAGAGAGGTTCTGCAAGGTACAGCGACCTGTAAATCCTTCCCGGACAACCTCGCATGGATGTGGCTGACTGCAATTAGCAAACAATTTTGTTTATGATGCTCTCACAACTTGGGGAATCTATTCATACACAAGTCATTTATTCTGAATGAGATTAAGAAATCAGTGTAGCACTGCGTGATTCAGTGTATGTGAATTCAACCATCTGTTCTCAAGGCTGAATCGTGTACCTCCTTGATCTGAATTGACAGAAAGACGTTAAATCTTGATGGTTCGTATTCTAGAAGGAGCACAGTGGCACAATGAGATGGCTGAAGCCAACAGAGACCAGTTCAGCTAAGAGTACAGACGTGTACAGAGTTGAACACAGACAAACTCATGTCCATAAATGAAGAACACCATATATTCCTGTTAGAGTATGACACTGGACCCGGAAAAGAGTTAGAGATCACCAGAGGACAAGCAACTGAAAATAAACTCCTAACACCTCATGCTCTTACCCAAAGAGCTCGTTCCATCATCATGTATTTGAAAATGAAGAAGTAAATAGCACAGTAAAACTGGTGAGGCCAATGTTGGAATAGCCTGTTTCTTTGTCCACATTTCTTCAAAAATGCTGGAAATTCTGAGAAGGTGAAAAAAGGAACAAAAAAAGATCACAGATATTTACAGAGATCAGCCCTGTTAGACTAAGAGGTACTATGCTTGATCTGCATAAGCATCTTCATAGGGGAAAAAAAACCCTCTAACATGACTTTTAGAAAACTTATTTGTAGCCAACTGTCAAGTGTTCCAAGGTAAAAGGTAGAATCTCTGCTGAACACCTTCAATAGGATTCACGAGAGATGACTGAAAAAAATCAAGGTTGTTCATGCTTAATAGGAGTCCATGTATACAAAATTTCCAAATAGGTCTCAGTAGAAAATGTTGTCAGTTAACAATAATAGAATATGATGAAAACCACTAACTTCTTGTGTCATGAGCCAATGGACAGGAGGACAAAAAGGCAAACTGAAGTTAGGAAAAAAAGAATAACTTCTCATGAGCTGGTGGCTCACTGCTGGGATGCAGTGCTACGGAAACTTGTCTTCATCTCTTGAAGTCTTAAGATCAAGAAAAAATGCTTTTCTGAATGATATGCTTCAGCCAAATACAAGATAATGGGCTCAAAACAGGGAAGAGTGCCTGCAGTTATCTGGCTTGTTACACAGGTCAAAATGCTAGTCAGACTGGGTGATAAAATACACTATTCAGACTCACATCTAAAATGTACCTAAGTGGGATTCTTGTCCTTTATTTTGGAGCTTCTTTTTCAATCCATCAAAATCCTTACCATTTATGGCTCTCAATACAGGCTTTATAAATCAAGAAAACATGTGAACCATTTGTATTCACATGTGAATGCTAGGTACTGACCACAAAAGCAGTGATTAAGAGAAAAGGATGTTCCATTGTGTTTTAGAAAAGATGGAAACAAAAGTTTGCTCTTTCCTTACCTATCAGTAATCTACCACCTGTAGTTGTCCCCTGCTGCTTTTGATTGTATAAGGTCCAGGTGCATCACAATTAACCTTGGGGATTTAAGTAAGGGGTCAAGACGATGAGGGCATCTGCCTGATGCTCTTGCTATAGTCCGTGGAAAAGATAAAGACACCAGCATGGGGCACATCAGTGGACCTAAGATCTGGAGCATCCTCTGGAAGTGACTTTCTATATTGTCTAGAGATGGAGTCCAGGTTGCTGTACTCAGACCTGAAGTGCCTCAGGCTGGGGGCGGGGGTATGAGTATGGGCTTGTGCTCCTTGGAGCAAAGCTTTATTTCTTACATGTTTGTACAGCACCTAGCACAGAGATTTTGATCAGTGCTGCACCCCTCTACTTGCTACAATAACACATAAAAGTTGAGGGAGAATTCAGAGGTGACTTCCTGGCAGTGCTATCATTTCAGCTAGGTTGCCCTGACACTTTTTCTTAGACCATCTCTTAGGTTATGTCTCTATCTCCAAATCTGAGAGCATTGCCACATTTCTGTATCTTGACCAGCTGCATATCACGATGAGAGTCAAGGATGCATAAGGCTCCTCTTCCCTACTCTATGTTTCTTGGAAACATAAATACTCCACATGAATTTTTAATACCTTCACATTAAAAAGACATTGCTGTTCCAGAAAGGTCATCTGTGATCATCTAAAATCCTTAAATATATAGACAACTCAGTATTAGGTTTTCCAGTTTTAATGTTGTGGGTAGTGAGAAGGTTAGCTGGCTGGCTATCATCTTTTTCTTCTAAAAAGTCACATTTGGATTCTGTCTCAGCCTGGAAGAGCAGCTGGATGGCAGAGGAGAGCTGTGGTGCTCCCCATCAGGCGCCCAGCCTCGAACCCTGGAGTCGGGACTGGAGTGTGCAGAACATTATTCCAGCAGGTCCATGTAAACAAAGCCATTACCCAGGGGTGACTCTTTGCCTCCTGTTGTCCTCAGTAACGCGCATGCCCTCCTTCCCTTGGTAGGTGTAGAGAAAAGACGGTCTCCATAGTACCAACATCCCACCCCGGGGCCTGGGGAATGAGCCCTGGCCAAAAGCGGGGGTCAGGTGTAAACATCCTCCTTCTTCCTCCAAGGGTCCCTGGGCAAACAACCCAGGTTTCCCTGGAGAATCAGCCACTCATGCTGGAAAAAATCCAGCGTGGTGGCAGACTGGGGCTTGGTGCTAGAGCCAGAAGTGGGTGGGCCTGCTCCACGGCTCTCCCTGATGTAAAAGGCTGGCCAGATCCTGCTGCACTTGGAAAAGTCAGTGCACTTCCTTTTCCCACTGTGTAGTCCAATTCCTATATGTATATGTAGGTTATAATCTCTCTGGGATGAACACTATCTTGTAGCATGTACATGGCAGTGTGCATACTTAGGCTATGATTTTGTTCAGAAGTTACCAGGAGCAGCAGGTTTTGTTGACTTTTACAGTGGTAAAAATGCCAGCACAAGTGGGCAGAGATTTGGAGGACCAGGATTGTCACTCTTAGATAAATTACTGGATAACTTCAGGACTTAATCTGCAGAAAAAATTAATTCACAAAGCAAGCTTGCACAGTATAATGGTAGAGGTTCTGTGCCAAGAGTATTTTGTCCTCTACCAAGGATAAAACGTGTAGTTGAACCTCCTGAACTGGAAGACAGGGACGGGGAGCAGAACGAAGCCCCCATAATCCAAGGGGAAATGGTTAGCAGCCTGCTTCACCACTTAGACACACACGTCTATGGGGCCGGATGGGATCCACCCGAGGGTACTGAGGGAGCTGGTGGAAGTGCTCACCGAGCCACTTTCAATCATTTTTCTGCAATACTGGCTAACTGGGGAGCTCCCAGTTGACTGGAGGTTAGCAAATGTGATGCTCATCTACACGAAGGGCCAGAAGGAGGATCCGGGGAACTACAGGCCTGTCAGCCTGACCTCGGTGCTGCGGAAGGTCATGGAGCAGATCATCTTGAGTGCCATCACGCGGCACGTACAGGACAACCAGGGGATCAGGCCCAGTCAGCATGGGTTTATGAAAGGCAGGTCCTGCTTGACCAACTTGGTCTCCTTCCATGACAAGGCGACCCGCCTAGTGGATGAGGGAAATGCTGTGGATGTTTACCTGGACTTTAGTAAAGCCTTTGACACCATTTCCCACAGCATTCTCCTGGAGAAACTGGCTGCTCATGGCTTGGATGGACGTACTCTTTGCTGGGTAAAAAACAGGCCCAAAGAGTTGTGGTGAAGAGTTAAATCCAGTTGGCGGCTGGTCACAAGTGGTGTTCCCCAGGGCTCGGTTTTGGGGCCAGTTCTGTTTAACATCTTTATCAATGATCTGGATAAGGGGATTGAGTTTGCAGATGACACCAAGTTGGGCGGGAGTGTTGATCTGCTGGAGGGTAGGAAGGCTCTGCAGAGGGACCTGGACGGGCTGGATCGATGGGCCGAGGCCAACTGTATGAGGTTCAACAAGGCCAAGTGCCGGGTCCTGCACTTGGGTCACAACAACCCCAGGCAACGCTACAGGCTTGGGGAAGAGTGGCTGGAAAGCTGCCCAGAGGAAAAGGACCTGGGGGTGCTGGTTGACAGCCAGCTGAACATGAGCCGGCAGTGTGCCCAGGTGGCCAAGAAGGCCAATGGCATCCTGGCCTGTATCAGAAATAGTGTGGCCAGCAGGAGTAGGGAGGTGATCGTGCCCCTGTACTCGGTGAGGCCGCACCTCAAATACTGTGTTCAGTTTTGGGCCCCTCACTGCAGGAAGGACATTGAGGTGCTGGAGCGTGTCCAGAGAAGGGCAACGAAGCTGGTGAAGGGTCTGGAGAGGAAGTCTTATGAGAAGCGGCTGCGGGAACTGGGGTTGTTTAGTCTGGAGAAAAGGAGGTTGAGGGGAAACCTTATTGTGCTCTACGACTACCTGAAAGGAGGCTGTAGCGAGGTGGGGGTTGGTCTCTTCTCCCAAGTAACAAGCGATAGGACGAGAGGAAATGGCCTCAAGTTGCGCCAAGGGAGGTTTAGACTGGACATTAGGAGAAATTTCTTCACTGGAAGGGTTGTCAAGCCTTGGACCAGGCTGCCCAGGGAAGTGGTTGAGTCACCATCCCTGGAGGTATTTAAAAGACGTGTAGGTGTGGCACTTAGGGACATGGTTTAGTGGTGGACTTGGCAGTGCTAGCTTAATGGTTGGACTCGATGATCTTAAGGGTCTTTTCCAACCTAAACGATTCTATAATTCTATGATTATCCTCAAAACTACTATTACACCTTGAACTGCTGAATTTAGTGATCTGTGAATTAACAGAAACTTTTGTGGACAAGATCATCTGACAGAATTTTAGATGGGTGAAGTGATTTCCTTTTCTTTTTGTCATCTTCCGGTATTGATGTTTGAATGGTTTTGTCAAAAATGTATGTCAAAAGCATATGGGACAGGAAAAGAGGAAGAAAATATGTACTGGAAGCCTCCTTAAAATAGCTGAAGAATTTAGTAGAGAAGTCCTACTGGTTGCACTCTCCGTCCAAAGTCCCTCAAGCACTTCTGAGACCCCCATCCATGCACACCGTGAACCCTGGCCAATGCAAACTGGACTCAACAAGGCTGGTAGTTTCATTGTTGAGAGCAGAGGCAAAAATAAAGACTGGAAAGTGATAAGACCCAAGTCCTGCTGCTATGTTCCAGTCTCTGCGTGGCTTATTGAAGCAAAAGCAGATAATCAGGGCCTTTTGCATCATGGTAAAGGTTTTGGTAAGCAGGTCTCTCGTTATAATAATTTTTATCTGTTTCGCAGAGTCAAAGGAACAAATCAGCATGTACAAATAAACTATTCTCTACATTAATCTGCAGGTTGTTCTGGATGTTTAGGAGAGAAGTCCTGTGACGGGGCCAATCAGAGGGTGAGCGCCCGGGGCACTGCCCCTGCTTGCAGCGCTGGCACAATCACAGTCCCTGCACTTCAGAGGCTGCAGGTTCCTACTGCGGCAGCCTCAGAAAAAAGACCCAGACCTGCACCCTGAAAAGACTGGCAAGGGTGAGGAGAGGGCTTGAGGCCAGCTGCTGTGTAGAAAAATGTTAGGCTTGCCAGCAGCACGGTGCTTCTGGGAGCCCTTGCGAGGGCGTTATGCACAGGCAGGGAGCCCGCCCGGGCTGCCGCTGCTCACCATCATGTTCTCGGGAGCCAGTGCCAGGAGGATGAAACAGCACTTGCCACTTCTCCTTGCTACATGGGGTGGCCTTTGGGAAGCTGTCAGAGGCAGGGAGCGCCCCTTTGTTTGCCCCAGTTGTCCCTAGGCAATCTGGCATTTCTTGTTAAAACTGATTTTAAATTGTACTTCTCTCTAGCTGCAAATACACCCACAGAGCAATGAAGGAGACCGTTCCTTAGCTGTGCAATTCACACTTATCTAGTGCTTATATTAAGTGGGTTCTTCAAAGCTATCATTGTCTCAAGCTCTGTCTGCTTTAAGGCCTGAAACAATAACATTTAGTGCTTATTGTATACATTGGCTTTCATATGCAAGGTATTCTGCAAACTTGAATTAAGAATCCCAGCACCCTTGTAATCTCTGTAAGTACCGTACTATTATTAAGAGGTAAAACACATGAAACTGGAATTAAGGTTGAAAGAATCTTGAGTCAGAAAATCCCTTAAGAAAACCCCATTGTTCCCCTGTCCCGGCACAAATGGTACTGAGGGTGACAATGCCATTCTGTGACTCCACTTGGAAAAAATAGTAGAAGGTATGAAAATATACACTGAAGCCTTAACTCTGCTCCTATAGCATGTGTTCTGGCTTCATCCATTATACCATTTATTTCATTAAGAAGTAGAGGATCTTATTCATTATTGTAGGCATTGTCTGCATAAGAAATTTGCATCTATTTAAAAAAAGCAATGGTTTTAAACCACTTTAACATAATGAGTGTTAGAGTGTATGACTGCTTTCGTTTTAGCTAAAACCAAATACATTTAGATTCATCTAAATTGGTTAAAATCAAATTAAATGAATGGAAAGAATAATAAATAGATCTTTGAAACAGTTTGTAAGTAGACTTTGTTATGAAACAATTAAACTTGAACTGATGAAACACGTATGCAGAGAAAGCCTCTGTATCACACTGCTTCACCACTTCTAGGTATTCTCCGCTGATGTTGTACCAGACTCTAAGTACAAAGACAGCTTGGTTTTACAGCTAGAATGTTATGAAAAATGATGCTAACAAAAGTTTTTACAACTCTCTAAAACATTCCTCAAGATGTTTGCCAGCAAACAGTAGGTGATTATGAAATTATAGGCTGCATCGTGACAGAAGCAGGCAAGGAAGTAAGATGGTTACAAATGCTTGTTTATTTTTGAGCTCTTAACCACACATGATTTACTTATCCACTTTACAGCAAAATTAACATTCTTTTGCTGTCATTTAAAAAAATGAGGATGTATATATTTTCTTTTTTTTTAACCTCATAGAAATCATGTGGAAAAATTAAAGTAATACATAAAGAAAAAGGAATCAGGACATACCATTACCACTTTTTAATTATGTTACCTATTTTTTAGAGAGCAGGGAATCAGTAACGGCTGCCTTAGCATTGGAAATTTAAAATATTAAAAGTAATGAAAGGTTGTTTTGTGGCAGCAAATGTTAATTTCTTTTGATTTCTCTTCATGAGAACTATCAAACTGCAATTCACTGCAATAAGAAGGTCCGCATAATGTCTATGTATCAATTAATTCCCACTCAAGCCTTCAATGACTTTCCTACCCAGGGAAGGATTTCACCCCTGTTGATTGAAGGTAGTCCTTTAGGTCAGTTCTTTTTTTACTTTGAAAAAGTTTCTTAGTAAAACAAAGCAGTGGATACATCTTTCAAAGCTTTAGTATACGTAGAATCCCATCAGAAGAAAGATCACAACATAGAGCTTTTCTCCCCACCAGCAATAAAAGCATAAATAAGGAACACCCTCAAAATGAAATGGAGACAGTTGGAGATTACTACAATGGTAAAAGACTACTGTAATCATGAACATTTCATGCTTTTTGTGTGAGAAAAATGGGATCCTGGAATTATGCCAGGCAGCTTAAAATAATCTGTATGGGCAAGGCTATTGCATCCAACCGGTGTATGTTGAGAGGGGAAAGGATGATCTAGAGGTGACTCAACTAATGCAACTCTGTGTTCAGAATATCAGACATAAAAAATACCGGTGGCACAAACCTGGTCCATTCCCAGTGCTGAATTACGTCAACCAAAGGGAACTCTGGTTACAGCACGGCAAAGCAGAGTGTCCTGCCAGGGGTTTTGCCGATTGTTCAGCAAATAGAAACACTCAAAATGCCTGTGCGCAAGACAGACTGAAGTTTTAAGACAGAGCATGTTATAAAGTGAGATGAGAAAAGATAAAAACTGTACTTTCAAATTAATCCTTTAATGCCAACTAGCAGTAAAGCTTTTAGTAGAGTCTGTTTGGTTTTATTGATAGGTTCAGTGTGTTGAATCCCTATCCATATTTTAGCCCCAGTGCCTAGATTCACATCGCCATTGGTTTCTGATGCTTAATCTCATTAGTACAGCTATTTGTATTGATATCCCCAATAAGGTTGCTAATACTACCTTAGCTAAGTGTTATTTATTGTATCTGTATATACAACAATATTAACACAGTCAAGCATCAGCATCGGCACTTGAGGGCACCATTAAATTCACCCAGTGTTCAGCGAGAGATTTAATGATGGATTTAATAGTATTAAATAGGAAAAAATGCCCTTGGCCTTTACATTCTCATTTAAAAACATATAAAAGAGTAGTAATTCAGGCAGTTATACTTCTTTCAAAGATTTTCCTTTAAATCACGCTCAGCAATATGAGATCAGCTGTACTTTGGCTGTTATTGTATCTTGACCAAAGACAGCAGCCCCTGGCCTATCAGAATTACCAAACTGTTGGCAAATTCAGCTCAAGTTCCTACATCAAATATGGGTGAGTTTACTGCTAAAACAATGAAGACAAAGATTGGTGGAAAATTAGCACAATGGTGTTGCCTATGAGCTACTTTACAGAGACTTCTGTTAGCAACAAGTGTAAGCAGAGCCATGAAATAATTGAACGTTAGGTTTTTATGCTGATTTTTTTCATGGAACATGAATAGGTTGGGTTTTTTTTTGTGCAGTAGTGTACCTGCTGAATTTTCCCATAGCTTGTAGCTGCATTTACCTTGCTTTCTTTCAGTCTCCAGATGTCTGTTACTGAATGGACCTACCGGTGTTCTCTAGCCCATCAACGAGAGGATTTCACCCAATGTGAATGGCTTTCTTTCTCTTTGTCTCTGAAGCAATTGCAGCCTTCAGGTCAAAGGAAGTAGGGCTCAGTCCGACACTGGAAACTTTCTTCAGCCCAGGCGAGTCTGTCCTCTTACATTCAGTTTGAAACCACCAAGTGGGTAGAAGAAAAATGTTGGAAGACAAAGATGCTCTCTACATGATCCTAACTAATGATTAGAGGGTCACCTAAGCACCTGTGAGCTCTTCTTAAGCTTGGAAACTGTGGGCCATATATGCAGGCTCTCAGTGACTTCCACATGTAGAACTGAATTTATATCACCATGAATGAGCAACTGTTCAGTTGTAGGCTTTTTTTTACATATTTTCAGTGTCTATCATGAAAAAGATTATACAAACACTTATACTAGCAATATGAATACTGACAATTAAAAGATAACAGTAAAACCATCATATTTGAATTTGAAACCAAATTAAAAAAGTTTTTTCAGCAATTTTGGCATGAAAGAGACTATGGATCAAATCAAAATTATACTTCCACACACATGGGTAATAACACTTAAAACTAGATCCTTAGCAGCAAATCATGCAAAAAAACAACAACAAAAAAATCCCAAGTGACTGCTTATGAGGGAACATTCACATTTTCCTCTGAAATTTCCCTGCTTGTGAATAGTTCTACCGACACAGCTACTGGGGCATTTTGAACAAACTTGCTATATAACATTTCACAAGATAATGCACCTACTTTAAAGCATGAGTTATGCAACAGAGACGAAGAAAGGGACAGGCCATTCTCATTTCCTCACACAGCCAGACACGCTGGATTAATTACAGAGCGTTATATAAATGTGGATGTGTTTGATCCCACAGTGCTTTCCAAAACAAGGGTAAAATATCGCTGTTGAGCCACATCACTGGTGGGAAAAAGCCATATAGGGTACACAGTTCACTGCACAACAGTAAGGGGGTGGGGAGTCGGTTAAAGGAAGTATTATCCAAGGATGAGAAGAAATCCCATTTCTTATCAGACAAGCCCCCAGGTCTCTGATGTCATTTCAGAACATGGGTCTTTGGCTGTTACAGATACAGCTAACATCCTCATACGATGAAACATACGCTTCTCAGTTTATCTATTTCAGAAAAACGAGCCAATACAGAAAACTAGATTTCTGTTTGTGCCATTAGAGCCAGGACTCCTGCATCCACCTGCACATTCTTGTGATTTTGGTGCATGAGACCTTGGTGCAGGATCCATAGCTAAGGCTTAGTTTATACATCTGTAAGTGTGGTGCATATGTAATGTGCACATTTTGCACAGTTATTTTGGATAATGAGGAAGTAATTTTTAATTAATTTTTAAAAAAAGGATCTTAAGTGGTAAGGTTTGCTGAGAAAGTACCAGTACAGGTACCACAGAGCTGTCTTCTCTTGCAATCGACAATGAGATTTATTTTTTTTTATTGTCTTTAACAGCAGTCAATCCAGTATTAGGCATTCCTGAAATGGCTTTGTAGCACTTTGCCATCTTTGGATGAGATACTTGTGGTGAGTCTTTCAGAGGCTCTAAGCTTTACTTCTGTGTATGGGTGCTCAGAGACAGCTCCCGTTGAAGTCAATGGAAGCTGAGTGCCCATAAATAGGAAAAAAAGGAATTTTACTAGTGGCAGTAAGGATTTAAAAATGCTTGAGTAGGCAAAATTCCTTCCTCAAGCTGGCTGCTAAAATGATATACTTTTAAGAGATTGAAAAGGTTCAACTAGAATTTGCTCTGTTGGTTAAATAATACTTACACAGGTTTTTGCATGCCGATTATGTATCAATTATTGTATAATTGCATCATTACTTTAATTAGATTAAACTACATAATTGGGATGTCTAATTACAGAATGAGGGGGAAAAAAAGTAACTTACCCGACATTAACTGTGGTTCTTGAAGAGGGGCTGTCCACACAGATTTTGCTCCAGGGGCAAGTTTCGGGTGCAGGAGACACTGGTTTCCTCTACAGCGGCAACACCTGAGGTGGCCCTGGGTGCACCATCCCCATCCAGACCCTTTCAGGAGCACCAGCAGTAAGATTGTCGTGGGGAGGCCATTTACCACTTGGTACCTCACCCGTGAGGTATGCCAGAGCACTGGGCTCCAAGTCAGCAGGGAGGGGAGGTGGGTTGTGGGGTCTGTGTGGAAAACTCTGTGAAAAATCACAGATAGTGCCGAGGAAGCTGCTCCTCTTCTCCAAGTGCTGGTCCACAGAGACCCCATTCTTGGTAATGAACAAGCTGCATTTTAAATCCACATGTGGGAGGAGAAACCTTACCCAAAGAACAACGGGGGACAACTTTATCAGCACTGGCCTCTGATTTACCAACTGGAATTGAGGACTTGGAGAAGGAAATGAGTAAACAAAGCATTAGGAAGCAAGTCTGAGTACCTCGGCAAACGGAGGAGAACGGGCTCTGTCTGGAGGATATTCTTTAGTAACCCATAGGAAATAGAAATACAGTACAAAACTTATCTGGACAAGTCTGCACAGGAATAAATTGGCTTCTAACCATTTCAGACTGGACACCTGAGCAATTTTGGGGGATCACCTGAATGTGCCAATCCTATACACATTAAATGACATCTCACCGACTTACTTTGTTGTGAGTGAACTGAGA
Source organism: Calonectris borealis (assembly GCF_964195595.1). Taxonomy (NCBI): domain Eukaryota; kingdom Metazoa; phylum Chordata; class Aves; order Procellariiformes; family Procellariidae; genus Calonectris; species Calonectris borealis. The sequence goes on from NC_134312.1 coordinate 148,009,650, forward strand.
TTTTGGGGAAAAAAACAAGTAGAAGGCTACACTGATGGAGTTGGAGATGGATGTGAGATCTGCAGAAGTCTCTCAAACTATCTGCAGGTTGTGACATAACCTAAACACAACATTTCCAGTGTTGAACTTACATTGTGTCTGGTCTTTATCGAAAGCTCTCAGAAGAATGAATGCTCTAGGGTGGTGAAGTGATTATAATTTTTCCCCTCAGATATACAGGTTTTAAAGATTCACTTCTGTACCTTCAGAAGACATAGTAAGAGCCTGCGAGGAATTCCATCCTGAAGCTGGAATGGCCTGGTAAGGTGGGGAGAAGTGAAGCTACAGCTGTCCAATTTTTGGCAAGGGGACCTAAGATTTGGGACCTCTCAGAATCTTTTGAACTTAGGAAACAATTTCAGATGAGGCTGAACTTTGTCCTTCAAAGGATGAGGCAGGGGGTGGGCAAGCCAACAGGTCCTGGATCTCTCCACCATTCTTTAGGAAAGGCTCCTTTCAGGTTGTTGCAAGCCATGTTGAAATGCCAAGATGAAGGATCCCTCACAGCTAGGAACACAAGCTCTCTGCAAATAATCTCACTTTGGGATGTGAAACGACATGATAATTGTGAACGGGAAGTGTAAATGCCTAGTTATGGTCTAGACTCCTGGTCTGGACCCGCTCAGCAAAGCACCCCACACGGACACTGAAAGAGCAGTTCTTGCCCCAAAGCGCTGGCAGTCCAAACAGATGAGATGAAACTCAAGAAGGACGCAGACAGAGGAAGCAATACAGGAAACAGTGACTTAATTTTGACTAGCAAAATAGTCTTAATCTAACTAAGGTTATGGAACAGTATTTTGGCAGCCCAGCTGCTACTAGGCATATTTGCTATTTTCATTTTTTTTCCTAGAAGTATCACAGCACATTTAACAAGTGGGCTGATCAAAGGCATCATCCACCTCTGTATCCTAACCAAGAGACGGTAAGTAAGTTGGGGGTAAGACCAGCAAGGGCCAAGAAATGCCATGTTTGACAATATAGGAAAACGGATGCCAGCAAAAGCATCCCATGGTTGAAGCTGCAGACTGGCTCAGCGTTCATTCTTTTTTTTTTAACCCTGACAACTCGGACTGAAATAAAAGTGGCAAGACCAAAAACATTGTGACATGAGCTGGTGAGACCCTCCTGCTGGGCTCCAATAACAAAGCTAATAGATGCATTCTGACTGAGCTGATCAGAGAGCTGCTGGGAAGCAATCCAGTTCATACACTTCTTACATTCATCTTTGTAGAGGGTTCTGCACTTGGCGCTAAGATGTTTTGAAGAGTGTTGGCCAAAAAGCCTCGGACTATCAGGTGTTGGCTGGCACCAGGTGTCAAATTTGGCTCTGGTTCTGGGAGACTAAGATTCACAGAAAGGCAACAGACAGGGCTGGCGGATTCATCATGTTGGAGAAACAAAATTATCCTGATCCTGCCTACTTGAGTTTTCTAAGAATTATGGGCATCCAGAGAGTCAGTGGGGAAGCAGAGAATTTATTGGAGTAAAACATCCAGGTTTTTTTTAACAGTAGGAGTTGGTAACATGGCTCTTCCTGGTCACGGAGACTTTTTTATCCACAAACCCTGTAGAGCCCTGAAAAACCGAATTGATAGGGTAGGGCATTTTACAGACCATTCTAGTGGGTGGCAGCCAGAAATATGCATCGTCTTGAAAGACATGTCTCCTTGACAATATGGAAAAACCCCCTTGTTCCCCAGGACCCCGCTGAAGTGTTTCGTGGCTATAACGGCACAAGGCTAAGGTTGCCTGTCAGCACCTGAACCGTCCTGGAGTGGGGACCGGATGGTTTGCAGTTTCATGCCTGCCGGTGACTTTCAGAGGGAGGCTGTCTCTTCACCTCCTGAGCTGACCGCCTGCAGATGAGCAATGAGGAGAGATGCTGTGGTAGCTGGGAGAGGCGGCTGATGGGGAATCCTGCTGCACATCTGGCCTGCTGACCAGCAAGGACAGCCTTTCCGAAGCAATGAGAGTCAATGGATCTATGCTCCGTTTGGAAACCAGAGCTGAATTTTTTATAAACCAGTGAAGTAATGTACAATATAGGTATGGGACATGATGTGGCAAGTGAGTTGGAGGCTCATCTTCTGTTTCGTTCTGGGGTATCTTCCATTTTGTTCTGGAGTTGTCGGGTGAGAAGTAACAGCTTTTTTGGTGCTCCCAGGTGTGCTCTTGTTGTCCCGTGGCACCGTCTTGGTTGATTCTTTAATCTGAATGTGTATTAAGAGAGAATTCTCTGTCTTTTGCACGGAGAAACAACTGGTGGTTAGCTGAGCCAACTCAGCTACCTATGGCAGAAATTTCCCATGACTGAAGCAATCATCCAGTTAAGCCAATTCTGACTGATAACTGAGTTCATTGGCCACGAGGAGATGCAATCATCTTTGCAGGGGGTTCTATATAGACCAAAGGAGCTAGGAAGAGATCAACTGGCAAAACCGCTCAAACAAAATATGACTTTATGGATAAACAGATACTAAAAGAGAGGCTGATTCCCCAAACTCCTTTCTTCTCTGAAATGGAAGGAAGGTTCCTCTGGACACTGGCAACACTTCTTGGACTACAGTGCGTTGCATCCATTTTAAGTGTGTCTCCTCAGAGAGATCAGAGATGGGGGGGGGAAGGAATTAGACGAAGCTGGTCAGGTTGGATATTCATCACTCGCTATTATCAGGGTCAACCAGTGGTGTGGAGCAGAGGAATTGTTAGTGGGAAAACAACGCTAATGTTTTCACTAATTATGTTGGAGGAACAGAGCTAAAGCTGTTGTACGATCCAGGGGCCCAAATGTTAAAGGCATTTGTGAGGCCACCCTATCCCTTCCCTTGCAAGTTACAGGGAAGCGGGTAGGGTGCAAATGGAGCCACACAGTCATTCAGGAATAGCCCAGTGTGTTCCAGGGGTGAAATCTGTGTGTAGGCAGTTGTTCAAGAGTGAACAGGTAACTATCAGTTTTAAAATGTTGTCAAAATTATTTGCAGATGTTTTTTAGGAAAGTACATTGATTGATTGTGAAGTTAAACATTTTGGCCTTTGCAATTTCTTTTCTTTCATTTACAACTTCATCTATTAAAATTTCACAGAACTAATTAGTCCCATTATAAATTAATTATTTGCACATTTTTCCTTAAAAAAAAGGCTTTAGACATAACAAAGTCTTATATCTATTTTTAAGTCTTCTACAGCTTAAAAAATAAGAGAATGAACTTCTTTCATGTTTCTTTCACTCCTCCTCTCCTTTGGAGCAACGTGCCTTTAGAAATGACTGCCCTGATACCACATGCCAAATTATATCTTCCGAGGGAGAGGTTAGACAGAATCCCATTGATTTACTGGATGTACCGAGGAACTGCATTTTTAAAGGCTTTTAGCATGCCAGCTTTTATCCAAAACAGCTTAATTAAAACCTGATATTATAATAGTACCATTTGCCCCAAAATGAACAGTAGCTATACAAACCGCCACTGCATTAAGTCTGGTTAATGAAAGTAATTACAATATGCTAGTAACAAAGGTATGAGTGATGAGGATAATAAAGAGCCATTTGCTGCACACGGAGGTCTGCGAAAGTCCCCGGTTCCCCCCTTGCCTGGTGCTGGCAGCCCCTCCACGTGCCCTGGCTCCTCATGAGCCTGCGGAGGCATCTGGGGGGGACACGTGCCAGAGCCACCCCTGCCTCTGGGGAGCACATATGGCCCCGGCAGACAGCTCTCCAACTCAAGGAAGCTCGGGAGGAGCGGTAATGAAGGGAATAAACGCTGGCACTCGGGAAAAAAAAAATGTTATTTTGTTGTGTGGAAGATACTTGCGAGTGATGCTGCCTGTTATTACCAACTGTGTTTTTCTGAAATAGATTTGCCTTCTGCAGGCGAGAATGAAGTGAAGCAATGAAGTCAGCTCGGTCCCATAAAGCTCCAAATCTTGCACAGCCTGACCCAAGCTGAGGCAAAACTGCCCCCAGATTTGGAAATGCTAAGATAGCAGGAGTTCGCAACAGAACCATGCTGAAGCAGGAACCATGGATTATTTTGAAGAGAGAAAGAAATGAGTTTTAAAGGGAATTTTTAGATCTTTTCCAGAACACCCGAGGTAGCCCCTGCTATTTGTTGTTGCTGTTTTTTTAAGCCTAGCTGTCATAGGCATATCTTAAATACACCACCACTCAAATTACTTCTCTGATTTTGAATCCCAGGTGAACGGAAATGCACGGCTCCCGGCATGAAAACAAATTGCGATGAAGGGGGAAACTAAAGATTAGCACTAATGCACATGCTTTAGGTTTCAACCCCAAATTCAGTTAATAAAAAAACTGTTATATTTCTCCAAAACCTATTGGATGAAACCTCAATCAATAGATATCCAAGGAAGCAGGATAAGATCAATAACAGAGCTAATTTTGCAGAATTAAGGAGCAACATGAAGATTTTTAACGAGGAAGCAGACACCTTTGCAATAACTGCACTATGATATGTTGCCTAGCAACAAGATATAAAAATGATGTATAACGCCAGTAACTTCTTTCACATATGAAAACAGCACCCTACCAAGACAGCTTCATAATGTACTCTTACAAACTAAAAATCCATAGAGACCATTAAAGCCTCCATCTTCTGTAATATACTCTGTTAAACAATCATGTGTTTTTGTTAATGCAGTAAAACACTGAATTTATTTAATGATTACCCAATGATACATCAGCAGCAGCAAGCAGGAATGTTTCTATTTTAAGCCTGCAGAATCCATCCCAAGATATCACACTTTGACGGAGAACAAATGCAATGAGCCAGACCCATGCAACACCCGGCATGGCCGGGGAGGGAGATGCACCATGGAAGCTTACGGGGGGTGAATTAAAATCACCCACTGTCTGATAAAAAATAGCATTATTGGAATGCATGGGAATGCATTTACTGCTTTTACCCGTTTTTTTCTGCGGCTTGTAGCTTAACACAATATTGCTCCTGGAGTACCTCCTGCTTCCCAGCTCCCGAATGGGAAAGGCGAAGAGGGTGGCAGGGTGTGCCAAAGAGCGGGTCGTTACCGAATAATGTCTGCTATAAGTAGTACTATAAAGATGGTTCGGCAGGACAGGGGGAAGAGGAGGACTGTCGGAGGACGAGCTGCCGGGTGCTGGTCGGGCCATCTGCAGCCCGGGCGGGGGGAGCAGCTGGCACCGGCAGCCCCAGCCCTGAGCGGGAGCAGAGGTAGCGCTCGCCAGCCCAATTACGAAAGATGGTCCGCAGCCAAAACGCAAGCCCTGCAGCCAGAGGGCCGTGCCAAGACACCAGGTCCTCGTCTCTAGGAGGGCTTGCGAAGGGACAGAGCGAGCAGGGAAGAGCGCCGCGTGCCCTGGGGAGGTTCCGGCACTTTCCCTCTGAGGCATCGCACATGGCAAAGCGGTGGGAAGAACAGCCTTAGCAGAAAAACACAGCAAGTAAAACCAGGCCAGAATAACTCAAAGCTTAGGGTTGCTAACGTGTTACAAGGCTCGTTGGGAAGTCATCTCAGACATGGCTGGGAGTAACCAGGGACTGACTTATGGGGCAGTTTTTTCCAGGTCAGTGTGACACAGAGAGACAAAAAGAGACTTTGCTTATCTGCTGGGAAGGGGCACTTGGCTCAGGTTATCACCTTGCAGTGAGTACTCATGGGCGCAGGTTAGTTGTAAAACAGCCCTGCAACCCAGTAGCAGCATGGCTCCTGTGGGAGAAGTCCCCCTCCCACCCACTGGTCCAGCCCTCCCTGAGGTCCCTGGAGGCCCCTCCCCTGTCCCTGGAGAGTCTCCCTGCCTCTCCTTTTTGAGAATTATGTGCTGAATATTTCCAAACTGTGATACCTGCAAATTATCTGAGGTACATGTTATATCTGTCTGGAAACGGAGCAGATGAACACGGCACTTAATCCTTCGCTGATCTCATGCCTTGAATTTTAATCTTCGCTCTGCCACTGACTTGCTTTTTTACCTTGAGCAAACCACAACAGCTCTTTGTACCTCAGCCCACCCATCTGTTCAAACGTATCTGGCGATGTGACCCTCTCTGGCTGACCCACATTTATGGGATGGCTGAGAGTCTGCATTAACACGTGATTAGATACTAGGCCACTTTCGGATTAAAACAATAACCATGTTGTTGCACAAAATAAGCATAAATCATTCTTGCATTGAACTGTTGAAAGTATTAAATATATATAAAGAATCACATGTTCCACAAACACAGCAACGCCAACCCGAACTGAAATCCAGATGATTGGGATTTCAGTGCTGGGAGTGTGGCGAATTATAGGATCCCAGGTCTTGTTAGGAGCAGACTACAGAGACTAAGCCATTGAACCTGAGTCCTGGGTAAGTAGGGAGAGGGTAAGATAGACAGAGGGGAGCAGAAATGGGCACAATCCCGTCCAACTGCCATGATAATTTCTGCTGCAAGCCTTTGAAGGTGAAGTGCTGAGAGAAATTTAAAAGTCCCATTTTTCATGTAGTACTGGGGACCTGCAAAAGTCCAATGTCAGGAGACAAATATGATCAAAGGGAAACTTGTGCGGTTTTCTTTAATCTAAGTGAAGGCCAACTTTTGAACTCCATCAGAGAATTTCACTGTAAAAGGTATTATTCTAGGCAGTTATGTGGATTTAAGGTAACTGGAAAGACGGAGACATTGGCAAGATATAGAAAAATATATAAATATGTAAATGCATAAAGGGAAGTCAAGTGTGACTCCCTTTCCTAATTGCCTAACATGATTCCCACTAGATGCATAAATTACAGCTCCTATTAACGGCACTATGAATAATAATCAGTTTACTTTCTGGCTTGTATCTAAATATACTTTCTATATGATTTCATCTTTTATTCAGCTGTTTAAAAGCAGAACATCTAATTACAGTTCCTATTAGTCTACATTAATTTTTTTTTGCCACAGAGCATGTGTGATGACTGATTTTCTAAAAACAGACAGAATTTTTTAGCATATGGAAAAATCATGTTATTATTAATACATTCCCACATGACTCTACATTTCAATTCCCTTAATTATTTAGTCATTGCTGATTATGTCTTTTCACAATTCATTATCCCATTTCCTGCAACGTGGGCATTTTATTCATTAAGTGTCAAAATGAAGGGCCTGACCTCCAGGAAGATAATCAGGAAATAAGTGGCAGATATAAAAGGTCTGGGTTTCCCTTAAGTGCTCACTTATTTCAGTAGCTATGCCGTGTTTTCAGTAAGCGGTGACAGAAACTAACTGTTGTTGGTAATTGCAGAAAGGCGCGGGGCTGCCAGTCTGCATGAGCTCTGTTTTTCTGCACGCGTGCCGCTCGCATCCGCTGATGGTTTCCGCTGTGCGGTGGCAAGAATGGGGCGGCGTGACGGCAAAGCGGTGTCGCTTATTGTGCAGCGGCACAGACTAACGCCGCCTTTCAAATATTTAGCGGCGGAGAGCGTGGAGGGCAGGGAGGCTGGTTGGCGCTCCGCTGCTCGGGTTGACCTCCGGAGCGGGGACTTTGCAGGCTCTCCTCAGCCTCGGGTGGCTCCTGCTCCCCAGGAGACCCTCAGACCACACTAAGTTTTGGGAGGGAACGCTGCCCGCTCCCTCCTGTTGAATCCGACCCTCTGGCGAGGCAGAAAAGCCCAAGCCAGCAGCCCCCGAGGCACAACGAAGGGTCACGTTTCCAGCCTAAGGGTTAGACCACAGGGCTGGAGAGGGAGAGCCCAAGGTTTCAGGCCAGGCATTATGCTTCAGGCTTTCACCGGATTAAAAATAGGTCCACACTGCACCCAGACGCAGAAGCATGTGTCTCCAGACTTCTGCACAAGCCTAACCTCGGCCACCGATGGGCATATCGGTGTCTTAAAAACCAAACGCTGATGGAAAGACACCTCCCTGTATAAGCATCACTCCCTGGCTTCCCATGTCTGCTGCCAAGCCGACCCATTCAAAGCTGACCCCCCAAAAAAGCTGAAGGAGCTCAACAGACAGGTGCGTCCCGTCTAGATTTTAAAAGCCGACAATATAACCTGTGAAGAGCAGGGATGTTCCATCAGTGCACCTCTCTTCTCTTCCCGCTGCCATACATTTTTGTCAAATTCTGTCACAGCAAAAATACTATCATGACATAACCAAGTAAGAATTATTCAGCACGCACTCGCACACAGTAACAATTAAAATAAGAATTTGAAGATGATCTAATTAGCTTGAATAGCTGCTAATAATGCATGGTAATTTTGCAAAGTTGTGACTGAATGCGGTATTTATAATATATAATGCATTCATATGTGTATCCCCACATGTGTGCTTGCATGTATACAAAATGCATATATCGTGTTTTATTTATGGGGTTTCCATCAGCAAAAATTAATTTGAAAAGCTTTAATAGACATTACATTAATAGGCAGTAGTTTCCTAAACAGCCTCATAGCTAGACAAATACTTTGCCTAATGCCATTTCATTTTCTGCCAGCTGCATGTGATTTGCTTTTGATCTGGCACGCGCTTCGTTATACATTATTAAAGAGCCAATCAGTGTGCCCCTGGAGTTAGCATCCTGCCCCCTGCTTATTTTTTAACAAATTTCCTCTTTTCTTTCGTATCACAGTGATTAATCATTTCAGCTAACGGCGCACTGTTTATGATCTGAGTCAGTGACTTCAGACCATCTTAATCTCCTGTTAGGCAGGTTTTAATGTGCTGGGAATTTACTTACAAGCTTTTATTTATAGCACAGTGTGCTCTCAATTTCATACAACAACAAAAACAAAACCTGCAAATAGCACTCGATTTCTGCTTTTAATGTGTCTGATGAACTTTTATGGGAGAGAAAAGCACAACCAAACCATGAAACAGAAACTAAAAAGGCAGCATGATAAATGCTTATTTTTCAAAACTGTCTCGGTTTTTATCCAGTTGTCTAGAGAGAACCTGTTGCCTTCCAATGTCTCTCTGCAGTCAGATCGTTTCTGGTCTGGGTTATTTTGTACCCTCCGGTTGTCTACAACAGTGCTTTTAGATGACTCGCTTATTAAAGCAGAGTCCTCTGGGGCTTCTAAAGTCCTTATTTGCAGCATCCTTATTTGCAGAATGGTTGGCAGAGAAGCAGCTTTGATTCTTCTGTTAATATTACAAATATTTCCAGCTAACTTTAAGATCTGTGCTGAAATGGCTGACCTCTTTGCTATGTTATAACAGCAGTTCAAAAGACTCTTTTATTAAGCCAAGTGCCTGACCATTATTGTTTTTTATTGTGCTGTAGTTTTGTCTAATATTAAGGGAAATGATTTGAGGGGAGACATAAAGCACCAAATGGATTTAGTTATCAAAAACTTTATGATATCTTAGCTTGCTGCAGGAGTAGTCTGAATAGATTTTTTGGGAGGATTTTTATTCTTTTCTAAGCAAAAATTGTATACCCATTACAATGCTCCCCATCACATGGGCAGTGCCAAAGAGTACAGGCTGGAGATCTAAGTCTGCTTAAACAAATACTGAGCAAGGCAGAGACAAGGTGTCTACAGAGCCCAGCCAGGATGACACAGAAATGAGGTTACAGGGTCAGGATCTGCCGTGCCACTTTCCCAGAGCCCCTTGACGGCCACCCTATGGAATTCTACATTTCTAACGCGCTCCGATTTTCTCTTTTGTTTCCCTTTTGCATCATAATGAACCAAACCCCAAACTCTTCTACACGGGACAAATAATAGGCTTGGGCATAGGGGAGGGCACAGCAGCAAAGGCGGCACACACAGTTTAGGAGATTTGTGGTCGATGATACAGGGAGACAACTCTGCTGCTCTGGGGAGCGAGGAGACTGAGCTCCTTCTGGTCCTCTGGGATGCAGAAGAGATAGGTAGGAGCCAGGATCCACCTGCTTCCTCCCACTGGTCACTTCTCCAATATCGTGTTTGCTTTTGCCTTTCTTGCATGTATTTTTAACCTCATAATTTTTCATCCTCACTCATCTCTGTCCACATTTGCTCCTTCTCCTAAAGCCACACTGAGCATCCCATTATGGCTTCTGAGCTTGTCTATCTCTTTGCTGCAGTTTGGATATCAATGGCTGGCTTTGATAGACACCTTCTCATGTTCTTGAGCTGTTCCCAAAGCTAGATGATCAGTACAGACTCTATGCTTGTATTCTCCAACTATTTTTCTAAGCATTGCCAACCAAACGGCTGGTGGGTCAATCATAACCTCACAGTACTATTACTTGTTTCTGGCTTTTTTCTTATTAAAATGTTTCCTATTTACCATTTCCCAACAACAAACTTTAATCCCTCTTAGCTTTAGTCATAAAAAAATTCACTGTCCATTTCAGCAAATCAACTGGGATCCCTCTGTAGTCAGTGAGGAGAGAGGCACCTTCAGAGGACTATTTGTCCCACCCTCTCTCCCGTGGCTACCTAGGGAGATTAAATTAATAACTTAGATTAGATACCCATCTTCAAGTAACTGCAACAAGATAAATTCCATCTCAACTCATCACCTAACATTCACGCAGTAGAAAACATCTTATTTTAAATGCTCTCATTTACTTTAGACTTGGTAAACCTGTATAATTTAACATGTTATGTTTAGAACAAGGAACATGTTAGCGAATTCACTTTTACAATTTAATAGCAAACTATCAACTTGTGTAGAACCAGCAAGATGAGTAATAAATGTTACAAGAACAGCTTTAGGCACTGCATATTAATAGCTGTGGTAGGACTGACTTGCAGCGCCTTGGTTCTATGATCAACAACAAGATAATTAGTAAAATTATCCTGCAAATTCATTATCTTGATTCCTTCCACTTGTGCATTTTATTCATTACATATCAAAATGAGGAGCTTTGCCTCCAGACAGATAATCAGAATGTAAGTGTCAGACACAAAAGGTCTGAACTTTCTTTAAATATGCTTTGGTAGCTGTGACCTTAAATAGTCTCCGTGATACCGAGGAATTTACAGTCATTATTCCAAACAGAAGAAACCCTGTAATTTTGCAGAGAAATGCGGTTGTGCATTTTATAGGCTTTCTCACACCTTAATTCTATTTTGAGATAAATGCCTTAAACATTGGATAATTCTGGAACAGAACGATTTCTTTCTGGCTTAGTCTAAATTCACCTGTAGTGCTGTGCATCGCCCTCCATGTTCCTTGTCCTCCCACTACCCAGATCCAAGAACCAGCTGAGCTATATTGGGACTCTCTTCAACCTATCCATCCAGGAGCATTTTGGGCTCAAACTAGGGTGCAGGAAAGTTGCATGGACTGATTATGCAGGTCTGTTGCCCTGCTGTACAGTTAGGACATAGCCAGACACGTGAGATCAGAAGTACCTCTTGGCCACCACCAGTTTAGATGGAGCCAGATGGGCCAACAGTGTTCTCTTGAACGACGTATTTCATTTTGCATATCCTTATAAAATGTTTCACATTTTAGATCTGCCAGGAGGTTCATGCATCCCTCCGGCTTGGAACTAATGCAAAGAGTTTAGCTGTCAATGCTGTGTCTGTTTTGCAAGGGGTGCTCAAACTGGCTGCCTCCGACATTGAACTCAGGGCTAGGTGCCTGTTCCTCCTAGGAGTCAGTGAAGGAGAGCAGGCGGCAGCATGAAAGTGATGCACAGCAGGAGCCTGACTTCTTGCACACCAGAAAAATAGTGCGGTGCTTGGCTGGACTGACCCTGCAGCCATCTGGATTCAGAAACAGCAACAGAGCAGTGGAGAGACGAGCGGACGTGAGCTGGAGAGGAATGGCTAGGATGGATGGGTGTATGATCAGCTACATTTTCCCTTTTACCTATGCTGGCTTCAGCATTTAATTCCCCTTATCTTCGCCTCACAGAATGCTCCGTTTTCATATACTTTAACACACTTTAACTTGTACGATTCCTAAAGTGCTTTTATTGTGGGATATGAGCTTTGTAAAAATGCATCTGCCAAGCCAACAATGCTTTAAAATCCTTGCTCCGTATTTTAAAGACACCTAAGTTTTTACTTGTAAGACTTGATTCTATCATTGCTGCAGGAAAACTCATGCATGGGGTGAGACACGGCCTTAAAAATTTAGTAAGAGTGGTATCTTTTGTGGAAAAGTTGAGGGGACAGTGCAATGGTTCCACCATAATTAGGTACCTCTTGCTGGTCCCAAATCCCGCATGGTTCCTAGGATATAGGATATGTGGTTTGGTTCTTGGCCAAAACACAGGCACTTGAACAGACAGAACAAGATGCATCACGGATCAGCCCATTTCTGCATGTGTTTACCTTGCTAGTACTCGCATACACAGTTTAGCTGGCACGGCTTTTTCAGTGCTGTATGAATTTTGAATTAGCTTTTGCCAAGTGAAGCGTGTGAGAAGGGACATTCTCAAGCTGGATTCACAGCCTTGCACATCTGCAAAGCTGCTGCAGCCAGAAACGCTGCCAGGGGCTACGTGAGAGTGCCCAAAGCACAGGCGTCCCTGGGCAGGCTGGCTCCCTCCCTGGCATCACGGGTTCAAGAAATGGGACACCGAAACCAAAGACTCCAGGTCTGTGTCTGTCTCAGCTCAGAATTCCCTCCACCTGACCGTCCAACCTGTGTGGTTTCTGCTGGCAAAGAGGGACAGAGAGAGGGGTAAAAAAGCAGACTCCTGTTGGTTTGTTTTAAATCGGAACGCGCTGAAATTACAAAAGAAAGAAGAAATTTAAAAAAAAAATCCATGAAAGCTTAGATGACAAGATATGGAAAGGTACATACACCACAGAAACAGTAACTGATAGGGAACATCCTTTACAGAAGGGAATGTTTGATGATTTGGGGAATCTGCCTATGTATAATTTATGAATTCCTTATGGCTGTTTTTTACTCTGTAATGCCTTATACTCCATGTGCTAAGAAGACAAGGAAAAGAAGTTAATGTCTGTCCATGAAAAGGTCGATAGCTAAAGATTATCAGCACCTGAATAGATCTTACCCAAGGAAAACAAAAGGTTAAGGGCCATTTTTTTCCCCTGCTTCTCCACAGGGGTCTAGATTTGGATAGCGGAAAATCCCAGACAAGAGAAAAAAGATGTCAGATACTAATCCTGGGTCTTAAAAAAAATCAGAGAGCCTAAGTGACTCCTGTGAGACTCCAAGAGCCCAGAGACAAAGGCAGCTTGTTTAGGAGAAGAGAGCCCGGGGGCAGCTCTCTGAGCAGGGAGACACCAGGGAGGATGAAAGACGCTGCTGCCGGGGAGGGGAGGGAGAGGGAAAGCCAGGCTGAGCCTGGAAGACAGGGTGGAAATGTCATCTTCAGATGCAAGGGAGCTGAGGAGTGACAGCAAAAAACGATGGGGAAATTTAGACGAGGCAAAGCGTGCAGATCTTTTATTGCTTTGTCTAGGGATGTACGCTGCTTCTCCTGCTAATGGGGAAAAACCCCCTACCACCTATTTTTTGGAACGACTGCCGAACCTGAAGTGGTCACATAGACTGGAAAACACGATGCATATGGCAAATTTGGGTAGCCTGCTCAGGCTGAGGGAAGCTTGCACGCCTGTCAGCTCTGTGTGGTGGGCTCAAACAGAGGAGGCTGAAGACTGTCCATCCACTTGGGAAGTCTGAAGTGCCTGGAAGCGCGAAATCGAGATCATGCCCCTGTTCCCAGGAAAATAATTTCTTCAAGCATCGTCCTTCTTACACCGTGAGGCTGCTGCAGCTTCTGGCTTCTCCATCTGATGAACAAGAGAGGGAACCAGCTGCCGCGGCACCAACTATATTTAGCAGTCTATTCTGCTATTGATGCATATATACCTGGTTCCTATTGACTATAATGAGAATTATTCTGACAAACCACTTTAGGATTCAGCTCGTACTAATGAAATGTCTAAGGAAAATTGCCCTCTTTTTGTCCATGCTAAATTATTCCAGCTTTTCATTAATACTCATTAAGTTTCTAAGGGTTGGCATTTTTAGCAAAAAAAATAGTTTTCACTGACAGAAAAAAGCCACCCAGATAAATGAAGAAAATGTTTACTCAATTTAATAGGCATAATTTTCTCTTTTGGTGCTCAATTCAACATCAGGATCTGAAGTCAACAAAGGTTGGATCAGGGTCTACAATTTTTTTAATTGAGCTCTTCTCATTTACACTGGAATATGTTGAAAACTCAGGGCTATAATGAACCATTACATATGCGTACATGCAATGCTAGGAAAATTAATAATGTCTTGAATTTGCTTGGTATTTATTCAGCATTCATGAGTAAATAACAAATAGCCTGATAGTATTAATGAAAAAAAGCCTGTGGAAAACCCACACAGCTGGAAAGAAACTTTTTTACTGCGTGAAGCCCACTTTCTCTCCCACCAAGCTATTGTCATTACTCTGAATAACTTTTCTTCCCCCAAGGGTAAAGTGACAGGCTTGCAATTTCTATATAAAATTGCATGTTTTTTAACTGAAGTTTGTATGTAAGCCCTTTTATGTCTGGGTGACTTTAAGTGTAGTCAATATTATTGTAAAGAATACATATTTTTAATTAAATTAATTCCGCTGGCAAAAATGAAGTTTTCAGAAACTGTCAGAAATGTGATGGTTTATCACCATCTTCATTATAACCTGTACAGTGGTACTGTTTGGAGGACTGAGTCAGAATCCCACCATTTAAGGCGACATCAATAATTTGTACATGAAATAATTGGGTCTTTTCCAAGTACCTTGCTTTTGAAGCACACCTGATAGCATTTTACTTCCTAAGCTACTAAATCCAAAATAACTCTAAGAATGACACAATGCACCATACACAGTAAATAGCATTTAGCGCTAATCATAAAGGACAGATACTATGATATTTTGGTTGGTGAAAACTTGATCAGTATTCAGTCAGTCCCTCTTAAAATATTCTATTAACAGCACTTTGCGTCCTGCAGACAAATGACTGTGTATGTTCTTGTCTTTCCTTCAAAAACAGTTTTTACCTTTCACATTTTCAAAGAAAAAACCAACCCAATATGTCCCAAAGGCAATGAACTACAATGGCAAAAAGATGCCAAAATATGCAGAATAAAAAATGTTAGAGATTTTCAATCTCTATTTTTGCAGCGTGGCTAGTACTGTATTCTCCAAGGTCTTTGAGTTTGTGCACAAGGCAGGAGGAAGCCCAGCACATATTGTATAGAAAAGCTAGACCACACCTCTCCTAACACACCGACCAGACCTCATACATACCTGAGCCCACAGCTGTGCGTATCATTAAATCACTGACACCGGCACGGTTTTCACCGGGGCCAACTCTTGCAGAGAAAATCCCTGCATGCCCAGGGGCCTCTCCCAACAGGCAGCATGGGTGAAGCCACTCTGCTTCGTGGCTGTAAGAGAGTTTAGCTCTTGGGACACGAGCCATGCTACGCTGATTGGCCTCAGGGTAAGAGAACAGTTATTAGTCCATTTTACTTATTAGTATAGACATTGCAATGGAATATTCTTGAAAGCAATTTAATTTCCTTTTAGCAGACTCCTCTTTTCTCCCACAATTTCCTTCAAGTCTTTCTGCCAAGTGAAGCTAACTGCTAACTCATGTGTTGCTCCTAAATATGATTAAATAAGATTAACAAAAGAATATTTGTCTCAGCTCCCAGATGAGAAAGCTGCCTCTCTCAGACATAAACAGAGAGCTCACGCTTCCTGGGTCAGACCGAAATGTGACAGTGGTGGGAGAGTTCCCGCTGATCATCTCCAGTTGTGGAAAATCAGGCACCACAGAGGAATTTCCTAGATGTAAGAGCATGTCTGCTGAAAATATTAGTGCAGGAGACAGGACAAGGTGCACAGCTGAAGGACATGTGTAACGCCAGCCACTGAAACCCACAACTTGATCTAACGCAGATTTTCAGAGACACATCTTAAGGTGGGGATGGCAGTAGGTCTGTCGCCCTGCAGGCTCACAGGGCAAACCAGGGCTGTGTCCTTAGGCGTCGGGGACCGTGGAGCAATGATAGCCCGGCTCTGCAGCCACAGCTGCAGTCTACAGCCCAGAACACATGCACACTACGGGAAGCCCTCCGTCTCTCCCTCCCCTACTCTACAGCCATCCCTGGAAACATGGCGAAGAAAATGGGAACGTTAACCCGGGTGGAAAATACATCATATAACAGCACCTAGTTGCATTGTCTGATGAGTTTGCTTCCTTAATGGCCCCATTTAATCAAGGAAGAAACCACTGTCACCATAGGGTTTACTGGAGGATGCTGTCATCTCAAGTCACACCTCCTTTGTGGTCTCACTTCATTTTGAGTGAATCTTACCAAGGGGGTAGAACGTAGGCTGTTCTCTAAAGGTGGCAGCTGAAGACATCAAACGCCAAGCTCCGAGCAGTGCAGATACCTGCTATTACCCAAATTTTATTCTTCTTTCATTAGGACTCATAGCACAGATCCTTTCTGGTATTAATATGCATAATTCTGTTGGCCTCAGAGGAGCTGTGGCAGGGATATACAAAATGAGGATCTATCTGGCCCTTTGCCATTAATAACAAGGATTCATTTCTCTGTATTGGAACAAGATGGTGATTGTGCCTCTTTTCCAGCTTTGAGAAACACTCTTAACAGAGGGAAAAATTAGTAAGTATTTTACTGTATTATTTTTGTATAGCAGAGAGCCTGGATAATTCATTCTGGATTCTCTCTTGCTTTGTCAAATAACAGGGTGTATACACTCACTACAAAACAGCAATTTTGAAAATTAATTCTACCACATTAGCACGATAGTGTTTCACCAGCTCTTTTATACTGGCCTGCCTTTTCCTAACACAATGCCTTTGCATGTCGGCTACTTGTGTTCTAAAAAGAATATGGGTCTCTGTCATCTGTACCACCCTATTCGATTCAAAACAGATCAGATTTTGCTGTATTTGAAAATGCCAATGCTGCAGCACATGAGTGGCTAACGCCACAGAAAGTGCCTCCGTGTCCTGCATTGGGACCTGGAAGACTGAAAGGCAGATTACCTTTGAGTGGCATTTGTTGTAAGTCTCATTCCTGCCATAAGAGTTTCTAGCTTGACTTCCTATTTCCACTGAACTATTTATAGTTTTTGCCTTTTTAAGGTGATATTTTTTCATTGATACTGAGATTTATTAAGTTCAAGGTTTAAATATGCAGCACACTTCAAACCTCAAACTCCTTTGAGACGCTATTTTCAACAACAGTGACAGCAGCAAAAATCCAAGCGTGACAATTCAGGGGGGCTGTTGATGTACAACTAATTAATGGTTGGTTGACATTATCACTGTTAGTATAGTATTTCAGTGCCATTTTACATGGTGCTCTGTGCCTCAGACTGTATGTTAAGGGCCAGGGAAGTGATATTTACATGTCTGGGTTTAACGCGTTGGCTGTGAAGGTTTACTGACAGTTGAAAACCACAGCGTGGGCAATAAAAAGGATGTGCCATGAATGGTGCCCAAACCAGGAGCAGTTTCTCTTCAGATGAGCTGACAACAAGTAACAGATCAGCTGGAGAGACACTCTGATGATCTGAGAAAGCCCAAAAAGGGACAAAAGCTGTGGAAAGTGAGCCTTTTGGATGGAGAAAGAGGTAATAAAGAGACCCTGGCTGCAGTGGACATACAGAGAAAGTCCAAGGCACCACATACAGATGGTGTAACCTGAAAGCTGCCAAGGTGTGAGGAGTTAAGAAGATGATGGTATACACAGGTGTGCCTCCTCTGTAGGCATTGCAACTTATGGGGACAAAGCCAAAATACCTTTAGCTAGCTCTGGTACTGTTGCTAATTTTGCTCTAGTCACACAAGGTATCGTACGGACTGCTAATTCTCACTGAGAAGCTGGAGAAGCTCCAGGCAGAGAGCTTGCTGACGCTCCACGGTGCTGCCATCCACACTGCTAGCGGTACCCGGGCTGGCTGGAGGAAAGCTGACCTAGGTAAATCGCTGCAGACAGCGACTGCTGTAGATAAGATATTGTACAAATGAGCTGGATGTCACGGTGTGGTAAGAAGGGCAATGTTAATAGGTAAGTATTGGAGGTTGGATTAGATGGCTTGAACTATGTCTTAATGTTTCTGGGATTTAGTGCCTTGGGTGAAGTGACACATTTTCCAAACACTCTTGGGTATGCTTTTTCATTTATTTGAGTACGAAAGACAAAAAGAATAATACTGAAGAAATGCAAAATAATGCTTTAATTGCTCTGAAATTTAGGATACTAAAAGCAAGGCCGTGCTGTGAAAGTTCTCCTGAAAGATTGCAATGAAAACAAATGATGTTTTATGCATCTGATACATTTTTAATATGATTCTGACACTTTGGAGTACTTCTGCATTCAATGAGACCAAGCAAGAAAAGTAGTGTCAGCAAACTGGGGCTGCTTCTAAGTCTCCATACCTCTCTCTCCCCCATCGCCCCTCTTTCGCCTGAAGTTGCTGTGTTCCTCCTGAAAGTTTTCCAGGAGTTCCCCATCAGGCTCAGTCACAAAAGCCAACCCGAATTTTCCCATGAAGGTGCTGTGCTGAGGGCGGCCTTCTCACCTCCCTCCCAAAAATTGCCCAGCAATTTCTTTCCAGCAGTGAGACTGCAATAAAAGGCTCTGCTAGTGCAGTAGCTATTGCACTAGCGCTGTGCAGCAAAGTGGGTCTCGTTCCACCTGTAGGCTTTTCCCTCTGCTTTGGAAAGCAAGAGGAGTGTTTAGAAATATACTGCTGATTACCATATTTGTGTTCTGTAATTCTTCACATGTCCGACTCCACCAGGAGCTTAACTGCAGCCAGTGGGATCTTACAGTCATTAACATTTACAAGGCAGCAGTTCACAGTTGTTGAACTAACAACCTACCTCTAAGAAACTGATTTTTCTCCGCTCTAAGTATTGACACGTGCTCCACTGGCTGTGATGCTTATTCGCAGTGACAGTGTGCTTGGTAGGATTTCATGTTTTCACAGGATTTGTCTTGTGCAGACAGTTTCTAATTTACCTCTGCTCTTGTTTTAATTCAATCAGCTGATGGAGTGCAGCTGATCTCACGGCACATATGGCTGTTCACGTTTGAAAAAAACCCTGAATATTTGATGGGTTGATCCTTAATGCTTTCTGCTAAAGAATTAGCAAGCCTGCTAATGAGCCAAGGGATCCTAAGTGGGGAAGGGGAAAAATACAGAATTAGATTCTGTTTTCATTCAGTTTTTTACGTTGCTCAAATAAGAAGGACTGTGCTTTACATACTCTGATTAGTTTCACAGGGTAGAGAGACTCAAGTAAATTACCCATCGAAGCCATCACACTTAAAATGTCATGTTTTCATAACTGGACGTCCTGTGGCCGTGGGGAGTCACAACCCATTTGCAAGGGCACCTGCGGGTGCTCGCCCCCTTGCAGGAGGCTCGTGGCACCAAGCAGAGTTGTCCTTCACTGGGAGGGATGTTCGCAGCTGGAGTCTCAGTTCTTTCACTGCCTCCCTTGACCGCTGGCCACACTTCTTTTTATGCAGCCCAGGTTATGGTTGGCTTTCTGGGCTGCAAGCGCACGTTGCTGGCTCATGTCCAGTTTTTCATCCACCAGTACCTCCAAGTTTTCCTCTAGCCCTTTCTCTGCGTTCCTGCTGCTCTCCTCCATCAGCTTCCTGCCGTTTCCGCATCCTGCAGCCAAACACTCTTTGCAGGCCAAACAAACTATGTCCGTCTCTCCCCAGTTCAACAACAGCTCTCATGTCAACACAAAAAAAAGAAGGGAATCCACAAGGGACATCTTCAATAATTAAAACCTCAGTTTGCCCGTGGGTTTCCTTTCAACAAAGCCACCACAACTTTAGGAAATCGCAGCTAGGACTGTAAGAATGGCCAGATCAATCTCCAACCACTTATCTTACAAACCAAGAACCACCTGCACCTGACACACTCCCTTTCTCCTTAAATCCATGGCAAATATATTCAGAGTGCATCTGATATTGGTTCCAACAGTTAACTCAGTGGAGAGGCAGGACCCTTGCTGCTCCCATTTTTCCCATGTACTACAGCAAAATAAATATTTACTCCAAACCCCACCAGTCACAACAAAATACACAGTTCCACACACTGATAAAATCAAATAGAAATCAGCCAAAATGACTAATCTTGCTTAGCAAGCCTGTGTTTTAGCGAGGAAGTGAATAGGTTGGCTTTTGCGGTGTCTCAGGAACTCAGGCAGCAACTGCTCAGGGCACGGTGGAATAAAGGATATTTGTGTAGCCTTAACTCTTATTTTCCACTTCAAAGTTTTCTACTATGTCCTCCACCACCAATGCAAAAGCTTACAAGGAACTGCCTTTTACAGCTACCGTCAAGTAATGAGGCTTTTCTCTCTTAGTTTGATATCACATCTATAACATGGTCTTACTGGAGTTATTTACATCGAAGGCTCTCTTAGAAGTTTCTCTATCCTTGACGTGCGTGCCTGCAGCTGGACAGAGAAGTCACTACACTTTGAAGAAGTTGCTATAAATTAGTGCATGGGGTTAGATTAGGTTCAGGATTCCTGCAGTGATTATAAACTCAGCAGGAGTCCTTACAACAGCTCCGATCTCAACAGGGTTACTGTCTTGTTAATCAACCTCCTTCAGGACTGGAAGCGGTTCGGCATCTCAGTTCTTGGGGGCTTTCTTTGGAAGCTGCAGTTTTGTGCAGAATGAGCTGTCAATTTACAAAGTCTACAGAGCTCTGATACATTTGGTAAACCAACATCAAAAAAGGCTGGACTTAAGCCGTGGCACCCTGTGTGGCACCAGGCAGCACAGACTACAAATTCTTGTTAGTGCAAAATAAGATTCGGTGATTTTAAAGCTATGCCTCAACTGATTTTGCAGCCCAGGGCCAGATGTTGACTCTGGCCAAGTCTTGAAACCAGAGGGTGACAAGATCTGCGCACAAACCAGCACTTGCCTCCTCTCACCCGCTGCGGGGAGGAAGTTCAGGGAAGCAGATGGAGCAGACTTGGGGCACGCTTTCTACTGCCCTTGGTCTTGACTGGGGAAACACGGACATGCCATGGAAGTAGCTATTCCTTGGAAAAGCTGCAGCCTGACGTGTGCTGGGAGCACGCTGTCTAGAAAGAGAGGATGTCTTCTGCTTTGTGTTGTGCAAGAGATAGCTAAAATAGGGTGCAATGTTCCTTAAAAAGACAAATTTAAAGCATCTTCTTCCTTTTGCTGATGCTTCATACAGTAGAGTGGCCCTTCCTATAATCAACACATTTCAGTGTGCCAGCAAAGAGCCATCTTTTCTGAGGGGAACACAAGGATTGCAGCTCCAGTGGCTTTTTATTGTCTGCCTCTGGGCACCCATACAGGAACTTGCATATATTCTGCCTGAAAAGGAGCTAAACTTTGGCTTTACTATGTGAGTAGCACCTCCAAAAAAAACCATGGAAATGGCATTCCTTATAAATAGTCTGTTTCAGAAAACTAGAAAATCTGTGTTAAAACTGAATGGATATGTTCAGCACAAAAAGAGGGCATGGAGAGGGCTGGAAAAGTCTGGATGCCAGTAATTTACAAAGTGAGTAGCAATGGCACATTATTTCTGTTGCTGCTTTCACTAATTATCAGTAACAGCAACCGCTGCTGATACGGATTTGTATTGCGAGAGTACCTAAGAACTGCTTTTGTACTGTACAGCAGTTCCCTGACACAGAAAGTTCACTTTTCAGGACAAAAGAGAGCAGATGGATACATCTGGCCTGACTGGGTGCTACAAGGGACAAGTGGGACAATGTTGAAGCATGAGAAACAGTGGTACAGAGCTGACCTCACCACTGTTTTTCCACAGTCCTTGTGAAAAAGGAGGCTCTTAAGAGATGATCTCAAGATAGGTATGGAGCTAATTGGGAAAGTGTTCAAGGCTGTTCCCAGATCTGATGGGAAGCATGGGAGAAATTAATTGATGTAAAAATTAGCAACAGGGTGACAGAGGCTGGTGTCACCAGGTAAGCTATGTTAGCATGAACTAGTAGACTTGAGGCCTTAAAATTAGAGACAAATAACTGTACTTGATGTGATAGAGAAGGAGATGACAGTGGTGAGATGTGAAGACAAATGTCTTTGGGCAAAATGTCAAGCTAGGAAAATGATCTGCGCAGCAGCGTGAATGGGGGTGGGTAACATGGCATTTGTCAAAACCAAGGAAAGGACGTTGCAGCAATCAAGGTATGTAATGAGAATTTGGACCTGAGACTTACACCTTTGTGAATAAAGAGCTGCAGCTAGAAACGCTATAGAGTAACAGTCTGCAAGACTTAAGTGTAGTCTTAGACACAGAGACACAAGGAAAGTTCAGAATAGAAAGTGATACCCAGGTTGCAGACCTGGAGAATGGACAGACTGGAGGGGTTACCCGTGATGACTGAGTATTCTTGTGAGGACAAGAGCTGGGGGATGAAAACGGTGCGCTCTCTATTTTAGCCATGCTAAGCCTCAACAGATAGCGAGAAACTGATGCGAAGTGTGGCTTTTGAGTTGTGGGTTGTTTTATTCAGTTTTTAAGCAAAGTGAAAGAATTTGTGAACAAATCCTCACGAATAAAAGAGTCCTACCTGTCCAAGGATGTCCTGAACGCTTCATCATGAAGCTTCGCGAAAATATTTCTTGAGGAACGTTCCCAAGGGAAAAAAAAGAGAGAGCAGCAGCTGTGTTCACTGGTTTGGAGATGCACCTTACCATCCCCAGTCATACAGTGCATTTTTCTTCTCAGCTGGGGTCTCTCACATATCCATGTTCCTCTGCATGGAAGGAACTGTGTCTCTTCTACATTTTTTGGCTAATTGCACAAGTCAAATTGCACAACCTAAGGAGGAAGACTAGCTTCTTTGACTGTTCATTTTAAAAGCCCTGCATAAAAAAGGGGCGAATGAGCCTCACATCACATCATATACTTAGTGCATCGTGAAAAATGTAAAAAGCTCTCATGAATTATACTATCTGCTACTCATTTGTAACAAAACAGCAGGGACTGAGGCTAAGGCTTGTTGAATATGCCGTTCAGCCCTACAAAAGCCTACTTTGTAAACGTTAGCTAAGTAAAAGCTCTGCCAGTGAAGTCATAAGCAATCCATCATCATCACCCTTCGATAAACTCTTTGTCCAGTTTAAGAATTAAAAGCTGTATTTAACATATTCAGGGAGAATGGAGAAATTCCTTAAGAAACAACAGGCTTAATGCACTACTAATCTCTAAACCAAATATTTATAGCCCCATAGTTTATGAACAATCTGAAATATTTGGGTAGTGGATATCCAAGAGGTGGAAGCGCACACAGCAATAGGGAGGTTTTACCATTCCATCTACCATGTTTGGTGTTTCATTCACTATTATATCAGATTTATAAGCATTGCAAATTATTGAATTATCAGTTTAGAAAAAGAACCGAAAAAACCACATGTTAAAATATATGGAAATGTTTCATTGTTTACAAATTTGTCTGCCTCAGAAAATAATCAATATCAAAGTTGATTCAAGCCAAGATCTGTCTGGATGTTTATTAATTTGCTCCACGAAAATAAACTAGAAATTACTAAGATAAAAGAAATAATAATGAAATATGGAAATAACTACGGATTTTGCACATTGTCATTATATAATGGACATAATGGACATAATGACATTACATAATGGATTCTAATTAAATCCAGGTGGAAAATGACCTTCCTAGACCTCCCTTCAAAATTAAGATTTTTGACAGTCATGATTAATGGAAACATGCACTTTGCATGGTTTGTAAACCTGAAACATCATTGTACATTTCAGTTTATAATTTATCCCATTATCTGCTTCTGCATGCATGAAGGTCAGCCGTACTGGCACAAAGCAGCAGTGAAATCCAGAGGCTCTAGAAGGTTGTTTTCACAGATTTTTCGGTTACTTTTCGTGAGGAAATAATTTTGCCTACTTTTTCCTTAGAACAATGACAATCTAAAAGAGTAATATTTTTAACAGCAGTAATTGTAATATTTTTGTTATTTCTTGTCTTTTTAGAGTAAACAAAATGGCACTGGAAGAAAATGGTTTTTTAAGGATTCCTACCCGCAATATTTCTTCAATGCAGCTGTTATCTCCTGTCCCACTGTCCTGTAAACAAGATGAGAAAATTGTTTGTTTGTGTTTTAAAAAGAAATAACAAATAGCAGGGTTGAGGACATGGTTGTCACACGAAATATATTCCAATCTCTATTACAGTTTCGAAATGAGGCCAAGTCTTTCTAGCATCTGCAAAGTTGCACTGCTTAAAATTCTCAAGTTATTCCCCATCAGCACCACAGGAAGATGTAATATTTGCAGTGTTTACATATGATTGCAACATATTTGTATAAATTCATAGGATTTTGTTCACACCACTTTTGGGTGCTGTTCCTGCTGTTTTGGATATACTGCATATGAGTAAGCTTAAGCAAAACAGTTATTGCATGTACATAGATCCAATACGTGCATTTATTTATATTAAATAAATAACATCTCTCCGCATCCTTTGTGCAGGAAAGACTCTTCAGTGACATTGCCTATGTGAAGCCTGGCGATGTATAGCGTAGAGGCAGCTGCGATGCTGAGGGGATCTCTGCAGCAGAGACTGCAACACAGGCTGCAACACTGAGCACGGGCTAGGCAGCACAGCAGTCCTGAGCAGGCTATGATCTCCTCAAATGCTGACCCTAAACCCACCCGTATGTTGTGGGACTGAGGGTCCAGAGGAATTCAGCTCTCCTGAACCGTATAGCTTGCTCCAGAGCCATTCTGGAGAGGGGAAATCAGAGATTTGGCAGAGCAGCTATCCCCCTATAGGAACGATCCAGCCAGCGCCTCACCTACATCCTCAGCTTGGTTGTTCATTAGGACCCAAACTTCTTGCCAGCAAAGATGAGGCAGCACGAGACACCAAACTGCCATACTTATGCCCCCCTGCCTTGCTGCCTGCCCCCTGCCCACAGTCCCCTTGCGCTACCCAGCACAACTGGGAAGAGAGGGCACACCACGGATGGAGGTACTGATACTGAGGGGGTGCCCGTCTCCTGCAGCTCTCCACAAGATACAGGTGGCTGCTGCATCAAGCAAGTATTCTGGGGATTTACTTCATCATGCTAAATTCCCTGACAATTCCCCAGAGAAAGGTTTTCTTCCTTTTGCAGAACAGAAGTAACTCAGGAGGCAGGAGACTGGGGCTTGAGGTCTTCCCATGTGGGAAGGGGGGATGGAAACAAACCCAATATGATTAATTACTGTCCCCAAAGAGCTAGCAGAGAGGTGAGCTTGGTCTTCGCCTCTCATCTTCAAAAAACACGTGGAGGTTCTGAGTTTTCAGGTGCCCATCTGGAGAAATATCAAAGCAATTTGATTTTCCAAAGTGCTGACCTCTTGTCACCTGGAAATCAGCCTTCTCTACCACATCTGCATTTGGGCACCCAAAAAATCATGAAGCACTTTCAAAAATCGATACCTCTGTGCCTGCTAGACCCCAATGATACCACTAGCCAGTTTGTGCAAGTCCTGGACACTGTCACTGCCGCTACCCAGCCTGAGCTGAGTCGCTGAGGAGGTCTGGATCCGCAGCCGCTTGTAGCCTAACAGCTGTAACCGAGGTCAGAAGTACTTCAGCCATGCAAGGGAACAATTTATGTTCCGTAATTTTTTGTGGCGCTTATTTCATGCCAATTCATACAAAGTCATAAGTGCTTCATTGTCAGCACTCCTGCTAAATCTTTGCTGAATATGGCCCTTGATTGTTAAACAAATGAATCGCATTAACTCTTTTTGGTGCAACACAGTCCGTCAGCTTTACAGTTCACCAGGAGTTACACCGCTGATTTCAAAGGGAAGGGAACTAAGCATGCTATAAAGTCTTCGGAGAATTATTCGTATCTGATGTACGGATGCTGAAGAGAAGGTGCAGCCCTGAGCAGATCGTCCTGTTCTGATCTCAGCCCTGTCCCCGAGGAGCTGCACAACGCCGTGTGAGACCTTCCTGCCGCTGGAGCAGGGGTGCAAGTGCAAGACTTCATGTTGCCAATGAAGCTAACAAGACAGACAGAAACACCACAGCAATCTCTGGATATTTAAGAATTTTAAAATTCATATTAGCTAATTTTTATTTCTCTCTTCTCTGTGGGTTTCCCTCTATTTTCTCCCTTTCCTTCCCCAAATCTTGGCCTATGACTTGTTATCCCGTTAACAACAGTGGCGAGTGTAAAGCTCTCATCATGAACGCCTTGTTTACAGAGCAACGAATTTACTGCCTGACCTCAAGTTCGCTCTTCTAGTCCATTGACATCTTACAGAAGGAGGGAAGAGATGACCTACCATCTTATGCTGTATAAAATACACTGAACATGCAGTAAAATGATGCTCTCTATTTTTGTGTGAAGACGAAACTACTGAAGGAAAATTTGGCAATAGGCTATTTCAGACTATTGAAATAGAAACAAGCTTCTGTTACAAAATTAAATATCCCTCCTAGAAGTGTAATGAAATAAGTCTGCAAATACTCATCAGCAAGAAATTACACTTTCCATTACCACACAACTAAAACTTTAGCTACTCTCCCTAGCACATCATATCTCTGGGCAGCGAGTAAAAAAACTTTTCACATCTCTCTCTCTCAGTATCATCACACTGCCTTTCAAAAGGCAAAAAAAAAGCTGGAAACACAAAACCAAAGACAAGATATGCAAAACTGAAAACAATATTTGGAAAAAACCTCAATTTCTATATTTTCCTCTTTGTTCTTCATCATCTTTTGAGTGCCAAATATAAATTTCTTAATTTTTGCTTTGAACACTTGCAAGGATCTTACATTACTGTTGGCATCAAACTTTCTAGAATAAGGGCGGGGAAGTTAAGAGACCATGCTCTGCACACAGCAAGCAACTTCAATTTCACATGGCTTGGGGCCATATTTTTTTTCGTCATGCTATCATATAACGCAATGTAGAATGTTATTGTGGGACCTAAGCTATGTCTGAAAAGTGTCTGTAGATGTTGGTATGGAAAAGACTCCCCATTCTCACTTTAAAAGCTCTTCTCCGTTACACCTCTGCTCACATTATAGAGGAACCCGCGCTGCCTGGGAATCTGGCAACCTGAATTTAACTTCATGGCCAATTGTAATTATGAAAAAAATAACAGCTGGTAAATATTTCTTGAAATCTGAATTAAAAGAAGAGATTGCATTACCTGCAGGCAACAAATAGCACAGAGCACTCCATGCGCTATTTGCATCAGTGGACTTGCCTGATCCAAACACTATTGCGTCGGTGCTGGCTGCGTGATGCAGCCCCTGCGTAAGGCTGATGTCAGCAGTGCCGGCAATCCGCGCGAAGCAGTCCCTCCACCCTCTTGATAGCCTGCACGCCACAGTACACTTGTGCAATAAACATTCTAATTACTTAAAAAAAAAATTAAAAATTAAAACAAAATAAAGGTTTTGAGGCTGCTGTTCCAAACTAAGCTGAGGAGCTGCTACCCTGTATTTATTCTGACATTGATGAACCCAGCTTATTTGCTGCCTTTTGCATTTTGTGATCTGTCATAACAAACTCGCCTCACTGAACCTCCAATGAACCATCAGCGAAATACTGGCAAGTCTCGGGGAGCTGTCAGGGGGAAGTGGGCTCCAGTCTTTTCCCTCACCGATGCTGTGCCCATCACCTTCCTTCCTCAGTCAGCGCAGCCTGAAGAACGCCAAACATCTGCGCACACGTGCGGCTGGCGTACAGTCTGGCAGGAGGATGCGAGGAGCTGCCGCCGAGGATAACGGCAGTGCCTGCTGAAGAAATAGCCGGGAGCATCACACCGCTGATAACACGAGCAGCTAATTACCATGCAAAGCACAGAGAACTGTAAGAAACAAGGCTGACTAAAGGCTACATTGAATTCTTGAGAAACGGGATGTCCTTTCAAAAAAAGCTACATCTGTACAAATTTTATTTCAGAGCATTACTTTATTTTTTCTTCCCTTACCAACAGCTTTCACATGGAGATATATAAATAAACCCCTCTGAAAGGAATTGCCTATCTGTGATACTTCTTCCCCTTTCAAATCTCTGTGTTAAGGAAAGAAAGAAAAATCTTCTGCAAGTATCCATTTCCATTTCAGCCTAAGAGATTTTTATGGTGCGAGCTTTTGGCGCTGTTATTATTTGGACTGTGCTAAGTGTTCTTACAAAATCTCCAGAAGTTACTGGATTTTGTCTCCATTATAAATTAGGTGTGAGTAAGATCTCCAGAAGGCCGAGGTACGCGCTCAGCAGACTTGCTGGCCTCTTCCACTCAGTGGGAGCCAGGCTGGCTGTGTCAGTGCTTGAATGCCGATCATCTGCAACCAGTGGCACGGCAGCGGCCACCACGCGTCCACCCTTTAGGTGCCACCTCTGCCTCACCCCCGCCCTGCACAGGCACCGCACGGCATTGCTTAACACGGGGCTGCAGGCCTGAAGTGAAGCTTCAGGCAGTAAATGTTGGCTGGCAATAACCAAAATCCCCGATTAAAAAACACAGGAAAAAAGGGAGAAAAGCCCACATCGATGGACCTTGATCTGAAAGCATATTAGAAATGCTTCTTTGCCAGGCAAGACCATGAAAGTATGGAGATACACACACACGTATGCACATATGTATATATAACATTTTCTATACAATCCACTTGCTAGAAAGGAACTTCCAGTATGAAGAAGATAAGTAAAGTCCTTATCTTTTTACTTATTCGTACGTGCGGCCTCTGCCTGTTGGGTTGTGGAGAACCATTGCCCTCAACAAAGTTCCCCTTAGATCATTTCCCTGAAGAGATCTTAACATCTTCAAGCCATGGAATAAAATGTTGAAATTTAACAGGGAGATGTGCCTGAGACGAGAGAGGTGAATTCTGGGGTTTCTGTGGAAATATAACCAGGCTGTGTATAGGTATTTTTGGGAGAGGTCATTTGCAGATGCCCAGGAAGGGTTTTTAGACATTCAGGGCTTAACTTGCTGTTGATTTCCTTACATGTGCTACATCCTCCAAAAGGCTCTTTATGGGATGGCGGTGCTGAACCTACACTGCTCTGGAGAGAAAAAACAGGACTTCGGACCTCAGGAAAGGTGGTTAAAAGATTAGACCTCAACCTGGTTAAAAACTCACTTTCTTGTCACTCAGGAAATGCCCACTTTTTGGAACGTATTTTCATTCTGAACTGGGGGGGGGGAGGCAGGCACCTACATGTAGATTTTATCCCGATGGCTATGCTCCCATTAAAAATGTAATTGAATGACATCATTACCTTCAAAATGAAATTTTAAGAAGTGTTCTTCAGTTCAGTTGAGAAATGAGAGTTTGATCAGATCAAAACACTTTAATGTCAAATTTTAAGAAATATAAATAAAATTTGTAGCTAAAGAATAAGATACGGCCTAAATCAAGAAGCCGTTAAAACAAAATATTGAAATGATTCACTCTGACTCCAAATTTGGTGATTTTTTACTTTAAGAAAATATTTTCTTCAAACAAGAATGAGAATATGTTTCGTCAAAATCAACATAGATGCAGACATTTTCAGTTCTGATAAACTGGAACATGCCATAGGAAAAGGACTGAGTAGAAAAAACCTCTGACCAGAACAGATTTAAAAATGGTATTTATCTTTTTTTTTTTCTCTAACGAGAATGGCATTTCCATCTTGATGGGTGACGTGAGAGCTACCAGCAATGTTTCCATCTACTTTAACAGGGCTGGACTTCAGGGAGCCACGGCATACTGTAGCCCCCCTCATTTCATCGATGGGCGTTAGTAATGCTTAATGTTTAATTCACAGCCCTTAAACAGAGAAGGCTCCTTGTCTCTCTCTGAGGATGCAGGCAAGCAGGCCTGAACTGGGTAGGGTTATGCCAAGGAAAGAGAAATTAAGAGACTGCTGAGGAAGCCTGATTTGCTGTTGTTCCTGATATTTGAAAGCTTTACTTTGCACTCATGCTGTTTCTTGCTACTAATTTGGAGCGTCAGTGGCCACGGTCTGTTGATACAGTAGTTTTCTCCTGCGCTCTGCACTGCTGCGAGTAGGAGCCGTTTCTCTTTTACTACGAGGAATTGCCGCTGCTTCCTTAGACATGGAGACATACAGGAGGGAGATGGGGATGAACAGCTGAATTCTCCTCAAGCTCTGTGTCAGAAGGTGTTGCGCTAATTAAAGTTATTAAATCCATCTAATTTACAGTGACTGTTAATAAACTGTTGCCCTTAATAAGCCCAGTCTCTTTTGAAATAGAGCCTTCATATTTATTGTGGGGATTGTTTGTCCCACCATGGGATCTTGCAACATTGTTCTTGGTTCAAAAGGGAAGAGGAGAAATGTTAACAAATATTTTATTTCAAGAAAAAAAATGAATAAAGAGCAAGTGATGAAAGTCATCTAGCTTTGCTTTAATGAAAGTATCTGGCTATACTAATTGGGGTCTTATTGCAACTGGAATATCATGATGCCCCAGTCTTGTACCAGGAACAGGAAGACATTCTGGCTAATCGAAGAAGATGAATCAAAAATATCTGTAGATACCAAAGTATGGAAAGCCTGGGGTCAGAAAGTGAGGTGATGCTGAAGGGCCACAGTCTGGATGGCTGCTGAGAACTTCACTGGAACTTAGGCACTTACAGCCCAGTCTGAAGGGGATTTAGAAGTGCTGGGTTCAGCCATGCGTTGAGAGGTCATCTTCAATCTGATGAGATGATCTGAGTCCAAGTCCCAGTGTCCACACCACAAAAAAATCAAGAGAATTAAAGGCCAAGAACCCTTCTGAAACCTCCCCACCCTCTCCACCCCTAAGGGCCATCGAACAATCAATGACTGGAGCTGCACCGGTAACATTTCATCTAATGAAAGATGCGTGGGAGCCTCAAATGAAACCTACTGGCAGATTGGCAGAGCAATTTTACAGGCTTTTACATTATATTCATAAAAATAAAAATACAAACACGTCAGAATTACACTGTGAACCAGAACAATAAAAGGGAGCTGTAATGGAGAACTGCATTGTTGTATTAATAAAATATAAAGGTTTTATTGTTATTGGGAAAGACTGATTGTATCAAATCAATACCATGTCACAGTATATTAATGTTTTTCTTCACTAATGAAAAAATAGGGTCTGATGTGATTACACTCTCTTGCTACCCATTTGAAAAATATAATGGGATGGTTATAATGAAGATTGCAACTTGCAATTTTACTTCTTGCTACATGCTCGATCCTGGCAAGTGCTGAGTAAGTGACCTTGGCTTTCAGTGAAGTCAACAGAAGCTGAAGGTAACTGGCATTCACCAAAATGCTGTCCACAGCCCCCTGAATGGACTCCACAGCTCCTCTTCCCACCCAGAAATTGGAAAAAGCCACTGGGGTCCTCTGGAAATGCCTTCAGCATACTACATTTTCTGCAGCACTGTATGCATGCTCTGAACGTACTACGCGACTGGCTGCTTGTCACAGTGGTCTATTGGTTGGAAAGTTTCCATTACGGAGAGCAGAGTCTTTTGGTTCTGCAGCAGGAAAGGCTTTTTAGCGAAGATACGGGCTTCTCCCCTCAGTCCGTGCAGTCCTTCAACAGCCGCCCCAAGGACCCTGCCCTGGGAGCGATAGAGATCAGCTTTTCTCCCCATTAGATGCCTGTCCTCCCTGCTGCACAGATGGCCAATTAGTGTCAACTGGAATGTGATATTTTTAGTGATGTGGACACTTGTCTGCTAGGACCTGGACTGAGACCAATCGATTGCATTTAATGTATTGTCTGTGTTTGTTTGGGGAGAATATATAACATCTGTATAGCAGCAACAGTTGGAAAAACAAGTATTATGGAACTGTTAATCTTTATGTGACATATTAATATGAATTTACTATCAGATAGTATAATATTCAATAAATTAAATGGATTATTTTGCCAAGAGATTCTTTAAAAACGTTAATTAACAATAAATCAATAAAAACTATTCAACATGAAAATCAATTATATCCCTGTTTACATTATTTAACTCCAAACATTTCTGTTTTGTGTGCTTGTAATTAGCAAGCTATAAAAGATGCCATAAATAGGCGCATAATGAGAGGAACTGTTTATAAATGATAATTGGTATTCATTCCCACTGAGCTAAAGGTTATGTGATTACAAACTATTGTGCAGAAAGGGTTAAAGCTCTTACACATAGAAGGTTTTACAGTACACAACTCTGCCGAAATCTCTCCCACAAAAGGCCCCTGATGGAAGAAAGTCCCTATACGGGAGTGTTTGATGGAAAAAGTAACATCTATCAGGCGTTCCTTAAAGCTTCTTTACATCCATTTAGAAACAGCTCATGGGGAAAAATCTTTGGGCAGTGATGGAGGGAATAAGAAATGGAGCCTGGCATGAGGAATTCAATATTGATAAAACATCATCATCTGAACAATATCTCTACTAGGTCAAAAGAAAAGATATTAACATTGAAATGCTATTAAAAAGCTGGGTGAGCATCCTGTTAACAAAGCTGAGGACGGGACAAAGGAAACAAGGGTGGTTTCTGTCATGATGGGTAAGAAAGATGTTGCTCTACCCAATACCTCGCTCAAAGATTAGGGCCAAAGAGGGTCTGGCTTTCACAGAGGGCTGACAGAGGATTACAGGATCTTCAAGTGGCAGCTGAGAGCCCAAAACACTGAGCAGCAGCCTGTGTCTCCAGAAGGTAACACCGGACTATTTCTCACGATAGGCTGCAACACAGAGCTGAAAAAACTGTTTCTTAGGGAGAAACAACCTCTCATTAATCCCTATTGCTGAAAACCACCTTCTCAACTTTAGAGATTGAGACCTGATCTAGACTTAACAGGTAAAAACCCCCACTATCTAGAGACCAGAGTAACATTTGGCTTTCTACTAAAGCCTTTTGCTAATCCAAGGATGCCACCAACACCTGACAGTTTTGGCTTTGACAGTGTCTCCTCCCCAGCAAAATAAATCTCATTTTTTCACTATAACTGCTTTCATGAGGGCAACAATCATCAAGAACCCTTGATGGAGCAGGTCTGAAGCATGGGCAGACCAGTGAGCATCTAGCAATAAAGCCAGCAGAGTTAAACAACCTATTTGCAAATCCAGAGACAAATCACTTTTTCTACCTTGTCTGGGCACAGCATATTTCCTTTCTTTTCTGGATTGTGACTTAAAAGTGAATTAATTCTGGCCTGAGACACTTACATTGTACTGCTTTCCTTGATTTGCACAAAATACAATTGTTTAATGGAAAATATGGATCAGGATTGGGAGTTTAAAAAAAGAAGTCTATTACGTGTAAGGAACAGAGCATCATATGCATTGGTTTGAGAATGACTGCTTAGTCTCATTGCTAAGACCGCAAAAACATATCCTGGTCATGGCGATTACGACCTGGACACCTATTTGCCCAAGAGGGATATAATTTGCTACTGGATAACCAAAGCTTTATCAACGAAGATGAACTATTGTATGCATCTGCAGTTTTGAATCAATCCCTTGACGCCTCTGGTCGGCTCAGGTGGATTCTCTTAAAATCCACGTGGAAGGTGATAAATAGCACAATTCTCCAAGCCGTAGCGAAAATGTCGGCAGAGCTTTATTGTGCTCTCAGCATTTCTTAAAGTCAAAAGAAAAATCCAGCCATACTGTGGTCACTGACAGACTGATGGAAACACACTCACTGCAAAGCTACTGAAAATAGTACTCTCTAAAGGTTTTGCAGAGTTAATAGGACACATAAAATTTCAAATAAAATGTCAGTGCTGCAATGTCTTAGGGCTCAGACATGAAAGTTTCTTCCAGTTAAGAATGTACATTACACCATGTATATATCAAGCTATACATATATACATACAGAAGTATGTATACACCATACAAAAATCCTCTGCAAAAGTTTCCTGAAAATGCCCCAACCAACCAACCAAGTGTCAAATCTTATCAACTGTAGCATTAATATGGGAATCAATAAATTCAGCAAACCTAGAAAGTTGCAGAGTAGACAAATATCTTCCTTATTTTTCCTATCCTCCCTTTCCCAAATCCCACAGAAAGATTTATTTTCCCATCAATTCCTCGCAACCCCGTATCAGTCCTCTTTGGTGGGGAACAGAAAGCCCTTTGGCCAGCTAGGCAGGAACCAGGCACCGCTGTGCTGTCTTGCAGAGGACTTACCTCCAAAAGTCAGGATACCTCCACATCTGTAAAACCATCTGCCCCAAGGAGTGGCAGCTGCCCAGCACTTGTCCCCGCTTTCCTGTGGGTTCCGTGCCAGCATCCTACTGTTTGGGCAATCACAAGACCAGAAGCAGGAGAATAAATAATGTCCCAGGTTTGCGGAAGGTAGCTCCCAAGTAGTCGTATGCTACTAGTTAACATTTTTTGATGGAAGCCACACTGGTTCCTCAGGCTTGGAGGACAAAAGGTTGGCCTAAAATGATCTTAGTCCTTTCTCTTTTGGCTTTCACTTTTCTCTTCTTTCCATATATTCTCAGGTTATCCCCTTCTAAAGGGGATATTGCATCTGAAAGTCACAATGCTTTCTGATTTTCTTTTTGCTTGTCGCTGTTACAAGAAACAGCGAAATACAGAAACTAGAAAGATAAATTGGCCTCAGCTTTTGCAGATTTTGTGTCTTTGAAAGAGTTTGCTTGTCCTTCCAGTAGAGTCGACATTTGCCAGTTCCCAGCTGTTTGCATTGAGCTCTCCCACACAACTAAAGGCTAATGGAGCACCACTTATAAAACCCAGAAATACAAAACTGTACAAACCACAACCAAGTGCTGTGTAACTCAGGGGCACTAACCACTTTTCACTGTCACATTAACAGTTTTCTTTTTAATACAGAAAACGAGCAACAAGTCACTTCATAACAGTGCAGCGTCATGGGGGCATGACCGCTGTATGGACTGCAAAGCTCTGGCTGGTGCCTACAGAGAACTGCTCTCCCAACAGCCCTACTGCCAAAAAATTATTTTAAATCCTGTATGCACTAGCATTCGCGCACATGCAACACCCAACACAGTGGGGGGAAATGAAAGGAAGAAATGGACAGTGATAGTAGAGTTTAATTGTTACTGGGTTGCAGACCAAAACCAGTACTATGCTGCATGAGAGGGGTTTGTGAATTTTCTCAGAAAGGTTAGGTTGCCCTTAGGTTTGGTTTGGGTTTGATTTCCAAAACTTTCATTATCTTTATTCAAAAAGGTGAGCTGCCTCTTGGATTTCTATTTTTACTTTTTTGAACAGACGAGGCGATCCTCCACTTAAAAACAGGTCTCTAGAGGAAGAAACGTTCAATGTAGCCCCATTTCATTTTAAATGGAAGCTAAAGAGAGAAAATCTCTAATACTGCTACAGCTTACGGACATTTCCATCTAGGTCAAGTACAACAAATCTGCATTTTTTAAGCAGCAGAGGCAGCTCTCTGTCCCTGTAAAAACTGGAAGGTCTGGTGGCACCCCAAATTGTAACAACACGTACAGAAAACAGGACTACAGTTGGAAAGCCTTTGAGCTGAGAAGCCACATGCTTCCCTTTTCTTATGTGATCTTGATGAATTTATTTCTGTGGCTTTTATTCATGTTTCAGGACTTTGAATCCTTTAAACTTGTTAGTATTTTCCTTTTTTTATTGTTCTCTGCTGCCTTTCACTGTTTTATTCTATTCTTTTGTTCCCCGGTGTAACTGAAGGTAATGCAGTCCTGGGCCTATTCCCCTCCACTTCTTTGATCTGGCAGTGGATATCAACAAAGAAGTTATTTGTTCTCAACACATTAAGCCCTTCTGTGTAGCTTTCTACAAATTCTGTTATGCAACTTTGATACGGCCTGGAACGAGTTGTCAGGTACCGAAAGGCAGGGGAGCACAAAGACCTCTCCAAAAGTCAAGCTATGAATGGTGTCATCTTGCTGTTTCACTTTCAAAGGTGGCTCATACAGGTTTGCTGAA
This sequence comes from Calonectris borealis, assembly GCF_964195595.1. Lineage (NCBI taxonomy): Eukaryota > Metazoa > Chordata > Aves > Procellariiformes > Procellariidae > Calonectris > Calonectris borealis. The sequence goes on from NC_134312.1 coordinate 148,045,602, forward strand.
TAGGAATCGTTTGACAGCAGACATCTGAATTTGTATCGCAGACTGTAAGACACCTTTATAAGAACTTTGAATATCTTAGTTGAGTCCTGAGGATCAAAGCTTCCTATGTAATAAACCTACCACGGGTTACTTAGGGAGATTTTCAGCATCCGTAACAATGGCGGCTGATTTGCCTCACATAACAAGCTACCGATAGAATATAAAGGTTGTGATCAATACTTTAACTAGCGAGGTAAAAACCTATCTGAAACTCAGGAATTATATTAAGGTCTCATCATTTACTTTATAAACCACCTCCTATAATTTTAAGACGCGCATGCATCAAGCGTTGCTTGAAATACATTAAGTCTTGATTTTTCAAATCAGAATACTAGAATAGTAAGTAGAATTGGCAGCATAAATGAATATAATGCATGAAACACAAAAAGCTCTTGGCTGGCTTTTGTATACAGCGTTAGAAACAGAGAAACACACATTGTTTCACAGTGATCTGCATTAAATATATTTGTTATGGGTTTGAAATACTCCAAACTATTTGTTTTGGATGAGAGAGGATGCTCTGCATTTATGATATATGATACCACATTGTCATCAATTGTCATGCTTTGTTTATAGGACTGAATAATTTGTAATCATCAGATTACTATGTTTAGTCTGCACTCTGGTTTTCAGAGAATGCGTATTAAACAGATCAAATCCTTGTATCTTTTATTTATTTGTTTGTTTATAAAAGGAATGATGAGTGGCTCATTCCCCTGAGAATTAACTATTTGGTGAAGGGTTCGGAGTTTCAGATGCCGGTTGTTCTTGGAGAGGAGAGAAGGGCAAAGCTGCTCTTGGGCTCTGATTTATAATTGTGTGCCCATTTTGCCATGTAGGGACATTAGGTAATAACACCAGAGGAAAATGAAGAAGATGCAAAAGGCTACGCATATTCTAAGGGCTTCCTTCAGCTTTCTGGCTGCCTTTCCCCAGCCATACTTCCAGCAGTATTTCCTGCACCTTTTATCTGCAGATGTTGCCCTAAGTCACCTGCAGCCCAGAGAAATAGTGGGGCAGGTAAAGGATGAGGAAGCCCCACCAAAACATGGATACTCCTGTATCATTTGCAGCAACAGGTACTTTGGGAGGATCAGAATGAAATGTTCTTGGCAAAACCCTCCCTTTTTCATGATTATTTTTCTGCTGGAAAAATACAGCTATGAAACCAGATACTCTAGCAAGAGTCGCAGGCAAAGACTCTTGGCTGTTTCTGTGCAGGAGAAGGCACAGCCCTGGCAGTCAGGAACTGGCTGGTTGCTGTTGACTGCCGTAGGGCTGGCGGGAAAATCCACACTAAAGAGCAGTCCCGACCTTATTTAAATTTTATATACATTCATACTATAAACACAACAGGATTTTAAATACCCGCAGATGGGAAATCAGTCAACAGCTATGGGCTGAATGCCTGTAACACTTAATCCCTGGGGACTGTATAGGCACAGCAGCCCATCTGCACAAATCACCTACCCAGGTCTGTGCTCAGGGTCTCGGGCAGAGGAGAGTAACAGTTACCGCTCACGCGCTGCCCAAGCTACCTTGTTGATGACACTATATATAAACTCCAGGTACAAGGAAACAATGGGATTACTCATTCCTAGAAAATAATTACAAAATCAAGCCATCGCCTTTGCAAAAGCCTGATATTGGTTCATTTGCCACCCAGAATATCTGTACTTCTAAGCTAAAGAAGAAAAACACAGCAAGAATGAGACAGAAGCCAAGCTTGCATTTCCATCCTTATCTCTCTGTACCGATACTCTCTCGGAGGTCCCTGCTTGGAAAGCAGCTGCTGAATTGCTACAGTTTACAGTCTGGCATATTAAAATAAACTAGCACTGATTTTGGCAATTTGCAGTCACGCAGTTGCTGCTGCTGCATAAAGAGTTGATGGATCCCTACAGCAGAGGCAGGAGCTCTTCATCTGTGCCCCCTTGGGTGTCAGACCTCTCAGTCTGTACAAGCACTAACCACAGCAGAGACTGCAGCGTGAACATACCCAAAGTCACCCGTTATTTGTGTCTCATTGCAATCCAGAGTTCGATCAGCACTACCAACACAAAAGATGTGACTTTCGAAAGCGGTGTATCCTGCCTTTTCATCAGATGGAAAGGATTAAACGGGGATGCCTTGACTGAAAATAGTCTGCAATAATCTGCATTTTGCATGCATGCATGTTACCATGAAGGCTTGTATAGCACTTTACAAGCACACAATCAGAAACACGTATGTCAACAGATGCATATGTAATATGCATCTAGATATGTAGTGGCATTTATAACTTTAGACAGGGAATATGGCTACAATTCTATCCGGGCAACACTATGTATTTTTAGGAAGGATAACAAAAAGTATATTTTGTAGTCTAAAGGGTTGGAAGTATTTTAGGTAGGCAGAATGTCATTATTGCAGAAAATTAGGGTATCAACTGAAAAAAGTCCCAACAAACCCTAAAAAAACCCCTTAAAAACCTAAAATGGGTATTCTGAAAACAAACAGGCCTGTCCACAAGACCCCTGCTTTTCCAAATCAAGCCAGCAGACTTCAAGCTGGTTCCCCAGCCTCAGTTCTTCATGAGACAGGAGACAGGGCACGGTGCACGCTGGAGCAGTATCCCCAGGGCTTTCACTCACAGCAACTGGGTCTGGCCATGGGGTGCCAACAAGAAGAGGTCTACAAGGACTCAGCAGCAGCTCTCCAAACAGCAGTCTGCCACTGGTGCCCAGAAATACCTCTAGCACATTTTGGGAGGAAAAGTAACCAATCGTTTCTGTCTGCCCACTGATTACCTGGATCACAGTCAGGTCACAGTGTTACAAAATGCTCCCATAATTTTTTCCCATATGTTTGCCCACAAAATATGAAACTGCAAAAATCTATAGACAATATTGGTGGCTGACTAGCAATTTCTTCAGAAATCAAAAAGATAACCAAAATTGGGATCTCATGTTCCAGATGATCAGCACTCCCTCGCACATGGAAAAATCAATATGAGAATCTGCAGAATTAGATATAAAGGAATACTTTTTCCTGCATACTGCTACCTGCTTTACTGTCAGCTGGACTTGTTGCAAGGAGTGGAGGATGGCTTTGGCAAGGGGAAGGAAAACAAGATCAAACATTCCTACCTCATATAGCAATGAACAAAGCAAAGCTGTACGTCATCTTGTTTTACATGCTCTCACAAAAAGCTAACTGAGCAACTGATGCGCTCCCCCAGCAAGGCAAATGAAATCTTTGACTTAAGGTGACATCACTACGTAAGGTCAGATACCACTACTGCTGGGCAGATCTACTGCAGGAAGAGTGGAAGAGGGAACGTAAGTGAAATCACGGTTTGCGCTCGATAAAGGGCTAAACTCTGATGTTTGATACAAAAGCAGTGTCTTCTAAGACAAACTATAAAAATATGATTGTTGTAATAGTGTATAATTTACCAAAATATTTTGACATTTTTCCAGAGGTAGTCTGTTTTCTGGTATTTGCATACCTTTGACTCTAGAGTATAGGCATGTGTAAGCACTGAAGAAGGCAAGACAGCAAGTAATTATTTACCGATTAAGGAGTGGATGGGCTTGAGGTTTGAAACATTAGCATTCCTATTTCAGACTCAGCGTTCCAGAGGAGGAAGGAGGAGACATGAAATAGAAAGTTTTCAACTCGTAGAGATTCCTAATTCATGACATTAATGCCGTAAATCCCTCCTCTCTGCTCTTTTGACTTACTGCTGTCTCCTGGTATGCCCAGGTCAGCCACGCTCAACTCACATTTACTTTGCTGAGGTGGTAAAGGTTACACAACTCAAGTTTTTTTCCATTTCTAAGAGAAATGAATCCATACTCAGCTAATTTGTATACAGCTGCAGGCAATATAAACATGGCTGGTTAGAATTCTTTATATAGTATAAGCCTTTGTACTCCATACTTCATGGAAGTTAATAAGTAGGTGTCAAACTCTGAATTAAAATTCCCAGAAGAGGACACAGCACAAAGGACAATAAAAATGATTTTTAAATAATCATAGGGATAAATAGCATCCACTTCTGACAAATGTAAGTGCTGGCATAAAATGTTATTAGGCTACAGAGATTTTCTTTTGTTCAGGAAGTATGTTTTATTCTCCAGCAGTGTCATTCATCATCCTAATGAGCCCTCAAAATGTAAATTAAATAGCAAAGACTGATTCATTCAAAAACATCTTTGTGCTGTGTGTTAAACCATTTTTCTACTTTTATCCTTATATATTGGTTCATTCTTTCATTGCAAAATAACCCCTTAGCCCCTGTATACTTTAATGGCCAAGTTCAAGCAAAGCATATTTTCAGTAAACACTGTTTATTCATTGGTGCTTTTGGTACAATAATTTCTAAAAAAACCCCTCATTTAAAAATGTTGTGCCCCTTAAATTATATTTGATCCGGAAAATCTCAGAAACCTGTGCATGCATGTGGTTTTTGTTTTATTCAGCGTCACTTAGTCCAGGGAAACCCTCAATGGGAAAGGATTAGTAGAAATTTCAAGCAGCTCTAATTTACTGAACAGAATACATTAACAACTAAGCAAACATTACATTTGTTGGTAATGGCAGAAAAAAAAAGAAGCCAGGGTCATGAGCTAAATTAGTTTAGATTTCTTGTTATCTGTTGATAAGGACATTACACATTCTTACCAGGAATGCAGAAAAGAGGTTTCATACTTGACCTGAATTTATGCATGAGCACACACACAACAACAAGAGCGACAAGGAACAGGGCTTCTCTGGAGCCAATCCAAACAAAAATACAACAGGAATGGAAAAAACCAGCAAAAGCATGTCTGCTTTTGGTATGATTAGTCTTCAGTTATCTTGTTCTCTGCCTCTTTCCTTCTCTTTCCCTTTCTCTAATGCTTCTGTAAATCATCTTCAGCTTTTTTTGTGTGTATATATGTTTGTGTGTGCAAAATGAAGATGGAAATATTAATAGAGAGAGCAAAGTTTGCCTGATGACAAGAATGCTGTTATTAAACTGCATATGGAAGATTTAAAAGCCACAATCTTCAGAATAAATTACCATAAAATCTCAGCATTCGGTGACATTACGCTTTTATGAGGTCAAAATGTTGGAGAGAGACACCAGGGGTTACAATGAAACCATCCAGCTGTGAAAGAGGTAAGTACATGTACGGTGTCTTGCTGCCAGGGATCCAAAAAATGGCCCTAGACCAATACTTCTTTTATTGCAAACCCAGAGAGAAATGAGTGATGCATTGGTGTAATTGAGTTAGGAGAACCTAAAGACAGGGTTGTCACAACTTTTAGCTAGAATATCTTCGATGACAGGTGACCTTTTGGAGGATTTCTCCTAAAAAAGTTAAAATGGTGATTTATGAAAGTTCAGTGATGGCTCCACACTGCAACTGTTAAAGAGACCATACGTGTAATTAGGTTAAACTCCACTAAGCAGAAAGAAGAAAAAAAAGATCAGGATTATGGTATGAAATATTATCACTTAAGAAAATTAAGCATCATGAACCCTAGCTGAGAGAACTTAATAAACCATCTATCATTTATCTATGAGTGCTGATTCAGAAATCAGATCGGCATTCACAACTGTGGTGATTGATTAAAATAAATGTGTACAGTATAGTAGTTTATAAATGAAGACAGTAATTTACAAATTAAGGACAGACTTTATGCCCGCAGAATAAGTTGCTGAAGCTGAAAATATATTTGAAGATACTTCAAATATACTCGACTGGTAGGAAAGAATCGTATGATGTAAAAGCTATCCGAGTTTATGCTTTGCTCGACTAGTCTTCAAACACAGAGGAGCTACTAGATGAAAGGCCTGCCTTTCACATGCTTGTGGGTATGCAACACACCTAGGTACACTACCTGTATTTTGACTAACTATCCTTTTCATGAACACCGATGTATTTAAGTACCTATTATTACCTCATTTTTTCACACTGCAGTTGAAACACAGATCCATGGATCCTATATACTGCTGCAAGTGAGAGCGTCTCAAGTCAGTTGTCCAAAACCAAAGCACAAAGAAGGAACAGAGGCTCCAGAAAATCTTCCTGTTAGACCTCAGGCCACCCAAGAAGCCAGAAAAGAGAAAGTAAGCAATGGAAACTCTTTATTTTGACTCCCTTTTTTTCTCTAACAACCAGAAAACAGTGAGATTATGCATTCCATCACGGTGTTAAAAGAACAGTGTAAATTCACTATTTGAAAGCTCATACACAATACCACAATTTTAATTGCATACTTAGAAATGAACAGGGCAAGGCTTTTCAGGTGGTTTTTTTTGTTATGTTTTATCCATTTGCATTTGATTTTAAAAATATAACAGAAATACCAACAAAGGAAAAGTTAATGGGACTGATCTGCCCTTGAATCTTCCTGGCTTTTCTCAGCATCACTGAAGCCTCAATGCTTCCTGCCAGTGGATGGAGAGGCTACCTGCAGGTTAGCCGTCAGTGCTGCACAGAATTTGCAACCTCTGCTCTTCCTTGGTGCCTGCAGCCATTTAAAACATACCCCCAAAAAAACGCTATCATCTGGGACTCAGGTATGGTTCTGACAACCATTGGACTGTTTTGCCTCCTACCGTACACTTCCAGAAGTGGCGTACAATGCAAGAAGTTGGTGGCTAAATCTGAAATGATGTTTGCTGTTGCTAATTCAGGCACCAAGAAAATCACAGTCCACAGCTACGAAACAGCCTCCAGCTCCTGGCCGCACGCTACGCGTGCTAGCTACGATTACCCTCGGGTGGCAGTTGCCACCACCACGTCTTGGACCGCTCAGTGGCAAGGTGAAACCTGGAGGTGTCCCATTTTCCATGATGAGCCAGAGACCATCAGCGGCAATGAAACGCCGGGGCTGAGGAGCCGTCCTCTGGACAGCGGGAGGATGGCATGCTTTCATCAATTGCTCCAAATTAAGGAGGAGGACAAAATCAGGAATGATTTTGTCAGATTAGCTGATGTTTGTTAATGACACCCCCCAACCTCTGTCAACCCTGGTTCAGCAGCAGTTGCTTACCCGGTATTTGGGGGTGGACAATCAATGTCTAACAAAGGACTTCTACACAGGGACTGTGTGGAGGGGTTGGCAATCATTGAATCACTCCAGGCTTCAGCTCTGCTCCAAGATCAGCAGTGACAGGCGCAGACAGACCTTTTTAAGGAAATGACAGGACAGGAGGCTGACGGCGTTGGGTCGGCAAAGGGGCCATATCCTTGCAGGATTCATCTCACTGACAATGATGACAACGTTGACAACAATGATGGAAGTGAAAAAGATCAGAACATGAAGTAAGTAGTAGAATTAAGCTCATCTGTGTAAAATGTTCTTGTCTCCCCTGAGCACGTGCATCCTGTTCCTCAGCTGATTTCATTTGCTGCTGCTTGCTGCAGGGAGCTATTTGCGAGTCTGACTCTGGCAGCATTACCTATGGCTCCTCCATTCACTCGAGGGTTTTCTAGATTGTACAGGCTCAAAAAATGACTAGTCCAGAGAGAATTGGGAAGAAAAGAGAGGGACTGAGAAGAAACAAGTTCTTTATATGGTGCAGTTTAGCAGTTTTTGCTATACTGAAAGTTACAAACCTTCTCTGAATATCCTTGTAGAGCACAAAGAAATTAGAAGCAAAACCCAGCAAGAATGGGTAAAATGTGAATGCTGAAGAAGAAAAAGATTTTGAGAGTGCCGCAGGATGCAGATGGACATTGGCTATATCAGACTCCTTTTTCCTCACTGCTTTTCATCCTGTACTTGAAGTTTAAGAAACAAAATGAGCGCTCACAGGATTAACAACAGCAGTTCTGCTTCAAATAATGTGCGTGTAGTTAATTCAGTGATAAGTGATGTCTGATAATATATTCCTTGAAATAATTTTAACATGTTTTCTGTCTATACATGCCATTTTCACTGTATCTACTCTGTATCTATCGAAGATTTTTAGGTAAATCGAGTAATTGTATGATCACATACATGCATGGCCATGCTTGTAAGATACTGCAAATATCTATCTAATGGTTCTTAGTTCAGCCAAAAATATATACTGCATTATTTGAGAAATAGTTCATGACCATATAATGAAACATTAAATTACAATGTGTAAATCTAATGAGAAAGAAATTAAGATTGTCATTAAGATTGCCATTGCCAAAATTGAGCTACTACTTTATTTCTGAGTGCTTCATTTTCAACTAATTTTGTTCTAACTGGAAAGGTAAGTAAGCAGAAGGCAAGAAGCAGGTTCTGTCCCCCAAATACTTTGCCTTTAGAAAAGACACAGGGGATACCACGCGTGGGGAGAAACAAAACATACCAAAAACTGAGTGGGCTGGTGACTGGCTCAGATTTGTCAGCCTTTTTAGAGTTTACTTTCAGTATCAGTAAGCAAATAAAGGAGACTGCTGCCACATCTCCGGTGGATGCTCTAGGCTAGATGAATTCCTTGAGATACTGAATAAGGAAAGAGGGGTGATCTTGTGGGTCATTTCAGCAGAGATGCCCCATTGTCCGTGTGGCAGGGAGAAGGGCAGGAGACACGGTGTCCCTGCCGAAGCAGGGCATTCAGCCCATCGGGGACAAGGCTGGAGTAGAGAGTGGGAACAGACTTCTCTGTGGCTTTGAAGGGGAAGAAGCGTAAATTTGACCTGGTAGACAAGAAATGGGATGACGTAGCCAGACGGAAGGTGGTCTTTGTGAGGGGGTTTTGCAAGAGCAGAATGAGAAGACCTTGTCGTGAGCCTGGAGATGAGACACACCAAACCAAGAAACTGGGAGGGCTGGACGTGCTCTGTGAAGGCAGGACCATTATAAAGCATGGATGAAAGAGAAGCAGTACCTGGGCTCGCTCTCAGGTGCACAGGATGAGAGAAAGGGAAGAGTCAGGTCGGTGCTGCAATACCTCCAGCTGAAGTACATTGGAAACCTCATTTTTTTCCTGGCTGGCTTCCACTTACTGCCTGACAGATTGCCCAGGTTTTTGCAAACTAGTTACAGGATATAATAAAAAGCATAGTTTTGCCACAGAGTCATTAGCAGACCGAGTCACTAATATTCCCACCCCTGTTGAGCTACAGGTTATTCATTGAGCAAATCCATTTTCTCCCAGCCGTGACAATACACGTGGCAGAATCTGGCCCTTTTTAACATAACACTAATAAAAGCAGAAGCATTTCTAATGTTGGCTGCGACCCAGTCCTACAGTCATGCTCATATGTTCGCGCATTTGATTAAAGGTGATGCATGAAATCACTTAGTGTACTTGACTCCTTTAAATACCTTGACAGAGAAGTAGGTAAATTATGAATTGTTTTCTGTATAACCAAGAGCCATATTTGAATATACACATTCACATGTATTAAATTCATATGTATGCAATTAAAAGTAATTGTTTTTACAAATTTAATTATATGAATCTTGTATCAAATATTTCACATGAAAAACAGGCAAGAGAAAAAACAAAATGGTATCAAACAGCCTACTGCCGAAGACTGTGAAAAACAATCTATATGGGGGCTTTTAAAAATACAGGCAGTATTTTTGATAAAATTATGTGTTAGTTCAAGGGCCACTTTCTTCTTCAGCGCACACAGTCAAGTCTTCTGGAATTCATGACCGCTCAAAGCCTTTAATGAAAGCTGAGCACATTAGTCAGAATAACCTAATCGCTCTGTCTTTGAAGATAAACTCAGCTTTTCTTGCTCATCCCCACATACACTGAAATGCAGAGACACTAGGAGTGTCATCATCATGTAAGACACTTGCTATTAAATCTATTCTCGATACAAGGCTGACCTGAGGTATGTTTCAGAAATCTTTCTCTTTGTCTACTCTAATCCATCAGAATCCTTTCAGCTAAAACTACCGCATTTATACATCAAAACTGTATTTTTTAAGTAAAGCTGTCACTTTTAAGGCATGCATCTTTTCAGGAAAATGTCAGGGATGTTATACTTGGGTGTCCTTCTGCCCAAGAGGCCAATGGAGCCTGAACAATGAAGCAAACAAGACAGCTAATCAATAGCAGTCACAGCACTATTTTTTATCCTCCAACATCTTCATTTTCAACTCGGTACACATCATTACAATAGGAAAACAGGACAGTCAATCTCCATTAGGTTCAAGCACTGCATGAAAGAATTAATTTGGCTGCCATAAAAATGATGATACAACTGCATGCCCTTAAACCTTTAAAATTTATTCTAAATTTACAGAAAATACTTGGATAGGCAGATTGCCTAGATATGGAGGCAGGGCCATATTGACTTGTTTTTTCCTGTTGGCACAACGTATTTTCTCACCGTGATGATTTCTCTGAGCATTGGAATATATCCTGTAAATTTTTTTAAGGCTTTGGTATAAAGCAATTTCACAAGTACTAATCAGATTAAAGGTTCACGATGCCAATTTCTGAGAAGTATCTCAGTCGCACTGAGTCTCGTTGCTAGCTCTAAAAAATATCCTTTAAATTCGGGATTTTCAAAGGAGCCAAGGGATTTAGTTGTCCATAAGCCATTCAAATATGAGTGATGAGGACCAAACTCCCCCTGGCTATTTTGACAAACCCATTTCAAGTAACTACTCATTTTCACGTTTAATTTGAGTTCAAAGGAGTCAAAGTTACGATTCTCCCCTTCCTCCACACTGACTGCTTTCAGCATCTGGCACTGAACACTGACCTTATGTCATTTGCACGTGTATGCATATATGCATATGAATACACACGCAAACACATACAGGCAAAATCACTGAAATGGGCCGGCATATGGCAAGAAGCCTTGCTGGCGCTTCAAAGACATACGCTGGCACTTGCCACAGAGGGAATGGGGTAGAGATGAAAAGCATGCAGAGAATTCTAAGTCTCCCTCCCTGTACTTTATTTAAAAATTTCAAAATATACTTGATTTTCAGCACATTTATAACTATATGTATGACATTAGAGATATAGGACAGGCAAGTAAGACAGTACTTTTCAGTGCTTTGGAGGAGCATCACACCAGGAAAGGCCTCTGGGAAAAAGAGTATTGCAACTTCTGGAGAGTAAAGCTCCATCATCTAGCAGCCATTCTGAATGTTTTTTAGTCTATTTTCTCTTTTTTGTCTTCTGGCAAAATTTTTCTCAATATTAGATTCAGCACGAAAATACTTGTAGGTTGGCCTCATGTACACTGTCCTGTTTATAGCTCCAATGACCGTCCCGATGTTTTTGAAACTTCTGGAAAGTTATCTGCTCCCAGATCTTCCTTCTGTAAGGCAGTTCTCTTCCAGATATACAGCTTGAAATAGGTTTGTGGTTTTGTTTTGTTTTGAATATTGTATACCCCTGATTATGCAAAGAAGTGAAGGTCATGATTAACCTGTGGTCTACATGAAGTTTACGCAATGATTAACTTAAAAACCATACATGCCTTTTTGTTTTCATCTGGATCAGAACTTCTACTTAAAACTTTTCTGTTTTTTCATACAAATTCTGAAAATGTATTTTAATTATACTGTCTTTTGAAGGAAAGTGATTTTTTGCTTTACATAGATGTAATGAAGCTATGGAATTCCTTTTCTCTGGAGAAAATTAATCTTTTGGCAGGTCTTAAGAAGGAGGAAATGTACAGTGAGATAATTCTCTCTGGATAATTTAATGATTATCAAGGGATGCAGCTAGAAATGAATGGAAAAAACCATAGAAAATGTATTTTTTTTGTATTAGATGGGCTTGTTGAACACTTCAGCACCAGTAAACAGGAAAGAGTGAAAAGCCCTTGGAGAGAATTTTATTCACAGAAGACCTATGCTTTACTGAAGACTCATTGCAGTACCTACCAACTGATGGCTAGAGCTTGTGCTGGCTTTTCACACCTTTTGGTCTACATCCTAAATATGTACAGGGCCACTGAGCCTTTTTTTTTGCTCTTAATAGGAGTGTTGGAGAGAAGTAAACTTCCATCAAGGAACCATAAACATACATCATTAGTTCTTACTGATGGCAGATTGTGTTTCTGTATGAGCGATGCCAACGGAAGCCAGAACAAACCTGTTTGAGATAAGGATTGAACAAAGTGACAGCTGAAGACATGACAACCAAGTCAGAGCACTTGCTATCAGGCTTTTTTTTGGTGAAGTTTGGTGAAGAGTGTTCAAGATTTAACTCTAGCTGTGGCTTAAATAACATTAAGGTAGTTCAGAAATGAGCACATTTATCCCAGGTAGAAAAGGAACTGGCAAGAGATAGTAACTTTTCAAACTATGGCTTGGTTTTTGCCAGTTTCTACAAATTTTTTTCAGGTCTCAAATATTCTGCTACTGGAAAGGTCATTCGTCTCCCAAGATAACTTCCCTAAGGAGCTTCACTGTTTTATACAAACATGCAGAAGCAGGCACCCTCTGTATATGCATTTCAAATTTACATTCCATTTTTTACGCACAGGTGAGTAACATGGGTGGTGTTCAGTAAGTGGCCAGGATACAAAACAATAGGAAAGCTGATTTATACCTTGACTTTTCCACTTATTCCATTCATTCCATCTATCCTCTTCATCCTTCTCCATCTGCTCAGAAGGGATAGCAGAGTCACATGAAATCTTCCAAGCCATGTAGTGTCTGTTAGTCCATCTTTGCCAAATGCTGGGACAACTACTCTACAACGCAGACCACATGAGCATGGTATGGCCAGGCTGGAAAAGACCCCTGATAGCCTCCTCCTGTCCCCCTGTGTGCACCTGGGATGAACCCGCACTTCTTGGTGCCTGCTGAACTTAGGCTTTCCAGACCATCTCTGTCCCAAACACTAGACTGGTTTAGGACTACCTGTCTTCCAAATTTTGATACAGTGGGCTCCTCTCAGTTTAGCACAACTGAGAAAATAAGTTGTTCTCTGTTATGCTCTGTCCAAACACTGTTTCCGTGAGATGTCCTGAACTGGAAACTCCACGTTGCCCTCAGGAACTCCCTTGAATCTTACCTTTCTCATCCAGTTTTTACATGTTCAAAGCTTCCAGGGATAAGAGAGAGAAAACTTTCTTCCATATGTGTGCATAATTCCTGTTAATGCGTGCAGGAGTTAGACCTGTTTATTGGATGAATGTGTAACCTGTTGTGTACTTTTTCATTTTTTTTCAGGTTACTCATCTCTTCCATCCTTGTATCAAAATAATTGGTAGCAATGCAAGACTCAGAAACATCTTAGCTGTCGCACAAAGCGGATGTCAACAATACCAGTATAAAAAAAAGTACATGTTATGCTGTATCAAATGCAGAAATAGTATGAAAAAGAACACACAGCGGTGTGCTATGCATCATTTAAAACTAGACATACTCTTCTGCCAAGATACCTGTCACTGACAGTGTTAGATGTGTGGTTTTTCCCCTTTTTACAGTTTAAACTTAAGGCTTTTTGGTTTTGCTTTTGGGGTTTTTTTTTGAAACAAAGGTCACTTACTTAGCTACAGATAAATAAAAATTCAAGCATCCCCAGAAAAATCAATAAAGGTACTAAAAATCTAAGTTGATAATAAATTTTTGTTCCCCCTTCACATAGCTCAGGAATGTCAGTATTTACTGGAACCACTGTAATATCAGATATTTCAGAAGGGTATTGATTTTGCCACTGAAGTGTGACTAAAGGGATAAATAAACTGCTCTTGGGGTCAATCGATCCATTTATCTTTGCTGTTATTTTATAAAAAGTCAAAGCAGCATAAACTTTGATAAATAAATGTTATCATGAAAGAAATGTTATTGATATGAAGATTTTGAGAACAATGTGAAAATATCTAGTCTGCCAGCATTGAGCTGCAAAATCAGGATTATATTTATGCTGCTTTGAGTACTAAAAATGAGGACAAAATATGTCTTTTCACCAGTGATGCACAATGCAGAGTTTACAATTCTGAATGTGGCTCAGTGAATTAGGATGAGTGTTACTGTATGTAAAGTAGAATATTCCACAAGATAGGAAATACTCGCATGATGGGAAAAGAAAAGGGAGAAGAGCCTTTATTTTTGTGTTTGTAATGAATCTGAATCACAGTTGTACTGATGCATTCTGCTATTTTAAAAATAAGACATTTGGTAACAGCTGATGTATTCAAGTTGATGAGATAAGTAATGAGAATGCTCTGAAGTGACTTTATGTAGCTTTAATTGTGAGCAGGATAATAGCTACTTCAAGAAGTCACAACGATATTGTAAAGATTACAGAGCAATAGTCAGGCAGAGCCTGCCACAATGTGATTATGATGTGAAGTTAAGGTGGTGAGAGAGTATTAAGACAAATATGAGGTCTGTGTAAGACATAAGAAAGCGCTGTCATTGTGAGAAACTACGAGTCTACTTTGTAAAGCGATATATGTAAATCAACAGAAAAAACGCAATGACATCAAGATAAAATGACAGAGAAGGTGTATAAGCCTTTTTTATATGATACCTAGGTAATAGGTGGGTGTTATCCATCTGAATTAAAGTATTTAGAAACTAGACACCTGAGCTCATGGCTAGTCACTCTCTGCTCTGCTCGCAGTCAATAGAAAGAAGCAGTCTCTCTCTGAGAGCAGTTCTTCTTCCAAGGTCTGCGCCTCAGCAAGATCGGATGAATCGGATGGTACTTTGGAGGTACCTGTTTTGGTCTTTTGACTGTAAAAGGAGTCTGGGCTAGACTTGGAGAGGCAAATTTTAAACATCGCAAGTGAAGGGAAATTAATCGTACACAACATGTCAGTGATAAGAAAGGCATCCTAAATTCACCCAAGTTCAAAAAGCAAAGTTGCCTTTCCTGTAGTCATCAAATTAAAAAAAAAACACACAGGGACATACAGATGGTTTTAAACTTCAAGCAGTTTAAAATGGTTGCATGAGTTTGAATGAAGACATCATTGATGAGACTGGAATGAATCTCTTCTTGTCTTTTTTTCTCAAAATCTGGGTTAATGACTCCTCAGCAGGCTCCTAAGAAATCCAGGGGAGGGCTGCTGAAGAGACTACCACCCTTTTGCCAGTGGAAAAGCACAGGGTAGCTCAGAACAATCAAGGTCTTGATTTCAGCTCAAGCAGCATACTAAAACTTGCAAGGCAGTGCCCCACTCTCCCTGAAGAGCGAGCATTCAGAGAAGCACTCCTCAGCTCCAGCTACAGGGGAGAGACTGGGAGACAGGGAGAGGGAGAAACGAGGAGAGGCGACTTTACAAAAACTTCACCATGAACAGCCACAGAAGTCTACAACGAGAGGCAGGGGTGCTTTCCTACAAAAGAAAGAGGTGAGAGGTAGAGGCTTTTGAAAGTCTGCAGGACTACAAAAGCACAGCTAGCTAAATAAAAGCTGCTGATGGGAAAAAAGGACTGTTAGGTGGTTAATGGAAAGAAACTGAAGGGCATGAAGAAAAGGAGAGCTAACAAAAGCTGACAGAACTTAATAAACAAGCAGGTTTCCTTTTGGTTTAGGATGTAAACTTCTTCTATTGAAAGAAATACATTGACACAATTCAAGATTGTGCTTTTTAATCTCCAGGAAACAAACTCTGATTAGACATCTCAACTGATATCTGAGAAGTACCACTGTATCCTGGTCTTGCGAGATAGCCCCCATGACCTCCCTGGGTCCTTCCAGCCCTGCTGTCTAGAGTCAAAATAAGGTAGCCTTTACATATCCTACAGTCTTACATAGCCATGCCACAGACAAGTCAGGGCAATGAGAGCTGACGTCCAAGTTTCTTCTGATGACATTAGGGCTCTATGCATCCACCCAGCTCTTTAGATGACCATCTAGAGCCATGGGACATACACCATTTGCCTCAGAGACCTAAGAGGACAAGATCCTGGGAGCTGTTCACAAGGGAACTCTGCATTTTACTTCCGGCTTTGAAAAGTGAGGCTAGAAACCCTAACATACTGTGTAGGCTTTAACAGTGACAGAGCCTTAACGAAAGCCAATGAAAGCAGCTACTGCTTTTGGCTACGGAGCGACAAACTTCAGCTGGGTGCAGGCGACCTCCCCTCGCAGAGCAGAGATGAGCACCAGGTGACTGCCACGTGCAGTTTTCCTGCGGTGACAAAGCTACGCACAGGCTCCCGCATGTGAACTCAGCTGGAGAATTCAGGAGGGGAAGATAATACTCTGCTTTTCAGTAATGAGGATCAGCCAGCTTTAGAGTTCATCTCACTCATCACGACCCTTCTTAGTGAAACATGCTTCACAAAAACTGTTCACGTGTCTCAATCTGGCCATGTGTATAACTTCAGCTTACTGAATACTCAAGGGCTGGGTCCTGAAGAAAACCAACTACAGCCAATCCTTACGTATTCATCTTGTTTAAAGACTAACAAAGAGCAACTTAACATCCGTCGGAAACACCTACCGGTACTTTATTTCATTTACAGTCAGAAGAAAGAAAAGGAGACAGAAATATTGTGCACAGCATATGTGTGTTTTATGGTCTGTCCTGCCAGTAACAGCTGCCAAGTGGTGATCTATTTGCTTCAGCAAATCATTGATTTCCCAACAGTAACTGGAAACAAACAGTAGAGCTATAATATTTCCCATGTTCCAGCAACAATATTCATGTATGATATACAAACATTTTTCAGGTATCAGGGTATATATTCAGTATAAAGATATATCTGGTATAAATTGATTTCTTTCCCCAGATTTTTTGCTGCCCACTGGTTCATATATGACACAGTGCATGCTTCCTATGGCCTGGGATGCTGTTTTGGCTCACGAGCTGGACAACTGTACAACCCTTCCCTTTCTGTAATGCTGTTCTGTGAAGATCATACTTATGTTTGGGAAAGACAGCAAATCAGCCACACCTCTGAAAGGAAAAATCAGTCTCACAGCCGCTATATGAGATACGACTTCACTGCTGTGCTTTGATATAAACCTGGCTTAACACCAACAGATTGTCAAACACTTGCTGTTGCAAAGCTTTGAAGCAGCAGCATGTTTCTGAGCAAAAACATAAAGGACAGGGAAGGCAACTGACTCAAAAGAAGATAGAAACTCTGTTAGCGGGGGAGAAAAGAGCCACCGTGGGGCAGAGCTCTGCAGATGTGCCCTGGGACGGTGGCAGAGGGATGGCAGGGTGGGGTAAGGGTGCCTCTCTAGGGAGATAGCCCACTCCCAGCAACGAGAGGTAAACCTCCCTCCCCAGCGAGGCAGATAGCAAGTCTCTGCTGACTCCCACGGAAGAAGGAGCAGGGGCAGTGAAGCTGCCTCGCCTGGGTTGTTTTGACATATGCTATACCCATCAGTTATTTTTAAATCATGTCGTTTGACAAATCTGCTGAATTCATTCACAATTTCTGATTTGCAAGCTGAGTTTCTCTGTTACTTCTAGGAATCTATGCAAATGGTAACACGATGCTTTCTGGTTTGTTTGCTCTGTATTTTAAAATCTCTACAGGTTGTGACTCTTCTTACTTATCTGTTCTATTTGCTGGCAACTGTGTTAAAGACTGCAACAAACAAACTAAATAATTAACTCATCCACTTTCTTACACTTTAAGCGATGTATTATTTAAGAGTCCAGGCATTAAAGTCTCGGTCCTGAAAACATGCCCTTGGGATCAGTTGCTTTGAAGTCATCTTCAAAGATAGGCAGGTATACAAATGCTTGAAGGATCAGATCCTAAAAAAGGTTATCTTTATTGTAATGGTGAGCAATAATCGTAATGAATCCATTTGGTATTCTATCATACGTTAAAATATAGCAGCTATTCAACTGCCATCAAAAAAGTAATTGTGTTTCAGTGTTTTTATTCTTTTCATTTGATAAATGAGCTTGCTTTATGCATTTGCTTTATGCAGTGAAAGAATATTAAAGCAGACCTGGTTAACATCATGTCTGGAAGTGTAAGGGGATTGTTCTTTGGGAAGTTTCACTCCTGTCAGTATTAAAGTATTACAAAAAGCAAAATGAACACATGCTTAAGCCAATTTAAATGCACTTCTAATGAACAAATAAACTCACTTAACTGCATCAGTTAAAAAACCAAAAATCCCCAAATCTTCTCTTTTGGCATTGTCTGGCCATGTTACAGTCGTGAATACCATCTATATTATCGGCTTGATTTCTTATATCCCAAATAGTAGAAAATCAATTAATTGGGAAGCCTGCTGAATAACATATTGCTTGATCAAATAATAAAAAGTAGGTCATCAAGGATCTGGCCCTGGTTATTACCAGCAGAACAGCACAAAGCAGATTTTTGCTCTTGCATACACAGACTGCAAAACCCATGGCAAGCGTCCGAGCTATTTAGGAAGGATGAAATCTGTCCTTAGATCCACTCTCCCGGCCACACAGAGGTAGGGTTTATTTTGACTCTTTCTTTATTTCATATAGCTAGTGCTGGTTTTCTTTTAGTTAGTAGCACCGTAAAGGCTGCTTAACTTTTTCATAACACCTCCAGAAACTGAAGAGCTTTTCATTGCTCCTGGCCATTCAGATAAACTATCCCTTTCCCCTCCAAAGAATCACGATATCAGCACAAATTCCAGATAAAACTGAACTGTTACTGATTCAGTTTCCTGGAAAAAACAGCACATTAAGGAAGCAGCAGATGTTACTCCGCTGAATGACAACTAGTGTTAAAACGTGAATATTCAGAGCACTATTTCCTCTTGGTCCCAAGCTGATTCTAGGAATCTGCTAAAGGGTCTTTAAACAGCAATGAAATTCAGTGTCATGACTTCAAAGATTACTGTGCTTTGCATATGAACATTTGGGCAACGGACGCGCAACAAACTCTGGCTGACCAAACCACAGTTAAATATTTCAAGGGAAGAGTAAGAGGAAAAGAAAAGCAAAACAGCTCCCTCCTCAAACCCAAAACAGTCCCACAGAAGCCTAGCATGTAGAAATGGTTTTAAAATTCATGCTTCTTCTGGAGCCAAGACGCATATAAGAAATATAGCAGGAAATTAATCATCAAAAGCCTGTTTTGTTCAGTAAGGGCTGCAGTCCCTTATACCTGCGATTCATCCCTCCCTCCTTGCTAGAAGGGAATTATCTTCCTCCTGCAGGATGTCACTCGCAGGTAGTAAAGACTCACTTACATTGAAGCGTCCACACTCACATCATCTTGATTCATGTGAGAGTCACCGGAGAGAAACGTGCACTGAGAACGTGTCACTCATCTGGCCTGTTTTAGCCATCTGCCTCAAGTGAACTGAGACCAATGAGTCCCTGTTTCTCTCCTGTGACAGCGAGGACAATCTAGACAATTAGCTCAGATGTCGACGTTGAAAATACACATCTGATCAGATGAATCCCGTCTTTACAAACCATGGTGGAAAAGGGGGAATGAGTTGGTTCTTTGTGTGGAAAGATTTGGGCAGTAACTTCAAAAAGTTTAAAAAATCGATTCCCAGCACCATCTAGGACAAGCTGGCTTACCAACTTACTGGCCATTGTTATTCCAAACCCCACCAAATCTGTATGACATTGCAAGGCACTCACAGATTAAATAAATGTTGTGAATAACTGTTGTTAAAAAAAATTGGCTCTAACTACACAAAACAGTATTAAAATACCTGTTTTAAGTGTTTTTGCTAAGACTTTGATGGAAAAGGGAAGTTTATTGGGTTCGTTAATGACTTAGCTTTGCATGCAGAGGGAAGAGGCTACAGAAGCCTAAGCAGAAGTTTGCTTTGGCCAACAAATGAAAAGCATCGCTATGTAAAACAAGGCCCAAAAGGTCTCCCGAGTATCACAGTCTATTTATCTGTCTTTTCTGGAGCATGTTTGCCCAAAGTGTTTGCAAGCTGCAAGCTGTCCCCTCACCCGCAATGCAGGTTCCTGACCTGGTGTCGGGCCTTTAGTCCCACTTGTAAACCCGCAGCCTTCTAGCTGCATCTGTCTGCAGGTGCCGATGTGCAACCTAATAACCTGTATTGCTGCGGAGCTGCGAAACACTGCCTCTCCTCTAGCTGAGGCGCCTCCATATGTTGTGGCCTGTTTAGAAGATGGGCAGAGAAGACAGAAAATGAACTTTCCTGATGAATCTAAGTATCCCAAATCATTTACATAGTTGAGCAGATACCACTGAAATTATAGTATTTTGCTCAGGCATTTAAACTGTTCAAATGACACCCAGTTCTCTTCTCTATGAAGAGGAAGAGTGACAGTTCATGAACTACTCATTAACCAGGTCAGCTGAGCACCCTTTCCAACTGTGTGCAAGTCAATCTGAGTTAACTGGATGGTAATCATACCTTAACTGTGTTTGCTGGCCTCAGATTTTATTCGGTCTGGTATACACTTACAAATGTCACAAATAACAAACGACAGAGCTTGGAAATACTGAAGTGTTAAGTAATACCTAGTATCCTACCATAACACTGTAAGTCTGGGATGTTTTGGCTTAATGTGTCTTGCAAATAATATTTAGGAACTTTCAAAATGAATGGCAAGTGAGCAGCATCACTAAGATAGTGATGTTACTAATAGAAGTCATACAAAAAGACAGTGGATAAGAAGAGACCAAATTATTTCATTCCACCATCATAAATCTTATGTGTGATTAATTTTTTGCTGTCTTAAGTTGGTCTTTTCCCTACCTTTTTAGCAATTTGATAGATTGACCTAATTAACCTGGATTGATTTGTACATTTGAAAATCAGGTTTCTTTCTTATTCTGTCTGACATGTTCTTTCTCCTTCACCTCCTTAAGGTCTCTGGTCTCTTTCACTGCCTCCTCCTCTTCTTTTCTCTTCCCTGCTCTCTTTTGGCTTTCTTATTTCATCTTTCAAATTCCCCCCAAACAGGCTTTCAGGTAGATCTAACCTTTACTTCCTGTAAAAATTGCTGAACCAGAAGTTGTCAGGAAATTTTGATTTAGCTTTTCCACATTCTATGGAACAAGCAGAACTACGTACTGACACTGTAGCTGAAATGCCAAAACAATGGTATTTATGCCTCTAGAAGCCATGATTCCCTAATTCGGATAATGCTATACTGTATTTTTATAATACAGTTTGTCTTCAGCAATGACAGTTATACAGTTCTGAATAATAATAGACATTTTTTAAAGACTATACTAATCTCTTATCTTCCCATTTGTTATTTCCTTGTCCTGCCTGTTACTATAATATAATAGTCATGCATTATAGACATAAAAGGCTCTATTCCATCATGAGATGTGCACTTCAGATAGATTGTCCCCACCAACTATTGCCAAACAAATTAAACAGCACAAACATGTCCAAGGCCATAAATCTCTTATGCCCCCCCTTCAAATACTTCTAAAAATATGACTTTCCTTCTGAACCACGTGGGACCAGTAGACCTGGGTGGTATATTGCCCATTGGTGCTTGCAGAAGCAGACCCCACCCAGACCGAGGAAGGCTGAGAGGCTGCGGACAACCCTCTGGGACTTCAACATGAATGCCGTTTGACATTTTTCCTTCATATAGCACTTACGCCTGAGTAAATATGGTCTGGCGCCCTGAGGCACGTTTTATTTCCAAGGGGGCTCAAACGGGACACCTGCACGAGGGACACTTGGGCTCAGATGGTCAACAGTGACCCAAGCAAATGGGACAGACGTGTTGGGAGGGCAGGGCAGAGCTTTCCAAGCTGCACTCCAGGTGACTGTGTGGGTCCAGCTGAGACCCTCACTTTCTGAGAAAGTTTTAAATGTGATCCAAATCCCATGACCTCTACAGAGAGAGTCCCATGGATTTTAATAGGATTTGTGATTTGGCAACTGGAGTTCAGGGGCTTGGTGTAAGCCTCCTATATCACAAGCATTTGCCCATTCCCTGTCAATGCAATGTTGGATATCTGGGTCTTCTATCGTATAGAATGTACAACGAGACCCAGAAGTGAATCAGCAGCTGGTGAGAAGGACAGTGGCCTCTTCACTAAGAGGAGCAGGTCCTCACCTGCCAGCTATATGACCCATCCTGCCATCAGCCCCAGGCAGGGATATGACACCTTTGGTGCGAGCACCTTCTCCCCTGCCTACCCTGCGCTCTGTAACCTCTGCCCTGCCTACATCTCCCTGAATATGCTCCTTCCTACCTGACTGAAATGCCTGAACAATTACATCGTGGGCTGCATGGCATAATCCTAAGTCTTTCTAGCTGTTTCCAGCCCTTCTTGTTTCTCTACTGTATCACAGCGAATTAATTTTATATTACAAACCAGCCACTTCTGAAAGATCTCTTGAGGTTCAGATTAAATGCAAAATTTCAGCCTCCTTCATGTCTTGATAAAGATAATTTTATAGCCCTGACGTCAGATGTTTTGGGCACTAATTGTGCCTTTATTTCACTCAGGTAAATAAATTTGCAGGAGTTTGGGTTGG
This sequence comes from Calonectris borealis, assembly GCF_964195595.1. Taxonomy (NCBI): domain Eukaryota; kingdom Metazoa; phylum Chordata; class Aves; order Procellariiformes; family Procellariidae; genus Calonectris; species Calonectris borealis. Next base: position 148,067,947 of record NC_134312.1, read on the forward strand.
GTTTTTTCCCCCCTGCAAAGTAACAAGTACCAAGTGCCTGGATTTTTATTTTCTTTCTTACCTTTATTGGACTGTATTAGATACAAACAGACCCATTACTGTGAAGTGCACAAACCAGAAAAAATATTTCTAAGTTTAAATCCAATTATATGATGATTTTCCAAGCATACCATTAAGCCTATTAGCAGTAGGACGGAAAAACATATAAATGCATAAGTTAACAAAGTGTAATAGACCAAAACAAAGTGCAATAACTGGACAAATTCGAATATATAAATACAGCTGATACAACTAAATGATCCAAGAAGGTCCCCATATTAAAAAGAGACAGAACCCAAACAGTCAACAACCCACCAAGAGCAGTCTGTCACTCAGACCCAGTCCGTGCAGCCACAGGCACCTCGGTCTCTCTGCTATGTGGGAGCCTGGGGTCTTTAGAGGGATCTTTTTGCACCTAAAAGTTCCCAGTCCCTGCACAGACTGCATCCTTTTCACCCCTGGATGCTCCAAGATGATTGAAATTGGGCTGCTGTGCTCCGCCCTTCCTCCCACCACCAGCACAAGCATTTCCATGCCCTTTGCCTTGGGGAAAAGGGATGTCCGCCAACTGGGAAAATGGTAGCTTGGTCTATAATGGGATCTAGGTATCACCCAGTGTGGGCACCACTGTCGCATTGAAGTGGCTCTGGCATCTTTCCGTTCGGGCTCTGGAGATGTGGCATACCCCACAGTCTGAGCCAAGGCCCTGCCACGGGTCCCCAGCCTGCTATTCCCCGTCTGCCGATCTCGCCTTGAGGGGCCCTCTTGTAACAAACCTGCAGGGTTGGTACCACCACAAAACACATGACATTCAGGAGTACAGGTGCTCCCTTTTAGCCAGTGCCTCCATGGCGAGGATGCTCTGCTAAGGTTAGGGAACATGGCGCCAGCAGTCTGAAGAGCCACTCTTAAAGAGAAAAAAAATCAGTGGGACGGACGCAGAGCCGTCTGCCCTCAGGGAAGGAGCAGCAGCTGGCAGACGCTGCGAGCATCTAGCGGACAGATACCATGGACTTGAAAACCCACCAGACCAAGGAGAGACTGGAAAATGGGCTTTCCCATTTCCAGGTCAGCATTCTCTCTGTTGAGCTGCTGCTGGAGAGGGAGGGAGTGAAGAGGAAAGAGGGTAACAGGGAGCACCTCAGGCAGCTTTGCCTTGGAGAAGGAGCTCACCAGAGTCCACAGTGGCTCAAGTGAGTGAATTCGGAGTAGCCAGATGCATCTATTTGGAGCCCAGAGTTTGGGGCACAAGCCTTGGGGAGGGGAACAGCCCAAAAATACAGCCCTGTTTGTAGGATTTCCAGCTGGCTAGCCTTGGTTAGGACTTTTGGACCCCCTTCCCAGACACATGGGTCTCTCCATGCGTTGTGCTATCTAGATATCATATATTGCTACTAACTTGAAAAGCCACACTATAAAGTAACAGTTATTAGAAATGTGAAGCGCAATGTATAAAAAAAGCTGTGTTCTCCTTATTCAGAGGAGTAAACTTTGAATAGTGGAAGTGATTAGTCTATAAAATTTAACTTGCCATTTATTAACTTAACAACCTAACAACCTGGCGTTATTAAATACTCAGGGTGGGAACCACCGTGACCTGTGGAAAAGTATTTGCCTGCAAAAGTGCAGATCAATAGTTCTACATTTAGCTAAAGTTTTATGTATTATGCCAAATACAGTTCATAAATGTCACTTCATAATTTGCATCAGTACAAATTATTAGCAAGAAGTCACATCCCTGGCTTGCCACACCAAAATACATTAGTAGTTGTTTCAGCAGGTCTTCTGATTTATAGTTATGCTTAATGATCCTGTTAAAAATACAATAAATAAACTTTTTTCTTCTAACACTTTAGAGTCTGTATTTTTTTCAGGTGTGAGGCAAATAGAGGCAAATGAGGCCCATCCAATGAGGCAAAAGTTTATAATAGGCTGAAGTTTTAAATTGTTAGAAACTAAGCTGAATATAGGAATATAAAACTATCAAAATCCAACTTTCTAGATATGTAAGATATTGGTCAAAAGCAGAATGAATCTAAAAATGTGATAGACTGAAAATACAAATTTCATTGCTCTCTAAAAAATAAAAAGTCATTTTCCATAAATGCTTTTTAAAATTTATTGCCTGAAACAGTACTTTCTGAAAAAATGCTCATAGTGGTATTTTACTATGCATTCAAGTGTCCTATTCTAACTACTTTCCTTAATTATACCGAGGTTACAGACATTTTCAGTCCCTCATCCAGATATAGCATTCGGGGCAGTAGCATTTGCGAGTTATGTATTGGAGATAGATCTGAACTTCAGACTCCACGTAGCACAGTGAGCACACCTTAACAATTTTAATTGGCCACGGTATCAGCGACAGGTCAGCAGTGGAATCTGTTTCCCAAGGTTTATGGCTGTCATTTTATAGATTTTGATTTAGGGTTAGCGCTCGCACAGCAATTAATGATCAAACTGTGATATTTAAACTACCGGTCTCAAATGCAGGCGCTCTTCCTGAGCAATCGGAGACCGTGACAAAACCAAGCAGAAGGTCACAGCCTGCTCCTCCGGGCAGACGTTGTCCTCTCCCTACAGCCGGAGGCTGTAATCCTCCCGGTGTTTGCACTGGATGTGTGCAAACACAGATCTCTCCTGTCCTCCGCCCGCCTGCCGCGGTAAGGACCAGAGGCATCGCGGTCCAAGCCAGGTGTTAGAAAGGGGGAGAGAGAGGAGCTAACTAGGGAAACCTTCAAAAGGCTATGTTCATGATGACAAATGTTGTGCAAAGGGTCATAAATGCACTTTCACGGAAACCCGCAGATAGAAGGGACGTTAGCCAGAGCTTCTTGGGATGGCGCATTCCCCATCATTTAACACCCCTAATGGAACAGCGTCCTTGTATTTCTCATGACACTGTTATTCTTCTTAATGGGGATTAACAGCCTTTTGTGTTATTTCCTGCCTAGATTTCTCATGAACTAACATCCCCACATCAGATACTGTATTAGCCAATAATAAGAATAAATGACAGGCTGCATAGTTTCTTGCCTGACAAGGGTGCTGCATTATCCCACCACACAAAGAGTACAAAGAAATTTCTGGGTTTTATTTATTGTTTTGGCTATTACATAAAAATATTACAGAAATAAAAACTCTGAAGAACTAGTACGGTGTGGTATTGCTCCAGTCATAATGTGCTAGTACACAATCAATTCTTATAAAAGCTTTTCTTTTTCAGAGTAGTTTAGTTGTCCAAAGGGAATAAATAATTTACTGCTTGTTCAACGCAGTACTTCTCTCCTATTATTTTAAAAAATTTATTCTACTTTGCATTTACCACATAAACTGTTCTTTGTTTACATTTTGACCAATTTCAATCCGTTTCCTCTTTAAGCACATAGAGGATACCCTTGGTCAAATGAGCTCACCAACATGATGCTGATGGCTTGAGAAAAGTTCAGGTGTACATTTTATTCTCCTTATTTTTGAAGCCAGTATGGGCTACCTGGTTTTATTTTCACATAAATTTTCATGATTTCTGCATTTTCAAATGAAAACTTTACATAGCTTATAGACAGAGACATGTATTCTTAACATACCTAAATACAAGCTGGTGTCGTCAAACTGATTCACAGCTGGGTAGAAACTACCCTGCAGTTGACACGATTGTCAGGAAACTCTGCAGAGAAAGGTTGGAGCAGCTTGCCAATGCTAGAGGTGACCATGTCTAAAAGAGGACCACACGGTGTTGGCCAGCAGAGACATCTGTAGTGTGCGGCATCCACACTCCCCACGCTCTACCCACTCCCGGCTTCACGGAGGAGCTTCCCTGTCCCCCGGACAGAGCATCCCCAGCGCCTTCCACAACCTAAGATTTCTTGGAGAGGAACAACCTTAAATACTCAAGTACCCCCATTTTTAGAGGATGAGATTATGCTCTAGGCATTTAGTTAATGCTTCCATCTAGCAGATTTTTTCACATTTTCAAGATGAAGTACTCTCAGTAGTTCTCCTAAGAAAAAATACAGTGTTTCAGCTGGAGATAGGCCTTATTTTATCATTAAGAAAGAAAAAAACGCCAACTTGTACACGTTTTCTACACTGTCTTCCCAAATTAAAGTATTTGAGGAATAATCTTAAAAAGGTGAGAATGAAAATGAATCCATGAAATAGCACAGCACATGCCTGTATCAGTGGTATCTTCAGCTGAGAAACCCAGAATTTAATTTTTACTTTTAAATTGTCTTTTTCAAACCGGTTTACTCGTGGGGCAGAAGTCAGTATTTACTAGCAAAATGAACAGTGTTTAGAGGATCAGATTTCCAACTCAACTTTTCAGTTTCACCTCCTCCCCAAACAGACATGTAACAGTGAATATAAAAACTCCTGAGAGGTATTGCATGACCCGTATAGCCTTCCCCTAAAATCTTTTTAATGACAATATCAAAGAAACTAATTTACTGTCTGTGGTATCACAAAGAGACTCTGAACTTCATTCAAATCTCAGATGTCACAGTGTTTTAAAATAGCATGGTTACTTGATTACAAAAGGGATCTATGCTAGAGCATCACTTTGAAACAGGCAAAAGATGCATCAAACTCTCTTTTAAATGTTACCTGCGCTGGCCTTGCTGTTGGTGTGATTCCTTCCTAATTTCTGCTCCAGTGATCACTGGTGACTCTCACCGTCATGGTAAGTGGTGTCTAGGTAGATTTGCAGTATTTTCACTGATGTATTTTTCAGCTAAAAGTGTGATGAATACACAGTGACCTGTGAATGATTTTGAGGGCTGACACTCATCTGTTGACCCTTAAATAACTACATTAAAATATTTAAATACAGGAATGAAAGATAATCTCTCTCTAAAATACAATTTAATGACTAGTGGGTATTAAAAAGCAACAAGTGTGGCCATCCTAAAATACAGTATCATCACTCCAACTCCAGATTAAATGTAGTGAAACCCTACTGCTAGTACTGGAATGAATACAACACTAGATTCAGCTACTGATTTCCCCATTACATGCCAAAATCTTTGCACCAGTGGCTGAAATTCCTGATCAGTTTTATGGCCTGCCTATGAGACCACAGGTCCAGGTCACACTGCCGACTGAACCTTTGAACTATTGCTTGGTTTGGATCTGGAGGTTAGTGAACAGCAATGGAAATGGAGGTCTAATATATTTCATTGCCTGAAGAAGCACACTTTTCCTCTCTGAGAATAAAAACCCGGGCTTGGTTTCTGCAGCTCAGTGACAGGAACATCATGCTTGGATCATACCGCACAAGGGCTTATGGCTATTCATGCTGCTTCTGCATGGAGATTCTGCAATTGATCTGTGAAGTCCTAGACAGCTTGGGTCACATTCTCAAGACAAGAGATTGAAAATTTTAGGGTAGAAATATTTGACTGCACTGAAAAATTCAATGTTGGCCTTCACAGAATTATTTATAAACTCACTAAATTGTTTCAGGTGAAAAAAAAATCAGGTCTACATTTACAAGACCGTTGACAGCAATCTGTTTATTTTACCATTAGCCCAACTTTTAGCACACCGTATGTATGAGAACCAGGTTCAAATCCACTCGCTAACTTGATTGATTGCGAGCAGGGATCTGAGCCCGGGTCATCACACTTTTCCTCCCTGGCTCACCGCATGTTTAAGTAGGGTGCAAAAATTGAATCTCTCCCACAGAACTAACTGGGTGAGCCTGGCCCTGCTGTGCATGTCGCGTGCTGAGTAGACGCTCATGGGGAAGGAAGGAGAGCTGCATTCACATCCATCCTGGTCCCAGTAATAGCAAGGCTGAATTCCCACTTAGCAATGTGGAGATGGGACATATGCAATTTCTCCTGTTAAAGCTGCTCCTTTTTTTTCACTTTTTTCACTGAATATTCAACAAGAGTGAGAGCAACTAAATAACTCCCTTGCTTGATGGGGAATTCATTCAGGATGTGGGATGCCTGGACTCTTTTCTCTGTGCCAGGGACCAGTTTGCAATGAGAAAGTAGAGCAGCATCAAAAGAAAGGGTGGAAAACCCTTCTCAGTCCTCCCTAGAATACCGCACAGGTTTGCAGTCCGAACAGTCTTTCGAAGGCTTTTAGGTAAAAGTACCTGTGCCACCTTTTCCTCATCCCATTTTATCAATCTAATTTGACGCTGCCTTTGCTTTCAGCACACGCATGTTCTACAGCAGCATTTCACCTTTGGGTTGGAGCAGGATGTTTTGTTCCATTAGAAATAATTCCCCTAATTTTTCATTCTGATGAAAAAAAATCTTTTCAATTTCAGCTATTTCTTAAACAATTTTTAATATATTTTTGTTTGGCTAGAGAACTGAAGCAAAGCACGTACAACTTACCCAAGGCCCTGCCCTTTCTTCTGCTGACTGTGATGATAGTGGAATTGAACCTTCTGAGTTTTAAGCAAAACAGATCAGTTAATGGTTATTTCCTGAATTGATTTCCTTTAATTCACTACAACGATTGGCTAAAAGTAGTCCGGGAGCATTACAACTTGTTTGGGGTGGGAGGAGGGAAGGGATTGAGACACCCCAGAGAGGTCTGCTCATCACCAGCAGGAGTTAACACTGGCTCCTCTGACAATCAAAAATAGTTGTAAGTTGTTATGCATATTCAAAAATGCCTGAGATCACGCTTGTAGGCACCCACCCGCGCAGGATCCTCCTGTCTCCGGTAAAAGCGTGCCTTCCTGGAGGTTGATACCATCCCACTATAAATCTCCCTGGATTTTATATATATGTGCCCGGCTCTAGGTAGAACCCAGCGCTGTCAGTGATGCTTGACCTCCCCCAGAGAAAGTGGCTGGCAGTGAGACACTTCCAATGTAGGTCTCTGGGTGCAGCGCTTGGTTTGCTTCTGATTTTTTGTGTGTTTTAGGAACTTCAAAAAGTCATCTCCTTGGCTGTTGTCAAATCCCAAATTCAGCTCTGTGAATTGATGGTATAGGTACGGTAGAAGGGGAACATTTGTGTTTGGGACTGGACAGAGCTTCAAAAACTAAACTGAATAGACTGATAAGAGATGCTAATATTAACTATATCCTCATAAATATTAAATGCCTTTTCTTAAGTGATGGAAATTTCTTGTTGTAATCACACAACGCCCAGGTGCAAGGTAGGTGCTTACTCAGCAAACTTCTTATGACAAGACATCCAGTAAGACAAAGCCAGTATTTAATGACAAGAAAATAATTGTGTGGCTTGCTGGTCATGGCATTCATCCAGGTGTGAAGACTTCTGGTTTCTGATTTCCCTTCCAACGAACAGTTAATAAATTAAGTGTGGAAAAGGATCAAAATAAGAGACTGCAACCCCTCTTCTTGCTTTCCCCAAGGTATCCCATGTATATGGATACACACATATATGGATTGAGAATGGATTGAGAGCAGTCCTGTGGAGAAGGACTTGGGAATATTGGAAGATAAAAAATTGGACATGAGCTGTCAATGTGCGCTCGCAGCTCAGAAAACCAGTCATATCCTGGGCTGCATCAAAAGCAGCGTGGCCAGCAGCTTGAGGGAGGTGATTCTGTCCCTCTACTCTGCTCTGGTGAGACCCCACCTGGAGTACTGCATCCAATTCTGGGGTCCCCACCACAAGAAAGACATGGACCTGTTGGAGCGGGTCCAGAGGAGGGCCATGAAAGTGGTCAGAGGGCTGGAACACCTCTCCTATAAAGAAAGGCTGAGACAGTTGGGGTTGTTCAGCCTGGAGAAGAGAAGGCTCCAAGGAGACCTTATTATGGCCTTTCAATGCTTACAGGGAACTTATAAGAAAGATGAAGAGAGACTTTTTACCAGGGCCTGTAGTGACAGGACACAGCATAATGGTTTTAAACTGAAAGAGGGTAGGTTTAGATTAGATATAAGGAAGAAATTCCTTATTTTGAGGGTGGTGAGACAGTGGAACAGGTTGCCCAGAGAAGTCGTGGATGCCCTGTCATTGGAAGTGTTCAAGGTCAGGTTGGACGGGGCTTTGAGCCACCTGATTTAGTGAAAGATGTCCCTGCCCATGGCAAAGGGGTTGGACTAGGTGATCTTCAAAGGTCCCTTCCAACTCAAACCATTTGATGATTCTATATCTATTTATACACATATATATGCATATACAGACATATATTTACATACATGTATATATACATATATTTTATACATTCACGTACATGACTTATGGAGTGACATACAATGCATCTATTTTTAATTAGACCTGGATATAGAACTCTCTCACAACTTTTGCTCTCTTGCAATAGAAATCAGATAGCTTTAATAAACTCTGCTCTTTCTGAAGCGTCTGAGGAATATCCCAGGACTTCTCCCACAGATTTCTGTCCTACTAGTGGTCATAGATGTAGCTCCCACGGATCACATATAGGCATGTGACAATCTCAAAGTCAGTGCCTGATTTCTTTTTAACAGCACCCATATGGAAAGATTCACCTGGACCATCCCAAGATGATGATGACTCACAAGGGCTTCCTATGTAACACCGCATGGATGCTACTTTATGACCATAATGCTACACACTTTAAAGAGGTCCCGGCTATGTTTTTTGTCATCAGATGCTGGCTGTAGCCTTACTGGATGTCCTTGCTGGTGCCCAATGAGCATTTCTGTGCTTCCATTACTGGCTTGCTGTTGCAGCTCTTTAATTCACCGTGTCACTTTCTCCACTATTATGGCTTTGAGAGCTTATTTGCTGCAGGCAACGGAGAGCTTGCACAACAGTGTGACATGAAATGTAGCACTAGGCTGCTAGTACCTACTGTTGGTGCGCTGCTCCAGTCCAGCAGCACGGTCTGCGTGTGTTTATCTCTTCAGTTTGCCTTTTCAATATATTCTTTTGGCAATCTTGACAACTGTTTCTGCTTCGCCATTAGACTGGGGGAGATGCTGAGAAGGCACGATATGGTGAAAGCCTGCTGATGCCGTACACTTCTGACATGCAAAACTAAGGTCCATTATCCATAACAACTATTTCTGCAGCCCTCTCCCAGGCAAATTCACCCTTATGGCCATCAGTGATAGAAACTGCTGCTTTTTTATGTAAGGGATCCATTTCCCAGCCGTCAACAAAAGCACTCTGCATTCACTAAGGCAGGAGGGGAAAAACGAAGACGAGACGAGCTGTGGGGTTTTGTTTAACCTTGTTCCTCAGGGACACCGGCCTCCTTACAGCCGCCATCCAGTAGACCAAGTGCTAAGTAGCTCAAAGCAAGATGGCTCCCTTAGGGAACTAATGGAGTATTTACACAATGAGGCTGCTGACAGCCTGTCTGTATTAATACTGGTTAAAACAAAACTTGAGACACTCACAGAGCACAGGTTGGCAATTTAGAGGAGTGAGCTGACAGCATTGGAAAATAAAGAGAAAACAGAGAAAAGAAGAGATGCAGTCTCAAAAACATTGTTTTTGCTGAAACGCTGCTAAATATCAATAGATTTCAAGGCCCATGACAGAGTGAGAAAATGAACTTCTGAAAAACTACACTTGTTCAAAATCCAGCTCGGGACCATTTCTTGTGCGAGGAGACCTAGGTCCCTAACGGAGACCTAATGATTCAGCCGTCGCCACTGCTAAAGGAAGAGTCCTTTGTACCTGTCAAATGACATTAGCCGTAACCCTCGCAAATGTCTTCACCAGAGGCGGCTTTGCTGCGGGTGCGGGTGTGCGCGCCCTCCTCTCCAGGCTGCTGGAGGCCGGGGAACTGCTGGGGAGGCTGCGGGGCGCCTGCTCGCCTCTGCACCTCCCTGGCCACGGGGCCAGCCTCTCCCTGCCACGCCAAAGCCCTTCCGCAGCAGGGGAGGAAATCTTCCTCCCTCCCCGCCGCAGGCTGAATTAAATTGAGGTGCTCACCCTAACTGGCACTCAAGAATACTCCCGTTTTTGATATTACGGTCAGCATTTGCTTCAGGGGAGGAGGGCTACATTTTAGAGAAGGCAGGGGACACTCTTAGACAAGGGGCATAAGTGAATCGTAATTTTCAACAGCTCTGCTGGGAATATATCAGAACCTCTGCTGTGCAACCACTTTCTCTCGTGCAAAAGAGGGAGGAAGCCTTGCCATGTTTCTCCACCAAGGTACACCAATAGATGCAATTAGTTTGAGCAAACAGAAGATTTTCTCTGGACTTCGGTTTAGTTACCAAGACTAGAAGAGGGATCAGCTTCAACTGGGTTTTTTTATCTGTTGAGCTCCAAAAATGTTAAACTTACATTGAACGTAGAAAAGGCAGAGCTTTGAGAAGCTTTTGTTTCAAATAAATGAACAATGCTATCAGAAATATGAAGTATGGCATTCTGAAGTATGACATTGCGTTTCAATTCCCCTGTCAGTCAGGTATCTTTCATGATGAAAAGTTGTTTATAAATTTAAGGCAATACTAAGACACTATTTTTCTTTTTTATCAAAAGGAAGAAAATATTTACATTTATTCTCTTTTACATGGTTACAAGTAAAAACAATATACATAAATACTGTATGGGCTAAAGGGATATACTTCTGCCATGCACTTAGCCTTTATTTTGCACTGTGATTTTGTGTTTCCCCCCCTCTCTCCCCCCAGCTGCTGCAAGTCGTTTAATGGATTTTATGTTGCCTAGGTAATCTTAAAGGTTTTAAACTTTTTATTTTCTGTTCTGCTTTAACACTGATCTCATTGTAATGGCAATTTTTTGTTTTACATCTGGGTCATATGTGTCATATGGAATGTGTCATATCATTAGCTTATTCACTCCAATCTTTGTACGCTTGCTAAATATACCTAAGAGAAAGTCACCATGCTGAGAAGATGACAAGATGACAACAGAAATCTACATTCCGTTTTGCTCAATTTCACATCTCACAAAGTACAGGTAAAAGGTCACATCTAGTGAGATCCTTCATCTTGCATCCCTTCCATCCTCCCAACCAGAGGAGATCAGGCTAGTTCACTTGAAACTAATGACACAAAGGCTTTGCACTAGTCCTGCTCCTCTCCCTGACACATGCTCATTTGAAGAATAAACCAACAACAATTTAGTTGAGATTGGAACTGTGTTTCCTTACAGCCTTGCTCATAATTCAGAACAAAATGCTACTTTAAAAAAAAAAAATCAGCGTCTCTAAAAAATCTAAATATCAGTGTGTCTAGGAAAAGTGTAATTAAAGATTTTGGCTTTGTAATGCCATACTGACAGACAAGCAAAATGTGTCCTGTGAAGTGTCAGCAGAACAACTTTGACATATGCCAGTGACATGCCCTTCCCTGAAATGCTGTGTTTAGTTCTTGCTGTCTAACTCTGGATTGTGTGAGAACTTGTCAGCTCTGAGGTCCCGATGGTTGTGTCTTGACTGGAGAAGACCTGCTAATGCCCAGTTGTGTAACATCTTTTGCTTAAATTTTTTAAGCACCATCCAATGCTTGGATTTCTAGTGGAAAAATAGGTATGTAGGCAGAAAGGAAGCTACAATTTTCTCCAGAAATCCCTCTGATAACCGGGAGATCAGGACTGTGAAGTGCTCTGAGGAACCCAACTGCCTTACAATTAGGACAGAGACCAAATGAGGATAGAGTAAAAATAGGAGTCGAAATAGCTGGCAAAAATGATAAGAGGCATGGGTGGACTTCCAGATGAAGACAGATGGAAAAGATGTGAATGGCTTAGCTGAGGGAAGAATGGGTCACAGATTATTGCAGCAAAAGTCAATTGGGTGCTGCCATTTGCCTTTTCTTGCAATACCAACATAAGGGAACAGTTGATGACACTGAAGACAGATTTAACTTTTTTTTAGGTGAAACATAATTAAACTGTGGCATTCACTGTCACAAAGCAATGAGAAACGCCTGGAGCTTAGCAGGATTAAAGAGGGACCGGACCTTTATATAGGTAATGAGAACACGTTCCGTTACCTTAGTTGGCAAACACATTTTTCTTAATGAGAAGCGTAAAGACGCACATTTCAGTGTATAAAGCAACTAGAAACGTCGAGACGGGGGAGGCAGCGCTCCCCCCAGGCAGGTTATTTTGCACCTCAGTGCCTTGCCTTGAGGCCAGAGGCGGGATGCTGGAGCAGACAGACAGCTGGTCTTGCCCGGAATGGCAATTGCTACATTTCAGTGTTTATATGTAAAAAGTAACAGCTCAGTTATAACCAAAACAAATTTGAGTGAGATCAGTTGATAAAGCAAATCCAATCATAAAGAAGAGAGAAAGTATTATGTGTATGCAGTAAATTCTTGTACTGAAAGAAAATAAATAAAACCAGTTAAAGTAAATACAGCCCAGTAAAACTGAATAATGTCCAAAGTGCTCAGATATAATTCTCGCAAATGAAGGTGCCTTTCTGTTCCATCAGCCTGTGCCGAGGCACACAGTGCATATTTTCTCCGACAGTAACAAGCAATTGTCACAAGACCATGAGGCATTCTTCTGTTCTTCCTAAAATTCTTAAAGCAGCAGGTCTGGATTGGGGAAAAACACTCTTAGCCACAGAAGACTGCTTCCCCAGCCGGTGCAGACTGCTGCAGAGCCTTTGACGTCAATGGAACCATACAATTTATACTAGCTGAGGATATTTCTGCTCAGTAAAAACCTTCAGTAAGGTGGTATGTCCCCCAGCTAATTTTATTAATTCTTATAATTATGTTTCTTCTCAAGCCTGATCCTAGTGCTTGAATGCGAGGAGTCACTGAAATTTAATTTTACAGCTCTGAAAAACAATTTGTTCACATTCTCTGAGTTGTGAGATAGGTTTTACTCTGCACTCCCATCAGTTCAAACAAAACTGGAAAAGAGCAGAACCATGTGTTGTTATATATATTTGCTGGTTTATCTTGCTGCTTCTCATTATTTATAACTAAAAAAAAAAGCTTTATTTCCCCTTTGCTTTAAAGGCAAATTTGCAAGTCACTCATATAGGACATAAGCTCAGTCCTTTGGGGATTCTACTTATATTTTCTTTATCATTATGAATATTTATTATTTGCTCTTTTTTACTGATGAATAGATTTAAATTAACTTAAATTTGTGGATCATTTTTACTGTCTAATTTTTCAGCTTGAGACTACAGAGGTCATGGCCACAGGAATCTTCAACACGTTGCTGTATAAAAAGCTGTACATGTCTGAATAAAATGACATAATCTAAACAATTAGACCTTGGAAATGAACCTAGAACTAGGTGGTGAAACGATATAACTGTGCCTCTCCTTAACTAGTGAAAGGCAACCTTTCCAAGTTGAATTTCCACCATATTCCCCCATAGTTCCCTTCTGATCACTCTCCCATGTAACACTGGATGAGCAAAGTAAAATGGCTTGGTACAAAGAATGTTGAAAATATTAGCGTGTGTCTTCTGACAGCAATCTGCGTCTCCCGTTTCTCAGCTCTCACTTTGAATAAGTGTAGCCTTAGCTGTGAACAAATTACACTGCAGATTTGTAAATCCTGAGATAAATGGCTGTATACAGATGAAGGCAAGCAGTACCACAATTAAAAAGAAATGGATTACAGTGGTTTGAATGCACAGTGCAATACCACCAACAATTTAGTCCCATAAACCAGATTTAAATAGAGCAATCGATGACAAAACCAAAACCAGGCAGTGAAAGACCCAAGCCAAGCCCAACAGTTCCCACACTCAGAACAAGAAGTCTGGGGTTTGCAAGAAGCCTACACCTGCTAGCTGCCCAAATAGATCAGGATGGGAGAGCGACTCTTTGGCTGCTTGCTTGTCTTTCAAAATTGATAAAGGTCAAATTGACTGACATCTTTCCTGGAGTTTGAAAAGTGAACACAATACTTTTTTTTCCTCCTTTCTCAAAGAAGAGATTGTGAAAAGCAAGTTCTCGAGCAATTACTTTCCCAAGGAGCATACTGTGGCCTTCAATCAGCAGCCAGCCAGTCCAGGGTGACTCACTTCACATCTTTTTCTTTTCACAGTGACGCAACTCAAGTTCCCCACGTTACTGGAGTTTTAATGCACAAGAGCCCTTCAGCCGCTCGTGACACATGAGGTGGCAAGTGTAGTCCCCATGAGGAAGCTCTGGAAGTGAGGGACTGCCTCATCCCTAAACACTCCTGCTTATTAGGATTTCAATGCAGTTATGCCGTGCAAAAAAAGTACAGGAACGTGGATAAAATGTGGGAAATCCCCCTATACCAGGTTCTGCGTGCTGGTCCTCTGAATGCTGCATAATACATTTGGCAGCTAGCTGGAAGACTGAAACATTTGGTCCCTCAAGCCCAGATCTGAGCCAGGAGCACTGATGGATGCCACTGACTGAGCCAGTCAAGAGGCTGGCACTGTGTGCTGTGTGCTTCATATGGACCGTCAGGGTGGAAGGAAAAGCTCCTCCAGTGTCCCTGTGTCCATTGGTCTCAGCAAAAAAGAGAGGCCAGGAGAGGATTTTGCCTCCTCTCCCCGCCTGGGGTTGCTGGGGAGAGTCAATACCCAGGCAGAGCCCCCAGAGTCCTGTGCTCTGTTGTCAGGGGAGGGACAAGGAGGAGGAGGAGGAGAAGGACATCCTTGTACTGCAAATACTCTTCTCTAGCCTCAGTGGGCAGCAAGAGATCTCATTCCCTGTCACAAGGAGCCTTGGATGAAGACTGCATAGGAAGGATGGGAGGAAGGCAAGGGAGGGAGATAGGGAAGAAAGTCAGAAAGAGAGGCCCAGTGCTGAGGCTCGCTGCTCACTGCAGATGTAGGGAAAGAGATGCAAGAGCAGCGGGGGAGAAGGGACTGCCGTGGGGCTTCCTGAAGTCACCTCAATGCAACAGATGAGCATGGACATCTGTGTTCGCAAAATTGGGGCCCCAGTGTCCAGTGTCTAACACACTGCTGCTTGTCCTGTTGAGCACGTCTCTTTTATTTGGGTAGCTAAGTGGAGAATAAAGCTGTTTTAGAAAAGATACCAGACATTTTCAGGCAGGAGCAATCATCCAAACCATGTCAAAAGTTGGTCTAGGCTCAGTTACAGATGATCAAGGACAATGCGCTACTTCACAAGTTCAAAAGCTTTGATTAATATTTGCAGCTACTATGCAGCTACAATGCAATACAAGTCTAGCCTTAGGGCTTTTGTGTTTCTTTAAAGCATTAGCCATTAATAGGCTAAGTTTACCACTGGGATACAGAGCACTGGCCCAGCAATGCAGCTCAAATGTATTTATTTTTCAATCTATGGTTTTCAAGTACAGTGTATCATTTCTACAAGGCTTTAATGAGAGCCAAGAGGTGTACGTTATAAGCCACAAATTTCTATTTCTAATGGAGCTCGGTTCAGATCAGAGAGTGATTTATTAGCTTTCCTCAGCTTTTACTAGTATTTCGCTACAGAGATCAGAAATTTAGATTTAGATCTAAAATTCACAGGATAGCATCAAGAGCCTTGTTTTCAAAGTCAAGATTTTTTTAATCTTAAATTTACGAATGTTCCATCCTCCTAAAGGTCAATCATTCTGAGGAACAGTGAGTATCTGCCAGCTGCTCTGGACTGTCTCATTAAAATGAAAGCATTTAACTTCTAAAAGAAGAAAAAAAAAAAAGCATTTTTGAGACCATACATATTTAGCGAAAAAGCAGAAGGAAAGACTTTTGTCTAAATAAGTAACTCTTAGCAAGATGTTTATTACTATAGTTATTGTCAGTAATAACAGAAATAACAAGAACAATACTGTTTGTCACCAGCCAGTGGAACAGGGACTACCCTCTCCAGCAGAAGACAAAGACAGCGTCCACCTATCTGTAACCCGTAAGTTGGATGTAAAGTATGACCGATTCTAAGATCCATGAAGCTTCATGAGTAAGTCCAGCATGCTGGGTCCCAACACAGTCAGCTGGCAAACATCCAGAAAAGGCTGTCTATTAGGGTTATGAGAAATGGCCTTACATGATCACTGGATCATTCAGAGATTAGCTCTTGTGCTGAATGGTACAGGACCGAAAGGCAGGAGGAAAACCGGAATAAAGATGACAGAACCTAGAAAGAACTGTTTACTATTTGAAGAATTTACAAAGCAGATGTTTCCTGGAGGTGGAATCAAAGAAAGCTTGCCACAGATAATAAAAACTGTTATTTCTGACATATTGAAGCACTGTAAAAGAAGTTCCCACTGGAATCAATTTTTTAATAAAACACTTAGAATAACAACAAAATTTGAATATTAGAAATGTAATGCCACAATGTGCTCTGAATATTAATTAAAGCTGTGTTAAAAACCCCACACAACCTCCTTTCTTACCATCTAACTGAACTGAATAAGAAGAAAAATATTAAAATGCATAGGATACTAACAAATAGCATATATTGGTTGTGATAGAAATATTAATGTGCTGTTGACCAGTGTCATTTATTTTATCCTTGCCCAATCCATTTATTTGTGGTTGTTATGTTAGTAAGGCTAGACTTTAATATGGAAAAAACAATTGAAAAGTAAAGAGGAGAGGGGCATTTTGAGCTTATTCCTCTTTCTACAACATCTCCTTGAGACAAGAGTCCATTTCTGCTTATTCATGGCTCTCTTCTGTCACATAGACCTGTTTGTTCTCGCTGGAAAATCTGAGGACAGTAAGAGTAGAGTGACTCAAGTTTACATGATCAGATGAATTTTTTCTTCCTCTAATGGAAAAGACAGACATTAACTCATCCCTCTCTTTACATAGATTTATTATGTTCAATAATTGTCTGTTATTATTACTGTACATTGTAATCTATTTCTAATGAATCCCTCTTGGTTATGTTGAATCAAGTCTTGCATAATAAATTCTAATCTGTTAGTCATTATCTTTGTTAATATTTTACAGTCTACATTTATTACTAAGATTAAGAAATAGTTTGTACAGTGCTTGGTATTTTCACTATTTTTAAGTGCTATCTCTTCTAATTAGTGATCTCTTTGAATTTGCCTTTGCCTTCCTAGATTAGTACCAGCGCACTGGAAACATCAATGTTTTCAGTCTTTTTTCAAAGTCTTCTGCTGGGAAACACAAGTTACAAAATTCCCATGTATTTGTTAGAATGGGTGTTTCTTCATGTGCCATATCAGCTCATCTGATTGATGCTGCTTGGGTTCAAGCCTGCAAGCAGATGCATGGGACTGGAGCTGACAGGAGCAAAAGTGGCTGCACACAATCACATCTGGGCATTCTCCAGCGATTTCTCTTTCTCAGTTCTGGAAGGCAGAGATTTCTTTGGGGGAAGTAGTAAATCTGCTCAAGCTGTAAAGCTGCTTCCCATCTACTAGTTAGGAGGTTTTGGAGTGCGCTCTCCAGTCTCCTATTTGTAATACCTTTTACAGTTACAAATGTCTTGGCATAGAGATAATAACTGGGGAGCTATTATCAGGTCTTGTAATCTCATTACAAAAGAGCCATCGCTGGCTTGATGCGAGTTAGCCACGGAGGAATCCACGCTCTGCGTTAAAACACTGAGGGATACAGTGCTCAGCCCCCATTTAATTAGATGCATGGTAAGAGTTTGTTTAATGTCACGCCCGTGAGCATTACTGCAGTGAAGTGAGGGAAGGAGCCATTTCAGCCGGCTGAATAATTCCTGAACAGTATTATGTGCCTGAAGAACCCCCTCGAGTACTTCATTGCACATCCTTATGTGGTGGTGAACATCTCTGAGCAGGCTGCCATCAGGGTTGCTTTTGGTAGAATGGACCAGCAGTGCCTTAGCCAAAGCTGTTCGTGCCTTCTGCAGTCTTTGTTCGGGCAAAGGGTGAAGGGTGGATGAGCGATGCTCGCTTTTAGTGCCCCTACAAACGCTTATTGGCATTTGCCAATTAGATTTGCCAATTAGAGCCGGTTGGTAAACTTTTGATGATAAGCTATGGAAAATGCTGATTTGTTCAAGCTTTTAATGGGAACATATTGGGTTTGATTAAGTGTTTTTGGAAGGGTTCCTTAGGGCCCAATGGACTTGTAAAAAACTGTAAGGCTTTGCAGTAGATGAATAATTAGGTACTCACCAAGGCCCCACTCTGCTTTATTGGGGCAGAATCTGAACTTTTATATATTGGGCAAATATCTGGTCTGATCTGATTATGTGTACTAGCAAAAGCATTCTGCCTGGAGGGAGGCAAGGATCTCTCCATCACAGAAATCTTGAAAAAGTCTCAAAGTGAACCTGTACCATCATCCTGCCGCAGTATCTGTAGGACAGCAGGACTGCTCTCTGTCCGCCTCTAGGAGCACTTCAGTGAGTCCCGTAGTCCATCCATAATTTCTCCTGGATGTCTTTGTGAGATGTGATCTGTTTTTCAGAGCCCTACCTTTTTGTGGCATTTGTCAATGCTTTTTATACTGCTGGAAATAATTTTTGATTTATCTTTTCCTAATCTCTCAGAAGAGATTTCTTTAGTTTCCATTGCTCTATCTAATACACTGTGTAGAGCAGCTTTCCTTTCAGCAGTTCTAAAATGTTCTTTCATATGTGGTCAGTATATAACCATTTCTATTATTCCCAGTGTGTTCTTCATAACTGATGCCCAATGAGCATTATTAAACCAGTGTGAGAAGGATTATATTGAATAGCTAACTCCTCAGCAGCGTCTTCCCTGCTGGAGCGTGGAGTGTCTGTCCACGTTTACACACTGCATTACAAATGTTCACAGCAAAGTGGAAGAAAGCAGGGACGGGCAGCAGGCAGAGATGGCTAGGAAACACCGGCTGTCCTTCAACGTGCGGAATATCCATCCCCCAAATCTGACATGTCAACACTGATTTACCACGGTTATATCAATGAAGAGGAATTAATGAGTGAGACAACTCAGGCCCCTTCCCCCATTTCACTGGTGACTCTGATCCCTGATTTATTTGCAAAATTCACTGTGGTGAACTCAATCATCACTGAAGGGAACAGAAAACACCTGGCAGCGGAATGACAACCTCAAGAAGTCATGTGCAGCTGCCTTTTGCTGCGCTGTGGTGTGGGCACATATGCTAGAAAGGTTAGCTTTGGAAGCAGCGCACAGCAAAACTCGCAGTGCAGCCACTTAAGCAGTAGTTGCTCCAGCTGCAGTTTTCTTTTCTATGAATGTACAACGCCCAGGTTATGAAGCTCCAGGACTGATTAAGGCCTTTGGATACTTCCGTAAAATAAATGTTTACTCGGAACAAAACTAGTCACAGTCACAGCTGGTGCGCTGATGGAAAAAGATCAACCATGGAAACTGGGAAAAACCAAACAAGAAAGAGAGTAGATAGTAATGTGTGTGTAGCCAACAGATTTTCCATAACTGTGGAGCCTTCTCCGGGACTTGAGAATCATCCATAAGGTCACAAGTCTCCTGAAATTGCTGGGAAATTATGCTTGATCACTGCAATGCAAATGGCGGTGTCTTCTTTTAAGAACAAAAAAATCCAGTAAATGATTACAGAGTTATTATCGGTTCTCTGGTGCTATCCTCATTTTCACAGGAAAATTGACAAACATATGAAGGGCATGAAGATTTAATGAAAATTCAGAAATTAAAAAGGTATGCATTTTTGAAAGAACAAGTTAAATACAATTTTCATATTCAGGAAGAAGGGGAGAAATCACAAAGAGACAAAACTCTACAGAGAAAGGGAGAGAAGACGACAGAAGTACCATCCCCAGACAGAAAAAGCGAAACAAAATATAAAATGCTAGAGCTGTATAGCTTCTGAGACAGGGTATACACCTGGTGGAGAGTGAGAGTTAGGAGAGAGACTTCAGAGGAAGACAGAGGTTTCCTACTCCCTTTGAAGCGGGGAAGAAAGAGAAAAGGAAAGGGAGAGGCCATTGAAAGATTAGAGAAAAAGAAAACTGAAGGAAGAGAGATCAGAAATAAAGAGGAGTAAAAGTTGCAAAATTCATTCCCAGGGAAAAGGGAAATGAAAGAGGAAGGAGGCAGAAAGCCAACAAAGAGGAGAAAGTAAAAATAAAGGAATAAGAGGAAAAAAGTCACTCATACACGTGGCTACTGAAAGCCATTGAAATACAGTTCTGCAGTCATCAGTAATATCTACCAGGAGATATCAAGTAGGCGTCTATGTAGGAGAAAATTGGGAGATCTGCTTGCAGTTGTGAGATGAGCATGAGGGATACCATTGGTAGCCATGGGAAAGAGGACAGCACTATATGTGTCTATAGTCTTCAGAGATGAGTCTCATATTTCCCCCTCTGTGAGAATAATGCACTTGCATATATGGACCCGTGAAGAGTGTGCAGATGTGTGCACACATGCACACACAAAGTATAGCATTTAGAAATGCTTGGATTGATTCCAAGGTAGTTGAACAAAATGAGGCTAATAAAATATAATTAAACATTAATTACTGTAACTATCAAAAATAATTGACTTGTACAAAGCACAGCACTCCTATTAAAAAGGGACCTAAGGGTAATAAAAAACATATACTATTCTGTAATGCAGACATAATAATTGCTATGAAGCAATTAAATTTATAGGCAACTGTTAAAATTCTTTTGTGACTATTTAAAAGTGTGAGCATTGGGCAGATTTGGTCCAAAATTGTCTACTATAAGGCAGTCTTGGTATTAATAAGAAGTAAACATTACCATTTAAAAATCAAACCAAAGCTGCACTGCTTCTTGAAGTAAATTTGAAGTAAAAATGGCTGCAGCTGCCATAAAAATGCTGCTGCATGTGTCCCAACAAGTCATCCTTTTTCCGTCAGCTTTTCTTTCTAAAAATCTTTTGAGCATGAGAGAGCCAGAGCTGGCAGATGAAAGTAGGAGAGTTGAGATCTTCAGCTGGTGTGAAGCTACATCACTTCACTCACTTCCTCATGCTTTGCTGATTTTTAACAGCGAAGGAAAGAACTAGCCTCAATGCAGGCAGAACTGGCGGAGAGACACAGACTGGTTGAACCAAGGTCACAGTAAATGAAAGAGAGCCCGAGTAAAGAAGAGTATTTCATCGGCAAGTGAGGCCGAAGTGGAGCTGTAGACTGAAACAGTTCATGCTGAAGACCCCCTACTTGCATTTCAGGGTGTTTGACTTCAGACTAGCGCTTAGTCTGCTCCTATTTATTGAGTGCCCATTAGTGGCTGAAGTGCATTAGGTGTGTTTCGGGAATGAATTTTTGGTTTACTTTCATCTGAAAGGAATCTAGTTTGCCCATTCTAACACTGTTCTGCGAGGTGAACCAAAGTCTGGTAAGTGGGCATGACCAAGAAATTAACTTCAGATGCAACTCCTGATCCAAAACAGGGCACTAATGTAGATGCACCTGAAAAAAAAGCTTTATGCTTTTTGATTTTAACTTTTACTTTTAAGGATCAGGATAGGTATTTCATTCCCTTGTGAAGAGCTTGTTCTCTTAGCTTGCCTTCAAGAAAAATAAAAGTTGAGCATTTACACGGAAACAACTCTTCTTGAGTTAGGGGCAGTGCTAGCGGCAGGGTTCAACCAGAAGGGGCAGCGATAATGATGAAGATTGCATGAGTCTGTTTTGCAAAGACAAGTGACAACAACACACTGTGGACAGCACTTCTGTGTGTTCTCACTCTGGGGGTCCTTACTTGCTCCCTCCGCATCGCCTTCTGTCCTCCTTTGCTTTGGCTGCAGCCAAAATTTGCTAATTATTTGGCTGTTCGTCTCTCATCTTTCTCATTTCATTTCATATATTCTATTTACTTGGAAAAGATTTTGTTCTAGTCCACATAGAATAAAAGAGTTGGAATGGGAACAAACAAAATGCAGAGCACGAAAGTTCATTTTCCTGAGCCAATCCTTTATCAGGGAAATGAGAAGCGTTGAAAATTTTAGAAAGACAAAAAAGAATACATTTCATATACTTCCTAGGCTCTACTCCTTCTCTACCGCTAATGTGTTGGCAACAGGTTGGTAAGTTAGTGACTTCACTCATTTTAAGAAAACATTGGCATTCTTATATAAAATGACTACTAAAAAGGAGTAAAATTTTTAAGGCAGATGTAATATATCATTGTGAGTTGGTGGAGATGCCATGACATGAAACATACTTGGCATATGGCGTCTTCACTTGTTGTACAAGAAAAATATTAAATGTAGCAAGGTAAAGTCAGTTGGAATTGTGAAAGAATGGCACTGCCATCTGAGAAATCATCATTACTATGAGACATTATCGTTACTATGTTCAATTTACTACAATCCACCAATCAAACTTACATCTACCAAGCAGCTCTGCTTTTAGGACATCCATTCATTCCTTCAAAGAAAAACGTGCCAGCCCAAGAACCAACTGAAGGGGCTAAAAGTATCCTGGTTTTGGTTACGTCTCTTGGACTCAGTACTAAATCATACCATATCATATCATATCATACGATTGCATTAGAATGACAAGAAAGTGAAGAAAAGTCTTTTTTATTTCAGCTATTCTCCCCAAATTTTCCATGTCATGCTATGCTTTCTGGGCATGCAGCAGGTTGCGCTACTCCTATGATATAAATATTTCTCTTATATAACCAATTAATCAGCTAAAAAGTCAAATAAAGCAACTATTTTTAGTATAATATTGCTAGTCATGCTTCTAGAGTGTTATTTTTTGCTTTTAAATAAAAGGACTTCTTCATTCTGCAGTTCTTTCCCATCAATGTGTGGGGCTGTGCCAATTCAAGCAACATTTCTGTATAAAGAACACTGATTAATGATCCAAAATTCCAGGCAAGCTTTATTGTCTCAGAGTTGCTACTCGAACTGCTTGCAAAGTTTCTGCAAAAAGATTTAAGCTATTCATATATAACACCCAAAGTATTCTTCAGGCTTTGCCTCTTTCAGCCCAAAAAGAACGAACCAATCAAAGAATTTTGAAGAAAAATTATATTATTAGGCAAAAACTTGATTTTTCATGAGAAAATATTTTAAATTTTTACTAACTTTCCTTCCTACTGGATATGGACTCGGCTTTTTAAATGTCTTCTGCCAACTAACCAGAGACAAGAACAGTTACAAACTGGCCTATGGAGCCACTCCTCAATTACTTCAATCTGGAATGACACAGTTTTAATTCAAATTGAGGCCTTAATTCTTAATTTTTAAAATAATTTTTAGCATTACAAATACAAACTGTATCCCCAAATCCTGTATTAAAAGCAAATCAAGGTTGTGAATTATGAATTCAAAAGCTGCAGGAATTAAAGTACCTTCTTTGTTGACAGGAAAGACAGAGTGGTAAAACAAAATGAGTCTGAAAAATGTGAAACCCAGAATGAAAAATTTATTGTCAGGTGGCTTAAGTTCATGTAGTTCACCTAGTTTCAAAGAACACTCCTCTTGAATATATTACACTTCTACCTTAAAAAAGCTCTGGTGGCAGCTGCAATCCCTGGGCCAGTTAGCGCTGGATTTGGTTGACCACTAGTGTCTGGTGCCATCTGAGGACCCTGAGGTCCCCTCAGCTTCTGACTCTCGTTCCAGGCGAGCCTGGATACCATAGATTGTGTGTCATATCTGCCCACCCCTTGAGGACAGCTCACTCTCTTACATTCCAAATGATTTCAGGGACACCTACATGGGAGCACATTTTATCCCCACTGGATGTAAACTGGTGGATGTTTATAGCATGGAGCTACAGATGGAGAGAAGAGCTAAGCTCTGGGTGACACAACAGGCCCACTCTGGTCTCCAGAGTACGGGGCTCTGACTCCAGGACCTTTTGGTTTCACAGCAAAACTAAAGGTGCTTCATGCCTCTGAGGGATGGACACTAATGGGAGGGATGAGCGCGCTCTTTCTACCCTACAAAGGTGCACCAGGCTTAGGGGACAGAATACAACAAAACCAGCCTTACCTATGGGCAACATCTCCCCATTAATAATATCCACATGTATTCAAACACCACAAAATAAAGCTTTTTTTTTCCTAGAATCAGTTTTGTTTCTCCTCTAGGATACAGATATTTTTTGAGCAAAGGTCTGTTTCTACAGAATGTTGTGGTCAAGAAGGTATTGCAGCCTTTCTTCATACAACAAATGAGCCTCAGATTAAATATGCACTTGTATCATTCCTGAATGTTTATCTACCACATTACTTTCATTTTTATTAAACGTTATCATACACAACAAACGAATAGAATTTTCCTGTATTTATTTACATGTAAGACTGGATTTAGATATGGGAGATTAAGTACATTGGGAGAAAAAGAGCAATGGGTGACGATGGTGACAAAAAGGGCAAAATAATTGTTTGCAGCCACAGAGCAGTATTTGAAAAGCAGGGCCTCACCAAAGATAACTTGCAGTTTTAAAAGGATCAAATGGCTCCTGTTAGGTTAAGGATAACTTTCATACAAAGCAAGATGTGAGTGGCAACAGATTGTGCTGTCTGGCTGCCAAGATTTATTGAAGATAAAGGCCGCAAGCTAAATCATTTTCAGGGGCAATCCACCTCAGGATCTGGGAAGTTCTTGCTGTGTCTGATGTGTTTGCTACATCAGAGGCACAAGAGATGAGCCGGGCTTTGAAGAAGAGAGCAGCCTGTACAATACCGAGGAAGGCGAGCAGCAGGACACTACGATAGCCCTGTCAAAACCAGAATTTTCCTGCTAATACAAATCCCATCTGGCAGGCCGGGCATGTATGCCCTCTTATCCTGTCACAACCAACCAAGGCTGCAGCTCAAAGACTATCACGCCAGGCAATATGCAATTTTGTAATTAGTTTTATGGGAAAACCCAACAACCAGAAATTTTCTGTCTTCTCGGTAGCAATTGTTATTCTTTTCCCAGAGAAACTAAAGACAAATATCACTTTCAGCTATGTTAAATTCTTAAAAGAAGAAGTGAGGAAACTCCACAGAGTGCAATGAAAATGTTTTAAAAATGCAAATAAGGAGTGACATACAACAGAGAAGAAGGGGAAAGCTTTTTCCCAGGGAACATCAACTCCATTATTGAACGTAATCCCAACACTTATAATAAATCCATTTCCTTGAACAATTCCTCTTCTTTTTGAATGACCCTTTAAAAATAGCTATAACACAGTAGTCCTATATTAACAGTTGACTTCTCTATGTGATTAATCTAATTGTATTATTGAAATATGTTAAAAACGTATACACTTTCCACAAAAACAGGGCTATAACAAAAAAAGGGTAATGTGAGAAAAGCCCTGCATATCTGTCTTAATCTCACCAAATTTAAACCTGCTGAAACCAAGTCCTTCTCTTCAAAACACACACAATGAACAAGGGGTTTTTTTAATTCCGTGATTAACAAGAAAATTACTTCTTCAAAGTTAATTTATATGACATTGCTGCTTTAGTAAAACTGAACCGAGCCAAGATGACTGCATGTTAAATTTCGCCAGTGTGGTAAAAGTGATGTCAAGAAAAAATACCGTCGTCATGTTCATTTAATGGATAAAACATGAAGTGAGCAGCAGCAGAGATAAGCACCCTGGAGGCTGTTTAGTTTGTCACAACGTGCACACGCAGTAATCCCTGTCAGTCCTTCTTGGTAAAGAGGTTTTTTTTTTCCCTTGCTTTTTGCTAATGCAGAGCAAAGCTGTGGTGATTGCTGCTTACTAATGCATTAGACTTTTAACAGTGTAAACATGAAGGCAGTAATTCAGAGAACACTAAACTTGAAAGACGTAACAGACATGTAAAGTTAATTTGATTTACAGCATAATCAGGAGCAGAGTTCTTTTGCTTTTTCTTCCAATCTAAATCTGAGCCCAGAAAAATCAAATTTCTGCCTCCCCACAAATCCAAGCAGCTTCCACTCCCTTGTCTTACATGGATGTAAGAAGAGCCAAATTCGACCCAGACCTCGATGTTCTTTGGAGGAATCAGTAATTTTGCTTTGCAACTTGTCTACATTACACTGCCATTATCATTGTCTTCATTTGTTTACTTCAAGAGCATTTCCAATACACCAGGGGCTTCCCAAACAAAAAGCAGATACTACCTGGATTTGAGTTTCTTAAAGACTGAAGGCAGGAAGACAAACAAGAGGCGAGGTAACAGGTAACACAATATAAGCATGCACTTGAAAAAACCAAACAAACACACTCATGCTACGGCCACAATCAGTCAGCTCCCTTCCGCATGTCAGATGACGCTGTTACAATAAACAGCTCTGATTCTGCTTCTCCGATGACTGTTGGCCAGTTTCAGGCTGGATAGTTCAGGCCCCTTCCTCCTTTGCTACATGGAATGGAGGTGGTCTCCATTCCCCACCCTCAGCATTCCTCGGTGGGATCGGGAGGGCACAATCACTGCAGGTGATTTCTACACTTCAGAGGGTTGTGTTTGGCCTCCACAGAGGTGCAGGGCCTGATGGGGTGGGATGGGATGTGGAGGTTGATTAGAGAGAGAAATGTTTGAGGTGGGGAACGGAGACAACCTCTGGTAGCAAAGGAGGAGGGGGCCTGAGCTATCCAGCTTGAATCTGGCTGGCTGCCATGAGGCCAAGCAGACACAGAGCTGCAAGCTAGGGCTGAGTCTGAAGCATTTCCAGGGAGAAAATTTCAAAACCCCTCAGCCCTTTGCCATGGGCCTAAACTCTTCCCATTAGTCTGGAGACAAGGCACAGGCGGGTATGTGGTGCTACTGTGCATCACCCACGGTGCCTCAAGCTCTCTGTCCAGGAGGGGCCTCGTCGCGTTGGACAGGGACTGATCAAAAGAGCTGATGCCACTGATCCTGGGCAACATGAAGCCAATGTCGAGGGACAACCGAAGCTCCTGAAATACAAAAATCACTGCCTTTCTGAGCTTCTGTAGAGCATGTACACTATAGAAAGAAATTGCCTAGCACTCCCCCTTTCCCCCTTGACCGACTTCACATGCCTTTGCCCCGAGTAAATAATCCGCCTGCATGAATTTAAGCTTCTGTGAGGCAGATAGGACAGGCACAGTGAGTATACTCGAACGCGTCCTCTCAGATATGGCTGAGATGGTTTACAGGTCAGCTTCCAAAACGTCTATAGGCAACACTTCGTGATCATTGCTGGGACAAAAGCAGCTCACCCATCTCCTAATACACCTGATGCAAGAGGTACGCATAAATAGAAATAAAGAAAAGAAAAATGTACATCTGCACATGTGCCTGCCAATGATTAGACAGGTATCAAAACAAAACAGGGCCAAGCCTGGAGGATTTTACCACAGTCGGATGCATACAATACGGCATAGACCGCTACAAGAGAAAAACACCGGACAGTGAATATGCTAAGATAGAAGGCTGCAAAATGGAAAACACAGATAGCTTTGTGTAACTCAGAAGCATCATCATGGAGGACAATGACCGCTCCAAGGGGACTGTGAGGAAGACAGTGCTGGCACCACCGCCCCAGAGAAACAGGAAGCCTATGTGGGGAGACGGGACTCTCCTGAGATGCAAAAATGAAACTGTTCTGCACGCATGCTCTCAGTCCTGCTGAGATGCAACAGAGATGTGGACCTTTGAGAAAGCTGCCAGGCAGGGACTCCCAGCCTCTGAAATGAATTGTTTACGGGCAGTCGAGGAGATGGCATGAGAAATGAGATAATCAAGGAGAGGATCTGTGTGAAGGAGAGTCCCTGGCACGGTAATCAGGAGGAAGCACGAGCTGTTGGGCATGCTTGCCAGACGAAAGACAAGGACTTGCATAAAAAGATCACGTCCTTTGGCCAGAAAGGTTTGGTCTGTTAAGCGGTGAGACCACATGGCGGAACATTTAGGCAGTGCTTTTAAGACACCATGCGCCCAAGCTGGAGCCAGAGCCTTGCTAAATGAAATGCAGGAGCTCAGTGCAATGCTCATTAAGCTGTGACTGTGCTATCAACGTCCCTGCCTCTCTGGGCCACCTACAAAACACTTCACCGACCCGCCAGGCACATACCACCCGCTTCAGGAAGCTGTCGGGAGAGTCTGGCCAGCCGATGGTGGCAGTGCCCCCAGGCAGATAGGACTGGTGTGGCTGAGCCCTCTGCCCTCTACTTGGCTGTAGTGGGGTAACTCCTTTTGGGTTACCCTGACACTCCCCTTGCCTGCACTGCTTTGGGGGGGCATGGGATGTACCCCAGCCTGGGAGCCACGTGAAACTGCTCTGGAGCTGATGCAGCTCAGGGGCCACGATCGACCAACTGTGACACAAAGAAGGAACAGGTGTCCAAAACCCAAAAGCAGGTATATCCCTTCACCTATATCAAGTCAGCTACAGAGAAACTGTACCAGTCCCTTATACTGGCCAGCCCAGGGTTTGCTCTGGCAGGCAACGGTGCTGCAGCGGTAGGCAGCGGCGAAGCAAGACCACCCCTCCTGCAGAAGGGGGGCGGCGAGGCTGGGGACGTGCTGTCCCCACCGCCTCGGTGCAAGAGGTGTTAGTGGGCAACTCTGGCAAAGGCTCGAGCTGCACTTTCTCAGCAGAGCTCCCAGGTGTGTGCAGCCATCCCGTGCACGCAATTACGTGATTTCAGCGCAGTAAGCGTTTTTCAGCCTGAAGAGAAATGAGATCTCCTGCACTGCCGTACATGTGGCATTTCATTCATCAGTTTTTCCAAACGGAAGACTTGTCGTATAAACAAAATGAGTGTGTGTGTGTCATTTTACTGCTTCTGAATGCCCTGCGAGAGAAACACAGCAGAATGCACGCCATTTATCAAAGTCCTGATGGGGAGGAAGGTATTTTTGTTGCATCCCTTAAATATCCTCTGTTTCTGCTACTTTCTCTGCTCTTAGTGACAGCAAACATCGCTTGACAGAGACCAGAACATGCTCGCTGTTTTCCTATCTCCAATCTAGCCCTTTTCTTAAAAAAAAAAAGGGTGAGATTTTCAAGAGCACTCTTGCTGAATTCAACCTCCCTCTGCTCACATTTGAGTCAGTGGGATTTGAGTCCAGTGCTGAACCTTTTAAAATTCTTACCATGTATTTACATTATTCTTTTACAGGTTTACTTTAAATAATAACTGTGTATAACATACGCTGCATATATGCAAAGCACACTTTCGCCTTTCCTGGCACCGAACTTTACAGATAGAGATCCTCCAAAATGCTTGCCTTTGTAAGATGAGCAAATGTCTGATACATGGGGTTTGTCTCCATTTCATGAAGAAAGGAAGTGAAGGAAAGGAACTGGACAGAAACCACATACCACACCGTACTGTGGAAAAGGTGATCAGGAAAGGAAACAGACGGTCTGAAGGGTATTGATGAATCTTTGGCTCATCTATAAAATGCAACATTTTTGGAAAACACTACTTGAAATATGCATTAGAATTTGCAGTGAAATTATCTCTTTCGACCACAGGTATCTGCCACAGACATAAGTATGTTTCAGGTTACATTAGTTCACTTAAGAGGAAGCTGTTAGAAGTACATCCATATTTGATACTAACTATGGAGCCAGTTTTATGCATAGCAGCTGGAACAGGGCAACTTGAATTAATAATGTACATTTTGAGCTTCAGCTACAGATCAGGTGGTATCCGAAGAGGAATCGTATTTTTGGAGTGCTACAGTCTGTCTCACAATAGCACATCACTTTTAAAAAACACTGTGAACCTTAGACGCATGTCTCGCAAGCTTGCTTGAAGCTGGAATGGTTTCTCACTAGACTATGTGGTTCCCCGAAAGCTCACCAGGATGGGGAATGATGCTGCTGGGCAGATGAGCTGGGAAAAATTGCTACTGGGTCTTCAGATGAGCCAGGAACTTTGGGAGCTGCCTGTATCCTGGTTGGAGGAGCCAGGTTATGCCAAGAGAATATCTACGTTAAGGGGTTTTAAAAAAACTGTTCTGAATAGGAGCACAACAAATTTTTGAAACATCAAAACTTACCTCAAACTGGAAACTTATAGTTCCACCTAGTCCTGTATTTCAACCAGGTACACAGAGTCTGACTTGAGTGGGGGATTTCTGTTGTGCTCTTGAGGAGTGATTTGAGATTTCCAGACCTTCTTCTGCCAGTGGAATTAAGATACCGCTCCTTAAAAGGCCAAGCTAATCACATCAATTGCAATGAGCAAGTGCTGCCACATAAGAAGTCAATAAGCCACCTGCAATTGCTTTGTAGCAACATATCAGTACACCTGCACCATTATTCAGAAGTGGTAATGACTGTCATACCTGGCCTTAATATTGTTACCAAAATACACTCTTACACACGCTGTGAAAAAATCACATCAACTCTATGTCTGCCCAGAAAATGACCCAAAGAAAGATGTACAGTTTGCAACCCCCTCAAGTTTCTTGACATACCTTATATATTTTTCGAACGCTCTGAAGTTCCTTTGACCTTCAGATGCCGTATATTGATTGCTCAGTGAAGTTAAACCTGCTCCTCTCAGCATCCTCCACCCGCCCTCATCTCTGGCAGAACTTCTATCATCTCTTGTCATCAGCTACACGAGCAACTCACGAAAGTAAGCCCTCTCTCTGTTTTGCAGCTTATCTGTATATTAGTATTAACTGAATGCAAATATAAAGGAGGGATTGTTATTATTTAACTATTAATAGAAGCTACTTATTCACTGAGTGCAAGCTTTCTTAAAACAAGCTCTGAAAGGATCATTTCTCCCATCTCACTCTGTTGAAGTGCTGCTACTATTGCTAATTCAGACTAGATGATTTTACCCTTGTGTGCTGGTTTTGGCTGGGGTAGAGTTAATTTTCTTCACAGTAGCTAGTATGGGGCTATGCTTTGGATTTGTGCTGGATACAGAGTTGATAACACAGGGATGTTTTAGTTACCGCTGAGCAGTGCTTACACAGAGCCAAGGCCTTTTCTGCCTCTCACCCCACCCCACCAGCGAGTGGGCTGGGGGTGCACAAGAGGCTGGGAGGGGACACAGCCAGGACAGCTGACCCCAGCTGACCAAAGGGGTATCCCACACCATATGACGTCAAGCTCAGCATATAAAGCTGGGGGAAGAAGAAGGAAGGGGAGGACATTCGGAGTGATGGCGTTTGTCTTCCCAAGTAACCGTTAGGCGTGATGGAGCCCTGCTTTCCTGGAGATGGCTGAACACCTGCCTGCATGGGAAGTAGGGAATGAATTCCTTGTTCTGCTTTGCTTGCGTGCGCGGCTTTTGCTTTACCTATTGAACTGTTTTTATCTCAACCCACGAGTTTTCTCACTTTTACCCTTCCGATTCTCTCCCCCATCCCACTGGGAGGGGAAAGAGAGTGAGCGGCTGGGTGGGGCTTAGTTGCCAGCTGGGGTTAAACCACGACACCTTGCTTGAATCCAGCACAAGTCTCATGTACTTTTGCAGGGGGATTAAACAGGTTTAAAATGATGTTTAAAAGGCCTTCTCACAACTCTGCTCAGGGAAGGGTGAGTTTTATCCACTACTTTTTTTTTGGTCCTTGTTTATGTGTATATTCATGGTTTTGGATCTTGTCAAGGTAGCTAGATAGCCTTTGCCAATTCTGTAGCATTCAACATTTTTGGAAAATGTTACCTGGCGTAATATATATTGCAAAAACAGATACTCTCTCAATCTTTTTCCCTCTGTCTTAATTTAAATGCAGTTTTGATTGAAGCTGGTCTTATGTGTTTTTAATTACAAATAAACATTTTGTTCCCTCCTTTGGAATTTTTTTTTTTTTGCTTTTCTTTGAAACTAGATGCTTCTTTTGTTTTCTATTTATGAAACCTTTTACAGAAAATGATTACTTCATGTATGGGTCTTCTGTGGCACATAGAGCTTCTGCAGATATTATTTTAATTAGGTTGCTTGGTTCCATTTCATTTTTAAATGGCTGTGGCAGGGACCTTGTGTTGTGATCTGCTGAATGGGAGGGAATGTCTGCTGAGGATTCTTCCCTTCTAGAAGTAGTGTATTAATGAGACATTTTCTTAATAAGAGCCTTGCGCCAAGTCCTGTAATCAGAACACGAGAGACACCCAAACCAGCAGAAACATTCATTAATTCCACGAGCCGCCATTTCTGCATTGCATTTAAATATTATTCCAAAAGGAATTTAACCTTAGCAGTGATTTGGGGTGAAAGGATGTTTATATATTACAGTGAGAGATACAGTTAGTCAAATTTATTGTGTCATATACTGATTGGGTTTCCTATCTATAAGGCTAGTCTTTCTTTAGAAACAAAACCCCCAAGCCGGTTAGATATAGGGCTGCAGTGCCTTGGAGTAAAGAAGCAATTTAGTACAGGACTTTAAAATTGTTACCTGATTATTCTTCAGTTTGCCCTAACCAACACTGAGAAATTAATTGGTGCCTGACTTTATACAATAGATTGAAATAATTCTAATTTAACACCTGTGAACTCATTATTAAGTCTTTCCAAGCAGAGAAATAAGTGTGTTATTCAACACTTCTGACACAGTGGTGCAATACGATCAACTGTCTCGATCCAAGCTCTCTGGGATGAGAAGCCTAAATCATTAATTAAAACAAAAACCAGTCATATACCTCATTATACTACTGTAGCTAGAAGATAAATCCTTCAGGGAGATCGAGAGACTGATCTACAAACTATTAATGCAAGTTCTCCTTTCTATGTTCACCAACCAATTGTATTAACATCTCGTATGGAATTAAAAGCAAGCAAATAATAGACAACTCAGAAAGGTATACCTGTTTTTTTGGATCTACATGTCATTATTTGCAAAGCAAAAAGAGCATGATAACAGAAATACATTATACTAGTGTTATAATCAGCGTTGGATTAGGTTACTGTATACAAATACTATTTTTTTTAAATAAGTGCTAGTGTACATACAATAGGTAAAGTAAAAATTCCGTTAATTTTCCCCAATATGTCATGAATGGGAGAAGAAAATTAAATTTTTATCACCAGATTTCATAAGTGTCACCTACTTGCATCTAATCCAAATAACAATTTCTTGCTTTTGTGAGCTCACAGCTTTTCAAAATATTTACCATTTGGGCTCGTATGGTTCACATTTGGCCTTATCTGGTAAGTTGCTTCAGTTAAATCCCTTAAGCCATCTTTAAGCCATGAACAAAAGTGAGTAAATACAGTTTACTACTGTTTTCTGAACAGGGAGAAAGCCCTTGAAACACTGGTAAACATGGTGAGCATTTTTATCGGTGACAATAAGTGCTCCTGACTTGAGGGAACTACAGTCAAAGTGGTTTAGAAGAGCACACTGAGGAATAAAGTACAGTATTTCCCAAAGTGTATGGATATCCACATACAAATATTGCCTGTCAAATGCACCCAATAAAAAAAACAGCTTACTTAAGTATAGGGGTAGGTTTGTGCAAACCCACCAGTAAAACGCATTTCTCAGGAAGAGGTGAGCAAGTCAATCAGCTGCAGAGCAAAGACTTATTTTCTGCAAACCAAGTACTACCTGTCAGTCTCTCTTATGCTTCTCTGCAGCCATCATGGTTCATTTGAACAATCTGATTTGTGCATGAGGCATTATAGATCAAATTTGCCAGTGGTACAGAGTCTCCTTTATTTATTCTTTACAGAATAAAATAACTACTGAAATGACCTAGAAGTTCCCCTTCTCTCACTCAAAGAAAATGAATTTCTTGGGAATAATGGGCCTGATTCTCATTATCACTAAACCATGCCTCTCCTCCTTCATCCTGACAGTGAATCTCTTTACAGTGAATGTAATGGAATTTAAATTGCAATTTCTACACTAATTTTAGGGCTCCTTTATAATGCCAAAGCAAGATAAAGGGACCTTACCATAAATAAGAATAAGGCCATATATAGTTCATATTGATCCACCTACTTCCCACCTTTTGTTTTTTCAGGGCATCGTGCTTAGGAAAATGATTTAACGGAGTTTTTTTTTTTTTAAGTCTGAGCCAGGACTTTCAAAATTAGACTCTCAAAGTATGTGGAGTCTGGTGGTTTCTGGTTTCGAGCCTGGGCACCCATCGGCCCCCTGAGCTCCTCCCCACTCCAGCTGTGGCTTTCCTTGGGCCACGCTTCGTCAGTGCAGAAAAGAAAGTCTCAGGCTGTGCTAGATCCACAGAAACGGTCTCCAGCTTATGAGTAACTAAAGCAGCAGCAAGAGCTGCTAAATTAACACAAAAAGTAGGAATCCCCCAAACATGAGCCCCTTCAGCATTTCCTGCTCTTCACAAAAACCTCTGAAAGTTTCATTTCATATCCGCAGTGGTCACCGGGCGCAGTGAGGGGTCGACAGAAGAACATCAGGTCAGTGCCTATAGATGAGTATTTAGTTTCCCAACTTTGGAAAAACTGGGCCTGGCCTTCAAATGTTAATATTGTGCAGCAGCAAGTGCTGCCAGTATCGATGTCGGTCCACCACTCTGCACACGCTTTCCTACAGCCTCATGGAAAACTAAGTACAAACCCCATGAGTGAAGCCACCTTTCTCCAGCTTTTCCAGCGCTGGTACTGAACTAGCACCAGTGCACTGACACGGTCAGCAATGCTTTCCCTGCATCTGCAGCCTGACCACCAGCGAGGGTGGAAATAACCCAAATAATGGTAATGTGGCTGATCAGCAATGTGGTAGTTGGCTTTTGTTTTTTCTGGTTTCATTCACTGCTGCTACTTTGTCCTGTTCTCCTTCTTCCCTTCTGTCATCCCCTGAACATTACATAAAGTGCACCAATGGATGCAGTTTGTGCGGCCAAAATGCTAGGACTTGGTTTACTACATTTAATCCAGAGGACACTGCCGATTGAAATAGAAGTTGGTTTTTTAAGTGATGATTAAACATTGTTTTTTCCCCTAAAGCTCAACATAGGACTTACTGAAGGCATACACTTCTCTCATGCAGCTTGCATCCGTCTTGTCTTCAACAGCTATAGCTTTATGTCTCCTATGCCTGATGTGGTGTTTAGGACTACTGGCCCCAAAGCTCCACTTTGGTAGTAGAAGGCAGCCATACTGATTCAGATGGGAGGACTCCAAACACGACCACTTCTGCAGCCCTTATCTCCGTATTAAAGAAAATGGCAATTACTGTCCGCTCCATGTAATGCAAATACTGTCCTGATGCTCCTGGAAAGGTGCCAGTGGGCTCCCTCAGGGCAAAGTTGGGGCCTTTTGTATTAGCTTGTTCAGTATACAAAACAGCTATATTGTGGGTTTACTGCAACGCTTTCTCAGCAAATGCTCAAGAAATTAATCACTTTCCAACTTCTCTGTTAATTATTTATTTTCATTGTCACTTTTTACTTAGGAATAAATGGATGCATTAAACAAGGGAATGTCTCATCAAATACACACAATGCAAAATTCAAACACAGAGACTTACGACTATGGGAGAACATAGATGGGAAATAGTCATATAAGAGTTTAACAATGATAGAGAGTTTAATTCTACAAGATATCCTAGATTTCTGATGGGAATACTTCACAAATGAAAAACACTTTTCAATTTAAATTAAATTAAATTTCCAATTAAGTCACAGAGAGCTGTACTCCAGCAGGAAAACCTACTAAAAATCACATATTTCTCGGCCATGAATTAAACATTTAGTATAGTTCAGTCTACAGTGACCCAAGATAGGAAGGACAAAAAGTACCTTCTGGGTCCCCCTCCCCCTTCTATTTTAAACCACGTTTTATAACGAAATGTATCTGACATCAGTTTAAGCAAGACTTTCTTCATTATACAGAGTTGTATCTGTAAAGTTTACTTCAGAAAACAAATCTGATAGTCAAGCTACTTGTGTCATAGAGTTTGATACGTTCATAAATATTTAAGATATTTTATGCAATATGCCCATCAAGTGACAGGCCAAAATAGCTCCTAAGACTTTACCATGAATTAAAAATGTGAAAATAATGGATTTTCTGGGTTGGTAGCTAAAGTGAAAATTGTAAGGAAAATTGGTCTCCTTTGAGCTGAATATTTTTGGTTTGTTTTTTCTTCAAAAAGGAAAGAAGGAATAGTAAATTAATTATACTACATCAGTCAAAACAATTTATTTGATTTGAAACCAAATGTTCCGATTTTATAATTTGATCCCTTGAAAAAGTAAGAAACGAAGAAAAATTTTGAAATGAGGGAATTCTTTCACATTAAAAATTTGAAACGTTTGACTTTTTGAAATATTTTTGGAATTAATATTTCAACATTTCTCTTTTTTTATTTTCTCCAGTTCAAGCAGTTAGTTCTGTTTGTCTCTACACTAACTGCTTTGGGGAATCTACTATTCACAAAAAGAAAATTAACTTAGCTCTATCAAAAATACGCCAAACTTTTTAAAAAAAACCTTGAAGCTCATGAGAAATCTACCTTTGCCTTCAATGGAGCCAGGACTTCTCCTCCTGTCTTTATCTACACAATAAAGATAGTGCGCTTTTTCTAGAAAGGATTGAGAGCAAACCTGGTATTCTGAATTTTTAAGCTACATTGATGTAGATTTTATGCATTATGTACCTTTCTATGATCTGTTATTTTTTGAACTGTAGCTCCAGGAGTCACGTAATTGTGCGAATCATATGGGAGGAAAAAACTCATGTTATCCAAGGAAAAAAAAATCCCTACAAACATCTTGCAGTGGCAATGGAGCTTATAAGATAACCAACATTGTAAGAACGAACACATCCCGCATGGAGCGGGATGCTGGAGGTGAGTCCCAGGGTATTTCCGTGTGCACCTCCATCAGGGACACAGGGCTGTCTCTTTTATCCTGTTGGATAAATGTGTCGTATTTGCGGGAACGTGGGGTGGTGGGGTGGAGAATCAGGAGTGCAGCAAATGTCCCTCTTTTTCATGACTAGCCCCGGGGGACTGTTACCATGCTGCTACTCTGATCAGCGGGGATCGGGCATGGTTTCCTCTCCAAATTCCTGACAGAACACGTTTCTTAACCATTTGGGTTTTGGAGTGTTGAATACAGGGCATCGTTTTGCCTCATCTTGGCTGACAGCCAGCAAGTTACCAGAGAGCAGGAGGTGACATCTATAATACATCTTTAAATCTCTTCTCTGCCTAAATGAGAAGAACATATCTATCTCCCCTATTTTCACACCAAGTCATCAAAGATTTCGCTGCCTCGAGTGCTTTACATCCCCATGCATTGATCCAAATGAAGTATCAGACCTTTGTTTTTATATGGAATATATTTGAAAACATTTGCCAACACAAAAGTAAATGCTTTTTTATGTAATAAGGAAAAAGGCATAAAAAGTTGGAACAGACGGCATCCCCGTGAAGATGCCTTTCAAGAAAATTTTGTCACTTTGAAGTGTGATTACTTGAAGTATTATTATAGTGTGATTTCACAGTGTAATTAGTATCATATGCACCTCTTCTATTAAAGTACCCTCTGTAACATATGCTGAAGTCATAAGTCATAATTCACTGTATCCCGTTTTCAATTTACTGTGTCAGCAAATTTCAGTGACATAATGCTACAGAGCAACATTTCTGTATATTTATTACTGTAATCACGATAATAAAGTGTGAAGACACCTTGCTAAAAGCTATAACCTCTTGTAAATGGTGCTTTTTTGAGGAAAAAAAAACCACTAAGTGAATAATATGCAATTCACAGCTACAGGCTCAGTGACTACTGTTCAAAACTACAGTAATTATTTAGGTATGCAACATGCTTGGTACAGCAGCAATAGAAAACAGACACAGCAATCAAGGGGGACAAACTGTAGACATCTACATGTAAGCTAACTGCTCTAGGTTCCCTTGCTGGTCGATGGAGAGGGTTACATGCTTTTAAGGATTTATCTTATTCTAAATGGATGTTTGGGAAGGTCAGGTTAATTGCACCTAAAAATAGCCTATTTATTTCAACTGAATGCAACAGGAGTCTTCAGTCACTAGTTCACATGACCACGTCTAATGCTAGGTCCACCCAGAAGACAAGAAATGGTCAAAGTCAGAGAAGACACATTTTAAATGTAACTTCAGTGGGAAATCCAGACAACTATGCCATCCTACCCATGCCCATACATCAATTCCCAGTGTGCCCATCCCCGTGAAATTTAAGCATATTCTTCTACTGAGAAACAATCCATCAGTCAACTCATTTTATATTTACAGATTTACTACTTCAGATAGCTTAACTTTGAGATATCCTCCATTTATAAGTAAGTTAAAGTTTACCTGCTGCCTCTCGTTTTCTCATGTTCTTGCATTTCTTTCAGTTAAAGGTAAGATTTAAAGGTCAAAAGAGAAAGAGGAAAAGTTGAATTGCAGAAGATAAAGGGACAATCCTTCTCTTAAGTGAGGAGCTATACAATCCACTGAACTCCTTCTGTTTGTGGAAGCAAAAGTCAATTGCTTCTCTCAATAAAGAATGCCAAATTTTGCATAGTCTTTCAAGGCCTGTCTATACCTGCTTTCACTATATTCTGGGGTCAAGTCTGCATTGGTTTCAGTGATCCTGGATAAGGCATTAAAAAGTTAACCGAAAAAGGAACAGGGCTGAAATCTGTTTAAATTTAGTGTTGCCTAGATCAAAAAAAAAAACTCAAGGCATAAAATATTGGTATGGAGACAATCCAGTGTGAAACAGACTATTAGTCTATGATTGTAGGGAGACCATAAATGTTTCATTCAGTAGACTCTTAGCACAGAAGTTTTAGTATCAATAACTTATGTCTTCTTTTTATTCAGTTTTCATTTCCACTGCAATTTTTGGCCAATTTTTCATTATGCTATGAAGCATTCTTGGTCGTTTTCTGTGTTGATTTGCAACAGCATTGCCTCATTAACAAATTACTGTAAGAGATCGTGTATTCAGAAAGGAGGTTTTTATCATCCTTTTATAATCTTCCCACTCTTTCTCTTTCTTCCTATTATCAAAATATTGAGGAAACAGAGTATTAAACTCCCTGGCATTTACAAACTTCACTAATCTACTGGGCCATAATCATATATGGAAATGAAATAATTGAGGAAGGAAAAATAAGCTTCCAAAGTGTTTATCAATATATTATATTAATGCCATCTGTCCCACAGCTATGATGTCAGATGTTTTTTTCCTTCTTCATTAAGGCATAGTTCGTTTACATGAACTGCTGCTTAAGATACTTGCTGGAACACTTAACAGCTCCCTCATTTGTTTGGTAGTTTTATAGGCCTCTTGTGCTGGAGCAGAGGTACAACAGCTTGCAATGCAGGAAAAGAAAAGATAAAACTACCCCGCTGTGCAGATTTAGTCAATTTTCACTGGCTCTCGCACAGAAAACAAATTGCAACCCCTCACAAAGAGTTCTCTTGCTGCACTGGCAGCCCTGACAAATGCAGACAAAAATGAGTAAATCAGGCAACTTCACATCAGGAGGAAAAAAATGGCTACTGCTCCAACAGCTGCTATCATAATTAAGAACAGATTTCATCACTAAACTCTTGCTGGTTGTGTCTGCAGCAAAACAAATACACAGATGTGGCACATTTGCATACTGAAAAATGTGTGCCATGTAACTGAAACAAATTTGCATTTTCAGCTCTTAAATATTCACTTTTTAATATGAAACAATGGGGGTAGTTTGCATGCTAATCCTCTGTCTTTGCTCATCAAACTCATTCAGTCAGTATATGAAATATAACGCAACACCAATACCTAATAAGTCCACATTTCAGTCGGGGAATCCAATATCAAAATCTGTTAGCATGTCCAATAAAATAAAATTTCGAATCGCTTTCTGAACTGTCCTTTAGCACTTCTATTTGTAAATGACATGTTTAAAAAAGAAGGTAAAAAATGGGAAAATGTGAGAGCGGCTTCTTTTAATCATGACATGCACTAAATTTATTGCTCCTTCCTTTATCCACACATTTTAAAAGGTCACCTAGCATCATCTAGTAGAGAAGAAATGCAACCCTTTTAAACTAAAAAGGGTATAGCATCACGCCCTCTGAAAGTAGGGTGGGATTATTAGTGCAACAGTGACTGAACCCTCACAACTGCAACATGTCCATCAGAAGCTGCATGTAATATCTTGAGAGCCTCTCTTATAACACAAAAAGACCCTCTGGCTTCTCTTCTCCTCACTCCAAAGATACATCTTTCTGAGCTATGGCTATTTCATAGCTAAATAACCTAGCTGGTTTTATGCAAACTCTCATAACAGTATTCTGGAATTGTTTCTTGTCTGTAAATCTGTGATAATTAAAGAAAGAGAATGTGATTATTGAGGTCCATAGAATGTTTAAAGAGCAAATCTGCAGATCTGCTGATAATTTGAAGAACAGTTCACCTTAGATGTATTTTAAGCCATTCAGTCATGCCACTATGCTTTCCCTAGTGAATACATTTGTTCAATTTAAAACCTTCTGCAGAATTAATTTGTTTATTTTAAGTATTGTGCAGAACTAGATGATTAAGTTTGAACACAGTTATTTTTCAGACAGGTGCACGTCTGATCAAAGAAGCCTGAATACAGCTTTTACTGCAGGTACTCCAACCTCCACCTCATCGCTCCTCCTCTTCTGGTACTCCTTTCAGAAGCTGATACGCTGTGTATTACAGACGGCAGGATTTACAGTCTGCACATTTCAGTGATATGCACCTGTACATGGAGGGGTTGGGACTTGTGAAGTGCTCCTGTAGATATTTGCATGCACATCTTTGGATGCTTACAAAAGAAGCTTATTGCTTGAGAACCAGTTTCTAGACAGTGGACACCTTTATAAGGCAAATAATTAATGCCACTGCATCATCAGAGCTAGAAGTGTACAACTATCTGCAAATGGTAAATGTCAAGATTTTAACAGCAAACCGGTGTGCAAAGAATTCAAATGAAATGTCCATTAACAATGAGGGGGCTACACAGCCAGGAAAGCAGAGTGGTGCTGATGATATGTACGCTTTTTTTCCATGTACTGCTTGTTCGTGTTTCGCAGTAAGGGTCTCCAGATAACACAAGATACTGTCTTTAACCTTCCAGCTGCCTCTACTGCTCTCACCCAGCATGGCAACACTGACAAGACGATTTGTGCGGCCTCAGGGATAGCAGCTGACCACTCTCTGTTGCTGTTCTCTGGAAATACAGAGCTGGCCATGCCCTCCAGAGGCAGTGGGAGACACCCACCAGAAGGTAAC
Organism: Calonectris borealis; assembly: GCF_964195595.1. Taxonomy (NCBI): domain Eukaryota; kingdom Metazoa; phylum Chordata; class Aves; order Procellariiformes; family Procellariidae; genus Calonectris; species Calonectris borealis. Next base: position 148,108,886 of record NC_134312.1, read on the forward strand.
AGCACCAGAAATGGAGCCCAGGTCTCCTGGGCTGCAACTCAGTGCCTTTTGCGCAGGACTACACTGATCCTGCACCAGCCAATCCTTTTCTTTCTTGTTTTACTTGTCTGATCAGCACGGGACATGAGAGGTGTCACACTGCCTGGGTAATGTTATGTTTGAAGACATCTATAATGCCAGTACTGGTGTGCAGGGTACTAGACCTTATGTGGCGATAATCTATCACTTAAAATAAACGGGTATCAGACTTGATGCATAGGTGCACAAGCAGGTGATTCTGTATCTGTAACTTTGTATGCATAGAAAAAGGAGGCCAAATCAGGACTTCTGCAGTTCAAGCCTGAATCTGTTCCTCGAGCAAAATTCTTTGGCATTTTAGAATGAGCCCTGTGTTTGAACCATGAAATACCTTTGCAATGAAACTTGTTGGACTGATGTCTTGAAAAACACAGTTTTCCAGATCTGTGCATAACTTTATTATTTGTTCTTTCATAACAATATTTTCATCTTGAAGAATGGCTCTTAAAAGCTGGTTCTTAAAAGGAAAAGGGCACAGAAAACTTGAGAGATGGTGAAGGGCCTTTCCCATCTTAATGACAGTCAACACATAACAATAAACAAGTAACTCCAGGATTTTGGGGAGTAAACAATATCCAAAGGACCTGCCATATGAATCAACTATGTTTTTGCATATCTCATAGCTGTAGATGTGCAGTGCAAGTGACATAGGAGAAATGGCAAGAAGCCCATTTTTGTGCGCATCTGGATTCTGTTTTGGTTATCAAGTCCTCATTCCTGTTTGTCTGGCAGGTGTTGTGCATGCATTTTTAAGATGAGTTTGCAGAGGTTTCCAAGGGAACTCAAGGTCATGGTTTCTTTCTTTTTTCCATCTAGTCTGCGGTCCACTTTATCATAAAGGTAATATCAGTCAACTGTTCAAGCCTTTTGCAGTTGTTCCTTTACTTTATTGTTTTCTTTTTTTAAGCAGTAAAAAAAAGATAAAGAAGTAGAAAACAATCAGAAAGCGTAGCAAAGGCTACATAATCAGTGAATTTGCTTTCCTTTATGCATTTAAAATTATTAATTTCTTAGCAACCAGTAAACTAGTCTCTGCAAAGCCATCCCCCCGCAGCACTTAAGTACAGTATTTTCCATTCTATTAGAGCAAACAGGGCTCAGGAAAAATTGGTGGGTTGTTTTTAGTGTCAGAAATCAGATAACTAAGCTCAGCTCCAGGACACTTGTATGAGTATTCCCTGGTGCATGCTGCATCAACAGCAGTCAGGGAATCATTTTGCTTTTGAAGGACACAAGCTTTGGGATTTGGGATATATACAGTCTAGATATATCATTCCAATGCTGTTTGCATGAAAGTCAATGAAAGCTTAGTTCAAATGTAGTTTTACTCAACTTACTTATAAACTAAAAATAATCCTCATGTTCTTAAAAATATTGGTATCTAAACTTTCATCAGTGCCAAGTTTGTTTTGTCTGTATGCAAAGAATTAAAGACCAGGGTGGAGGTATGGGCTAGTCAAATCTGGACTTTTTTGTCAATTTATATGCATTTTGAAATCTGAAACAAATATTTGATTGCAAGTTATTGGGTTGGAGGTAGCCTTCAGTCGCCAGGTATTGTTGTTATAATGGAAAAATGGTAGCATTAGTTTAATGTATTGTAATAGCACAGGGTAATGATCCTTAGCTCAGTAGTACTGAAACACCTTGACAACAGCAGTTGAAGTCAATGGGAGCATTGCAAGTGCATATAAAAGTGCAGTCTGCAGACCATTAGGCATAATTTCATCAGATCTTTATTGGAATAAAAATTGCAGTTAAGCTTCTGTTGTTGTGTTGGCAATTTAGAAATCTGTATCTGTGTACATGAATTTTACAAAGACCCTCTGTTAAACCGGAGATTAAACCACTGTTAGGGTGCATGGACACTGGGAACTTACTTGGGTGACTTTTTTGCATCTAATAAGAGATCAGCAAGTGAAGAGGTAAATCTCCAGCCTTTGCCCATGGTATGTACAAACGCAACATACATACATTTTTAGCTAGACCAGATACTGCCTTTTCAATCTCAGCACTGCCATGCTGACAGAGCAGAGACATTTATACAAATCTGCCTCCCCTTGAACAATTCCATAGGTCTACTTATTGGGGGAGAAATGAGGTCTACACGCAAACAGCACCCTTGCAAACCACGCCTCTAAGGGTACGCTACGTGCTTACCCATGTACTCTATGTTTTTGCATAAGGTTTAAAACCAGATACAGCTCTGCTAAGAAAAGTCCCAGAGTCTCCAAGCTGGTCACATATTAGTTTACCTCTCCCTCGACTGCCTAGGGAGCGCTGCAGCCAGCTTGCTAACAGAAGAGGGGGCAGGCATCCCTGGGAATTCCCAGCTGGGCACCAGGATGCATCCCGTCTTGTCTCTGAGGGCAGGCGGTGGCTGCCACCAGACTTCCCTGCTCAGCCTTCCTCGCTGCAGAAACCAGCATACGTGGTTGCGGGCTGATGCAGCCCCTGACCCAGCTCTTGGTCTCCAAAACCAACACAAGCTCTGTCATCCCTTTCCTGGTGTTTTATTGGAAATGCTTGTTTTACTGGAAATAAAACAAGTCAAAGAAAAACTTTAAGTAATTTACCATTTTTCTGAAGCCTAAAGGGAAATAATGGCTCCTAATTTACTAGCTGAGTTCTGTGAGAGGCAGCAAAGAGAACACCGTCCTAAGAAGTCGTAACAAAAAAATACAGCTTCAAAGAAAAAATTCTTAACAAAATGCTAACATTACCAAAAGCCAAGAAGGCAAAGGAAATTCCTCTAGAAAACAGCCTCATGCCAATGTCAAAAGTCATGACAAGCCAGGAATAAAAGAAAATGAGGAGAAAGTAAAAGGAAAAGGCTTAGCTTTGTGTGGTCTCTGGAGGATGGAGAAGATAATTGTCAACATCTTTATCATCTGGACACAGCTATTTCAACTATGCAAAAAAGAGAGGGCCCAGTGACCCCAGACTGAAATTAGCACAAGGCCATTATGCATGTCCCCATTACTCGGCGGAACTACTTTCCATTTTTATCTTTCAGTAACACACTTGGGATTTTTAACATCTTGTACCTTGAATCTCAGCCAAACAATGCCAGCAGCTGGGAGTCACTGCAGTGGCAATGGCACCTGTAGCACTGCCAGCCTCTGCCGACTCGCTGTAGGAAGCGAGCTACCTTCAGTGAGCAATTACGATTTCCAAGTCTGACACTATCCCTGGAACAATTACATGCTTTGTGCAATGAGTAAATTTTATTTAGGGGAAAAAAAACCAAACCCATACCGCACCTCTTCCCACCTGATCTTGCCAAAGTCAAAACAATCCCACCAGAAAAGGGTTGTCCAAGCTCCTGAGCAGGCTGCAGAGCACTACTGCAATTCTCTTGTCCCATATGAACGAGAAAACTAACAAAACACTATCGCAGGGCTGCCAGCTCCATGCCCAGAAGGTCAAAAGTAAGCTTGATTACATAGGGAGGCATCAGTTTGTTCTCACATTCACAATATGTCATACCAGTAGGGAAAAATGGCAATTAGCGTGAGCTCCACATCATTTGCTTTAGTGCAGCATACTCAATACAAATGTCTTCATTTATTTCCTCCCCCTGTAAGGCCTCCGGCTCACACTGGTGGCTCCCCTCCCGTCTTATTCTGCACAGCTGCTGTATTTCTTTCCACCCGTCTCACACATGCACCCGAGCCATCCAGCCAGATTCCTTCAATGTCCTGCCCTTCTCTGGGACAGAAGTGCCCTTTCAGCTCCAAAGAGTGTCTTTCATTATCATTAAAGGAAATGCAGCGAGTCCTAACTATGTTCTGCCCCTTTGGAGCCCTTTTGTTGGTCTACCTTCTCCAGCAAGCGGAGAACCAGACGAACGTCTCCCGTACCAGCCGGGCTGCGCTTTCAGCTCCACCTTCTCCATCCTCTCCTCCTTGTCTCATTCTTCCTCCCAAGTGTGGTCTTTGCTCACCCTATTCAGACTTCCTCCTCCTGAACACCGTTGATGTTTTTCCATTTGTGTACTTCTCTCAGCATTGTCCCTATCTCCTTTCTCCAGGTGCAATAGGTTAATTTAGTTTCCAGGTTCCCATTAACCTTTCCTATGCCTTTCCAGGGCTGATAGGCTCTATCACAGGATACCTCTTGCTGTGTGCTTGTACAGCACCTTGCATAATGAATCCTGACCTCAAGCTTTTCAAAAACGTTATCAGGAATTTAAGCTTCTTGTCAAACCCAACAGAAAACCATCCTGCTGTATGTTTGCTGAAGAATATGTGGGAAAGGAAGAATACGCAGAGCTGACCTCTCCTCACGGCTCTTGGCACCATCCTACAGTTTCCCTCTATCCTGTGCATTTAACCCTCAGTTGCAGTCATGCACCTCAAAAGCCTACCTGAATCAAGACAGTCTAGTTTTTAATCTGAGCATATCACAGTTTAATCAATAATTTTTTGTGTGCGCCTACTACTTGTTACTTAATCTGTGCAATACAGTTTGGGGGGAAAAAAAATCCAGCCTATAAAACCTGTTGGTGTAAAGATAAGCACTTTATTTAATATCCAATTAAATGTGGTCACCAGAGGAATCACAGCTTATGCAACTTTATCAGAAAAAGATTAATCTATTTCAGGCTTAACCCAAAATGTCATAAAAGAACTCATGAATTTAGATAGGAATCCACTTATTATCCAAAGACATTTTCCTATTGAGTAAGAACAGCCTAAATTGCTGCCTATATTTATTCTTGGTTCAATCAAATTTCTGTACTCAGTAGCTGTCATTGATTTCTAGGACAATTATCAAACACAAATGATGAACAAACTGAAGGAACATTATAGAGTCTTTTTCAACTCCACAGTAATCATTAGAAAATGCACAGCCTGCTCATTGATAACGGTTTAACAGCTCACAGGGTGACATCATCACATTTAAAAGATAGTCACACCCGGAAGGCAGAAGATTTTTTTTTTTAATAGCATTACAATTTGCCATTTTAAAGTTAATTGTATTTTGCTTGGTGTTTCAAACTACACAGGCTACACTGAAGTTACTTTGTTCATATTATGTGATCATGCCCAAAACCATGATTTTAAAATAAGGAGGCAAATAGTTGAATTTATTTATTTAAATTAGGCAGACTTTCTTGCCTGTCTAGAAACTGATACTCTTCAGTTCATTAGCTGAATTTCCCACAGGGCCTGCAAAGGCGCTTTTCATTTCTATACTGTTTGATTTGTCTAGTTGATTTATTAAAATAAAGTATTCTATATTAAAATTATTGAATAATAACCATTTGGTTTCATCTTTCCATATTAATTATTATATTTAGTAGGATGCGCATTTCACAGATAGTACAGAAAACTTGTTTTAAAAAAAAAGTGCATAGGTGTATCTGTGGAAGCAGCAGAGCAGCCACTAGCTGCTGGGGCGCAGCACTTTTGATTTCTGTCTGCCGGGTCAACCTAAGGCAAAGGATTCAAGTGCAACGGCTAAAAATCAGTATTAAGCAGTGATTTTTAATGGCCTACTTAAAAGGAGTTCGGTGATCCAGCCCCCTTCCACCGAGTGCAAAAATACCTATCTATAGTCAGGGCATAAAAGGTATCATTCAAAAAAGCTGCAAGACTATAACTCACACCTGATTACAGCGCATTTGCTGTATCTCCCCCTCTACGCTGTAAATTATTTTGTGGTGCTCTACAAATACGGAGCTCGTTTGCAAAGTTTGGCATGGATGTCAATTTAGTACAAATTCTGCAAACAATCTGGAGGATCATTTACGTGGACAGCACCTTCCTGTCACTGAATGAGAAACCTAAGCTTCAAGGAAGAGGTAGTGGATGTCCATTAGTGGACCAGCCCGTGCTCTGAATACACAAAAATCCAGTCTAAGGAAAACAGCAGCTTTATGTTAAGAGCCAAGCTCATAGACAAGAAGATGGGAGCAGGAAATGCGATCCAGTCCGTTTCAAGAGAAATAAGTTAGGCCTGCATTTGGGTCTATTTTAGGAGGAGAACCCAGCCTGGACACCGCACCCAGGCAGCAAAGAGTCGAGCAGGTGGGAGTTGCTCCCATGCCAGGCACTGGCAAAGCTGCCGACCCTGCTGGCCCCCCGGTGCCAGCAGCAGCTCCCGGCGGCGGCAGACTCCTGTCCCAGCCCCTGCCTGGCCGCAGCACTGCCTGCAGGGAGCTGCCAGCCCTCCGTGCCTGAGCTCACTAACTACCAAGGCTTCGCTCAGCGGAGTTCTGCCGTGCAGTGGCAGCAGCAGGATTCGCTCCTCCGTGAACCTTCAAAGATTTGTGGCAGGTACTTTTTAGTTGAACTTCCTCGGTGTCATCCCGTGCTCTTTAAATAGCAGCAATTAGCATATCTGAGAAATCCCCATTCAGCGTGTTTTATGGTCTCTTCTCTGTGTATTGAGATAGTTCTGTAAGTTATGTGCAGGGATATGCCATAATTCCTAATGTGCAACTGTCAGGAAATCACTCACGTAGATTTATTCACTGAAGAGTTGGTGAGGAAACTGATTCTGAATAGGAAGCTAGAAACTTTAATTACAAGAGAGAAAAAATGACTCAAGCACCTCAGACTGGTCAAGAAGCTCCTTTGATGCTCTACAGATATGTCCTGAAGTTAATAGATTAACGCAGCATAGAATTTCTGAATTCAAATGCCACTTTCTGCCACCGATTGTTATTCTGTATTACTATTGCTGACTTTCTTCAAAGTAATAACGATGTCAAAAAACAACCACAAGTATTACATCTCCATTTCTGGAACAAAACAAAGAAAGAATGAAGAAAAAAGACCGTCTTCCCTCAAGCAGTATCTTCTTGACCAAAGAAAGTTCATACAATGTAGAAAAGAAATATTTGTCCCTGTCAAATCCTGATTTTGCTACCACTGAATGCAATGGCAAAACTCCTATTAATTTCTAGTGGAGCATGTGCTCCACTCAGATGGAAGTGGCAAACCATAAGTGATATAATCACTCAGGAACTGTCTGTGCCTCAAGTGACCTAAATGATAGGAAGAAATACAGTGAGAAACATTAATTCAGAGTTTAGCAAGAAGCCTTTACTTATGCATCTGTGTTAACTTCCATTTCCAGCACAAAGTTACTGTAGAGTTCCATGCGCCGCTCTGCTACATGGCAAGCTGCAACGCAAACATCAGAACACAGAATTGGGGGTTCAGTTTCTTCAGTTTTGCTCTCTGCTTTGACACCAATTCACCTTGGCTGTGTCTGCTCTGGGCCTGCGGCCAGCTGTGAGCGTGTCCAGCCTTGGTCTGGGGACGGGATAAGGTGCATGATCCAGGTGCGCCATCCTGTCCTTTACCCCAGCCTCCCGCATCATTTTCCAGCTGGTCCCTCAGGCCGGGACACCGGCAAACGATGGCCAAGGGGAGCACGCCTGGTCTGCAGCGTAGCTGCTGGCGGCATCATCGAGAACGGTGTCCCCATACGCCTGCACCTCGGCTAGCTCCTCCGTAACCAGATTTAATATATTCTTTTCAGAGTTGTCGTTAATGCTTATGAAGAGCTTTGAAACTCCTGAATTGAAGAGATTACAGTAGTAAAAGATACGGTGTTTTTGGTTTATTGACGAGAATACAACTGGGTATTATCAGAAGCTATAAACCCTCTGAGTGGGGGAAAAAAAAAAGACCGGCTGTGTTTCAGAAGATGTCAGCTTTGTGTAGAGGTTGTTCACAGACATTCGGCATGTCCTATGTGAGCGTGAGGTTTCGCCTCTTCCACCTCCCATAGAAGCTACATCTACACCCAAGCCCAGCTTCGTGCACACTGCTTATGGGGGGAGATGGGTAATGCATTTTCCTCCCGAGACAGTGATATCACATCTGTGAAGAAGGTGATGGCCACCATCTAAATTTTTGTCCTCACGGGAGAGGACAAGCTTCTTTAGAAATAACCGCAATCATGCAGTTCGATTCTTTGTTGGGGTGTCCTCTGGACATAGGTCCATTCCTATCTGGGAGCAGGAACTGCACAGGAAGGAAGGATGCTCCCAAAGGCTTCCTCACGGGAACAAACACACTGCAGCAAAAAAATAATGTTTTGGGGCCTCCTCAGCCATCTCTAAGCTACTGAAAGATCTTGCATGCAGACTTAATCATAAATTATGACTGCTACTTAAGGTATTTTTCAGCCTGTCCCTCTCACATTGCACTTGGTCCTCCATCCCATGCCTTTCTTCTAGACAGCATACTTCCGCTCTGGACTGCTACTTCCATGAAATCAGAAATTAACCAGCTAATATGTTTCCTTGTATCAGATGTCTCTGATAATACGTTTTCTTGTATCAGATGTCCCTGAGTTTGTAATTAAAATCGGAGAAGGCCTCTTAGAAAATAATGCAGAACTGCCAAATTATGGCCATACTATATACTTTGTATTAATATTGGTTTTGACCACGTTTGTAATCAATAATCTCACAGCTGTCTTCCCATTTTCTACTTCAGGTCTAGAAGTTGTAGCAGTCACATAAAGCTCTACCTGCTTCTGCATCTGAATGCAGTTGTACAACTAGCTTTAAATAAATGCAAAATTTGATTAACAATAGATTATGCTGCTGGTATTTGAATACTAATAATCTCTAGCATGTGCAAGAAAAAGCCCCATCATCTTCAACATCTCATTTCAAAATAGTTACAACGCAGAGAGAGCATTTTAAATCCCATTTCTCCTTAAACATGTGTTAGTGATAAGAGTTAACAAGAAATACTCTTCGTTTTCCTCTCTTTCTAGCTACACAAGCTTCCCTTACAGCCATTTGCAGTAAATGCAGAGGAATATGAATAGCAATTTTTGGTTCTGAGAGAACATGCTGGATCTCAATATTCCTGACCCTGTGGCTGACTGGCCTGAATGCTTTTTGTGTATTTATCTTCTGAATAAAATGTGGTGTAAAGCTACTTCACACCGAGCCTCCAGTGCTCAGAGAAACATGCTGGTGGGGAGGGAAGAGAGTGGGGCACGTATGAGGGAATTTGGGAAAGGAAATGCTTATCCTAAACCGTGTAAGAAGCAACCTCAGCCTTTCTGGCATGCTGGTTTTAACTCATGAAGTAAAAAAGATACCATATTTCAGAACATGCGATTGTTATATATAAAATACAATTAAGAGATTTGGAACTACATGAATATGTAATGTACACATTTCTTTACAGATGCATTTTTCTCCAGACAGGCCGGTGCCTGCTCTAATTTGGAAGCTATCCATTTTCATACAAAGTTAACCAAGAGTGACAGGAAATCAGACGCCTACGTTATTTATCTTTTCTGAACTTAAAAAAAAAAAAAAAAAGCCTTCTGTTAATTACTTTTCTAGGAAGCTATTTTGTGATACCACAGGGATAGATCTTCCATATTCAGAAGTGCTACGGAAATGACAACTTTACGACGTGCAGGGTGAATAAAGTAAGTTACATGCAGATATTTAAGGGTGTATTTGTCTTCATTTACTATAAGTGAATATGTGACCAACAATAAAGAATTTAACTGCTTCTGGCCTGGCTGGATGCATTTACAACAATTACTGGAGGTCTGACCTCTTTAACCTTACACATCAAGTGGCACATATACATTATTTATTTAGCTGGAATTAACAGTGATCTGTGAAACTCGCTGTATTTTCCTTTGGTTCTCTTGCTCATCAGTCATAACTGACCCCCGTGAGTATGTTCAGTGGTGACAGTTTCATGTCACTCTGATTCATGAAACTACAGAACAAAGCAGTAAAATATTTTTCATGGATATTTTTTAAAAAACCCAACAAAACCCACCATCCTAAACCACCTTTACATCCTACATGATGCCTTGTAGATTGCTGTGAAGACAAAGAGGAGACAGAAAAGCTCTACCGTGCTATAATTATTGAAAAGGAGAATGTGAGTTAGCTCCTGCTCTGCAGGAGCAACGAGGGCTAGGACTCCACATCTGACTGCACACTGATAAAACACTCTAGCGTCGTGCAATATAAGGTCTGAGAAGCAGAGTGCGTCTAAGTAATTCACTGGTAATCTGAAATCCACAGCAAGCCCACCCTCACTCTCTATCCATACCCTAACCCTTTCTAAGCTCTCCCTTGTTTAAGGACCCGCCAAGCAGATGGGGAGGAGATGCTCAGCCGAAACCTCACGCTGAGGACAGCTTCTTGTGCTTGCAGGAGCGCCGTGCCACAGTGCACAGCTCCTGCAGCCACATCCGGAAAAGGACCGCTTTCTCCAACTGCTGAATACCCTTACAGGCCTGGGAGCAATCCATGTTAATGGGGCCAAAGGTGGAAAAGTGATAGCAATGCCACGTATCTTCTGAGGCGCATTTCACAAAGGAGGTCTATTAGACTACTTTGCTTCTGGTAGGGAGGATTTTTATTACATCCAGTTATCATCATCATAAGCACTACAATGGATTCAAAAATAACAGAAAAAATGTGCAATTAAAAACTGTTTTTTGTAGTTCTAGAAATCTTATTTCCTTCATCAGTAACTTCAGTGCTTACCAAAAGGAACTAAAGAAGCAATTATACAGGGTTGTGGACATTTTTATGCATACACTTTTGTATCAACTCCAGAGCTGATTCATAAACCAAACCATCCACTCTGGGGGGGTTGGGGAAGGCAAGAGGAATATACTTTTCTCACAATGAACCATATTCTTACATCCATTGAGCTCTCCTTATCCCAAAAGTGGTTACTTTTCCAACTTCTGAAAAGATGGGAAGACTAGTTTTATCAAAGGGAGGATCTGACTTATGAGAGACCCCAATGAACTGCTCAAAATATTTTTTCAATAATTAGAAAAAAACAACCTCAGGGAAAACTTGCAAAAAGGCAGGTGCATACATTAAGGAATTCCCTTGACAATCATAAGTTTACATCCAGTTTCAAGAGATTTTTCTCTGATGATAGTCATCCTACCAGTGAAAAGCAATGAGGAACAACAAGTGATTCACCATAGCAACAAATGCATAAGCACATACCATATGGTAATCAGTCCATACAGAAAACTTTAGGCTCTAAGTAAATAAATTCTTTATTGTCAATAAACCTATAGATAAGTTTAGCTAGTGCTTTCCCAGAAAAAGATTTTGATATTTAATTCAAAAGGGAGAAGAAACTTGTTTCACTGAGAGTAGAAATAGTGAAACTAGGGAGCTCTAAAAGTCAAGTAAAGGTGTCTAAACAGTGTATTTCCTACAAGACCTGCCATGCAAGAATAACCGGACAGATTAGGCCCACTGTTTTCAATGAAACTGGCCGCACACACAGTCGCTGTGTGCCTCGGTGACTGCAGAACACGAGAAAGGCAGAGGCTTGTGTCACAATTTGAAAACTATATGGAAAATCCATCTTTGCGCATTGCGGTCTCTGCTGTGTTTGTTAAGAGCGTTTCAAACACCACTCTATTTAATACATTCTTTCTTTGCAGTCTTACTCTGTTGAACTCTCCTACATAAAAACAGGCAGTAAGGCACAGCCCTCCCACAGACACACTCGAAGGTCCTGAATAACCCACGACTAGCAGGGATCTTTGCACCACACTGCTCTTGTTGTCCAGTTCTTCCTGTTTAACGTGGGAAAACATCCTTCATTTGTGGGGAAGGTCAGTGGTACCATTACAGAGATGAATTGAGCTGTGTCTTCTTGTAAATGCAGCTTGCTAACTCGTTCCCATGAACATCTGGGACAGAAAACATCTACAACTGGCTCATACTTACAGTACTTGAGTGCTGTGATTGCTAACTGGCTTCTCAAGCACTGCAATTCTTCAATAAAGTTGATAAATGGTAGAGGAGTATCAACACACTTAATTCTGCACTTATGTCTCCAGCCTCTTTGGGCGCATCCTAGAATGGTGCCGGAAAAAGTCTGGACCTTTTTGCTAATGCATTCAATCTCTCCCTCCCTTTTTATCTAAAAGCATCTTCAACTGTTCTTCTATTCTCATTTCTGCCTTTCCGTGACAGAACTGAACACCTTGGGAAGCAGAGAAGGGAAAAATGGATTCAACTCAGTCCTGCAAGAGTTCAACAGGCTCCCTTGCAGCAAGGGGAAGGTGGTGTCATGCCTCTGAGGAAAAGCACTTAGATCTCTAAACCCACTTCCTTCTTTGTGAGACACTGTCTCCTCTCTACTTTCCTGTAGATCCAGAGATGTGGTATTTCCAGGGAAGCACGCACTGATCATGACCGTCTTCCCAGTTTAGTGTACACTGGAGTTTCTGTTGTCAAATGAGATGTAGCTGCACTTGTTTTTTCACACATGAACTTCCACCTTCAATTTTAAACTGGACTGGAACTAGTTATTATATGTGCTATGCACCAAAGCTCTCCTTTGAAGAGTCTGGTTTTGAACAAACTACTGACATTAAGTCCATAAGGACCACAGGTCAGCAGGAGAACACCTGAAGAGTGGCACAAAGGAACCCCAGCCCGTAAGACAGCTTTACCGGGGGGCCCAACTTAAATGCCTGTATGCCTCAAAATGCCAAACGCATGTAGCATGGGGAATAAACACGAGGAGTTAGAGATGTGCGCATGCCTGCAGGGCTACAATCTCATTGGCATCACGGAGACGTGGTGGGATGGCTCCTACGATTGGAGTGTTGGGATGGAGGGATACAGGCTCTTTAGGAAGGACAGGCAGGGGAGACAAAGAGGGGGTGTCGCCCTCTATGTCAATGACCAGCTGGAGTGCATGGAGCTCTACTTGGGGATGGATGAGGAGCCAACCCAGAGCTTATGGGTCAGAATTAAAGGGAGGGCAGGGACAGGTGACATTATGGTGGGGGTCTGCTACAGGCCACCTGACCAGGAAGACCGAGTGGAGGAGGCCCTCTATAGACAGATAGGAGCAGCCTCACGTTCACAAGCCCTGGTCCTCATGGGGGACTTCAGCCACCCTGATATCTGTTGGAGGGACAACATGGCAGGGCATAAGCAATCCGGGAGGTTCCTGGAATGTGTCAATGACAACTTCCTTCTCCAAGTGGTGGAGGAGCCAACCAGGAAAGGTGCTATGCTGGACCTGTTCTCACCAACAAGGAGGGGCTGGTGGAGAATGTGAAGCTCAAGGGCAGCCTTGGCTGCAGTGACCATGAAATGGTGGAGTTCAAGATCCTTAGGGCACCGAGGAGGGTGCACAGCAAGCTCACTACCCTGGACTTCAGGAGAGCAGACTTTGGCCTCTTCAGGGATCTGCTTGGTAGAGTGCCATGGGACAAAGCCCTGGAGGGAAGAAGGGCCCAAGAAAGTTGGTTAATATTCAAGGATCACCTCCTCCAAGCTCAGGAGCAATGCATCCCAACAAAGAGGAAATCGGGCAAAAACGCCAGGAGGCCTGCATGGATGAACAAGGAGCTCCTGGACACACTCAAAATCAAAAAGGAAGCCTACAGAGGGTGGGAGCAAGGACAGGTAGCCTGAGAGGAATACAGAGAAATTGTCCAAGCAGCCAGGGATCAGGTTAGGAAAGCTAAAGCCCTGATAGAATTAAATCTGGACAGGGATGTCGAGAGCAACAAGAAAAGCTTCTATTGATATGCTGGGGATAAAAGGAAGAGTGGGGAAAACGTGGGCCCTCTCCGGAATGAAACGGGAGACCTGGTTACTCGGGATATGGAGAAGGCAGAGGCACTCAATGACTTTTTTGCCTCGGTCTTCACCAGCAAGTGCTCGAACCTCACTGCCCAAGCTGCAGAAGGCAAACACAGGGACTGTGAGAATGAAGAGCTGCCCACTGTAGAAGATCACATCTGAGACCATCCAAGGAACCTGAAGGTGCACAAGTCCATGGGATCTGATGAGATGCATCCGCGGGTCCCGAGGGAACTGGCGGATGAGGTTGCTAAGCCACTATCCATCATATTTGAGAAGTCGTGGCAGTCCAGTGAAGTTCCCATTGACTGGAAAAGGGGAAACATAACCCCCATTTTTAAAAAGGAAAAAAGGAAGACCCAGGGAACTACAGGCCAGTCAGTCTCACCTCTGTGCCTGGGAAGATCATGGAACAGATCCTCCTGGAAACTATGCTAATGCACATGGAGGACAGGGAGGTGATTCGAGACAGCCAGCATGGCTTCACCAAGGGCAAGTCCTGCCTGACCAACCTAGTGGCCTTCTATGATGGAGTGACTACATCAGTGGACATGGGAAGGGCTACCAATGTTGCCTATCTGGACCTCTGTAAGGCCTTGACACGGTCCCCCACAACATCTAAACTGGAGAGATATGGATTTGTTGGTGGACTGTCCAGTGGATGAGGAATTGGTTGGATGGTCGCATCCAGAGGGTAGCGGTCAACAGCTCAATGTCCAGATGGAGATTGGTGATGAGTGGTGTCCCGCAGGGATCTGTACTGGGACCGCTACTGTTTAATATCTTCATCAGTGACAAAGACCGTGGGATTGAGTGCACCCTCAGCAAGTTTGTGGATGACACCAAGCTGAGTGGTGTGGTCAACAGGCCTGAGGGATGGGATGCCATCCAGAGGGACCTGGACAAGCTCGAGAAGTGGGCTCCTGTGAACCTCATGAGGTTCAACAAGGCCAAGTGCAAGGTCCTACACCTGGGTCGGGGCAACCCCCGGTATCAATACAGGCTGGGGGATGAAGGGATTGAGAGCAGCCCTGCCGAGAAGGACTTGGGGGTACTGGTGGATGAAAAGCTGGACATGAGCCAGCAATGTGCGCTCGCAGCCCAGAAACCCAGCCGTTTCCTGGGCTGCATCAAAAGAAGCACGGCCAGCAGGTCGAGGGATATGATTCTGCCCCCTTACTCTGCTCTGGTGAGACCCCACCTGGAGTACTGCGTCCAGCTCTGGAGCCCTCAGCACAGGAAAGTCATGGACCTGTTGCAGCGGGTCCAGAGGAGGGCCACGAAAATGATCAGGGGGATGAAATGCCTCTCCTATGAGGAAAGGCTGGAGTTGTTCAGCCTGGAGAAGAGAAGGCTTCGGGGAGACCTTATTGCGGCCTTTCAGTACTTAAAGGGGGCTTATAAGAAAGATGGCAGCAAACTTTTTAGCAGGGCCTGTTGCGACAGGACAAGGGAGAATGGTTTTAAACTAAAAGAGGGTAGATTTAGACTAGATATAAGGAAGACATGTTTTACAGTGAGGGTGGTGAAACACTGGAAGAGGTTGCCCAGAGAGGTGGTAGATGCCCCATCCCTGGAAACATTCACGGTCAGGTTGGACGGGGCTCTGAGCAACCTGATCTAGTTGAAGATGTCCCTGCCCAAAGCAGGGGGGTTGGACTAGATGACCTTTAAAGGTCCCTTCCAACCCAACTATTCTATGATTCTATGATGATATTTGGGAGGGTTTTTTCAGAGGGAGGGAAGAAGGGCAGGAAGGAGTTGTGGGCTTTTTTTGCTTTCCATTAATATATGGGGATAGAACTGATATGTGAAAAAAAGATTGCAGATTTAAAGAACACTTGCTAGAGCGTGTGCCAGATGCTGATAGCTATATATAGCCACTTGAACGAGAATGACTGCAGAGAGTATCTTACCCAGGCAAATAGGATTTTTCCTGAGTAAGATCAGGGCAAAAATGAGAAAAAAAAATTTCAACGTTTAATCTATTGTGTGTTACTTCTGCTGCAGAAGAATTTGTGTAAGTACTCCGTGAAGTGGAATAAGAACATGTCCTCATGATGACCTTATCTACATTTAACATAAATGTGTTCCCAAATTTAACAGAACCAAATCTATCCTTTTTACCATTAGACTGCTAGTCATTCTTGAATACAACCTCAATTTCCTTGCTCCATAACCCTTAGAGAAGTAAGCAAAGGACAAGAGGTAAGGCTTCTTCAAGGCAATAAAAAAGCAGCATGCAGCCTATAAGATGAAATTCAAAAACAGAACTCAGATATAAAGAACATGATTTGCCATCTTAGGTTTTTCTTATTGTCTCACTCAACAAAATTTTAGAAAAGAGAGGCACTTGATTTTCCTGTCTCTTTTCCTCTATACCCTGCTATCGAATTTCTCTTCCCTTCTATCCAATACAGCAGGTTTTTACCTACAGAAATATAATTTCTAAGTAGTTCAAAATGTGAAATAGCAGCACTTGAGATGACGAGCTATCATTTCTACAGAGCAGTATGACAATTTTGGAAGGACCAGGAGGTTGGGTATGGATTCTAATTAACACTGATGAACCTGGCTCCTAAAGATTAAATTCCCAAATGAGTAACGGCTACCTTTCTACACACAGGTCTATCCAAGTTATTCTCATTAAAACAATTTTAAAAAAATTATAAGCTTCAGTCTGTGTCAAGATATTGAAGGCTTTCCAAAACTGATTAAAAATATTAAATGAGGTATTGAACTACATTAAAAATCAACCTTTTTCATGTATTGAAAAATAATGGTCTATAATTTGTATTCAAGTGATTTTATTTCCAGTGAATAATAATTGTACTGCAGCCAACTTTGTGCCCTGTTTCTCTGAAAACCTCAAGGGATGTACAGAAGAGGATTTTGTATCCTGCTGAAGACACACACTTGTGTGACATTGCTTCTTATTCTTCAGTTCTTACAGGGAGGCTTAACTTTGTTTCATTATGCATTTATCTGTCCACTGATGGTTCCTTCAAACTGGTAAACACAAATGAAAGTGCATAGGTATTAGATATACTAATAGACTCTGGAAAGTACTATAAGCTAAATGCAAGTGCATGGAAACAAAGGACTCAACTTGAATGCAGTAGTAAGTGGACTTGCAAATTAGGAGATTTATAACAATATATTCTCGTTTCCTGGTTTTCTCTGTGAACCTGAGGTTGCCTATAGTCACGTGATGTTCCAAATAAAACTGAAATGTCACACAGAAGCGCTCATCACTTCATGTGCCCCAACTCTGCAGGAGTTGGGGAAATGGTCTTTTCTCACCGTTCACTTCTCTACTTGGTCAGGCTAGGCAGTTTCTCCCCTGCCCCCTGTCCCCCAATTTTCCCTCCTCTGAGTCTCATGTTTTATCTCACACTTACTTACACCCTGCATTCACATCTTGCTTACCCTATTTGCATCTTTTTCCCTTACAGTCTCCTTCAGTTCAGTTTTCAGTTCAGTTAAGCAGCTGTAAACTTGTCTAGAACAAGTTGAAAAGTATAGGCTTTGGACCAGGGTATCACTATGAACACATTTTAGGAGCTGAAAGCAGAAAAAAAATGTGTAATGACAAAATTAGGCCTGCAGACAGAAAGCAAAGGCTATAAAAGTGGTCCAGAGGGTGGCGATCAGTGGCACAAAGTCCTGCTGGAGGCCAGTCACTAGTGGTGTACCCCCACAGCCAATACTGGGGCCAATACTATTATCTTCATTAATGATCTGGATGATGGGGCACAGTGCACTCTCAGCCAGGTTGGAGATGATACAAAACTGGGAGGAGTGGCTGATACACCAGAGGGTCATGCTGCCATCCAGAGGGACCTTGACAGGCTGGAGAAATGGGCCAACAGGAACCTCAAGAAGATCAACAAGGGGAAATGTAAACTCCTGAATAGGGAAAGAATAACTCCAGCACCAGTACAGACTGGGGGCTGACTGGCTGGACATGAGCTCTTCAGGGAAGGACTGAGGGGTCCTGATGGGCAACAAGCTGACCACGAGCCAGCAACACCTCACAGTGCTACCTACACTAACCCCCAGAGCACACTAACTGCCCTACCTTGGCCATCTCAGCCACACACCTTTTATTTTAGCAGCCATAAAGCTCCATTCCACCACCTGCACTCCAGATACCCTATCCTCAAGCTCTCTGCCCCTCTCCTGCTTCCCATACTCTCCTGGCTGCTCTTAGACAGCTTTCTTGCACTCTCATTTCTGTTTCCATATAGCTTCCCAGGCACTGTGTAGCCTACTTGTCAGCCTGCTTTCCCTCACGATCATCCTGTATGGCATCTCTACTCTTCCCATGGCTATTAGGAATACAAGGTCTTTCCTGGCCATCACCTTTAGCCCCACCCTGAACAAGAGAGGCCTCATTTTGCAGGACCATGACAGCTTTTGTGCTGAGAGCAGCTTAAAACTTCTGTCCCCAATAGGGGACAGTGAACATTTGATGCAAGGAGAAGTTTTATGAGTCTGAAAGCAGAAATTTAAAAAACGCATGGAAATTCTTACAAAACTGTACTAGGAGATGTATGATACAAATAACAAGAATGGAAAAACATTTTGAAATAAAAAGAAGAATGATTGAAAATTAAAGGGAGGTGGATTAAGCAACACTGACTGAAAAAACTTTCAGTCTTGGCCAATATTTCTCCCTGTAGCAATACCAGTGGGTTACCAATTTCATCTTGTGGCACTTGGGATGGAAAATGTTAGAACAAAGGAAATGTCAGGATAAAGGAAAAAAAGCTGGGTGCTTTTATCACCAGGACTCTCAGCCCTCCAACATGAGATCTAAACATTGCCTTTCATTACCTCCAGTTTCAAACCCCATCACCTATAGTACCTACTATTTTTCTTCTGAGTAATTTGTTCATTATTTTTTATAATCACTTAGCTCTTTTTTAACCTACCAGTCAATGGTTTTTGTCCACCTCCTTCAACTTCAGCTAGATGTTTATATTATGTTACCAAATACTGTTTCATTAATACTGCATCCCATAAAATCTGTGAGAAGTTGGTGAACACTTTAGTAGCTAACCCGCAGTCCACTCTCTCCTATCATAGCCTACATTGCCATCACTATCCAAGCAAGTCAGTTTAAAGCAATCTCAAATACATCTACATCTCTAGAAACTGCAGTATAAATTTACCCTTATGCATCAGCATGGATTACATACAACAAATGAAAGCTTTCTTTCCTGAGGTAGGCGAATTTGGAATGCAAATGGTAAATCCTGAATTTCAGACAAATGATTGCCTATCAAAACTCCTTTCCAAACTAGTCCTTAGAGTATTGCATACATGTAAAGGGGGAAAATTCGGAAGATCCAGACACTTGCCACAGGCGTCTTTAATTCTAACAACACTTCCCACTTGCAGATAGAAGCACAAGTCTGAAAGAGGTAATAATAGCTAAATGGATATTAGTATCTGCCATTACCTGATCTAACTGCACAATTACAGCAGTTTGTGAATGCTAAATTTGCTTATCAAATCTGGCTTAAGAGCCCAAAACAACCCCTTTTCAGGAACAACATATCACCTACGTGTTGTTTGGAACTGATGGAACTTTAGCTTAGAGAAAAACCACATGGGTATAATGCCTAAAAGAGCTGAGAGAAGTAATTGCTTCCAGAGAGATTTCTTTCCCAAACCGAACCAAAGGGGGAATACAACAGTCAACTCCATTTCCAAAAAAACAGGCATTAAGAGGCCAGAGAACTCCATCAAAAATTAGACTTTTCCTCTCCTTTAACAATGCCAGAAACAAAAATGTTAAGACTAAAAACATCTCAAGACACACCACAGCTGTCAAATAAGAGTAAACAATCATTGTCTCTGCTCTGAGAAAGTCACAGTGATTCAGCCAAATAGAGTCGTTTAGTCTTATAAATACTATAAATTGTTTAAGTCATGGGAGCTCTACCAATTTACACAAGAGGATGATGTGACCATCTTTGTATTGGCGTATATGCCTCTGAATACACCCCAGGAAAAAAAATCACTCTTTATTCTGCCAAAACCAACCATTTCCTCCCCATCCAAAAAGATCAAACAGAAAATCACAGACTGCATAAGCGATAAAGGAAGGTGTCTTACTGGCATAAACGAAATGTGAAATAAATGAACATAAAATAAGTCCAAGCAGAAATCTTTCATATCTACTGCTGATAACAGAAATATTGTTTAGAAGCTTTTTCAGACACGTTCTCATACTTGTAGCATGGCTGGGTTTCTACAGATGGTGATTCTTTAGGAAGCAAACCTCAGTCTTCTCAGAAATTGGTTTGAAACAGAAACAGATACTATGAATGAAAAGGAGAGTCTAATTGCTGTATTCTCATCTATTCCACAAATTTCATATTGTTTAATTTATTTAGATTGCGAAACTACTTTGACATCATTGAGGATGGCAGAACTACTTCTGATCACAAGCCCTTCATTTAATCATTGCCAAAGAGAAAGAAGTCAATGAAATATGAACAGTTAGAAGTAAGAAACCTGCCTAGCAAAAAAAAAAAAAGAATTAAAAATATCCAGACTTTATATGTGGCCACTCAGGAAAAAAAGTCAGTGAAATAATATATAGTACTAGAAAATGTGCCATTGTAGGAAGTGTTATGGTCCTGAAGACGTGAGCGTTTCACTGTTGAAATATCTTTACATTACTGTGAGACTGCTATTTGCAATATACTAGGTCAACGTTAAAAAAAAAAATTCAACATGCAAACTAATATGTTAAAAATGTATAAAGAGACAGATGCAATTTGTAGTTCTCAGGCACCATCCATCCATTCAAGGGGGTATGTCATAAAAAGCATAAACCCACTTACCTCTTCTTTCTTAGGAATGCTGAACTTGGCTATCTTTGACTTGGTCCTGGCTGAATCAGGCTTGTTAGAAGGCACTCCCCTATATGACTTGGTCGTCTCTGCTGGTAACTTCAGCTTTGGAGACTCATCAGGAGCCTGGTCTTGGCCGTCCATTGGCCTTACATAAGCTGTTGGTTTCTGCTGAACCAGACTGGGCTTCGAAGCAAGAGAGGGCGGGAAGTTTTGGACGCAGTGCCCGCCACCATGCTTTGCTGGCCTCTCCTGTGCTTGAGCTCCTCCTTCTGAGCTACAATTGAGCTTTGCCGGCTGCTGCACTCTGTTGACGTTGTCCCCTAGGGTGGCCCTCAGTGAGCTTTGCTGGGCAGTGTTGGAGGAGGAGGAGGAGGAGGTGGGACTTGATGCATAGCGTTTTAGTTTCTCCAGACTGGATTTTTGGTTGGCCAGTTTGAAGTCACCCTTGTGTGATTCCAGCGACCGGTGCCCGTGCTTGCTCGCTCTCTGCTGGCCATCCGAAGCGGCATTGTGCCCGGCCTTCTGCCAACCCATCGTGGCGCTTTTGCTCTGCTGGGCAGATAGGGCTGCTGGTGCAGAAGAAGTAGTGCTGGAAATGGGAGGAGGCGGCGGCAGTCTCGAGTCTGCAATAAGATGTTCATCGGGCTTGGGGAGAGACGTCTGAGGAACCCCAGGTTTTGGAACCCCAACGAGGTGGCTCTGGTTTGATCGGTCAGTTAACAAGTCTTTCATTTCATCATAGTTGCCCAGCGTATTCTGGATGCGATTCGAGAGCTCATCCCCCTTGTTAGTCTGCAAAACAAAAATCGAGTGTTCTGCAACAATCAACGTAAGAAAAACAAAACTCCCTGCATGCTTCTGCTGAAATCCTTACTGAAGTAGCACTGCCTTATTCAGCAGTGGCGTTGAGGGATGAAATCGAAAATCCTTATTGTCTCTGAAGACACTTGTCAACATCTTAAATCTACCCTGAACTGGAAAAGCTATAAAGGGCCTTAGAGTATATAAAAAAAGAAATCTATCACTGGTATCATGCTGTAGTTAAAGTATATTACCTGGAAACTAGAAAATTTATTATTGCAACTACACAGAATGGTTTGGATTAAATCTGACCATGATAAAACTTTTCCTATAGCCCAGTGCAAGCTCTCCTTCAGCCATAAATGAAAACACTGCATTCCCAATTTCCTTCTCTGCCGGCCTAAGTTTTCACATGGCATCTGGGAAGCCACACAACATCCAGTGTAAGCACTGAATGAACTCACCAGTCTAAGCCAACCAAATACTCTGAGGTGACCTGAAGACAGCTCGTGGGACAATGGGAAAACTACAGATGATTATGTCCCTTCTTTGAAAATACTCTGACAGGATGCTCGCTCCAGGGCACTCTCCTCTTTAAAAAAAAAAAAGGTGAACAGAACCCCCCAAATTCTTCACATTGCTCAATGCTTGCTGTGTGCAGCAGGGGGAACACAGCCACCCTCCCTCCCCTTTAAGATTAATCACTGTCTTTAAAATTATCCATTTACTTCCTGACTGAAAAGGCAGAAACTCCACAAAGAAATAAAACAAGCAAATAAAACATACTGGAAAAGATTGAAAACTCCTGCTTTAAAAAGCCACTGTAAGCAAAAGGGTATATCATTAGCATTTATGCAGCAGAGATTTTTCTGAACCCTGCCAAGATTCAGGCGTGTGATGTTCTTTGCTTTACGTTTTCAGAGGAAGACAGTAATGAGCCAGTGGTGTTCTCCTTTCTCTTTTCCAGACATGGGGTCCGGATGGGAAAACTCGCATTGGCTTCAGAAGGCAAAGCTTTCATCTCAAGACTCTCTGTTTTAGAAGAAAACAGAATGAAGGAGAAAGAAGGAAGTAAAGGAAGTGGAGAAGACCCCCTTAAAGTTATATAAAAAATATGAAAGATGTAGCGGCAACATCAGTTACTCTGGAAAATTCGAGGTATTTTTGTTTTTAAGCCTTCAAATAAAATTGAGTCACTCAAACAAAAACGTAAGGGAAACTCCCCTAGGTCAGAATCTTTTTTTTAGAGTTTCCTATTAAAAAACCTGAATCCAAGCAAAAATGCCCTGTAAATGAGTGCAGTGATTGCCACATGCTAACTTTCAGAGGACTACAGTGGAAGTATCCCTAAGTCAGACAGTAGAAGCAGTCCTGTCTTGCTTGAAACTTGTCCTCTCAAATTTCAAGGACACTACCCTGTAACTATGTAAAATACATGACAGCTAGCTTTCTGATATGCATTTGTAACAATGCTAACAGAGTTGAATATACACTGATAATATATATTGAAGGGAAGTGGGAAGGGAAAAACTCAAAAGTGTTGCATCCGAAACATTGCTTTGCAAACTTGTAGTAAGATGGCTCAACCACTACAGCCTGACCTTCTCTCTGCATATGGAGCTGTTGTTGACATAAGGACAATAACCTGCTATGAAAAGAAATATGAAGCATTAATTCACAAACAGCAAGTGGTTTAAAAAAAGGGTGTTCCTTCGTTTCACAGGAATCACCTCGATATGCTAAAGAAGAGGAAACTATTAACGAGGCTTCAGAAGTGGGAAGCACCACATACATCTGAAAAGAAAGAAGGTTGGAGATATACTCATGTGTCTCCTGGGGTCAATTAAATGGCTTCTACACTTGGGCGTCGCCTTGACCAGCAGAATTACTTTCTGGAAGGCAGAGAAAATTTTCCTTTTACCCAGTGGATCTCTTCTATGCTTCCAGTGGATCCTCTACATCATGTAGATACCTTGTAGAGATATGTGTTTCCAGCTTCCTCTAGCCAGCCTGTGTGTGTGAGGTTTCCTTCCCTGCCAGGAGCGTGGTGACAAGGACCACCAAATGAATGGAGCTCCTGACACCCACAAGTCTCCTACAGCACAGACAGCTTGTGGGGCAGCTCTCAAACCGGCTGCCTCTAGGTCCATGGACGTAAGAGAACTTATGTGCAAGTTTTGCCCCTGGAAAGTCCAACTTCCCTAACAGAAGGTCCATTCTTTCTGATGGCTGCTATTTGGATGGGAAGTAAATAAAAGCCTAATTTCAGACTATCTGTAGACTATCACTAGCCCAGAGAAATCAGCAGATTGTCTTCTATATGGATGTGATGTGAAGGTGACACAGAGACACCTCATATCCCAGATAACCACAGGAATAATCTAACGCCTGTACCACAGAACATGCTGGCAACTGGTCGGTGTTGTTTATTCCTTCTGGATACACTGGGGACAACCTGAGGTGAGAAGATTTTGTGTTGAGCTGATCTCATCCAGAAGAATTCACCTACATCCTTTTGGGAACGAGATGGGATCTGAGGTAACTTATTATGAGCTTTAGATGTAACAGTTTGTCCTATTATTTACTCTGAAATATTGCTGGCCTTATTTAATCATTCACGTAGGGAAAACATGATCACAAAATGAGTAAGTAGGAAAGGCATTCTGTGCAAACATTTCTAACTTACAGTGCTCTGATATTCTTCTGCAATGCAAGACGTATCCAAGCATTTGAAGACTGCAAGATTCAACACTTTTAAAAATAAACCTGATGGTTGCATGGAAGGTCATCAGAATTTTTTTCTTCAATAAAAATACTGATATGGTTAATGAAGCGAGGTATTCTGTCCAGGAAATATCCAGAATGAAATTCCTACTTTTTACCCCCTGTAAAAGACATTTAAGTAAAAAATACTGGATTTTCCAGAATCCTTCAAAAAGGGTTGCTATGGATACTTCGAACAGGATAAGGGGCAACCAGAAAAGTCAGGATTTTTCAGAAAATCTGATGTTACAGGAGTAGTGATACATGTCAAGGTGAGAGAGGACATAAGATTTAAGACATTTCCAGTCTGCCTTTGATTTTCAGATATGGCCTTCCAAATGGCAAATACTTTGGCTTTAGCTCATGTTTCTTAAGCTGGTTAGAGGAATACTGAATTTAATCAGAGCTTGCAGTGAATGTCTGCTGTAACTTCATTCCCCTCTGGAAACACCTAAAACTTGAACATA
This sequence comes from Calonectris borealis, assembly GCF_964195595.1. Lineage (NCBI taxonomy): Eukaryota > Metazoa > Chordata > Aves > Procellariiformes > Procellariidae > Calonectris > Calonectris borealis. Next base: position 148,133,467 of record NC_134312.1, read on the forward strand.
ATCTTTAAAGGCAGTAAGAGTGGGTTTCAGTTTTGCTTTCGCAGAAAGGTTTCCTCTTTTGCAGTCAGCCTTTCTCCACGGTAAGATCAAAAAGCCCAAGGCACAGCTCTGCACTCCCACACTGAAGGTTCACAAATGCTTGGATGAGTTCAGACAGCGCAATGGTCCATTGCCAGTGTACACATGACATTCAGAGTACGCCACTGCTGAAGTTTTGATGTCCAATACTGTCAGAATGACTGGTCATCCCAAGCAGCTGTAACTGTCACACCAACAGAGCTGTGGGTGAATTATACTGCTGTCCTGGGCTTTGCCTTTCTCCATGTTTCCATGACAAAGCCAGCTGTAGGATGTATTTCTGCAGCACGTTCTTTACACGCTTGTCCAAAATAGGAACATAGTGTTTAAAGATAAGAAGCATGGATGGAGTCATTATTCTCATCTCCCCATAGGATACCCACTCAGTATCCTCTCCGCTTCTAGAAACAGCAATGATTTTTCATCCACTTCTATTGAAGTTGATGGAATTACGCTGTGGTTGCATAGAGGTGCCTTCAGACATCATAACCTAGAAACTACTGGTGTGTCCATGATACATGAAATCTGTGCCATGACAGTCAGTACATTGGCACACAGGTAATAATCAAAGTGCACAAAATATTCCAACTATACCACTTTTATAAGTGATTTGAGCTTCAGTATTACAAGCTTTAGGTACCACAGACAAAACTGTATCAGGGACCCGGCAAAAGGATAGGCCTTTTTTGCGAGGGGTCTATTTGATTGGACCTACCAAATAGAAAATTATTAAGTCCCCATTGCAGCAGAGCCCTCACAAAATGCCAAGACACCGCTGACTTAAGCTTTTCAGGCTTTTTTCCATGGATTAGCCCTTGATTCCTCTCACAGTAGACTTTTTCAAGTAGAGCCTTGAGGAGTTCAAGACATTTCCCATGGTTTCTAAACGCCTTTGTAATGAATCTGAAATTCGGGCAGCTGGAGGTCAGCTTCAAGGCAGACAGAGCTGTCTTCTATCAAGGGACATGGTTTGAAAGTGGTAGATCTTTCTTTTTTATTAGGGACTAGAAACAAACAACAACCTGGAAGAAAAGTAAGCTAAAACCTGACCCTGGAGCGCGGGCAGAAACGCGGAAGCACGGAAGTCAGGTGCAGAAGCCCAGTGCCAGGTCCCAAATAGGACTTCTGGAAAGAGGCACTAAAGCACCCAAAGCATCAAGGACAAGTGATGCTGTGTGGAGGGAAAGGCTTCACAACGTGGTGGTTGTAGCAGTAACTTGGACATTACTGGAAGGGCACAGTAGACGATACATGATGATGCTTTGACGCACACAGGCAAAGTCACTGGGTTAGCTGGGGGAGAGGAGCAGCTCCCGTGGAATACCCCTCGCTGGTCCTGTTCACAAGGGCTTGGTTTGCAGGCTTCTGCAAAGTGCAGAAGATCCTGCTTGACCTTTCTAACAGGGATTGGGGAGAGACGGTTGTGGCTCATCACACTACTGTTACCATGAGGAATAAAACAGGGAGTTGAGACTCATAAGTTACTTCTGCCCTTGGTGAGGGCAAAACATGTCTAGCAGACAAGTTTTGTTGGTAATGCTTATAGGAAAAAAAAAAGCAAACACCAGGATATTTCATTGCATTAACCTTGGCCAGAACACAATGTTTACTGTATTGCTTGACCTTCACACACAATTCTGACACGATTGTTTTCTTCTAAGTATGGCAAAACCAGGGCACCGTCACTTTCACCACCTAGTTTTAATTCCATCGCAAATATTGTTAGGATATTTCTAGTTTATTTCATTCTTGTGTGCTGCTGAACATTATAAGAAGCTTTTATATATATATAATAAATATATATGTATATAAAATCCGATTCTCAACGAACCGTAAATGTTCTCTGTGAATTTTGTGAAGCTAGCACTTGTGGGAGGGTGCTGAAACCTGGACAATGCCTTCCGCAGGCTGCGTTTTTGTACAGTGGAATAAGTAAATAAATAAAGAGCCACCCAGCTGGGAAGCATCTACCTTGTACGGTTCACTGAAGAGGGAGTAACTCGTGTTAAACGCGCCATCCTCCTGCTGGGCCTCCTGATTTCTCCTTTCCCATTCTTTCCTTCGCAGCACGTTTCTATCCGGCTCGTAGACACTGCAACAAAAAGAGGAATAGCTTTTTAAGAGTTAAAAGTTAGCAGGCAACATATAAACCAGCGTGAATTTAAAAGTGAAGAACTCTGGTTTGCAGACAGATGGCAAAAATAAGCAAGAACATGAATCAGATGAATGCCAGTCCAAGCAGGCTGGGGAGGCTCAGGTCTCTGGGAATGCTGGTGCTTTCTTCACACAGAGAATAGATAATTAAATTCTTACAGAAGAATAAAAAAGAAATCACAGGGCAGGATCTAGTCTGTGCAGAACTTCTCTGCTTGAAATGTGACAAAGGAAATATCTAAGCAACTTTGACAAAGACTGAAAGTACTCTTAAGGCAGATGGTAATTACAGCTATGAGTAAATAGAAATTATGAACATATTTCCACTTATGACATATCCTCTGAGTGTTGTATGAGAATGCTCCTTTTTTCACATGGATGTGTTTCTGTAGTGATTCTTTCATTAACTAGCTCCCTAAAGAGCTGTTAAAACTACATGCTGTAGTGGTTTCCACAGTTAGGCTGCTTCTTCTGATCCCTGTTAATCAGCCAAGTCGTGAAACTACTACTGAAACAATTCTTCTTTCTGATGGATTTGACACTATCACAACTTCAGAGAATGAATAAATGAATACTGGCACGATACTGTATGTATGGCTGGCAGAGTGTAACCAGGGAGAGAATAAAATCACTGCATTACACAACAGCATTAATTTTTAGAAATGAACTAGTCTGGCTCCAATATAGACATCCAGAATAAAAATTAACTCTTTTTTTCACAATTCTTGTTTAATGCATGACAACATAAACCAGAGAATCTTTTCCCTGAATTTCCGCAGAACAACACAGGTTTGCACATTTCAGTTGGTTGTGTTTTATTCTACTCACAAAGGAAACCAACATGTCTAATAAGGTTTACATGTTATTTCAGGACAATGTGACGAGTATGCTGATTGCCTATTTTGCTTAGCTCAGCTAATGCTTTTCTTCTGGCACTGTAAATCTGTAAAGCAGAAATATACATTAATGTCATGTAAGTGCACCATGTGTTAATAAGAAAAAGGTTGTCTTGCTAACCAGCTTCCCAGTTAGCAAAACATATGTTGCATCGGTTACCCACGTGACAGTACCTAGTATGCCTCAGGCAAGGCAGTCAAAAGGCCAACAGCTATCTGATTCTAATTCAAGACTTGAGAGAGTTGAAAATACACAGGATATGTTAGACGCTATTAGTATTTAAAAACAACGCCTTAGCAGTCACCAAATGAACACAAAATCTTATGTTTACTTGTTAATGCTGCTAATGACCCGGATGGCGGAGCGCCCTTCTGATGGGTCTGAGGGCATCTGAGGGCAGATGCCAAATGCTGAGCAGGGCTCTCAAACACGGGGGTTTATTGTGAAACACAAGGTTTCAGTACAGCAGGTTGGAGGCAGCGTCCAACCACCAGTTTGTTTATTCCACTTACAGGTGGTTGAGGTTTTTGGGGTTTTATCCTGTATTTTTCATGAGAAATGCATGTTATTCACGCCAACACCCTCTCTTTGAAAAGCAGTGTAATGAGGAAGCAATTGTAGGGGTGGAGTTTTGGGCATTGAAAATGCCTTCCTCCAGGAAGAAGGGGATAGCGAAGGCCTCCCCACAGGGTCCCTGTAAGCAGAGATCATCTGCTGCACACGCTGCCAAGGCCAGAGGCAGAGCAGTTGTCATTTATTGCTATGTCCTCAGTTACTACTACATCATGCTATCTGAGCCTACTCCCATCAGCTAAGACAGGGTAAAAGACATCAACCTCTAACAACAACCTCTGTGTCTAAAGTTGACTTTCTGCCACCCTGAATAGGTGTTGTTAGGTTGGGTTTTTCTGAAGTTGCAGGGATCACGTTATAACTTCATCCTCAGCCATGTTTCGCCATCCAGAACCTCTTGACTCTTTGAGAGGCTTTGCATTTGGACCCTAGCCTGCAGTCAGAGATGGACAGCTCCCCTGAGATTAATTATAATACTGATCTCTACCCAGTTTCTAGGAAGTAAAGTGCAACATTCTTCCCCAGGCCTCATACAAATTTAAAAATGCACTGGCGTGATACTCCTGAAGTGGAAGGACATTTTTATCCCTTTATTTGATGGAGACATATTTGATGAAGACACACAAGTCGTCAGACCTCTGAACCCCCTTCCCGAATGAGAAGTTCAGTTGGCAGTACCATGCACAACCTGCAATAATTCAGAATGATTATGCAAATGGCAAAACCGTGTGACAATGCCTAATGTGCCATCTATAAGCAGTAAGTTAGGAAGAGCTACAAGTTGAGAGTTGTATTACTTTGGTAATACCAGATGGCAAAATCTCTAGCATTTGTGAGGCTGCTCCTTATTTGCATGAATATTGCAACAATCACATTTCCTTGAACTTATGTCACCAAATGTATTTATTTATTTCAGTTCAAGGAGAATACTGCCAACTGCTATAATTGTCTTTATTGCAAACACTTCAGTTAATGGAAAATGATTCTTTTTAATAGTTTTCTTCCTTCTTTTTTAAAAATTTGTAATTTAAAACAATCCCAAATGTACATGTACCTTTTTAATCGTTTACAGTGCATCTTTTCCATAGCTAAGCCATGAAGAACAACTTCATAGAAATCTCAAGATTTTTTCCTCATTGAGGCATGTGTGCCTATGTGGGTAATGTATGCATATATATGTGTTATATGCACGCTCGCACATCAGTTTATTGATGAAGAGTTCTGCTATTATGGGCCAAAATGTTGAAGCAGTTTTGAAAGACTTGGAAACCAAAGAACATGCAACCATTCATCTCTCAAAAGTCAGTGTCATTTATATTTGTTTCATACAGGTCAAACTCCAAAAGGATGAATTTAAATAGTTTTTAAATTGTATATTGTTATTTTTAAAATGCTGCACCTGTTTCAAATTCATGCTTAAAGGACATGAACTGAAGCATGAGTAACAAGTCAAACACTTGCAACAGTTATATATGAATAAATGTTGCATTATAAAAATTACCTATCTCGAATTTAGCACACTGCTTTAAAACCACACTTTGATTTCTCTCAGCCCTAAGATCTGCCAAGAGACATACTGGACTCACCAATGAATTATGTCTAAATACCAGTGTCTCGGGCTCAAAGCACTTTCAGCGCACCATCACCACCACAGAGTCACAGCAGCCCTACCTTCTCTGCTTCTTCTAAGATACTTTGAATAATTTCACTCTCAGGTATTTTACAGATCAGAATACCAACGGATCGACAAACTTCTCAGAGTAGGTATGTTTAATAAATTTCAATCAGTTGTGATGCCTTTTGGAAGATTACCTTGATGGCTACCCACACTTTGGCCATGCTCTAGGTAAATGTGGCTCCCCCTGAGACCAGACCAAAGAGAAAAGCCCAGGCACGCTGGTGCCTGATGGGAGGGCGGCTGCGGCACCAGCCTCCCCACAGCACTGACAGAAATGCTCACAGCTTTCTTCACGCTACTCCTGACATCAGAAGGAACCGCTTCCTTTAGTCCTTAATTAGAAATAGACAGAGACGGCTCAAGGGACAGCCTAGGAGCAGAGCAATAACCTTACCTGAAAAACCTGGGACTGGATTTAATCTCCTACAAAGTCCAAAGAGTTATGTAGTCTCAGGGTAGGCTGAAAGCAATCATACAAAAAGCCTAAAGTTTTAACTGTTGAAGAGTCTCCTTTTCTTTCTTTCTTTCTTTTTTTTTTAAAGCACACTTTTCTGACTTAATTTACCTCCCTCAGACATCACTACTTGGAACAACTCAAATAAAAAGGTCTAATCTCCATGATGAGCTGGGTGGAGACAACACACCAACATATTCTCCTGTCCTTCAGTTTTAGGGAACGCCCAAGTTTTGCATTCAGAGGAAGACATCCTTTTCCACAAACTAAACATGCCTTCGCAGATGTATGGTGTGCATTAACGATGCTGCTTGACCTTTTCAGAAACCACAAAATTGCCACATCACCAAGGGGACATTCAGGAAGGATACTGTTATTTTGCTACGGGATCACCTCGTAACAGCTGGCATCTTTGAGGCTGTAAAAGACAGGGATAGGTAAATCGAGGGCGAGATCACTGGTGCTCCCCTTGCCTCGCATCAGTTTATTTTCTGGCAAAAGAAGGGGGCAGTGACTCAGGCTGCCCTACCGGCACGACAGAGGAAGGCGTTACCGTGTGTATACACACACCTGGTGACAATTACTGAACTCGTTATGCTTTACAGTAACCTGCAATCGCGCCTTTGCCTTTCCAGACCTTCCAATATCATTTTCCAGTCCAAAGATTTAGTTCATTATTCTCTGAATTGTGAGGGCTTTGCAACACCCCCTCACACACACACCTTCCTTCTACCTCCCCACGCACATAAATATTGTGATATAGATTTAGCAAGAGTAGCTTGTTTATTTGCAGTTAATGTTTTTGACCCAGGAGGCTGATCCCCTTCACCCCAGCAGCTATGTGTGGCACTTCGCACAAAACTTTCAGAACCTGAAGCCTAGACATATTAATAACAAAAGCAGAGCTGATGCTTCATGCTAACATGCGACAATTTCTTAAACTGGCAAAAAACACAGTTCCTGCGGGCTCCCGGCAGGCCTTTGCTAGGGAAGACCTAGGTACCATTTGCAAGGGCTGAGCTTCTTTCCCAGATTTTGTTGACTTCCCCATTTGTGCCCAAACTGACCCTTCTTCTTCCATAATCAGCTTAAGAGGCTCCATACAAAATGCCATCAGACCGCAACACCCACTCCCAGCATCATGGAAATGATGCCTTCCCCAAGCTGTCAGGTGGAGTCCCTGAATAGCCCCTGGGAGTGGACAGAGCTGACCATGTTCCAAACAAACAAAAAAAAACCCCGAAACACAACTGTCACGAATGAGTGGTTTAAGGCCACTTAAAGAATCACCCTCAAAGGTACTAGCAAAAGTGGTTTTAATACGATGTTGTAAAAGCGTGGCTTAACAGAGTTCGATGGCAAGGTTCACTCTATCACTTACTACATGGATGAAACATACAGAGGAAAATCGAGTTAGAATTGAGATAGAATGATTTATACAGAGACCAAAGATGTAAAAGAATAAGGGAGACCCTCCCGTTGAGTCACGAGGTTTAGAGAAGACCCCCTGGCTTTCTAAACTCCTGATGGAGCTTCGGTATGTCTCAGACTTGGTCAACGGTTTATGTCTAAGGGATTAGATGTGTCTAGCAGCAGTCTAAGGTTCATTCACAGTTTTAAGGTGGATCACAAGATTTTAGCAGCACTTAATCATTGATTAATTTAACATTTACAAAGTGAGTCAATAGAATTTACTACAATCACAACAGTGACTTAATTATAAATCTGAGATGGCAATATTTATACTATACTTGCTATCGGATACATAAATCAATTCACATACGCAGACACAAATATATATAAATGTACAAAGGTGTACCTGTTAAAAATTCAGTGAAATACTCACTTTAAATGTCTCAGCATTTCTCAATGGGTGAGGGTTGAGCCTTGAGGAGCGAAGGGGTTCAGCCCAGGTCCCTTCCTCAGCCTTCAGCGACGCTCCTCCGAACGTCGCAAACTCGAGAGTTCGCGAGCTGAGTGGCATCCCCCTCAGAGGGAGATGCTGGGCGCAGCCCACTGCGGTCCAGGAGAGCTCAAAGGGCCTCGCTTCGGGCCGCTGTTCATAAGGTCGCAAGATGACTGGCTTTAGTCATCCGCACATTTCCATCCTGGCCCAGTCCGAGTGGGTGGTTACTAGAATTCGCAAGATTCCAGTAACAACGGTACCGTTCCACTCGAGCTACGAGCCAGGCAAGGATGTTCCAAGGCTGTCAGGGATGATGAATTGTTCCCGCTCTCGTTCCCCACCTTGGCCAGGCAACAGGAGTCCCCGGTAGGGCCAGTGCCGCTCCCCGCCTCAGCCGCGCACGAGTGCCGGGTGCGGCCACGGGACGCTCAGCCGCCCAGCTGGTGACACAAAGGCCAAGGCCTAACGGCAACGCCTGAGGTGGCAGAGCGGCCCAGGGGAGGGGGGAAATGCACCGCCACAACAACCCACGCCGTAAGTGACTAAAAGATACATGCGTTTCAAGAATACAGCTAGACTCATGAACAAGTTTTCTGTGAGGACACATATATCTTTGAAATTAAATTTTAGCACACGGTCATTTCTGAATTATGAACAAAGTTGGAACTGCTTCAAAACCATGAAAAACAGGCAATATTTCAAGAAGATAAATTTTAAAATGGTTTACTGATTATTCTCAACGTTTCCCCACAAATTGTAATCTGGCACACAAGTCAATATACTAAATTTCAGGCTGAAGTGAGGACATTTTCTTAAATATTTAATAGTCTAATTCTCCCCTGAATTACCACATTTATGCCAAAGTAGCTAAATAGAGTAACTCCAGGGAAAAACTTATACAATACAATAAAAAACCAGTCCAACCCCGATGCAGGACAGTGATTATGAAACTGAATTCAGAATGGAAATTGCATTCTGAATTTACACGTGCCATCATTCTCGTCTCTCTGCAATATTTTGAAACACAAAAGGACTAATCAGCCTGAGACCTTGTAAAGGCAATAACCCCAAACATTTTTAGAAAACAGTCTTAATTCTGACAATTTAATTACAACAATTCAGGTTATTTTGCTTGCTGAATTGCTGTGCTTAACATGGAAGTGCTATCATTTAATGCCTGTTTTCTATTTCACTGTTCATGTCCATGGTTTTTGCTGGCCAATTTCTTGGTACCAGCTCCATTTTCAACTAAGTATAAATGATGCCTGTTTGGGAACTAATTGCTAATGGGTTATGGGGAGCTCTTAGAGATGGCAACCTTACATTTCTGAGCATTAAATGTTTTCCCTAACGACATTTGAACTATCGGTTCAATTATAACAAAGGGACTGCCTTTGATGAACAAGTGGCATAATCAATAAAATACCCTCCTAGGTTGCAACCGACTTTTTTAGACTTTTTATCTAGCTTAAACAGCAGAAGTTAATTTGAGGATTTTTACAGTATTTTTTCCCATTTACAAACAGGAATGCCGTGGGGTAAAGCAATTACTCTGATTTACTGTTTTCACTTTGATTGAACATAAAGATGTAGCAGGGTCTCAAAAAAGCAGTAACTTAACAAACTGTGCTCCTATCCACGGGCAGATAAAGTACCTACTTTGCTATTTCAAAGAGTTTACCTCCAGGCAGCAGCACAGAGCAAACATCAATCAATGACATGTGTCTAAGATGAGATTGATGTTTACTCTCACAGCTTTTCATCTTACATCCAATAAATTATTTTTCCTTCACCAAAATGCCTGGTTAAATTTCATTTTTCACTTTGCAGTATCAGTTTTAAAACTTTAGCTTCCAGCAATTTTAAAGCTAGGATTCATTGACGCTTCAGCTTTTACAGCCTGTTTATGATTTGTATTAACCATGAAACACTGCCGTCCAAACATGAATATGATCAGGGGGAGCTGAGCTGGGCCGGCCGCTCGCGCGGTGGCAGGTGCGGGCTGGAAGGTGCGAGATTGCTTTAATTATCTGCCTGGAAATTCCGAGTCTGAAACAGGGAGCTATATTTTCAGGGGCAGATATATCGCATCCCCCAAATGACTGCATATATACATATTATATCTGCAAAATCAGCACCTGAGCGTTCAAGGCAGGTCTTCTGAGGGCTCACGCTGGGCAACTGGAAGGAACCAAGGAAAGACTAACTGTAGGTGCAGTCATTATCTTATAGGCGCTCACATCTGACATTCACAAAATGTGACTGCTTTGCATGCAACCTGACTGAATTTTGAGTATGTATTGTAATATTGAGAAAACCTAGGTTGCAATTGAGACTGGAATATAGGTTGTTGAGTCAGAGCAGTAAACATGACAACGGAGGAACATTAAAAAACCATCCAATTTAGTTCAACATCTGCTTGTACAAGAGCACCTCTTCCAGCCCCGCTACAGACAAAACATGCACATTTTCTTCCCTCAGTGAAGTTTTGCCCAATGAGAGAAACTGAGACATAATTCCAACTTTTTTTTTTAGTTTCAGGAAAAATAACTTCATCGCATTATAAAAAACCTACCAGTCCATACCTATAGTATACATAGATATCCAAAAAGTCACCATTCAGTATTAATGGGTAATTCTATATTCAATGCCTTACTATTTTCTTATTGCTATTATGTGCTGGTGCTCTCTTTTTATAACCCTAAAACTGCTAGCAAAAATAACCTAAGATGGATGAAGATCTGATAACGACACTGAGCCAAGCTAGAAACAGAATGTTACTATTACTTTTAATTTTGCACTGCTCTAACAATATATTGTTTGAAATATATTCACAAGTTACAAATTCACCACTATTAATAATCTTACCCCTGGAATGGGTGTTTCTTTTCCTCCGCAATCCAAAATGATATTTAAAACCTCCAGAAATTAAATGGAGATCTTAGCTGCCAAGAAACAGATACCGTAGATGAGATAGGGGAAAGTATTCCTTTTGTATCCTCATCCATATTTTCCAAGTGGAGAGAAAAAAAATACCAAGACTGAAGAGCACAAACCAGACAAAGCACAGTGAAGCCTCTTCATTTGATTTTGTTAATGTTACTTTTATGTTGTAATTCAAAAATACAACAGCTGAGGGGACCAATAAGGAATCTTTTTTTCTGCCTAACCTAACACTGGTGAATTCCCTGGGCTGCTACACACGGCCTCACCTAACTTGGTGGTGCCTCTATCTGATCCAGTTTCTTCTTACATTGCTTCCCTGCCAGAGATGTCAGACACAACGCCCCACTTGTCTGTTCTTCTCCACAATGATTTCTGCTTTCCATGGCGTCCTTATGCATGGAAAACTGTTCCAGTTATCGTCTGCCAGGCTTGTGCGGTTTTTTTCCTTGAAACTTCTTCTTTAGGCTCCTTACAGTCATAATTAGTCAAAAATGATAGGGTTTTTTTTGATCAGCCATCCGGCTCATCTCTGTAGAGGATGTGCACACATACAGTCTTGGTGCATATCCTGAAGAGTTTACAGATTGAATGCTGCAATAAACTGAATTTACTCCTATCATTGTGTGATTTCTAGGGATGTTCTGAACATTTTAAATGTAATGAAAAAAATCTGGCCTTTTAAAAATCTATTTGACATTTTGCAGCAAGTGTTTAATACTTCATTCAAAATGTTTGTTGAGCTTCTTATTGATGTGTTTGCTGAAACCTGGATTTCAGTCAATAAAGATCTTCAGTGCTACTTCAGTAGTAAAAAAAATGAAAACATGTATCCTGAAAATTGTGAAAAATTATGTTTTGCCTCTATGATCTTCTTGAAAAAAGGTCTTTTTCAGAAAAAAAAACACCCATTTTTCTCTAGCAACTTAAATAGCCTGTTCTTTCCATGGGGCTCTGAATAGTGATCCATCTACCCACAGCTAATTGCAGGATTGAGAAGTACACCAAGGTATACTTCACCTAACACGAAACGGAAAGCTCTGCAACTGGTAGAAAAATGTTATCAAGCAATTCAGGCTCATGCAACTTGACTTAAAGCAGCAAAAGCAAAAGCAAAGACTGTAATGAATCATTAAGGCCAGATCTAAGAGCACTTTGCCACTACAGAGATAACCAGTGCCTATGAGAAAACATTCCTGGGACAGTAGCAAAAGGAGCAAAACTTTACAGACTTCCATGGATGACAAAGACGAGTAGTTTTAATTTAAGTTGTTAAATGCTCTTGGTGCTGCTAAGAACCCCTATGAAACATGAGTGAAAGACACACAGAGATTCAGTACCTAAATGCAAAGGTTGTGAAAACTCTTGCCTATATTTATATTCTGTGCACTTGATTTTCGATCAACATTCAAAATTATCTGATGTCCAAAAGACACCAAAATACAGCACTGAAGTACAGGACACGGGATTGCAGTTGTATGTAGTATTGTACTTTCATGGAAAGCCATTCATTATGAATATGTCAGCTGTTAGTAACCATCAAATCTATGACTCATGAAAACGTCTATACATGTTTTATTAACAAAGCAACATTTCCAATTTGCTCTTACTATAATGGATAATGACTGAAGGTTCATCAGGGTTAATCAAGAAAATGATATAAATTTTATACTGTATTATGTTTCACTTGGCTTAAAATGGATCTTGGGCTACAATCTTTCTTATGTGTTTAATCATGATTTACAGCATTATGGAAACCACACAACAGTCCCAGTGTGAAAACAAATTATGAACAAGTCAGTGCATAAGTCATCAGATTTTTATGTATTCGCAGAAAATCACTTCTTGGGATCTTCAGCGGACAGTCACCGAGTTTGGTTTCTGTAGAAATAGAACCGATATGTTTTGAGATGCCTTGCTTTAATTTATCTTTCTTTCATATTTTAAAGATAGATGGAGACCTTATTATAGCATTTTGTATATTACAGAGGAGCCATCACTACATACAGGTAAGGCTGAACTGAATTTTAAACAGATGTATGTTAACGTGTCTACATAATAAAAATAAATTTGGATTATGTTAATAACTGCACATGCAGATAAAGCAACAACCAAAGTAGTTAAACCCTATGCCAGCTGTTCAGATACAAAAAAAATCAGCCACTGTAAATGCCCAAATAATAAATCCACTAAAACCTGTGCTTTTGCTTATATGAACACCTGAAATGTAGCTCACTATATGAAGAAATTGTGATTGTTTTTAGCAATAGTTTGTTTGTATCAGAGTCTGTAAGCATAAAATCTTATTATGGGGAATTATGAGGTTCCATCTTCATTCTGCTCAACTGAGGTAGAACAATTAGAAAATGGAATGAGATATATAATATGTAATCCTAAACCTAAACCACAATCTGAATCTATCTATTTACTGTCTAGTGCCTACATAGACAGCTTGTTTTCAAAGAACAAAAAGGACCACTGTAAGAAGTCCAGGTTCAAGAACCTACGAAAGTTGTGGTTCATATATAACTTTAAGCTACATACAGTGAAAAAAATGCTTATATAGAGGATGTTTCACTCTCCTTTCACAAGAAACTAGTACTAGCCAAACATATTGCATTGCACCATATAGCTAGCTTCCCTAAAAAACATTGTATACATTTAAACTCTAGCAAAATGCAGATTTCTTCCCAGTTTTTTCTTCTGAAAATGGAGAACTTAAACTGGACCTGAGGTTTATGCTTGATCAAATAACAATATCACCACGTATCCTTGGAACCTGCACAAGAAAAGTGCACAGCACACAAACCATATGACTTTTAGTTTCTTACTCATATCCTGCTTGCCCTGTGCGGCTCTGTCATATTTTGACATGTAGCTCCAAGGGATACGCAATCAAAATTAGGAAGAGAAGTTAGCCAAAACCAGCATACCCATGCATAAAAGAGTAATTTATGTTCATACATGAATAAAAATGCATACATGTTAAAATGATGAAAATGTTAGAACTTTTATGCCCTGTGACTGGTGTAATTCCTGTAAGCTTCTTACACATGCTAGTCCCAATTCATTCTGCCTATGAAGACGACTATATCATAACTCATGCTGCCCACCTTCAGAGCTGCACAGAGAAGCACCCATGCGCTCCTCAAGAGACATGCAACGGGAAGTGAGGTATTTTATCTCTCATTATAGGAAAAAAACCACTTGAAACAAACAAACTTAACTTTTTTTTTGTTTGTGCCTCTCTTGACACTCTGCTTCTGCTTAGGAAGAGTGGTGGTGACACGGCCATGCCACAAATCCAAACCAAAATGTAACATGTGAGGAATACAAAACCCTAAACATAATAAAGTGCAAAGTAAGCTCTTGTATTTTAACTCGCAGAAGCAGCATGACTGTTCGAGTGCCTCACTTTCAAGTAGGTTAAAATTTCTTTAAATATTTCTGAATGTGAAGGAAATGACATAAGAATGACAAAAGATTACCCAGAAGCTTTAATGGTTGCGATAGATGCAGAAGCCATTCCAGAGATGCCCGTGCAGGGATGGTGCCAGAGAGGCAGATGCTGTCTGTTGGAGGGGATCAGCCTGGCTCCAGTCCAAAGCGGGGAAGCGAGTGACCTGATGAAGTCGGATACATCGTGCCCTCACTCTCTAACAGCTGCCTCGCCCTGACTACTTTTTCTCAGCAAATTCTAGCTTTAGCAACAACAACAAAAGCTTATGAGAGAAATGTTTTATTTTTACTGTATACTTTATGTGAAGTCTGAGTTCATAAATGCATGTTCATGTCACAGTAAATTATAAGGATATCATTTACCTGTATAGTGTAATGTATAAAATTATTCAGTGTTTCATTTTGAAAGTGGTAAGAGGTATCTAAATTCTATATATTGTTGGAAAAGCATGAGTAGAGATCTAAATTGTATGCATTATTCTAAAAGCATGGGTCTGGGAGATGTCTTACCACATTTCTATTTGAATCTTCCGCAGCAAAGATCCCCTTTTATTATGCTGGGAAGCTTAGAAGTCTCTGGGTCATTTTTCCTGCAAATTTTTAAAATGTTTCAAAACATTGGACTTCAGTTTGACCTTCCCTCATTCCAGTATTCAAGGACATCAAATTTGTGTGTCCTCCCAGAAAGCCCACTGAAGCTGGTTTCATGGGAACAACTCAGGAGAACTAAAATCCTTCTCTGACAGGTTATGCATAAAAAATGCCAGAATTTCATTTTCTCCTGTTTCACAGGGTAATAGAATATAACCAGAAGGAGTTAAAACACACATTTAAAAAAAAGGAGAGGGAAAAAGGCTGAAGGAAGTTCCCCTGATTTTCCAGTTCAGAAAAGCCAACAAAATGGTGATGCTTAAGATAGGAGCTCTTCCTGCAATGGAAAAAAAAAATCCATACAGGAGGAACCCATCCTGCATCTTTGTATTGGCAACTTATCAACCTATGATCCCACAGTCCTCTGGGGATGGGACAGGATTGGAATGGATAGGATTTTGAAGAGAAGGCAAGCTCTGCCCTGACGACTATCCATGAAGTTCACTGAAACTCATGTTCACGTTGCTAAAAATCCAGCACTTATAAGAATGCTAATCATGCGGTTTGGATTTAGCTGCTCACATGCTCTCAGGCTCTCTAGTCTTAAAAGTGATGACAATCAAAACCCCCACAGTAGATACCCAATTCTTGTTAAGTAATGTTTGAGCCTCGCGGAAGGTGTTTAACATTTTAAAGATATAGGATGACTCTGGTAAATCTAATAGCACATTTTTTTCCCACCGAAAGCCAGCACATCTCTGTACGTTGGAGAGGTGGTGCTCCTGGAGTGGGCTGTAACACAAGTGAATGGTGGAGTTACTCCATCAGTGTTACTTGCTGGCAGAACCTGAAATAGCACTGAACAGAGAGGTGAAAGAGCTGCTTGCTGTCCCCTCCCGACCCTGCTGGATGGGCCCGCTGTGGGGAAAAATTGACGTGGATGAGGGTGGGAGAGAGCACAAAACTAGACCACTGCGGGTGAACTTGATTTTTATTTGAATCCAAACAAAGCACGGTATAATTCACACTTGGTAACTGGAATATCCCAGTGCAAAAAATAAACAGAAGCTGTTATTAGCAAGAGAATATTTTGTTGCTAGCATGCCGCGTTAAGCAGAAAGCTGCTACTACATTTAGCCTTCCTTAAAACTTTCCTAAGCAGGAATCTTGATATAGCTTCTCAGTAACATAGGAAACGGCAGAGAATTATTTCCTTCTAGGTAATGGAAAGCAAAAGATTTATGTAAAGATATTCCGTTTGGTTTTTTTAATACAAGTAAAAGAAAATAAGTTCAGTGAATTTGTTCAATTTTAAATTTGGGACTGTTTTTGGAAAACTGTGAAATAATTGTAATACCCATGTTTTATTTTGCTGTGAACCAAAATAGTATCGTAGTAACTCAATGACAAAGATCTGTCAAAGATTTCTGAGTTTTTATGTAATCCTAAAGAACATTTCCTGACGTTCCTGACGTGGGGATACCTAGCCTACCTAATTTGATACTAGTGACATACCATGAGAAAGAAAAAGAAAAGTTTATTAGAAACTCAGGAAAGAAACCATGAAAGGGATAATGCACTAAATTAAAAGGAATTGACTAGTTGGGTAGACATAAGTATCAAGCTGAAGGCAGTATTATTTAAACTTATCCGTTTCAAATTAATCTGTTCTCTAACAATTTAAAAGCCTAGGTTTACCATCTTATGACATATCTCATTCTATATACACAAAACAGAAAAACCATACTCTCTGTGTATCTCCCTGGGGCCAAATTAAACAAACCAGAAATTCCAGAACTTCATCTCCCTTAATGAATCTACTTTGCCTGAATGCTTGCGAAAATGTATAACGCTCAAACATTAGCTCATTTTTGGAAAGCACTGTAGAGTTAACAGCCTCCCGGTTCCAATGTGGGAACCATCGTTGCGTAGCCTATCTGACGTCCGTTGTCACGAAAGCTTGCAAGGAGGGGCAACCTCTCTGTGACACAGCTTCAAAGCCATGCAGAACTTACAGCTAAAATACAACAGCCATGTAAAAACTACATTGGTCTTTGGGAGCAGGTATAAGGCAGTAGGTTCCCTGAACCTGATATGATCCAGAAAGTATCCTGCAGCAGAAGAACCAGCTGAATGATTCATGGTCCCATTTGGGTCCCATTTTAGCAACCCAAGCACACAAAACATCTCCTATCCTCCAGGTCTTCCTTTCACTCTATGCCTGTTGCCCATGTATTTTTGATAACAAACTTCATCCCAAACTGACCTGCAGCTGGGCACTGAGAAAATGCACGCACTGGCCTGGGGACCTCTGCTGTAGGAAAGAGGTGGTGTAGCCCAGAAGAGAAGAGACAAATGGATAAAGGAGTGAGGTATGAAAAAGGACAAATTGGGTTTGTCTGGTTTAGAAAAGAGAAGACTGGGAAACACAGGATAATGATCTTCCCACCTATAAAAAACTTGTTGCAGAGCAGACAATGATGAATTGTGTTCTCTCTCTGCTAGGTCATGTGACTTAATTTGCAGCAGAGGAGAGTTAGATATGATTTTAGAAATGCTATCTAACTTAAAAAGGAAGGGCTGAAAGAGGTTGGCTATCTATTCCACAGCCTCCTTCATGGCTTCTTTATTTCAGAACAGGTTGGTCAGTCCTCCCCCTGACCCTGTCCCCACCAGCAGACAGTTATTGTTAAGTTTGTTCCTTCTCAGCCAGGTTTAATACACAAAATAAACAAGAATAGGAAATCTTCATCCACTGAACAACACAACTCCCTTCCCTCCTTCCAGTGCCTCCTTACATTATTCTGCGGGATGCCTCTCGTCCATAAGCACCTGCCTGTTAGCACTTACCAAAGTAAGACTAGTTCTCCCCAACGATGAAGACACTTTTCCAGGAGGAACATACATCTAACACAGATTACTTCTGGGCTAGGGACCTATGGAAGTCCCTATGCAGCTGTTCCACAATCTTGAGGGACTCATATATACTATAAAGGCTAGACTCTTATCTGTCAGGCTGGCCTAGGTGTGCGTCTCCTGCCTTAGAGCCGAGAGATGGAATAAGGGCTCTATGAAGCCCAGCATTTGGAATAATTTTTTTGGTTGTGGTTTTTTTAATATTTGGGCTAAGGGACAGAGAAATTTTCCTTTCTTCAGTCACTGAATTCAGATACTGATCTGCAAGATGTGAGAGCAGGAAAATCTCTTCCACCATCTCCAAATGAACCATGCTTAGCTGCTACAGAGACACGCAGGGCATGCACAGGGAGACGTGCAAAAAAAACAAAATAGAGCTTTTCTAAAATATCTTGCATTGGTGATCAAGAATTTAAAACAATATCTCTGGGATTAAAAATTCCAGAAGGGGTGCTACTCATGGCAGCTTGTACTTGCTATTAGAAATTTACTTTTGATCCCTCAAACTCTGTGGTGCACAAACGATCTGAATCCCGTTTTACAACAACAGGAAAGGCAAGGGGCGAACAAGATGATTTTATGACCAAATGTCACAACTGCTCCCTCAGTCATCAAACTCAAAGTCCTAGCATTTTCAGGTGATGTGAATGGCATAACTCTACTCATGCCAAGGGTGCTATTTTAATTTATTCCGCATAAGAATGGACTACGGTCTCAGTTATGCCCAACTGTATATATATAAAGCCAAACACTAAGCACCAGCCATTCAGACCCAACTCAGGAAGATTCTCATCAGCGTGGACTCTGGGGACACCCAGGATATGTGGTTTAAAATCACGGCTGGCAAGAAGCTAACTGCCTCAAAAGCGAGTCCTGGAGCTTAAGTTCACTGTAGACTGTGCACTAAAAGAACTACTTTTTCACTTTCTCTCAGGATTTGCAACTACGAGGCGAATACAGTCTAACAAATTCAGTTTTGGAATAGGAAGTCATGATATTGGAATTCTTCTACCATGTGTTGCAATTTATGACACATGAAAAGACAAAAAATACATTAAACAATGGTGATTTCCTTTTGATAGGCAAGCTGAAAAAAATTACAACTCCCCCCGCCACCCGCCAGAAAACTTTTTTTACTCTTACAGCTTTAGAAAAAAATCAAGAAAGAGGAAAACAAGCTGTCTGTATGGTGCAGATATACTATACTCTGTTTTGGGATCTGATGAGACATTTTCTATAATGTGAAAATTATGGCATCTCTTGTCACAAATTAAGGTAAACCATGGATTTTTTTGTACTTGTTTGGATATTTTTGCTTACCTGTTCATGGCATTCTATTAGGTGCCATCATAAAAAGAAAATACTGTTGGCAATATTTATTTGCAGAGACAAACATCAATGCTAAGCACTTAGCAGTACATTACGTTTTTTTGAGGATGCACTTGGGGGAATCAAAGTATTTTATTGCACAATAGATATTATTCTCTTTGTACTTGTATTACTCCAAACTTAAACCATTCACAATATTTTATTTCTGAGCATACATACAGAACACTGACTGGGGTGATATTGTTAAGTATTCAAACAATTCCTGCACATCACTTTTACAAAAAGAATGCCTTTGGGTGAATACTTTGCTTTCTCTTTTTCTTTGCCTTTCCTTTGTCAGTGCCCTTATATGACATGTTCTTGGAAAAATGAACCACATTTGCTCCATTTACTGTTTAACAAAAATAAAGCATGAAAAATGTTATAAGCTATAAATAAAATCATCTAGTATTTGTATTGCACTAATTTGTCAGGGGTTGAATAAATGTTAATTATATAGCTTTTTAAAAATCAGACTTGTTAATGTCATTTTTAATTTAGAATGTTACACTGTAAATGTTTTCCATTGTGTTAATTTACACCTGTTATTACAGCTTCCATTATTAGGTTTACACTGGAACAGCTACTTTGTGCCACTGAAATTTGCTTAAAACAGCAGAAACAATTACTAATTAGAAGGGCATGTTTACTTCAATTATATTTATTTCCTAGTCTAGTTTTATATGTAGCACACTATGAAAGTGTATGATTCAATTAGCCAAACCCATTTATCTTAGGCAATTCCTCAAATGAGCATTGCTTAGAAAGACAGCAAATTTTTTCAGCACTACTTTGCCTCATAAATTTCATAGGTGACACTAATAAATACAGACGGTGACTGGGTATCACTTTCTATGTGACCTTACTGCTTTCTCCCATTTTTGCTAATGCTTATTCAGTAATTGCAGATTACCAGAATGACATTTTATTTAAACAACGAGCCCAACTGTTTTAATCAAAGATTTTAAACCAGTGACATGGAGAACCGTCTTCAGCGTTCATAAACTCGGAATCAATACAAGATAAGCATTCAGCTCATTCAGTTATGCGCACAATGTGAAACTACTACTGATACTCATCCACTGATATCTAAAGCTAGTCTTATGTATTACACAGTGCTTTGTAAATTTGCAAACCAAGTGCAATTTAAACTTCTTGGGAACAAAAAGTTAATGTCTTTATCCTTTACAAATATGACTCTCTGAGTAGTTTTTCCAGTGAAATTTGTATTATCTATCCACTCTCACAGATTAAAAAGTAGGAGATCCATAAAAATTCTTTACAAATTACTTCCCTGCAGCTCATTCCTAGTATTACGTTTTAAACCTGAAGTGAGGATTAAAAAAAACCAACAGAGTTATGTTTCTAATTGATAGTTGCTGCTCCTAATCTATGTAAATGATATTGGCAGGTAGTACGACACACTGTTGTTTTTGAATAACATTATTTCAGTACTTATAACAAAATTCAGTACTCTGAAAAATAAAACTGAAGATAAAATTGTACAAGCCAGGGGGAAACCCCAATGAGTTCTACATCGCAAGGCTCTCTGCCTCATTCAGCCGTCAAGGTTAATGCATTTACACTATCTCACTGTCACTGCACAGGCATAGCAGTTGCATGACATTCAAAGAGTGCAGGTGATACTGTCAAAGTGGCTACGACAGGGCTATAGCTTCCCAAACAGGGGCAACCGTTGCCCGTGGAACGATGTGCAGCAGCTCTGCGTATCAGCAATGCTACCTATAATGATCAAATACATGAATTTAGATCATCACACTTTGGACTGCTTGGGCCACATTTTATACCTTCCACCACAAAGGGAATTCATTCCTAGTTAAATTTCTCTTTAACATATAGAGCGTAACAAGAATGATGAAAATCTAAACTTCTAATAACAATTAAGCCAGTATCTTGTGTGGCCAAAGATCGCAGACCTACCTTCTCCTAATCCACTGCAACGCAGAGAAGAAAACAGTGTATAAATAGAAAGCCTGCTGTAATTCAGAAAAAGCTGCTATTAAAAAGTCAGCATTTTAAAAAAGCTAACAGAGACATATCTCAGCTGAGGCAATTATTTTATAGGTTAAGAGGAGAGAAATACTGCTGCAGTTGAAGATTTGTCTTCACAGGGGTTCTCAGGAAAGTCAAGGCAAATCAACTGAGGGAATGAAGTCAGTTCCCAGTCAGATGAACATATATTATGGCAGCTTATCCTTCCTCCAAGAGGAAAAGGGATCAAGTGTACTGATGTAAGATCACTTGAGAGCAGGCCAAGCATGTTCACGTAGGGGTTTAACACGCTTCAAGGTTTGCAGACTGACTTCACCCATTGAGTGCCTCCCCTGCTCTGACGTTGCCTTTACCCACGCCACGTGGTCACTGGTAACGGAAGCGGACTTAATGGACGCCATCTCTGACCTCTCACTAATAGCACCTTCTCTTTTATTTACACGTGGGGCGCAGGGAAGGGGAGGTTATACGAAGTGCACTTGCAATTTCTAATAGCTAACTATCTTTAATAATGAAGTGTAAGATAACAAATCAAGTCTGAGTCATAACTAATTAAAAGAAATGGGAATTGAAAATGAATGTAATTAGTCAGAATTTCTGAACAGTGCCTTTATTATAAAGTCAATAATTAAAATGGAGAAATCAGTGTTTTGTAGCATAATCAAGCCCATACACAAGCAACTTCAGGCCTTTCTTCAAGTGTCTTGGTTTTGAATATCTCTGCTTTCAGAAAACTTGGATTACTATAAATCTTGGGGTTTTTTTTTCCAAAAAAGAAACTATGAGATGGACTTAGTTATCTTTGCTGGGACATTGTCAGGAAACGTTGACCACAGTACGTTGTTACTGCCTCTGTAATTAGGCTACTCTGCAACAGCAGGGAAGAGGCATGATCAATTAAAAGTGAAATAATGCTGGTTGCATTTCTGAAGTCAGAAATAGATGTGTTTGTATGGTACATACAGTTGTAATGAATCTAAGTTCTGAAGTGCTAGGACATATACATGCAAAGCAGGTATGTGCCTTTTAAAAAGAGGCCTGTTGGTGTTAAATTAAGTAGATTTCAGAAGAATCTTAGTTTATAAGAGAAATATATTGATTCACTCTAGTATTTTCCCTCTGACATATACCTTCTTATAAGCCTGGGCTGGCTCTTTCTAGGCTTGTTCAATATGGATCCCCCAAAAGGGGTTTTCTTATGTGCAACAATTGACCAAGAGCAACAATACTGCTTTTCTGACCAAATATTCACCCTGGTCTAATTCTTTTTGCTCCACCACAACATATTTTGACACAAAAAAACATAGAAAACCCTGGTATTTTCCTCAATGTTTGCAATGCTGGTCCAGATCAGAGCTTTTTGATTACTTTTAGCCAACATCCACCAGGTAACTTTACTCTGGCTCACTTAGGGGGAAGCAGCGCACCAGCCCCAGTTCTGCCCAGCCAGCCAGGCACTCTGCCTTGCTGGTGCAGCTGGAAACCAGCTGGGTATGGAGCACTGCATTTACACTCTTCTCCTCCTCCTCCTCTTGCCCCTAAAAAAAAAAAAATTGAGATGTGACTGCCTTTTCCAAAAGAAGGAGGCGATGATCCAAAGGTATTGGATCCAGTGGAAACCCACCACCACAAACAGCCAGATAATACATGACACAGTCATATGTTCTTTATTACTCCTAGTAGAAAGTAGTAATATTTCAACCCAGCGTCCCAGACACAGAGCACAAAAGGGAAATGCACTCATCCTCAGTTCGGGGCTGCGGGATAAGCGACGACTCCGTTAAGCCGTGCCTGTGATCTGACACTATCTGAAAGGCAAGGCTGCTGCCCGGGGAGCCTGCCTGGCGCTCGCTCCTGCTGCTGTTGTGCAAAAGGCTTCAATTAGTACTGACCTCAGCATGGGAATATTTCTCCCTGGGCGGGAAAGAAAATATCACAGACTAAAAGCCCTTCTCTCGCCAAAACTGGGGTGAAACTGTGCCATGCCGGATTGGCCTCCCCCAGACCCACCTGGGTAAAGGGTGCGCATCAAGGAGCTGCACGGTAGCACAAACTAAAACAAAAAGACACTGATTTCTTGAATATTTGCAATGCACAGGGACTACACCAACTCGGTGCTATCAGAAGCAGTCCACAGCGCGTGTCTGTGCACATACACGCTCCCCTCCACAGGCTCGCCAGCTACCTTGAGGCAATGCCGCTCCATACACATGCACGCAGACACAAACTCACAGATACGCAGCTGCGCGTTATGCACAACGGGGAGGAAAAAATACAGAAAACTGGGTGTTACAAGAGACTGAAAGATATACTCAGTGTCCACAGGGATCCTGAAAGCCACAAGAAATGGCAAGGAAAAAAAAGATGGGGGGGAAATATTGGAAAAGTGGCTGTATTCAAATATTCCCTACACAGACGATTTTTTCACTAAAACTAATACATTATCTTTTGAAGGGCTAACACTTCAAAAACATAGACCTGAGTGCTACTGTAGTGATAAAGAAGGTACTGAAACACAACATTCAGGCTACCCTAGTCCAGTGGAATTAAGATTACCTTTATTCCTGCTTCACTAGAAAAAAACCCCAACAGATTCTTGCACACAGTTGGAGGCCACTTTAAAATAGATATATGTGCCCATCTTAAAACCATTAACAAACCACTTTTTACCATAGGATTCTGGCTAGCGTGGAAAACTGGGCAAGCACCGTGGACTCAGATGATTAATAATGCATGAATTCCTCTGAATCAAAGGTAAAGCAAGCAAAAATGACAAGCAGAAGGAGAAAGCATCTTAAAAAAATTACCAGAGAGCTAGTTTTGGATCTAAAGGCAACACCAAGCCTGCCAACTTCTCAAAGAGGCTGCCAAGAAGCCAGATGCCATAACTGGAAGGATATTATCCAGAGTTTTACATCTGAGTCTCATGAGTGCCTTTGAAAAAGGACAAAAAAATGGATGCTGGCAAGAGCTCAACTGTTTAATTTCTATCCCCACCCTAAATATTTATTTAAAAGTTAAATTGAAACCATTGCAAAAATTGAAGACAGGATGTGTAAATACAATGTTAAGTATTTACAATGACCCACAAGGGCGAGCTAGCCCTACCAAAGTACTGGAAAACTCTCTGGGAACATGAATTAAAGACTCGAGGTCATCCCAAACTCCCTGTTCGAGCTGGGCTTCAGAGAGCACACAGAGTCTCCGAGGAAGGACTTGTGATGACTGAGTTTATAGAAGTGGTGCCCGCCCCTGCAGCCGGGGTGGGCACAGGAGGACTCTACGCAGCTCCTCTCCCACTAAGTCCATGGCTCATCTCCATCACACGATGGGTTACACCTGCTGCATTGTGGGCCCTACATGTGCCCCAGAGCAAGAAAGCTCAGCCCATTATAGGAGCTGGCACATGGCTGTCACGCAAGAATGATGCCTTTGTTCTGGCTATGCTGGAGGCATGTTTGATCATATCATGGAGGAGATGCTGACCACCCTTGAGACAGAAGCCAGCTGTAGAACATCAGAACAGTTTAGATGGTCTACAGCTTTCTCCATTTTCATGCCTGAAGAAGTCAATGCAACGAGGTAAGTAAACAGCCTGCAAGTAATAAGCTGCAAAAAAAGGAGCTAAGTCGTCTCTAATCAGCGGACAGACCGAAGGTTGACTACCTCCGCTCTGCAGCAACATCCCGCGAAGTGTAAACTAGCACTGACAAATTGGATCCAGCCCCTCTAATAAGAAAGAAAGTGACCATAATACTTGGATTTTTAGTGTGAATGAAAAAACATCAACAGAGGTCTTTAGTGAACCTGCAAGCCCAAATTCTGATTTTACTTCATGTAGCTCAGTGAACACATAAGCATTCACATTTAAAATACTTGAATAATTCCATTTGAATCACCGGAACTCCTCCTGTGCATCAAGTTAAACACTTGCACAAGGTCCTCTTAAGTCACAAGCTTGCACTGTTTATGCAGAAAAAATTTTGTAACCAGATTGATTTGTATATCCTGCCATCACTTGGCACTGAGCATTTGTATCCCTTGACGTTAACTGGCATCTGTCAAGCACTCTCCTATAAAAAAGTTACTCAGTTGCACACGTTTGTAATATGGAACTGCATATATTACTTGGGTAAAGGAAAGGCAGTTATTTTGATTTCTGCCATAAAATACAGCATAAGTGTAAACTATGAACTGCAGAACACAAAAAAATGTAATTACTTTTTCAAATACTGGCCAAGTAAGCAGTATTTTACAATACAAGAAACAAATGTTCAGGTCAAAACTGCAAATGGAAGTGACCAAGCCTGCACTGGTCTTGAAGGAGCACAAGATCCTCCCCCAAGACTGTGACAGGTTAACATCTCATCTTATTAAACACACCTGCTTTGTCTCTCCTTCTAGACTTTCTACAGGCTCATTAGGATTCGTTAGGGCTTTTGCGGTTTATTTTTTAAGAAAACACCAGGTAGCATGCAAAAAAATAAATGAAATACTGAATTAACCTAAATCCCCCTTTTAGCTAGTTCAAGTCTTGTTTATAATGTGCATGCACCGCTTTGCATTTACCATGAGGCTCCTCAATTAGTTCATAGACAAGTTAACCTTCTATCTCCCAGCAAATATAATTCATGCTCATTTTATACAACACAGCATTCTGCTGGCTATTATCCATCATTTACAAGTGTTATTTGTCTATAAAAATGACACTAAAAAGTTGAAAAATGATTCTGCTCTGCCTGCTTCTGGATGTGTTTTAACAAATGGTACCAATGCAAAAGGCTCTAAGTCATGTAAGAAGCAATTAGTCAAAGAAGCCATAAATATTTTTTAAAAAGGATATAAATGATTGCTTGCCAGATAGTAAAAGCTCTAAAGGTTGCTACATAATAAAAGACTGAACCTACACACACATATCTGAGTAACTTTACCCCTGTGTGCAATCCCATTAGGATGAACAATGTTACTCACACAAGTAACATTAGCCAGGTGAGTAACTGTTTGTCCTAAAACAGTTAAAATAGTATTCTTCATTATTTATGGTTAATGAAGTTAATCAAATTCAGTGCTACTTACTCATGCATGCATTAAATAGAAACCTGAACATGACATGCATATTTATGGAACAGAGATTGAAAGATCATTATCTGTAGGGAAGAAAATCCAGCAAAGAAAAGGATGCGTAAAATGTGTCTGTTATCTTATTAGAACATAAACTGTTTTGCTTAAAACATAAATATTTATTTTAATTAATTCAATTAACCTAAATAATAGCTTCCACACATGACAACTATAGCTAATGTATGAATTTCATGGTTTCTGATGAAGATGTAGGCCACAGCCATAGCTACCATCAACCAACGGGTTAATTCCGTGGAAGTCAGTGGAGCTCTACCAATTTATACCAGTGTGCGTCTGGCCTGTAGCTCCCCACTACCTGCATCTCTTACATTGAACTGAAATATAATATACTGCACGCCACCAGAAATCTAAAAGAACAAAAAATAAATTGTTCTATTTACTTTTCAGTTAACAAATAAGGTGAGCATTCCCCACTTTCATCTTAAAATTCTGAAATGGCAAATAAGGGGTTTTTTTATTTTTAAATTTAGATACCTGTATACAGGTTTAGAGGCCAGACAGATGGGTTTGGCAATCCCAGAGAGAGAAAGAAGGATGAAAAAACTTTAAAAGTGCAACTGTTAAATATTCATGCCACTGGCATTCTGTACCTTCAGTGAAGTTCTTGCTCTATATGTGGAATGAAACCTATAGTTAAGCACATGATTCTACTAGCTATCAGTGTTGAAAGAGTTCATTATCATGTCAGGGGGAAAAAACTCTCCAGGTTGCTAAATATACAGCAAAATATATTGAGAAAATAGCAAAAGACGACATATTTCTGCATGTTCCCTGGCCTTTAAAAAATGACAGATCAATTTTGTTTTAAAAACTACCTTATTGTTCAAACACCTGAAGAAAAAACAGTGCATTACCTTCAATCATATTTTCAAGTTCTAAGGTGATTTTATTAACTCCTTTTTATTGCCCAGTTTAAATATTCTAATTGGCACACAGCACACTTGCAGTCACTAGATATCCATTAGACTTTAATGGGCTTGAAATGGTCTACGGTATTATGGGGCTGGCAGACCTACCGCGGTCCCATTTACAATGACGGAAGGTAAGTGGGGCATAAAACCACAATGGTTAATGCCACTGCAAGACTTAAAAAAAAAGCTCCCTCCAGTTCCTCCAGCGTGTATCCTTACGGATGGTTTTGCACAGGCAAGGGCCAGTCTCCACAAGCGCAGATGACCGAAATGAGGTCTACAAGAGTGCGTAGGTAGCAGGACAAGGAGAGGAGCAAGTCTGTAGGGCAACAGAGCTGCTGCCCAGCGTGCGTGCTGGGGCTTGCTTCCACTCCACGAGCTGTATGCCCACCATGACTGCTTCCTATATGGAGCACTTACTCAACACATACTGTAACTGTCTTTGTGCACACCCACCGCTGAGGTAACCTGCTTTCCCTGTGCTCTGAGTCACGGCATGCCGTGCAGGAAAAAAAGGGAAAGCGATGTGCTCTCCACAAGAAGGGTTTGTCTCCTCCTTCCGCATCCCCCCAAAATCAGAGATATAGAGCATTTACGTGCCTGATACAAGAAACAATTATGTATTTGTGCCCAATATGTTGCAAAGCTTGTTCAGGAAGGTGGTTCTTTTCCATAAAAACTGTCCCTGCGATGCCACCAAGGCCATTTGGATCCTATTTGGGGATCCAAATTCTGGCCATTTCAGGAGAACAAGAACTTCATGACTGGGAGAAGCGTGAAAGGAAGACTGAGATAGTCTGATCTGGCTATTCAAGGAAAAAGTGAGGGCCGGGCAGCCGTGTTTCTGTGAATGAGAAAGCCCTTCCCATTGACGCATTGTAGCTGTGTAAATGCCAGCCTGAAAAGAAAAAAACAAAACAAAACAAACATCCGAGTTCCACATGATAGTTTTTAATTTAATTCATTTCCATGTGAGAGGTTTAAAACATCCCATGTTTTATGATACTTAGGAAATATTAATAAAAGCCTACAGAAATCTAGCGATCTTTCTGCTACTACATAAATAATTCCCCTGCTCCACTCCCGGAGAAGTGCAAAGGCCACGTGAAGATTCATCCCCTTCTTCCCTCTCCCCCTCCCCAGCTTCTCAGGGCACTTCAATGTGCAGGAATAATCATGTTCTTCAGCAGAATCCTTTATTGAGTCAAAATAACTGATTCCACACATTTAATCGCAGAATCCTCCTTTTATCCCCTAATTACAAAGCGGTGCCTATCGAAATTAAAACGGCGTGCTTGTAAATATTTTCAGGCACAAAGGACAAAGCAAAGCCAGCTAAGCAATTCGGTAAGAAGGGAGGGAAAAATATCTTGGACCTTCTGTATTCTTTAGTTACAAGTGAGGAGACCGTTTTTATTTGGGTGGTTTTACACAATAAATTTAAAAGAGTAGTTACTTAAGTACATCTAAAGGTTAAACCTTCAAGCAGCTAATCTGTATGTAAGAACAAGTAACTGTCAAATACTTAACCTTTTACAGATTAAAACTGTCTGCCTAACAGATGTGAAATCATCATTGTTGTAATTGTTATAAGTAGATATCTGAGCATTTTCTGGAGATAGATAATTTTTTTTTTTAGCAGTAATTTTATGCCCCAGGTCACTTGCGTGTTCATGGCTGTGATAAAACCACTGCTTTCCATGAGAAGTTATATGCCAGGGCTTTATAACTGCTGTACTGGTTTCCAGCACCAAAGTTATTGGTTGTAACGGGCAGTTTTAAATTATTATAAAATGAACTTGTAGGGTGACTGGAAATGTTTTATTGTTCCGTTGCTGTAAGTGGTTGTATAAGTGAATTTTCACAATAGCATGGCCAGGGCATAGGAGGAGAAAACGCTTCAATTTCTGATAAGCTGTAAATGTTACTATAAAATATTGCTCTTTGACAACGTTTGATAGAAATACACTCAGTTATTAGAATATGTCTAAAATGCCATTACATTTATCAGTTATAAGTATTAGGGATATAAGAGAAAAATGTTTCTACTACAGTAAGTGAGCATGGAAACGGTATTTTTTCCCATATGCTACTTATATATAGCAGGGCAAACTAGCTTGGAACCCTTCAGATACCACTAAGCAGATACATGTTCCTACATTGGTCTATGTTTAGGCCAGCATCCTGCAACTAGACCAGGCACTTTCCTCTTCAATCACAGCGAAACGTAATCATTAGACTATCCAGCAGCCAAGTCAGCTTATAAATCCAGTATGTTACATTCAGTCATGCGGGGTTTGCGGGTATAGATTTTCGCTCAGCCCTCGTCATGCTGCTGAATATGCGCTGGGAGAGTGGACCTGTCTCGGACTGAGTCCAGGCTTCACCCTCCTTTCCCCTTCAACTTTTTGTAGTTTTCTATCATTTTAGCTGTAAATATCGGAGGTCAGGATTCTTCTGGTGCGAGATGCTGCACCGGGTCCAGCGCAGGCACAGCGACTGCCCTTCACAGACTGCAGCTACCTCCCCCACCGCCTTTCCTGAAAGACCTCATTTACTCCAGCAGGAAATTTCCTGCAAGTATGTGTTTTGGGCTCCGCGCCAGATACTCAACCTGCACTTTTTTTCCATCTACCAAGTAAATAGGGTTTTGAAACAAGAAAGATTTTTTTTTTTTTAATTTCTTTTTAACCCAGGTCTGTTGCACAGATTGATAAGTATCGCATGAGCAGCAGGGCTTCCTAGGGAAGCAAAGCGTCAGACCGTGGTGTCTCCCCATCATCTACTCCCTCTTCCCCGGCTGCTACTTTGAACCTACTAATCAATTTCAACCAAATCTGACAGAGGTTTCAAAAAAGTCCTACTGAAAACCAGCAGCTGTTTACGCAATGCTCATAACTCGGTCCTTTATCCACGCCAGCTGATGGCAGCCAGCCGTCTATCAGCACGCGAGCACCGTTCAGTTCAGGCACAGCTCTGAAACCGCCCCAGCCGCTGGTGTTTTCTCTCCAAGTCAACGAAGAGGAGCGCCAGGGAGATGCAATCACTGGCAAAGAGCAATCCCAGTGGGGTCACAAGACACAAAACTATGGTCTAGTTTTGGTAATTCCACTGCTCAGGGAAGCTTTTTTCCCCTACCTAGATGACTGGGCCTAGATGGGCCCCTCACTACAAGAAGGACATTGAGGTGCTGGAGCGTGTCCAGAGAAGGGCAACGAAGCTGGTGAAGGGCCTGGAGCATAAGCCTTATGAGGAGCGGCTGAGGGAACTGGGGTTGTTTAGTCTGGAGAAGAGGAGGCTGAGGGGAGACCTCATCGCGCTCTACAACTACCTGAAAGGAGGTTGTAGCAAGGTGGGGGTTGGTCTCTTCTCCCAAGTAACAAGCGATAGGACGAGAGGAAATGGCCTCAAGTTGCGCCACGGAAGGTTTAGACTGGACATTAGGAGAAATTTCTTTACTGAAAGAGTGGTCAGGCCTTGGAACAGGCTGCCCAGGGAAGTGGTTGAGTCACCATCCCTGGAGGTATTTAAAAGACGTGTAGATGAGGTGCTTAGGGACATGGTGTAGTGGGCATGGTGGTGTTGGGTTGACGGTTGGACTCGATGATCTTAGAGGTCTTTTCCAACCTTAATGATTCTATGATTCTATGATTTTATGACTGATATTTAAAAAAAAAAAAAAAGGCAATAGTAGTAATAAAACTGAGTTGTAACAATTGTCAGTTAGACCCTATAAGTATTCAAAGCCCAATCACTAAAGACGGAAAATGAGGTTTTGAAGAGCAACAAAAATGCCAGTAACAAGCGCACACTCTCTTGCAAAGTACTCTGCAAATGACCCCTCACACCTCGACTCGTCTGAAAGGGAGATGCAAAAGTTAGTGCATCACCACCACCCGTACGAGAGGTCATTTCCAGGACACAATGAAGCAATATGCACTGACCTGCACTCTGCATCGATGCAGTTTCCGTACAAGTTTATTTGTGAGCTGAACTTGAGCAGAGAATGCCAGCTGTGCCATATTGTAAAGTGGATTTGTCATGTGGATTTATCCATACTTTGTCCATTAAGTCACCCTCGGGAACGAGCACTAGTTAGAACTCTCTGATAGATGTGAAGGGTTTTTATACAGATGGGGAAAAAAAAAAGGAATGCAGTGATTCCAAGAGACTGGAGGAAAAAAAGAGAGGTATTATTAGCACATCAAAAGGCATCTGAAATATAAATTATTTGAAAGCACATCACTTTATATATCCTGTTAATTACATGGTTAATATTATGGAATCTGACAACTCCCCATAGACACCAGGACTATTGATGAGTTCCATTTTATGTTAGAAATTTCTCTCTTCTTGTGCAGAATTACCTCTTTAACCTCTTTCAGTCCAATAAATTCACATTAAAATGTGACCAGGAGTGACAACCTTGGGAGAGGACTAACCTCTCCTTCTATCATGTCATTTTAGCCTCAGTCTCAAATTGGTACAGCACTCCCATAGCTATTAGCTCAGCTCTTCTCCTGCCTCCTGAGTAGATGAAGCAGTATGTCTAATTAATTTACAATCCTTAAGTACAAAGGTAGCTATCAGCAAAAGTACATTAAAATCAACCTACCAATAAGGTAATTGTAAAATCATAATTTTCTGGGATGTTTTCACTAAATACGATCTTAGCTTTGTAGCTGAATGTTTTCCAAAGTCTAGCCTTACAGCTACGTGAAAGTCAAATATTTCATACATTACAGTATATTTCGCTCCACAGAAAAAAAATATGACAGATACTCTTTAATACAATGAAATGCAATTTAAAGCCAAGTCAATAAGATACTAACCTCTTATCCTCAAATGAGGGCTACGTTATACATCATGGGTTAGAAGTTAAAAATGAAGAGAATGGTTCTTGCCACTCATAATTCAAAGACTGCTGTCAAAAGCTTTCTGTTCATAGAAATGCTATTGGTTTTATTCAGCTGGCAAAAACTGTGCAGTATTCTAAGTAGCTCAGACAGATAGCTTTTTTAGCTATACGGTTCAGAGCCAAATTTTCCTGAACAGCATAAGGACTTGATTTTGCTAATGTATACATGTTGCACTGCACCCGGTTCCAGAAATAACCGGCGTCCGTGAATGCAGGCTGGGGTCTAGGGAGGATACATGCTAACAGCCAGATTCCCTATTTTGCTTTGTACTCAGAGAGACCAGACACAACCAGCAAAAAAAGACTGCTGCACTAAGCAGCCCTCTGACAGCACAAAGCTCTAGGAGGAAGCTCTGCTGCTGCCCAGCTCCCTACCTGCTTCTCACTGCTGCGAAAATACTGAATATTGGGGGCGGGAGGCGAGGGGCATGCTGCAGCACCGCAGCAGCGGGCGAGATTCTCCATTGAGCTCCAGCCGCCCTCATGAAACTCTCATTTTTGCTGGGGCCAAATAGCTGAGGGACATGAGGCACGACTAACCTTCTGCAGGCA
Organism: Calonectris borealis; assembly: GCF_964195595.1. Lineage (NCBI taxonomy): Eukaryota > Metazoa > Chordata > Aves > Procellariiformes > Procellariidae > Calonectris > Calonectris borealis. Next base: position 148,166,020 of record NC_134312.1, read on the forward strand.
GCCATCCTCTCCTCCCCCTCTTGAGCCTGAGGAGAATAGAGACGAGGTGTAACATCTGAAGCCCCCTTCACTCCCCCATTTTCTCTGGTTGTCAGACGAGTGATGCTTGCCAGCATCCTGAAGGGCGTGGGGAGCCTTTTTTCTCTCTCCTTCCCCCTCTTTCTCCTTTCTGTAATCATGCCATTCCTGCGTGGTCAGGGGCAGCAGGAGAGGAGCTGAGATCATTTTTCTGTGAGGAGCTGTCAGCATCTCCCTTGAGGAGGGCAGGTTGCCAGCCTCTCTCAGGCAGTTATGTGGTGGCCTGGCCTTAAGCAACCCTCATTTCCCAGTATCACATTTCCACTCTCTGTCACACACAGGGAATCCTGCACACCGCATCCTCCTCTTCCCCTACGGCCACGCCTGATCGGCACAACCTAGTCCTAAACTTGGTCCTAGCCCTTCATGGTCGATGGAGCTTCTGTAAAAGACTGATAGCGGGAGCAGAAAGCTGGACCAGCCAGAGACTTCGCTGCGACACCCCAGAGGTGGTTGCAGAGGAACAGATGAAGCCTTAGGTGTGAAATCTCATACTGTCTGCTCAGTGTTGTTTGGTGTGAGTGGCCCTGAGGAACGAGCGACTGCAGCAGGAACAGATAGAGATGTTCTTGCCGACAGGAACAGAACAGGATGCTTATTTGTCCCTATCTTCTTTCTGGAAGGAAATCATCTGCTACTGCTAACGCTGAAGTCTGTGCACCATGCTCATGTCTGCACCAGGTTGAGGAGTATGACAGAAGTTGCCAATTACAGATAAAGGCTATCTTCAAAATTTGGATAGAAGCCGCTAATTTTGACTGCTCTACCATGCAGTGGTACTTCTCATTCTTACAAGAAATGCCTAGAATTTGGTACGGGCATTACATTAGCTATATTTTTAATCTACGTAAGCAAATTTAGTTGAATAACTGCACATATGTGTGTAATTTTCCACATACCAATGCCAGCACCCTGCAGACTGTACAGCAGGCTACTCGGTTTACATCCTCATGTATTTTGCTTGCTCACATATAGGCAAGCCCATAGTTACTGATATTCTTTTAGAAATCTGACCTGCTGTCTACTGGGAATTATTATATGTCTCACCAGAAAACACTGAATAGAGGATAGTTCCTGCATGAGAGCATGAGGACACGCATGCCTTTACCCTTATGCGCTGCACATGCCTTCTCCCCAGGCACATACCTGGCAGGTGCAATCCAGACCTTCATTTGTCACTCAGACACCAGTAATGGGCTCTCCAGAAATACTCTAAATAGATTAGATTAGATGAGAATTATCTTCTGTCTTTTTAGACCACCTTGGCATTAACAACAAAACTGGGTATATTTTTCACGCAAACATGCTTTCTCTGAAAAACTAAAAGATAGGACAAATGTTCCTGTCTCCTCTGAAATAACGTTTACCAGTCCTTGCTAGCGAGAAGCAGCTGGCTTCAGTTAATCTGATGGGATAACATTAAACTTAATAAATGTAATGACATTAAGATCTAAATCTTCTTCTAAAAGACTTGGGTACAGGGATGAGCTGCACAGCTGGGTGCAGAGTTAGGCACCTAGCTCCCGAAACGGATCTCACAGTGCTGCGTTGGGTGCTAAAGCTCCCTGTTCTGAGGATGGGGAGAAGCCGGCACCCAACAACCAGCTTCTCAATACCCAGAGGTTACACTGGGAGCCAAACCCTATGCCTGCCAAAGGAAAATGTCAAAGAGAGAACTTATGGGTTTTGCTGTGATTAGACTCCACCATGAAAGCAGGACTCACAGCCTGAGTCATAGAACCCCGTGTGTCCTCTTGGGCATTTAGGTCAGACAACAGGGGAACACCTTTGAAAAGAAAACCAAAGGACACATCTAAGCATACTGTTTTGGTAACATCCTAGTGGTTAATACACCTGCATAAGAAAATGGGAAGCCCAGGTCCAAGTATATCCCCAGCATGGGGTTCACATCCGTAGATTCAGTCTCAAGGAACATGCACTACTTATTAGGTCAAAGGCTTTTCTGGGTGACAAGCCCTTCGCCAGTCTTCCTGGAGCTTGACCCCAGTATGGAACTGGGAATGGAGGGATCATGGGACCAGGAGGAAAGTGGCTGAAACATTCAGCTGGAAAAGCGGTAGTCCTGAGTTTCACCTCCCTGGGTGCCGTCATCCCAAAGCTGTGACATGCAAGGAGTACAGACAGTGTGTGACCACAGCAGATCTTGGACTTCTCCAGGCCCTTATGTACTGGGCTAACGAGTCTGCTAATCTCCAGATTGCCTCTAGGCATGCGCACTAGCAAAGCTGGAGATAATGTCTAAGCGTGTTTCTGCCAGAAAACAAGGCCATCTTGGGTGCCTAGTTGGGTTTCTGGATTGTGGGTTTTGCTATGTTAATTCTGCCTAAACTGTGCACATAAACCACTATGTTGCACCTTGCTTAAGAGCTGTAAAGACTGAAGTAAGTATCTGTTTTGGTGGCACACAACCTGCTGAATTAATCTCCTGGCATAAACTTGCACTGCTTGGTTCAAAGAACAAAATCAAAATCCAAATAACTCAGAGGAATTTCTGGCTGATGTGGCAATCATTAGGCATATTAAATGACAGATATAATGAAAGTGATTTTTAGTGGTTCAGCTAGATAGGCAACTAGTACGTTAGTACCGCATTCAGCTTCCACCCTAGGTATGCCTCCAGCCTGCTAACAAGCATCCTTTGTGGATTACTTGCTGTACTTTGACCTTCCAGGGCTGCTTGCTTTTTCGTTATGCTGGAGACCTAAGATTCTTCTGTGCTCCCTTAATCTGTACTCCCCATAAGCAATAAAACTATGTCTCTTGCCTTAACTGACTGACTTTCTCAGTAATCACACACCTTAGATTACAGACTTCAGGTTTAGATGAATCGCTGTGTGAAGTACTGTACAATGAGCAATCTACTGACTTTCTGTCATGCTTAGAAAATACAGTCTCACAGGTAAGTCTGGTTCCACCTCTCTCCTTTTAAGCCTATCAGGTCCCCGTACCCACAAAAAAAGGTGCATCTGGCCCAAATCGTCCAGGAAACTTTGGGCAAGTGTACACAGCACAGCTGGGCAGAGACCCCCTAGCTAAGAAAGACCGAAGCGGGGCTTCACGTATAGCATCACGCAGCCCTATAGGCTTTGGTCGAGGAGAAGCATAGCTGTAGTCAGATGATGCTGAGCCCAAAGTAGTTAGTCTTGCTTCCTGAAAAAAACATGGGACAAAGCTAATGAACACAGATGTTGTTCCCTATGAACACAGCTGAGCTGCTTACAGACCTACTGATGAGACGTTCAGCGCAACTGGTGCCAAATATCACAGAGCGTCACTTGAGGTAAATACAACTCCAGTGTTAATAATAATAATAATAATATTTGTTTTTATCGTCACTCAGTGTATTTTTGTAATGTCTTTCAATGCATCTGGCCCATATCAACTGTATGGTAATTGAGTGCTGTCAGTAAAATCATGTAAAGTTAATTTTGACACCCTTTCTCTGAAGTGTCTGTTCTGTTCTGTGTCCTTGGAATGAAATGTTTTGATATCAGCGATTTTCTTCAGAGAAAATAGCTCCCCAAGCTCCTGTTGCTACCCCTCTAACTGCAATACTGCCGAATGTGTTATATCCAGGCTCTAACTCATCCTCTGATTTCTGCTTAACAAGTCCACAGTTATTTTCAAAGATCCTTTTCTATGTCTTGCCATTATTAAGGGAAGGTCAGTTTCTGTTCACCTGAGGAAAAATATGACTGATCCTAATTTTCTGGTGTTAAAACCATGTATCACACACTAAGAAAAGCATCAGGTGTACTCCTTACCTATCAGGAAAAGACTGATATCACATGTACTAAAGACTTGACCCGAACACGTCCCATATTTGGTTGCATTACTTTTGCTTGATTGCCGAGAGCTGAATCTTTGCAAGTAGATCATATTCATGAATGTGTCACGCCTCACTATGTCATTGTGCCAGAGGCTCATTAAAGATCTACTCAAAGCTTCCTTCCTAATTTATATTTCTTCTATGAGCTGCTTTGATTTGAGAAATCTCTTTTGCAAAAGGAAAGCTGTCCATTGTTTGGACTCTAAAAGGAAATGTAGGTGTTTAATTGGTGGATGTGGTTTTCATTATACTTTCCATCTCCACCACAAACCCTCTTCATAAATTGTGACAAGTCTGTTGGCAGCCTGCTGTATCAGACTGGAGGTAGCTGACTTGATAAGCATGTCGCCCAGCCGAAGAAAAACATGAATTCCCTCCAACTTTGCTCAGAATTGCTAATTAGCGTAAAGGCAGTGTCCTGAATTGGCACAGAAAACCACTGTGAGAAAGTCCTAGGGAGATGCGTAACTATAACTCGATAAGGTCTAGTAATATCTCAAACACTTTCTGGTTTATTGAAATCATGCTGGCATCTTTGCTCTGAATATACTCCTTATTTAAACACAAGTGCAGTGATTTACAATCCATTAAAGTCCCCAGCTTCATTCCTATGCAGCCCATATCATGATGGTAAAGAAGGCTCATTTGCCAGAGAAAGTAAAGAGAGAAATGGTTACATTTTTATAAAATCAGTCACCCAGTCTTACAGGGCTGAGATCCTTTCTCTCAAATGAACGCAGAGGCGGGGGTAAAGGAAGAACTGCTCTGGTCAGTGTTGCGATTCTCTGCTGCTGTTTCTCAATGGGGCTTGTTCCTGCTCCCACTCAGACCCAAAAAAACCCAAACCCTTGTGCCTACACTTAGCGTTTCCAATAGCCAAGTGGCAAGGAAGCATTTTCAATAGGCAATTTGCATGTGGCCACCCTGTTTTCCACTACATGGAGATACTTCGTGCCAAGCCAGTTGGCCTACAGGGCAGAGAGCAACCCTTGCCCCATTTTAGTATCTCCACTGTGGCCTGAAGTTCACCACTTTTGAACATTCTCAGACGTGGGAGGAGAATACGCAATCACAGCGTGGGACTATCAGGCTCTGATCTTTCCCCAGTGGAGACACCCTGACCTCCATCACCCTCAGGAAGGTCCTCACGCATTCACAGCTCTTAAACTAAAGCTCTCCTACAAAAGTAAACATTTTGGTGCAAACTGAGAGGGTACTCAGGATGCTGATGCCCTGAAGTGATAAGAGCATTCACCTGACACACACAAAACCTTCATGCAAAGAAATTGAGAATAGATTTAAACTTGTAAGGATTTGAGGTATAATTTGCAAAAAATGCCTAAGTTGACAGAAAGAGCATCTTTATGGGTGCAGTGTTGTTTATATTTTCAGGCTTGAACGAGTATGGGCACACTGAAAAATAACGTTCAAGCTTTAGTCTCCGGTACATCCCACTCCCCCTGGACACGCTCTGGAAATGCTGACATGCAAAGAGGAAGTCAGCAGTTTTGCCAGGACTCCCAGGCAAGCCAGTCACAGTGGAAGCCTGACATCCAGAAGACCTGGAAAACGGCCAGTTTGTGCACAGCATGTCCATCCTGTATGCCTGCATTCAGGTGCATCAGATTTATTATGCATGCGCAGATCACCTGATTTATTGCCATGGTTTATTACCAGGTGCAGCAAGGCCAGCAGCATGTTCAGAACATGTTGGATTTACTGCACGTACATGGGACATCTGCGAGCGCACACAATCACTTTATCTCCTGAGACTTCCTAGGAGGAAATATGGGAACCATACTCAAACTTCTGGATTCACTTTGGTTCTGTGCTTGTCTGCAGGCAGAGACAGACTTCTGGGATAAAGTAAACGCAGCTACTTCAGCATATTCTTAGAGTGTATTGTGAGAAAACTTGTTTGTACTTTTCAATCCTCGAGAGGGAACTGTGAGCGGATAAGGGCGAACTAGAAGCATTTCAATAGAGCTAGCCTGTTTCTCTACCACACAGCAGATACATTAGCACCTAATGAGTTATGATGATTTCAGCTTTAACAGATGACTTTTCTTCCGCCAACCAAATTACAGTATAAGCACCACTGAAATTTATTAGCTGGTTTTGCATGTGAATATGAGTTGAGGAAAGGAAAACACTTGAGTTACGTATTTGTTCAAAAAATCAGATTCCATTTTCTTTAAGGCTTTCAATGAGAGGTATGTTTCCGAGTCATTTCTGAAAGTGGGAATTAGGGTATATTTGACTGGCATCCCGGTGTGGGCTCCAAGACTCGCTCTGATCTGAAGCAGCAGTACTGGAGTAGTACTCCATAGTAGTACTGTAATAGGTACATTTAATTAGTTCCCATTGGTGCTACACATATTCTGATGAGGTGGAGTGCCTTGAAGAATACCCAATAGTTATCAGCGTTTCACTATGCTGAGCCCTGAGGATTCTCTCTCCTCGTTCGTTGAGGAAGGGCTCCCAGGCAAAGGAGAGGTTACCTGCATCTCCAGGTACGGTCCCAGGGAGCGCTCCCACACCCCCGAGACACTTCTTCAGGTACCGTCCCTCCTGATCCTACCCAGAGCAGGGGGCTTGCTTCATTCACCCAGCCTGTGGCTTTCTGCCCCCAGAACGATGTCTTGTGCCTCCACCGCACAAGCGCCTGGCTTCCCCACCGTTCCTGCAGCTGAACCTGTTACCTTCAACCTGACTCTGCAGCAGCTGTTCTAGGTAATTCTGCAGGTTCCAGTAAGGTGTGCGTGGAGGCGGCATTTTTTTGTGTCAGGTCGTGGAGATTGCTCAAGTACACTCACTGCCTTTGATTTCGTATGACAGGCTCCAGCCCTGCCATGAAATAACTCCCTGGCACTGAGATACACCGTCCTACACCAGGGGACCTGCAGAACTTTAACATGTGGGATTATGGTAGCTCTAAACTACAGTGCGTTACTGACTGAGACTTAGCTTACCCATCTACTGAGATTTTTGGGCAAGGGCATTTTTCTGCTGCTGCACATACCTCAGTTTGCACAATTGGACTTCATAGATGAGAGCCAGCTCCAGCTGAGATGCCACAGCAAAGAGCGTTTCCCAGGCAGGATGCTTTGACTATGAGCCCCTTTTCTTTACAGCTCTTCACTGGTTCCCACTTTCCTCACCATGAAGGCCCTTTGTGGCCTATCCCCATCATTATGAAAAGTCACTACCAAAAGTTATTACAAAAAGGCTGACTCTAGTCTTCTCTTGACCCATTAGGGCAATTCACTCTCTGAGTTTCCAACTAACACCTTCAGGGTATCCCTGTGCTGTCACTCACGCTTGGGAGGAGTCCTCATAAACATGCACAAAATCGCTTCATTGTTCTTTTTGAGGTTCTTGAAAAGAAAGTTCTGGGTTTTCCCATCATCCTCACATTCATCCATTTGGCAGCACTGTCAGGCTGGCGGTTTGCTGCAACCACTGTTTATTTGGATGATTAAAACACTCTGTCTTTTCTTTCTGACCATATTTGCCTATATCCATAATTTTCTTTTGTCTTTCACTTTGTCTGCAAAGTTTTTGGTCCTACAACTGGCTCTTTGTCCCATGTCTGAACAGCACCTAGTGCAGCAAATCTGAGTCCCTACCGACTGATGCCAAGTCCAATGGTAATGCACCTGAATAACAACAGCAACAGGCAGAAGGGTAAAATAACATACCTGCCACCCTCTCCTGGAGTCAGTGCAGAGCACTAAGCCGTTCCAGTCCATCAATGAAATACAGTTATGATGGGAACATGAGCGAGTTTCACTATTGTTTCTATTGGGGTAAAGAGTTAGGACATTTCCTCTTCTGGGAAACCTTCACTGTAGTTTAATTTCAAACCATCCATGCTCCAGAATTAACTGCAACTTTCATTATTTGATTTTCTTTCCTCTTTTTAACCCATATGATAATTTAGTCCCTTTTTTTTTTAGGTATAGGTTACTTTTCTGTGTGCGAGCGTGTCACAGAACTCATTTTTCTAGTTACTTTGACAAACCTGACATCTTGCAGCTGTTACACATCTTGTTTCAATTACATCTCTAGATAAAAAGAATTCTTAAAGCCTGAAGGCTGCAGATGGCTTCCTGGTGAGGGGTTAACTCCAGCTTCGTATTAAAGCCTTTTGGGGGTCCCTCTTCTTGGGCTGTTCTCTTCAGTCTCCTTCTCTTATGCCCTTCTAATTTTGCTATCTATCTCACTTACTACAACCCCCATTCCTCTCTGGTCACAGGAAAGGAACGGGAGCACCAGCGTCCATCCTTGCCTCCTTCCCACCCAGAGGTGCCTGGGGGGAAGCGAAGTATCTGTCGCTTGAACCTTACCTCCACATATCATGCAGGCTGCTTACAGCAGGGCACAGCTGAACGAGCACAAATCAGTGGAGTGACAACTCGGACCACCACTAATCCCTAATAAATTCTGGACTGTCCCACAGACTTGGGAAGCTCTTGACAACTGGTGATGCTCTCAGCATCTGGCAAACCACTTGTGTCTAATTGGGTACCCTGAGATATTTACATTGTGCTTAATGGTTACAGAAGAGATTGATCACCCCATTCTTGGTATCTATCCAAAAAGGGTATATAAAATCCTTTGATCTTGCTAAGGCAGCAAAACATGTCTAACCATCAGTTATGTAAAGGTGCTTGTTATTAATTTGAATACTGCACAGAGAGGAAAGAACAGAAGTACCATATAATGAGATATATTAAGACTACAAAAGAATTAAGTGAAGCCGTTATGTTATGAATCATGATTTTATTGTTTAGCAGTCAGCTCTTGATGTAATTCAGATAATAATGAATGGGCTAATTCCTTCCACCTTTATTCAGGCAAAACTTCCACTGACTTCAAAGAGAAAGTTGTCCAAGTCAGGACTAGAGACTGCTGCATCTATCCCATTATTTGCAAATGCTTTTCTGAATATAAAGTGTTCCTTTATAATGGGCTATCGCCAATAACTGTAACATTTACATAATATAAACCTCTTACATAAGTGTCTTTTGTGTTCAAAAAAGACTTTTTATTCTTATTGCAAACTGCCACGTTAAAAGTTCTTTTGCAAAGCCTGATATTTATTAAAGTATAGGAACATACAGAATCTCTCAGTGTACCATTTTGATCATCTTTCCTTCTGCTCAATATTTTTCATTTCATTTTACCATATTTTTTTTCTCAGGAGATTGCGTTATTTATTGATTATTAGCAAAGAGATGATTTATCATTGCAAATATTTCTCTTTATCGTAGAAAACAGAGTGCCAAAAATGGGAAAATGTGCTAAGCCCTGTTACATTTTAACAGATGCCAGGAGTATTTGAGGAAACAAATGAATAAATAGTCTTGCATCACCGTTTCTCTTACTCTATAGTTCTATTTATAAGTTAATGCCCTATATAACATTTCAAATTGGTATTTTTAAGTAGTTCTTAAAGTAATTGCTCAAAACTTGAAAAACGTGCTTGAGCGTAATACTTTCTGTTTTGATCAAGGCAGGACCCTTCAGGTTTTTGACAAAACCAGAATTTTTTCCCTGATTATAAAGTATGCACTTCCATCTGGAACTTATTTTGATATTGTGAATCTTAATGCCTCAGGAAAGCACACAGAACAATGGATGGGCACTACTTGATTGTTTTAAATTGAAATTAATTAATTATGAAACAGCTGCAATAGTCTAAATTACTTATTTCCCCTTTCGGTGAGAATGAATTTACAGGCATTTGCAAAGCATACAAAAATAAAGAGAGAGACAAGAAAGTCTGCAAGAAGAGAAGTCACGTAGAATTGTCTATGATCTGTATTTCAAGAAAGTAAATAATTAATAGCTCCAAGGAAGCGTATTAGAGATTGCTCTTTCTATTATACAGTCACATTGAGCAGTAAAATAATGCTTTACATCTCGAAAACAAATACAGTCGAGAACTCAGTAGAGTTTACCTTTCCAGATAATCATTTTTTCAGCTGAAAACAGCGATTTTTTCACATTACAACCAGACTGTGACTTGAAAGAAGCTTCTCAGTCATTTAGTCAAGACAGATGAGCAATGAGTGTTAGAAAAGCTACCAAGGCATCAAAAGATCTACAGTCAAGGCCATTAAAGAATAGCTAATCTGCTCTAGTTCTAATTCTCCGCTAATGGGTTTCCTTAAATGTGCTTTACATCAGCTGTAATTAGTTCAAGATATTGCTACTTATATACTTCTAAGAACAACAACAAAAAAAGTTGCATTTCTACCACATCGTATGCAATCATGTTCGCGCAGGCATACACCCAAGCAAGTAAGTTCTTGTGCAATGCAAAGCCTTGAAGAGCGTCGTAAAGAGATACTTGGCTTGGATCTACAAAAGCCAGTGCAGGTCCCGAAGCAACAGCATTTATTTATGTTTTGCTTTATTGGGGTTATCTCAACGCCATTTTACCTCAGATGTTGCAGAATCGACTGTACTAAATGGCCAGGGATACGTTAAGCCACATACATTGGAAATATGTAGAAAAATTTTTCTACCAATGCCATGGTTTTGGAGCAGGTTTTCATCATCAGTGGCAGTGACAAAAAACTCAAACCCAAAACCCTTGCCACATTTATGATAGAGCATGACTGGCTTTTGAAGGTATTCACTCCTCCTCAGAAAAGGGTTCATTTATCTGAGAGAGCAGCAGTCTGACTCAATGACCGAGGAGAAATGTACGGTCCTGTTGCCCTTTTGGACCCATCTACACAGTGAAAGGGGCAGAGATCCACAAGCTAGCTGCAGGCACGCTGGTATACCCAAGCACGCAAGGCAACGTGGTGATACTAATTCAGATCGGTTGGGATCACGGTGGATTTCTTGCAGGGAGCCTGAGTAAATGGACCAGTACACAATCACCTTTTGTACTAAGAAATTCCTGACAGTCTTCAGGCCTAACCACAAACAAAGCACATTGTAACATTAATTTACTCTTTAAACTGGTGACATTTAGTTAACTCAAGGTCATCATCCTGCAGAAAATGTTACACTCTCCTTGCCAAACACAAATGAAGAAATACACACTTAGCTTTTATTGTTACTTTGTCCTTTAAAAACTGTTGATAACATGACAGTTCCCTCCCTGACTACTTCAGAAACAAAAAATGTAAAGAAGTGTCTTCTATTGGATGCATATCAATATAATTATCTTCTCCAAAGTATCTCTGTCAACAAACTCCCTTCATTTTTTCTGGACTGAGGTTCAACCATCTACTGCACTTGCTGTTCTAAGACAAAGGAGCACAAAAACATTAAAATTACGTCATTCCCTCCTAAAATCGACAAGAGCTGAGAGATGAACCCTCCTGGTCAACCAGACGCGGTCAATGACAGAAAGAATCAACTTTCTCTTGGTGCATCGCTAGGAGGTAGACACCACTTAGCAACATCAGAACAAAAGCTAAACCCCCACAGAGGAGGTTTAAGATATCTGCCAACACCCGCACATCAGAACAGGCTCCCCAAAACCTTCACAGTGACCAAAGCAAAGAAGGCAAGGATAGAAACAGGGAGATGGATGGTAGGAGACAGCACTGCTGGGATGGCTTCTGAATATGAACCCTGCAAATGCATACTCTACCAATGCTTTTTCCTCCTGACCCATCTGTCTGTCGTGTTTGCATTTTTCATACCACCATAGGTCATCATAATACCGTGGCACCTAGACTGCACCATCATGGCACTGCATGGACTAGGAAGGCCACCAGTTTCTTCTTAACAGATTTCAAAAGTGATACATGGAATAAGAAGTGATCACAGCTCAAAGCAATCAAAACATACTCTGTGTAAGAAGATACCACCTTCATCCTCTATTTGTCCACTCCTGTCATTCAGTCAAACCAGGCTGAGCCACAAAGGACTCTTTCTTTGGTCTGAAACATGTGAAAACAACCACACGGAAAGACTGGGTTACATTAAGATGTTGTGCGGCTTTGTCAGATACAACCCTCTTGTTTTTAGTTTTAAGTACTTACAGTTGTGGATCATCTTTATTGAGAAACAAAACATAGCAACAAAAAGCTTCTTAGCAAAGATTTCTGGTCCCTTCTGCATAATTTTAAGTGTTTCCTGACTGCTGAGACCACCACTGCTGCATTGGAACTAATTTATTTTTTAAAAAATACATAAAGGATCTCTGAGGATAAATTTAAATTGCATTCCTACGGTCATATTTCCCAAGATACACCCGTATCCAGGTCCTTGGTACATGCATGCAGGTTAAAATCTTCCTAAGAGAGTAAAACACAGTCAACTTAAGTTACTAACAAGTACTTTTTGTTTGCTTAGGGTATTGGGAAAGCTGAGATACCAAGCTGTAAGAGAGGAACACGAGTAGCTATACTATGCATTTTTACCTTTGAAAAGACATACAACACGCTTAGCACAGAATATTAATAATTGCCATCATGTTCATTTAACTGTTGCTACAGTTCATCCACTCTTTCTCCTAAATATAACTTCATAGTTACCCACAAATTATTCAGAAATTATATAGATTATTACCTGGGTATTAAACTACAAGTGTGTGGTTTTGCTCTCCTGGGGCCTTAGGCAGCAGCAGCAAGCATCATCGGTGTCTTAACATTGACTTTAAGAGACAGAAGACCAGCGAGTAGCGATGGTAACGATGCAAACACGGTGGGTTCGGCCAGAGCGGGGACCGGCGGGCTCCCCAGGAGCGGCCAGCCAGCGAACCCAGCCCCCAGCAGCGGCACTGAAATGGTAATTCCTCAGCAGGGCAGGATTTACGGAGAGATAGTTTTGGTTACAGCTCTCCCTCTCCCTACTTTCAGTTGTTCACAAAGAACTTGTGGTTTTCCACTGGAATTAGCCTTACAGCTAACCAGCCCGTACACAAAGAAATTTTACCTGGGTTTCCTAGAAAATACTGGTTTTTTGAAATCTCATTTTGTGAGGATGTCACTTCAAAGTTAAAACTTGATTCAGTCTGTCAGACGAGACACCATCTTACACAGAATTTAACCTACCTGTTTTCTAGCTGTACGTAATATCAGTTTTTCTTCATTTCTATTGATTTTACTTTATTACTCCTATTGTTAATAAAGTTATAATCAGTGTTTAAGGTATCTCTGAACATACGCTGCAAATAATTGCTGGAACTCTTTTTATCCATGCTTTGTTGTTTCCTAGTCATAAATATGACACAAATGGATTAATTTGTTATATGAGGTTAAAAACCTTGCAATTAAACAGTTGCTTTCTCTAATGAGAGTATTGTGGAGTTGAGTGTGACGTTATTCCTAATATATGGATGACACGATATTCCCACAGCCAGTATTTCTTCTGTGGTTTTTTTTTTTTGCTTTATGGCCCACATTTCTCTTCCACTAATTTTAAGAAACCTGGTATTTTCCTTGAAATATTCACATAGAATTGGAAATGCACCATGTACCTCATGCCCTCTTCCGAATCCTTCTCCAATAACCTAGCAAAGTCTCTGCCTCGACTTCTGATGGAAAACATACCCAGAGGAACACAAATCTACAAGCCTGAGTATTAGGAGGAAAGCCCAAAGGGCTGTTCTCCTCCTGCGTCACACAACTGGGCGCGGGTGCCCAAACAGTCCTCGGGGGAGGGGAGAGATGAAAGCACACTCTCTGTCCTACTGATGTATCAAAATTTCATTTATCAGACAAAAAAAAAGCAGAAGGTTAAAAAAATAATTATTCTTTAGAAAAGTGACCGAGTCCTGCAAATCAGAGATGATGGGCCAGGTCTTCATCTGCTATAAACTGGCAAAGCCTCTGGACTCGGTGGAGATTTAAAACAAATGAGGAGGATGTGATACATTACATCCAGCAAATGAGCACTCACATGGCACGACAGACGTATTTTTGAAATATTATTATTTAGCTGATGTTTATAAAGTATTATGACCACGAAAAGCTTGCTCTCCTTATTATTTATAATGTTTAGCACATACAATTTGTTCAGTGCTGTAAGAAAAAACCCTCAAACAATAAAAGTAATTCCTGACCCAAAGGGCTTCCAGCCTAAAAACCAGCCATCAGGAAGAGACAACATGCTGTGAAAGCGGGAGAAGGGAACAGTCTATAGTTATTACTCGTGTTATTGTTTGCTCACAACTTATAATCATCACAGAAAGAGCAAATTTTTAGATGGGATCTCAGGGAGGGGAAGGTGGTAACATGAGTTGACACCGCGTGGAAGGCAGAGTGGGAGACACCACAAAGATAGAAATAAGGAGGAGACAAATAGGGTATCAAGCATTACTGGTAGAAAGAGGCCAAGAGCTGAAAGGAAAGAAATAAGGGACAAAGTCCAAGACACAGGTTGGAGTAGAGCTGTAAAGGAGACGGGAGATAAAAGAAGACACTAACTTAATTTTTTTGTGAGAGGGAGGTATTATTGCTGTGTATTGGCTGTAGAAAGGGTCAGCTGGTCCAACTTCTAATCCTGCTGATAGAATGGTTGGAGTGAACCCTCTCCCCCCAACGTAGCTGCTGTTATCTGAAAATAAATATCTTGATATTCTACTTTAACTGAAGAAGCATTTGTAGATTTAGCTTTCTAAAATTGTCTCCAGTGAACACTGCGCAACATGAGAAAAAAAATCTTGACTCACACAAATATAAAATGTAGCGACTACAAGCTAGACAACCTGGGATCAAGAAGTTACAAAAGGTTCATTTATAAGCCTTCTGGATGTCTGGCCACTTTTTGTTAATAGCAACTTCCAAACAAAACTCTCATTGACTTCAAATGGAGCAGGAACAGACCCAAAGATAGCAAATGAACTAGTAATTCAATATGTGGTCTGTAAAACACACTGGGCCACCTTACACTGTGGCATTTGATATTGATCTCAGCTTGGAAGCTATACAGCTATACATTTTTTACACGACTATCCAACTCCTACAAAAGTGATGCTAACTCAAAACATCCAGAAGTATCAGATAAGGACCAAATAAACCAATTACATACTTGCCTTCTTTTACCTAAACAAATGCTGGTTTGTTTGTGGCTAACAAACATGTTACACTCAAAATTATTTTCTTGATTGGTACAACACACTAAGTGCTTTAATAAATCTGCTAATTGTTTTTAATGAACGGAAAAAAACCTCAGCCTATGCATCTACCTTACATAAGCATGTGAGGAGAGCCTTTACTGAGTGCTCTTCACCAGGGCTATCGCTGTGCCTAAACCTAAGCACAGAGCTAAGAACCTGGCTGAATTTTGATCTAGATTTGTTTAAATAAGGCAAATAACAACACGAATGCCTGTAATGCAGAACTAGTCCTGGCACTCCAATGACGTCCTTCGGTCTGCTCATTTGCCGCTTTCCTTCACGTGTAGTACGTTTTCTGCTGTACAAGAGGCATATAAACCACCTCTAACGGAGATTTTCCATCTCTTTTTGTCTGGTGTAAACAAATACAAAGCTATAAGGCACTGGAGAATCCACATCCTTGAGTCTGGACAAGTAAAACTACACATATAGCATACAAATAAATGCACGGAGAAAGAAAAACAGGCGAGGGGGCTGTGGTTCAAAGTCATTAGTGGAGTGTGTTTGGGATAATGGTGTTAGTCAGCGGTAACGACACCCTGAGTTAAGTTGGGCTGATCATCCCAAAATGTTCCGGAAAAAGCTTACCAAATGGGCGCGAGTTTTGTTTATGCCACAGATTGGTATGTTTTCTTAAAATTTCTATTTGAGTTTGCACTCAGCTTTCACTATTTGAATTATAGTTGTTTTCTGGGAAGCAGAAGTGTTACTGGCACCAATACAGCCTGGAAAAACTATTGTTTAGTAGAAAACAGCTTACAATATTCTCCCATTGCAGTTTACTAGTTAAATACTGTCTTATAGCCATGACATGATATATTATTACATTTTCTATGCTACAGCAAAGTAAAAGACATAGCACGTATTAATTGGAGAGCAAATTCATTAATAGTATAAAAGTAACAATCAATGAGAATTGATTAGCATGCTGCTGTTCATCTGGAAACTCCTTTTGATTTTCCAACAACATACCAAATTAAAAAAAAGGACTTTATAACAGCACGTTAATATTTAATTACTGCACTTTTAAGCAAAACGTTCACCAAATACTGCAAAAAGTGGATTTTCAGTCATAAATTAAGTGCGCAAATTGCCATTATGACTACATTCAAAAGAATAAAGGACAACATTCATTCTCGCTGCAGAGAAAATTAAGTCTCTTAAGTGTTGCTCTTTGCCATGAAGTACTTCCTATCTATGTGGTATATTTTATTTCCCTTTTTGGCAACAACTGCACTCCTTTGAAGGCATCCTGACAAGCCTTCAGAGCTTAAAATTAACATACCAGCTTCGTTTTGGTCCGTTTAGTACGGTATCCAAACCAGGTTTCTGGAGAATGTCCTCAACCTGTCCACCGGCGAGCGGGCAGGATGGCGGGAGGGCAGCGTGACGCACGCAACCTGCCTGTGATGGGAGACTGACCCAGGGCCCTTGGCCACAGCCGCGGCAGCACCGCGGCACCGCTGGCTTTCACGATGGATTTCGGAAGCTTTCACTAAGTGAAAGTAAGATTTAATACTGCTCGGATGCCTTTTCAAAATGACTATTCCAAACCATTTGCCAAAACAGCTGCTTCATGAGAAACTTCCAGCCCGTGATCTCAGATACTCCAAGCCAAAGCCGGCCAGCGAAAGCTAGTGCCCCAAAAGGACGCAAACACGCAACAGCAAACACCTGCAAACCCCCTGCCCCCCCCATGAGCTCTGCTGAAAGTAGGTGTGATCCCCTTGCTAGGCACTGCTCTGGACATTTGTGGGTTCAATCCCTACACAGGAGTGAGAGTTTAGCAACAAATGCAGGCCTGCCACCATGCAATTTTAATTGCTTTTAATGTGTTATTTGAAGCCTTTCTATTGAACCTATCTTCTAAACTGCAACAACTATAGAGGAAAACAAACAACAAGATCTATGAAACCACAAGATCTCTTGTAACGCAAATACAGACATTTTTAAGCAGGTAATTTAGCTGGAAAATGGTTGATGTCTTTTTGAACCCGTACAGGAGCTTTATGGCGACCACGGTCATTTGAAAGTGGCTCCACAATAGTCAAAAGGCATGCTAAAAAGGTTATGAAAAGGAGCAATTGCCAGACACAGCCTAAAGCCCTAGCTTTCCAGAGTTACATCGTTAGCTTTTCAAATTCAATATTAACTCCAATAGCCAGCTTGCAGAACAGGCTAATGAACAGCACGCTTTCGCTGGAAAAAGAAAATTCCCCCAAAGTTTGTCTTCATTCAAGGAGAAAGGGAAAAGCATTCAAATGTGTGAAAGTAGTATTTCTCCCGTTCTTGTTTAATAGAAAAAACATATAATTTGATTGTAAAACCGTGCGAATGGACTGAAAACTTAAAATCAGGCCAGAGATAAATGTTATGGTTTGCATATAAACTGAATATTGGTATTTATAATTGAAACGAGGACATAACCTTAATTTGTGTCACAGGCAGAAACACTGTAATTAAAAACTTTTATGGGGTAGTAACTAATTTTGTATTATACGTGCTCTTTAAAGTTCCCATAGCAATATAAAAGTTTTATTAGGCTGGATGTTATCAACGTATGCATTTATAAGCACTCGCATTATGCCGTGCAAGCTGTTCTCATCATCCTGAGGTCTTTTGTAAGAAGCGGCTCAACTAATGGGACTCGGTGGTCCGGCTTATTTTGTTACACCTGCCACCGAAGAGATAAGCCGGCGCTGTCGAACGCTGACAGAAGATACAGATCACCTAACATGTTAAAAAAAATGCACACCGTTAACTGATTTCAGGCAAAAGTAACCGCAGCTCCCCAAACTACCGACCTAGCCGGCCGGACTCAAGCTGCCACCGCTGCCCCGGCCGATCGCAGCACCGCACCGCGGCTCAGCGTACCCAGCCCGACGGGGAGCGCACCCCGCTGGGGAAGGCAGACACCGCCTGCCCACGGGTGGCAGCGGCGGGGCGCCGCGGCATCCCACCCGCGGCCCACCGGGGGGGCTCCGCCGGGATCGCGTCCCACCGCGGGCTCCCACCGCGTCCCAGCGGGTCCCACCGCGACGTCGCCCCGGGGGTCCCGGCGCTGCCCGGGGCGCCTCCCCGCACACCGGGTGGCTCCGGCGGTGACCGCCACGGAGCACGCCCCCCCCCCCGCGGACCTCAGCCGGCCCCGACGGGGGCCCGCCGCCCCGGGGCCGAACCGGGCCGGGCAGTGCCGGGCCGGCAGCGGGGAGCGGCGGCCGCCCGGGGGCGGCGTGCCTCCCGCAGCAAACTCCGGGACTTGGCAGAGGCAGCGGTTTGGGGAGGGTGGTGCGGGGGGGGGAGGGCAGCGCTTCCCACCTCCAGCCGCTAATGACATTTCTAGAAATTGTTTCCCCTCCTCCCTGGCAGCTCCGCACCCGCCGCCGGGGCGGGCAGGCACGGGGGTGTGCGCAGGGGGAGGTCAAGGGCATGCAATGGGGGGTGGGGGAGCGGGAAGGGGCAGGAGAGAGCAGCGGAGAGGGGCGTCGGGGGGGGGGGGGACAATAAAGGCGGCCGGGGGGGAGTTGCGGGGCGAGGTAGGGGTGTGTGAAAGGGGCGTGCAGGACGGATGGGGGATGAGCTCCGGGAGTGCGGCCCGGGGTGCCAGTGGCGGGTGAGCACAGGGGATTATTGGGGGGGTTGGGGGGTGCAAGAAACCCCGCAGCCAAACACTACATTCACCTCCCGGACCCAGCCTGGCAGCCAGGGGAAGGGGGCACCCTTCCCTCTGCCCCTCCCGGGCCAGCAATGCTGGGAGAGCAAGTGGCAGGAGAGACACCTTCCGGGGTACTGCACCCTCTCTTGCTAATGCACCCGCCGTCCCAGTTATTGCACCCCCGAGCCACTGCACCCCCCTTATGGCACACCCACTATTGCTGCACCCCCAATTTATTGCACCCCTACAGGTAAGCGCACACCCACCCCAAATTATTGCACACATCCCCTCCCCAATTATTGCACATCCCCCAGTTATTGCACCCCCTTCAGTTCTTGCACACCCCCCGTTATACCACTCTCCCGTTATAGCACCCCCCGCAGATCCCTGCCCCCCTACCGGCTGCTGCCCCCCGCGCCCGGGGGGAGGCAGAGGCACCACTCACCACAGAGAGTCCAGGTCCCACTCCTGAAGGAGAGCTAAGTCGAAGCTGTCCATGGTGAGCGATGTCAGCGCCGCCGCGCTGCAACCACACGGCGTCCGGGGCGCATCTTAACTGCACCGCGGGCAGGGCGAGGGCGCGGAGCACCCCCGGCGCCGCCGCCGGCCCCTCTCCGCACACGCGCGGGCGAGGACGGACCCCCCGCCACCCCCTAAAAAAAGCAAACCCCCTAAAAAAAAAAACCGTGCCACCGCTCGTGTGCGAGCGGCGCGGCGCGGCGCGGCTCGGCGCGGCTCGGCTGGGCTCGACTCGGCCGCCGCCGCCGCCGCGCTCCGCTCCCGCCCCGCTCCCCCGCGCCTCCTCCCTCCCCCCTGCGCGCCGTGAGCGCGGCCGAGGCGGCGCCCGCCCCGCGCACGCTGCGCCCGCGCCCGCGCAGCGCCCGCCCGGCGCGGGGGGGCGGGCCCGGCCCGCCGCACGGGGGGAGTTGGTGGGAACTTGCACCCTGAGAGGTTTGCCCGGCCGAAGTTGGGTTTGGGGTTGTTGTTTTCCCCCCTCTTCCTCCTCCTCCTCCTCCTCCTCCACCCGTGCTCCCTGCCCCTCGGCCCCGTGGGGTGCGGGCCGGCCGGGTGCCCTCGGGTGGGCCTCGGCACACCAGCTGGCCAGCAACTCACCCGTGGTGACCACCAGGATGGTGACAACACTGGGGAGAAATTGGGGCAGGTTTATTGTGGGACAGGCTGTGGCCCCAGTCCCACGGCACTGGAAGCCGGCAGCCCGGGGTGCCAGCGTGGGCCCTCTCTGCCCGCGGGTCTGGCAGCCTTTCGGCAGTTCAGGCGCGGG
The DNA here is from genome assembly GCF_964195595.1 of Calonectris borealis. NCBI lineage: Eukaryota > Metazoa > Chordata > Aves > Procellariiformes > Procellariidae > Calonectris > Calonectris borealis. The sequence goes on from NC_134312.1 coordinate 148,185,980, forward strand.
GTCTGGGTTAATGCGGTTTTGCACCGATTCTTCCTTAGATGTGTAATAAACTGCACCTGTGCAAATCACAGCTCCTACAGGCTCCGTCTAGATACAGGTCTACCTCGATCTGCACAGCAGATGAAAGGTCCCTGGATTGCGTGAAGCCTTTAAAAATGAGTGATCTCTGGTTAAAAATAAAAGTACCAATCGTCAGAGCTTGCCACCCAAAGAGAGTAAGATGCCTCGCACTGTCCAGCCTGCATGAAGCACTGGCTGTGATATCTGGCTGGCCAGGGGAGGCAGGCTCTCCTGATTTGTAGTTGCTGAATCACATTAAGAGAGGTTAACACACATTAAATACTTTCCAGAATATTGGGCTTTTCAGCTAAGCAGTGAATAGCTGCCAGAGAAGTGCCATGTCATCGCAGACGGGGAGAAGAAATGTGCAGAATCCGTGATGAAAAGAGGGGATATTCACGTGACAGTGCCAATGCGAATATCCAACAAGGCGATACCACCCTGGGAGAGCCCTGCTCTTGGAGACCAACCCAATACAGCTGACTAGTGCCACCCCGACATGCGTGTAGCCCTGACAGCCCAGAGCAGTGCAGAGGCTCAAGTATTTATGCAGGCTTCTGGACTGGTTTTGTGACTGTATGTTATTCGTTCCTGAGTTAGCTCGAGTTAAATTAAGGTTGGTAACCCTGCACAAGCTGCAGCCACAGCTTTGGCTGCAGTGTAGGCACACTCCAAGGGAAAGGTTTGAAAACCCGTACGTTTGTACGCAGCTTTCGGCAAGTCGTCTGAAAATCCTGAGCCACTCCAGAGCTGCTTCTGTTCCCTTGCACAGCCAAGGTGGTGCTGCCTCCTACTGCCAGAAGTCCCCCGACCCTGTGGATGTGGTGCTTCTTCAGCCTGGAAGGACCCACGGGAGCCAGCTCCTGCCAGGTCTGTCTCCTCACCTTCCCCAGCAGGATGGAGAAGGACGTGTCCCGGGTCAAGGACTGCAGCACCCCCTGTCTAACCACAGCAAATGAAGATGAAAATGAAAAAAATCAGGCCGGTTCAGATGCCAGACTTGGCCCAGTATTAATGGACACACAAAACCACCTGAAAACAGCCTTTTCTGTCAGCTGAGGTAAAGCTCAGCGTGGCTGAAGGTTGAGCCTGCAAAGCAGGTAACATTCTCCACAAATACATTACTTATGTGTGAAGGAGTGAAGGGCAGCATATCTACACTGACCTTTTTAAGCCACGGCCTGTGCTGCTTCACTCTTCTCATTTTAAGGGGAGATTTTGCAACCCACATTGCAGTATGGCCCTGATTCTTTCCCTGAGTCCCAGCTTACACAGTGATTTGCAGAAGTGCTTAAATCACCCTCGAAATGGTATGTACGGCAGGGAAGGCTTAGGCTGTCTTTATGGACTACATCACTAGAGGTAGACCCCCTTTACATCAGCGCTGGAGCTGACTGTAGGTCGTTCTGTAAAGAGCGAGGTGGACCGCAATGCTCAACAAGTGGCAGCTCACAAACGCGTGGAAACTTGGATGTGAAATTCTGTAGGCTAAATTCATCATCCAAACTGAGATCAATAGAAAAAGTAAACAAACAGCATGAACAGCACTGAGTGAATTAAATTTCAAACAGTAATACATAATGATAGCAACATAGGCAGTATGTTTTATGTTTTTAATATGTTTTAACACACGAGATTTTTTTTTTTACATTTCTTGCATGTATATTATTATTGTGGTGTTCTTTTCTGTCCCATCATGGCCATGATTCTCTTCTCATGCGGAGCAGAGAACATCAAGACTAATTGCATTGAAATTAATGTCAATTGAAAATCTCAACGGTTTTGCTTAGCTGCCAAGTGCTGGAAGCTTCCCCTTTTCTCCTCTGGCCTTGATGGCATTTTTGAAACTCCTTCTATGTGAGACCTCACCTACAGGTTACCCTTCCACCCCTGATTTTGCTTCCTCTGTGACGTGCCCGGCCGGGAAGGCTTGTGGCTTTGCTGCGTTCCTCTGCTAACTCCTTGGCATAACACCGTGGTCGGTCCCTGTGGCCGGAGCATCCTCTGTGCTCCACAGTCTCACTCACTCAACTCCTTTCCGTTGCCAGCCATCGAACAGTAACCTCACCTGCTGCTTTCTTACTTAAAAATGTCCCACCTATCGCCAAGCATGGTATGATTGTAACCGTAGCATACAGTAAATTAACACAGACTGTTTAAAAGGAGTTCAGGCCCGCGCCTGAAGGAACACCTTCCATGCTGCCGGTTGCAACCCACGGCTTCCCCACAGCCACAGTTCCCCCCTGTCATCCCTTGCTGTGTGACTTGTCAACATATTTTCAGCTCCTGTAGGGAGTGAAGCCTACCTCTTTAGGAAAGCATGGCGTTATGTAAATAAAAATATGCCCTGTGCTATCTAATGCTGCTCACTGTACATATATTTTTAATGATTCATGTAGACGTTACTTGCCCCCTCATTGTGCTCTTTCCTCTCTTAACAACTCTTCATTAAGAATAGGCAAGCAACTGTGCCCAGTCAAGCAGACTTTCTAAGAAGAGCTGAAGGCCTAGGAACAATATGTAATTCAAATCCATTACATAAAGAATGCATGTAACAAGAAAGCTGAACATCATCTTAAAAGTTGACATTTCCCACTTCTCAGACTCTCTGTCTTAAGTGTGGCATAGCAACTGCCTGAGGAAGAGTAAAGATAATTTTAATGCAACATAAAATAAGGGGGAGGTGAGAAATACTATATTCTTTGTCAACATCCTCTACAAAAAATATCGCCATACTATCTCTTTGGCATAACCTACCTTTAAAACATGCACCCAGCAAGAAATGAATTCCCAGCAAATTCGTAAGACCTGAATGCTTTCAAAGAACAGGAGAGGAGTTCTGGAGGTGGGCAGTGTAAGAAAGCCCTTAGCAGCAGTAGAGCGTGCCTCAAGAATGTGGTTTTCTACCTCTTACCCCACTTTTGACCAATGCAGAGGTGGTGGGACACGGTCAGACTTTTCTTTTGCCTGTGGATTTCAGCAGTTGTGGGGGCAGCCGCACAGCTGTGTATACACACCATGCTCCAGGATTAGACTGTGCGTGTCACACCTTGTGGTTTCGAGGACAAAGTGGGGGCTGTTACATCTCATCACTTCTCACCAGTAAATCCATGCCTGCTCTGCTCCGAACAGCCTAATCCATCAGCGCTTCCCCTGGAGGGCAGATCGCTACATTGCTCAAGGGGAGGGCTACCAAGCACAGTCACCCTTGTTTCGGTGTCCGATGCACTTCTAGCACTCATCACAAGGCAGTCCTCCCAGGTCAGCTCCCGCAGCTGCTCTGAGCTCTTGTATAGGCTGAGACAGGACATATATGCTTCCTCAGTGAGTGTTTACGTAAGGCCCAGGCACAAATCTCTTCCAAAGGATGAAAAAGCGAAGAAGCATCATTTAGTCTTACTTCGACTGGGCACTGGCTCCACAGGGGCAAGGGATCCTAGAGTGAGTGTTGCAGAATCAGTCCCTCAGTGCTTTAGGATGTGGGTTTTTTTGTCCGGGGGACTCTAAAGTAGTCTTTTGAATATACTTTGTAATAGGTTTGCTATTTAAATTTAAATACAGCGTTCCACTTTAATTAGATACTTACAGGCTTAAGTCCAAAGGAGTTTTAAACGTAGTTCTCTTCATAACCTCACAGAGTTTACAGCAAGGCAAACCTGCTGGATGAGCTAGTCTAGCCACCTGTATATCACAGCCAGTTTCACTGTTTTTCCTGTATTCAGCTCAGTAACTTGCAGTTTGAGCAGTTGAACAGTCCATAGTTTAGTACTCTTAACATAATAAAATGTTCATTCGTAAATAATTTTACTCCCTGAATAGCTTTACTTTCCCCGTGTATCTATAGGTCTTCAACCCGGTAATGTCTCATTAAGTAACTGCTAAGTTCCAGCACAATGGCCATTGTTGCTCCAGCAGAGAGCAAAATGAGCTCTGAATTGGGTTTCCCTATTCATTTAAACTTGCAATCTGCTTTGAAATTCCTTAGGATGAAAGTTGTGTTTATGTCTGATCGGTAACATATGCCTAACCTTACCTCTGACTCAGCAGGTATAAGTGCTCCTCGATTCCATGCTCTTATATACCCTGTTATTGCATTATTATATGTTATATTTGTTAGATGGTTCTTCTCTAGTCACTACAGAAGATGCCAAAAATATTGTGAATGATTTCTCTCCTGCAAATTTCATCACAGTCTATTTATACACTGTCGCTTCTGAGATTTGATAAGACCAGAGCGTAATATGGCATGGATACAGATGCTGTCAAAGTTAAGTTAACACAACATATTTCATCGCCCTCCCACTTAACATGCGTAATACACAAATGGTTGCAAACTATCGCTCTTTTAAAGAAGCAAAATATATGGATTTAATTTTTAATGATTTAGCTTGGTAATTAATCCAAATTATTAGTTAACAATAGCTAAAACAGAGAACTATAATGGATTCTCTGGATAATGAAAGTATTTATTATTTTAATAAGTTGCATGGCTGGAAGTCTAAGTCAAGTCTTAGTCTACTGGCCACATATTGCTCTTGATTCACACGTAGGACCCCCACGGAGATAGGTGGATGGTTGTGTCCCCGAACGAAGAAATATAAATCGCTGCTTCCGAGTATTGATGACAACATCTATCATGTCAGCTGCAGAATTGATCCATCTTAAATTATGAGACAGGGCTGAAGGAATTATGCCAATTAGAAAGACAGAGATTTTTTTTTCCTCTCGTTTTTCTCTTTCCTATAATTTTTGCCGCACACAAAAGGCTTTGAGACCTATTTATATTATGAAAGTCCTTTTGTCACCTGAGACCCAAAGAAAGATTTAAAAAGAAAATGTAATTGCTGAACAGAAGTGCTATGAGGGCCGTTTCAGGCTCAGGGGAGGGGAAGGTCAAGTTTTTAACCTGGAAACAAAAGGATTGAACCCAACGCTGTAAGTGGGCTTTCCCTGGGGTCCGGGTTGAACAAAGCCCTTTTGCTGGACAGGGGCTTTCTCGGCGATGGGGAGGGCACGACCCATGGTGCTGACGGCAGGTACACGCCATCCTCCAGAGCGAGAGCCTGGCGAGGGGTCTGCAGGTCAGGGTCAAGCATGGGGGGCGTGGGGGGCAGTGAAGAGGCTGTCCCCGGTGACACCTCCCCGTCACCCATGCCTGCCGGTCACCCCCCAACAGATGTCAGGGGCCATCTCGCAAAGTGGCCAAGGGAGCAGCGGATGGAGACCCGAGCTGGCCACCGCTGCCAGCGGCACAAGATGCCCCTTGGACCTGAAAGAGAAAGGTTTTTAACCTTTCCTTCATCTTTCCTCCAAATATTTCTGAATTTGTGAGCAGTGTCAGATTCGTTTAAGTGATTGCTACATATTTCCTTCTATCTTATTTTCCTGCCTTGTAAACGGCTTTAATAAATGCCGTAATTATAATTTTCGGTGACCGCGACGGTTTTAAGGCTGCATCCTTTCAGACCATCTCTTGGAGCAGCGACTCCCTGAAGAAAACCTCTGCGTGACCGAGGTTGCTGCCTGGCTGCCTTCGCCGAGCAGGCAGAGGCAAGCTGGAGACAAAGGCAATGGTGCACAGCTCAAACCCTGCCTGCCTCCACGCCGCGCCGAGGCAGGTGAGACAGCTGCCAGCACAGAGACATCTGGGAAAGATTACGATTTTATATATATATATATATATATATATATGTTTTGGGATAATTACATTTACAAACCAGAACAAGGAGGAGAGGCAGGTGGTCCTTGCTGAACAACCACAGGGGCTTGTGTGTGCTTTCTGGCGCTGCTGTGAGCTGGGGTTAGGTACCAGCAGCCAGGACCTGTCGCGGCCCATGGAGTGGGGAGAGGGGTATGGCCAACACCACATGCCCGTGCCGGCCTGTTGTCGCCTGCTGTTGTCCCCAGGTCATCTCCTCTGGCATCTAAAAGGGGCTGTCCCCCAACTTGCTGTCCCAGACAGGTCATCCAAACTGGGCATGGACATTGCAACCATCACCTGGCTTGAATACAAGTCCCCAGCAGCTACTCTTCTCTAAACTCAAGCGAAGGTGCTCAGCTTGGGAGGCAGGTCCTTTGCCTCCCACATCTCCCCCTGCTCTTTGGCAAGGGTTGTTAGAGTCAAGGAAATAGTCCAGCAGCATCATTCGGCAGGAAAGCGGGTGTGGATCTGGACTTCCCAGGGGGGTTACTCCTAGAAAGGGGCATCTAATGGTGAGGAACAAGAGATGATGGTGGTAATGATCTACCTGGTGACAAGGTGACTATTCAGAAATAGCAGGCCTTTCAAAAAATACCCAACAGTTTAGGGTGGGATTCTTTCATCAATTGGTAATGCCTCAGGAGGTGACAAAGGACTTGCCATGGGTGCAAGTCAGCCAGCCCATCACTGCCGTGTCAAAATGTTTCCTCTGCCTTTCTCTAGCAGCTGTGGGCGCTGGTCGGTCCCTGGGCTTGCGGGATCGCTCTTTGGGTCCGGACCAGCCCATCCAACCTTCCCTCACTATTTTCACACTCAATGAACTGCGTGTTCAGCAAAGCCATGTAAACATCTCTCAGCTGAAGCCCTTGTTTCTGGGCTACCGGGAGCGTTATCCAAGGGAATGTTTTATTTCATAAGGGAAAAAGAGGGCCTTTTGGAAAGGCAGCAAGGTGTTTAAAGCAATATTTCTGGACGTCTTAGTGGGATTTTTGTGTACAAAAGATTGTGTATCCAACTTAAAGGGCACAGACCTTAGAGAAATTCAAAGGATCTTTTGAAAAGAGGTTAAATATATTTAAAATTTATGAGTGTGCACCCATGCAAATTGGAAAAGGAAATTAAACTATATCTGCAGAAAAGGAAAAATAAATCTACTTACATATGATGTAATTTAGAAAGTCAGCTGTACCTTTGAATGATGTCTGGACGAAAGGATAAGGTAATGCTGAGGAAGGCTTAATATCTAGACTTAAAAAGCCGCATGGGGCCATAGTGAAAAAGGGTTTGCAATATACTTGTATACTCATTATGAAGAGTTTCCAGTAGAACGAAAACTATATCTAGCTGGCTTTCGACTAAGAGAGAAAGATACACAGACAGAGAGAGCAAGTACAGTTTTTTCAACCTCATCAGTGTTTTCTGTACAACTAGATCCGTGCTCCACGTAACTAATTTGAAAACCTACACACCGATATTTTTTCCTAAGTCTGGTTAGTCTTTGTGGCTATTTCCTATGCTGTGCAAAATAAACTTCTAGTCAAAATAACCGGGCTAAGAACAAGGGGAAAAAATTATGGGAGAGAGATGTAAAGCGGAAGGAAACCATTTGTGTGGGTATTTCAGGGAGACATAAAGCACGAACCAACTTAAAGAAAGCAACAAGAGTAATTCACAATATTTTCCTTTAAACTAAAGGTGGAAGTTGTCTGTGTTTCCAGCCCGGTGTGGCACAGGGCCTTACAATCTGTGTGCCACGTTAAAAGAGCTGGTGGTCTCAGCTCAGTTCCTCGTGAGGAGGTACTCGCCGAGCAGTGCCGAACAATTGGGTCCCTGGGTAACAATTTTATTGGAGAGGCCAAGAAGGGAACGGCCGCGGAATTAATATTGCTGCGCTGTGCTGTTCTGATTCTGAGGGCGAGAGAGGACTTTGCTTTATAATGCTGACACTGCAAATCCCTTAATGAGCACTAAATTCACTTAACAAAATTCTAACTCCCTCAGATTTCTGATGTAGCTTAGCGTGTCGGCTTTACCTTAGAGTTTTCTGTGTTTCACTGGTCTATGCCATCCACCTGAGCATCCATAAAGCCAGTATTCCTTTTTATTCACTCTACCTGTTTATCCCTTAGTATATTTACCCTTTTATTAAGAGCTTCCACTTGGTTAAGACTTGTTCAAGTATAAGCTCAACAGGAAGCATTTTCCTTTATACTGTAATAACTCTATATTGTTGCCTAGAGGGTGACAGAAAGTAACGTAAGATTCATAAAAATATAACTGTCTGAGCCAAGTAGATAGAATTATGGTAAGCATTAACCAAAGTGTATTTCTCTGTCCTATAGGGTGAAATCAGAACATCTTAATGTTTTCTTTCTTGGGTCACATAATTCCGCAGAAGAACACCAAGAGAAATGCCAGACTGCTTCTGCTGGATCGTTATGTTCTGTACCAGTCTTTCAAACAGGTTTGCAAATAAAATTACTTTATTTCATTATGTATCATTTTACATTTTGCCCATGCATCACCCCACTGAGACCATTTGGTTTAAGACACTTTTTTTTTAAGCTATAAGCAACTGGAATTTTAAACTCATTTAAACTGTAATTCAGGATGCTTCTAGTAGCCCCTTTTCAAGTTTAACCATTAAATGAGTACATCCTTAGAAAAAGAAAAATGCATGTCTTATCCTCATTCATTTTTTATCCAATAATATTAAAAAAACCCAAACCTCTAAAAGGCACACTGCTGGGGAAATTTTAACTCTATTGAAACCGGCATGGTGGTTTCTGAACACAACTTTTTTTGGTTTGTTTTCTTTAAGTTGGATGAGGGAAGTGTAGAGTTGCTAACTTTCCCTCCTGAGCCAAGGGGGGTGAAATAGCCCGTACATCTCTCACTCTCCTACAGCAAGAAGGTGGCTGAGCTCCGTCTCCCGACACACCACACTCCTTGCTCCAAAAAGTGGGTCAGCATTTTGGATCTGAAATCCCGTAAAGCCGTATGTTCTGTGTCAGCAGCTCCATTAGCATCAGCAACAAGCTTTTTGATAATGTCCTACCATGCTGCAGAAGAGCTACGCGCGTACAGCAGCTGTCTCCAGCGAAGAGGAAGCAAAATTATAGTAGTAGCTGGATAAATGCCACAGGCAAAGTCATGAAGGTGATATTTGTTAGCAGTTGCGGCTTGAGAAAGAAACCTCGCACCTGAGAGACTGAAAGAATAAAGGATGAGATGGTCTACTATAGTATTTTCATTATTTCATTTCAATATTTAGTTAAATTAGCAAGCCTTAAATAAGATGGAACCAGCTATAGTTGTGTTGGGTAGACAGGACGGAGTTGAAAACTCTAGGCCGTTTTTGCATCTCTAGACTTGAGGATTCTGATGTTTTCTTTGTTCTGGTTGCCTGGTAATAATTTAATATTTTTATTTCTATATTTACTTTAATTCTTAAAAAGCCAAGAGGTGGAGATATGTTGACAGACTGGAAAAGGAAGCTATTATTAATTAAAATTATTTTAAGTCTAAGATTAAAATAGTGCTCCTGCATATAAATTTGCTTCAATGAGCTGGACCCACTGTAATGTTAAATCACTGCATAAATTAGGAAATGTAGCAGACATACTGGCTGGGGACTAGGTGGTGCCATCATTTTAGATGGTGCAGATTCTCTTTTCCCTATATCCATCTATGTGCACATGAGCTCAGATGCCGCTAGGTAATTGTCCATCTCTGGTACAAATTAATTTTTTTCTCTTAAAAGAGACTAGTCCGAAGTCCATGAAAATCGGTGGAAATTTCCCAACCAGCTTGAGTGCAAGTTGGACCGGGCCCAGAAAGAAACAGAGTATGGAAATTTGGGAGGCAGCGGTTATCTCTGTTGTTTGCTGGGAGAGCTGGAAGGGAAATCTTGCAAAATACCATGCAGCCTGCTGTTTGTTATGTCTAACTAATACACGCGTTCACCACCAGCAAGCCTCTGAACAAATCCAGCTTCATCTGAAAAATCAAGCAAGGAGGAAAAAAAGCTACTATGTAAGACAGCAAGACATTCCTGAAGTTTTGGTGTTTCGATGTCATTTCTCTGTAATCACAGTGGATGGTGGCAATCTTGTATTCCTAAGCATTCAAATTAAATTGTAATACTGACCACTGTCAATCCGGCATATTAAAAACCACGAGCTTCCATCTTCTCGGTGACCTGGAGTAGGGAGGATCATGGCAATTTCTGCAACAACAAGCAGAGCTCCTGCGTGGGGTACGACAGCCAAGGAGGGAGGTTTCTATTGGGGTCTTTACATGTCCCGCTGCAGCAGCAGCCCAAAACACGCATTCCCCTCCAGAGTCAGAATGAAGGACTAGCTGGGCCCATGCTGTGCTGAAATGGGGGTCAGTAGAGGGACCATTATGGGGTCCTGGGGCCAATCCTGGGGCCAGGATGTGCTGATTTACAACAAAGTTTACCATGACTTACATCAGCTGCACATGATCCCCAAGAGACCACCCAGCACTTCAGAAGAAGTGGTCTATAACTTCTCCATCCTGTCCTCTTCTTGCCTATAATAAAAGACTATCTACTCTGAGATGAGGTGGCTGTTCCTCTCCCCTCTCCTCCATAGATGAACATTGCACTCTGATGCTGAGCTTGTCCACGGGAGGGGAAATTGGGGGCAGGGGGGGAATATGAGGAGTAGGTCCTGGATCCTGGATCTTACTCCTGCACACCCAGCAGTTCAGATACAGAAATCCGGAGGCAATGTGCAGTCTGCCAGACCCTGTAGAGTCAGGCTGCAGAGACCTGAGGCTTACAGGGCTACTGCAGTGTCAGCTTCTTAAAGAGCAAATGGAGAAGAGAAAGCTACCCTTGTTCCTGGTGCGACATCCCCTCTGACTAACTTCTTCAGAAGAAGTGATCTGCCTTCCCACATGGTCTGCAAGGCAACTTATAAAATAATCTGGAAAAAATCCTAATGAGAAGACAGAGCAGCAGAAAGCACTGACAAACCTACTGTAGCAGAGCAGTCGGCAAAGGCTTCACCTGGTGTTGTGGGATTGCCTTTTTCTCCAGCACCACATGCAGATGCCCAGGCAAGATTAAAAAAACAGGCAAAACCACTACACCCTGTCAATGCTGACGCATGAAGGAGTTTATCGAGTAGCGCAGGGACTGACTCTTACTTCATACAGGAGCACACGTGAAGTAGTTCACTGAGTTCAGTTGAGTTACACCAGAATATTCCTGCAGAGACAAGAGCTGATGAAGACCTCACAGAAATGCGTATAGACATTACAGATGCATAGATCTAGTTTTGTACGTAAGCATTATATTGATTTTCTGACCGGAGGGGCAGCCTGTTCTACCCTGGGTCTTTCCGTCCCAGCCACCCGTAGAGCAAGCACAGCGTGCCATCCCATGAAGGAGAGGTGTAAGACGGCAGTGCAATTCCTCACATTTGTCACCCCAAAGTCATGATGCGGAGTGGGCACCGAAGACTTCGCTGCTCCCCTCCTTCCGTTCTGTGGAGGAGAGCTGGGACAAGGGACTTGATGGGATCTCTAACAGCCTCTCCGGGACTGGCTAACGTGTTGGAAGCAGGGACGTATATCCCCCAAACTGTTTATTTGCGTGACTGCGGAGGAAGAAGAGGATTTGCCCCAAATGCCTTCTTATTTATGTTCTCTCCTAACTGTTTTATTATGCCTAATTTGTCATCCTTAGAGGATGCCTCTTATCATGTGCAAATTCTTTTTAAATTATTATACTGACACAGAAATAATAGATGCCTGATTTACATTGTAATCTTCGGTGAGAGGGATATTTGTATTTTTGAAAGTGTTATGATTTTAGTTGCTTCTCAGTGGGGTATTTTTGGCTTATGATGTTGTATTGCAATGTACAGAAAGGAAGGGGAGTTCAAGCATTCATTAGAGACACCTCACGATGAGATCCCAAATCTTAGTCCCTGCCTAGGACACCGCAGTCATCAGTACAGACAACAAAACATTAAAAAGCTCTTAAGTAAATAATGACTGCGATGATGATATAGTGGGAAAAGGAGTAAATTTCCAATTCACTAGGGTTAATAGTGATAGGCTCTATTTTCTAAACAAAGATTACTACCCATTCTCTGGAGCACACATACACTTAATACACAGCCACAACATTAAAGCTGAGATAAGGAGACAGATAAAACTCACAGCAGGAAGCTCCACACAATGCAGCATTTACAGACAAGCTCCCTGTTTAAACCCCGTGCTTTGGCACTACCGCGTTCAAGCCAAGAAAGCGCATCAGCCATCTCCACCGCGTGAGCCGACCTCAGCCCACTTCACGCCGCAGAGCTCTGGCTCTGAGGAAGTTATCACCTCTCCTGGAACAAACCCAGCTAATGGCTGCTCAGAAAAGCACCTATTTTTTTTTTAGCTCTCACAGGCCTTGACGCGTAGCAGTTTTTATCTCACAGCAACATTTAAAATGCATCTTTTCCGGGTGAGGTTGCCTGTGTGAATTTGGAAAGGAAGGTATCATGCCCTGCCCCATGCTGCGCGCTGCTGAGGTCAATATTTGGAGTGAGGACCCGTATTTTTCTTTATGATGTTCAATGTCACTCTCTGCGCTGGGCCCTTCTGTCACCTAGTGAAGAAGAAAATTACTTGGGGAAGTGAAACTCCTTTAGAAACGCCTTCTTTTTTCCATGGGATCAGCTCTTTTGCCTGGCAGTAAATACATCCTTTCCCTACGAATGAAAACAACAATACTGAAGAGCAAGGGCCAAAATCAAGCCAAAGAGTAATTTAAGATTAAATGAAAGGGCAAACGGTTACGTTTCATTAATACTCTTCCCACGAGCCACTGACCCTGCTGTGCTGCTCCTCCTGCACGTGAGAGCAGAATGGGGTACCAAGGACAGGAGTCCCGTCCCTATTTCTCCAACAGGAGATGCATTAAATGCAAAACCGGCAGCAGTTTCATTTTCACTGCAAAAAAAAAGATCTTTTTATCTTTCGTATAGTTATTTAATGTCCCTCCTTTATAAGCCAGCCTTCAGAATCATAGCACAAATGATTTTACTGGCTATCTGACTGTCATTCTCTTTAACACAGTCTGTGGTTCGCTAGTTGATGATAGCTTAAGCGGAATTTAATTGGTAACATATTGTCAGTTGAATTAGAGGCCATATGATACAGATTTAAACCTTGGTAATTTTTGCATAAAGAACAATCTGTCAACAAATCACAGCAAGAAAAACAGCCATAAATCAGTTTGTCAGGTTTATTAGTAAATGCAGAAGTTTTGTTGTCTTGTTTGACTAGAGCCTCTCTTTCCCAGCTGCTGGAAAATGTTTCTCTAGGTGCAGGTGGCTTTGTAGGTATGCAGATTTTATGCTTCCCATGCACAGTGATGTACATAAACGTATACAGGGGTGTAAGCAATTGCAGAGCACTGAAGATAATGACCTAGGCAGCTCCTCCAGTCCTGTCTTCCTAAATAGATCAAACCGCAGCACCACACGTAGATGTGCTGTAGAGTCACATCCACATACATTTAACCATATAAGCTGAGGCTACATTCAGAGGAGGACATTGCCTCTGTATTTCTCTATGCCTTTATATTTCTGCTGGCTGATTTTGCATCATTATGCTTCTCCTGATAGATTCACTTTTTTTTTAAGATTCATAATAACACTTTCCTGGCTCGAAGCTGGGACATTGACACAGTCCTTTTCTTTTTTTTTCTGCAGTCGTGCAGTTCTGAAGCCATTTTTCCAGCTCTGACAATATTCATCCCTGTAGAACGTTCCCCTAGCATGGATTGTATCACAAGTGATCGAGCTGGCTTCATGACACGCAGCAGAGTTAGCTTTATATTGTGAGCGGATGAAGCCCAGAGAAGGATGGGTTTGCCTATAGGGCCTCGAGGAGAGGGACTGCTGCCCCCATCCTGGAGACTGCGGGAACATGGCGAAGGACCACATCTCCTGGGAAGCCTTCTCAGGGGTGTCGGAAAGGGCCCTGTAAATCGCCTAGCAGAGTCCCCTTATTTTTGGGTAGACACCCACTATCGGGTATGCATACACACCCCGTTTCTCTCCCCCGCTGCACACCTACTGACGCCAATCGTCCCCTGACGCTAGCCTGCGTCTACTAAGCAGAAGCTGTCCTCTACCCTACAGGTGGATGGGGGTCTTCCCTTCGGTTCGTGTCTAACGGGATTCATTTTTCTTAATGGTCAAGAATACGCAAAGTAAGAGAAGGTAAGGCGTCGACTGAACAGATATCCAGTGGGCATCATTGTGAAAAAGATGGGACATCACAAAAAAGTGCCCCATGAATATTTTATTTAAAAGGATGCCTCATGTATTGCAATTACCCTTGGGTGACAACGACTGACAGAGCATGTCTATCACTCACGATAAAAATTGCAGGATGATCTGCACCACTGTTCATAAGCATGATATAAGGTACAATAGTTGTTACAGCAGCATAATGTTCCCATGCAGTAACAAATATACTGCGCAGAGACATGCACATAATTAAAACGGCGCTCGCTGGCTTGCTAGCACCGTTTGCCAAAGAATAAGTTGCATGCAAGTGGATTTGCATACAAATGAGATACTGTCAGAACAATAATGGGACTTTGATAAGACCACATACTCATGTCATTAAGTCACTTCAGTAGCTAAGGAATATTTAGTTAGCATTAAACGAGGATAAAAGTTGATCATTTCCCCTTCCCCCCGAATTAAAACAAGAGCCAACAAGGTACATTCAGTCAAAAATACTAGGATGTTTTTGAATTGAAAAGATACCACTGTTAATGCCATCTTTTAAAAGTTTTATGATGTACTGTGGGATTAAAATTGTACTTTTTAACACAGAAACGAAACCTATTTATTGTTAAGGGCTATTTTCACTGAGACTCCATGTCACCTGCCTGCTTGGTAAGTGCAGCTGTAGTATGGTGTGTGATTTTTTAAAAATAAATAGAACTTTTAAACAAAGACATTTAAATTCATGCTTATATTTAGTTTTATTCTTAAGTGTAATTAAATCAGCGTAGATTAAATACCTACTGAAATCTTCTAATGAATCAAGAGCCTTCAAATCCTCCTGGTTTTTTGCTGTACTTGGAGATGTCTTGGAAATGTCTGAACTTTGGACTTGATCCAGCCATGCTGAAATCAATGGGAATTTTTCCATTGACTTCAGTGAAAACAGGTCCTTTGGGAACGATCTGAACTGAGATGTATTGCTCTACTTAGCTGGTAAAAAAAAAAACTTTTGGAAGACCATCTTATGGCAATCTCAAGGTCTGCACATCCTATGCGTTTTAGAAGTAAACAGGCTCACAGTAATTTTGATGGTTTTGTCTGTAAATAATCAGAGGAAACGTTAAACACTGAAGTAAGAAGTTTTCAAAGGAGAAGTCAAGACTTAAAATAGTCTTTTGCTGGTGGTGGGAGACCTGCTAACCCTGTATGGCAGGAAACGGTCTTGCAAATTCGTTAACTTCTTTTCTAACTTGAAAAATGGTGCAGGAGTCACTCAGAGGAGGGTAAAAATTAATATTAATGATTTCATTTTGACAGGAATGAACTCATTACCATGCACATTTCCAACGTTTTTCAACAGTTAATTTTAGCTGCTGAAAAAGACCTCTCTTGCTAACTGAAAATATGGTAATTTCGCATTAAAAACTGTGTATTAAGTCTTTCTTTGCCAAAGTTACAAGCGCTTGACAGGGTTTTATAAACCACACTGAGCACCTCACAAACTTTCAATCACACATTATGAGAGGACTAAAAAATCCAAAATTAAAATCTGTTGCCTGATTCAGTTTTTGTATTGTGTAATTTTTTTTAGTTGCTGCTATTATGACAAAACAACTAAGACATATGGAAGAAATACATCGGCCCATAAGATTCTCTAGTTTTTTTTAAGAAAGAAAATACAACATTATATTATAATAACTGTCACTTCTAGTGATAAAAGGAATACTCTTTTATTTACAGAGAGAAGAATTAGCAGTTATAAAAAATAAAAAGTAGCTGATGTAAGACGAGTTCACATTAAGATGAATGTGTTCATTTAATCTCTGGCATGTTGAGTCTTGGGCACTACTTTTACGGTTTGCCAGCAAAACCTGTATTTGGATGCTGGTGGGCTCAAGAGGGGTCCTGAGAAGCTCTAGGTGATGAAATGTATTTCTCTCCTTTTTTGTTCGAGATGGACAAACTCACCTGAAAATTTTGAAACAGTGCCACTAACAAATTGGCCATTTTAACGCAACAAAATCTTCCAGAGGAGTTTGCAACGCTTTCGAAAGGCACAGCGTGCAGCCTTCCCCAGTTCGCTCGGTTGTGGCAAGGGCAGTCGGAAGGGACGGAGCACCACACCAAACGGTGGGGTTCCCTCCTCCGTCCCCGGTCGCTCCCGTGCCCCAGCCCTGCTGCCGATCCTCCTGCCGTTTCGGCTTCCCAAAAGCTATGCTGTAACTATCCGCTTGCAGAGCCTGGGGCAAGCAGTGCAGGAGCCCTCTTGGTGCCGCGTCTGAGCTATGTACTGATAAAACAAGGCAAATAACTCCCTCCCAATGCTGTCAAACCCACAAAATACACAGCCTGAAAAACAAAGGAGATTGCCTTTATTTCCTTTCCATTCTAATCATCTTCAGGGCTATTTGTAACAATAGTAGGCATAACACTGCCAAGTGTAAATGTGATTTCCAAGTTGGAGTTCCTTTCAGAAAATGGATTAGTTCAATTTTCCAGATGTCAGACAGGTGTGCAGTTAAGTATACGCTGGAATTCAGTTTTGGTGATTAACACTCATAATGACTATTTGGCTATGACAATCAGATCCTTATTTTCAAAACCTACCATTTATTGTTCTAGTACATTTACTTCACTTATAGCCACCAGCCAAATCCAAGATCAGCTAGAAGGAAATTAAGAACCAATTTATTATGCTTGCGCTGTTTGTACAACATTCATCATCACTGGAAGAACGTGACTGCGAAAAGGAAGAGTAAAGAGGTTTTATGCCAGTACAGAAAGAAATGAAGATGTGTCAGGCAATTCCATGTGGTGTTGTTGGGAAAAAGATGAAAGAAAATGCATTCGAAATTTCCCCATATCACTCGCATCCCTTGGCCTTTTGCTCTGCAGAAGTCATTCACTTCCAGAGCAACCTTACCCCCAACTCCAAAAAAATCCCCCACCCCCACCCCAGCATCTGCAATTAAGTGGCTTGGACTTGGAGTTATACAGGTCGATATCTTTGAAAGGTTGCTCTTGCAAGGAAAAGTAAAAATAGGAAAAAATGTTTCTGTATCAGCTTCTCTGACAGGGCAACCCTCGCTCATGCTGGCTTCTCACATTCCATTTTGAATGGGCTGAAACTGGGCAGAGGAATCAAACGCAGGGAGAGCTGATCATGGCACTAAAAGCTTTGCTTCCGTATCTGGATTCAACCCGAGGGATTCGATTCTAGGCATCTCCATATACCTTCATAATGCTGGATAGAGTTACTACGATGTCATAACACTTCAAGAAATTAATTAATCTATATGAGCTAAAAGCAAATAATTTGGAAAAGCAGTTCTGTATGGCCTTGATGTAGCAATAGATTTGGTTTCAAAGGAGCTGCCGGCGTGCTTGAAGTCATGTAAATGCTGTGTCGTATGTGGGAGAGCCTAGTGCTGTGCTTTATCTGTTGTATTGCTGCTATTGATCCTGAAAGTATTGTTCACCGATTGCTGGTTAATTAGGTGCTGTTAATAAATCAATAAACTGCTTTGATCCTGGTTTGGTTTTTCCTGCAGCAGACATAATCTATCTTTAGCCACTGTGGGTAGGCAACGAGGTTGTGACCACTCTATGCATCCAGAGAAAAGAAGTGTGCAATAGTTGCTGATGAGAATTTTCAGTATAATAAAACATGTCTCCATCCTAACAGTGAAGTGTAGGCGTAAAACTTAAATCTTATAAGTGGACACAAGAAGGAACCAGGAGATAACAGAGGTCAATTTGGCGTGGTAAGCATGGCAAGTATTTTTCCAGGCTTATTAAGACTACTGAGATCCTGCTCAGTCTGTCAGCCCCACACAATTTTAAATCTGCTTCCAGTTCCAGGCGAGCAAGACTTTCTTGCATGCTTCTCTCTTCCACCAACACACCTCCACAACACCTTGCTGGTTCTCAAGCTTCAACAGCCTTTTCTGAGCTTTCATAGCACTGCTGTATTTTGCGGATGCCAAAATACCTTAACTTGACCCAGTCCCTTGGGAGGTTCTTTTAAAATTGCCTTACTGACATTTTAACAAGCACCTTTGTATAAGGACCAAGTAAAGACTGCTGGATGTGGTTGTTCCACTTTGCAATTTTTTTGCCCAGATATTACAGTATTATACTTTTTTTCAGTGAACAGGATTAAGACTTATACCTGGCAAAATACCAGGTGGAGTTAAAAGGAAAAAAAGTGACATTTCCCTTTCCAATTGAAGGTAGGTGTTAGAAAATAACCTCTTCAGCTATTTTTCACTCATTTTTATTAATTTTGAGGATAGTGTCAGACGAAGCATGGACTAGTTCTTTTCTGGGTCAGGCTCTGCGAGAGTGAATTAGTGTAGGTGGAACCAATAATAACTCCAAGGAACACTGTGAAAGCAACATCATATAAAGGTCTCTCAGCACCTTTGAAGGTGCGTTATGGGTCAGATCTCCTTCATTATCGTTGCTTGTTCGAGCAATACGAGCAGAACTGGGCCTAGAGAGACCTCTCCTGTCACAGCATAGGCCCACCTTAGCCTCAGCTCAAAGACTTGCCGTGTTGCACCAGCACAGTGCTTGAGACACTTGCTGGCCCAGATCTCAGTGGCTGGCCCAGATTGGCAGAGTTGACTCAGAGGTACCAGAACGACCCCAAACCTAACAAACACAAGGCTCGTGGGGAAAGGGGATTCCCTGTATTGAACTATGGACTATCGCTGGGAAAAGCGGGCGAAGGTCTCGGGAATTTAAGAGAGCCTGAAAACTTGCCTGCTTTTCCCAGCGATGTTGAGTGGTGCAGTAAAACGCAGCAGCTCTCCGTAGGACCTTTCCTTGCGTGGCACCCCGTGAGACTACACCTACAGCACCACCTGTAAGAATATCATACAAATTCAACTAGTTTCCAAACAAAACGCTTCACTGGACTGAGCTTGCCCCCAGTAAAGCATAGGAAGACCTAGTATGTGCGAGGGGAAGGAGAAGACAGTGAGTAGGAAAGATGGAAAGCAAAAGCAAAGTTATGAAATAAATTTGTTTAGCATTTAAATACCACAGTGATGAATATAATCTAGATGGGAGAAGCCCATGGGGCTTTTCACACATTTTAAAGTGTGAACCCACTTAAATGATTTGCTGGAACACGTCGCCAAAATTTACTTATCTCTTTAGCAAAGGCAAACAATGCTAAATACTGAGTTTTTTAATGAAGTCAAACAATTAAGAGAAAAGTATATTCTTAAGCTCACTGTGCAAGCTGAGCCAATTATAATCCTAAAGCAGAATGGTGAAGCCAGTGTTAGTTAGCCAGAGAAGGGAGTCATCAGGTCAAATTTACATCTCAAAGAGCTACAGTAGAATTCCATGAACAAAAAGGAAAAATAATGTTATAAGTTTTGCTAAGTTCTGAAATAATCAGGATTTGGCAGTTTGGGTTGGGTTTTTTTTAAAAAGAAGGTAAATATTGGACTAACTTTCTCCCATTGAAATCAACTTTTTCACTGACTTTCCTGGCAGTATAATCTTGGCAGTTATAAATTCTTATGAAAGTGAAGTGTTGGCAAATAACTATTCTATGGGGTAGCAGTACACAGAGAGAGACTATGAAAACATAACTGTTCTGTGCTACACTTTCCTACTGTTTGGTAAATGCCTTCCAAAGATATAGGAAATGGTTTAGAGTTTCCAGTTGAAAGTGAAAAACTAAGCCATTAACTGAGGAAGTTAATACATATTTTTATTTAAAACTGGTGCATATATACATATATATAAAAATTAATTAAATGGTAACATATAGGACAGATTGAAAAATATATATATACAGATGATTCCTCTCCTAAAGTAAGTGAACAATAGCACAATTCTATTTTTCAGGCCAATTATTTCAAAATCAGGCACATTTTTTCTGTTGCTACCTATGTTTTGGAATAGTCGTCTTTAGGTCCAAAACTGATTTTCAAAACATTTAATTATATGCTTTTGCATCAATTATTTAAAAAAAAAATAATTGAACTATGATCAAATGAATATGCCAATATCGTTCAGTATTGGTGTTGCCACTCAAAGTTGTGTTGCATTAGAAAGTGCAACAGCTTTCCCCCCCGTTTGTCCATCAGGGAAGCGGTTTTTGTAAGATCATACATTCATTCAAAAACATAGTTCAGACACAGTGCCTGGCTGACCCAACACCCCATTCACTTTAAAAAAAAGTGTTTTCATGTTTGTTTCTGTAGCTTGAAGCTAGGTCTTTATCACTTTGCTCCCTTCATCCTAGAGGTTTATTCAACCTGACAAAGCTTTGGGGTTTTTTTTTTTTCTTATATTCAGTGCAGCTGAGAAAACCCTCTTACAATGTGTCAGTTTTAATATTTGCTTACTCCACCAATGCACAAATGAGTGTATCAAGGTCTCCCGTTGGGGAAGCAGCAAATGCAGTTGTTGATGCTGTACCACACACTGCTCGTAACAGCGACTGGGTAGCTGGACTCGGGGCTGATAAACCTACCTGCTTCCTCAGACTACTCGTTTCTCTCTCTCCTTCACCCTCCTCATAGTCTTCATCTCTCTGGCAAGACTTGATGCTGCTGCCTCAGTGAGCTGGGACTTGTTCTGGTCTCATAGGAAGGTTTAGGGACCAGTAAATATCTGCAAGGTTTGGGACACTTTCTGAAATCCTTTTCCACCAGTCTCCAAAGTGAGTGAAGATTGCACTGGAAAGAAGCCTCAAAAATGAATTTAAAAATAAAAAAAATAAGGGGTGCAGTGCATTAGTTTTCTCTACTTGTTATTTCTACTAATTCGACTAGAGTTGAAATTGTGGTGTTGGTCTTAATTTTCTATTAGTTCATGAAGACTCATTTTCAGAAGTGCTGAACGCACCCTTTCCCACATATGGAATGGGGGGAGGGGTGGGGCCTTCGGACCTCGGAACATACGGGCTAGTCCAGCTTAAGCCGGGTTCCCAAAAGCCAGAGGAATTTAAACTTTCCAATGAGCGCTCAGAAATTTCCTCAAGCATAGACAGGGACAACAAGACTTAGCACCCAAGGGGAGGATACATTAACCAGTGCTTTTCTTTTTTCCCCTTGAAATTGTGATGTGAAAAGCACTGTAGAAATGCAAAGTACTACTGTCACAGCTGTTCTCGGAGCCAGTAGGGTCATCCGCCTTTTTTCTTTGAGGCGAAACACAGAGCTACGATTTTTTTTTTCTCTGTGGCTCCTATGACGACTGTTGTCATATCTTATTTTATACATAGAGCAGACATGAAGAATTTATTATTAAAAAATGTCTTTATAAATTGGTCATGTAATCAGATGACAGTTTAGTACCTAGTCATAACTTTACCTGGTCCATATTACTGATTTTTTCCATAAATATTAAAATTAAGGAAATAACTAAAGGTTTTACTTTTAAGGAGTGTTTTTGATACTCCACTCATGACTTTTCTGCTCTATTAATGTGTAAGCTTTCATCAGTCACTTGAGTTATCTGGTAGTTTGTGTAATACTTGTGAAAGTATTTCTGTAACAGAAACCTATAGAGAGGTTTTTAAGAGTTTTAAGAGATTCTTTAACGGAGAGAGAATTTCAGGGTTTTTACTGCTTTATTGTTTGCCTCTTTATCTCATTTTATAAAAATTACAAAATTGATCAACATCACCTCGGAGGACAGGATCTGATGATTTTTAAGATTTTTAGTAAAAACTGCTTCTGTTTTATCAACAAAAATATTTACAAAAATAAAGGCACATGCAAGTCAAGTATGACGTCTTGCAAGCAACTACTAGCTAGTGTAACACTATCACTGTCTGTGCACGCGTGCACACACACACACATGTACTTGTATGTTGCGCGTATGCATCTATATACACTTACGTACTTTTGGGATAGGGAAATACATCTATATAAATACATGTATATTATCCTTGCTTGTAAGCCTGTCTTAAACAATTCAGTATGAAACTATTATAAGATAAAGGTTTCATTTTGTCATCAGAAATTCTATGACGTGCATAAAATTAGCATTTATGAGATTTTAGGTTGGTTGTAAAATTTTCTGTTGTTGAAACCTGGCTTATGTAGAAGTAATTAATTTTGCTCAATTAGATTTTATAAAAATGCTTTTTTTGATTGCAACAGTATGAGGCATTTGATGTAATTTAACTATGGATTTCTGAGGGGGGGTTCTGAGATAGAGTTGCTTATTCTCGAGCAAGCAAACTATTATACGACGTTATGTTTTGTGCTACTGTGTAATGAAATGCTATAATTGATATAGGTCTTTACCACACTGACTATCATACAGTACAATATAAAATAAATTACCTGAAAAGAACAGCATTTTTCTGATCCTATATGCTTATACAAAGCATTTTGGATTGTTGCATTTTAGGGGATGTGACAATTATTCTCTCCATATTCACTTGATTCATGAATAGTGCAATTTTCAAGCATTTGTGTTTGGTTAACAGTGCTCAGAGAAAAAGCCCCATAACAAATAGTCAAGTGGCTATAAACCAGATCCTTCCATGCTGACAGACTAATTAATCTGATCAGTCTTGAACACCAGCGTTTGTCATGTGAGCAGTCAGCGTTCAGCAGCAGCCAGCTACAGCGGTCACCTATAAACGCTCCCCAGCTGCCTTAGGGCTTCATGCTGCTCTCACCAAAGCCAAAGGCAAAATCTCTACTGATCCCCGTTTTTAGAGAATCAAGTAACATTGGCTCAGTAACTGCCACTTTCCCACCAAAAAAAAAAAAATAAAATGCTAAGCTGAAAATTTGCTCCTCAAAAGCTGAATCACCGAGTTCCCAAGGACAACCACGTAGGATTTTGTCTGGCAGGAGCCTGCCCACCCAAGAATGGTTCGGGAGCTGGAGGAGGCACCTGACCTCCTCTCGACTTCCTTGGCACGCACAAAACGAGCTCTACAGAGCCCTGCAGCCTCCTGCGGCCATACCCAGCTCTGTTATGAGTGCAGATAGGTAGCTGCGAACCGGACTATTATGTGCATAGATGTTAAGTGGTCGCGATTAAATGGTCATGCTGTAGTGTGTTAACAGCTCGATTTTTAAGAAAAGTACATTCAAAACAATAAACAAAAAAAAAAAAAGAAAAAGAAAAACCTACAGCCCAAAATGCTGCTCATGAAACAACAAATACTATAAATACAGATGATCTGGAATTTTTAAGTAATTTTTAAATTTCTCCAATTCACAAGCAATCTTTCTCAAAACTTGTGCTGTAGGTCACAGCAGCAGGCTGATAATTTTTTGCCATTTGAACAAAGCATCGTGCACTAAGGCAAAGGAAGTTTGTATTAAATTCCTATCATCCTGAGAACACAGCAAATTTCTAGCAATATGCTACCAGGAATAATACGAAGAACATAAAATCAAGTTATAATTTTTTCATTTATTTATTCATTTTTACAAAATTCTCATTAAATTTCATATCACATTATGAGCAGCAATTGCTGCTATAGAAAAGCAACAACCTAGAGCATCAGATATTCTCTGGTGGATCTTTCAGACCCAAACCTGCTTAGCTTTTAAGATTAGACAAGATCAAGCCTACTTAGACAAGGAAGGCCATCTGTTTTCAAGGATCCAGCTGCTATCCCTTCAAACACAACTCACTGTGGACTCCTGTAATTTATTAATCCCAGGATAAACCTGTAAGTCTGCAATATCATTATTTGACTTCTTTATACCAGTAGCTTGAACATTTTATCAACTGCTGTGCAGGTAACAGTCAAAAAGCTAAGGAGATTTGTCAACCCTCATAATTAATATGTCCCTTCTTTTAAGTTATCAAGACTCCAGTTTAGCACAGACTTAAGCACTTTCTGTGCGTGGGCAGTTCGGGGGAGAAGATTAAAGACTGGCACACGTTTACGATCCTTTCAATACCTGGGACCCATGTTCAAGATGTTGCCTGTGCAAATTTGTTTTTGAAATTGGTCCATACGTGCACAGACACATATGTGTGAGCATGGACACACACGATGCTATTTCGTTATTTCTAAATTTGTCATTTCATCTTCAGAAAGGGGAAAGCTGAAGACTCCACTCAACCCAGGTGAAACTGTTTGGTTTTTTTTTTTAAGCCAAACAAGTTGGAGTTATCTCAGCCCCCAGAATTTATGTGCTGGATTTAAAAGTGAAAATGGCTTTTTCTCAGCCAGACAACTCCGAATTGGCTAAGTGACTGGAAGGATGTTAATAAAACTTCCCTTTCATCTGCAAAATGGTCGTGTCTGGTCCCAGGTGGAGCATGATAAATCAATGCAAAAGCTACTTTTCTCAGAAAGTTATGTGACTGAAAATAAGGGTTTAGAACATAAGTGCCATGTTAGTTGCCATTTCAGAGCATTACTATCATGATGGGGTAATCCGCCTGCTAAAAGCATATTTAGCAAGATAAAATAAATACACCTTTTTATATATGCATGAGTATATAGTTGGCAAATCCAGAACTCTCAAGTCCTTACAGTGTACTACCCTGGGAAGCTCTGAAGGAGACTCTCATTCAGGTTTCTCACATAATTATGTGTCTCCTAAGACCACCATGAAGAAGATGTGCAGAGTTATCAAAGCTTTTTGCCTGAGCAGAGCCAGTGGTCATGCTCTGCCATGCTCTCTGCCTAGAAAACAGCAGGAGGAAAGGGAGGGTCAGGGGTTTCCATTTTCAGGCTTTTCATTTCCAGAAATGTCTTCCCAGATGTCTTTTAGAAGACATAGGGAGTGAGCATTCAATAGTGCTTTGTCTTAGATAACTTCTGTCTAATTCCTTCAGCCTCCCTGGCCTGTTCGTAGGTGAAACACTCAATCTCATGTAGCTGCCCTTACTGTCACACGCCTGGCTACCCCCCCTCTGCTAGCCCATCCTCTTCTCCCACCCTATTTTAACATGGTCAGGATCTCATGGCGTATTGAGCATCCTCAGAGTGAGGAAGCCAGGGCACTCTCTGTGTCTACAAATGTGGTGACATGGTTGGATCTTTAATTAGCAACGGGAGGTAGCTCCACTTTTGCAGGGGCTGAACAAAGTGCTTTTAGATCATCTAAGCTGTTGCCAGCACATGCTTGGTTCTCCAGGGTAACGCTATATCATGCAGCATTGCAAACTGTAAGGGTTAAAAATCTTATATTTTTATTAGAATCCATTAAGACCTCTATCTATTTGTTTGGGAACTTTTAAAAATTATATATTCAACTTATTCCTGAAGCAGTAAGTGCTAGAATTCTCTCTCCCTTTCTCTCCCCCATTCTTTCTCTCTTTCTTTGATTTTAGAAGAGTACACGATTCTGGGAGCTAATGTTTTGGATGAACTGAAAATACTGAGGAACTGACTGTAAAAAAAGTGAAAATTTGTATTGATAGTTAAGAATCCATCCCAACCAATACCAAAATAATTTGATTTGTGGTTAGGTCACAATGCTTGATATCCAGTGCAATACAAGGCAACATGCAAGAATTGCCATAGGTTATGTTGTAAATCCCTGTTAGCAGCAGGGAAGCAGCCTCCACGCTTTCATACGTCATTTCCTGACATCAAATGTTCTAAAAGGTTTTCACAGAGTGAGGCTCAACAGATGTACTTCTGTTGTGAAAGAGTAAGTTACAAACCATACTATATAATCTTTATTTTTCTAATAATTGTGGACGCTTACATTTGTCTGTTTAACTGGTTATCAAAATGTAGTAAAAAAGAAACCAAAAGACATTTAAACTAAAACCTGATTCACTTTGATACTAAAGATTAATGTTAAGGGCTCCAGAAATTGGCCATGATTGAAGTGACATGATCACTGCTGTTGCCAAAGTGCCTGGGCCTGTGGGAAAGCCTGACCCAGAGATGTCCGAACCACCCTTGAGCACTAACTAGATAGTCCCGTATGACTAGCTACGGATATGGTCCCGTGAGAGCATGGGGAAGCGCAGACATAGAGCATCTATTGGTGGGCTGCCAGCTCTTGGGAGGGTTTGGTAATACCCAGACAGGACTAAAGAACATGTCCAACTTAGGGAGAAAATAGCTGTGGTGGCAGGACCCTTGAAGACGACTGCACCACTATAAGCTAACTGACTTGGACCAAACACGCTGCTTGCAGAATGATGGTGCAGCAAGGCCATAACATACGCTAGGAGGAGCACCAACAATGGCCATGCCTTTCATCTGTGGGAGTCAGTATGAAATTCTGTGTTCAGCCGGCGGCTCGGGGTGGAGAGCAAAGAGGCTGCAAGCTCCATGTTATTCCAGCAGCACTGGCCTGAGGAGAGTGTGGATAGATGTGGTTCAGGATTTTCCTGCAGCACTGGGACTGTATTCCAGCAGGAGCTATCACCTTCATATGTCTCCTTCTAAGCTGTCACTCTGACCTTCCCTTATAATTAATGGAATAAAAGAAATAGACCCCAAAAAGGGCAGTGACTCATCTCGTCCAACACAGGCATTTAAGCCAAGGGAATCAGCCTCTTCTTCACCAGCTCTTTCTCCCCACGGTGAAGGGAGCCTGGGACAGACCTCGAAGAACCATTTTTGATCAAGAAGACCTGAGCCTGCTCGCCCTGCAAACGGGCACTGTCGCGCACTGGGGAGGCATCACAGCAATCCTCTATCTCAGACCGTGTACATTGCCTCTGACTCCTTTAACACAAACCCCATAGCTTGAAAAATAACTAGTAAAGCCGCGGATTTTAATCAAGTAGATCAGGGTTGCAATGCCGTGCTCACAGGCCATGAGAAGTTACTCCCACGGTTACTGACGGTTACTCAGTGACTGCATACATCACCTCAGCGCCGACATTTTCCTGGCTTTGCACTGCTTGATTTCACCACCCCCTGTTCATTTAGTACCACAACTTCCCTTTAAAACCATCTGAAAAGCAAACGATGCCAGAGTGGGGAGGGAAGCTGGTCTTTGTAAGAGACAACTTATAGAGGTGAGCTCCAGATCCTCAGCACAGAGGATCCGTTTGGGGGATTACAAGAGAGCCTTCTGGCTGTATGGGGACTAACCACCCTTTTCCAGGTCCTTTTCCAAAAATTGCTGGGTGATGCCACTGTGAGAAGATAGATTGCAATCTATCAATAACCGCATCTAAACTTTCCCTCCAAATGGCTCCCATGAGTGAAGTCTTACAGAGGTGATCTCCAATGGTTGCAAAAGCAAGATTTTTTCTGGTGCCCAGGGCACCTTAATAGTATCTTTATATTTACCAATCTAGTATCCTATATATATAGTTCAGAAGGTGTAGGTCAATGTAGCTCCACTGGCCTGTCAAAGCAGTGTTGATTTACTCCAAATAAGCATCTGATTTGGAAGTTGAAAGAGCAGATGTACAATCAAGCAATCTTGTTCCCAGGTAGGTGATTTCTGCTACCACTTAATAAAAGTGCTAAAAAAGCACTAGGAAAGCTTATTTGTTTTATCTTTCGGTGATTATTTTGCCTGGTAATTGCAAACATCCTGTGTTAAGTCTGACAAGAATTAACTTATGCTTTGGCAAATACTGGTGCTTTCCTTCATGTTCCCCCCTGATAAAGGTAGTCTGACTTTGATATTGCTTAAAGCAGTCATAGTCTTTGTTCTTCAGAAATGATAAAGCATTTCTAATTCTGAGTTTTATAATACTACAATGTGGAGAGACAGATCTTATCTTAATAACATCTATATTATGATAAAGAACCAGCTACATGACAGGAAAGCGAACATTTCAGTTCATCTACAATTCTCCATCACATCGAAAGACACTACATGTGAGAATGATATGCTAAAACTTCCCATTATGCGGTTTGGAAACACATATATTTATTCCAAAGGAATTGGTATTGTTAAGAGTAACCTCGATGGCTGGTCTAGATAATGTTTCACAGCCCAAACTGATGCTTTAATTACAGTGTAATAAGATACTGATCTTATTTCTGTACATCTTCTAAGATATTTCTGTGAGCGAGACGCTGAATGTAAAGAGTTGTTCCTGATACAATAATTGCAAATAATAACACAAACGCTATCCCTCCCAGCTATGTTGTGACACCTAAACTGTTGTTAGTATTTAATGCAACCAGCGATGAAATAGGATAAACTCAACAAGAATTTTATTTCCAGAAAAAGGTAATAATTTCTGTGAAGGAACAGAAGATCAGGCTGAACCATTCCTCACCCCAAAGAGAGAATTAGTCATTTATTCTATATAGAACAACACAATAACCAAAGTCGTCCGCACCTTCCAGTAATAGAAGATGTGAAAATGCACAGAATAAACTATATGCATGTGAGCGTTCGCTTAATATGCACATTGGTAACTACATACTCATATTTTAAAAAGTCCCCTCTCTCATATACGCACTTTCGTTCATATAGGTGAAATATATACTCATATGTATTTATGATGGGCCTGATTCTGCCTACCTTGCTTATATTGAGAGGCATTTTACCCTGCAGTAGTCTTACTGAAATCAAGTAGAGATAACGCTCTTCAATCTGACTATGGGTGGCAGATTCCACCTATATATAGCACATCTATATTTATCTCCATTTTAAGTGGTTAATTTAGCTCCGTATCACTGAATTAAATATAAATTATCTGCTAGCACAAAAGCAGCTTGGGAGCAATTACAGTCCCCTATCTCCCCCCACCCCAAATACGCTAAATATCAATGTGCAATATGCAAATCCTAAGGTTTTTTTTACACTAACCAAGTCGAATTCTTAATACCAGACAAGAAGAAAATCATAGCTTAACATACACCAGTAGATGTAATAAATAATGAACAGCACTAACAGCTTAACATCATAAGGAAACAGATGGAAAACTTCCCTCCAGAGATCATTGCATCTAGTATTAGAGAATGAGTTTCTGGACGTGCACAGGGTGAACAGTTCAAGTCTGAATTACAATGAGGTTGGTAACACTTTTTTATTATAAATGTAGGAATTTCATGTCTTCCTTTTAGAAAGTTCTGCTATTATAGCATTCATCTGTTTCACTGAAGACATGAAAAGCAAAAGGCAAAATCTTAAACTGCTAAAGCGTGCATAGCACAATCAAATCAAGATCTCGCTCTGGGACTACCTTGGCTGGGTTTGCAGAGTACAGCAGGGCTACAATGCCATCATCTGTCCAGGAAACGAAACAGAACCCAACCTGGAAGCCAACTCTTTACTAGCAGTGTTTATCTACGCTACTGAAAAACGCTATTAAGGCGATAGCTATTGTATTTGTAGGTCAATGACTATTATATGTTTAGAGAATTATAATGAAGCAATGTCCAATCTGTTTCTCTCATAACATTTCCTTTTCCACATCAAGTGCCTTTCAAACTGCTAATACAAGAAATGGAGATTTCTCTGGAAAGTGAAGCACATCTGTTTGGTTTGAATAAACTAACGCTGGAGAAGTGAACCAATTATCACATTTGCACGCATTTTTTTGCTTTTTTTTTTTTGGTGTGTGGTGTCCAAATAACATATACGCACTAAGTCACTGGAAGCAGCCCAGCTAAAGCAAGAGGTCATGCTTGAATTCTTCAGCTACACTCCCCTTGATGGGCATTTGAGCCCATGGCATGGCTTCTCTGACTTTCTAATAAGGATTTGTGCACATGTCTGTACTGCATGGATTACAGCAGATCCTACCTCTCTCATCTGCCATCAGGAAGGTCGCCAAGTATGGTGCGAAACTCCACCTCTAGACAGACTCCCTTTCAAGTGTCTATTATAGCAGCATCTATTTGCCATGTATGCAACTACACCATGTAGGGCTTTGTGCAAATAATAATAAATGAAGCTTCTCAAGAAGAAGGAATTATTCTCCCTGCTTCCTTCCTCCGTCCTCTTCACACTCACCTCATCCATTTTATGGACCGCAAAAGAAGCACAAAAACCAAACGCTCTGTTCAGGGTCTCAAAATCCATTTCAGCAGAGCATGCCCAAGCCAGCCGAGCTCCTGTCTGCTCTGTCAGCTGTTAGGTAACGTTGCCTCCAACATCAGATGGATGCAGAGACCACTGCTTTCTATTATGGCTGAAGATATATAAACATAATTGAAACTTGTATTGATTTTGAAGCCGAAACTTCTAGATGACTAAAACTCTGGGGCAACTGTAGGGTCAGCCAGAACACCTTTGGTAATAGGGTGAGGAGCGGAAGCTGATAGTCTCCTGACAAACCAGCTAAGCTTATAAATGTCTAGCACTCATTACGTTATACACAGTGCTGGCCAATAATTTCAGGTTGCTGTTCCAAGACACAAATTACTTCCAAATGCTGGACTATATAGAAATAAATGGAAGAAGTCCAACATCAGAATGTAAGAGATACCAAAGAGTTATTTCAATAATAAGACTACTCAATAATGTTGTACTGCACAGTTTGATACTGAATCAAATATCTCTCTCTACAGCACCTTAATGTAAAGGCACACAGTTACAATCCATTGCAAACGAGAGCTAGTGATGTACTCACAGAGACTGACTATAAAAAAATGAAATAAGAAGTGGAACGACAACTTTCCAAAAGAAAAGAAGAAAAAACAATACCAAACATTTTCTGGGATGCTGAGACAGCTAAAAATCTCTGCCCTGCATACATACCTGAAGAGCATCTGGAGAGATGCAAGGTTGCAGGGCTGTGGAACAAGTAAGCCACTTGCAGATAGAGTTCAGTGTCCGCCTCCTGCCCCGTCATAGGAGGCAGCATTAGCAGCGATGAGCTGCAGGCATGGGCACGGGGCAGGAGGCTGCCCAGGACAGCAAACCTGCTGTGACCCCCCTCAGCCCATCACTTCTCCTGCTCTGAGCACTCGACAAGCAGACACGTTGTAGCTAGGAGGGAGAATGGGTGGAAACTGGAATTTTGCAACCAGAGTTGAAAACAGGTGCCCAACAAAAGAAGTTGCCCAATTTCTCCATCCCCTCTTGCTGGCAAAAGCGGGACTAGTGAGCCCGCATCCTTGCTCTCCGTCTTGCGTTCCCCCATCTCCTCCTGCTAAAGGAATGGCCTAGCCAAGTGTGGCTTCTCCTGGGGGCAACACTCAGTCCACCTCGGTGGCTGAGAAGCTTGGAGCCACATCTGCTGTTTCTCTCTAAGAGAATGAGAGGTTTATACCACAAGTTTCACCTAAAACTAAATGCAGTCAGTGAGCTTTGTATTAAACCCCGGCATGAACTGCAGGATCACGTTCAAGAGCTTGCATAATGAGGTCATTGATTAGGATCTTCTTAAGGTCCTGTCTTGCCTTTGACCTTCACCAGGTTAAACTAACATCTTTTCTATGCTCATCACCTCAGGCCCTAGAGTGACTCCAGGTCACCATCTTCACAGCATGCCAGGGTTTCTGGTGCATCAGCTAACTTCTTTCCAGTTTTCCCTGGTAAAACCAGCTTCGTCTGCCAGGCAAATCCTGTGTGGCGTTGCTGCTGACAGCTAGGATGATAACCAAATAAGCTAACATGAGGGAAAAAAATGTGGAATATGGTGAGAAGTAGCATGCCAGTTTGAGGCTGGAAGCACAGATTCCCTTCTTCCTCGCTCTTCCCCTGCATTTGCCTCCATTTGACACTCTCTCTGCCCCCTCTCGTCGCTTTTACGTGGCACTTCCTCACACTCTTGGTAGCTTTGAATAAGAATAAAGAAAGAGAGACATTTTCTCAGAGGCTTTTTCTTTCCCCTTCTCCTTACAGTTACTTTACACAGTTTTTCCTGTGAATTCAGAGGCCAGTTAAATTTTTTAAGTGCAGATTTGAGGACTTTGCAAGAGATTCACAAGAAAGTGATTCTCGGGAACTTGCCCAGAAATCTTGCTTGGCACAAGAAGAAAAATTTCTCTCGGTGCATTTGAGGCTTTTCAAGGAAACCACATATTTTGTGTCCGAGGTTTGCTCATGACCTTTCTCTTTTCCTTAGGCTATGACACATTACCTGACAGTGGCTGGATTTATCATTTGTTAACTTAAACCCCTACAAAAGTGAGCTACTTTCTGTACAACTTTGGGAAACCCTGGAAGATGAGTAACAGGAACGGCCAGAGAGAATGCTAAGGAAAGCTTTGAAGGCTGAAACAAAAAACTGCATCTGTTAGGGGAGGGATCTTGATCCTAAGCAGAGCCTTGTATCACCTGACTTACTAAGAAAGTGAGGTTTAAACCACTAACCAGGTGGATTTACACCCTCCAGCATACATTACAGCAGTCAAACACGTGCATGCTGTTAGGCTGTGGCTACAGGGACTGAGAAACTGGGGCAAGGGCAGAAGTCAGAGATTGTGCTCATGTGAGCAGTTTCTCTGTGCATGAGCGCAGGGACTGGTTCCTTCATTATTTTGCAAAAAGATGCCAAGAAACGTGAAAAGTTGAAAAATGCAAAAGAGAAGCCAGCAGCACTAACACATATTTTTCTTTAAAGAAGACCAAATTCAAAGAAATTAAGTGAGACACTAAGCTGCTAGACTTCAGTGCAAAGGCAGAGAGTGGAAGAGTTCAGGTTGTGTGGCACCACCATCTCATTGCTCTTTCAGAGATAGTTTTGGGCACATCTGGGTAGCTGCAGGAGTTTAATGTCAGCAGAAGGAACTCTCACCCTTCCTGCTTTTTCCCATTAAAACTAATAAGGTCGTGTTCCCATTGCTTTTGTGTTTCACTTATTTGAATACTGACAAATTAAGCACAGTTGAAAAGAGTTTTGCACTACTTCAGATCCAAGACACAGTGAGTATTTGGACAAGGGTGACCTACTTCATTCAGAGCGGTGGGTGTTTATCCAGAAGCAGAATTCTGACCTGCTTTCCTGCTGGAGCAACACAGGCACGATTTGTTGTGTATGTGCTCAGATTGGCTTCGTAGACTCAAATCAATTGAAAGTATTTAGCAGTCATTAAGTCACAAATATTCCATACTCCTATTAATAAAAATAACTGCCTACAGAGTTCTCCATTTTCAAAGCTCTTTACTATTATTATCGTTATTATTAAATATTTTTATTACCATATGGCTCAGAGGGAATAGTCAGGATCAACTCCCTGTGGCGCTAGGCTCTCCACAAGTGCACGAGATGTAAGTATTAGTTCATATACGTATTTACCAGTCACATTACTTCCCAGCTCACCGTCCTGACCATCCTTGCTCCTCCCGCCCAGCTGATGAATACTGTAAGAAACGCCCAACCGGAGAGGGTTAAGCACTGCAACCCTCCAGCCACGCCATCAGCCGCTGTCGCGCCGCCCATCTCCTCTCACTGTCTCCCGCACCCCCTCGGCGGCACCCCGAATGTCACTGCTTTCCAGTCACGCCTCTGCCATTACAGTCTGCCGCGCTCCTGCAACACCCCACCCTCTGCGTCTTGCTGGGGGCTCTGCAACCATATGCCGCGATTGATTTATTAGTCCAAATTTCCCGAGGGAGCATGGCGTACCCATCTGATGCCCCTGCATTTGAGCCTCTGAGTCACAGGTAGTGGAGCAACGTGTGAAAAAAAAATCATCACGTATTCTGTCGGCAAAGCGCTTCCCGTGGTGCATGCAGCGTAAGTTGCTCGCGTGCACCACTTATCCCACTATGTCTACAGAATAAATTACGCTCCAGAAATTTGCTCTCAATGGCCTCTTTCAGATAGTAGCAATGAGTAAGATAAAACCTGCTACTTTATGTCAAGTCACACTCGTCGAGTGCAGATTTAGTAATAGTAATACTTATCTTTTATGTAGCACTTTACATTTTCCAGTTGCTGCACAGAGATTAATTAATCAGTTAGACATATATAAGCTAGGCCTGAAGCACATATTGGACGACTGACAGATGCCTGCGCTGCTGCGAAAGCACGAAGGCGACCGCCTGACCCGCACAGGCACAGGTACGTTTAGCTGGAGTGAGACACCGGCACGAGCCCTGCGATCTGCTCGGATTTAAGTGGAACCATGGGGGCTCCGAGGCTTTGCTCGTCTCCTCTCCACCCACTGAAAAAAAAAAAGTAAGCAAATAGCAACCATTCTGTCACACATCCTGCAAACCCTCTCTTGCGATTAGAGCGGTTACGGTCTCTGAGGCTGCGAAATGCGAAACAAAGACGGATGGGTTTGCATCCCGCTTTTCAGTAATGCTTGCTGCCTATGGCACCCCATTGAGAGCTCCCTTTGCCATGGCTTAAACGTCTTCCCTCCCGCGCCCTCCCAACCCTTGCTGGGCTTGTTCTGAAATCCCTCCGTGTGGCGGAGAGGAAGGTGATGTTTCTGATGGCAATGTGGGAGAAGGCCCCCGCCGCACAGCCAGGCTATCGACGGACAGCTCTCATCCAAACCTGGCTGCCCGGCTGCTGTTACTGCTGCTGGTGGAGCGCTTCAGACATACTTTCTGAATTAAGCCAAGCCTGGATAATTGGGAGTTGGAACCAACTCAAACATGAGCCAGCAGACGAGGGATCATGTTGTTCGCTGAATTGCTCGTTGACAGTGAAGAAAAGCATTTGCGGTGGAGGGCTGCTGCCCTCCAGACGGGAGCGTTGGCCAGCGGAGCACTTCGCAGTTTTGTGAAAGCATCAAATTTCGTCTCAAACTGGTTTTGTGCAGCTTTTCGTGCCCCAGACTGTGCCCGAGGCGGCGCAAAGGCAGCCTGGTGACTTGCGCTAAGGACATGCCCGGTGCTACATCTTAGCTTGTCATAAACTAAAAAAAAGTCAAAAACAACCAACCCGTACGAGAAACCGATGACATTTTTATGCCTAGGGACTTTCTTTTTTGACATCCACCTTCCTGATATCTTCAGAAAATATAGGAAGGCATTCATATGTGCATGTGGGATTACTCCTACCCTTACGCCTGTCATATACTTGCTGTGTGAAGAAAAATCTTACACTGAACATGTGTGAGATGCTCAGATGAGCTAAAACCAAAGTGTTCATGAAACTGCAACACCGGCCTTGAAAGCGTCAGTTGAATTAAGAGTCAAAACAATTTTAAAATTAATAAATGAAGGGCTCCTTTTATTTGTCTTTTAGCTTCTGAGTCTGTAAGTCATAATTTCAGGATAGTTATACTCAGCCAAAAGGACTAGCAGCTCAACTGTTACTTGAAGTGAAAGATGAGATTCTCCCATAATCAAAAGACTCCGGTAACTGAGGTTTTTTTTTTAAAGTCTCGGTTAGCCAGTGATTTCTAAAAAGAGCTGGCCACACTGCTCTGAGACATTAAATTTTCCATGTTTTGACGCTGTGCGTGTTTACGTTTGTATTCACATAAAGTTTCTTGCATTTAATTACAGAGGCACTTCTGTCATCCACAGGCTCTTTCCCATCTCGCATTTACTCTGCTGAAAGTGATAGAGGCTAC
The DNA here is from genome assembly GCF_964195595.1 of Calonectris borealis. Lineage (NCBI taxonomy): Eukaryota > Metazoa > Chordata > Aves > Procellariiformes > Procellariidae > Calonectris > Calonectris borealis. The sequence goes on from NC_134312.1 coordinate 148,221,339, forward strand.
AGAGCTGCCCCACATTCTTAGTGGTGCCCAGTGATACTGCTCATGGAAATTGGTGATTTTGCATGGAAACCAATGTTTAGGCACTTTAAACTGTTCTGTAAGGAGACTTTCCGGTGCTCCAGGTGCTTTGGGGTGCCTTCTCATCTCCACCTCCTTGGACTGCCACTGAAGACACGTATCTCCTCCTCTTTGCTGGGGCTCAAACACACCTGCCGTGTGAGTCAGAGATCCGAGTCACGGAGCTGGCAAATGGCTTTTGTCTTGGTGTTTCTGAATTATCCCTCGTCTTTGGAGCAAGGCAAGGAGTGCATGCTGTTGCAACATTAAAAATAAAAAGTTAAGCGCCCAAAAGCCTCCAAAAGAAAAATACTAGATTGTAAACATAATGCCTTGCTGTGCCTTGAGTCTCCCCTTGTCTTTGCTTAACCCTTGCGAGGTGTGATTTAACGCTGAGACCCGGAGCCTGTCTGTGACCTGACCCGTGGGCGGCTGCCTGCGCTTCCCAGGGAGGGAAACGCTGGGGACCGCGTCCCAGCTCAGCCCCTGTGGCTCTCAGGAGGGCACCTGTGGTATTGCTTCGCTCTGTGAAGGTGGGCGGCTCTTGAAGCCCCAGGAGGTTATGCACCAGTGCAAGTCTCCGGTGCTCAGCCTGCATACGCTGGCTGACCCTTAGCTTCTGGCGTCTTGGAGGAGGCACAAAGGGCCGGATCCCAGACACTCTGCATTCGCAGGAGCTGGTCTAAAGCATTGTCAAAAGTATCAGATAGCCAGTTTTAGTTTTTCTCCGTGTAAGTGATTCCTTGCTGTAGCTGGGCGTTCAGAGGAGAAGCAATCATTTTTTCTGAGCTTGCTTTAATCACGACTGTTGTTGTGGATGGAGGATTAAAGCGTGCATGCAGACCTGTGACATGACATTTTTCCAGAGTCAGAGCTCCAAATCAAAACCCCTTAGGTTATATTCAGAAAGGACCATGTTGTGACTGTTGTTTCATGTATGAAAAAAAAAACCCCACCAAAAAACAGAGGGTCACTTTTAAAAATATGACCGTGTTTCAACTATGTCTAGCAGAAACAAACATTTCTTCCTTCTTTTTCCCCCCATGACGAATGCCCCCCAAGACTGTCAGTTAGATTTTGTAAAGTCCTTATTATCACACTTCACTACCTATCAGGATGAATGAAGAGAGCTGTGCAAACGCTGCAGATATCTTTTCTTTATTACAGCTGCAGCCACTCCCCAGAGACATTATTAATGTCCACGGCTCTCGTAGAGAGGCGGCGTACGCTGGCATCTGATTGCTATTCAGATCAGCAGCCTCCCTCCGTCTGTCTGTGAACCAACACATTAGTAGGTACATAAAGGGCTCTCGCTGTGGGCTGAACAAGTTCCTAGGGCCTCCGTCATGAAAAGATAATGGCAGCGTGATTGCCAAAATTTTGTGGAAATTGTGCTAAGCCAAAGCAAAACAAAACCCAAGGTAGGGGATGCATTTTTCCTGGGCAATTTATTATTTATCACTGCTCAGCAAACCCCTTTGTTCTTGCGTATGGCAGTTACTCACTTTATAGCTCACTTGGGTGTATAATTCAAAAAGAAGACATACGACGTTTTTTAAGAATGTAGGGGTAAGTCTCGTTCCCTGGACCAGCCCCAAGCTTGACAAGGGGTAGCTACGTGAGAAATGAAGGTTAAAAAAAACAACCCACAAAGTCTGCAGCCACTGCTGCCTTGGGGTTTCTGCAGGGAGAAACCTGATGCGTGGAGTCAACAGCCAGAAGTATTTCATGGATTAGAGAAGGCTCCTGTCCTGCCAAAAGCGGAGCTACCCACCAGCGGTTTTGAATTACAGATTGGATTGTGGCGGGAGCAATTAAGCAGCCACAAAAGGCAGCACCCGTGAACAGGACCTGGGCGAGAGCTGTGGGCCTGCCTTGCCTGCAGCCACAGAGCCCTGTGCACTGGAGGACGAGCACCCGCCGCTCCAGCCTCGTGCCATCTGCTTGAACCCATCGTAAATGAATCTGTGATAAATCAGACCCCATAACATCCTACTCCCAAGCCTATACTTTTCTGGTGTGAAGTAAGCAGCGTGCCCATTAAGTGTCCATTCAGCCTGGAAAACTAGTAAATACCTATCCTCTTATGATACTCCTATATCCTTGGCACAGATATGCATGGAGAAGAAAGCAAAAAGATGTTTAGCGATGAAGACCCGATCAAGGAGATTTGATTAAGGCAGGAAAACTAGTGTCCGCACAAGAGGATCAGGAAAAGACAGCTGCTTGAGGAAACACAAGAAGAATCTAAATGCCCTGCTACCTTGTTTCCAGGTAGTCACAGGTCCCTCACAAAAGCAAACCTCCAAAATAAGCTACTTCATGTAGATGTTGCAAGACAAAAGCAGTGCATGGCTATGTATGTGCATCCCATGGGCACTCAGGAGGTGCTCTTGGAAACACAAAAAGTGGCCAAAATCGTCAGCCCACAGGGAGCAACCCAGGAAATTGATTTTTTCAGGGAAATCTGTCTATATACATGAGACATGCAGAACTGTGATGCATGTGAGTGCGCAGCTGTGGTCCTCACAGGATGCCGGAGAAGCCCATATCCATACCTCTGCAAGAATGCATTTCAAAATTAAACCAGGCACTGAAACAGGAGCAGACAGGACGAAATATTCCATGGCTGGTGCCATGCATTCATCGTTGAATATTTCTTTATAACAGGCCCTCAGTCTGCACATAGATCAAGAATGAGAAAAACTGTAGTATCTTCTCTTTTCTAGAGCCCCCATGATAAGTACAAACCATGAATATCAGCCTGGACCTGCTTTGTCTCATTAATATACATAGGAGGAAGCCAGTCTCTGGAATTTGTTGGCGTAATCGTATCTTTGCCCAGCTTTGTGCATCCTGACACCAGGGCTTCGCATAGCGTGAAAAGCTCCCTAGCCTAAGACAAGCACTGCCTTTCCCCTCGCTGCCTGCTTCCGTGGCCCGGAACGCGTTGCCAGCTGCAGCGCTGGTGGAGGTTACCTGATACGCCGTCAAGGCACCTGCTTTATGAACTTGTCACTGCCTGGACCTGCCACCTCCTGCCCGTGGCCTCTGAGTACCATGCAGCCGTGGCTTTCCCCCTCGCTCGCTTTCCTCCCGAAGGAGGATGGGGAGGCACACTGCTGCGCAGATTCCCTTCTAGCCTTTTCCAGACGTTATGCAGCAAGAGGCACCATTTCCTCCCACTAAGGGGAAGCTGGAGGTTGCAATGAGCTGTGGCAATGACCTGATTCTCCGTCACGTCGCAGGCTGTCGGGGCAGAGATGTAGACAGCAGCTGCTTCGGAGGAGGGACTCTTGACTCACGTAGAAGATCCAAGAGAGATATCTGCTTTTCAGTGAAGGCAGATTTTTGCCCATGAATCAAAGAAGTCCTGCCCCATTCTGCGCCAGTATTAAACTGCCTCTTCTCCCCCTCAGTGTATGAAAATATGCTTCCCATGGGAGTCCTGTGAAGACTTTCAGGAAATCTGAAAAACCTGTTTTGTCTGCCTCGTGACAAAGATACACTGCCTCCGGATGCTACCAAAAAGTGGCTAGAAGTATTGGACAGAGAATATTTTCATGTGCATATTCACATCCTGAAATCACATTACATTTGCTTTTAAAGGCCCTGTGAATCTTCTTCCCTTCTGGTAAGCAGCACAGATGTACAAAAGTGACCTCATACTTGAGGATGATAGGTTTTGACAGAATTCTTCTTGTTGTAAGTAAAGAGCTACCCACGTTTCCAAACAGCAATAAGCGACACACAGATTGAGGTGTTATTTGTTCATAATATAAATTGCAAAAAATCGCTGAGCCCTCTTGGAAAGATTTTGCTCAGAGAACAATGTATATTATGGAAAAGTTTTATTTGTTAAGCACTTTGGTACAATTACTTGACCGTGTACAGTGTGGCTGAGTTGCGCTGAAAATTGATACTTTCCATAATGGTGTCTCATTACTGGTGATTCATTGGAGAGGTGCTGCTGTGATAATTAGTGTTTTATGGGCGAACGGGCCACACATTCTTTAAGTAGTCCACTTCCCTAACAATGATTTATTTAAGTGGTTGGTTTCTGATAGTCATGTAAATAAATACATGCTAATGGAACATAGCGACAGTGCTTCTGTTGACAGGTTTCTGTGTCTTACCATAAAGTGGCTGAAGAACTAAATCTGCATATACAAAGCCATAATGGTTAGGGGCTTTTATGTGTTTTTGCAGGAGCAGTTTTGACTGAATGCACAAAAAGATGCAAATTTCTCATCTCCTTCAATTTTTACCTCCCGGGCTGGCTTCAAAGCTTACTTTTTAATTTAGATATTTGGAGAGGCTGATGTTGGATGAATGAGCACTATGATGCATCTGTTGTCGGCCTACTGCTGTTTCGAGGCTGGCTTCCCCCTCCCACTCCATTAACGCACTTTGTCTGCGAAGTGTGCTAGATGCTTCGAGCAACGCCCTACCAAACCAATTCTGCATGGTCAATAAAAGCAGGGATTTTAACACTGGCTGTAGCGGGTGATGGGGCAAAGGATGCCACGCATCCTGTCCTGGCTGCTTCTGCTCCAGTGGCTAAGGTCTTCGGCCCCAAGTACTTGTCACCACTGCTTTGCTGGAAGTTACTGCCCCCCGCATTTACCAGCTGAGCTACCCATGTGAAAATGAGCCAGAAATGGTAGGTCTCTGCTAAGTCAGCTTTTGAGGCTGACAGGGGTTAGGGAGTGCGCACAGGAGCAGAGAGCTGGCAGGTCCAAGGGCGGCAGAAGCAGGGCATCTTCTTCTGGCTGAACTGCTGCAGGCAGGAAGAAATAAAAATTTAAAAATAAAAAAAATCAGCTGAACCAGCAGCTTGGCAGGTTTTACTTGCCAGTCCTGGGAGCCCCTCCTCGGATCCGTGCAAGCCCTGCCTGAGGGCTCGTGGGACAGGGCGCAGTGAGTGAAGCTGGCACAGCTCTTCCACTCTGTCATTCTCTGATCGTCGTGAGACAGCCAAAATAAGGGCTCACAAGCAGTCCTCATTCAATCAGCTCCAGAAAAAATGCAAATAAGCTCAACAACAACAACAAAAAAAACCCCAGAATTTTTCTGGTGCAATTATGGTGCCTATAAACACAACTTCAGCTTCAGTCTCACATTTTATATTGCTTCTGGAAACTCCTGAGACGTGCATAATCTTATTGAGCAAAATCCTAGCCCACATAAGTAATTAGCAAAACTCCTACCCATTTCTATGAGCAGAATTTTGCACACCATGAGCAGTTTTTGTTTAAATCCAGAATTCAAGCATGAATATATAAAATTAAGATAGATTATTATTGCTGTGATAAAAATATATACAAGTACATTCATATACTTAGAAAAAGGAAATAAAGGAAGGATATTTGCTAATAGAATACATAACAGTTTACATCTGCTAGTATAGTTGCAGGGAATTAGACCAGATGTTGAAAGTCTGTCATCTTTTATTTTGAAAGATATTCTTTCAGTGTATATAATCTGGTGTGTCAATTAAAATATGTTCAAGAGTAAATTTCTTCCTCAGCATTATAAACTTGCTGTGACAGGGTGGCTGAGTCATGCTTGTCTGAATCGCTTCAGATTTTCTACGTTCCTTCAGCCAGACTTAATTCCCAGAGGACATGAAGAGGACCAGTTCCTTGGTCGTGCCAGCCGGGAGGGCACGATACGGCCTTCAAAGGCTGGCAGGCAGAGTGGGTTGTCCTTCCCCTTAGTTTGTCACAAACCGGTGTTCTCCCCGGGGACAGAAAGCTGTTGCTTCTTGAGGTGAGGATGGTAGCAGTTGTCTTTTAAAGCCTAAGATGTTTGGTGAATGTGCCCTCTGACTAGATGGAGGAACAGGGAGCAAGGCAAGAGACCGCCTATTTTAAGATAGGTTAGACGTTAAGGGTCCGCACCTCAGCTCACCGCAAGATACCTACATATCTTTGAGGGTTTCAAACCGCGGGACTCCACACAGCCCGTGACTCATTGGTTTCTGCCTCCCAGAATCAATTCTTTGAACACTCGATACTTTAACCAGCACTTTCTTATAAAAAAACACCTTGTTGTAATTGTGCTGTTTGAGTAACATACGGATAAATCATGCAGAAATTTGGAGAGGTGCTGACCCAAACATAGATTATTGTCGCACAGACCTCAAGGTAGAAGCACTCGTGCGCAGGTACACGTGCAAGGCAGGCAGCACAGCAAGGTCGCTACTTGCAGATGGTCCCTTGGCCCCAGCCACCTCCCAGGTGCCAAGTACAACTTTATGCCTTTCAGCAGCGTTTTCCATTATTTTTCTTATCGTTTAGCAGGGGGAGCAAGTGGCGTGTAAAAGCTCAGGCTGGAAAAAGGGTGACTGCCCTGACCACCAGTTTCAGCAAAACTGTGGATGTCTTTAAACCTGTGCACGGGTGCTGGCAGCTGCTGGGTCACTCCAGCAGAGCTGGCTGCCCTCCTTGCAAGGTCGTCTACCACCTCCCTGACCCGCTTCAAGGTCTGCTGCGTGCGGGCTGCTCCCCAGAGATGCCTGTCTCAGCTCTTCTTCAGCCGCCAGTAACGAGGCCTGACAACCTCTCAGCCTCTCGACAGCCCCTGCCACGGCAAGGGAGGGCTTGTGGTGTGTCTAACCTACACCATCTTTGCTGAAACATTGGTCCAGTCCTAGTTGTCTCCTCCGCGAGAGGCATGAAGGTTGGATTAGCTGTCTCTCCTAAGGCTAAACTGCACCCGTTTCTTTCAGACTTGGCTAAGGGGTCATGTTTTCTTGGCTCTGCCTTTTCCAGTGGTCTCTTCTGAGTTGTCTCCAGCTGGGTTTCACCTTTCTTCAAGGGCAGTACCCCAAACCTGACAGAGCCTTCCAGCCGAGACCATGCCAGTGCTGAAGTAAAACGTTACTTCACATGTTCTTACGTACATGTAGGAATATGAGGTTTATGTAGGAATATGAGGTTTATCTTTTTCGTTACAGCATGACACAGTAGACTCCCATTCAGCCTCTGATCCCCTATAGTTTCTAGATTTTTTTGATTTATAGATTTATTTATTTGCAAAGCTGGTCCCTCTCTGGTATTTGCCGTTTGTACTTTGGATGTTTCCCTGTTAAATTGTGGTTTTTTTCTTTTTCTTTTTTTTTTGGGCCATATCTCAAATATATCAAGCCATTTGAAGCCTGCCCCCAGCACCGCAGAGGGTGCTCGCCCCTTGCTGCTGTCTGTAAATGCGACAGGCTCATTCTCGAGTCCATCATCAGCACCGTTGGCTTCGCTGCCAAGGACACTGAGCAATCACAGGGCCACAGCAGCCTCCCTCCGAGCCCTTCATGATCAAAACTTCCATTTTGATAATGAGCTAATCACCAGTACTGAGTAACGTTTTCCAGCCCGTTATGTGCCCACCATGCAGTAGATCTGTCTAGACCACACACTTGCTGCGCTTGCCTGTGAGCGCTCTGCGGGAGACGCCGTGACCAGACATGCATTTGCTTCTGTCAGCGAGATCTGTCACCCTGTCACATAAGGAAATAAGACCGGTTTGACAAATCCATGTTGGCAGCTACTCCGTCCCTGCTCCCTTCCAGGTGTCTGATTATTTGCTTCAGTATTTTTTGCAGGAACTGGTCTTGCGCTGATGGGTGTACACTTCCCTAGCGGCTCCTGTCCCCTGCCCTCAACGATAGGCACCCTACCTCTCCTTTTAAGGAGCTTCAGAAGATGCAGCAAGAGCTCAGCATTTGAGAATTCTTACAGAAAATCCCCAATGGCTCTGAAATTTCAGCCCCTTTCCAGTTCTTTGAGCATCTTAAGATTTAGATCATGAGGTCTAGACAAATTTGAAAGCACCATATTTATTTAGAAAGTATGTGTTAACCTGGTGCTTTGAACTTGGTTGGAGGGCTTGTTTGTTTTCAGTGTTATATTAGTTACATAAATCTCTTTTTTATGTTCCTGCATGAAAACTTCGCTGTCGACTAAGACTGTATACAAAGACTGAGTCACTTCCTTTGAGGCATACTATGTTAAAACATGGGATGAGTGTCTGAGATCTCCGTTTTGTTGTGAAGAGCTAAAATAAAGAAATCTTCCAAGAGCAGCTGGCAGAAAATATTTGTAATGAGAGCTGCCAACTACTAGAGGAAAGTGGCTTATTTATACAGGGGCACCACTGAGACAGACTGAAGAGACAGACTGCGTTGGATTTAGAAAATGAAAATCACCCGAGTGGACAAGGCTGTAAAAACTATACAATATAAGAAATGAATCTTGTAACCCAGCAGCACCTGCATCTGGCAATCTCATTCATGCCTTCTGCAGGAGATAAACCTTCTTGCTCTATCAAATAAACCCCATAATTACATTGCTTAAGTAGGATATTAAGTGGCATCATATTAAGCCATTACATGACCCTTGTCATCATCAGCCTTGCCAGGCAGTGAGGAGAGCTGTTGCTCCCTGCTGATTTCTCTGGGTATCTATTTAAACATACTGTGGTAATTAGAAACATCTAAATAAAGCCCTGCCCAGGATTACAAGGGCTGAATGGAAGAAACCTTTCTTTCTGGTGGCTACAATGCCCTTACCTGCTGTTGTTGTGTGTGTGCAGGCATCTTTGCCAACGTCCCTCATTTGATATGATCCAAAGCTCTATGGGGTAAGAAAGCAAAGAGGTTCAAAGGCGGCATCCTTTTCCTCCTCCGATTGATGGAGCCTCTGCCGCTGGCAGAGAGGATCTTTCCACAGGGCTTGAAAGACAAATCTGCTAATTCCCCCTGCTTTACTCCTTTATGCCTTTCTCTGAAGGGAAACCTGCAGGTTTCAGATGCCAGCTTCATTCTAGGCGTCCTTCCTAATTACCTGAACCGCCATCATTAAATGCAGCACATACATTGATCACTATCACGAATGTTGCCTTTCTAATATTCAGCGACTGTGAATCAAACTGTGTCACAGATGTGGATTTCAATGACAAGGTATGTCTGAGTGCACCCCACAGATTTCCCTTCCTTATAGTAACTATAGCAGAATCAGAAAAAAAATCATTCAAGTTCCTGTCCTTTAGGTATTATCTAAGGTAACATGATTAGCTCAGGAGCACTACTGGGCACCTAGTCCTGGGAAAAATTTCAGCTTCAGTGGAAGAAACCCCTTGCTGACCATGAGAGGTGTTTGGGAACATGCTTCCAGACTGGATTGCCTCCCAGATTTAGGAAACAGATGGCCTAGAAAGGTTTACATTCATTTTTCAAAGCACCAGTTTTAGCATTTGTCTTTCAGTTAATTCCGTTTCAGCAGAACATTTCTTCACTTTCCACAGGAAAACCACTACAAAAGGACATCCAGCTCTGTGCTGTGCTGCCATCCCTGCCCCTCTCTCACTCACAAGATTTACCCCTCCGATGCCTGGGCTCAGACGCTGCTGTGCTTTCCAGCAACTGTAAAAATTGTTCACGAGCAAGCTCACAAACAAGCAGTACTTCATGTCACTGTCAAGAAATTATAGTGGTGGACACATTTTGTAATAACGCTTTTTTCACAGGAAAAAGTCACAGATATCAATTATCTTTGTCAAAAGGGAGGTTTAAAGATTTTAAGACACGTAAGGAAAAATAGAAGTTGCCCACTTCAATAACAAAAGCAGCCTTATATTTTATAGCCAAGGGCCAAAGCATAATGGGTTGAAACATGCCAGTAATACAAATGATATTTGCCTGAACTATTTGAGACAGTCACGTGAAAAGGGCTTGTCTGAGAGATATTTTTGTCTTAATGCATTGCCTGTTAACAACCTATACCCTTGTTCCCCTCTTTTATGACGGGGTTGTATTCTAGGTTGGGAGGATCCAGTTCTAGCCATGAGATGGTCCAAACCATATAAAGCACTACAGAATTTGGCCAATATTTTACCCTGCGAGCAAGAAGAGTCACGCACCACTAAAACTTCCCAGTGCCTGGCCGCGTAATTTATCCACATAATTGCCTAAATAGGTGCACAATTGCACACTGCCAGCCAGACTGGGGGAGGATGTGAACGTTAGATTAACTGGTAATCCTCCGGCCTTTTTTAGACTAGAATAGCTATTCCAAAATAAACACGCTGCAATAGCTGCTCTGGAATAGCTCACCAGGTGGCTTTGCTTTCCTGAAAAAGATTATTTCTCCTGAATAATCACGGCCCTCTGGAAGTGGCTTTTCTTCAAATAGCATGCCCTAGTGGGAACTACTCCCAAGCAGCTATTGGGAGATGATGTATTCTGCAGCAGTTATTATAGCCAATTTGCTCAGGTAGAGAAGGTCAGTAGAGGTGTTGACTAAAAATGCTCTTGGACCAACTTACCTGGAGGTTAAGGAGCAATTTTCTTTGGTATGGAGTAGAAGATTTTACCTAAGCACTTTCCGTAGGTGCACAATTGATGCTGAAAAAAAGAGCGAAGTCTATTTTTGTCTCTTGTCGTCTGCGCCTCAATCACGGTATAGAATTACTCTGGTCCAGCAATTGCCTGAGTGGAGAAGGGCCCATATTCATTCCACCTCCAGGGTTTCCATTAACACAGCAGTTACACTGTCATTTGGGCAGAAAGCCCGAGTCAAAGCACTGCTTCATTTGATCTGCATCTGTCCTAAAGTAATATCCCTCTGCTCTTTCCATCCTGTTTCCCTCTGAGGCAGCGGACTGCTGTTTTTGCGAGGAACGACTGCCTCCATTTGACAGCAGAATTCTTTGAAGTGATCACGCTAAGCAGGCAGCATCGCTGCTACGAATTACCGTCTACAGCACATTACAGTGACCTCCCTACCTTCCTTTTCCATTTCATATGAGGACCTAGAAAGGAAAGGCACCCTTGTGTGCATGGTAATCATTCAAATATGCTGCTTTTCGGCGATTCTTTCAAGGTAACAGAAAGCAATTTTATTGAAAGAGGAGAATGCTCAAATAACACGGATCCTACTCTCTCCTTGTGTTTGGCACAGCGGAATTTACAGGCAGCCCCTATATTTCTGGGTGATTGAAAATTCAGTATTCTGGAGGTCCCAGTTCAAAACCAGCACTTTTTTACCACCAGATTTTACTGTCAGGATATCAGGTTACTATTTCATATAACCTCTCCCTAAGGTAATCTATGGATCTGATATTCTAATGGATACGTTTACTTCTAGTAGTAATTTCACACATTTTCCCCCATCCATGTGTCTTTTAAGTTAAGAAAAGGCCCCAGCTAGGCCAAGGAACCTGTAACACAGTGAGGCTGTCATCCTTTGCCAAGCTAAGAAAGACAGAATTTCGATGCTTATTTATTTATATTTTTTGCTGTAGTACCCTGAGAAACTATGAACAGAACCGTCATGTAAATCCTTCTAATTAAAATGTCTTGATTTGCGAAGGTCATTCTTTGACAAGGAAAACGTAGGATAGTCTCAGCATCTTCAAAATCTAGGATTCCTATGATGAATTTAGGAATGAGAAAGTGTTATCTCAGTAGATTCATTTTGTAAGACAGATGAGGGAGATATTATGTGGGGAATATTTATTCTGAACGACCTTAGGTTTTCTCTAAGGCAGAAATGATGCCCAGCTCTCAAGTTCTAAAATAAGGTCTATTTATCTATTGCTAATGATAACAGTGACCTCTTGTGGAAATTTCTAGAATCTTTTCTAACTCGAGTTACTTTAACCTGGTTGTAGTTTGGATCTGCTTTTGGCGTTTCTAATACATTTGTTACTGTTCATAAAAGAATAGCCAATTTAAGGTAGCCCCTTCTCCCTTGGCCAAGTTTATGACTAGGCCCCTAATTTCAGTATACCAGATCTTTACGTTAGAAAGGAAAATACTACATATATGTTGTTATTTTAGAAGAAGAGAGTTGTTTTTTTAACAAAGAAATGGATGGACCTTAGGTTTACTAATTAAGCATCCTACCGTATCCAGAAGTCACAAACAGATTTTGGTATTTCCAATTAAAGCTGTTACATCTGTTTGAGCAAAAGCAGCTTGTTTGTGCTTCCTTAATTAAAAATGCCATGAACCATGAATTTAGTTTCTAATGAGTCAGTAATAACCGCACCTGGGCTAAAAAATTTGTCTTTTGACTTCAAAGCCTTTTCAGACCAGTCATTACTTCAGACACAAAAGGTGTCTTTGGACTAGTGTCACAGGATGTTTTGTACCATACCTCTCTTTTTGGTTTTCATCTGGATGTCGTGCCGTTTTAGACTTGGGTTTAGCCCTCATGCCATGGCTTCTCAAAGTCACAGACTGAGGTCTGGTCTGCAGTTAGCTGAGAGCCTGAGGTCTGCAGTTAGCCAAGAGCAGCTGAGTCTCATCTACACTCTGCTAAAGGGGCTGGTAGCTTTTGCAGAAAGACAGGATGAATAAACACAGGGCACCAACTTCTAATTGTCACTGGAAGATTTGCCAGACCTCTGTTGTTAAAACCTGTGTACCTTGCAAAAGGTATGCCAACAGCTAGGAGAAGATTTTTTGAACCTCATAAATAAAATTAATAGAAGAAAAAGGAACTAGTGGCTAAGGATGGTGGAGAAAGAGAGTCTGTCTAGGTAAGGTCGTAATTTTCAATAAGGATGTTGATGTTCACCAGAGGTTGAATGTGATACGGATAAGGAGACCTAAAACACAGAAAAAAAGGTCACGGATCTTTATTCACTTAACTACAGAGATATCAAATTACCTTACTCATGAAGGAGCGAATGCACACTATTTTTTTTTTATGACGGATGGGTTTTTTTTAATGTATCTATCCCGTTAGGAATGTTACCTTCTGAAAACATTGGAATGCCAATATTTAAGAAGAGAGAGAACTATTTAGGTACCTACAAGCCTATCAAGCTGACCTTAACAGTGTGTAAGACTTTAGAGCAGTCCTGAATTGAAAGGATAACTGAAGACCTGGAGTTAAATGAAAAATGGGATAAAATCAACAGTGACTAACCAGATTGCTGCATCTCCTTGGTCTAAGAAATTAATTAGTCTGATTTGATTTTGACACAGTTCAACATGGGATCCTAGCAATAAAGCTCAACGAGATGGTGATGAATGGACAAATCGTAAGGCTTATGGGATGCACTAATGGCAAGTTGAAAAGGAATTACGTGGCTGGACATGGGAAAAAATACCTAGCGTTTTTTTTCAAGGATCGGTCTTGGGCAAAGTCCTTCCTGTTTAGTAACTCCTGAGGTTTACATAAGCATGGGAGTGTTTTACAAAGCTGAAAGGCATCGGTACAGATGAGGACAAGATATTGTGCCTGAAGACCCACAGGACTGAACTGAATGGAAATGAAATTCAATCATGCAAAATTATTTGGGAACTAGCAAGGAAAAGTTATTTGGAAGATAGGAACTGAAACCCAGAAATGATGAAAGGAGAGAAAGAAAGAGCTTATCATGACCCACCAATGGCACTGGGATCCATTATGGGGAAGATTCAGTCTTGAAGGAGATATGTCCCATACAGGTGGGGAAATACTGGGATATAATACACTGTGCATTTCTAGGCATGTATATTAAAGACACAGGAACTCAAAAGAGGATCAAATGCAGAGATGGGCTACTTTGACCGTCAGGGAAGAGGAGGAAGCTGTCCTGCTCCTGCCAGCAGAAGGAGGGCTGAAGAAGGTTATGGTTACTCTGCACAATCACAGTTGGGCTGGACGACATGGAAGGGAAAATCTGCAAAGCATACACCCACCACTGAACCTAGAAGCTTTTTGCAGTCTTTGCTTTGACCAGTCAATGTCTGCAGTAGGTGAAGGATCAAAGTCCCACGATAATGCAAGTAGATTGAAGGGACAGCAAACACAATGCCATGAAGCGAAAGAAAGAATAAATACCCCTTCCATATACATCATGGGGTAGACATAAGCGACAATTTACATTTATGTAAAAAAAGCAATCTGTTTCATGAACAGCAAATAAAAAGGAGCACACGCTTGGCTGAAATGAGCAGTCATTTGAAATGTGAACCAGTGTTTGTTAATGGAGTTTTGGCACATGCCATCAATTTCAGTTGTTAGCACTGGCTGAATGATGCCAGCACTATACAATAATCCCATAATCGGAGGGCTCATAGCAGAGGGTAGGAGACACTGTAGTTGCTTTCTTTTTCCAGGGGCTACTTATTAACACAAATAACATCACTGGGAAAAAAAAAAATTATGTCATCCTTTAAAAAGAAAAGAAAGAAAATGCATGAGTTGTTTAGCTTCCTGACATTGACTGTCCTCTGTAGCTTTTTTCAGGACCCTGTGAAATTTAATTTACTGGTCATGGATTTTTCCTTTCCTTTACTTACACAGTTACTTCACAGTGAGAATAGCACATATATAGAAATATATATTCACTAAAGCGGATAATTGATAAGCAGCCTAACCACAACATACTCATATTTAGTTTTGTACACATTGTACTGAGCGTCGTGAAACTGGGACACACAGTACTTAAAGCATTATACTGCACCAGGAGACCGTATTCCATTACCGTTTCACATGGGGGAGGAAAGGAAAAAAACCCACTGTTTATTTTGCTTGTTTTTCTTTTTCTGTAATTACTTCTTAACATTCATCACTTAATATAATTTCAAAATTTCCACAGGTTTCAAAAACTCTCTCTCAAATTCCAGAAACAGCAGCGTGGCAACAGGACGGACAGGGGATCAGCATTTCACCTAGGCAGTGTCAATGTCCCCACAGCTTTTGATTGAGCCCTCTTGTCATTAATCCAAGTCTCTGGCCTTCGGATGTTTAATTACCTTTCTTTAAAGTGATGCCCGGTCGTTTACAGTAACATAATTGTCCTCCTGGACAATGTCTGAGACATGAAGTTCTCCTTGAGAAAAGAGGCTGCGACACAGCGTCCCCGTGATTCCTGGGCTAAATTTCTCCACCAGTGTGCGGCCAGCATCAGGGTGCTGCACCCCCAGCGACACTCATTTGTCAGAGCAGCATCGCCCTGTCCCGCTGCTTGGCCAAAGGGTAAAGGAAAAACTGCCGTAGCCTGGGCGAGGGGGCAGGAGGGGTGCAATGGCAGGATCGCCAGGGCCTGCGAGCCTACAAAGATAAAAGCAGTGCTGAGTCAGTCACAAGTCCAGAGGCCAAATACTGCTCTGGTCACGCTGACCCCCCCTTCCCCAAAGACAACGTGTTTGCCGAGAGAAAACAGTGGTACAACATGTAATTGCTGCTCTCATGTCTGGAACGCCCGCTGGTGCTCAGGGAATCGGTCCAGGCTTATAAGAGGTTGCCGTGGGAGCAAAAGAGGGAAAAACCCCAGCAGAATTAGGGCAGAGGAAGATCAGAAGAGTCTGTCCGACTGTAAGAATCAAGAAAGGAAGGCTTGTTCATAGGTACTGAGGCCAAAAAGTGATGCTGCCAGAAGTTACAAGGTCTGTGCTGCTCTTTGTTGCTCTCCTATTTAGCTTTAAAATTGCGGTGCAATCTTTGCTATCAAGAAAGAGAGCAGGTGCAGGCGACGCAGGGTCGGAGAGGAGCTCTGGGTGCCTCGCCGAGTGGCCTGAGCACAAGACGAAAATGCCAAAAGCCCAGACTTGCTGCCTGACCGCCTGCTACAACCGGTGCTGGGTCAGAGCGACAGCCAGGCCCTTGCTGTGTACGGCAGGGATTAGTTGTGCTCTGAGGGAACAAGATGACACAGCAGATCTACTACTAAAACAAGTAGTTCCCGCGGCTCTCAGAACTATCCCAGCCTAGTTTTTCAATATTTGTTTCTTCTGCTTCATTGATAGTATCTAAAAATGCAGATTTTTCCTTAGTGTGAGCTGGAGTTGGAATTAAGGGCATCTCTCTCCTCTGCTTGGCCACCAATTTTCATCAAAGTTAGAAGAACCGAAACTTCTGTATCAGTGGGAAATCTTGCTGAAATCACCAAGCAGCTTAAAATTTTATGGTGGGAAGGATTGTTCCGCCAGCCGCGAGACCTTATGGAGTCCTACTGTTGCTGTCATTGCTGGCAGCGACACTCGGAGCCCTCTAGAAAGATGGGACAGATTATTTCATGTTTTACACGCTCTGGGTATGTTTTAACCACAATAATAAGTAGCGATTGCAACACAACACAGTCTCTGGCAGCGGCTGGTCACAGTTCAGTCCCGGCAGTCTGCAGCACAGGGCAGGATAATGTATTTACCTCCCAGTAGCTGTAGGGAGAGGAAGCTGGTTTCAGTCGTCTGGCACCGGCTGCTTACTGGTGTGGCTGAAAACAGAGGCACAGCCATGCACCCAGGCATGGTTTCCTATCTAAAAATCTGGCAAGAGAAATGAAGCATTAAAAGGAGCCTTGGTGTCTCTTTCCAGAAGCAATCGGGGACCGAGTTTCTCCATTGGCTGCTGAGCGGTATGTGTGGATGCAGACAGGTTTGCAGGGCTGTTCCCAAGCTGCTTCTGGGAACTCGCGGGGGACTCCTGGCTCTGAGGAGAAAAGAACTGAATTTTCCCAAAGTACAAATATTATCCTAAAACTCCCAGAGGGCCACAGAACATACGGGCAATAACTGTCTGCACAAATGTGCCTAGGAAAAATACTTGCATCTGTACAGCCCTCGAAGGCATAAAGTTATTGGCAGGAACAGTCGGTGGGACGCAGCACAGTGTGAAGGATTGCTGTAGGGCTCTTTCCCTCGGTGCCTGGGAGTGGTTAAAGGGCAGGGTCAGGGTGAGGCCCTTGGGTTGGCTCGGTGCAGCTCAGGCGGCAGGCTTTTTGCCCATGCAAAAGCCAAGAGCTAAGCGGAGGTGAGAGAAGACGGGGTGACAAGTCAGCCTGGTGTTCCTGTTAGATGATATGCAACGAGGGGAGCTGGGTAATCAGTGGTAACCAAAATAAAGGTTTACTGTGCTGGCCATAATGACAGCTCCACGCAGCTCAGCCACACACAGCTCCGCGACCTCCTGTGTTGTTCAGGAGGGACTGGAGTGAGCGGGGGTGTGCAGTAAGTCAGGTTGGGATGGCAGTGAGGTGGATCAGCAAAACCACCCAAATTCTGGCTTCTTTTCAGGCTCCCCCTGCTCCCCTCCTTACCCCCCAGCTCCTTTGCCTGGCAGTACAGGAAAGAGAGAGACAGAAAAGGTGTAGGGAAAGAAAAGCAGGGAAATTCGGCAAAGGACTGCTAGATTTAGAAGATTTCAGAAGGAAAGAGTTTTGATGAATCAGAGAATCATTTAGGTTGGAAAAGACCCTTAAGATCATCGAGTCCAACCATAAACCTAACACTGCCAACTCCACCACTAACCCATGTCCCTAAGTGCCACATCTACACGTCTTTTAAATACCTCCAGGGATGGTGACTCAACCGCTTCCCTGGGCAGCCTGGTCCAAGGCCTGACCACTCTTTCAGTAAAGGAATTTCTCCTAATATCCAATCTAAACCTCCCTTGGCGCAACTTGAGGCCGTTTCCTCTCATCCTATGGCTTGTTAACTGGGAGAAGAGACCGACCCCCACCTCGCTACAACCTCCTTTCAGGTAGTTGCAGAGTGCGGTGAGGTCTCCCCTCAGCCTCCTCTTCTCCAGACTAAACAACCCCAGTTCCCTCAGCCGCTCCTCAGAAGACTTGTGCTCCAGGCCCTTCACCAGCTTCGTTGCCCTCCTCTGGACACGCTCCAGCACCTCAATGTCCTTCTTGTAGTGAGGGGCCCAAAACTGAACACAGGATTCGAGGTGCGGCCTCACCAGTGCCGAGTACAGGGGCACGATCACCTCCCTGCTCCTGCTGGCCACACTGTTTCTGATACAGGCCAGGATGCCATTGGCCTTCTTGGCCACCTGGGCACACTGCCGGCTCATGTTCAGCCGGCTGTCAACCAGCACCCCCAGGTCCTTTTCCTCTGGGCAGCTTTCCAGCCACTCTTCCCCAAGCCTGTAGCGTTGCCTGGGGTTGTTGTGGCCCAAGTGCAGGACCCGGCACTTGGCCTTGTTGAACCTCATACAGTTGGCCTCGGCCCATCGATCCAGCCTGTCCAGGTCCCTCTGCAGAGCCTTCCTACCCTCCAGCAGATCAACACTCCCGCCCAGCTTGGTGTCATCTGCAAACTTACTGAGGGAGCACTCGGTCCCCTCATGCAGATCATTGATAAAGATGTTAAATAGAACTGGCCCCAATACTGAGCCCTGGGGAACACCACTTGTGACCAGCCGCCAACCGGATTTAACTCCATTCACCACAACTCTCTGGGCCTGTTTTTTACCCAGCAAAAAGTACGCCCATCTAAGCCATCAGCAGCCAGCTTCTCCAGGAGAATGCTGTGGGAAACAGTGTCAAAGGCTTAACTAAAGTCTAGGTAAACATCCACAGCCTTTCCCTCATCCACTAAGCAGGTCACCTTGTCAGGTTAGTCAAGCTAATGAAGAGTACTTTGACTAGACCTTGTTCCGCTGAGCTTTCCCTCTCATCCCCAAAGCCATGGCTGTACTGGAGGAAGAATCAGGGGAGCAGCCCCAGCTGCAAGACACATGCTCCTGTGGTCACCCAGGTCTCTCCTGCCAGCCCTCCCACCCAGCTGTGACCGCATCCAGCTCACAGCAGAATCAGCACTACTTATAGCAGTCAAATCACACTGGGAAGTCTCCAGCATTAATTCTCTTTTCCTTGTCTCGTGAATAGCTCGCTCTCACTGGCACGCTTCGGATAGGCTGGGAGAGAGGGGAAGAAAGGTGTCAGCCTGCAGCCGGTGACAGAAACATGGGATCCAGAGAAGGGCAGAAGAAGAAGCCAGCAGGCAAGATGAGCCCAGCTCTGGGCCAGAACAAAGCCGGGGTGCGCAGAGCGAGACCTGGGAGCATCTCTGGCTCTCCCAAATACTAGGTAACAGTCAAGTCTTCCTGCAGGGCCTCACTGATGACACTGGCGTGGTTTGCTGTCAGCTGACGCTCCTAAAGCTCAGAGGTGACCTCTCAGCTCCCACCTTCCAGCGGCGAATTGAAGGGGATTGAGGTGCATGATTTTAGTCTGCTTAGCATCTGTATTTTGTGGCCACTTCCCTCAGAGATAGCAGAAACATCTACTTCATTCAGGTGCTGCAGGCAGATTTCTCTCTACTATCATCTGTTCTGTGTTGCTAGCTGTTTGGCTTTCTAAAGCTGTGGGCAGAGGAAATGGCAAAATTGCCTGTTGAATAGAAAAAAAATGGCTAAAAATATGCTTCTATCACATCATGCAAACTCTGCTGTCAGCAGAAACATCTCTGACTTATTCTGGCAAAGACCATCGATCCAGCCGCCTTTGGGGTTGCCTGGCTGCTTGGCTCACTTGGGCCTCCATGAACCCACCACAGACCTTGTGCATGGAGATGCCTCTTTTCTCTTGATAATGCTGAGTCATTAAGGGTTATACGGGTGAAGACTGATGATGAGGAATTACAGGAGGGATCTAAGAGAGAGAGTGACTGAGCCTGGACTCTCTAGTCTGATAAAGCTCTATGCCAGTGCTAGCAGCGCAACAAAAGTCAGGAAAAAAGCAGATTGTGGGCTTGGAGGCAGAATCCCTTCCCTGGTTCAGCCCCTGGTGCCTCCTGTTGGTGCCTCTTAGTTCCTGTATCAGAAGAGAGAAATGGTGAGCTGTTAAGGCCACCTGCTCATGACTCCTTCCGAAAATCTACTTTCACTAGCCCATCCTCCCCCAACCAAGCCCTAAACAGACCAAGCCCCTACAGTTTATCTTTAATCTTCAAATACAAGGGCTAGGGAGCACAAAGGGAAGCTAGTAAGATCCTAGTCCAAAACAAAAAGTAGTCCTTCACACACCCTCCAGCCAGCCTATGGACATCCTCGCCAAACAAGGCTGTGGATGCTGAAAAGTTCCCATGGGTTCAAAAAGGCATCATAAAAAATATGGACGAGAGATCTACTAAGGGCCCCGAAACACACAGACATCACATTTGGCTCAGGATGTCTCCTCGGTGCTGGAGGCTGGGAGATGAAGTATTAGTATTGCCCTGTTCTCCCCTGGGTTTTTTGGCTACTGCTGGAAACGGCACTGGGCCAGACAGGCCTTTATTCCAGTCCAGGCTGGTGGCCTTATGCTCCTTTTTAGTGCAGTGTACTCCAGGCTCTTCGGTCATCATCAGCCCTGTATGCACAAGCCTGGGCTCGTATCCTGTCCTCATTCAATGGGAAACGTGACAAAGAGACAAACCCCTTAGGATACTTTTCTGTGATTTCATCCAAAATTTATCATTGCTCCTCCAATCCTCCACTTCTCCCCTTCCCGCACACTTAGCAGACTAGGGCTTTATACTTCATTTAGGGAGATCAAGCCAGAGCACTATAAAGCCCTGTGTATGTGCTTGTCTAGGAGATGCCTGCGAGGATTCCCTATGCCAGTCACTAGCATCACACCCGAAGCCAGCCAGAGCCAAACTGCCTCCCCCACAGCCCCGCTCCCAGCTGTGCTCACCCCCTCCCGCACCCGGAGTCCCTCGTTGTGAAACTTCTCATTACCCAAAAAACCCTATCAAGGCTACGTCTATACAAGCAAATTAAGAAGAGCTGAGGAAAGCTTTTGGCTCCCGCCAGATAACGTTACCACCCCCACCCGCCCCCTCAAATCTGCAGCCACAGCTCAGGAGTTAGCACAACACAGGGACCATTCCCAATAGGTGGTTTGTGTGAAGCTGCACATTTTGGGTGGGAAAGAGGGTTTAACACCGTGGACACAAACAGCTGCTCTGTGCCAGGCAGCGCTTGTGCCAGAGAACAATCTCACACGCACTTTATGAATAGAGGCAGAGCCAAAAACGTCCCCACTTTCCCTGTATTCCTTTTCTCACCTCAAACGAATGGAGGCGAAGCGACAAAGGGTCCTTCACTAATCCTCCCCGAGTCCTGCACGTCCCTTCCCCTCTCAGTGTGTTTTTATTTGCAGTGGCTGTTCCTTGGTTTCTGCCCAAGCGGGTGCATGTCAGACGTGAGCCACGCGCTCCTGTTCCAGGACCGGCTCCAATCCCGTACGTGCTTGCAAGCAAACCCACTCTGACATGGGGACAGATGACTCAAGCGAGAACTCAGAAATATTTAACTCCTCCGTGCCAAGAGATTTTCCAGCACTATGTGCAGAAGTAACAGAGTGCTGCGCAAAAGGCAAACTGCAATCAGCAGCTGGCTCTCAAAAGTGGACTAGATATCTCCGCTAAAAAAAGAGAGGTACGCCCAGGCTGTCTTACAACTGGAAGGACATCAACTCTTACCGATGTCCTGGTACACATCCTCCAAGAGGAATTACCAGTTGTTAGTCACAAAGATAAAATCAAGAAGCCTCTGCACTGTAGAATTAGCACGTAATGACAATATTTGAAAAGGTCCAGCCAAAGCTGACACTTACACAGAGTTGATTGCTGCAAAGTAAACAAGAAAATTACTTGCTTGAACGCACCATCTGGTAAGGAGGCACCTTTGCAAAGCAAGGAGCTGTGATTCAGACACACAGCTTCTGAATGCAATCCCGTAACTATCTATGCAGCAAACAAAACACTCAAATGTGTGAAGAGTGGGAGGCATGTTTTTTTACAATTCCTTCATTTAGGAAAGTGTGATCGATTTGGGCTTCTCCAGCAAAAGAAAACATATCAGAAATAATAGAAATTCAGAGACTGGACAAAACAAAACAAAAACAAAAAAAGAGGAGAAAAAAAAAAGATCTCTGTGCACAATTAAATTGAGGAATTTGTTGATACACCGTGGCACTGAGGTCACAATATTGCAGGATTAAAGAAGGAATGGATTGGTTTTTATGAATGCCATGACTATACCACATTACTTGCTAAAGGTCAGAGCCTCCCTCAAATTCTATATACCATAAGTTTGGAAAAGGAAAAGAAAAAGCTTTCCAGGACTTATAGAAGCCTCAAACTGAGGGATTTGGGAGAAATATCTTGCCAGATTCTTTTCATTTTTCCCATTCAAGCATTTCTTGTACTTTTCAAGTGTCTGGTACTAGTCAGTGTTGAGAAAGGACATTAGGTCACCTGGAACATTGTCCACTTCTTATGGAGGATTTACTCTGCCGCTGCCAAATGTGCTTAATCCTGAGCTTCGTTGTTAACCCTGGTGTCGGGAGAGAGGGGGCAGAGAGCTAATTCGTATCAACAGTGAGTAAAAGAGAATTAAAACTTCCTCTAAAGTAACTTCATCTCTTCCAAACAGTTTTTCCACACATACACTTAAGCTTTGGGGATGGTGCATCTTAAGCAAATGTCATGGTTTAACCCGGCAGGCAGCCAAACACCACGCAGCCGCTCGCTCACTCCCCACCCCCCTACACCCCCCCAGCGGGACGGGGAGAGAATCAGAAAGGTAAGAGTGAGAAAACTCGTGGGTTGAGATAAAGACAGATTAATAGAACAGAAAAAGAAGGGAAAATTATTATTATTAATAATAATAATAATAATAATAGTAATAGTAATAATAATAATAGAATATACAAAATGAGTGAACCTGCCGAGCAATGCCCAAAAAACAGCGATCACTACTTCCTGGACACGCCTACCATTCATATACTGAGCATGATGTCACATGGTATGGAATACCCCATTGGCCAGCTGGGCCAGCTGTCCTGGCTATGCTCCCTCCCAGCCTCTTGTGCATGGGAAGCTGAAAAGTCCTTGACTAGTAGGGTACTTAGCAACAACTGAAAACATCAGTGTGTTCTCAACATTCTTCTCATACTAAATCCAAAACACAGCACTAGGAAGAAATGTAACTCTATCCCAGCTGAAACCAGGCCAGCAAACCAGGCTGGATACTTCAGTATTAGCCATTCCTCTGGAATTACTCTGGACCCACCACAAAGCACAGTGCTTGAGGTTTGGGTGCTCCCTCATGTGCCCTCTTGCACTCCACTTCCAGCAGAGACCAAGGAAACAAAGAACCAAGAGGAGGGGGAGGAGGCTGGGATGGAAATGCACGTGGCACACGTACTCAGTGACTTCTGGTTCTGGGTAAGTAACTTCTGTTTTCTTTGAATACCTCTATTTGAACCTCAGTCTCCATTGGCAATTAAGCTTTGGGTCTACATCCTTTGTGTCCTACTTCCACGCAGGACCTCAGAGATTTACTTAAATGGAAGTTGATCTCAGAGTGCTCCACATGAAGAAGCACTTGTTGATGCGCCTGTAGAGAACAGCATCATTTCCAGATGCTCCAGCAGAGTGTTTGCTGAAAGTACAGGCAGGGCTCCGGGCAGCTGTCTGAAGGTGTCAGGAATGGAGTCACACTTTAGCGAAGCCCCTGATGCACCTTGGGCTCTGGTGGCATGTACTTCAGTTGCAGAAACCAACTTTACCTTCACAGCCTTGTTACACATCTTGATATAGGACCTGTTCTCTGTAACACAGAACATCACTAGTGGTTTAACTGGAACTGCTAAAAGACATGCAGCCTCATGGGGATAGGTCCTACCTGAACACCACAAAACATTCAGAGAGGGAATGGAGAAGTCACATTGGTGCTGGGCAAGGGCCCTTGCTAGGTGGACTTCCATTCAGGCAATGGATGATCTTGCCTCCTTCTGTCCAAGCCAAATAACTTCAGATAAAAGCAAATGAAGCTGGCACGGAGAACTTAGGCATTTTCTGATACCGTGACTACTTAGCCACAGTCACAGATACTACAAACCATCTTCTGTTGGCCAACAAGGGCAGCCAGCAAGCACTGTGAGGTGCCTCAGCCACCGGCAGAAAACATGAGGTATTTGCTCCAGGGTGGGGCTGAGCCTAGGCTTGAAGTTGGGTATCTTTCCTCTTATGATGAAGGACACCACATTACATATTCCTCCCTCCTTCTGCTTTAAAAGCGTCTTCCTTTCACTGTCAGATCTGCTCTGACAGGACATGAGGGGTCGAGGGGTCCTGCTGCCTGAACCTGCTCTCCGACTGCAGCTTTGGCCAAAAAACTGGCAACTGGAGCCACCGGCCAGCAAAACTTTCCTGGATGTTTGGTTCATTTCTTACCTTTTCTCTCTTTTCTCGCTTGAAAAGAAAACCAGCAGATCGGCAAGGGAAGAACAAGGACTTGCGACGACAAGGGGCTGGGAACGACAGGAAAGACCACAGCCACGATGAGCGGTGGGTCGCCCACGGGCTCCATGAGCTGAACCCGAGGGTGGGAGGATTTCATGCCGCGGTGAACATGAAGGGGTTGATGGACAGAAGGGGCTGCACAGAGGTGTTTCCCTTTGGCTGTTAAAGAAAATTATACTCGGGTACTTGCAGTATACCATCCTCAAGCCTGCATGGACACCGGGAGTATAACCTGAGAAGCTTCAGCTCTGCCTCTGGAATACACTGAGTAGAGGAAAGGGGACCAGAGCTGTTTCTCTAACTTGCTTTATGGTGAGGTTAACTGGCCTGGCTCACACGACCAGCTTCTGGTCCAGCTTCTGTGTTCAAAATTCAGGTCCTCCCAGGGGCAGGGCTCCAATGTGGCTGTTGCACAAAAAAAGCAGCAGATGTTTATGAGAATAAAATGTAAGCGACATCTAAAAGTGAAGACATTTCTTCCATGGATGCATGGAGTCCCAAATTTAGCAGACAAAGCCGAACCCCACATAGGCAGAGCAGAGCTATAAAAGTTGACAGCAAGTGATATTCATCTCAATTTAGAAACAACTTGTTCCTACCACGTACCGTAAATGCGATTAAAAACATGCCTGTCTTTTAGCTGCAAGTGTAGTATATACATTCGTTAAAGGAACTAAGGAAAGTGCTGGCATGGATTCACATTTCCCCCTCCATAGATACACAGTCCCAGTTTTTTTGGTCCAGATTACACATTTTTCTTATGCTATGGCTCAATAGCCAACAGCTTCCAGCAAGTGCTCGACCTTCCAAATCTAAGTGCTGCTGGACATAATTAAGAGGCATTATTTCAGGTTCCCGGTTTGATGAAGCAGAAAGTAATGCAAAGAGGACAATAGCCCACTAAGATTTCCGTGCTCTAGGAATGGCATCACTCCAAGGCTCAGGGAAAAGAGCACAATCTGATACGCTGCCTTTCCAGGGCTCGACATCAGCTAGCAAAGGATATGCAGGGTGAGAAAAAAAATCCTATTAATATTCATTAACTTCATGCAGTTATTTTGCTTCTATTGCTCTCAAAGTCTTGAGGCACGCAAGAATCTGGATAATAAAAAGGAAAGCTAGATCAGTCATCTTTCCCCACCTCCTTCCTTTGGTGAAAGGAGTGATGTTTAAAGAATGCTGTTGTCTAAGCGCATCAAAACAGCTCAAGCATCATTTATATGCGTACTCCAACACATACTTGCAACTTCTTTTAAAAGAGCAGTCCTGTAACTGATGTTTGCTCAAACATTCAGTGAATACAGGCGCAAATGCAGCATAAATAAGGCCAAAGTCAATCCAACACCAAAAGGAAAAAAAAAAGGCTAATATTTACAAAAAATGCCTCCGGAGTGGTTTTGCTTTGCTGGCAGCGAGACGTAGCTGAGGGATGGGATACGCTCTCCACAATCTGGCTCGGCTTTGCCCTCCCACAACTGCATCTTGCCGCTGCTGCTGCAGCAGCCTGGTCAGTGTCCCACCGCCCCCGGCACCGGGGCCAGCCGTGCCCAGCAGCTCGGCGCGCAACCTCACCTCCACCTTGTAGCACCCTGGAGGCATTTTCTTTCATTGGGCTTAGTCAAGAAAGCATTTTGCGTCCTTAACTGTAACCGTAATTTTCAGAATTCATTCCGCGGGGCCAGTCAGGTCACACTTAGGGCTAAAAAATACTCAATCCAAGAAGCTACGAAAGGAGGAGCCAAGTGCATGACCCCTCTCCCACCTTTGTCACATCCCACCCCAGGGGAGTTAAGGGTTCATCTCCCTCGTCCCACCTCTGCTCAGGGCTCTTTACCTCCCTCCCATTTTGTAGACCTCTTGCTCCCCTTAAAATCCGCCCCTCCCATGCACATGCAGCTCCTCAGGCTGCCCCGGGTCCCCAGCAAACCCCACCGCGCTGCGTGCTCTGCAGCCTCCCCCACTTCTCCCTCACCGAGGCTAAAATCTTTGCCATGCAACATCTAACCACTGCTTCTGGGACGCCATTTGCTTCCTGAAACCTCACGGGGCCCATTCTCATCCCTTGGGCTCCTGTCGGGGAAATCAAACTATCATCCCCCTTCTGACAGCAGCACATCAGCAGCTTGTTACTGTTCAGACCGTATTTACCACGGCTCTAGCTCTTAGCCCTCACAGAGCGATAAAGCTTTCCCATAAACTCACACTCTTATAAATTCAGTCTGTTTTATTCCAAATATCACATAAATTAAATACATTTCCCATGAATATTGCAAATATACATGAAATGAACGTTGCAATTTTTAAAAAAAGTTTTGGCTTTGCTTATGCAACAAGAAGTGCCAAATGTGGTTAGAACATGAACTTCTCCTGTATTTACTAGATACAAAAAGGTGCAGATTAATAATTTATATTTATACATATGTACACACTCCATTTCATAACTAGCTTTAAAACAGTAAAAAATGGTTTCAAGTTTATCTACATTAAACATACTCGTTTAAATCTGGTCAGAAGCCCCAGATAAGAGTTGATACAATCATTTCACAACTGCAAAATTAAGGCGCTACCAAAATACCAGTTCCACTAGTGTAAAATGTAATAGGAATAGAGAGTGTACAGCTTTCTATTTATCAATTTAAAAGTGGACTGGAGAACGAGGAAAAAGGAGTAGTAAGAAACATGACAAGATCTACAGGTTAGAAGTACAAAGAGATCTCGATGACTATCAAATGAACATATTAAAATACAGTAGATAAAAGGCCTCAGTGGCAAACAATTAGTATGCTTCTGAAAGACAAAAAAAGGTTAAAATATATATATCATTTTGTAGCTTGAAGCTTTACAGGTGAACAACAGGTGTAGAGGTAGAGGGATTTTTTTTTTTTTTTTGGCCTCTTTACGATGTATAAAGAAGGGCCACATTCACCACAGTGAAAAGACTCATCATATATCCCAGCATCCTTGCTTGGACAGCAAGCAAGAAAAGTGTAATGAGCTAGAAAGGCAACGAATCCTGTCTATCTCTTCCAGGAGCTCAGCTCCAATGCTTCTACGTGTACCTTGGCGACAAGTTACACCGAAGCGTAGATCAGCCGTTACGTGGACATTTCCTCTAGAGAGAAATGAGATAGCTAGCTTTTCCCATGAGGTACTACTGGATGCTGTAGAGATTATATGGCAGAGATAATTTGGTAACAATGAAATTGGTACTTTCCCTTAGAAAGCAAGTACCACAGGGCAGTGGTGATTTTTTATTTCTTTTTTATTTATTAAAGCTTTGCTATTTGATCAGCATTCAATGTTTTGGAAGAAATGTCAGCTTTGGGCTGCTAAGATGATTATTTGCATCCATACACAGACAATTCCTATGTTGTTATCATTTATCCAAAACATCAGCCACTGAAATATTCACAAACCGCTTTAACCTTGACTAAAAAAAAATCCCTCTACAGTTCAGCTTTCTCTTCGATAACTATCATTCCATTAATTATGCAGGCCTTCATGAACACAGTAATGTCACTTTCTATGTAAAATGTGTCTTTACACATTACAGAACAGCAGTAAACAACCTCTCTTGTTCCGTAGGGTTTCCTCTCAGAAGTACCTCAAAAGTAGATATCTTGAAAAATCACTTTTGCAAAGAAGAATATTCACATTAGTTACTGAGGCAAAGCCAAGAAGACACTAACTAGCACCTTGATTTTTTTTTTTTTCCTTAAACGCACTCCTATATGTAAAATTAAGCACATGTAAGATCAGGGACCAGCAATATACAAATACCATCCGCGTCCCCTTGCAGCTAAGCTAGCAATACTCAAAACTAGGCCAGACACACGAAGGAGCAAGATGAGTGAGTCTAGAAGAAATACACAGCATGGAAAGGGCTGGGAAGAACAGGAAGCTGAACAGAAAGGATTGCGAGATCAAATACAGTCCATCTTCTGGTCTGAGAATTAGTTTGCGAAACCACCCTGCGGTAGCTCAGCTGACAGTGGGCTGAAGACCTATTGGCTTCTGACATTTCCTCCCCCATATGTAGAAGAATTCCTTTATACTTCAAGTGACTTCGTCTTCATCACCTTCAAATCCTGGAGGAAATGCATTCAACTTGAATTTTGAGTATTTTGGTGATGGTAGCAGAACTTGCAGAAGGCTACTGTAGAGGTTATGACATCATTGGTTGTAAGTTATGCACTTCACAATTCAGAGAATATACTTACAAACAATTTAAATAGAAAAGGCGTGTTCAAGGTAGAGGCAGTTACAGTACATTCAGGGTATGTTACAGAAACCATTTGTGGTAGCCATTTGCTGAAAGGAAAAAAACTCTATTTTTGTTTCCCAGACCACACAGGTTATGACTACAATACCCAAAGAGAGCAGGTAATATATCTTAATCACTGCATTTTAATGCAGTCTTCTTCCAGAACTCATGTGCAAATTGGAAAAAAAAAAAAGTTTAAATACATCTTCATTGACAAATAAGGACAAAAGAACTAAAAAAGAAACCAGGCACTTTGACCATTTAGGTAAACAGCCATTTCTTCTTACCAGACTTCCGCACATGAACAAGTCTTTACATTGGTCTTGCTATGCTTGCAGCACATAGAGATTCAAGTCAACTTTTTTCGTGTTGGTAGTATCAGTTCTACTTATAGGAAACTATGCCAATTGAATTGGTAACACTGTTAGTTTTTTCATTGGCAGTTGAGCAAATGTTGATCATTTGACTGACAAGCGATCAATTTAATAGCTATCAAAGTTAGATATTAACAAAACAATACATAAAAAAATAATCAAAAAGACAAATGAAGGTTAACACCTGACTTAAGCTTGCATTGAGACTTGCCTTTATAGGTTCAGTTTGTGCCTCCTTTCACGGTGTTATTGTGGACTGATTTCCATCACATACAGCAACTGGTACTAAACTACAATACTTTCGGTTTGAAACATGTTCAGTAGAGATCACTCCAACGTAACGGGAGGTTGGCATGACAGTGCAGGCAAGAGGGAGATGGAAACCTCCCCGCGTTTCATCCTCGCCGGTCCCAGGTGCAGAACAGGCATTCAGAGCAAACTGCAGCATGCGTTCCTCGTACTTGGGGTGAAATCATTATTTCACAGCAGAGTTTATCATACTTTAGGGAGCCAGTTTGATTTGAATTTAGCGATAAGACCAGCTAGGATTACTTTGATTTTTCTTTTCAAATAAACCAAAGTACACCTTTCCAAACATTTTGTACATACTCAATCCGCTCCAACGCATAAATCACAACACGAGGGATTACCTAAGGCTACTAAATAGGGTACTTACTCAGTAGCTATTATTCTTTCAGATAAACATCCTCAGATGCCTTGACCACAAAGGGCTTAATTTTTTTTTTCCTCACAGACCGCTATTTTCTGAAAAGAGAGATGTGGGTGTATGACAGACTGCCTACCAATTCACTAACAGAGCGTACTGTTGTTTATAGTCTTCATGCATACTTCTGCCAGGCAGCATAACTCCTCTTCTGTTCACTACCTTCAAGAAAGTCTAGGAAACACCTCTTCAATCCACTGTCCAGTTTCCTTTTCCTACCAAGTGGAAATCCAAATCACATGCAGGCCAATGGTGCTATTCTAGTACTTAACTCTCTTGCAGGCTAGAAACATCAACTCTATCGTAGTACTTTGAAGCAATTATCCACATCTATCAGCTATGCTCTAACTGTAGCACAGCTTTGTAGAGGCTCAGATTTCACCAGGACAACAGGAGAGAGTGCAAGGTTTGGTGAATACCCAGGATAACAAACCGATGCAATCGATGAATGCTGGACAGTCAGAAAGGGCTGTTCCTTTTTGAAGGAATCTTTAAAAAAACAAAAAACAAGCCCTCCCCCTTTGCCCTCCCCCAGAACAAACTGTCGTGAGATGTTTTCAGTGCCCACTCACAAATGAAGTCCACGTTATCTGGGTCTTTTGCGAGTCACAAATATCAGTACGCGTCTGATGGCGATAAGACGATCTTTAAGGGAGGTCATAGCCAATATAGCCAGCTGAGCTCTGTTTTCCAGAGGCAACACTGCCAAGAGCCACCAGTACCAGGCAGGACCACTGGGGTTGCTCTGCAAAAGGATGGAAAGACATGCAATCATGTATTCACCAGCACTGCCCCACAAAGAACACCACCTTCCTTCCCACCTTCTACTTCTATTTGCTAAGAATGACACCATAAAACAAACAGTTCAAGCAGCAACTAAACACTTAATTTCAGGTGCTCTCCTTGTCTGTATGCGCCATTAAGACTGATGTCTTCAGGATCAGTTTATATTGATATATTGTTTTCCATTGATTAATGTTTTCCATGTTTCACGCCAATAGGCCAAAATTGGGTAAATAAGAAGAGCTTAGAATGCACAAAAACACAGCAAAAAACAGTCAGAAAATAGTCTTGTGTAAAAATTACATGTAGAATAAGGATGCCTAAGTAGGAAGGTTTTATTACCTGTGGCTCTGGCTCTTTTCCTGGCATGGACCCAAAATGATTGAGAATTTGCACTTTCATATTGTCTTTAAGAGAAGTAAACCAGGCAACGGCTTGATCATAAACTGAGTCATGAAGGCGGACAAGTTCTTCATATTCCGGTCCTTCAACCTTATTGTTAAAAGAAGGGAGATGGAACAAAACAGGTTTGATACCGTGGAGTCCATATGCTTCCCCAGAAGCAAGCGAAGCAAAATAAGGCAGTGACTACAGCTGTTCGAATGTCCTTATCTAAGCAAACTGTACCCAAGTCTCAGATTTCAAACCTGTGATGCTGGAGTCTTTTTACCCTCCCCTAGGTGTTCTGAAATGACATTTCTTGGAGCAGTTACTGCCTTGTTAATAGCCATTCCTAAGGCACAACAGAAGAATCTGCCCTCTAATCCTGGGACACCATATTAATCATCTCAAACCCACCAGCTAGACTCCCTGTCACAGAAGGACCTCTGAACGTTCTTATATTGTCTGGCAAAACAAAAGAAACGTTACTGCCACCGAGCACAGAGACGGGGGGTCTACGGCATTTAGAGATCAGCAGTATTTTATAGAAGTGTTAAGGCCATGGTAGGACAGCCAAGGAGGAGAAGGAAGAGGAAGAGGAGGAGGAGGGCAGACACCTGAGCAGGCAGGAAGCAGGGAAAGCGGATGCTTTCCCAATACCAGGAACGGCCATATAAAAAGACCCTCGCTGAGGCAAAGAGTGCTTTAGTTGCACAGGCCATTAGGGAAAAGAAAAAAGCATAAGCAAAACCCACTACAAATTGGTGATTTGTTTTTTTGTTTGGGGTTTTTTTTTTTGGTTTGGGGTGTTTTGTTTTTTTTTTTCCTGTAATCTGTAATGCCAATGGTGTGATTCACCTGTGCTACTCAGATGCATATCTGAGCTAGCTGCTCTGGATGCCCTTCACAGTCAAGGAGAAACAGCTCTAGAGGGCAATTAATCTCAGCTTAAGGTAGGTATCTAAGACAGAGCAGATAAATTAGACAGCTTTGGACTGAGATTTCTCACCATCAGATATAACATGAACATAGGGTGCTGAACACAGACATCAGCCTCTCAAGTGAGACAAGGTAAATCTCACCCTAATTATGAAGAGGTGGGTCTCTAGCACCATCTACAAACAATGCCTGGACACCTGTGTTCCACCGCCCTCACTGGGGATTTAAACACCGCAGAGCCCTCACTCTGAGCAGACTACCTACTCCGACCTTTCGCAGGGGGAGGCACCTCCATGTGATCTGCCCTTCCTGTCCTGGTGAACAACTGCATCACCCTGCACAGGTTAGAAAAGCCCTACTAAGACTTTACAGGCTTGCACTTCAACTATGAGAGCGTGCTGAAGAGCTGTATGACTGGAGTGGACTTCATCAACTGGCATGAGATTACTACCAAACTCAGTGTTAAGAGGGATCAGGGTTTTATAGACATGCTCTAGCGCTGATCCAGGAAGTCATCATTAAGCATGACCAAAAATCCACCCTTTGGCCAATACCCATCACAAGCACCTCACTTGACACAGGTTTTATAAGAGGACTTGTTTTTAAAAACTGCTCCCCTCTCTGCATTTCTCTGCTCTCAGCCAGCTCTGATGGATGCTTGTACAGGCATGGTTAACTACATGTCACTAAGATCTCATTTTAAGAGCGGACACCCACATTTCTCTGAGGACCTGTTCTGTAAACCAGAGCTTGGAGGTCATAGGAAGTCTGCCAACTGTCTGTTCAGTGTAAGAAGAGAATAGTCGGTTCTCTAACAACAGGGGCATGTGTTCTTAGAAGGTTTTCAAGTCCGTACCAGTTTTAAAATTGACCTCACTTATACATCATGACAGACCTCAGCACCTGAGTCTCAGAAGCTACTTTGAGATCCACGAAGGGAGTGCAACACTTCAAGCAGAGATAATTATAAGGGCAGAAAGGAAGAAAGGGAAGGAAGAGACAAAGTTTGTTCTATGGTTTTCAAAATAGAGCTTTAGTATTTAAAATTATATTGGTTTAAAAATAAGGCATAGCTAGCTTGAAATGCAACAAGGAAAGGCTATTTAAGTGAATCCAGCAATACATGGGTATGAATAACTTTGCACCATAGATCACCTTTTTATCTTCAAGATACTCGATGTTTGCTGTGTTATATCCATCTCGCTGGCCATGGCTTAAGACCCTAAAACGACGGACACCAACTGTATCAACAACTGAGCGCCCATCAGGAAAAAACTTTACGTCCCTGATCTCTAATATACAGCCATGATCTGCAAATCTGAAATGACAGAAGGGCATAAAAGTGGAAGTCATCAACAAGTGTTTATACACATCAGGACAAATACTGGGCCTAATTCACTACTTTTTATTTGAAAGAGGATCCTGCTTTGGTGACAATACATTTCTGCTTATTCACATAAGCCACACAACCCCCACCCTTTCTGCCTTCCCTCAGAGGTCCAGGGCAGCAGCATTTTCGGAGTGTAAATATTTGGAGGGGGTGGAAAGGGACAGGAAACTAAATGGAGCATGTTTCATGTTGGGAGCCTGCAGCTGCTGATGGCAAATACACCTGATTTGCAAAGAAAACAAGATGGGTAAAGATACCATAAGGAAGTCCAGAAACTGAGGAACAAATGCAGGGCTGGGAGGGCTATCGCCCTGCTCTGAGGTGTAAGCAAGCTGATTACAGGCTTTAGAAGGAAAAGGTTTCTATATAGCAAGATTTTTCTTGCACTTGTATCCTTTAAGTTAAAAAAAAAAAACAAACACCTTTACAAAAGCACATTTGTATCTGTTATATTTAAAGTAGGTACAGGGTTTAATCACATCCTGGAAACAAGCATGCAATAAATTTTTACTGAACATTATCGGGCTTACCTACTCTACAGTCGTGCAGCAGCGAGTTCACTAGGGAGGCTGACTGCACAACGACTCTTCACCATGACGTGCTCATCTGCCAGCATTTGCAGCTCTGTACCTCGGCCTACTGCTAACCAGGAGAATGCACTGTATCTGGTCTCATCTCAAGGTATCAAATCCCTGCAGGGTCTGATAAATGTTTCATCAGGGAAACGCTTGTTTTACCAGGGCTTGGCCATTTCTTACATCAGCGTGATGAAGAAACAGCGACACTGTGGGGAAATAAGCCCTGTTTCTACTCTACCAGAAATCATGGTTTTGGGAGGGGAAAAAAAAGGTGAACAACCGTTCTCTCCTGGCCATTGTAGAAAGCAAACTGAGAAAGAGCAAGAAGAGCTCAGCTGCACACAGCTAAACCCTGGTGCTCTACAATGGGATTACAACCGAGTTTATTGTAGCAATATTAGACTAAACACTACCTAAACAGCTACATAACAATTTTTTAAATTAAGGATTTTAGTGACATTCATACCAAGTTTAGAAATTAATGTATAAGTGATGGGTTTTTTTTCGTCATTCTTTGGGAAGTTACTTTTGGATAGAAAGCGACTTTAATCAAAGAGAGACAAGAAAGCACCTAGAGAAGGGTATAAAATGTACTGACACATTAGAAGTTTATAAACAATTCTTCTGCCAGTTTTAATTTAAAGTGGAGAAATAAAACAGAGCAAGGTGATGAATTGAACATGTCTTGTCACTGTGTTTTTCAAGGGAGGTATGAATCTCAGCCTTCCATATCCATGCCTTAGTAGATGAGGCAAAACAAGTTTCCCCACTTTTTCTATTCCCAGTTGATTTCACAATTTTGAATAAACAAAAGAACTTCTTTACTTGTGTAAGAAGCTACAACAGCCTGCCAGGTGTCTATAGATGAAGGCTTCCTGCACATCAGTGTTTGATTTAAGTAGATGTTACCATGCTTAAAAAGTTTAATTATTTCAGTAACTCAAAACAGACAGGCCATAAAATCTAACCATACTGGTTGCATTTTAAAACACCCTTTATGACACTATTTAATAAATCAATTCTTGTGGTTTGGGGATTGTAACCCTTTGGCCCTCTGTATTAGACCTGACTACAAATAAGTTTGGCTCTTCCACAAGCCTTCACAGATGTAGGGAGTTATCACCGAGGGCCATTTCATCCTCACTCTCACAAGTATTTGCTTCCAGAAAATTGGTAACAGGCCTGGTAGGACTGTGAGGTATCGGCTGCTGATGGAGCCCGAACTCCACGGAGTGCAGCACCGACAGCATGCCAAATGGCACGAAGCACAACCAGAGCCGACTGGAAGCTGTAGCATCTCCTGTGTTCCAGTCTGGGAGAAAAAAAAACCACCCTGAACTGGACAAGGAAAGGTTGCCAAGTCCCGGTATGAGTGCCCTCCTCTCAGCTCCAGTGATGATCACCTACAAAAATGCTGCTCCTGAGGATGCCTGTCTAATGTGTTCTTAAATATTCCCACACTGGTCATCCATTCTACAGTCTGCATCACTCCAATGCATCTTCTGAAGTCAGCAACTATCTATTACATCTCGTAAGGCAGACCTTCCTTAAGACCACCTCATTTTTTCCCATAAGCACCTTCTTATCCCCTTCACCCAAAAAATTATTATCTATAAAGGACTTAAAAACCTGAAGGTTTTCATCTAATGATTAGTATTCAGTCTCCACACAGGGAGCTGGAAACACACCAATGTCAGAATTCACAAAAATGAATTAAAGGTAAGATCCTATAGAAAGACAATGTAACCCACTCACTGCAGATAGTTTAGACATTGCAACACAGCAGTAAAGACAAACATCAAAATTCAACGTTCAGTAGCAGAACAGGCTTCTCAGCCAAGGGTATACTTTGTCTCATTCAAATGATACCACCTATGCAGGAAAACTACGCAAGGTTTGGATTTTTTTTTTTAGTATTATTTTTGTTTTTTAAAACTGAGCAGGCAGAGGAGCAACCTCATCCCGACAGCTTTCACTAGAACAAACAGGCTAGAAAGCTTTCCAACCACACAGACAAGTGCTATTTTTGTAGCCTGTAGTAGCAGGATGAGTTGTATTCTTGCTATCCGTCCAACAGGGGAGCAATAAAAATTACATCTTTGTGTCAAAAGGAATGTTTAATATATGAAACTAAAAAGCCAGCCACTTCTGTATTGGTTCATACAGGACTGGAAGGAACCGCAGTGGTTTGGGGGAGACAAGTATACTGTGCTGTAGTACTCCATTAGCGTCACAACAGCCTCTGCAACAACAGGACATTCTCAGCTCATCTCCTTACCCTTTTAATTCGTCAGCTAAGCACATGCCAAACTGCTTGGTACCAGTTTCCATGCATCTTCTTATCATTAGACGGTAACGAGGTTCAAAGACATGGAGTGGGCAAGGGATGGTAGGGAAGGCCATGGTACATACGAAGATGGGAACATCTTTATTCAAACTGTAAGATAATTGTTAAAAAAAAAAAAATCAGCTTTTTTCTGGGTACTGCTATATTCAGCATAAACCCTTAATACGACACTGAGTCCAGTGGTTTCTTTAGACTCATTCTTTGTAAATGTGTATCTGGTCGAAGTTTGTAATTTTTTCATGACAAACATATTTGAGGACTCTTTCTGTTAGTACATTAAAGAAACAATCCCTCTAATCTACTTTCATAGAAGAAAAGTCAGGAAATAATAACCAATTTCTCAAATGTGTGTATATCAATACTTAAATACAAGTAGGAAGATTCTGGTGATAACTTTTTATAGTAATATAGTACCTAAGAACTAACCACGTTCAAAGCAAGGTGGTAGAGGATTCCCAAGCTCAGTAAAGCCCTTTAATTTTGAAGGAGCCCACTAATCCTTATATTATTTTTTCAGGCTTAATTGCATGTTTTATTTTTCTTTTTAGCTGAGTTGTAGCGTAAAATCCACAAGTCACTGACAACACTGAACTCTTGAACTTCTCCCGACCTGAACTATAACCCATTTATAATTGGACTTCTACTCCCAGAAAACCCCCATTATAACTTTTAAAGCTATTATACTGTTTCAGAGGAAAAAGCAATTATCTTTATTTTAAGAATATTGTTGTGCCTCTCTGCCATTCAAGTATATTGTTTCTGTTTATCTGCAACAAACATGTCGAAAAATACAAAGCATCTGGCAGGTTCATTTACAAATTCATTCATTTTGTGCATTTTCATAAGCAAATGAAGCTTCTTCAAGTAATTTAGATTAAAAATACATTTATGTAACAGCTGTCAGTAGTGAAATGAAAGCCTACTTTGACAATTCCTTCATTTCTTCCTCATAAACTTTCTTCCTTTCAGATAATTCCTCTGGCAAGTAACGGACTATCAGTTCTTCTGTAAGGACGGTCTTCTTGTAAGTTCTGCTTGCCAGAAACTGCAAGGAAGAGTCAACTCCTAAGTCTGACAACGAGAAGTCAGGTAACATCTCTTCCTCCCAACCCATCCCCTCTCCTAAGGCCAAACAGCATGTTAGTTCAGGATTGTACTGATTCCTCCTCCTTTCCAGCCTTCAGGTATCAAAACTTCCACTTTAGGATACGAGGTTCACTCCAGTACCCATTTAACTATAATTCCGTGCCCTTTTTTTGGCAGAAGTTGTACTACCACCAAGAAAAGGCAGTCCCTCCTCGCTTTTGTGGAAGATACATGTATTATTTTCACCTAGAGCTGCCAGGTTACTGCTCCACGAGAAGCACTCCACATACGAGACACATTATGTCTGCTGGAGCAGAAGTTTTGGCCGAGGAGCGACCATTCCTCGTTCACCGCAGATACAGCTACAGACTGGAGAGGTGGTAGGAACAGGGCTATGGTTGGGACTCCCCAGGCATGAGCCTGACGTGACACTGGAATCCTCAATTCCTTTCAGCACCAGCAAACCACGCGTGTCTTCCAAGGAATGACAAAATATACTCTGGAGCAAATGAGGTCTGTGCACAGCTTGATGCTGCGGGTACTACTGCGTTGTTCTGGTCTGCGAGTAGAGCACAGAAAATCCCCACATACGTGCTTTCAGAAGAACACAGCTTTGTATTTTTTTGTTAATTAGGGCAAGGACATACTTACTTCTGACAGCTTTTCTTTGCAGAGTGGGCAATGCGGATTATGGTCAAGGCAACGCTCAAGGCATTTGAGGCAAAAGGTGTGACCACAGGGAGTGGTAACAGGTTCGTAGAACAACCTGAACATGAAAACACGGAACAAAAAAACTAAGCTGCCAACATAAACAATGCAAATTCCCAACCTGTGGAAAGGAGTGCCTAGATCCAGCCACCTCTTCCTTTCCTGCTTTTGTATAAATCACAGTGACAGTTTTATCCAACGATATAAAAAAGGTTTTCATTTTTAGAAGTGGTAAACAATGGAGAAAACCATGCATAATGGAGAAAACCGCATCTGTAAAGATTCATCAGATGCAAGGTTCAGGAAAAAGGGAGAGAGTAATGATTTAGACGTTCTCTGGCAGGTTTCCCTTCTGACACCATGAAAACTTTTTTCAAAAGCTAGAAAGCTTTTCCGATCTTAATCCCAGGTCAATGCAGTCGTACCTCATACAGAGGGAACACTCAAAGTCCGACGCATCCACTAGAGTTGTTGGTATTTCACTTGAAGTGACGGCAGTGTTTTCAGGTAAAACATCTGCATCTAAATATGTAAGAAGATGATTATAGTAAATATTTAAGTATTACTGCAATTTCAGATGCTGTTTAAGTTGTTTTTCCATAAAGAACCTAATTTATCTCTTTTCTTTTTTGAAGTTTTATTCCAAACAAACATATTTTCCATCTAAGTTTTAGACTTTCTGGCAGGAAATCTTTTGGAGAGCAGAGGATGATGTCTATGGCCAGAGAAAGCACTTTAGAGCTGAATACCCATGATTTGCTTCTCCAAAAATGGTTGGTTTTGTTTTTTCTTAAAGTCTAATTTTTAAAATACTCTGCTATTGCTTTCCCACCACCATCACCACTCCCACATCAGCCAGGCCAGATGTTTTAAAGTACATTAAGTCCAGAATTTAATTTGTTTACACACAGTCAAACTATTTCATCAGTGTTTATTATAGATTTCTCAGCAGGGGTAATTTTTCTTACAAGTATAAAAAAGCCTATGTTCTTCTAGACTAGGCTGCTGTGGAAATCCCATGTTTCAGACAGCTTAAAGTTTAAGGACTACTGGAGCTGCCATTAGCTAATACTGATTTCACTAGCTCAGCACTCTACAAACACTGAGACAGAACAATTCACTTAAATTCTGCCCACCCTGGTTTTTTAGGGGTGGTACGTAACCCCATAGTTAACACACTTAAAGGGTATGGGCTTCAAACTTCACAGCAGCAGCATTTAAGCTCAAGAGCTATCAGCTCGAGCTTCTGATGACATTTATACAAGCAGATTCTGCAACTTCTTTTACAATCTGCACCTTTGTTGCTCAGTGAGGAATTGCAACAGAGCCATGAATGCTGCCTCCACGTCCTAAATTCTTGACCGTTTGGAAAGAAAAAAAAAAAAAGCTCAGCTTTTTATGTTAGGTTAAAACACTAGGATGTTTTGTTAAAGGATAACTTATGCTCAGCATCTGGTTTATCTTGAGCACAGACAGGATAGGGGAGAGGGCACCGGTGGTGTGTGGCCTACAAAGAAAAACAGCATTATCTTTAACCTACATCTCGCACGTTAGCATTTAGTAATAGCCAGAACCTAACTGTGTTAATTCTGCACATAGTAATATGGCATCGGGATCTAGCACAGACCAGAAATTAATGGTTATGGGCTAAAACGTGGTCTCTGGCCTTCACTGTGAAGATACAGGCGGGTCAGATTTCACAATCTATTTACTGAGTCTGCAGTTCACAGGCAAGTACAGGGTTTTTCCCTTCACAGCAACGTGATCAGAAACTGGCCATACATTGATCATTTGCAGAGGTGGCAGACAGACAACAGCACTTGAAGATTTTAAGATTTCAAGGCAGAAGTCAGATTTGTCAAGAAGGTGTTTTTTTTTTTCTTTTAAGGGAAAAAAATGCACACTAATATAGCAGCATTTTAAAAGCCCCTTTTAACCAACTGTTTCACCACCTAGTGCAATACGTTGCCTTCAGCATTTTTATCCCAGGGTACTAAAAACACTTTGGAGGTCTTTGTTAGAAGCTTGAGAAGCATACCAATTGTAAGAACAGCTATCAAGTGACAGAAAACTGGGGGGGCTTACTACCCTTCAAAAGGCTTCTTTGTTTGCCTGGAAAATTTCATGTCAAGTTGCATGTGACTGTTTCTGGTGCCAGTTAAAGATTAGTTTCCAGGCTTACTGCATCTTTCCTTCATATAGAAAGACAATGAAGTTCAGCTATACCTCTGAGACCTAGAAAATGGAAATGGCACCAGCAACACAAAGACTAAACTGTTAGTGGATTACACGCTGGAAATGGCCCATTTGAGAAAGAAAAATAGAGTGTTTATTGAATGAATTGAAACTGCTCTGGAATAAGGTAAATAGGCTGTTACAGCAGAAACAGACACACCAGACAACAAAATATTATTCCAGTCCCTGTAGAGAATGTTTCATCGACACCTATAAAAAGGGAGGAGGAAAAAAGTAGTTTATCATTTTTAAGCATGTGCAAAAGAAATCCCCTTTCTAAGCCACAACACAAACCTTTTTTAGAAATCTTATTGGGGACATCCAAACTTTGTAAATCCCTCATATCACTGGACAGCTTTCTTTTTAAGCCAACCCCAGGTAAACTGGAGAGAATAGCTCCCAAAGACTTCTTGTTGTCTTCAAAATAGAGATCCAGAACATGATGGGAAACAGGAGAATCAGTACTTCTAAATACATCAGATTCTTGGGACGGGGTTTTTGTTAACCTGAACACAGTATCCTAAAAAAATTAAGAACAGTTATATACAGCATGAGACAATATTGCTTTGGTTTTTCCCTACTAGTTGTATACATCAGCAATAGATCAATGTCCCTACAATGAGCTTAGCAAGGGAGAAAGGTCTGTATCAAAGGCCACTCTCCAGTTGCATGAAATAGGGACACTTCTCTCCCTACAGCTCCCGTCTCTAGAAATTATGTCCCTGAGTGCATAAAAAGCACAGAGGGGAAAAAAAACATAAATATAATCAACTCCCAAGTGAAGGCACCACATCATTTTCTGAAGAAAGAGTTTCATTCTCTTATTTTTCTGAGGAAGTACATCCCAACAAGAGATCCAACAGCAATGGAGAAAACAGGCTTACCATGAAAGTAAGTGCAGACAAAGACAATGTCACACAGATCAGACAGATCCTTGTGTTACTTTCGGTATTCTTATGTTGAATGCTTTTTACTTTACCTTTGAGGACCCAGCAATAGAGCTATCTTCTGCAGCTGACTGTGTGTTTATGCTACTCAGAAATGCAGGTTTCAATCTTGTATGGGACGTTCGACTAGAGAAAGGTGCTGTTAGACTATCATGCACATTTTCAAAGGCTGGGAAAAACATCTCACACATTATCTAGTCAATTAGAGAGGAAAAAGAAAAAGAAAAAATAATAATAATTACAACACAGATTTTTATGTTTGTACGAACACAGATACACAAACTTCACAGCCTCTGGATGCCAAGAAGCTTGCAACAACCTGCATTCCCAATGCCCACAGGAAACTTGAATGGCAGTCTCCACAACCACAGACACATCCCAAGGTGCTCTTCTGGTGTCCACCTCCCTCCCTGAAGGCCTCTGCTCCTCAGGAGCACCCCGGGGCAGCAGTCTGTTGCGTCCTTCTCCTGCCTCCACCCCTCTCCACTCTGACCCTCAGACCCCTGCCTCCACAAGTCTTCAGACCTGCTCTTCTACCAAAACTGGTTAACAGGGATGTGTTTCAGTTCTCCTCAAACTCTGCATCCATCTCCTCTATCCTCAAGCAGATTTCACCTCCAGCTAAAAGCTGTCTAGAGCCTGTTCCTCCTCTCACCGGTCCCCACCAAGCGCCTTGCCGAATCCTCATTTCTTTTTATAAAAAGCTGCCTGTATGGATGGTCATGGAGAACCTAACAATCGTTGGTTAGCAGTAAGTGTGCCCTTATGGGAAGTTATACGAACTGCTACAGAGACTGCAGGATTTTTCCAGGACAGGGCAGCACACAGCTCCCCCTTCTCAACCCTCTACCACTTCCCACTTAAAAGTGGTTTTGTGATGGGCACTAAAATTAGCAGCCTCGAGCCTAGGAAATCCAGACGTACTCAAATCCGACCGACATACTCCAAGTGTAATCTGCAAAGAGCAGCAGCCAACCTACAGATTTGCAGTGGAATCCACAAATATACAATCCCTCTGGTTGAGGTATCAACCAAACCCAAGAGGCGCCTCGCACAGCATAATGCTAATAAGGTTTATTGGAGAAACTACTGAATCAAATTATCTTTTGGCTGTTTACTATCACCTGAAATAACAAGAATTTTACTTAGCTGCAAGAGTTAAGAGCAGCATGATGGCCAAGAAGTGGCCAGTAAATACATTTTATACCTTTTGGGCTTCTTTCTTCATTGAGCTCCATTCAGGATTTAAGGCAACACAATAGAGAAACTCCTTCAATGCTTCCTCAGTCCTTTCCAATCCAGAAAGAGCTTTTGCTTTCACATAATGGCCCTGTTCACACAAAGGAAACGTACAAATCTAGAGATCACTTCTGAAGTGGCAGCAAGAATCCAGCAAACAAACTTGGAAGTTCACGCCATTCTGCAAGTGAAGAATAAGATGCTTTTTGGGTAACAACCTCTTTGACCCACACAACTGAAGGAAAGTCAGTCCCTTGTGCTGAAAGAAGATCCCCCAGGAACCCACTGCTGCATCACCCTCTGCCAAAGACACCACTCCTTTCCTCAGGGGGGACCTGCTGCAGAATGAGGAGGGGTATTTGTCTCCCAGGGACCAAGACTACTACATATCCACAGGGCTTGATACCCCAGGGAACGGTTTCACATACCAGGGCAAACTTAACAGTAATGAAGCTGCATGGGAAAGGCAGTGGCACAGGCAGGCTGGAGGTGACAGCTGAGGGAGCAAAAGATTTTAGGTTCAGGACACTATCACTTCTCCTGCGTGTCTTACCAGGACAGACATGATTTTTCACCTACTTTGCTTGGCTAGAGAAGACCAACAACACTATGAATTTAGGGAAACTTACCAATTCTTAACCTGAAACCTTTTAGCCTCTCCTACCTCTCCCATGTCCTGGAGTGGCCACATCCACGGCCAACAGGTAGGGTAGTCAGCTTGGAGACAAGTCCTACTTTATTTGTTACTAGTAGCAAGAGAAGAATGCCTCACCTCTGAATTTCCCCATGGATATCAATTTGCAGTTCAAATTTGACTATTATTTCCTTAATGATGGAAAGAAACTAAGTGTGCATTTAAACATTTGCCTCTTGCTTATTAGACAGAAGTGTGCTCTGCAAGGCCACCTCTGATCCACATGAACATCTCTAGGCTGTCCTAAAAGTACAGTTTCACTAGTCCAAGAGACTAGTTAGATAAGCAGATACACTTTTCTATTCTTCATACTAATGCCAAAAGGTTCAGTATCACATAATCTTCCTAAGCAGGTACCTCCCTCACTCTTTCAATATAGCCCTTCAAGCTGAGGCCCATTATGATCTTTACCTTTCTACCGTTGGGAAGAAGGAGGCTTGTACCAAAAGCAAGTAACGGGCACTGTGTAGGACAGGTTAATTAATGTATATCATTTGGTGACCTGAACAAGAAGTCTCAGTACACACCGATCTCTCAAGGTGAGATACATTTTTCTTTTCCTGAATGCAGTAAGAAGAGAGGTACTGTGAGGCCTGACCCCGACCGTCTTATCTTGACGCTTGCACAGCCTCTGTAAAACCTTTTTAGAGAGGTCCTAACATGCCTGACATCGCTGTCAAGATTACTCCACTGCACTGGGGAGACTACCAGTTTGTTTGGCCTCGTCCTTCGGGGCCACAAGAGCAATTTCCTTGTCCAAGCTGCAAGGGAGGACTGAGCTGGGCTGCCTATGGACAAAATACCTGAAGATCCAACACCAGAAGTTAGGCCCGGGGACTAGAGGCCCCTACACTGTAGAGACTACCGCTGCCACCTTCCCTTTCCTATTTTCACGTGGCCCTGACAAGCATCGCGTTGAAGGGTAAGGTCCAGGCAGGACCTCGTGCAGCAGGCAGCATCCAGGCAGGAGGGCATCCGTTTCCATCCACCACATAAAAGTATAACTGGAAACTTCTCCCTGCTTCAGAGACTCCAAGGACCTGGTTTTCATAGCAACTGGAAAGAAACCAACTTGTCTATTGCTCTAATGACTACAGTGGACCCAAGACCTTCACCAGTAACTCAGCGAGCCATTACATTTCAGTTACCAACAAGCCAAAACGTACTGGTAGGTGAACACCCAGCTCCCAGGAACTACTCCCAGAATGAGTTTAATCTTATGGTCAATTTTTTTTTTTTTAACCACACAGTGCATGTTTGAGCTAATCTCTGCCGCTGGATGAGATGCTGCAAGATACAGAACAAAGCAGATGCCCAGAATTCCTGGAGAACATGGATTCTGGATCAGCACAGCTTACGTGGAAGTTCTCACACACACACGCAAGCACAAGTGAAACGTGTCTGTGACACTGCTGGTTATGCCATGATGACAAATTTCATTTTCAGTTAGCATTCTTCAGAGATGTGATTAACGAAATCTTTATCCGCCTACGACTGACACGCATCACATTTCCATGGATTCAAGGCAAACAGAGAAGACACTTCAAGAAAACATTTGAACGTGCGTAATTCATATTTCTCCCTCTGCACAGAAACCCAGCCAATGCCACCCGAGATGGATTCCTGACTTGATGAGAAATGATCCTAGACAGAAAGACAAATTGCAGGCGAGGGGAAGATTATGATCTGCCTTCAAATAAGAAAGGTTTTAATGGGTGACAAGACACATAGCCTTCAGAGACAAGTATCTAACTTGTCAGAAACCAGATGCTTCGGACAGCACCTCTCTGCTTGCCCCACATCTTCCCCAGCTGGAAACGGAGAGCTAGCTGCAGCCCCCCGTGCTGAGGCAGGCAGCCGAGGCGTTCATTCAACACCTCCCTAGTCTTCGCAGGGAAGCCAAGGCCTGCCTAAAATCCTTCCCCAATTCCCCGTGCTACCCTCTCTCCAGGTAGCACCCAGGGGCTTTATCTGGTCAAACCTGTGCTGCAGTTTTCCTACTGATGGGTGAGGGACTGACTGGAGGTGTAATCCTAGGTGGGGCG
This sequence comes from Calonectris borealis, assembly GCF_964195595.1. Classification (NCBI taxonomy): domain Eukaryota; kingdom Metazoa; phylum Chordata; class Aves; order Procellariiformes; family Procellariidae; genus Calonectris; species Calonectris borealis. The sequence goes on from NC_134312.1 coordinate 148,266,155, forward strand.
AGCTGTTGGACACCCAGTCTAGCCTCAGGCAATCAGTGGTAACAACAGGCACCACGTGCCTTTTCCATTACTCTCTCACATTATTTCTGATGCTTGCTTCAGACTGCCCACGAACCAGTGTTCCTTGTGGCACCTCCTCCTCTCGTTATGAAAAAAAAATCCCAACTCCCTCTATGAATCACCATGACGCAGCTAGGAATCAGAGATACGAGATCTTAGTATTAAAGGGGGGAAAAAAAAAAATCCTGAAATACAGTCTGGGGTGCTCCTCAGAAAGACACATTGGCCGGCAGGCCATCAAAACCACCCACTGCCTGGGACACACCATCCCAGAGGGAACTGCAGGGCGATCCCGGGCTGCCAGAGCCTTACAGACCCGATTCTGCTGCCAAGCTGAAAACCACATCACCGACTGCCCACCACTGAAATCCCACTGGCTGGAGACATGCTAAGGACCTTCCAAGACTCATCCTCTGAAGAACTTAGCTTCTGGTAGACATTCCCAGCCCTGATAATGCCACGATGTTCTTCCAACAATGCCCTCGGCAGCGCTGTCCCCAACAAAGAGAGAAGCCCCGAGAATAAGCAGTTTTCACTTTGCTCTTTACGACATGCAAGGACCGTACCGCAGGCCAGTGGGGTTTGTTTCGGCAGAGGACGTCCGCGTCATGAAGAGCTTGCTGGTAGTTTTTCATTGACGTACAGAGTTCTGCTCGCTGTGCTATTAGTGAACACTTGCAAGGAGCTGGAAAACAAAAAAGGTTACACGAACTCGATTAAAAGAAGCACTAGTACGTCTTAAATACAGTAACCTAATTTCCAGCCAGAGCAACCTAAAAAGCACTACTGCACAACGGTTACATTTATACTCTCCTGTAATGGAAAAAAGGCAATTCCTTCGTTCCTTTTTTCTTTCCAAAAATATATTCCTCTCAGCCTGGAAGCAACCTCTGCATTTTATCTAGCAGGACAGATTTCATATTCACATACAGGATGCCACCTGCTCTTTCCCTCACCTTGCTGACAGGAAAGCAAAAAGAAAAAAAGCCCCAAGTGTTTCTCTCCCCAGTGTGGCTTTGCTTGAAAGAAATCACCAACGCAGGACTGCAGCTAAAACGTTCCTGTAAGCCACTCATTAAGAAAAATGCATGCAGCCTCCACATTTCATATCCACTTGCCACCTGTGTACCTTGCCCTCCTCAGGGCAGGCAAACCTCTCATGATCACACACATCGCCTCAGTACCCACACATGGATTATGGACATCTCAAGCATTATTCTTCTGTCCTGTCCTAATGTCTCTAAAACACATTTTAAGATGGAAATCTAGCTCCAACATAAAATTTCATAGAACCACAGAAAAACTTTGGCTGATCCATGTCCAGCTTGTCCACCAGGACCTCCAAGTCTTTTCTGCAGTGCTGCTGTCTAGCCCAGCCCGTCCTGTTGCACGGGGTTGTTCTGTCCCAGGCGCACTTGCCTTTGCTGAAGTAGGCAAGACCGGTCAGCCCATGCCCCAGGTTGTTGGTCTGAATGGCAGCCCGGCCCTCCAGCACATCAACCGCTTCCTCCTCCCCCAGTTTGGTGTCACGGACCAACTTGCTGACAGCGCGCTCTGCCCGCTCACGGAGGTTGTTAATAAGGTGTTGAACTGCGTCAGCCCCATTACCAACACCTGAGCAATGCCACTGGTAACCGTCCGCCTAGCAGCCCTCAAGTCATTAACCACAACCCTGTGCCCCTGAAGGTCCAGCCAATTCTCCACCCATCCCACCTCTACCTCCCCAGCTTGGCCAGGAGGGTGCTGTGGCAGGTTGCATCAGCAGCCTTGCAAAAAAATGCTAAGCCCCAAACAACGCTCTTCCCTTTGTCCACCAAAGCAGTTATCTCATCTTAGGAGATGAGATTTAGGTGCGATTTGCTCTTGGTCACTCTTGTCCTTTGCGTGCCAGGAAAGACCTTCAGAGGGCTGGAAGCTGGCTGCCAGATGGTAGGAGCTCAATGCAGTAACCCTTACCCAAACATGAGCTGGTTAAAATTGTCATAACGGGAATTAAACTTTAACAAGGTTCCAAGGTGTGCTGAGAGACAGTACTGCCTCATTTCTACAAATTTTAAACTTCACCTCCAAGCTAGCTCTCTCAAGACTTCTCCTGCAAGTGTAACCTCCTGCCCTCCTACGCAGGGCTCTTGTCTCTGTACCCCTCCTGCTCTCTCCAGCCTGCTTTGGTTTCACTGTTTGCATCTCACTTTGGCATGAGCATCCTAAACACATCCTCAGTAAGCGCACATTGCCCATACAAAGCTTGGGCACGCACCCAAGTGCATGGACACACAGAATAAGCTCCTAACTGCTGCAGGTGCCACTGCTCATTGAGTTCAAGCACCTACCAGGAGGAATGCCCAGGACTACCTCCCCCTTCCACCTCCTCCCCTCCCTCGAGCTGATGCCAGCGCTCGTGCAGCTAACCAGGTTCGCGTGGTTGCACAGAGAACCAGAGCAAGGAATCAATTGACTGAAAGCTAATCCAATAAAAACAAATAAATAAAAAGGTTTAAGAGGATCAGTTTCCCCTCAACTGGTTCACTGTACAGCCACGCAAACACGAGTGCCAGGACAAGGGATGAGAAAGAAAGCAGCAGCAAGAACTGCTGCCTTTTTTGGCTGTAGTGTGGACCGATGCCAGATATACTAATTGCAGAATGACATACCAGGGTTGATGCTGCCCCAACAGTCCCAGACAGTGACGGCTAGAGACTACACCTAAAATACGGAGCTCTGCAAAAGCTAGTTCACACTGTGGGGTTTTTTTGTTTGTTTTTGGTGTTTTGTTTGTTGGTTGGGTTGGGTTTTTTAAAGTATTACACATGCAGCCTGCTGCAGTGATCCACACTTTTAGCTGATAATTCTTAAAAAGACTGCAAGTTACCTGAAATTGAAAACAATTAACCTAACATCTTCAGAAGCAAGTTTTTTTTTCTTTTAGTAGATGCTCAAATTATTTAATTATTTAGCTACCATTTAAACAGTCTGTGTCTTCCATTTGTATTAAATACAAATGCATATTCCATATTTCCATCATCGCATCTGCTGCAGGGTATTTGTGTAGAGCGTGCTGAGGGGGGTAGGTGCAGTAAGCCCAGGCAGGTGCCTCAGCAGCCAGGCAGAGCGCTGGGTGGGGTATTTTTTGGCACCACAGGGGAAAGGAAGCAGCGTGCGATTAAGGGGGAGGCAAGCCAGCTTCCTGCTTCTGTTCACTACTGCACATTTCGGCCACGCTGAGGCTTCCTAGCGCTTTTCAGCACGCAATTGAGCACGGTTCACACATTCAGCAGACTAAGATGGAGAGCAGCTTCCTTGGCTCTTTGTTGGGATCTTGTCCCTACTGCAAAAGTTTTAAGCAAAAAAAAGCCACAACGGTGTGGCAAAGGCTGCAAGTCCTCCCAAAGCAGAGTCCAAAGGCTCTCACAACATGAAGGGAAAATAACAGGCTACTGAAAAAAACCAACCCCAAGGCAAACCAGAAAAAGCTACACATATTCAGGGCTTGTACCTCTTGTTCACCGAGTCTCAATCAGAAAGCGTAAGGCATTGCCCATCTTAATGGCAAACTGGCAAAGAATGTTTAGTTAACTGAGAGAGAGAAAGAGGGGGTAAAACTCCCCTGCTTTGCTAAAGAGAGAAATGTTTAAGAGACTATAGTATAACAGGTTTTCCATAGGGAGATGAAGCAGCTAGACAAGATGTCGTAGCTGGAGCAGTGCCCAGCCTCCTTCATTCAAGCTCACCCCACTCGGAGACACGGCGGCGCAGCCCAAAAGCTCGCCGGCTCCGCGCCCGACCCGCACATCCCCTCGCCCCCAGCCCCCTGCTGCCGGCGAGGCTGTCCCAGAAGGGTCCACGGCTGGTCCCAGGGCAAGGCTAGATGGACTGAAACATCACATTCTCTGTCAGTGGAACTGTGGCATCAGCTGACTGACTCCAGCTTAGAGGTGTGGAAGCAGGAAGAAAAAGTGAATATCCAGCTACAGCTTAAGTAACTACAGGGTTTCCATAATCACCATAATATCGAGTTGTTCCATGCCACCGCACATGCCATGGTGAAAAAAATTAGTCACAGAAGGTGGATGGAGAGGGTTTGACGACCTACGGAGTCTGTGAACGCTGCTAGATGCCGATAGTAACTGTCAAGTTTATTCGGGGCGGGGGGGGGAAGGGAAAAAAAAAGTCACACAATAGCCAAAAGTTTGTTTTAAAATAATGCACCCATTCTTTCTTCTGGAGGTTAAAGACGACTTCTTTTATTAAATGACTTATTATTTCAGGCCAAATTAAAAAAGAAAAGCGTAGAAAACGTTGCTGTTTCCACAATACCAGCAGATGGCATTTCCTGAAGCAAACTCTTCTGGGAGCCTGCAGCTGCACAGCAAAATTTATGTCCTTGTCAGCATCACGGATCCACCGCTGAGGCTCCCAGGATCTGCGGCTCCAGGCAGCTTGGACAGAGAGACTTCCTCAGAGCCGCAGGTCCTGGGAGCTTTCCCACGTGGCTCCCTCCCTCCGTCCCAGCCATAATCCCATGGCAGCAGACAAACCCCGGCCTGAGGAGCACCCAGAGCTGAGGGGCTTGGTGGCTTTTCTGCATCCTGGACCCTCCTTGGGACTACCAAGTATTGCCTACCCTGACCGTGGTTGCCAGCTTCGATTTTCCAAAATGGTTAACTTTCCGCTCACACCACCTTTGCACTCATTTGCAGATGTTTGTTAGATTGTGCTTTTACTTATGCAGAAGCTAACACCCCAAATTACTTTTCCAGATACGCCCAAGCATTCAAGTATTTTAAAAAAAAACCAACACAACCTATGCTGCTTGAGTTCAGGAGGCTGACAGGACTCCCCAAAATCTGCTTGTGCCAGGAAGGCAATTAGAACAATTAGAGAATTCGCCAAAACTGACCGTAGATGACGATAAAAGTTTTACTGTAATAAACCACCACTGAGATTTCTTCCCGGAGCTCAGCATAGAAAGAACAAGCTTAAAGTTGCTAGAATTCCCTAATCCTCCTTATCTGACATTTCTTCCTAGAAAAGCATATTTTATTCAAATCTATTTCAATCCTAAGCATATTTCGTAAATGCATGAGCAGAAATAGTGTCATTACAAAAACACCTTTCAGCCTTGCTAGCAAGAGTCAGCCTGTGCAGGGCTTCAGGAGAAATTTTTCCCACATTTTAAAGAAACTTCTGCCCCTGGAGAGAGGAAGAAGTTTGGCTTGCTTTGTTACGTTATGCATTCAATTCTGAACAATTCAGTATTGAAAGCCTTTTCATAAGCTTGAAAAATAATATGAAACATTTATTTTAATTTCAGTGAGAAATTAGCAAGATTTAGTAATTAACTGAATAGCAAGCTAGTTTTTCTCCTCCAGACTTCATGCAAGCATGACAAGTCCACGCACAAAAAATGGATGCACAGGGGTTATTTGGTTGGGGGGCAGGGGAAGGAGCATGCTTGATAAAATAATTAACAGCAGTAAGACATTCAGGACATTAAAGTAAAACTTCATTCTGCAGAAAAGATGAAAAACAAGGTCAGCTTCCCAAAACTGATTAAGAGAGACAATGAACATGATGCATACTTGCAATCAGCAAGCCCACATTTTCTCACTTATCAATTTTCTGAATATCATGGCTTTTCCTCCCTGCATTTACATCGCTGGCAGTCTTCAGGAGGTGAAGTAACCGAAGACCCCAGAGGAAGCGTGCGAGAGGTTTTAGCGCACAGAGGATGCACAGAAAGAAGCCTCTTCCTCCGTAAGCCCGCTCTTGCAACCAAGCACGCTTCAACTGTGATTAGGAAGCGGACACTTGCAAGCAGTACTCTCTGCAGGCAAACGTAACGCCCGTTTCCACTGGGTGACCAACGCCAGCAGACACAGCAGCGTAGGAGTTTAGGAGCTCTGGAAATAGGCTGCGGTGAGGAGGAGGAGGAGGAGGAGCACAGGGCACCGCCACCCTCTGCTCGGAGCCTGCACCACCAGGTCACCAGGTTTGCAGGCGCAAAGGCCTCTTTCCTCATCCACACTCACGCTGCCCACAGCCAGCATAATAAAACACCTCTCCTCCTCCGATGGAGTCTGTCTCCCATCAAGCTCTATTTTATTTTCTTTTATCTTCACACAGATATGAAGTATTTTTCTTCATGCTTTTCTTCCTTCAGAAGTGCCCATTACAAATTTCAAAAAGCCACCCCAAGCCAAAGTTTTCTCTCCCCTCACCTCCACAGGGAAGCTGATTCAGATGCCACCAGAGAGCTCTAGCATGGCTCCTTTGCACAACACAGCTACAGAGCTGGTCCATGCCTGGCTGGGATTTCGTCTCTATACACAACCTAAGCACACTGAGGTGAAAAAGCAGAGGAGACCTATTTAAACCAGGGTGGACAACTTACAGCCACTACTTCACTGGCAGAATTGAAGCTGCAACCCCCTTCCCTTGCTGTCCAACCCAAAAATACAGGACATCCACCCACTCACTTCTTTGCCCTGCAGCATGCTTACCTAGGTGCTCTCTGGTCTGGGGGACAGGGAGACATCAAGAAACTCCCCCATATTATCTCTTTGACTGAAGGAAAGTCTCACGACAGATGAGCTGGATTGTTCTTGAGAACGTACAATTTAAGACTGAATTAACTTCTTTTCAGGCCTCTGTATTTTGCTGTTCAGAAGTCCAGACTTAAGATGACAGATTTTTCTGTGTGCTGGACAAAATGCTTCGGATTCCCAATGGTTTTATTTCAGGCTCAGTGAGTAAATCCTCAGCTAGGAAGCTCCGTACATTATTTAAAGCTGGACTGTCATCACTGCTAAGCACAGCTAATCACTGCTCCCATCATTACTCAGGAGAAACACCGTAAGGGAAGTTATATGCTACCTGGAAGAGCTGCTACAAAGAAGATGCAGCTAACTTTGCGCCCTTGCTTTCGTGTTGTACCTGTAGCCTCATGAGGCAGAAGCGTGCCAGACCAATTACATTAACCTACGGTTTAGTTTGCATTTCTACAACTGCAAAGCCAGTGATAACCTTCCTTACAAACCCATTAATCGATAAATTCCATGGTATGGCAAAAGTCCTCAATTCAAGAATGTCCCAGTGTAGAGCTATGTGTAATATATTAGATTATTGCTCCCTTCTATCCAAATCTTAATCTTTCAACACTTTGCTAGATGCATGCTACTCTTTTCAGATAAAATAGCATGAATCAACACCTCCTCCCTGTATTTTCAGTTCCCACTCTACCCTTCGGACATTTGGGCACTGTTTCAGGTGACATACCCCAAGTCCATCTGTGGCTGGTTGGCACTAGTATAATAAAACCAGTAAGTACACAAATGTGACTCACTTTCAATGCTTACTAGTTCTCCCAGCATTTAATTCAGGGTTCCCATAAGGTTTCCTACCAAAGCCTCAGTCAGAACTGAAGTATCCTTTCAAACAGCAGGTAGAGAGACTGTCCCAAAGCAAGATGCCTACGGATTGAAGTACGCAACAAGTAAGCTTCAAAACCAAACCAAAACACCCCACGAGGTCAACCCCCTGCCTGATCTCCAAAGCACCCAAGGAAAAGTCCTGGCCCCCATAGATACGTGGAGCTGTGCTAGGTGCACATGAACCTGTGATTGCAAGGAGACTCCAGAGACACGCGCTTCACAGCCAGGTAGGTCTGCCACGATCATAGTTAACAAGATCAATTTACAGCCAGATATTCTAATATAATATGACTTTACCGGTGAAACCTAGTTGCCCTCTTTGTCACAATGAGTACATAAGCTACATTTCTACCAGTTACTCTTCAGGTCTCTATAATCTTCTCTTTTTCCAGTTAAAGCTTATTTCAGCCCAGAATTTCTGACTTTCTGCAAGTTGCAAAAAGGGCCTCTTGTTTCTCAGTTATTACCTCACTGCTTCTGTTCTCAAATAGAGCCGATCACTTAACACATTTGCAAAAGAGAAAAGGAATGGTGCAGTGTCCTACTAATTTTAAGATTAGGAAGCGCAAGTCGGTTCTATAAATGTCTTCTTCCAAAAGCAAAAGACAACCTGTTATACTTTATCACAGCAAAAGAAAAAGAGAATATGCTGTTTGAAGATACTTCAAAAATTCTTCAGACCTTCCAATACGTAGGTATAGTTCGTTCTCTAGGATTGCTGAAGTAGTTCAGTTATTTATAGGAAATTACATTTGGGTTACATACATGGCGGGGGAGGAATACTCACTCTATCTGAAGTGGTACATAACTAAGTTACATGAGCAATATTAACTACTTAAAAAAAAACACACCCAAGGACCGTCTACTGACAGCATGATGCCTCTTCCCCTTCGTGCCCGTGATGGATAAGCCTCCTGTCCACCACGGCCCTCGTCTTGTAGCCCTGCAAGGCCTCTGCCTTCAGCAGACCCTTTGCAAGTGAGCAAAACTTCCAGAGATCCAACTATAGGATCTGAGCTTTCAGCCACAAGCTCTTTACAAATCAGGAGTAATACGAGCTTCTTGACAGTAATATGAGTACTTGACACGTTGCCAGTGGTGTCATATATGAACTATTTACTACTATTTTTCAAGCACTACCTCAGTAAAAAAAGGGGGGAGGGCAGGCTGAGGGACAGTGTTATTAAGTTTAAAAATAACACTCAGACTACCGCAACAGTCTCTAGGTAACCTTGACTCCTACTTTTACACATTTTTCTGCCCCTGTAGAACAGAACAAACAGGTTTTGGAGACACGCTGCAAGCAGATTCCAAGAGGCGCTTTTACGGAGGGATGGGAAAATTCCTTTTTTAGCACAAATCCTCTAAGCAGCAAGCATCTACTATTTTTTGTAGCATATAATTTCAGGAAGACTACCTCTAATTCTTCACTTACAAGTCACACTTCCCTTTAGGAGCTACAAGATTAAATATTCTTCTGATAAATTATTAAAGTGACTGAACCATTTGCTGTTCCAGGAGTCATGACAGCTGTCTACCATGGCTTTTTTTTTTTTTTTTTTTTTTTTTTAAATAGCTGGTACAACATCAAAGACTTACTTCTTTACTACTGGAAACTGGAAAGTGTTCCCAAGGCTCTGTGAGGAAGGAAGATTCAGTCAACCTCTTTTTTACCAAATCAGAAATAAGACAACTGACCTTATCTTCTAATAGCAATCTTCTAGAAATAGCGTACAAAAAGAAGAGACCATTAAAGTGTACTTAATATACATAAATCACATATAGGTGCATGTGGACACTCTCTAGCAGTTTTCTTTGAACAACACGACTTCAGGGCAAGTGCATCACTATGGAGCACAAGTCCTTAGAAAACAGCAGCAGATTTAATAAAACGCATACTATGGCATCAGTCATTTTTATAAAAATTTAAACACAGCTTTCTAAAGAGAGTTCAGCAGCTTCCCTTTGCAGAAAGGGACTCTTTGCTTCTTCTGACCTTGACCCATGACTAACACAGAAACCCTTCAACCATCAGGTCTGCAGTAGGATAGCACCAAGAGGATGTCCCACCACCCCACCAAGAAATTCTGATCATCTTTTCCCCCCTTATCTGAAACAACTCCGAAGCAGGCTTGAAAGGAAAATGCCCCACCAAATAATTTTTCGGGCATGGCAAAACGCTTGCCCATGGCTATCTTACCCATGGCTGTAAGCACCCAGCCCAACTCCAAGAATGCTTGGTTGGAAGCTTACCTATGCCAGGTAAACTTCTGCTCTCCGGGAAGCAGAGCGACCCCACAGCCCGGCATTTACCTAGCAGGAAAATCCAGGGCAGCTGCTCCTGAATCAACTTGCACTGAAACATCACTTAGAACAAGAAGGGCCGTAGCTTTAACAGCTTGAGAGCCAGCATGGAAGGTCAAGAGATGCAGCAAGACACACTTATTTTCTATGTGCAACACTGCTAGGTTTTTTTACCTAATTAAGACTTACTGATGTAAAGTGAGACAGAAGGAAAGGAAAAGCCAAAGATACACATCGACTACCCACCTACCTAGCCAGTACGCCAAGAGTAGCGTAACTGAACTTGTTTGCAAAGACACCGATGTGAACAACTGTCTGTATAGACCAGAGGAGATAAGATAGGACAAGAAGGCCACGACGGTTTGCAGATACCTCTATACTGAGGTCAAACCATCCCACTTGCTACCCGAGCAAAGCAGCGGTCACAAGCTCCAGAGCACAGAGGCAGCACCAAGCCCCTCACCACGCAAACTCCATGCTTGACATGGGAGGGTGATGGGGGTACAGTGACCCTGAGGAGGTGAACCCCCCAGCACGCTACCCAAAACAGCCCAGTAAGCAAGGCTGGGGAGCAGGAACTGGCACTGAACTACTGTTCCAAGAGGCTCAGTCTTACTAAGAATAGGTGTATTTCGGCCTGAGACCTCGTCCTTGCATGCCTGATGCTCCCTTTACAGCTCTTTTCTACCGACTCCTGGCCTGCCCTGGCCCCTTAATTCAATTCTTATGAAGAGAGAATTTGGAAGGCGCCAGATAAATTTCCATTAATTGCTTGGCCACAAAATAAATTAGTGCTGAGTGGCCACATTAAGCTTTCTTTTGGATCAGGCCAATTTATGGTGAACCTCCGCTGGGATGAGAGGGGAGAAACCTCTCTCCCCCAAGGTCTGGCCAAAAAAGGCAGACCCTCTTCCTTCCACCAAAGCTCAAGAAAGCTCCTACATTTTGTTTCTAGCAACGCCCCAAACACTACCCCGTGGGCTGGGGGTCAGCGTGCAGCTTTCCATCCCAGGAGATAAAGAGACGGAGCACCTCCAGCACCCAGCAGCATCTCCCTCGCTTGCTCTGCAGCACACTACCTGTGACACAACGTCAGGCTTGATACAAATTCGCCTCCCTTCCTTGGTTCCTTGGCCTTTCCCACACCTTTCTTTACTCACTGGAAACAGAGATCCATGCAGAGGGCTTGGAAAGAAAAGGCCCCCTTTGCACATATATCCATCATTAACTCCACCGTGTTTTAAAACTCTGATACAGCTGAGCTTCATCTCCTACAAACTTCTTCTGAACCCCCTTGGGAGGAAAAACATTTAAAACGCTGGGCAATTTGAGCAGCTACGTGAAACCTAGTTCTGCTCAGAAAGAGCCCATCACACCAGAAGTAAACACAACCACTCCGAGGGATCGCTGCGCCTTTTACTGCTCTCCGGAGACAGGGACGCTCCTCAGGCTTGGCAGACTGCAAAGGGACACTTTTCAACAGTGGGTAATTACACGCCAGAGCCAACGTGCCTCACACAGAAACGAGGTGTCCTGGCACGCCGGTGTCCAGATACAGCGTGTGTCACTGCACTAGAAGCCAGACACAATACGCAGCAGGCAAGCAAGCACCTGCTTCATCGCGCCGCCGGAGCCGGGGCATGGCCATCCCTCCCCACCCGACGAAGCTCGTTCGGGATTAGGGTCAGGCGGGCGCAGAGCGGGGGACAGCCCTTCCCAGCAGAGCTGCAGCCCTGCGCGTTGGCTTGAGAGACCACCGGAGACCTGTGACTGTGACACAGCTGAGGAACCAGCGCCCTCACAAAAACAACGGCAGCAGCAAGTGTCAGAGGACTGCACCGCTGGGCTTTTTATCTCCAAGCAGACATCTTCAGGCTTACTTACAGGAAAGGCGCAGGATGCTAACAGACTGTCTCAGTATGAAGAAGGGCACAGAGAAACGCTGGCTGAAGGCACGAGCCTCTGCCACCCAAACCCCCTTATACTCTGCATGTGTGTTTGCTTATGAGTGCGCCCTCACCCCAAGGAGATCTCAGTCTCCTTCAGAGACGTACAGCACCTAATTTTAAAACCAGCAGACTGGCACAAAGTGTACAATGTGCTCCTATTTGGTCTGCACAAGACAGAGTATTTTTTGATAAATACTGTTCCCTAAGAGTGACCTTTGTTGTCATGCTCCCACGCCCGCCATGATACAGTCTTTGGCCATATAAAGTTACGCATGGTACTTGGGAAAAGCCCTATTCATTACCTTCCCTACGAAGCAACAGCCACCTGCTACCTCTGTCATTGGGAATCGCGTTCTAGAATAAGAAAACCAAAACACGCTCCCAAGAGCATATCCTCAAAATACCTACATTAATTTGTCACCGAAATCTAGCTTCCTATACTTTCAGGCATACAGCTTAAAGAGTCTGTAAACCTGGATACACAGAAACAACTGTACTCCTCCCAAGCACAGTCCCTCCAGAGAGCATCTCCCTCAGAGAGCAGCAGGTGAGAGGAAAAAGGGTGCAGAAAACACCTACTGCCCCAAACTCAAACAAAAAAAATCCAAACCAACCCTGCACGCATATCATAGAATCATTAAGGTTGGAAAAGACCTCTTAAGATCATCGAATCCAACCGTCAACCCAACACCACCATGCCCCTAAGGGCCTCATCTACACGTCTTTTAAATACTTCCAGGGTTGGTGACTCAACCACTTCCCTGGGCAGCCTGGTCCAAGGCCTGACCACTCTTACAGTAAAGAAATTTCTCCTAATGTCCAATCTAAACCTCCCTTGGCACAACTTGAGGCCACCTCCTCTCGTCCTATCGCTTGTTACTTGGGAGAAGAGACCAACACCCACCTCGCTACAACCTCCCTTCAGGTAGTTGTAGAGCACGATGAGGTCCCCCCTCAGCCTCCTCTTCTCTAGACTAAACAGTTCCCTCAGCCACTCCTAAGACTTGTTCTCCAGACCCTTCACCAGCTTCGTTGCCCTTCTCTGGACATGCTCCAGCACCTCAATGTCCCTCTTGTAGTGAGGGGCCCAAAACTGAACACAGTATTCGAGGTGCAGCCTCACCAGTGCGGAGTACATGATATATATGATGATGTATTTCAGTTTAATTGACCTAAGAGTTCATATAATCAGAAGACCGGTTAGAAGAGAAGGGATGGCAGAGAGGAAGCCCACCTCTGATACCCCAACTCTCTGAATTTTATCTGTGTGGGGAACAGCCCTGAGAGTGAGATTTGGACAATACTTGATTATGATGGCTGAACAGCATAAAGCTTGGCACAAAGAGTGATCCAGCTGGAAACAAATGCTTCCTTTCAAGCAGACTGACATGTGCTTGCTTTGAAGCTGTGGTAATTAGATACCTTGCAATAATGAGGGATCTATTCCAATGTCTACGGCAGCACAAAAGCCAGCAACTTTGTTTAAAACAGCTGAGATCACCAAGCTGTGGGCATCTCAAGAGGACTAGAAGGACCAAATAGTAAAGCTGATTTTCTTAAAAACAACAACAAAAAACCCCATACAACTGCACTTGAATCCATAGCAGACTCTATCAAAGCGAACATGGGAGCAGCGCTGGCATTGTAGATCTGATAGTTAAGGACAAAAGATGAACATACTTGCTAAGAGTAAGCTTTTGCAAGGCTAACTAGTTCAACTGGAAAAAGTTGACAACTTGAAGGCATGCAGACCTCTTCTGAGACTTGAAACTAGGAGCAGATATTCCAGATTGTACTGGAAATAAGCATACTGGCTACATGACAGGAGCCTTTTATAGTTTAGACTTGAAGCACCTCGAGAACTAAAATGCAAATCAGAAGACAGAAGGTCACAACCTGAATGAAAGAAGTGATCGGTAACTGGAAAAATTGCTTTAGTATTACATCACACAAAGCCAGTTGTTGCAGATAGAGCAGGAAAGTACTCCACAAGAAAAAACAGTAAAAAAAAAAATCCCACTGACCCGTGCGTCCTGCCAAGAAGCCTGGAGTTTTACCTAACTTTATACAGCAATTGTATAATCAATATGATCAATATGTTCATGTGCCTTCAGTCTCTAAAAAGAAATTAAAAGGATACCCATGCCCTTGACTCTCAGTAGTAATACATCAGCATTTGGAGGTTAAAAAAAGCAGTTACTTTTTCACACATTAAACGTCTTAAATACCTGACAGTGGCTCATAAGCATTTCAAGTTGCCCATATGCTAACACTTTAGAGGTCCTGAACAGTTAGAAAACAGCCATGTTTTTCCTTTTTTTTCTATTTACTGCGATACTTGGCTGGAAAGCAAGGCGGCAACTCCAGGAAGCCAAAAGGCAGTACCTGATGAGCATGTGGTAAGAATTTCAGATTACGAGGCTCAGACAGCAGTTTGACCTGTGAGAAATGGCATTGGAAACGACGGAAAAAAGGTGAAGGACAGGGGGGTGGGCTGCCCTTCAGCAACAGGAATTTGGATGCCCTGCTAGGATGTTACAACATGTCAGCCTATGGTTTTAGGATTTCAAAATCCAGCAAGATATCTGCTATTATTTTTAATTAGGACTTAAAAAAAAAAAAGCCTTACTAAGCAATTTTAGCATCACTGAGAGTGAGGAGTTTCTGAACAGATTCCCAGAGTGCTTGGGAAATTGCAGAAGACAGAAATAAGGACACTGCAAGGGAGTTATCTCCGGACCCTGACGCACAGCAGCCACGGCTGGAGAGACGTGCTCCAGGGACAAGAGGGGGAAGGACAGGCTGTGCGAGAGCACTAGCAGCGCGCTCCAGTCTTCCCTCTCCTTTCACCCCCATGCAGACACAGCAAGAAGCACATGTGACAGTGAGAAACAGTTCTCTAACAATCATATCGAGCACTTATTTCATTGACGAGATGCTATTTTCCCCAGCAGTGGGACCCTAAGCCCAAAAGTTTAAGAGGCTCCAATACTGAAAACTCACTGTATCCACCAGTGACCTACATCAAGCCTCTCCTCTCCTTCTGCTTCACCTTCCTTCTTGAGCTCTCCGCCCTGCCCTACTTTAACAGAGATTACTTCAGCTAAACCACGTAATAGTTTTACAGAGAGGACTCAGCTAGGACTGAAAACTTGCCACATCTAGTTGGAAAAGTGGAATAAACAGCCCAAACTAAAGGTTTCCATGGCCAGCATCAGCTGTGAGGCGATAGTACGCTAAGCTATCACAAACTCTTGTATCTCAGACGCCTACCATGCAACCGCGGCAAAAAATGAAAGTGAGTCAGGGACTAGCATAATAGCGTGTTTCTCTCTACAGCAGCCAGCAGAGTAAGAATAATAATAAGGAAAAAAAAAAAAAAAATCACAGCCATTTATCCCTAGATGTAAAAACTAGGAATGAGGAAAGCAATTTTACTCAAAGTAGGGAAGCAGCTCTTCAAAAGGAGAGGCACAGTTTTCTCTACGTTTCTCTTCCGAAGAGATTTACCCGCAGGATTTCGTCCCTGTTAACACGACCGAGGCTTTCTCCCCCCTTCCTCCCCAATTAAACCGGACATCTATCACGCTCAGACTGGAGGAGCGGCAGATCCCGGGGGATATGCCGAGATCCCGGCTCTTCCCATCTCCACGCCTCCCTCCAGGCGTTTCAGACACCCGTGGTGCCGTGCCCCCCCCGCTGGCAGAGCGGGCAGGACGGCAGCAGGCGGGCATTACTACGAGGCTACAACCCAGCCAGCGGGATCCACCTACCACTCGCCGCAGAGGCTGAAAACAACCTACTTTTGATAAACGAAGGCTGCCAGCGGTCTGGCAGAGGAGGAAGGCAGACCGTGCCGGTTTTGTTTAAAGCCAGGCTCTTCAGGGAAGACTTCGCACACAGAAATTGCTGCATGCCTATAAAGAGGTTACACTCAAAACATGGGCGGACGATCTCCGCAAGTCGGAATGCAGATTTATCTTGAATATTTTGCACAGTGTAAGATAAAGGGACTTCTCTGAGCCTTTATGCCTACTGATATTTCATTAAGTGTTTTCAAAGGCTATGTTTTGCTGAAGATGCAACTGCACGTAGCCGGAGGAATCCGATCCACGCACTAATTTCCTCCACGAATCCGCGATAGGGTTTAACGCGACCACTACTGCGTATCCTTCACTGAAAAATGGTTTCCCCACAAATAGGAAAGCGGGTTTTCTAGAAATACTGCATAATGAGTCATCGACTGCAGGCAGTTAAACGCCAGGCACCTTCTGAGCAAGGACAAAAATAACAGCGGAACAAAAATAGCCATTCACTTGGGGGGGGGGGGGAGGGCGAGGAGACCCGCTGGGAGGATTCATTCTCAAAACTTCCCCCAGCTGCCCTCCCCCACCGTTCACCGCAGACCCCCTCCCCGCCCAGCTGCTGCGGGGGTGGGCAGCCCGGGGGCCGGCGGGCAGCGCTGTCCCCGCCTCGCCCCCTCCTCCTCCTCCGCCGCCGCCCCCTCCCGCTCCCGCTGCCCCAGCCGCTCACCCATCTCCAGGGCCTGGTTGTACTTCTCCAGGGCGGCTGGCAGCTCCTGGCGCTCCCGCAGCGCGTCGCCCTCGGCGCGGAGCCGCCGCGCCCGGCTCTCGGCGCCGAACCACTTGTGCAGCAGGTTGCCCAGCACCACGTTGACCCGCGGGCGGGCGGCGGCGGCGGGCGACGGCGGCGAGGCGGCGGGGGTCGTCTCGGCGGGGCGGCGCGGGCGGTGGCAGCGGCCGCAGTCGCCGGGCTCGGCGCAGCGGCGGCAGTGGGTGTGCCCGCAGTGCAGGGTCACCGGCTCGCACAGCAGCCGCCGGCACAGCGGGCAGGCGAAGAGCTCGGGCGGGCGGCAGCACGCCGGGTCGCCCAGCCCCTCGCCCTCCGCCCCGCCGCCGGGTCCGCCGCTCCCCCAAGGCGGGAGGCGCAGCTCCTTGTCGCGGATGCTGAGGGCGAAGCTCTCGGCCAGCTCTCGCAGCTCCTCGGGCCGCAGCCGCGCCAGCCGCGCCGCCGCGCCGTAGGCGTCCAGCGCCTCGGCCATGCGGCCGGCCCGCGCCAGCGCGTCGGCGCGGCGGAGGCACAGGCCCCGCTCGGGCTGCGGCAGCCCCGCCAGCTCCGAGCCGTAGATCTCGGCCGCCAGCTCGAAGTTGCCGCCGCGGAAGGCCTCCTCCGCCACCTGCAGCATCTCGGCGCAGGGTCCTCCTCCCCCCGCCGCCGCCGCGGCAGCGGCCCCGGCCCCGGCGGCGAGGGGCAGCGCGCAGGGCCCCGGGCCCAGCTCCATGCCCGCGCGGCGCCGCCGGCCCCGGGCCGCCCTACTCCATGCCGGGCCCGCGGCGCTGCCGACTCCGGCTCCTTCCTGGGAGGGGACGGCGACGGAAGGGAGGGAGGGAGGGGGCGGGTCACATCGCTGCAGCAGGGGGGCGGCTCCCGGGCGGGGGGGGGGGGGGTAACGGCGGAGGGGCGGGGGGAGATGGGGGGCGGCTCGCACCGCCCCCGCGGGCCCGGCTCCCGGCTTATGTAAGGGGCGGCGGGTTGTGTAAGCCGCCTCCGATCGCCCTCCCCCGGGGCGGCGGCGCGGCAGGGCCGAGGGAGCGTCCCTTCCCTCTTTCCCCCTCCGGGCCCGCCCGGCGGCCGCCGCCGCCAGGTGCCGGTGCCGCACGTGCCCGCCCGCCGCCGCGCCGCCCCGCCCGCACGTGCGCCCGGCCCGCCGGCAGCGGCGGCGGCTCCCTGCTGCTGCGGGAGGCGGGCGGGGCGGGGCGGGGGGGGGGTTTCCGCTGCGCGGCTCCCGCTGGGCTCAGCCTCTTCCTTCCCGTTTCCTGGTGCCCGGCCTTAACCGCTTCCTCGCCGGGGCTCGTCGCCCCGCCCCTCCCGCCGGCCGCTGCGCTGGTGCCGCCGCCGGGCCCCCTGCGGCGCCGGAACCGGGACCCCCTCGGCGCCGCCCGGCTGCGGGGGGCGGCCCCTCCGCACGGGGCAAGCAGCACCGCACGGGGTGGGTCGGGGTCTGTTACCGGTTACTGTTTGGTTGTATTTTCCTGGTGCCCGGGAAAGCAAGCACGTGTTCTCTCTTAAATAAAAAAATAATAACAATAAAAAAATTTCCCAAACCCCACAACTCTGAGAAAAAATCCTTTTCTGTAAGTGGCAGCCTTGCCAGCTCAGCTTGGGATCTGCGAGTCGTGCTGAGCGCTGGCTTGTGCATCGGCAGCAACAATAAAGATAATGCAGCTGGAAGTTAGTTAATCATGCGTGAGTCAGAAAGGAATCCAACTTGCTCCGCAGGAATAACAGGAGTAAAAAAAAAAAAAAAAAAAAAAAGAAAGCAACGTTTATTTTAGGCACAGCTGTAAACAAACCGTTCGGAGGAATGGCGAGCCTGTCACTCGAAGGAGGTGGTACCCATGTCCAGCCGCTTCTTGGATTGCAGCTGGACAGCGGAGGGTATTCTGTTTTTTGCCTCTCTCCTGCCAGGCCATAAGCCCCTAAATGATGGCCGCTTAGCCTGTGTTAGGAAAATCTCATTCCTTAATTATTGTACCAATTAGTCTTTATAGTATGAAATGTATCAACTTCCTTAATAGTAGGAAATTCTATTAACTTTCTTAAGATACATATAGTTTACATCATATACTGCATAGTCATGCTTAAGTAAACATCAATATTCATGGTGAAGTAAGCATGACCAAAGGACCCCAGCTCATGGCAAGGAGGAGCACGACAGCCCCCACCCGGAAGGTAAGGACCTTTGTTTCTCAGAATCTTAAAGCCATCCATGAAGGATAAAGGATACCCCTGGGCTACTGAGGTAACGCCAGCACCCTAGCCCCTCTGACATTTCTGGGATGACCTCCCCTAATCTGTCATCACAGATAAGAAACTGTAGCAAGACTGACTCCAGGGATGTGTAGATCAATAAAGCAGCAGGCGGATGATGGCCGCAGAACTATAGTTGCTTTGCAAAACAATGTGTGCGTGTTAAGTTGTTCCATGACTTACCCATTTTGCACTATTAATGTTTCTAATAACGGTTCTTTGAGCGCTGCTCACCCACTGGTCTGACACTTGCACCACCCTCCTTGGCCCAAGGTTTCTATCCAGAAGCTGACCTCAGCATCCTACCGCTATTTCATAATTCTTGAAATTTTCACTTGGAATTACGATGGGATTGAATCCCATTGCTATTTTATCAAAGACAGGGGGATGATCCATCACAGAGAGGACAGAAGCGGTGCGGCTAGTTCAGCTCTGCCGTATCAAGGACAAGCCACAGGATCTTGGACGGACAATGAAAATGTGGACTCGCTGCTTGGGCCACCCCCCAACGTTATTCTCTGGTTCCTGGGACCCTGACAAGGAGCTGCAGCATTTTTGCTGATTGCTCCCGTCCCGCTCCCCCGGCCATTAGGCTCTTTGGCTGGGAAGTCCCCAGCAGCCCTCCTTGCTTTCCTGCAGAAGGAGGCAGCAGGCGAGTCTATCCTGCCACGCCGCTTTTCCCCATGTGTCTTGGGGTTGCTGTGTGACGGCCCTTCACCTCCAGTCGTCCCTTCTGACGGGCGGCTGGGGGGCCCTGGCTCAGGTGGGGTATTGAACATGGCCAGTCAGGTCCTCCATTTGCTGCTGCGCTTGTGTCGTGCCATGCCGTGCCGGTGTGCTGGGATGACTACGGTCCTTTCCTCATCAACGCATAGCAGGTGCTTCTAGAAGAACCTACCGCTAAGGAAGGCTACTACTTTATTTAGCAATGCAATCAATAGCCTCTTGGCATGCAGCCTCTATTTCTTCCAAGACATCTATTTGCGAGGGAACAGAATTACCTCGCTGCTGTTCAAACTGACTCAGCGTGCCATCTCTTTCCTTCCTCCCATGTACAGGATTGCTTGCCACCGGCGTCTGAGCACACCTGCGTCGCCCTTCTCCTTGGTGCCTATTTTGGGGGCCATGTTCTTTCGCATGTCTTCTTGCTCCAGAACATGGTTCACTTGTACATCTAGCCACGGCATTACCCTGCACTTGTATCTGCTGTTTCCCTATCTAAGCAACAAAGCCACTTTCATACAGCTCCCTTTTGCAACACCGGTAAGAATTCCCTGAGCCTGAGCGTTAATACGTTGCAGGAAAGAATGATCACCTAAGAAACAGCAAGAAAGAGAGGGAAAGAAACTAAAGTAAAATTATTAATGATCTATACTTACGAAGCTCATGCTTCTCACTGTAGTTATCGTTAGTATGCCCAGGTTATTCATCCAAAGTCAGCGAACATGACAGAGCAGACTACTGCCGAGAAGTTCCAGTGGAACGGATGCCCTATGACATGGTCGTGTGGTTTACGGTTTCTTGTTGGACGAACTACGAGCGACTGATTGTGACAGCCACAAAGCAGAATGGATTTTTCATAAAGGATCTGAAAGCTGACTGAAACACCAACATTGATTTATAATTTTTATTAGAAGAAAAGCTGTAGTTACTGTGTAGGATTGAAATGTTGCCTACCACAGGAGATGAAGGACCTCCTCTTGTACTCACCAAAACCATGGAAAAACTTCTGCTGGCTTCATCATCTTAAAAGCCCCCCACCATCACCCAAATTAGCCACCGTGTGGCAGGTTGTTAGAGGTGCTCCCCGTTAGCAGTATTAGTTTCCTGTTAATAGTATGCTTCCACTTAGGAGTGGCCTCATCACGCTCTCTCAAGCGACACGCAGAAGTCCATCCGCTTTCCAAGGGGAGAATTACAGGTGCTTACTCCACTGAGTCACTGTTACACACCTCAAAGCTGACATGAGGTTTCCTTTAAGTTTGTAGCCTAATTTTCAACTTCTTCCCCAGGCCCAGCTTTCCCAGGGTTTTCCCCAGGGTAGAATTTTACTTGAAGTTTGAAGGGGAAAGGAGGAGATGAAGCAACTTTGAAATGACAGCATTTACATATTTGGAGGACATTTTTAATTCCTCTAACACTTTTCTATTCCCAGGTAGTTTGAAGTGTTAAACTCCAGTTTGTTTTGATGATCTTGTGCAGGAAATCTGTCTGTTATTGTTTCGGAATAAGTTAATTAGGATATAATCAGTGCACAGGCACACACACACGTACCACGCTAAAATGTTACTGAAGTTGTAAAGTCAAAGACACAAAAATTAGGATACAGCATAATTAAGGCTGTGTATGCTTATTTAATGTCTCCTTCATGCATTAACCTGATACGATTTTAATTAATCACATACTCTTTTCTCTACAGGATGCATGCCACAGGAAAGAAGATACTCAGTTAATGGACATCCAAACAGTAATGTTCTCCCTAGTCACTGTGCAGTCCCCTGCACCTTTTAATTTGTATTATTCACACCTTGCTGCAGTAGCAGAATTATAAATTTCCCCATGTGCTTTTTCATAAAATTCAGGGTACAGCGTTAGAATATTCACAAATACGCGCACACTGACATTTTCAACAAGAGCATGAGTCAAATGGAATAATAGCACACCCTTTAACGGCTGGGAAGTTGAGGTACAGGTGAATTAAGTCCAGAGTGGCCACTAACTTGGGGCACTCGATTTAGTGGATGAAATTTCAGAATCTGATTTTTCAGATACGCAGATTTTTTCAGAAGAACAGCCTTCTTCGGTTGAGCTGCACTGGACGGAGGTGCTGAGACTTTGGTCTGAGTTTGGGCCTCAGCTTGAGCACTCTGAAAACGAGAGCTATACAATCAGCGATCCCCCTCCCAAGGCATGATGTAAATGCCTTACACTTTGGCACAAAGAAAACCCACAGCAGAGCGCAGAATGCAGTCCTGCCAGCCAGCACTCAACTGCTTTTCTCCTTCCCTAATCATTGCCTCATTTATTACAAGCTTTCCAGCTTTCAGAAGAAAAGGTCACTATATGATTACTACTAAAGTCTTTGTCAGCTTAATGAATTTGCCCCAGCTGAAATAGCAGAAATACAATTTTCTTTTTTTTTTTTTTAAGAAAGCTTTTTTCCAGAAGTATCACTTTTATAAGAAAGTTGCAGGGTAGTGCCAGTCATGAAAAAAGGTGCTAGCTAAAATCTATTGATGGTAAACATAATGAAGATTTTTTTTTCCCCCAAAAGATGTGTAATATGTTAATCCAGCTGCTGTGAATCACAGGAGCTAGGACTGTTTCTGGAGGTTCTCACACTTCCTTGCAACGTCCCAGACACAGAGATGGATCTTGTCTTTTCAGCATGACACATGTGTATCGTGTACAGAAGATATTATGCTTAACTACATCCTGCATGGGCTGACTGAAGATTAAACAGCTTAATAATTGTCCAACAAATCATTAACACATCCTATGATGCAAAAGGAGCCAATTAAGCGTACTACTGCATTCCCTTCCAATAGCTGCTGCGCAGAGCAAGCAGCTCCTCACGCCGAGAGAAGCACTGTTAAGAAAACCCCCTTCCCTAACTATTTTATCAATCAGTCTTTATAATATGAAAGTGTATTAACTTCGTTAATGTATGTATTAGTTCACACTATACACTGTAATGTAATGAGGTAGTGAACTTTTACTGGAGACTGGTATTGTTCATGCGTAAGTAAAACAAACTAAAGGACAGCCCAGTCCTGGAAATAAGGACTTTGCTTCTTGGAAGGTTAGAGCTGTCCATGAAGTATGAAGGATACCCCAGGACAATCAAGATACTGCCAGCATCCTACCCCCTCTAACACATCTTTGAAACCCTCCCAGCGTTGTCTAGCCTCGTAGATAAGTAACTCTAGAAAGACCAACTCCAGGGATGTCTGGATCAGACAAGCAGCAAGAATGCTGCAAAAATATTGTTGCTTTGCGACGTTTTACTATGATTAGTAATTGGTAGTGTGGATGTTAGTGATTAGTCAAGTCATGTTGTACCTCAATGTTTGAAGGGTACAAGAACCCTGTGTGAAACCACATCCAGGGTGCCCCAGTTTGGCTGGGCCACCTCATGCACATGAATAAATATTTACTCTTGTAATTCTCTATCTTGCATCCAAGCCTCTCTCCTTGGTCGGCACGGTCCAGTTGCGAATTTTCCTGACCTACTTCCTAATCGGAGGGTTACAGGGAGGGTGACGCCAGCAGTAGCGCCCGGTGGGCTGGGGAGTGGCTGCCGTCCCTGCACACGCACCTGTGGACGCGGTTAGCTCATCTGAAGGAGGTCTCTCAGATGCTTTGCTATTTCCTAGCATAGGGTCAAGGAATTTTTCAGTCTTGTTCAGTATGGATCAGCGTGGATTTTCAGAATCACAGATATTTTCCGTTGTGCTGGTTCACATGCCTGAAGAAATAGCAAGACCTGTGTTTCTCTCTGTTGCTGTCACCATCAGGGCTTCTGGCAGGCACAGGGTTGGAGTGGGACGTCCTCTTGTCAGGCACTGATCTCCATCCACCTCTGGATACCCGGGGTCAGTTTGCCCACCGAGCGGGAGGGAGTTCTGCAAGCAAATCCATAGTGAAAATGGGTCAAGTTACACCTGTGTTGCAATCCCTGTTTGAACTGTGGCTTAGCAAAGCCCCGCTCACACTCCTTCGGACTGCTGCACGTGCTTAAGTGCCGCAACACCCGGGCCAGGCTGAAAGCTAACGGCCCAGCATTTACCCCAGGTGGGTGGAAAGCGCTGTCGCCCAGGCTGATGTCGCACCAGGGCGTCCTGAAGTTCAGTGAGATGACACACACCACAACAAGGGACCCTTCTGGCATCTGGCATTGAGCTCGTTTTAAAAAGCAGGAGAGCGCACTGCAGTTGGGGGCGTCCCAAATCCCTTCTGGTGCCAGCTGCCCACATGGGTGGTTGTCCAGCCGGATGGTGGGCACAGCAGGTGGCATCTCCGTGGGTACCGGAGATATCTATCGGTGTCAGGGGGCCTCTCCCATTTCTGGAGTGCTGCATAAACATTTTTCAGGGAGATGGGCTGCCTTGGAAATACGGACATTTCTCAAGCTACGCTCTCTCCCAGTCTCTAGGACTTCATTATCTTCTCAGATGTTTTATCTCACTCTTGTCATGCTTGACTTTTGCATACATATAATCTTACATATCTTTTCACATGGTATCTTTTCACTGAGAGACATCTTGTTTTCTACTACTATTAGCTGAAAAAGGACCCACAGAAATGTAGCACTTTGCCCCGTTTCAGAAGGGATTCCCTTATAGTTTTACAATGTTGATGTGACACCGCACACCAGCAAGTCTTCTCTGAGACTGTGCTCTGGAACAGATTTTCTAGGAGCCTGGAGAAGGACATCCTGGTGGTGTGCTCGAGCACCCTATCTCTGATCATGACTTCCCGCGGTTTGTGTGCTGAGGCCCAGCTACTACCCTCATTAATATCGTCACGGGGGCTTTCATTTCGGGAGTGCTGCCTGGGATTCACCAAAGGCAAAGCTGGACCTCAAATGTGAATTCTTTCCCCACTTTAAAATTCTTGGTCAGTTGCAATCCAGCATGAGAAATGCAAATAACATCAATTAGATGCACGCATGAGATACTGTTTTGCCTGCAAGAAACTTTCTTGTCCTGTTTTGATCGCTTCTTTACTATGAGTCAGCCTATGACACATTTTCATGAAACTCCCAGACATTATGCTTACAAAATTAAATGTGGGTCAGATGGGAAAAACATTATGAAGAGCTGACAGTGTTAAGGCAGAAAAGAGATGACGTTCCTACAGGTGGAGAGCAGTGCAATGTCTTGTTCCCCCTGGAAACTACTGATCGCTGGCTTCGTGACCCCACTCGAGGAATACTCTGGGAGTCCATGCTGCAGCAATCCAATTTTAATGGTAAAGTGATTCCTGGTAAGGTGTTCAGCATGGGGCCCCTCATAGAGCACCCATCACCTTGAACTTCACTGCTATCATCAACTCAAGCATTAGAAACCTCCTGATGACACCCCTGGCCCTTAAAGTTTTGCAGTCTACAAAACGCATAGGTAGGTTGGAAGATAAAATATGGAGAGAACATAGCAAAATAATAATACGTCTGTTGTTCTTTGCCAGTCAAGAGCAGACAGGACAAGGCAAGTTTCCACCTCCTAAACAATGAGTGTGTTTGTCCTTTTTTTTTTTTTTTTGGCAGAAGCAAGTATTGGAAGGAGAGTGTAGTCATTTTTCATATTTTGATTAAACGCTGATTTTGGGTCGCCATAGCAGAGCAGGCTGCTTCAGCGGAAAGGTCAGCCATCCTGTTCTGCAGGGTGCGGCCGAGGGGATGAATTTCATCAGCCTGTCCAAATCAGGGCATCTCTATTTCTGAGTCAGAGCCTTCAGTTTTTCCGCTCAGCAGGCCGCGCTGTGGAAACGTACGCTCAGGGAAGATCATTGGATGGTCACTGGGGGACTTGGAGAGGGAGTTGGCTCCAAACATCTCAGCCGAGAAGGCAAACTGGATGTTTGCTGCCCCAGGAATGAAAATCCGTGTGCCAGGACTCTCCTGCAGCGGGAGGAGGCGGCGGATGCCAAGCCAAGATGAAGAGTAAGGTTACATGGCAGGGGTCAGCAGGGATGATGGTGTCACCCAGCCAGGAGGTGTGGTTGCACATATCTCTCCAACTCAGCCACCAGGACCCAGGCAGGACCGCCTGCCTCCACCACTGGTGATCGGGGAGGGCGGCAGCACCGTGGCCACCTTCCCCACCAGAGAAATGGCCTTCACCAAGGGAGTGTCCATTACCGCAGAAACCAAAAAGCCGGACTAAACAAAGCTATGGAGGAGACTGAGGGAGGTTTCTGCTTACACAGAAGAGGTGAGGCAGTAAGAGGACCCGAAGGAGGAATAAGAGGGTAATGAAGAAAAAGGGCAGGAGGCTTGAACAACTGATTAGTGAACGGGCACCATCAGGAAAGAGATCAGTGCCAGAAAGCATTTGGGAATGGCATGGCTGAGACTGGGAAAATAATACACGAGTGTGAACAGACGTGAGATCTTGTCTGGAAAACACAGTGCAGGCAGGAATAGAAATATTTAGACAAAGCCTGAACATTAGGATCAAACCATAGGAAACTGAGATTACAGGTCTGAGTAACAAGTAGTACAGCGATATGGATGGTTGTGATCAAGTGTGAAAAGATCTAGCCTTTTGGCCATGGCTAGATACCCACCAAGGGCTGTTAGGAGGACACATCATGATGACTTACTTTAGCTGCAGGGAGGAAGAAGGTAATAGCTGAAGCTGTGTTTGAGGCTGACATTGCCTAGAGGGGCACCAGAGACGAAAGCCAAGAACAGCTCTGAGGGACAGCATCCTTCTGCCCCAGGACGGAATGGATTAGGACCTGAAAGAAAGGGGAATCAGGAGGCAATGGTCACAAAGCTTCCACGCATGACAGGGTGTAATGGCAAAACACATTGTGTAGGCGACAAAAAAAGATTGGGGGGGGGGACCTAAAGTAGAATTAGAGGAAAATAAAAGCCAGTGGCTCTGGTATTTGGTACTGATGGTATTTGGAGGTGAAGGGGCAAGCAGGCAGGAAGGGCAGCGCTCTGTGGAGCGGGGCTGGCCCATCTGTTGTGTGACGGGTGCAAGAGGTGATGTTTTCCACGTAGGCTGGTGGGTAAGAGAAGGCAGGAGGTGAGAGGCTACAGTCGCTGGGGAAGGAGAGGCTGAAGACGGCAAGCAGTTTTAAGCTTCCACGGCAGCAGTGCCATGGGGGGATGAACCACAACAGGCTTTTTCAAATGACTGAGATGTCTTCTCAAATGTCTTTTTGCTTTGAAGAAATGAGCAAGATTCTGAGTGGAGAGGATTTTGAGAAAAAAAACTGAGTTCAGCCACAGGACCAGAAAGATGGAAGAATGGAAGAAGAGGAGAAAGAGGTAAAATGCTTGCTTTGTTGGATATTTTTTTTTTTAACCTACCTTCACTGGATTCATGCATTAATTACTGAAGAAAAGCAAAATCACTTTAGGGAGTTGGCAGCCAAAGATAAGGTTACGTGCGTGTAGGTTGGCTCAGATGCAACAAAGATAATCCTTTATGCTGCTTTACTCAACATCTTCATCCAGATTCATTGGGTGTTATCCAGCCAAGAACTGATCAGTTTTAAGATTGATCCAGATTTTAAGGAAGGCAATAGTAAAACTTCAAAGGATTAGATCAGCCCCTTTAATGAAATATCTGACAGCAACTCTGTCTATCAAAAGGACTGCGCAAGCAAAATGTGGGTATCAGCTCTGTCATAAACAAATGGATGGATATTTTGTGAATCACTCTGTCTGGGAGCTAAAGAAGAGCACTGGAAAGTGAATGCCAGTTTAATAATCACCATCTCCCCAATTAAAACTAATGATTTGGAAAGAAGCAAGACGAGAAGAGAAAAACACTTCTGTGATTAATTCCTATTGCCGTGTGTTAGCTAGTAAGCAAACCTTTTGGAAATTGAATGAGTACAAAAATAGGGGTAGGGAGTTTGTAGCCATTTTGATTCAACGTATTTTTTAATGAATGCAGCAGTGATTAGAATGAGTAAAACCATGTTAAGAATCTCTTCCATCAAGGTATTTAGAACGAGATCTCTTAAAACCATTAAGGTCTCCAGCGAAATTTACTCTGAACAGCTAGCAGGGCCACGCAGAGCCAGGTAGAGCTTTCAAATGTGTGTGAAGCTCATACATAAAGCTTGTCCTTCTACTCATGCAACCACACGAGTAAAAATTTTGTAGTTTCTCAGTCACAGAAACACATGGTACTTACTTTTAACAGCTATAGGGAGATGTATTTTAAATGGCTATCCCTATAAAGTCCTGATACGGAATAGCCACAGCTGACTGCTAAAGCTGACCATTAGTTTACATGTTACGACACGAATCAGCCCTTTTTCAGCCTACTCTCAAGCAACCTGTGCACGATACATAGTCTACCTTTATTCTCCCTGCATACATACACACATCTATTTTGTGGTTTTATTACACTAGAAATCAGCAGACTCCACGCCACTCTCGTCTCTTCTAGCAGTCTCTTCTCCCCAGGCTGCTTGGCTCAGATCCTCTATAAACATTACTTAGACACTGTCTTTCAACTTCCTTATTTTTCTAGGTGGGGCGGCAAGCCCAACCCTTCAATAGAGTCAGCAGATTTCACGTACCATGAAGTCAATGCCAGCTAACCAGGCAGAGTAGTGCAGGCAGGTGTCACTGATGACTTACAACTACATTCAAGACTAATTAGTTCCAAAGTGTGCTGTACCTCACTAGGCAGGTCAACTGGCTCACTTCAGACTGAAATTCAAGCTGGTCGCTAAGAAAAAGACTCACAGTGTCTGGAAACCTAATCCTTGCATCTCTGGTTTGTCAGGTCAAAGAGAACAAACAACAGTGCTGTTAAGTGTGAATAGATGGAGGTGGTTTACAGAAAGATGCAGACTGCTGCTACACAGCTGCAAAATTAAAGGTCTTCTGGATACTGTGCCCGTGGTTTAGATTTACACCACAAGGGAATAAAAGAGCTCTTAATGCCTCTCTCTCTTATTTCAGGCTTGGTCAGCCTGACTTGATTCTTAAAGCAAATTTCTGGAAACAGAGATTGAGAAACAAAGCAGTGCAATTTTTTTTTACATTTATCCCTTTCCATTTCTCTTGAGCCCACGTATCATGGGACTGACACACGAGGTCAAAGTAGCTGAAAAAGCTGCTGTTGAAAAGCTGACGGTGCTTTTGCAGCGCATGCCAGGAACGGAGCCTTATTCCATGGAGGGTTACAGGAGTGGTGATATACGTGAGAATATTAGGAAAGGCAGAAACCCCACTGCTACAAGTCAGTCCCAGTTTTTCCTACCTCTAATGATTGTTATGGTAAGGTGCAGGATCCTCCACCGGCATTATGCCAGAACAGACATCGCATCTCATCTCCTGGCTGTAGCTAACTGAAGCATCCCGAGTTTCAACAGACGAAGCTTGAAGAAAGTTTAGACAAGAAATAAATAATAAATATTTAACTGTGATGATAATGGAAGGTAATTAAAACCAAGACATTTTACTAAGGGCTGTGATGACTTCTCCATTAACGGGCCTTTGTAAATTCAGGTCAGATTCCTTTCTCCTCCCTTCCTAAATGTGCACCCGTGGTCAAAATAGAGTCAATTCAGGAGTACTGTTTAATGGCTGTGTGATGCAGAAAGCCAGAAGAGATTATTATGGAGCCTCTGTACAACCTGTGAACCACTCAGACGCAGATCCCTAACGCAACTTTCTTCTAGTCTCTCTGCGCTTGTTCTGGTTGGAAGGTCTCTCTTGGAGTTGTGTGCCCATGTTTGGGTGAAGTTTCACTCGGGGCTTGCACAGTGGCATTAATATTGCCCTGTCTTCACCAGAAATCCCTGAGTACATGCCTAAATAACAAATGCTAAGCACAGGAGTGGTGACAACGCTTGACTCGCTGCCAGAAGATCTGCGTAAAAGCATTCACAGCAGGGCAGCTTAAGGGTATTCTGATTTAATTTAGAACTCAAACATAATTTTTCTTAATTAACAAAAAATACTCTCATTGTTTCCAGAGTCTGACCCTGGCCCCCCTCCCAACCCATAAAACGACCAAAAAAAACCCCATGATAGGCCAAATAAGCAATGATGATGGAAGCTAACCATTACCCGTTTACAAGGATTTTCTCCATGCACATTTCATTACCTTCACACAAATACCTTATGGCTTCTGCAGCTGTAAAAGGATTATTAACAGAGTGGCTTGCGCTCCCACCACACACTGAACACCCCAGTCGCTATGTGGGTGTCAAGCTTCAATCAAGGCAATGCACAGCAGCCATCGAACACTTACTGTATATCTCTGAAAGGCACAGCACATGCACAGTGCCGTTCAGATGTGCCGTTCACTGTCCTCCAGTGAAACTGGGTCCATAGCGGTGGTGCTCCAGATTAAAAACCTGCCAGTGAGTCAACAGCATGAGCTGCCAAGCCAGAGGAACTTCCTGACAAGTGAAATTGCTGTTTGTGTTTTGCTCAGCACGTCACACCCAGTATATGTTACTTGGAAAACAGCGTGTGAGCAGGAGATCACATTGCCTGGGTAGGAAGCTGCTGGTGGAAAACAAGGTAAGGAGGTCAAGAGTACAGCCAAGCAAGCGTTGCTTCGTTTGTGTTTCAAAGAGGGGATTTTGGGTGCGAGGAACTCTACAAGGGGCCTTGCTTGCATGCCAAGGGGGTTGGAGAGAGTAATGTTAATCAGGTGGAGAGAAAAGGCTAGCAGCAGATAGGATCACGTAAGTGTCCTTTTCTAGCCCACTTGCAGTGAATGGCATTTGGCCAGCATTTCACCTTCTGCATGGGTCACCTCATGGAACTACAACAGGCATGTTCCATGGGCTCCTCCTACTCCATACAACTTCTGTTTTCAAGAGAAAAAGGACAGAAAGATGAAAGCAAGAAGTAAGTTGAGGAAAACTATGCTTACTGCCTATCCAGACCGTAATAACAGAAAAATGTGCGTTGGAAAGGATCTCTGGAGATCATCTATTCCAAACCCTGCTCAACACAGGGCCAAACTCAAAGTTAGATGAAGGCACTCACTCGAGAAGGTTGCTGTGTACAGCCAAGTTTCACACACCTCCAAGGACGGCGATTCCTCAGCTGCCCTGGGCACCTGCTCCAGCACTGACCCACCCACGCTGTAAAGAGCCTCTTTTCTTATATCCAGACAGAGTTTGCCAAACCTTGTGACCGCTGTCTGTCATCCTTGCAGCTGCAAGAATATTCCATCTTTTCTATAGCCAGCCACCCATTAGGTAGTTGAAGAACAGAGTCTATACAGCCGAGGAACATACCGTATATAAAAGGGATAGGAGGAGGTAAGTTAACATTCTATGTGCTCCCCAGCAAATCGGTCCCTACCCTGCGCTGATGCCTGGGATTGTTCTGCCCCAGGTGCTGAACCCTGCACTTCTTGTTGAGCTTCATGAACTTTTCGCTGGCCCAATGCTGCTCTACCATCCAGCATAGCAAACCTTTCCCTGCCCAACATGCAATTTAATGTCATCTTCAAAATGGCTGAAGGTGCGCTCTGGCTCATCATCCGAGATCAGTGATGAACATATCAAACAATACTGACCTCTTGTATTGACCTTGGGACGCTCTGTTTGCTACGCCGTGCCACCTGGACATTGAGCCATTGATTACTTACCCTTAAGTCCAGCAATTCAGCCAACTTTCAATCCATCTTCCAGTTCCTTCAGCCAGCCTGCATTTCCTCAGCTTTCAAGAGTCCTGTGGGAGACCATGTCAGAAGTAACTTTAGAGAAAAGATAAACAATATCTGCTGCTGTCCCCTTGTCTCCAGAGAGAAGGCAGCCAGGCCGCCCAGGTGTGATGTGCCTGTGGTGAAGCTGTGCTGACTGATCCCGATGGCCACCTGGTACTTCACGAGCCTGAAAATGGATTCCCAGGGCACGTGCTGTGCAATCCTTGCTGCCCAAGGGTCAGAGAGGAGGCTGACTGCCCTGGTGCTCCCTAGATCCTCATTCATTAGTGTTAGCCTTTTTCCCATCATCAGGGAGGTCTCCATGATTTTCTACTGATGATCGGCAGCAGCCTTGCACTCACATCACCCTCTGCATGAACATCCTTCAGCTCCAAGCATTTGTGAGAAAACTGCGTGCAGTATATGAAGACTTGTGCAGTGCATTAATACACATACCATAACAGAACAGAATCACACAGATAAATTCTTCCTGGAATCAAGGCTGAGGTGAATGGAATTCTGTGTCCTCGCTTTATTTGGACGCATGCTCTTCACACATTCACCACCAGAGTGAACCAGTGTCACTGTCCCTTAAGAAACGCACCGAGCCCATTTGTGTACATCCTAATCCATACCAACCCCCTTCTCCCCAAACCTTGAATGTTGCAAAGTCACGGTCAAAAGTCCAGTAGCATTAGAGTGGTCTAAACAGAAGAGAGATCCTTGGGCTTCATTCATGCTGGCAAGTGATGGGGCCCAACAGGAGCCGATCTGCAGAGCCACGAGCACTGAGGAAGCTACATCCACACTTGAGGGCTCTCCCTTCAGAGTGGCTGTCCCCCCGCTCAGGGGAGGACACATCAGGTGCTCAGGTTCAGCTCAGGAGCCCAGTTCTCATGCCCCAGCAGCAAGGCATGTGAACCACAGAATCAAAGGGGTGGGTCAGCTCTGAGCTTCATTCCACAGGCACGCTCCTGACCCACACTATAACTTGCACTAGACAGTCTGTGATTTCATAGCCTCACAGCCAGCATTAATACCAGCCGCCCTGGCCTCTAGGGAAATGTGCCTGCTAGTCCCGGCTCCCTAACTTGTCCCCTCACATCTGTGCGTTATGCCTGGCTCTCCTCCTCCATGGCTGGGCAGCTTTTCCATGCTTCGTTTTGTCCTTCAGGTCATGTTTATATGACACTGCCCAGAGCGTGACATCTTTTCTAGTCCTGTAGAGTTTTCCAGCCAGTAATTGTTTTCCCAAAATGCCTGTGAGGTGAAGGAACGTGTATTAGCCTGGCTTATAAGTGGAGATCTGGTGTACAGAAAGCTTAAGGAAAAAAAATACCCACCCATTTTGGAATGTCAGCTGAGGTACCTAAAATCTGATTTAATATTATATTCAGACTACAGCCTTGACTGACTTCAGTTGCAGCTGTGAACGAACAGGGCTCGTGCAAGTCATATCCCAAGGCTTGCGGTCAGAGAATGAGGAACCTGTCACCAGTGACCACTTGTGAGAGGCCAGGGTTAGATGACGTAAATAGCATCATGCAAAACTTCTGTGGCAACCACTGACATTGTAAGATTATCTTTTTTCTTCATGCAGTTCTCCCCTCTCTCATTACCCACCTTCTATCTTCTGCAAGAGATAACAAAACAGAACCACCAGCATCTTGCTCTTCTTCAAGACCTTGCTCAAGACAGGAGTACCCATCTCTCCAGTACAATGAATGAAACATGAATTCTGTGAAAAAATACCATGTGACAATGTAACAAGAATAACTCCTATGCTAAGAAGCGTGGGCGAGAACGGCAGGGGGAAGCCCCTAATTTTGGCATTTCCCAGCCTTTGGCACCAGCTGTTGCAAACTTGGCACTTCCTGAATGTAAATTTCTAGACATAGGCCGAAAAAAAAGGCAAAAAACAAAGCAAGTCCTGTCAGCCCCAGCGTCCTTCACAGGTTCTTAGTGCAAGTCTTCTTGCTCTGTCAATCCCTTGCTTCTCCTCCGTCTCCCACCTTACTGGATCTCAGTTCTATTACTCTTCCTTCCCAAGCATCCCTGAAGTGTTCGGTCTCCTTATCCATGCCTATAGCCCAAACTCCCCCCAAATTATCCTTTGCCCCTCTCGTCCCCAGTGGCTCACTACTTGGGACTAGCTCCTGAGGCTGCCGCGGGCTGTTGCAGTGAGGAGCAGTGATTGATGGAAGAGCCCTCTTCACCATTTGCAGGCTGGGACAGGTCATACCCTCTATGAAGAATTTAGCCACCAAGCTCTAGGGATATTCCCAGATTGTGTGGCCTGAATTCTTCAAAGATTTGTCATTTCCCCAGTGGTTTTATCACACAAACAGCAAAAGGCACATTTCAAACAACAGAGTGACTTCACCTTCTCACTGAGTTTTAAGTCCTTCATCCCTTGCAAGAGACCAGTGTAGCACACCAAGATTTTCTTCCCATCAAGGGCACAACACAACCTAAGTAGTTTTCCTAAAGGGTATTCCCAGAAATGGCATAACCATTTTAGCTCTTAGAAACAGTCAGCAAAATTAGAAGTAATCAAAGCCAGAGATTTATAAAGAAAGCATTTAGGAAACCTAATTGCACTATCAGCTCTACATCCTGTAAAAGAAACTGCCTCAGCCAAATGCCCTAAACCGCTTGTAAGCTCCTCCAAGTTGAAGATGAGGTGCTCTAGGATCCAGCCACACGTGCAGAACTCAACTCAAATAACACAGGTGTTAAACAAAGCAAAACTCAAATAACCCCATGAAACCCCAGGTTCCCTGACTCTCACCCATGCCTGCCCTCTCAGGTAGAGCAGAGAATACACTAAATCCTTCTGTGCCTTTAGCTCAAGTAAAGTGCCTAGCAGACTCAACATGTTTCAGAATAATACATTACAAAGAAAGCCCTCAACTACATGTTAAAGTTTCAGGTGGCCAATGAAAGTATCACTCGCAGTCTGGAGCATTAGGTTGCTGCACCAACTGCAAACACATACACCTCTGATCATTTGTGTGTCAGGGCAAAATTAAAACAATGCATCAAATTAAGCTCCTGACAGTATTCAGCATAACCTGCATTAGCCATAAACACTGGCAGGCTACATGCTAAGTTCACTCTGCATGATTGAACCCTGAGGTTACAATTGCCTTTTAAAGGTATCTGCTGATAGTAAAGCCATTAATATTTTATTCGTGCTCCATCTCCTACAGGAACTTTTCACCTTCTCTAAACATGTTACAAATATCTTCAATACTCCCAGTCTCATAGGAAAAGTTTTGTTTACAGGCTGCAGTCATCAATAAAGCCTATCTGGTTTATTGTTCCCCAGCGACTGCTTCTTCATGTCTGATGATGGCAGTTCCCCTCTGCAGAAAGTGCTCATTATTCTCCCCTTCAGGGATGGGGAAGAAGAGGTGAATTGAAGCTTCATGATTCATTTTCAGGAGGCGATACCTGTTTGAGCAGGATCGGCAGAGCCCGCAATGGCGATGCCTTGTAGAGGTCTTCCCGTCCTCCACCACATGGATGTCTGTGTGCCCTGTGCCACGCTGACAGTCAAGTCAGTCCGGCCAGCTAGAGATGGGATGTCTGGATTTGGAGCAGAAGTCTAGTTTCAGCGTGCTGCCCAACCTCTCCCTTGGATTAGGAAGGGAGAGGGGCAGGGGATCCCAAAAACTTTAAATGAAAAAGTTACTCCATGGTACTCTTTACCTTCCCTCTTGTTTCCTACCAAGTCGCTTCTGTTTGTGTCAGACATCCAACTCAAACATGGACAGGGGGAAGCACCGGAAGCTTTCCACTAAAGAAGCAAAGTCAGGGAATTAACTCCGCCCTCCTGGCCCCTTACAAAATTTGACGTTTCTTCCATCATCTCCAGATATGATTAACGTGCGCTAAAGAAGACAAGGAGTCAGGAGATGGCAACAGATCCCCAGCTATAGGCCATCTCTTAGCATACAAGACTGGGCTGGATGTACGTGGCCATGTGAGATTGGCCCCACCTGCCTCTGCTGATCCTTCTCCTCCAGTCGGATCTCCCGATGCTCGCACAGCAGCCCTGCTCTGCCGTGCTTGCAGCCACGGCTCACTGGTCTGAGAGAAGAGATGGGACCTGAAGGATCTGCTGGGACAGAAGTCAAGGCCTCTGCTGCTTTAACAGACAGTGGCATAGCAGCCTAGTGTTATTTTGCTTCCTTTGTATACACCAAAATGACGACAGAGCCTCAGGGTAGGAAACCTCCTCCCAGTTTCCAGCCTCAGCTGGCTCGTGGCCAACTCAGACGGGTTTGTCTTTGTGACTCCATCGTCTTCTGGCTCCCCTCCTTCTCTGGATGTGAGCTTCTCCCACTCCTTCATTTCCCCCAAAACAGGTTTAGACAGCAGTTATACCCCTTCTCCTTCCTTAGGCTAAACAAGTTCTGCTCACTGCTTGGGAGGTGGGCTCTTTGGTCCACTCAAATGCCAGCAGCCCCTCTCTCCATGTCTGCTAGATCCCCCCGATCACAGCTGATGAGAACTGGAAACGGGGTCAAGGCAAGGCCTCTCCACAGCCTTAGTGACCATATTCATATTTATTGGCCATTACTGGAAATATTTAGCTGGATGCGTGCAGAATCAGGTGGTAGCTTTCTCACAGCCGTGTTATGCCGCTGGCTTACAGTCCTTCATGAAAGCCTTCATGAAGCCACCGTCCTTCTGGCCTACCTACAGTCCAATTACATACTTTCCAATGCAAAGTGTTTAAACCCGAATCAGTTCCAACTAGAAGCTGCAGAAAAGAGGCCCCAAAATAATGGAAGTAGGAAAACTCTGCCAATACTACTTCAGAACAGGAGAGGAGTGCACAAAGCAAATCTACCATGCTATATTTTAAGCCCCAAATCCATCAGTAAGCAGATTACAATAAAAAAGTATCACCGCCTAATAAAGTGATTTTTCTCTGACTGGCAAGCAATCACATGATAGACCCTTACATGGAGATAGCAGTAATGCACATAAGTTGTTTTCCATCAGAATGGCATTTCAATAACCTGTTAAGTCAACCCTAAACCCACAAAAACCAATTACAATTTACTGCAGTACCTTGCTCTCACACAGAGATGTATTTAAACGGTATGCCGAGATTAAAACCTGATTAAAACACTGTTGTTATCACTGGTCAGCTTCCAGAAAAATGAAATTATGTTCATACTGTCTAGTAGTCAAGAGGAGTAAAGCAACACCCGCCACTGCTTAGAAAGCAAGGAAATAACACCTTTGCTCCATCTTTGCTATGCAGTCCTGTAATGCTTGATGGGACAAAGGTCTAGCCTCTATCCTGATGACACCAGAGAACAGCAAGTGCGTGCGTGCATGCAACCCAGACATCAACAGGAAACCCACCTACACTACACACTATACTTGACCTTAGTCAAAAGGCCAAGAACCTAGGTCCTAAAAGCAGCCAAACAAGAGTATACAAAATGGAGCAAATGGTGTGGAACCGTGAAAGGAGGTGTGGAAGCCCCTTCCTCGTGCTGCTTCCTTCTTTCTTGCTGCAACTCTGTCCCTAATCTCTTTCCTCTCACACGTTTCTAAATCTGTACTTTTAATTATACATACCGTGTATGGGTTTTACAGCAAAGAACTAGACTGAAAAGATAATGAAAGGAAAACAGATGCTGGCAGATGAAAGAAGCTTGTGAAGTGGACAGAGGCATAGGAATAAAGGTCCACTTTGGAGTCCTGTTCTCTCCAGAGTCTTTGCTGAGTCTTCTTGCTCGCTGCCTTTTCACAAGTACAAATGGCACAGCATTGCAAAGAACAGTCAGGAACTGAGGAAACTGAGAAAGTGCAAGGAGTCGACTCTTACTCTACTAAACACTTGAAGTAGAATGAGGGTAAAATAGGTGGATTCAAAGTGAAGCTCTGCGGTATGGCAGATTTCAAATTTTACTTGCTATAAAACCTTACTGGAAGCCATTCAAAACATAAGAACAAAGATGCCAAATACAGAACAGAACAGCGATAATTTTTCCATAAGTGAATTCCTCACCAACACATGAAACATCTAAGAAGTAGCAATCTTGGTATTTCACAGCCACCACAAGTCATTCGTGATTGATAACAACTCCCTGAGTTTTGTCTTTGTGTTCCTCAAAATTATGGAGAATATTTTGTATTTCCTACAGCCTCTTCTGCCCTTCTGACAAGAGAAGAATGATGGGTCATGCTGTGGTGTATCATCCAAAGGCCTCTCAGGACATGGGAAAGAAAACTGAATAAAACAGAAAGGCTGTAGACAGGAGGAAAAAAAGGTCTACAAGACTAAATGTTCCTAATTCTTAAATCACAGTAGGTGCGTAACATGTATATGTTGAAAGAGCTAGTTACTCCACATGAGCTTTTTCTTCTCCTTGTATACTTCCAGCATAGCTATACATTTTTCCTAGATGAGATCCATTTACTTAGGCAC
Organism: Calonectris borealis; assembly: GCF_964195595.1. Classification (NCBI taxonomy): domain Eukaryota; kingdom Metazoa; phylum Chordata; class Aves; order Procellariiformes; family Procellariidae; genus Calonectris; species Calonectris borealis. The sequence continues at coordinate 148,303,560 of NC_134312.1, forward strand.
AATTGAAAGCCTTGGCTATGTTCTCAGTATTAAATCACTTTCCACAGCATGTACAGATGCCCTATGGTGCATGTTTACTCTCCTATTTGCAGATTTGCTTTTGTCCCACAAACTGCTCAGAAATGACTTGTACACATCCAGGGCAGTCAATGTATTTCTGGCAGTTAAGGTGGGTACTGCATTTCCAGGTGTGCAACCTTCAGGATTATTTTTTCGTTACTTCTTTCCACTTTTTTTTTTCCCTTTCTGTGATTTCAGACACACACAGCACATGCCTCATGCTTTCAGCCTGCCATGTGCATGCTGTCCCATCAGCAGCTGCTGCTCTGGCATGCACATACACCATATGGAGGAGCATGCTTGCTCCTCTAACACCTCCCATAAAGTTTCAGCAACTTTCCTTCAACATGGAGTCCGGTATCTCCACGGGCTTTAAAGCAACTGCTCACAGCTTTTTTCAGCGTTGCTCTCCCAGACATTGCCTTGTCTGGGTTCACCAGTCTGGAATTTCTATCAGCGCGGTTCCTTTTCATGACTCGAAGCAAACACACATCTTTTTTCCCTTTCACTCCTGCCTGGATGAAAAGGGAAAAACAATGATTTTACAGTAGCTAGCCCCAAACAGCACCATTTCTGTGCTTACACCAGCCTGTCGCCACCAGCTGCATGGCCGCGGGCCTACTGCTGCTCGCTTCATAAGGGAGACGTCTCCTACCGCATAGCAAAACAGGCTGCAGGCCTTTCAAAGCTGCTCTGGTGGCGACGAGATGAGCACCTCAGGCTACTGCCACATGCAGGAAAGCAAGACGACAGCTCAGCTGCCCTCAACTGCATTAAAAGCACAAAAATAGAGATTTATACAAGGTAGCACCAAAGTCAGCTGCACACATCAGCGCGAGCTGAACTCACTCCTCCTCCAGGAGGGAGGCACTCTGCGCCCGCCAGCCCGAGCGCTGCAGGCTTTGCCGCTAATAGGATCATTTCCTTCTAAAACCTTCCCCACGGCAGCAGCCCAGGAACACGCACAGCTAACTTAGGCTGAAAGGGAATTTTCCACGACCCGCAAGCCTCTTTCTACCTTGCATAAATCTTCTCAAGCGCAGTCCACAAAGAAACCGCACCAGCCTCTGCAGATGACGTGTAACAAGCAATTAGCCATGATAAATCTTCAGGGCCCAACTCCTGTGTCAAGTTTCCTTTACACCCTCACAGTTAAAATAAGCACACGTTGAATTTACAGCTCCTTCCAGGTCCCTTCGCATTGCCATAATAATAGGATGGGGGCTTAGTGTAAATCACGATAAGACCATTAAGCAGAAAGATCATTCACTCTCTCTCTGTCAATTAAGGGATATCAGATACAGGCAGATACACTGACGAGACATCCTTTTCATCTGAGAACATAAGCTCAAACAATCCCTATATAATCACTCTTTTCTCAGCAAACTTTCTGGAGCAGAGATAAGATCAAAGGTGGCTTTCCCAGCCAACAAAGTTATTAACACCTCAAGGAAAAAGTAGTGTTACACAAAAGCCAGAGCTGTCTGATGGCTTCCTTGATCTGAGGACAGAGACAAGTGGTAGCAGCAGGGGGCTGCTACCCTCAGTACAAACAGGGCAGCATCTAAGCACGAATAGGAAAACAACATGCTTATCTGTGAAAAATATGTATTTTCAGGCCACTTTTGAATTGCTAGTTCTTTTAAGGAACAGTTCCCAAAATAAAAAACTGCACATATATTTTAACTACAGAAAAACATCTTCATGGCACGTCATCAGAATGCACACCAGTGATAATGCTCTGTGTGTTGAAGTTAAAAGAAAAGGGGACAGGCATCGCCCGTAAAGTTGGTTCACAAGCAAGTGAATTCTGGATCCATTTTCACCACAAGGAAGAAAAAAAAAACCCCAAGACCTCTAAAAAACCCCAGTCAACTGACCTCTAGAAGTGTCCTTAATTTTATAAGGAACGTGAAGATAACAGACCGATGGAATACATTTTAATTCACAATTTTTGACTTTGCTACCTGAGATCAGAGGCCACACTCTGAGCACGAGGGAAGGGAGTCCATGAGAAACAAGGAGCTCCATGATGAGCAGAAGCAGTAAAACTCAGCTTTAGGCAAAGTACAGACAGGAAACTAACATAAGCACAGACTCTCTGATGTACAAAGAACGTTTCCTCTCCTATTTTCAAGGAGATTACTGCAACTCGCTATCCCTAAGAGCTCAACTTTCCTCTGTAAAATGTGGTTAAAATGGGCCAGAGGATTCAAAAGCTGCTGAGGAGAGACAACAAAAAGAAAGAGATATGCACAAAGTAAGGATGTGAGTGTTCTGAAGCTGTAACAACAGTAGGAAAAGAGAAGTAACAATCTGGGCCACCAGTTCCCAAAATATGACATAAATATCACCTCCAGTTTGAAAGCAGTATGCAAATGGCATCCAAACAGCCAAATGACATTCACGTATGCCACCGGGACTAAATTTGTAAAAGCCTTGTATAGAGTACAATTAAACTAAAACAAAACACAAGCATTTAATTCATCAGAACTAGCAGGGCAAGAGCCTCCTCCCTGACGCAGTATACTCTGGCCACCCTACCTGGACTGGACCGAGGTAAGGAGAACCCTACTGTACCTCACCATGGGCTTTCATGTTATCCGAGTTTCTGCAAGTCATGCCAAAATCGTGCCAGCATTACTGCAGCCATGTGACGAACAAAGCCACACTTCTAGAAAGAAAGTATAGCTCAGGAGGGGTATTACTGAAAAGAGAAACTTTGTGTTTGAATTGAAGAAATAGTAACGAGTGTTCCAGTCCCAGCCTGAAAAGCGTGGGAGCACGGAGCTGGGAGAGCAGTACACACCTCTTGCCTGTGTCAGTCCATAGCTCTGTCCACGTTTGCTGTCAGATGCCCGAGAGAACTCAATGCAGAGAAAGCTATTAGAAAAAAATATTATTACTTAATATTTACGTAAGCACTTTCCACCTGGCAACTTTTAAGAGATCAATACAGTGAGTAATTTACCAAGAAAAATAAAAACATACATTGGCATTCTGTGTGATCAGTAGCTTATGCTTTCAGAGGAAAACAATTCTACTTTATCTTTATTAGAATTAAACTTTAAGGCCTGAATTCACTATACATTATTCACTGTTACATTTTAAATTGGCAGAGAGGTAATCAATCAGCTTATTAGCTCCAAAATGCGTTTAACAGTACATTTTGCTAAGTTCCCATATTAAGAAAACCACAGAAAAAGCTGGAGCTGTTAACGTCTTTTTATCATTGGTTAAGAACTAACAAGTTAGGGCACCGTAATTGTTGTTTTTAAAAAAAAAAAAAAAATTTGAAAAAATCCCACCTTCCAGCTTTGCCACCTTGGACTATTCTCTTGCTAACGCTGCCCAGTTACTGATTCTCCCTTATTTCAGTTAGTCTGTCGAGATCTTTCTGAAATCATTTCCAGCTACAACAGGGCTTCCTTTTTGTGTGTAGCAGCACATGGCAGCTTGGCACAGCTTTCCTTTTTCACAAGTGCAAGATGCTTCCTTGTGTTTATAGAAGAAGCTATCAAAAACATACTGTGGCTGGATTCAAGAGCAGATTCCATAGCACTGGCCATCGTTAGCATTTCTAGCCAGCAACATTATGCTGATCTGAAAATTAATCTTTTAGGACGAAGATTTAAATAATACAGTTCACATGCTCACTGTGACAGAGCAATTCCTGTATTTCAGGTATGTGGTCTCTCTCTCTCCCATGGGCTGCGGGATGAGGTGGCAGCGTACTGATTTTTATTGCTGGTGAACTCAAACAAGAAACTGCTCTTTATGAGACTCAGTGCAAGCACAGGCAAATATGATGGCTGCATCCACTTAGTTCTGGTTTTCTTTTTTTAATGCATAAAATGGGTACACAAATTTAAGTGACATTCAAACTCCTGGCACGTTGCCAATTCACCCCATTGGTAAAACACAAATGTTGGGCATTTTTGAGTTGGGACACCATGGCAGTGAATCACTAGAAAAACCAGGGATTCATCCTGTCTCCTTTAGCAGTAGGGAGATGAATTTTCAGAGAGGGGTAAATTTTCTGTTCTCTAAGGTATTGAACATTGAGCAAGGCTGGATATAAGAAAAACGCAAATCGTTAATCCAACTCTAGCAGCTCTTTTATATGACATCGCGCTTTTGTGGCTTCTTTATTAATTGTAACTGTTAGAAGACAAAACAAGTTAAATTGTGTGATACTTAGAGAGCACCTTGTGACTTCTACATGTGCTCCCACAAATACAATTAATACTTTATTTTAAATTAGTTTTCCTTAAAGTTTCCCTAGCAGTTTCATACTTCTTCTATGTTCCATTTGCATCTGGTGTTCTCAGATAACTTACATAGCCAGGAGTTAAATAATATTTTGAAAATCAAAAGTAGAATTATGAGGCTCAACAGACCAGTGGTAAGTACAGTAAACACTTGACAAAAACACAAAGACAACTGGGCTCTGGAACCAGTCCCTTTTTTAACACCTCTAAAGCTCCTGCCTAATTAGGTTCATTTTGTGACAAACAAAAATGGAATTAGATCAGCATTACTGTTATTATAGCAGCCACATGACAGAACCTAGATGATTTTAGTTGTCAAGCATTTAATCAATTTCTAGTCCTGTACTGGCCTCTCATTTTCAAAGCTTGTGGGAGACTACATGCCTTTCTCATGAGCATGAATCATCAAGTTCACCCACATGTCAAGAGTTAACCTACAGTGAAATTGCCATCTTTATAAATACTTCACAACATTTTAAAAATGACATTCTGTCTGGGAGAAGGAGAGGAAGATCGTAGCCCATTCGTTCTCCCTTTTTTTTCCTGGAGGAAAGAGGGGAGAAGTGGAATTCTGTATTTCAGATAACAGAGACTTCATTCGTAACAGATTGCAATGTCATATATTGAAAACATGGTCAGTAAACAACAACTATAAGCCCCTACTTGTTCATATGACAAATATTTCACTGAAAAATGGAGCAACGTCAAAAAGCTAGAAAAAAAATGGTCATTCTCAGCTCTGTCAGTGTTGCGGCTGGTATTCACGCAGGTTTAGACTAATCCATGAGACACTTCTTATCCTAGGTGTCAGTTAAGCAAGAAATTTGGCTCCCGATAACCAAACAGTTTAAAATCGCCTTCAAACCGCGCGTAGAGGCGTCTTATGTCTCTCTTGCTAATTCCCGAAAAATACCGCTCTACTTTTGTTTTGTTGTACACTGTTATGCCCGGTGGAATCGTGGGGTATGATACCAGATGGTCTATGCCGGCTGCTTTCAAGATATACGGAGCATCGTCCTCCAGGGTTTCATGGTGTCCGATCACACTATACGTGATTTCACAGGGGGCGCAAAGTTCCACATACGTTACCCAATGAATGATGTGGTCACCAAACTGAACATCCAGCCACCGGTGGTTAGGGTCACCCAGATAGCGCACAAAATCCTCAAACTGCAGCCCTTTGGTCTCTGTGCGATTCTTTCTATATTTACGAATGATGCCAGGAGCAATTTCATGCCGGTACCAAGGTTCAAACCGAGGATTGTGCACAAACTTGTCTTTAAATGCAGAAATAAGTCTTTCAAATGGATCTCTAACAATAAAAAACTTGAAGTATAAATTCAGTCTAAACAGAGGAAGGAAAAAATTAATAAATTAAATAATTAAGGAAAGTGTTTAGCAAAGCGTTTAACGTGTGTTTAGCAAAGACTTACAACATGTACCTAAACTCTGACCACAGACACAGCAATATGAATTTTACACCACTTGCATAGTCTATCAATATTATAATCAATAGGACTAGAAATACAATTTCTGTCTTTTTACTAACAGTTTTTGTATACAGTATAAGAGGAAATAGTTCATCCTAATTTTCACATTTTATTCAAACTGGAGGAGCTTAGTTTATCTCAATCCATATAAACAGGAGACGAAAGATGCTGAAAAGATGCTGAAAGCTCAGAGTCAAAGATATTTTTAATGCCAGTCTTAAGAAGCAAAATACATAAAGACATGGAAAAAGTGGCTTGGTGCAGCTAAATGTATAGAGAGGGCTGCATTTTTCACTGGCAGGTAGTTAGACAAATCACTGCTGAAGTAAAAAAAAAAAATTCTGGTATTTTATTTGATGTTTTGTCATGCTTTCAATAATGGCCAAGAACATTATTTTCATGACACCACAGTTTTCAACAGAATTTCACATTTTGTTGTGACACCACTGAACTGTAATATTCTGTAGTCAGAGATTATCTGTAGGAGGAGTAAATTGAAAACGAAGTTTATTTCAATAAATAGCTGAGAAAGGAGATTTAGAGCCCAATCCTCACTGAAACAAGTGGATGGACTCTTTCCAGCCTCAGGAGGCACTTGGATCAGTCTTCAGGTTCTCCTGACTTACTCCTAACCAGGCAGGGCTAGAGGTCAGCAAACTAGATCAACAGATCCACACCATCTCTCTCTCTACACCTAAACTCTCTGATAACTTATTTCAGAATTCCCAACCAAATCCACGTTATGCATCTCCAGCACTTCTGTGGTGGGCTGACTGCAACAACCCAAATCATAATGGCATTCAACTTCAAATATGCTAGCTATGGCTCATCCTCCAGGTGAACCGTTACTTTCTACGCAGGGCTGTTCACAGTGAGGAAGAACGGATCCACGTTCTCAAGAAACCCTATACCCAGAGGGAGCTGGCCGGCTCACCTAACTGTATCACCAATTACACTGCTGTTCTCCTTCAAAACCAGTAGGGAGGTAGTCATAGCAACATCTGTGAGGACAGCAGAACAGTGCCATAATACAAGTGCTGGAGCAGAAACCCCGTTGTCCTCAATTCCAGATGTAGACTTCAACTGTGCTCTTGATTGTCCATAACATCACCGACTCCAAACCCCTCCCACACCCCTGGGAAGCCACCTCTTACCGTTTTTTAATTTCAGAGTCACTGAAGGAGGACAAGCGTGGAAGGCCATTCTTCTCATGATCATGTACAATATTTTCTGGGATCTCTTCTATGGAAGAAAACGCTCCTAGACAAATCAAAAAGAGAGAGCAACTGAATCTTTCAAGGGAAAAAAAAAAAAGTGAGCACAAGCAAGCATGTGTGCCTTTGGCTGACAGCTTTTTGTTTTATCTTTCTCTTTTCTGTATTTTTAGCATTTACAGTTACTATGTTTAAAACTGTTAAATGATGAGAGATTCTGACTGCGAAGCTGAAAACTGTTAAAATTCTTTAGGGTACGTGACATCAAGGTCCAAGAACAAATGGCCGCAAAATTTTTAGAAAAAAAAAGGCACATTACACAAGTTTCATCAGCAATTATGTCTAAGCCTGTAACTCCCCACCTCAGTGTCCCCATTCCCTTTCCCTCTGCCCACGCATACAAATGGAGGAAGACTGAAGATTAACTCCAAAGAAGGAACCAGTTTTTTGGCTGCGTTTCTACCACCAACAAAAAATAAATGCTGTGGGCTGCTTTTGGAACTGCTTCAACACAAAAGCACTTTGCTGTCAGGATCCATGAAGTTATTTTAATGACTATGCTGTGCTGAAACAAAAATTCCAATCATACAATACTACACAGATTAAAAAGCACTAAAATTAACAATAGAAAGCCTCCAGATATTCATTTTTGCAAGCACATAAGCTGACAAGAAAAATAATGTCACTAATTTCTGAGGCATTTATTTTAAGATCCTGATCCTGGAAGTTTTTATGACCCTGAGAAATCTCTCATGTGGGCCCCCTGGACTTCAGGGTAAGCCTTCACGCAACAGCATCATTTCAGAGTACCAACCTGCAACACGAACAGGGTGCTACAAAACAAGCTCTTTAGGTGAAAGCCTGTTCCAGAACTGCAGTGAATAATCCACACCACTTAGCTTCTCGGTTTCCTAATTTTTTTTTTTGGGGGTGGTGGTGGTTTTATTTTATTAATTTCAGTTTTCTAATTATATTTTTTGGTACTCCAGGTGAATTACATGTGGACAACAGATGTCAGATTAGACAGCCTCAGAAACTGAAACCTTGCATTCATCCAGAGCAGAGATTCAGTACAAGCAGTAGCAGAGTTAGCTCCCCCACAGTGCCACAGCTGCGTTTCTCCATCCTCCAAATACCTCTTAGGTGTTTGGACATAAAGTATTCCCCCTCAAGTATCAGTCCTGCCTGCTGAAACTACCCAAAGAGGAGAAAGTTAGGTCAACTGCAGCGGTAGTCTTCATCAACAGATACTAGTACACTGGCAGCTCAAGGCAGAAGAGACCAGTGTTTGTACAGCAACGATTTTCCATCATTATCCAACATGCCAGAACTAGGAAGCTCAAGGTGAAAGGTTCCCTGCTGGTAAGACATGAGTTATCCTCCACTCAACACAGCCAATACATCCCTGCCTGTCCTGAGCTATTCTTTGCATGTTATCTCTGTTAAATTCTGGTAGGAGCAGATACTTCTAATGCACTTACATAGTTTCATATTTAGTACTTTCTTGGAGTGTAGCTTTCATAGGTATTTAAGACACATGCCCATACCTATGTGCATGCGTATCTTTTGTGGATTTTCAGCTCCCATCCATATATCAAAGTTGAAACTAATATTAAAGTTTTTAAAGACATACTCCTTGCTACAAAAGTTTTGCTGAGGGACACAGTTCCTTTGCCAATTTGTGACCGTTTCCTTCCGAGTGTGCAAACTAGCTCACACAAGGTAAAGAAAACATAAAAACACGAGTGCAGAGCCAGCTGTTCACCAGGTGCTTCTAACAAGAGAGTTGGGTTTACAATGTTTACAAAACAAAGGTTTTGCCCACATTTTGGTGAGCTATGCCACCTGCAAAACCACAGAAGGACCTCAACCGACCTGATTATATGTAGCAAATTCACAGCGCTGGTGCACAGACAGGCAAGAGGGTCTCGTGTCAAACAAAGGTGTGTTATGTTAAATATGATCAAGTTAAGTTTATGTGTGCAGGTAGTGGTACACAATAGGAAACCCTGAGGAAATGAGTCATTTTTATTGGCATACTAGGCCACTAGAAGAGGATGGTAGGCTACATATAAACAGGCAGTGTTCACCTTGTAGACCGTTATTCAAACACACTAGTCCCTTTACTCCTTCTTTCACAGTCTTTTATCACATACCTTTGTTGACCAAACTATTGCCTTAAGCACCTCAGAATCTTCATTACTCCTATGATGACTCACCGATAGCACATACACAAGATTTCAGCAGTACAGACGAACAGCAGCTGCCAAGTTTTAACTAGCTTTCTTCATGGCTAAAAAACCCTAGTTAAAAGTCAGTGGCCTCAAGTCAGAAATTTTATATTATTGTTTCTTAGGGAATTGTGATACCTTGTAATTTACTTGTTTCAAATTCTATAAATTAGTGCCACGCCTTCAAAGATAACAAATCTACCTACCACATGTATATGGGTACTCTTTCATGACTCAAATCACTTTTGAGCCAAGTAATAACAATATTTATTTTCACAGAAAGAACAGGTGTATTTTCTTTAAAAGAGATGTTTTGAAAGGACTAGAAGCAACTGTGAAGAATGAAAGGCTAAAATTAAGTATCAGTGTACAGAAAAGCAAAAAGAATCCATTTTTGTGTTGTCCCAGTTGGATCAATTCTGTTCTTTCCTCCTCCTCAAAGAAACCCACACACCCACAGCAGAGTAGATACCATTTAAAACGATCAAGACTTTTTTCCACTGAGTGTTGCCCACTTTTGGCGTCTGACAAAACAGGATCTTGTGCTTGTCACACACAAATATTCGGTCCAAGACGAATTTGGAAACTGCAGTGTGAGAGAGATTTCTCAATGCAGTGTCTCTGCAGACATTCCTGAGAAGCTCAAGTCTTTCCATATGAACGAGGGGTTGGCGGATCAGATTTCCAGAAAAAGCTTTTCCAGTTGGCTTTATGAAATGCAGAGGGGAAAGAAAAAAACAAAAGTGCAAGAATTTAGTTTTCAGATCAAATTCTACAGCATAAAAATCCCCAAACTGTGCATCCTAATGACTCCCAGATTCACGATTAAAATATTGCTATATATTAACTAAAGGAGTAGCACAGTTTCCTTCCTGTGCTGCTGCTGTATATGTTGGTTCAACTCTTAAGTCATTACGTGGTAGGAGACAGTAGTAAGAGCTCTTCCATACAACAATTTAAGTCCACTGCAGAGCAGTAGGGTCTTATCTGTGTGGATACAACATGCCTTGACCAAATAGTAGTACTCCCACAAAGTTTCAACAGCAAGTAAGAGAGCTTCTGAGGGGTTGGGGCAGGAATTTCAACAGAAATTAAGGTTTAATCTCTGAGAAGATGGGGCTTAGGGATGCTGACCCATCGGGCTGGGAAAAAAGAATTCAGGACAAAAGTTCTGTTTTCTAGCACCTGTAGGCATTCAGTGTTTCCATTTATCCAAGCTGCAACAAAATTAAGCGGACAAAAATTCACACAATGAGCATCAGCATGTGGAAAACGAGAGAAGTAGGAAGGATTCCTCTCCCCAAAAATGGATGAACAGTTTGGTATGTCTCATTTTTCTGAGACTAAGACAGGAACCATGACCACCTCTGCCTCATGATTAATGGGGAGAGAGGAAAAAGGAGCTCGTCTGATTAACAGGTGATGGGAAATTTTAAATTTCTACTGACAACTCTTCCCCCTTTCACTAATTGCTTTACACAGTTGGCAATCCCGAATATCAATACAGACTAGGGGATGTACTGATTGCGAGCAGCCCTGCAGAGAAGGACTTGGTGATACTGACAAATGAAAAACTGGATATGTGCTGGCGATGTGTGCTCGTAGCCCAGAAAGCCAATCATATCCTGGGCTGCATAAAAAAAACACATGGCCAGCAGGTCGAGGGAGGTGATTCTGGCCCTCTACTCTGCTCTGGCGAGACCCCACCTGGAGTCCTGCGTCCAGCTCTGGGACGAAATACATGGGGCTGTTGGAGTGGATCCAGAGGAGGGCCACGAAAATGATCAGGGGGCTGGAACATCGCTGCTATGAAGAAAGGCTGAGAGAGTCAGGGTTGTTCAGCTTGGAGAAGAGAAGGCTCTGGGGAGACCTTATTGTGACCTTTCAATGCTTACAGGGGGCTTATAAGAAAGACAGAGAAAGACTGTACCAGGGCCTGTAGTGACAGGACAAGGGGTAATGGTTTTAAACTAGAAGAGGGTAGGTTTAGATTAGATATAAGGAAGAAATTTTTTACTATGAGAGTGGTGAGACACTGGAACAGGTTGCCCAGAGAAGCTGTGGATGCCCCATCACTGGAAGTGTTCAAGGTCAGGTTGGATAGGGCTTTGTGCAACCTGATCTAGTGAAAGATGTCCCTGCCCATGGCAGGGGGGTTGAGCTAGATGATTTTCAAAGGTCCCTTCCAACCCAAACCATTCTGTGGTTCTATTTTAGGTACAGTGTCCAAGCTACACATGAAAAAGGAATGATTTAACTTTTTGTCCCAATCTTCCATAAGGAAAAAAAAAAATCTCATTCTGCTTTTTCTATTTGTTACTCTTCTCCAGTATCCCCTGGTCAGAACGAAAGCTGAACAGCCTGATAGATTGCTTATCTGTCAAAACAATTCCTTTTGCATGCAACCAGAATTAATATTATTGTTCTGCATTTCATGCTGTTGGGAAGTCAAAAGGGAATAGTTTTAGATCCAGAAACCTTATTATCCTCTTCCGTACAAATAAAGGAAGATATTAAAACTCACTACGCAGATCTGCCAGCCTTTCACTGAACAAAGTGTTTCTCCCAAATATTCTGGGGATAACTTAAATTTCAGGTTTTCTACATATGAAAATAAGAAGTGTCATGTTTATACAGAAACCTACCTTCCATGCCGCATCACAAAAATACTCTAAGCATAAGGTGACTTATGTAACCAATGGAAAAAAAATTGGCCTTAGCCCACTGTGCAACTAGTCTCAAATTCACATTTGCATTAGGGATTTTCAGAGTTTCCCTGTAAATTAGCAGGTAGCACATTTGTTCTGCTTTATTGCTAAAAGCACTGAACTATGCATCTAAAGGATCAGCTGGTATTGAATACTATTGTGTTTATGTTCTACTTTAGAAAAGCGCTGAGATGTGAAGCACAAAGAGCACAAAACATGAAAAAGAAATGGAGGCTGATAAAAAGAATCAGAGAGACTGGACAGAAAATTAAGAGAATAAACAAGACACAGGCTTGCCCTCAGGAACCACGAACCTGATGGCTATGGCAAAGCAGAATACAAGTAACCCAAAATTGGGCCATTATATTAAAAAGCCTAGCAAAAATGACTGCCTTGACTTGATAAAGGAGTACTGTAACAATTTTCTCCTAGAAATGGAAACACATTAAGTTGAATCATTCAGATGAAACAAGACAGCAGGTTACCGTAACAAACTAGCTTTGTGAAGCTAAAATTAATTCTGTTGGCTCTATCTAAATAGAACAGTCTGAATAAATAATTCCTGTCTAGCAATTCCTTTTAACAACAGGAAGCCCTTACTTAATCTCTTATTTTCTCCCACTCTTTAATACATGTAACCCTTATCTCAACAGTATGCACCTGGAATTCTTCAGGCCAATGTTTTTCCTCTGGCACATGTACCTCCTCCACTTTTGTCACAGCTGTCAGTATCAATGGCTCTTGCTTGGCACCATAGCCTACAGAAGGAAGAGAGGTAAGAGCATTACAGAAGGTGGGGGAAGGCAACTATTTCTGCTTTACAGCTAACATAACTGAACATCACTTTCTGTATTAAGCTTACAAAACATTAGGATTTGTTTCCAAATGGGAAGACATGAGACAGACTATGAGTATTTTAAAGGACGTACTCTATGGGAATTTTGGATGCAACTTCAGTTGAGTTTTATCAAAGAAACATGTCCGTTATCTTTTATTTTGGTCTTTTTTAAACAAACTGTGCAAAGAGACATAGAAATCATAAATCCAAATATCACAATCGGTAGACAATTGAGTATAACTATATGGACTTGACAGTATGAGATTTTTATTTTTCAATAAACTTCCCAAAGCATGTCCAAATAAAAACTTAATCTATCAGGTTTCTCCCTCCCCTCATATTAGTAGATAGGTTTCTTATGTTGTAAACTCTTAGACATTACCAGAAGAAAAGCATCATTAAGGAACACCTTTTATTTCTTTGGTGCTCTAAGTAAACACCTCTAACCAGCAATAAATACAAGATCCCCTCTTCCTTTATTACTGGACTGATGGCCTGCCACAACGAAAGAACAAACTCAGCTGATACTCCTGTTCTTTTTTAATTATTAGCTGAGAGCTAATAGTTTGAGACCAAATTAAAGTATGTAAGGGAAGAACCCTTTGCATCTTTTGCAACTGGTATGCTACAGGAAAGCTGAAGAGTAACACAAGGCTGTAGCTTTACTTCACATGGTGCAGAAAGATCAAAAATAATTTGAAGCAGCTTTCCCTAACCACAAAGCAAAAAGAACATGATTTCTCCCTGAAAATTTATTTCCATCCACATTGGACTACTTTTCCCTTCATATAGTTTCTTCTACGAATAATCTTTCTTCATCTGCATCCACGGTGGCTTACTTTTTTATGGTTGAGAAAATCTGTGTATTGCCTATGTCCTTTTCTTAAGGGAGTACCCTACTCTGCCTACACTGGATTTTAACAAAGGGCACGCATGGAAAAGCAAGTTAAAACTGAAAACAATGTAAGCATCAAAGCAATCAGCTACAGTAAATATTGTTGAGCACAGACTTACTTCACAGTATCCTTTTGTAAAATCAAAGTAATTTGACTCAGTGAAAGAGCAGTTGAAGTATCTTTCATTATCACTGGGTAAAAGCATGCCTGCAGATGCTACTAGGGATGATGGACTGCAGTTTGCTCCTTCTCATTAAGCAGTTCCTATTGCTCATGCACCCAAGACATCAGTAAAAGGCTTAAACAAAAGAATGTTGATTCATTGAGCATCTGATGGTTTCGTTCTAGCTGCTAAGTAGACACATCCAAATAAGGAAAATTTCTGACAAGCCATATTTTATTAAGTCTAGAAGAGTTCCTCCAGGATTGAGTTCCTCCATCCTGTTCGGACTTTCTCCAAAATTCTGTTGGTATATTCACACTACTTCCCTTCATTAGTCCCAGTACAAACGTTAGTATCTCCAACACATACATACACTTAACCATAGTCATGCCTTTGCAGGACTGGAGCTTAAGAAATTATACAATCTTCTGCTCAGAGAACTATTCAAAGGGGAAGGAAGATTCAACATAGACTGGGGGGGGGGGGGGGGGGAAGAAGAGAAAAATTTGCAAGCCAAGATAATAAAAAGCAAGTAAATGCAAAGGGTGTACTCGAGTACATTTTTTTTAGACTACATTTTAATCCTCCTGACAAATTCTGATGGGAAGAACCACTCAAAGAATACTCGAGCTGGGAAACAAGAGTTGGCATAGAATGAAATACTAGAAGATTTAACTACCTAACATAAGACCAGCTTATTTGCAGATGTACTAGGGCTCAAAAACAGCTGGGACCAAGGAAAGCTAAGTTAGCCTACAGTTCTCATCTGTAAGACTTGCTGAATAAATCTCCACATAGACGAATGCTATTTAAAAAGGTACACCGAATATATTTATCCACTATCAAGTCATTGAAATAAATGGTACTAGTGATGTCAGCACTTCAAAACTTACACATTTTTTGCGTATCTTAGGAAGATGCAGAAATACAGATCTCTTAGGTCTGTAAGTTATGTCATCACCTTCACCCTAAACTCTCTGTAGGATGGCTTTTTAACAGTAGCTCCTCAGCAGACAGAATACTGTAACATGTTGTGTGGTGTCATCAAATGGCTTAAATTCCTCATCAGCTTAATACCATCTGGGCTACTTAAGCTAAGCAAAAGCCTATAAGCTGTTTGTCAGTCAAACAGCAGAGGATAAAACTGAATGCAAGAAGCAGGGCAGAGGTGGCTAGGCTCAGTGCATTGCAAATGAAATAAAACTTTCCAGAAGTTTTACATAATACTGCAGCCACAGGACAAGCAGTCACAAGAGGACAGAAGCTAGTATCATGTGACATGAACTCTTTAATTCCTTGTGAATCTCCTTTGTCTCTAAACAGGTAATTGTGCTCCATTGTTTTGCACATGACTCCTGCTCCTGGTAGATCAAGATACTGAAACTGAGTGTATTTGAAAAAGTGGACCTCACCAAACATGATCCCTCTGTTCTTAATCACCAAAAAAAAAGACATGATGTTAGTTTTGCAGACTTCTACCAAGAAAAGCAGAAACTGAATATCAGCACTGTCACTTCTAGAAATTTAGTTGTTCTGTTCTCAATCCTACTGAAGAAGTGGCAACATGCAGAGAACTACTTTGCACAGAAACACTATTTGTGTGAAGCACTATTCAATTTTCTGTTTCACATCAAACATTAAAGTTGAACTTACCATCTGGGTCTTTAAAAGTCAATGTGATAAACTTGCTAGCAACCATGAACATGAATATCACCCAAAAGCATGCAGCTAGCAGCAGCCACTGGTGGTGCATGTTGTCAGACATGAGCCATATAAAGTTGTTGATTCCTGTTTGAAAGAGGAAAGATTGACACATTAATTATTTTTGTTCCAGTTTAGAAAAATACTTTCCATAACCAAAATGACAAAAGTCTAATATGTATGTGTGTCATAAAACATAGCAGTAGATTTCACTTCTTACTTTTTGTCCTTTTGGCTGTCTTTTTAACCAATATTAAGGCCGAGGCAAGGTAACTGCCGGCTGCTGTCAAAGGAAGGCTTCATTCCTCTTTCACCCCCCCGTACACATTCCCAGTCCCCTCCTTGTGCTGGCAACAGCACTATCTGTCTGACTGCTCAGGGAGACAGACCAGCAAAACCCCAGAATTTTTTAAAGTTTAGTTTATTTTTCGATTTAACTTTGCAAGACAGCTCACTGTAGGAAAGGGAGAACGAAGACAGCTCCCTTCTCGGTGGTAGCTAGTCAGCAGATCAACCAAGCTGTAACATTAACAGTATTCTTAGTTATCCCAAGTCAGCTCATGACATGTAACATGGACTCCTCCCCTGCCCAGCCTACATGAATTACAGGCTGGAAGCTACCGAGTCAGAACACTAAGCTTAACCTGACAAAGTATTTCAATATATTAACGTCTCTTTTTATCTTGTCACTTTTATTGCCAGCAAAGTATCAACCATAGGTTCTGGAAGATTTTTTTATTTCCATCATGCTAAGCACTATCCACATAAATAGTAAAAAGGGTTTCCTTGCAGCAGTGCCTACTACCTGTAGCCGCATCCCTGCAAGTAAGCCTTAAAAGATAGGACTTCCCCAGGAGCGCAGGAAAGGTTACCCAAACAATTGAGACCGCAGATTTAATGCACAAAGAAACCACAGGCAGTGACTGAATCCAAGCAGAGTGAGGGTGAGGATACTGCACAGCATTACAAACACATGGTGTCTGCCCTACCTTGCAATTTGTAAGTTTGCTGGAGTGCTCTGAGCACTTCTTAGCTTGATTTTAGAAACGGTAATCCTAATAAGTGATTTTTTATGGTTAAAAGTTAAGATGCAATATAAGAAAACGAATCACAAAAAATATTTAAGTCCCCAGCCATTAAGAGAAATGTATACTTTTAAGCTACAACTTTCGCTGAATTTCCAACTTCTGATTGGCAATGCACCCAGGGAAGCACTGGGGCTGACACCAAGTATCTGTGAAAGCCCCACTGCAAAATTTACGCTTGCATAACTTTAAAAAAAAACAACAAAAACTTAACAGCAAACATCACTGCCTACCTACCGAAACCTGAGACTCCTCAGGCTGAATATTTATCTTGCAAAAATAAAGCGCTATTGTCTCAGCTGTTGCTGGAGAGATAAGACACCTGAGGGCCTGAACTCAGGTGCTGGAAAGTTCAAACATAAGCAAATGCTTCCTTTTGAGGATACCATTCACATAATTTCAGAACACTTAACCAGAGAGGATATAACACAAAAATCTCATACAATGAGATCCTCTGAACAATTCTGTGAGGTTTGTGCTTGTAGCCTCAGGAAGAACAAAAAACCAAAAACACCCACGTAACTAGCAATAGGATCAAACTCAGTCCTGAAGTAGCCACATGCAACTTCAATGAGAGTCACATCTGCATGGTTTGTGATCACACTTTCTACACAGTCACTTGAGTGAATTGCCAGGGAATAAGAGAGAGGTCCTCATTCCCAGCTAAGATGCTAAAAACATGCTAGTTAATACTTCCAAGCAAACTTTGTATTAAGTTTTTCAGTCATATACCAGTATACCTTTTCTGTTCCCACAAAGCTTCAATAACAGAAGTGAGCCTGGTTTTGACGTTTCAGCATGTCCACCTGCGACATCAGTACTACTGCGACAGGTACTGATGGCTTTTCCAACTAGCTTTTGCCTTCCAGCAATGCAAATGTTTCCAGGAAGGGGTCTCACTATAACTGACAGAAGTGAAACGTCTTCAGGGTATGTTGAAAGCCTGTGCACGCAGACAAGCAGTTCAAAACAGATTTGGGACCCTAAGGATGTATGTGAAATGGGTGAGAGGAGGAAAAGAACAGAATACCTCCAATTAAAAAAACAGAATTCATAATTTTTAGCTAGGATGGCAGTGTTCATGCCTATTTATATTTTCTCAGTGCAATATTTTTTCAGTTTGGCTTCTGAGAGGTCCTTTTCTTCCTTCTTTCATGATTTCATTTCTAAGTACTTCTCCTAAAAACACTGCATTTAGGTAAAAAGATGCATCAACTGTCTTTCGGACAATTACAGGTGCTGTGACCTCCATAAAGATGATGTTTGTCGTCTCCCATTTTCTGCTGCAATTCCCTAGCTGCCAACTGAGCATGCAATGTCCAAGACACATTATTCTTCAACATCGAAAACTGTTGGCCAGGAAGGGCAAATAATACGGTATGAATTCTAGAGCACCGACCTCCTTCCAGCTAAGGAGTTCAAAAGTTATTCTCTTCCTACCATTGCACTAGTGCAAAACTAGTGCCCTAAGATTCATGCTGAAAACCACCAGGTCTCAAAGGTCCTCATTTTTCAGTCTGCCACAACATCCACCATCTCCCATTTAGAGCACTGAAATTTATCACCTTTGCTTTCAGACATCACAATAATTGAGAAAATCTTCCAGCTCTCACAAATGAGAAAAATGCAAAATACGTGTCAGGACACAAAACGTAGCAATGATATTTTTACTTTTTGTGTAGCTCTGCTAAAACCATGAGAACCATTTAACATTCAAAATATAATTTAACCTGTCTTCAAGGCAGCAGACTGACAGAAGCTTGCAGAGAATGTTCTGCAGGAGGAAAACCTCTTTCTAACCATCAGCTGCAGGCTTTTCAGAGACATGACAAATGGTCTGGACCAGACCCTTCTGTCTAACCCGGTACATATGTTCTACATAAAGAATGATAGAAACGGCCTCCACACTTGTAGCATCCCTGCTAGTCTGCCCACTTTTATAATGGTGATGAATGCACACCATTCAGTAAGGATTATTGATCTACATCCCCTTATGTAATTTATGTATTGGATTTCAAAGAAGTTGTGTTAAATGACACAGGGAAAGCAGTTTCCACATGCTCTGACCTGAAAAGCAGTTAGCACCCTGCTGCCAGATCCTGTGCTCTAGGGATAGGAGAACAACATTTCAGCCAAAGACACCTATGAGCAGTACACTACTTACCTCAAGGACTGGACTCTGAGACCAGAAAGGGGACAGAATTGCAGTCACATCCCTAACAACAACCACTATTACCCTTCAATATGTCGAAGCTGAGAGAAAAATACTAAGCAGTTTTGTCTATTCCTTTTTTTATGCGCACAGCAAATCTGCAAATGTACTCATCAATGTAAGAATCTTGTCAGACGATTTATCATAACGTAATTATGATGGCTGGCACTCTTACTTCTAGCATCCTAAACAAAACTACATCTATATCAGCAGCTCATTACCTATCTCAAGAAGCAGGACCGTTCAAAATTATATACAGGAGTAACTCAACCACTATGCTCACTTAAATGCAATGACCAGTAACATTTTTAAAACAATGTGTTTATGTTGTTTCCCTTTCTCTAGCTTCTTCTTTAATATTTTTGTTGTTTTCACATAGGGTAGTCGCACTTCCTGTTATATCTCTATCTTACTGCATTTCTGTTGCCTCTCTTGTTACTTATTTTCTAGCGAATACATGTACTAGTTTCATTCAGCTTCCAAATGCATCTTTTACTTCTTCTTGCCTAAAACATTTTTTCTTTACAAGTAGAAAAAACAAGAAAGCTGTTGAAGGTTTAGTCTGTTTTCTCACAATGAAATACGCAGGAATTTTTCAGGTTGCTTCTTCTCCCTCTTATTGCAATTCTACACTTTTTAGGAGCACAAGATCCCCCACACTCCTCTCTTCATCCATTCCTCTGTCCTTCCCTCCCTGGGCTACTTACCCCAAAGACAAACAGTCACATAACCCTCAGATCAGCCAGATGCCAGTTTTACATGAGCAAAAGTGGGATAGCAAACACACACACAAACACGAAGCAAAGATCAGGACACAAAGCGTGGCAGGCTTGACCCATGGCCTGCGAGTAACATGTTACCACATGTAACGTGGAAAAACCACTCGTACTTTGGGGAAGACTGCTGTTCTTCATGTGAATGACAGGACAAAGCATAGAATATTTAAACAACATTGAAACTCAGTGCATGGCCCCTGCTCTGCAGCTTATGCTGCTTGGATAGGCTCTGTGGCAGGATAGTCCCTGCCCGCATCGTGAATGACAGCTGCACGCTGGTACTCAAACTACTAACTGCTTGCCCATCAGCACATGACTAATGATGTAATTTGAAATGGAACTGCTAACGAAGGCCAAACAACAGCTAGCTGGGATACCTAATCCATTTTCATCAAGACCTCCTTTATGTTATCTCAAAGTTAAGAGATCTGGACAATTTATTACACTTTTAAAAAAAAATTCGGACTAAAATCTATCAAACACTCCTTTGGTAAGTTGTGTGGTGCTGCTAAATGTTATAGCGTACATTATAACAGGCATTTCTGAAAGCTGGTTCTTTCCTAAGGCTTTCCTCCACCCCGACGGCATTAAGAGGCCTATCGCCTCCGCTGGAGAGCAGAGTCCTCCCCGAGCATGCACGACTCACCTGGCAGCAGGAAGGAAACCAACCACCGGAGCAGCAGCCCCTGCCACAGCGGCGTAACCCACCGCAGCCCGGGGCAGGCTCTGCCTGCGCCAGCTTGGCGGCCCCCGGCGTGGGAAGGGGACCTGCCTCCCCAGCCAGCACACCCGTCCCCTGTTTGACAGACACCAGGTCCGGCTCCACAGGACACCCCATGCTCTTCGCACCTGGGAACGGCAGCTCCTTCCCCAGCATCGGGGCTTCCCGGGGGCCCAACTCACTGCCCGAGGCGGGGATAAAAACCGAGGGGTCCCCGCCAGTAAGTCGGGACACTGCCGTGGGCCGACCCGCACGGGATGAGCCGAGCCAAAGCTCACCCACAGCCCACAAGCCGGGCTCCGGGCGCAGGGACCTGGGCTGAACAGCCGTAAACTTTTCCCGTTCCCGAGAAGGAAGCAGGGCGGGCTTCCCCTCACCCCCGGCAGGTAGAGGCAACAGACGCCCGCAGCGCCCGCTGGCTTCCCCGTCCGACCCGCCGGAGGAACCTTCCCCAGGGCTGCCGGCCGCCAGGCCTCCCCCCGCAGCCCCGGCCCGGCCCCGCCCCGGGGTACCGGGCCTCCCTCGCAGCGCCCCCTCCCCGGCTTACCGGCCCTCCAGCGCCGCTCCCCGCAGCGCGGCGCCGCTCCTGCCGGGGGCCCGCCTCACTCGGCGGCGCGGCCGGCCCGTTCAAGCGGCCCCGGCTGCTGCTGCGGCTGCTGCGGCATCTCCCCCCCCCCGCCCGGCTGCGGACGGCGGCGGCAACGGCGGCGCCTCCCCGCTCAGCCCCTGCTGCCGCCGCCTGGCCCTGCCGCCGCCGCCGCCTCCATTTCCTCCCGCCGCGGGCAGGCCTCGGCCTTGGCCTCGGCCGCGCCCACAGCCCCGCCGCCGGCAAGGAGAGGAAGGTGAAGGCCGCCGCGGGGACGGCTCGGCTCGGCCCCGAGGAGATGCCGCGTCCGGCCGCCCGGAGGCGGGAGGGAGGGATGGAGGGCAGGCGGGCTGCGCTCCCCGCGTCTCCCCGCCCCGCCTCTCTTCGCCCCGGCGGGGAGCGGGGCGTCGCAGCCGGCGGGCCGGGCGCGACCCTCGGCGGGGAGGGCGGTGCTGCCTCTGGTCGGCCTCAGCCCCCACCTCGTCGCCCAGACCCGCCACAGGCCCCGGCCACCGCCTCCCCGCCACGGCCCCCCGCCATCCCCCGGTGGCTTCCAGGTTTCGCAGGGTGGCCGGTGCTTCTCGGCGGGGCCCACAGCCAGCGCTCAGCGGGACTCCCGTACATACACGAGTATACGTGTGTTTCTTTTACTGTTAAAAATCATAGGTCCCTCACTCTCGTGTTTCAAAAAAAGAAGGCTGAAAATTCGACTTTCGTGCACCTACAGGACTCCGATACCCACAAATCCCATCAAAACCAGGTGCTGGGTCTATTTTTAGCAGCTATTTAAACAACACCTTTTGGGGACATATCGCGGTGCGTAGCTGTAGGGATGTGTTACAGTGCTGAGGTGATGTTTCCTGAACTCTGCAAAAATGAACCTCAAACGGTGGAGCAGGGCCCTCTGGACAGTGCCTGGAGGAAGGGGCAACAGCAGAGCAAAGCCACCCCATTTTAAAGCTCATTGAACCCTGAGGTGCTGGGAACACATCTTCCAGTTGGAAATCAGGTGAGGTAATGCAAAGGATGGGCTTTATCACCTGACCCCGAAAGATGTGCTCCTGTTACCTGATCCAGCACAAAAACTTTCCTACAGTATGTCCTCTTGTGTCTGGTCACCAGAACTGATTTGCCCACTGGGAACTGGTAAATTAAGTGGGGGGCACAGGGAAATCCCATCTTTCAGGCAAAGAATCAGAATAAATAGCATCCTACAGACAGTCTTGTTGATCAGTCCAAACTAATCCTGCAGGCATGCTGCATTAGAAGCCCCTGCTTCCAACCTTCATCTCTTCATCCATCTCTGCATCTTCTTCCCAAGTATGTTCTGTCCTTGGAAAGACCCACACAAACAGGATAATTTTGAGCAGAGTGATGGGAGAGGTGAGAGTCCCAAAATCCACACAAGGAAGAAAACATGACTGAGAAATCTAAGTGGATTTTTAGGCTTTCGGGAATGATCCCTGAATCCCAGGCAAGATGGTCTGATGTCCCCGCTATGCAGGGTTGGCCCCCTCTGCAGTAGACTGTTGCAGTTCATGCTACACAGCACTTCACCCTGGTTTTCCTATAAGGTCTTGTGTGGAGAACGTAAGACAAAATTGCCAATTATGGGATTGTCTGAATAAGTAAATACCTAAATAACAGCCAGTCCCTTGAAGCTGATTTGCCACAGAAGACTTGAACTCTAATAAAGTCATGCCCTAATCCCTAATAAAGTCTCTGAGGAGCACAGGAAAGCTTGCTGCAGGATCAGGGCCAACGGTTCAAGACAGGACAAATTCAGAAGAGACAGAATTGTAGTAGAAGTTTCTGTCTGTCTCTGTGCGTCCGGTTACCAATTAATGAAAATAATCCAATGGTAGCAGAGTTTAAAATGCTTTCACAGCTAAAAAATATGTTGTAAATTTATTAGAGTCCAAATCAAAACTGATACAAGCAAGTTTAAACTAGTGCCTCTTCTAGAACAAGGGAGAAGAAACATAGGTTAGAACAGGTAACCGTAACTTAAATACTCACCTCACATACTTCCCAACCTCTCATTTTATAGTCTGCATCACTGTATGGAGCCTGCGTCTGAGAGTCACTGACACACACGCACATATAACTTGCCTGGTTTCCAATCCCGAGTTGCAGGTAGTAGGGCTCCGTGTGCAACATTAGATGCCTCATTGAATGACCAAGAGACAGCACTCCTCCCTGTTGGAGGAGGATTTAGTCCCTCTGATCCATTCCTTTCCAAACTTGATTACCACAGTGTGCTATGCTAGAGCCTAGCCAAGGAAGCCCAAGAAAGCCTAAGGAAGCCCAAGGACACTGTTGTTGGTACAGACACCGTGGCCAGCCTACGGAGCAGAACAGGCAAATGAAAATGCATTTACAACAGTGCCTTCAGTGCTACGCTGACGGCTGCTAGCCACCAGTGAAGCAGCAGAAATGTAGATCTCGCTGTGAACCAGTGGCCAAAGAAACCTGCCTGACTCTATGTTTGTTTGTACCAACACCTTGGGACACCGCATCCTTGTGCCTCCCTTCCTCTGCCTGTGAAGTAGAAGTGGTGATAGTGATAGTTACCTTGTTGGCAAAGCACATCGGAAATCTGTGGCTGTCACCAGTTTGAGTCTCGCACAGGCTAGAAAGTTGCTTCTTTCTTCAGGCTTCAGAGTGATGACTACAACTGCAGCCACACACAGATTTATTAATAAGCAGGCTCCACTTGTGGAACCAATTCCTGCCAGATTATCAGGCTCAGACCAAGTATTTTAACCTTTCAAGTATGTTGTTACTGACATGTATAATAATTAATCCAGTATAAAAGAAACCAATTTTCCAAACTAAGCACAGTTAATAAGCTTTGTTGTCAGTAATTGGGCCTGAAAGTGTCTGATGAAGTTGAAGAATGTGTTGCATAGGCAACTGTACAGTTGGATTATACAGTTGCTAGTTCAGGCCAACAGGATTCTTGCTACTAATAATGCTAAACTGTAGTGGGGTTTAGAGCTTTAAATAGGCAACAAAATCAACATTTAAGTCTGGGTTCTTTTTAATACTAGAGAATTTTTACAGTCCCAGAGCACTGTAAATGACAATTGTGCTGGTGAAAAGTCACCTTCCTCTCTCTGGGATGTTCTAGAGTGACTGCAGCTTCCTCAGAGATATGCCACTGAAACCAATGGAAGTGACACACCCATTATTCTCTAAGGACGTAGGCCTAAACTGGAAAGTTTCATCTTAATAACATGTTCAATGTTTATGCCATTAAAAAAGGTTTTTATGTCCTAATAACACTTGTATATCTTTATTCCATGTTTGACGTTTCTCTTGGAAGAGCCTTACTTGCAAAAGACCAACACACCAGGAGGACCAGGTGTGACACTGGACACCTGAGCTGCAAGAGCACATTCAAGCATTTTAAGAAGTTATTATTTGTCAGTGACAGGCTGTCTTGACTGCCCTCGGTATGAGTTAATTCTAACCAGCATTTAAGCATACCAGAATGTTTAAATGAGCCCCTGTCTTGGACAAGATAAGTAATTATCCATACTGCAGTTTGCATTTGAACACATCCAGCCTAATCACACTGAAGGCACCCTCATTTTCCTTGACCTTCCAAGCCCATTCTATTCAGCAGAAGCATAGGCTTGCCCATATTGTTAAACTTATGCTGTGTTTATTTTTTGCTCTTTGTTGTTATTTCAGGTTTTAATCCAATGCCAATAACTGGGATTAGTCTTGGTAGCCCTTTTAGTCGTGCTTTGCCTCCATAAGAGCTGACCTTAAGACAAGTCACCTGTTCAGCATCAAGTACTCGGGAAGAATAAATCTTATTTAAATTAGCAGGAACACATGCTTTTCCTAGTGCAGTGCCATTATTAGTGAAATCACTGATCTGCTTCATGGCTGCATTTCTGAGGCATGACTGACCATCAAAGGAGATCTCTGTGTGCAAGTACCGTGCTTTGCAACTGGTCACACCTGGCACCTCTGGCACGTAATACATTTATTAGGGTATGATCTTCATTACCAGATTCTGTCTCTTTCTGGAACTTGAGTAAGCTAGTTTAAATGTGGATCTGGTTGATATAGAACATATAGAATACTTTGTGGTCTCTAAAGTCATTAAGAGGCACTGCAGCAATCACAAAAATCAGACTGAGGAGTACAGCAACACCAACAGAGGCATACAGCCTCATACAGAGGCAGGATTTACTAGTATGGTGTGAATATTAATTCCTATGAAGTGTTACATCTAATATAATACAGTAAAGTATTAATTCCTGGCTTATTTTTTATATAAAATAACTTGAGCAAGGAGGGACCTATAACATGCATGTCTAAAATAGCTGGTGTATAGGAAAGACTGAA
Source organism: Calonectris borealis (assembly GCF_964195595.1). Taxonomy (NCBI): domain Eukaryota; kingdom Metazoa; phylum Chordata; class Aves; order Procellariiformes; family Procellariidae; genus Calonectris; species Calonectris borealis. The sequence goes on from NC_134312.1 coordinate 148,328,877, forward strand.
GTGTGTGGAGGAGTTGGGGGGTGACTTAGGGCTGATATCTGCAGCAAAATCAGACTGGCTGTAGTAGGAGCAAGATCAGATCCATAAGCAGCAAATGAGACTTGTTTTCATTTGAAGATTAAGTCCACTTTTTATTTCAGGTAGAAGCAAGTTTTATCTCATGATAAGTGCCTTGGAAATTGTTAAATCTTTGTGTATCATTACACCATTTGATTGCCTTCTGAATAGGAGACAAAAAGTTTAGACTGAGGTAAGTAGATCATTAGCTGAACCATCTAGTTTAGCTTATATTCTTAAGAAACAGTCTGAGCTGGTAGTTTGAAAGGGAAAACAGCTTTGTGGGGTTTATTAACAGCAATGAGCCGAACATCTTGCCAGGACTGGGCTAGTACAGCTAAGAACTACATTTAATTATCAAATCAATGTCAATTAAAATTGAACCCAATAATTCAAAATTAATTACATAGGTCATAAAATCAGTGCAGCCAACAAGCAAATTATCATGTCAATGTAGCAAGGTAAGTCAGTCCTTTAAACAAAAATCAGAAATAACAATTGAGTTTTAAATCCCAGTTATGGGTATTTTCCGAAGTAGAGAAATTAAGACAATTGACTGAATCAATTAGTATTCAAAACAAGTTACTTTACTTCAAAGTAACCTGCTACCCTCTTTTAACCCTTGGCCTGACTCAGATAGCTGGATTTACCAACTTTCATTTCTCTCTGTGGCTGCCAGAGTCAAACGGCAAGTAGCTGAGTCTTAAATTCAGCTGCTGCACCCACCAAAGGAAAAATTAGTTCCAGGCGACAAAGTTGCTGTGTACACTGCAGGTACAGCGCTTACCCTTGCATCTGTGACTGTAAGCTGCGACGAGGGCAAGCTGCACGTGCCCCTGCTGTGCTGTGCCTCGCCAGGAGTTGGAAGATTGGCAGAGCGCCAGAGCTGCACAGAAAAAGAAGCAAGGCAGGTTTTTAAGATTTTTTTTGTTGTTGTTTCTCAAAAGGGAGTATTGGGTGGAGGCAGCTGTGCTACTCTGAGCAGCTACTCAATACTTTACCTTGACAGTGTTTGAAATCACACTCTCAATGTTAAAGAAACACATAAGGACAGCGTACTAAGCAGAAGACACAATTCCTGACAATCTGATACTAGTAGTGCTGCTGTAGCAAGGGTCGGAAGAGCTGTTGTCTTCTGCTTATCACCTCTTTAGAAAACTGACCAGTTTTGGGGCAAGCAGAAACACCTGAAGGAGGATTGAGGGGTGACTTGGGTCATGGGAGGGTAAGAAGAGAAAAAGAGAGGTGGAGGGAGGCACAGAACCTGGGTCCCATTTGCTAATGAATGCCTGTAGGATCAGAGTGTTTTACACTCTGATACAATGGAACAGCTTTCACAGGGACATTGAGTGCTTCAAATAATTTATAACTTGTTGGTTGGGGCTGGCTCTTGGGAGGTGGCAGCTGCGGTATCTATCAGGAGGAATTTGAACATTTGTTTGCCATGTCCCAGTAGCCCAATAATTAACTAGGAACAGCACCACTCTTGTGAAGGCAAGAAAAAAGCATTCAGAACGAAAATGGCCAGAAATTCTAGGGGATGTAAGTCTAGAAGGGTTATCTTAAAACGACAGGCATCACTTTACAATCCGAACTCAGCAAGGCAAATCTGTGAGAGCTGGCACTTTACTTCACAGCTTTTGGCACGTCCTCCCAGCCAAAGCAGTGCAAAGGCAGTCCGTGGGGAGTCACTCCCTAGGGCCCGTGTCCTCCTGCACGGTGCAGCCCCTGTGCCTTACCTCGGTGCATGCTCCTCCGGGTGCATGGTCCTCAACCAAGAGTAATTTTGGAGCTATTTATGTCTAACTGTTTCAAATGGAAATTAAAAGCCTATTTTTTTTTACAGAATCTGGAGCCTAGTCCATTGTTTCCTTGATTCTTTATTTTAAAAGAAAAAGAGAAACACAAGGTGGAAATTTCTTGTGGTTTTGGGGGATTATTCTGCTGCCTTCCCAAATGTGAGCTGTTGATGATGTCACTATGCACGCTTGAACTGACCGTGTATGTTCACATGCTAAAATATTAAAAGGAAAAAAAGGGACAAGAAACTTTCCCAGTCAACATGTAGACAGAAATAGGGATAGGAAGAAGAGTTAAGAGGGAGAAGGTGAATTGTTTTGAAGAATGTGGCCTTTGCAACACCCAGGTCAACAGAATTCTTCAGCCACTGAAACTTATGTTGAAGTTTCTTGCCCTTGAAAAACAGAGACATCAGGCCCACGGGATCTTCTAGCATTATTTTCTGTGGCAAATTTTTATTTCCTTCAGCTTAATGTTTCTCAAGATATTAGTGCACAGCCAGTCTTGGGCTGCAACAATAAAATCTTGTTCTCACTAAGGTGAGAACACATGGGAGATTGTCTATTTGAAAGGTCCCATTTTTAAAATTAGCGTATTTTAACCAGTTATAGCAACCACCACCCAGGAGAGTCTGGAAATATGAGGGGTTGGGTAAATATAGAAAGTTTTGTGACACAGCTTTCAGCCTCACTACAAGGAAAAGGCTTGAGAGTGTGAGATGATTTCAACATTTAATATAAAGCTTTGACATCTCCTCAAGTATAACTGATGGTCATCAACCAAATTCTCCATTTATTCAGCTCACCCTACGAGCAGTTGATGTTTTGGAACTGCGTGACCACCAACCATTCATCAAATCTTATGTCAGGACCAGCTGTGATAGATCAACCATGAGAAGCATTATGGCTTATCCCCAGGAGTTTCTTCATCTAAAAAGAGGGAGAGTGATTTTACATCTTCTTGCTATGTATTCAACTTAAATGAAAGAAGGTTAATGAGATGAAATCTGTGTTCACAGACAATCTGTGACAATCACAAGTATTGTAAGTTACTCGGTTACAAAGCACACAGTTAAATGAAGAAGTCACTGTTGCTATTGCAACTGGTATTTGATAAATACCAATACTGAAGGTGCCAGTTCAAACAAAGAAAAAAGGCATTGTTGTTTAATGTATTAGACTATGCTTTATATCCATCACTGTAGTGTTCAAAAAGTATCGGGATGAGTTTTTTCAGCTGATGTTGCTCCCAATTTCAAAATCTGCAACGGAGCTCAAAATGATGAAATTAATTCAAAAATGACCAAAGCAAGCAAAGACATGGTTTTCAAATGTGAACTAAGTATTATCATAAAAAGTGGATTTTTTGGTGGTCCAGGACGCCATCTCGGAGCACAGATCCTACTGACACGACTCTGTTCTCAGTTCCTTTATAAATATTGTGGATTGCCCAGATCAGCTGTGTTAAGCATTCTTCCTCTTGCAATCTAACATCATAAATTCTTATTGAATACAATCTTTTTTGACCATTCGGAGCCAAACCGTTCCCTTTCTTAGGTTGTCAGCTCTTGCTGCAAGGCACTAGGTCCTCTGTTCATCTTCAGGCCCTGCTCACAAGAATCTTACAGAATCACAACTATTTCTTTTTTTAGCATACGGGACACCCCAGCCCTGCATTTGGAAGCATTGCACCATTTACACACGTTTCCCCAGCAACATTGTCTTTATTTTAAGTTGTATCCCCGGAAAAGAAGGAGGCTGCCATCCATCCACCCACTTACGATTCCCTCTAGACATTCTGTCCTTTTATTTTTGACATCATTTAACTAGTAGGCTTTCCCTGGCTTGAAAAAAGCACCAGAGCAGTTAGCGTGTGCTTTGTTGCGACATCCTTATTTCCTAATTTACATGTAGCTTCCTTGAGCACTCACTTCATTAAGGAAACCATGTTACTGAGCAGTGACTCGTTGATCCAGGCAATGCATAGAGAGCAGATTATTTTGTTTTCCAGGAACGATAACACCAAAACTGAGCTTCATTCTCTTGGATAACTCATGGTGGTAGATTGTGCCTAGCACTGTTGTTGTCTAAATGTGTTCCTGTTAGGGAAGTTATTGGGTCAAATCAATTTCTGCTCTTCTCTCAACGACATTGCTGGAGTTAGAACAGGGAAAATTCATTTTGGCTACATTTTCTCTGAATAGAAGGTGCGGAGCTCTGCTTGATTGCTTCTTTCTTTGTTTTATTGTCACGCTATAGCCAGTACGAGGTTAACGTTAAGCCACCGCATGCAGGTTTCATCTTAGCCAACTCCCTCTTCCCCCAGGAAAAATCCCTTTTTTTCACTAGGATTTCACAACTGGATAAGTGAAGCGCATTTTTTATTCCATGGTGAAAATAAAGCTGCTTTAAAAAATGCATGTTAATGGTAGTTTGATACTGAAGTTACTTCAGCACTGCCTTTCAGAGTTGCAGGGAAGATCATGGAGTGTAGCAGCATCATTGTTATGTGCCAAAAACTCAGCAAATTACTAGAACCTGTCAGGTTACACTGTAAAGTGAATGTGTAAATTTTTTTTTAAAAAATGTAAAACCAGCAGAAATTGTATTGTCAAATATATTTCTCAGGTAAAACAGAGGACATTTAAAAATATTTTTCAATTGATAGCTTGGATTTTGGAAATTTCTCTAGAATTTGCTTTTGAAATTTTTTTAAGCATCATGATACTTTAATTTAGTCTTTATTGGCTTCTTTAATGTTGTACTCATATATCTAACTGCAGTTCGTCATAGATTAATTGGGTTTTAATTTTACAGCCCTCCTCAGTCTTCCATTAAACACTGCCTTCTTTAGACACCGTATTGCCAGCCAGGAATACGATAACTTTGTCAACAGAAAGAAAAAGAAAATTTAAATTGCATACAATTAATTCTCCTGTCTCAGGACTATTCATCCAACTAAATAAGCAGAACGTGATCTTCAGTTTCGTATGGCTTCACGAGAGTCACATACCTCCAGCCATCTCAAATCTCTGAGGTTAGCAGTGATAAACCAAACAGGATTCACCAGTTATTGCACTGTATCTTTTTATATTAACAAGTGAGGAGATGGAGTCCCACTGTGTCATCTCTGCTAAAACCTCTTCCCAGTAAGATGTACTTAGGAGAAAGTGGCTGACATGACTATTGGTGTGGCTGCTTGTTTTCTTTTTGAATTTTGGCTTTTCCTCCTTCTTCATCAATTAAGTCTTTCCAGGTAAAAACTGTAAGCACTCCTTGTTTTTAACTCTGGTGTCTAAAAGCAAATTATACTGTGGAGGAAAGTCTGTCTTCTCCAGTTACTTGCAGACAAGAACGCTGGAGAGGCTCCAGCCTCTGCTCGTTTCTGGTAGTAGGGCTGAGACAGGCAGGTACTGCGTTTGACAGAATGTGAGGGATAGAGCGCTCCTCTGCTGAGTCAGAACTTGGTTTTCTCTGTGATAGTCACTCTGAGAGACCTAGCTCTCTGCTCCGTTCTTTGTCATTATTTCCCTCTAATGGCTCTTAGTTTATTGTTGTTTGCCAGTCTGGTCTGGTCATTAGACTCAGGAGTGGCCATTTCCATGAAACTTAAGAGTTCCAGTATTTTCAGGCCAATAAAATGCTTTAAAAGCTGAAAAGCTTTTGCTTTTTGCTACAGTAAAGCATTTGCGGAGTAATGTAATCTAACAAGATAAGAAAATACTCAGACCAATGAGTGTCCAGGCATAACCACTTTGGCCAAAGGGGAGAATGAAAATTAGCTCAAGTCTTACAGCTGTCAGGAGTCAGAAGACATACAAGAGTTCACACAAGTGAAACTTAACATGTCAGGGAAGCAATCAGTTCATTTTCAATGCCAGTAAAATTCTGTATAAATACATTCGTCCTGAAACGGAGTGAGAAAATTAATTGCTTTCCTATTAAATAAGTCAAATTACTTAACAATAAAAATACAGACATCTTCAGCAATAATTGCAAGTGACAGTGTTTGAGTACTTACTCATTTTGAATGGCACCCAATTCAGATTTCTGACAGGAGTAAGTGCTGTTAAATATGGCTACGGGAAGCAAAGCTTGGGTGAAACTCCTTGCTCTTCACTTAGTGATAGATGTATAGCTTGGAGTGTCCGGAGGCCTGAGCTCCCAGTTATTTACACACGCAGTTCCTAGATGGGTTGTTTCTGTGCATGGTCTTAAACTCAGGCAGATGATGAACAATATCACCAGAGGGTTGGTGGCTCATATGGTATTGAAATGGATTAATGTCGTCTGGTAGTTTCTTCTCTCTGTCTGGTGGGTTTGGAGTGAATGGTGTTTGAGGAAACTTGGTCAGGTAGTAAAAATGGTCTGGGATCCGTTCTCCCTGTAGCCAGCTCTCGGTGAGACAAACATTTATTTTAATGTATTCTTACATATTCTCTTCATGTATACTAATGGGGGCTTAGGATTTGGGTATTTGCCAGAAATCTGAGATGTATGGTATATATATTAGCCTATATCCTTTACTCTAGTAATCAGTGTAAGGTATCCATTACCAAAGACTGTGGTAATCCCTCTATAACCACAAAATTATGATTTACAAATAACTATACTCAAAGAAAATTAAAGCTATAAATTAAATCATTCACATCGAGGAGGCATGGATGAATGAGTGTTGGCATTATAATTCAGCCATTAAAATCAGATCTGTTCAGCTGTCGATGTTAAGTATATGTCAGCCACTCTGGTATTTGACTGGGAGACCACCTGGAAATTCCTGGTAAGGCACAAGCTAAGGAGCCAGGAGCAAATAGTTCTGCATAAATCCTTGATGAAAGCTCAACCACAGAAACTGATTGAGTTATCCCACCGGTTGCCTAAGCAAAACAGCATATTGCTTCCCTGTCCAACTGGGGAAGCACCAAATAAAATTAAGCCAAGTGAAAGTTCCAGATTGACGATCTTTTCAAATGCCTCAAAGCATACTAATTGTAATGAACTTTCAGCCCAATACAGCCCAATATAGCCTATTGCTATACAATACAACCTGGTAGATGTAAATTGCTTCATTTCAGTGGAATTTCCACTTCTCTGGCTGAACGCAGCAGACATAAAATCATGTTTATCCAAGAAATTAACCAAGAAACTATCGAAAAGAATGTAAATGTTCAGATTCTTGGTCTAGTTCCCTAACTTCCCCATTAGCACCTGTCCCCCATTTTGACACTCTTGGTTAGCAGCTTGTCTTTGAACTCCAGCTGTATGAGGCATGCTTTTACTCAACCCCTTGAAATATTTACTTGCTGCCCTATTGAACTTCAAGATTATGGCTTTGTATCTGTAAAGTATAGCAATCCAACCACAAATAAAAGAATAAAATGAACTATTCTGTACTTACTTGACATTCTGACAACCAAATCAACACCTATACTAAAAAATAGACTAGATGTCTGTTTTACAACAGTGTGGTTTATTTTTCCCACGGTCTCTTTTAACACCAGAAATTCAATGGCCAGTGCGTGCTGGTGAGAGCAAAGTTTGAGCCCACAGCTCTGAGTGCAGAGTGGAGCCTTGCCCGTGTAGAAACAAAAAATGAGGCGAGCTTTCATCGTTTGGACTGCTTGTCTGTGCTGGAAAGGTAAATGCATGTTAACTAAAACCACAGTAAACCAGCCTAGTATTCAGCATAAACAGGCACTGTCATATTTAATACAAAACGAGCAGGTTTTATGGGAGGTTTGCCTAATAAATAACCTCCAACTTCTGCAGCTTTTCTCATCTTTCCAAATGGATCGTGGGTTAGGTATAGAAAGCCCTCAGAGCAGTATAAGGCTTTATACCAAGCACTGCCGAGCTGCAGAGGGTGAGAGGTGTGCGGGAACAGAAGCAGCCAGTTGGGATGCACTCAGGAACTACGTGATGGTGACGTTTTGCCGACTCTGTCCTCGCTGTCTGCGATTACCCGCTGATTTCATTGCAGAGATCATTTACAAAAGGGAAGCCAGCCCAAGACTGTGGTTGAAGTAAAGTGTCAAAAGACGGAAAGAAGATAGTTAATATGAAATTGTGTAATCCTTCAGAGTGTCTTTACCTGTCTACCTCTCATGGGTCCAGCTCACACTAGTGGGGCTCTGTTTTCACATTTCTGTGACCACATTGGCATAAATGACATTACACCAAGTAGGAACCTACTTCTTGCTGCCATCAAAAATAAAATGCCATCCTCCTTTTAGGAGAAAATTTAACAAACACAGAGAGTCCCTTCACTCCAGGATTGCATGGGCTTGGACACAAAGCAGGGTCACTGCCAAAAAGGGAACCTTGGCTTCCTGGAACCCTGCATCTCCTCGTTACTCAAAGCCTGGGAGGATTTGCTATGAGAAACCATTATCACAAAACTCACTGCAATCTGCTTTAGCTCCCACAAAGGGTAAAAATTCTACAGTCAGAGGGAATAATCTCTTTGAATACTATCCTGTCTTGAAACTCCCATTTCCAGTGAAGACGGGTGAGAAGCTGACAGCTGAGTGCCTGCTATAGCAATGTCTGACCTCTCCTGACAGCCCCCCACTCAGATTATTGCACCCAAAGGGCTGTGATGAGGCAAAGACGGCCGCCTCTCCCAGGGGAAGGAACAAAGGGTGAACTAATGGTGCTGGGGTCATTCAGCTGCTCCTGCGCCTCTTTACATACTCGGAACACACAGTTGTGGAGCTGACGAAGTCACATGAAGTCTGGCTCCCCTTTTCTTCTCTGCGAGAAAGCAGGTGCGTCTCCTCTCTGACTGCTCTGAGATGCTCCCACCAGGAACAGTCCTGCCGTCATCCTTTTAGCGCGCAGCGCAGCCATTGAGGGACATTATGAGACGAGGTGGGCTGCTGTGCCAATAATACCTTCTGCAGCTTTTTATGTCTTACATCCCACATGGAGCCATTGCCTCCCAAACATCTCTACTACATATGTGAGAAGTGGGACAACTGCATATGTATGTGCTTCAGCAGGCCCAAAGTCTATAAAAAAGAGATTGAGAGGGCTCTGCCTTTCTCCGTCTCAGATCTGATTAGAAAGCATTGCCCTTAGAACTAGCACAGAGAAAATCAGGAAGCATTTTCCAAAGTCAAATGCAATGATTAAATCAGGAAGAATAGCAAATCACCTTTCTGTTATGAGCAGATCTATGTCTTGTCTACAACCATACCTACTATGAAATTAAATAAGAGTGGATGGCTTTCCTTATTCCACATGAAGGTAAATATATTAAGATGGGCCGGGACTTGTTCGATACAAAAGTTCACATCCCTTCTAATTAGAAGGCAAACTTTATTTCCCAAACTGCCACGAGGAGAAATATTTTCCAAAGACTCAGTAAGCCCTACTACAAAACCGAATTTTCTGTTTAAAATGAAAACCCCGGCCGCTCCATCGCTTCTCCTTGAACAGCCTCTTCTCTCCTCCCCTCCCTCCCTCCTTTCTGTCACCTCTTCTAGAAAACCAGCTTTGGCGGAGGTTTCCAAAGGGCGGAGGACGGGGTGCCCCATGCAGGACACCGGCAGCCTCCCGCTGGCCCTCCCGCGGGCGGGGGTTCCTCGGTCGCGGCGGGGCCGGGCCAGGGAAGCGGCAGGGGGCGGCGGCGGGGGGCGGTGTGCCCGGCAGCGCCGTGCCCGGCAGCGGGGCCGCCCCGGCGCCCATTGGCTCGGCGGCGGCCCGGGCTCGGCGCGGCCCCATAAAGGCGGCCCCGTCCGCTACTTCGCCCGCCCGCCGCCGCCCCGCCATGCCCCAGCCCGCCCTGCCCTGGCTGCTCGCCGCCTGCTGCCTCTGTGCCCTCCCGCGGGGCTCAGGTACGTCCCGGCCGCAGCACGGGGTGGGGGGGACGCAAGCGAACCCCCAAACCTTGGAAAGGGTCGTTTCCCATCGAGGGGCGCCGTCGGGGCCGGGCTCCGCGGCATCTCCGCACAGCCGTGTCCCCCCGTGTCCCCGCAGGGTTCCCCCAGCCTTTCTCGCGCTCCAGCGACGGCGCGGACCTGCCCAAAAGCCAGGTACGTCCGTCTTTGCCTTCCCCGCCACCCCGTCTGAAAGCGGTGCGCGGCGGAGGGGTAGGGCAGAGCCGGTCCAGCCCGGGCTGGCTGAGGGAGGTGGGAAACGAGACTCGCCCGTGGCGGGGAAACGCCGTAGGAAATCGGCAACGGACTGGAAATATATAATGAAATCCCTGGGGTGGGTGGCAAAGAGAGTCGGAAGGTTGAAGCCCTTTGCTGCCCGGGGAGGTAGGTGGGACAGGTATGGGCAGGGGTGGGATGCACAGCTGCGTGCAGAATAGGTGGGCTAATGACCAGCCAGTCCTGACTCCCTGAGCTAAAATGCAGGTCCCAAGGTATGAAAGCCCCATTCTTAATGCCTAATCTTTACTTTTTAAAGCAACTGGTGCTGTGTTTCAGCCAGTCCTGACTCCCTGAGCTAAAATGCAGGTCCCAAGGTATGAAAGCCCCATTCTTAATGCCTAATCTTTACTTTTTAAAGCAACTGGCGCTGTGTTTCAGTCAGTGGATGGAACTGTCTAATCAACCCCAGGTAAATTGACTTTGGTAATCTGTTTGATCTGCTGGGACTCTCTTTCAGACATACTAATTGTCCCTTTAACCCTCAGCATCAGTGGCTGCAGGTGGCAGAGCCTCCTCCAGAGAGCCAATGGCTCTGGAGAACAGAGCAAGTTTGCTGGTGTATGCATTCTCCTCTCTGCAGAGCTAACTCAGACCTAGAGAAAGAAAAAACTGTGTTTTTCTTCCCATCACAGTGGTAGCTAGTACTGAAGCAAGAAGTGCTGGTCAGTGCTGTAGGAGTTCACAGACAGGGTCCTGCCTGGTCCCAGCTCTGCGGTGGTGGGTGGATGGTGCTCAGAGGAGAGGGGAGTGAGGGGCAGGCTTCACAGCTCGTTTCTGCTGTGGTGTCTCTGGCCCAGAGCTTGCAAACACAGTGACTTTGAAGGACCAGCCCCACTGCATTTGATACCGAGCCCAAGGGTCATTTTCACTTTCAAAGGAGACAGAAAAATCTTTGTGGGATCAGCAATTACCTGGAAATTTTCAGCATTTTGTGCTGATTCTTTTTCTTTTGGAAATCTTTCAGTTTTGTAAACCAAGACTGGTGGAAAATAGTTCCCAGAGCCAGTTGTTCTGGTGTCTTGCATCTTATTTCCTTTGGAGCTATGGTTATTTCTTGCCTAATATCATCACATGCATCAGCAAATACTTGTCCTGTGGCAGTAAGTATGGGACTGTGTATTTCAGTATATGGTTAAAGATTATAGTACCGATTGACTGAAATGCTTATAGATGAAATTGAATGTAGATTAAATATATCAAAACACAAATCTATTTGTGGAACCAGCATAGGAAAATGTATTTTAAATGTAAGAGGCTGATGTAGGTCTCTTTACAGCACAAGACTATATTGTAGTCATTAGTAGTATTGTGTGTATTCTCCTCATACAAAGTACTAGTTTTTCAGCTCATAATAGCTTCAGTAAGTCTTGCCCTGCTCTCAGTGGTTTTAGTGGAACTGTGTTCAATTTATATTGTGCTGGGATCAAAATCAAGCTCGTTCTCTGTCAAACCGTGTACACCACATCCTCTCAGTAAATGTATTAAAGTACTGTTTGGTTTTGCAGATCTCCAGCACTGTTTTGGATCTCTGTTATTCTATATTCAACAGCATGCATACAAATGAGGTAAGGTGTAATTGCTTCTTTTACTTCAAAGCATTCCCTCCTTCCTTAAACTTAAAAAGAAACCCCTCCAAAACCAACTTCTTGACATTTCTCTCCAAACAACAAATGTATAATCTAATACCATCATGGCTTAGGAGATATAGGAGAGTATATAAAAGATTTTTTTCTTCTCCTTAGTAGTTTGCATGTAATTCTTAACTTCATTAAATTATATATCAAATTGCTGTTTTTCACCAATTCAGAGCTCAAGAACCAAAACATCCACTTACAGCTGGGGTCAGTATTTTAACCTGACCCTCACTTTTGAATAATACAGGGTTAAACATGCTGAAAATATATGCAACTTTGGATCAACAGCATACTTAAGCTCATGCTGAACATGGAGACATATGAGTTGATTTACTGATTTTAATACTTGAGCTTGGTTTTTTGTATTTCTGAGTCAGATCCAAAAGATTAAGTTGAGGAGTTATTGAGTATAGCTCTTCCTCATTGCTGCAGTCATATTAGGACCTAGCTCAATGTCGGTTCTGCTTTATATCACTTTTTATTATCACCAGTTTATTGAGAGTCTTCCCCATAAAATTCACTCAGCCCCTGGGTATGTTAAAAAGGCCAATTTACTTGTGGAGTTTTTGAGTTCTCTGTTTTTTCAAATCACGAGTAGAGCCTTCAAGACAATAATAGAAAGTATTTTGACATGTATTTCAATATCCCTTCATGCCAGTCTTTAGCTTATTATAATTCCAAGCATGCTTTCCTAAAGCTGCCATAAAACTCTACAATACAGAAGTTGATTGTATAAAAAATCCTAGCATTTGAGTCCTTAAATGTCTAATAAATGTTTTGAGCTCAGTATTGACTCCTATACTTCTGCAGCTTAGCTAATGAGGGGACATCCAGAATCATTGGGTAACTTTGAATGGAGCCCTATTCCTGGTTATTATTTTAGTAATTAACTTTGCAGAAAATTCACCCTCTGTTATGCGTCCTCAAGATAGGGAGCTGGATCTCATACAATATCCTTTCAAGAGATATGACTAATATGAGCTACATATCTGCAATATGATATCCCAGTGTGGTCTGATTAAGTGGTAGATCAAAGCTAAATGTGAGTTATGCAAAAAAGAGCTACGCAAAAAGTACAAGTTTTTACCCAGCTGGTCAAATCTCTTATAACATGAAGATGTACTTTCTCAGCCCACGAGGAATCTTGAGAAGACACTGCAAACATGAGTCTATATGCAGTGCACCTAATGAAACAGTTACAAAATCCTACTGATTTCAGCTGTACTTCAACTTTCTGCATGATCCCATATTTATGTGGATTTTAAAAAAATTTTGATTCGGTCAGAGTTATAGATTACGTAGAGAAGGTAGATGGTGTTTCAAGAGGAGTGATGCTTCAGCACTATGAAAGGCAAAGTCAACAGCAATTTTAGCATTAATGGGACTTGAACTCCATCTGGGGAACTTAAAATCTTTTGGGAGATCTAACAGACTATTTAGTTTCAATGTCTAATCTTTGGGTAAATCTTGCAGATGGCACTTTCAAAGGAATCAAAAAGAACTAAATATCTGAACTCAGCTACCTTGCAGTCACCTCCATAAGAGTTTGAAATTTCCATCCTAAAGTCAAAAACTGTTTAGAAGCTCAGTTTTTACCCTGTTTCTTCCACATAGTAAACTCTCATCTGTTATAAATTAGCTAGATATTTGAAACTGCAAGTTAAGTCATGAGTCAGTCTATCTTTGATGGGTATGTAGTAATCATCTCGAACAAAATTAGTGTTCACAGTATCTCTTTGTTGAAGTCTCCTCCTTTGCATCCTTTAAAGCACCTTGATCGAGGAAGCACTTTTTTCTTTCATAGCATTTCATAGCCCCATAAGTTGATGTCCATTATACTATAAATCATTGCCTTGAGGCTTGAACAAAGAACAGTTTAACAAGAGGAAATCCTCATCTCATACCCTGAATCCTGATTCCCTCCTTCTTGCGTGTATATTTTGTCTTTTTAAATTCCTTCTCTCCAGTTTCCCATCCACATGCTTTCCCTGTGTTCTCCCCTGTCTTCACATCCTTGCTCATTACATGTGCTGTTTTTTCGAGTCACCCCAGGTAACTAAACCTGTTCACGGATGTAACGGTGGCTGTGGCACACAGAGCTATCCCCAGCCGGGATCGTGCAGCCAGGCAGCCGTGCCGTGGGCAGGAGGGCTCCCAAACCAGATGTACCAGACTGCAGGTTCAGGGCTTTGTTAGACTCTGAGCTCAGTCTGCTCCCGTGAAATCATGGGGAAGTTTCTATTCCTTGATGTAAGGCTGAGTAGAAAAATGAGCAATTTCCTGAAGAATAAGGGGTGCAGGGGAAGGCTTAAAACCAGCTATCATGCCCTGGGTTAAAACCAAGGGCAGTCTGAAAAGTGGAGAGCCGCCACATTTTCACAAGGTAAGAGCTCTCAGTACAATTCAAGCCTGAGGAGTGGAGCTGCTACGTTCATTCCACGTGGGGCTCTGCTTCACCTCCCAGAGCACGGCTGTGCTTTGCTGTACGGCAAGGGAAGCATGTTGAATGATGGTAATGAATGGGGTTAAGGAAAGATTTAAAATCAATCTTTGAAAAGATCTGTTTCTTGCTGTTCTTATATCTGTCTGTGATATGTGTAATATTCTCTCCCTTCTCGTGTGGAGTGGAGCAGCCTCATCAGTGATGGAGGATTGCTGTAGCAAACCAAAGAAATAACAGCATCTTGATTAACTTACACTGTCCACTTGCAGGAATCGCAGATTGCTGCTGCCAAGTTTACAAAGAAGGTATGTAAATGTGAAGACAAGCGAGTAGCAATGGACAGGGAAGTATGGCCCTTTCCCTGTTTCTTTTGCTGCTTTTTTTAAAGTCAGCTTGGTTTTTTTTCAGTGGTTGGGAAGCGAGCTGTGCTGACCCTGCTTCTGCAAAGCAATCCACCATGTGTAAAGCTTTTATACATTTTCTAAAGCCTGTGAATCTTTAATTATGGTAATTTAGTATGTTTACACTAGACAGAATAGATAGTTCTTGACAATGCTCTTTGGGTATTAATTTTTAATCAGTATTCCAGATGAATGGACATTGGGGACTATCAACATCTCGTCGTTTGCATGCTGCTGAAAAAGGCCCTGAATTTATTGATAGTCTGAGGGAATGACAATGAAACTTGTCAACAGGTCTATGGAACTGAGTTTGAAGTATTTTGTTATTGTTTGTGTTTTATTTTACAGGATAGTCATGGGACTCTGGGACGGCCTTTTTTCCTTTTCAGGGTATCTGAATCTCTTACTTTTTAAAGATTCTGAATCTCAATGTTATATATCCATAGCTGAGCAGCTGTTTCCCTTCACAAATTCTTGCTGCGCTTGTTTTGAGTAGAGGCCAAATATCCCTTGCTTGAAAGCTTAGGGAGACATTTGCTTAAACTCTGGTTCAACTAAAAGACGACAAGATAGTGAGATCTGGGGCAGTAATGGATTAAACACATTTTTATTTGAAGAGGTGACTCTGCAAATGTTTTTATCTTGAGCCAACTCATCCAAAGACAGAAGTAGTACGTAGTAGTACATGGCTTGTATCTCTGGGACTGCCAAGGTGCACTGATACTAAATCCACCAGATAAAACATGTGCGTGAGCTGAATGTCCGCTTGGTCTGAAAGGTCTGGCCAGTAAGTGGTGGCACACTGCATAACAGGGTGAAAAGCCAAAGCAGAATTATGAACATCATCATCATTTCTCTCATGTTTTTCACCCATTGGCTTGCTGAACTATGGCACATTCTAATGCAGAATATGCTGGTTTAGACACGCTCTATGATTAACACCAAACTAGTTTTTAGGAATATCTTCAACACATTAAAAAGAAAGTTACAAAGTAGGTTGTAGCAGGTAACCAGAGTCCCAATTCAGCTGTCATTTACATTTTAGCTCACTTCAAGTGTGTCCATCCAGATACTTTCAGTTCAGTGCTGGTATTTATATGCTCTTTCTTAGGCATCTACGTAGTACCCCAATGAATTGGGACCAAGACCCTTAATGAGAATAATTAAAGCCAGACTGTTTAGCTGTTTGGACAGAGACTGAATAAATATTTCTCAGATTCAAAGGGAAAACCCACCCTGCACGGATCCCCTGGTATTTGACATGTTGTCGCTTTAAAGGAAATTTTACTGCAGCCTTCTTATATACCCTGTCTGCATGATAGGAGATGTATTTTGGTGTGCTTATAAATCTGGCATCTAATACTTCTGCACAACCATCTAATTACTATATTTTTCAGCCTCGAAATGGAAGAACTATCGAAGGCAGTGGTAAGTAGGCATCCAAAAGTGACTAGAATTTGTTCTATTGTTTTCAATAATGATGATCCTAGTGACAGAAGGAGTTACTGAGAAGTATTTAAAATCTAGTACAAACCTAGATACCCATGTGGATGTTTCACATGGTCACTAGGAGGTGTCTGGGCAGAAATGCAGTTTTTTCATGATCGGAGACTTATGGCGTATGCTCTTGATAAAAGGATTGTTTTCTTCTCTTTAAGATTCAGTAAGGAGGAGCTTTCATCCTCTGCAAAATGATAGAAATGGTACAGAAATTATAAAGTTTAAAAACAGAAGGTGTAAATTGTACTTGGAACACTAGTTCCAAGCTAAACTCCTCTCTGTTCCAAGAGACCTTCAGTCACCTAACCCTACATGAGACCCCACTAATACAGATCTTTGCATGCAGGTGGGAGTCATCCTCACTTCAGAATTAGGTCCTGTTTTGGGGTAAACATTAACTAGAAAGAGCAGGGGTGGGGATGTAAGGAAGGAAAACAGATCTAATAATATCACCTAGCACTTGCATATCCACCTTTGAAAGTGTCTGTTAAAGGTCTTAGTGAGCTTTAATGGGAAATGGACAAGACAGTCAATGTACATGTGTCCCCTCCTTCAGTCTGTCTTCTAATCTTTTACCCCACAAGAAAAGATCACCATTTTCTGTTTGCAATGTAAGAATTGCTTCCAGCTGTTAACTGAAAGGGTTGTGTTGGTGTTGTGGGGTTTTTTTGGGGGGAGGGGGGGAAGATGACAGGACAGAAGGATAGGAAAGAAACTGCAAAGAATACCTTTGCTGTATATTCAGGATTAAACCATTTCAGAAAGAAAGGAACTAAAGACTTGGGAGAGTGTTGTAGAGCAGCATACAACATGCTTGCTCTGGTCTTAGGCACTGCCCTGGGTGTCCATTGCTTCTCGTGGATGAAAGGAAGATAAGGAGCTAGATGGATCTCTGTTTTGAGCCAGTGCAGCTCTTCTCATGTTGTTAGGTACATACGTGTGGGAAATGTTTCATAGCTACGAAACCTGTAGGGACAGGTAGTGCTGCCCAGATCTGTTTAGAAAAACTGGAAGCATGAGCTGACAACTACTATAAGCCAAACAAAGAGGGAGAGAATCCCTGTAGCTTTTGGGCAAAACAGTTCAAAAATAATTAGAGTAAACTTGCTTCACAGTACTCTGAAGTACTCTGGTGTTAGCAGAATTGCTATACTATCAAACAGATCTCATTAAATGGTTAGCGTAGAAGCTGCTACTCTATAACGATGCCCTAGCCTTATATATAGCAGTAAATTTTATCCACAACCAACTCAGCTGCAAGATGCACACCATGCATCCATACCCTAAAAGAAGGACAATGCCGTTAGAACTTGGTGGAAAGAGAACTGTGTGAGGAGGGAGGATTCATGTTGAGTACAAATAACAGACCTGGGCACTTACCCAAATTTCCAAACTCCCATCCAGCTTAATCTTCTGGTGCTAGAATTTGAAGCTATTTCATTTCTAACTTTGTGAAGGACCAGACATACATAACTGAATACAAAGTCATATTCAGATCAACACCTCAACATAAAATATAATATTGTGTTAATTTGTTTCAGAGTACCATGGAATATGAAGTTCATGGGTCAATTTACCAGCTTGATGACTTGGTTTATACAAAGAAAAGAGACTTCTTGTTGCACTGGTTGTCTATTACGTGACTCAGTTGTCTGGAATTTGCTGTTCCATGTAATAAACTTGCAATCATTAATTCTTCTCCTTGTCCTTTTTTTTATTGAAGCAGGTACTAGATTTCATTGGGTTGTAATATAGCATTGCCTGGTTCCAACTGTATTCAAAGAAATCAATCATCTGAATATCTATAATTTTCAAATACAACTGTTTTATATTTAGAACATCATCTTTAACAGGGTCATGAATGATAAGCTTACCCTTTTGACTAGATAATATATTTCCCCAGCATTTCAGGATATGCATCCCAAACAGTATAATAAGATATTTAAACCATCATGAACATTTTAATGATTTAATTCTTATTTTGAGTAACTAAGGGGTTAAGTATGATAATTAATGAATCCAAAGCACTTTGAAAGAAGTGGAACAAGTATCGTGGCACTATTTGATCAGATGATGTACTTTTTTCAGCCTTGCCTTACTGGCTATCATAAAGCATATGAGTCACTTCTGAGAAATATTCTAAACATCTGCCCTTTTTACTGAGATTGTGCATTTAAACCTGTGGAGCAGCCAATTGTGCTTGCACTGTATGGAGTGGGGTGATGTGTTTTGGTAGGTGGAGACATTTCTGGGCAGAACACTTAAAGTACTAAGCAGTTACTACCTTAGGGGAAAAAAAAAGCATAGTAAAAGCCAGGGTCTAGGGATACCTGGGGACACACACCAAGTTGGGATTCCTCAATACAGTGTTCCACAGCATTGGCTTACTAAAGCCCTTCATTATCCTGCCTTCCCCTCCTTGGCTACTCAGTCTTAGTACCATGGCATGGTACCATCTCAGTTACGCTGCCACAGCCACATGTGAACTGGATTTGGAAACTCCTCTATCTTTCAAAACAAACCCTGAGAAACCTGTGGGGGTTTTTTTTAGGGGTTTTTGACTGGATAAGTTCCAATTTGGGCTGTATTAACATAAGTTTGGCTGGTAGATAGAGGGAAGTGATAGTTATTTGGCAACTGTTAGACCACATCTCGGGTAGTGTCCAGTTTTGGGCCCCACAGTACAGGAGGGAGCTCATGGAGGGCCTCCAAGGTGGTAGGGACTGGAGCACTTGCCCTGTGAGGAGATGCAGGGGCAACTGGAGGAGGGATGCCTTCAGGGGCACCTATCAGCCCCTCTGGTGCCTATGAGGGGTCATCAAGGAGACAGTCAGGCTCCTCACAGTGTGGGGTGGGAGGATAGGTAGCAACAGGCATAAGTTGAAGCAAGAGAGGTTGAGAAATCCAGGCAGTGCAACAGGGTGTCCAGAGAGGTTATGCTGTCCAGTCCTTGGAGGATTTCAAGACCAGAGTGGACAAAACCTGGTCTGAATTCCTGCTTGGGATCAGACTAGAGACCTCCTGAGGTCCCTGCCAGCCTCAATTATTCTGTGACATTTCATGCTTTGTATTTCAGCCTCGGAGAGGGTCAAGCCCTGGCTGATTTGTAGCTCCTGTGGCTCCACCTGAGCAGAGAGTGCTGGTGGGGTGGGGGATCCCCAGGGAGGATGCTCAGGGCAATTAAGGCCTATTTGTGCGCTCACAGCACACTGTTGCTGTTGCTCACTGTGTTGTCAAATCCTGTTGGAAATTATTAGCCCATGGAAAGACTACCAAGGGGTGCTGGCTCCTCTGGCTCCTCAAGTATTTGGAGCCAGCTGGGGTGCCCCTCTGGAAGAAACAGCTAAGCCAAATGCAGGTGGTGGGGATGCACCATGGTAATGCAAATAAATATGAGATAATGATACAAAAGCACCGGAATGGCACTTCTGGCCTGTTTCATCTCAGAGGTCAAAGCTGCACAGTATCAAGTTTTGCTCAGTTCTGCATAAATATTTGTACTGGTTTTGGCTGGGATAGAGTTAATTTTCTTCATAGCAGCTTGTATGGTTCTGTGTTTTGGATCTGTGACCACAACAGTGTTGATAACACAGGGATGTTTTAGCTATTGCTGAGCAGTGCTTGCACAGAGCCAAGGCCTTTTCTGCCTCTCACCCCACCCCACCAGCGAGTGGGCTGGGGGTGCACAAGAGGCTGGGAGGGGACACAGCCGGGACAGCTGACCCCAGCTGACCAAAGGGGTATTCCATACCATATGACGTCATGCTCAGCAATAAAAGCTGGGGGAAGAAGAAGGAGGGGGGGACGTTCGGAGTGATGGCGTTTGTCTTCTCAAGTAACCGTTACGCGTGATGGAGCCCTGCTTTCCTGGAGATGGCTGAACGCCTGCCTGCCGATGGGAAGTAGGGAATGAATTCCTTGTTCTGCTTTGCTTTACATTAAAGACGTTAAACTGTCTTTATTTCAACCCACGAGTTTTCTCAGTTTTACTCTTCTGATTCTCTCCCCCATCCCACTGGGGGGAGCGCATGAGCGGCTGCGTGGCGCTTAGTTGCCTACCTGCTGTGGGTTAACCCACAGCAATACTGTACCATAGGCAACTCACGCTGTGCTCTCATGATCCGCAATGGCTTCTTCCACCCACAACAGGTTTCAAGAGTAACATCTATTTAGGCCTTGTAACTGGTTAAATAAGACTGATAAAGAGGTGATAATGTGCAGGTAAGGAACTAGCTTAGGTTCCTCAGCCATATTTCTGTAGTAACTGTGGCTCCTCTGTAAAATGCAGAGGAGAGCTCTTGTACAGGCCCGGTGGAAACCTTTGCTCCCTGGAGCAACACAACTGTCACCTGTGGAATAGGAGAGATTAATAATATTGAAATGTAAAGGTCATCCCTGGCCTGAAACTCTTTCTGAACATCCCACTGCAAAACCCACAGCAGAAATTGGGGAGCGCAGACACAGGTGACAAAAACAATTAGAAGCACAGAAACATTTCTGCAAGAAAAAGAAGTGAAAGCTCAGTTCCCATTGTCAGCAAGAGAAGAGACAATAGTGACATGACAAGGTATACAAAGTAATGAGTGTGTTTAGAAGAGTAAATTCAATGCTTATCCATCCTCTTGTAATAAAAAGGAGCAAGGAGGGAGACTCAATTACACTGAGAGGCGATACATTTAAGCTGCAAAAGGGAATTTTTTTTCTAACATTTAATCAACTCCTGAAACCAGTTGCCACTGCTTAGAGCATGTGGTTAGAGACAGCTCTGCCGGCTCTTGGGAAGGCAGGCACGTTCAGGAGCGCACGCCTTCGTGCTGCCTAACTTGCCTTGAAAATCACTTTAGGCTGGCCCAGGGCCTCCTGTGCTGAATGCCTGGCCTGCTCCAGCCGGGCTCAGCAAGGCACGGCTCAGCAGAGCGCACAGCGAGGGACCGGGAAATGCGCTCGCCGGCGGGGGAGCGAGGGCCGCCCGGCCTCACGACGTGCCGCCCACCAAAGAACCAGAGCACGAAGCACGAGAGGAAAACCCTCTTGGTGCTTTACTTCCCTCTCTCCGGTCCCTTCGTGCTCCGGTGCCTCGGACAGCCTCACTCCCTTCCCGGCTCCCACAGGGAAGAGCACACTTACTAAATCTCCGGGAGATGGCAAGCTGGGAGGGACAGTAAGCGCTGGAGGACAGAGTCAGCATTCAGCATGGTCTTGGCAGAGATACATCTGGAAAAAATATGTAGGGCTCACTGAGGATGAAAGGAAGGTATTACACGTACTGAAGAATAATCAATTGCAGCTTTGCAGCAAAGGGGATGGCTAGCTGTAGACAGTCAAATATTACAGTGCTGGGGAGAACACAAAAATAAGATGTAAAAAAGAAGCTGTAGAGACTCTGATGTGGGAGGTGTCGTACTACTGATTGTAGGGAAGACTTCATGTACAGAGTAGCATTGGAGAAGAAAGAGGGGGACCAGCAGGAGAGAGCCCAGCAGAGAGGAAAGGCAGAGGTTAAGGGAAGTTGGTACCCTGAATGAAGTGGGGTTGGTTTGCAAGAAGGGAAGTTTGAAGAGGGGAATGATAAAATGCTTCATTTTAAGCTTACCACTCCTGGCAGTATCCACCATGCCCATGGATGGATATTGCCGGGAGACGTAAGCTTAAAATGAAGAAAGATTCACATTAAATCTGACAATCAGGAGAATGAAGCACTGACTGATAGGCAGTTATCTTTTCTTGGCCATAAAAATTCTCCATGGGGACTGACACCTCACTTGGACTCTAAGTTACAGAAGTCCCAGCTCTGAAATAACTGCAAGAAGCATTTTCTTTCTTCAGTGTTACATCATGGTGCAATGTTTATTCCTAATTATGTTTCATTTAATGAAAGATTAGTACCGTTGTTTTGTTGAATATCTAGCATAATTCAGACAGAAGTTGCTCTGGCTGCTTCTGGAGAAATGGAAGATTCAATCTTAGAGACCCCAGCACTTTACATACTTTTACCTCATGTTACTAACATCTGTGACAAGTGGCACCTGACGCCCAGAGCTGTATGTAGCCAGAGCCACAGGGCAGCCCTGGGAAGGACATTGTCTTTGCTTCTGGAATGCTTGTGTAAAATGGGAGAAAACATCCTGGCCTGGAAAAGAAGCATATGGATTACGGAAAAAATGGAAAAGCCCATTTGTGACCTGCGAACTCAGACTGCACTCCAACTGGAATCCTTTGACAATGCAGAGAGGAGTCAGATGACTGGCCATGGGGACTGACCACCACCCAGTGAGATAGCTGCCATGTACGCATGATGTGAAATACCATCTAGGAACTAAAAACACGGCAGCTGACTGCTTGTCTTATCTTCACAATTCTCAGCAGGTAATGAGACAGAAGGAGCTGCAGAAATTGCAAATCTACCTGCTGGAGATTTAAAACCATTTGCTTAACATCGCCAGTTTTGCAGATGATATGCAGCTGCTTGACAGGCTGGCCAAAAGCTGCCAGCGTCCCATTCCAGCTTTCCTAGTGCACGTGAGGCTGCCGAATGAACTCTAGCTACAAGATGGATATCCTTGTTATTCTAAACACAGCAACAAACTGTTTATTTCTTTGCTGGAATATTAGAGTCAAGCAGTGACTGCAGGATCTGTACTGGCAGCTGAGATGGATGCTTATGGGGAGATCGCTCTGAAGGCTTGTCTTACTTACCTGTTCCAGACAACTCGCACATTGCAATTGCCACCTCTCTACCTTATTAAACAGGGTAAAAGCATATGTTTGACAGGGCTGGACTGCATAAACTGTCTTAATCTAAACATCTACCACCTTGATAGATTTCTGCACTGCCCAACTAGAAGTAGCTGCCAAGTCTCCTTCTCCAGTCATTTCTGGATCTACTTTTTCCACAGTGCAGAAACAAAAATGTGACTGATCTCATAGCTGATTATGATTCACCATCTAAAATTTTGACATTTCTCTGGGGCAAAGAACCTCGTACACCAAATATCTCTATCTATTAGCCTTAAACCTGCTGAGAGATCAATAGAGAAAGCCTGAAGGAGAACATACGGAAAACTTGAAAGAAAAAAGTTTTGAATATCTTTACCACAAAGCCTCTGCACCCAGGGGTTTCTATACAGCAGTTCAGGTAATGCCTGCTGAATTACCGCATGGGGGGATGCACGCACATAAATACACGCTTCTGGAGTATAGCTATCTAAACATCAACCAGCAAAAGACCTAAATATGGACTAGAACTTCCAACAGAAAAGGCAAAAATGCAGAACACAAATGAATCGACCTCAGAGCGCAAAGGACTGGCAATCATGTGTGACCCATCAGAAAAGTAGCAAAATCCAGGAGTCTCATTCAGCGTAGGACCGAGCTCACGTTTCCTCTCACGACCCCGAAGTGAAAGGACGTGCCACAGCCACCCACCCTGCTGGGCAGCATCGCCTCTCTGGGCACTACACCAGAGACTCTGCTACGTAAATAAACACCAAAAATAGCCTTTGATTATAACTTGGAAGTCTTATACCACGTTTTCAGCTTCATTTCCACAGCTGTGTATAGTCTGTATAGTTCCACAGACTATGTATAATCTAAGATAACCCAAAGTCACTGTGTTGTGACTTGCAATATAGCACACACTTGACTTCCAAGAGGACATGGATCTTTAGCATTGCAATATTGGGACCGGTCAGCAGAGGGCAACGCCAATATCAAATTTGTGGTGCTCAAAGCAGAGGCACGCCGAGCCCGACCCTGCTAAACTGGTGCGCTGTGCTTGGTCCGCTCATAACTGGGACAACAAATGAGTTCAGACTTTATGAATCCCTTGTGCTCACCTGGACAAGGCTCTCCGAGGCCATAACTTGGGATGTTTCCTCTCCTTACAAAGCAAGTGAAGGTGACAGAAGATGGCAAGCATATAAACACACAAATCTACAAATCTCAGCACAGAGTGAACTGCGGGAACTCTGCACAACTGAGACATCCATCAGCAACATCAGTTCTCTAGGCCGGTTAAAGAAGAGGAGCTTTTCCAGACATCATTTCATCTCCATGCTTCCATCTGCCGACAGCTTCATTGAATTGTGGAGTACCATTTACACACATTTTCTAATGCGTGTTATTGAAAACATCCATTTTCCTTGACAGACAATTGCAGCATACCACAATTGAGTTAGGAAAGTAATGCTGCATCAAGATAAACGTGTTTTGCAGCACCAGTAACAAGAGAGGTGCCAGAGGAGCTGTGTTTTGAAATTTTTCATTGCTTTGCTTTAGAACTAAGTCACGTACCAGCCTCAGCTACAGGTGACTAGACCTAAGCTGAAATCTGTAGCATGGGATATGAGAGAACTACTCATGTGCAGAACTACCATGCAATTAATGTCTTGTTTTACCAAAGTAAATGAGCACTTCTGTGATCAACAGAACTAGCAAAATTATTTCTATTAGATTTGTACTTCGAGGAGGATCTCCTGTATTGTATTTGATGAAAGATAGTTTCTACTACCATTTCATTAGTATAATTGCATGCTGTGGCCCTTATTTCTGTCAGGGCATACATTGGAGCTCTTTCTTTTACAGAGCTACCTATTTCCATGTAACTGGTAGGAATCAGCTTGTGGTTTCAGGTCTCCATCATATTTGCCTAGAACTCCTCAGCAGATTCAGAAGTCAACAGATGAGGACAGATGGATTAGCAAGCAAATGGTGTGCTGCCATACATGTTTTCTTAGGAGGAAGGCCAAAAACTGAAGGGACTAAGGCAGCTAAGTAGGGAGTGCATAAAATGGGAAATTGGATGTCTGAGCTCTAGTTCTGGCTTTTTTGATATATAATGGTAACCCTACATTTCACTGACCCGCTTAAAAGGGCAAGATTTCCATACTTACCAAGCGCTTTGTTGAACAGGGGCTTACCCATGGGTATGAAGTTAGGCATGTGCACTACCGAAATGGTACCTTTCCACCTGACTCAGCTTCCCCTTTTGTGAAACAAGAGTATGGTTACTTAGCCTCAAAGTTTTGCTAAGATACTCAGTTCATTTCTGTTCAGAAATAGCTTCAAAATCCTCAAGAGTGACTATTAATCAACCTGGATAAAACCCTGACCTTCCAAGGAAGACAAATGTTGATGATCTGGATATTTGTCTGAATTTGTTCCCAATCACTATGCCTAGAAGAAATAATACATTAATTACTGTAATAGACTAGTAATATTTGTTCATAGTGTTTACTTTCTAATTAAATGAGAGAATTTATCCTTACATTTAAATTTATCCTCAAATAAAAGCTGTTTTTTTATTATCTTAATGCATAATTACTTATCAGTATAATTAGCTCTACTCTGGTAAATGTTTAAGTACGTTTTGGAAAACCAGGTGCCAAAGCCCAGTTCTGCATTCATCCTGTTCAGACCAGTAACAGCTCTAATGAAAAAAACTTTTCTCGTTGTTCTATCCCCAGGTTTCTGAGTATCTACCTCTTGCCTGCTATGTGTTATAAGGCAGCAGTGAAGTGTCATAACTGTGTTTGTTTCCTCTTCAGCAGCAGACGTTTGATCTCTTGGTGGCCCCTGCCAGGGCTGGTACGAAGCTTAATGAGCTGCATTCACTTTTAACAAGTGCTATGGAAGGAACACTGGAACACGTCTGGAAAATAGCAGTGGTCCTGTTGAGTACGTAATGGGACAGCAGGTATAAATGCACAGCCAGAACGGCTGGAAAGTACCCTGACATTCGTCTTGCTTGACAACCTTTATAGCATAAACGAAAGAACATCACCCATCCTTCCTGCCACGAAGGGAATTATTCTTTGTTTTGCTTTATTCTATCATGAAATGCTACTTCACACAATAAATTTTACGTTCATTTCCTGCTGATATTTATGCTGCACTTTCCTTCACTGTCTACGTCTCTTTTCCTATTTTTACAGCATTTTCATCTCCTTTCTCCCATTTTATAGTTTATCACCACTTCAGCACCGCTTCTCCCAGCAACAACTTCTACTTTAGCCCTTCCTCCTCCATTTGCCCTGGCACGGAGTGTCCTGGTGCAGACGAAGGAGGCAAAGGATATGCTCTGAGGAGGAACCTGCTGTGAAGCAGGTACCAGAGCAAGTTTCCTTTGAGAGGAACTGTAGGTTGTTAATGTAGTGAAAGTAAGTTAAAACCCCCTGGATGTGGAAGAGTAATTTTACTTTTTTAAAAATTACAAAAATTACTACTAAAAAAATTTATGGATCCATGGAGGGAAAGAGATGGATTACAGGGGGTGTAAGGGGGAGTAAACGCCTTCTTAAGCTCTTAATAACTTGCATACTCATTTCTACCATGGACCAGTACTGAATTTGTAATCGGTGTTAAAAGAGAAGATATGGCTTCACCAGTTTCTGGATCTTTTGCCATGATTTCAGAGGAAGGAAGACTAGGTCTATCTGAAGAGAGAGTGATCTTCAGAGAGAAACAGCTTAAAGACATGAGGAGTCCCAACGCGCACATCTTTGAATTTCTCAGAAGAATTCTTCAATTGGCAGTATTAAGTGATGGTGAAGCACTCAGTTGTTTACGAGGATATTATTTTACTGGGATTTAGTATTGCTGCCATTGTCTTCTCGTGGAAGACAGCTCCTTACGCCCATCAGGAGGGCACAAGGGAAGCGCTCAGCCAGAAGTAGGCCACGATCCACATCTCAAAACAGTTTCACACCAGTTGTATCTCCACAATCCAAACAGACTTAAACCTAAGTCATAGTGAGAATCGGGCCTGTGTGATAACATGTAGAAAGAAGCTCCCAGACTGGTAAATAGGAAGCACATTGAAGCAAGCTTCCCAGATCTACTACTGCATGGTGTCCCAGTGAGCAGGGTACATGTATAGGGTACCCTGGACAAGTTGGGTCCCAGGTACATTATCTGATGTGTTACAATGACCCTGAGAGGAGAGATCAATAAGGGAAAAGTGAATCTGAAGTAAGTAAGGATGTTAAAACTTGGGAAGGGAGAGGGACCGCGGGTATGTGACAGATGCTTGGGCTATGTTTGAGTTCCCTTACAGCAGTGAGCACCTTCCTTGGTGAATTCAGCTAGCGAAGTATGATTTAAGCCTCATCAAGCAACTGCGTGATGTTTGAATGGAGAAGCTTATAAAATACGTGTTTTCCTAGTTCAAGAAGCAACCTTCACTGTCTTCTGGGTATGTCTGAAAGACTCAGCTATATCTGAGTTTCAAAAGAAAAAGTCGGCCCCACACTGTTTGCTTCTTTGTGTCATTAATTCCAGCTTAACCAGTGCCCTGGATTCAGTGCATGCTACAAGGAGAAAGAGCCAAGTTTCTCCTCTGACCTAGATGAAGAACAGCTATTTTCAGGTTACTAACTTGCACTTCTCTTGTGTTCTGCATTATGCAAGGAAGCCTGTTGACTCTGCCTTTTATCGCTATGTGGCATGATACCTAGAAGTATGCTCATGGGCTGAGATCACATCTGGACTGGACATTGGGAAAAAAAAAAAGGAAAAGAAACCTGTCATTTTCCCTGTTGATTTACCTAACCACTGAGTAGGAGAGCCAGGCTCCCTCCTTCTGTTGCTGCGGTGGCTCTGCGTGGTACCTTCACTTACCATCAGTCCTTGGTGGCAGTTCAGAGCCCTAGATTCAACACGCGGTGCAAAGGAAGGTGCTGGGATAACACAGCTCCAGGGCAGGCTGTTAGCAACACAGCTTGCTAATGCCTTGGGCTGACAGCAGCACGTCTGAAAGAAAGTATAGCTCTCATGAAGAGCCTTAGGCAGCTTCATGAAAACCTCCTGGATCAGCGGCATGCATAGAAAGATGCCTAAATTGCGGTGCTTTGGAGGAAGAGAGGTACACCCAGACCAGGTGATGTTTGAGAACATGTGTGCACCTTCCTTGGTTTGGCAGTTAGAGAGCTTGCACTCTGACAAAGGGTGCAGCTAGCAAGTTTATGCAGTGAGTGCTCTTTCTGGGTCTGCTACTTTGACAAATGCATTTAAAATCTAACTCAGCCTAGTGACCACGTCCCCCATTCCCTGCTTTCAAGGGAGGTCAGAGCACAGACATAACGCAGGGTCATCTTGCACATTTTGCTCGTTCGTTGGTTACACATTTCTAAGAGCATGACTGACTCCTCTCCCCAGCTGCCAAGTTGTTGCAGGCATAATAAATGTTAAAATGGTTACTAGCTGAGTTTAAGGGAACTTGTCTTTTTTTGGGTAGAATGATTAAGAAACCCCACCATGATACTGCTAGCAAAAATATTCTCACAGATGCTACACAGAGCACTGCAAAGAAAGCCGCACGGATAGTTGGAGCAAGCTGGAAAGAATACGCTTTTAATCGCAATGCTGGAAATGGTTGTGCTGTTCTCTCCCACGCACTCTCTTCATATAAGCCCTTGTTTGGGAGCCTAATGAGCTGCTTGTATAAACAAAACAATAATTTCCAGTAGTTCTAACACTTAACAGCCACAAAACAGTCAACGAACATTAGCTAGTTAATAAGCAATTTGCCCCCTGAAGTCACGGAAGTGCAGAAGTTGTGACAGCAAGGAGAGCTGAGGAAGAAGTGAAGCTGGCAGTGGTGGAGGAAACAGGAGCAGAGTCTGACCCCGCTGCTAGGACAGCCTTCACAAACCACGTGCTTCACATATTATCAAAGTATTTATTTGGGGGTAGAGTAGTGCACAATCTGGTAATGAACAGGACTGAGGATACGCAAGAAGACTGAATATATGTTTTATTGTCTATTTAAACTGACAAAGGATTTTTTTAATCAAAGATTAAAAGTACCCCATTGAAGCATGCATAATGTTGTAAGCATATGTATCTTCAAAAGAAAGACAAAATAGGCTTCACAGCTGCAGGAGAGAAACAGAATTGGGAGAATTAATAAGTTCCCCCAAATTAATATCTTAACGTTGGGCATTATCTTTTCAATTGTCTTGAGACTTCACAAAAAAGCAGGAATGAATGCACTGGTGGTTCTACATTTAGAAGTGCAACAGAAAAGCTGTAGTAGTGAGCACAGAGACCAGGAGAGCCACAGCAAGGCATATTTCAGGAACCAGTACGTCTATAAGTCAGCTCTAATTACTAAAGACAAAGCAGAGCTGTATGGTAGCTGCTGGGACTCCTGTGTACTCCAGGGATGCTCTTTCCCTGTGGCTCTCCCTGGACCTGTCAGTGCCCTGTGCTCCCTCCCCATTCCAGTATTCCTCCAGTTTGTTCTCGGCTGTTGAGTTTTGCCAAGAAAGTGAGGGTGAGCCACTGCCAAAGGTGATGCCTCTCCCCTCCTTGCAGTTTGCCAGGCGTGAGCTGCAGACCCCAGAGCACCTCTCGGGCACTCAGCCGTGACAGACCACATCTTCCCAAGCTTGCTGCTTCTGGAGCAACGGGATGCCTCGAGCTTGCCAGCCACCCTGCAGTCATGCTTAAACCTACGTAAACTTTCTGCTAAAGCTAGATGAATTTAATATAAGATGTATTAAATGAGTTATTTGGCAACAAAGACAGAGAGACCAGCACCACCCCGATGGCTACTTTCCCTCTGACTGGGTCTCAGGCTGAGTCCTGTACCCTGGGCAGCAGGAGCGCCTCTTGGCCAGCTTGGCCCAGCACAGGCCATACAGCTCCTCGAGATGGGGGGCAATCCCTTACACAAGCCAGTGTCAAGCATTGTTTCCTCTCCAGAAGAGCTGAGACTTGGGGAAAGGTCTCCATTAATTTTCCCTTTTTTGGTAATTTTTCTATAGGCAAAGGCGTTTGCTGAAACCTCCTGTTCCACGGGTCATGTCAACTCATGTACCTGGTGTGATACAGCTTCACTCCAGGCAGAGACCTTTGAAACTCCCGTGGGGCTTCACAGTCACAGCCCACACCGTGGAGGCATTGGAGGCAATCTCTGCCTCAGCAGCTCCAGCCATCGTCCCACCCTCGGTCTTTTCTTCCTGCCCCCACGCAAACCCTGGAGTTGTGCCAGCACCACTGTAAAAGGCACACACAAGTAGTTTGATGTGAGTTTTGCTTTTTAAAAAGAAAAAAAAAAGGTTTAACACAAAAGCCCAGCAGCAGCCTGGTTTGCAGTAGGTGCCGTAAGCAGCTGTGTTGGCACAGCAGAGGGAACGGTGCAGCGTGGCAGGAGCTGCAGAAGCCCATGCTGCTGCAGGGCACCCATGCTGTGGGCAGCTGGCTCGGACAGGCCAGGAGCAAGCCTCTGAGCCAACACAGCATGAAATGTGACCGTCAGCCTGACGGGGAAACAGGGGACTGTTTTTCTTCAAATGCAGCACATACGGTCAGTGTTGATTGAAACTGCCGTAGAAAAACATGCAGCAGCCCCCTGAGGAGCTGCTCTTGCTGTCCAAGACAGCAGCTTGGAGGGTTTGGTTCATGGTGCAGGTCACCACTTCAACACCGTTTCACCCTCTACATCTCTAGCTAAAAGTTGCCATGTTTACACAGATAGCAATGGCTGATCTTATGGCTGCCCTCAAAACAACATTTGTCTACTATCCACACTATAAATCACTTATCTCCGGTGCCCATAGCAGCCAGTTATATTGAGACTGACCCGATACCAACACTCTCCTCTCTTTGTCTTCTCATAGCATGGCCTCTAGTAGGTGTTTGCAGCTTACACACATGCTAGAGGTTTCACATACAGAAAGTCCTCTGGCTGCAGTCCCACAATACCTCATTCCTGGCTTCTTGCTCTTTGTTTAAATGCCCTAGCCTGCCTACACAAAGAGGTGAACTCTGCAGCCCATTCTTCAAAAGGTCCCAATTCTCACAAGACCAGAAAACCAGGGAGATATCTGAGTTACACTGGAGAAAGCAGCAGCATAATATGGATAACTATGGGGCAGATATGGGAAACAGAGGTTCCCAAACTTTGGGCTGGTAGGGTCAAGTCTTGAGGCAGTTCTCTAAATAGCCTTTTTACCTGGCTGGATTAATATATCTGAAGCTGGTGGACGCTAGGGCCTTCCTGTTATGAATAGAGTAATTCAAACACCTAATAGTGCAGTTATAAGACTCTTAAATTTCAGTGGCATCCTGCTGGTGAAGCTGTTAAACAAAATCTTCTGCAGCACAGCAAACAGATCAATACTAGTGTGTGTCCACCGTAATGTTGCAATCCAGAGTGCAAACCTAATAGTGCTTAGGTAGTCTTTCAAGCTGCATAGGTGGAAGACAAGGGTTTTGGAAGGTCCTGGAAAAGGCCACTTCCTGGATTGCCTTTTAAAGCACAGGTTTCCTTGATCTGGATCCTAATGGAATAAGCCTCAAAGCAGCTAAGGAGATTCTCAGTACCAGAGAGGTAGAAAATATATTTGGATTTATTCTTAAGAAGAGTTTCTAGAAGATCTTTTAGGCTCAAGCACTGACAAGGTTTATATACTGCCTGTAGAAGACTCCTCGGATTGCACTCCATCAGTGCGGAAACTCAGAGGACAATTCCAACACCGTCTTTGGACCAAGGTGTGTGCAGTGACACTTTGAAGTTACAGCACAGCCCTACCTCCATATCCAAATGTTAGAGAAGATAATTCATCAGCATTACCATCATTATAAGGCAGTCCAATTTAAGTTTCTCAGGTGCATCTACTTACCCTGAATAGTTAACTGTGCCCATGATGAGGTCTGAAGTGGTCAGATGAAGCAGACTTCTATACATACTAAACAAGGAGATTCCAGCCATACACATGGAGACACAAGCTTTAAAGACCATAGAGCAGGTTTCCTTGGGTAACTGCACTGCCAAAGAAAATCATCTGCTTGGTGCAACAGATATTTTATAGAAGGGACTAAGATGGACACAAATCCTTTGCACACTTATTTATTCATAGAAGTAGTCTGTTGACTTTTTGCTTTTGAAAGACATAGCTAGGGAAACCTAACTAGCAACCCCATCTTCAGCTTTTCAGACATGTGCACAGGTACACACACATAAATTTAGACCAAAAATGCTAACCAGCATGAAAAACTCTGAGCTGTGGAGAAAGCCAGCGTTAACACCACCATAAAGTCAGGAGCCTGATGGCAGCTAGAACTCCTGTGACTGCACATATTTATGGGGCGGTTTAAACGAGATGGTCTTCTTAGGAAGAAGTTCAGGAAGAACGTTAGGTAACACCCCTCCTTGAGCAATGGTCACACAGGAGAAGAGCTTGTTCAGCTCATCATCGTTTCTCACGGCCAGCTGGATGTGCCTGGGCAGGATCCTGGCTTTCTTGTTTTCCCGTGCAGCGTTCCCCGCCAGCTCCAGGATCTCCGCGCTCAGGTACTCCAGCACGGCAGCCAGGTAGATGGCAGCGCCAGGACCGATCCTGTCAGCGTAGTTCCCTCTTTTAAGGAGCCTGTGGACACGACCCACGGGGAACTGCAGACCAGCCTTGGCTGATTTGGTTTTCTTTGGCACAGGGAGGAGCCTTGTGGTTTTCTTCCCACGTTCAGACATTCTATCCATCTGGTATAAAAAAGGAAAGAATTAAAAACCCCAAACAAACAGACACAGAAACTGAGCATTTAAGTCCTTTCTTCCTCCTCGTTTCACTGCCTTTCTAATTCCTTTACAAGTCAGTTTTCCCCTCTCAGAAAGTTCGTTAGTTGTTCATACTTTTGTCTGAAGGAGCAGATGGGTCAGGCTGCTGCTCTAGGAGAGTCTGACAAGTTTCCAGCCAAGAGGCATCTACAAGCGCAGCCAGAGCAGCAGGTCAGCCATCTGCTAGATTTCCAAAACTTTTCAAGAGAGTAGGGTAGAACTTAGGAGCAAGGTCTTCTGACCCAGTATCAAAGGAGGACTGCTGTTAAGGAGAAAGGTTAAGCAAACTAGGCTTCAGGATACTTACAAGTGTTCAGAAACCCTGCAGGGAAGCTTCATTGAACTTACCCCTGGTAAGAACCTAAGTAGTTTCTGCAATGATGACCTTGTGAGAGCCAGAGCTAGAAACTCATATCTTTGTCTGAAATAAGAACAACAAAAAAGAACTTCATCTACTGGAAACCACTTCAAATGGATCTTGTCTTCCAGAGGTGAGGGGACCTATTGCTGCAAGATAACAGGCCACAATCAAGACTTATGGGAAGAAGAGAAGCTTTGTTTTACATCAGACACTGAAATTGCTCTGCTCAGCACACTGTGCATCAGGCTACTACAAATGCACAAGTACCATCTTCTTGTATGGTATTACATCCATTCTAACAAGCCCCATCACTTATTACTGACATCAAGTCTCTGGTACTGAATAGTACCAATTACTCTTCAATGTATAACACAAAGCAACTGGAAAACAAACACAGGAAAATTCTGCTCTTGTATATAGAGTTGTTTTCAAGTTTTAATCATTAGTTGGTTTTAAATAATGAGAAGCTCTATACAGATGTGGGGAGGAACTAAATCGGATATCAAATTGAAGTGCTTAAAAATACAATAAGAAGTTCTTTTAGGAGATTTTTGTGGGCCTTAGAAAGATAAGCTTTTAAAAATAGCCTACACAAGTAAATAAATTTAAAAAATTAAAAGTCCCCTTAAGCAGCCTTATACCAAACACAGAACTTACAAAACTATTATTTCACTCAGGATTTTATCTAACACAAAGAAAGCATGCTGTCATTTCTTAAGAACTTTCATCTGAAGAAGTTATTGACTTAACCTCTTTTCCAACAATACCACTACCCAAATCCCCCAAACCACAATTTCTGGCAAGAGCTGCCCCCTTGTAAACTCCACAGTGGTAGCCATATCATTACCAGCTCTTGCATCGTTTAATGCCACCTGGGTGAACAATGATTCAGCCACTCAAAATAGGAAACAATCAAGGTCCCAAAACAAGAGCAACTCAGTATAGTCCCTGAGAGCATGAGAATTTGTCACTACTCCTCATAGAGTTGCTTAGCACCTTGTTAGCTGATCTCCCCTGGAAAAAAGCCTAACATTTACTGCCTCAGAGAACTGCAGTGTCTCTGATTGGCAGTTAATTTATTAGAGCTGGAAGGGGGCACACCTCACCTTGCTGCAGTCATCAAGAATTAAACGCAGCAACCTGTACCACTGTTCTTTGTGCTGCCAGCAGTGGCCAAGCTGCTTTGTGACCGTGCTGCAGAGCCTGGGAAAGCTCAGGACCTCTGACATTGGGTTCTCTCTCTTCTAGGACTTGTCCCCATCTGTCACACAATCCAGTTTTTTCCAAAGTCATGCATAGCCGTGTTGCAAGGCGTAATATATCCTTTCTAGGGTCAAGGGTGTGGTGACAGCTGAATAATTCTTTTCTTCAGTACACAAGTGCTGGAAAGTTGAGCCCTGGCCCAACAGAAATTTTTACTGAGCATCTGGGTTAGGAGACATCTACCCCAGAGGACTGAGTTTTCAGATCACTATGCCATCTGGTTAATTTACAAATGGGTTGAACTATTGGCTAGAAGAAAG
The DNA here is from genome assembly GCF_964195595.1 of Calonectris borealis. Classification (NCBI taxonomy): domain Eukaryota; kingdom Metazoa; phylum Chordata; class Aves; order Procellariiformes; family Procellariidae; genus Calonectris; species Calonectris borealis. The sequence continues at coordinate 148,363,312 of NC_134312.1, forward strand.
CAAACAGGATTGTTCTTGATCAAAGAAATACTTAAAAAATTGACATTTGAATTGGACCAGTACTTCAACACAAATTCTGTCTTTGGGTGTAAGTAGAGGTAGGGCCACACAGCTCACTCAGTGCCTTTTACCATACAGAAAATGGCAGGTGAAGGCATTTATAGAAGGTACTTGAGCACTGGCCATGCCTTGCAGGGTCTGTTTGGTGTTGTGCAGAGCAGGCTCACAGGAGCAGCTTGCATCCAGGAGCGGCACAATGACTGACACACAGTTCTCCAGGTTAGCAAAGGGTGCTGTGAGCACTTCCATGCTTAAAACTGCACAAAATTAGTGCCTTGCTTGAGTGTTCTACCATTACCGCAAACCTTTAGATTTTTGCTTGGTCCAAAGAAATAATCATTCCCTGCTTCCCTTGCCATGGTTAAATGAAAGAAATAATTTGAGTTTCATGTGTTCATTTCTCATGTGCCTCCTTTAAAGCTTTTTTTTTTTTCATTTACAGATGTAAGCACTCAGCACAAGGCTAGTTACATATACCACATCTTTACTACATGTACAAAGCTTAAGACCTACTCTCAGACTTTTTCACTTCTCATTGCTACAGCATCTTCCACTTGAGGATTAACTAACCCCTGACCCTAACCTAACTTAATGTTAGGTTAATTGCAGGCCAGCCAAGATCTCATCAAATTGCTCTTGAAAACCAGGCAGCATACAATGACTGTTCCAGCTGCCCACCACCCTGAAATCAAGAATCCGCTCAGTCAGTGTGCTGGTTTTGGCTGGAATAGAGTTAATTTTTTCCACAGTAGCTAGTACGGGGCTATATTCTGGATTTGTGCTGAAAACAGTGTTGATAATTCAGGAATGTTTTAGTTACCACTGAGTAGTGCTTACACAGAGCCAAGGCCTTTTCTGCCTCTCACTCCACCCCACCAGCGAGTGGGCTGGGGGTGCACAAGAGGCTGGGAGGGGACACAGCCGGGACAGCTGACCCCAACTGACCAAAGGGGTATCCCACACCATATGACCTCATGCTCAGCATATAAAGCTGGGGGAAGAAGAAGGAGAGGGGGATGTTCGGAACGATGCCATTTGTCTTCCCAAGTAACCATTACGCGTGACGGAGCCCTGCTTTCCTGGAGATGGCTGAACACCTGCCTGTCAAACTCAACAGGACAGGCAGATCTTTTTCAAATAAAAAATTCATGCTCCAGCTACAGTTTAGGAAGCTGGTCCTAACCAGCAATTCTGTGTGAGATACTGCCTCAGGGGCAGACTGATCCTAATGCAGCTGCAGCAGATCCCTGGTTTCCAGTTCAACAGCAAGCCTCAGCACCCACTATGAACAGAGAATCCCTGGGCACTGTTCTGGGGGAAGACTTTCAATGACTTGGTCAGCAAAGGCCTGGGGGCTTGTTTGGATATGGAGACTTTTGTTTTTCTGCACTGATAGACAAGTGCACTGATAGACAAGTCACAAGACAGTCACTTCTACCAACAGCACAAATATTGCACCAGATTTTAAATAAACTACCTATGGTTGTTATGATAAGATGGGGGGGTAGAGGTTTAGCGTCATGTTAGAGCAGTCTAAAAAGAGGTAGTTGTTCACTACAGATTTATGAGCAATAAGACTTTAAAGCACGGGGTTACTGACTTCTATAGCAGAGTCAAACAACCTCTGGGGCACTGAACTAATTGCACTATGGATCTGTGATGGAGGAAAAGTTCACATGAACCTGAATGGCAGTGTGTGTCTTGACACCTCTGTCTGCTCCACAACAGTTACCTGTAACATGTTTTCAAAAGTAAACTTTTTAAAAAGTTATTTGGGTGGTACACTAGACTTTTTTTGACATTTTCTGTGTTCTTCCATCCCTGGAAGGGGAGCTGAGAAAAGAAAGGAGGAGAACAGTGTTGCATTCTAGAAACTTTATTACAAGCTTTAAAAATGCATTAAAATTAGCAGAAAAATACTTGTCAAAGAAGCAAACACATAGAAACTAGTGCTATTGAGTCCCAGCATCCATAAGTGCACAGTCCAGACTGGGAAAAGCAAGTTTCACTGGCTACCACCTTGTCCCTGAAAAGGAGCAGCATCTCCAACAGTTTTCTTGGGAAGGAGCTGGGAAAGGATATTTGGCATAACCCCTCCTTGAGCGATGGTCACGCAGGAGAAGAGCTTGTTCAGCTCATCATCGTTTCTCACGGCCAGCTGGATGTGCCTGGGCAGGATCCTGGCTTTCTTGTTTTCCCGTGCAGCGTTCCCCGCCAGCTCCAGGATCTCCGCGCTCAGGTACTCCAGCACGGCAGCCAGGTAGATGGCAGCGCCAGGACCGATCCTGTCAGCGTAGTTCCCTCTTTTAAGGAGCCTGTGGACACGACCCACGGGGAACTGCAGACCAGCCTTGGCTGATTTGGTTTTCTTTGGTGTAGCTGCAGGTTTGCCAGCCACTGCCTGCTTCTTTCCACGTCCAGACATTCTGATGGGTGAGGAGACACAAAGGGTTGGAGATCTTCAAATTATCCGGGTGCTTGGGCTACAGCTAACTGATAGAAAGAGGAGACAACAGCAAGGTGAGTTACACTTTCTGCTCTTCCACATCAAGAGGAAAGCTTGTTCTTTTCTTGAGGAAAGAGAGCGCCATACACCACAGTTCGTTAATGGCAAAGCTAAGATTTTAACTACTACTACCCTTTTACAGCCTACCTTTTAGGCAAGAGACCTTGTTGTAAAACCAGAGTTGTCTGACAACCTGTCAGGAAAGGTTTATTGAAATAGATATGAAGAACTCAAAGGAAAAGAGGCTTTTCCCTGCTACTTGGAATGTATTTGGGATTGAGGCACAGTGGGTCTTCTTCAATAAGGTTTTCTTAAACACCATAACCGTTACCTCAAAGCTAACTTGAGGCCAAGCCTGCCTGTTCTTCCAAGAGAAATCTGTATTCTAACTTCTTCCATTATCAAGTTAGATCTTTCTTTCATTTTAAATCTAACAATTGAAAAATTCCCACAGCATCTTGTACCCAAAATACTCTAAGAGGTTTTCATACAGAGTTCTAAATTAATTCCCCAAGGGATATTCTGTAGCTGCCGTGAGAGTACTAGAGGTGTCCTGCACGACAAAAAGGAAGAATTGGCTTTGACAGTACAATGCACACTGAAGAATAGAAATTACTGCCTATTTACTCAAGATTAAGGAAATTCAGTCCAGTTAGAGTACTCTTACAATTGGAGTGGCAAAAATACTCATTTAAATAACATTTCTAATCTATGAGTAAATAGGACAGTTAGCTTCCAGCACAGCTGTTTGCAATATACAAGAACATCCATCATAGATTAACATGTGGGGTTTTTATAGAGAGATTTAAATATTTATGAAAAAATCAGAATAAGATTTGGGAGGGAGAAACAAAAAAAAAACCCAGCCCATAATAAAATCCAAGCAAACCAAGCCATAACTCCTTAACCCTATTATCAGGCAATAATTTTCATATTCTGATTACTCATTACTGACATACTCTGTTACAAATGCAGCTAACTTACAAAAGAACATAAAGTCCACAATAACCCCAAATCTTTCACTATGTACTATAAATGAAAAATATATCCCATTACCTTCAAAAATTCTTATTTTGGCCTATTCTGTACTTTGCTGCAGCCTGTACTCAAAGGCAAACAAGCTACATAACACCATTCCCCCTACCCCTGGGGCAGAAGCTTTTTATTAGCAACTTTTTCTCCTCATCAGTATGTCACCTGGACAATTAATGAGTCATTCTCACATGTGGTTCATCTTCCTTCTAACCCCTGATTTGGGGAAGAAGGAAGAAATACGTTATAGATGCTCAGAAGCAAATTCTCCGTGGGGGAAGAAGCCAGGCTGTCTCCAAGGGCTGAGCCACAGCTATATTTCAGTCTCACCATGACGCTGCCAGCTCTCACCCACTCTGGCTGGAGTATTTCTGTCTGTACACCATGTGTAAAAATAGTCCTCTCTTTCCTGCTGAAGCTTGATAAAAAAAGTACATAGGGGAAATGTGCTTTATAAATACGATGTATTTTTAGTTGGGTGGGAGGGGGGAAACTGTGTATTGCTTTACGTGTGTCCTAGGCAGAGAGAGTTATTCTTCGTTCACATTGTGTCTGAGCCCCACCAAGTGATGCGATTGGGCTGCTCCTAAGATTTGGGCTTCTGCCCCCTCTTCTGGTAACTCTCTGCCTCGGATGGGGCTCAGGGTTTACTGTGGGAACAGAGGGGTTCTGGTCCAAGGGTTCTTGGCTAGTTCCTCTCAGTTCACCTGGGCAAAAATCTCACCTAATGCAAATGAATATTTTTGAGCATCTTTTAAAAAATGAGTGCACACACTCTCTGCTCATGCTCTTTCTGTGTTTGTTTTCTGGTGTTCAAAATAGGTTCTAACCAGCAACATGCAAGAGCCGTGGGTGTGAATGGTATTTCAGCCACAGAAGACGACCATTAAATCAGCAGGTCCTCCTGAATGCCCAGGCTCTGGCAAGACATTTGTGCAGCAAAACTGGCACCGACAGCTAAGCCTTCAGTTCGGCATGCCAGGTACTAACAGCGGGTCAGAGACAAAAGACTTTGGAGCACTTACAGAAGACTCCAAAACTGTGATCCTGAAAACTTTAGCTCACATGCTGCCCTGCTGGAAAGCTCTGTAGCCCTTTACTTTCTGATTTAAAGTTCTCAAATCATCTATATTTGTGGCTCCATCTATCACTCAGACAGCCACTTTTCCCGCAAGGATGAGCATTTAGTCCAAGCTGGGTGAGGCTGAGTCTTCCTCCGCCTCAGGGCCCTGGGAGACAGGTATGGAGCACCGTCCATGTGTCCAAATACTCACCATAAGGACTGATGTCCCCTCAAAGCACAGCTATCCATTTCTTTTAATTCAGAGGCAGAAAAGGTGGCTATACCTTCCCTTCGGTAAATTAGACTTAGCACAGGGGAAGGAGACATGGGTGTTAATGGGATGTCCATGATGTTATAACGTGTTCTGAATTTCCATTTCAGGCCCTTGGCGGAGCGGAGATACAGTCGTTTCCCCACATGCCCAGAACAAACACACTCTCAAGGCCTGCTGGCAGATTGTGTGGGGATGTTTTTCTGGGGACTCAGAGCTGGGCTCCCCCTTTCTGGGTAAGCATGCCGACCATGGGGCTAGAGCATAAAAGAAGGGGGAGGTGGGAGCGGGCATTTTCCACCTTCTCCTCTGCTGTGTGTCTTTGAGAAGAAAGCGCAAGGCCTGCTCAATTCTTTGAAAGGGCAGAGGTGCCCATTTTTAGGGAATGGGGTGTTGATCCCAAGTGGATTGGGGTTGCCATACTCAACCCGCTCCTCAGTGTTTGGTGAGTGGTGCTTTAAGACAGACTCAAATATAAAATAAAAGATAAAAAAAAATTTTAAAAAAAAATTCTTGTAATGCTAATTGGCTGTGGCCCAATCCTAACAATATTTGAAGTACTGATAATTATCAGTCTGATACAAATAGATAATATAGGTTTGAATTTTTTTTTTTTGACAGAACAGGGAAATTAAAATGAGGAGAGAAGCCAGTGGAAATAAAGCAGGATATGAAATACAAACAGACAAAAAGAGACTCAATGAAGAAGAAAGGGAAGATTTACAGAGAAAAACTAAGGCAGAGGAGAGCCCCAAAACTCACCAACTGTATATGGATGCTGCTAGGGAAGTGTTCCCTATGGCTGACAATTTATTTGGGGTGTCTCTATGACGGTGCCCGGTTTGGTTTATACATTCAAGTTTACAGTAGCTCCAGGACGCTGGCTGGCGGGCGTGAGGAGCTGAGGCCATGCCCAGCTCAGCACCCTGGGACCCCACATGTCATGGCCACGCTGCTTCCCCTGCACGCCCTACAGAGCCTCGGTGACCAACAGGACAAGCCACCCGGGGCTGGGCAGGAAGAGAGGGGCTCACAGCTCTGCCGCCACATCGCAAGGGTGCCCGTGAACTCATTTTAGCAGGGCTGACCCACAGAAAATGCGCTTTCTCCTCCTGCCTGATTGCTTCACAGGTGAGAAGGGAGTGCTGGAAGGTGCTAGGAAGTAGCTCCCTGTTTTTTTTTTTTAACTTCTGAAACAAGAGTTTCAGAATATGTTGTATGTTTTTCAATCTGGTATCAAATTCCTTGTTTTGCTCTCCACTGTGTAACTCTTTTCCAGGGTGTGTTTAGCAGGTTACTTTTAGAGGATATGATTCTGTATCCCTCACTGTGCTGCTGAAACCATGATAGAAGGGGCAAGGCAAGAGCAGAGCTGCACTGCAAACCTGGCTGAGCGCCGATGGTGAGGATATAGCGTGGGGATGAGGAAAGGTTTCTTCGGTTGTGCCAGCTACGAGGCTGTGCCACCAGAAGTCGGGCAGGAACTCCTCTGCCCTCCATGACTTACATCCTGCATCGTTTCCAAGCTGATGGTGGCTGAGGGGTATGAGGAAGAGGGTAGGGGCATCTCTCCAGATGAATGTCCTTGGGTTAAAGCCCTGCTGAGATCGGCTTTGGGCAGGGCTGCAGCACACCCACAGCCCCGCTGGGGTCGTGCAGACTCTTGACTTACGTGAACAACCTTTCTGTGAAACCCCTCCAGAAGCACCTGTGGGGTGGCAGCAGGGACGGCCGCTTGCAGGCCCGGGGAGGAGTCGGCACCCACCACAGCTGCTTGCAGGAGGGACTGGTGCGCCTCAGCCCCGGGCTGCTCCGTGAGGCACCCACACCTTTCTGCCTGCAGAAAGGGGACGGGGAGCAGCGAAGCCCCTGGCAGGGGGAGGCCAAACAGTTTCTAAACCACGCTGCTCTTCGTGGTGTGCATCCCGGGGCTCGCTGCCCGGCAAATGAAGCGGGATCCCCGTTACGAGCAGGGGCCCGACCCGTGCAGATGCAGCGGGGGGACCCGGACCTTTTACAAACCGGCACCGTGGCCGTTATGGGAAACGCTGTCAGCAAGGGAGAAGAAGATGGAAGAAAAAGCCCCACAGCAAGAGCCGAAACCCGTGAACCCATTCAGCCGCAGCGCCCCGGCCCCGCTGCTTCCAAAGAGGACGCTTCCCCCGCGGCTCCCCGGGGCCGGCCCGCCCGCAGCTCCGCCGCGGCAGCTCCCACACACCCGCGCCGCGCTGCCGGGACCGGCCTTATTAGGCGGTACGGGAAGAGGCAGCCGTGCTGCGCCCGCCCCGCCGGGGAGCGCCGCCTCCTCCGGCCGCGCCGCGCACGCCGGGACCGGCCCTGCCCAGCCACGCTGCCGCCGCTGCTGACCGGGCCCGGGCCCCGGCCCCAGCCCCGCCGGCAGGATGCAGGTGAGCAGCCGGGACGCCCCGCGCACCCGGCCCGTGTGCGGCCAGTGCTGCGGGGGGAGCCCGCCCGGGCGGCGAGCCGGGGCCGGGCGCCGTGCCTGGCCGCAGCCGCCGGGGCGGCCTCGGGTCCCGCCGGCAGCCGTGGGCCGCCCTCACTGGCGGAGCGCCCCGGGGCAGCCGGGGGGGCGAGAGAGCCCGGTTTCATCCCCCTTTCTGGGGTGGAGGTGTCCGTCATGTGGCAGTCTTGTTACGATGCTGCGTGGCTTGGTTTTGTGGTGGTTTGTTGTTTTTTTTTGGTGTGTTTTTTTTTTTTTTAAGTACGATATGTATTTCGCTGCTGTAGTAAGCAGATGGGCGGGTGGGTGTTTTAGGCACTTCATCAGTGTGTTGATAAACGACTGTAGATGCTGTGAAATGTCGAGGGAAAAATGACCACATTCAGAGACAAAAAAAAAAAAAGTAATCTGGTGTGCTATTTGCTGTGCTACTGTGTTTTCTTTCGTTATTTTCCTTTTTCTTTTTTTCTTCTTTTTTCCCTGGTAGTCCAGAAGTACTGTGTTTTGCTCTAGAGAAGAGATACGGTCTTCAACAGACCTGGTGTAAGCTATATTGATACAAGCCGTAGCAAAGCAGTAGGTGGTGTGTTCAGTTTTCAAAGTGAACTTAGGTCAAGACATCAAGGAACCAAAATCAGCCTGTGAGTGCTTATCACTGAATTTTCATCTACTTTAAAAAAAAAGAAAATTGCTATCTAACTTAGAAAAACTTCTACTAAGCTTCTCAACACTACATGGGTGCCCATTGGCCTTCTTTTGCAGGATTATTGCGACTATTTCACAGTAAAGTCTCTTTTTAATTTTCAGGAACAGTCTAGGCGTAGACTGAGATCTGATTCCCTAGCAATGGGCTTGTCTGGCAGGGACTGTGCTTGCTTCTCTCTGTGTAGTGTAGTCACACTGATGTGAATCTGCCGAGGAGACTTCCCATATATCCAGAGTTAGGTCTGCAAGGCTGGCGCCTCTATGTCTTCTCACCAGCGCTTCCTGATGCAATGACTGCTAATTTGGTGGCCTGTTGTTCTGCTGAGGCTCTATATGTGAGTGCTGTGGCCAGCGTGCTTCCCTGTCACCCAGCTGATTTCCTCACCTTCCCTTTCACCTTGCAAGAGCTGCAATGGTGGTTACAATGCTTCAAAATTTTGTACCCTACCAAGACCTCCTATATGTGTTGTGAGTGGGATGGAATAAAAAAAAGTTGCTCTTCAAGGTACTGGTCTGGGGCTGCAAAGAAGCCTCAGCATCAGGAGGATGCCCACTGTGACTTTTTGGTGCCATCCAGACAGTTACCGGTTTAGCAATGTGCTGTGTCTCTTGAAAAGCTTGCCTGTGGTAAACTTCACCTTGAATGCACATCATCCATTTCTTGTTCTGTTCTAGGATCCAAATAAAGACACAGAGTGGAATGACATCCTGCGCAAGAAAGGTATCCTTCCTCCAAAGGAAAACCAGGAGGAACGGGAGCGTGCAAAGGAAGAAGAGCAGCTTGCCATCCTTCAGAAGTCTCTTGGTGAGCGACCAGCCAACTTGAGCATCAGCAGCAGGTCTTGAAATGGCTCCTGGGGGAAGCTTGTACAAAGAAATGGCCAGCAGTAACGTTTATATGCCTGTAAAGCAATGTGTCCTTTTCCAAGTCTGTAAGGGACACCGAAGCTTCTTCTTGTATAGGGTGATCATCTGTTAACAGTATCAAACAAATACTTGAATGATTCTTCCAGCACAGGAAAGCTTTGTTCTTGATGACAGCTCTGTATTTTTATAGAAGTAAATGTTTGAAAACTGAAATAAGAACAGTACAAAGGGAGTCTGCCATGTGAATGTGCAAGTAAAAGTATCTCATGACATTACCTGTTGTATGCTTCCTCTGCTGTTCAGGCATCCCTGCCGTGTTGTCTGTGTGTGTTAGGTACGTCTTTGCTGCAGCCACCGAACTTGAAAGCTAGTGCAGATACTCGTGTGTTAGTCTAAGCAGCCTTCAGCTCAGTCTCCTTTACATTAAGTCTTTCCATCTATATGTCTAAAGTGCGTAATATTTTCCAAAAGTCCAGTAACAATAATACTTCAAAAAAGCCCTATTTCCCATAGTTAATCTGTCCTTAAAGTAAATAAATTCTGTTGGACTGATAAAAGCTGATGAGTTTTATCCTGGAACGAGGTTTTTACTGGTTTGATGTTTCTTCCATTCTAGTGAAAACTTATGAGGACATGACTCTGGAAGAGCTAGAAGAGAACGAAGATGAATTTAATGAGGAAGATGAGAAAGCTATTGAAATGTACAGGTCAGAGCAGCATGCAGAATTTGGCTTTAATGAAAATTGGAGTTTTCTTTTATATGCTGTTAGATATTGTTGAAGAGAGGAAGGGTGTTGTTAGGCCTGCTGATGGAAAAAGCGGGTTGTGTTTCTGGTCTCTTGTAGAGCCTCTAAGTGTCTTTAATAAGGTAACTGGGTTTAAATTCAGTGTCTTTTGTCTACAATCTGGTTTTGCAGAGATAATGTGCACCTGCTGAGTGCATGGCTGGGGATTCTGAGACCTTTGAAAATCACCTCCAAGATTTCTCAATTTTTGCATGAATGAGATTAAGGTGCTGCAGATTTACATAATTACAATGCTGGTTTTCCATTATCTCTTTATCTCTACCATCTCTCATGGTTTTTGCCATTTAGTTTGGTAGCGTAGTATCTGCAGAAGAAATGTCTGCTGAAGGCAGAAATGAGAGAAAAAAAAAAAATCATGAAACATAGTTGTACTTGCATGGTGGTGGTTTTAACTTGTGATGCAAATATAAGAGCATCTATTGACTATGTCAACTTGCTTTTGTTGCTCTGGGGTTTGAAGAAGTTTGTAATGTGCCTCTGAAGTCTAGATTTCAACCAGCCCCTTTAAGTGTTCTGTCAAAAATGCATCTGTTCTCAAGATCTCTTTCCTGTCCCTTCCTGTTCAGGCAGCAAAGGTTAGCAGAAATGAAAGCAGCTCAAATGAAGAATAAATTTGGGGAAGTTTTGGAGATTTCAGGAAAAGATTACGTTCAAGAGGTTACAAAAGCTGGAAAAGGTATATGGGTAGTCCTGCACCTCTACAAACAAGGGTAAGAATTTGCTTTTAACCTTTAAACTTTTCACTGTCAATAGCTGAAAATACTCTAGACAAATGTGTGATTATTGTTGAAATGAAGGAACTGATTCTGGAGTTCTAAAAAATAAAAAAAAAGAATTAGTCATTTCAGCAGTCTTGAGTCAACAGTAATGAACTTAGCTCTAAAATGGTGTTACCATGAAGTGGCTTTTTCACACATCTATACAGCACACAGCATGACTTGTACCATACAGCTACCATAGAGGTAGCTGCTGCCACTGAAATATCCAAGCTTTGGAAATAATTCTGGATAAAGTGCGAGGGGCTGTGCATTAGAAGGATCCCTCTGTGTCTTTAGCCTGATTTCTAGAGGCATAAAAATGGGGTGAATAAGGTTTCCAGTCCTGTCAGCATAATGGAAAATCTTGTCAAAAAGGTCTGATAAGTTGCTAGAATTTTTTGGAATGGGTTAGAAATACTTGATTTTGTTCATCGTCTCTAATTGCCTCCCAGGTGTTCATCGTCATTTGCATACTTTCTTCCAGGAGCTGCTTTTCTTTCTATTTTGCCCTTGCTCATGCAATTTCTAAATATCGTATCTTCATAAACCAATTTCTCTGTATAATAGAGGGGAAGGTAGTATTGCTAATATCTTAAAACGAAAAACCCACCACCCACCAAAACCTCCAGTGATGCTGATTTCCTTTGAAGGCTGGAATACTGGACAATAAAAATATTTAGAAGTTGCTTCTGGTACATTTGTCTTCCCATAAATGGCTACTCATCGAGCTGATACTTTTGACCTTTCTTCTGGAGCAGATTACTGTCTAATTTGTCTTTTATTTTTTCCTTATGTGTGTCTGTTGCTGTTCTTCACAGAATTCCACTCTGTGCCTTAATAAATCAACATATGAGTGGGCTTGCAAGAAAGTTCAGAGACGTGAAATTCATCAAAGCTATCTCTACCACCTGCATTCCCAACTACCCCGATAAGAACCTGCCTACGATATTCGTCTACCTGGAAGGAGACATCAAAGCTCAGTTCATTGGGCCTTTGGTGTTCGGTGGCATGAACCTGACACGGGAAGGTGAGTGTCTGCATCTCTGGTCTTCCAAAGGAAAGGCAGAACTGCTTTGCTGGGAATGGGAGAAGTGAGGCTTAGGAGGAGAAAGGAGGTACTAAAAATCATATTAGATTTTTTTTTTTTTTTGCACCCTTATGGCTCAACAACATGTGATTAGGGCTATCTTGTAAAAGCAGTGAGTGGCTGAGTAGGCCAACATATAGATATTTATCTTATGTGTTTGCAAGTATTCACACCCTGTGTCTGGTGAAACAAATTTTCCTGAATATATTAACGGGTAGATAGCACCTACGCATGTTCTTTGGGGCTTTGGTACCTGAATGACTGACCTTGCCCCCAGTTACTTGATAATCTGTGCGCTTGATAACTGGTGCTTGCCTATTGCATTGTAGGGCTTCTTATTTCATTTTCAAGCCGATGGCATATATTTGTCTGTTGTACCGTCCTGACCTGCAGGCTCCACTCCTCATGAACCTTTAAAGAGAGCCTGTCCCTTTGTCCAAATGGGGCTGCTAGCCTGAAATTGGGCTGCTCCTTTTCCTCTTGTCGTCTCCCAGAGATGGCAGCACGTTAAGCTCCTGCCTCAGTGGTTCAGGGGGCACAGGGCTCCACGGGGAGAGGCTGTTACCTTTCTTGGAGGTCGCGGTTTTCCCTAGACCTATTTCTCCTTGCCCGTCCCAGCAGCCTGGAGGCAGGCTGGGTCGTGCAGCCACATCAGCATGACATGCTTCAGGAGATGAGGGCGGTGATGCAGGTCTCGCAGAGCACTGTGGCTCCTCAGTAAAAGCTCTTCGGAGGTGGTTGGTCGGGAATGGTATCCTACAGCAGTGCTTGAAGACCGAGGTCAGCAGTAAAAAAGGCTCTTCTTGGACAGCAAATGTGACTCGGTTGTAACCTAGTGGATTTTACTTCAGTTAAAAGGATACTCCTCAGCTTTCTGAGTAGGCATATTGGTCGGGCTGCCTTCAAGCTTTGTCAAGGTTGGACTTTAAGGGCATCTTTATCTGTGAAGTGAACCACAGTTAAGCAGCATTTCCAGGTCCCTGCTGAATGATGTCACTGCCTATACTAGGATAGGATGTAAAGAGGTTTTTTTACTAAACCCCTGAAGTTTACAGGATATCTTGAGTGTGTGCTGTAGAAAATGCTCCCCTGCCTTGAACTGCCAGAAGGGGAAAAGCTCACCAATGAGATAGTTAGCTGTTCTCAAATCAGCTAACTCTAACTACGGCGGTTGCCTAATTATGCGCTGAAGTGGGCAGTGGTAGCAGAACCTACAGTTAGCTTTCTCCCATTTTTAGCACATAAATAATTGGTTTTGGAAGGGTCCAAAGATGACTGAGCCAGCTTAATTCGGTCATCACAGAAAGCTGGGCACTGAAATTCTGCATTTTCTTTTATTTCTTCCTTCCTACTCCCCTAAGCCCAGGTGACTTCCACTGGAGATTAAAGAAAGTGTGAGGGTGTAGTCATTACTCTGTAATGTCTGAAGGAAATTAGATTTAACGATAGGGTTGCCAGCAGGACTAGGAGAAAGGTTTTAATGGAATGTGTTGTATTGACTTTCTACTGCTTCTGGGAAGCAACCCAATTTGGGCCTATATAGTAATAGGCCTACTACTGATGGGGGAGTCTCTCTTACTGTCTTGCTAAGGAACTAACAATCAGTGCATGGTGTAGTGGGAAAGGGGTGAATTGCGTTCACAGAGTACATACCTGAAAAACTCAGACCTGTAAATGGAATTGCTACAATTTTTCTGCCCCTCAGCAAATCTATTCCCTGCCTCTTCTGATTGTGATGAACTGGGTGTATGATGGAAACAGCTGTAATATACGAGCAGTATTCCTTCACCAGTGATAGATGTGCAAACCTGTCTTCTGCCCTTACGTGGTTAGAAGGAGGTGGGATTCACTTTCACCGGGAGAGTTGCCTCTAAAGCTGCTGCTCAGTGTCCGTCGCCTCTTTTGCACTCCTGGCTGTAAAGGGAGCAGGGAGGCACTGGGGGTGCCAGCGGTGGGCTGCAGAGCAGCACCCTGAGCTCTGCGCCCTGGGCCGAAACCTGTGCCGGCACAAGTGACCGTGAAGGGAGGGCTCGGCTGGAGCGGGTGCAGGAGGCAGGGCAGGGGCTGGGACCTGGGGGTGGAAGAGGAGGGGGAGGAATAGAGCAGGGCCCTGGTTGTGGTGGTGGTGATAAGAGAAGTCAGGTGGGGAAGCAAGGGTGGGAAGGGCAGCGGGGAATTGTGGTGATCCGAGGTTCTTGTTTACCTCTGAAGGTAAACGAGGAAGTGCAAGGTGCTGTGTACTGAAATAAGTAAACTAGTATATGTCAGAAGGAGTCAGAGCTGGAGAAAGCCCAGTTTGCTCCCCCACATTCATGGCTGTCGCTTTCCTCTGCACAGAATTGGAGTGGAAGATTTCAGAGTCGGGCGCCATCAAGACAGACCTCGAGGAGAACCCCAGGAAGCAGATCCAGGACCAGCTCATGTCCTCAATCAGGGCGTGTGTCCCAGCCAGGGGGGAGAGTGACTCAGAGGATGACTAACTCCTGCATCGGCATCAAGATTGATACAGTGCACTTGCAGCCCGTGTTCCCACCTACAGTACTGGAGATGCTCATCAAGATCTCGCTGAGCCCCAGAAGGGTAGTATTTCAAGACAGCCATTTGTCTAGAAACTTCTAGAAACTAAAAAAGTTTATTTTTAAAAAAAAACTATTGCAGCTTCACTTAAGATCCTGAAAGACATTTCATATTATGAAGCCTGAGTAAATCTTACTCAAAGTTTTAAAATATAGACATCCGTAGAAACAGAGGTCTCTTGTTATTATTTTCTTAGTAAATTGCTGACTTTTTAAAAAAAATCTGAAGTATGAAGTGGCTTTAAGTGCACTAGTTTTGACAAGCTTAAGCTCTGTAAATCAAATCTAAATAGCTGGTTTTAAACAATTAGTTATAGCACTTAGTTGGGCCTTCTCTTAGCCCATTGTGCATAGCTGTCCGACAGCCTGGACTGCATGGAGAACTGGGGAAGGTGACCCATGACGTGGGTGCCGCTGGAGGTGGCATGTGGTCCTTTGCAGAGATGTGCTGGCAAGGGGGCCAGCACGAGGCCATGAGCTGGGACCCCAGACATCTTGAAGAGAGGCCTTGGTGATGGCCAGCATCTCCTGGGACCTGCTGAGTCCAGAAGCCCATTTTCATTTAGCAGCAATATTTTGCCTTTCACAGGGGCTGAGCTTCCTGCACCATCTTATCTGCCGATTGGGAAAGAAAATTCGAGATGGAGGTGCTTGAGTGTGAAACTGCTGACTTCTGCCACAAAATCAGAAGTCTGATGCGTTACTACAGTAGTGCCATTGCCAAATGGGAGGGAAAATAATGTTTGAAGATCTGACTTCTTTCTGTATTAAAGCCTTCCATCTTCTAGGTTCAGTAATAATAATTGAGGCCTTAGAAGAGAATGAACTGAAATACCACCTTAATTAGAGATCTGCTGACACTTAGAGGTGCTTGCTTATTTTGGGTTGGATTTAATGTCCACCTACACTTTCAATTTGTCTACACTTGAGCTAGCAAGCTCCAGGAGCTTTTGCTAACAAGGCTGCCCCAAGGACAGTTTGTTATAATCTGATCGATTCTGTGGGTGGATGGTACAGAATGCAACGCTTTAAGCAGCAATTTTTTTTCAGTTTTGTATTGGTTCATAGTGACTTGTAAGCATGTTTCCTGCACTCTGTCTCCCCAGTCAGATCGGTGTATAGTTCAAACAACAAGTAACTGTTCCTTAAACTTAAAACTGAAGTTGTAAGATCCTGATGGAGAGCTTCCTCTTTGATATCCTAAATCTCCTTTCTTTTCTCTTCTGTGTTTTTTGGCAAAACAGCTAAAATGTTAACATTGTGCAAGTGAGCGAAATGCAGCAGAATACAAGCTGAATATTATTATTGTATGTAGCACCACACTTCTCTTGACACTGGACTATCCAAAATGCTATCAGACCTGATGCTTTTCTGTACTTACCTACAACTTCTTACAATCTAGGAAGAGGACAACTCTTTCTCCCCAGAGAAGCCTGCACTGCATATTTTGCTTATCTTTTGCTTGTCCTCGTTTAACTGTGCTTTGGAGTGACCTCTGAGCACATGGCCTGGGTTCCTTTTGGAGGAAACTATCTAGAGGAGCAGCCCCCAAAGGGAAGTTGGTCCAAAGAGCTAGGCTAAAGCTAACCTGAAATAAGGCCCTCTGAAATGCCTGTAGAGCGGATGTCACATCCTCAGCCTCTCCCTCTAGATCTGCCGCTGTTGAGCTGTCTGCATTGCTGATGCAGACACAGCTGCCATACTCTTCTCAACTTGCTTTTTATTTAAAGTTTATCAAACCTTCTAGGAAGGGGAGGTGGACTCTGCAATCCATCTTGTATGGTTGCTGTGACAACTTCAGTTTGAAATCTAATTTAAAAAGTAGGCAACACTTTGGATACTTTTTTACTTCTATTATTCCCCTTTCTATTGTCTCCCACTTCAGTGCCTCCATGGAGGCAGAGTAGCGATAATGTTGCAGCTGCCCTTTCGCTGTCTTCTAGACCATTGACGATTCATGGACCACAGCAGGAAGGACGCTCAAAGCAGGATGACCACTGCATTTGCATGGGGTTGCTGAGGGCTCTGTCCTGTGGGATCTTGGAAACATGTAGGGATGAAGACTCCTCAAATTGTCCCAGTGCTTGACTGGTTCCAGGGCAGCTGTCTGTTCTTTGCATCCTGCACAACCCAGCACAGAGCAGCAAGACCTTGAGCCAGAATAACTGCAGACAGAGGAGTCTGTTGTCCAGAGCTTGATCCAAAGCTTGCTGTTCAATCAGAACTCGTGTTTCAAAGACAGACAGACAGACATCCCTGGGATACTAACCATAGACCTGCTAGAGCTAATCAACAGAGAAGGCTGAAGGACAGAGTGCATCTTGTGACCAGACCATACCAGGTTGCAAGGACCTTAGCCAGTGGCTCCCAGCTTAGAGTATGTGGCTTGAACCCCCTTCTAGAAGGGGGATGCTCAAGCCCTCTACTCCAGAAACTGCAAGTCTTCCTCAAAAGCTTCCTGCTTGCTCCTATCCGCACTGGCACAGTGATTCTTGTTCCCTAATCTGCAAAGTAAGCCATCTTAGGTGGGATGGTGTCCCCTCACCAGAAGGGCTCGTGCCTGGTGAATGAAGCACTGCCTTGGTGCAGGTTTGAGCCCCTTAAGCAGAAGTGAGAATTGAATTGCATTGCTGATGCCCTTGGCATGTGGTATGGTTAAACCCCTGGATAAATAAAAGCGGGAGGTGGGACTTTGGGCTGTTTCCATCACAGTCTTCTCTTCCAGCAGGGTTTTAAAAGAAAACCACAGCTGCCTTCCCCTTTTGTACAGAGTCTAACAGGTTTTGTGGGCTCTGGAACCACCAAGAGGACTGAGCTTCTGAAAAGGACCAGGGCTGTGTGTGGGCATCTGGTTGCCCCAAGCAGCTCAGCTGTGGTGAGCTGGATATCTTGTGCCTGTGAATGACTTGGCACCCCTGGGTAATAGTTGTGTCTATCTTCTACAAGGAGTGAACCGGGCCTGCCCAGGAGGTGGTAGAGGAGGGGGAGATTGCCTCTTCTTCTGGCCTGCAGGACTACAGCAGGGGGTGCCTTGCCATTTAATGGGTGTCATTGAGCAGTGTATAACGATTCAGGAGAAAGGGAGACAAAGTTTGACTTTTACTATCTTTTGTCCTGAGCTGCTTAATGTGTTGATGCATTGGGGGATGCCGTTTGAGGATGCCGTGCTGAAAGCGGCAGATGCGAGAATAATCGCAAACCAGAAGAGGCCGAATGTTCTGCCCAGCTGCTGAGACCCACGTGGAGCATCATTTCAAACTGTCTCTGAACTTCTTGGTATTTGGCTAAGTGTGAAAACAGCTTCTTGTAATCTTATTCTCTTTCTTGCCAATTGTATTGCCCTTCTCAAGGCCTTTTGTAGAAATTAGGTCTCTGTAGGAAATGGAAAATGAGATCTGTTTAACCTTTTGGCAGAGCAGAAGCTATGGAAGCATACAGTTAAGGGAATGAGCTTTAGCTTAAAAGGAAGCCAGCTGCTAAATAGCAAACTAAAACAGCCAATTAATATACATAGAAGAATCAGGCAATATAATGGGAGAAAATAATCGGAGAGCCTGGACTCTCATTTGCAAAGATTTGGGGCACGGTTGCTAAATGCACTATCAGTATTTTTGCAGCCCGTCAGTAGTTAGTGTCAGATCAATGCTCGCTTCTCACCCCTGCGAGAAGGGTCTTTCTGTCACCTATCATGGGAGAAGGCAGAGGCAGCGATCCTGTAAACAGTGCTGAGGCTTGGACGAGTTGCTGTTCTGCGTACTGCTGTGAAAGCATCCCTGACTCATCCCACCCTGCAGCAGTGCCAGCAGGTGGGGGGAAAAAGAAAGTAATCCTGGGCCATAGACAGGGGCAGATGATTTGCCATTAGTGGACAGTCACTCTGGAGTTTTTTTGTGGGAAATGAAAGTGAATCACTAGTAATAAAAAGTGTTTTCTTCACGGTACAGGTCTGAAGTCTGCTGCTTACCCAGGTTATGTGAGCAGTCACATGAGGTTCATAGCAGGCTGCCCTGATCCAAATAAGTCACCACTCCGAGTTTCCTTTACCCAGACCCGCTTCCCCTCGCAATCTGCACTCACCAAACCCTGCCAAACCTGGAGGGTAATGCTTTACATCCACTTCACATGCAGAGAGAGCACCAGGTGTTGTACAAGCAGGGCAAGGCCATGGAGAGGCAAGTTAAGCTGCCAGTTCTCCAGGTACTTAAACCTACCATGGTTGGGAGCCTGCATGTGGGCAGAAGTGTCTGCAGGACTGTGATTGTAGGAGGTGAGATGAAGGAGTGTCCTTTGAATACCAGTGCTGTGCCATACCTGGTTTGGTCAGATCCCCCTTTCCCAGGACTCGGTTCAGCCTCGCCTGCCCCCTCTTTGGGTCTGGCCCACCACCTCCCTTCCCAAATACACTCAGGTGGCTATTTGGTTGGCCTTACTGCTGGGAGTAGTTTAACTTAGATGAGAAGATTCACAACAATAAAGCTGGGTGCATGCTTCCAACACTGCTGGATCGGAGTACAGAATAAACACCTGACATTAAGGCCATAAGTTAGCATGACATCTGGATACAAATATTTGTCTTTCATAGAGTTCACGAAGAAAATAGCTCTGATCTACAGCGATTCCCATGGAAGTTAAGGTGTATTTTTTTATTCCTGTATTATAAACTCAAGTTCACAATAATTTGTCTTTATTCTCTGGAAATCTAGAGAAGTTTCCAATTTCACAGGCTGTGTAACAATGGGAAATGAGACTTCTAGTACAAACCTCAGTAACTTAGTTTGGACTAGCTCTTGTTTTGTGAAGGGGGTAAAAAAGGCACCATTGTATGAACCTTTTGCTACGTATTTGTTGGGATCGGATCAGGTCTAAAGAAACTTTGCTTTCATTGAGATCAAAGGGGAATGCTTTTCCTTCTCCATTCTTTTAAATCACTACATTGCTAAAACTAATCTATTCTCTGTCAATTGTTTGGAAGGCAGTTGAACTCATTTCTCATTACAGCCCATTATAAATCACTCCTCATTTCAGTCTCATTTAGCTAATTCAGTCATCAAAGGATTGCAGGAGGCATAAAGTATTTTATTGATGCATTTAGTTCTTCACAGAATTATAAAAAGTATTGAACTTCTTAGGTCTATCTATTTGCATATGGCTCTTGTGATGCAGGGAGAGGTTTCATTTCCTCCCTTGGAAGACAGAACCATTAAAAAGAAAATCCAAGCAGTGAGAGACTCTCTCTGGGCTTGTGTGGCAGATTGATGAATGATCTGACTTGTTTTCATATAACATGTTAAAACTTTCATCTCTTGACACGATGCCAAATTTTTCAGGACTTCACCAGATTAATTTTAATTTACAGATCTGACTGAAGGAATTGAGGTCTGATAAAAAATGGCAGGAAAAATATAAAGTAATTCTGAGGTTGTTTCTATTTAACACTTCAAATGTTAAATATCAAGGAATTATATAATCTAAGACAGAACAGTCCATGTAACAGACGTTAATGGACAGTTAATGAGATGAATGTAATTATGCATATTTGTAAGCCTCTGGTTCAATGTATCTACTGTAAGAAGTCATATTTCTTCCAGTATATTGAACAGCTTAAACAGAGATGCTTCTCGTGGAGGCAAAAGTTACAGTGTTTGCTAGCAAGAGCAAGTCTTGATTTTCCAGACAGCTGTTGCCTACCCCCAAAGTGGCAGTGACTCCTGCTATGGCGTGTGTCATCCTGATCCCATTCCCCTAAATATCCGTGGGAATACTTTCATTTACAAGAAGGGCAGCAGAGCCAGCTACTGAACTTTTCTTCTTGCCTGATTGAGTTTATTCTTCTGTGAAATAGTACAGACTGTCTGGGGGTGTTGGGAAACTTCATTAATTATCTGCCCATATGCAGATTATTTCTGTTATGTAAAGCTGAAAGTAGGGATGTCCTGGATCCTTCAAGTTGACTGTCATTTTCTATGGTTTAGTTGTTCCTGGCCTCAGGTTATTAGAGGAGCGTTTGTGAGGGCCACTTCCATGGCAGGAGAAGACCAGCAATAGACACTTGCAAAGATTGATCTCTGCCACAGCATCAAGGCATCGACTATTTTCTTTAGCAAGAAAGTGCTGGTGGTAAAAAGGTGCAAAGTTTGGCAGGATGAAGCAAAAACAGGAGAATATGCAAAAT
Source organism: Calonectris borealis (assembly GCF_964195595.1). Lineage (NCBI taxonomy): Eukaryota > Metazoa > Chordata > Aves > Procellariiformes > Procellariidae > Calonectris > Calonectris borealis. The sequence continues at coordinate 148,383,676 of NC_134312.1, forward strand.
GTGGAGTTGGGTTTCCCATCTGGTAACGTCCCCAAACTGCTTCATCTGAGGTGCATTCCCTCTGATTACATCTAGCTAGCAAATTTAATAGTGCTGGGGAATGGGTTGGGAACCGGATCCTGCAGGGTGAACCAAGTCCAGACCAAAGGGCTAATCCTAGAAGTGCTTGAAGAAGTTTCTAACTGTCGTCTTTCACCAAATGAAAAGAGAGGGAGGGGGAGAGCCCTCAAGACAGTGAAGAGGTGAAGCGCATCAGGCATAGGTAGGTGTCGTGGTTTAACCCCAGCCGGCAACTAAGCCCCACCCAGCCGCTCGCTCAGTCCTCCCTGGTGGGATGGGCGAGAGAATCGAAAGTGAGAAAACTCCTGGGTTGAGATAAAGGCAGTTCAATAGGTAAAGCAAAAGCCGCGCACGCAAGCAAAGCAGAACAAGGAATTCATTCCCTACTCCCCATCGGCAGGCAGGTGTTCAGCCATCTCCAGGAAAGCAGGGCTCCATCACGAGTAATGGTTACTTGGGAAGACAAACACCATCACTCTGAACGTCCCACCCTCCTTGTTCCCCCAGCTTTATGTGCTAAGCATGATGTCATATGGTATGGGATACCCCTTTGGTCAGTTGGGGTCAGCTGTGTCCCTTCCCAACTTCTTGTGCACCTGGCAGAGCATGGGAAGCTGAAAAGTCCTTGACT